>NC_080195.1:84945533-87465533 GCF_030028045.1 Hippopotamus amphibius kiboko | reverse complement strand
TTTATTTTTTAAATGTCAACAGCAGTTTGTACATCTCATACAAAAAAACCCAATACAGTTATTACCGCCTCTTTTGAAAGTAGTATACCTACATGGAAACATAAGCAAACATCATTATACTCTTTTAAAATTCATACACCTTTCATTTTCTTCCATATTTTCTGTTGCTGCTTGTTTATAAAATCCAAGTGGTCAGTTTGATATATCGAGTACTTGACTGTAAAAGCAACTTCCTACACTTAAAAAAATAACCACCTTATTCTAAGCTATTGTTATTCTTGTCTGTCACAATTACTGTAACTTTATACTTTTTTATTCCTCTGCCTGTCAGCACTTTCTTTCCCTTCAGCATAATCCAGAATAATTCCCTGTGTTCCACTCCTTTTGCTTTGTGACAAGAAAGCATTGCCTTTTGAGAGTGGCTGGATGGAGGTTAATTCCATGTCCTCATGGTAATAACCTGGGAAAACCTGGGGATGATCGGTTTCATTTGATCCCTCATCTGATAAGGCTTCAAAGTAAATGAACTGAGTGGAAAATAACATTTTTCATAAGTTCTAGAAACTGCAGACAGTTTTTGAGAGACCCAAGGAATTGAGTCTCTGATGTATTTTAGCGAAACATAATTCAAGCAGAAAAAGATCATTTTAAAACATTTATAGCACTCCCATTTGCTGCTTTTCTCCATTCAGCAGAAAAACAAGCTCACTTTTCTCTATGCAGACAAACTCTTTTAACTGAAAACTACACTCCGTATTTCTGTTGCAGCAGTGATGTTATCTGGTGGTCATTTTGCTCTGAAACAGAAGGCATCCCTTGAAAGGAAATTTAAAGTTTTATTAAATCACTTTTTAAAAGCATCAACAGATAGCATAAATAGACAAAAATGAAGAGAAAGTAGACCCCTAAATGAAAAGTATCCTGATAATTAAGATAACTCCTATTCTTTATCTGCTAAAGTTCCTCTGATTTTCAGTCTTAAATTTAACTAACCATTTGTATGCCTTACAAAAGAAGTCATATCAAAATCATTGTGATTTACTGAGTCAAACTTTTTTCTTAAAGAGACTAATTTAGATTTACATTTATTTATTTATTATCCTAATGCTGTGCATAAAGTGAAGGACAAAGTGCCAACTATGAAATTTTTCAATAGTGTGCTAAAGATTTGAAAACAGATTTAATTCCAAGCCTAAGAGCTATTTGCAACTGATAAAACATAGCCTCTTCTTCAACCTATTCTGGATCAAAATCTTGTCCAAGGTGTTTTTAGTGGAGTAAACACTTCAAAAGTGAATTTAGGTGCCTGTCTTGCAAATACCTCTACAGAAATATGATGCTGTCATTTCCATTTAGTTTGGTCAACGGTGAAAGCTCATTCACTCAGAGCTTGATTGTCAAAGACAAAGCAATAAGTATAAGTTGTATTCAGATACCTTTATAAACCTCCTTTAACTCTCCAAGGTATAGGCTTCAGAAAAAGAATTCCAACATGCCATTGCACAACAGTAAGAAAAACTAAATACAGTATGGCTGCTCCCGCTAAGCAAGAGAAAATCTTTCTTTTCATCTTTGGGATTACTGTACCCATCTTTCACTTATTTTTTTTTAATTGTAAGAGGCCTTAGCTGTATTTTAAAGATACGCAATTTCATAAAACTGTAATTTAGAGACTTCAAGGAAGAAATATGTTGCTTTAAAAGGGAGAAAATGATTTTTATCACTACTTCTTTAAACCATTGGTAAGGGTTAATTTCAGACAGTGTTCTGATAATACTTCTGTTCCTGTTTGTCATTTAGCTTAAGTCATCTAGTGCCCTCAAAAGGATTCTTTGGATAGTCCTTAATTCTCCTTATATTTATAATGGAAAAGTAACCAGAAATAGATTCTTCCCATGTATTAATCCTGCGATGGTTTCAAGATTGACATAAAGAAAAATCATCAGTATTGGTATAACCTATTTCAGTAAAATATTTGAGAAGACACAAAGAATGATTAAACATTGGTACGTGATTAAATTCTAATGAATATAATTTACAGGTAATTTCTTCAGCATGTCTACGCAGTAATTAATGCCTGGTACTAAAGTCCCACCCATCCATTTGTTGTGAATTACAGTGAAGTGTTCTTTAGTTGTTACAGTTTCCAATTGAAATCTAGCTCCTATAGCTCCACTGATAGAAAAACAAAAGTGATATATTTATTCATGCATTTATATAGAATATTGATTGAGCATCTAATATTTTCATCTTTATAACTTGGTAGAGTATGTAACAAATCTAAGGTGCAGAGTTGTTGAAAACATGAAGGCTTCAGGGAAATTTAGGTAAGGTATATTATTCAGAATGACCTTTGTTTTGGTAGGTAAGAACAGGCAATAGTAGAAAATCACAACAGAGAGATAGAAGCTGTATTTTAAATGACTTACTCTTGCATTAAAAAGACTATATCTTGTGGATGGTAGCTCTTGGCTTTATGCAGTCACAAATACCTCTAAGTATAGTTATGGAGGTTATACTAATAAAAGAATTATACATTATAGTAACACTAATAGTAGTGACACTAATAGTAGTGACATTATAGTAACACTAATAGTAGTAACACTAATAGTAACACTAATGTAGTAGAATTATATGTTATAGTAACACTAATAGTAGTGACTAGTAATAGTTTAGTAACACTAAAGCACTCAGTAGCATTTACTTAGTGCTTGCTGTGTGCTCAGCATATGGAAAAATCTCAAGTAGTCTTCACAACAATATTAGGTTGGTACTGTTATGTTTTATAGATATGGAAGCCAACATGTGGAGAGGGTAAGAAACTTGCTTGATTTCGTACTCCTATCTCGCATTTGGACAAGAGCAGCTGCAGGTCAGAGTCTACTTACTGACAGAGAATCTATATTAACTGTCAAAGATATGCTTCATTTTTTCTTAAAAATGTACATGCACACAAAATTTTGCACCCAGTATCTGAGATGTCATTCTCCGTTCTGTGTCTTACCCCTATTCCACATAATGTAATCTGTGGTTTAAGAACCATATTTTAAAAAGATAATGGTGCAGTGCAGTGAGATTCATGTGTTAGGCCAACTTCTTCAGTAGTCGGATGTCAGTGGGAAGTGAACAAGTCTAAAATCAGTCATTGTGTTTATGACTTGGAGACGAAGCAGCTAACACATTTGGCTCATGACCGTTGTAATTTTGGGGGTAATGATTTAGCCATTATTCTTTTAAGAAAATTTCTGTATTGCATTAACATTCTCAGTTCTGTTTAAAAAATCCGTAGTATACTATACGGTAAATGAAGTTTGAAATTTTAACTAGGGTTATTTAATCTCAATTTAACTTTATAATAAAATATTTTGGACTAGAGGAAAATATGTCAAGTTTTAGGCAAACTTATCAGAAACAATATTTAACAAAGCTTAGCACAGGTGTAAAATATCAGTGCTGATAGGAATGGTATTTTCTGACACTGACACCAGGACCTTTGTGCAGTTACTAAGATTAATGCTACTGCCAGAGAATTTTCAGAATATATTGCTTAGGGAAAAGAAGGCTAAAATGTTATCAGTCCATTAGGAATTTATGTAAGTAGAATGGTTTTTTCTGGAAACCCGTTCATGGTCTCCACCAAATAAATATTGATAGTTTTTAGAAAATTTAACGTTTTAAACAATTGAATGAGGTTGGAGATTGTTTCATTACATCATGTTTTGTAAAGCCAAATGCAATTGTTAGACCACATCAAAATATTATGAATATGACAATAAGAAGCTAAATCTCAAAGGTATCTTTCTGGAATAAAGATTGTTTTTGTCACTGTAAGGCAAATCTGCATAACCCATGAAAACCTCTGATTTGGTGGCAAATCACTCTTTAAAGAATGCCTTCAATCATGGTAAGATGTAACAAATTGATTTGAAATAGTTTCGGATGAGTGTCCAGGTTAATACGTTGGCTCCTCACTGAATTGTTGTAAAATGAATTTATAAAGTAGGAAATTAATTTTTTATTTCTCAGGAGGAAATCACTACCAAAAACCTGCCGGAAACTTAGAGACTTGTGGTTTCAAAATTTATCTTCAGTTTTATATAAATATTCTCATGTATTTAACCCTCAGTTTTTGATTGATTTCTGCTATTGGTTCTGACTTAGCCAAACCAGTCCTGTCTTCCCTCTGGATGCTGGTGCTCTGTCACGTGGGCCCACCTGTTCACAAGAGGATAGTGGCTCACTGCATTGGATGTAGGCAGCCAGAAAATGAAATACTGTAATAAGCAATTAAAACTTATATAAGGAAGGCACTGATTAACATGAGGTGGTGGAGAAAAAAAGAGGGAAAATGTGTTCCACTTTTAATATTTTAAGTAATTTCTGCTAAGGATACACAGATAAAGGCCTGAAATACAATTGTGAAATTCAGAGAAAATGTTTTATGAAAGTTGCCTTTGTTACCTTATCCTGAAATAGCAACTACCCACCCTGAACAAGGAAGGAAGTTTTAAATATCTTTGACTAAAATTATGTTTTAAATAATCGATAAACAATTTACTTTTAAGATAAGTATCTGTGTTTTACCAGTTGGTCTTTGGTTTAGATGATTTGTAGCACCATGTATTTATTGGCAAAGTAAATAAATTTAGCATAAATTTAACAATAAATTCCAGGTGTTATATAAGCTGCTTTTTAAACAAAAACTTTTAAATTGTTGTTAACCTTTGGAGGGTGCCCTAAGAAAGCATTTTGACAGTGATTGTTTTTTGATAGTAGACATAAGACCTATCAAGGGCAAACCTTTCTAACCTCTACTTATATGATAAGTGTGAACATTAATCTATAGAGTATATCTTTAAAAATTTGCTCTGTGGTAATAAATTTAAATTGCTACCTATTATCTTTTCCTATGGCTATGTCCATTATGATGTGACAGCCATAAAGAGTGTGATCCTGTTATAAAACAAAGAACTTGTAGCAGTTTACTCCTCTAGTTGCCTCAATTTGGGGATGAAGAAATAGTGCTATGAGAAAGTTTAGGTAGCTTGCTTAAGGCCACATACACAATGGCCAAGAAGAAAAAAAGCAAACCCAAACAAACAACAAAAAAAAGCCAATAACTAAAATCTAGTACTTGGGAATTTCTATTTTAGGCTTATTTTAGACTTTTTATTTTAGACTTACCCAAAATATGGGTAAGAAGGAGGAGTGATAGAAAAGAAAAAGTTATCCTGGAAACAGAGCTTGGACTCACAGCTAAGGCAAAGCAGTCTAGTCTCAGTTTTGGGGGAAGAAACTTCAGTTATTTGCTTCTCTTTTTTTTTTTTCTCCTTTTCACTATAAAATGGGGTTTGGGACAAGAGAATCTCTGGTAGCCCAATGTTTTGCCTGTTGGACCTGGAAGATTGGGTACACAGGGATGATACTAGATGCCATATTGTATCAATACAACTGAAACTTTCAGAATTGAGGCTGCCAAGTTTGATGAGAAATGTCTTTAGTCTTTATCAATCCCCGTTCACACCCTTGGCTCTTTAGTTTTATGACATTAAAAAGCCATTTAGCAAAAACAAGGGATTAATCTCCAAAATATACAAACAGCTCATGCAGCTCAATATAAAAAAGAACAAATAACCCAATCAAAAAATGGTCAGAAAATCTAAACAGACATTTACCCAAAGAAGACGTACAGATGGCCAAAAAGCACGTGAAAAGATGCTCAACATCACTAATTATTAGAGATAATAAACTACGAGGTATCACCTCACACTACGAGGTATCACCTCACACCAGTCAGAATGGCCATCATCAAAAAATATACAAACAATAAATGCCAGAGAGGGTGTGGAGAAAAGGGAACCCTCCTACACTGTTGGTGGGAATGTCAGTTGGCACAGCCACTATGGAGAAAAGTATGGAGGTTCCTTAAAAAACCAAAATAGAGCTACCATATGACCCAGCAATCCCACTCCTGAGCATAATCTGGAGAAAGCCAACATTCAAAAAGATACATGCACCCCAATGTTCATTGAAGCACTATTTACAACAGCCAGGACATGGAAGCAACCTAAATGTCCACTGGCAGTGGAATGGATAAAGAAGATGTGGTGTATATATATATATATATATATATACACACACACACACATATACATATATACAATGAAATATTATCCAGCCACAAAAAAGAACAAAATAATGCCATTTGCAGCAACATGGATGGACCTAGAGATTGTCATACTGAGTAAAGTAAGTCAGACACAGAAATACAAATATAATACGATATTGGTTATATGTGGAATCTAAAAAAAAAGGGTACAAGATGGTGGAGTAGAAGGATGTGCACACACTCTGCTTTGCAAGAGCACAGAATTACAACTAACTGCTGAACAACCATCAACAGAAAGACACTGGAACTCACCAAAAAAGACACTCCACATCCAGAGACAAAGGAGAAGCTGCAGTGAGACAGTAGAAGGGGTGCAATCGAGATAAAATCAAATCCCATAACCACTGGGTGGGCGACTCTCAAACTGGAGAACAGTTATACCACAGAAGCCTACCCACTGCAGTGAGGTTCTGAGCCCCACATCAGGCTTCCCAACCTGGGGATCCAGCAACAGGAGGAGGAATCTGCAGAGAATCAGACTTTGAAGGCCAGCAGGATTTGATTGCAGGACCTCCACAGGACTGGGGGAAACAGAGACTGCACTCTTGGAAGGCACACAAAAAGTAGTATGTGCACCAGGACCCAGGGGGAAGGATCAGTGACCCCAGAGGAGACTGAACCAGACCTACCTGCTGGTGTTGGAGGGTTGCCTGCAGAGGTGGGGGGGGGGCAGCTGTGGCTCACTGTGGGGACAGGGACACTGGTGACAGGGGTTCTGGGAAGTGCTCATTGGTGTGAGCCCTGCTGGAGTCCGCCATTAGCCCCACCAAAGAGCCTGTAAGCTCCAGTGCTGGGTCACCTCAGGCCAAATGACCAACAAGATGGGAACACAGCCCCACCCATTGGCAGACAAGCTGATTAAAGTTTTGCTGAACTCTGCCCACCAAAGCAACACCCAGCCAGTACCCACCACCAGTCCCTCCCATCATGAAGCTCACAGAAGCCTCTTAGATAGCTTCCTCTACAAGAGGGCAGACAGCAGTATCAAGCAGTATCAGCAGTAATTCATTCTATGGAATTGAACACCACAGCCACAGAAAGATAGAGAAAATGAAAAGGCAGAGGACTTTGTACCAGGTGAAGGGACAAGATAAAACCCCAGAAAAACAACTAAATGAAGTGGAAATAGGTACCTTTCCAGAAAAAGAATTCAGAATAATGATAGTGAATATGATCCAGGACTTTAAAAAAGACTGGATGCAAAGATGAAAAACATGCAAGAAAAGTTTAACAAAGACCTAGAAGAATTAAAGAACAAAGATAAGCAATACAATAATTGAAATGAAAAATACACTAGAAGGAACCAATAGTGAGGCAGAAGAATGAATCAGTAACCTGGAAGACAAGAATGGTGAAAATCGCTGATGTGGAAAAGAATAAAGAATAAAGAAAAAAGAATGAAAAGAAATGAGGACAGCCTGAGACCTCTGGGACAACATTAAAATGCATCAATATTCGCCTTATGGGGTCCCAGAAGGAGAAGAGAGAGAGAAAGGACCCAAGAAAATATTGGAAGAGATTATAGTTGAAAACTTCCCTAACATGGGAAAGGAAATAGTTACCCAAGTCCAGGAAGTGCAGAGTCCCAGGCAGGATAAACCCAAGGAGAAACACACCAAGATACATAGTAGTCAAATTGACAAAAATTAAAGACAAAAATTATTAAAAGCAACAAGGGAAAAATGACAAATAACATACAAGGGAACTCCCATCAGGTTAACAGCTGATTTCTCAGCAGAAACTCTGCAAGCCAGAAGGGAGTGGCATGATATATTTCAAGTGATGAAAGGGAAGAACCTACAACCAAGAATATTCTACCCAGCAAGGATCTCATTCAGATTTGATGAAGAAATCAAAAAGTTTTACAGACAAGCAACAGCTAAGAGAATTCAGCACCACCAAACCAGCCCTACAACAAATGCTAAAGGAATTCTCTAAGTGGGAAACACAAGAGAAGAAAAGGACCTACAAAACAAAAACAAATATAAAAAAGGTTACAAATGAACTTATTTGCAAAACAGAAATAGAGTTCATGGATGTAGAAAACAATCATGGTTACCAGGGGATAAGTGGGGGAGGGATAAATTGGGAGATTGGAACTGACATGTACACACTATTATGTGTAAAACAGATAACTAATAAGAACCTGCTGTATAGCATAGGGAACTCTGTTCAGTACTCTATAATGGCCTATATGGGAAAAGAATCTAAAAAAAAATAAAAGCCATGTAGCATTTTTGTAATAAATAATTAGTATTTCTAGGCATCATTTTAATTTTGATGTTGTTTCTAATTTAAACTTATTTTAAATACTGCTGTGCTTCCAGAAGAAGTGAGTCTTATAAATGTATTTTGTTCATTGCTAAATTAGATCATCTCCTGAGAGAATTTCAGTGACGTTCAAGTGGATGAAACAGTCTGTGTTTTCCAAAAATTAGCTTTCTCACCACATCTTATCACATCATAGTGTTAACAGAGGAGAGTCTGGAGACCCCTCCTCTCATGGGGCCTTGGTTTTTGGTCAGGACACAAGGAAGAATCTGATGTCTTAACTTTTGCAAAAGAATTTATTAAAGATAAAGAGAAAATAGAGGAAACACCTCAAGAGAAGGGCCAGGCCAAGGGAGGCAATGACCCCAGAGGGCTGGGGTGTAGAGTTTTTCAGGCAAAGTCATTGGTTGACAGTCTTGATTGACAGCTGCGGGTTATGTAAAAAGAGGCTGTGCTGCACATGTCCTTCCCATAATTCAGTCTGTTATAATCAGATGTATATATTCATAGAATATTTATGAACATTTAATGGGCCTGAAGCCAAAGATTATCTATGGACTTGATCTCTTGAGGTGTGTGCGTGTGCCAGAGTGGGGTAAGTCTCTCCAATGGACCAGTGGGGGATTTTTCCAGTGCCCTGACCATTTTGGAGTACTGATAGGGGCCTGTTCAGGACAGAGTTGGCAAAAATAGCTTGGTGGGAATAGGGGGCTATTTATTGGATATTCAGCCAGTGGGGCCGCCTCTCATTGCTCATGGCTAACTTCCTGCATAACAGTAGGACCACTAGGAAAAAAAGTTTATGTCCCTTTTCTATTTCCCCCTCTGATAAGGGAAGTACACTGGAACTTAATCACCATGAGAATTCAAGGATGGAAAAGTTCTAAGGACAGACTTGGTGGGGTGATTAATCAGCTCATTGCATTACAGATTACATTAGCTGTGGACGACATTGGTAATGGCACTGAGATATGTTTCTTCCTGGGGAGGAAATTTTGAACAGGATTTCTTTTGGTAAAATAGCAGCAACTTTAATCCTTTTGAAATCTAGTATAAAGGGCTCATCCTGGCCTAGCTAAAATGTACCATGTAGAGAAAATTAATAAAAGAATGACCTCAGAAAAGAAAAATTTGTCGATGTTATTCATTTTAAGGGGCAAATTTTGGAAAGAATATTTGTAATAGTTTATAGAAGGGAAATGGAAGAAACACTGGATGCTTACTATATGTCCTGGTGATGATCTATATAATTGATTTCATCTAAACCAACTTCTGAGACATTGGTGTTCTGATTTGTACCTGGTAAAAGCGAGGCATAAATATTTGCTGGTCGATAACCCATTCCTTTATTCCTTCCACACCACCTCTTTTTTGTGATGGGTCACCCAGCCTTCACTTTTTCATGTTACACTATATACCTCTCAAACTGGAGGAGGGATAACTTCAGGAAGTATCTTTGGTCACACCCAGAACTGGAGTAATCATAGAAAATCTTGCTGGCTTTATTTTACTAAATGTTTTGGAAAATATTTTGTTTAAACATACGTTTTATGAACTGGGACAATATTATGTATGTTTTTAAGAAAAACAGACACTGCATGGAAATTTTGCTGGAGTGAAAATTCAGAGAAGTTTGAAATGTGTTGCTTAACTAGAGATGGCTAGGTAGTATACGAATGAAAAGTAAAGCTTAGTTCAAGGAAATATTATATTCCAACTAATGAGCAGTTTACTTTCAAATACATGAAATGAAATCAATAGGTATTCTAAGTGCTTTATCCTCCTTTATTATATTATATAATTGAAGTCACTTCTGGAAACAACAGTTCTGTAGCACTCACTGCAAATGAGGGTTATTGACTAAATAAAACTAAATTTAAATATATTCCCAAATTATGATTTTATACTTCACCTCCAATCCTTTAAAGTTTAAAAAGTACTCATAAACCATTCAATTTGTTTTTTATTAAATATTTTACTAAAATCATTACAAAATCATTGTTTGAGAGTCTGAGAAGTAGAAATAATCTATTATGTAAATTTGGGTGCTAAGAATGTTATCCAGAGATGCATCTTCATTCAACTAATTTGATGTTTCTGTGGAGCACTTACATCTAGCCAGATCTAAGTGCGTGCCTGTCTCCTTCCTGGTAGGCAGTTTCTGAGACCCTTCCGTGTGTAACTTCTTATGCATTCTCTTCATTGTGGAACCAAGAATCTTCATTTTAAAGAAATATCCCAGGTGATTTTGATGCTGGTAGTCTGAGAATTACACTTTGAAAAAACAAGGAAGATGTCTTCTGACTATATTACCACTAGAGGCATTAATTTTACTCATTTTATTGAAATCAATTTTAGAAGGGGTTTTGTAATGTCTCATTGTAGTGTGCATTCTTCACTTAAGCTTCCGGCTTTTTCAGAAGCCTGGTACATTTTGGATAAAAGCCCTGGAATTCTAATTCTGCCTTTACTAGTTTGTCCAGTTATGGACAAATCACTTGACTATTTTATAGCTTACTTTCTTGGACAGAAAAAATAAACATTTGGATATTCATCTATACTAATTTTCATTGTTTCCTTATGCTATCTAAGGACAGGTGAATGAAATGTTTTAAATTAAAACTGGACGATTTTATTGCACAATTCATAATTGAGGTATAAAATGATGTGCAGACTTGCTGTTCGCTACAAGCAAAGTTAGAATTGCAGATAGTAATTTGATGGTGCTTAGCCTGTCTGACCAAATAGAGATCCTGAATATTTCCCATTCCATGAGCAAAGTATTTTTTCATACTGTTGAAGTATTTTTTCATCTGGAATCTGGAGAAAAAAGTTCTGTGGTCCTATATATGTATCAAAAATAAAGTTAATAGTGGAAATGGATCCACAGGGGCTCTAGAGCAGGATTGGCAAACTTTTTCTGCCAAGTATCAGATCTCAATGTTTCAAGCTTTGCAGACAATATATGGTCTCTTTCTTCCTTCACCTTCTGCTTCTTTTCTTATTCTTCTTTCTCCTCTTCTTTTTTTAACAACATGTTAAAAATGTTAAACCATCCTTAGCTCAAGGCCATACTGAAACTGTTCAGAGCAGTATTTCTCAAAATTTAGTGCACTTATACATTGCCAGGGGATCTTTTTAAAATGCAGATTCTGCTTCTTGAGGTCTGGGCTTGGGCTGGGGATCCTATATTTCTGATATGCCCTTGAATATCCAAGCTTTTGAGGTTAAACTGTTTCATGGCATTTCATGTGATGAACAGCCCCCTCTACTGTTCGGTTTTTAATCCCCAGTGACTTTAACTGACAACTCCGCTATTTTTTGTTTTTGTTTTTTAACCAAATAATGGGGTTGTTTTGGTCCTAGTACTTTAGTGGTCCTTCATAATTTTAAAGTCTCCGAATTCTTTGGAAATTTGGTGAAAGCTGTGGTCCCACTTGTTGCTACCCCCTCCTGTCCACACAAGAATACCCATTTTTATATACAATTTCAAAGAATTCACAGACCTGTCTTAAGGCTTATCTATCTTAAGGGGCACTGCTATAGTTGTGTGATGTCTGAATTTATGGGTGTTCAAAATTAATTCACTCCCTTTTAGTAACATCTTAAAATTAGATTGCAGCTATGTTTTTACATATCTCCATACCTGTCTGTCTACCCATCTATCTATTTACCTACCTACCCACCCACCTATATGTTTATCAATCATTTATCTGACTGGTACAGTCTTTTAACTTTATTTTATGCCTTATTGGCATTGCTGGCCTGATGATTACATTTCAAACTTAAAACTACGAATGAGGAAAATAACTTGGTCAGAGTGAACATGAATTGTCACAATGCCTTGTATTAAATTTATTCACAGTGCCTTTACTTATGACTTTAAAAACTACTTTATTGAGATACAATTCATACATACTTTACTCATTTAAAGTGTACAATATAATAGTTTTTATTATTGTCATGAAATTGTCCAACCTTCACTATAATCAATATTAGAATATTTTCATCACCCCAAAAGCTTCTCCAGCCCTCCTCCACCTCTCATCCCCATTCCCTACCCTAGACAACCACAAATCTACTTTTTGTTTCTATGAATTTAAATATTCTGGACATTTTATATAAGTGGAATCATTTTGTTACTAGCTTCTTTAACTTAGCATAGTATTTCCAGGATTGCATAGTGTGTATCACTGATTCATTCATTTTTATTGCTGAATAATATTCCATTATGTGGATATATAACATTTATTTATCCATTCGTCAGGTAATGGACATTTGGGTTCTTTCTATTTTTACAAAATTATTATAAATTATGCTGCTATGAATGTTACACTATGCTCATGTACAAGTTTTTATGTGGACATAAGGTTTCCTTTCTCTTGAGTATGTACCAGGCAGTGAAATCACTGGGACATGTTAATTCCAAAACTTTTTGAGGAACTCCAGATAGTTTTATATTCCCACCAGCAATGTATAAGGCTCTCAATTTTTCAGTGTCCCAGACAATACTTGTTATTTTACATTTTTTGGATTATTGCCATCTTAGTGGGTGTGAAGTGTGTCTCGTGGTTTTGATTCGCATTTGCCTGATAGCTAATGATGTTGAGCATCTTTTCATGTGTTCACTGGCCTTTTGTATAACTTTTCTCAGATCCCATTTTTAAATTTGGTTATTGGTACTTTTATTTAGTTGTAAGAGTTCTTTATATAGTCTAGATATGTCCTCTATCAGATATATGACTTGCAATTTTTTTTCTGATTCTGTGGGTTGTTTTTCCTTTTTTTAAATGTCTTTACAAGAACAAATATATTTGTTGTATGTGATTTTGGTGTCCTATTCATGATGGTTTTGACTAACTCAAGGTCATGAAAATTTGCTCTTCTGATTTCTTTCAATTGTTTGATAATTTTACCTCTTATATTTAGATTGTAGGTATTCTTTTGACTTTAACAGTGGAGTAAAGTTTCTAGAAGAATACCCAAATATGACAGCACTAGAATAGTTTACATATGTTATAGTGATAAATGAGTAAAATTCTCTGAGTGCTTTTTGGACATGCTGGATTCTAAATCCTATTACTAAATAGTTTAGATGTTTTGCCTCCAATTCTCTTATTAGCCTATTATCTTATATTTTATTTAATAAGTGTTAGTGTACTTCAGGTTCTATTCAGGACTTATCCAGACCAATTGTCTGATAAAAACATGGATGGTTAACTTCCTTAGTTTTAATAACAGAACAACTTTGGCATTAGGGAGAATGTAGATGACTGCATATGGAAGGTTAGAGAAGAGCAAGGAAGATATCCAAACAAGATGACTGTGGCTACCATATGCCTATTACATAAAAAGTGACATGATGCTGCATTTCAGCATGAGTTTCTGTGGCTATGTGTCCATACTTTTACATTTAGAAATATTCTAGTGATTTGCAAACTATGATTAATTATTTATATTTAAATACTTTGAGATCTTATTTGATTACTATTTTTAAAAATAATTCTTTCTTTTTATATTTTATAAATTCCTTATTTGTGTTATGCCTCAGTACTTACAATATATAACCTTTTTTTTATTATTGTGACGCAGGATGTGATTTCCTGTCCATATCTAAATGCTTTGGGTCTCTTTAGTTCTTTTTTTTTCTTTTTTTAATTTTGAGCTGTGCACTGTAAATTACTCTTGCTTTAGGTACCTAGAACTTGTAATGTATAAGTTCTTTCTTGAATCTGGTAAGATCACAAATGGTGATCAGCAACCTTTAAAAGTTAATTCTCTTCAGAAAAGAAAAGGTTCATTCACTACCAAATTAAATTACCTTATTAAATTAAAATACAGATTTTAAATTAATATTGAAAGTAAACTGGAATAACATTGATGAATAAATATTACTTCTGTTTATGGAACAGAAACGTGCTAATATCAGGTAATTGTTTGGAAAATTGTAAGAGCTAACTTTTAAAAGCTTGTGTGTAGATTATTATTATGTCTCCAGCCAGAGTTCTCTTAGCATCTCCTTTAAAATTATTTGCAGCAGCTAGTAGGACCTTTCCACAAATAATGGCTTCTGACACTTTATAAATTAAAACATTCAAAACAATATATTATGCAGAAATTTCATCTTAAAATACCAAACAGGTTGTTCTCTTCCTATTTCTTCTAACTTTTAATGGCCCCACTTTCATTGCAGTTACAGGAAAGTTATTGGTACCTGTCGCTGTTCCTTACTATGTGGAATACCAAATTCTGTCAAGTATTTATTTTATGATCTTCCTCCTTTTTTCAACCTTAAGTGTTATTTCTCAAGGTCAGGTTCTTTTTTATTGTTCTCTGGGATGCTGAAGTACCTCTCACCTGTCTTTTTGCCTCCATTACTGTCTATCTTTTACACTACCGACCAAAAGAATCTTTCTAATACACAGATGGTCATGCCACTGCCCACTCAAAATCAGTTAGCCAAACGGAATAAAAGTCACACTCCTTAGCATGATATTTTAAGTTCTTTTGTCTCTGGCTATAAGACTGCCTCTCACCCTCACCTGCCACATTAACTTCCTCCCTGATTATGAAATGTATTATGCATATACTGTCGTTTCTCATTCCTTCTGCTCATGCTGTTTCTTCATTCTGAATGTCTTTTTCCTTCTGTTGACATTATTTTCATTCTTTACAACTCAATTCAAATGCTACCTTTTTGGGGTAAGTCTCTTACTATGTTCTTGTTAGAGTTGACATTACTTTTCGCTGTTTTTTCCTATAATACATTTCTTGGACCTCCGTGCACCTTTTATTTCAACATAGTGATTTATCTTGAATTCCTCAGTCAGACATATCTGGGTTCAAATTGTGCCTCTACTGCTTACTTTGTCCATAGTCCTGGGCAATTTATGTCCTTAAACTTCTTCCTCATCTGTTGAATTGTTACTATTTGTGCACAATGTTCAGGCCTTTTTTGTGTGTTGACTCTGATGGCACAATGCCAGCATGATAACCGGTTTCTATGCATGTATCTTAGGTACTTGCCCACTTGGCTTTCTCCCCATAGTAAGCACTTTAAGGACAGGAAATTAACCTTGCTCATCTTAGTACCCATTCCAACTTATGGGTTCCAAAAGAAAATTTCAGGCTTATTTTTGTCTGTCATGACTCATGGAGCATGTTAAACCTCACTCATTAAAATTAATGCATTAATTTATTGATATATTGTCTTGCTCCAGAATGGACTTGAGATAGCTTATGAGATGCATGAAGAACAAAAGACTAAAACTTAAATGAAATAGTAGGAAGTGCATTTTGAATGACTGAATAGTTTAATTTCATCAGTGTGTGCCTAAATGAAACAAAAGCTGTTGATGAGGAATGTTAAAGCTTGTCTTCATTCTGTCACATTTTGTAGGATCTCGTCTTCGCCAGGAAGACTTTCCCCCGCGGATTGTGGAGCACCCTTCGGATGTCATTGTCTCTAAGGGAGAGCCCACCACTTTGAACTGTAAGGCCGAGGGCCGACCAACGCCCACCATTGAGTGGTACAAGGATGGTGAGCGGGTGGAGACTGACAAGGATGATCCCCGGTCCCACAGGATGCTTCTGCCCAGCGGATCCTTATTCTTCTTGCGCATTGTGCATGGGCGCAGAAGTAAACCTGATGAAGGAAGCTACGTGTGTGTTGCAAGGAACTATCTTGGTGAAGCAGTGAGTCGAAATGCATCTCTGGAAGTGGCATGTAAGTAAGCATAATGAATCTCATAAATGGCATGCACTTTTACTTTGATTTATTTTTAGTAAGCTTTGATTTGTTCCTATAGATGCTTATTACCTAAAGAATAAAAGTCAGCACACTGCATAATTTTACTTTGCTTTCTCCAAAGAAAGCTCATCAAAATAAGGTATAGCTAAGGCGTTTCTTTGAATTTATTTATATTGAAGCAATGTGGGCACTACGTTGTTATATTAAAGCAAGGTGGCGATGCTGCTGCTCATATTTAAAATTTGAATTACTAATGAGAGATATAAACAAGTATTAATGTTGGGGATGTTAAAATAAAAAGTTTATGTGTAACATGGCATCAAATACAAGGCATAAATTCATTACTGTACCTATGTCTGTTAAGTATATATATATATGTATATATAAAACTATTATATATATGTATATATAAAACTTTTATATATATGTATATATAAAACTATTTTATATATATATGCAATTTTTTTTCTAAACCTGACTTTTAATGGGCAACTTTAAAAAGAATATACTCTTTAGGTTATGTTAACTCTAACTTCCAAGTTAAATTCAGGGATTATTACCCTAGGCATGCAGGGAAAATACACCAACTATATTTTTTTAATCAAAAAATTCATCAGAGAATAGAACTGATTTCTGTTTAGGGACAAAATGTTCATATACAGGAAGGTCTTGCTCAGTTTTGTTAATCAGCAGTAGCTAAGGATTTCCTGACCTTGCCATTTAAAAATATGTTTCTTTATTAATCAGATAGCCCAAATAGCACTAGTGAATCAAGATGTCAAGGCTTTGCATCTATTTAATCATTGACTCCATAGCTTTATTTTTCGGGATGGTTTTCCAGAACAAATTTCAGAATATGTTAGATTTGTTTTCTGGTTTATAAGTGAGGATTTGGTGTCATAATTTAAACAGCACCGTATGATTTTGATATCCTCTATTCTGAAGGAAGATTTTATCAAGAATTATTTGTGAATGAGATGGCAATAATTGAGCTTAAAAAAAGTTTGTGCTCTACAACTTTCTGTTTGTAACAATCGGTGTTCATAGGTAAGAGAATTGAAATATTTTAGGATGCACGAGTCTTTTTTTTTTTTTATAGCTGGGATGTGAGTGCTGGATAATAGTTCATAGTTTCATATCTGCAATTAACTTTGATACTTGTACTCAGATGCTATATAGTATCACACTAGATTATAAAACTTGTGTATATGTATATTGAGATTCTCACAGTATATCATTACCTTTATACATGAAAGCATCTTTTAGTAAGCAAAATCATGCAATTTCTTATTCAGCTGTCACAATGAAAACTTTTGCTCTTAAGCATTCTGTCTATTTATGGTTTGTACCAGGAAATCTGGAGCCCAGTCCATGCTTGAAATGTGTAAGTCCAATAGGAAAAGATTACAAGAATCCTAAAACCCAAATGTATTGTGTAAAGTACTTTGAGATATAAGCATTAGAAATTTTGCTGGCAATGCCACTTTGTACCAGATGCTAGGTAATTTCATTTTTTAAAAATGTTTATTTTATTTTATTTTATATGTATATTTTTTATTGCGGCATAGTTGTTTTACAGTGTTGTGTTAGTTTCTACTGTACAGCAAAGTAGAGTTCCCTGTGCTATATAGAAGATTATCATTAGTTATCTATTTTATACATCTTAGTGTGTATATGTCAATCCCAATCTCCCAGTTCGTCCCACCCGCTCCTTCCCTCCACTTCCCCTCCTTGGTGTTCATACATTTGTTCTCTACATCTGTGTCTCTATTTCTGCCTTACAAACTGGTTCATCTGTACCATTTTTCTAGATTCCGCATGTATGCGTTAATGTATGATATTTTTTTCTGTTTCTGACTTACTTTACTCTGTATGACAGTCTCTAGGTCCATCCATGTCTCTACACATGACACAATTTCCTGCCTTTTGATGGCTGAGTAATATTTCATTGTATATATACCACATCTTCTTTATCCATTCATCTGTTTAGGTTGCTTCCATGACCTGGCTATTGTAAGTAATGCTGCAGTGAACATTGGGGTGCATGTGTCTTTTTGAATTATGGTTTTCTCTGAGTATATGCCCAGTAGTGGGATTGCTAGATCATATGATAATTCTGTTTTTAGTTTTTTTAAGGAACCTCCATACTGTTCTCTGTAATGACTGTATCAGTTTTACATTCCCAACAACAGTGCAGGAGGGTTCCCTTTTCTCCACACCCTCTTCAGCATTTATTGTTTGTAGGTTTTCTGATGATACCCATTCTAACTGGTATGAGGTGATACCTCACTGTAGTTTTGATTGCATTTCTCAAATAGTTAGTGATGTCAAGCAGCTTTTTGTGTGCCTCTTGGCCATCTGTATGTCTTCTTTGGAGAAATGTCTATTTAGCTCTTCCACTCATTTTTTGATTGAGTTATTTGTTTTTTTGATAGCTGCACGAGCTGTTCTTATATTTTGGAGATTAATCCTTTGTCTGTTGATTCATTTAAAATATTTCTCATTTTTATAACTTACTTCAAAAAGCAGTTAGATTAAATGCAGTTTAGTGAGATTTGAAATAAATATACAAAACCTCAAGAATTCAAATATTCCTAACTGTCCACTTTTATGTTGAAATATCTTATTTCTAGAATATTTCAAACATATTGAAATATTTCAATGTCAATTCTATTGATTTTTTTCCCTCACCAGATCCCTTTATAGTAAATAAAACAGGTATTATTCTTTCCTTTTATAGATAAAATGAAATCTGTGATGACTATGTGACCAAGACTCAGAAAATAAGTTAATGAAGAATTCAGGATCATGATTGTTCTAATTTTCAGTTTTAGAGAATTGTGCCATATTTGGAAGAACACTCAAATGAAACCTGGCTCATTTTATATGAATAAAAATAAAGAACTTTTAATTAAAAGATTTTTATCTACTCAGCAGCAAGTAACTTTTTTTTAAAAGTTGAGTTATAGTTGATGTATGATATTATATCCATTTCAGGCATATGACAGTGATTCACAATTTTTAAAGGTTAAATTCCATTTATAGTTATTATAAAATATTGGTTAATCCATTTTGAGTTTATTTTTGTATACGGTGTTAGGAAGTGTTCTAATTTCATTCTTTTACATGTAGCTGTCCAATTTTCCTGGCACCACTTATTAAAGAGGCTGTCTTTTTTCCATTGTATATTCTTGCCTCCTTTGTCAAAGATAAGGTGCCCATAGGTGCGTGGGTTTATCTATGGACTCTCTATTCTGTTCCATTGATCTATATTTCTGTTTTTGTGCCAGTACCATACTAATCTTGATCACTGTAGCCTTGTAGTTTAGTTTGAAGTCAGAGTCCACCAACTCTGTCTTTCCTTCTCAAGATTGCTTTGGCTATTTAGGGTCTTTTGTGTTTCCATACAAATTGCAGAATTTCTTGTTCTATTTCTGTGAAAAATGCCATTGGTAATTTGATAAGGATTGTGTTGAATCTGTAAATTGTCATTAGATACTATAAAACTCTTACAAGAAAACATAGGAAGAACACTCTTTGACATAACTCAAAGCAGGATCCTTTTTGACCCACTCCTAGAATAATGGAAATAAAATAAAAAATAAACAGATGGGACCTAATGAAACTTAAAGCTTTTGCACAGCAGAAGAAACCATAAATAAGACAAGAAGACAACCCTCAGAATGGCAGAAAATATTTGCCAACAAAGCAACTGACAAAGGACTAGTCTCCAAAATATACAAGCTGCTCATGCAGCTTAATACCAAAAAAGCAGATAACCCAATCCACAAATGGGTGGAAGACCTGAATAGACATTTCTCCAAAGACATGCAGATGGCTAACAAACACATGAAAAGATGCTCAACATCACTAATCATTAGAGAAATGCAAGTCAAAGCCACTGTGAGGTGTCACCTCACACCAGTCAGAATGGCCATCATCAAAAAATCTAGAAACAATGAATGGATAAAGAAGATGTGGCACATGTATACAATGGAATATTACTCAGCCATAAAAAAGGAATGAAATTGAGTTATTTGTAGTGAGGTGGATGGACCCTAGAGACTGTCATACGGAGAGAAGTAAACCAGAAAGAGAAAAACAAACACCGTATGCTAACTCATATATACGGAATCTAAAAAAATGGCACTGATGAATCCAGTGACAGGGCAAGAATAAAGATGCAGATGTAGAGAACAGACTTGAGGACACGGGGTAGAGGGGGGCGAAGCGGAAGCTGGGACGAAGTGAGAGAGTAGCATAGACATATATACACTACCAAATGTAAAATAGATAGCTAGTGGGAAGGTTCTATATAACATAAGGAGATCAACTCAATGATGGGTGATGCCTTAGAGGCCTGGGATAAGGGAGGGTGGGAGGGAGTCATGGGAGGGAGGGAATATGGGGATATATGTATAAATACAGCTGATTCACTTTGGTGTACCTCAAAAACTGGCAAAACAGTGTGAAGCAATTATATTCCAATAAAGAGCTTAAAAAAATTATATTCCCTGTACTGTATATCCCTGTAGCTTATTATTTTAAACAAATAACAATTTTTAATCCTCCACTAACTTTCTTCTCAGTATTAAAGTTTATCTAAATTGGCCAGTCATTTTATTGTTGGACAGCTATAAACTTATCTTTTTTTCTGAGCCTTAGCTTTGTTAAAATTGCTCCCAACACACATGCATCTTGTACTTTTATTTAAAGGATTTCTCTCTTTCCTAATTGCATCATTAATAATGAATCAAACTGTTCCAGAAGGAAAATTTTAAACCATGATTTTTTTTTCATGTAATGTGGCAGTAGCATTTTTCTTTATTTTTAAATCAGTGAGCTTTGAGCAATGCTAAAATATACTTCTGACCTAGAGAGGAAAACAAGAAGGGTTCTCAATTGGATTTAGCTAGTGAATAAAATTCTTTCTTCTAATGCCCTGTCAACAGTTCATGCCATTTGAGGCAACACAAGATCAAATAATATCCATTTATATGCTGCTCATCCCTTACACGTTAGCTCATCAGTCTTCTCCCTTTCCTTATGTGTTTCATAAAGTGTGTTAATATGGAAATTTAGGTCAAAGCATTGATTTGTCAATACTATAGGTAACCAAGGTGTATTTTTATAAAATGATAGGAACCGCTGTGGGTCATATAAATGTCTGGCCTTCATATTTTAGGACACTCAACATAATTGCTTAATGATGACATATCCATTTCTTCATCTGTTAGAGGAAAGAATGGAAGCCTGAAAACACTATGTGTTTGGAGAACTGCAAGGAGCTTGATATGGGGTTGGTGGGCAGCATAAGTTAGAAAGATAAGCGTGTGCTGAATCATTAAATTGAGACTTTTTGTTTTGTAAAAGGAGAGTCTTTGAAAGAAAATTGAAGATTGGGTTAAAGGGATGATGATTGAAGTCAGAGCAGAGTTAAGAAGCTGTCAAATTATTCAGGAAAGAGTATATGTTAGATTTTAAACTGAACAAAGCAGTGAAGATTGAAAGAAGGAAATAGTTTGAACTATTTAGAAATTATAAATTATATCACTTTATGGTTGGTTTTGGGAATAGAGGGTGACTCCCAGATGTTTCTGGTGGAGTGGTACTTACCATCCAAAGGGATGGCAGATACAGGAGAAATAACTAGTGGGAACATCAGAGTGAAGTCAACTTGGTTGTATTATTTGAAATACCAGTGAACTATCAAGTTAAAAATATGCCATGTTCCATTAAGAAAAGAGCTTCTGGAATTGAGAAGTCTTTCCCAGATAGAGGTTGAAGCCATGGGAGTGGTTAGACACAGATGTGATTGCCCAGGCAAGCTGTGTGTAGGGCTGAGATCACTCCCATTGTTTGGAACCCCAATATTTAATGGTGGACAAAGGAAAGAAGTCTAGATTAGGAGCTTCAGAGGAGGTATTGGAGTGATAGAATATGGGAAGTGGAGGGACAAGAAAAATAAGGAAATAATTTTAAGAAAGAAAAAGTGATTGGCAATGCAAGTGCCACATGGTGGTCCACTAAAAAAATATCAGTGGGCTCTAGGGATGGAAAGAAAGCACAGCAGCTGTAGAATGAGTAGGTAGTGGAGTTGGAGTGGCAAATGCTGTCTGTTCTTTCAAGAATTCAGCTCTGAATTGGGTGTGAAGGAACCAGAGCAGGGTATTCCAGCTTCTATACTATTGCCATTTGGGATGGGTTAATTCGTTGTTGTGGGGGTTGTGCTGTGCATTTTAGGGTGTGTAGCAGCATCTCTGGCCTTTACTGAGGAGATGCCAATAGGACCCCTGCAACCCAAGTTGTGACAAGAAAAACTGTCTCCAGCTCTCCCAGATGTCCCTGGCGCGGAGGTGGGGGGTGGTGTCAAAATCAGTTGAGAATTGATTTAGGTGTATATAGGAATATCTGGGTGGTGAAGAGTGTATGGATAAGTAGCAAACAAGCTTGTTATAACTTTTATTGTGAAATAATTATTGATAAAAAATCTGGAATTTTTGACTCAGCATCTTGATTTTCATTTTTAATTTCAATTATCTTGCTTTCTGCTGTCATATGATACATGCAATTTATTGATAACCGTCTGTCTTGACTAATTATATAGAAGTTAGCCTGTTTTTTATCATACTGTATCTATTCTCTTTTTGTTTTTTTAAATACATAGTTCAGTTATATGTAACAGAACAATATAATGGAGGAAAAAAATATTCAGCGCCAATCATTGTAGTGGAGATTTGAATCACTTACTTCATATTTGCTTTTCTTCCCCTCTTGGTTTGCAAAAAAAAGCAATCCAGAAAGGTACTTTTTAAATCACTTTAACTCAAGGAAGGTATTTAGTCAAAAAGTGATTTTTACATATTTAGAAAACAGAATTGCAGGGTCTGCAAGCAAGGTACTTGGCACTGAAGAATTTAGTACCTAGTTTTCCATTGGGACCACGAGGAGAGCTGAGGCGTAGCTGGTGCAGATAGGATTTCAGTTTGAACTCCATTGCTCCCTGTGTTTGGAGCAGAAGGAGCACAAGGATCCTCACACACACTGTGATACAGCCTGAGTCAGTGGCAGCCCCTAGAGATGGCAGCTGTAGCCCCAGGTGGTAAATATATGACAGCAGCTTGATCTATCGACCAGGGTAAAAGGGGGTTCTGGCCTAAATGAAAATTCATGAAAAATTGATGAAGTCCCCAGATTATTTTTTTCGTTTCCTTCTCTCTGCCCTATGCCAGTGCAGAGAGGGGAGATTAAATGAGGTGCTGAACGCTTTAGTGGCAAGAGGTTATGGTTCAAAGGTCAGGGGTCACTTAGAAACCGATCTTTTTTTCCCCTTTCCTTACTTATAAAGCAAAACTAAAACACAGAACTTTTCAAATTAGCTATGATTTACTGTTGCTTTCTTAAAAATAAAATAAAATGGCTAACGGCTAAATATTTGAAAGTTGGCTTTTGATGCACCTGCAGAAGAGAAGAGATGTGGTTCATAATTCAATTGGGGAACTAGAAATAGATTGAATTCCATGACTTCAGGGTGATTTCTTTCTTTTCTTCTTCCTTTTTTTTTTTCTT
Source organism: Hippopotamus amphibius kiboko (assembly GCF_030028045.1). Classification (NCBI taxonomy): domain Eukaryota; kingdom Metazoa; phylum Chordata; class Mammalia; order Artiodactyla; family Hippopotamidae; genus Hippopotamus; species Hippopotamus amphibius. The sequence continues at coordinate 87,441,774 of NC_080195.1, read as the reverse complement.
ATTTGTTTCCATGTATGAAGACTCATGCCTCAAGAAAGTCATTTAGAGAGGGAAAATGTCTTGCATTATTTATAAGTCACAGATTGCTAGGATAGCAAAGCTATGGAACACTCTACAAACATAATGATCCTGTTTACTTTAAATCCAAAACTAAATTGATGCTTTATCTTTACAAGGAAGAGAGGTTATAGAAGTGGACTGACTTTAGTACCAGAGGTCACAGGTGCATTAAAAATGAACATGAGGTGAATTGTTTCACTGATATTTCCAAGTTAATAAATATGTAATTTTTTTCTTTTTCTTTTCTTTACTTTTGGTTGTAAATGAATGTTATCCAGGCAAAATACCGTTAGGCTCCGAAAACACGAGATAAATTAAATTGCTAAAAATGCTGAGCCATGGAGAGCTTTTTTAAAAAAATTATTTTATTGAGATATAGTTCACATATAATGTACCCATTTAAAGTGCACAATTTAATGTTTTTTAGTGTATTTACAAGGTTTTGCAACCAATACCACAGTCTTATTTGAACATTTTTGTCACTTCTAAAGGAAACTCTATACGCATTAGCAGCCAGTTCCCATTCTCTTGGAACCCTTCTTCTACATCCCTAAGCAAACACTAATCCACTATCTGTCTCTATATACTTGCTTAATCTAGACATGTCATATAAATGGAATCATACAATATATGGTTCTTTTTGACTAGCTTCTCTTCCTTAGTATAATGTTTTCAAGGGTCATCTTTGTTGTAACATGTTTCAGTACTTCACATTTCTTTATACTGCTGAAAAACATTGCATTGTGTGGATAGACCGCATTTTATCTATTCACGCATATGTTGATGGAAATTTGGGTTGTTTCCACTTCTTGTCTATTGTGAATAATGCTGCTGTGAATATTCTTGTATAATTTTTTGTGTGACAGATGATTTCATTTGGGTATTCTGTTGGGTATATATCTAAGAGTGGAATTGCCTAGTCATATGGTAACTCTTAACTTTTTGAGGGATTTATAAGTAACTTTTAAGTGTAGATAAAATAATATTTACTAGTGTTACTGACTTAACTGTGTCCAACTCCCCTCTTAGTACAAAGCACAGCTATGAAACATTGCTAGTATTTGAAAAATATTATTGACTGGCTGGCATGTTATACTTTGGTGTGTTATATGTGCATATTTTAAGATAAGATTTAATTAATTAAAAATATGAAAGAATTATACAAAACCACTGAATGGTCATGGAGTTTCTGTTTTTTCCTTTGGTCTGTTTAATTCAGGTAGGTATGAATTGATGAAATAAATTCTGAAATCACTTCCACTTGCAAAACTTCTTACCAGACCATGTTGACTTTCGCCCCAAGTAAGTTGGATAATCTTGCTCTTTGAATCTTATTTCACTCTCTGCCACATTTTTGTTTGTCCTGAGAGTGGACAATACTCTGGCTTCTCAGAAGATGACATTATCTTTCTTGAGAATAATTGCCATAACCTTTCCTGTTCCCAGGTTATTTTTCCTTCTGAAGGTCTTAAAGTTTCTTTTTTCTTTTTTTCATTTACTAGGAAGGTGTAGAATAAGAAATTAATGGCAATTATAATAGAAGTTGATTAAGTAATTCCAGGAGTAGGAAAACAAAGAACTGCTATCATGACACATCTTTCCTAAAACAAACAAACCTATCTATCTAAATGCATGAGGCAGCTGGTCAATTGGAACCGATATTCATAGATTTTGACCAAGAAGAATATGGGAACTACTGGCTTCCTCATGATTCCTCTATTCATATTTCTACAGATTTCAAGAGAGAATGAAGAGTTTTTTTTGGGGGGTGGGGGGTGGGAGGTATACAGACACCGCTGAAAAACACTCATACCTTAATGTACGTTTGGGCCATGTTATGAACTAAATTGTGTCCCCCAAAATTCATATATTGAAACTCTAATCCCTAGTACCTCAGAATATGACTGTATTGGGAGGTTGGGTCTTTAAAGGAATACATTAAAATACAGTGGTTAGAGTGGGTCCTAATCTGTTCTAACTGGTGGCCTTATAAGAAGAAGACATTTGGACACACAGACACCAGAGATGCACGTGCACAGAGGAAAGACTGCACGAGGACACAGTGAGAAAGTGGACATATGCAAACAAGGGGAGGAACTAGAACTGCCAACACCTCAATCTTGAACGTTTAGCCTCCAGAACTGTGAAAAAATAAATTTCTCCCGTTTAAGCCACACAGACGATGGCAGCCCTAGCAAATTCATACAGGCTATTTGTCTTACAGCAAGAGTAACCACTAGAAAGAGACTATATTAAGAAAATATAATGATAAGAATAAAATATTATTTGTGCTCTAAAGATTTTGTACTGCCCTGCATCCTCAATGTTGGTCTGAGGCTGTTTTAAAAGAAATCTGTAAACTCATTTGAAAATATTATAAACTGTGAATGTATGGGCACAGAGGAATCAATCTGAAATGTCTTTAACTAGAAACAAAAGACATTAGCAAACATTTTGGTATTTTTTTTTGGTATTAGAGAACCATGTCAGAAGGTACATGTGTGTGCACATGCACACATCTGTATTGTTTGGGCTGTTTTGTCTGTGTACCTTTTAATTTTGTAATACTCCATCAAATCCTTTCATATGCAGGGCTCTCCTTTAAGCTTCACAAATGAAGGTGTGAAATTGCCATGCCTGGAGTACATGTTTGAACTTATGAACTATTTAAATATGTGTAGTGCTTTATTTTGATATCAGGTTTCTGTTGATTGAATTAACTATATTCAACCCCTCTCCCTTACAAGTCTCAAGTTGCCATTCATTCACATTAGCCTAAATTGACTCTGATTCCAAGGAAAGCACATAAAGAAGAGAAAGAGAAATCTTGATGTCCTCTTGTTTTCAAAAGATTAGTTCCAAAAACAGTTTAATCATGAACTCTGCAAACATGAAAATCCTATCCATAGAATGACAGCCAAACATATTCATAGTGATACTAAGGTGTATTAAGACAAAACATGTTGAGTTCAGCTCTTGTTTCCAATCTCAGAATTTTTTTTAGATAGAAGTAAGAAAAAGACTAGTTATGGTTTGGAGGATTTCCTACCTATAAACCTTCAATTTATTCAATTTCAGCTGGTTTGTAAATATAAATTGATTCTACTGAAAATGTATATAGGTTGACACTGTAGTTAGGAAATGTAATTTTGTGCTGCAACTTGTATGTTTTTCTCTCAAGATATGTGTTTCATCAGAATGACAGGTCTCCAATTTTCCTTCTTTAGATTGAATTTGTTTCTGATAATTATAATACACATTGTTCAATTCTGAAGCAGCTCCCACAAGGTTTCTATAATTACATAAAGGAGGTTGTAGTTTTTTCATGCATGAGTCAGTATATATGTTAAGCTCTTTAGAGGAGTACAGAAGTAAAAACAGCAGGTGAAATTTTGTTCAACTCTGGAAATTTCTTTTTCTGTAGAAGTTTGCAACAGCCTGTGACTTAACTGCTAAAGGATGAGAGATTCAACTGTGGTATCAACATATTCTTTCCACTCTAAATCATTGGAATTGGTTTTCCTCTCAGGAGATTATCAAATGCAAAAACAACATTTTCAACCACCTCTTTCTTAATTAAGAGATATTCATACATTTTTGTCAATAGGGTATATGTTTTACAAGAAATAATCTAGGAAAACAATATTGGGCCCCTGTTTAGGATTTCTGTAAACTCTCTGAAGTTCCCTAGCACCTAGCACTACCCTTCCGGGGCTTCTCAGGCATCAATAGTGTCTCTGACCGTTGGAGAGAAGTAAAGCAAGGTGATTTGATGATGTGACAGACAGATATGTAGGCCCAGAATCTGATGAATTCCAGTAGGTTTTTATATGTTTATTTTGTTTTGCTTTTTTGTTTTTGCAGAATTCTACCACCCAAAATAGCCCATGGTCATTTACTCACTGGTTAGCCTAAGCCTGTTAAAATATTGATCCTCACAAAGCCTGTAAGCAAGGGTGTCAGCCTGGGTTACAGGCAGCAAGAAGAGTTCGATTGGCCCAAGCCATTGGCCCATTGAGTAGCAAGCATCACAAGTAGGGCCCAGAAATTAAGTGTAAATTAACATCTAAGAAGAAAAGGGGCTCTTTTTTTTTTACCATCTGTACCTTTTTTCTAATAATCAGACCATTTTCCAGTTATACAAATACTTCTTATTATTTATAAAGACAATCATTGAGTTTTTTATGTGGTTATGTAACATCTAAGGCCGTACAAGTATTTTGGCACAAACTTTACAGTTTTTTATATATAGACTGTAAATTATGGAAAGGTAACATCACTATTTTACTTCCATAATGTTGTATTTGATATAGACCATTATATATACACATATGTGTCAACCTGTTTCACTCTCCTCCTTCTGGCTTTTTCTGCATATTCACATTGAATGAGGATGTTCAGTGTTTCCTTAAATCTTTTTAAAGGTCTTTATTGGGTTTGTTAGGCATTAGGAGTAAAAAGCAGCTAAAGAGATCCATGCCTTTAATGGTGCTTGTGTTATAAGTGAGAAGCCTATTAACAGCTAAGCTTCCACTGTGATGTCGAGTAAGGGCCTTCAGGTAGGACAAGACATAGGAGTTAAAAGAAGTGGCATCAAATGCTTTTGGATGAATATGAATGCAAAGTGACCTTAGAAAAAAAAGACGTATAAAAGCAAAGACCTGAGGCTGTGTGTGTTGGCCAGTTTGGGGGATAATTACTATATTTGTTGGATTGGAGAACGTGTGTAAAAGAGTAGAGGGAGATAATTTAAATAGGGAAGTAGAGATTGCTTATAATTAAGCAAACTAAGGAGCTTGCACATTATCCTAGAAGACCTGAGGGAGCCTTCAGTGTTCTTTTGATTTGGGAATGTTACTTGTAAGGTGTGAAATGATACATGTTAAAGGTAGTATAAGATGGATGAGAACATGGAGGAGTGTCAAGGTAGGAGATCTACTACCAATTAAGGTATGGTAAGAAGAAGGCGGAATTAATTTGATGAATTTAGTTGATACCAGAAAGGTAGGAGATAGCATTTCAAAGGAGAATTGATAGAGATTTAAGAAAAGAGTTTGCGGTCCAAGGGATGACATAAATTTAGTTTGCTACATTTTTGGACAGTACTTTCTAACTGCTAGGTACTCAGCTAGGTGTTGAGGATATTGATACTTAAAACAAGAGTTGTTTAATGGGTATAGAGTTTCAGTTTGGCAAGATGAAAAAGTCCTGGAGATCTGTTGCACAACAATGTGAATATACTTAACACTACTGAACTGTACACTTAAAAATGATTGAGATGGTATACTTTGTTACCTGTGGTTTTTTTTTTTTTACCTCAAAAACAAAAAACAAAAACAGAACAGGGCATGATTCATGCCATCAAAGAGTGTTCAATAAGATGGTATAAAATTTAAGTCCTAGAGTGAGGAACACCTGAACATGTGGGAATTCAGAGGAAGAAAGTGTTGATTTTGCCAAGAGAATTACGGACTGGGCGAAATGATTTCTCTAGCTGGGAAGTTACTAAAAATAATCACTGACGTTTACTAAATGCCAGGATTTTTCCTATGTGCTTTATATTCATAGTTTGAGTATAATTCTCAAAACAACTTATTCTCTCTCTGTTATATCTGAGGCCAACAGTTAGCAATTTTTACACAGTGAGATGAGTTAGGATTTGAACCCAGACAGCATTTGCCTCGAGTTTGCTTTCTTAACTACCATGCTAAGCAGTCTCATTGATTCATTTAAACGAACAAAATCATTTGACGCTTAGAAGACATCATTGGTATGTGTTTTAGGTATTCTACCCAGAAATCGTTATCCAGTTGTATACACACAATAAGAATGCTGGCTTAGATGAAGTCTAAAGCTTCGTTTTGGTGCTAAAATTCTTTGATTCGTGGGATACTAAAGGAAACAAACAATAGAAAGAGTAAGCTTTTTTTTTATTTAGTTATATATTGACATTTGAGAGCTCATTAGTTTATTCAAGTGATTTGATTTTCTCTGTACAGTTCCTCGTTGTCAAATATCAGTATCAGGAAGATCCATCACTTTCAGGTCTTATTGACATGTTTGCAGCCCAAAGCAGCTTGGAGCTCAAGAATCCAATTTATAAGAAGAGTCATCTATCATTGAATATCTAAAGATGACCAGGTTTTATAGAAAAAGGAGTATGATAATAGCAATGATATCCTTACAATACTTTCTAGAGTTCTTTGGAAGTTATTAACATATTAACATGCATTATCTTATGGCATATATATTTGTAGAAATTTACTTTGATAGTTTCTTTCTAAGTTCAGTACTTAATGTTAACATTGGTCAATTGTGCTTTCAAATAACTCTATTTATTCTTAATTTAAAAGTTGATTAAAGGAAAAATTGTTTTTTCAATAAGTGATAACTTGGAGCGATTGGATACTCAAAGGCAAAAAAAAGAAGCTCAACTTACAGTTCAAACATTATACAAAAATGAGATAAAAATGGATCAAATATTTAAATGTAGATCATAAATTTTATAAAACTTTTAGAAAATAGGACAAAAATCTTTGATACCTTGGGCTTGGTGAAGAGTTCTTAGACATGATACCAAAGCACAAACCAAAAAGATAAAATAAAGAAATTTGACATCATTAAAATGAGAAACTTTTATTCTGAAAGGTCTTGTTAAGAGGATAAAAAGACAAGTTAAATACTAGGAGAACATATTTGCAAACAACATATATCTGACCAAAGACTCATACCTAAAATGTATAAAGATCTCTCAAAGCTCAACATTAGATGAAACAAATAATCCAGTTAGAAAAAGGGCATAAGACATAAAGAGACATTTCACCAAAAAGGATGTATGGCTGGCAGATAAGCACTCGAAGAGGTGTTAAAAAGCACTAGCCTTAGGGGAATGCACATAAAATAGACTATGATGAGTTATCACTACCTACTATTTAGAACAGCCAAAATAAAAAATCTTGATCTCTCATTCATTACTGGTAGGAGTGTAAAATTGTGCAGTCAATCTGGAAAATAGTTTGTCAATTTCTTAAAACACTGAATGTACACTTACCATACATTTGCACTCCTGGGCACTTATCTAAGAGAAATGATCACCTACATCTGCACAAAAGCCTGTATACAACTTTAATAGCAATTTTATCTGTTACTGCAAAAAAAAAAAAAATGGAAACAACAATTAAATTGTCCCTCAATAGGTGAATGGTTAAACAAACCATGTTATATATATATATATATATATATATATATATATATATATATATATATCACGGAATACTACCCAACAATAAAAAGGAATGAATTATTGATATGCACAATGACTGAGAGAGATCTCTAGGGCATTATGCTGAGTGAAGAAAGCCATTTCAAAAGGTCACATACTGTATGGTTCCACCTATATAACCTTCTCATAATGACAAATTTATAGTGGTAGAAAAGAGATTACTGATTGCTGAGGGTTAGGGATGGTGAGGAGAGAGGCATGGGTGTGTTTATGAAGAGAGAGCAAGAGGGGTGATCTTTGTAATGATGAAATAATTGTGTATCTTGGTTGTGATGATGGTTACTCAAATATGCACCTGATGAAATGACACAGAAGCACAGGCATTGTACCAATGTCAAATTCCTGGTTTTGGTATTGTACTATCATTATGTAAGATGTAACCACTGGGGGGAAACTGGATAAAGGGTACAGGGGCATCTCTGTACTGTCTTTACAACTTCCTATGACTCTATAGTTATTTCAAAGTAAAAGGTTAAAACAAATAAGCTAACTACTTTAAGTAGATACAAGTATATAAAAATGTCCGATTAAAAACCAATGATTTATTTTATGATTTTTAAATATTAAGTGTTTTGCTTAAACTTTGATGAATTCATATTTTTATTAAATGTATACATTTCTTTAAACTCACTTATTTAGATTCACAAATTCACTGTCTGAAATTAATACATTAAACTTGTATATTCTACATACAATTTGTGAATTTCTTTTTCTATTTTTGATTTTTGCTCCATTATGGTTTTTGAATTTAATTATAGGGTTTTTTATCCGGTGGGGGGAAGAAGGGGGAGGTTAAAGTTTAAGAGGGGAGTGGTTGTTCCTAAGAATAAAGAGTCCCCAGTACATGACCTAATGAACAGGATCTATTATTGTATAAAGCTGGTCAAAAATCTCTTACTCTAAAGTGCATTAATACGAGGGTGAGTCAAAAATTATCTGCACTCTGGCTGTAGAACTTACAGAAGTTTTCATATAACTGGAGTGTGGATAATTTTTGACTCATCCTCGTAGTTCAGATTAAGGAATGCTATCCAGCTTGATTTGTGTGCTGCTAAAACTATGGATGGAATATCATTAATAGTTCTGAGTACCACTTTAAATTCACCATTAAAACTGGAATACCACTAGAAGAGAAAGATTAAAGATTTAAGACTGTCATCAGTAGAAAAAGCAAAGGAAATGAGATTACTGAGGAGCAATGAAGATGTGTAGGGCTGGTAGTTCTCACCAGGCACATCAAAAATTGTCGTTCCAAAGAGAGAATATATTTGTTCTATGTGACCCTTGAGGAAAGAAAAGGACTAGTGTATAGAAGTTGCAGATTTTGCCTCGGCGTGCCAGATGATAATTATGGTGTATGTATTCTTTCTTGGGATTTTAAGGAATTATAGGCAAACCAAGACCAATATGATGATGTGGTCAGAAAAGAACCTAAAAAATTACATGCAACTATATATTTCGTTATAGCTTTGCCTTATGTTTCCCTCAAAGGAAAAAACAGTCTTCATGATAATGAAATGAGATAACAAAACTTAAGTACTAGTCACTTATTTAGTTTCATCACTTTCTGATTCACAAGGAATTCCAGAAAGGAGGAATGATTTCCTTAAATTTAGTATTATCATGTTTCATGAAAAGTCCTTGGGAAAAAATCTCACGTATGCATATGTCTTACACATTTTATCTTGAAATCCTTTGAGATTATAGGCAATTAAATTAATTGCATTTTGTAGTCCAGTCCCTCATTTATAACATATAATTCCCCAGGACCCACATGTCCAGATTCAAGAGTAGCTTGATAGAAAGGCTGATTTATTTTTGTCTTCTTCCTGGATCTGCTTTGAATATTCTTAAAAGAAGGAGGAAGATGCTGTGTTTAATATTCATATAGGATTTGCTTTTAAAAGCAGCTTCTCTCAAAAGCCTTTTGTTAAAAAGGACTACCTAGAAAGGGGTCAACTTGCAAAATCCTTCCTAACTACTTGTTTGGTTCTTTAGGACTGATGGATAAGCTGATAGAATCTAATCTTCATGTGTGTATGTCATTAATAGAGATGTAAGAATCTCAATTTACTTTGTCTTTCTCTTTTCTGTCACATCATAAGGAAAAGCTTTACTAATGAAGTACCCAATGGTAATAACCCATTATATGCTAGGATCTCTCTTTCTATCAGATGACATGCAAATGAACTGTTCTATTTCTGTGGAGAAAGAAAGACAAGGAGTGGTCTAGTTAATCATACTTGAGGGCTGCCATAGTTGTCTTCTGGGAAATATTATCATTATTCATTCTTATTTAAGGGTCCTTATCTTGTGCATAAGAAAATCTCCCATTCATCCCATTTGGGTTTGATGTTAATTACAGGGGCATTAATGGAAGCTTTCTCATAAGAAATGGATGTAGGATTAAATCAGAAAAAAAAAAAAAAAAAGAAAGGAAAGAAAAAGAAAAGCAACCTTCGGGGTGAATCAGGTTATCATAAAACCATGCATGTAGAAGCTGGCAGGTTGGAGGAACCTTAGAGATCATCAGTCCCCTTGTTGTTCAGATGTAGAAACTGAGGTCTTGAGAGGTGAACTGACTTAATCAAAGCCCTCAGCTGATGAGAGGCAGGCTTGAGATGACAAATGAGGGAGCCAATTTCATCAGACAGCAATGTAGGGAAAAGATGATTTGGGGAATTTCTTTTCCCAGAAAGGACCAGGTTCTGGCCCTTTTCTCCTCTTCTGTGATTTTGGCAAACCTTTAACCTCTCTGGGTCTCTTTTTCTTGAATTTAAGGTGAGGGGATTAGATTAGATGATTTGTCTTCCAGAAAAGTGGTATCTGACTGAGCTACTATAGAGGGTTTGTGTGTGATTGCTGGACAAAGTTCATTGAAAAAAGATATTTCCAACATATCATTTACGTTTGGCTTCCAGAAACTGAGAGGAGCCAATTTTGGGTAGCAAGTAATTTAGCAGTTTTTTTTTTTTAACTGGCCATCCCCCCAGTCAATTTTCTTATCCCAGATAATATCATTTTTTTCTTTTTTACTTTTTTTTTTTTTTTTACCATTTCTTCATGAAAATTCTGGTTGACAAGTAATTGACAATATTGCTGCTAAAATGAAGATTTTCCTTTATCTTCTATGTCTTTTGAGGATTTAACTGATCACGGATCCACGTCTATGCAGTCCCTAGTCATCTTGTCACCATGTAATTAAGTCATTTTTCTTTTCCAATCAGGCATTCAGGTCTAAGGTAAATATTTTTTGAAAAATTATGTACATTTTGGATCAGTATTTCTGGTCTCTTGAAGTTTAATGTAAACAAATATAAATTTCTAGTATATAAGTTGGATCTTGTTTTGTTTCTCTAAAAGAAATATGTGGAGCAAAGAAGCTAATTTTTGAGATATGGCTTACACTTAGTGTATAAAATATTTTATTAGGTAAAATGCGTATTTTCCATTTACTAAAATACTTTCATAATTATATGCAATTAATTTCATAATTATACACATAAGTGGGCATATATTAGACCAACATAACATTACTCTTCTTTTTGGACCCATGTTATCTAAATTGCCATAAAAACCTTTCTATTCTTTGTGTCTTTTGGTTTATTTTCCCTTATTTTGTCTTTTATTTTTCTACTTTTTTTCTGGTTATAAATACTTTCTTACTTTAGAAATGTTAGAAACTACAGAAGAGTTAAAAAAAATTACCACCAGAAATAAACATCATTATTTCCACTGTGTTCTTTTTTATTTACCAACACTATCACTTTAATAATAGACAATCTGCAAAATGGATTCAGTTTAATACTTCAATAAAATAAAAGATGAAAATATTACGCATTTAAATAAACATCTATAATTTGCTCAAATTGGATAGGCTGTAACATAATTTGCCTTTGTTTCTTCAGAGAACATTTAGAAATCTTATAATAATGCCTTGCACATGCACTAAAGAAATAGAAATAATCTAAATTGCAAACATGTTTAATAAGCCCTTACAAATTCTAAAACTGTGGTTTTTTTGAAAAGTTTTCATATCATAGTCTTACTACCAAATACTTTATATCATCTCTGTAAAATGTCATCATTTATTTTTCTGTCACAAAAAAAAATTCTTTCAGCTTTCTAACTGTGGTGATACCTTTGTGAATACTAGTCCATCTTCCACCTATTTAAACTAACTACCATATATAATAGGCTAAATTTTACTTGGTAAAAAATCAACAAAATAATTGTTAATTCATGGACTAACTAAACTTTTATGGGCCCTTTAAAAATATTTATGTATTTTTTGCTTGGGAGTTTATAAGTAGTTTATTCTTCATTTCTTAAAACTATTTATTTTAATAAATATATTTGAGACTATAAAGCGAATTTAGAATAGTTTTGTTTTCATATGTGATGTCAGTTCTAAGAAAAATTTATTTCATCCAACTAGTTTTCCTTTACCTACACACCAGTCCTCAGTTGGAATGACCTTTGGAGTGACTGGTGTCTTGAGTGATGTAGTTAATGAGATCTAGTGACATCATGACCCTGACCCCTCCGTGGCCCTGGCTTCTCTCATCCATCTTCTTAACCCCACAGGCTGAATCAGTGTGTAGAATCAGGATTAAACAAGTGTGAATAAACAAGTTCAAGAGTTTTCTGTCATGGCTGCCAGCTCATGGACGTGGCAAAGTAAGACATAGAGAACTTAATAATGGGAATGCTCTTTGTGCACTCCACAAACCCTGTTGGAGAAATCACAAGTGTTTGTGGTCAGTGCAGTGCATCTAATCTCAGTTTGCTCCATTCCTGGACAGTGGTGGCGGTTGGTCTTTATAATCATGTAGCTGTTGGCATGTTCAATGAAAGGATGGCTGATCTATCACTTACCCAATGTCACACATTACTAAAGCTTTTATCTCATTAACTATGATTAATGTTTGTATGGAATGGGCTTGTCATGTAACTGTTCATATTCAGCAATTTTCAGTCCCTTAGCTTATTGAACAGATGAGAGCTTTATCTTGGGGACTGAGCTCTCTTATTTGCAATTACTGTTGCAACGTGGCATGGTAACTGTGTGATGTAGCTCTTCTTTGGCTCTTTCCCATTATTGGCCTTCAGTGTGTTACCTGTCGTTGAACTTGGGATGTCTTTATATAACTGCAGTCAAATTGAAACCTATGAACAGTTTGGCTTATGTAGAAAAGAATAGAAGAAATGCAGTAGAACTTTAAGGAAATATTTTGTATTATTTCTTAATGTATAAGTTGTTTTTCTAATATGATTTCCACTTTAGTCTGTTTTCTCAAAGTGAGATGGAAAAGGGTAGAGATTAAGGATGCAGTTATTTTCTTGCCTTTGGCTGTGGTTCTTGCTTTATCTGTTCTACATTTGACAAGTCTTTCCCCTCAGCCCAGGGCGCTATTTGATAAGTTGACCAGTCAGTGATTAAACATATTTATTTAGTGCAATGGGTCAGAGCTATTGCGACAGATAGAAAATTACTGATGGATTATCAATTTCAGCACCTCTGACATCTGGCCTCAATGTAGTCCATCATCTGAGGACTCATAACACATTTGCTTGGACAATAACATGCTCAGCTACCTGTGTGATCACAGAGCTGGATATTGGAAATATTTTGTACAGAATTAGTAACACAGAAGCCACAGAAATTAGAAGAGCTCTGCACCTACACTTGAAAACTAAAAACACCCAATATTTTACACTGTTTAAAACTGACTTGTACTTTGGATATGCTTTGCTGATTTGGATAATTTTATAATTTCTTTAAAAAGCACATTTTGGAATTGATGAAATAGATATTTGGAAATACTTTGGAAACAATATTACGTGTAAAAAAATTACTCGTGTCAAAATATTTAAAAATTGTAGTGGAATAAAAAATGGGCTTAAGTTTTGGTCTATTGAAGTTATGGAATTTCCAAAATAAAACCCCAAGTCAATTACTTACCATTGTAATTCTTTTTAATTATAAACAAGAATTCAAACAAGATTTCAAATAAACAAGATTTCAAATTTGAAAAACCTTTCTTCTTTCATTGTTACTATTGAGTGATTCTTTAATCCTAAGTGAATTCTAATAATAAAGAATAAGTCTTGTAGCAAATGCTAATCTAAAGTGGAAATAATTCTACTCCTCTTGTCCATTTGACTAAAATTTATTCCAATACAATCTTCTTCACATCCTTATTTCAAATTTTCATATAAAATTTGAAAATAATCTTGTGATTAGCTTTTCAAACAAATCTGATTCAGGTTAGCAGTTTGTTTTAAGGTATGTTCATATCATTTATTTATTTATTTATTTATTTATTTTACTTTTTAAAAAAAATTTTGGCTGCGTTGGGTCTTCATGGCAGAGAGCAGGGGCTACTCTTCATTGTGGTGTGTGGGCTTCTCTTTGCGGTGGCTTTCATTGTGGAGCATGGGCTCTAGGTGCACAGGCTTCAGTAGTTGTGGCTCACGGGCTTAGTTGCTCCAAGTGGCATGTGGAATCTTCCTGGACCAGGGATTGAACCTATATCCCCTGCATTGGCAGGCATATTCTTAACCACTGAGCAACCTAGGAAGTCTTTTAAAAACTGGTCATACTTGTTAAGAAATTAATAGATCATGACAGAAAATAAGTCCTAAATTTTATTGCAGCTTTATTCTCATTTGTAAATATTTCATGTGATTATCCCTGTATCCTTATGCCCTAATTTACAGTGATTCTCCATTTAATATTTATGTGTGCTGTCATAAAAATATCTGTGAAGCTGAAAATGATTCTTAATCTTCAAAGTGCTCATTTTCACACATTGTCTTGAATCTACAAACTGGTAAGAACTTAGAAATGTTACCTTCGTTCACAAAATAAAGATTGAGCTCATTGACGTTATAATTTACATTTATTCACAAAATCCACACCAGAGCTATTTGCCATAAAATTGATAGTCCCTTTGGAATGTCCAACACAATGTGCAATAACTTGGCAATATTACAGGTCATAATAGGTCATTATTTATTGCTAAAGACTTCCTGATTTTTCTTGAAATTAAGTGAGGTTTCTTCTATAATTTTGTGTAAACCTGTAGTAGTTTATAACATTTAATCAACTCATCTCTCCTTAGATGCCTCTGAGTTGGTTTGAAAAATTCTTGGATGAATTCTAGTTGTAGGATCCTCTCTGGAATCTAGGTGTGTGGACTGTTATGGATGTTTAGATCAGGCACAATTGAAAAATGAGGGTGGTCAGATAAGGATATCTGGATTTGATTTGAAGAGTTGTTTTGAGCAGTCACAGGGAAGCCATTGTAACATTTTCCATAGAGACCAACCCCTGTAAATATCAGAACATTTCATATCTGTCATTTGCTTTAAGTCCTTAAATATGATGGCTACTACTTAATGCTTCTTAAGATTTGTACTTTTAAAATTGGGAGTGCTCACTGTGTTCTCCATATTTTGACGAACTGTTACCTGCCTAAGTTTGCCTTCAACTTTTATTCTACCCCACCTACTTCTCTTTTTTTCATTTGCAGTTTCTGGCATATAAACTGTGTATAAGCTATCAGGAGCAGGTCAACAGATATTTCCATGTAAAACAAGCAAACAATAGAAAAGTGGTACACATTATTTTGGAACAAAGATCCATTACATGGAAACATGTGATTTAATCAAAATGAAGCAGTTTAATTCATTAATATGAATTATGTATCAAAGTTTCTTTGGATAAGGGCATTCATATATTAGATTGCCAGTTGCTCTCATAGAAAGGGATGCTATTATCTGTTACCACACAGGGACACGGAGACATTGAGCAAAGAAATGCATGTGAAAGTGCCTTGTAAACTATAAAGAGCCCTAATAATGTGAAGTATGTTATTTTAATGTTATGCGCATTTGTTGGAACAGAGATGGGAAGGGAGAAAATATATAACTACCCATTCTTAGAGACTTCTTTGCCTGCCTACAGTCTGAGACTTATGGTTTTACAGAATTTTTATTGGTATATAATTATTTTTCATTCAAGGACATTAACATTGGCCAATTTAATGTACTAAAATGTAATGCAAGCAAATGCTCAGAACCACGATTTTAAAACGTTGCCTTTTACATTGCCCTTGTAAGCATTTGTATTGTATTTGGAATAACTTTCATCCTTGACTATTTTTTTTCATAAGCCCTATTAAGATTTTTTTCACTCTTTTTATATTATTGGATTAGTGCTTTGCATCATCAACAACCTGGATTTTCAGCATTTAAATTCCATTTTTTAATGTGATGAACAATTATGGTAACAAGTAAATTAAAGTATGATTATTTTAACTTGTAACATGCACTAACATGTATTCCAATGTGTCCAGCATATATGTTTCTTCCAAAAATGTACAGGACATTTGGGGAAGATATGGAAAAGAACTAAGTCAATGATGTTGATACAGCAACCTAATAACTTTACTTTGATGACCTAAAAGAATGTAGGCACTGAGAGAATTTGGCAAATTATAAAACTTCTAAAATGTATGCTGAAGTGATTCAAACTAAATCATATTATACCCCTGAGCTGGATTGATTCATACTATAATTACCACTCAAAAAACTGATGATATGTTAATATTTAATTGATAGTTGTAGGTTGATGGTAAAATTTTAAATGTGGAGTAGCTACACAAAATGTGGAAGAAAAGTTTGCCTTTATTCTTTGAATTTGTGATTAGTCTGGGATAATTATGATTTCTAACAGCTACAAAGATCAAATTCAATGGCATAGCTGGAATTACAGTGATAACTCTAGCTTTGAAAAAATTCCAACTTTGCCAACGAAGTATATCACCTTCCTCTGTATTCAGAATATTATGCATTTCAAGTTAGTCTGAGGAGAGACTTAAAAAATAATTAAGAAAAAGCAATTGAGTGATTTTTTTTTTGTACTGAATTGAAGAGGCAACTTAAAAGTTGGAGATTGTACCTAGCCAGTCTTGTTTGACAGAATTCTTACACATAGGAATCCCCAAATTTCTTATAAATCAATGTTTGGGCAAATTAATGGGAGACAGTGCAGATGTTTAGTATTATTATGCCAACATGAGTATATACTCAGGTTTTGATATTCTTTTAAAATTACTTAAAATTTTTTGATATTCTGTTAGCAGAATAATTTGGCTAATAACTTGATGAGTTTCACTGTCTATCTGTGTAAGTCCTTGATGGCTTGAAATTGAGTGAGAGATTGGACATTCTGATTTAAATATTTTTCAGTTAACTCAGTTAAACCAGATTCCTTTGGTTTGTTTCATATAAGCAACGATGCTCTGTTGGAGATTGTTATTAAAATTTTAATTTTATCTTATGTATTAGTTGAAATTTCTTGGGTGATTAAGGTCTCATCAGGATACCTAGTTTTCTTTATATTATGAAATCTTGAATGTGCTATGTTATTGCCCAATGAAAAATTCAGCCTTTCCTTTACACAAGTTGAACACTAATTATATCCTGGAAACTTTTCATACACCATTCCATCTTCACTTCAAGCCACTGATGTTTAAGATATTATTTTCTTTTCTTCGTTGTGAGGAAATTAAATGGCAAGTTGGACAAAAACTTTGCCCAAAGCCATGCAACTTATCAGAAGGGATTTTGAACCCCTATGTGTCAGTTCACTGATCTGGATTTCTTTCCATTTAAAACAATTTCCAGAGTATATGATCTAATGGAGACTTCTTAGGATTGACCTCATTGTGAGTATGAAGTACAACAGGCAATTCTGATTTTTGAGAGAGTTCAGGATCTTTGTTTATAGAGATCTAACTTTCATTCTCTGTAGGTGAAGTAGGTAACTGTTCACAGCACTGGAGTGTGTGTGTGTGTGTGTGTGTGTGTGTGTGTGTGTGTGTATAAAGGAAGAGAGAACAAAAGGTATTCAATTCTAATGTGCTCTCCCCAACCAACAGAAATGTGGACTATTTGCTTTGTGGCCACAAACATAGGCACTTTTTGTATGAATTTAAATTTCAGCTTAGTGCCCCTTGCCACCTAAAGCTACAGTTGTAAATTTGGTGGTGGTCTGTACAGATGTGTGAATTAGTAAGCATTTCTTAGACAAAAAGTTGGGGTTATAATTTAGTTCTCATGGCCCCTCTTCTTTTATGTGGGCTAAAATAGTTAACATGTAAATTCTTCATTAGTGTTCATAGTCAGAATATGTAGAAATCCAAAAAGTTAACCGATTTAAAGAGATTATTGCTACACCAGTGCTAAACTCATAGAGAATGGCCATTCAAAAGGCTGAAATCCGGTTACATATCTTTTTTACAGTGATGACAATGTAAAAAATGAACCTATGATGCTTCCTCATAGCTTCCTTCTCGGATCTATTCCACATGTGGTGTTGCGGTAATATTGCAAGCAGTGAAGTATTAAAACAGTTTTGTCTTGTGTTCTTTCATTCTGACAGGCCAATGACATAATGTCAACAAGCCATGTCTGATAGATTCAAAATTAAAAGTGAATGCCCTCCCTTTTTTCCCTAGCTTGTGCCTAATGGCCTTTGAGCCAATGTGCAATTTCACTGCTTCCAACATAGTAAGTCTTCCATAGTAAGTCTGGGAACAGCTGGTGAGGGTCTTTTCTCAGGCTGCAAAGGATGGTTTTATCAGAACCATATTACTTTGTTATTAAAGGAAAAGAATGGAGAGGAATCCGGAATAAAACAAAGGCTAGTTCAGCATCTGAACTCTGAAAAGTAGTTTGCTGATAAAGGTATTAACCATATATATACAATTTAATACTTTCACAGTAACATTAACCAGCTGATTTTCATAAACATGCATGGAGCAACAGCATTGAGAAAAATAAAGGTAGAAATTTAAAGTCGTCTGTAAATTGATTCTTAGTTCTACACTATATTATACAGGTCTAGTAAGGAAGATGATGAACAATGTATGGAACCAAGACTTTACCTATATTCCAGGCACATTTTCTCTGCTGCAGCTTTTCCACTGAATCAAAAGTTTTGCTTCTCCAGCTATATAATTCAAGGTAATTTATACGACTCTTGCTTTTACAAAGACATATGAAAACAACTTAGAGAATTTAGAAAATAATTGAGGTTGATTATTAGAAAAGTTTGGAGATATTTTGTTCATTTATTTATTCAAGTCAGTGAAGTACTTACTAGAATTTATTATGAACTTGGCTTGTTTCAGTGTGTTTGAAGGTGTAGTCTTTGCTTTTTGCCTGTTTATATACTAACTGGAGGAAATAAGACATACACATATAAAAGTGTTGTCCATTCTAGGTAGGGAGGAAGAAAGCAATAAACATAAGCAATGCTCTAGGGCAAGAGTTTTAATATGTACACCTGCATGTGTGTGTGCATGTGTGTATATGTGTAAAGCATTTGAAAAAATGCTTTCTTAAAATCTTATTGGAAACCCCAGTGTCCAGTTTCCAGGTTGGATAAAAGCAGAGGTTGTTAATTCCTTCCTTTTTTGAATCTTCAGTGTTCAAATGGTTAAAAACCATTTTCATAGGATACAGGGAGGCCTGAGCTGAATGAAGGCCATGGGATAGAGACGTTGCAGGCTTCCTTGTTGAGGAGCTGTTTTTTTGAATTCAATAATATTTGAAAGATTGGGAGAGAGGAACATGGGGCGTATTAGAAGGGAAGAACATGGTGAAGGCAGAAACGTGAAGCTAGAAAGGAACAATGTTATCTGAAGGGCTGGCCAGCCTGGCAGGAGTGAAGTTTATAATATTGATTTAAGAGGAGCCTAGGTCAGGTGGAGCCAAGTTAACAGGAACCACAAATTCTAGGCAGAAAGTTTTTGGAGTGTCCAGGAGGCAAAATGAACATGTTCAGGAAGCTTTGAGAATGGACAGAACATAGTGAAATCAGTGTTTGATATGCTGTAACATTTGGTGGAGTTGTGGGTATGAGTTACTGTGCAAAATAAAATCGAAGTGGGAGCAGAGATTGGAGATGTTTTCCAGATTCTTATGTTCACTTTTGGTAAAGTAAGTATTGAATTTGAAATAGTAGTGCAGTTACCTTTATTTTTGTACCATATGTTAGTCGTAAAAAAGTGTACATCCCAATATACATCTTGTTTAAGCAACCATTTTTAGCTTCAATTACAGAAACAAATTGATTTATTCATAATTGCTTACAGCTTTCAAGGACTTATCTTTCCCCCTTTCCTCCCTCCCTTCATCTTTTCTCTTTTCTTATTTTCTATCTTTATCTTCCATTTCTTTCTTTTCCCTTGATTTCTTCTTTCTATAACTCTTTCTACCATATAGAATACTGGCCTTTTATAATAAATATTAAGCTCCAATATAGTATTATATCCTCGTGATACAGGAATATCTGGGTTGAAAGGGGAGAATCCAGGCACTTTTCAAATATTTAGTTTAAATGTTGAGAGGTCCCTGTTTTTTACTCATTTTCAAGGTAGTGTTTAGATGTAATCTTTATTTGCTATGAAAGTTGGGACTATAATAAAATGTAGGCCAGATATCCGCATATAGTGGAAAAACCATATTAACTATAACAGCTGTGGTCTGTCTGCACAATGTCACAATCACGGTCACATGAGTGTTTCTGAGTTTCTACCTCTCAGAGTGCTCTTTAGGTAGATCCAGGTGGTTTTATTGAAGGAAGAGTTTTGCCTCTGAAGCATAAATCAGTACAACTTTCAACCTTTCCAAGGACTTGGATAGTCGATTGGTGTTGGTTTCATTAGTTACTTTAAATTTCATTCAGATGTGGTGCTATTGTTTTAATAGATTAATATTAATTCTGCTCAATTTAAGGCTCTAGGTCTGTATCACTTTGCTACTCTTTCTTCTTAACAAAGAAAGGATTAAGAAGTGAAAGAAAACAGTTACTGTCCAGACTGCTCACGGGTGCTTATGTTCTTCTGTGCTTGATTAGAGGTGTGATGTGAATGAATCTAAGCTTTTCATTACAAGGAAATATGAAAAAAATGTTTTGGGTATAGAGTTTCCTTCACCATAATTATAACCTTTAAAAATTACCAATTATTTAGTGTATAATATTTTTACAAAATTTTCCTAATGCGTGAGTTTGATTAACAGCTGATTTTACAGAGTGCAGTTGTTAGGAATTGACGTCATAGAATAACATGTACAGAATTGTCATAAAAATCTGCCTACATTTAGCCCATTGCTGCTTCTGAAGTACTACTAGCTGTTGTAGCTTACACAATTAAAAGAAAACATGTTAGCAAAGGCTACAGCCCACAAATTCAAAACAGGTTATTATTATTTATTCAGCTCCCAGCGATTGCACACATTTGACCCTAAATGACAAAGTAAATGAAAGCCCTTTTTCAAAGTAATACAATCAGTTCAAAAAATATTGTGCTAATAAAGTTATACATTCTAATTGAAAGATTGATGGCCATCCATTTGGTTGTTACGAGGTTATTTGTGACAGACAGATGCAGAGTAACCTCATTACAGTCAGAATTGTGATGACTTGTAGCTGAAGAGAGGAATAAAGCTTTAAACCATTGTCATAGTCCATTTCCAAAATGTATTCAGAAGATGATTTAAAAGAAAATATACGGCCATTAAATATAAGTTTGAATTGGTTACCTAGCAGTGTTATTATGGAAGCAATGAAGTAATCATCTGTTTGATCCATAATTGGCCTACTTAAAATTCACAAATCAGATTTACAGATTCCAATTTATGGAAGAGAAATGCAGGAGCAAACACTGGATTAAAAATATTATCCCTTGTGGTTTGGTATTTCCAGCTCATATTTTTAGTTGTTTTCTTCTTGATCATTAAGTCTATATCAGTTTATTTTAGACATTTCTGTCCACAATCACCAATTCATGATAAATTATTCAGCACTTTTCATTTGTATGTTCCCTAGTAGTTTAATGCCAAGCTTTCAGCACAAATACTCCAGGGAATTTGATCAACGTTTGAAAGTTACGTGGTTGAGAGAAAGAAGGAACATGAAGGCACGATAATTATCTGTTTCGTTGTGAAAGATGTTGAAATCTTTGTGGGATATATTTGCTGTATATTTGATTTTGAAACTTATTTTTCTCAATTAATAAAAATGTAGAAATTTTAACCTAAGAAAAGCTGTCTTCCCACAGTCTTCTTACTACAATATCTGAATGTTTCTCTAGAATTTCTTATATTCAGAAGGATCCTCATAGATATCCTTTTTGTTTCAAGTGCAATAATAGAGTGCAGTGTCTCACATGTAGAATGCATTTCATTTTATCACTTCTCATTTCTGGTCCAATCTTATGCACAGTTATCCTTGCTTTTCTCATTTGCACTTTCTCTTATTCTTCTGTATCCTGAACCTTTTCTTGGGCTCCTAACAGTCACTGCCATCATTGCCTTTCATTGCAGCTTATCTTTCATCATGAATTCTAAAATTCTTTTATATTGACAGAGATACTCTTTACAAGAAGACTTTTGCAAACTTGATTTAAGGTTGGCCCTAATTTTTTGAAAAAGTGCATTTAGGAAAAGAAGATTTTTATTGTTTGGAAAGGTCAGTTATGTATATTGGATATCTCTTAACTGCTAATAAATTTAACATAGCGTTCTTTCTAAGATAGTGACTTTACATAAGGTTGACATTTTGTCTGTCCTAAGGAATGAATTAAGGGGAAGTTTAGGATGGTGCTTCTTCTTGCCTTGTGTCATCAGTTAAGGCTAAAGTTTTGAGTTGTCCAGGCAAATGAATTAAAAAATACATTTTAGTAGGATGCTAACCAGCAGAACACCATTCGTTTGAGGTTGCCTCATTGAGGTGAGGGGCCAAGGTTGAAGTGGGAGCAAAGGACTTTTCTTCTAATCCTAGCAATAGATCACTTCCTTGCCGTAAATTACCTATTAGCTTTGTGACCTCAGGCAAATTATTTAACTTCTGAGTCTTATTTTTTTTACCTATAAAATTGGATGAGGATTCTAACCTTACAAGGTTGTTTTGATACTTACACATATAATTTTATAGCCATAAGAGTTTATTACATTTGTGAGTCATAAAGATCAGAAATGTTTCAAAAATTAAACATACTTTATTCATATTAAACAGATGATTATACTGCACCTGCTGTGCGCCAGGTTCAGTTCCAGGTGTTAGGGATATGTCGGTGAATAAACAAGAAAAAAGTTATGGCTTCATGGAAGTTATATTCTCAGTGCTTATATATTCAATGCAGAAACTTGAAAGATATGTGAATGTAAATATGCCAGAATAAAATCACTCAGAAGTCTGCTGTTAATGATTTGTGGATAACTATATTTTTGCATGTTTTTATGTATATCTGTGTTTTGCCTTTTTTTCCTGATTATCATTGTAGCTTGTGTCATCTTCCTGTATTTCATAAATATTTTCTCATATCATATTCTTCCTCACTGTGGTGTTCAGTGATGCAACTTTTCATCCTGTATTGCGTGCTTTCTTATTCTTTATCATTGGATATTTAAGTTGTTTCCAGTTTTCAGGAATGTATATGAATATCTAAACTGTGAAGAACATACTATAATGAAAATTCTTGTGCACATTCCTGATTATTTTTTTTCCAATAAATTCAATTACATAGAATAGCTGAATCAATGGTTATAGATGTTTTTAAGAGTTTTGTAGGTTCTTCTGTAAGGCTGTTTCAATTTAAACTCCCATCAATAATGCTTGAGGGTCCAGGTTTATTCATACCCTTCCTTTCGGATATTTTCCTTTGCCAGTATGGTAGATAAAATTGTTATCTCCTAATAATTTTACAATTTATCTCTAGTGAGGCTAAAGCTTTTGTTACGTGAGTGTTGGCTTATTTTTCCTCGTTTTGTGAATTGCTTCTTCATGGTGTTTAATTGTTTTTCCTTTCAGAATGCTCTTTTTATTGATGCTTGAGAGCTTATTATATATGAAGAATATTGTACTCTTTTCATGTCCCTGTGTGTACACATATTTCATATAGCAAAACTATGACAGTAACCTCCATGATTTCCTAGTGACCACTTCAAAATTGAAACAGATGAATTCCCATCATTCTTTACTCATTTGTTATATTGACAATATTAATATGATTGCTTATGTGTAAACTTCTTATACTAACTAGTTGCAGAAGTAGATATTTTTTCCTATTAGAGTACTAGAGTCTCTTATTGGTTCCCCTTTTGACATATGTTATTGGAGAAGTTTTAGACACTTGCTAGCAAAGAGAGAAAATGACATTAGGGACTGAGATGTACAGATGCAGTGTATCTTTTACATGGTTGGCATTTCTGCCTCCCCAGTTCTATTGGCTTGGTGGAACCTTGGGTCTACACTGAGTCTTTGGGTGAAAGATACCTCCCTACTATCCCACCCCCACTTTTCCCACAGAGGTAGGCTGGAGGTATCTGAATATTCTGCCTTATTTTTCTCATTTTAATATAGGCAGCCAAAAGGCTAAATATAGACAGGCGCGGCCCTCCTAGTGTTTTGCTATTGTGTTCCAGTTGCATTTATGCTTTTAGAGAAGTCTTATTCTCTACAGATTTCCATATGCCCTACAAACCGGATTTACCCACACCTTGAATGATTTACTCTTATAGATAACTTTGCTAGGCCCAGTTGGAATGTAAGTTTAAGACAACTGCATTAGTGGCTAAAGACTGTTGATAAAAAATGTCAGTTGTCAAGAGATTTATAAGTCTGATGCTTTAGGAACTATTAAAGCCTTCAGTAACATAAAGGGAAATATATGATCTTAGGGATCCATAAATATGAAAAGTAAATGATAAACTCTAAGCTCAATGGGGCAGAACTGTATGTTTCATTAATTTTTTTAAATCTATGACAAGAATAATTTGTTGAAATAATATGAGTATAATTTCTACACTCTTTATTATAATTTATTTGTGAGACTAGGGAAGTTAGCAACACATCTTTAGTTCCTATCAGATTTGATCATTTACTAAAGGAAAGATGAAATTAATTGGATTATATGTGGAATCTAAAAACCAAAATAAACAAACAAAACAGAAACAGGGTCAGAGATACAGAGAACAAGCTGGTGGTTGCTAGTGGAGAAGGGGATGGGGGGATGGACAAAATAAGTGAAGGGGATTAAGAGGCACAGACGTTCATTCACACGGTAAATAAGTCAAGGAGATGTAACGTACAGCGTAGGGAATACAGTCAACAGTATTATAGTAAATTTGTATCACGATAGATGGTTTCTAGACTTATTGTGGAGATCCGTTTGTAATGTATAGAAATATTGAACCGTTATGTTGTATACCTGAAACCAATATTGTCTATCAGCTAAATGTCAATAAAAAAATTATGGCTCTCCCGGAAAAAAAAAAAAAAAGAAATTAATTGGAAAACAGTCCCTACCACCTTCTGGTAAAGTATTTATTTGTATTTTTTGTATGTGGCTATGTTTTCAAAAAGAATAATATTCTAAAACTTGGTCATTAAAGATCAGGAAAGCACATTATTAAATTACTGGGTGAATCTCTTTGAAATCAGTCATTTAAAATGGATTAATTTGAATCTATATTTTCCTTTAGAATAGGACCTAATATATTCCTGTGACACACATAAAATTATGAGCGTAAAGATAAGTATATTTTAATCTTTACCTCCAAAATACATATGATTTATTACAGGGGTGTGATTTTTATCCAATGTCCTCGTATTGAAGGATGGCGTTTAATAATACTGTAATGCCGTGTGTCAGAAGATTTATTGTAGTTTTAATTTCTCTGAGCCAGGAGACAGAGTACTTGAATGCGTTTGGTGATTATTGACTGATAAGCAACAAAATGATCCTACATAGAGCTCAGTGGCAAATGTTTCTCCAGCTCCCTCTGATTAATATGGTCTTTTTGGTGTAATGTGTCAATTTTATCAGATTCAAATTTATCATCAAACTAGCTATAGTAGTTTCAGCTCTTGGAAAGGGCTGTTTTGACTGAGGTATCATTATATTCACAAACAAGATTATTTATACCACAGGGAGAGTCCTTATGAAAAGTTACTGTTGGTTACTACTTGATCAGCCAAAAATATCTTTATAAACATTAGATGAAAAAGAATTAACTATGTATCCACAGATTTTGAAAAGTTTATTCCTAAGAAGCTAATGAAGTCTTCATTCAGTCGCTAAATCTCTTTTGACTACTAGCTTTTTAAGTACAGTTATTCTCTTGAGTATGAAAATGTCTCTAATAATTGGAAGTGCTGGAAAAATAAGGACCGCTAACAGAAATGAAATCCCGAAGAAAGGAAGTAATCCATGTAAACCGTGTTTGATATGTGTCTAATATAGTTGAGTTTAATTCAGCAAATATCTTATGAACATTTTTTATATATTAGGCTGTGTGCTAGATTTAGATTGCAGGGTTATAAAAATGAATACATTCTGAGAGAGAGATGAATGGATGGGGGATATCTAGTCAGCTTTTCTAGAATATGACATATGAGATAACCAAGAAAGGAGGTATATAAGTAACTTTTAGCTTTCTACTTCCTTTAATCTTGCAGTGCACCTCTGTACTTATTTAGTTATATGGTAAAATGTATAATTGTGACATTGTGTGGGAAATAAGGTTTGTAAATGCTATTTCAAATTTTTTGGGTCATTGAGACCAAAAAGCCATTTAAATGAGAGTTGAGTGGTGAAGGAAGATAATACAATAAAAATTTTCCGTTATGTGTCAGGTAATTTTTTAAGGGACAGTGATGAGGCCACTGGAGAGAGAATTGAGAATACATATGTGATTTTCAAGGTAACAAAAGATTATGGAACCCAGACTTTTATTTCTAAGAATTGCATCATTCCTGTGTTAAAATCATGGTACTAACAATGAAATTTCACTCACAGGGAGATCAGATAACAACTCTATTAAGAACTTTGAAGCCATCAAAAGAAATCTTGGCATTATATTTATCAAATATTTGAAATTTAATATGTGTAAAGCACAAATGTATGATTATTAAAGGAATCACGTACATCTAATGGATTATGTGTTTTGCAAAAGGCAAAGAAAAAGCAATTTTGTGCTCTGCTCAAATAAAAAGGATTCTGTCTTGGGATTCCTTTAGTTTCTATGCTTACTGCTAAGAAAAATTCACCCAATAATTTTATTTGGCATTTCAAATACTATTGTTAAGAAAAATTGTACATATTTGGTCGTACATATGGACAGTTTCTAAAATAGAACTATTTAGAAAGGATAGTAATTTTTACTAACCTGCCATATTTGGCTGTTATGTATATTGGAAGAGATGAGACATCTGATAATTTTATTTTTTAAAAATTTTATTCATAGGGAAACAGATCTGATGGTGCACATATGTTTGCAAAATTCCAACTAAAACTGTTCAGAAAAACAAGTGAAAACAACTGGTGTAGCCTATTTTCTTTCGCCAAAGTTGCATCAGAAACATAGGAAGGTGAAGAAAAGTGGTTCTTGTGAGAAAATATTTTAAAGTTATCTTCACAGAATCTTTTCCACTTTTTTTTCATGATTTGTGACCTTTTAAAAACCTGGAGAGTTAAAGAAAATTAACACACATTTAAATTTTTTATTTTTCTACTACTGATTCCGGTCAAAGCATCTTTAAAGATTAAAAACACGTACATGACTTTTAACCTACTGATCTATTCCTCTCAGACAGCATAACAAGGTACCTTGCTTTCCAGGTGCCTGAGACTGTGGTATCAAAAACAGGAAGGAGAAACTGAAGGACAAAATTACCTTGTATGGTTCTTTCAAGAAGGTTTCAGTGTTAGCACATGCTTATGCTCTATATATGGCCTTTCAATTATAAACCAATAGCTCTGCAGTGAGGATATTTTGAATGTTCACATCTCTACCTGTCAACACTTCTGAAACGTTTTCAGCACCCTATTTCTCAGACTCTTCTTGATCAAAGCATGGCCTGCTCACTAAGGCTTTCATAAGATAATAATTTAATAACAAACTCTGAGCCAGAAGACAAAGGAAAAGACTGTGTAGGAGGCCACTGCTAATTTCCCTCCCAGCATAATCAAATCAGCACAGCTATCCAGCCAGGACTCATAACCCTTAATAAGTCACTCTACTCGATTAAGAGAAATTGATTTTCCTCTGCCGTGGATCATAGTGATTATGATAAATATGGTATCTGCTGTTCACTGCACTCCCTGCTTCCTGCCAGTGTCCATTTGTTTGCAGGGCGGCAGGTAAACGAGCTAGAGGATGATGCTGTGTCATTAACTGCAGTTGGTATCAGTGCTTTGACAGCTGTGGAATTGAGTGGTTCCATAGATCAGCTTCAAAACCAGTTGTAAAAGCCTTGCGCAGCAGTTACGCATTCCTGACAACACTACTGGCAGCTATCAACATGCAGAACTCCTGGCTCATGGTTTTTAATTGGAAATATGGGAACAAAACAGAATTGGTGGGAATAAGGGAGTTTAAACTCTAGACTTATAATATGAAAAGTTATGTGAGAAGCAAACAGCAACATAGTATTTGCCAAGGTTCTAAAGTGGTCCTCAGGTTATTTGAAGTCTATTGTGGGTGTATGTTAGTTATATGACTACGAAAATATCTAGATTTCCAGATGAAGGAGTATCTCAAAATAATACAGTTGGTTGCAGAAACTTTGGGCTTATCTAGTCTTCTGCCCTTTCTTGTCACTCACGTGAAGAATCTTGAAGTGATTGGTTTTATTTCGAATGATTCTCTTTCCTTCACGTGGTAACTCTTGGTACTGTACTTGTTACTTTCACATTAGTGGGGAGAGAAATGAAAGGAACCTATTCTATTAGACATAATTGCTGAGAATTTTCGTATAAATTTTCTGTGCAGCATGTCAATTGAATGTTTGTTTCTGTAGTTAAAAAAACATTAAGTTCTTAACTTGATAACTGAAAGGTGTTTCATATAGCATGGTACACAGAGACAGTAACAGTGATAAAGTTTTTTTTTTTTTTTTTTTACTACTTTTACTTTACTTGTAGAATAATTTGGGTTTGGTACTTTGTGTACACAGTTAGCACCCAACAGATACATTATTTCTGTGCTCTACACAGACTGTGATATTGCAGAGTAAGGAATCAGACTTAAAATGTTACTCTTAACTAAGGAGGCAGTAACGTAAATATAAGAGACACCAACATTAGACCTCAGAGTAGTTATCTTTATGAAAATAAGAGATGTGTTTCTTTTGATTAAAACTTTATCTTGGCTGAGTCAGACTTAGGATTTTAAAACTTAGCTCCATCATTAAATACCAATGTGCTATTTTCTGTTAGGCTATACTAAATTGTTCTTCTCAATTGTTCCATTGGAGAATAATATATTCCAGTTGTATTAAGGAAAATTAATGTGTTTAATCCATATCTTGATACCATTCACCTTTTTATATAACTAAGAAAGGACAAGAAAGTATATCTTTCTCTAGTTTTAAAAACTAGAGGTTCTGATGAGGTTCACTTTATTCTTGATACCGTTACGAAAGAGTCTGCTGCTCTTTAACTTTACTCCTTTGTTACTTCCTAGCGTTTCCCAAGAAAAGAAAGCCATCACAATGAGATTGAATGATAGGGTATATATTCAGTATAATATCTGAACAAATTTAATTTGGCTTTTATTTGCATTTCACTTTTTGTGACTTGAGAAATAACAAACTAAATGATGATAAAAGTTACTAAAACTGGCTCAACTCCCAGCAGTTTTGAAGGAAACTCTCCTCCTGTTATCCAGGGGATTCTAATTGTACAGTCCAGTGAGCACAAACAAGTCT
Source organism: Hippopotamus amphibius kiboko (assembly GCF_030028045.1). NCBI lineage: Eukaryota > Metazoa > Chordata > Mammalia > Artiodactyla > Hippopotamidae > Hippopotamus > Hippopotamus amphibius. Next base: position 87,412,642 of record NC_080195.1, on the reverse strand, counting down.
GTGTTTGAGAGAAACTCTCCAAATGGCTGCCTGACCATGAGTCGATTATCCAGTGAGGAAATGTGGAGGGGAAAGTGCTTTGCTCAGTCCTATCTGCCTAAGTTGGACATTTAATGAATGCAGCTCAATATATTCAGAATGATCTCTCTTAGAGCTGGACAGTCTGCAGTGACCTTGACAGAGAAGAACTCTGTGCAGCATTTCCAAGCAAAAGCAATTAAATTTAACAAAAATTGTTCAGCATTCAAAATATTTCAGACACCATGCAAAACTTGGAACTTAAAGATGGCTCCAACACCTTAAATCTTACTATCATGAACTTTTCTTATTATCCAAAAAATTTCCCTTGCAATGTACAATTTCTTAACTTTTAAAATAATGATAGATTATTTGAAGATATTGTCCAATTCTCTAGACCAATAATATAAGAAATTATAGTTTTCCTTCTGGTTTAATTTGCTCCTTTTTGCACTGAAACAGATATAATCTATTGAAGTACAATAATCCTTTTTCATTCTGATTCTATTTTAAGGAAATACAGTTAATTACTCATACTGTCAATGACAGTACAGTTTATCCTTGTGTCTACTACATACTCTTAATTCACCAAACTGTTTAAATCTGGTTTAAGGAATTTCCTCTTGATATTAGTTTAGATGACATGATACTTTCAAGAGGATGAGAGAATTGCAAGTGAAGTTCTTTTTGATTAATAAATGCAACTGTCACAGAATCTCTTGTGTATCTAGCTCAGAATATTCAAAAACATATTTTCATATTAAAGATACAACATGAACTATCATTAGCAGAAAAGAGAGAAACTAATCATTATATGAAGAAGTAAATAGATAAAAGAACTAATATGATGTTTAAGATCTTTTAAATCAACTGTGTGGAGTGAGTTTTCAACACTTTTTTGTACGTGTGTTTACCCATTGGTTAAAGTTCTATCTTAGTTCTAACTCTACAGTATAACTAATAACAGAGGTGAAAAGACTTGGAATGATTATTTCTGTGTTCTGTTTTATGCCAGAAAGTAGCCACAAGCAGGGAAGTAGAATGTGGCATAACAGGAACAATCTCAGAGCTTATGGAGGCTTCAGCCAATTGTAGCTTCCACAGTTAGTGAGGAGAAGACATGTGCATGAATACAAGACTGGAAGTGTCTGGCTGTGAAAAAAGAAAAATAAATGTTTGGCTCTGTGTTTAAAAGCACAAGAGTTTCTATACTAGATCATGAGTTCATAACTGAACTGTGTTTAAAAATATTTGTGATACAAAAATTTATTATAAAATTACACTTTATTAAAGGCAAAATGGTCAGGTGCAATCTGCGCATTTCTAATCTCTGGATCTACAGGCAAATAGGTAATAGAGAATAGCCAAAAAGAGCATTAGAAAATAATGTCGAAACTCTACATTTAAAATGTTACTGGGAGTTAATCAGCTCATCCTCAAGAGTATGGAGTGGAGACAAGCCTCTTCCCACTGCCTCAATACCTTTAGAGAACTTTAAGTTATAAGTGGATACTTTCCTGACATTGAAAACCTGATATCAGACAAGAATATTCTGAATATTTTAATACAAGAAAAAATCTCCCTCCATGTATTTTTATTCCTTTAATACGCTCTATTGACATTTAAAAATTATTGAATTTTAAATCCAGCAATGGGTCGTACTTGGAATGATACTTCAAACCAAAACTTACCTAGGGTATATTAATACTAAGAAGCCTTGCAACCACGTGTTCCAACATTTTAAGATCTTCACAATGAATATATGACTTAATGCCTAAAGTTTGTTTTTGAATCCTATATCACTTGAGTGATTTGGAAATGTGGTATGTAATGCAGATACGAAACCAGTTCAATGACTTAAAGTTACTAGCTATAAAGATTGACACATCCTCACAACAGAACGCTCCTTCAGAGTACATCAGTATTAGTGCCAGTTCTCACTTTACAGTAAAGCTTTGTGTTCCTGTAGGCTGTGTCTTCTGCACTCAGATTTTAAAAAGACCTCTCGTCCCCACTGTCTCTGAAGTTGGACAGCAGCCGAAGTAGCAGCTGCCTCACTAGTCACTTTTCTTCCCCTTGTTTTGATAATTATGAGCAAAGGTCAATCACTTTCCCATCAAGGCAAATCCTGACAACCCCACTTGTCAGAGCCTAAGTTATAGATGACATGCTTGTCAACATCAGAAAACGAGAGTGTATCTTTACTTCCTCATGACCAGCTGAAAGTCAAAACCCCCACAGAAAACAGGAGCCAGGATGAATGAAGGGTGGCTGTATGCCCTGCATTTGTCAACTGCAGATATATAGTTCAAGGGAGATTTTTGTAATTTTAAGCTTCACAAATGGACAATTACATTCCGCTTGTTAAACATGGACTACGAGCATCCTGACGGAATGCAAATACTTCTGTTAGCATCATGACCTTGTAGTGCCCTAGACGGAGAGGTTTTACTTTTATTGTGGCATTTTTTTTCTGAAGCCAGCTTAGTTTTTAGATGAAGATGAAATGTTTCAAAGCTGAGAGGGGATCAGATAATGCTCATTTTATAATCAGATTCTGAGTGAACTAAAAACTCAGCTAGGACCATTATAGGGATAAAGACACACTGCACACTGAAGGAGTAAGGAGGGAGATATATTCTTTGCACTATTAAGCTTGTACTGCTCAGTTTATGTCAGAGATTCATTTACATTTAATTATACAGTACTTCCCAGTCTCCCTGAAATCAGCATTCATAGAAATATGCATTATGGAGTCTGCTGGTAACTGACCCTGAAAACATAAACAGAGCAGATTACACTCCTAACAACATGTTAACTTCATACACTTTCAATAATCCCAGAACTTTGACTTAAGAGAATATGGTGTGAGAATAAAATTTAGCCCAGGGTCCCAATTTAGTACCTACTTATGGTGTGCCTTCCTTTATACAATCAAACATTTTCCTAAAATTCTGTGGGTCACTTTATTTCAGATACTTTAAGGGCTTTCTGTTAAAAGGGAACCTGTAGAAATTCCTCTTTAACTTCTTCTTGGAAAGTAATAAATTCTGTGAAATAAACCATTACCGTGAAGTCATTATGCCATACACCTTAGACTTATAGTACTGTGTTTCATTATATCTCAATAAAACTGAAAAAATTATTACCTCCTCACTTCTCACTTGTTCAAGTCAAAATTTTTATTTGCTGCATTCTGTGATTGATATGTAGTTAGTTACCTGTGTCGTGTTGTGATAAATTGTTAATGAGACTTTCACTCTCTGGGTGAAAGAAACCATTACTTAACAAGAAAGTTATGACCAAATGTGATAATTTAGGGTTAAAAAGAAAGTGTGCTAAGTGTTTGTGCAGTGAACAAATCTAACCTAATTTTACAGCAAGTAATATTTATCCAAGATTAACAATTTAAGCCTGTGTAGAAGTGCAGTGAGTTGTGGATATGTAATTCCACCTAGCCGAGCAGCACTTACTCTTTCCTTTATATTCTAAGGTGCATTACATAAGCTCTCATAATAGGTGTACTTGTTTTATCATTGGTCATTCTCCTGTGTCTTCAGGCAGAGTGATATGCTCGTGGTGACACTCTTGTGGTGACAAAGCCCATTGCTTTGATTTCCTTCCTTTCTTCTCCATAGCCCTGTTGCCTACCTTCCAATTGTTCACCTTTCATAACACCCCCCCAAGAATGGAGTCAAAGACTGGCAAATATACAGGTGTTTTGTCAGTTCTTTTTATCCCCTCCTCAGTTATTCATTATGGTAATGGCACTTTGTGATGTGCAATTTCTGGATTTATGACCCATTCTCGATAAGCGTGAATCTGGACTGCGTGTGCATCTTTGATAAGGTTCTAATTGGATAGCGGTGACCTTTCTGAATGTAATTCGGGGAGGAAGATTAAAAAGCAGTCCAGGAAGTGACAGGTTTGGGACAATAACGTATGAATTCAGCTCTGCTGGCAGGCAAGAGATGTAAGCTGTGATAAATTAGAGGCAGGCCAAACAGGCTTATACTGAATGAATGTTTTTCATTTCTTTTACATCTTTATAGGGTAAAACTCTATTTGCAGAAATTATGCTAACACCACTGTATCTTCCTACTCCTGTGTTATACTACTCTTTACTGATTGTAGAAGCTAGAAAATTATTCAGTTAATGTAGTTTTAAAATGACTGAAGACCAATACTTAATTAAAAGTACAGGCTGCAGTTAGTACACTTGTGCATTCTTGTAAACGGAACAGTTAGTGAGTACTTGGAAGAGAGCTACCAAAACTCAGGAAAATCTCTTTGTCTCACTCTCTCCTACTTTCCCTCCCTTTGTCACATCTGTATGTACCGCCTGTTAGAAATATCCAAGGGCATATACACACTCAGATCTTGAGAACACCTTTATCCAATTTTAAAATTTTAAATTTAAATTTTAAAATGTTGATTCTAAAGGAGAATCAGTCTAATCAGGAAACACCTAATTAATATTCTTACATATTTGCTAAAGTCATAAACTCTTAATATATCTTCAACTTTGATATGTAGTGGAAATATACTTGTATAGACAAGTATATTTAATTATATATTTAAAAGTTAGGAACACATACATTCACTGGCAAATACATATATGTCTTCAAAGTAAGCAGGCTGAGATTTTTCCTCCAAAGTGACACTTCTCCTTAGTGCCAAGATATCATAACCAAATCTTAAGTATATTACTATAATAAAAATGTTAACTAGATGGAAATAACTTTAAAAAGGAGAAACTGTAAAAGCTAAAATGTAACTTTATTAGATGATTTTGTAAAATCTGCCTTTTTTGCTGTGGGAGCCTGTTGCTTATACACATGGAATACAAAATAAATTGTACAAGTCACAGGCAAGTCCGTTCTTGGACCTCCCTACCGGGATTAATGGAGGGAGGAGTTCTTTCCTTTAACCTCCTCCTCATACTCCTCACACATGAGCTCCTTCAAGGAGCACAGGGCCTGTCAATTCAGAATTTCCTTTAAAGGGAGCCCTCTGGAGCTTGCTGTAGGGGGAAGGGAAGGCAAATACCTTTTCTGTGGGCCTGAGATGGGTCAGATGCCGAGATATCCGTGTACATGTAGAATTGTATTCTGGCCTTATCATAACTCAAGGGGATATTGTTATTAGCCCTGTTTTTACAGGTGAGAAGTGTTTCCCCCAAATTCAGCACAGGGCTTGGCCCCCAGCAGTCATTATGCAAGTGGAAAACAAAATGAGTAAGGCCAGGTGTACTCACCTGAAGTACACTAACTGAAACTCAGGAAACCAGATTTGAATCTGGTCTTTTTGTATCTTAACATAAGCAAGAAAGCAAAGAAAAGCAAACTTCTAGCTGTATTGTTTTATGACAATTTTGCAAATCATCTCCTAGACACCATTTTTTAAACAACAGTTTTAAAAGATATTCTTCACATACCATACAATTCACCTATTTAAAGTGTCAAGCATCATTTATATTTTATACCTGCTGTAAAATCATCATAATATACTGTCTTCTTCAGCTCTGTTTAATACTCATGGACTGAATACTTATTTTTTTTGACCTAGATAAATAAAATAAGAAGGAGAAGTATTTACTTCAATCCAATATTGTATATTTCTGCTAAATTCTTGGATACCTAAATGTTAGTATTTTTTTCAGAATTTCTCTGGCATTCATTATTTCCTGTCCATTTTTTTCACATTCACTGTTCTGGTGTCTGCCCATGACAGTCGCTTGGACTATTCCTAGAAGCACTAATTCATATGCTTTCTAGACTTCATGCTACTCCATTCTACCCTGTAAACTTACTGACAATTTAATTGTTCTAAAACATTGACTTTCTGCGTGGCACTTTGCTCTTCTTTAAGCACATTGTCTGTCAGATTAAGTTAAAAAGAAAGACTGCCCTTTACTGATGTACTCTCAATTCCCTGCATGATCTGATTCCACCATATTTATGCAACCCTTACATTTCATAATTCCTATCAGGATACCTCCTCTACATAGACTAAACCCTCAGTCTCTCACTTATGTTAATGTTTATTTCTGACTCTGTGGCTTTTCTTACTTGTTTAGCCAGTTTGCCCTCCATTTTCATTTCTTTCCCTCTTAAATGTACTGCAAGATGAAAATTAAATAGAAGGTTCCTTTATCAAACCTTACTCTCTTACAAATCCAGATTCTATGGGCCCTTTCCTCCTTTTAAATCCCATTGAACTTACAGGGTTTTTTCTTTTTTTTTCAAAACTTAATTCTTGGTAATCATTGGTCCCATATTTTTCCACATGAATATTTCTTATAGGGAAATTTTGACTCTTTAAAAATTTTAAGTTTCTTAAGAACATGTTCTATGTATGATTTTTCCCATGGTAGTATTCTTCCTAGCATGTTTTTTTTTTTTAATTGAGGTATAGTTGTTTTACAATGTTATGTTAGTTTCTACTGTACAGCGAAGTGGAGTTCCTTGTGCTATACAGCAGGTTCTCATGAGTTATCTACTTTATACATATTAGTGTATATATGTCAATCCCAATCTCCCAATTCATCCCACTCCCCGCTTTCCCTTCTTGGTGTCAATACGTTTGTTCTCTATGTATCTGTTTCTATTTCTGCCTATTTTTTTTTCTCTTTCTGACTTACTTCACTCTGAATGATAGTCTCTACGTCCATCCACGTCTTTACAAATGACCCAATTTCATTCCTTTTTTGTGGCTGAGTAATATTCCGTTGTATATATGTACCATGTCTTCTTTATCCATTCGTCCATCGATGGACATTTAGGTTGCTTCCATGACCTGGCTGTTGTAAATAGTGCTGCAATGAACATTGGGATGCATGTGTCTTTTTGAATTATGGTTTTCTCTGACTATATGCCCAGTAATGGGATTGCTGGGTCCTATGGTAATTCTGTTTTTAGTTTTTTGAGGAACCTCCATACTGTTCTCCATAGTGGCTGTATCAATCTACATTTCCACCAATAGTGCAAGATGGTTCCCTTTTTTCCACACCCTCTCCAGCATTTATTGTTTGTAGATTTTTTGGTGATGGCCATTCTGACTGGTGTGAGGTGATACCTCATTGTAGTTTTGATTTGCATTTCTCTAATAATTAGTGTGTTGAACATCTTTTTATGTGCCTCTTGGCCATCTGTATGTCTTCTTTGGAGAAATGTCTATTTAGGTCTTCCACCCATTTTTTGATTCGTTTGTTTCTTTTTTTGTTATTCAGCTGCATGAGCTGTTTGTATATTTTGGAGACTAATCCTTTTGTCTGTTGCTTTGTTTGCAAATATTTTCTCCCATTCTGAGGGTTGTCTTTTCAACTCGTTTACAGTTTCCTTTGCTGTGCAAAAGCTTTTAAGTTTCACTAGGTCCCATATGTGTATTTTTATTTCCATTTCTCTAGAAGGTGGGTCTTGTGATTTATGTCGAAGAGTGTTCTTCCTATATTTTCCCATAAGAGTTCTACATGGTCCAGTCTTATGTTTATGTCTTTAACCCATTTTGAGTTTATTTTTGTGTATGGTGTTAGGGAGTGTTCTAATTTCATTCTTTTACATGTAGCTGTCCAGTATTCCCAGCACCACTTATTGAAGAGACTGTCTTTTCTCCATTGTATATTCTTGCCTCTATCATAGATTGTGCATGGGTTTATCTCTAAGCTTTCCATACTTGATTACCATACAGTAGCTTTGTAGTAGAGTTTGAAGTCAGGGAGCCTGATTCCTCCAACCCCATTGTTTTTGTTTGTTTGTTTGTTTTGTTTGTTTTTTTCCTCAAGATTGCTTTGGGTATTCAGGATCTTTTGTGTATCCATACAAATCGTAAGATTTCTTGCTCTAGTTCTGTGAAAAATGGCGTTGGTAATTTGTAGGAATTACACTGAATCTGTAGATTGCTTTGGGTAGTATAGTCGTTTTCACAGTATTGATTCTTTGAATCCAAGAACATGGTATATATCTCCATCTGTTTGTGTTATCTTGATTTCTTTCATCAGTGTTTTATATTTTTTCTGAGTATAGGTCTTTTACCTCTTTTGGTAGGTTTATTCCTAGGTATTTTATTCTTTTTGTTGCAGTGGTGAATGGAATTGTTTCCTTAATTTCTCTTTCTAATCTTTCATTGTTAGTGTATAGGAATGCAAAAGATTTTTCTGCATTAATTATGTATCATGCAACTCTACCAAATTCATTGATTGGCTCTAGTAGTTTTCTGATGGCATCTTTAGGATTTTCTATGTATAGTATCATGTCATCTGCCAATAGTGACCATTTTATTTCTTTTCCAATTTGGATTCCTTTTATTTCTTTTTCTTCTCTGTTTGCCGTGGCTAGGACTTCCTAAACTATGTTGAATAATAGTGGTGAAAGTGGACATCCTTGTCTTGTTTCTGATCTTAGAGAAAATGCTTTCAGTTTTTCACCATTGAGAGTGATGTTTGTTGTGGGTTTTTCATATGTGGCCTTTATTATGTTGTGGTAGGTTCCCTCTATGCCCACTTTCTGGAGAGTTTTTATCATAAATGGGTGTTGAATTTTGTCGAAAGCTTTTCCTACATCTATTGAGATGATCATGTGGTTTTTATTCTTCAGTTTGTTTGGTGTATCACATTGATACCTTCCTAAGAATTTGTCCATTCTTCCAGGTTGTCCATTTTATTGGTGTGTGTTTGCTTGTAGTAGTCTCTTATGATCCATTATGTTTCTGTGGTGTTCATTGTAACTTTTCCTTTTTCATTTCTAATTTTATTGATTTGAGTCCTCTCCCTCTTTTTCTTGATGAGTCTGGCTAAAGGTTTATCAATTTTGTTTATCTTCTCAAAGAACCGGCTTTTAGTTTTATTGATCCTTGCTATTGTTATCTTTGTTTCTATCTCATTTATTTCTGCTCTGATCTTTATGATTTCTTTCCTTCTACTAAGTTTGGGATTTTTAGGTTCTTCTTCCTCTAGTTCCTTTAAGTGTAAGGTTAGATTGTTTATTTGAGATTTTTCCTGTTTCTTGAGGTAGGATTGTATTGCTGTGAACTTTCTTCCTAGAACTGCTTTTGCTGCATCACATAGGTTTTGGGTTGTCATATTTTTGTGGTCATTTGCCTCGAGACGTTTTTTGATTTCCTGTGATTTCTTCAGTGATCTCTTGGTTATTTACTAGCACGTTGTTTAGCCTGCATGTGTCTGTGTTTTTTACAGCTTTTTTCCTGTAATTGATTTTTAATCTCATAGCATTGTGGTTGGAAAAGATGCTTGATACGATTTCAATTTTCTTAAATTTACTGAGGCTTGATTTGTGACCCAAGATGTGATCTAATCCTGGAGAATGTTCCATGTGCACTTGAGAAGAAAGTGTATCCTTCTATTTTTGGGTGGAATGTCCTATAAATATCAATTAAATCTATCTGGTCTATTGTGTCATTTAAAGCTTATATTTCCTTATTTATTTTCTGTCTGGATGGTCTGTCCGTTGGTGTAAGTGGGGTGTTAAAGTCCCCTACTATTTTTTTTAATTAATTAATTAATTTTATTTATTTATTGGCTGCGTTGAGTCTTTGTTGCTGCACATGGGCTTTCTCTAGTTGCTGTGAGCGGGGGCTACTCTTCATTGCGGTGCACAGGCTCCTCACTGCAGTGGCTTCTCTTGTTGTGGAGCACGGGCCCTAGGCACGTGGGCTTCAATAGTTGTGGCACATGGGCTCAGTAGTTGTGGCTCAAGGGCTCTAGAGCACAGGCTCAATAGTTGTGGTGCACGGGCTTAGTTGCTCCATGGCATGTGGAATTTTCCCAGGGCAGGGCTTGAACCTGTGTCCCTTGCATTGGCAGGCGGATTCTTTACCACTGCGCCACCTAGGAAGTCCTAAAGTCCCCTACTATTATTATGTTACTCTCGCTTTCCCCTTTTATGGCTGTTAGCATTTGCCTTATGTATCGAGGTGCTCCTATGTTGGGTGCATAAATATTTATAATTGTTATGTTTTCTTCTTGGATTGGTCCCTTGATTATTATGTAGTGTCCTTCCTTATCTCTTGTAATAGTCTTTATTTTAAAGTCTATTTTATCTGATATGAATATTGCTACTCCAGCTTTCTTTTGATTTTCATTTGCATGGTATATCTTTTTCCATCCCCTCACTTTCTGTCTGTATGTGTCCCTAGGTCTGAAGTGGGTCTCTTTTAGATGGCATATATGTGGGTTTTATTTTTGTATCCATTCAGCCAGTCTGTGTCTTTTGGTTGGAGCATTTAATCCATTCACATTTTGGGTGATTATCAATTTGTATGCTCCTGTTACCATTTTCTTAATTATTTTGGGTTTGTTTTTGTAGATCTTTCTCTTCTCTTGTGTGTTCTGATTAGAGAAGTTCCTTTAATATTTTTTGTAGACCTGGTTTGGTGATGGTGAATTCTTTTAGCTTTTGCTTGTCTGTAAAGCTTTTGATTTCTCTGTCGAATCTGAATGAGATCTTTGCTGGGTAGAGTAGCCTTGGTTTTAGGTTTTTCCTTTCATCACTTTAAATATATCCTGCCACTCCCTTCTGGCCTGCAGAGTTTCTGCTGGAAAATCAGCTGATAGCCTTATGGGGATTCCCTTCTATGTTATTTGTTTCTTTTCCCCTCCTGCTTTTAATGTTTTTTTCTTTGTATTTAATTTTTGATAGTTTGATTAATATGTGTCTTGGCATGCTTTTCCTTGGGTTTATCCTGTAGGGGACTCTCTGTGCTTCCTGGACTTGACTAACTATTTCCTTTCCCATGTTAAGGAAGTTTTCAATTATAATCTTTTCAAAGAGTTTCTCACACCCTTTCTCTCTCTTCTTCTTCTGAGACCCCTATAATTCAAATATTGTTGTATTTAATATTGTCCCAGAGGTCTCTGAGTCTGTCCTCAATTCTTTTCATTCTTTTTTTTTTTAATTCTGTTCCACGGCAGTTATTTCCAACATTCTATCTTCCTGCTCACTTATTTGTTTTTCCACCTCAGTTTTTCTGCTGTTGATTCCTTCTAGAATATTTTTAATTTCAATTATTGTGTTGTTCCTCACTGCTTGTTCTTTAGTTCTTCTAGGTCCTTGTTGAACATTTCTTGTATTTTCTCCATCCTCTTTCTGAGATTTTGGATCATCTTTACTATCATTACTCTGAATTCTTTTTCAGGAAGACTGCCTGTCTCCTCTTCATTTTTTGGTCTTGTGGGTTTTTACCTTGCTCCTTCATCTGCAACATATTTCTCTGTGTTCTCATTTTGTTTAACTTACTGTGTCTGTGGTCTCCTTTCTGTAGGCTGCAGGGTCATAGTTCCTCTTACTTCTGGTGTCTGCCCCCAGGGGGTGAGGTTGGTCCAGGGGCTTGTATAAGCTTCCTGGTAGGGGGACTGGTGCCTGTGTTCTGGTGAGTGGAGCTGGATCTTGTCCCTCTGATGGGCAGGGCCACATCCAGTGATGTGTTTTGTGTTGTCTGTGAGCTTAGTATGACTTTAGGCAGCCTGTCTGGTAATGGGTGGGGTTGTGTTCCTGTCTTGCTTATTGTTTGGCATGAGGCATCCAGCACTGGAGCTTGCTGACCATTGGGTGGAACTGGGTCCTGGTGTTGAGATGGAGACCTCTGGGAGCACTGTTGCCAATTAATATTCCCTTGGGCTGGTAGTTCTCTGGCAGTCCAGTGTCCTGGACTCAGCTCTCTCTGACTTCAAAGGCTCAAGCCCAACACTTGTCTAGAGTACCAAGATGCTGCAAGCTGCACAGCACAGAAGAAAAGGAAAGAAGGAAAGGAAGGGAGGGAGGAAGGAAGGAAGGAGGGAAATGAACAAATAAAGCCCCCAGACAAATGGTAAAGCAAGACCAAACAGACAAAAACACACAAAGAAACACACACTTGCATAGACACACACACACACACACACACACAGAGAAAAAAGAAGAGAGCAACGAAACAAATCCCAAAGCGAAAACAAACACTAAAAACTATACTATCAAAAACAAACAAATAAAAAAACAAATCTAAAGCAGAAAACAAACTCTTGGTAGGTCTCTGGACCTTCTGTGGGCCCAACTCAGACTCTGACCTGGCCTGACTCCTGCATGTACGTGCCCCCAAAGTCCACAGTTGCCCCCAAAGTCCACAGCTGCTATTTCAGACCCCAGAGGCAGGTGTGATGGCTACTGCTGCCACTGCTGTAACCAGGCGTCCTGTAAGCAAGTGCAGGTCACTTTTCCGGAAGCCTGTGCAGCCGTCCATTGCCAAGGGTCCTACAGCCTCGGACCAGTTTCCTCTAGAGAGCGCATGGCATGCCTCAGGCTGTTGCAACTTCCTTCCAGTCTTAGTGCCGCAGGCACTCCCCACACATCCCAATTGTGACTGCTGTATCCCTCCCTATTCCCAGCCTGAGTGAACAAGTGAGCCCTAATGTGCTACTGCTTTTGCCCCCTCTTGCCTGGGCAGGAACAGATGCGGGAGGGTGGCCCACATGCAGAGGCAGGGCCAAAACCAAAGCTCCTGTACGCAGTGCCCTGCTCTCTGTGAATACACAGAGAAAGAAGCTTCTATGGTGGACACGCCCCTCTCCTCACACACCCTGCAACAATGGTCCTTTGCCTCTCTGTCCGGCCCAGGCTTCTTCCTGGACTCCCTCAGCTGTGGCGCAGTAGCCCCTCAGGCTGTCTCTATGAAGCCAACTCCAGTCCTCTCCCTGGGGTCTGACCTCTGAAGCCCGAGCCTCAGCACCCAGCCTCCTAGTGCGTGGAAACTTTTCCCCCTTTATAGCTCCCTCCCAGAGGCACAGGTCCTGTCCCGTTTCCTTTGTCTCTCTCTCTCTCTTTTTTCTTTTTTTCTTTTGCCCTACCCAGTTGCAAGGAGATTTTCTTGCCTTTTTGCAAGTCTGAGGTCTTCTGCCAGAGTTCAGTACGTGTTCTGTAGGAATGGTTCCTCATGTAGATGTATTTTTGTTGTATCTGTGGGGAAGGTGATCTCCACGTCTTAATCCTCCACCATTTTCAAGGCTCCTCTCTAGCATGTTCTGCTGAAAAGAATATATTTTTATTTGTCTGCACTATATATAAATACACATGTATATATACACATCTTGTTTGAAAAGCATATAAAACAATTTACGCTTTGTAAACTTTGAAAGATATATTGACTCAAAGATAGTATTCATACTTGAGTGGATTCTACAGACAAAAAATACGACGAGATATGTGGCACTAGGATTTGAATATGAAGCTGTATCACCCATTTTTGGGAAGTATAAAAAGCTACCTGGGGAACGGAGGTAGAAGTAGTGGAAGTAAGTAGAATTTTCATTAATTCCAATATACATGCTTTACGATAAACTTAGGTGTAATTTGTCTCTCAATCAGGGTCAGGCCCTCAAATATCAGTGATAGTGTGAGCCTTGAAGTAATTATTTATTAAACTTTATTCAGTGGACCATGATGATGGAAACAGGCAGTAAATACATCTCTGAGCATTTGTTTTATCTTATTTTTATCTCTCTAAATGTAAAAATATGGGTCATGATAGGCAGTTGTCAATAGCCCTGGTACATTTATCTTTTTCCATTTGCTTTAAAATATTAATATCATACATAGTGAAGGTACCTTGATTCAAGCTGAAAAAAGAATATGAGAAGTTTATTGGCTTTAATAGTTTCGAGTCCTGAGTCTCCACAATAGTTATCTGAAGAGTGGCTAGTGTAGTTTAGCTGGGTGAATATGAGCTATGTGGATAATATAGAGAATTCATTTCTCTGGGAGCTGAGAAGTCAAAAAAGAAGTTCTCAGTAAAAGAAGTTCATGATCTTTTAACCTCTTTAAAAGTATTATAATAAAATAATATGAATACTGATCCATGGGAGACATGTTTGAAAATTGAACATCTGGGTTATGACAATTTTTGTTACAAAAAAATGTATGTTTAAACTTGCAAGTATATTACTGTGATACTTGCAGCTAATTTTCTAAAGGAGAAGTACTTTGTTTATATATATATATATATATATATATACACACACACTTTTATATGCTATTGAGGTTAAAAGCTCTACCTTGCTTTAAAAAGTTGAAAGACACTAATTTAAAATGTTAATAAAACATTGCTTAAACTTTTATATGTTTCAAAAATATCCCTGCATGTTCTAAAAGTAGGCAAACTATAGGACCTTGATGGATCTTTTAAAATGAAATATGACAAGGTGACACTTTCCCTGATTTAAGGATATCATTTTTCTGCCTCCACCACCCCTCAACTGAATGAGATTAGTGTTGGGGTGACCTCAAATAAATATGGCATTAATTTGTGTCAGTTTGTATTGATAGAAAAGATGACTTCTAACATGTACAATCAACAACGTGACAACATTCTTCTCTTCTAATTAATGCTCTTTCAGATATTTTGTTTCAGAATCTGGTAGCGTGCTTATCTATTTGTGTGTACTGTGTGACATTATTGCTGTTTGTTTCTTGACAGTTCTGAAGAAGAAGAGGCAGTGGTTTGGGACTTTTGGTATCTTGACTTTCTGGGTAGCAAGCTCATGCACTTAGCTGCTGGAGGTAGTGAATAGAAAATTCAGAAAGCTGCTGTTCAGGTCATCTAAAAATTTCATTCCTGTTACTTAAATGTTGCGGGGTAGAGAACATTAGCTGTCCTACACGCCGCAGACTCCCCGGCTGCTGCCGTGTCAGGAAGCCAAAGAAATCAAAGAGCCACCTACTGACCCTCCCTATTGTCTGGGCTTGTCGTCTTCTATCAGTAGCGTGCCACAGTCTGTGAGATACACATGTACCTCCTGCCTGCTCAGGGTTTGGCAGCCCCCTGATCCCTGCACCTGTTTGCTTATACATGCGCTGTGCATGTTTGAATTTAAATAGATGCAGGGGGGTGGAGCAAGGGGGGAAGGGCGGTGGCTCTGTCAGAAGCCGTTCATTACGGCATGCAGCAGAGCCAAAACCAGCTTGTAGGGAGATGCGGAGGCAGGATTGGACAGTTTTGGTTGATAAAAGATGAGTTTTGTTCTGTGGAAATAGTCATTTTCCCCCAAGAGTTGAATATGGGAGGATTTTAGTTAAAACAAAGTTAATACTCATTTTGATGATCTTATCTATCAATAAGCGGCATCTTCAATTACACAGAGAATTGTAAGTACAGTGAAGGGTTGTGTCACCCGGAATCTTTTCTAAAGTTACCTTTCCCTAAAACCTTCAAATGATGTCATTGCAGAAAGCTAATTGAATTAGTCTCATGTGTCCGAGAAAGAATATGACATTCAGGCATGCACACAGGTAAAATTTTTAGTAAATTTTTATATCTCTGCTCTATGCAATACATATCTGTTGATGTGAGGAAGTTATTTACATAACCAGAAACAATACTCTTGGCTTTCTTTTTTCGCTCATTTGCTCTACTGCGGTTTATTTAGCTGTAGTTCCACTCTTATTTACTAGCTCTAGCATCATGTGTCCTGTTTTCTTGTCTTTGAGTCAGAATACCCGAGACTGGTTGCTGCCTTTGGTATTTCTTAGTTCTGTGATCCTTGGGTGGCTTACTGAATCTGCCTGAGGCTCAGTACTTTCATCTGTAAAAAGGGGGAACTGGTACCCACTTGAGAGGTCTCCAAAGGGTGAAAATTTAATAACACAATAATGGTGTTTCTGTCCCAACTATGATGTGTTAAATAAGTTTTTATATTAGGTAGTGTTACTTTTAATCATGATGTTATATAAAATTGGCCACCATCTGCATAAGGTAAAATACTTGGTTTACTAAATAAACTAACTCTATAAGGACAGAGTATTTTCAAAAACAAATTTGTGACCATAGTGATAAAAGTTCCATAGAAATATTTCCTCTGTAAAAACACAGTTTTGTATGTTTAAATGTTTTCATGTTGTACTTGTCTATTATATATAATTTACAAAATTATTCTAGAGAATCAAAACAGAATCTTCAATATAGTATCATTGTTAATATTACACTTCACTCTAATTTTATGGTGCCAAGTATTAGTGCAATTATAGACTGATATATCCTATTTTCTTTGGGTTTTTAACATTTAGTCTAACAAGAAAAGATGAAATACCTTGGGGAGAAAATCTGACATTTATAAATACATACCTCTTCCCTCCCACACACTTACATCCCTAAAAGTTATAAAAGATCTGTTGAATTTGGGAGATATACCTTGAAAGACTTAAAGCTGTCAGTTTCGCTACCCCATGTGGTTTGAGCAAATGAGCAGTCTTGAACTTTATACACAGAGTTCCAGGGCCTGGGCAGAAGGCAGTGCATCTGCAGGTCCTTGCATGACTAATTTCCTGTCATCAAGTGATTTTATTATCATTTAAATAAGAATTTAAAATAATAGCAGTAAACTTGCCAGATGGCTGAATTAGTAAATTTTGAAGGATATAGGTTTAAAACACTTCTGTGCCTCCTCCTTTAATGCTGTCCCCCACTCCTCACCCCGTTGCAATCAGCTATTTTGGTTACCACTTTTGACTTAGCCACTTTCATCATTCCTATTGATTAAAAGGATTTTAATGACACAATACTGCCTTGCCTGTTTTAGCACAGGATATATTGTGAGTCACTGCTAGATGGGGAAGCCCAAGTATGAGAAGGCATGTCCTTGTGCATTCCCTGTGCCTGATAATCTCTGCCTGAAAACTGTGTTTCTATCTTTACTCACCCAACATTTAATAGAAAAGAAATACTACCTGAACTTCTTATTTCATATTCCTTGTACAAAGGTAAAGTGATACACAAAAGAATTACATTGTGTTTGTTTTTCATGTTCTTCTCGTCTTTAGTAAAAACATGTTAAATGCAGCATTAAATGAAGATAATCTTAAAGAAAAGAGGTTACTGATGTTGCAACTTTCACAGTTTTTTCCTAGAGAGAGTGCAGACACAAAAATAATTCCCATCAGATGAGATATTACAAATATTAAATCCATTATGTCAAACAAATGCCATTAAATGTGAAACAAAATATTGACTCTCTGTCATAAAATAGTTTATGGTTAACAAATACATTTAATATTGCATTTTAAACTACCGATTTAGCTTAATTAAAAGGTACAGTTTCCTTAATCCTGATTAAATAAAAGCAAAAGCATGTACTGCATCCTCTCCCTCAGATTTTTTAACAGAATGCCTGAAAGAGTTGGGTGTTGGAGTTAAATAGTTACCCAACAGTGATTCTGCAGATTCCATTCAATTTAAGGTATTAAAATCACTACTGATCAAAGTGCATTAATTAAAAGCTTGCAGATACTGTGAATTCTAATGGTATTTTGCAAGTTTATATATGTAGATAGTATTTAACGTAGAGATCCTGGTTGGGGGAGTTATTACCCACGTATGCCCTCACTAAGCCTTCCTAGTAGCTATCTCCATGCTTGGAAAATTCAGCTTACAACCTGTAAAACTATCTTTGTCCCGAGTTCAGTAGTTGTCACAGGGGGTTTGTATTCTCACAGGTCAGGACTGGCTTATAGGAGATTTAGATGCTTTTGTTGGCGTAGTCAGCTTCAAACATCCCTCTCATCCAATTCACAGCTTGAACTTCCTTACCTACCAATATCTGTGTTGGCTGCCTGAAAAGTAAACTGTTGAACAACATCTTTAAGGAGAATAGATTATTGATTTGGTCACATTCAGTCTTGTCCCAGATGTGATCTACATTAAATGTTTTGGTGTTTAAGGCCTTATTCCTATTTAGCTTTTCTCCCCCTCCCTTTGTGATTCTACTGTCAATTAGTGCTGTGTTTCTCATTTTCTTTTCTCTCAATTCTGCAAATTTGCTTCTTAATTGTGTACTGTTTAAGCGGGGTTATAGTTAATTTGTGAAATAACAGAAAAATTGGTGAAGAAAACAAAGCAAAAGAAAGTGCTTCCTCAGCAAAATATCACACTTGGATAATTTTTTTTTTTTTGTTCCTGGTTTTTCCCTTTTCAGTGGATATATAATTATATCATTAGTTCAGTAACGTGAAACAAAAATTAGATGTGGAGGAAAACTAAATAGGGAACCTTAATATTCTTTTAAAATGAAGAATTTAACTAAACCACTCTAAACTCCCCTGCTGGGCTCAAGCAAGCTGAAATTAATTCAAGACGGCAGATAAAATTTTTAACCAGGCCGAGTGGAGATGACGGATGTGACAGCTCTCAGTTAAAATGTCTTTTAGTGGCAAATGCATGTGTATTAGTCAAGAGATGTGACATAACTGTCCCGGGTGAGAGAAATGAACCAATGACCATTTGCATTGAGAACAAAAGAAAAATTCTTTATAGTAAAATGTGGAGAAGGACAGATGAGTAACTTGTTCATTTTTTGTAATCTTTTTACCTTAAAAAAGCCTCTGAAAGTTAAGAGGAACACTTTATCTCTAACCATGGTTCTTTTCCTTCTTGTTTGTATATCAGAAAAGAGAGGATTGCTGAATAAAATGTTTATGACCAGGAAAGATGTATCTATTTTTCCCCCTTTTCTGCAGAGAACAACAAAAAAGTGTCTGTAGATAACCATACTTCAAAGCCAGTCTAGAAAAGCCTTATAAATTATAAACATAGATTTGCCTACATTAGCAAAATCCTGAAATGAGAAGTTTTTAAAAGAATTTTTTTCCGTAAGGACACTGGTTCCTCATCCTTCTACTTCTCAAGGATAGTTTATTACAAAGCAATGCCAACAAAACAAAAATAGATGTGATTCTATGGAAGAGTCTTATTGGGAATGAAAATTATTTGGAAACTATGGTTGGCAGGTTTTGACCATGTGAATGTCAAGTTTAATTAGCTTTAAGAACAGGTGCTTTCAAGACATAGTAGTTACCAGTGAGAGCTGCAAGTATAATTGAGTTTTTAACGGTATACAGTTTATTTTCCCAATTAAAATGAAATTTCATTATCATAATTTTGTTATTAGAAAATGTGACACTTCATGCTTTAAAATGGACACTCAACTATGAACGGAGAACTTACCATCTTTCCATCAAAAGAATTAAACTAGATGTATTTTAAGTCTAAAGACAAAAAAATACAGTGTCTAGAAGTTAGTTGCTATTTTTTAATAATATATTATTCTCAAAATGTATATAAGAACATAAAAAATTTATGACAACAGTGTGTGAACCAAAGTAGAATTATATATACAAACGTTCAGTGAAGCTGAGTGAGTTAAGAAAATGCCACAGAAATAAAGTAATAATTTATCTGGGCCTTCAGGGATAAATAGGAATTCCCCATTCAGAAGAAGATTGTTTTTATTCCGAGTGAGGTAAATAGAGAAATAAAGCTTGATTTTTTTTTTTTGTTTGTTTTTTGTTGTTTTTTTAACATCTCTGACCTTTCCTTCTCTTTCTCTTTTGCAGGAATATTCTTCTATACCAGTTTATTAAAATTTTGAATTTCTTAATTCTCAATTCTGAGTCCTTCTTACAACTTATACATGCTTCCTATACTATTGCATCTGTTCACATGGCTTTAATTACAACCTGTATGCCAATTACTACCAAATTTATGTCTCTGAGGCAGACCATTCTGCTAAGCTACAGACCCATGTCTCCAACTGTGTATTTGACAACTATTCTTAAATGCCTCAGGGGTACTTCAAACTCAAAAAGTCTAAAATATTACTAATGATGTCTCTTATCATCCAAAAGGATCCTCTTCTGGTACTCTAGCCTAAGGAATGGCATTCATTTACTTATGTTCTTTGGCTCTTTCCCTCACTTAACCCCCAAATCTAACCCAGAATCAAGTCCTATTGATTTTACCTTTAAGAAAATCTCTCTTATGATCTCACTTTTCTCATTTCCATCAAACAACCATGGTATCTCATTTGGGCTACTATAATTTCTTTTTTTTCTGAATCTGCATTTTTCAAATTACTTTTTATTGGAGTATAGTTGTTTTACAGTGTTGTTAGTGTCTTACTGTACAGCAAAGTGAATCAGTCATACGTATACATATATCCACTCTTTTTTAGATTTCCCCTACTCAGTACTCTGTGGTGACTTAAATGGGCTACTATAATTTCTAATTCATATTTCTATTTATTACATTCTCAACAATTTATCAAAATGAAATCTGGATTAAATACCTTCAGTGCCTTCTCACTGTTTGCAAGGACTTACACTGGCTGATTCCCACCTGTTTTCTCCTAAATATACTCTTTATGGTTCAGCCTCATATTTTAAGTTCTGTAAATTCATCAAGCTTCCTCCTGTCCCAGAGCCTTTGCACATGCTATGTCTTTGGCTTCTAAGGTTTTTCAGTTCCAAAGACACATATGTAACTTCTACTTATCTTTCATATGTCAAGTCAGAGTCACACCAGGGATGCCTGCATTGACCATCCTCCCTTTTCCCCTCCCAGGCTAAATTAAGTCCCACATTATGTCCACTCAACGCAGCATACATCTTCCTCTCTTTCTCAGTTCTTGGAGTGGGAGATTTTTCTGTATTACTGGTATTAGTTGCTTAATGTCTGCCTCGCTTATTAGATTACCTTTTCCATGTGTATTGGGATAAATAAATACATACGTATACACAATAAATAAAGAAATGAGGAGCCATTTATTTCTTGTAGTAAAATTGATTAGTGAATATACCTCATACATGTGTAATCGTTGAGTTGAGATGCACATAAACAAAATTATTTTCAGTTTCACATTGAAAGTTAACTTTGGTGCTGACTTTATATTTATGTGTTTAGGTATAATATCACAGAGTTTGTTTAGTGCCTTTCAAAATGGTCTGAAGTCTTAAAGAAAAGGAAAACAAACAAAATAAAAAAAAAATGGAAGATGAATTAACACCCTTATTATCTTTGTCCACTCTTCTACCTTTATTCTGGACCATTTTGACTGTAAGAAGAGTGCAATCATTACAACCTCAAGGTTTCATTCATTCAGTTTGCCAGACTGAATGCTTTGTGAGTCTTCTCTTTCAGACCTCTAGCATAATTTCATGTGGACAGCTATCTGTCAGCATACACTATTTTGACAGATCACACTTTGATTTGCTGTTCAGGTTATCTTTAAGTTTGAGATAATGCTTAAGTACTTCTGTTTTATGCTTATTTACTGATATAAGTATGCAGTGCATCTTTTTTTATTTTTTTAATTTTATTTATTTATTTATTATTTTTTGGGGGTACACCAAGTTCAATCATCTGGTTTTTTTTTTTTATTTTTTATTTATTTATTTATTTATTTTTATTATTTTTTGGGGGGTACACCAGGTTCACTCATCTGTTTTTATACACATATCCCCGTATTCCCTCCCTCTCTTGACTCCCCCCCCACCCTCCCTTGAGTCCCCCCCACCCTCCCTGTCCCAGTCCTCTAAGGCATCTTCCATCCTCAAGTTGAACTCCCTTTGTTATACAACAACTTCCCACTGGCTATCTATTTTACAGTTGGTAGTGTATATTTGTCTGTGCTACTCTCTCGCTTCGTCTCAGCTTCCCCTTCACCCCCCGCCCCGCCCCAAACCTCAAGTTCCCCAGTCCATTCTCTGCATCTGCATCCTTGCTCTTGTCATTGAGTTCATCAGTATCATTTTTAGATTCCGTATATGTGAGTTAGCACACACTATTTGTCTTTCTCTTTCTGACTTACTTCACTCTGTATGACAGATTGTAGTTCTATCCACCTCATTACATATAGCTCCATCTCATCCCTTTTTATAGCTGAGTAATATTCCATTGTGTATATATGCCACATCTTCTTTATCCATTCATTTGTTGATGGGCACTTCGGTTGCTTCCATGTCCTGGCTATTGTAAATAGTGCTGCAATAAACATTATGGTACAAGTTTCTTTTGGGATTATGGTTTTCTTTGGGTATATGCCCAGGAGTGGGATTACTGGATCATATGGTAGTTCTATTTGTAGTTTTTTAAGGAACCTCCAAATTGTTTTCCATAGTGGCTGTACCAACTTACATTCCCACCAACAGCGCAGGAGAGTTCCCTTTTCTCTACACCCTCTCCAACATTTGTTGTTTCCAGATTTTGTGATGATGGCCATTCTGACTGGTGTGAGGTGATACCTCATTGTGGCTTTGACTTGCATTTCTCTGATGATGAGTGATGCTGAGCATCTTTTCATGTGTTTGTTGGCCATCTGTATGTCTTCTTTGGAGAAATGTCTATTTAGGTCTTCTGCCCATTTGTGGATTGGGTTATTTGCTTTTTTGGTATGAAGCTGCATGAGCTGCTTGTATATTTTGGAGGTTAATCCTTGTCTGTTGTTTCATAGGCAACTATTTTTTCCCTTTCTGAGGGTTGCCTTCTAGTCTTGTTTATGGTTTCTTTTGCTGTGCAAAAGCTTTTAAGTTTCATGAGGTCCCATTTGTTTATTCTTGACTTTATTTCCATAATTCTAGGAGGTAGGTCCAAAAGGATCTTGCTTTGATGTATGTCATAGAGTGTTCTGCCTATGTTTTCCTCTAGGAATTTTATAGTGTCTGGCCTTAATCCATTTGGAGTTTATTTTTGTGTATGATGTTAGCAAGTGTTCTAATTTCATTCTTTTACATGTTGCTGTCCAATTTTCCCAGCACCACTTATTGAAAAGGCTATCTTTTTTCCATTTTATACTCGTGCCTCCTTTGTCAAAGATAAGGTGCCCATATGTGTTTGGGCTTACTTCTGAGTTCTCTATTCTATTCCATTGATCTTCCTTTCTGTTTTTGTGCCAGTACCATACTGTCTTGATCACTATGGCCTTGTAGTGTAGTTTGAAGTCAGGAAGCCTGATTCCACCAACTCCATTTTTCCTTCTCAAGATTGCTTTGGCTATTCGGGGTCTTTTGCGTTTCCATGCAAATCGTAAGATTTCTTGCTCTAGTTCTGTGAAAAATGCCATTGGTAATTTGATGGGGATTGCATTGAATCTGTAAATTGCTTTGTGTAGTACAGTCATTTTCACTATGTTGATTCTTCCAATCCAGGAACATGATATGTTCCTCCATCTGTTTGTGTCATCTTTGATTTCTTTCATCAGTGTCTTAAAGATTTCTTTCATCAGTGTCTTAAAGTTTTCTGCATACAGATTTTTGCCTCCTTAGGCAGGTTTATTCCTAGGTATTTTATTCTTTTTGTTGCAGTGGTGAATGGGAGAGTTTCCTTAATTTCTCTTTCTGCTCTTCCGTTGTTAGTGTATAGGAATGCAAGAGATTTCTGTGCATTAATTTTGTATCCTGCTACTTTACTAAACTCATCAATTAGTGCTAGCAGTTTTCTGGTAGAGTCTTTAGGGTTTTCTATATATAATATCATGTCATCTGCAAAGAGTGACAATTTTACTTCTTTTCCAATCTGTATTCCTTTGATTTCTTTTTCTTCTCTGATTGCTGTGGCTAACAATTCCAAAACTATGTTGAATAATAATGGTGAGAGTGGACACCCTTGTCTTGTTCCTGTTCTTAGAGGGAATTCTTTCAGTTTTTCCCCATTGAGAACGATGTTGGCTTTTGGTTTGTCATATATGACTTTTATTATGTTGAGGTAATTTCCTTCTATGCCCATTTTCTGGAGAGCTTTTATCATAAATGGATGTTGAACTTTGTCAAAAGCTTTTTCTGCATCTATTGAGATGATCATATGGTTTTTATCCTTCAATTTGTTGATATGATGTATCACGTTGATTGATTTGCGTATATTGAAGAATCCTTGCATCCCAGGGATAAACCCCACGTGATCATGGTGTATGATTTTTTTAATGTGCTGTTGGAGTCTGTTAACTAGTATTTTGTTGAGGATTTTTGCATCTATATTCATCAGTGATATTGGTCTGTAATTTTCTTTTTTTGTGACATCTTTGCCTGGTTTTGGTATCAGGGTGATGGTGGCCTTGTAGAATGAGTTTGGGAGTGTCCCTCCTTATTCTATATTTTGGAAGAGTTTGAGAAGGATAGGTGTTAGCTCTTCTCTAAATGTTTGATAGAATTCGCCCGTGAAGCCATCTGGTCCTGGGCTTTTGTGTGCTGGGAGATTTTTAATCACTGCCTCAATTTCCATACTTGTGATTGGTCTGTTCATAGTTTCTATTTCTTCCTGGTTCAGTCTTGGAAGATTGTATTTTCCTAAGAATGTATCCATTTCTTCCAGGTTATCCAATTGATTGGCATATAGTTGCTTGTAGTAATCTCTCATGATCTTTTGTATTTCTGAGGTGTCCGTTATTACTTCTCCTTTGTTATTTCTAATTCTGTTGATTTGCATCTTCTCCCTTTTTTTCTTGATGAGTCTGGCTAATGGTTTATCAATTGTGTTAATCTTCTCAAAGAACCAGCTTTTAGTTTTATTAATGTTTGCTATTGCTTCCTTCCTTTCTTTTTCATTTATTTCTGCTCTGATCTTTATGATTTCTTTCCTTCTGCTCCCTTTGGGGTTTCTTTGTTCTTCTTTCTCTAGTTGTTTTAGGTGTAAGGTTAGGTTGTTTATTCGATCATTTTCTTGTTTCTTAAGGTAGGACTGTATTGCTATAAACTTCCCCCTTAGAACTGCTTTTGCTGCATCCCATAGGTTTTGGGTTGTTGTGTTTTCATTGTCATTTGTTTCTAGATATTTTTGGATTTCCTCTTTGATTTCTGTAGTGATTTCTTGGTTGTTTAAGAGTGAATTGTTTAGCCTCCATGTGTTTGTATTTTTTGCAGTTTTTTTCCTGTAATTGATATCTAGTCTCATGGCGTTGTGATCTGAGAAGATGCTTGATATGATTTCAATTTTCTTGAATTTGCCGAGGTTTGATTTGTGACCCAAGATGTGATCTATCCTGGAAAATGTTCCGTGTGCACTTGAGAAGAAAGTGTAGTCTGTCGTTTTTGGATGGAATGTCCTATAAATATCAATTAAGTTGAGATGGTCTTATGTGTCATTTAAAGCTTGTGTGTCTCTATTTATTTTCTGTTTGGATGATCTGTCTATTGATGTAAGTGGGGTGTTCAAGTCTCCCACTATTATTGTGTTCCTGTCGATGTCCCCTTTTATAGCTGTTAGCATTTGCCTTATGTATTGAGGTGCTCCTGTGTTGGGGGCATAGATATTTACCATTGTGATATGTTCTTCTTGAATGAATCCCTTGATCATTATGTAGTGTCCTTCCTTGTCTCTTGTAATAGTCTTTACTTTCAAGTCTAATTTGTCTGATATGAGTATTGCTACTCCAGCTTTCTTTTGACTTCCATGTGCATGGAATATCTTTTTCCATCCCTTTACTTTCAGTCTAGATGGATCCCTTGGTCTGAAGTGGGTTTCTTGTAGGCAGCATATAGAAGGGTCTTGTTTTTGTATCCATTCAGCCAGTCTGTGTCTTTTGGTTGGAGCATTTAATCCATTTACATTAAAGGTGATTATTGACATGTGTGTTCCAATTACCATTTTCTGAATTGTTTTTGGTTTGTATTTGTAGGTGTTTTCATTTTCTTGTGTTTCCTACTTAGAGAAGTTCCTTTAGCACTTGTTGTAAGGCTGGTTTGGTGGTGCTGAATTCTCTTAACTTTTGCTTGTCTGGAAAGCTTTTGATTTCTCCCTCAAATCTGAATGAGATTCTTGCTGGGTAGAGTATTCTTGGCTGTAGGTGTCTCTCTTTCAGGACTTTCAGTATATCCTGCCATTCCCTTCTGGCCTGCAGCGTTTCTGTAGAAAGGTCAGCTGTTATCCTGATGGGTTTTCCCTTATATGTTATTTGTTGCTTTTCTCTTGCTGCTTTTAATATTTTTTCTTTGTGTTTAATTGTCATTAGTTTGATTAATATGTGCCTTGGTGTATTTCTCCTTGGGTTTATTCTGTATGGGACTCTCTCTGCTTCTTGGACTTGGTTGATTATTTCCATTCCCATGTTGGGGAAGTTTTCCACTAGAACCTCTTCAAATATTTTCTCAGACCTTTTCTTGTTTTCTTCTTCTTCTGGGATGCCTATAATTCGAATGTTGGTACACTTAATGTTATCACTGAGGTCTCTGAGACTGTCCTCTATTCTTTTTATTCTTTTTTCTTTTTCCTGCTCTGTGGCAGTTATTTCCCCCATTCTGTCTTCCAACTCACTTATTCGTTCTTCTGCCTCAGTCATTCTTCTGGTTATAGCATCTAGAGTATTTTTAATTTCCGTTATTTTGTTATCCATTGCTGTTTATTTTTCTGAGTTCTTATGAACTGTTTCTTGTACTTTCTCTATTTTGTTATCGAGATTTTGTATCATTTTTACTATCATTACTCTGAATTCTTTTTCAGGCATTTTTCCTATTTCCTCTTAATTTATTTGGTCTTGTGGGTTTTTTTCCTGCTCCTTTGCCTGCATGGTGTTTCTTTGTTTCCTTATGGTTGTCCAAACTTTTGGGGTTGCTTGTCCTGGCGATAGAGGTTTTTATAGAAGACTGTCCAAGCCTCAGACTAATGTCCAAGTGTTGGGTTTAACAAATACTAAGTCTAGGAAACACATACATGTATAAGACACACAATTACTGAATCCATTAGAACATAAGGCTCTGGAAAGACCTGACAGAACCCCAGTATGCTATCAGATGTTCAAAGAGAAACCCAACAGAAATTGACAACTGAAACAGAACAAATCAGAGACAAAAGCAAAAGCAAACAAGCAAAGAAATAACACCTTATACATACAAACACTAATCCAGGGAGATTTTGTAAGCTTGGATCAAATATAGAAAAGAGCTAGAGTACCACCAGACAGAATGGAGATTCTCAGAATGAAATTAGAGAATTGTACTAAGAACTAAGATAAAGACAAAAACCTGATATTAAATACCAAGGCGGTGCATCATCTGGAGAATAGAGCAAGGAGTCTCAGCAGATCGATAGTGTTGCTTATAAGTATGTTGAGATAAAATAAACTAAAAATGTCTGGAAGAAAGGGGTACAGAAGAGCGTAGTGTGATTGGAAATATGCAAATAAAAAGAAAGGAATAGAAATGAATAAAAGACAGGGATGAAAGGAAAGTATGAGAGATATATTGTCTGTACTACCAAAAACTTAGCTAGATATAGAAGTATATAAAAAGGCAAAAAAATAAAAACAGAATAAAAAATATCATTAAAAAATTGTTATAAAAGTTGTAGATCCCTTAGGACTAAGATCATAATTAATAAAGGAAAAAAAAAAAGTCCAGAACTTATCCCAGAATGGACCAGTTCAATAGGATTGATACTAATATTTCTGTTTCCTTAGAGTCTCAGCTGTAAGTGTCCTTCTACTCGCCTTGGGTTTTTTTGCATTATTCTGTGGCCAGCAGAGCTTCCTTTATTGTTCGTCTGTAAGCCTCAGTGTGTGGGGGGGGAGAAGGTACAATAGTGGTTCCTTTCCCTGGGAGTGAGTGAGCAGTGGTGCACTGTTGTTTCAGTCGGGCTTGGAGGTGCCTGTTGCAGAGGGACGCCGGTGGCTCAGGTGTAAACAGAAAGTCTCAGAGTTGGGCCTCTCTTGGGTTGTTTTTGTTTTTTTTTCTGTGCAGCCTCCCTGCTGCTGGCATTCCAAGGGGTTTTACTCTAACCCCGCCTGAGTGCCTGAGGGTCCTTGTTATCCCTGAGCGCCTTAGGTGGCCCACAGGGCGTCTCTCCACTGCCTGTTGCAGAGGCACCGAAAGAGAGAGAGAGAGGCTATGCACGCGGCTCCTCCCCCCCGCCCGTGAGCCTGCAGCCTCCAGCCGCCATCATGGCCGGGCAGCTCTCAGGGGCAGGTACTCCTCGCCGCGGACCTCTTCCCCCCTGTCCTCTCGGTCCGTCACCCTACTGGCAACAATTTTCCTCACCCTGAACCGGCTCTCTGGTTCCCACGCTCCCGCTCCCGGACCCTCTGTTCAGCTGTGGATCGGCGTCTCGGTCCAGGAACGCTGAACTGCAGTGTGGACCCTCCGTATGTTTCTCACTCCCTTCCGTCTGCCACAGCTCTGCCGCTTCACCCTCTTTGAGCTGTCGTAGATGCCTCCCTACTGGTTATGTCGGGATCCTTGTGGTTCTTTCTGGTGTCCGAGGTCGTCTGCTGGTGTTCAGTTGGTTCTCTGTGGGAATTATTGCATCCTTCAGTGCATTCCCAATGCATCTGTGGAGAGGGATGCATTCCACGTCCCTCTACTTCGTCACCATCTTTTTCTCGGATGATGATTTTTTTTAGATACAATTCTGAAGACATGATTCACAAAAGAAAGAATTGATAAGCTGAACTTCATTAATTGAAAGCTTCTGCTTTGTAAAAGACAGTACCAAGAAAATAAAAAGACAAGCCTAGGGGCAAATATTTGCGAAAGATGCATTCCATGTCCCTCTACTTCGCCACCATCTTTTTCTCCTCCCACAGTGCATCTTAAACCAGTGAAAAAGACTTTTTTATTTTCCATGCTCAGCTTAGCACAAAATAATGGCATTTTCTTTTATGTCTTCCTTTAAAATTTGCATTTGCAATTGACATATTTAGGTGAGGCTGAAGAAATTAACCAATTGGGCCTTTCCGTGGTACATATATGTGAAATTTCTCATTTGCCATAAATATAGTCTTGGTTTTCACAGAATCTCTCCCATTTAAATTCTGTTCTTTAGATTTCTTTTTTTGTCCATTGACTTTGCTGTGCTCTAGTATATGTACTTTCTAGTACTATAACATCAGCACAATCCTCAGTTATATTACGTTATTTGAAGATGTGCATTTCAAATAATTTTCTTCTACTCTTCCGCTTTTGGTAGTACTCCTCAGGATCACTGTACAACAGTATTTTGGTATATTCTTGTTATCTGTCCTTTGTGTTTGTTCAGCAGAGTACATTTGTGCTACAACTATGGCCTGCCTGTTTACAGGTAATGACAGTTAAGAACCTTCTTGATAGTGATAACTCTTGGCCTTTAAAGTTCAGCAACACAGTTTGTTGATACTACAGGTAGAATACCCTAGGATAGCTCTGCCTGAGAAATATAATGTAAACCACATAAGTGATTTAAAGTTTACTAGGAGCCACATTAAAAAGGTAAAAATAAACAGATGAAATTAATTTAGTAATACTTAATGCAATATCTAAAATGTTACATCAGTATATAATCAGTGTAAGTTATTAATGATATACTTTAAATTCTTTTTTTTCCATACTAAATCTTTGCAATCCAGTGCTTACATTACACTTACAACACATATTAATTCAAACTAGCCCCCTTTCAATGGTCAATAACCACATGTGGCTGGTGGCTACTAAATTGGACAATGCCATTCTAGGAGCTTGCTACTCAAATCGTGCAACTACAACAAGCAGCATCTGTATCACCTGTGAGCATGTTACACATGCAGAATATTAGATCTCACCTCAGACCCATTAGATTAGAATCTTACCTCACATTGGTCAGAATGGCCATCAATAAAAAAAACTACAAACAGTGAATGCTGGAGATAGTGTGGAGAAAAGGGAACCCTCCTACACTGTTGGTGGGGATTTAAATTGGTGCAGGCACTATGGAGAACGGTATGGAGGTTCCTTAAAAGAACTAAAAGTAGAACTACCATATGACCCAGCAATCCCACTCCTAGGCATATAACCAGAGAAAACTGTAAGATACATGAACTCCAATGTTCACTGCAGCACTGTTTGCAATAGCCAAGACAGGGAAGCAACCTAAATGTCCATCAACAGAGAAATAGATAAAGAAGATGTGGTACATATATACAATGGAATATTACTAAGCCATAAAAAAGAACAAAATAATGCCATTTACAGCAATATGGATGGACACAGAGATTGTCATCCTGAGTGAAGTAAGTTAGACACAGAAAGACAAATATTATATCACTTATATGTGGAATCTTAAAAAAGGGTACAAATGAACTCATGTACAAGACAGAAGTAGAGCCACAGATGTAGAAAACAAACTTATTGTTACTAGGAGATAAGGTGGGGGAGGATGAATTGTGAGATTGGCATTGACATATACACACTACCATATATAAAATAGGTAACTAATAAGCACCTGCTGTATAGCACAGGGAACTCTACTCAGTACTTTGTAATGGCCTATGGGAAAAGAATCTAAGAAAAAGAGTGGGTATATATATGTGTATAACTGATTCACTTTGCTGTACACCTGAAACTAAAACAAAATTTTAAATCAACTATATCCAATAAAATTTTTTTTAAAATAAAAAAAATTAAAAGATCCTCAGGTGATTGGAGGCACATTGAAAACTGAAAGCATTGCTCTAGAATTGATGTGACACATCTAATTTCTTAAATGTGTAGAAAATAGGTATTAGTATTACTCTTTTTGCCATGAATTATTTTTTATAATGATTTTACTGAGATATAATTCACATACTATAACATATACCCTTTTAAAGTGTACAATTTAGTGATTTTTAACATACTCACATTACTACTGTTTAATTTTAGAATATTTTCCTCACCTCAGAAAGAAAAGCTGTACTGATTAGCTATCACTGCCCATTCCCTTCTGGCCCCAGCCACTGGCAACCCCCAATCTGTTTCCTGTATGTATGAATTTTCCAATTCTAGACATTTCATATAAATGGAAGTATAGTATATCATATATATTGGCTTTTTTGTCTAGCTTCTGTCACTTAGCAAAAAGTTTTTGAGGTTCATCCATGCTGTAGCATGTGTTAGTATTATATATTTTTATGGCTAAATAATATTCCATTGCATGGATATACTACATTTTGTTTATCCATTCATCAGTTGGTAAAAATTTGAGTTGTTTACCTTTTGGCTGTTATGAGTAATGTTCTGTTAACATGTGTAGATAGGTTTTTCTTTGGCCATTTATTTCCAATTCTATTGGGTATATATCTAGGAGTGAATTACTGGGTCATATATAAATTCTATGTTTAATTTTCGAGGGAACTGCCAGACTATTTTACGAAGTAGCTGCACCATTTTACAAAACCACCAACAATGTATGAGGGTTCCAGTTTCTCTGCATCCTTGCCAACATATGTCATTGCCCATCATTTTGATTCTAGCCACCCTAGTATTTATAAATGATATCTTATTTGGTTTTCATCTACATTCCCTAATTTCTAATGATGTTGAACATTTTTTTCATGTGCTTATTGACAGTTTGTACACCTTTGGAGAAATGGCTCTTCAGATCTTTCACCAAAATTTTAATTGAATTTTGTGTTATTTTACTGTTTAGTTGTAAGACCTCTTTATATACTCTGGATTTAAATTCATTATAACATTTGATTTGCAAATATTTTCTCCCATTCTGTTCATTGTTTTTTAACTTTTATTGATGAAATTGTTTGAGGCACAAAAATTCTAAATTTGAATCTTATCTATTTGTCTATCTGTGTGTCTATCTATCATCTGTTCTCTTGTGCTTTGGTGTCAGATGAAGAAACTGTTACCAGCAAGAATAAAGTTGCAAATGTAGAGAACAGACTTGAGGACACGGGGTTGTGGGGGGAGTGTCAAATGGGAAGCTGGGACAAAATGAGGGAGTAGCGTTGATATATATACAGTACCAAATGTAAAATAGATAGCTAGTGGGAAGCTGCTGCATAACGCAGGGAGATCAACTTGATGATTGGTGATGACCTACAGGAATGGGATAGGAAGTTTGGGAGGGAGGCTCAAGAGGGAGGGGATTTGGGGATATATGTATAAATACAGCTGATTCACTTTGTTGTATAGCAGAAACTGGCACAGCAGTGGTGGTGCCGTGGTTAAGAATCTGCCTGCCAATGCACGGGACATGGGTTCAATCTCTGATTCAGGAAGATCCCACATACTGTGGAGCAACTAAGCCCATGCACCGCAACTACTGAGCCTGCGCTCTAGAGCCCACGAGCCACAACTACTGAAGCCTGTGTTTCTAGAGCCCATACTCCACAACAAAGAGTAGTCCCTGCTCGCCACTACTAGAGAAAGCCTGTATGCAGCAACGAAGACCCAATGCAAGCAATAAATAAATAAATACATACATACATTAAAAAAACAAAAAACTTAAACTCACAAGGAAATCACCTCTAATAAAATAATATGTTTTATTATTAGAAATGTTTAATATTTAGGAGGATATTCTTTATTTTAAACAGAAAACTACCTCCTAGGCTAAGCACATTTAGTTCTGGTTCTGGTTCTGTCAACATGACAATTATGGAACAATTTACTTCATCGAAGTGACAGCCCTTCAGATGACATAAGGCAGCAAAGCACTTCCTTCTCAGTAGGTTTGTAATATAAATATGATGAATCAAACTTAAAAAAATTCTGAGAACATAATCTACACTTTAAATTCCTAATGAATTTTCTCTTGAAACAAAACACATAAGTTAAAGTATCTCCTCCCATTTTCCAACTATGTGTTTTTCTTTCTTGATCTTGTTTTAATTTGACAAAAATAATCAAGAAACAGTAAATAAGTAGAGAGGAAAAGCAGCTAATGTATATTTCTGTATGTTAAAATAGAAAAGAGATTTGCCTAGCAAAATATCTCCTCAAAGTATTTATTTTAAAATGGCTTGTTTTGGGGAAAATGAGTTTACTGGACATAGGATCAGTGCTTAATAAATATTAAATGACTTTAATATGGAAGGGAGAATAATGGCCATCAAATATGACCACGTCCTAATCCTCTGAAATTGTGAATATGTTAGGTTACATGGCAAATGGGGAATTAAGTTTGCAGACAGAATTAAGGTTGCTGAGTAAGCTGATCTCAAGATAGGGAGGTTATATTAAGTTAACCAAGTGAGCTCAGTGTAATCACAGGGTCCTTAAGGTGGAAGAGGGAGGCAGAAGAAGGGATCATAGGCATTTAATGTGAGGACTTGGCTGTCTGTTGCTAGCTTTGAAGACAGAGGAAAATAGCCTGAAGCCACGGAATACTGGTGGCCTTTCAAAGCTAGAAAAGGCAAGGGAAGAAATTCTCTCGATAGAATCTCCAGAAACTCTACTAACATCTTCCATTTTAGCTCAGTGAGACTCTTGTCAAACTTCCATCCTAAAGGTCTCTTAAGATAATAAATCTGTGCTAGGTCAGTAAATTTGTGGTGATTTGTTACAGTAGCAATAGGAAACTCACACACATGTTAATTTTTTAGTGGAAACTAACACACTGTGATCTGGATACAGGTCTAAATACAAAAACTGTTCTTGTGCAAATCATCCGTTACCTCCATGCTTGTTAACCCTCTGCATATTTTTCAGTCTTCACTTTATTTCACTTCTCAGAAGCATTTGACACTGTTAACTGTTTTCCTTTTCCCTTCTTCAAACACTTGCTTTCTCTACCTTCCATGACCCAGCACTTCCTTGTGTTTTTGTTTGTTTGTTTTACCTCTTTGACCTCTCCTTCAAGGTCTCTTTACAGCTCATTGAAACTCATCTCAGTTTATTTAGAGCCTTCTACTCTTCTTTCTCTAGAAGCTCCCTTCTGCTTGTTAACTGATTTTATTGCCTCTCTTTCTAGATAGTGTGCAAATTTCCATCTTCAGTCTACACCTTCCTTCTGAGCTCTACCCATATAACCCATTGATAACTTGACTTTCCTTTCCATATCTCAAAGATGTTTCAACTCAGCATCTCTCAAGCTGAACTTATAACTTTCCTGTACAAATGACACCGTTCTCTTCCTCCTTTCATATCCAAGAATTACTACAGCATGCTATTACTCTTTAGATCTGTCTTCAGTTGATCCTGTTTATTCCTGCTCTACCCATATCATCCTAGTCTAGCTATTATCATTTCTCACCTAAACTGCTAAATGACCCACCTGCATCCATTCTGGACTGTATTCATTCTATTTTCCATATTTTAGCCAGAGTCATTTTAAAGTGTCAATCTCAACATGTCACCTCTATTTAATAGTTTCTATGCCTTTGAAATCAAGGCAGAATGGCTACAAGTGCCAGTTTGCTAAAATATTTCAGTAGCCCTAGAAGCAAGTGAAGCATCACCTTCTCAATATCATTTTAGCACAATTTTCATCTCAACCACCATTTTTTAACCTAAGACCATAAATAATTGGAATCATGACCTTCAAAACATGAAGAATAAATAATATGGAATGAAGATCTCCTAGTTTTTTGCTAGTTTTCTCCTCCAGTATTGTCATAAATTGTGTGTCCTCCTGGATTGGTTGAGAAAGTAAGGGTAGGCTCTACTTTGGAAGGAGTTAGGTGATGGTTGATGTAGACTAGAAGGTGTGTTGAAAATGCAGTCAGATCTGATGTTATTTGAGATCATGTTAAATGATGTAAGATTGTATCTTCATGCATATAAATAATTTTGCATATTTTACACAGTGAAATTGATTTCAATTTAATCGATGGCAATTGATATCAATTGCCAGTTTAGTTGCACCTCAGATGTCAACTGGTTTTGCATTCACTGCCTGGTTGAGTTATAAATGTACTGATGTACCTATGACATTGGGAAACCATTATTAATTAAATCGTCACACATATCAATCATTAGAAATTCAAAGGAAAAGTATTTTCCTATATATTGCCAGTTGATGTAAGAAATTATATCAGATTTTTTTTCAAAGATTTCAGTAGTGTTTGTGTAGTACATTCTTAAAATTATTAAGCTTCTGTAATACTGCAGGTTTTTTATTTTATAACACCTCATTTAATCCTCACAACTTTGTGCTGGTGTTTAGTATTCCTTTTTATTGATTCAATAGAACTTACAAGGATTAAACTAACTAGTGAGTTAAAAACCCTGGGATTTGAATAGAGTACTTCTATCTCTAATGTCTGTATCCTTTCTTTAATATCAATGGTTCCCAAAGTGTGCTTACTATACCAGCAGCATTAACCTCACTTGGAAACTTGTTAGAAATGCAAATTATCGGGCCCCACCCCAGACCTACTTAACCAGAAACTTTGAGATGGAGCCCTGCAATAGATGTTTTAATTAGCCCTCCAGATGATTTTGATGTGCAATGAATACTAAAAACGATGTTGTTGTTACTCTTATAGTCCAAAGATATGACAAGCACCTAATGTCTTTCTTATTCTTCTTTGACTCACTATTTCTGGCCACTAAAGCAGAATACACAAGTAATTCAATGCTTTATTCCAACTTACTAAGCAAGGGATAACAGGCTTAACAATTAGCATCCCCAATTAAATTTAGAGTAGTGTGTAACTAAAGGTTTGAATGCCTGAAAATTGATTGTGTTCTTGTTGTAAACTAAGTTTAACTTGTGTCCTTTGCTAAAAGTTTTATTTCATTATGGAAGCTCAGTGATTCTCCAATTTCCAGATTGGATTGCCAAAGAAAGAAACATAACAAGTTTATAGTTAGAAGAAAATTCTCTTGCTTTCTGTGTGGTTGCAAAGCAGTTCTTTTTACACTTCTGCTCTACTTCCATTGAAAAGGATAAGGCTGTTGGAGTCCAAGAAGTGGGGACTTGTTAGCAATTAGTAACAGGTGAAGACGCTCTACACTCCTTGGTTTTTGGCAAGTTGGTTGCGAGTTGATTTGGACAGGCTTGCTCATGATATTGTAGGTTGAAGGAAACTGTTGCTTATAAGGAATTGCATTCTGTGTTTTAAAACCAATTCTGAATGAGCTTTCAGGACACAGTTTGTTCCTATATTAGAGATTAACTATATTTAATTCTGGGGAATAAACATTGCTACTTAGATACTAAATTTCAGTGAGTACATATGTACTGAAATTCTCATGGGAGTTAAGGGAGAGAGGCAGTAACAGTACACAGAGGAAATCCTGAAGTGTAGCCATGACTGGCCTTAGCTTTAGCTGAGGCTGCATAATTCAGTTGTTTGATATATAAAAAAAGACAAGGGAAACATATGAAATACAACTGAAAATTCTCGTATAAAATTAATCTCATTCAAGTTGCCTAGCCTGTGAATACCGTCACTGAAATTATACTTATGTGTTGTTTTCCTACAGACTGACCCAGGGGTGAAAAAGGTTAACAGTGAAAACTTTGAAAAAGATTTAAATTGGCAGCATGCAGTGTGTGAGTTAGACACACTCCAGGACCCCTAGTAACCCCCTGTTTCAACATTGGGTAGAGCTTGGTGATAACCAAAGTGGTTATTGGAGCTTTTCTCTATGGTCTATCCAGCCTGTGTGGGAATGGCCTCTGCTATTGATGTTTGAAGACTATTGCTTGCTCTTAAATAGCTGTGATTTAGAGAGCCACCACTCAGGCACTAATGAAGTTCAGCACGTGAAAAGCAGACGGCTCACCGTATGAGAGAAGCTAATACATCTAACTGGGGATACTGCAAGTTGAATTCTTTGGAGGAAAAGTGGTTTACAAATTGAATACATTAATAATGAATATCATTACTGGTTTACTCATGACATAAAGAAAAGGGCCAAGGGATAAAATGCATCTCCAGCCTTTGCAGCTCAAAAGATGTCTTCATATTTCAGTAATAAATAATTGTAGCAGGTAGTAGCTTGTAACTAAAAGTATATGCTCAGAGACTCCCCTAGAAGAGTTTGTCTTCTGACATGCTGAATTGCCCTGGGGTTGGTGGCAGCTTAATAAAATATGTGAGTGTTCAGTATGGAGCTGTTAAGTTATTTATTCCTCTTCTGATACTGCATGCACGAACTGCCACTGTTTGATGAATCACTGAAGACAACAGGAACTGACAAACAACTCTTCCTTTAGCGGCTGGTCACACTGACAGCATCAATAGAAAAACACATCATGGGTTCTAAAATGCCACATTTTCACCATTTACCCTGAATAAGACATGAAGCTCTTTAAGGAAAGCCGTAGTACGTTATCATTAAGGGCCAGCTGACAGAGAGGCGAGCGTGCTTTGAACTCTCTCAAGTCATCATTCTTAATTTCTCCTCTCCTCAGATGGAAGGCCCACCCACACGGTCTCTGAGCGAGGCAGGGACTATTGCACCTTTTAAAATCTCATTGATAGATTGGTTTCATCAACACCCATCCTGGCTTCTGCCCATTGGGAGAGGCCCCTGTTCTCATTAGGGTCCTGTAATGTCTGTGGCTAACATTGTTCTCATGCAAATAGAATGACACAGAAGATAAGTGCCATGAAAATTCAATTTCCCCCGACCATCATTACCCTTTTTCTTTTAGTTATTCCCACTTCAATCTGCAGGAGGTAATGTGTGCAATCTGCTGGTACTTTTGCAAGATGATTACTACATTTTAGTAATGAATTTCCCAGCTATGGCACTAGGTGGTGTTTTAGCAGGTTCCCTCGTTTTCCTAACGCAGACTTGGCAACAATCCTTGCACAGTTCTTCCCCGGCGGATTTCCACTGTAGCAAATGCCTGGTTAATAGAACTTATATCCGGTACTTTCCCTTCTTTAGTCATCAGTGGCACCTGTAAAGTAGAGTAGGGGATTTGTTTAATGTTGTCTGGAAAATAAAAATAAAACGTGTCTACCTGTCCAAATCAAAGGATAAAAACCTCCTGTCAAAAGAGGCATCACGATATGTTTCCGTAGTTTGTGACCAAACTTGGATAATTTAATAAGAATGTAAAATTCAGGGTAGCTCATATAAATACATGAAATTATAGAAGTGTGTAAGTTAAATAAATCATGTTTTCTTCATTATTCTGGGAGTTAGCTGTAAGAAAAAAGAAGAGAGAGAAATGTAGATTTACCAGAGATACCAGATTTGTGTGTGTGACTGTTCACCTCAGACAGAACATGAATTATACTTTCTCTAATGCTTATTATCTTAATAGTATTGACAATTCTGGAGGGCAAGCACACAAGACATGCTTTTCAATGTTGTTTTAGAAAACTTATTCATTTCCTAAATAAATAGAGATGAGCTCTCCCAGTGATTAGGAAAAGCCCTTTACATATGGTAGCAATTTATGTGTGAAGGAGATAAAAAGTTTCAAAAATTTTAACACATTTGAAGAAAATGATACCGTTATTGTCTATAAAGCTTGTCTTGGAAAATACTTTTTCCTGCAAACTATGAAGCTATTTTTGTAGAGTAAGTGGATTAATGCTATTCTGTTTTCATCATCTTGAGATATTCTTATTGGAGTAATGCACTGGATGCATTAGCCATTTCTTTCATTACTGAAATGTACTCATTTGATAATGTATCTCCAAAAGGTTATGTTGATACAATGAAAAAGAAAAAGAGAGAAGTCAAGTTATTTCTTTACCTGAATTATTTCATTTGATAAACTGGTATATGTAATATAGATCAGTAATTAGGATGAAACTGTTCAGAATATCTGTGGGGCACACCATGCACGTTAGATTTGAACAGTTGCCAATAAAAGGTACAGAAAATTATATTTGAACTGCAGTTTTATTACTGCTACTTCAAGTTAGACACTGAGCATATAATTATTGCATTCTTGGCATGTAATTACTCAGGAGTTACAGATTGACCTAGAGAAATACTGATACTGTAATTTTAAACTAATAAGTAGAATTTGAATGTGAAATTGTATGTTGATTTTGAACGGACTGTATTGTGAGTTTGGGCTGCTGAAGAATCATTTATTACTGTGATAACTTCTGCAATTTTCTGTGGAATTAGAATAAAGTGTTATTAAAGCATCCTTTATGACTGAATGGTTAACTGGTTCCGCAGATAGGTAAAAGGAGTACTCCAGTGGGTTGGAAGAAGCTGCTAATTACAGCCCTCCCTCCCTGTAAGCTTCGTGGCCTGTAGTTCTCAGAAGGAGTGAGCCAACGGAGCATGACTGCCTAGGGCATCTCCATCCCAGGGGGTTTTAGTTGTTTGTTCAGGTGTTGAGAAAAACACATTATGACCGTAATAATAATTATGTATTTGAGATTGGAGTTTTGCATCTATAATACAGAGTTCTGTCTTCCATAAAATGCAACCTCAGCATCATTTTTATGATGCTTCTATTTGCATATGGAGCCAAGACTATTCAAATATAGGCTTCATTTGATGTTGGTGCTTCATTTGACTATTGTTAATTTATTATGGTATTATTTGTTCTTGGTGACCACTCTTGAAGCAACATTTCAACTCTCTATTAAGGACAAATATGTGTACACAATCTTTAGTTGATGTTAAAAGTAAGGTAAAAGATGATAAATTATTTTCCATTTCAGAGTAGTATGTCACCTTCTCATAATTTTGCATTAACATGACAAAAATAAACTGGTTGAACTTTATTTATTTAGAGAATGATTCCCTAGCAATTTATTTTTATTTTCTGAAAAATAGCCCAAAGATATTCCTATTTTAAGAAATCAGATTTAGAAATAAAAAATTCAGTTTGAAAATTACAAAGTTGGCTTTCATTCACTTCTATGTATTTTCTGAAAATGTATTTTCTTCTCTGTCTCTTATTCAGTTTCCCTTATTCTGTTCTACCTCCTTTCTCTTCTTTCTTGTCCCATTCTCTACTGTCATGTTTTCTTATTGAAACATGTAGCTTCCTTTCTAAAAAAGAATATTCCGTATTACATATCAGTGTCAAATTAGTAGCTTCATCCGAATTACATACAAAGTCATGGTCTGAATATAATGTAAGATTAGAACTTCTCTATTGCAAATTCAGTAATACCAACAATACGTTTAAAAATAATCATCTTTCTAAGGAAGGTATAGATACAATTCATCTCTTCTCAAACTCAGTGTAGAAAAACTTGAGAGTTAAACTCACCAAGTTTTAACTTGGAACACTAGCAAAACTTCTTAAGTCATAACTCTCCAGCGTTAAAAAATAGGGCATAGAGCAGAAAGCATACTCTATGAAATATAATAGCTAAAAAAGAAAAAAAGAAAACAGCTTAAGAATAAATATTATGTCCATGCCAGTAGTAACAACACAAAATATATTTGTACTACATATTTTTTTCAGTTTAAGTTTTGAAATTGTAGGATGCTTTGAATATGTACTTCTGATTGGAAGGTGGATATTAAAATAATATATGTCTTAACAAATATTGACCTTACATAGTTAGATATCCTCCATACAATGAATGAGTATAAAAGTATTGTGTTGGGGAAAAGAGCTACCATTGTCTTCTGCATTTAATTAAAATAACTTTCAAACAGATAAGCAACAGTGTTTCCGTAGGCAGGATCCAAGAAATAGCATTTTACATGCCAAGTTTAGCGTCTTAATGAATTTTTGAAACATTGCTAATGCAAACAGTGTACACCTGCCTGTGTATCACTCTCTCCCTGATTAAAAGCTATAAAGCACGGAATGTTAAAACAACCTCCCTTTTATATGGGTTAAATAACTTATCCTTTATAAAAGGTATGCATTTCCCTTTTCTTCTAATAAGCCTGCAAAGGATTTAAAGCATTTTTGGCTAGAAGAGATGGGGATGTGGGAGTGGGAGGGCTGCTGAGGATTGGCAGTAAAGGTGGGAGACACTCAAAATTCTCTGGTTTAGGACTTAAGAATATTACTTTGGAAATTTCAGTAAAGTTGGTGTTACAGATTTTGTTTCTTTGGAATCTGTACAAAGGTTTTATACTTTCCAATGTCAATGATGTCCACTAGCTCTGGAAATGTATACATAACCAAGACATGTCTCTTGCTGACTAGACATGCTGTAGGAATGAATAACCCATATGTAGATATTAAAAATGTTATTTTATATTGTATAAATCATTCCCAAATATCTTTGAGTGAGAGTTAATCTTTGCTGTAAGGCAGAAGTCTAGTTGATTCTGACAGTAATCTTGTTACTCATTCAACTGTTAACCAACAGAGATTCCAATAATCCAATAATCCCATGTTCTAGGCCATTCATTTCTTAATGCTTTATATTTCAAAATTCCTTAATCATAGAGGTCAGCTATACTTGCTGGCGTCTTTTTAGGGTCCTCCTGCTGTTTTCTTTTATAGCACCCTGTCATTTCATGTTATAGTATTTATTATAATTTGAAATCATATCTGCATGTTCATTTGTTTAATGTCTGTTTTCTCAAGTTGACTGACAACTCTGTTTTGTTAAACAGCTTATACCTTATACTTACGCATGATCTGGGGCCCAAAATAAGAGCTTGAGAAAATTATGTTGAATTTGCATGACTTATAATAGTTTAAATATCTTACTGTTACTTTTTTAAAAATTTCATCTATGTTTTAAATTTGTTTCTGGCATAGTCAAAAATGATTTATCTTGAAGGATGGATGGATAACTAGACAGACATACCATAGATCAATGCAAATATATTCATTTACACACAGAGTTCTCTTCTTAAGATGAATGTATTTGAATCAACTAGATCAATTCCCCACTGCATACAGGTAGTCTGATAAAGAAAACCCACTCTAATACAGAGCCATACATAGATAAAATGGTATGTGGATGTCAATATCCTGGTTGTGATATTCTACTATAGTTTTGCATTTTAAACATTTTAAAAATATCATATATTAACCCTTGAATCTTCTCACTTCATAATTTTCTCGTATTTTTATGGGAGGTCCTCTGCCGCTTGCATCAGTTATTGGAATATGGAACTCTTGCTAATTGTCTGCAAGAGAGGAGACATGATGTTTCTCTGCTGCATTAACTTTATTGTTCCTTGTAAAACATTAACATGGCAAAACTCTAAGCTTGTAAATGAGATCTGTCTTTATCTTGATCAGAGAAATGAAATTTGTAATTCAAATGAGTAAAGGAAATGAACTTAATGCCTAGCCTGGAAAATGTGTTGTAATGTGCCAATTTGGTTCTCATAAGGTTGATTCCAAACATCCCCATTAAGGTATGATTGTGTCCATTTAGTAAGGCTGAGGGTGCAGTAACTCCCCAGTGGCTTGGCATTTCATCATTTTATTGGACCTCCACAATTATAAACATTGCAAACATTTTGCTTAATAAACCTCCTGCCCCTAAATGCAAGATTAAGTCAATGGTAGAATAGCTGTGTAACCAGTATGGCTGTCACACCTGATGTTAGACTTGGTCTTATGAAATCTGATTATGAAGGAAAGCATCATGACTTTGTATACTGGAAAGGAATTTCACTCCCTAAATCTTTCTTTTTATGGAGTTATCTGGCCTTCATGGGGAGTGTTTGTCTACTCAATTACAAGTGTGAAGTTATAGCTTTAAAATCTTGCAGGAAGAATAGGAAATATCTGGTCTTTTTGAAATTTTGATCTTCTTTTCCATTTCCTTCACGCAGAGACCCCAATAATGGAAGTACTACTGGACATGGTTACGTTCCTCACACTGACTCTCATAGCAGTGTGCTTATTTCACCTTGTAATTAATTTTGCTTGTTTGTCTTCTCATTAGAATCTTGTCTCTTTATATAAGTATACTATCCAATTGTAATTCTTTGCCCTAGTATCTAGTAAGTATATAACCCATAGTATGGAATTTAAAACAAACAAAAC
The DNA here is from genome assembly GCF_030028045.1 of Hippopotamus amphibius kiboko. Taxonomy (NCBI): domain Eukaryota; kingdom Metazoa; phylum Chordata; class Mammalia; order Artiodactyla; family Hippopotamidae; genus Hippopotamus; species Hippopotamus amphibius. The sequence continues at coordinate 87,370,306 of NC_080195.1, read as the reverse complement.
GTCTGCTCAATCAGGGAATGATTTGATGATTGAATGAACAGATTGTTCAATTTCACCTTCATGGAGGATTCCCTTTGCTTCCTGCCACTTGGAGTCCTGCTCATGTCACCTTGAAGAACTGCAGTGTCCTTCCCTGAGAGTGTCCATCTCAGTGAAGGACAAAAATTGGTGCTCTAGTGTGGAAACTTGCCTTCTCTTATTTATGTGAATATTTTCTCTCAGGTTTAGATAACTGTCTTTTTGTTTAATTGTTGTCTTGTCTCTAAGTGCCAATAGGAAGTGGGGGTGATTCCATTTCCAGTGTTCAAAGAAAACTAAATGAGCACAGAATAAGAATTTTTACTTCCTCCATCTGAATAATGTCTTGATTGGTCTCCATGTATACAAATGGAAATCATTCAAATTCCGGCTTCTAAAACTGTGAATATATAAAATATATGCCTGTGTTCTTTGAGCTAATGAACAAGTCAGGCTTGTTACAGGTAAAATGTTTATTTAACATTTTGTTCATTTGAAAACTTCACTTGGATACTTGGATTTTTTTTTTTGATATTCCAACTGGGATGTTGTAGCTATTGATGACTGAAATAGCCCTCTGTTTCCTTTTCAGTCTTCAAATTTGTCAAGCCTTAGTAGTCCTTTATTTACCAGACAGAAGCTCTAAATGAAAATAAAGTAAAAAGAGATCATAAGACTTCCTGACTTGCTAAGGTGTTTGTAAACCACTTTTAATATGTACCAACATTGGATTTAAACCTCTCAAAAGAAATTTTTTCATTAATATTAATAATAATTTCGTGTTACACGGAATTCAAACATATATATAGTTGGAATTTTATGAATATTGCTTCTGAAAATTAGAGTGCGACCTGTAAATCAAACTTACTTAGCCACACTGTTTCAGTGAAAACTTCTCTGTATCTACAACTGAGTACTTCAACTACAAACCTGCTTTAGTAATAACTACCTTGATGTTTGCTTCTTTTTTTCCTTCTTTTTTTTATTCTAAAGATAAAGGTCACTCTAAGAAGGTAGTTCATGAGTTAAAAGTGTTCCAAAAGTTTGGAGATTGCAATGGAAACAGACACAGTCCCCCACAAAGGGGGTGGGAGTTAAGCAGGAGCCTCCCCACTGTGGTCCTCCCGGAGGCTCTGGGGGTTGAGATGGGATCTGACGGTGATGGGCTTCCCTTGACTGGTTCCTTCCTTTGTACCTAACACTGGTCCAGAAATAGAGCAGCACATCCCGCTCCCAGACTGACACATGGGAAGCTTCATAAATCAGCAAGTGAGTGTTCCGGCATGATCCTTTAGCCACTGCCTTCCCTCCAGAGCTGACACCTGTCACCTTTTAAAGAGTGTACATTTTCTGTCACTGTAGCTGAATCCTATCTTTTTTTTATCCACTCTCATATTCTGCCTCGGTGGTATTTTCTGGGTGGCTGCCCATGTAGTATAAAATCACTGTCATTATGGTCAAGGCAGTTTTTAAATTTATGCCCTAAAAACTTGGAATTTCTATGTAGTCATTGGGTACACAATTAGGCACAACCCAACATGCATGTTTTTTCTAAAAAAATAAACATGTAAATGTAAACATATATTTGTAATCACTGATAACATACTGCATTTAATGGTCTTATAACTAATATTTCAGAACACTTTAAATGATAAGAACATTTAAAAATCTGTGAGTTGGGGAAAAGGCCTTTAACATCATCAGACTTTAATAATTACCATTAAGTCAATAACCATTGGTTATTTGTTTCTATTAAAAAATATGTATCTTCTTTGCGATACACATATCGCTTTAGTAGAAAGTCACAGCTGAATCAATTGTACTGTTATCTGGTTTTATTTTGTTCTAATTTGGTTTATATGTAAATGGCATTAATAGAATTCCTTAGCCTTGAGAGAGAGGTAATGGAAAATGTTTGTAAAAATTTGGCGAGTCACAAATCTAAAGGAGCAGAAGTTTATATCTCTTCAATATTTGCATCTTAATCATATTAAAAGCAAAATGTGCAGTATATGTGGGATTTCTCTACCCCCTCCCAAATGAATGTTTTAAATCTTATTGTGAATTCTAGTGACACAAACAAGGGCCACAAGGCGTTTGTAATTGAGGGGTATTAAGTGCAAAATACAAGTAGAGGGTGCTTAAAAGGGACAGAAAAAGTCAGTTTCCTATTGATTGGACTGTGGTGGGATAAATGTGTGGCTTCTGTCCTTAATGGAAGCTGATTGTTCGGGGATGTGCCGGCGGGACTGGTCGATTCTCGAGCTGTTGTTTACTGGGAAGGACAATATCAATTTTCCAGAGGGATGATTGGTGGGATGTCAAGGCTGTCACCCTTTTCTCCTCCTCACTGACAGACAGCCCAGTGACAATTACCGGTGATGGGACATTGCCTACGTTGGCATATACACTAGAGGATATAACTGGCAAACAAAAAAGAGGACAGCACTCCTGTAAAAAAGATATAATCAGCAGTTGTCAGGACTGGTTACATATATGATGTCTGAATAACATGGCCCCAACACATTCCCTTTATTTGGTGAAGAAACGTTGAGCTGACTTCATCCCACTTAGAAAAGTAATCATGGGATAGTTTTTAGAAGGATAGCATTAATTGTTGGCATTATTTCTCTTTGAGAGCTAACAGCAGAACAAAGATATTTTCTCTTACCTTTTTCTCTAATTAAAATAGACTTTAGAGAATTCAAATAGGCTTGAAATTTCTTATAAAAATGATAACATTGTCTTATGTTTCCTCATGAGTTAAGATAACTTTTATAACTTTTCCTCCTGTGCTTATGTTATTGGTCAAAGTTGCACAGCTAATGAATTTCACTCAGTAAGTGTCAGGATGAGACACTCAACTCCATCATTTTAGCAGAAAGGAATCATTTAAAATGTGGAATATATTCTAGGCAGGGTGGGTAGTACACGTACATATCTGCCAGACTTATTAAAAAGGTTTGTCTGTCAGTCTCATATTTTCCATTTCTTTCTGTTTTATTGTTTAATAATTTCAAATAAATTTGAAGGGAAAGAACACTATTTCCAATGCCTACATTCAGTTCTAGAGAAACTAACACCTAAATTAGTCAGACCACCAGGAGCATCAGAATTATCAGTTAGCTGTATTTCTTTCTCAAAGAAAAAAATCACAAAGAGATTTTTCTTTGTGTTAGTTCATAAATGCTATTTATTTAATTACACCCAGACTAATCATTTTGTGGATTTATAATATTCTGCCTGGAATTTTACTGTTTAGAAAAATTCATAGCATAGTTTTACATAGTCAAACTTACAAGTATTGGTTTTGTAGGAATTCGATATCTTTCCCTACTCCAGATTTTCTTAGCATCAGAGTGAAAATACCTGCACATGCATAGACAAACAAATTTTTGTCTGCTTCCCAACAAGAAGAATAGACTGGGAATACTTCTGAGGCTTATACTCAGTTGTCTCATGAGGTTGCTTTCCACAGAATTGGTCACTGAAGAGAGAAAAAATAATTATATATACAGTGTTGGTTTTCTACCATCTATGTGGCATTCATGACCTTACATTGGATATATTTCTATTTTGTGAGGAATATTTTCTTAAATTCCATTTATATAATTTTAAAGGAAAATGCTTTTATTACACAATTTAACAAACATTAACAAGTGTGAATAATAAAATAAAAATCGCATAGCATTTAGTGGAAAACATTGTTAACATTTTCATATTTGTCCATTTTGGCTTTTGTTTTAAGATTTTAAATATTTATATATGTGAGTGTGTTTTTTAAGTGTTTTCGGTGATGCTATTTTGAGCTTGGTAAACACATAGTTAAGTCTATGATTCGGTGGTGTCCTCTTATTTTAAATAAGTAGGCTACAGTATTGCCAAGTAATTACATATGCAGGTTATTTGTGATTGGGCTTGTAAGCTGCCATACAAAAGTTATCATTAATTTCCTCCCATAAACCACTAGCTAATTGATTTTCCATTGCACTCATTAAAAATAGATACTTAGTTTTTCAGAGGATTGTCTCAGAAAACCAAGGCAGCGCCCAGGTCCTCTGGGATGTCGTCAACTGACCATTCCATCAGGCCTAGAACAGTGGCCCTCCTACTTGTCAGAACTGAAGTATTTATCCCATTTCCCAGCAGATAAACATTTGCAAGGCAAATAATAAATTAGCCATTAATCAGAAGAATGTTTGCATTCAATGAACTCTGAATGGAGTGGAGATGTCAGGTAGATAGACAAGGTAAAACAACAAGGCAGGATCAATACCTAGGAAGAATCATCTTTATTTAGAAAAGATTGGCTCATACCTTTGAAGACTTTGGGAATTTAGAAACAGTTCGTAAAGGAAGAAAAGCTATTTAGAAGAAAGTATAGGTAGATTTTAAGAATAGATAACATAGTAACAAATTTTATATTTTTAAGCCTGCAGTATAATGATAGATCATTTGAAAAATGACTATCAAATATTCATTTGTGAAAGCTTAATGTATTCTAATTTTTTTTCAACCCCAGAGAGCACTCATATTTTACAAAAAGTTTCCATGCTGTTATTCTTTTTCCAGATTAACAATTTGGCAAGTATGTTGTTTTAAAAACAAGAAGTGACCTTGAAAATTTAGGGTTCTTTTCTTTTCCTAATTATGTTTGTTCCTTTACATGTATGATGCGAAGACTCAGATTTGGAGTCTAAGAGGTTTTGCTTAGCCACACAATAATTATATAATCTTTAGTGAGTTATTTAACCTTTTATGACCCTTAGTTTCCTGATTTGTAAAATAGGGATGATAATGCCCATCACAAAGTGTTTTCATAAACAATGAAATCATGAAATATGTATATATATGTATGTGTGTGTGTGTGTGTGTGTGTGTGTGTGTTTTGTGTGTGTGTGTGTATGGATATATATATCACCTAACACAGGTCTCCCACTGTTATTTTTTTAAGTAGAAGACGTGTATATTATATAAATTTGTCCTAAAGCATTATTTATGTTTAATCATTCAAAAAATTGAAATTAGTTAGGAATGCATGTTGTATTTCTGAAGGGATTATATCTAAAGCGTTTTAAAAGATCTGGTGGTTATAAAGAGGTAATATTATCTCCCCTGATTCTCTCGGGATTTGAAACTACAACCTTTGTTTTCTTAAAATTGACCATAAGGGAAATTGCTCTTGATTTCAAACACCTACCATCTGGCATACTCTGTCTTCTCATGGTGATATACGTGTCGTAGGCATCCTAAAAGTTAAGTGTGTGATGTATCCTGGACTTTCCACATGTTTGTTATTCATTTATTTACCCCAAAGAAGAAAAAAGAATGAAAATAAATGGAATAACCATAATCTTGCTTTCCTAACTCTTCATTTCTTATCACTCACTTTTTTCGTATGAGTTGAATTCTATCCCCAGGCTAGATTTCCTAGACTAGGTAGTTTATAAAGTAATGACAGCATCCGACTAAGACATTAACTGGGTCGTGTGTGTCCCATCCCCATAGCTTTGCTTGACTATGAAAATCCTAATCATGAATTTTAAATAAAGATTTGCAGTGTTGATTAGCATTGCCTCAAGCTTAGAGAACAATTAAAATGTTTTGAAATTTTTAAATATATAAATTACTCTTGCAAAGGAAAAAGAGGTTTCTTTATATAATCCAGAAACTATTATATTAACCCCTATTAATAGACTTAAATTGCAAAACATCCAAACCAACACATTTTAATTTTGCCTTCAATACTACTTGCTGGTTTGTTTTTTAATTTTTATTTATTCATTCCTCCCATGCCATTGGCATGGATTTCTCCTCCTCCAATACCACCTTGTCTTTCATTGTTAGAGGATAACATTAATCTGAATTTCATGAAACAACACCAAGTTATTATATGTGAATTATTTCTGTTTCCCTCTTCTTTATCTTAAGATTTCTCCAAAACATCACTTATTCTTTTCTATTTGGTTCAGCTCTCTAAGGCTAATCTATATGTCTAAGGCCAACCTATTTATTTATGTTTATGGTTTTCATTTCTCCCATTCTGTACCTGACAAATAACCATTCTGTTTTACTTTTTACTGACTCTCCCTTAAAGTAGAAACATACTGAACACTCCTCCATGCCAGACACAAAACAATATATGTAAACAGAAAAGTTCTATAGAATTTCATTAAAAAAAGATTACATTTAATTTTGGAAAATAAAAAGCCTGCATAAAGGGATAGTATTTAAAGATATCTTTAAATACTAAACCTGTGATAACATAAATACTACTGATTGTCATCCCGAATTTAAAAAAATAGAATTCATTTTTAATAAATAGCTAAAGCATACAATGAATTGTATAATCTTCTTAATGGTTTGAATTTATAACCCATACATTTTCACTACAACTCTGTAAAATAAGTTCTGTTATTGTTCCCATTCTACATATGTGGAAAGTGAGTCAAAGAGATTAAATAACTTGCCTGAAGTCATACATCTAATAGTAGTAACTGTTAGAGTCAGAGTGTGTACTTACTTAGTTGGCTGTAGAGTCTTTCCCTGACCACTGTACTTACTGCCTCTCCACACAGTATTTACACCTATTATTAACTACAAAGCTGTTAGCTCTATAAGCTTTCCAAATCTATTTTCAAAATTAGTTTTTTCTTTTCGGAGCATCTAAAGAAAAGTAGTATGAGATAGGAACAGAAATGTAAATTGCAACTTTATTGGAGGGGTTCTTGAATTCTAGACTGAAGAATTCTGACTTAATTTAATAAATGTACAATAGTTAGTCATCAAAAGTTTTGAACATGAAGTGACAGTGTTAGAGCTACATTTAACAAGTGTAAGATAAATTGACACAGGAAACATTGATAAAATGGGTAATCATTTGGAAGCTGTTGCAGCAGTTTGGATGAGAAATCATGACTCCTAAACCAGGAAGGTGATAGTGCAATGAAAAGAATATAAATTTGTCAGCCCGGTTTAGGTAGACTTTACGGGATTTGTAAGCTGGAATAGTCATGGACCTTAGGATCAAAGGTAAGGGTGGAGAGAGATGACTCGATGACTGAGAAGAAAGAAGCATCATTAATGAAAACTGGAAAATCAAGAGGAAAATTGGATTTTGGTAATATCTGAATTGGTAATACTAAATTTGATATATTAATGGAAAAACCAGAGAAAGGTTTGGAAATGTCATTCGAGAAGCAGGGAGAAAAGTCAGAGGCAGAAATATAACCTATGGAATCATCTAGTTTAAGGAAGTTGAAACCATTTAAATAGATGGAATCGTTAAGAATGAAGCACAGAAAAAATAAGGGGGGGGGGGAGAGGGAGAGGGAGAGAAGGCTGAGGAATTAACCTGCAATGACACTAACATTTAGGTAACAAGTACCAGGAGCAGGGGGGAATTAGGAAAGGACAATTCCAAAAGTGCAGATGAATTTGGGGAGTCATAAACAATGAAAGGGAAGAGACGTCCAAGAAGCAGGAAGTGGTCAAATTTCGCATACCTCAGAGCTAACAGAGCTAACTGAAGGGTGTTTATTTCAACCGCGGTTTATAAAGAACGCCTTATGTTGGTGATCACTACTGAGGACCTCGAATAATGGTAGACATAAATTGACTGGTTAAATATGAATGAGACAGTAAAAATACCCAATAAAACAAATATGTATATAATGTGTATGTGAACAGATTATTCATTTGGGTACTTTCAGAGTTGTATGGAAGAAATGATGCCTTCAGACTATTTGTTCATAAACACACAATCTCTAAAGTAAAATTTAGGGTGCATAATTAATTTTTTCAATTGTGTTCAAACATGTTTAAAATTATAATGGAAGTCAATAGGTAAACATGAACTGGTATATAGTATTTACCTTATATACAGCTATATGCTTCAAAAAGCATATACCATCATAGAATAAGACCAAAATGCACTTTATTGTTTTTTTTTTTCATTTTATGAATGTGTTCTTCTTTACCTCTGCTGCCAAAAACTTGTGGATCTTATTAGATCCACACATACTCAAATTGAAAATAAAGATTTTAAATTAATGCAAATAAGTTTTATTTCTTTCTAGGAATAAACTACATTATGTTAAAACTATATTACTCTGGTCTCCTCCATATAGAACAGAATGAATTGTGGTCTAGAAGTATGTGACATTTTATTTTGGTCAACTGTTGTTTGATTTTATCATCTAAAACTTTCCAGTTCAAAACTGAGAATCTGACCAAAGGCAGGAAGTAAAAATACAAACTTAGTACTCTCTACATGTAGAACAAAAACAACAAAAGTGTTAGACTTATTTACAAAGCATATCTTTAAATAGAGATAATTTTTTTGTGAATTCATTAAGTTTTTGGCTAAAAAATTTTGGAAAATACGCAAATGTGGTCCAAACAGCTGTTGAAAGGGCTCTCAGTTGTACCCACTGGTTATTTGTTTATCTCCGTTTCACTTTCTGTTAAGACTTTGGATATATCTCATTAAATAGAATTGAAAAATATTTAAATGCAGTCAAAATATGTTCAGTTTTGCATTTAACAAAACTTCAACTCGAGAACTTCTGAAGTTTTATTTTTTATCTAGATAAACAAGAATGAAACGTGCTCTTTACCCTGTCCTTTGGTTCTAAGAACCCATCTGCTTTAAGCACCAAACAATATTTTCATATTTCTTATTATACTTGTATAACTTTTCATATCATAATATGAATTATTTCATATTATATTATTATTAGTGGTAGTAGTTTTGATTCTAAATTTCCAGTTTTCTGATTAAGTATATATTATAGAAAATTATATTTTTAACCAATAGGAAAGAAGAGAGAAATTCCACATACCCTACAAGGACTGTGGGTGAATTGATAGGTTAATTTTTTTCCTTCATGTTTTCTAGTGAATCAACACAAATCACCCTTCTGTTCATAGATGCGTATGTATATGTACAAAAGCAATGTTTCGATTACCATTCTATACTTCTGCATCTCCTTCAATGTTTTCCTAATTTACTATTTAGCTAACAGATATTGAGCATCTACAATGTACCTGGTGGTGTTGTAGGCTCAGGGACAGAGCAGTAGATAATAAAGATTTGTAGAGCTTCCATGTAAAAGAGGAAGACAAGATAAATCTATAGACACAACATAAAATATAACATGAGGTAGTAAAAGAAGATAAGGGGGTAGAAAATGCTGTCAGAATGGGGACACTATGTAAGGAAGATAGGTGGACACAGCAATGGTAGAAGGCAAGCCTTGCAAATACCTGCAGCATACTCTTTCAGTAATGTTTAATCCATATTTATCTTTTCCCTCTATTGATCATTTTGTCTTGTAGAACTGGAATTCCCAACATACAGATTAGGATGTGATTTCAGAATACCTTAAAGTACTGCCAGGTAGAACTATATGTTGATGCCTAGATTAATTGGTTTTGATATTTTAGAGGAAAAGATACTCTTTCAGTGTGTTTCCCATGAACTCACACTCAACAGCTTTGATCCTAGATCTCTAAAACCTGCTCTTCACAAAACACACACTCACAAACTGATTTCAGTGCTTCAGATTAATGAAGCACTGAAATCCCACTTTATTAAACAGTTGAAGATGTATGCTCAAGAAAACCAGCAAAGAAAAAATTTTAAATATCTAAGGAAGTAATACTGCACTAAAAATAAGTATCATTTTAGTTTTTTGTAATAATTTTATAACCTCCTTGTTATATCATTAGTTGCCATGTATACATAAAAAAACCAATTTACATCGTATTATTTTGACTCATGATTATATTTAAGTATTTTCATGGCAACATTTTCTAAGACATAGCTATTTTGTTTTCTTTAGTACTGTGAAGAAACATCTTGAAAATAGGAAGGCTACTCATAGTAAGAGCAAACTTCATCTTTTTTCAGAGTGTCAAGTTTGAGGTTGAGTTGGAAATACTTATCTTGTTCTCTCTATTGCTGCTGTTGTTTAGACACCACACTGATGCTAGATATGCTTGAATACTGATATAAATTTGGATGACTTGGGTATCTGGCAATAGTTCCAAAATAATTCATTCTGATGTACTTAGTGTATTTTAGGTATGTATTAACATATAATATGTGTCTACTTACTGTATGTATTCCTTTTATTTCTAAATTAGTTATTTTCATTATTACTAGGCACAGAATATTCCTTAGAAATAATGAAAATGAAAGACTTTTTTTTCTGAAACTGTCTTTTGCATAATGAAAATTCAGAGAGCTTTAATATTTAGTAACTGCCTTTAGGTGTAGATTGTCAGTGTCCTTTCCATCCTTAACAATAGGCTTCAAAATTCCCGGTCACTTGCTAATAACTCTTCACTTCTCAGCAGATTGGATTGCTATAGGCAAATTTACTTAATAAATGTGCAAAAAAAAAAGGAATTAAGCAAAAGCCATTGTACATATCTCTTTTTTAATTATTTTTTCCTACATTGCAATGCAAATATATTTTATTCTTTCACATAATGCATGAATGTGTACAAATACATACATATGTATTTAGCAAGATTTATGTTTTGAGGAAAACAGATTAAAAAATTGTAAATATTTTATGTGAAAATATTAGGACCAGAGAAAATCTAATCAAAAGTAGGAGGCAGGAAAAAGTCACACGTTAAATTTGTGCACATCAAGATAATAACTAATAACATTGAAAAGAATGCATTGACACTCTTCTGTTGCTATCAATATCCAGTTTTTTTTATTTTGTACATAAATATATAATCTGAAATCTCCCATAAACTTAGATGTTTTCCATAAAAACACAAATAATCAAATGTAAACAAAACAGAAAAAATACTGTTATTAACAATATATATGTGAATATAAGAAGGTCTTAACTGCTAAATTTAAATTGTCTCTTAACAAGTTACAGTCCTGGGTGTACTCTATTAGGAGATACTTTCATGAACAGGAGCCCATTTGTAATTAGATAAGGAAAACTGACAGCAACAGTGAGTTAGTGGCTCCCATGGAATGACAAGTATTGACTGAATACTGGGCTGTGTTTGAGATGGTGAAGAAGTCGATAAAAGCATCAGGGCTTGTTTGAAGTACCACTGCCAGCAATGCTTTAATTTGCCGCCTGGAAAAGAGCCACAGACATTCTTCCCCCATGTTTAGTGTTGATGAGATCTAACACTTACATTTAATCTTCTGTTTACCACTAAAAACACTTGTAAGTGGTATAAGACATCACAAAGAGGAAATAGAACAGGGAGCATATTTCGTATGAACTCCATGGTGCAGCCAAAATCTAGAAAAATCAACCTCATTTGAATCATCGAACCAAGTGTGGAAGGAACAGTTTAACAACAACAACAAAAAATCAATTGAGAACAAAAGTGTCCAATGATTTGTGGAGGCGATAAAGAGTAGATACTATTCCTAAACTATCTGTAGGAATCTTTTATGTATTTTTCTCTATACCATGTCAATTGAATGAAAGAAAATGCAAATAAAAGGAAATGCTGTGAAGTTCATAAGCACTTTAGGGGTGTATTATCTCTGTAGAATTAAGATCTCATTTCATACTTCTGTTTAAAAGCAAATTTTTCTTAAATATTTTCCAGGTATTTTTGAAACTTGTTACACAAATGTGTGTGTGTGTGTGTGTATGTATATATACACATACAGTATATGAAGAGAGAGATAAATTCTATGGTAAAATATTAAGGTATACTTTTATGTGTGGCATTTGTTTTGGCCCATGATATCAACTCAGAAATCCACAGAAGCACCTAGACTTTAATATTGACCTTTAGAACTCTCAAGTAAAGTGATTATTGGAAAGTGTTACTTCTGGTCCAGATTCTACTGAGTTGCACTTACCTTGCTGCCAGAACTCAATAGACACCATTTTAAAATTTGCACATAGTTATTACTGCAAATTCAAATAACCCCCTACATGTGACCTTCAAGGTCTAATTAAATATGGGTAGCCTTTAAAAATGTAGTACTAGACTTTTAAATCTCACTTGATCGCCAGTGTTTAATGTTGCCCACCTGTTGTAATAGATGAAATGCCAGAGATAATCGAAACGCCTTTTGGTTATGCCAGGAACAGGTTAGGATTTTGTAGTGAGTCCACACTACACTCATGTTAGGCTCCTTTAGATGACCCACCAAGATTACCTGACTTGCTGTGGAACTAATGACTATATAGTATAGGGGTTGAGAATGGCCCGTGTTTCCAGGAGAAGCTCATAGAAGGGGCTATTTCCTAACTTCCATATTCCTTTCAGAGTGCTGTCTGTGTCTTTCTGGAGGAGGGATTCACCTGTCATTGAGAATGTAGGTCTGAATGTATTAAGCAAGGGTTGTTCTGCCACATTAAACATTTTATTTCAGCATATAATTTTAAGCATGAGAAATGAAAAAAAAAGTGAGACATTAGTGTAATATTTAGCTAATTCTTTCTCACACATGCGTGGGTTCCCTAAGGTGTGTACAGTGTCTCTCTCTCAAGTTTTGCAGAAATTAAACAGGAAAAGGAATAAAACTTAACCAAATCATTTAGAATATTAAGTGTTCAGATTGAAAATGCATTGCTGAGGACTGTAACTAATAAAAAGACTGATGCACAAATATGCTGGCTTTTTGTGTTTCAGAATGTCTTAATAATATGAGTTATTCTAATATACATAAATTGTCAAACATTTAATTAAAATGAAAATATTTTAAAATGCAAAGTCGCACAGAAGTTGATTAACATAGTTTTGTGGTAAGCACAATAAAGTTGATTAAATTAATCATTTCTTAAGTAAGGAGAACTATTAACACTTCTCTTATTGGTACAATGATGGATTTTAGTTAAAGTAGCCTGAAGTCCTATATGAGCCACAAACATCAGTATAGTTTTAGCTGCATGCATCCTGATGTTATGAAAATTGTTAGTCACCTTCTGATTCTTAGCAAATGGTTATTTCATGCATAGGGTTTTATCTTATTCCTTTGAAAAGACTTAATTTATATTTGGCAATATTTGTAACCATCTTCAACAAGGCTAATTGAGACTAAAGTACCGCCTATCAAGAAATTTCCACCAGCTGAGACCGAATATGTAGGTAATTCATATTGGTATTGTGTACAGTAATAACGCTGTATATTTATGGTGGTGGGAAGAGCCAGATTACTCATTCCTTCATTCATCCATTCAACAAACTGGCTGAGGACTGACAGTACAGGCCTTGTGCTTGGTGTTGTGACAACAAAGATATACACAGTCCTCATCATAAAGGAGTCCCTAGTCCAGGAGGAGAGAAGGACTAGCAAATAAATGGTTGTAATACAGTACTAAGTACAGTGTGATCGTCACAGTAATAGAGGTATGCACAAGCTAGAGCAGTACTTCTGAAGGAGGGAGTGATTAATTCTGTCTAAGGTGGGATGGGGAGGAATTGAACTTGAACCCATTCTTTTGAATAATTCATGAGAAAGCAACAGTCCATCCTCCTAAATTGAGTAGTTTAGCCAAGGAGAGCTGCCAACCTATCGATCAGCTGATGAGAAGACAGCCCTTAGACTGAGCAGGCCGCAGTGAATGGTGAGCTGACAGAAGCAGGGCTTGGTGCCATTTGCAGCTTTATCCCTGAAACTGCAGTGAGTTGGCGTGCTGCTCAGTCTCTCCCAAGAGAGGCAGTTCCGCAGTGGAAGGAACTTAAAAAAAAAAAGGTGTTAGTAAAGAATGTCTCAAGCTGCATGTAAACCTAGCTGTAAATTACATTATCGGAGGCCTCCTGAATGTAAGCACTTTTCATAAAATACAAGTCAACAAATCTATCTTTGAATGAAAATGTTACTGTATCATTTCTGAACATTCTGCAAGGTATTCTTCCTATCTTAGGGGGTAGAAGGAATAAACAAAATGAAACTTAAAATTTAAAAAAAAGGAGTTTCTTTGATCTTGCTCCGTTCCCTAAGTGGTCATCATCTACCTAATCAGATTCCAGATTGTCTCTGCAAATCTGTATCTCACCAATGCCAACTCATGTTTTATTGTTACTAACCCTTTAAGTGTTCTCAAAAGCCAAACCAAACCAAACAACAAACAAACAAAAAAACCTTGTTTGTTCTAACCACCAAAGCTGCATATTCTTCCCTTGATTTGCTCCTCTATAACCTTTAAGAATACCAGGAGACTAAGAGTTCCCTCTTCTCCAGTGTTGCCACAGGGATTACTTTCTTCACTGGACACAGGACCAGGTAGTAATAGTTGTTAGGGGATGAGTGTGCCCCCCAAATTCATATGCTAAAGTCTTAACTCCCAATACCTCTGCATGTAACTGTATTTGGAGATAGAGTCTTTATAGAGCTGATTAAACCAAAATGAGGTCATTAGAGTGGCCCTAATCCAACATGAGGGACGTCCTTCTAAAGAGGAGATTAGGACAGACATGTACAGAGAGAAGATCATATGAGGAAACAGGGGAAAGACAGCCAGTTGCAAGCTAAGGAGAGAGACCTGAGAAAGAACCAACTCTGTTGACACCTTGATCTCGAACTTTTAGCCTCCAGAATTGTGAGACAATACATTCCTGTTTAACCTCCCCCAAATGTGGCATTTTGTTATTGTAGGCCTACAAACGAAGGCAATAGTGATGAAAGGTATTGTTTATGTATTTTGTCTTTTCAGTTGTTTTGATATTTCATGTGGACTAGAACCTCTTGATCATGTCTAGAACGTGATGCAGATCACCAGTCACATAATAAACTCAGTAAATTGCTGTTGAATTGATTAACTTTCTTATTTTCAAGTGATATGCTGAGATTCATAAAAATCTTTGCTATCTGTTGATTTTCCCTGTGCTGTTTATCGCAGTAGCACACAGTGTCAGTTTTTCTGCTGTCTTTAATAGTCATCATATCTTTCACATTAGGTTGCATCCAAGGTTTACTTGTCTATTCCCTTATGGCCCTGGACATCATTAGATCCCATTAAACACCAAGCAAACCTTAAGGATGAAAATATTTATAGATATGTTCACTGAATGATTAGGTGCATGTTTATAAGATTGGTATAATGAATGAAGACTCAGGAGATTTATTTACTGCTGGACAACATAACCTGAATCTCCAGAGCTGATCTTGACTAATTATAAAGTGTATGTGTTTTATCCTTAAAAATCTTGCATCAGCTTCAATTTTAAATTCTGAGATTCATAAAGTATTTGCTCTTTTGAACAGAAAGTCAAAACTAGAAATGCAGCCATTTGGTTGACAAAAAATTATGAAGCATTCTCTATGTATAAGGCACAATGGGAGATGGGGAGATGAATTAGATGTAGATTTTGCTATTAATGATTTTATATTCGGATAAAAGATATTATGTGAAGATAAGGAACTAAAATAGAGTGGAAAGTATGCAATCAAGAAGTGATACAGATAAAATATTAAGAATTGAAAGGATCACTTCTATCTGTGGGAACCAAACAGTGATTAATGGAAAGTTGGCAGTTGTAGCATCTATAAAAAAAGATGGTGAGATTTGGATTTCACATCAGAGAGTTGGAAGGGAAAGGACATTTCAAGCTGGTGAGATAGTTGAGTGAAAACACAGGTAAGAAAATACGTGTATTTTTTAAATACTTGTAAAATACATTTATTGAGAATGAAAGAAACTATTGAAATAAGTTTGCTTCACATTAGATAATCCTTCAATGTCAGTTTCAAGAAATTATATTATTGTATAGGAAGTAGAAATATATGTGCGATTTATAAGTATGAGTTTCACATGAAAATACTCTGCTTCTTTTATATATACAATGAATTGGGGGAAAAAGTTTTAGAGGATATTTCAGGCTCTTCAATTGGGCAGATAAGACTGAGATAATACAGTGCTCATTTTTACATTCTCAGATTATAGCATAATATCTGACAGTAGCTTACAGAACGTGATGATGAATTAATTATAATCACAGTCAGAAATAGCAAAGTAGCCATAGAAATAGAGCATAATAGATGAAGGAGCTATTTGAAAACAGACCCTGCAAAACTTGACAAGTGTTTGTGTGGGTTCAAGGCTGCCATAAAGGTAGGTCCCACCAGAAAGAGTGAGGACAGGGGTGAGTTTATGTGGAATAGAATTGTTCACTTGACCTAGCATTGGAAATACTGTGTAATAGCCATCTTAGATTTAGATGTAGATAAAGTGAAAGAGTTATCTGTTTAGAATGGTAAAGTCAGATTACTAACCTGGAAATTATAGGGAGACATAGATAATGCTGAAAAACAGGTTTTTGAGGAGAGAAAAGAAATTGAATGACAGAAGAAAACAAGTGAGTAGTGGGAGAAGTAGGAAGGATACCAAACTGTCAGCATTGCAGACATTAGGGAGATTAGAAGTGAAATGTAATATTTAATGTCATGGGGAAATTAAAGTTTTGAAGATCAGAAAGTTCACTGATGGTCTTATAAAGAGAAGATTCCATAGATTAATAACTTTTGATTGAAACTGGAAAGGGGGTAAAAAATAAATGAGTGATTATTAGTGAAGTGGGAGGTAATAGTTTGAAGGACCAGCAGAATGAGAGGAAGGGTCCTTTAGGATGGATAATGAAGACCAAGGCAAGAGAGAAATCTAAATTCTAATAGAAAGCAACTAGTAAAGCCTAGACCTCAGTCAAATGCAAATGAGTTTATCCAGAGTACAGCTCTATGGGACTTTTGTACAAAAAGACAGAGTTGTTTTTTGTTTGTGGGTTTATTTGTTTTGTTTTGTTTTTCCTGTAATGAGAGAATTGCTTTTAGTGGTTATCTTAAACCTGACAACAATTCTTGAAGGTAGATAATATTGACCCCATTTTACAGATTTTGAAACTGTGGTTCTGTGAGATTAAATGACTTAAATCATACAACAATTTGTGCCAAGTTAGAATTCTAGCCCTGATCCATGTGGCTTCTAAGTTGCAGCCTGTTATTACTACTTTGGTTTTTACTGTTTGTTTTTTTTTTTTTTTCCCTGCTGATGAGCTAATTAAAATACTACTTTAACTTTCTTTTGATTAGATAATATTATTTATAGAGTGAACTGATCTGCTGAATTGTTACATATATATAATGTAACATAAACCACATCAACATCAGATGATTGAAAATTTGTGCTTTTAGGAGGCAGAAAGTAAAAGCTATATATTTCTGTAATAATTCTTACAAATGTAATCACAGCTATTGTTTCTCCTACAAAATTCTCACTGAAATAATTGAAAATGAAGACAATAAGATTGATCCTTCATTGTAAAAACACAATAAAAGAGCAACTAGGATTAAATAAATCAACTATATTAAAATATTTGTTCTATAGAATGGCTAGGTTGGAAGTAGAATCTGAAACTAGTATTTGCTCTAGTTAAGCTAACTTGTCTATTTAGATTAACTTGAAACATTGACCATTTAGGGAAGTGCAAACTAATTCTTTCATTTTATTTTATTATTTTTCTTACAGTTTTATTGAGAAATAATTGACATATAGCACTGTATAAGGTATATAATGTAATGATTTGATTCATATACATGAGGTGGTCATCACAATACATTTCTTGAGCATTCATGGTCTCATATAGATACAAAATTAAAGAAATAGAAAAAAATTTTATCCTGAGAGCTCTTAGGATTTGCTCTCCTAATAACTTTCAGATATAACATACAGCAGTGTTAATTATATTTATCATGTTGTACATTACATCCCTAGTACTTATTTATCTTGTATCAAGACGTTTACACCTTTTGATTACCTTCATCCAATTCCCCCTGTCCCCACCCCCACCTCTGGTAACCCCAAATCTGATCTCTTTTGCTATGAGTTTGTTTGTTTGTTTGTTTGTTTGCTTTTGAAGTATAATTGACCTATAACACTATGTTAGTTCCTTTTATACAGCATAGAAATTTGATGTTTCTATACATTTCAAACCGATCACCATGATGTCTAGTTATATATCACCATACAAAGATATCAGATAGTTATTGACTATATTTCTTTCATTTTAAATAAAAAATAATATCCATAAGGTTCGGTTTTGCCATTCTTGGGAATCTGAAACTTCTGATTTGTGCCTAAAGGGCCCATTTATCCAACACTCAAATTGCACTGAAAGTAATTGAATGCCAGTTTAAAATAAATATATTTGAAATTAGCCAAATGAAGTTTAAAATATTTATTAAAAATCTATGTTTGTGACGAAGATATTTGTCTTTACAGTTGTTTTTGGTCTTTTGACAGGTAGATGCATATAATGACTTGTTGCACTTGTAAAGTACTTTAGTCCCATTGCAGAATCTGTAGAGCTTCACATTCACTGTTTCCTGAATAATTCAACATATCAGTACTGTTTTTCTTTTAAAAAATCCTAGACAGTTTCTCCAATTCTATTTATTTCCGCATTTAAAGTCTCTCTTTACAATGAATTATAGGAAAAGCAATTCTGCATTTCTTTTAAGTTCCAAATCTCAACTGTTTGAAAAATAAAAAATAAAGTGCACTATGACTTAATTTAATTTATACATTTATAATTGTACATGTGTATTTTCTTTCATAATTCATTGAAATAAGTACCAGAGAATAAAGTGATTTGTTCATTTTAGAACTAAGTAACGGATAAATTCAGTAAATTAGAAAAAATGTTGACTGTAATTGCTCAGATTCAACTCTAAGAATACTGACTGTATCACATAGATGCTATGAATAAAATGACTTCCAATGTCAAATATGATAAAATATAGGGGTAATATTTTCAAATGGGGTAAAAGAGTAAGAGCATATATTTTATAACATTAAGCATGAGAAGTTTCAGGTCTATTGTGATTTGCTTACATCTTAATTCTCTTTGATGTTATGTGGATTTTTACTTTGAATTATCAGTGTTACAAAAAAGGGCAAAAAAAAAAAAGAGAGAGACTGAAATAAAATAGGCTTGTAGGCTTATTCACTTACATATGATTTACTCTGAAGAGTAAAAGCCAACTGAGTAGACTTACAAACATCCAGGGAAATTAGTGTATGTGATACTTTTTCCACCTAAAGGATTAAATAATTTGAAGGGAAGCACTAATATTTGTCAAAACAGAGCTACCTTTCCCCTAGAGAGTTATTAAAATCTAGATATGTTTTATATGCAAAATGACCTGTCAGGATTATGGAAAGAAATTCTGACACCTGCCTCCTCATCAGTGCCCTAGAAACGAAGGTGAAGAAGTGAGTTTCTGGGCATATGATTGCGTTGCTCACTGGATTTGTCTGAAAATGCTTATGCTTTTACATGGCATTTTCATACTTATCTATGTGCCCTGCATTTGCTGAAGGCATAAAAACTACCACTAAAAGTATAATGTGAAGTGCTGAAACAAAATGTACTCTTTCAGGATAAAACTGGCAATAACATTTTCTTATGCTATGAGAACATTTTTGTTCTGTATCTTTATAGTCTAGCATCCTGCTACTTGCACTTTATATTCATCGAAAATTTAAAAAATTAGTTCTGAAATTACGGAAGTCTGCCAAAGGGATATTTGTGTAAGATCATTTTAGATCTATGGTCTTGACAGAGCCAAAAAAGCAGTCTAGAAGAAAAGAATTTTCTTGATATATTTTTAAGCAATACATGATGGGAAAAGATAACATTTCTAGTTCAAGAACAAATATTTAAAAGTTAAAGCCAGATTACTTATGTAATCTTCGTGTGTGTGTGTGTGTGTGTGTGTGTGTGTGTGTGTGTGTGTGTGAGAGAGAGAGAGAGAGAGAGAGAGGTAGTTGACTTTCTGGTTCAAAATACAGAAGTTTTCCCTATATATAAACACATTTTTAAAGTAAAAATATTGTATCAGAGACTTTCTAAAATTTGACTCATATTATTCTAGCTGAATTATCGAGGGTCCTCACATTCATTTGATCTCTTAATGAAATTTCTGAGAATTTTATATTTCTGATGTGACAAATTTTGTAAATGCTTATTGTGCTAATGTGTTTTGGTTTGATATTGTGAACTGTTTTAAGTAGATGATAGTGGCATTAAAATGTGGAACATCTTGAAGATTATGTGGAAACTGAAGAAGTTACAGGTTTGCTGAGACAAAAACACTAAAGATAGGATTTGTAACAAACTCTCTTAGAAGTGACCATGGAGAGATGATAAATGATATTTACCTCATATGTCATGATAACTGTTTTTTAAAGAAGATATCTGTGCCCTCTTTTATCGGGGGTACTGGAAAATGTATCACTTACAAGCACTCAATCACTATGACACAAAGAAATAGCCAACCTTGAACATGTCAAAACAGTGCCTGTTCAATCTACTTCTTTTCTTGAAGGCTGAGTTTATTCTCAATATTATATCCCCCAAATAAGTAGTCTTTAAAAAATGATGCTTATTTTATGGTAAGATATTATAAGACATACAAGAATTTATGTGAATATATACAATATATAACAATTTACTATAAAAATAAATTTCAGAGTAAAAAAATATTTGAATAGGACAGCAATATCTGTAGTTGTATCTTAAGTAGAATATGATGGCATTAGTTTAAAACAAGTTAGTTGAATTTTGTGATGCCGAAATCAACTTAAGTTACTTATATGAGCACTCTTGTCTGTATTCCTTATATCCTCATGAAAAAAAGAGGGAATAATTTAGGCTGATTAAGCACTGAGGTTGAAACCATATATCTGTTCTTCTGTGTCATGAAATATTATTCTGTGGAAAATTTGACCCTTTTTCCTAAAGAATGCATGAAATTATTGCAAAGAAGATCCATATCTCCATTAAACACCACTTTTATTCCAAGCGTTCATGAAAGACTAGAATAAAATTAAAACTGGACAATTAGTTTAAACTTATTGGAAAATTCTAACTGTGCTAGAAAGTACTTTTTTTCCTTAGTCATTTGCAACTTTTTGAGGGTGGCATTATCTGTGTGTAAAATAGTAAAACATGAATTCTGACCTCTACTGTTAACTGCTCTGCCAAATGTTTCTCAAAACAAAAGATATTGTTTCTGAGAGCTCTGTAAACAAATCCTCATCCGAATGCCTCCGTTAGCATTCCTCCCAACTTATCAGATAAAATGAATTCTATTTTCTTTTCAAATAAGAACGGTATAACTTCTTTTTTAGAGAAAATAGTGAAATGCAGCATTATAATTTGTGCAACACACCGGATCTTGGCAGGCAGCATCTAGCAAGGAAGCATTATATTTTGGCTGAATATACTTTGTACTTTTATCTTGGCCAAAGCCTTTTTAAAGAGAACATGCTTTAAAAGAGTTTGTTTCTGCTGTTCTATACTAGATTTTGAAAAGAAGAGTTTTATTAGTTTTATTCAATGGTTAGACTCTTGAACTCTAAGGAATGTGAAGTCTATACACAAAATTATTATATTGATGTAAATTGAAGGAACTTCTGAAATGGTAATGTCTGTGTTCTTTATATAATTTATAGTGATGTACAAAAACGCTATGGTAGCCCATATCAAAGGTGAATGACCCTGCTAGCAGGAAACATCCATGTGAAGCTCAGGAAAAGTGTTTGCATTTTGGAAGTACATTTGGTAGAGGTGATCCTGGAAACATATCAAACAATTTAAGCAAAAAAAAAAAAAAGAAAAGAAAGAAAGAAAGACACTTTCTGAATTGTTATTCAGGAAGATAAAAATAAATGATCAACCTTACCTTTCAAATATAGGCTTTTATTAGATGCTAAATAAACATTATACATGTCAGAATATTTGTCTAAGTTCTTATGGTCAGTTACAGTAATAGAAAGTAAAAAAAAAAAGTAATAGGAAGTACTATAATATGAGCAACCATATATTAATATGACTTCCTGGGTGACAGATAGTGTACTTTGAGTGTATTATTTCATTTAGTCCTAAAATAACCCTAGTAAGCAATGTAAGTTTAAAGAGAGAACAAATTAGTGGGAGCACCTTAATTCTTGACCTGTTGTGCCACCAGCTTGTCCAGCAGAGAGCCATAAACTGAGCAGAGAGTCTTAATTGTTCAGGGACTCAGTGATAGGGCTAAATACTCATGAGGGATTTCTCTAGATCATTCAGCTCTTTAAGAGTGCGACCTAAGACAGATAGGAACCATGATCTCTGGGGATAAGAGGCTAATGCATTAAACTTGTACACTGTCTTGCTTTTGGTTTTCACCATTTTGCCCTTGCTTTTTTCTTTTTACCTAATAAAATTCAAGGCAATAGGAATATTTTTTAACACACATAGTGCTGAAAACTTAATTCAGTTAGGTAAAGCCTACAATTTATGATTTCACTGTTAATTAGACTTAAAGAACAAAGCTAATGCTGTTCCATTTAGTGAGAAAGGCCTCTGAGGATGAGAGAACTGACCAGTATTGGTTCTCCTGCTGGGAAAAAAAAAAAGCATAAACAAGTCCCCAGGGCTTCATTACTGAGCCTTTTAGACAAACACAAAATGCATCTTAGTTTATTTGAAAATCCTTACAATGAAGCTTTATTGTATATCTATAAATTTTTCACGTTGACATGTCAAAGACTTGTAAAAGTGTATTGGCAAGCATGAAAACATTATGAATAGCACTTTTCCTCTGACTGTTAGATGGTTGTAGATAGTACACAGCATGGTCATAAAATGAATGTGATTCTGTTTGGGGAAGAAATTGAGTAAATGAGTAGTAGTATCCAAACAGAGTGATAAACTATGCATTGAAAAAAGTAGGTAATTTAATATTATTTAGAAAAGTTGTGCATGCAGTTTTTGATGCATATCAAAAAAATGTGTTATTTGGGTGTGTCATTTTATTTCTTTTTTATTTTAACAAGGTAGTTCAAAAGTAAAATTTAAATGCCAATGCATCCTCAATGGAGTTATTTTATGTTTATAAAAATTGTGTTCTGCTTTATAAGTATGGTTTAATATACCGGCCATGCTTAAAATAAAAAAGTATTTTCTGAAGAATTAAAATGGAAATCCTCCAATTCATAAAGTCAGTGATTGGATTTGGACTACCACACATTTCTCTGCTTTGCTGGGTTATCTTTATACAATTCTTGAAACTAATTCTTATAAAGATACCTTTAAATTTTGACTGCAACCATTCAATTTTACTCATAATTTTAATGTTAGCAACGCAACTTACCTGCCAAATAATTTGAACTGCTGGGTAACTGTTCTTAGCTAATGAGAATTTTTTGCTAAATAAACAAGGTGCTGTAAACTTTTCCCATGAAATTTGAGAGTTCTTTTTCTTCTTGATAACAGAGCACCATTCCATTTTGACACTTACTCTGCTTTACAAATATCAGAATGCATTTTCACAATATGTTAACAGACTTGCCTGGTCTGTAAGTGACATGCCAACACTAAAAGGTCAACATTGTTTTAATATAGTTTGATTTTCAATCTGGTAGGATAATCAATGCTAGGAGTAAAAATGTCTGTCAGAACAAAATTTGTGATGATATGGTTACCTTGGATTTAGAGAAGATGTCAGTTTCCAGGGCAGAGTCCTACCTAATTCTATGAGAAAATTGCACAGAAAGGATTTTTCTTGGCACGAGGGCTTACTAAGATGAAGGGAGAGGAATTTTTGATGGATGTGTGGCCCTCGGAATCTTCATGTATTTAAGTCCACAAAATAATTTTATGAACAAATTTCCTTATTTGTTGATAGGGCCATGACCTTGGAGTAGCAGAAGGTGAGGACAGGTCATGACCTAATCAGCAAGGATAAACAAAATTATATCATCACCCTGGTAGGAAATTCTTCTTTGAAAAAGTTATTGTTTTAAATGATGCAAAACCTCATATATCTTTTAAAATTTGTGAAAATACCTAAAATTGAAAACATTCAAGAATAAAAGTCAAGCACGCCCTTTGTTGAAGTTCTAGTTATTGAGTTATAGCTAGAAATTATTTATTTGAGCCATGTGTATGCATCTATTTTTTAATGTAGAAATTAGAAATCTACACTTTCAGATATAGATTAGTTTTTCATTTTGTTTTGTTGTCCCCAAGTAGCTATCAAAGCCAAAAACAAATAAAGCAAAGACTAACTTAGGTGAGATGACAGCTGATGCCAAACACCAGTGGCCATGGAATACTGATTTAAAGATTTATTTTTATAATTTCACATCTAACCCAGAAAATTTTCCTAAATGTTATAGCTAGTTCTAGTTGATTGTAAGATCAGTGACAGCTTAATTCAATAGATCGGTTTACAGCCTCCCTCCAGATTCTCTGGGGGACTTTCCATTTAAGCTCCCTTCTTGTCACTGACCCCATTCACTGCTAACACCTTATTGTCCTGTGTCCTTGAACCAGCTACTCTTCATGTAAGTTTGCTTGTGCCAAACTTAACATGGTTATTGCCTTTAGTGACTCCTTTCTCAGGATGTTTCTTAACCTCTCTTACATATCCTCTGGTCATTCCAGACTCCAGACCCGTCATATATTAACATTTTCTGATCGAATGCTATAGGTTTATATTTAAGATTTGCTAACTGCAAAATATTGGGTTAATTCATTCAACTCAGTATGTGTTTCCCGAGAACTTAATAATTGCCAAGATTGAATGGTCACAGGGTAAATTTACAAATCTGAAAAAAATATTCCCCAATTTTCTGGAATCAACGTTAGGTTAACTGCTATTATTAGTCTGTAGTATCTTTGACTTGCTGTGTTATTTAGAACTTCCCATTAAATGACAAATTTATGTCCTTCAGATCAAAATTAAAAAATCAGAATGCATTATTGCGTTGTAAGAAACATGGCAATGGACTGAGGAGTAATTATAGTGTAAAGCTTAATTTGTAATGTTTGATTTATATCAGAAAAACTTTTTTCATAGTAATCATTATAATTTACCAGAAATTGACCGTAAGATGGCTTTTGGAAGAAAGAATTTCAGAATGAAGGGAAAATGATATTAGGATTTTCCATATTAATGATGACATTAAAATCTGTCACTATCTCCCCCTTCCCAAATCTTAACCCATGAGATAAGTGAGTTGTTTCCTTTCAGGGACTACTGTTTTCTTAAAATATTTTTTGCAATTTTATTAAATTTAAATAAGCAGGAGACAATACAAATTACACTTGGCATCTATTTTTTCCTCGCTAATTTTGCCAAATATATTATATTTGACTTGTTTACAAAACCTAGAACAATTTCTTACATTAATTTCCCCATGTCCATTAGTTTGGTGAGCTGGAGAAGGACAGGAAGTTGCTCAATGAAATGTTAAGTAAGCATTTATGATTACCAGATGCATGTAAACTTTTTTAAGAGGTGAACTTATTTAAGTGGCTTCCTTACAGCTTTTTCTGTCTTTTAAATTAAAGTATATGCACTGATGATCAAGGTCAAGAAAAAAGTTCTAGCCTGAGAGTAACAATATAAATGAACTCAAGGAAAAAAGGAGTAAATAAAATAATTTTAAAGATTATATTCACTTCAGTTTGTGAATTAATCAGGCATTCAAGTTTTCTGGAAATATTGCAGTTAACAGCAAACATTTTAAATCTGTCATCTATATTAATAAAATTTGCTAGGTTTATTTTATAAGAAAAAAAATTTTAGAATGAAACATCAGCAATTATAGACTTCCAGATACAGCTTTTAATAATTGCATATACTTGCCTTGCAAATTTCAAAAGGAAGCACACTTGTTATAGAAGTACTGAAACATATAGAACCCAAATCTGTCAAGTTAACTGTCTTCCATGTCCCTTTCCCCACCTACCAGGCCTCATTAAATTAATCTGAAAAGAACACTATCTCTTTAAGGCTGGGAAAGTATTTTGCTGATGAGTCAGGGGCAGCCCACCAATTGGCAGACCCATTGCGTGATAAATGTCCAAGGACCTCTAGGCTGACGACACATTTTTCATCATTAATCCGGCCCATTGTAACCAGGGCCACTCACATTGATTCGAACGAGGGGGCATCATCTGCTGTTAAGAGGGTGATGGCTCGCTAAAAATGAAGGCCTGAAACTCATCAGATATCTTTAGAGGCTTCCCTGGCACCTTGCAGGAGAGCAGCAGTAGCGAGCAAATAGGGAGCAACAGACAGGTAGCGCAGGGCTCTGCTTACTTTGCATGGGAATGTGGGAAACCCATTGGAAAGCCTGTTGTGTAATCGTAGCTCCTGTACATTGTAGTACAGATATATATGTGGACTGATCCAGTACTATACTTACTTGGCTGTTTCATTAAATGTGTAACTTTGAAACATGTTTTTACTTGAAAAATCTAGGAACTCTGTTATGAAGAATCAGAATTATGAAACCCAAATCTTTTGGGGATTGCTAATTAGTCTTGTGTTTTTGTAAGTTTGTGGTGGATCATTTGAGAAAGATGTTAATATTTATTTTACTGAATTAGCAAAATTTGATGAGGAGGAGAGCATCTCATTTTCCCCTTGCAGAATTCAACAATTTGGCCCTTTTATATTTTCATTTTTAAAATTTTTTATCTAGCAAATTGATTTAGTATGTATTTGATCAGAATATACTTAAATACATTGTGGTAGTTCAAGGGTATATATACGTATACATAGTATACATTTTATTATTAATATCGGCATATGTATTTATTTTACCTTAATCTTTTATTGTTTTAATTTATATTGATAAATTGATAAATTGATGTTGATATGTTAATAAATTGATCTCTCATAACTGGAGATCAAAAAGGTAATGGTTAAGCAAACTTGTGTGCTTCAGGCAAACAGAAAAATATCTTCTTTATTTCCTGCTTGTACCTGTTTAAGCAAATTCAGGAGTAAGTAGGAAATAAATTTAAATGACTAGATTTATTTTTTTTAATTCTTTTTTTAGATTTATCCATTGGAAAATTTAACTTATATACTGAATCAAGTAACTGTATATAATAGAATCAAAAAGGGTGGGCAAAATTTGGCTTAATTAAAAGAAAACAGAGAGACCTAATGAAATTCCTTGTTATAAAGAAGAAAGCAGAGAGGGGGGAAAAGACAAAGTAAAATGAATAAAGCAAAACCTGCAATGTTCAAATAGTTCCAGTGTTCTTATACATGAAACCATTGGCTATCTCCTAAAATATTTTATGGTGTCATGAAATAGTATTTCTGCTGGACAGGAATGCTTCCACATGATTTCTCTGGAGGAAAGTCATCAATCCCATTTCAAAATCTTATTTCCTCCAAGTATCCAAGCTGAAATTTCTCATGTTTCACTTTTACAAGTTTTAATGAGGGCAATATATGTAGTGACCAACTGCTTCTAGTGTTGGCTGAACTTATTTGGAAAGTTTCATTACTGAGCAACAGATGACTTAACTTTATCTACCTCGGGTGAATATTCACAGTCTTACATTCATCTCAGCTGGGCCTGTATGACACTGCTAAAAATCATCTGGTTATTAAGCATCACATATGAGCAAAAAAAGAGACTGGTTAAATTATACGTTCTTTAAAAAACAGGTTTCATTGTGGAGTCTGTCGGTTCCAGTGAAGACAAGTGGAGGCTAGTCAGAAAATGGTTGGATAAAAGGGGGAATTGATTTGAACACTGCTGACTTCTGTATTTCCGCTCTCAGAAATGGAGTGAGAGTAAATCAAACAGCCAAACATCCACATGCAAAGGAAGATGAGAAGTAATTCATTTAGCTTCCTTTAGCTTGGTTGGCAAAATAATGGATTGTCGAAGGTGTCCACATCTTAATCCCCAGGACCTGTGACTACGTTACCTTATAGGACAAAAGAGATTTTAAGATGTAATTAAGTTAGAACCTTGAGATGGGGAGATTATCTTGCATTATCCAGGTGGAGCTAATCTAACCACATGAATCTTTTAGAACTGAGAGCCTTTTCCCCACTTTCCCGCATCTCTGAGAGGGAGATGTGACTATGGAAGGTGGGTCACAGAGATGCAGCATTGCGAGCTTTGAAGACGGAGAAAGCAGCCACTAGCCAAGTCTCTCTATTTGTTTATCTTCTGGCTCCCCAGCTAGAACGCAAGCTTGACAGGCGCCCGAAGTTGGTCCTGTTCACAGTTGTATCCCTGGTACCCAAAACAATGCCTGACACACAGCGAGTGCTCAACAAATATTCTAGTGCATGAATATACTCGGGAGCAAATGAATCAGCGCTACAGGACACGGTTTCTCAAATTTTGATAACTCATAAAGATAAATCTCATGATCTCCTAGTTAATTATTTAGAAATAATGTATATTCATGGTATATTAGCAACAGGGGAAAATTTATTTTATTTTCGGTCTATCTAAGCTTTCCCCAAGCCAGTCCAAAAGAATTCCCTCTTGACTGCTGACAGCATCTGCAGATCTTGTTGTTCTCAGAAGTCCAGCTGAGAGGGAAAAAGAAATGCAGGAAAGAAGATATATACTGTGCATCTGGAAAGTTGGTACTTTACCCTTAGAATGAGTTAGGGCCACAAAACTGGATGTGCCTCATGTGATACTGTCACTAGTGTCTAGTCCCTCATGGAGGATACATTCTACTGGGGAAGACACTGGATAAGAAGAAACTGTTTTCAAAATGGAGTTCAGGATAAGTCCTGGGAAGAAAGTAACAGCGTGCTACGATGGTGAATAGCAGGGAGGCCCCGTCAGGGGGGTCAGGCACCCTGGAGGGAACGTTTCAACCAGAACTTGAGAAGGAGTCAGTCTCATAAAGAGCTAGGAGAAGAGAATCTCAAAGATAGGGAACCACCTGCCCAAGGTTCCTGAGTTGAAAAAGCAGTTTGCTGGTTTAAGACCTGAAAACAACACGCAGCGGCTGGAGAGGAGTGAACGTGAGGCTAGAGTTATCAGATGGAAGGGTGGAAAGGCCACAGTGGCCTGACTGTGTGGGCTTTTGAGGACCAACGTAAAGAATGCACGTGACTTCTTGGGTCAGGCCCCGAAATGTTTCTTAGAAAGGCAGTTCATGTCAGCAAATACTTCATCATATACTCTAGGTTCAAGTGCTTGGTCTTCATTGATAAACTTTAAGTAGTCCCTACTCTCAAAGAACCCAGACTCTAGGGAGACAGATGTGTAAACAGATAATTACAATACAGTGTGATACATATAAATGACACAGTAATCAATAGTAATGATTCCCAGAAGGGTAATATTCGGTGGTTGATAAAGTGAAGTGTTAGTCCCTTTGGTGAAAATATTTTATGATCTCTTGCAAGATCCCATCCTGGGTTTTCATCTCCTTGTGGTAGCACTCACTCCTTGATGCTTCCTTGAATGCAATTGTTTTCCCTCTTATTTTGTTGTACATTAGGGTTTTTATCTAAGGTGGCTTGAATCGTAAGTGCTTTGCCTTTCTCCCTTGGAAACTGAGGTAGAGAACCTGGTTGATCACCAGTTGGGGAGCCAGAGACATCAAATGAGGTTAAGTGAAATGAGTCACTGGTCGCTAAGTGGTGGTGCCAGGTGAAGTCCAGAGAGCAGGGACAAGGTATTCAGAAAAAAAAATCACAAAGGCTAATTCAGCTGTTTTCATGATGGGTTAAAAGTCAGTGATTCCTTAGTCAAAATGGTTGAGCTTTTGTCCCTCAGCTAACTCATCTCTCCACAGTGGGCAGTCAACGATGCAGGCTGATCTTATTGTCACAGTCACTCTGTACATCACGTATAAATAGTGTACTTGTGGCGATTTATGAACTGACATGGATATATACCATTACATAGTGTTGAATGTTGAGTAAGTGGGAAAAGAGCATGACTTCATTTATATAAAAAATCTTTAATTGCTATACTTTTACATGTGTGTGTATGTGTAAGAAATGGTATGAAAAAAACACCCATAAACTTACTTACTCTTGGAAGGGGGATTGTGTTTTAGAAGGTGTTACGGATCACTTTCATTTTAATAATAATATTTCAACTATTTACGAGGAGATAGTAGTAATGAAATATATACAAATAATGTGTGTGTGTGTAACCTATGTAATCTAATATATATAATCTAATAACTATATGCTAAGGGCATGAATGGAAAATATTTCGAAGATTCCGGATAATGTTATTTTTGGTAGCTGTCCATGGTATTATATCAATTTCAGAGCAACAAAGAACAGCATAGTAAATGCAACTTAGAAAAGAAAAATTAAATCAGTATTCCTTCCTCACTAGTCCTATAAAAGTTTTTCAAAATGGTGTTTATATTGTGCTGTGGGTTGTTTGAGGTAACAAGTGGTCTCTTTGTCTCTAGTGAAGAGGATGTTCCTAGTCTACCTGCAGACCAGATGTTAAGATAAGGTATTATCAGAAGAACCGTAGTTCAGCTTCTTTCTTAGTCACTACCAGACTGTGGATTAAGAAGAGTGTTCTTAAAATCAGAAGTCCCTGAAAGCCACCTAATTTTCTTAAAGGTATATGATGTGTTTGATGTGTAGGGGAGGAAAAAACTTTTCCCTAACCATCTTAGGATCTTGTCTGGGACTCCATAACAGAAGACAGATAAAGAAGAGAAAAACATATAAATTTATTTGCATAAGGTTTACATGACCTGGCGGCCTCCATACTGAAACGAATAGTCAAAGAAATGTTTATCTATTAGGTTGAACAAAGAGAGACAAACGTGTGGGACAACTAAAGCAAGATAAAAGTTACTTTAGCAAGATCTTTTCCTACAAAACTGTCTCTGCCTCTACTTCCTTTCTCTGGTGATAAGAATGTTTCTTTCCTCTTGGTATAAGGAAGGCATCTTTCACATAAATTTTATCTCCTGCTTTCAGGAAGAAAAGGGGAGGTCAGAGCATCCTTCTTGTACCTGCTATTTTTCAAGTGCCTTTAGCACAAAATTGTCCTTATGCTAAAGTGGCATATTTTGGAGCGCCGTATTCTGCCACCCTTCAGATACCAGGGACTGGAGAGCACATATGATTTAAATATATTGTCTCTAAACAACAAGCCAACTGGCAAACAAGGACTATCCCAGACACTACAGTTGAAGCATTGCCTGTCCCCACCAAGCCTCAGGCAATCGGTAACTGCATATTTGCAAGTCTTTCTTTGATATAAAGAATATGTATAATTTGAATCCAATTATTATATCTGCTGCCTTTGTCATTGCTCCTGTTCTAGTTACAATTTCTCAAGCACCTACTAGGTGCTGGTCATTATAAGTGCTATATCACTTACCTAATTTTTATGACAACCTTGAAGTGTAAGATGGTATCATCCTCATTATGCAAAATGTGGAAAAACAAAGTTGTAGAAATTTTAAGTAACATGCTCAAGGTTACTTAAAGGTCATACCTTTGTTCAAGGTCATACCTCTCATAAAATGGAATTGAATTCATAAAATGGAATTGAATTCATAAAATAGAATTGAAGTCAGGTGTTTCTGGATTCTGTGCTCTTTCTACATTGTCACATTCTCTTCCTTTGTTTGGTGAGGCAGCACCTCACTGATTCTTTGTTTAAGAAGATTTATAGAATAATGTAAGGGCAAAATCCTTTCCTAAAGTAGCAAACCCCATTGTAGCCACCTGAGCTAGGAATTTGAGCATATAACGGCAATTACTATTTAATTTTTTTTATTTTTTTAGTTATATGTAATTGTGTTGTTCTTTGCGACTCTGAAGTTAATTTAATAACAAGACCTCTGAACTTTGAATAGATCAAGGAAACATTTTTATAGCTGAAAATATAATTCCAATTATTCCATCTTTAAATTCTACATAAAAGTAGATTGGTTTGCCTTATTTCACCTGGACATGTTATCAGAAGAGAGGATTTATTTTTGCGTGCCTTGGCGTGCTCCTCTGACTGAGCTCATGGACATCTACTGCATTTGTCACCTGGAAATTTCCTTTTGGTTCCTATGTGTGACTGTACCTATAACTGGACTGGGGAATTAAGGACAGCAATACCCAAACTTTAGAGTATAAGAATCACTGAGGAATTTGTTAAAAATCCAGATTCGTGGAACCACCCTCAGAGATTTCCATTTAGTGAGTATGGGATGGAGACTAGGAAACTCCATTTTTAAAAAGCGTCAGTGGTAACTGAGGGAAACATGGTCAGACTTTCAGGGGAGAATGATTAGGTTAAAAGAAGAGCTTTCTAGTTCTGAATGTAATAAAACTACAATACAGGTACACACCACAGGATAACACTTGCAGGTTGTAAAAAAAAGAAGGCAAGCTAAACCATCTAGGGAAAAGGAGACACAGAAAGTAATCATGAAATTATGAATGGAGATAAGGTATAAGGAAAATAAATATTTTTCTCCTGGTTTCTGCTATACTTCTATTTTTATACCAAATAATAAAATATAACAACATTTTTTGGGGGCCTGCATTGGGTCTTCATTGCTGTGTGTGGGCTTTTCTCTAGTCGTGGTGTGCAGGCTTCTCAATGCTGTAGCTTCTCTGGTTGTGGAGGATGGGCTCTAGGCACGCAGGCTTCAGTAGTTGCAGCACACGAGCTCAACAGTTGTGGCATGTGGGCTCTAGGGCTTCATTAGTTGTGGCTCGTGGGCTCTAGAGCACAGGCTCAGTAGTTGTGGCACATGGACTTAGTTGCTCTGTGGCATGTGGGATCTTCCCAGCCCAGGGATTGAACCCGTGTCCCCTGCATTGGCAGGCAGATTCTTAACCACTGCACCATCAAGGAAGTCCCTATAATAACATTTTTATATTATCTGGATCTTGGTTTTGAAGTCACTGGCATTATTTCCGTGGAAAAAAAAGGCCTATATTCTGAAACCTACATTGAAATATAATGTGTAACTGCCAACAGCCAATTTCCTGAATATTGTTTACCTTAAGATTGTATCTTGATCTTCAAGGACAAATTATGGATGGCCTAATAAGTTTTGCTAACTTAAAAATTGTGCATCTAGATTACTCACAAATTCCTAGGGTTTAGACAGATTGCATATACAAGCTATTTAGAGCTAATAGGGGTGTGAGTGAGATTCCTACTTAATCTACACTTTGATTAAAGTAGTAACTTTAATTTTGGCATGCCCAGATAGGTATGCACATACTCAGAAGTCAAAGAAAGAGTCAAGAATAATATCAAAATTAGACCGAAGCTGGCCAGTTGTGAAATTGCTAGTTGCTGGGCTTTTTCTCTGAATTTTGACCATGTTTCAAACTGCTATAGACAACATTTTCTACAATGTAGAGCACTACTACCTTATGGTACTTTATTCTAATTTGCTCCATCTTATTACATGTCTGTCTTGTAGAGTAATAGGAAAATGCTGAATGATTTGAAGAAAAACAAATTGGTGATACTTAAGGGAGTAATAGTAACAAGTAAAAAGTAACATAGTAACAAGTAATGCTTTGACTGTATGCCCATCCTATAATCTTTCTCCTTAAAACTTGCAGAAAGGACCAGGGTGGGGCTTGTTCTGAAGCATAGTTACTCCTTCATGTCCTTCTAACTTCATTAATGTTTTAAAAATTATTCTTCATAGGCAATTTGATTTTCCTTGGCAGCATGGGTAATGGAATCATTATGTAAGAAAGCCCTCAACTGATTACTTGACTTCCTTCCTTCCTTCCTTCCTTCTTTCCTTCCGTCCCCGCCCCCCCCCCCCCCCCCCCGCTCCTCTCTGTTCCTTCCTTCATTCTTCTCCCTCTCCCTCTTTCTCCATCTCTCTCCTCTACCCCATTCCTTCACATCAACCCAATACCTCACCCTCTCTTTTGGTTTATGTCTCTCTCTCTTTCTTTTTTGCATTCATCAAATATTTATTTTAGTGCCTATCAAGTGATTCCTTGGGTGACTGTAGCAGCCCTATGAAATCAAATTACTCACCTTCTAAAGATCACATGACCAACTTAACCGAAAGGCCTTATGGTAGGAGATTCTCAGCAAGGATGATTTCTAACAGCCTCTTTCTCATTGAGAGCTTCCCCAGCAGAGCTGCTTTCCTGCACAGTGCCTTTTAGCGTGCAGCAAGATAGAATCTCAGCCACTCATAGGAATGCAGCTGGATGGGATGGGAGCAGAGGGTTTTGAATGCCCAGTCGTGCCATAAAGTCCTTTGGGATTTGGAGAAAGACCTATCTCCTTTCCCTGGCATTGCAGTATAGCCTCGTGTCCTACTGTGCCTAAAGAATCAAATAAAGCAAGTACTATGCTTCTCCAATTCCACTTATGCTAGAAGACAAAGCATTGTATGTAGAGCTACTACTCAAGGTGTGTGAAGGGTTTATGCAATTTGTAGAATACTTTTTTTGCCAGAAGGTCACCACCTCACCTACTTGTCTTTTTGTGTTGATTAAGAGGATTAAGCAATCCTTAGTGCAAATATGTCGTGGGAATGATTGATCACACTCTGTTCTTGGGGGTAGGGTACAAACTGTTTATGGCATTTTGAGAGTTTGTAAATAATCTTAGGTTAAGAATCTATTTTTTCCTGAAAACACTTATAAAAATAAATTAGGTTTCCCATTTTCTTGGGAGGGAAAACTAGTTTAAGTAAGATTGATGTGTAACTAAGGCATCAGAAGCCAATGATGATGCTGACCTTTGAAATGTCAGCTTCCAAATGTTTGGATATACTTGCTGTGTAAAAGTTACTGAATCAAACTTCTCTATCTTTTTCAAGAAACCAAATGCCAATTTATTACTTACATATATTTAATTTTTTCCTTGTTTACTGTTTCATGTTTTTATTCAAAGAGACTTCATGGGTTCTCTACAATATAGTCTGGTGATTCTTCTGTGGATAGTGGTGGCTGAAACTGACACTGTTGGAATTGATTTATCTGTATTTTCTCATTCAGTCCTTAACTGCAACTCTGTGAGATAGGAACTATAATCGTCCCTATTCTGTAGATGAGCAAACTAAAGTACAAATAAATTAGTAATATCTTGAAGGCTACAGCTAGTAGGTGAAGCAGCAAGGTTCTAAGGCCTGTGCTGTTAACCACAATGGAAAACTGCTTCTCCATGAAAAAACAACTTAAATAAGTGTAAGATCTCTCTCTTTTGGATACTTTGTCTCCTAGGACAAAATATGATGCATACTTTGGTGTGGCCTTAATCTCATCCAAAAATGTAAATAGGAGGTGAACCTACCTTAGAGTAGAAGGTAAATAAGAATGATGCACTGCCTATATTGTTGAAAATATTTTGGGGCATCCATTTTGAGTCAGAGCTCCCAGTCAACCTGGCTTAATTTTGCAGGATTCCAATGGAGCAGCTGGAGATGAAGGACTAGCTGCAGAGCTCAGTGGTTACCCAATGGTTACCCATCAGTTACTCTGTTCCTCTACCTCTGCACTTGCTTCAGAACCATTAAATAATATTGGATAGCATTTTCCAGAAGCCACAGTAACCTTAACATTGAATTCAGTGGGTGCAATTTAAAAATATCAGTTTTTTTGTTAGCAAAATATTTCTTTACATTATTCAAACTTTCTTTCACTTCAAATAAATGATCTTTAGTGGTAAACTGTAAAAAACTTAGAATTAAGAGCAATTTTCCCCCCAACAAATACATGAAATAAGTTTTAGAAGGCATTTATGACAATAGGTTTATACTTTAAGTGCTGTGTTTTCTGTTATGAAATTCATAATTTTAAAAGATTGATATGTTTAAATCTCTTTTGAAACTTTTTAGACTGCTAGACTTCCCTTCAGTTCAAACAAAAGTAGAAAAAAGATTCATATTTTTCCTAGAATATGCAATTTTCTTTTTCTTTTTTGAAGTCTAATTGACTATCCAGTGGTTTACCTGATAGCACTTTTTATAATTTAGTATTGTCTCCCTGTAAATGTGTGAACAAAAAACCAGAATAAACTCCAAATCAGATTACCCACATTTTCCTTCCTCAAGAAAATGTCTAATGTTGGCCAGTCTAGTTTATCAGATCTTAGGTAGAGAGATAGGAATATGTGGAGATTCATACCAGTAGCTCAATTGCCTATAATCTTTAACTAGTTTAAAGTGTTGTGCCAGTGGAGGAATTATACTTTTTTAATGTATAAGCAAAAAAAAAAAAAAAAAAAAAAGTTACTACTGATTTTATTGCAGATATGGGCTTTAAACAATAATAACCTCACTTTGACTGATGAGAAGGAAAATATTGAAATAAATTATGTAGAATAGTTTTCTCCGATCAAGGTTTTGTGGAACAAGAGTCAATTCCGACGGCTACCTTAACAAATTGCTGTATTACAGACTGGGTGGCTTGAAACAACAGAAATTTATTCTCTTTACCTCACAGTTTTGAAAAGAAGTTTGAAATCAAGGTTCATGCTCTCTCCACATCTTCTAAGAAATGATCCTTCCTTGTTTCTTCCAGGCCTAAGTCTAGTCTTTGCCTCTGTCTTCACACGCTTGTCTTCTCTCTGTGTCTGTGTCTCCACATGGTGCTCTCCTTGTATGTCTCTCACTCCTCTTCTTATAAAGACACAAGTCATATTGGATTAAAGGCCCACCCTACTCCAGTATGACCAGTTCTTAACTTGATTACATCAGCAAAGACCTTAGTGCATATGAGGTCACATTTGTAGGCACTGGGGTTTAGAACTTCAACACATCTTTTTGGGGGATGCAGTTTAGCCCATAATAATGAGGATATAGATTTTTAAAATTTTTTGACATTATTTCCCTTTTGGAATAAGATTAATTGTAGTGCTGTGCCTTTTTTGCATGAAAATGATTACCCTAGTGATGCTCTCCTGTAAGGAAATATTTCAGTGGTCCTTTTAATCTTTTTATTTTTTCATGGACATTTTAAATGCATGTCAGTACTCCTGAATTGTTACATGACTGCACGCTGTTCACTGACTGGTCGCATATAAAGCACAGCACTTGGTTGGGGTACTGTTTACTTTTTCTTTTATCAATGGACTGATGATTTGAGGTGCTCTGTCCTCTATGTAATAGACACTCTATTCCTGTAAATTACAAATAAAGAATATACTTTAAATAATTTTATTTAAATATGGGCATTATATCGATTTAATG
Organism: Hippopotamus amphibius kiboko; assembly: GCF_030028045.1. NCBI lineage: Eukaryota > Metazoa > Chordata > Mammalia > Artiodactyla > Hippopotamidae > Hippopotamus > Hippopotamus amphibius. The sequence continues at coordinate 87,333,334 of NC_080195.1, read as the reverse complement.
ATTTATGTGGTAACACAAACTATGGTTATAAACAATAAAGAATATTATTATATATGTATGATTTTTCTCTCCTATTGAGTCCTGCTTCTCCCGTCAGAGGTCTAGGATTTATTGATAGAAGGTCTTTGGGGTGTGAGATGATTTAATGGGAGAGTTATTACTATATGTCTATTTTAGTTAGTAAGGATCATTCTAAAGTATAAACTTTACATGATATAAAAAAATCCATTCTAGTAGTCCCACTATTCATATTAAGAATCATGTTTCATCCCAATTTTATATTGTGAGTCACATTTATTTTTGATGTGCATTTTACATTTAGATACTTAAGTAGAACACCCATTTAATTTATGGTTTTACAAGTGTTTCTACCTTTAATTCACTTTAGCCATCATTTTATCTTTAGAACACGCTTATGAAAATACACTAGCAGAATTTGATCTCAACATCATTTCTAGGTAGAGGGAAGGGTAAAAAATGAGAGTGTAATTCATATTGACACTCTTTGTCTGTTGTGCCCATATGAAGTAGAAGATTATTTTCAGGGTCCAGTGGGGAGCATATGTAGCTCCCAAATGGGATTAGAGGTAAGTTCCAGTGATCACAAAAGGACAGTTGTAGGCTTTTAGCGTGTAGCAGTTTTAAGAGTATCCTCGGTTCATGTGAGGCAATTGCAATTCATTGGCTGTGTTTGAGCCTCTAAATACTTTCAGTGGAGTCTATTAATGATATGCCTTACATGCAGCTGACATTTTAAGATCATTGCTGCTTTTCAGAATGTGTGGGCACTACAGATGTCTTCTTACTCCTGAGAATTGATTTCATACTCAACAGGAGCTCGTGATGGATTCTGTCCCACGGTGGGAATTGTCCATAAACATCTTAGGGTAGCAATTGGCTCAGATAAAAAAAAAAAAAATCTATCATGAGGTCTCTCCTTAAAGAGTAAAATTTGTGCATTAGAAGTAAGCGATGCCAAGTTTAATTCCTAGTCTTCTGTGATTCTAAACCATTTGAGAAAGCTCTACCTAGTGTGAACAGACTGATTAGGAAACATATTCATCTCATGACCTTGCCCATTCATTTGCATTTCTTAGAAAAGTATCTCACCTGGAACTCAAACCTCCCTCAGAATTCTGAAGTTGTGACAATATTACTCCTCCAGTCGATAGAATTGCATTTTGCTTTGGATGAAATGTAGTATTGGGGGAGAATTTTGATTAATCAAGCTATACATTGTATCACTTGCTTTTATCATAAATTCATATTTTTGTTTGTTTTAAAGAACGTGGAGATTGAATTGAAACCAATTAATACAGTTTCACAAGCTGGCATGACAGACAGCATGTTGATGTCTGATAACGAACAGTGTTAGAATTATCAATGTGTTTTCATTGACTTCTGACCTGTTAAAATTTATCTCCTGAGGACTTATTAGGCTGGACAAAGTTAATACTAATGGACAGACACTGTTTTTACGGCCGTGAATGAGAACTCAGTCACATATTTGTTTGAAGATGGACAGTAGCTTACGGCCACAATGGTTTATGACACAGTGCCTCACTGAGTTATCTCTGTAATCTAAAACTGGGGTTTTAAGAAAGCCATATTTTCATATCTCATATGGTATAGAGATATCTTGAACTTTTCACAATCCCAAATTAAATTAACAAATTTCTTTTATGTAATGAAAAAAATTTAAAAATGAAATATTGGTTACAATACTTTATTTGATCTCTATTCTTGTACAAACTCATTCATTTGTTCTTCCCAATACCTATTTATGGAAGACTACCTGTGAACAACAGAGGCATAGCCCCTGCTCTCATGGGGATTATATTTTGGGGGTCAAAGTAAATAAAATAAACAAATAAGCAAACAAATATACAGACAAGCAGATAACAAAAAGCGTTAGCTAATCACTACTGTTGTAGAGAATTAAAATCTGCTGCAATAGATGTTCATTGGTAACCATTTTAGACATGGCTGTAAGAAAAGTTCTCTCTGAAGAGGAGGCAATTGCCTGAGTGAATCAAGCAGCTCTCTGGAGCTAGAGCATGGTACAGCAGAACATCCTGCTAGTTTCAGAACCCAAACGTGTAGAAGAACTTGGCAGAGTGAGGAAAACAAAGAAGGCCAATATGATTGGTCATAAAGTCATGTTCAGATGGTTTTTGGCTATGTAAGTTACAATTAGGCATTTAGATTTTTTTTTAATGCAAAAGGAAGGCATTGGACTGTATTAAATAATGGTGTGATATTATATTGTATATTTTTGAGAGATCCTTATGGTTGATGTATTATAAACAATTCTACTTCATTTTTCGTAAAGCTTTGAAAGATTTTAAGAAATAGATCTCTCATCTGATTCTTTGAGAAATAGGCATATCTTGTAAAGTTAATAAGGCTGTCCATAAAGATATTAATCTATTATTTATTAACAACTTTATTGCAGAAATAATTTGGTAATGTTGGTTCTATGCAGCAAGTATGTATAGTAATGAAGAATAGAAGTCAATATTTTTGATTTGTGGCCTATAAATCTAAGACCAGATAGTTTATAGAAAAAAATAATTAAGTATTTATTTGCCTTGAACAAACACATTATCTTTTACTGATTGATTGTTATTTTAGTGGATTTATGTCACATAAAGACATCTTAACCGAAGGTAACATTGTCTAAGAGTATTTTACTTTGATAGTTGATCATCTAATTTTAGGTGAGTTCAAAGTTAAAAAAAAGCAATAAGATCAGAATAGCAATAAACAGGGCTCATAAGACATGCATTCCACTTTGTGAGATAATGCAATGAATATCATTAAATAATCCATTTCTTTCCTGATTGGTCTTCCAATGGTACATCCAGTGGGCTGATTATCACACGGTATGCCATACTGACAGCAACTGAAGCAAATTAATACAGTGGAAAGAACACTGGTTTGAGATTTAGAAGTCTCTATCTGCCTGTTTAACTGGACAGTTTGGCAAACAACAAAATGTGTGTGGAGTCAATTGCCTAATCTACAAAATGAGAGGATTGGAGTAGGCAGTTAGATCCAAAATGCTGGTCCAAGGACAAATGTCAGGCTGGCCACATCAGAATCATTTAGGAAACTTTTAAATACCACTAATCCCCAGTTTCCACACTCAGAAATAATTATTTATTTAGCCCAGACTGGTGCTCACAAACAAGTATTTACACAAATCAACACAGATAATTCTGATATTTCAGGGCAGTTGGAACACATGGCTCCTGAAAGTTCCTCCTTTTTAAAAGAAAAAAAAAATTGAATTCTGTGTTTCTCTAAGCTGTTTCCAAGAATTTTTGCCATATAAATTAAGACACATTTATGGATTTGGTGATCAGGTTCTTAGGACTTTTTCCCTGGAAGTAAGCTCATACTCCTGTAGTTCAGCAGCATCCTATGCAGATATTTTTAGAAATATCTCAAAACATCACCCTTCCCTCTTCCATTTAGAAAATGGCCTTAAAATATCTATTGCGTATGCTTTCGCTTAGCAGTTTTCTTCTAGGAGTTGATCTTAAATTGTGTTTGAAGATTTATGGATAAAGATATTTTTGGCAGCATATTTTGTCATAGAAATTAATTTGAAATATCACAAATACCAAAACCAAGAAATTGGTTAAAAGAATTTTAGTATAATCATACAGTATTATACTCTGCACAAATTAAAAAGTCTGTACTAGAGCTATATTTACTTTATTGACATGGAAAATAGTCACTGTATATTACTTAGTAAAAGAAGCAGATTACCAAATGGTATTATTCTATGTTTGTAAACAAACAGGCCAAAATAAAATCTCCTATGTGCAAGGGAAAAAAAGGCCTCTAATGCAAAATACCCCAATATTGAGATGTTCTTTCTATCTTTAAAGAGATAGAATTATGAAAGATTATTTTGAGTTTGGTTTAGACTGACATGTTTTTCTTCAAAATATATGTTACTTTGTATTATTATTATTTTTTAAGCTCTTTATTGGAATATAATTGCTTTACACTGTTGTGCCAGTTTTTGCTGTACACCAAAGTGAATCAGCTGTATTTACACATATATCCCCATATCCCCTCCCTCCCGTGACTCCCTCCCACCCTCCCTATCCCGGCCCTCTAAGTCATCACCCATCATTGAGTTGATCTCCCTATGTTATATAGCAGCTTCCCACTAGCTGTGTATTTTACATTTGGTAGTGTATATATGTCTATGCTGCTCTCTCACTTCGTCCCAGCTTCCCCTTCGCCCGCCCCCCCTCCACCCCGTGTCCTCAAGTCCGTTCTCTACATCTGCATCTTTATTCTTGCCCTGTCACTTGGTTCATCAGTACCATTTTTTTAGATTCCATATATATGAGTTAGCATACGGTATCTGTTTTTCTCTTTCTGGCTTACTTCTCTCTGTATGAGAGTCTCTAGGTCCGTCCACCTCACTATAATTAACTAAATTTCATTCCTTTTTATGGCTGAGTAGTATTCCACTGTATATATGTGCCACATCTTCTTTATCCATTCATCTGTTGATGGGCATTTAGATTGCTTCCATGTCCTGGCCATTGTAAATAGTGCTGCAATATTACTTTGTATTATTTTAAATATCCCTCATGGCAAGTGGGAAAGATGGTGTAGGGAGACCAGTGTCATGAAGGTGCTTTTTATTTTTAATGTAAATTCTAAAGAACTACTTTGAGGTACTATGTAACTGATTTCGGAGCTGCAAAATATAAGAGATCATTTGTTGAGGGAAAATTATAAGTAGTAAAGCTCACAACCAGAAATTCAAATGTCTGTAGGCCTCCTCATTTTTCTACTGTTGACTTGAAGATAAACACACTTAATTGTCAGTTTGGATCTGATTAAGTCATGCATCACTGCATGGTGAAGCTTTCTCATTTCTGGTCATCTTTTGTCAATAATTATTTTGGTCCGGTTTCATGATGTGACTTTAATGGAATTATACTTGAACAGCTCAAAATTAAATGCTTAATTATGTTTGGCTTCAATTACAGTTATTAATTGATCCAAGCTTATTAACATGACACCTGAAGGGAACCAGTTACATAAAAATTGTAGGAGGTAGTACTTTGGGTATTACACTCATGTGAGCTAGCAATCTAGATGAATTTTCTTTTATTAATTTGATTAAGCTTCACAGCTTTTGGATTCATAGTGGAAGCCCAAGGTCTAAGCTTAACCCTTATTTCATAAAGAAGAACAATAGAACACAGAAAAATAATTAATGTAACAGGCCAGAGTAGTTTTCTATCTAAATGAGTTAATGTCTCATTATTTTGAAATTAGTTATCTTTTGTCCATTTGAGGTACATTTGGCATGATTATCCATGCCAAAGACGGCTTTGGATTTCCAAAAAGACATTTTGAAGTAAATATATACATACTTCCCAGATTCCAAGAAATTTATAACCGAGATTTAAGAGTATGGAAATCTCTGTTTAAATTGATGATTTGTAGGGTCCAATAGTCATGTGTGAGTGTATTAAATCCCCTTGTCCACTGTGCTTTCCTAATGGAGTGGGCATTAAAAAGTAAGTTCTTTAAATAAGACCCTTCGTGATCTAGTCCTTACCTCCGCCATCTTCCCCTCAGCCTGCTTTTTTAATATACCAAGCTTCTTCTCACACTAAGGTATTACAGTTTCCCTTCTGCCTGGATTTCTCCACATCACCAATCTTTACTTGTCTAATACTTATCTTTCAGAGTTAACTGAAATTCTTCCTTACAGAAATTCTCTCAGTATCATATCACTATTCGTTTCCTTCATATTTTCCTGCATTTGTAATAATACATGTTTTGTGTTTGATTAATATCTAAACTTCCCTCTAGATGATAAGCTCTATGACATTTACAACTATAATTTTTATGTAATACTATCCACTTAGAATTTAACACAAAACATGGCACATTGAAAGTGTCTGTTCATATATTACTTTTTACTTTTAAAATGGAGGGAATGACCTCATCTTTCCAATATCTTCAGCATTATGTTTTATCAGCTTCTTTTTGGATATAGTGCCCATTATTTCTCCTTTTCATTTATCTTAAAACTTCTGTCTCTCCTCGCCCCACACTTTGTTAAAAAATTATAACCAAACTCACTAATCTTTATTTTGTAAGTAAAATTTTTGAGCGAACCATAGTGACTACCTAAGTGTATATATCATGTTGGGTGCTTTCTTTTGGAGGTAATAGATTTGGGTAAGAAACTGAAGATTTGAATTGTGGTGCTTAAGGAAGTTATTTAGCTTCTGTGAGCATCGGTTTGCTGATTTATACGAGGATGAATCAAAAATTATCTGCACTCTGGTTATAGTAAAACTTCTGTTGGCCACACTGTCTCAGTGCAGATAATTTTTGACTCCCCCCTTGTAAAATGGTTAAATTTGCCCTCACTAAATCACAGTTATAAATTAGATGCAGCAATCAAAATGTTTTATGTGTTAAATATTTTTACAAATTTCACATCATATTAGAAGTCCAAATTGTGTAGGAAGTTTTTAGATATCTGATACTAACTCTAAAAGAATTTTTGATATACAAAGAGTTGTAAATTTCAATTCCTTTAGGTAAAAATCCTTTAGTAATATAGGAGCAATAGCATATCCAATCAGAAGTACAGATGACAATAGAAAATGTTCAGAACATGGCTTTAAAAACATGTTTGCATTTCTTCACAAGCTGAAAACTATTTCATATACAAAAAACTTACATTCAGGCCTCAACTAAAAATACGGGTATGCTTTCTCCTAGAAATTTTACTATAAAAGCGTGTGTCGTTATTTAAATGAAACTACTCATTTTAACTCAATTCTTTATATATATTAAAACATGTTCATTTATATTTATCATTTCCCCATAAATCTAAAATATTAGAATATTACTGTCTCTACTATTTTAATTCGGTTCAATCTGATTCTTTATAGAAATTATAAATGATTCTTAAAAATAATAAAGGCATGAATCTGTCAAGATGATTAAATGGACATTTTTTTCTAATGTTCTAGTTGAACCATGGAATCTTCCAGTGTATACTTAAAATTATGTAAGTTCTTGAATACACTTTCATAGAAGGTATAACTAACTTCACCTGACTAATGAAGAGAGGTTAGTATCTCTTTTATCATTTAGACATTAATGAACTTTCAGTCTTACACAGCAAAGTTACCCATTCGTCTTTTGGAAAGAGATTAATTATTATTTAACTTGCATCCTAAGTATTATGATGTATAATAGGAGAAATCACATATTTTCTATTACAAAAAAAATGGATGAAGGAGATTCATAGAAAATATAATCCAAGGGAAGGAGTCAAAAGTAGTATTTAGCATAAGTACAATTTTTAGTGACTTTTATATATGCGATAATAAATCTTTCCTATGTACCTTAGGTTTTACATGTTCTAAACATTTTTGGCAAGGAAAATGTCAATTACATGAACACTGCGGACCTAAACATGACTGGCGCACAGCTTTGTCTTCCCGTGGCTTTAGTGGTTCACACATCTGGGTGCACTCTTTCTTGACTTGGCTTCCTCTGCCGGTGTGGAGATGGTCCCTGGTGCTCTGTAGTACAGCACTGCATGGCTCTATAAACTGAAATCTCATCACTCAGACCAGTTTCATGGTAGATAAAATGTGTTTACCCTTTTATAGTGAATTTATAGGGTTACAATGTATTATTTGGTAGGCTTTAGTTAAGTATAACAGAAATACAACTTCAGTCAATTTGAGCTAAAAGGGGTTTTTGTTATAAAGCTGGTAGGGTGTGTTACTGATCCAAGACACAGGGAGGAAGCTGAGCTTAACACCAAGATTCAGACCTTCTCCAATCATTTCTGTCTCTCTTATACCTTCCTCCCAGTGTCTGTCTGTCTGTCTCTTCTCCTAGACTAACCTTATGCAGCCTTTTATAGTTCATACTACAGAATGTCCGTTAAATAAAAAAAGGACTCTGCCCAGTTTAGATCAAGTGCCCATCTATGCACCAGTCTATTGGGACATGTAAAAATGTGGCCACCTGGACAAGAATTATAGAATAGGAGTTCCCAAAAGAAAGGGAGTCCTGTGATGAGAGACAATAGTTGTCCAACAAATGAACAACAGATATTTGTTTAAAAAATTGGATGGATAGCCCATTGGACTATTATTAATACTCTTATTTTACCTTCCTGTCCCAAAACCCTAAGTGGAAAAGAGAAGTTATATTGATTGAGTATGTAGATCCTAGCCAAAAACTGGTACAGAAATTTTGTCAATGTGAAGAATTAAGTATAGACAATAGTAACTGCTCAGGATCCTTTTATTTCATCAATTTGGTATATGCTCGAAACCCTTGGTCAAAACCTATGAAACCACCAGTTTGGTATATGCATTTCCCAGTGGTTTATACGTATATGTATGTATCTCTCGTACATCACAGAGGACTTTCTGAGTAGTAAAGAGATGAGAGATTTTCCTAGGTTTTCAAAAAAATTGTAACATTTTTCAGTATAGAGAAATTATGTACGAATTACTTTGCAAAGTAGATTCTGTTTTTCCCTTCAGGTTATCTTTATTGGTTCATTCTCCTCAAAATTTCTTTAGGTCATTGGAAACCACTGCTGTTCAAAACTTTACACACATATATATATATTATAAATGACACTTTTTTCAAAGTATTTTCTTCCTACTGAAATTCTTTCTGTATTTTAAGCTGATGATGAGACAGCATGGTGATAAGTCCATGTGCTCCATGTGATGTGCACATTTGCTCAATGGGAAAATGTAGTCTACTCCTAATTTCATTTTCATTTCCTAAATAAGAAGACCCATTAAAAAAGCAGACATCTGGTGTAGAAAGCACTTAAAGCTGTAGCTCCCAAGGAGTACTTTCCTTCCTCTTTAAATATGTATGAACTGTTGTTTTGGTAATCCACTTCACCCTGTCAAAATAGAATCAAATAGAATGTATGTGTGACCTCTTCCCCTTCTACCCTGGGAAAATGATTTCCAAGATCACTGAGGTGTACAATGTACAGGAGCCTTCACTTTCTGTTTTCCTCACAGTCAAAGCTCTTACCCTTACACAAGCTGAAAGTTTAGGTGAATTATTTTATTAGTAGCTATACTGTTTTACTTACGGGGATGGCTCTGTGGGCTTTTAATAGTTCAGCTATAAAGAATGAACTTTTAAACTTTAAAAAAAAATAGGCCTTGAAAAGAATATCTCTATCTTCTACTCGATACGCATTTGGAAAGGGCTTCACATTTTAAAAACAATTACCTCAACAATTCTAGGTACAAAATAGTCATACTTAATGGATACTGAGCCTGAATCTTGATAACTTGCTTTCCTAAAAGAAAGGAACACCTAAACAAGACACTTAAGCTAGCCATTTTTTTCCCCAAGGGGTGCAAATTTGATGTCAGTTTGCTTCTTAGGGGTTTTGATGCACATTCCACAAGATTGTGTCCTGCAGAGTACTAATCATTTGTATTTGCCACCTCTGTTTTCTGTTCCTTGACAAAAGGGTTACACAGTCAAATGCTACCTATTCTGCCTTCCCCTGTAGATTCCTAATAGAAATTTGCATATTACACTCTCTGCAAAACTTGTAGTAAAGATAATCTGTGCTCTCTTGGTTCAACTGAGTTGCCCAAGCATATTTAACCCTTGCATATTAAAAAAATCCTTTTGAGAAACTGTGACATAAGCTATGTTTATATTTTAGAAGTCATTACAATACTTCATTAAGGCCAGAGAAGAGAAAAACCTTCGCTTTGTTTTCCTTCTAGTTTTGTTTATGTGTTTACCTCAATGTGATTATATCAAGGTAGTTTGATTAGCTTTGAATATTATTTTCTCATGTGGCTGGGTTTCCCATAACAGCCCCATGTGTATCATATTCATATGTGGCATCCTCACTGTTGTTCAGATATTTTAAAGGAGGTTAGTGTATGCTTTTGCTATTGGAATTGATTTACAAGTTATATCCTTCTAAATTTGTATAAATGAGGCTTTGCTACTTCTTCGTTTTAAGATGGTCTGTCATAGTTAGAGTACTTCTAGCCTATGATCTTAGACGTGGCATCACCCCCTTTGACTACTAGTTGTAAACCATATTCTCTAACACTCTTCACTAATGTGCTTTCAACCAATATGATGCCTGCGAGAGGACAAACCCTTCCCCAGAGGAAACTAAAAGGAGTTTGAACCCTGACAGAAATTTCTGATTTTACTTACTGTACAGTCCAAATTCAAAGACAGTGGACATGGTTTTTCACAAACCACAAAGATTTGAATATTAGAGCTGAAAGATTGCCTAATTAAGTAAACTACAGTACTTATAAGATGCTTGGGGAAAAGATATCTGGCTAATTTAAAATTATGTAAAATGGCATTCTTGGCTCACACTTTTGCAAAGAAATCCTCACTGCCTTAAAAAATACATTTAATAAAAGAAAGAGAGCAATGCTCAATGCTGTCACTGTGGATATTAATGTTCATTGGACCTACTGTAGTGATCAATTAAAGCTATGTTAATTCTACAGGTTATTCTAAAATTCGTTTTATTGTTTGATTGAATTTTGGGGGGCATGGGTTTTTTAAATTAAACTTCTCCTGAGTTTATTAGTTACAGTTACTTTTCTCCTAAAATGATAGAAGGGGTCATGGTCCAAGAAAAGTTAAGAGTATCCATTTGAAATTCTTGACTATATGGATTCTAGATAAGATACACTTTATATTATTAGAGATTTATTTCTCCTTAGGAAGGATTCCTGAAAAATTTCAAACATATACAAAATTATAGAACATAGTATAGTGATCTGACATATAACCATGCTGATATTTTGCTACATTGTTTAACTATTCCTGCTTTTCTCCACTCTGAAGCATATTAAAGCATCTCATTTTAATACTAGATGTTTCAGTAGGCATCTCACACAATATATATAGACTTTTCCTTACAAAACTAGTGACATTTACTCTAGGTATTTTACTTTTTTAATAGAAGATACAGAATAATTAGGGTTATTCTGCTCATATTATTTTATTCTATTGAAGACAGTGACTGAGTTTTTTTCCAATGATGTTTTTGCCTATTTTGCTTTCATTAATGGATTCTAATTTAGTAAATTTTGCATAATATGTAATGATGAAGAACCACATTTTAATTCTTTCTGAGGGCTTTTGGGTTGTGCTGCTTAGAGGAAACTCATCTTCAACAATATGCTTGGGCTGTGTGAAGCCCTGTTTTTTTTTTTTTTTCTTTTGTTCTTCAAAGTGTAATTTCTTTAATATACTTGCAACCATGCATTCATTACCTTTTTTTTAAAAAATAAATTCCGTAATAAATTAAATAAAGCACTGTGTGGGTCATTTTTGATTAACCTGATTTTAAAAAATGATTAACTAAAGAGATAGGGGGAAATAGGATGTGCAGTGAAATCAATTTATGAGTATATATACCATCAAGAGATTGTGTGTAATAGTGTATTAAAATACACTTAATGGTAAAAACATGACTCATTCATTGAAACTGAATTAACACTTGTATGCTTATAATAGTATTTGAAAGGCTGTAAATATTGAAGCAAAATCCTTCACTTTCAGCCAGAAATATAATTCCTATATGTGGTTTCATGCTATGCAAATTTCATTACAGGAAAATGTTCATGATGTTTACTTTAAGACAGTATTTCTCGTAAAGTTCAAGTTTTAGGGAGGAACATTTTAGTAAGAATGGAGTAACGTATCACGAGACCCAGTTAAGCACATGGCATCACACATCACTGTCCTTATCATGGGATCACTGTCCACATCACCTGTTCTCATCATCTGGGAAATTTCTGTAATCAAAACTTGGAGATACAGTTATACTCCTCCATTATTTGCAAGAAATAATATAATATGAATCTTTTTTATTTTAGGAATGTTATATTCATCAAAACGTTGAGATATGTTTAAACTGAGCGAACAACGAACAAATTCAATTAAGGCTATTTTGACTAGAAAAATATAATTTACCTTCTGTTAAAAAACAAACAAATAGCAAGAAATTACTGTCCTAGTAAAAAAAGATGATCCTATTAGGACTGTTCTAAGTGAGCATTTTCTTTCTTACTTCTTCTTCCTCCTTTTCCTCCTCCTCCTCTAACCCCTTTTCCTCCTCTTTCCCCTTCCTCCTCCTCCTCTTCCTCCTCCCCCTTCTTTACCAGTTTTGTATATTCTCTTTAATTTGTGTTGGATTGCAATTGATGGCAGTTTTTTCTCACTCCCCACTTCCCCACCACTTGCCCCCCATTTCCTTCTTTTCCTTTCTACTCTTTACCTGCTCTTTACCAACTTACATGGCTCAGAGCTGCTTGTAGCATCTGATGCCTACACTGAAACGTCCATAAGAGGAACAACGTAAGGATCAGCTGGGGTGAATCTGCCTCCACACATGCTAGTTTGAATACTTACATTGTCTTGATTGAAGACAAGATTACTCAGTTAACGAGTGCTGCTGACTAAGATGATTTTTCTTAAAAGCTTGAATTGTGAGGCCAATGTAAAATGCAGTTTTATTCAACAAATTCTTGACCTTTTTCTACAATGAAAAAAGTTTCACCTTAAAAGAATTTTGTTTTTTTATTAAAAGCTTTTAGGCTCATAATTTTCTGTTTATAATAGTGGAACACACAGGTCTGGATTTCTTTTTTGTAGTGTGCAAAGGTCATCCTTCTGAGTAAAGTATTTTAGCTGCCCCAAAATATGAGTAAAAAAATAAAATTCAGAAACTTTGACTAAATTTGACAATTAGGGGGGTCATGATCCTCAGTTTGAAAAAGAACAACAAATATGTCTTTTAAAATATTCATATAAGATTCAGACATACAGCCTTGTCAGGTTGCCTTATCTCTCTGTTTCCATTTAAGACAGTCAAGAAAAATATTCTCAAATAGATTATTATTCCCCCATAAATGGGTTTGAACAAGATTTTTCAGAGGGTGATTGTTGGAAAAACTTTACTATGATACATTTTGACTACTAAAATAGGGTTTTGGAAAACAATTAGCAATTTGACTCCTTTCCAAAGTGCTATTGGACAGACACTCCAGGACAGTCCATTTCTAAGGAAAGAACAAGTTAAGGATAATATATAACAGAGCTGAATTTTTGTGAAGACAGTTCTCTTCTCTTTTAGAATGGGATCAGTATTGCTGCCCGAGCTCATGTTTACATGTACAAACCGGTTTGTATGTGGTGGGGTTGACTGATAGGTTGGATCGGGTTAAGGAGGAGTATTGGGTAGATGAGGGAGAGGAAACACGTTATACTATCCTTTCAAGTCAATCAGATAATCTGACTGTTCTTTCATCTGCCTTCCTCTGCCATTGACAATCAAGTCTGTCAAATCAGTGAAACTAGTTTTTGCATGTATGCAGAGGTTTATGTCATGAGCTCCATTACCTTGCTCATGCAAACATAGACATAACATACTTCAATCCGCTTGTTGAAAACTACACAGATGTTAATGGGTGTGCATGTGTGTTAGGAGAGAAACCAGACTGAAGTCAAATCCAACAATGTATTTTCCTAATATTTGCCTTATTATATGACAGACCCAAATAATTGATAAAGCTTACAACTAAAATGCTTCTTTATAGAAACATTTAGCAATATTTTCTCCATATTGTTGGATTCAAATTAGCAATAATTCTGAGATTTTATTGAGGGTTTTCATTAATTAGCTAGGAGAGCAGGTACTGTAATTCACACACGCACACACACATTTAAATTTTAAAATATTATTTGCAAGATTAAACATAAAATCTTAATAAAATCCAGAGAGAAATACAGAATTTAGCCAATAAAAAAACCTAAATGTGTCTGATCTCTTGAAGATGTTACTCTGTTGAAATACTTAAATCCAGATTAAGCTTATCAAGCCAACATACTAGCTGATAGGACACAAACTTTAAAATATTTGGACTACTCATTTTTAGTTCTCATGCGCTTTATGTGGCTCAACATAAATTCAGTCTGCTAGCATGCCTTATTGATAAGCTATCTGCTAAACCTAATGAAAAAAATCTCTAAGAAGCTGTTTTCACATTCAAGGACTCATTTTAATTTCTAAGCTTTCACCTCATTTTCTGTAACATATTTCTCTCAAATAATACATAATGACAAGGATGCTTCTTTTGGTTAGTGTGTGTATGTGTGTGTGTGTGTGTGATTTAATACTCATCTAAATTATGTAACTGTGTATAGTTTGAGATGGTTTTATGTACATTATCTACTTTGCTTTTCAGAAGCATCCTCAGGAATAAGCATCATGAGTATTATTAAAGCTATTGAAGAGATACATAAATTGGGGCTTGGGAAAGTTAAAAGAATGGGCCAAGGTGAAATAGCTCAGGAGTAAGAAGAGGCAGTGGTGTTCAGTGCTTGCTGCCATGCTTCCCTAGTGCTGCCTTTGTTTCTTTTAGGTGATTTCAACCCATTGGAATCAGGCGGTTATTAGTTTCCCTAATGATTTGTATTCAGAATTCCCTCTCTGATAAAAGATCAATTTTTTACTTCAGAGCTATTATACAATAATACTACAGATTGTTTAACTGGATTATCTTAGGTTAAATGGTGAAAGAGTATAATAGTTTTAGTTTATATGAAAGTAAAAGTATTCCTTTATCTGGTGAATAAAAGCTTGAACTTTATTAAGTGATTTCCCCCTGGTTGTGGGAAATACATCTTTTGTCTGTGTTGGAGAACCCTGGGGTTATTATTTGAGTCATCCTCGTTGGACTACTTTTTTAAAATATAACAACAACAACAATAATAATACAAACATAAGTTACTCTACAAGTATGATGTTAACCTAGATTTCTTCGAGGGCAAAAGCGAATGCAGTTGGGTCTGCCAAAGGCAATAGGAAAAGAAAATTAAACGCGTATTAATATTAGAATTGGGTATATGTGGCTGTATCAAGTGGAAGCCTATTTATTAGAGTACATTTTTTGTTAGTTTACTTTTCTATTAGAATCCTTCAAGCAAATCTCGAAGTATTTATCTGAAATCTGGTTTCTTTTTCAAATTCTCTTAATGAAAAACATGGAAGATTGGCTGCCACATAAAATGTAGAGACACTACAGTTTCTCTAAAGCACAAACCATTTATAAAGAATATTTCAAACAACAATTCTGGTTTTCCTTAAAATTAGCCTTTTTTGAATGCAAAGTTATTCTTTTATTATCTTTTTCATGAGAATTGTTGACTTAGGCAAGTATTTAGGTTCTCTAGACTTTGAAGTAGTGTTTTAAGTTTGTATCTAAAATATTTACTCAATATGCAATTTAATTTTCAGTTAATAAAGGAAAATAACTTGTGTGATTAAACGTGCTTGGCAGCATGTTTGGTAAAAAATATTTAGGAAAAAAATATTGCTTTACTTAAAATTGTGAGTTGTTTTCTTACTCGTTAAGAATCATCCTGTTCAGTAGGATCACATAATCTTTTGGTGGTAAGGGCCTTAGTATAAAGCAAAATCCTTTTATTAGAAAGGGGGAAGAAAAGAACTGCTAGGACTCCTGATCAGTTTCTTTTCCTTTATTGGATGTTCTATGCTATGCCTTACTCTGTTGTTTGAGTTCTTAAAACTCTCACCTCTTACTTTACAAAGAAAATAGTGTTGGCTGTGCTAGATTCTTTTACCTGTTTTTGCCTATAAATTCTTAATATTATCTTAACTTTCTTCTCTTTGCTTACAGTTTCAAGGACAGACTTGCTTCCACTCTTTCCCAGTCTGAAACCCTAAATTGGTGTTTTATTTCTAATCCTGTCATCCTTCACTGGGGTGTTATTTTGTCTCTTACAGCTCTCTCTCATAGCTCTATTTGTTTTCTCTCCGCTGATTCTTTGTCCTCACTCACTATCTCTTCTACACACTTTGTGGGAATAGACTATCTCAGTCCTCTATTTAACACCTTAGAGTCCAGTCTCTATCCTTATGGCTCTACTGAAACTATTCTCTCCAAATGCTTTACCCCGTTCTTATTCTCTGTAGCTTTCAAATTATTGACCTTTTGCTCCTCCTTGAATGTTTGTGTTTCTTTGAATTCAGTAATATTGTATTCTCTTGGTTCTCCTTCTATCTTCAACCTTGCTGTGTTATTCCTTCTTTCGCAAATCCACTGATTTTTCTTTCAATTTATTGCATGTTGCCATGAGTCGAGCAATGTTAGAGCAACTGTGTTTACAAAAGTGACTAAGAAAGAAAATGTTCCAGCTATCATGGAGCTGCATGCTGTGGAAAGAGCGAGAAAATGAACTAGGAAACATGCAAGTAATATAATTTTAAATGGTAGTTAAATCTTATGGAAAAAATAATAAAGCAATTATGTATAGAGTAACTGGATCAGGAGAGCTATTTACCTGGTATGGCCAGGAATGTTCTCTCTCTCTTTTATTTCTTGTTTTGGCTGCTTTGGGTCTTCGCTGCTGCAACACAGGCTTTCTCTAGTTGTGGCGAGCAGGGGCTACTCTTTGTTGGTGCGTGGGCCTCTCATTGTGGTGGGTTCTCTTGTTGCAGAGCATGGGCTCTAGGCGTGTGGGCTGCAGTAGTTGTGGCACATGGGTTTAGTTGCTCCTCGACATGTGGGATCTTCCTGGACCAGGGCTCGAAGCCGTGTTCCCTGCATTGGCAGGCGTATTCTTAACCACTGCGCTACCAGGGAAGTCCCAGGAATGTTCTCTCTTAAAGAGAGGCTGTCTTATGAAGACCAGAGTAAGAGGGATCCTGGAAGAGGAAAGAACTAGAAAGCCCAGCCCCAAGAATGATGAACCCAGTAAGAATGGTTCCAAACTGTGTTGGCAGGTTGGTTTGGCCCATGATCCCCTTTCCCATCCTCTAGTTCAGTGCTCAAAAACACCTGTTAATTTGAATTGCCGCATGATTTTCAAAGTACGTTTGTGTTTATGTTATAATAACATAGAGTTTTCAAGTTGTGTATCATTTCCTTTAATTTAAAGAATAACTTTTTGTTTACCAGCATGGGTTGCATCTGACACATATTTTACACCTTCTGAAACCAACTCATTGTGTTTGAGGCTGGTGTTTATAATGCAATAAACCAGCAAATATAAAGAAGTATATTACTTATGTGGAAAAACTAAATGGGAAAAAAAGTCTACAACAGGTCATATGATAGCTTTTACCTATCTTCATGGTCAAGTTTTACCTCTGCATAGCTAATCTGATTGATTGCTGCCTCATCAATTATTATGTCTGAAAACTCCAAGTTAACAATACTGTGAACAGTTCAGTAATATCAATGAGGTGAAGCCTCTTTGTATTATATTCGGAATGTGATTTAAATAACATGAAAAAACAATCCTTGCTTTTTTTTTTTTTGTCTTTAGCAGTTCTCTGGGTTATAGATAATGAATCTGAGGCAGTTAGGAATTGGTAAAGGGAATATGATTTTCAAGAGTACACTATTAGGCCCTGGTGTCAAAGAACAAAGATAACATCTGCTTCACAGGCTTTCCGCGGACAGAAGGAGAGAAACCCTCTCCATCATTATATGCAAAAGAACATTATCCAGTACATGGAATGCCCATACGAGGGTTTAGAGGTAAATGGGGATTTAACTGTATTTCACATTTTAGTATAGTACTGGTATAATACTTTTGGAAGACTACCCCATGTTAAATATACATACACGTCACTGTTTTTAATAATTTTTAAGAATTATAACCAAATCTTAAACAAGTGTTTATATTGATTTTTATATGTTTTAAGTTAATGTTATATATAATGAGATGTTTATATTATTTTAGAAAAGAAAACGTGAGCAATTAATTCTTATTATTTAACTTTTTTTTTTCTTCAAGAAGAACAGTGCATAAATGAGACTAAAATTCATTTGCTTTTAACATCTGTATACAAGGTATATGCTAGTGAATCATCTTAGTATATGAATACATGTATATTAATATTTGCAGAATTTTAAAATATGCATACTTTATGTTTCTGTTTAAAAAATAATGAAAACAACCAGGGGATTTATAAATATTTCTGAAGAAAGTCCTTGTATCTTATAGCCAAATTAGTTCTGAGTTTGGTATTTGCTCCTTACAACCTAGCTAGGGAGAGGACCATTAGCTTCCCTGGAGCTTTGGAACCTTGGGGTTTTGCCTTTGGAAATTAAATATTTAATATTGCTTTGTCTGGGCTGGCTTTGAACAGAATCCTTCTTTCCTTCCAATGCAATGTCAAAATTCATAGAAGAGCAACAGCTCACATTGTCTATTGAAATCAAATCTGACTCCTCGCCCCTCCTTTCTCCCACTTCTGCCCTTGGGATTGTGACATCATTACCATCTCAGAACCCCTGGGGTTGTTGTTCTTGTTAAAATGAAGTGAGATTAGGGTTCTAGGAGAGAGCAGTCAAATATTTGAGCACTAATCATGCCTGGATGTCTGTTATTACTTTTCAGGCAGTGAAATTCTTTAGGCTTCAAGAATTATACTGCAGTCACTTAATGTGAATGTGGACAGAGAAGAATACAATTGGGTGAATCACAGAGTCAATCTGCTTTTTAGAGCGTTCTTTGAAATGAAAGATGCATCTATTTAAATGTTATCTGGTATATGAAAGCGACATTTAACCCCCAAGGAAACAAGGGAACTACTTAAAAGGAATAAGACTTTTATTAATATTTTTCAATCAAATGTTGCAATCTCTTTATCCTTTTTCCTTTTGTAATTTTCATGTTGGCCTATGTAAGTGCTTTGTCCATGTAATACTCACCCTCTCTAGGAAAGTCATCAGATGGGGTGAGTTTATTGAAAAAGAAACAGAATTAAAATTTCAATGACAGTGGTTCCAATAGTGTCTGTTTAGAGCTTATCTTCTCAATGTCAGGGCTTTCTGGTTATTGGTTCGGGACTTTTGGGATTGGTTCTTTGATGCTCAGGTGGATGATGTCAGCATCAAGAAGTGACCTTACTTTAATTCTGGGGGTTTCTGGCGGTTGCTGGTATTTAAGCATTGTGGATATTGTTTTTTTCACTGTGACATTCAGAAACTGATGGATTTCTGTGGCTGAAGTATTTAAATTAGAAAAGACAGAATAGCTCAATCGACAAAATAAAGAGGTTGTTATTGTATCTTCTCCTAAAAGATGACCAGTGGAAAAACAATGACTTTGTGTCATATTTTGATAGATTTTATAATCTATTGCAGTAAATAATATTTAAATAAGCTTTATTATAACATACAATATATTTGGGAGAAAAAACACACATAAAGTGATGACTAAATATGAAATTGGAATAGCATAGATACTAAATTTTTAATCTCTAAAATTGAAGAAATGTTATATGACCTGAAAGTCCTTTTCCAGCTTTACAACCTTAAACATTCAATAATATGAGAGAAAAAAGACATTAGTGATGTGAATGGAATTTACCTAAATATAAAATATGAACTTGAACCAGTGAAACATATATGCTTTTTTAATGCAGTATCAAAAACTGTGATGTTATATGTCAGCAGAAGAATCAATTCACTTATATATTAAACAGAAAATTTTAGAGATTTAAGAAAATTTATTTTAACATATTTCTGTCATGCTTTCTGCCAGAAGTACAATGTGATTCAAAAGCATTCATTTGGATAATTAAAATTCTTTCTGCTAGAATAATCTGGTGTTAGTGTTTGGTGCCTTTTTGATCTCACTTGCCCCTAAAGTCCATATCACAATTACTAGTTCCTATTTTGCCAATTTTATTAAGAATACTTGTGGCTTAAAAATTCTTAATAGTTTCCTTTTAAAATTAAAATGAACTTTAATGAACAAAGTTTCGTTGAAGAACATTTACTGTATTTCTAAATATTTGCTTTTAATTATAACTTCAGCCATATTTACTATTCAATTTTCTTTTATAGAGATATATTTCATTTATAAACTAAAACTACCTTTCTTTTGGTCATTATGATTATATTTTTCACTTCTTTCTAAAGAAAATTTGTTTATCTTTGGGCCTTTTTAGGCAACAGGCTACCTTGTTTGTCAACAAGTTTTTTTCTGCCACTGTGTGTCCAGTCACCACTATCTACAATGCAATCCTAGTGACAGTGACCTTTACTTAGGAATATTCCTGTTTTCTTTCTACCTGCAGATAGAGGAGGTAGCTGATATCCTGAAAAGTTCCATAATTTTCATATTGTCCCCCCAAGTATATAGTTTTTGATGAAATTTTTACATATCTCTAATAACTTTAGGAAATGTTGATATTTCTTGTGAAATTGGGCTACTGATCCCTACCCAGCTAGAACAGGGAAAATGAGAGCTGAATGGCTGTGTCAAGGGAAACTATATAACATAACTTTACATAGCAGCCCAGGCTTCATATGAAATTATAAACAAACACAACAAAAAATGAACGCCAGACTGTATTAATTTTAAATTTCAGCTACAACCTTATTCAAAGATTTTCTTTGATTTTTCTTTTTGTCTGATAATTAGCTGAGAAGTCAGGGATGATTGACAGGTACAACAATTCAAATGAAAATATTTCACAAACTCCACATAAGCATCTCTTGATAAAACTCATCTGTTTTGATGAGTGAGTACATAAGATGCTTCTATTTAATACAGAAATGTCTATACTTTGTACATATTTGATCACTGGTGCATCAACTGGCATTTTGTAAACAAATACCAAACATTTTACTGGTTGTCAAAGATAGTAATGGTATATCAAAGGCTTGATGAGGTGAAGTATTTTAAAAGTTCTATGTACTTATAAGTCAAATTTTAACTATGTAACACCCTCTAAGTCTGGTGAAATAAACGCACTTATGAAAATTACACTATTTTTGGAATGGTACTAATAGAATTATGATCTCATATTTCTATTTCTAGTTTTGGCTCAAATCATAAAGTGCACAAATCAAAAAATAAAATAATTTTAGTAAGAAAATAGACAAATGTTATTTTTTATTTTCTTGTTTCCTTCGAATTCACTGTGTGCTATTTGAACAACTATTTTCAATGCAACTTTACATTTTAAATGCCTTTCTATAGTTCATTTATCTGACAGGAATAGTACTAATAAATAAAGACAATTATCACTCTCCATTTGATGTTCGATTAGAATAGAGGTAAATTATCACGGATCCCAAATGACAGAGGAGAAAATTGGAGGAGAGACAAGTTAAGTCAGGTGGCAGGCTTACACAGGAAATAAATAGTGGCTAAGATAGTATAAAAACATCAATCTCTGACCTCTAATTCAGGGCTTTCCACAACTGCAGTATGATTAATCAATACCAGGAAGCAAACTAAGTATCAAGAAAAGACCCTCCATTTGTATCAGTCTTTCCTTTATGTGGTTGGAATCTAAAATACCAAGTGCATCAGGAATCAAAAGTCAGAAGCTTTGCCTATTTTAGTGACTTTTGACAGTCTTTTTTACTATCAGGAGATTTGATAATAAACACAGACATTTACCAAGCCCAAATATGTAAACTACTTTATAGATATTTTGCTAACACGTGGAAAATAAGCTCTTTTAACAACCTACTTTGATTTACTTTTATTTTTATACTGAGAGAGGGCCCAGCTAGATGCTGAAATATGTATTGCCTTATGGGCTGCAGTTGGCAAGGGCTGTTCGTGTTAAAGAGTCACACATTTCAAGGAAGATTGGATGCATCTATATTTATGTCAGAAGAAATCATAGATTCTAAGAATTTAAAGTGTTACCAAAAGGCAAAACATGGCATTTGGCTGAAGAGATAGCAGTATTCTTCCCTGTTGAGGTTCTTCTCTCTAAGGCTTAGTTTTCTAACCAGAGTTTTGGCAAGCAAACATTCTTACCTTGTGGGGGATAGTCGTCTTTTGAGTCTTTGACTGAAAAGAAAAGATAATTATACAGATAAAGCAATTTAAATCTAAGGTGTGGGAAGGTATTTAGTAGAAGAGCAGACACTCCCTCCCTGCTATTGTTATCCAGGATATACTCTCTTTGGAAGTTTACTGTAATACTTTCTCCAGTGTGTTGAAATTTCCTTTGCATCCAGCTCTGCTATAGAGACAACATCATGACAACAGTGACATGACTTGTTTACAAGAGGGTGGTATAAACAGCAAATGTTCTTCCTTAAGACAGCTTTCTTGCTGAACTTCAACAGAAAAGGGAGAAGAAATGTGGAAGAGAGAACAGAAGGGGATTATCTTGAACTTGTAGAGTCACATCAAAGGCAGAGGAGAGCATGGCTGATGGTGTCTCTTATCTTCTTTTGATATGTAAGGAAGGACCTTCAAATTGTACAGGGTCCTCAATGTGGAAGGTTATATATGGCCTATTATAGTGTGCCTTAATATTTCAAGATATCACCTGGTTTGAAATTAATTAAATGAAAGAAATCAAACAAGGGAAAACAGAGGAAGATAAAGATAGAGACAGAGAGAGATAGAGATGATAGAAAAATAGAGAAAGAGGGAGAGAATTACAACCCTAATACCTGTTCCAACCTGTCTTAGTCCACTCTCTGACCTAGGATGTTGCAACAGAAACTCTCTGAAGGAATTTTAGTTATAGGAAAGCCCATCCCATCTTTATGATCTTGTGTTAACCTTATTTTTTTCCCTAGAAATAATGATAGTTTGCATAACACATTTCAGATTATACCTGATCATATTGCAAAATATTAATTTGCTTCTTGCATGAGAAATAGAATTAAATAAAAGTAAGCTAAATGTTAGCGCTTTGAACCATCATTTGGATCATGACTGCTAACTGGACCCTGATACTGATTAAAGACCTACATGATTATTATTCCTAGGACCAGAGAAGCCTTAGAAGTATCTGTGGGAACACAGTAGTCTGGTGGCAGGGGGCTCTGCCAGACCTCCCTGGAGCTGAGCATGGAAGGTGGGTCACTTCCTTAGATGTTAGGAAAAATCATCTGGGTAAAATGGAGTGAATATTCTGGGTACAGTGTCATGGATTTGCTAGTCCAGTCTCCTCAGGTTTCTTTGGGACATATGTTTGTGCTTTGTGAAATTGTGGAATCACTGCAGGTGCGTAGTACGTGGTTTTTGTTATTAACATACATGACCTTGAACCCCAGTACTCTTGCTTATTGGCAGGCAGGTAGCCTCACACAAGTGATTTAAACTCTCTGAATCTCTGATTTCTGATATATAACACTGGGCTAGTATTGTCTCCTTTATAGGAACGTTTTACTATTAAATGATGCATTAAAAGTACTTTAGACACTATTAATCCCAAGGCAAATGCTGGTTATCATTGTTACAAGGAATGAGTCATAGAGATGTCCCGAGAATTCTCCTCAAAGCCCGGTCCCTACACTCTAGCTTAAAGCTTCTTGAAGATAAGGACCAGATTCAGAAACTCTTGTTTTTCATAGTACAGAATATACACATATTGGGACTTCAAGATTGGGTTGCTTCTTGGGATCAATTATTCAAATTTCTTGGAGTCATGGTAGTAAGACAATGAAGAAACAATAGTAATTGTATCATTATGATGTGTGCAGGTGGTCATGGTTTTTTCTTTTTAACATTTATTGAATTCCTGATATGTATAATGCCTCGGGCAGGTGCTGTAGGTTATGTAAGGATACATAGGAGCTCCTAGGAGAGGAAATACATTTCTAGTGGAGGAAATTTATTAACACATGAGGCAGAATAGATAAATGAATTAAGTGATAAATAGATGAACAAGACACGTATTGTAAGAAATCAGGAGGAGTGATTAGTTATAATGGTATGGGGGGAGAGGGTGGATGTCAGGAAAAGATGGTGAAAATCAAACTGTTGGATCCAAGTAAGACTGTAATAGTTTGAGAGACAAAAATACAGAAAGGAAAATGTACAGCATGCACAAAGGCAGGAATCCATAAATATCATTGGATTTGTCTAAGGGAATGTTAGTAGATGTGTGGGGGATGCTAAAATATAGAGTGAGAAATCTTCCCGTAAAAATTTTTTTCTTCTTAGCCTATTTCCGGATATTGATGGAGATATTTTTGGGAAATTCCAACTTAAGTACATGTGAACAAATGAAAAGCTAATTTTTATAAGAAATAACAGATCTTTGTACTAATTTTACTTAGATTATGGTAATAAATATTATATTTCCATTTTAATTTAAAATGATGAGCATGATGGCTAAAAATAAAATGAACCAAGTTTTATGCATGTTGCATTTTAACAAGTTGGATGTCTCATTGGAATGCACTGCCTTCTTGCTCCTCATTTATTTTTGGAATTTAATAAGGCGCCTGTCATATCTGCCTCAAGGCTAAAAAACATCATGGGGGAGAAATCCAAAGTACTGTCATGTTTGAGTGACATGGAGCCAATTTTATTTTATTTCCTTTTCATGGGGTGGTGGCTGAAATTAGCCAGTCTGACTTCTAAAAGGGCATCGCCATACCATCTGTTATAAAGGCCTTGTGCTGGTTAACTGGTAATGACATTGCCCAGTGACATTTGTCAGGTGGATTTGACTCAGAAAACTAGTGGAGGATTTTCATTAAAAAATTAATTCTGTGCATTTTACTGCAAAGCTCATTCTCATGATAGATTCTGGTAGAGTGCCACATATCTCCAGAAGTGGGTCTCATTACCTGAGAAACTTGGGAAGGTAATAACTTCTTTATTTCTTCTTTGTGCTCCCAGAGCACATAATTAACATACTGGCTCATTTAGCTCAACTCTCCATAGGATGAGGCTGTGTGAATACAATGGAGACTTCAAAGAAACTGTGGCAAACAAGTGTGGTTTCTGATTCTCATCCAGGATGAGGGGAAAACTTTGCTATTTGCTGCTTCTTTCTTTCAAGTTGATGTTTAGTACAATGTGACTTTTTAAAATAGAATCACAATATGTTAGGATTTAAATGGAACCATAATATTTTAAAGAATTTTAAGACCGGGTATCACAGACTGACCTTGCTGTTGCTGAATTATTTATAAAATTGGAAATTGTAGTTAGCTGAAGGATCTGTCTGAGGCATAAAAATAAATTGTGTACCCTTATACAGGTATGCTGTTATAATAACTGAAATAAGCACTGCTAATGTTTTGTTAATTAATTCTGAGTTAAGGTCCATTTTTTTACTAGTTGCCATAAGGAACTAAGTTAGTTAAATAATGTGAACTTAAAACAGGTAAACATAGTGCTATTATGTCAAATAATATGTACTGTGAACAAAGCCAAGAATTTGTAGCTGGTCAGCTCTTCTTACCTTATTATTTAGAATGTCCTGCCTTTTGGGTAAAAGGAAAAGAAATAGTCAATCTAAACCAGTTTTTAATGACTTGTGGCTTCTTGGGCACAAAGAGAGATCCATTAGCTCTTCCCTAAATTCCAGAAGACCCCTGAGCTAGGATCAAGAATTGAGTTTGGCTTTAAAGTACCTTGTATATATAGGTGTGTGTTGGATGGATAAGTAAGGGAGGAGGAGACCATTGTAGACAAGTGTAACCCTGAGTTTGTGTGGCTACACTCACTCTAATTCCAACTGTGTAGGCTGGATCAATCCTCAGTTGCATGGAAGATAATTTAGTGGTAAGGCCATATCTAAACCATTAGATATTGAGCCATCATGTAAGAAAAAAATGTGAAATATGAGATAGCAAAATGAACTCAGTCACATGGGGAAGATGCTGTACACTTTAGCATTCTCAAGGAAACATGAATCATGAGATGTCAACAACTATCTTTTGACGTGTTGGCACTCAACATTTTTTTTTCCTTTCTGATGGAACTCCAAGGCAATATTGTATAGATTCCCTAAAATATTCTGAAAGCCATCAAGAAAGCATTTTAGCACTTTTTTTGGTAAACGATGAATTTAATTTAAATAAACTCATTCCTTGGAGAGAATCTGCCTCTTGATTATAGCTGGACTTCATCTTATTTTACACAACCTGTCTCTCTGGGGCATAATTTTTCAGTCAAAGAAACAGAAAAATTTATTGGCTGTTTGACTTGGATGTTTCGCTGGTTCCCAAACATTGTTTAACTGGTCATTGATAACTGGTGCTGAAAGTTGAATGGGGATTGGGTGAACTATGTGTATTCAAATTAATGAAAGATTTAAAGTAAATACTAATGAAGAAAAAACAAGGGGACAATTTTTAAAGTATTTCACTCTTAGTAAACAATTGCATTTATTATTGTAGTGGTGATCTTCCAAGAGAGGAATCATTCTGAACAGACTGAAGCCTTTAGTCCATGTCTCTACTTACAGATTCCAAGCTTAGAACTGCTTTATTTAATGTAAATGTATCCCTAATGATATTTGCTGTGGAATTGTGTAACGCTTCTCCCATGAGCAGCTCAGAATAGCTCCCAGGCTTTGAGTCTAGTCTTTATTCCTGGAGCTGGCAAGAGTAGGTTGTCATGGAGCTAGGCGAGAAATCAGCAGCCTCTATTTATGTTTTAGGTGAGAGGATACTGTCTTCTGTAAAGTTTTAGAACTAGGCTGTACTGCAGGGATATTAGTCTGAGTGCTTAACAGAGAGTGTTCTGCACTTGGGGGCTCAATGTGGTTTATTGACAGTGATGAGAGAGATTCCATATTCGTATCCCAAATACAAGGCCAGTTGTCACCCTTCAATTATCCTCTCACAAATACATGGGCTTCTCTTCTCTTCAGTAAGAATCATTGTGCTACTTGAAGAGTATTTCCCCTACAACCAGAAATTCCGGGCGATAGAATCGTTTTCCTTGACAGAAAGGCATAATGTTGCTGACTTTGCAAATGTATGTTTGTTTGTTTTTTTCTTTGAATTTTAATGTTTTTTCACTATTTCTCTTAGCATTTCAAAGCATCCAGCTGATCTGGATTTGAACCCCAAATCTGCTACTTACCAACTGTTTGATGTTAAGTAATTAAAATTATGCTGTTAAATTAGTAAAAGCACTTCCTTAAATTTTTGTCAGAGAAAAATTATTCAATAAAATGAGTTTGGGAGATCATGTGATATGTGTCCTAGAACTTGAGTCCACCAATTTAAGACTCATATGTGTAAAGATTCTTTATCAAAAAAGTTTTTAATTTGGATTTTTTATTTCATTGATAAATGAAAAAAAAACTAAAGTGCTTTTGCTGGGTTACCTGGAAACCACCTATGACAAAACGTTCCTGCTGTGACTTCGGTGTCTAATTTTTTATAATTGCATTTGTTTCAGATGATGGTTCTTTAATGTGTGTGATCTAGAGGGAAATAAAGTTTTGCAGATATGTGAGGCATTAGTGAAAAACAAAGACTATATGACAACATAGTAGACTGTAAGAACAAATTGTTTGCAGGTATTTGAATAGAAAAGGATGAGTGCTATTCACATAGTCCCTGACAGTCAGGCTCAAATTAATATTGCAAGTGACATTTAGTTTCAGCTGCATAATATCATCTATCAAATTGAAATTAGGTTGTTAATCTAAACTTTAGAAGTTGCATAATTTTATACTTAAAATTTTTATAGTTGCCCAAGGGCATAAACTTATGAAATTTAAACCTAATTTTATATTCATGAATTCATATGTATAGTTAAGTAATATAGCACAAATAATCATTAATTTAGGAGTCAAAGAGAATGTTTCTTTTAAAAAATGTTTCTTATACTAATCAAATTTGAGGATAGCTACCCTGTATAATGGTGGTGGTGATGATGATGGTGATATCTATGACCTTGATCCAGAACCACAGAAAACTAAGAGCTGGCTCTAAAGTTCCACAGTTTTAGAGTTATTGGTTTTCCTGATTTTCCATCTGTAAGTTTTACTTGAGGAATCACGATTCTAAAGCTGCATTCCAAAGAAATTTTTTGTATATAAACACAGAAAAACCTTGTTATAGCATATTAATACTCTACATGCAAGAGGTCAGATTATAGCCCTAAAATACTGCTATTATATTAAAAAAGTTGTAAGTAAAATCACTAGCCTACTTCAAAACCACTATAATTCAGAGTAGCATATTAATTTTCGATCTTGAAAGGCCTAGAACTGAATTCTGTCTTACCATTTGATTGATTTACTTTGTAATCTTGATCAAGGTATTTAGCTTGGGTCATTTGAAGTCTCCTCATCTGTAAAATGCAGGCCCTCAGTCTACCTTGGAAGATTACTTTGAGTCTGGTAACTGTCAAAAATGCCTGGACTGGGCTATCTCCTATGGGGTTTTCCACAAATGTTCAGTCTTACACCATTCTATCCTTCTGCGGGTGGAGATGCCTCCTCCCTCTCCCCTTCAATATCAGGTCTCCCTGACACCTCGTGCTGGAGGCAAGGTAGAGCTGAGTGCCATATGTCTAAAGGCAGTGTATCTCAGAGAGAAATCTACCATAACCTTAGCAGATGGTTGGTTTTACTTTTTAGGTTTAAACATTGTTTTAATCCTTTCTTAAAAGTAAATCAGTCAAACTAGTCAAAAGCACCTACCGTCTTTGTGGGCCATGACTGAGCCGTGCAAATATTGGGTTGGCCAAAAAGCTCATTCAGGTTTTTCCGTAACATCTTATGGAAAAAGGAAAATGAACTTTTTGGCCAACTCAATAAAACAGCAGCTGAGACAGACACAGGTCTTTTCCTTTAGAATCAAACATGAAAGTGTTAACTGACTGGAAGAGGCACCCTCTTTGATGTAGTCCACTTTGCAGTCCTTTGGCTTACTTTGTGATACACCTGGATGGTGTATTAATGACCACGGACCAAGTGGTGATGTCTTTCAGTGTTTGCTTTTTTGCAGCTGTGATTCATACATGAGGAGGGGCCGCTCTTTCTTTAAAAACAAAACCAAACCAAACCTGGTGCTTAATACATTGACTCAGAGTGACAGATGCGTGCATGGCTTATTCATAAATCACTTCACTCATTTTAAATGGCACTCGATTTTTTCCCAAAGAACAAACTGTTTGCATCTTATATTTAAATTAGGGATAAACAAAAAGTTTTGGTAAATGAATTCTAACTGGTCACCTGTTTAGAAAAGGAGAATTACTCTACTTGACAAAACAGCAGTAAATTAATATATATAGCTAGTTGTATTAACCTTCAATTTATGTTGCTTTGAAAAATGTATAGGTGCCCTGAAGTTGGCATTACAGATGTGTGTGGAGCATTTCAAGATCCTAGCTAAAGAGAACTAGGAAGTATTGCAAACAAATTTTTGAGAAGTAAGCACAGTATAGGAGTCCTCAGCTGGCATGTCTCTGTGTTTCTCCAGATGGCCAACAGATGTTCATATTTGATTTTGTAAAAAGGGGACTGCCTCTGAAGTACACAATTTCAACACTAAAATTTTGACTTTAATGAGAATATTAGAAACATAATTTTTGTTCCTAGGAGACTTTTTTAAAAGTTAAATTTAGAAATTAAAAGTTCATACAAGCCAAGGAAGTATTTCTACAAATTGAGTCAATTATTTAAATATACTTGCATGGAAGAGGTATTTAAAATTAAATCAAGTGGAGAAACATAATTTCTCTAGAAGTAATTTACATAAAGAGCTTTGTGCTGCAAACTGCAGAAATAAGTTTAATATTCATTGCATAGCTCTATTCCAGAAGAAATATTCTTAAATTTTCTTTTTATAGATTAAATCTAGTATTACCAAAGTGTTATGAAATATATGTTTTAACATGGAACAAACTTTTCTCCAGGGTAGGAAAAATTAAAATCTAGTTGGGCAAAATCATACAATGTGATCAATAGGCCTGAATGAGTCTAAAGTGATGGAAGATCAGATTTTTTTTCTTCTTTGCCACTGAGAAGTGACAACATATGTCAGCACTGTGGCAATGGGATATTCATCCATCTAAATATTTGGATTATTTCAATAAAAAGATTGTGGCTTTCATAGACACAGATTTGGGTTCTAAGCTCTAGATACAATAAACCAGAAATAATGGTAAAGAAATAACCTAGAACCATGAATATAAAAATTGACATTAAACAAAATCCTAATTTATTGTATTTGAAATATAGCATTGAAAATAATAAAAAGGACACAAATTGTATATAATTTTTCTTTTCATATTCTGTTTTTATACTTTGCTTAATTACTATGTTTAAGGAGAATTTAGCTAAGTAGTTTCTTTTGATTTTGTTTGAATCTGTTGTTTGTTTTTCTTTTAAAGACATCATTTTCAGCTATTCTAGTGAATAGTGATTGCTATATTAAGTCAACATATTCATATTTTAATTGAACCAATACAAAACTTAATTTGTCTAATGTGCTTGCTATTTTCCAGGAAGTAAAAAGAGACTTAAACCTTAGAAGTAGCTTTACAATGTAGTAAATAACTAAAACATTTCTTTTTTGGGCATTTTGAGAGAATGATGATTTTGCCTCTCTAAGCTGAGAGCTTAAAATCTGAAAACGAAATTACCAAAGATTCTTACTTATAGTCTTATGTGTTGTTGAGGTAGAACATCTTTCAGAATTGCTAGAAAAGAGGGAAGAATTGTTCCACATTTTAAAGTTTGATTTTATTACAGGTTGATTTTATTCTTAATCTCTTTCTTGATACCAAATTAGAGTGAGAAATTAAAGCACTTCTAGTGTAACATTTGTTAAAGGCCTACTCTGTTTTAGGCACTTATTTCAGTTACATTTATTTAACCCTTATTTCCTTATTGAACCAGCATTTCCATCTGACAGAAGAGGAAACCAAGGGTCAAAGGGGTTAAGTGTCTTGCTCAAAGTCACCCAGCAGAAAAGTGGCAGAATAGAAAAAAGGTCCCAGTTCTTCTGACTCAAGGTTTAATGACCTTTTCATTAAACTTCAGTTGCAAGTTCTGTGCATCATAGAGACAGGCTACTATATCTTTTCTTAGAGACAAAAATATACTGAAATGCAAAGTTTAAACTGTACTTTTGAGGGGAAAACTAGAGAAGGTGAGACTTTTTATTAAGATCCCAAATATCTAGGAAGGTAGGATTGAGATTAATACTGGAGAGACTAGATGTTTTTGATAAAAGAAACATAGAAATGTGATATTACCCAGTGAAATGAGAATGTAGGGGAACCAAGACCTTTTTGGAGGTTTTGAAATCAAATTCAGTTAAATGAGTCTGAAAGTAGAGAAAGCCTTTATTAAAGGCACCTGTAAGTTTAAAGGAAAATGTTGGCAAAGTGAAAATTTGTAAGAATTAATAAAGCAAGCCGACTGTAAAGTGGTCCATGTTTTAAAAAATAATTCGACCACTAAGTAGATGTAGTATAGGCAGTAAATATATTTAGGCTCCAATCTTTGGCCTTAGACCATGTGACCACAAATCTCTACTGCCACCTTGTGGTTGCAAGTCTATTTCAGAGACGGGCTCCCTGAGTGTTAAAAAAATTAACCTCTGAAGTGCTGAATAATAGTACAAGATGTGGTAGGTTCTGAACTCAAGAAACAAACAGTCTGGGAGGACAGGGTTACTACGTGAACTCTTGCTGTGGCAATTCAGAAATCCCATAGATTTGGAGAGCAAAGCTCTTTTATAGACATCACAGGATAAAAAACAGGAGCAAGAATAAGAACTAAATTTCATTTCAGGTTCTTTGGTGTTCATGGTGGAAGAAAACATTCTATTTTTAAGCAGATCCCAAACATCAACACAATGTTCATCTGGAAAAATACATTTTAATTTACGGTGTAGAAAGCAATGAGAAAACAGTCTTGCCAATGGGTATCTATAGGTGTATGAGAGTGGAAGGCTTCCAGTTTCTTCTCACATTTAGCTGTATTCATTAAACTGACCAATGGTAGAGGTTGAGCATTTCCTGCAGGTTGTAAGCCAGCTTTGTTGTCAGCCTTGAGCATGTGTTTCAATTATCACATCAAGAAATATCTTTGATTCCAAAATGATCAGTTACTGAAGCTCTGTATGTGATAGCTAATGTGTCTATAAACTCATTAACCCAATGAAGCCACCTAACTGTCAACAGTTGATCAAAATTTGCTTTGTCTTTAGATAATTTCTCTTTAGGTGCCAGTGATCCTCTTGTTTAATTTCACTTGCAGAAATGGGACTTATAAAGTACAAATGACAACAAAAGACCAATCTAAGATACTTTCTCGGATATTTTATTGTCTTGGAAATATTTTAAAAAGTCAATACTTAAGTGTTGTCATTGTTTTTAAGAATGTTTAAGAATGTTTGTTGTGCATCCTTGCTCTAAAAACAAGTCTGTACCAATTACAAGTTATGTAATTTGGGAAAATCATTTAATCTCTTCCCTTATGTGTGTGATGAGGATAACATCAAGATCATAAAGTATAAACAGAGGACATAGAAGTAAAATCCTTAGTGTGCTTTTCAATAAGTGTATGTGCATGTGTGAAAACAATAAACAAAAAAATCTCTTTTAATCAGCATGAACGTGTTGACATCTCATATTTCATTTAGCTTAAAGATGATGGGAGATTTAAGTATTAGTACAAAATTTAGTACAAAAACCTTCAATAATTGATCAGTTGGTATTGTAAGGTACTTTATTTGTGGAGAATATTGGTGGAGAAAGGAGTAAAGAAAAATAAGCAAGTCCCAAGTCAGCCTTTTGCTAAGAGCAGAGGGTGAAACCAAGGCTCATAAGGGACACCAAAACAGACAGACACTGGCGCTGTCTGAGTAAGCCAGCCTGCTTACCCCAGTAATTTGCATTGTGCACCAGTGATTTCCCAGGGAATTTTTAGAGCCTTTTTGAAAATGGTCTCAGAATTATGCCCTAATACAGCACTGCTAATGAAAGCCCTCCTAGAATACCTCATTAGCTCTCACTTTTTGCTAATCCATAAATTCTATCCTTCTTGGTGGACACCTGGTGGTCCCCCTCCCCTCCCCATATCTCAGCAGAGATATAATTGCCAAGGAGTGAAGCGAGGTTTCATATTACCTAGATGTGTGGCTTATGCAGACTCTTCCATGAGTCTGTCTGTTGTCAATAATTAAGAGCTATCAAAACACTTGGCTCATTTACACTTGATAATCTGCAATGAGGGTCCCTGTGATCACCAGCTTCAGTTTTATTATTTTAATACATATAGTGCACAAAGCAGACTGGGCCTTCAGCAAACCACATTAGGGAAAAGATTGGCTTTTCAGCAAACAGGATGTAGCCCAAAGGTTACAACTAGGCAGAACAAACAACCCTCCGAATGATCTTTATTGCTGAGGAGCTTCACAGAGCAGGTGGGACTTTAGAAGCTCTTTTGAACACTGAGATGACGGGACCTGGCAAGACTTAATTGGCAAGCTGTTGTGGTCAAATGCAGAGACCATGAAAATGGGCATGCATTTTGGACCTGCACAGGGCACTAGAACAGTATTTCAAAAAGAATGATCGCTAGAAATAATAGGAAATCACTGTGTATTGACCAAAAGAAATAAAAAGTGTTACTCTTTAGAAAGTGCAAACTCTCAGTAAAAATAAAGAAGGGCAAAGTAGTCTGCATGTAAACAGTGGAAAACACTTGGTAAAAAAGATCAGATTTGTGTTTTCAGCAACATTATCTTAGCATAGGGTTGACTAACTAATCTGATTATTTGGATGGAATTCAGGGCTTTTATGATTTTCTACTTCTAACTTGAGAGGTGAGAGATCAGTGGTATAACTGAAGATGTTGTTACCAGTATTTTCAGATTACATTATGGTTTAAGACACAATTCAGGAAACATAATGTGTAATAAGAAACAATGTCATAAAGATATTTTGATAATAATGTCAGGATATGTTATTTGAATCTACCTCATAAATAAAATGCTTTGTTATAATGTCATTTAAACATTTCATCAGCTCATGTCTTGAGTGGAATCTGGAGCAAAATACCAGGTATGAAATTCTGCTCCCTAGGAAGTGTATGAGAAAAGATACTGGTTTTATAACCTATTGATGAGCCGCATTGATGTGTTTGAAATAATGTGCCAGCATGTCAGAGGGGGGCCAGTGTGCTGTGGAAGGTGTGTACAGGAGACTAGAAAGGTAGATTCAAATCCACCTGTATGAATTTCAAGTGAAAGTATAGCTGGAAATGTTAGGTCAACCCTAAAGGCAGAAGCAGGATTAATGTTGGTTTAAGTAATAACCAAAATAATTAAACTAAGTAACTTGGTGAATGGGGGGAACACTGCTGCTATAGAAGTTCAAGTCTGGGCTACTTTTTATCTAATCCTGCCTTCTTTCTCAGTTTTCTTA
This sequence comes from Hippopotamus amphibius kiboko, assembly GCF_030028045.1. NCBI lineage: Eukaryota > Metazoa > Chordata > Mammalia > Artiodactyla > Hippopotamidae > Hippopotamus > Hippopotamus amphibius. Next base: position 87,299,098 of record NC_080195.1, on the reverse strand, counting down.
ACTTTAGACATTGAGAAATTTTACTTATTTTCCTCAGAGGAGCAGACCATTTAAAAAGTCCAACTAAGAGCTTCAAGAATTTGATACCCATCTTTGCCAGGTTATCCATGATCCTGTTCATAGAATCCTACTTTTGCTTCAGAGTTCAGCATAAATGCCTCCTTAGTAATCTTCTGCTGTAAATAAGTGTAATCTCTTTTCTCAACTTCCAAAGTATCTTTTTTGGGGAATGTATCCATTTTAATCTATGTATAGGTATTTATGTGCCTATAAATCTCCCCAGTTAGGTAGCCTTGTGGAAAAAAAATTGTGTTTTTCCGTTCATGCTGCTTTGCAGAAGCCCTTCATGACTGGCCACTGCTGCCCCTGCACCTTTGTTTCTTTCCATGTTTTACTCCCATCTTGCATCCCAGCTCTGCTAAACCATTGGCTGAGCTCCGCTCGCTGAAATCTTTTTCTTTTCTGTTTTTTTTTTGTTACTGTTGCTGTTGTTGCTTTTTCCCTGGCTGTTCCCTTGGTGAATTCCTTCTAAGCCTTTCGGTTCTCAGCCAAGGTTTCTCTTCCTTTGCAAAGCGCTTCCTGATCCTTTCCTCATATTCATATCCAATTTGATGACCTTTCTCGGTGTTCTCTGGAAATTATCTTCTGCTGTTGTAGTTAGCATTTCACAGGCTTGTTATTAATCTGTTTTCTTGTCTGTTTCCTTGGACAGAGTTTGTGCTGTCTTTGAGATGAGAACTGTATGGCATGTGGTCAATGCACAATAAATATTAAGGAACAGATTTATGAATTAACATTAGTAGAATGTAAGCATCATGAGAGTTGGGACTTTGTTTTATATATCCCCGTATCTCTTGTGCTCGGAACAGTGCCTGGCCCATAGGAAATTTTCAAAAAATAGTTGTCGCATGAATAAACAAATAAATGAGTAAAAATATTGTACATTTTAAAGAGAGAAGAATTGGTTACTATGAGGTCATGTCATAAATGATAGTTGTGGCTGAGCAGAAGTACTAAGAATTTAAATGATGACAAAAAGATAGATGCGAGTGAGCAGAGCCTCATATGAGGAACGGGCACAGTAAAGAGCAGCAACAAAAAAAGGATGATTATATGCTAGCTGCTCCTCTTTAACAAATAAACCCTTATTTGCTGAAAGTTCACCTTAGTATTTCAGCAGCTGACAATAATAAAAGGAGTAAGAGATAGGAAAAATTGCATGCCGTTTCACAATCCCTTCCGTGCTTTGTCTGTTTGTTCCATTGTGATGGTTCAGATGGTTCCATTTGACCCTAACCTCTAGCTGTTCCAACCTCAGAACCAATATTTATTGCCACATATGGGCTGTGCATGGCAGCTGCAAAATCCAGATGCCAAGCTTTGGAATGTATTTTTACGGCAGCACCATCTGGGGCTCTGGCCAGCCTTCTTTATTGTCTCTTGGATGTTTACACTAATAGCTTTGCTGGGCCGTGGCACTACCTGTGGGACATGCTGAGGGTCAGGCCATTTATGAGATCCTCTTGTCATTCTGGTTAGAATTTCCCTTTAAACCACTCTCACATGCTATCAACTTATTCCTCTTAATGTATCTGCAATGTCGTCCAGAAGTAATAAAACAGGTGGCCCTCGAGTGTAAGAAAGAAGAGGGCTGTCCTCACGGCACGGGGTTAGGATGCTGCTCATGGATGCACAGCAGCTTGTTTGTGCATTTAGGGGGAAATGTGAATACCCTTTTGATTTATTGAATATACTGTTTAATACATTTATCATTGAAATAGAAGACATACTTTGTTGTAACTCTTTATCCAACTTCCTGAAATAGCATATTCATCTCTAATTGAGGTGATGATACTACACAGCACACCTAACTATGTCTCAGCAATCAATGGACTGAGTCGTTTGAAGATTCACTGGCCGCTCAGGATGGATAAAACGACTATTCGTGATCCTTAGAAATGTGCTTTAAGAAGTTTCTCGAAGGTGAAGCAAGTTGATTCACTGTTTTGAATTGTAGTAAACCCATCATTTGGAATAAAGCAATACAGCATAAAGAAGATTCAGTTCAAACAGTAATTTAGTGTGTTATATCTGGCAAGAGGAATTGGCTCTGGGAGTTTAAATGACTTACCCAAGGTCACACAAGCCATAGATCCAGAGTGGAGGTGAAGATGCAGTTTGTGCAATTATTTGATGACAGTAGGACTGACAGGAGAGTCAATCATGATAATCGAGTCCCTGAAATGATTAAATGACCTAATAATTGTGCACCATCCCCTTCACTTTCACTGCTGTGACACTTGTGCTGCCCTAGTGGCTAATCCACCTTCGGCCATAGCTTTGTAGCAGAGGATACGGAGCGAGGCTGCAACCAGGCAGGGACATGAAGGAAACTGCATTGGTTTGATTCCTGGTGTCTGGACTTCATGGGAATTTCACTGAGAAGCTGCCAACCCAGAATTAGTGAAGAAATGAGGCACTCCCAGGCTCTTGGTTTCTAATCGACCTGTCACGTATCTGAGGAGGTATCTCCGGACAGAGAGAGAGTATGGGAAAGCAATTTAGCTGGAGATCTGCCGCTGCTTTCTTTGTCTGTAATAGAAATGAAGTGCTTCATTTTAAATAAAGCCAGGTAGGGAGACAGAGATGGGACCCTCATCCTTGCCTCTATCCAAATGGCAAATGTGTGCTTGGGGAATGCCAAGAGGTTCACAGAAGCAGCCTTACAAGTTCTGTAGCCACTTAAGAAAACAGTGACAATTAGATCCAAGGGAAGGATGATATTCTCTCCAAAGACACTTTAAATAGGAATGAGCTGTTAAAGCTTTTCTGTAGACTGAGAATAGATCTTTTAAAATGATGTTTAGTCTTGGAAAGAACAAGACATATTGCTATACTGCGTTGTCAGTTCTCTAAGAGAATGGCATAAAAGGGAGCTTTTATTGTGGCTTAATCCTTTGTTCCAGAGAATCTCTGCTTTTATATACAAGGATATGTTTTAATCAGAAATCATAATAATAGTACTGTCCATATTATCAGCAGCAAAACGCTAAGATATACAGGCATATATGCCCCCATGTGCATATTTGTGTGCATATGTTTTTTAAACTTGGCTTATTTCCTCAGTTGGAAGAAAGTCAGTACAACTACTGCAGAACCTCTGGCTGCTCTGTTGTAGAAGGAATGCATTTCAGATTTCATCTTTTGTGTGACTGAGATAGGAGAAAAGCTTATAGTACTCTGAAATATCCTTACACTGATTGACACATTCTCAGGCCTTCTGAAAAATAGTAGTTTAAAGCTGCCCACCTAGTAATTTTCTCCACTTCAATTTTGTACATTATTTTGCTTGTTGGAAAATAAATATTTCACAAAACTATTATGGTTGGGAACAAATGCATCATCCACTCCATCATTTCATATAGTAGCTGGAGGATATCTCTGAGATGAAGTGCAAACAAACAGATGTTCTCAAGTGAACCAGTAAGTTGTATGTGGTAGATAATGTCCAGTGATTGAAAAACACGTCAGAGGATTCTATTGTTTTGCCTTTGTTTTGATACCTATGTTTTACAAATTGAAAAATGGCAACATTGCGGTGCTTAAATTGCTAAAGATGTGCAAGAGGTGAAGAAAATGGTGCGTTCCTGATCAATTGGAACCACATTTTTATTACACAAAGTACTCACAAAAGGGCGTTTGTGCTGATAGGTGAACGGGGAGTTGTGCCCTCACAATGAGAGAGAGTTCTCTTCATACAAGTCTTTGGATGGACCTTGGTTATACATCTTTTTGAGTAATGGATTAATTACTACTGAAGAAACCCTTGGGGGTTCTTCTGAAGGAGCCAGTTTCAAGTTGAACCTGGAAGTGGGGAGCAAGCTTTGATGGTAGCTTTGGGGGTAGAGGATGTGGAGCAAGGCTGCAGCCAGGCAGGAACATGCACACACACAAAGAATCCAAAATGTATAACAAAAAACTCTCCAGAAAAAGCATATGAAAAATCCTTAAAAGCTGCTTGGGAAATCATGCATATTTTAACCATTGTCATTTAGCATCATAAATCACAGTCGAAATATCATAAAATAGGCAAGTATTATATTAAATCTTTGAGAGAGCAGATGACCTTGATGAGGAGGAGGAGGAGGTGGAGGGTGATGAATGTGATGCATGTGATGGAGCTGACGATAACTAACCCTGCTCTGAACTGAGTGCTAGTATAAATATTTTGGTAATTAATTCCTTTAATCCTCACAGCATTTCTGTGCTATCCCCATTTTACATCTAAAAAAACTGAGACAGAGTGCTTAAATAGATTCTTTAGGATTCTGTTTTCTGTGTTGTAGTGGATCTCTCTGGAACAAGTTGCAAAATGATGTGTAGGGTCATCTGATCAGGTATGGAAAGTTAAAACCCTGAATTACAATAGAGGTAGAAAAAGGCTCCCATTCCAATCATAGGTGTGCCTTGAAAGAAGTAAAGCTAGGTCTTAAGCCATTTACCTGCCATTTTAAAAACTAGAATTTCTAAGGTTTCAAATTCACTGCTTATAACCAATGGGGAGTACAGCCATGTAAAAACAGAAAATGTTTGTTTGTTGTTTGTTTGTTTATAGATCTTAGTCTAAGTCTAAACTGAAAGTTAAAAGATCCAGGGACAGATTTCAGGTTTCAGCTTTATTAGTGAATCTCTAACGTGGACTTTTTGGTTGTTCATTGCCGGTCGTATTCATCCTCAGCTGCTTTTCACACCAAACTGATTTCACAGCAACTGCCATTTCATATGAACTTCTACATTTTTTTTCCCTTTCTACTTGCATACGTTGGAGAAAGGTTGTAATTTCCATCCATATTTATTCTGCTGTACTCAGATTTATTCTCTGCCATCAGAGGAATATTAAATTTACATTTTTATGATTTTCCCCACTTTGAAACAGGCCTGTGTTTGCTGGAAGGAGTATCCGTGGAATTTCTTGACTTGATCCTTCTAGAGAATTCAATGCTATTTTGTTTTGCCATGATCTTGCATTACCATTCACAGTCCTCAAAAATCACAGCTTTGTACTATGGTTATTTCTAGTGTATAGATGACCATATAGTAAGACAAATATTTTTCTCTCTTTGTCCCTTTAACATTCTCTGTTTCTTTGATAATTTTATTAGTCATTATATTACTTCTAACAAATCTGAGTAGAGAGCTGCCTTCCCATTTAACTGTTAAAGTAAATGGAGAGTGTAGTTCAGATATTATACTTTAACATTTGAAAAATCAAAATGGCATAGAAGACAGATTACTACTTCAGGTATGCCATTGCATAAAATATCTTATTCCAGTTCCTTCAGAAATACCTTGAACAATCAGAAAATTGTCTAGATTGATGATTGCCCATTTTACTACATAAATACTGAATTTGATCACTTATTCTGATGTAAACGGAATAAGAAACCATTAAATAGTTATTGTAACTCAAAAACCAATTTCTTCTATGTGCTCCAAAAGCTTCATTTATGTTATCTGATTCATCCTTACATCTTATGACATAAAAGCAGGGCAGGCATTATGTTATCCCCATTTTCCAACTGAGGAATCTGAGAGAGAAAAATAGAGCCACTTACCTGTGGTTGCACAGCATGTTCGACTCAGGAGTAGCATGAGATGCTATGTTTGCTCACTGTCAATCCACCCTTTTCTTTCCATTAGTCCCTGTCCTCCTTATTCCTGAAGGTGCAGGCCATTAGGGAATTGATCTTGTTGGGGGAGAATCATCTGTTTTAAAATTGGATGGCTTTCACAAGTTTGTGTGCTTTGATATAATTTTAATAAGTGTATCATTGCCTGCTTTTTTTATGAGAGATGATATACAAGTGAAAAAATACACTTGTAGAAATTAAATGAAAATAATAAATAAAGCCCTCTTCCATTTCCATTATTCTAAGTCATGCTCCTTGAGATTTCAATCTCAATATGATGTTAATAGAACCATTAGATATGATTCATACCGTACATAAGACACTTCTATTGACAATTCCATCTTGACCGGGGGTCAGTGGATCCATTACAATGCAAATCTTACTGTATACTTTCCATCTAAATCAAAAGAATTTGGTCTTGTGTCCAGTCTAATATGTTTCATGAACTAGAGTCCAGTCTCACATGTGAAGTACACATCTGTGTTTCTCATACTAAATCATGCCTGTGTCTATTTGCTCTCAGTTTAAAAGGTAATTGATTAAGTTCTGCATTGATAGACTACTTTAGGGTATTTAAAGAAATACATAGGGTTTCTGGGAATCCAAGTTTGCCCTTTTAATATATATCAAGCCAAAAGAAAAAAAGATCTTCCATGGATATATCTCAGTACTTTTGTACATTTAAATGTATTCTATATATTCGGTAAGATATGCAGAGTCAAAAGTTTTCCAAAAGGATGTCCAGACCCAGCCTTATAAAGTATAAGAAACAAACTGAGGTTTCAACCAGTTTTTCAGATAAGCTGAAGAATATCTCAATAAGCATAGGCATATCTCTCTAAATTCTCTCTTTTGCCTTGGGCTATTTATTTCTAAGCTGTTCTGTTTTTGTCTCTTTTCCCATTGATCTTGGGCATCCCTCAGAATCATGCTCTAATCAGTGCTTCAGAAGACATATAAGTTGAAACCTATCCTTGATATGCACAATTACTGAACCTATTCCTGGCAACGTTTAAACTTCAGAGCTGTACTGATCTATAGTTATCCATTCTCTTTTCTTAAAAAAAAATTTATTTTTTAATTGAGGTATAATTTAACATATAAGATTACAGTTGTTTCAGGTGTATGACATAATGATTTGATATTTGTATATACTGTAAAATGATCACCACAATAAGTCTAGTTAACTTTTGTTACTATAGATAGAATTTTTTTTTTGTCTTGGGATGAGAGGTTTTAAGGTCTACTCTCTTAACAACATTTATATATGCATATGGTATTATTAACTATAGTCACCATGATACATTGTATCTCCATGACTTATTTAATTTATAACTGGGAGTTTGTGTCTTTTGACCCCCTTCACCCATTTCACCCATCTCCCCACCCCCTGCCTCTGGAAACCACCAGTCTGTTCTCTGTATCTATGAATTTGTTTGTTTTTAGTTCCACATGTAAGTGAGATCATATGGTGTTTGTCTTTCTCTGTCTGACTTATTTCACTTGGCATAATGTCCTCAAGTTCTCAAGTTCTGTCTATGTTGTCATGTTGTAGCAAATGGCAAGATTTCCCTCATTTTTTATGGCTGAATAATATTCCACGGTATAAAAATAAACAACATTTTATTTATTCACCTGTTGATGGACCCTTAGGTTGTTTCCATGTCTTGGCTTTTGTAAATAATGCAGCAGTGAACGTAGGGGTGCATGTATCTTTTGTAGTTAGTGTTTTTGTTTTCTTCAAATAAATACCCAGTATGGAATTGCTGGATCATATGGTAGTTCTATTTTTAATTTTTTGAGGAACTTTCATACTGTTTTCCATAATTGCTGCACCAGTTTACATTTACACTAACAATGCATCTATTTTCTTACCTGTATTACTTTTCTTCTGGAACTGAACTGCCTCTTCTCCCCCTTTCTACTTCCTGTGAGTGCTTCCTGTTTAAAGTTGCAGAAAAGTGGTTGAGCCAGATCATCCGTAAGGGCCTTCCCTCCCCTAGAATCCTATGACTTCACAGCCCCACTGTGGATCTCACAGCTTCCTCCACCTTTCTTGGAAAGTTGGATGGCAGTGAACTTTGGACCAGGCAGAGCTGTCTATAAATCCCTGTTCTACCTCTTCTCACTATGTGATCTTGGACAAATCCCTTAATCTTGTCCAGTCCTCCTTTTTTTTTTTTTTTTTTAATGTATATAATAGTGATAATAATTACTGACATCAGAGGACTGTTGCAAGAATTAAATGAAGTGGTACTTATTTCTTTTTACTTTCTTTTCTTCTCCCTTTTTCACCCCAAATTCCCTGCATTTGTGAAAAAGGTTGACTTTTTAAGTGTCAATCACATGGCTACAAACTGATGAACTTTTCCAATACTTATTCTTTTTCAGAAGTGTTCGCTTCTTGTTGGGTGCCAAGTACTATGTATTTTTTTTCTTTCAGATATGAAAGATACTCTCAGACTCACAAAGCTTTAATTTCTTGTGCAAAAGCACCAGAACATAAAAGTTCGGAGACTATGCAGTTAAAATAACAACTGAATTTGCACAAAAAAGCATCTTAGTTGAGCTCTATTTTGCATGCTGCTTCAAATGTGCCCCAGGACTACCAGTTTCAAAGGTTTTCCCCACATATACGTAGTAGTGAAATAACTGGTTGCTTTAGTGCTGACATTCTTAATTTGTAAATGGACAATGTCAAAAATGCAAAGTACAGTATTCCAGGAAGTTTTCTCTAGGAAGCCAGTCTTTGGGCATCAAAGGGAAACTCAGCAGAAAGAAATTAGATAAATTAATGTGTTGAAGTTTCATCTTCCCAGGTTCTAAATGACCTGCTTCACCTGCACCTTAGTTACTCTGTGTTCCATTGATCTGGAAAAGACAAATATATATATTTTTAAAACTTAGTTTATTTATTAGTGGATTGGCCTGACTATGGGGGAAAAGTCTTGTGTGGAAATGATGGGTCGTGGTTTCGGGCCAAAATGAACAAGAACAAATACAACAGTTTATTTGTAAGTGGGACTGATCCCTCTTGCTCACGCATTAGTGTCTGGCTACAGGAGAGTAGTAATTTATTGATGCAGATGGCTATGTAAAGTGCATGCAATTTGTGAGGGGGCTTGACCCTTGACTGATGGGCCATATGTTGTAAAGCCCTAGGGATGTCATTTGCCTCAGCTCTCTTCCTCTCTCTGTCTCTGCACCTATGGTCCTTGTTCAGTCACCACATATTGAACTACAGACTTACTAACTCCCCCAATAAATCTCCACCTAATGGCTCACAAAGGCCATAACTTAACCCTTTCTACACAACAGAGCACATTATTTTGCATCATGTTCACACTCAGTGAAATAAAAGATAAATATTATATGACCTGCATAGACTATGAGAGCAAGTTGTTGTAAAATGCCATTCCCTGCTGGGTGTTCATTGTATCTGGATGTAGTAGAATTGCTTTGAGCTTGCTGAATTATATCATTATTCTGCCATGTTATAATTACAGCTTACTGTTATAACATAATTCTTAAATACTGTTAATACACCACACTAGAGAAACATTTAGTGTTTTTTAATTAGCTTCTTTTGTCTGGGTCTTCTTTTTTTCTAGTAAAATATGGAACCTATGCTCAATGAAAAATGCATATATTTTAATTCCCACAAAGAAGCAAGTTTTTAAAAAATATTAGGGCATTTGTATGGAATAATGGGAAAAAATACAGAGTGTGTTTTAAATACTTAGGGTATTCCAGTTTCTCAACAGAGTCAATTCCAGCAGAAAGGCCTCACACAATGAAAGTATTAATTCTCAGCTTCAGCACTGGGATCTTCTCATAATGTAGGCTTTCTGAAGCCTAGATGCTACTGGGAGGCGGGAGGGGCATAATGACACTAAGACTAGAAAAGTTCCTGCTTATATATTGTGTTAGTGTAATTTTTACCCATCAAACAGAGTAAGCCTGAAGAAATAATATTCAGGAATGCTTGTGAGCACAGTTTGCCATTTTAGGAGGGCTGGTAAGTAGACACAGGCTCATGCCTATCACTTGGAGAAGGGAGGAAAAAGGGTCTTCCTTAGAATTCTGAGTAAACATCATTGCAGGCAACAAGCATACATTCTTTGCTAATCCAGAGCCCGAAGTGTCATTTTCATATTCACTTTATTTGTCCTCTTTTGGGCACAGCTCTTGACAGATTTGATAACGCTGAAAAGATGCCAGAGACGTTTAGGAAGAACCAAAGGAGCTGTGTATCTTTGGCTGGATCCCTAGGTTTCCCCCAGGCATCGCCCATCTTTAGAAATAGTCGTAAGAGGTGGGTATATCTGGCGATGTTTCGTGCGTAAAGTTAAGGGCTTCTCCTGAAACAGTTCCTCTTCTAGATAGCTTGCTACTACAGTGTTCATGGTGTATGCACAATATGTTTAAATAACAGTTCTATCCTATATTAGATAGGTATGTAATGTTTTCATTTTTATCAGATTTGGTTTCATTTCCCTCATTGGTATGAAAAGAAGGTTTTCATGTTTTTTCTTCTTCTAATGAATAGTTTTCTCACACTACAGTGAAAATACAGATCTCTAAGCCAATTAAAAGACAGATGAGAGTAAAGTTGATTTACACCTACACTGCATGAAAATTTTTCATTTTTGAGTCACTGGGCTTATCAACACCGACAAGTGATGTAGAAAAAATATTAAAATATACAGAAAAGAAGTCATTGTCTTCTGTCCTAAACCCAGTAGACTTAGAGCATACAATGCACCCCGGAAGCAAATGAGCATAAATAAACCATGCATCCACAGTTGAATTTCAGTAATTTAAACATAAATCCTTTAGGCTTTGCTACATCTTTTTTCCACATGGGCTTTTCTTTTGAATTTTGGCACACCTAGCATTCATTTAAAATAAATTTGCAAGTCACAAGTATATAAGGTGCCTAGAAATCTCTAATAAACAATCCCCTTTGAGGTTATTGTTCCATAATTTAAGGAATTGTAATGAAAACATGGTTGGCAAGGGGTTTTCCAAGATAGAGGGTCAATATATCTGCCTGTAAAAGGGACCAGCATTTTGAAGCATAAATCCTCAACTCTCCTACATTAGTAATGCATGAGGGATGATCATCTATAATATATATTTCTGAGATTAAATAACAAGCAAGGATGAATCACTGATATTCTGGTTCCTCTGTGTTAGAAAAAGTCTTAAGAGTTTTGAGAAAGTGTGTTGGCAGAAGAGCTTTTCTCTGGCCTGGTGTGATTTCTCCTCGATTATAATTTGGCAGCTAGAATTCATTGTGTGCTTTAAAAATAAATGAAAAGTATATTGCAAATTATATTAATTTTAGTTTTTAAATGTCTTCTAATTAAAATTTAAACATAGCAACAAATGGCACATGAAACATTTCAAAATACAAAATTATGGTTTAAGTTGAATGTCAAGCTTTAGAAAGTTGAATGTGCCAATTAGAGCTGGTGCAAATGAAGATTCGGGATGTAGTTACCTTCATTTCTTCCATGTCTTTTCCCAGTTCTTTACTTAGTTAAATAATGTAGCTATAATAAGTTTTTACTCCTTGGAAACAACCAACAGGCTAATCATTTCCTTAAAAACATTGTATAGTGCTGAAATCAGTACCATTTTCTAAATTAAACTTTCTTGGCTCAGATTAAAAAGACCTGTGGCTGTTTGTTGACCTATTCTTTATGCTGGCTCATAAAGTGCCACGTAATCTTGCTATCACATTTTGATAGCATCATATTTGATATGAACGCTGAGTCAATTCTTCCCTGTGTATATACATTTAAATATAGTTGTTTCTTAAAGTTGAATGGATATCTGATATTACATTGTTATAGCATTGAACATATTGGCGAGAAACCTCAGTATTGAACTCAATGGTTGAATATATTATGATAATGCAAATAAGAATCCCTAATCATTCATGTTTGAAGATTGCTACTGAGTACTTACCAATAGGACAAAAATTACATAAAAGATATAAGATAGTTACTTACGACTGAAAAGGATGCAAGATATTTAAGGAAAATTTAGAGTTTGCTTTCTTTTTTAAAATAGAGCTTCTATACCGTGGTTGAAAGTGATAAAGATATTTATTTTGTACTTTTTATGTAAGAAATATCATTTTATCAGTGTATACGTAGGACTACATTTTCAGCCTTCAGAAATTTCTCACTCTGTGTAAAAATTATGCATTATGGCAATTATTTTATATCTCCTATTTAATATATGCAATAAACCAACAAATATTTATTGAGGACCTACTATGTGCTAGGTGTTCAAAACATTGAACAAGATTACCTCCTCTGCCTATAAAAACTTGCAATATAAACTTATAATGATATCTACATGACTATTTCAATGTTTCTCAAATAATTCCTAAAATCAATTCTGTAGCTGGAGGCTTTCCAGAAGCAGGGGGAAAGTTACTGCTAAGTTATAATAGAAAGGTGTAATGCATTTTGCAGGATGGCATTTATTGTATTTATTTTATATTTTAAAAACATGGCACTGTCTGCTAACAGAAGTGAATGTGTCAAACACTGAAAGAGTATTTAGAAGTAACAGCTGAAGGATTAAGGAAACATGAGGATTGAGTGAGGAAATAAGTACACACTATGATTAGATCCTTTTCAGTGCCTATTTTTAGCCAGTCTCTTACTACAAAATCACATCGGTAATTTTTTAGTGACATTTCTTTTTATTGTCCTTGTACAAAAGATGATAAAGTAGAAGGAAATAGAATCACAAGTGAAAAACATCTAACTAGTACTCAGATATACCCTGTTGTTCTTTGCCTGTTGGTTTTAGGTTCCCTAAATTACATATTAATAGAAAACTACCTTGTAGCAACATTAGATGCCCTCATGGGCCCTGACTTTACCTTTTTCATGTGGTTTCATCATTGCAAGAATTTTTCTTTATGGTTAACCAACAGCCTTTTCATCTTCTGAACAAGTCCTTAAAGCAGGAAGGTTTGAGTGCTATTTTTAGCATGCCTCTGTAAGTGGTGAAGAGTGGCTTCTTTCCTGCTGTAAGACACTCTTCTCTGCCGAGTGTAGAAGGAAGTACTTAATTTTAAGCTTTTTATTTGGTTTAGTAATGTTGCAAACATACTGCAGGTGGCTTATAATTTTACACCACATGAGTGAAATAGTTCCTTTTCTTTCTCTCTCAAGCTGCTTGTTTTGCCATCTTAAAACCATATATGAGGTATTAGAGCAATTGATATTTTAAATTGATGAACTAATTTGAAAGACTCTGAAAAGGAATCTAAGCTATCTATAATCAAAATGTAAAATTGTTACTGATGGGGAAAGATTTTCCAATGTAGGATTCAAGTTAATATAAAAGTGGTAGTATCATCCACTAGTTACTCTGTTGCAACCATGTCTTTATAATAATTTGTCAGAATTTCATTACTGTAATTGTGCCTTATCTTTGTGAAAACTTTTCACAATTATCAATGAAATAAAGTCTTGCCACTTGGCAACTTTTAAATCCAAGTCCTTTCTTGTAGGGTAGAAAGTGTCTGTAAGTGGTTTTGCCAAGCAGACTTAGGTATGAATAATCTTGTTGAAATACCAAAGTTGTGACTATATAATTTCAAGTATATCTGAAGAATATTCATGAATCTGAACCCTGGATAGAGAAAAATAAAAGAAATCTAGCAACTTTACAAAGCTGTTACCAAAGTGTAGATAATATACTATGTATAATTATAGCAAGTAATAAAGTTTTCTCTTGGCTAGTTGACCATTGTCTTCTATTTACAGTTCCTATTCTCATCAAGGCTTTTCTCTTAGTTTCTAATCTGCCCTAATGGTGTTTTTAACTACTTTTGTTCAATACTTAAGTCTTGCTTCAAATGCTGAAATCTTTTCATACCTTAGTTTCTGCTGTTATTTGGTATGACAGTTCTTTTTTTAACCTTCAACTTGGCCATAAAAGGTACTTTTTATAGGGAGTGGTGTTTAGTTTGTTTTTCTCCCTAAATGTGTATATGCATACAATGGAAAATTTTATATCATATTTGATAAGAAGCAAAATAAATGACATTTTTGTGAAAAAAAATAGTAGCTACAAGTTATGAGATATACTTAAATATTGAGGAAGAATAACAATTCTTTATAACAATAATTGTTAGGAAGCCAAACCAGTAAATAAAATGATCTAATTATTGAAGGTACACAAGGTATCAATCAATATCTTGGTGCTATATAAAAATTAATTTCACCAGCTATGATGGAGTAATGGTTATGATTTATCCTCCCACCCTAAGCAACTAGAAAACCAGACAAGGTAAAGAAACAGTGGTTTTTCAAGTATTGAATAGCAGGCAGTGCAGGCAGTGATGTCTGAGGTGAAACAAAAAAGATGAGCGTTTCAGTTGTTCTAACTTTCTTCTTGGAGGCACTTTCTAGGCTACAACATAAGGAGGGGAGCCCAAACAGAGCTGCTTGTCTCACTGAGATGTAAAGCAGAGATCTCACCCAGTTTGGAGAGTAAGTATATCTAGAATTTGCAGGGTAAAGCACTGGAGAAGAAGCTCTGTGAGAGAGAGCTGGGGTGGAGGGCGGGAGGTGGAGAAGCTTCAGAGAAGTCCCCTCAAATCTTTGGCTAAGTTTTGATCAGTTCATAAATGGAAGGAAACTACCCAATGGCAGAAATCTTGGCACTCACACAGGGCTGGGAAATGTTTATGTTCCCACCAATGGATAGCATCCTTAGATAAGTATCACCTTAGTAGTGGGTACGAATTAGCCTTATACTAAAACTGCTCTGAAGTTGTCCTAACAGAGGTTAGAAGCAAACACCAAGAAGATATCACTGATTCTCTCTAACTTAAATGCACCCTACAGCAAACTCTAACATTATTTAAAGGAATACAACAAAAATTTTGCAAGAAATAATATAAAGTTCATAATGTTCATCATTCAGTCAAAAATTACACAACATGAGAAAAGCAGGAAAATATTATCCATATCCAGAATAAGTATCAACTGTTAGAAACAGTCCTAGACATAGCAGAGGTAATGTTAACTAGCAGACAGTGAAGTAGAAATTGTTATTATAAATAGGTTCCATATGTTCTGGAAAGTAGAGAAAGCGTGATAAGGAGAGACATGGAAGATATAAAAAGATACATATTTTAGAGATGAAAAATGTGATGTCTGAAATGAAAAATATTGTTTCCATAGTTTTGCCTTTTCCAGAATGTTGTATAGTTGGAATCATATAGTGTGTAGCCTTTTCAAATAGGCTTCTTTCACTTAGTGACATGCATTTAAAGTTCATCCATGTGTTTGGTTTACTGCTTGATAGCTCACTTCTTTTCAGTGCTGAGTAATATTCCATTGCCTGGCTGTTTATTTATCCTTTCACCTATTGAAGGACTTCTTGGTTGCTTCAGGTTTTGGCAATTATGAATAAAGCTTCTCTAAGCATGCATGTGCAGGTTTTCGTATGAACCTAAGTTTTCAGTTCCTCTGAGTATATACCAAGGATTGTGGTAGCTAAACTAAATGGCAAGAGTAAGTTAATTTTATGACACATCACCAACCTGTCCTCTGAAGTAGCTGTACCATTTTGCATTCCCACCGGCAATGAATGACCCCTTTGCCAGCATTTGTGGTTGTCAGTGTTCCAGATTTTAGCCATTCTAATCAGTGTGTAGTGTTAAAACTTACTTTTTAGTGGCTGATGGTCCCAACATGATTTGAAATGCCAGCTGTGTATTTATTTGTTTATTTACACTGAAGTATGGTTGACTTACCATTCTATAATTAGTTTCAGGTGTACCGCATAGCGATTCAGTATTTTTTCAGATTATACTACATTAAAAATTATTATAAGATAATGGGTATGACTTGCTGTGCTGTACAATATATCCTCATTGCTTTTCTATTTTATATGTGATACTCATAATTTGCTCCTCCCACCGTTTCCTCTTACCGTATGACATTCTTGGAAAGGTAAAACTATAGAGACAGTAAAAAGACCCGTGACTGCCAGAGGTTAGGGGAGAGCAAGGGATGAAAAGGTGGAGCACAGAAGTTTTTTAGAGCAGTGAAAATACTTTGCATGATACTGTGGTAATGGATACATCTCATTATACATTTGTTAAAATCCATAGAACATACAACAAGAGTGAACCACAGTGCAGACTATGGACTTTGGTGATGATATTTGTCAATGTAAGTTCATCAATTTTAGCAAATGTCTCACTCTGGAAAGGGATGTTGAATGTGAGAGGCTTTGCATGCATGCGAGTAGGGGGATATCAGAAATTTCTGTACCTTACTCTCAATTTTGCTGAGAACCTAAAATTGCTCCAAAAAATAAAGTCTTAAAGAAATAAGTTGAAAACTCAAACAGTAAAAAATAAAATGAAAAATATACTGAATGGGATTGACAGCAGATTAGAAAAAAGCAAAAGGAAAGTTCAGCAAACTTGAAGACCTGTGAAATGAAACTATTCAGAACTAAGCACAGAAAGAAATATAATGGCAAAAATGAACAATGCATCAGTTGTTAGTGGGATGATAACCAAGAAATTTAGCATATTTGTACTTAGAGTACCAGAAGTAGAGGAGAGAAAAAATCTTTCAGAAAATAGTAGCTGGAAGTGTTTCTAATTTAATGGAAGCTGAACTGACAGATTGAAGGGATCTCAGCAAACCTAAAGCAGAAGAGAACTAAGGAAAAGCATGTTAAGGCATATCATGCAAAATTGTTGAAACCCAATGATAAAGAAAAAATCTGGAAGTTAGAAGAAAAAAAATACCCAACATTTTAAAAGGAAGAAAAATAATAATGAGAGTAAATTCTCTCCAGAAACTATGCAAACTATGTAATAGTGGAATGACTTCTTTAAATTACTGAAAGAAAACAAAGCACCTAAGGATTCTTAACCCAGTCAATTTTGGAAAAAGAGCAAAGATGGAGGACTCTCATATCTCAGTTCCAGTCTTATTATAAAGCTACAGTAACCAAGACTGTGTGATATTGACTTGATAGATATAAAGACAAAGGGAATAGAATGGAGTCCAGACATAAATCCACATATATATGGACAGTTGATTTTTTAGAAATATGGGAAGGTAATTCAATGTATGAAAGGATAGTCCTTCAACAAATAGTGCTGCGATATGCAAATAAAAATTAATTTAAAATATCGAAAGAAACTTTACCATTACCAGGTGCCTCGTATAAGTATTAACTCAGTATGGATCCTAAGCTTAAATGAAAGAGCTTAACACTATAACACTTCTAAAAATACATAGGATAAAGTCAAGTGACTTTGGAGTAAACAAAGATTTCTTATAAGCCATCAAAAAAACCTGATAGGTTAGAATTCATTGAAAGTAAAAACTTTGGCTCTTCAAAAGACTTCTTTTAAAACATATCTCTGATAAAGGACTTATATATAAAATATGTAAATACATCTCAGTAAGAAGAAAACATGCAACTCAAAAGACATTTTTTAAATTTGAATAGGCACTTCACCAATGAATATGTATTCATGGCAAATAAGCACATGAAAAAGTGCTCGTTGTTATTTGTTATCGTAGGATGTGCAGACTAAACCTCATTGAGATATGCTATATACACACCAGATTAGCTAAAATTAAAAAGACTGACAGTATCAAATGTTGTTGAGAATTTGAAGCAACTGGAACTCTGAAACATTGTTGGGAAGGCAAATGGCACAGTTCAGAAATTTGGCAATTTCTCATAAAGCTAAGAACCCAAGTATCATATGATTCAACATTTCAATTCCTAGATACCTACCCATGAGAAATGATGATGTATGTCTACACAAATACTTATTTATGAATGTTATAATAATGCCTTTAGTAATTGTGGTGAACAGTTGGAAATAACCCAACTATTCATTAATTGGTGAATAAATAAGAAAATTATGTTATATCCATACAATGGAATACTACATAGCAATAAAAAGAATGAACTACTAATACAGACCAATTACATGAAGAACTCTTAGAAACATACTAATTAAAAGAAGCCTGATTCAAACAATTATATGCTTCAATGTCTGAGTTATATAAGCTTTTTGAAAAGGTAAGACTATATTGTTGGAAAGCTGATCAATAATTTCAGGGGTTTGCAAAGATCAGAGGGAACTTTTTGGTGTTGTAGACATCTTATTTATCACAATCGTGTCATGAGCGTGGTAGTAATTACATGACTGTGTACGTATTTCAAGACCCATCCAATTCTTTATTAAAATTGGTCAATTTTATTACATGAAATTATATCCAAAAGAGTTTTAAAAAATATTATTTCACTTTGATGTAAATTTCATCTAAATAATTTGACATTTTTTTCTGATTTTTTTCATAAACTAAAGCCATTAATAAAGTTATTGTTGGAATCATTTATAGCCCTAATATAATCCTAGCATTGTATGAGTTGTTTCCCCCTAGTTTGTTTGTAAGCATTTGAGTAGGATAAATTGAAGTATAAATTTTTAACCAAAATTAAACACCTTTTTTTCCCAAGAAATATTTATCACACCAGTGCATATAAAACACTTGCATTTCATATCCAAATATGCATATAAAGTATTGTGGGAAAATTAGGAAGCATATGGTCTTTTTTTTTTTATATTGTCTAAGAAGCACTAAAGCCAAATAACTTGGCAGGATTCTTCTAGTTTTAGTCTTTTAAATGGCTTTATTTTCTGGCATATGGGGAGTGTTAGCTACCTATTAAAATTACACTTCTATATATTGTTTGAAACTTTTATGTTTTTTTTTAGTGAAAAGGAAGTTTTTAGAATTGTCATTTAAAACTAGTAAAACCTGTCTGTCATAAGGTTGAGAAACAACTGTACCTGTCACTTCCCAGACACTTTGAAATATGTTGCAGCATGGATGGCTGCCTAATGAATATTCTGTGATTCAGGTTCATCTTAATGATGTTTTAAAAATTCTCCATCTTTAAAAATAAAAGTGTATCATAGGCTAGGGATTGAAATAGATGAGGAGAATGAATTTGAAAATGTAGCATCACTTCCAGATTGCTTTGGGAAAAAAGATGTGGTAAAGTATTATCATATACTTTTAAAAAGTACTTTTCCCCTTCTATGGAATTAAAAAAATCAGTACTTACAGTGGATAGTCTTCAAGCACCATTTTGTGGATTAATAAACTGATTCAGAGAGATGAATTTAAAGTCACGTTACACAGTCTATGAACAGTAGACAGTCAAAATATTCTTCTGTTTTAGATTACAATGAAAAGAAAGATTGATTTAAAAATAAAAATCAGGATTTGGTACTAAGAATTCGAAGAAGTGAAGGATTCTTTTACATGTTTAAAAAACATATTATATTGAGACGGATATTTTTTAATTACCTATCTGAAACTGATACTTCTGTTAGATTTATTTTACAATTAGAGAAGTAACTGAAGCATTTGATAAGGAACATTTTTAAATGGTAAAATTTCCTATTTGAAATGTGAAAATATATCACATAATTCAATAGATATAGACATGTATATATATAACATACATACATATGTACATACATGTCAACCAACGAGCATATATAATTGGCTTGGAACTCTTGGTTTGTCTTGTGGACAAATCTTTTAGACACGGTTTTGAGGAGACATCCTGTGTGATGAGAGGATTTTTATAAACTTGAAATCAAGACTAAATATTCTGTCCTTCAAAACTCTTATATGTGAAAACCTTTTAAGATAAAACTTTACATAGAACATCAGCATTTCATAACGTCTGTTCACTTGAGGAACTTGAGTGTGTGCAAAGAACTTACCAAAAGAAAACTAGCACATTGTCTGAAAAATCATTATTTGTGACTAAAGATATTTCTTTTCTATTTCTCTCCAGTGGATTTGCTCTGCCCCTATTGCTTAACCTTATAATATGTACAACTAGTGAAGAAATGTAAAGCTTGGAAAAAAATAACTGGTAGATAAATGCAGATATCTTCAGGTTTTTTTCATGCATCTCTTCTTATCCTAGTTTATTCTTGTTTCATTAAATAATGGGTTTTTCTCTTCACATTGCAGTATTGAAATTATAGTGTTAAGCCATATATCAAAATAATAGATGAAGTTTTATAGTATCAATTGCCAAAAAATTGGTTTAACAGTGCCAGGACCACAGTGTGGTGTACAAAAACATGATTAAAAAAATATATATCCTAAAAGTTGTTTTTCTTAATTTGGTTCTAGATGAAACACAAGAAGTGGCGTGCTACTTGGAAAGGCTGTTTTAATTCACCCTTGTTTTTGGGGGGATTTTTGACTTTGTCTGCGTGAGCCAAAGTGAAGCATGCATTTTCTAAATGATGCCACCTAATTGTTTTCTCCTTATTCGTGGTGCTATCAAAATACTCTACGAGTTTGACAAACATACTTGTGTGCTAGTTATGCATTATGTAATTTAGATTGATTTTACAATCTGTGGAGAAGTTGCAAAAATTCCTAAATGTAGTGTAAAAAATTGTGTATATTCCCCTCCACTCTCTCTATACATTTTAACAATTAAAGTATCCATGACTTTCTAGGTATGTCTTTCCATGTTAATAGCTAATAGATTGCATTTAAAGACCTCTCCAATGTCAATAGCATAGTGTTTTTCGCCTTTTTTCATTATTGTGGAGGAGCTTTTTCAACATTTTTTCCTAATTGCTATCTCCCTGAAATTTTAATACTACTGATAAGCTGTATTTTTGTTTATGTACTGTATGTATGTCTGTGCTTTTATACATATAACGCACATTTGCACCCAGCCCTGCAGTGAGAACCTGTTTGCCCCCTTGGGGTTGATATTGTTTTCCCCACCCCGTTCAGAATGCATGCTCTGTCAGTATCAGGAGATCTCCATAGTTAAGACACATTCTCATGCATAGGGATTTTTGGCTGTTCTTATTATTTTGCCTGACCTTCACCTGGAAAAGCTTCAATAATTGTACTACGCAGAGGAATGCAATTTTCTTTGCCCATTTCAGAGAGAACAGGGAGGATGGGAAGAGTTGAGAATAAAATTTTCCCTTTAAACAAAGAGCTTAGAGTTTGGATCTCATAACTGACATATTTAGAGTTAATATTCATTCCATGAGTGAAAGGCCGTGTAAACCGATGGAAAAAGCCATGCTGACAGATTGAGATTGTCTGTCATGATCAACTCCAGTAGCTCCTGTAGACTCCCACTATGTTAATGATGGTGTGAGTATCCTACATCCACCTCTAGCCTTCCTAATACCACTGTAACTGATGTCTCTCCAAAATCCTATAAATAGATATGTATTCCGGGATTATATCCTGAGCTGAAGGATAGTTTTACTGGGAAATAAATATCATATAAAAGCATATATACTAATTTTAAAAATAAGAATAATTTATACAAGTGGATATATGAATGATTGGAATTTATGAATTATTATTACATATATTAAGTACATAATAGAAGCCAGTTTATAGAAGCCAGCTATAAACTTTATATAAATTTTCTAATTTTATCCTCACAGTAAACCTATAGAGTAGATACTTGTATTATCCCTATTTTCTTTATAAGTGAAATAATATCCAAACTGTATTTTTAAAACTGGATTTAATAGCTAATTTTATTGATGGTTATAATGAAGGATTATACAAATAAGAGTTGACTGATTTGTGTTTTACCCTTTTTTTTTTGGCGTCTTTCTACTTTCACATGAAGTTGTGGAGGTATTAGCAATAAGTATAAAAGCAAAATAGCCACTAGGACTGAAAAAGACAAACATAACTTCTGAAGTTGGCAGTTTTGAAATTACAGTTGTCATAATCATAATCATGAAAACAGTTGGCATTAGTTAACTATTAACTAAATCATCATCACACTCACAGTACTTTTATCTTACTGAAAAGACAAAAGTTCAGAGACCCTAATCATATTACTTAGACTCCAGACACCAGTATTTTATTAGTGATGCTCTTGATTATTTGTTGGTGTGAGAATTGTGAAGGATAATTAAACAGTGTTCTATGAAAATTGAAAATGTCTTATACAACATAAGTTACCACAATATAAAATGAGTGGAGTGCTCCATTTATTTTTTAAATGCTTACATTTTCAGAACCTTATATGTTTTCTGAATATGATTGCCCTCAATAACAAACAATTCTTTGGGGTTTAATAAAATGTACCTTTCGTTTGAAAATTTCCAGTAACTTAATGAAGGCATTGCTTATGTAGGAAACATTATGTAAATGATTGCAATGAAGTCTATGAGTTTAGTTAAGCTCGAGAAAAAGTTTGTAATTAACAAATTAGCATTTGAAAAAGACATTTTGAATATGCATAGTAGAAAATTCTACTTAACTTGTGGGGTGTGTTCATAATGATTATTTCAGAATTCATGCATATGCATTTTTTAACATGAAAATAGTTGAAACCTTAGTGGACCAGTCCAGATCTGACTAATTTTTCTTTTTTTCAGTTAAGTGACTATAAGTAAGGCATAATGAATACACATATTAACATTTGGAGTCTTCTTTCCTTCTCTTTTTCATGTAGTATTTTCTTAAATATTAAGAACATAGAATTAAATACTTTACTAATTTATTACGACTTCATTGTGGTTGAAAATAACAACATTAAGAAAAAACAATCTTGGTATCTGCCTTTTCTTATGAACTATATGCTATGCTATGCATTAGTATGTTGTGGTTAGGGCTTAATTTGTTTTGTATGCTAGACTGTGCTTTTGGGTGTTGTTTGGATTTTGGTGTCACACTCACAGAGACATTCAATTGTTAATGGAGAGTGAAAGCCTACTCTGTGATTACTTTTTAAAAATCCTATATATTTGTTTCAAATAGTGTAAATATATTTGCTTCAATATAGTGTAAAGTATATCTTCTTAACTATTACTATGTATAAGTTATGACCTTTTATTTCAGACACTGTATTAATTCTTGATTAGCTATTAGATATGATCTCAAATCTTTAAGTATTGAAGGTTGTTCTTCAGTACAAAGTATCTCTCTTGCTCAGTGTTGCTGAGATGTTCCATTCTCATCTGGTTTCTATACTGTTTCTTATGTTTCCCATAAATGCGTGATCGTTAAACTTTTCTCTGTTACCACCCACATATTTGGGCAAACAAATCTTCTGCCATAAAACCTTACCCAACTTACTTAGGCCACAATGATATTTTCTATTGCTGAATTCATAAGTATTTATGGTTGGTTTATTACATTCCCTACGAATTGGTTATATAACTATTTATAGCTAATTTAAATATATAATTGATAAATTTGTGAATGCTTTGTCTTTCCAGCTAGAGAAGAGAAATCAGGTCTTCTATTGGTTTAGTTAACCCCATAAAATCCAGTAAACAGCTAAGGATACATTTGGCTTGTCTTGGCTTATTGAAAGGATGGGTAGCTCCTTCCAATGAACACTTAACTTTTAAGTTCATTACCATCTTATGAGCAAAAAGAATGATTAGAATTACAGAACTATAAAATGAGTGAAATGTTTTTTCTTATACTAGTTTGATTATAACCCAACACTAGAAACTAAGATGATTTTAAGCAGTCTCATGAAACCCCTGCCAACAATATGATTCCATGTATTTCAGTTTCTTTGATTTTCTTTTTTTCTTGTGACTCTTTCTTTTTCAGTACATTGTTCATCTGTCTAGTGCCAGGCACTCTTCTGGGCACTGATCACATAAAACTAATCAAAATCTATATTGGAAAAGCTAAGTAACTAAGAATCAAAATGAAGTCATGTCTAACATTAGCTCCAGGGACTAGGCAAGTGATACCAAAGTAGAACAGGAACATAGAGATGAGAAGTATTCCACTTATAGGGAACGGAATATGCAGTGGCATGAGAGAATATTTCTGGAGAAATCAAGTGGGATGTAAAGCTATCTGTATTATCAGGTGTCAAGTTAGGCAGGGTGTTAAGGGCCGTGCTTATACTTTCCCATGTAACCTACTCAAAAAAGCAGTCATTCAGTGGTTGAATAGCCGTCCTTAGCTGAAGACACTTACAACTGTTCATTTTCCTTATGAGCGTGACGTCAATTGACAGTGGATGATTCCCAAACCTGCACTCTGTGGCTTCAATTGTCCAGACTGTATTTGCCCTTTAGGTTGATTTCCTGAGAAAACTTCAATCTTTCTTTCTTCTACTAAATCCCAGACTTTAACTTTTAAAAAAATTGTTTTTTCTCACACACACACACACACAAAAGAGCAAAAGTTTTTCTTATAGTTTTAGTACAAATTTTTTGACTTCAATTTAACAAGTCTCCAGCTAGACAATAATTCTTCTAAGTCTATATTGAGATTTTATTTTGCATTAAATATAATTAAATATAAAGAAAAAATATCCTTAGAAGTGCATACATCTTGCCAGCTGTTAGAGTCAACTATTGGAGTTTTTTATATTTCTACTGGTTTTTTTCCTCCCCCTTTTTTTGGCTGATTTTTTAAATAATTGAATTAAAACATGAAAATATAACTTTTTACATAATTTATAGGGATGTATAGACTATAATGTGGTTGTTAAATGATAACTAGCTGGAATTACAGATGAGATTTGACTAAGTGGTCAGAATGACAAGACTTGTTCCTTGGGCTGCGTCTTTTAGAGATTCTACTGTTCGGTCTTTAATATTTACCATGCTTCCACAATTATTACTATAAATAGAAAATAGATCTTAATGATTCTCCCTGTAAAGTAGAAACACAAACTTTGTATTAAAGGTAAAAAGAAACAAATGTGGTATTCAAAAAGCTATCCACAGCCATTCATACCTATAAAATGTAAGTTTATTGTCAGATAAACAAAATCTCAATGCACTCAGCAAAACACTATATCTACACAAAGACATAAACTCTCATATATTTTATTATAAGTATAATTTGATTTGAGTCATCAGTAGGCTCAGAGCATAATATGATAATTAGAAAAATCAGAGGTCTAAGTTTATAAAGAAGCTATTAAACTATTATTTAACTAGAGTGAATGATTTACTAACATTTAAAGAAAAGTCTTTATATATTAAATGAAACATAATAAATATCTAAAACTTTGGACTTTTTCATTAAACAACTGATGTTAGCATAAAAAGCTTTCTGCTTTTTTTTAGTTGCTTCTGTAAACTTGAGAATCTAAATCACAATGCTGGCAGCTTGAAATATTTTCTTTAAACTTTTTAAAGGCATTATTAATATAACCTCTATGAGATATTAAAATTTTCATCCATCCTGCAAATCATTGGTAAGTGTATTTGGTCTCTATCTAGAACAACCAGAAAAACATGTATAATATATGTATCTAAAAGGGAAAATGAAAATGCATGAAAACATCTCATTGTGTATACTGTGAAGCTGGAGAATTAAAGATGATAACCCCTTTTTACCATTCAGCCGAGCGTGAAAGAGCAAAAGAGATTCAAAACTTCATTAATTGCTCTCACACAACGTTACAGGCCACCTGCACTTGAAAGAATTTACATTGGAGCAGATGGATTGCTGAATGCAGTATCAAAGATTTTCAGAATGTTTGTTTTAAAAATAAACTGGATTCTAAGACAAGGACAAGCAAAGCATACAATTGACAATGATGACAGAGCTTTCATTATTGGGACTCTAAAAAAATATGAGTAAGGGCACGTTTTTATCTCTAAGTTAAAAATACACATACCAACCACTCTTAAAAATGGTAGAAGTTACATATTTAAATTTACAGATGACAATATGTTCATGCATTTTAGTTTTGCTGTGTCCATTTGGGGCTATTGAACCTACTGACTGGTTTCCTTTACCATCTCCTAGATCAATGAAACCCAGCCTTTGCCTACATTACCTAATGTAATGTTTTTACAGCTTTGATTATTCAAGCCCCTGAATAAAGATTGTTCCATATGTAAAGTAAGAGAGGAAAGGTTAAGGTTAACTTTTTGCTGAGGAAAATCATTTCCATTTGTCATTTGATTCTGGCTTGAGCGCTGCATTTGCACTGATAAATCCGAGTTACCCACGGTGGAATCACTAGTTAATACGGAATCTAGCTAACTTATGCTTCTGTGTTCAGCTATGTTATACTTTTGCAACATATTTTAATTTTTATACCTTGCAAGTGTTTCTACAGCTTCACCCATGAATTAAGTTTTACTTAGAATTTGCATCGTGATATTTTCAAGCATTCTATGAACATTGATATCCTAAGAGCAAACTACAGCTAGCAGGCTGAATCTGACCCAGCCATGCCCATTCATTTACCTACTGTCTATGGCTGCTTTTGTGCTGGGATAGTAAAGCAAAGTAGTCATAACAGAGACCATATTGCCCACGAAATCTACAGTATTTACTGTCTGGCTCTTTACGGGAGAAGTTTACCAACCCAGATATACTAGCACACTGTGTGACCTCAGGCAAGTTTTCTTACCTCTCTGGGCTTTAGTTTCCTCATCTGTAAAATAAGGATAATGACGGTACCTACTTCACATAGTTTTTATGATGATTAAATGGAATAATACAAGCTTTTTGGAGAAGGCCTGACCCATAATATTGGCATCAGCGTCATATTTTCTAAGGAATGATGCTAGGTCATGGAAGCTGAGAAATAGATTTTAAACTATATTATTATAGTTTTTTCCATTTTCTCTATTTAAATAATAATGGAGATAATGTAGTTTTGTATTAGGATCATGAACTTTGAAGGTGGAAGCTCTGAGCGTGAATGACAATTAACTCCTTAATTGCTGTTTAAATAAGACCTTCAGTAAGTAATGCAAACTTTCTGTTCTACACTTCCTTATCTGTAAAATAATAATAATAATATAATAATCACATCTTCTAATAGATTTTTAGTTTATTGTAAAGGGCAAGTGAAATAAGAAATACGTAGAAGTATAAATTGTAAGGTGCAATACAAATCAAAGGTGTCAATGCCTAATTGACCTTACCTTGCTTCCATGTTTTGCATTTTAGGGTAGTGAATATGTGTAATTATTTAGCCAAAGCACTCACAATTAGCCTTTTTGTGTCAAGGGCTGCCACACACATCAACACGGATGAACCTTAAAGACATAATGAGAAAATGAAGCCAGGTCCAGAAAAACACACATGATATGATCCTTTTGAGTTAAAGTTCCACAACTAGCAAAACTAATCTGTGGTGATAGAAAAGAATATGTGTCCCCTTTTGGAGGTGTGCATGTGGGGGAAGTCCTCTGGGAGACTGGTGATATTATAGATCTTTATCTTCCTATTGATATTGGTTACAGGGGTGCATTCACTTTGTATATCTTTATTCACATGAGTAATTATGATTTGTGCACTCAACTGTAGGTGTACTCATACTTGAAATCAAAAATAACTGCAAGAAAAATAAAAGAAAAAGAAAGGAGAGAAAAGAAGAGAAACCAAATAAGCACAACCCCTTGTCCTGGTTTCAGAATCATAGAAAAAAATGCTGCTATCTGAGGTATCCACCTCATTGCAGCACTTATACCCTCACACCCACGTTTCTCTCCACAGCCACAGAGTCCACCAACACATGCGCGTGCGTGCACACACACACACACCCCCCTCTGTGATCAAATGGGACTGCTCTGGCCAAACTTATCTCCATATGGGGCTTCAAATATGTGATTTTTGACAGAATTTCCCTTTAATTTTTCTCTCTCTGTAAATTCTACAATGTCCAGTTTTACCTGAAGGATTTTCTTAACTATTTAAGGCATTATGACCTTTATGGGGCTCATAGATCACTTTCTCTCCATATCATACACTCGTGCTAGTTTAAAAAATTTTGTTTAAATTTTATTTTTTATGTACATATCACTCATTTTCCCAAAATGTAATACATGTTCCATGAAGATAGGACAAAAAAGGTCTTAAATCGAGAGCTGGGCTTATAGTGGAAATCAAATATATTTTTTAAATTAGATTTTGTTTATTCTTTAAAATAAAATCCTCTATTGGTACAAAACCAAAAAGTATGAAAGCTATTAAAGGAAGTCATCTCTTTCTCACCCTAGCCCCGAAGCATCCCATCGATTATCAGAAGTAACAAATGTTTCTGCTTTTCTTGTACAAACTTCCATTAAAATATGTGAACAATCTGTGCGTATTCATATAGCTTTGTGCTTTACACAAATGGTAGCTTGTTGTAGATATTACACTGTTTCATTAAGTGAATCATATATCTTGACGATCTTCCATATTGATAAAGTGAATTAAAAACACCCAATGAAGTTATGGAAGCATAGAAATATGAAATTATGGGGCAGTGCCATTTTTTAACTGAATAACTTTGCAAATACTATAAAATTGCCTTCTTGATATCATGAGTGTAGGCTCTTCTGATAATTATTTTTGTAACTTTGAGAGTAATTTTTTAAAATGATATTTATGTATTGAACTATGCTGAAAATTGTTTTTCCATTTTGTCTATGTGGTTTTCCCTTATCCTTGACATAAGTGTATTGAGTAAATATTTAGTCTATTGTTCTTGAAGTCTACTCTGAAAAATATGTGAGGCATTCCCAATTTTTTCTTATTTATTTGTTGCATTCTAGCCAGGAGTTTGTTTAAATAATAGTTCAGAACTTTGGATCTTACCAGATGTTGAGGAATATGCCACTAAAATATAAGTGCAAATGGTTTCACTCTTGATTCCTTTGTACAAGTGAAAGACAACTTGGAATTCTAAACAGATTAAAAATAGACAGTGCTGTTCATTTGGGTTCTCTTAGAAAGGAAGGCTGTTTTTGACAAATTCCTCTGCTTATTAGACAAAGTGCAAAAGCATTACATCTGGAGTTCATAAGCCATCATTTTATGGAATTGATTCATCATTTGATCCCTTCCACTCTTGAAATAAACCCAGGAGAATTTGTTAAGTAAAATGCTATATGCACACTAACATGCATTCTCTCATCCACATAAACACCCACAAACTCCTCTGTGCATACGTGCTCTTTAGAGATTTGTGCCTTTACAAAGTATCTTATAAAGTGGAACTGCAACATGCTTTTCAAACTGGCAGACATTGTTTTAACGTTATCTTTTAATAGAGTTCTGAATCTAGCTGCAGGAATTATTCTTATTCCTTAAAACCAATAATCCCTTATTTCTTTCATTTAAAATACTTTTGTGATACATTTCCTTTTGGTTGAAAAAATAAAAGAAGCTGAAATTATTTTTGAAACCCACCACCCCAGATACTTCCAGATTTATTTTCCTTCCTCAAGTCTTGAAGCTATGTTATGTCTTTCACGTGTTTAAGGCTATCAGAATCCGATAGCCTTCATTCTGTGAGAATAAAAGTTAAGGAAACATTCAGCAAATGACTGTATATGTGGGAGATGGATTTTTAGAGGATTTTAGATATTTGAGAGGAGCCACTCATAGATTCTGCTTTAAAAATTCCTTAGGATGCCATTTTAAAAGAAGACTGCAATTCAGATCAGTGAAGTGCTTTGATGTCTTGTTTTTTCTTTTGCAGATTGTAATCCACATGTTCAGAAGGCCTCTCCCTGGAGTATAATTTAACTTAATTGACAGTCATTGTTCCTTGAAAACTTTGAATTAAATTAACATAAGCATGAATGAAACTGGTCAAATAACCACATACAGTCTTTATTATTATTTTTTCCTTTAGGATTAGTGACAGTATTATGTATAAAATTGTCATTTGGCTATTAGATCCTCATTGAATCATTCCAAATTTGATTAAAACTGGATATCTTCGTGTACAGTAATATAGGCTCTTGAGAAACTGTTAGGTTTCCCATTTGGTTCTTGGGTTTATTGAAGAACAGGGTATGTTATGTGTGTAGTGATGAATTTTGTTCTTTCTCTTTTTCACACTAAGATCAAATACAGACTGCAAAACTGACTGAGCATGAAATTGTTTTTAGAAATTGTGGGAGCTAGTTTAGATGGCAAGAATCAGATGAACAGTTGTTAGTAAAAAATGTGTGTATGGAAAGGATGGTGGTAATGGATAGGGAAGTTTAAAAGTAGAGAGGTATTAGCATAAAGCAAAAACATTGAAGTGGCAAACATTTCAGTAGAGTGCTTACATGCCAGCATCCTTAAAAGCATATAAGTTTTTGGAAAAAATTATTTTTTATTTTTCTGTCTTTTTTTCACAGGAGGGAGACTGGTATGGGTTTCGGGTCTTCCAGTAACTGCCACTGCAAAGCAATTAGACTTCATTATGGCTGTGCTTATGCAATACTAATTAACATGCCTGATGTGCTGTTTTCCTTATTTGACCATGTGACAGCCCACAGGTCTGACACCCTCTGTGAACCAACAGCTGAGGAAATTTTCAACATGGCAGATTTTTGACAAAATACACCCAAACAAAAAATGTAATCACACTTTTCCTGAACAACTGCATTAACAGAATGTGTTACAGCAGATCTACAATTAGTGGATTGCATACATTTGTACTGGAGAAAAAATAAAGGAGACTAGAGATGATTTAAGCCTGTGCATACAAATGATTATACCTTGGGTCCAGAATTGAAAAGTGCAATAACACTGTATTATATTATGGAGAATATCATTTTACCAGTAAAATCAGATCTAATGAAAGTATCACTAAAGATTAGAAGCAAAGTTGTCAATATATTTATAGCACCCTTATGGACCTCTATGTTATCCAGCTGATTTATTGAATCTATACATGTTATGAATTTAAGATCCTACACATAGGTAAATTTTGTTTTAGTTTGTTTCTGTTGTTGTTGTGGGACTAGTGATACTCTTGTTAACAAAATCAGATGCTGTGTAGTCATTGGCTACATAGATTGTAAAGTCTAGTTTTGAGTTTGGGACAGAGACTATATCCCCAGCCAATAAATGTAAAATTAACGCTGTAATATGAAGGAAGGTGCTTGATGCTGTGAAAATGTAAATAGAAGTATTTGGCCAAATTGTGAATTGTGGAAGTTTTCCTTAGGAAGTGAAAATTAGCAGAGACCTGAAGTCAAACTGGAGGTTAAGCAGATGACCTGACAGAATTAGAACACTGGATCACACACTTTGCTGCACATCATAAGCACCTGAGGATTTTTTTTTAATTTCTGATGGCCGGGTCCCATCTCTAGAAAATCTAATTTGATTGTTCATAGTGGGACATGGGCATTGAGAGTTTTAGAATACTCCCAGGTGATTTTAATGCACAGCAAAGTTTGAGAACCATTGGAGAGACATTCTAGGCAGATGGAGAAGGCCCGTGGTAAAATGAAGCTTGGCAGAAACTTAATAAAGCTGAAAGGTCAGGTGCTGCTGAATGACTGCTGAGAGTGGAGAGCTGGGGAAAGGCATGTGCAACAGGAGGCTGAAGAGCTGGGAAAGAAGCAGTCCTTGCCGGGCTTTGTAGGCCACGGTACAGGGGATGCAGGTCTCTGCTGAATGGTGATGGGCAGCCATTCAAGTCCTTCCCTAG
This sequence comes from Hippopotamus amphibius kiboko, assembly GCF_030028045.1. Classification (NCBI taxonomy): domain Eukaryota; kingdom Metazoa; phylum Chordata; class Mammalia; order Artiodactyla; family Hippopotamidae; genus Hippopotamus; species Hippopotamus amphibius. The sequence continues at coordinate 87,267,914 of NC_080195.1, read as the reverse complement.
ACATGTCCCCAACACACACAGTTTTCTCCCAGAAAAGCATGAATAGGGTCGACTGCTCTTTCTGTTGTGGTGGTTGTTGCATCTTTTGACCTGTCTGTACCTTTAAATGAACAGCAGTAATTTTTGAGAGTAAGGGACATTAGAGAAACTGAAAGATTTTCTTTTTTTCTTCTGTCTTAAATTACCACAAAGCTGGAAAATATATAAAAATATATAAAAATGGTTCTTAAACAATCATTAGATAAACCTCCCACCCATCTGGTCTCCCAGCCACCAAAGGCAGATCTGTCCTGGACTATACTGCAGTGAGTTTTCTAATTTAGTTGCATGTGACAATCAATATAGATAGATAGATAGATAGATAGATAGATAGTTAGATAGATGATAGATGAATTTAATTTTTAGAGCAGTTTTAATTTCACAGTAAAATTAAGAGGAAGGTACAGAGATTTCCCATATACTCCCTGGCCCCACACTCCCTGCATAGCTTCGCCATAATCAACATCCTCCACCAGAGTGGCACATTGGTTACAACTGATGAACCTACGCTGAGAATCATTATTATCCAGAAGCCATAGTTCACATTATGATTTACTCTTGTTATACATTCCATGTGTTTGGACAAATGTATAATGACATGTATCCATCATTATAGTATCATACAGAGTGTTTTCACCGCCCTAAAAATCATCTGTGCTTCACTGTATATCTCCACTACCAACCCCTGGCAGCCATTGATATTTTCACCGTCTTCACAGTTTTGCCTTTTCCAGAATGTCATGTGGGTGGAATCACACAGTATATAACCTTTCAGATTGGCTTCTTTCACTTAGTAGTAGGCAGTTAAGCTAATTCCATGACTTTCCATGGCTTAGTAGCTCATTTCTTTTTTAACGCTGAATAATGTTCCATTATCTAGATGCCCACACTTCATTTATCCATTCACCTACCAAAGAAGATCTTGGTTGCTTCCAAGTTTTGGCAATTATGAATAAAACTGCTATAAACATTTGTGTGTACATTTTTATTTGGATATAATTTCTCAACTCCTTTAGGTAAGTACCAAGGAGCTTGATTGATGGAGGGAAATTTTTACCAATACTGAAGTCCAGACTCAAATCAGACAATTTAGGGGTGCTATATACGCATAATTTTTGAGGTTCCATAGGTGATTCTAATGTTTAACGGGAGTTAATTACCACTGATCTACTGGATGAATCTCTTCAAATTTAATGGAACTTTGGGCATATTGATCTTCAGGCTGAACTGGAATCACTGATGTTTTGGAAATGAGGGGAAGTTAACATGAACACCCTGAGGTATTTGTCTAAGTACACTGTCTTCATAGAATAGAGATAACTTCTTTCAAGGCAGATTCAGTGAAAGGAAACAGCTTCCAGAATGCTTGGTGATGAGATGACAGAATCCCTGCCTCCTCTGGAAGTTTGCCATAGACTGCATCACATTTACCATGTTGCAGTTTCAATAGTCTGTCATCTAGGATCTGATGTTAAACGTTTGTACTTCCATCGCTTGGTTCTGATTGTTTTCCCACGTTTATCTCAAGTCCACCCAAATTTATCAAAGTCTCTGGTTTTCTAGACTTCAGTTAACATACATTTAAGGGAAGACAAAGAAAGCAGGAAAACAAAAGAAGTAAAAGAAGTTTATACAGAAGAGAAAGGAAACAGACCTTGAATATGGGTAGAAAGGAGAAAACCAGACCATGGGATAGAAGGCACATTGACACGAAGAGCATAGTTATGAAGGTCAGAAAAAGCATGAAGAGTCACTAGACAAGCGCCAAGAAGGCTGAAAAACCAGGCCACAGATGCAGGAGCTTGTCAGTGGATGGCTACTCAGGGAGGGCATTAAGCTTGCGTGGGCTATTCAGCAAAGCCTCGCCTCCTCAACCAAATAACAAATGGCATTAGAATTATCAAAGGGTTCAGTAATAGGAAAATGAAGCTCTTTGGGTGAAGAATTCCTGGGAAATTCTAAAGTCTGTGACACAGATGTAGGGAAATTCTCAGCATGTATTGAAAAATATTCAAAAAAGTTTGAAAGAGCTCAGAATGAATGTTAGAACCAACCAGCACCAGGGAAAACAGAGGATCATTTGATAATAATGCACAGGAACTCAAGCCTGTAAGATGATTTTCTAAAGGTTAAAGTTGGTAGATAATGCCTTTCACCTACACTAAAGTCCATAGCTGGAAAGGAACTCCTGAATTATCCAGCCCAAACCCCTCATTTAATAAATGAGAAAATTGAGGCTATAAGTGATTAGCCAAGCTAAGAATTTTTGAGAGGTAGACCTAGAATCCAGACTGCTTCATTCGCAGGCCTTTGCCATCTATATGCTGCCATCAGACCAGGCGGACATATAAGGAGACTGGATTGCAGTGGGGAAGGTTTACATCAGACATGGAAAATTGGAATGAAGTGTACTTGACACTGAAAGTATCATGTTGAAATAGGTGCATCGTAACAGTCACAGTGGACTAAATAGCAAGTTACCATCAACAAAGGAGAGAACAGAATACCTTGGTGGGGATTCAAGAGACTTGAGTTCATTTATTCTTCTGTTGTGGATAAATTCATCATTCATTCATGCATGCATGGATGCACGCATGCATCTGTGCCTCCTACATGCATGGCAGTGTGCCTGGCACTGTGGCGTAGGTAGTGTAAGAGACTACACTCTTAAGGTGCTGCTGTTAGTGTAGAAGATTAGATATATATGGACATGGTTACAGTAAAACGCTGATTATGAAAATTGTGCTCTAATGTCTAGTTCAGTGGTTACTAGCTTAGCAGCCTGGGAATCTGAGAAGGTGGAGGTGTTGAGCTAAGGAGTCAAGGAAATTTCATGGAAAAAAGTAGAATTTGAACTAAATACCGAGTGCTAAGTAGGATGTGTATGGTGCGGAATAGGGAGAAAGCATTTTAGAAAGAGGGAAAAGAGAGGCATGCATGAATACAATTAGTGCTCTTTCACTGAATGGGAAACATTACTGAAAATAAGGTTGGGAAAGTGAGTTGGAGTTAGAGCCAGGCAAACCTAAAATATTGGGCTAAGTATAATTAAATTGCCACTGAAATTGAGGATGTGAGGCACTGAAATAGATGGAGCTGGCAAGGTTAGTATCAAGATGTGTTTTAGGAGAAGCAACTTAGGAGAGAGTTGAGGGTGATTTGGGGAGAACAAAGAATGAAAGTCTAGAAAAGTGTTAGAGCATGATTGCAAAATTAGTTCAGGCTAATAGGGAGTGGAACTTAGAGACGCAGCTGTAGGGATAAAGATTATGACACAGAAGACATTGCAGAGGAATAACAGGCAAGGTCTGCCAACCAGATGGAAGTAAAAGAAGGGAGATGGAGACTCCAAGTTACTTCAAAGATTCTGAGGCTGGATGACACCAAAGAAGGCAGAGTCATGAAATAAATATGGAATGCAAATATTTCTATAACACTCATCATATTTTCATACTTAAAAAATTCCTCATTCTTTCTCCTGTAAACATATAAATCTGCCATACATATTATATATTTTATATACACAACATGGACACCAATGCATATGCTGTAACTTTAATCATTTTTGCAGATTAGCATAGATTCAGAGCCAAAGAGAAATTGATACAGAATTAAATATATTATGCAGTAGTGAGATCACATTTTTGTTATTGCTCTTGTTCAAGCTATATTGACTCTGCCTAGAGTTTTATCATTTGCAAAGCTGCCTTATATATTCCGAAATACATTCTAAGAAAAAGTTATTTAGAGAGTTAATTTAATCTATAGAGCAACCACTCAGGACTGAAGATAATCAATAGTAGCTTACAATTCAAGCTCTAACTAGATATTTAGTCAGGGACCCAAAGAGATGGTTATTTCTTCTAATTCAATTTAGTACAATGTAGGGAGCATGAATGGAGCAGCCCAATGCATCTGTTCTTTTTTTTTTTCCTAATTTTAAAGAGGTTATTTTTACATCAGTCTTTGGAATTTTTAGTTCTGTCTTTGCTATGTTACAAAAGATACAGATGCCAACAGGCTGAAAGAAAACAAATTGTTTTTAAGAGGAAAAAGAAATTGTGGTACATTAACCTAGTCATTTTCCCATTTAGATGGTAGTCAGTTTTTAAGTAAACCACGTGATCTTTTACTTTCTCTCTCTCTCTGCTTGAGTTTTTTCATTAAAACCTCAACATTTTAAATAATGAGTTTTTCCAGAATTTATCCTATTAATAGGAGAGGTTTAGAGGCTACAATCTAGCTGAAATAAGAGGTTGGGGGACTTGTATTAAACCTACATTGGAACAATAGGTGGATTTAAAAATTTGGATATGTCACTGATTTAAAATAACAAAGTTTTCTAAAGATGCACTTATTCATACTTTCCATAATATTTTTTTTCAGATCTCTGTTGGAGTATCATTGTTTTACACTGTTGTGCTAGTTTCTGCTGTACAACAAAGTGATTCAGCTGTGTTTATGCATATGTCCCCATATCCCCTCCGTCTTGAGTCTCCCTCCCACCGTCCCTATCCCACCCCTCTAGGTCATCACCAATCATTGAGTTGATCTCCCGATGTTATGCAGCAGCTTCCCACTAGCTATCTATCCATAATATTCTTAAAGAGTCCAATTTCCCAGTGAATGTTATTATTATTACTGTCAGGATAGTTATAACAGTGACTGGAAGAGGTGCAAAGCAGATTCCCATCATTGCTGGTAATATAATCCATTGCATTAACAAAGTGCATTTTATAAATGATACTCAGTGGTGGTTCCTAGTTATTATTAGGTAGCCTCCATTCACTCTTCTGTTTGCATGTGCATACATTGCTCCAAAATGACAGAATTATGTAAATATATTTTATATAGAGACCCATGTATTTATTCATTTATCAATCCATCCACTCCTCAAATATTTAATGAGTTCCTATCATACATATAGTTGTGGATATCTAAATTCACATTGAACAAAACCAAAGTTTCCGTATACCATTCATTTGCAAAATAGGCATAAAAAGGGCTTCCTAGGTGGCTCAGTGATTGAGAGTCCGCCTGCCAATGCAGAGGACACAGGTTCGATCCCTGCTCCAGGAAGATCTCACATGCCACGGAGCAACTAAGCCCGTGTGCAAAAAAAAAAAAAAAAAAAAAAAAAAAAGGCATAAAAAGTCAAGTGAAAAATTCCCTTTTCTAGCCCTCCTTGTACTCTTAATAATAGTGAAAATGAGACTTTCCTTTTAGTTTACAAGCCAGTCTTCAAATATTATAACTTCAGATATTACTAGAAACACAGTGTGGTGGTTAAAGACGTGACTCAAACTAAACTGCCCGATTTTGTCCCATGGTAGCTGTGTCCTCAAGCAAGTTACTTGATCTCTTTGAGCCTCAGTCTTCTCATTTAGAAAATGAGGATAATAACAGTACCTGCATCACAGGATGGTTGTAAAGATTGAACTAATTTATATATGTATATATAATTAATTAGAACAGTACCTCGTTCATAGTGATTGCTTAATTTAACTATGATTGTTCTGACTAAAGCTGTATTTCTCTTCACTAAGCTGCATAAATATTAGGCTTAACTTCCCCATCTTCCATAATCACTCCTAAATAATAGTGAGTTGTATTAGCTAAGGAAGTAAAACCAATAAACAAATAATTACACCTGTGTATTTTTTTTATATTTAACATATATTCTTGGGCAAGAAATTTTTTAAATTTATAGTGGTGTGGACACCAAATCTAGGTGATAATGCCAGATTTCCAAATCTATTTTCTACCATGTTCCAGCTCACTGTATTATTTTGAAAGATTTAAAATCAACTGTAATTTCAAGCGCCTAATGGAAACTACACTAAATATTCTCTACAAGATAAAAAAGATAAAATAACACTTTAATATAGCTGAAATGTGTACTTGGAAGGCAACAATAGCAGCTGGCTATGAACTTTTTGTTGAGAAATTGACCCAGAAAATGGACAAAGACATTTCATCATTTATTTCCCACTTCTAAACCGAAGTCTTAAATGCCTTTAAATCCTCATTAAAGTTGGCTTTGGTTGTTTACGAAATACCAGTTGAGTAAGGGAATGTTGTATCTTTTCTGTTCAGATTTTTTTCATGAGAAAAATAGAAAGCAGCACTTATATTTCTTTCCTTAAAATGAACAATAGGCTTTATTTTTACCACCACCTAGCCCCACCCCCACAGCCCCGCAGCCGGAATTCATGGAACTTGCAATTACCAACCTCAGAGATAGATCTTGCTAATTCCCTTAGAATACACATTTGATTCTGGGCATTAACACACAATAGTACCTCCATGACATGTTCTTTCTATGTTGCTACAAAGTATGATAAATTAAATTGCATGTACGGAGTACCATATTGAATTGAATACTAAGATTCCTAGAATATTTTTCATGTTTGAATATGGATTGCTCAGCATGGACATTCAGTGCATGAGATGTTCAGTGAGTAAAAAGGACAGGATGAATGAAGCTGATCAACTGTGGAAGGCAAAAATAACCAATCAGTATGTTTGATTTTATGATAAGGTAGAAGGATTGTTTTGTCATCATTTTTTTCTTATGGAAAATGTAGATATTCTATGTTTGCAACAGAGTGAAAATGTATACATTTATTCATGTAACTGTTAGAAAGCATCTACTGTGTAGACTTTTGAAATAATCTACATTACTTGCCTTCACAATGCTTACAATTGAGTGGAGAAGAAAGATAAATAAGAAGACAATTAAAATATAGAGGCAAGAGCTAAGAATAAGTAGAGGTTACTCTGGGGACACTGAAGGTGGCACTTTAAAGATCATTAAATATTTTGAGAAGAATTAAATCTCAATTGCACCTTTGTAACAAGGTGTAGTGCTGGGATCCCTTTCCAGATGATACATGGAGTGATAGAAAATGGACTGATGTATCTTGCTGTAATGGAATAGCTTTCCTTCTCAACACCAAGTAACACGTCTTATAGGTGTCCTTAAAGTTTAAAGTTATAAATATTCTACTTCATTAAGCATAAGGACCGGCCATGGACATATGCCACTAGTGTCCACTTTCCTTCAGAGATTTAGGGTGATGAGAAGATAAAGGGTCTGCTTACCAGATGGAGCTTGTCAGATTAGCAATTGGAGCAGAGTAAATATCGCTGTCATATTGTTTTTTGAAGCACAAAGAACCCCCTTTGTATAACGCATGTGCATATTTAATAGTTCAAAACAAAACAGCTCAGCAGAAGGTTGGCTGGTGGTGTACCTTTAGCCGAGTGGCCATTGCCTGAAGGCACGTTTTTGCCTTCCTCATAATAAGGAACATTAGCAACCAGTGGCTCAAGAAAGGCAGAGTCAGATAAGTCTCTTGGGGCCCAGTCGGCCACATGAAGTGAGAGCTGTTAGACACAGCCGTGAGATTACTGCTCCAGAAAGGGTTTACCACATATATTACCACATAGACGTTGCAGGGCTGCCAGCTCACTCGACTTACGAATGTCAAACATGATTTAAAAGGTTATTATACTATCAGGAGGGAAAGAGGATGATTTTCCATCACTGAAATTTCTATTTCATTCTGTTGCACATACTACATCTCACAGAGTCCAATATTGCTAAATAACCTGCTTTTATCTTTAATAAGTGTTTTATGGACCTTAAATTGGAAGAACCATTTTCACTTTATTTGTATTAGAAAATTTGATCTTTTTCTGGTCGAATAGCAGTGTGGTAGATTTGGTATGTGCATCTATGTATTGTGCTTAGAAGACTGTTCTTACGAAGGGAGTAAATTTGTTTGTAACATGTCAGTTGGGGAGAGGATAGGTAGGTAAGCTGTAGTTTTTGGCAATTGCGTTTATAAGCCTGCAGTAGTTCACACTAAAATGATCAGATGAAGTTCTCTATATTGCATTATTTATTTCTCTTTGGGTTTCGTTACAACTGGTCTTTAAATAGTCTACTTTCCCAGTTCTTTGACCCCTTGGGGAATATTTATTTGCTTGTGGGGGCTCTATCAGTCGTCCTCCATCATGAGTTAATTTAAGCACGGTTGTATTTGAAAAGTTGCTCAATAAAAGTAGATGGCTGGTTTGCTTTGATTTTAAGGAGATTTTGACCCATGATTTGCAGCATTTGAAAAATAAGTAATCTTTGAGTATAGCTGTTAAAATATACAATAAACATCAAATTGTCAGTGTGGAATTTTTAACACTGCATTCGTAAAAGAGGTTAAACAAGGGGTTTCAACTGCCCTTGTGGAATCATTATTCACTAGATATCCTAGCAAATCACTGTGATTGCCTTTGCTGAGTGTTAGACTATAAAAGTGAAGGTTGCCCCAGAATGTGTCATGCACAGCAATATGTTAGCACTATAGGCTAACACATTTGGGGATGGTGTTCTCAGGTGGGATGTAGAAAGAATAGAAGAGTACAGTCTATGGTGTTGAGATATTGTCAGTTTCCCCCTTTAATTCCAAGTCTGAAACGTTAAATTAAAATCTGTGAATTCACTCATGTTCATATGGGCATTATGAAAATTAAATTAAAGCCTATAGTAGAAAGCATTCTCAGCCTGAAGGATAACATCTTGTGCCCAGTTCAGTATCTGTTTTAAAATTATCATGTCATAAGTGCAAAAAGAGGTCACACAAAAAAAGAAAGAAAAAAACAGAAAAACTACTTTTAGTGTTTAAAAACTGTTAGACTTCCATGTGAAAATAATACTGAAAAAATTAAATTTTTTCAGTTTTCCAGAGTATGAAGTTAGTTTTATAATACTTAAACGAGAGTGAACCTGAATATCTACCTAAGAATTTATGTGATTTTGTGTGTATGTATCTTTTATTCTCCTTCAGGGAAACAAACAAACAATATATTTATTTCATGTAACTTCTTTATTGTTCTAAAAATATATTAAGACATGGAATTATTTTAAGTTTAGGAGGAAATAATGAGAACATCCTGCTCCGCTTTTCTTCCACATAGTAACAATAGAAATAGAAGTCATTTCAAATAGTAAATGAAAAGAAATATATTTTGTTTCAGTTTTGGAGTTTGCTCAAATAGTAAATTTACTACAATAATACATTTATATATTCAGTAACCAATGCTATATTTATGTAAATTTTGAATTTTAAAAGAACCCTCTTTAAATACTTCAAAATGTTATTGAATTCTAATTGGATAAAAACTCCCTTTCACAAATCTCTCACATGTTTTTTCTTTTTTTTTTTTTTGGGAGCTCTGTTAGTATGTATGGAATACAATTTGATTAATAAAATGTAAATGCATGCTTACAGCTTTTTAAAGTATTCAGTTATTTGGGCAAAGCAAAGTATATGTATAAAATCAAAGTTATAAAGTATTGATATGATCATTAATATGATAAAATATATCTCACATTAAATTATAAAATACAATAAAAGTGTTCCTTCAATCTTAGATTCTATTAAAGTAAACATATATTTTAAAAATACAATGTGACACTATTTTAAGAGGTAAGTTTGTTAATAGACCAATAAACTATTTTCTGAAAGCTAAATTGAGTTTTGAACATAAATATTTTTTTAAAAAGATGGAGATAGATATAAACCACCTAACAATAAAATTATGTCAGTCTATATGCGGGATAAATATATCTTCTTAGGATTCTATAATAACAAAATTATTAACTGACATCTCTTAGTTTAGTTCAAGAATTAGAGGAATGTGTTATCCTAAAAACTTTGTTTTCAAAAGTCATTAGAACATTTATTTAGAAACCTTAGCCTGAAAAGCAAATGTCACACTGATGTTGTTTTGCTCCTATCAGGAACAAAGGCATTGTTTATGAAGGACATTATCTCTGCATTTGACAATACAGAGTATCGCTTTTCGTTCTAGTTATCCTTGAAAAATGTTCAGTAAATGCATCCTTGCCACCTCTCCCCCAACCTCAAAATGGATACGTTATCACCTTAAACATCTTACTTCACAAAGCAATCGCAGCTTTAAACATGCATAACGTAGCTGTCTGGAAAATACAGTACATGTAGTGTTTCTGAAAACTAAACTTCATTGGATGAGAAATCAAGTTACTCTTGCAGCCTCGTCTCAGCTTACAGATTTAGATCATATATGCTTGGGTGGTGTGAAAGTGATGATGGGGAGATACCAAGTTGGTATTTTTCTGTGTTCAGATAGAATTGTTCTGTTGGAACCATGTAACCTCACACCAATATTATTTCATAATATCAGAAAATTATAGATTAGAATATATTCTGTAGAATTTAAGTCAACTATTTCAGAATAGAGTTTATCATTTTGGCCAAACTTTGCAAATTAAAAAGCATACAGGGGCCAAGTGAGTAAAGTTAAAGTAGGTGGACTGCAGTGAATTGGAAAGCCCATGCCCTGAATAAAGACAGGCACATTTCCTTTAAACACTCTCCGTAAATGATACCCGAGGCTCCCACTTCTGACATCTTCCTGAGGTTCTAGTCACCCTTTACATGACTAATCGGGATTTTCAGTAAAGGGGGGAGTAGGGATATTTTTGTCAAGTCTGGGAAACATGAAATTTCTTTTGGAAACAACATGCATTAAAAATAGTAACTGTACGTGAGGTGGGTAGATGAGATTTTAACTTGATTAAAGGAGAGAATTTCATTTTTTTTCTACTAACTGCATTCATGCAAAGAGTACATTTTCCATGTGTACAAAAGAAAAGTTAAATGTAAATATTAATTTGAAATTTTTCAGAAAATGCAGTATTCATCCTTTTCATGCTAGAGGTAACAAGTCTAAGGCAATATTAAGTCATGTTCTATGGAGCCAGGAAGATCTTAATTTAAATTCCCTGAACTTTTGGGGATTTTGATTCACACTACCATTATCAGTTTTCTAGTGATATATGAATAAAATTGTGTTAAAAGATAAACACTAGGACATAGTTAAATGTTCATGGGAGAACATCTCGGTGGAGGAAAGAACCTCTAAGTGGCCCAGGACTCTAAAAGTTGTGTCAGTGACTTTGGACACATCCTAACAGACTGGAATGAAGAGGACCTGGAAAGAGAAACAGAGACATATGAATGCAACATACTAGCTATAGATACTAAATTATCTGCTGAAGAATTTAAATAGTGCTGTTTCTAACCATTCTTATGTTATTATAACATTATGGAGCTAGGACAGACTAGTAAAGATGATCAATGCCTGCCAACTTCAGTGAAATGGATGTGACCAGGAAATTCGGTAATTTCAATAATATTTAAAATGCCTATATCTCTATACAAAGGCATTATTTCATCCACCCTCTTCAGAATGTGTAGGTAATTTGGGACTACTGCATTTTTCTCAGATTAAGAAACTCAATACCTAGAGAAGTTGAAATAGCTGACCACAGGGCCATGTGTACAGTAAATAGCTGATTTGGGATGAGATCCAAGGTCTTTAGTCTAATATTATTTCCACCATAAACCAAGAGGATAAATGAATACTGGGTCCTAATTCTGACTCTACTAAAGTGGCCTATAGGCATATACTTCTAAAGTAGGCTAGTATTACTGTCTGCAAGAGTAGCCCTTAACCTTAACAGCACACTAGAATACCTGGGGGTAGTAATTAAAAATACCAATTGCCCCTCCCCATCCAAGACCTCCCTATCCAAGACCAAATCAATCAGGATCTTTGTGGTTGGGATCAGATCATCAATTTGGGGGGTGGGGGGGTGGTTTAAATCCACATTAATTCCTATTTATAGCCAGGATTGAGAAACATTGTTTTAACATCTAAAAAACCAAAATTTATTTTCCTTCTTTTTTATTTTCATATGCATTCTAATGAATGTTAGTAGCTATTAAGCCATATTTTATGTACTCACAACATGTAAATATATACATACATCTTTCATAGAAATACAGTTTCTGTGCTTAATTTTTCTTCCCAAATACAAATTTAGGGGATTCAGGGGAAATGCAAAATGTGAAGCCAATTAGAAGGAAAAGTGGGAAAGATGCTTCTTTTTTTTGGGGGGGGGGGGTCTGTGTTTTTTTTTTTTTAATTTTTCTGAAGTATAGTTGATTTACAATGTTGTGTTTAATTTCTAATGTACAGCAAAGTGACTCAGTTATACATTTATATATTCTTTTTGATATTCTTTTCCATTATGATTTATCACAGGATATTGAATATAGTTCCCTGTGCTATACAGTAGGACATTGTTGTTTATCCATCCTATATATAGTAGTTTGCATCTGCTAATCCTAAACTCCCAATCCTTCCCTCCCCCACCCTCCTCCCTCTTGGCAACCACAGTTCTATTCCGTATATCTGTGAGTCTGTTTTTGTTTCGTAGATATGTCCATTTGTCTCGTGTTTTAGATTCTACATATAAATGATATCATATGATATTTGTCTTTTTCTGATGTACTTCACTTAGTATGATAATCTCTAGGTCCATCCATGTTGCTGCAAATGGCATTATCATTATTTACACACACACACACACACACATCTTCTTTATGCATTAATCTGTCAATGGACATTTAGGTTGTTTCCATATCTTGGCTATTATAAATAGTACTGCTGTGAACATAGGGGTGCATGTACCTTTTCAAATTATAGTTTTGTCTGGGTATATGCCCAGAAGTGGGATTGCTGGATTATATGGCAACTCTGTTTTTAGTTTTTTTGAGGACCCTCCATTCTGTTTTCCATGGTGGCTGTACCAATTTACATTCCCACTAACAGTGTAGGAGGGTTCCCTTTTCTCCACAACTTCTCCAGCATTTATTATTTGTAGACTTTTTATTGATGGCCATTCTGACTGATGTGAGGTAGCCTCATTGTAGTTTTGATTTGCATTTCTCTAATAATTAGCAATGATGAGCATCTTTTCATGTGCCTATTGGCCATCTATATGTCTTCCTTGGAGAAATGTCTATTCAGGTCTTCTGCTCATTTTTCGATTGGATTGTTTGGTTTTTTTGCTGTTAAATTGTAGGAGCCGTTTGTGTATGTTGGATATTAAGCTCTTGTCAGTTGCATCATTTGCAAATATTTTCTCCCAGTTTGTAGGTTTTCTTGTCGTTTTGTTTATGATTTCTTTGCTGTGCAAAAGCTTATAAGTTTGATTAGGTTCCATTTATTTATTTTTGCTTTTATTTCTATTGCCTTCGGATACTGACCTAAGAAAACACTGGTATGATTTATGTCAGAGAACGTTTTGCCTATGTTCTCTTCTAGGAGTTTTATGTTGTCTTGTTTTATATTTAAGTCTTTAAGATATTTTGAGTTTATTTTTGTGTATGGTGTGAGGGTGTGTTCTAGCTTTATTGATTTACCTGTGGCTGACCAGTGGGAAAGATGCTTCTTTTGTGTGTGTGTTTGCATTTTTTGTTTGTTTGTTTTGCTAGAGTCTGGTGTTTGAATCTAGAGGGAGTGAAAAAGCTTCTGTTGATTGTGTACAATGGGCATAGTGCTTCATACTTACAGAGAGATTCCTTCTTCCACAGTGCCTTGGAAGAAGCCACTAGATAATGATGTAAGGCTCATAATTAGGACTGCCAGATTTAATGAATAAAGATCATCTGGCAATCCTATTCCAAAGAATTTGGTTCTCAAGCTAATCTCTGAACCAGTGTTTTTAGCTTCCTTCCCAGATGGGTGAAGGCAACTGCCCTGCCTGCAAAAGACAAAATATCATCCTTCCCATCTCTAGAGACACTAACCTAGCTGAAACCTCCCTCTGGACAATTCCAGAAAGAATCAAACATTTATATCAGCAAGAAGCCCATTTATGTATGCAGTTCTGTGGAAGGGCCCATAGGGACTGTAATATTTAAAGCAGTGATGCTTGAGAATTAGCAAGAGTAAGGCTTAGATGTTAGTGTTAAAAGTGATTTACTTCACTTCTTAATGTAAATTCTTCCTCTAGACAATTCATAGTAAAACAAAATTGAGAAAGTTGTATCAGCCCTTAGCTCTTTTTTTCCATTAAAAAAGTTTAAAGACTTCAAATTTATTTTCTGTCTAAGATGGACTGTCTAGTATGGACATCCAGAGATTCTTTATTCAGAGTAAAATGGCTTCTCCTATGATGTCAGTGGCTAAGAGAAGAAAATTTCCCCTTATTTTAAATTTCTTTCAGTGGATCGCATACAGATTTTAAGTACACGTAAACTCAAATCTAGAGCACATTTATGGAAAAATTAATGTCTTTTTAGGAAGCTAAATGTAAACATATAATAAAATTGAGTCCCTATTTACGGCCTGAAGAAAAGTTTTGGATTAAGTTATATTCTCTACATCTCTAGACAGAGAATTTGCAGGTGGCTAAAAACCTATGAGAAATTAAGATGAGAAAGATATTTTTGGAGACCCTTTTCAGGAGAGATGAATTTCTTTTTTGTGTCCTAAGAGCTCTAAAGCAGGTGAGAAAGCAAGACAATGGCTCCAATCCTATTTGGAGTATAAAATCTCTGCAATTGAGGAGATATCTATAGAAAAGATTTTGTCTGTGTCTACTCATCTTGTTCAGTACAAATCTGGTTCTTAAAAAAAAAAGGAAAAGAAGTTAATTTCCGGAGAGAGCAACTGTGTCTTTCAGAAAAACTGTGAATTTCTTTCCACTTAAAATGGATGTTTTAAAATTAAATGGTATTGCAAAAACTTATATAATCTCCTTTCACTTAAGACTCAAGGCCTGTTTTCAGAACAATTATTCAATATCCTGATAGATAAAAAATAATTTAGAACAACCTTATATTTTATGACCGTGATTTACCAGTTCAATATCTTACCATTTAAATATAAAATTCAGTGTGCATAGTAGTGATGAGCTTTAAATGAAAAAAAAAAAAAAAAAAAAAAAAAACAACATAATGGATTAGGTCTGATACAGCCTTTTTGTCATGAGTAAAGAGGCTAATGTAATATAAGCACTCATGAGTAATCAGATGTCTTCTGATGAGTGAATTGAAATGTCATAGCAGAAGTACTCCACCATACATTTTACTATGAATTTTTGTGGGTAGATTTAAATTCATTTTCTGATTCATTTAATTTATTTAATCAAAACAGAATCTAAGTTGCATGAAGAAATCAATTTTGGTAATAAGAGATTTACCTCAATGTATGTATTCATTTCTAATTTTTTCTTTTCCTCATCAGTTGACTGGACTGTGATTTATGCAACCATTCTTTGCAGCTTTGTTTCTGGTTTTTGCCAAAGGCCACACAATTACATACAACAAGCATTTCCAATAATATTGTAGGATTGTATGTACGTTAGAAATATCCTCATGTTTTCAATAGGTACATTCTAATCAAATGTACCTTTGACATGATTTGTCAGATTCCATAGATGAGCCATACTTTTGCACAACTGGATTTTACAAGACACCGTCGATAGGAATATATGAGCCTATTTAATTGACTTCTACTGTTTTCTTCTTATCTTCTTCTTTGGTAGGAAAATAATTTCTGAAGCCATTGGGTCAATGATTAAGAACAAAAAGGAGTCAATATATAATAAAAGTCCTCATACCGCATACGTCATGGCCATCATTATCCCCCATAGGATATTGGAATTCAACTGAATTCACTTGAATACAACAAAACTACTTCTTTTGTTGTTGTCACATTTTTAAAATTAATTAATTAATTTTTTAAGTTGGTGTATAACATGCAATTCTTTATATTGTACATCTATATTGTATAGGTGTACAATATATAGAGAATCACAATTTTAAAGATTATACTCCATCTATAGTTATTATAAAATATTTGCTGTATGTTGTATAATATATCCTTGTAGCTTATTTTATACCTATTAGTTTATACCTCTTAATCTCCTACCCCTGTATTGTCCCTCCTGCTTCCCTCTCCCCACCGGTAACCACTAGTTTTTTGGCTATATCTGTAAGTACTATCACACAGTATTTGTCTTTCTCTGTCTGACTTATTTCACTTAGCATAATGCCCTCTAAGTCCGTCAGTATTGTTGCAGATGGCAAGAGTTCATTCTTCTTTATGGCTGAGTAATATTCCATTGTATACACACACACACACACACACACACACACACCCCGTATCTTCTTTATCCAGTCATCTGTTAATGGAGATTTAGGTTGCTTCCATATCTTGGCCATTGTAAATAATGCTGCTGTGAACATTGGGATGCATGTATCTTTTCAAATTAGTGTTTTTATTTTTATTTTTGGATATATACCCAGGAGTAGAATTTCTGGGTCATATGGTAGTTCTATTTTTAGTTTTTTTGAGAAACCTGCATACTGTTTTCCACAGTGACTGCACCAATTTACATTCCCACTAACAGTGTGCCAAGGTTTCCTTTTCTCCACATCCTTGCCAACATTTGTTATTTATGGTCTATTTGATGATAGCCATTCTGACAAGTGTGAAGTGATATCTCATTGTGGTTTTGATTTTCATTTCTCTGATGATTAGCAGTGTTGAGCATCTTTTCAGGTGCCTATTGGCCATCTGCATTCCCTCTTTGAAAAAATGTCTGTTCTGCTCATTTTTAAGTTAGGGTGTTTTTTTTTTGATGTAGTGTTGTATGAGCTGTTTATATATGTTGGATATTAACTCCTTATCAGTCATATCATTGGCAAATATTTTCTCCCATTCAGTGAGTTGTCTTTTCTTTTTCGTCAAATGGTTTCCTTTGCAGTACAAAAGCTTTTAGGTTTTATTAGGTCTTATTTGTTTATTTTCACTTTTATTGCCTTTGTTTTAGGAGATGCATGCAAAAAAATATTGCACCTATTTATGTCAAAGAGTGTTCTGCCTACGTTTTCCTATAAGAGTTTTATGGTATCCGGCCTCACATTGAGCTCTTTAATCCATTTTGTGTTTATTTTTGTATGTGGTGTTCGAGAATGTTCTAGTTTCATCCTTTTACATGTAGTTGTTCAGTTTTCCCAGCACCATTTATTGAAGAGACTTTCTTTTCTCCATTTTGTATTCTTGCCTCCTTTGTCATAGATTAATTGACCATAAGTGCATGGGTTTAACCACTTCTTAACTTCTAAAGGTTCTTGCTCTATACTAGATAATATGATATGGTTTAGTATAGATCTGTAATTCTTTTTCACAATTAATTGTTCTTTGTTTCAAACAATTATGTCACTTTCTCATTCTCATCTTTCAAAACAAATGATTCAGAAAACTTTTTTATAGCTTTTAAAATTCTTACCTACCTTTAGCGGTTTTTCATGTATATGAAAGTCTGTTGAATTCCAGCTGCTTTTCAGATTATTTCTGTAACATTTGACACTATAAATAAAAAAAGCTACAGAAATGTTTTATTTATTGAATATTTTTGTCATTACATGCCTAGGCTATTTTTAATTTTTAAAAAAAATTATTTCTTCTTGAAGAATAATTGACATAGTATATTATTTTCTGGTCTACAGAATAATGATTTGGTATTTGTATACAATGGGAAATGATCACCATATTGAGACTGGTTAACATTAGTCACCATACCTAGTTACAAATTTCTTTTTTTTCCCCTTATGCTGAGAACTTTTAATATCTACTTTCTTAGCAATGTTCAAACATGCAATACTGTATTATTAACTAATCACCATGTAGTATGTTGCATCCCCATGACTTATTAAATAGCTGGAAGTTTGTACTTTTTGACCCCCTTCACCCATATTGCACCCTCTCAATACCTAGGCTATTTTTAATACAACTTGTCAGTGGCTTCAAGTATGTTTTGATCCCTATCATGTATCGTATCATTCATGCATTGTTTACAAATGATGACCTTCAACTGTATTGTCTGGAAGCCTTTTATGAAGCCAGATTTATGAATGCCCTTAGAGAAATAGAAAAACTCACCTTCCTATATCTAACCCAGAACAAGAGAGAAAACAAATGAGTTCTTTTTGTCTTACCTTTCAATTCCCACCTAAACAATGATGGAAGCAGTAAGATAGTAAAATATAAACCCATATCTCTTTTAAGATTTTTGAGTAAGTGTCTTGACAAGTCTGATAATTTATCATTTTTGTTCCCCAGCCATAAAGTGAAAGATTCCTCTCACACGCTAAAGCGTTTAATGACTACATGTTTTCTTATGTTAAACTCTAAATGTCTTACGTGAAAAGCACACAAAATTTGTATTATTAGTGTTTGAAAATGTCTACCTTGACACAAAAAAGGAAACAGTCCTTACTCTATCATGAGAGTGAAGTAGAAAACTGTAGTTCAGAATTCACTATGTCAGTTACTCATGGAAATGATGGCACACACATTTTTAAAATTCAGAAATCTTAATTATCACCAAATCTATAAGTCTACAACCTTTATTCTTCTTGCCTGATGACTTTTAGAGTTATGCTTGATTTCACAGCTGACAGTACAGAGCTTATCTTCATTTTTTTAAAATGTCTAATTGGAACTTAGCAGCTGTTTTCAATAAAAGGAAATGCCTCTCATGTGAACGTGGTGTCCTGCTCCACCCTCCATCAAGGAAAAGATCTAAAGAACAAGATAACGCATGTCTGTATTCATTACTTTGGGCACCAAATTTTATTATGTTAGGATGGGTTAGAAATTCTGTGGTAACAAACCGTTCAAAATTTTCAGTGGTTTTAAAAGCAAAAAAAAAAAACTGTTACTCTCCTGGGCTATATGCCTGTTGCATGCTGGCTGGGACTTTGCTCTGGTATCGGTATTAACTTTCCTTTATCAGTCAGGGTGAAGGAATACTGAACTCTGGTGACAGTGGCAGAGGAAAAGGAGAATTCCAGAGGCTGAACATAAATCGGCATAAATGCTACAGCCTATAGTAACACATGCCACATTCTCTCCCCATTCATAGGCTGCTGGAAGTCACATGGCCACATAAACCCACCAAGACATCAGAAAGCAATCTAGCCCTGTGTCTGGAAGGAGGGGACAACCAGAAACATCTGGCAACAGTGATGATCATTATGCAGATATTAACTATACATCTCCAACCTCGGTGTAGACCCGTTGCTGCCAACCTTTTTCAGTCTAGATGCTGATTTGACTGCATATTTGATATCTGGACCTTTCAAAAATTGCATCTTGCATTGGCCTCTTTTTTGTTCATCAGAGTTCTTTTCTATGTATTATTTCTGTGTTTTTTGTGAGGTCAAAACAAACATTAGTGAATATGTCATTAGTAACTAAACCCAGCGATTATGACATTGATTCAACAGGATTAAATTTTATACATGAGATTCTGCTATCAAAGTGTTCAAGGATATATCTGACCATTCCTTCAGACTTAGTTTCTGTGTTTTGTGTGTCATTTTTCAAGTATTAGAGAGAGTAGATTGTGAATCATGGAGTCCTTATGTCAAGAGGGCTGATAGGGAGTTGTTAAAATATACCATTTATTCCTTACATTTCAACAAGATTGTACACAAAGCATCATATATCAGGCCACTTAGGGTGGGAAGGAAGACAGATAAATTGTTATCTTGAAGTTGTTTTATTCAGCTCATTGGCGAGCAAGGCTATCCCATAACCTGCTGTGGGGAATGTACCTGCAATTTGTTTTATTAAAAATAAGTTCATCTTTTGGTCTTTTTGGCTAAATTTCAGTAGCATATTTACTCTTTTACAACAATTTCAAATCAAATTTCAAATTTTATATATCTGCTTAGGTAAATCATTACCATTATTTTGTAAACTCATGGATATTTTGAGTAATAATAATAATAAAGAGAATATGGTGGGAGAAGAGTGCTGGACCACATTACTGTGACTTATGATGTTTAGTTAATGTCTTCAAAGCCTCAGTTTCCTCTTCTGTAAATTGGAGAAAACAAAATTGACCTTTCACAAACTAATAATATGACCTTGAAACTACACCAAGGTCTTATTTGCAGAACAGTCTTAGCATAGCTACATAAATAGAAGCTTCATAAGTGTGATGGTATATAAACAAGCACGCAATTTTAAATGAAATGAAATTTCATTATTCAGGCCACATTGATTTTATCTGATCAAACTGCTATCACATACTTGAGTTACAAGGTCTGAGGGTGATTGGCATTCTGTGATGAATTCCAACAAATCTGGAATTTACTTAATCAAATTTTACAGTGTTGGACCAAACAGTGAATGCTTGTGAAGTTAACTTGTTCTGTTCTTCTTATCTTTGGGATTCTTAATCTAATAAAATCATAAAAGTTAAGAGCTAGAAGTAACTTTGAGTTTATATCCTTCAATCCCTTTGCTCACATTTAAGAAAACCGGGCTGTTATCAATTAGGAATTTTATTCAAGTGGTAGTAAAAGATTTCTAAAAGTTAATGTCATATATAAATTATCAATTTATGCACCCAAGGTGTTTGCAGACTTCTTAGCCTCCCTCTCATAATTGTCTACATGTTTTGCAAGAAGGTCTGCACAACGTCTTCTTTATAGAATAATGAGAATGACAGAAGGCTAGAGGGTAAGTGGCCAGTGAGTCTGTCTGCTTTTAAGAAGAGACACTGTGTTTTGGTTATAAGTTGGTGCCCCACATTTTATCACAAGGCCCCACATTGCAATAAGGCTAGGCAGTGTAGCCTCCCCCAAAAACTATGGTTCTGTTAATAAAAAAAAAGAAAATTGCATCAGAAAATGGTGGTCTCTGCCACAGAGACCTGTTTTCCTATTATAGATAATAATGTTACAGCACTTATCTTACTTAATACATTTGCTAGTAAGTCTGGGATGGAATCTCAGCAAACTGGAGTGGTAATTAACAAGAGACAGTATAAATTAAAATTATAGGTTCTAAAGTAAAACTGACTTAGATTCAAACCAGAGCCCCACCATTTGCACAAATTGCTTAACATCTTTAAACCTCAGTTTTCTGTAAGATAAGATGGTACCTCCTTCCCAAGTTCAAGTTCTAAATTAGATAATACCTGTAAAGTACAGTACCTAAAGACAGTGCCTAAAATATAATAATCACTCTGTATGTGGTTGGTGCTGCCACCAACCAGCCAGTGTTCCTTTATACATTTTATGATTGAGAAATTAAAGATGATTTATATTTTATTGAAATCAGTGTCAAGGTAATAATGTTTATCAAATTATTGTACTTTAGGTCACCAGATTTGCTTTAATGCCTTTAAGGTTCTTCTCTAAGATGACAATGGTTGTTATTCATCTTCTATCAATCTCTGTATTTTTCCATTTATACATGTGGATTCATCTTCTATAGATATGCCTTAGTCAATGATTTTGATTAGCCTGTGCTCTTTATCCAATATTATGATACCTAGAAAGTAATTATGCTTCTATTTTTCATTTTAATCTCATCTTGTCACATCAACAATATGGGCTTTGGTCAATTCCAGCATGAGCTAATTGCTCATGGGCCAGGTGTTTGGAAGTCTACCCTCTGGATCTGAAAAAACCAAAAGATGAAGCCATAGAAGTCTGATACATTTTATACATACATTAGTCTAATTATAGGTAGAGAAATAACTGTTCTTTCTTTTCTATATTTTAAACTTCTCATATCCCTGAAAATACAGATTTTTTTATTACAATGACTTTAGTCACTGATCAGGTCTAACTGCAGAAGTCTCCTAATTTAAGTAAGAGGAAGAAATTATCTTTGGCCCTGCCTAGAATTGCTGCAAACTAATAACCTAACTGCTCATGCAGACGGACAGGACAAGCATTGACTATGTCAGTAGTCTAGGCTTTTGTTCTGTTCATTGGGATTTATCCATTTAAGATTTGTCCATTGGCTGGGAAGTTTATACCACAACGGACTTTGCTATGAGTAAGACAGCTTTAATTGAAACCTCTAAAGAGTAAAGGAAAACAGGGGGAAAAAAAAGACACTGTCCTTTTCCACTATCAGTAATGCCTGGGCCTGTGAGTGGTGCTGAAGAGCAATATTGAACATGCCTTTTCTTTCTTGTCAAATTTTAGTATGAAATTATTGAAATTATACTCTGGCTATGTCATAATGTCTGTGTTCTCCAGTTATATATGAAATGGATTTAAATGAAAGTTAAGTGGCTTTCATTTACTCATTCATGTCTTAAAAAGCACTTGGGGCATCTGTTGATATTGCTTTCTCTTCCCTTTCCTCTTGCTGTTCAGTCTGCCCCCAAGTGGTGGAGAGCCTAAGAACCTGAGAAGGGAACCATGTGGCCAGTCCTTGACTTACGGCTGCACTTGTGTCCCTGATTGATTTTGGTTGGTATATAACAGCTGAACAATTGGAAATGTATTACCTGTAATATGAATTCACCTCTTCAAATCATAGCAGTATAATAATTCTTGAGAGTGTGGGTGTACATTTTAGTTTAAAACACTGAGTGAATATACTTCAAAACATACAGCCACCCTTCATGAAACATATTTCTAAAAGTTTTATTTTGTGCTCATTCTCTCCTTCCTTCTTCCCTACCTGTTTTAAAAAACTAGTCCCTGTTTTGGGTTTATACTGGAAGACATTTTTCCTCTTGATTTCTAGCAGTTGCTAGCTGCTAGTGTTGGGTTGTAATATTCAATGTGATTCAGGACTCTTAATTTTTTTCAATTTGTTGGGAGCTCTCTCTTGTCTCATTTTTAAAAATGGCCTTTGGGGAATGACAGTGATTGTGACAGATGGTAAAGGAATAAGATTGCACTTTGATGCTGCCTCTGTCTTTGCCTCATGGTCTCTTTCCACTTTCTCAAGGCAAATTATAGATTTCCCTTTGCCTCTAGAGGGACACAGATAGCAGTTAGCAGTTATGGTTCTTTGTTCCTAGCTCTTAGAGAAAAGGGCTTTTATATGATTAAACATTGTCATTAAATGTATTGTTAGTGAAGGATTCTGATTAGTACATTGCCAAATACCTGACTAAACAAGGAAGGGGCCTTGTTAAATGAGGAAGAAACAGCAACGGAAAACAACTTCTTTGATGAGTTTGAAGGTAACTTCCCTCTAGTGGCCAAAAATGGTACTTCACTCACAGGCTACTATCCAAACATTTTTTTTTGAGAACTTTCATTTTTCCTTTTTTAAAACATTATATGATATGTGTGATTATTTATTGCATGTATCAGTGAATGTGTCTTGCAACTAAAATTCAACTCTCTAAAAAACTAGAAATCTTTTCAATTATTATACTCAAAATTGTAGGTGTGAAAGTGTAGACCAAGGTACTTTACTATGCACCCACACAAGGACAGCACACAGTTCCAAAGGAAAAGATTTTAATTGACTAAAGAGATAGTAAAATAGGCCTGGATTTTTTTTAGAATGCATGTGTCTAGAGGAATTAAAGAAAAGCATAAGTATAAAGTTGGGTGGTAGGTATATTCACTGTATTTCTCTATGAATTTGAAATATTTTATAACGAAAAATTTTAGTGAGAGGTGGTAGAATCATAGTTAAAAATTTAAGTATGAGAATTTAAATGGCACTAGAGATCAGTTGAGAGTTGTAACTATAATTTGAGTTTACTTGTTCATATTTATTTATCTGCTTGGAAAGTATTTAAGCAATACCAAGAATGTGCTACATTCCAGACAACGTGGAAGAAATACAAAGACAGACAAGATGTGCGAAAGGCTAGTGAACGGATAAGTAAGCAGTGAGACAGTGCTGGTAGAAATACGCTTAAAGAGCCAGAGGAGCACACCCACAGTGCAGAGGGCTGGGGAACGCAGTTAAACACAGAGGAGTGGGTCAAGAGACTGAGCAGAAAGCACTGCAGAGAGTGTGGTTCTGAGCAATCAGTAGAGAAGGGGCTTCAAGTATGGAGGATTGACCGGGGCAGATCTGAGGGGGCCACATCACTTAATAATTTTCCTAGAGCAAACCTTAAGCAGGCATTATGTTTTATACCATGACATATTATCAAATGAGAGAAGATGAGGTTTTGATCCCTAGGTCATACACATGAATGTGTAGAGTTGATCTTACAAAAATGATAGATAGGTTCAAATAACGCCAGGTCATCCGGAATCTTGTGATGAAATGATGTTTTTGTGTTTAAGTTTGGTTTCTTAACATAGTGTTTCTTGGAAGGAATTAGTTTGGCACTCTGTTGTAGGACTTGAAGGAGACATATAATGAAGAGATGCTCCACTTTGAAAGTAGTACTGAGAACATTTGCCTCAACGGATGTCATGGTGTTGGGAGAGTAAGGCATTCTCAAAGTTTTGGTTTCATTCTGAAGTAGATTGGAAGTTATCAGTTCCAATTGGAGTGTTGTCTGCCTAACATAAAGCTTAAGAAAATTTTTGGTGGCAAAGTTTCACAATGATTTGAAGGAACATGAAACTCTGAAGATGAGATCAGAAGCAAATTTAGCAAATGGATGACCAAGAGCGATGCAACCATACGTAAGGAAATGGGAAAGTCATGAGCCAGATAAATACTTATTTAGATAATGTCCTTAATTGGTTAGGTTGGCAACATTTTATGCATTTTCTATGGCTATTTTCAGCCTGAATATTATAGAGTCTCTGAGTTATTTAAGATGCTGGTATTATTGCCGGTATAAAGTATATGTTACTTATAATGTTTACACATACTCATGTAATGTCTATAACATATATGAAGCATATATCTCATATATAAATATTGTACATATAATTATAGGTATAAAGACGTATAATTCTGTGCATCAAATAAAGTTTCATCCACATATCCATAAACACATTTTCTGTGCTGGAAACCACCCATGCTACCCCCACCTTCACATACCGAGCGATCTCCAGCTGCCCTGGACTGTGGCCTTCATGCCCCAAGCACAACAACCCTTCCTTGGCAGTGCCCTCATGCTCTTGACTTTTCTTATCTGCTCTCCTGAGTTGAGACTTAATTGTTTCTTACAACTGTTATCTCAAGCCCCAGACATCAAGTATACGTGGAGATCAAGTATGTGATGTCTGTGCTACTCCATGCTAATAGAGTAACCCATTTGCATTTTAACCTGCGTTTCTACCCAAATTAACTGAAACGAATAGCTTTTCTGCAGAAAACATGCTGTTTGATTGAGAAAATAAGTGTCACATAACTTTGGCCTCACCTAATCACACCAAGTACATACCTTAGGACTCCGCTTGTGTGTAGAGCTGAACCTGTACCTGATAAGCATTTGCAATACTGATAACAAATTTCCTAAACAGTTGTGCAGTGTTATTCTTTAGTTTGGTTTTATAGGATGAGACTCCTGAAGATGGTTACAAAGCCCATTGTTTCACCACACACACACACATTTTCATGCTTTGAAAGGCTCATGTGTTAGACAAAGGATGTTGGGAGTAGGCTTGGAAATCTCTTGGCATTTTTGAGATTTGCCAAACAGCTTGAGACGTTTTAAAATATTTTTGTTCTATCAAATCCCAAACATGTTTTTTCCAAGTACTTTTTTTAGGTCAATTTTTATAACCATGTGTAATTTCAGGGAAATTTAACCCATATGTTTGTTTCTGTTACCAAATATTCAAATTGATTTATAGCACTGATGTAAGTATTTCCTTTGACACTGGTGTATGAAGAGGGTGAGAGAGACTTGCAATTTGAGGCACAGGAAAGTCCACAGTGAGACTTTAGATTAATGACCACAGACTATAACCCAGTTCTAACCCCAGCACACTCTTCATGATAAAAGTCACAGGGAACTGTCTATAAGTGTCAGCAAAGGGTGAGATCCAGGTACTGCAGTGTGTTGATGAATGTACATTCCTAGCATGGACTCAAAAGATGGAACTCTGATTGGTGCCTGGATAGCACTATGGGATTGAAGCCCTTAAATGTTACTAAAGGTCTTTGCCAACTGTAATGAAAAATTGGATCAATGAGCACTGATATTTATTGGCAAAACAGGGCTGAGAACAGCCAGCACATCCTATTATTTTTTGTGGCATAGAGCCTAGAAATGGGCTTGTTGATGGGAAAGCTGAAACACAGTCAAAATGCCACCATACTTTACAAGAATAGCAAGAAAATGAAACTTTTAAACCAGCATATGTATTACCTGGAAGCTATTCTTAAAATTAGATGAAAATAGAAAATCTCTAATAAGACCCTTGAATTCAACCAGTATGCTATCTTAGAAGTAAGTGATACCTGCCATGGCAAAGCTTCTGTGGGTGAGAATGAATAATAGTGTTCATTCATAGGATATCAGAATCAGTACCAGTGAGAGGAAATTCAGATCCAGTTATGATATAAGGGGACAGACATAAGTAATTCTGAAAACCAGTGCATTTAAGAAGTTACTAAGAAATGGTTCACAAGCATTGCTTGTGAATGCAAACTGAAACTGAGTCATCACATGTATGCTGATGTCTGGCTTTATACAAATCTTATAATATTTATACAGAGAAAATACGATCTCCGATCCTACATGCTGTGTTTACAAACAGAGAGAAAATAAACCTGTCTACTGGAGGGAGGAATTCCAGTGATCGAAAAAGTCAAACAACTTCTTGAACTCTGAGAGCCACCTTGGCTCTTCTGCTTCAGGGTTTTTGGCAACGTAACAGCATTTTTATGAATGTTACCTTACAGAATGTTAGTTATACCAGAGCAGACGCAACCAGGGATTTGACAACTCCGCCACACTTTGACTGGGCTGACATTTCCTTAGCAGTAACAAGCTGCCACTGTCTGGTGCCATAGAGGCCCTTGGGCTTGATTTAGGAGTGCTGACATCGACTGCTTGTTATTTCTTATCTTAGAGCTGTCAGGAGGCAACTGATGTCAGCATAAAATTATTTGATAGCTCTACCTCTTGGGCAAAATGTGAACCTATTGATGTCTGTAAAATAGCCATCAAAGTCTTGGAATTGGGGGTGTAGATAACTGAGAATAAAAACTCTCCTGGCTTATTGTTATATAATACTTTGTTTAAAATTTGGTGCACATAAATATGAATTGTAACTGTCTATTGGGCACATAGTGGGTGTGCACATTAACCTACCTGCTCATGTAATCCTCACAGTAATCTTACAAGATAAATAGTATTATTTTGACCTCATTTGACAGGACAGATTGTACTCCTAGAAGGTGGTAGAACAGGGATTCAAATACAGACAGTCTAGTTCCAGGGTCCCTGCTTTCACCTTGAGTTATACTGTTTCTACCATGGAATTGAATATTCTGGATAGATGAAATTCTTTCATTGGGCCATCTTTTTTTTCTTTAGTTTTAATGCAAGAAAGTAATTGTTCCTTTCATCTAAGAAAAGATCAGTTAACTTGTAGTGTGTGACAAATACTGAAAGAAAGTATTCTTTTTCATCCTTGTGGTTTTTCTGGAGTAAGCATGTGTCGGAGTGATTCTAGTCATAAATGGAGTTAATCAATGACCAATTTTCTCATCATACTCTGTAGACTAATATGTTCTTTGATAACACTCAAAATTTGTAGTGTCATAAATAAATGTGTGGGAATTTTTTGGTTAATATCAAATCTCAGCAATGAGCAAAATAATCTATTAATAATTACCTAACTTACAAATTGTAGCTGAGTTTGCCATTCTGTTTTTCATTTAATTTATTTTTAACCATAGTAATCTTCTTCAAATATAGCCATTTTCTAAAGAATGTATTTTCCTGCTTCTGAAAATCACCTCTAATCTCTAAAGCATTTTCATGTATATTTTATGTATGCATTGATCTAGTTTTGGGCTGTTTAAAAATATAACCTTTTTATTTTTCCTACTTAATCTGAACAATGGCAGATGACAATTTAATTTCTAGAATGTGTGTGTATGCGTATGTGAGTGTGTTTCTTTTTTTGAACCAAATCACAGAGATCTAGGGGAATTCTGATTCTCTAATTCTAGCTCAGGATCTAACAATTGAAAGCATTTAGTTGTGATTAAAACAGATTGAAGGAGATAATCCCTTTGAGAAAGCAGCTTCAAATAGCTTAGCATTGCTTCTTCAGGGATAAAAACTAACACAACACCAGCTAATTCCTGCAAAGTCTCCCTGGTGGTGTTGGAGATGTACCCCTCATTTGCTTGTTTCCACATTACCGGCTTCTATTCAAATTCTTCCTCAACAAGAATTCAGCTTTGAAGACCGTTTTATTCATTCTGTTTTCCAAGAACCAAGAATTAGCCAGTTTTGCTTCAACCAAAACAGTGAAATACACTTGGTGTCATAAAGGAACAGAGTGCAGACCGTTCTCAATTCACAATTGAATCATACACTAAAAGACCATGGGTAAGTTATAGACAATTTGGAACTTGGGATGCCATTTACCATACAAACATTGTTACCATACAAACATTGTTCCATAAGATTAAGTTTCTTGGTCAGCCCTCCAAAGCCTATTTAACTAGTACTATAAACGTCTGGCCTCTGTGTATAACAACAGTTCTATGAGAATAATTCTAACCCATGTTGTAGATTCAGTAGTGGAGGGGAAAACACTGTCTTTGTTTGGGAATGCCTTCAGATTCATTTGATCACAGTGTGCCATTCCTAGGATCAGACAGACAGGCAGGTTTGTAACTTCTGGAGATAGGAGAAAGGGAGAGAAGCGGGTTAAGGATAATTTACAGGTTAAGGTTTTCTTTATTTCCTCACCCTTCCATCACTGTTATCTCCATTTTGCAATTTAAGACTATACCCTTGAGACCAGCAACCGTGCCTGGGGAGGGAATAATAAGGCCCTGAGGAAATCCCAAGTGGCAAAAGCTAGGAATATACTCCTGGGTCTCGGCTGCACGAGCAGCAATATTTCTGAAACTATGCTGAGTGGCTACCTTTATATGTTGCATTAAAAAGTAAAACATTGGAAACGTTCCCTCCTTACCTGCCTCCTTCTGATCCTCCTTCCTCCCTCCCTATGCACCCTCCACTCCTGTACCGCCCCTCCCCCACCAGCATGGCCAGGAGGCTTTTCCTCTCTGGTGCACCTATAATGCCTTGATGATGAGACACTGTTTGAATTGAGCAATGAACCACGTGCCACCATTGAGTTTAATAATAAAGTTTAGGCCACATTTTGAAGTGAAGTAGTGTCTTAAGACATGGAATATGGTTGACTATGTAAATGCTTACAAGCTGCAACAGCAACGTGCCCACTCATGATCTGTGGAGCCACACTGTTAAGCCAAAATTCATTGATTGGCAGCATCTAACCAAATCCAAAGTTGCAATCTAGCCATTCTTATATGAATCACCTGCCAGCATTTCATCATTTTTCTGTATACCCTTGGCTATGCTATTGTGTGGCAATTGATCTGCTGTTTAATTTACAGTAAAGATGATGCGCTGCCTTTGATAATAATGGCACAGGGTAAAAATGTACCAGGGCATCTTCATGCAATGAAAGAGACAGATATATAGTTGAAAACCTTTGGACATTGCATTGCCCCTGCTAATGTTTCACAACATGTTACACTTTGGAAAACAAAAAAAAAGTGGCACTAAAATAGCATGTAAAGTGTTATTCCCACATGCTGTTCTTGGTCTTTGGCATGCCTGTTTTCTCCACATTCCCCCAAAATGACAAGAATGCATCCCATCTGATACCTCCTGTGAAAAATTTAAGAGCATATTTGAAAACACAAAATACTGTTTTCATAAACTGCTGAAATCTGTGATAGTTTGGCAGTAATTGCAGGAACAATGCCGGAACTCGCTCTTTATTTTTTCTTTCCCTTGCATTCTTTTGTCAAACCCACTAAATTTCTTTGTCCTGTATTGCTTTCTGATGTGCTGATTTGAGTCTCCCTGAAACACAACTTAGTGACTAAATAGACTTCGACATTTGGATTTTCCCCATTAATTAATGATCTAATGTTGATATTGATGTAGTCTTTTAAGGACAAAAATAAATAATCTGAAGCTAATTTAGCCCTGGGTAAATTAGAAAGAAAACTTTTAAGAAAAGGAAGAATGATGGAATAGGCAATACTAGATATTAAGACTTTCTAGAAGGATACATGTGAATAAAATTCTCTTGAGGCTTGAACAGGTAGAACTCTGGAAACTTCTCTTTCTATTTTTATTCTCCTTCTAGTCCTTAGGGTTTTAAGAGTCACTCCTTACTTGCATGGCAAATCATAACAAATGCCCTCTGGTTCTCATGTTCAGACTAACGGAATAACACTAACTCTTGTTGATATAGGGTCCCTTTATATTGAGAGATTTCATATCGTTTATAAAACATAAATATCCTACCTGGCTGCTTTTTTTGACAATAAGTAGAGTAAAAACAATTCCAAGATAAAGAGTTCTGTATGGTGATTGTGATATTATAGTGAGTTCTTTAATTATTTTATTCAGGGTATTTAACCATAATTCTCATTGTCTACTTCCGTATGCCTTTCACTGGGTGTGCTCTTGCATAGTACTTAAGAGGTGTGCTTTCATCTAATGTTTGCAGCCAATCTAAGGAGTCAAGCAGTTGATATACACTGATGATGTTAACCAGATTGAAACCTGTCTCTACTTTTAGTGTCATATGAGGGGAAGCACAATGACAT
This sequence comes from Hippopotamus amphibius kiboko, assembly GCF_030028045.1. NCBI lineage: Eukaryota > Metazoa > Chordata > Mammalia > Artiodactyla > Hippopotamidae > Hippopotamus > Hippopotamus amphibius. The sequence goes on along the minus strand of NC_080195.1, from coordinate 87,237,428 downwards.
AAGCAATGGTAACTGATACTTATGTTTATTGCACTTGACGTATATCATTTAATGCTCACAACTCTGAAGTTTAGGATTAGGAAGGAAGAATTCATAGACATGATGGGCGTTCAGTTAGGCTAAAGTGTATGAACTTTAGCATTAGACAGATTCAAACAGAATCCCTTTCCCACCACTTCTTTGATTATTTTTTTCACCTCTCAGTATAATTTAAACCATTGGTCCCCCTACTTCACCCCAAATTCCAAGCATAAGGCATATCACCAGGTACCACTTTTTTGGTGTCTGTATTGTGTCAGAGAGTGACCTCGAACTGGGCATGATTTATGTCTAATAATCATTCCGTATGTTGTTAAGGATCATATTTAGATTTGAGTGGAAATCAGTTAAGCCTTAGCTCAGGATCTGTGGTAAGGAAGCCCATTTAGATAGATGAATAGAGGTGGACGTTTATGGAGTGTGTTTCGGGGGTTATTGGAAGATTAGGTTGAACTGTAAGGCTCAGGCATAAAAGCAAAGAATGAGCAATCTGGTGGAGCTCATATAAAGCTTCGAAAGGCAAACAAAGAATTTTGGGCCTTGATCTGATGACATGTTGTAAACTTTGCTTGTTTTCCACTGAGGTATATTTATTGAACACCATCTTGTCCCTCTTTGATAATATTCTTTATTTGGTAAAGAAGTGGTGTGTGTTTAAAACACAATGTTAGAAATTCTGAATTCCAACATGAAACAAGTTGCCAGGTGAAATTGTTTCTCAATATTAAGTGGACTTGACTCATCCATTTTCTAAAGAAAAGGTAAATCATATAATATTCTATATGAAATAGACTTTGTCATTTAGTGTGAAAAAGTTAGCGGTGTCTTCTGTCACTTGAGGGTGTGCTGTGGAATCCGACAAGAAAAAACCCGCAGGGCATCTGGAATACATATTCTCCAATCTAGATTTCCAATTGTGCAGTAGATGTTTGGGATATGTCAGAAAAATATTAAGTCCATTCATATGGTAATTATCTAGTGTGTCTCTTTGCTTCTGTGTATGCTGCACTGATCGCTACATAAACAGGATTCAATATATAAACTTTTGCATTTAGTGAAAGTGCCAGTGTCTGTGTCTGCATTCATAAATGCCATCTTAGGAACCAGGCAATTTCTGTTTCCAGCCCAGTGCCTTAGGGAGACTGTTTAATGAGGAGATGTGAAGCCTTTTGCAGTTTATTGTTGATGACATTTTGAGGACACTTGCAGTTGCAGTTACATAGACTGGAAAACAGTAAAGCTGGGTATCTTCTTGGATGGGATTTATGTGCCCCAGAGTGTTATATCAAATTTTATCAGTAATCACATTTCTACTAGCAAAACAAAAACAAAAAACAGAAAAACCCCAAAACACAACCCTTTTAGCAACTAAATTTTGAATGTTTAAGGCAAAGAAAAAAATAGCATTACTGCAAATCTGATACCTGGATTTTCTGAGGTTCAGAGAATCCCAATTTTACTACTTATGCAGTGGAACTCAAGGTTATTTCCACTGTTTTTACAAGTGTGAAATGGCTGCTTTTCTGATTAGATAGGTATTTGTATACTGGTTGATATTCTTTGTTCTCCGTATTTAAAAATTCTGAAATTGTTTGAAACATTCCTACGATAGAAATAAAATTGGCATTGCCATTCAGATAACTACTCTGGTGGTGAATAAATCTCTTTATTTTGTATTCATAGACATAATGTATATTCACATGTATCACCTGAAACTTCTAAAATGAAAAAACAGTCAGGTGATATATTTGTTCTTGCCTTTGTTTCCATTTGAAATGTTTGGGGCCAATCTGAATTTGTTAAAATTATAGGACTATGACACAGAGAAATGGTAGCAGTGAATCTGTCCAGGTGAGCCTGTGGTGCTGTGGCTTCTTGATCTAGTCTGGTCCTCAGCTTTGTGGGTTGATTTTCCAGAGATGGTGGTCTAGAGTGTGTAGTTAAAAGTTCTGGAATTGAACTCTGTGGCCCTGAATCTTGATCCCATCAATTTCTTACTGTGTATCCTCGACCTAGTTATGTATTTCATTAAGCCTAACTCCAAAATGAGCAGGACCTATTTGTACCTTCTTGGAGTATCATAATGATAAAAAGAAACAGAAGGTTGAATCAAACAAATCTATGTATGGTACAAAATGAATAATCAGTATTAGGCACTATTAATATTAGCGTTAGTACTGTTTCCTATCAGAAAGGTGCTTGTCGAATACTAGATCAAAGTAGTCAAAACAGGGGGAGAAGAGAGTCAACGCAAATTTCACGTGGGCTGTGGAAAACTTCCTTGTTCTAATCAGAAAATGTGTGTGATGATTTGCTCTTCCCCATTTCTAGTTGGTATTGACTGAAATCTACTGAATTCTTACTCTGAATTCTCCTCTTTTCTGTACTCTGTACAGACTCCTCTCCTTCCCCCAAAAGAATTATTTCACAGGATACAATGCATGTGATTACAGTTCTGCTGGCTTAAGCCAGTGTATTATAATGGATTCAGCTGAGGCTTGGTTCTATTCCAGCCTCAGCCATTTTATTAACCGTGAAGAGGTTATAGCTTTAGATTTGTTGATTCAACCATGCATTCTTAAGATCGTGTCCCAGACACCTTAATTAAACCTGGTTGTTCCTAAATTTCATCAGCCACTTCTTCCACTATATTTCTAATTTTACTATTGCAGAGGAAGCTTTCTGCAATGAAAAGGTAAAGAATCTTAGATTTTGGTTTCATTAGACTGATTTTTCTGAACAGAATTCAAATAGGGAAGCTTATAAGTGAAAAATCTACATGAACAAAAATCTATACTTACATTTGTGTTATAAACTGGTGATTCGAATTTTAGTGCATCTGTTGATAAAGAGAAGTATATTTGTTACTATGATAAACAGTGACAAACCATTGCCCACATGACTCTTGAAAAGAAGCCTGGCAGTGAGTTTTATCTCATGTGTTCCGGATCCACCATCACATATGCCTAAATTTTCATAAATGTTTGTCCCCTAGGTTGTTATAACCATCTGCAATCAAATATGTTATACAAAACAAAGAGCAATTTGTATAACTATTTCCTTGCTTCAATAATGAAAATCATCACACTGTGTTTTTTAGAGAAATTACCCATAGTTTGGGATGAGATAGACACTTTCTAGAAGCATGTACTTTGGAGCCAATTTTTTCTAAAATATGTGCAGAAAGGGTATTAATCCATCCAAGCCTCTGATTGGAATGTCTGTCCCAAACACTCTACTGAAAAATTCATTCAGATTTAGTAAGCTTTTTTCTTTTTTTTTAAAGACAGAATCTAACATCCACTGTCCTGTCCACACCTATACTTCAGGGTGAATGATCTTGATAAAGATTACAGGTACTTTTCTCCTAATGCCTTAATGAACTCAGCTACCCCAGAGGCATGGAAGCTTTGACTGGTAAGTAGGATGTGATAATTTAAGAACTTTCAAATTGTACTCAGATTCTACAGGTAGCCAAAGAGAAAAATGAGAACATTGGGAGTAAGGAGTGAAAGAAGGATGATTAAAAATCTTGGGAAGACAGAGGTGGAGCAGAAAGTAAGAGGAGGCCAAAGAAACACTTTGCTGTGTAATTCTGCCTTGGGCACAGTTGACCATATGAAGCTGAACACCATCTCCAGTGACATCTTTGGTGGACCTTTCTCAGATTGCCTGTGCTTAGCTTCGGGCACTAATTTTCTTTCCTCGCATGATCCAATCTATTAAACGTCTGCTGTAGTTTTTCAGGCCGGAAGAAGGATTTTTTTTCTTTTTTGACCCAGGCTTAGGATGTGATAAAGCATTCACTGCTTCATTCATTCATACATCACAAATCTGCTTCTCTCACATCTTTCCTTCCTCATTCCCTTACATTCATAGGCAGTTTTAAAGCTGTGGGATATTCCTTATGATATAATAGGCTTTGTGGCAGAAGAAGAGGCAATAGTTCTTTAGTAGGGCTCAGAGGAGTGACAGATACTTCTAAGCCTGGCGGGAAAAAAACTGACACAAGCAGTCTTTCAGGAATTTTTTTGATGGTGTATGCCCTAGTGAGACACAAACCGGCAGCAAAGGTGGCAATTATAAAGCCCTATAATTCACGTTTGCTTGTGGTCCTGAAAACTCTACACAGCCTATAAGAGAATTCCCTGTAGTATAGTAAGAGCAAGACACGTATCTATTTTGTAAGGTTATTTCTTTCATTACATTTGACATTTTCAAGTCTGTGGCAGTAGGTGAGAAAGATGGACCTTCACAAAGATACTATCACACAAAGAAAAAGACGTTGAAAGTCAAAGAGACAATGCAGTCTTTTCTTCAAATTGGTTTAAGTACACATATGATTAATATTAACTTTATGCTTTCGAATGTAGCAGATAGCTGATCATACTTTACACCTGGAAAAATCCTAAATATTGAGGACAAAAAATATCCTTTCATTTTTATCTCTATCTCTATCAGCTCTAACTACGTCTATATCTGTGCTCTTTAACTTAATTACAGAACAGAAACGATGCTGTTTAGTATTATGCTGGGATTTTCTACCTGTATTTATTCACCTACATTACCTTTTCTACATACCCCAAGCCCGCTTAGAACTCATCTGCCTCCTAATTGGGTCTACGTAAGAACATTAGTGATCATACTTGAAGGAAGAAGCAAAGAAAATAATTCACAGTCATTTCTTGAACGATAAGGCAACCTTGGCTTCAAAGTGTTGATATTACGACGGGTGAGAGACACATGCACCATACACATACGCAGCGCAGCACTGTAAGTGCTGACTCAGACGCAGCTCATGAGCCCTCACGATTTGATGGGAAAAACAACCTCATAAACTAAAAATGCGGAAATTGTGATAGTTGAGCTCTGTGTAAGGAACTGTGGAATCACAAAGGAGAAGCTCCATGAATAGCCTATTAAGATTAGGATGGAATATAAAGTGTGGGGGTTCCAGTGACTACTTGGGAAAGACAAGAATGGCCTCATCGTAGTGACATTTGAGATGCGTTAATGAATGAGCAGGCATATGCCTGGTGAAGAAAAAGCAAAGAGGGAAGACAGAGGATCCTACTTGCACAAATGGAGAGTTTTGTGAAGAGTTCCAGGAGGCTCTGTAGGTCAACAGAGAGCCTATCTGTCAGGAGCATAGTGTGCACCGTGTGGCATTATGAGGAGTGAGACTGAATGCTTAGAGAACAGAGGGCAGAGGACTTATTTGATTAAGCCAAAAAAAAAAAAAAAAATTTGTGAGCAACAGGAAGTCAAGAGGAATTTTTTTCTCTCTCCCTCTTTCATCTTCTCTTCCAACCTTCCGTATGTCCTTCCTTCTTTCTTCCCTTCCCCCACTTCCGTTTCCACCTTTTTTCCCCCTTTTCCTCTTAATCTAAGGATAATCCTTCTAGTAACACCATGGTGGATGGACTGGTACTGGGGGAACTGTTGGTATGTGAAACAATGAGAAATTTAGCAGCGGCCCACTAGGAAATGAATGAGGGTCTTCCATAAGGAAGTAGCTGGCGTAAAAAAGGGAGGCATTTTCTACACAAACTTGGAGAGCAAAGACAGGAAAACGTCTCATTTTCCCTCCCTAAGCCTAGTGTATTGCCTGACACCATATAGGCAGTCTGCAAAGGTTTATTGCTGGCAAAAAGTAATAGCGAATAAAAGCATACTTTCTATTTTGTGGTACCGAATGAGTTGGTGATGCCTTTTGCCAAGGTCAGAAACGAAGGGTGTGGAAAATATTTGTGAGGGGAAAGAGAGAAACACGTTCCTTTTGTTTTGCTAAATTTAGCATGTCTCCACGATGAGGTGATATCTTCGTTCAACAAATACTTAGAGATACAGGTTCTATAAAAAGAGAAAGGAGGAGAGATGGTCCCCAAGAGATGAAGTTTCATCACAAGTTTATATGGGGCAAATAATTTAAAGGGTTGATTTTATGTCCAGAAGACACCGTTTACTTTCTGAATGAACATCAGCAATTTCTAGCCATTAGAATGTCAGCTGCTATTTCTGAAGAGGCACTATCACAAAGACAAATTGGGGAGTCTCAAAAATGCCTTTTTCTTTTTTTCTTTCAAAGGTGAACAGTTTCCCCTTTCCATACATAGGGCAGGCACAATTATCAGAAAGTGCACTGCTTTTTTCTTAGAAGGAAAAACTTTGCTCTAAGAATAATGACATTTCTTCTCCAAGATTAGTCTTCCTGAATATTAAGCTGAGAATGAGACAGCCAATTCTGTTCATGCTCATGACCAAAAATAAAATTAGAGAGTTTTTTTTCTTACAAAGGCTATTAATGATCAAAAGTTAGTGAGCTTGTACCACAAATTATGTTCGTGTTGAAATATGTTAACTGAACTTGAGTTGAGCTCACTGGACTTTTAAAAAGTACTTAAAATATAATAACAACCAAATACCTTATTTGAGATGGAATTATGTTAATTTTGTTTCCTATATTTGTTACTGTATTTGAACCTAACAATTAACTTGCAGGTTGCACATCCTATCCAAACAAGCTATTCCTCTGGTCCACACAAAACATTAAATAAGAACATCATAAAGCAAATTGATTCTGGGATCACATAAGCATTTACTAATCTTGGCGCTGAATTCATTTCTTTTAGGAACATGTTACAAAAATTAGGGAAAAAAATCTTTGCATTACTTTCCAGTATGAAATGGTAGAGTCTTTTAAACGTATGCATAATCAGTAAAAGGTGTTTATCCCAAATGTTTTTATTAGTCAAGGTTCTGGTTTTTTGCCAGAAAATCCTCAAACTTGACTCCACAAACCAATGTAATCAAAATTGTTTTACTAAATAATAAATCTGTAAGTGTTGGTTGAAGTTTAATCCCAGCATCTTTGAAACATTCCACCGAACTTTCAGATTTCCAATCAACAACCACGTCCAGTAATAATATACTTGGGTAAAACAAAGAAAATATGGTTATTTCCAATTCTAAAGTGAAGTTTTAGAAAATAGGCACCAGAGAAGGGGGACCACAGACCTATTTTTAATGTTCAAACAAGCTAGAGCTCATATTTTATTTTGATCAGGGGGATTAGGAAAAATCTTTGTTTAGAGGAAGTATTTAACTTCAGAGTTTCCACAGTGGGTTTCTTCTAGTTCTCATTATTTGGGCTATTTTTATGGAAATGCACTTTGTTTTTAGATACCATCTGCTCCTCCCTTGCTTTGGTCAGACCCCACATCTGGCTGTTCTGGACTTGTTCATGAGATCTCAGACATGATCATCGTGACCTCACTAAGAAGGGTTGAGAAAGGAGCAGATGAACATCAAGAAGACTAAGCTCATGCATTTCAGATAAATGACTCCAAAGATAAAACGCAGAAAGCAAACACATGAACATGGTTGATGCAGAGCAATAGGCAATGTTGTGGTGATTATTTTTAAAGAATTTATTATACCTCGTAAAGGGAGAAGAGGAAAAAGAGCAGAAAGATCTTTAAGGAACCACAGAATACAACTACTGAATTAAGATATAGATTTGAACATGGTTAGTTATTAAGTATCTGCAGTGACAAGTGTTCAGTATTTTGAAAAATACTAATGTATTTAGTCATCAATCAAAATGAGTAGGATTAGGTGTTTGATACTAAAAGAGCAATGCCATTTTTTCTAAACTGTTGCATTTCTATTGAGTAAATCATTTAAATAATTGTTTGAATCCATGTTTCACTACGTGAGGCTAGAATAATAAAGCTAATGTATGGAAAGAATTGATTTGTTTTGGAGCTGCATATCTAATAATAGAAACAGTGCTAGAGGTGAGCCGCTAGTACCATCCCCAAATGCTCACTTCATTTTCTGTATTAGAGGAGTGTCCTGGTAGAACGAATACCAGGTTACTTAATCATTTATAATGTATTTACTTAATCATTTGTCAGATACTTAATCATTTATAATATATTTACTTTTTCCTGGTGGGAAGATGGGGACACAGAGGCAGCTTTTCTTTCCTTTATTATTTTGGCAAATAATAAAAAATAATACCTTTTTAAGATCATACTTTTTTAAAACATGGGTGTGGCCCATATTGTTAAAGTAGGTGCATCCAGGATTAGGTTAGGGTTAGAAGATAATCTGGAGTTAACCTACAAAATGTAGACTGTGATTAAATGAGCAGAGAGAATTTGAGCGCGAGGTTATTATTGAGATAATTTGGCTGTACAGCTAATTTTAACCAAGAGGATGTTGAAATGTTCAGATAATGAAGAAAAGTGTGGTGAGCTTAAAAGTTTCAGATATGTTTCACTATCTTCTTCATGTGGAAATAAAGTTTTAAGTACTTGAATCTCAGCCTTTACCAAAAACAACTTTGGAGCAGTATTGATGCTCTGAATGGGAAATCTTAGTGAAACTTACATGTGTGGACAACATCTGAGCGCCTCAAAATGCGAGAGATGATCTTGGTCACTATAGCGTTAAAGTAATCCATTGAATCGAAAGAAAAGACACTTCTCAGTTTTCTTGTATCTTTGGGTAGTCCTTTAAAATTTATATCATTTTTTAGGTCTGCAAGAAGAAACCATTATTATCAGGGCCTTTACATAGAACGAAAAAATATATTTTAGGGAATAATGACCTACTCGTGAATTGCTGGCTTTAGGCATCATCATGTTATATTAAAAAGAAAAAAAAAAGACAGAGTTGGAGAGGCAAGCATAAATACAAACATTTCATAGGCTTATTTTTTTCTTTCCTCTTCATGCATTTATTTGAAAACTGCTTATTTGCCTGACTTTGCCCTGCTGGCAAAATTTTTATACCAGACAGCTACTTTTTATTGTTGCTACACCTCATGAATAACAGCTGTATTTGATGGCAAATGAGATGCCCCAAGTTGCAAGCTTTCCATAAACATATCTGAATTGTTCAATTTCCTTCTCATTGTATAATTTCCACCCTGGCCCTTTCCCTGCTGATATTCAGATAAAGATTTCATTCGAGTGATTTTCAAAATTGTCCTATGTTACTTGCTATCATAAGTGGTAAGATTGCTCAATTCGTATTAGCTATACAAGTGCTGTACAGGTTTTTATCAGATATTTCGAAAATCATTTCTCTGTAATGAGTGGTAAAGAGAACAGTAAAAGAATGCCTCCAGTTGGTTTTCCAAACAGTGGTGGTTTATTAGCAATAGAATTAGTTATATGACTGGGTAGAAGTCACTTTCTGAAGAATGTATCTTAATGAATTATTCTCTTTCCTTCTATTTCATGTTTTCTAACATGGATTTGAAAACTGTGATTGCTGACTGATTCCAAATGACTTTGCTCTTTGTTTTCCAATTAGGTAAGTGATTTTGATTTTTTGATACTTGTAGGAGTCCATGGTTGTATTTTTAAATCATTATTCATTGCCATTTTGCACTGTTGAGTTCTCTGGTAAAATGAGGTAAAAATTGGACATAAAAAGACAAACCATCTTTTTCAGAAATGTATTTAAGGTCTATTTCATTAGCTGGTGTAGGATAAAAACTATTCAGAAGACCCAGTTCAGCTTGTTCCTTTTCACAAGCACCATATGTTTAAATTCATTTAAGTCCTTTTTGTTGGCTAGCTTTTGTTTATAAACTAGGTGTCAGATCTTGCCTAGGAAGCTCCAGGTCATACCAGGCAGGTTACTAAATGTAATACTAGTGACCCAACTGTACAAATGCATTTCATATGGTAGCTAGTGACAGTTTGACAATCAGTAGCTAACCATTTTGATGATCCCAAACATAGCTAGACAAAAAAAAATTCAGCTGTAGATTCTGAGATATTGTTGCTTGTGTTAGAGCTGGGATTAGTAAACTACAGTCTGTGGGCTAAATCTGGCTAACCATGAGTTAGGGATGCTCTTTATATGTTCAAATGGTGGACAGAAAACATCAAAAGAATAATACTCTGTAACATATGAAAATTATATGAAATTTAAATTTTGGCATCCCAAAATATATATACTGTGCATATTGTTTATGGCTGCTTTCTGCTACAACCATATGCCCCCACATCCTAAAATATTGATATTTACTATCTGATTCTTAACAGAAACAGTTTGCTGACCCTATTGCTAGAGCATAAGAATATAAGGGGTTAATTTCCAAAGCCTCCAGGTTTGAGAATACTGATAAGAACAAAAAATCATTATGTATCTGGCCTTTTCTTCAATCACAAGGGAGTCTACCATACCTAAAATGACCAGATCAGACCAAATGGAAGAGCAGATCTTGATTGTAGATTTAAATTTTCCTGAAACAACTTTTTACATAGTTACATTTCTTATACTTTTAAGCCATAAAACATTCAACACATTAATTTATTTTTACTGCCATTGGATCTTTGGGCTTGCCCACAGACGTTCAAAGCCCAGTGGCTGATGGGACTACGCAAGTGACATTTTGTGTCTGGTGAAGCTGCAGCACATCACATAATGAAAAGTAATTGTCTCAAACTTTTAAATATTTCTCAAGAATTTGTTTTACCTAAGAGGATACTAACATTCTATAGATACTGAATTACATGTGGTAGTGATGCAAAAGTGTGATATTGATCATTGCAATCTAGCATCACACCTAAAACAATACTAGTAAACATGGTTGTCCTTTGTGATATAGACTTTCCAGAATCTTTAGGGTCAATGTGGGATATGAGTGGTTATATTCTTATTCTGATTAGGGCAATCTTAAAATAATTATAAATATATTTCTAGTTCTTTTCATCTCTGCATTTATCAGAAACAGATGCATTTACAGTTTGAAAGAGAAGAAATAAAAGAGAACAAAGAAAGCATATTCTTGGACTATTGCAAGAGAGAGCAATGTAGAAAAGGCTGGATGTTAGGAATATGCATTATCTTCTAGGTTTAGGCCACTGGGAAATAAAGCTCCTGTGTGTATATTTGATATGTAAAGACAGGCACAAAGAAAAAGGCAAATGCACTATGGATATTCTGCCATGGTACAATTATACAGTATGTTTTCTAACCCTTTTCATGAAAATTTGACATTACTGTACCTCAGCTAGAAGCAGCAGGAATCACCAGGGAAAGAACAGCTGGATACTTTATTAGGTTTTATGTTCTACATAAGGAGACCATGTTTTCCATTGTCAGTGTGTAAAAGAAAATGAAAGCTCTGGGCATCATTAAAGTCTTGGAAGCGTAGGATGTGTCAGCTCTGTTCTCTCAACACCTGGATTGAAAGCACCATGTGAGGTCACTGTAAAACAAAAACAGACCGTCTGCTCTAGTTGGAATTTGCAGGGTTGATTTAAAAAAGTGAAATAGTCCATAATTGTTGTAGAGAGAAATATTCCTTTGTGACTACACAGTTGCATACATGTATGAGTGCAAACTTACTTATCTGTTTAAATATATTTTCTATATTATTGCATCTGAATATCTCTTTGCTGTACCCTGAGGGACACGAGGACACTCCTTGGGGTCCAAGAAGCCCTCTCTCCATTTTCTGGTCCTATGGTGTCACACCCTTGCTGAACTTTTCTCCCTGACTCTTCATGTGGCCCCTTTTGTGAGATCATTTTTGGTGAACCTGTTCCCCGCCCCCCACTCCCCGACCCGATACACACATGATTCTTATGGTATAGTCGCTGTGTCCCTCCTGTAAATGCCTTTTTGTTGGGGACCATATATCTACAAAACCCATCACTGTGTTCCTCACACAGTGTTTACCTTTAAAGTACTGTGTTCGTCAGCTCTGGCTGCCATGGCAAAATATCATAGATTGGATGGCTTAAACAATAGAAATTTATTTTCTCACAATTCTGAATGCTGGGAGTCTGTGATCAAGGTGTCACTGTGGTTGGGTTCTGGTGAGAGATCTCTTCCTAGCTTGCAGACGGAGCCTCTCTCTGTGTCCTTGCATACTTCTGTTGGAAGAGTACCTCGCCCATGTGACCTTATTTAACTGTAATTAATTCCTAAAAACCTTATCTTCAGATCCAATCACATTGGTGGTTGGGGCTTCAGCATATGAATTTTGTGTGGGGGAGGAGTTCAGTGTTTAACAAGACCCTTGACACAACTTGAGTTGTGTAAGCAAGAGAGAGCATTTTCTTTTTTGCTTCAGGTGAAGCTATAAGAGGTATTTGTAGAGTTAGACCACCTGTATCTTCAACCATGAGTTGAAGTGTTCTCTTAATCTTCATCATTTGATCATATTAAATCTAGTAAACTACAAAATGCATTTTAAATATTAAAGGATGTTGTATGTTTTAGCTGTGATCTCTTCTTTTATCATCTTAAAAGAATACAACAGATTGAACACTGATTCCGTTCATCATTCATGAATCCACACATTTATATATTTCCTGTTGATGAAGTACCCAACCATATGCATAAGGGGTACAGACCAAGAAATATAGGATGTAAAGAATGACCTGACAACATTCTGCCCCTTAGCATCTCAGAGTTGGCAACAAAGAGAGTTTCAGAGCAGTATGTTGAGTGCTTAACATAATTTGCTATTGAAATAAAAATAAAACAGTACCCACAATCCTTTGTATATGAGTGACTTTTCAGTGGTGATAACACCTGAGCATGTGATTGCAGTTAAAGAAAGAGATTAAACACCAGGCAAAGGGAATGGCAAGTGCAAAGCAAATACATGGGTGAATAAGAGAGTATCACCTCAGAGCTGCAAACCAATGTGCTGAATGAGATGAATACAATGAAATGTTAAGTTATTTTTAAATTGTGCTTCTGCTGTGTGTCAGATTCCCGGTTATGTGGCTTGGTGTTGAGTAGTAGACAAGAATAAAATCCCTGTTCTCAAGTTGACTTTTTAGGGGGAGGAGAGAATAAATGATTAAATAAGAGATCGAGAGTTGTAAATGCAAAAAATGTAAAAAATGACCTTTATATAGGGATATAGTGCTCCTCCTGTGGAGGTCTGAGAGGTTTTCCTAGAAGAGGGTAAGAAAGTGATGTTTGACTTAAAATGGGAATAAGAGGAGAGAGTCAGCCATGTAAAGATCCAGGCAATTGGAAAGATAGCCTTAATATATAAAAATATTCTTAAAATATGATAGGATATATGGGCCTTGCTTTAAAATACATAAGGAAAAAGTGAGGCAATAAAAGAAACGAGCAATACGTGAGATGGGCAGAGGGGCACTAGAAGAGTAAGACATCAGCTGGATGTTAAAGATGGATAGTAGGTACTTGGTAGTCTGTTACAGGATTCTCCCTGATGTCATGTACATTTGAAAATGTCCATATCAAAAACTTTTTTTTAACTTGCTTTCTACTCTAACATTCTGTTTTGGTTTGCTGTGTTGTATTATTCCTTACCCGTTCAACTCTCCTGAAGTGCATTATGATCATCTATCTTTGAGTACAAGTACATTTGTTATCTGTTGCGGCATGACAAATTACCCCAAAGCTTAGAGGCTTCAAACAGCAATAAGTATTCATTCTTCTTAACAGTTTATATGGGTATGCTAACTCATATATATGGAATCTAAAAAAAATGGTACCGATGAACCCAGTGCCAGGGCAAGAATAAAGATGCAGATGTAGAGAATGGACTTGAGGACATGGGGTAGGGGATGAAGGGGAAGCTGGGACGAAGTGAGAGAGTAGCATTGACATATATACACTACCAAATGTAAAATAGACAGCTAGTGGAAGCTGCTGCATAAAACAGGGAGATCAATTCGATGATGGGTGATGACTTAGAGGGCTGGGATAGGGAAGGTGGGAAGGAGTCGTGGGAGGGAGGGGAAATGGGGATATATGTATAAATACAGCTGATTTTTCACTTTGTTGTACAGCAAAAACTGGCACAACAGTGTAAAGCAATTATATTTCAATAAAGAGCTTTAAAAAAAAGAATTTGGGGTTCTGCTTTGGGAACCCTCCCTACCAAAAAAGCATAAAATCTGTTATGAGGCTGGTCCGGCTGTCAGTCAGGGCTGATTTCATCTAACTGGCTTGACTCAGTGGGGGATCTGTATCCAACGTGATGTGCTCACATGACTGCTGAGTTGATGCTGGTCATTTGCAGGAGACCTCAGTTTCTCCCTCGCGGGCAGCTCCGCGGGGTTACCTGTGTGTCTTCACAGAATGGCACCTGGCTTCTCCTGGAGCAATTCAACATCAGGTAGAAACAGCAATGTCATTTATGACGTACGCTTGGCGGTCACACACCCTCACGTCTACCTTATGGTATTGTTCACAAGGGTCAGCCCTATTCAGTGTGGAAGGGGACTATCTAAGGACATAAATACTAGGAGATAAAGATAATTGCTGGCCATCTTGGAAGCCGGCACCACAGGGAGAAATTGTATTTTTAGTACTTAAATAATCTTGATATTGTGCTCATGGAATTGATGCAAAAAAAAAAAAAAAAAAAAAAAAAAAAAAAATAACATAAAACCATCCCTAGTTAACTTGTGGTTTTCAACCAGTCACTGACATAATTATCTTTGAACCCTAATATCCCTATTTGGTTTCTAAAGTACACACTCCTATAATGATGTCTTTCTTCTGACCAGGTACTTAAATTAGCTTTATTTAATAGAATAATGATATTAAATAACTTTGTAAATCAAAAGGTGAAAATATATGCAGAGAATAAATTATGAAGACTTTGTCCAGCATAATTGATGGTGATTATTTTCTAGTATCCTCTTCAATTCATTACTGTAATAATCTTTTCAACCAATTAACAGTTAATTTGGTCTGTTATGTTAAAATGTTAGCCACATTATTTGCCAGTTAATGTAGGTTAAATGTTAATTATGCTGTTCTATAGCGGCTAACATGGTACATCCTGCAATTGCACTTATTATTGGTTGGCTCTTTGACTGTCGTATATTAATGTGCCTCGTTATTATTGTGCTAATTTTAGTACAAGCATATCATATCCTGTGTCATTTAAAACAGAATCACCAGTCTTACATTGCTTTCAATCAAACATTAGATACTTTTGTGTTTAGGAGTAGTTTACTTGATTAAATAGGTAATGATCTTGAAGTCTTAGCTTGCATTTGATATATTTAGACTGCATTGCTCAATATATTTTAAATATCTGTAGGTCAAAGTGTAATCTCCTTTACAACAAATGCAAGTCTTAATTTTAAGTTAAATGTACATTTAAGCTTCACAAGGGCTACAATGATAAATATGATTATGATTATTCCTTCAACTGTACTGCTAATGGAATGGAATATCAACTTACTTCCTGGGTCTAATTTTATTACCCCTCATTCTACTCTTACAACATCAGCTATTTTTTTAGTACCAGTGAGCAGCATTTGGAAAATAGGGTTTTATTAATGTCCTATTTCTTCATAACAAATTACCACAAATTTAGTGGATTAAAATATCTATTTATTATTTCACAGTTCCTTAGGTCAGATGGTTCCAGGCTCATCTGGTTCTTGCCTCTGAATTGTAACATGGCCTTTTACAATCAAAGTGTTGGCAAATCTGCATTTCTTTGTAGCAGCTCTAGGGATGAATCTATGTTTTAGATCATTCAGTTTCATGGCCAAATTCAGTTTCTTGCAGTTGCATGCCTGAGCTTCCCATTTCTTTGGTGGCTGTTGACAATGGGAGTGAAGTGTGTGTGTGTGTTTGGCTGTGTGTGTGAAGGGTGGTTCTTACCATCTACAACTGCCAGCATTTCCTGTCTTGTGGCCCACCTCCTCCATTTTCAAAGCCAGCAACAGGGGGTCGGGTCCTTTCAAACTTAGAATCTCTCTGAATCTCCTTCTACCTAGCCTTCGCTGCCTCAAGGTCACGTGATTAGATTGGGCCCAGCTAAATAATCCAGGGTAATTCCCCTATTTTGAAGTCAGTTCATAACCTTAATTCTACCTGCAAAGTCACTCCATAGCAGTACCTGATTGATTAACCAGTGGAAGGAAATCTTTCAGGGATTTATTCAGAATTCTCCCTACTATAAGGTTGTTGGTTGATCAGAAGCTTTGAGTGATGTAACTTGAGTGAGTCCTTTCAGGAAAAGTTACATTTCAGTTGAGTCCTCAGCAAGAGAAAGAGTCTAGGAAGAGAGAAAACTCAGGAAAAGACTGCTCTAATTGCAAGTGCACCACACAACCTTAAGTTTCATATTTGACTCTTCTTATGGTCTGTCAAGAAAAACAGACTCCATCACAAATCAAAACAACTGCAATATAAATATCTTATATCCCATACCTTAAGTAATTTCTGATTATATATTTATAAATAAACAAACCTCATAATTTGCCCTTCCTTGTTCTGAAAGCATTGCTGCAGAAATGTTTCTCTCTTTCCCTCTTAACTAGATGGTTCCCGTCAGTACATGATTATGTTTATTTTTCCCGTTACACACACACACACACAGAGCACTTTTATCAATTCTTCCCTTATTTCTCCTTCTTATTTGTATTGTTTTTCTGCAATTTCATTCTGTTTTTTTCCCTGAATCTACTCTAAAATCCAGCATTTTTTCCCTAGCCTTTTACCCAAACTGCCCTTATCATGAACCATGGTGACCTCCACATTACTAAATCTGATGGCCATGTCTGAGTATTCATTTTAATAGACCCATAATCAGCATTTGATCCAGATAATACACTTTGATGCACTTTCTTCCTTGATATGCTTTCTTCCTTGATGCCTTCCAAGACATGATTCTTGCATCATCTTTCTCCTGTCTTCCCAGCTACTCCTTCTTTGATATATGTTCTGGTTTCACCTTCTTGCCCACACCCTATATTTTGAAGTGCCCCTACTCATGGTACTTGAATTTTCTCATTTTCTATCCAAAGGTGCTTACCAGGTGATTCCCAACGATGCTCATGGCTTCGGCTGCCTTCTCTGTGTGCCAGTAGTCACCAAAGTTATATCTGAAGCCTGGAATTCTTCCCTCAACTTCCAAAACTATTGACTCAATATTTCATTTGAATGTCCAACAGGAATCTCAAAATTAATATGCTCCAACCTGAACTACTAACATTTCTACTTTCCTTCCTAAAACACTCTCCAGCCACAATTTTTTATTTATTTAGGCCCAGAACTTTCATTGATCTTGTCCATCTTTCTTGTTCTAATCTCTTATCCAATTCTTGGTGGAAACGTAACTCTTACATTTTCAGAGTATATCTAGACTAATTCATCTTCTTTACCACTGCCCAAGGTCAAAAGTTCAGGCAGTCACCATCTTTCACTTGGATTATGGCAAAATCGTCATGACAGGTCTCTCTGATTCTGTCCTTGCCCCCATTCAGTTTATTCTCACATCAGCATCAGTGCCTAACACATCTCTGACTTCTCTCCTAATATACCTGCCAAGTCCTGATTTACTTTCTTGCTTTTTCTTGCAAGTGATCCTGGCTTTTACCCCAGAGTCTATGCATTTGCTATTGGTTCTGGTTCATTAACTTTTCCAGTGGGTATCCATCTGGACAATTCTTACTTTCTTCAATTCTTTTCTCAAAAAGCTTCTTAGGGAGATCTTCCCTTGTCACTCCTTTTAAATTGCAGTGCTCTCATTACCACTTGACATTTCCTATTTGCCTTCCTGGATTTTTTTTTTCTTCTTAAAACTTACCTATCATCCACCTAGACTATAAACTCCATGTGGGCTGATATATTTGTCTGCAATTTTCTGACTATCTCAGTGCTTAGAGCAAAGCATAGAATATAGTAAGTGGTCAGTAAATGTTTAATGGTGGGGGAAAAAATAAAGAACATTGATAGAAAGTACACTTGGCTACAACCCTATCAGGTAAATAGAGCAGGTATTATTTTATTTTCCAAATGAAGGTAATTATATATCTTGCCCAAGGTCACAAAACTAGTTAAGTGTCAGAGATTAAACCCAAAGTCAACTCTCCTGACTCCTAACCTGGTTTTCTTCCCACTACAAATAGGTGCTAAAAATATAGTGTTGTCTGTTCTTGGGAGCTACAGTGCAATGTCCCCCAAGAACCTGGAAATAAAGAAATAAGATTGCCTTCTGAGACTTCCTCTATGAAATCAACATATAATGAATCAGTTACTTCAAAGAACTGGAATTGCTTTTAAACCAAAGGGACCCTTACCTATTAAATGGCTTAACATTTCTAAGGAAAGAATGTTTTAATAAGAAAAGGTAGACTTTCTAGAGGCAATTTAAAAAGATACTCAGAAGCAGAAGTTAGTAAAATGCATCCAAAGGGAGGGAGGCTTATTCAGCCAGTGAACTATGAGAATTCCAGAGCCTTTGTGTCCATCGTTGTCGGTGAGTCAGATTATCCTAGTCCATGCCAGTGAACATTTGATTCATCTCACTAACTCACTAACAATATTATGATTAATAATTGATTTTCCATGCAGGTCTGTCTCCTGCAGGAGAAAAATTCCTGGCAAAATGTGCTCCTTGCAATCTTGTCCTGATTTTAACTATTTCTTATTGAAAGTTAATGAATTGACCTTATAATTATGATTTGCCTTCTGTGAAAGGAATGTCACTGACACACATATTCTGATTTATTTGACAGTTATAGTCTAAGGATTTTTTAAAAAATCAGTTTATGATTTTATATGTCAATTTCCTGAACTTGGTTAATTGAATGTGAATCTCTTCTTCACCTTCTCCCACTTCTGCTGAATATGAAGATGCTCTTAACCTTTCAGCTGTGGAAGAAAATCAACCAGAGCCTCCTTAGTGTCAGCTGCTGTTTGAAATGCTGGGCAAGAGAAGACTCTGAAGGATAATCCTGGCTTAGGGGAGAGGACCTTTGTTTTTTTAATAGAATGTTAGCAAGATACATTAGCTGAAGTTCAGCTACTTTAGGGAGTAATTAGTTGATTGAAGACTGCTCTGGTCCTCAAAAGAGGGAGGAATTGTTCTCGTAGTTTAGCAGCAATTATTTTGGCAATTTGGATTTTTATCAAGAGTGATAGGAGGGAAGGATAGTTGGGGCTAAGGTCACCTGCAAGAGAGAGTGGGGAGAAACAGCTGCAGGGAACAGGACACAAGTGAGGCCTAATGGAAAATTCTCAGTCTTCTGGGGAGTCTCACACACGAAAACCAGGTTTTTTAAGTCCACCAGGCTTAGAACTAAATATACACTCACTGACATCCTGATTTACCAAGCACATTTGGTCACAAATTGTTTTTAATCCTTGCATTTCTGTATTTATATATGTTTCGATGAGTTGTGTTTTGATGGTTGCTCCTTTTTAAAGTGTTGAATAATAGCTAACAAAACATTTAGAGAAACTATTTTATTTCCTGCAAGAACGCTCCAGTCCTCTTGTTTGTTTGTTTTACTCCTTACTTGCCTTTTTAATTTATTTCCTCATAGAAGATAAATCTTAGGGGGGTGTATTGTGACAATTTCAGGTTTCTATTGTACCGTAGTCAGGTCTTGAATAAATAATTCATTTTATGGAACAAAGAGCAGCACAAACACATCAAAACATACTGGCATTGTGTTTCAATAACACCTGAATTTTAGTTGTAGAGCTTAAATTTTCTTTTTAAAATCAAGGTAAGGTACCATGTAGTTACCACAGAAGTACAAAATGACTAGTGGAAGGTGAGTTGGAAAAAGGTGTCATGATTTTTATGGAGGGGGGGCATGAAGTGACTTATGATGGCAGGTGAAGGAGTTAATGAGGGGTAGAAAGGTTATTCCCAGGCCCAGGAACCATGACTGGCAAGAATGCGGGATAGGGAGGGGTGAACTGGGATAGAGAGTTCTGTGGTTGAGAATGTTAAGGCGCCTCACTAGTCATGATGAATATTTTCCCTTAACAAGGTGGCTGAATCATTGATGTTGAAATACAAGGAGGTGGGATACTTCAGGCATCAGGAAGGCTGCATTTATCTCCAAGTAAATGGGAGGATAAATCTAATAATTAATCATGCTTTCTCATTAGCCTGAAGTTGTTGAGTGAATCAGGAAGGACATGTTATATCAACATTAGAAGTAGGAAGAGCACAATATAATCTGGAGTCTCCCAACAGCAAGAATTGCAGGTATCAGCATTTCACACTAGCTTTCTAGAAGTGCTTGTTTTAAACTCAGGCCAAAGAACTACAGAGCTGCGTAATGAAAAATCTAGGCTTTTTAAGGTATCCAAGAAAGCCTGGGATTTGAACACATGGACAGGCATGACTAGAGATGTATTGCCAAACTTTTGATTCGGGGCTGAGGACAAGGACTTCTATGTAATTTGTACATCATTCTGTATTGTAGAAGATATTCTCACATGGGCCTCTTGACGTTATGGGACGATGTACAACATCGTCACCAAAAGGAAACACATCAATTACAGGAAATGGTGCTATCTTTTCCCCAGTGTTTTAAGTCAATGACATCCTGATGGTAGAAGTTACAAGGTCATAATGTGCTTTCTTTATTCACTTGATAACCCATGAAGAAATTGGGACATGGGGTTTTTTAAGTGAAGAGAAGTATGCTACAGATTGAATAATACAGAAAGTTTCAAAACTCTTACTTTTTAAAAAAAATGGACAATTCATTGAATTTTACCCTCGTCTCACTTTTTGTGGTTCAACATCAGTAGCATTGACGTGGCAACCAAGAAGTTATCAGTGCGAATTAGTCTTTTTGTTGAGTTGATCTTATGTTAATTTGCTGTAGACATTGGATATTGGAAGCTATTTTTTTTCTGTGACGAGATGGCTAGATTAGGAAGTCAGGAAAATGAGGATGCAGTGCATTTCTGGGTTTAAACAGCTCATTTCATATGATCCATCACAAAATCATTGTAACTAAAATAATCTGCATTTGTCTCCATAGATCTATTAATGTTCTAGGTCATATTGTCTGTGTTTGATTGAATCTCTTTGTTTACAAGTTATCAACAGACTTCTTTTCAGAATTGCTCCTTTAAATTCTGTGATGAAGGAAAAATTCTTACTGGCTCAGGATTTTTCAGCCCATTATTAATGTTAACTTTTATTTTTTAGAAAAGATGATCTTTTAATCCCCTTTTTATGAACTCTAGGCTCAAGTTCGTATTACAATGTTTCAGTCTCTTCTCTGAGAAATTCCTGTAGCCAAATGATACAGTTCTGTACTGTGGGACACACAAATTTAGGGCGTGCAGTTAATGACAGGGAAGACCACTGCTTCTGAGAGGGTGGCTTTATTAGAAGTTTATATTTCAGGTAAAGCATGATGGGAGAAGAGCATATTTCTGGACATAGTTAAAAACTAGGAAGAGTGTGGTACACTTCTGTTCGAATCCATTCTTTTTTTTTTTTTTTTTTTGAATTGAGATTGGCAATGCTGAAACAAAGATGTTCAGAGGAGAGTATGCTTCAAAATAGTTCTTTCATGCATAGGGTAATTTACCATGGCGACTTGTTTTTTAAACTCAATAGCTGTTAACACTACTTAGAACATACACTGGAAAATATTGCTGTAGATAATCAGAAGTCTTTTCTTGGATTACACTGTAAGTATAGAAAAACGTGTAGATGAATTATACTAATCACTGTCTGGTACCACCACCCATCTCTCCTGTAGCTCCATGCCTGAATTGTTTTTACAGAATTATATTTTGGAACTATGCCCTTGGGCCACACCACACTGAGAATCGTTAGAAGAAACAGTGCTGAGAAACTCATTACTTTATTTACTGCAAGAATATTTTTGAGGATGTTATTCTCTGCATTACCCTGTGAACATCTTGTGAGAACCCCCTGGAGAAATATATCTCCAGAGTCAGTACCAAGAATAATCTTCTCTTTCCTGAGCAAGTAGTTGTTGGTCTCATGGCCTCTGAGAATTAAAAAAAAAAAAAAAAGATTGTTTTCCAGTTTATACTAGGGACTAGAAAACACAGAGCAATTTAGGGCTCATCTCTATGATTGGCACAGGATATCACAGCTCTTTTGTGATAGTCTCTCTGCATATTTTAAAAAAATACCCTATTTTATTTTCCTTCCCCTTGATACATTCACTACTTACTTTAATTTGATTTTGTAGTATGTATTTTGTGAGCAATCTAAAATCTTTGATAAAATGCACAGTATAAATAAGCAGACTGGCTTTATAATATGAATGAGACCAAGATATCTTTGGAAAGCCAAAGGCCTAATCTTAGATGAGGAACTTGATTGTCATTTGAAATAGCCATATCTCCAGGAAGTCTCCTAGTGTGGAAGTATGTTGAATGAGGGTGTTGTTTGTTTGAATCAGAATTTCTGAGGCCAATGCCTGAGCATAGATATTTTTTAGAAGCTACTAATTCGAACATGTATAATCACAAAGAAAGGCATTTCTGGCCTAGAAAAGAGCAAGTGCAATGCCTTGAGAAGCGAACAAGATTGGCATTGCTCTGAGAGAGTAAAAGCCCTGCCTGCTTGGATCAGAAGGTGTTGAAAGGAAAGGTGTGGGAGATAAAGTTGAGAAGTAGACACACTGGATTTCAAAGAGCTTTATAAACTATGATGAGAACTTACATTTCATTCCAAAAACCATAGAGGGGCACCATAGGGTTCTTTGTTAAGTCAAGTTTATTAAGGTAAAATTGACATATGGCAAAATTGACTCTCTTTAGTGTATAGTTGCATGAATTTCGATAAACACATAGAGTCAGGTAACTATCTTTGAGCATCAAAACAAAGAAAAATTTTTATCACTCCAAAAAGTTCCATAATGTCTCTTTGGAAGTCAGCCCCTCCTCCAACCCACAGTTCCTGGCAACCATGGCTCTCTGTCACTGTAGTTTTACTTTTTAAAGAATATCTTATAAATTAGATCATACCATATGTAGCCTTTTGAGTCTGGCTTCTTTCACTTAGCAGAATATACTTACAATTCATTCTTTTTTTTAATTTTATTTATTTATTTAATTGGCTGTGTTGGGTCTTTTTTTGCTGTGCACAGGCCTTCTTTAGTTGTGGTGAGCGGGGTCTACTCTTCATTGTGGTGTGCGGGCTCCTCATTGCCGTGGCTTCTCTTGTTGTGGAGCATGGGCTCTAGGCATGTGAGCTTCAATAGTTGCAGCACTTGGGCTCAATAGTTGTGGCTCACGGGCTCTAAAGCACAGGCTCAATGGTTGTGGCGCACGGGCTTAGTTGCTCCGTGGCATGTGGGATCTTCCTGGAGCAGGGATTGAACCCATGTCCCCTACATTGGCAGGCAGATTCTCAACCACTGTGCCACCTAGGAAGCCCTTACCATTCATTCTTATTGTTGCATGTATACAGAGGGCTTCAAGCAGGGGGATGATACAACCTGCTTCATATTTCATGAAAATAGCTCAGTTACTGTGATGAGAATCATGGTATCATGGTTGTTAAGAGGTGATTGTAGCAGATTAGGCAAAGGGAGATGATGATGGTTTCCAGGGTGGCAGCAGGGGAGATTCTGAAAAATGATTGATATGGGAAATATTTTGAAGGTATTCTAGTGATTTAGGTTATGAGTAGGAATGATAACTGCCCACTTGGGAAAAAATAATATTAGATAAATTAATAATTTAAATGTAAAACAAGGAAAGTATTAAGAATTCTTAGGAGATTTATTTAGTATAACCTTAAAATGAAAAAGTTTTTCAAGCAAAACAAAAAAATAACAGAACTTAGGAAAAATGTGCCATATAAAAAATTAAAATTTGTATAAAGTGAGAGACACCACAATTAACATTGTAAAACATGTGCCAGCCAGGGAGAAACATTAATAGTGTGTACAACCAAGTATTGATATACACACTATACAATGAGCAAAAAACCCAACAGAAAAATGGGCAAAGCAGAAAAAAATATTTTATGGGAAAAACACAGTGTCTAATATACATATAAAAAGATGTTTATTCTCATTACTATTTGATTCAGCAATTTCACATCTGGGACTACATTCTATAGTAATACTTATGTATGTGGACATAGATTATTTTGCCTCAACAGGGAAATAAATATGTAAATTTGGTTCATGGGCACAATAAAATATTATGCAGCCATTAAAAAGAATGAGCTGGATCTGTATGGTGTCGTGGAAAGATCTATGTTAAATGAAAAAGTTACAAAATAGTTTATTCATCATGATTCCTTTGATAGCTATTTAAAATAAACTTTTGTGATTGTGTATATGAAAAGGAGAGAGAGTAAATACAAAGAAAAACAACGGGATTCAAACAACATGGTTAAAAGTTTAACAGCATTTCTGCAGAGGGTGTGGGATTGTGTATGGTTATAAAGAAAATATTTAACATTTTTCTTCATTTTTTGTAAGGCTTGACTATTTTTAAGATTTAAAATAATGCTGTTGCAAACTGTTGCAATTATTATTCTTATTCATTTAATCTTGCAAATATGCATCAATAATTTCTCTCAGATATTTATTTAAAAGTGAAACAGTTGAGGGACTTCCTAGGTGGCGCAGTGGCTAAGAATCTGCCTGCCAATGCAGGGAACATGGGTTCAATCCCTGCTCTAGGAAGAGCCCACATGACGTGGAGCAACTAAGCCCGTGCGCCACAATTATTGAGCCCAAGTGCCTCAACTACTGAAGACCATGCACCTAGACCCTGTGCTCTACAACAAGGAAGCCACTGTAATGAGGAGCCCGTGCACCACAACCAAGAGTAGCCCCTGCTCACCACAGCTAGACAAACCCAGTGTGCAGCAACGAAGACCCAACACAGCCTTTTATACATATAAAAGAAAGTGAAACAGTTGAGTTAGAGATATATGCTTTTTTTTTTTATTCATTGGATATTGACAGTGAAGAAATGCATAAACAGTTGGAATGGTCATTTAATGGGATACTTTATAGCATTAACACAAATAATCTAGAGACTCGTATCAATGTAGAAAAAATTATTTGAATTAATTGAAGTCTCATTCATGAGCATTTTTAAGAAAATTGACTTTGTATATTGTTCTGAGGAAATACATATTAGTAAATGGTTAAAATATGCAAGGCACAATACCACACAACCTCAAGAGAGTGGCTGATTCTGAACGAGATGGTAAGCGTTGGGCTTTGTCTTTATAATAGTTGACTTCTTAAAACATATAAAGCATATATGATGTAAACTTATTTGCTAATAAACACGTTTGCTAAATCTGGATGAATGAAATATGGGACGTGTTACAGTATTTTCTATTATTTTTCTTTACTAGAAGCAAGGAGAATATTTTGCTTAGATCAAGACTAAAGAAAAACTGAAAACTACTTTGATGATGTGTGATAAATATTACTTACAACTGGGGATGGGGAACTAAGTACTTAGTCTGGAATAAGGTTATTCCATTGTGATTTCTCTTGAATTATCATAATACAAATAATCAGTCATATTTATTAAAAAGTTAATATATGCTAAACACTTTGCAAATGCATTTTGTGTATTTTTATCATTGAATTCTTAGAACAGTTTTATGAATCACATATGAACTTAGGTGGATTTAGAACCTTATCCACAGTCACTCAGTAATCAAGAGATAGAACCAAAATTTGAACCTAAACTTTCTGATCCCTTTCAAAGTCCCAACTCTTAACCTCCATGTTCTGTCACCAAATACTATTTTTCCATTGTGAGAAGAAACATGCAGGGGCCTGCTGCTAGTCCTAAATCAGATGAGTTATTGGGAGGTGAGGCAAGGAAATGAAAGCAAGATTTGAAGAAAAGTAGAAAAGAAGTCCAGACTAAAATTTACCTTTCCCTCTGAAAAGACAGTCACCAAAGAATTAAATCTTTAAAAGGTTTAATAGGAATGGGTGTAAAATACTTGTATTCCCACTTTTTATTCAGTTGCTCAAGCACAGGAAAGATTTTTAAAAATTATTTTTTATAGAATGTAGTTTATGAACAATATTGTGTTAGTTTCAGGTACATAACATAGTGATTTGACATTTAAATAGATTACTAAATAATCACCATGTTAGGTCTGGTAACCATCTGTCCCCATACAAACTTATTGCAGTGCTGTTGACCATATTTCTTATGCTGTATAAATACATCACTGTGACTTATTTATTTTATAACTGGAACTTTATACCTCTTAATTTCTTTTACCTATTTCACCCATTCCCCCCACCCACCTCCCCTATGGCAAGCACCCTTTTGTTCTCTGTATCTGTGAATCTATTTTCCTTTTGTGTTGTTTTGTCTCTTTTTGTTTTTTATTAATAAATTCCACATATACATGAGACTGTACAGTATTTGTTATTTGTTTTTCTCTGTCCAATTTATTTCACTTATCATAATACTCTCTAGAGCAAATCCAGGAAATTTCAAATGGCAAGATTTTATTCTTTTTCATGGTTGAGTAATATGCTAGTGTGTGTGTGTGTGTGTGTGTGTGTGTGTGTGTGTGTCTCAACTTTATCTATTCATCCATCTCTGCACACTTAGATGGCTTCCATATCTTGGTTATTGTAGATAATCCTGCAATGAATATAGGGGTACATATATCTTTTTGAATTAGTGTTTTTCTCTTTAGGTAAATACCCAGAAGTGAACTTGCTGGATCATATGTTAGTTCTTTTTTTAAGTTACTGGAGGGACCTTCATACTGTTTTTCATAGTGGCTGCACCAATTTACAACCCCACCAAGAATGTACAAGTGTTCCCTTTTCCACACATTCTTGCCAATACTTGTTACTTGTCTTTAATAATAGCCATTCTGATAGGTGTGAGGTGATATTTCATTGCAGTTTTGATTTGCATTTCCCTGATGATTAGTTATGTTGAGCATCTTTTCATGTGTCTGTTAGCCATCTGTATGTCTCCCTTGGAAAAATGTCTATTCAAGTCCTCTGCCCATTTATTAATTTTTATTTTGAATTATGTGAGTTCTCTATATATTTTGGATACTAACCCCTTATCAGATATGTATTTGCAATTATCTTCTCTCATTCAGTAGGCTGCCTTTTCATTTTGTTGATGGTTTCCTTCATTGTACAGAAGGTTTTTAGTTTAATGTAGTCTCATTTGTTTATTTTTGCTTTTGTTTCCCTTGTTTGAGGAAACAGATGCAGAATGTATTGCTAAGATCAATGTCAAAGAGTGTACTGCCTATGTTTTCTTTTAGAAATTTCATGCTTTCAGGTTTTACAGTTAAGTATTTAATCCATTTTGAGTTTACTTTTGTATATAGAGTGAGAAAGTGATCTAGTTTCATTCTTTTGCATGTAGCTGTCTAGTTTTCCCAATGCCATTTGTTGAAGAGACTGTCATTTCCCCATTGGACATTCTTACCCCCTTTGTTGTAGATTATTGACCATATAAGCATGTTTTCTTCTGGATTCTCTGTTCTGTTTCACTGATCTATATGTCTATTTAAATGCCAGGACCATCTGTTTTTAGTAGAGTAGCTTTGTAGTACAGTTTGAAATCAGGAAGTGTGATACATCCAGCTTTATTCTTCTTTCTCAAAAAAAAAAGGTCATTGGTATTTTTATAGGGATGAATTTTTTTTAAGCTCTTTATTGGAATATAATTGCTTTATACTCTTGTACCAGCTTTTGAGGTACACCAAAGTGAATCATATGTATTTATACATATATCCCCATATCCCTTCCCTCCTGAAACTCCCTCCCACCCTCTCTGTCCTGGCCCTCTAAGGCATCACTATAGGGATGAGTCGAATCTGTACATTGCCTTCGGTAGTATGGATATTTTAACAATATTAATTCTTTCAATCCATGAGCATAGTATATCTTTCCATTTGTTTGTGTCATCTTCAGTTTCTTTCATCAGTGTCTTATAGTTTTCAGAGCACATGTCTTTAATCTCCTTGGTTAGGTTTACCCCTAGGTATTTTATTCTTCTTGGTGCAATTGTAAAGGGGATTGTGATATTAATTTCTCTTTCTGATAGTTTGTTATGGTGCATAGAAATGCAATAGATTTCTGTATATTAGTTTTGTTTCCTGCAACTTTATTGAATTTATTTATCACTTGTAACAGGTTTTGGTGGAGTTTTTAGGGCTTCTACATTTAGTATCATGTTATCTGCAAGCAGTGACAGTTTTACTTCTTCATTTCCAATTTTGACTTTTTCTTTCTTTTTTTTTTCTGGTTGCTGTGAATAGGACTTCTATTACTATGTTGAATAAAATTGGCAAGAGTGGGCATCCTTCTCTTGTTTCTGATTTTAGAGGAAATCTTTTTATCTTTTCACCATTGAGTGTGATGTTCACTGTGGGTTTGTCATATATAGCCTTTATTATGTTGAGGGATGTTCCCTCTACACCCACTTTGTTGAGATTATTTACCATAAATGGATGTTGAATCTTGTCAAAAGTTTTCTGCATCCATTGAGATAATCATATGATTTTTATCCTTATTTTGTTAATATAGTGTATCACATTAATTAATTTGCATTTATTGAACCACCCTTGTATCCCAGGAATAAGTCCCACTTGATCATGGTGTATGAACCTTTCATTGTATTGTTGAGTTCAGTTTGCTAGTTTTTTATTGAGAATTTTTGCATTATGTTCATCCAGAATATTGGTCTGTAATTTTCATTTTTTGTGATGTCTTTGCTTTTGAATTCAGAGTAATGCTGGTCTCATAAAATGAATTTGGAAGCGTTCCTTCTTTCTCAATATTTTGGAATAGCTTGAGAAGAATCAGTGTTAACTCTTATTTAAATGTTTGGTAGAATTCCCCTGTGAAACAGTCTGTTCCTGGACTTTTGTTTGTTAGGAGATTTTTAATTAGTGATCAGTTTCATTACCAGTGCTCTGTCAGTGCAGATTTTCTATTTCTTCCTGATTCAGTCTCATAAGATTATATGTTTCTCGGAATTGTTCCGTTTTTCTTTTTATGTTGTCTAATTTGTTGGCATGTAATTGTTTATAGTAGTCGCTCATGATCTTTTGTAGCTTTGCAGTGTTGGTTATAATGTCTCCTCTTACATTTCTGATTTTATTTTTTGGGCCTTCTTTTTTGTTTTTCTTTATTAGTCTGGTTTATCAATTTTACTTTCCTTTTCAAAGAATCAGCTCTTAGCTTTATTGATCTTTTTTTTTTAGTCTCTAGTTCACTTATTTCTTCTCTAATCTTTATTATTTCCTTCCTTCTGCTAACTTTCGGTTTTGTTTGTTCTTTTTCTAGTTCCTTTAGATATAATGTTAGAATGTTTACTTGAATTTTTGTTTGTTTGTTTCCTAAGGTAGGCCTTATATCACTATAA
This sequence comes from Hippopotamus amphibius kiboko, assembly GCF_030028045.1. Lineage (NCBI taxonomy): Eukaryota > Metazoa > Chordata > Mammalia > Artiodactyla > Hippopotamidae > Hippopotamus > Hippopotamus amphibius. Next base: position 87,208,247 of record NC_080195.1, on the reverse strand, counting down.
ACTTCCCTCTTAGAACTGCTTTTGCTATGTTCTATAGGTTTCAGAGTGTTGTGTTTCCACTTTCATTTGTCTCTAGGTATTTTTTTATTTCCTCTTTTATTTATGCAACGACTCATTGATTAGGAGCAAATATTTATTACTACTGTAAGCAGTTATAATTTTGGTGTGCCCGTGGGAGGAGGTAAATTCAAGGTCTTCCCCCCATCTTGATCCCTTCTCCATCTGTATTTCCTCTTTTGAACTGCTAGTTCAAGCATAAAAAAGAAACAGTGTATTCTCAAGAAGATCTTATTTCAGATATTATCCCCACTGGAAATTTTGAAGGGTAAATAGGTGTGTTAGTTTTCAAGGGTTTTCATAACAAAGTACAATAAAATTGTTGGCTTAAAACAGAAATTTATTCTCACAATTCTTCAGTCTAGAAATCTGAAGTTAAAGTGTTAGCAGGGACATGTTTCCTCTGAGACTCTGAGTATAATACATCCTTTACTTTTCCTAGCTTCTGGTGGATAGCACTCAATTCTTGGTGCTTTTGACTTATAGCTATATAATGATAATTCCTGCCTCCATCTTCAAATGGGAATCTTTTCTTGTATTTTCACATTTTTTTATAAGTATACTGATCATTTTGGATTAAAAATTCACCCTACTCCAGTATTCCCTCATCTTACCTAATTACCTCTGCTATAAACCTATTTTTAATAAGGTCACAGTCTGAATTATGGGCGGTTAAGACTTCAACATGTATTTTTGTGGGAAACAGATCAACCCATAACAACCAGGAAAACAAAATAAGGCAGTCCTTATAAGTTTCAGGTTTTATTCTTGACCTTGGTAAATATTCAGCATTAAAAAAAAATTAAAATTAAGTTAAAATACAAATAACTAGATGTATATATACAATGCATCTATATATATGCTATGCTTTATTTCTGAGTAATACAAATCATTTAAATTGTTAGCATTTATTATTATGTACTGAGATTTTTATATCTAGATAATAATCTCTTTAGAAAAATTGACTTTTAAAATATCACTACAATAAAAAAACCAGTGGCATAAAATTGTATTACCTTTTCTCAGATTCGTTATTCAAGATAGTTTATAGTATTCAAATTAAACAATTATTGTATATATAACCTTTTGGTGAGATAAGTTTTTATAGTAGTCCTGCAAGACATGCAACATCTTTGTAGGAAAAGCTGTTGATGAGTATGTTTTGTGTTCCTTTTATTTAGTTGTTCCATTTTGTTTTGTTTTGTTTTCTTCCCTGGCAGAAAGCCTTAATGGAAACAAAATTGTTTTTCTCATGTGTAATGATTAGTGCACTTTCTCACCCTGACTTCCTGCCCCATCTTGAATAGAAAGCAGTCCATGAGTATCTAAATAGGAATCAAATGTTCTTGGAAAAAGATGCAAAAGAAACAAGAAAACAACTGGATTTTATTCGCTTCTCAGGGATACGTTCATTGAACTACAAAAGCCGAAGCACCTGGGAAAATCTGTCTAGGCAGGCAGGGATGTGAACAGTAATGGAAAATGCATTTCTATGTCAGCTAAGAAGGCTGGGAACTATTATACACTGTGGTTGGAGTGTGATCAAGTGAAATTCAAAAGAGAGATTATTTCAGAATCTTATAGCATAACAATAAAATGTAGAAAACAGATGACTGTGTGTGTCTGTCCTTTCAGGCAGAAAGCATCTGTTTTGGAAAAAAAATTTACCTATGCTGATTTAGAGATCTCAAACATGCCTCTCCAGGGTATTCTGCAATTATTTCTGTCCAGTGAGCTTTCAGAAATCAAATATCACTGAAAGAGTGTGAACGTGTTGGGTTGGGTTGCCTACCAGAGCAGAGAGTGTGGAGAAGACAACTGCAGACAACTCAGGAAAAGAAAACATTTTAAATACAGCTTTCTTAATTCAGTTCTTCGATCAAAGAAAAAGCAGGGTGCGTAGGTACTAAATGTAGAGATCGAAGTACTAAATTTTGCCTATGCTCTCAGCATTGCTAGGGGTGGAATCCCCCTGACTCCACTTGAGCGCTCAAGGTAATACTCACTAGCATCCAATGGCCTGACCAACCCTTCATTAATCATCAAATGCAGGCAGATGGGTGTTGGGGTGGGTGAGGGAGGGAGCCGCTTAGGTATTCTTGTTGCAAATGCACTAATTTGCAAGAATTAGAACATAATTAAACCCCATCAAGACTTAGAAGCCTGGAAGGATTTATTTTACCCATGAGTAGCCATGAATTTGACACCTGTAGATAATTAGATTTTGTAAAACAAAAATTCATTGATTACACTTTTTTTTTTTTGAGGTGCAGATAGGGAGGGAGGGTGGTGATTAGGTTAAAATAAATTTACCTAAGTAATTAAAATAAGTGAACTTTGTCAGCATATGTTATTATTAAATGCTCTCTCTATATATTACCTTGAGTTTGTATAGATAATGACAAGTATCCGTATTTTATGAATAAATTCCTTTGTGATAGTTTTGTGCAAGCCTTATAGAAGCATTTCGAATTCTAGGAGTCTTTTTTCATACTGACTTTTTTTTGTTAAGTTGCAGACAAACTGTGACATATGACCTGGTGTTAGCTTTAATTTCAAATTAAACGTGTATTCTAAGAAGCAAAGTGACTTGTGTTCCCAGAGCGTCAGGATCCCCTCCACTCCCCTCCCTTCCAAACATATCGCTGCACCTGTACCCCACCCCTGCCTTCTCTCAACTTAATTCTTTGTAGTTTTATCTCAATACCTTTTATATTTTTAGGAGAATCTGAAGATATCCGAAAGAGTCTCTCTTTTTATAGAGACTCAGAGCTAGTTGCTAAATCTTTTTTATCTGCATGTTGCTTGGTGCCAACTCAAAATTGTCACCTGCCATCTGCCTCTCCAAGGATTAGGCCACTAGTCCCTGCAGTGGCTGACCTTCAACACACCCAGAAAGGAGTTCAGGGCAGAGATCAGGAATGAGGCACTCTGTGCCCTGGATCAAACTAGCAGAACAGACCTTCAGATAGTCAGATATTTTCAGGAGATGATTTTATGAGCACAATCTCTTGCATCTTCTCCTGTCTAGAAAAGCACTAAAGTCATTGAAGCAGACATCTGCTAGCAGCAACCTTCTTGTGACTAGCAGCAGCCTTCTGTCCACCTGTGTGCTTGATTGCACGAATCGTCTTTCACCAACATTGCATACATGCTGAACCCCTTACCTCTGCAGAGCAGTTCCTCAGTGCTATCTGAGAAGCGGTATCCAAGGCTATAGTCCTCATTTTGCCCCAAATAAAACTCAGCTCACCACTCTCACGTTGTGCCTTTTTTTTTTTTTTTCAGTCGACATAGGCCTTGTTTTTTTTTGTTTTTCTGATTGGATTAGTTTGTTGGTGGTTTGTGTTTATTTCTGGTGATTTTTGTATTTGCAAGATTATGACCTTTTCCATTTCATAGTCAAACATTATTATTACGTTAAAATGCCATATCCCTTCATGTCTGTTAGTCACCTTCTTCAATGATAATTTGATCATCTGTTTATGCTAATGCCTAGTTAGAAACCTCAATAACCAAGTCAAATTTACTTTCCATTAGAGACCTCTTTAATATAAGGTTGCCAGATTGAATACAGGATGTCCAGCTAAATTTGAATTTTAGATAAACAACAAATAGTTTTTTTCTTATTATTGGCACAAAATTTTTGCGTGGAAGTTGCTTATATTACAAAAGGTATTCATTGTTCATCCTAAATCCAAAATTTGGAGGTCATTCTGTTTTACTTATTTGCATATTTATCTTATTTTTCATCTGGCAGCTGTACTTTAAGGGAGAGAAGGATTGAAAAACATTATTTAAAAATGTTGTACATCATCTTTAAATATGTGTATAACTGACCCAGTTACCCTTAATGGTTTGGTGGGGAGAGGTAAACGTAAATTTAGGATCTTGTTAATATTCATTCATTTATTCATTTCATAAATGTTCACTGAGTACTTAAAATGCCAGGCAAAAGGGATGAACAAAATAAACATAATCCTTGCCTTTGCATAATTTATAAAATGGTGAAGAGTGTTAATTAAGTAATCTTACAAATATGTAGTAAATTGTAGTAAGTCCAGTAATGGAGAATGATACCCTGCATAGGACAGGGAGCCCAACTAATGTGTTGGAGAGGAAAGGTGTGGTAAGACAGCCCTGAAGTGAAAGTTAAGCTAAAACCAAAGCCTAAATGGGACTAACTGGGATGAAGAGCAGGTAAGAAAGGAAAGTGGATTTCCATGTAAATGAAAGCAAAGGAATTGAAAGCAGGCATCCGGTGGTTGAATTCCAGTGGGCGTTAAGTGTAACTAAAGAGGCTGCCAAGGAAGTCTGTAACCAAGAAGAGTGGTACCCAGCAGGCCATTTTAATCTTCATTGTGAAAAAAACAATGGGAAGACTTTGCAAAGCTTTAAGAGAGTGGTTAAGATTTGCATTTGAAAAAATAAATCTAGCTGCTTGAAGGAGAGCTGACTGGAAAGTTTATTTATAAACCATTTCCTGGGTGGTCAGTAAATCCTTTCAGCCAAAAGACTAAAGGTAGTCTACAACAGAAATTGGTGAATTTTTCTGTGAAGGACCATATAGTAAATGTTTTAGGAGTTGCTGACCTTGCAGTCTCTGTTGCAACTACTCAGGGTTTCTGTTGTAGTGCCAAAGCAGTCATAGGTGATATGTAAATGAGGAAGCATGGCTGCATTCCAATAAAACAATTTTTATTGATACTAAAATTTGAATTTCATATAATTTTCATGTGTCATGATATAGTGGTCTCTTGATTTTTTTTTTTAACCATTTCAAGATGTAAAAAAAATTCTTATCTTGTAGGCTATACAAAAACAGCACTCTTCCATGTTCTAGTTGTTAGAAGTGCATTTAAGGGTGAATTAGACGGCTTTGAGGGCTATTTTGGAGGGAAAATGAAAAGAAATGGTGACAGCTTAAGTATCGAGGTTGAGGAATATAGATGTCCACAGATCTCTTAAGTTTCTGATCTATATAGTTGGCCAGATGGATGGTAGTACAATACCTGAAACAGGCAAAGAAGTCTGAAAGGAGAAATCATGAATTAGAAGATGCTGAATTTTGTCATGTCTCTGAGCCATGCATTTGGAGATACTGAATAGCATCAGAAAATGTTTCAGCTAGAAATAAAAAATGGATAATCACAATTGCCAGGCAACTGAAGCCTGCAGAGGCTGACTTCTTTTCTATAGTACTTAATTTCTGAAGTCTTTCTAGCACCTCCCCATTCTGAGTAGGTCCTGTAGTTTCTTCACTTTTTTGATATTTTCTGATATTATTTGTACATCTTCTGGTGGTTCTTAGCACAGCTCGCCATTACCACTAATTGAAATAGCTGCTTTGTAATGCTTGATATCCTCTAGCCTGGTGCCTCCAAGCCATTGTGCCTGACATCACAGATGGGTTGCATGTTAGCCTTGGGACACTGGAGGAGAGGTTTGGTGGGCTGTGTGTAGGCTGGTCGCGGTTATCACTTACATCAACAGCTACAAATAGCCTCTTTCATTCCCCTTGGTGTGGGCAGTACCAGTGCATCATCATTTTCTATATGTGTCTTGACTAAAAGTTGGAGGAGCCCTAATAAACTATAAAGGAGAGAGTCAATAAGAATCATATCAGAGTCTCTTTGCGTAAGGAAATAAATATTGGAAAGAAGGTCATTTGGGGGTCTGAATACTGGTTCTGCTACATGCCAGCTGATACATCCCTGGTCACACAGTTTCTCTAAGCTTCAGTTTTCTGATTTGTAAACAGGGAATAATGATATTAAAATACCCCCCCCCCAAAATAATAAATAAATAAATTGACAAAAAAAAAAAAAGATCAAGGGATCAATCCAAGAAGAGGAGATAACAATTATAAATATATATGAACCCAATATAGGAGCACCTCAATACATAAGGCAAATGCTAACAACTATGAAAGAGGAAATGCAAGGCAGAAATAGAGACACAGATGTAGAGAACAAACACATGGACACCAAGTGGGGAAAGCGGGGAGGGTTGGGAGGGAATGAACTGGGAGATTGGGATACCAAATTGTACACTCTAAATATATGCTGTTTATTGTCTGTTAACTGTATCTCAATAAAAGTTCTTAAAAAAATAATTTATTCATTTTTTTGAGATTATTTAATGAGATAAGGCTTTTAATGGTGTTGGGAGGAAAACTTCCTCTAGTAACTCCAAGTGGTCGGGGACCTGCAAATTAAGTGACAACAGATTAATAAGAAACAAATTTACTTGACGTGTGGGGGAGTACTCAGTAGTGAGAAAGCTACTAAATAGCAAAGGGCGAGAGCTTCTATACCAGCTTAAGAAAAATGAGGAATTTGGAACTTCAGAGGATAAGTGTGGAGGGTTCCATTAGGTGTGTTCATCCTGAAGTCTACAGACAGTCTCCCTCCTGGCCAGAAGCTCCATCAGAGAGGGTTTATGGTAGCTGAATTTATACCTCTCAATGCTAAGGGTCAGTCTTCTTTCAAGCAGGAAACTCCCTTGGAAGGGTTTACTGACAGCTGTATCTTTATTGACCAGAGACATATTAATACGTCTTTTGTTACCCAAATGTTATTGACCAGGGACCCATCAATATCACTTACATAACAAATCGCTGGCCACAGGCGTTAGTTTCTGCAAAAATCCCCTAGTCAGTAATGAGTTAAGGAGGCTCTGCTTAACCTTAGGTAAAGTTTGTTTCCGCAGCTGTAGTTTGTTCAGGTGGTTTCAGTTTAATATTTGTACCATTTTGATTGGTCGTTGGTCCCTTCAATGACTATAGCAGAACTTTGTCTTAAGTAGTTGCCCCATCCCTACAATTAAACTGTAAAGGGTCATTCTATCTTTTTAGAATGAGTCATCACTTTGTGTAACATTCGCTTTGTATAACACATATGAAATTCAGCAGACAAGTTAGCTGTAGAAAGGAATTCCAGATTTCTTGGCTACATCTAAACCATTCACATAGACAGTAACAATATTCATAGTGAATTCTGAATCACTTTCACATTTCTGTACTAATGTAAGGATGCTCTCATGGTATACCCTAGACTCAAAATGTCTTCAGTGAATTCTTCTAGACAACCCAGGGACATGGAGGTGTGAATAGAAGCTCTAAACCAATTATTAGACAATGCATTTCAGTTAGAGAGGAGAGAAATATTGATTCGCAAAATGTAAAATATCTGAAATCCAAAGGAGTTGTAAGGACTACAAAAATACTTTTGAGTGAGGAAAATTTTTCTTTTTTTCTCTCTACCTCTTTTTAAAGGATAGTTCAAAAAAAAAAAAAAAAAACCCTAAGAAGATGAATTGTCTTGCTCTACATAAAAAAAAAAAAAAAAAAAAAAGGATAGTTCAACATAAAACCGATAACAGAGCAGTCTGAATGATTATATTCTGCTTTTGTTATGATAACCAAAATGAGAGTACAACCAAAGTGATTTTTTTCTATCGTTTGTGAAAAGAAGTATTTATTATAATAAAATCACTCATCAATCACTTATGGACCTTTAGAAAGAAAGAGTTTGAAGAACCTGCAAGTCTTCTAGGAAATGCAGTTCATCAGGTGTGGGGATTTCTGCTCAGGGGCCTTCCTCACCTTGAAACTCTAGCACTTTCCTTGTTATAATCTCATTGCCCTTTGTTGATTCTGTAGACACACTGCACTTTGGAGTGAAGATAGTACCAGGGTACTATATGATTGTGTTCTTGTGTGGATATATGTGTTAAAAACTACAAGCAGGAAATCTGTGCACAATTCTTAGTGATCTGGTGATTAACCAAAGTGAAAAAAAATGATCAAGCAAAAGTGTCCATTTTCTAAGGAAAGGACTTGTGTATTCCTTTATATCTATATCCTTGTGAGTATCTTTGGAGTGTAGCTTCCCTTCCCTGGCCCTTTCCCCCAAGTCCCACTCAATAAAGGATGGTTAGTTTCTAATACACAATCTGAGAGTCATCCCCACTTTGGTAATAATGGTAACTCAGTAAGGTTAATAGCTGAGCTCTTGATAGTTTTCTTTGATGAGTAATAAAAAAAAAAAATTCAACATGAAAAACTGAAGGTATTGTGAAGATGCCAAGAGACATTTTCTTCATTTTACTATGGAATTATCAGAATGAGATAGAGTCTCAACCTTCGAAATCAGCAATAGTAATTTTCTGTGGTTCCGTGGGACATGCTATGCTTAGCAACAAAGCTGTGTGTAATAAACTCTGTGGTTGAAATATTACCTCTAGCTTCCAGAACTTTATTCTATTTAACTTCTCAAAGGGATTCTGCTTTCATGTTAACTCTTAGAATGCTAAGATTTACCAATGTCTGGCACTTGAGTATCTTACTTGTGCTGCTTTATATGAATATTTGACTAGTGGGCCTCAGAATTTAACAAAAGTCTTTAGTGGAGATCGCAGATGAGCTTTTGGTTGATAATATAGTTTTACAGGAACTTAATTTTTCTTCAACTAATAATATTAACCTATGAAATTACTAGAGAAATTTTATTAATAGGGTGGTATTTTCAGTGTCCTATACCTTTTCTGGTATTTCTCTTCACAAAAACATTTTCTTAAAATATTCATGATGCATCTATCAAGTGTTTGTCTGTTAAACAAATTCTGGTTATATGTCTTTAAAAGGCATAGCTTATAATATTCAAACACCTTGATTCTCTATTTATGTTTTGTCCATATTAAATTTCTGTCATTCTTTTTTTTTTTTCTTATTGCAATCCTTTGTGGGGTCAAAAACATTTTGTTCTTTGTCATTTTTAAAAAGAAAACCAAAATTAATCATCCAAGAGTGCATTTTATTATTGTGTTATTTCTTATTTATTATCCATTTATATGTGTTTATGTGCACATGTATATGTATAATATAGACACTTAACATATGACTTTCGATCAGTATTTGAAACTTTGCTCGTATAATGACTGGTTTGGGGAGTATGAAGTGAGTTTGTCACTAATGTGAGATTGAAATAGAAAAATATTTGAACACTGAGTCTGCTCATTGGTGGCCAGCAGCTATAAGGAATTTCAAGAATTATTTGTCCATTAGCTGATACTTCTTTAGATATGCTATACTTAATATTATACTCTGCTGGATATACTAATGTTCAAAAAAAGGATTACATCAAATTACTAGATAATAGGCCCATTTAAGGTGTCAACACTTACAGGTGATTAATGTTTTCTGCCAGTTCCCATTCCAGGATTTGAGTTGGGTGAATAACTGGAGCATTCCACATGTTATGAACCACAGAATCTTAATCCACATCACTGGCCCATATTGTCCTTCTGTACACATTTATAGCAAGAGAGGAAATGTGGACAGTACCAACTATATTGAAGGAGCTAGAAAGAAAGAGTGGGAGAGAAAGAGAAATGATGGAAGGAGAAAGAGAGGAAAGGAGGGAGACAGTAAAGGAAAGGGGGGTAAGGGAGGGAAGACAAAAGAAAAAGACAAGAGTATTATTGAAAAGTGCCAGATTTATGCATAGTCAATTCCTATGTGAGGAAGGAAACGCTAAACAGAAAAGGAAGGTGCAGTCAATTTTCAGAGTTACCAAAAGAAGCCTCAAGTTTCTTTCCATCTCTGTGTTAAATGATAAGATTTCTTTTCACATAATACATTTTAACAACATTTCTATGCCATTTATAGTTTGTAGGCAAGAAGGAAATAAGGGATGGGATCCCATTTGAAAGCCGAAAAATATTAATTTCTTGGACAACAGATAATCTTTTCATTATGTGTAAAACATAATTGTTTCTTCCAGCTTTGAAAAGAAACACTAAATTATTCTTATACAAGATGTAAATTAAAGTTGAATTTTTACCTGCTTTGAGTAGAAGCATGTGATTCTCTCTCTCAGTAGAGGCCATCAGTGGAGCCTTAGAGGAGGATCTTGCTGGTTGCTTGTATTTTGGTTGAAAACTATCATTGGATTTGCATTAAATGCAATTCTGTCCTCTTAAGATAGGATGATTGATAGGGATTAAGGCTTTATTACTAAAGAAGTTCTAAGTGAAGCTTCTCTTTTCATGAATAATATCTATTCCCTTATTTATTAATGGTGCTTTCGACAGCTGACAGTTCAAGAAGTGTATGTTCTACTATATTAACTATTAAAGTTCTCTGTTTAGATGAAGTGGAAGTAGCATATACTTTTCCTGCTGACCCAACCATTTATGTTAAAATCATGGATGAGAAATGAATTTATTGTAATAAAGTCATAATTAAAGCAAAAGATACTTATAATTTTAGACTTTTAAAATTTGAAACAGATAAGGCAGTATTAATTAGAGGAAAAATTTGCAGAAACTCTCAAGCCATATTTAAATTACCTTTTCCAGTACTATTCCTACTTTGTGATTTATTTATGTATTTGTGGTGAATCAACTAGATGCAAATGATTTTGCCTCTGGAGTTTATTTTAGCTTCTGTTGAACTTAAATAGTCCTATGTAAAGCTGTGTCTATATACCTCTGTCTCTTCATATCTCAGTGTTCTCTCTGTCTAACTGACTTAGCTTTTCTTATATGAAAAAAAGTCTTGGCCTTTATTTTCTGCTTATTAATGTTATATATCTATCATAGGGGATTCCTAGCATGTAAAGAAATTGCACTCCTTAAAAATAATGGTGTTAATATCAAAATTAAAAGCAAGTACAGAAAGTATCATGTCAAGTGAATTATTTCTCTCCAGAACAGCTACCTCCTGGTGTAAAGGGAAACTGAAAAAAAAAAAAAAAATGTATGTTTTGATTGTGTTTATCAGAGAAATTTTAGCTGTCAGCAGCCCTCGCTTCAGGGAGAAAATTCACAACGTGGGTTTATCTAAAGGAAGGAGAAAATGTCATCTCCCCTGCCTTGCTCTTGTCTGGGCCTACACGTGGCGTTCTCATTCTCTCTCCAAAATGATTATACCAGCCTTAACTCTAAAGAAGGTAAAAAAGTTGGACAGCAAAAACCCAAACAAATGGAATCTGATTACTTTCTTCAATATTATGAGGCCAGATGTACATTGTATTAGTTCTGTAGGTGTTTTCAACAGAAATATTATAAGCCTAGAAATTTAGGGTTGAGTCAAGAAGAAAATACTAAGTTGGAGTGACTGGAGTAAATTCTCTGAAGGAAAGGAACTGAGAGACTTTTCTTAAGAAATAGATTATGGTTAAAAAAAAAAAAGTGAATAGTTATTAAAAGTATACAAGATTGCAATGTCAGCAGTTTATTTTAATTAAGATCTGTTGACATTTTTGTAGCCTTAAAGAGTTATGTTCCATGGAAAAGATTGTCATTTAAACCTCTATACAGATTACTGTTACATTCAGTTAATTCGCTATGCTTCCTTAAAGTTTCTCTGAATTTACTTTCTGGAAGTTTTCTGTATGGCCTGAGTCTCAATTCAGTGTGACTATCATTTTCTGTTGCTCTTACAGATTTTAGTCTATTAGTTTAAATATATTTTGCAGCCAGTTTACTAACATAGTAGCTGAGATGTATTGACTGAATTAGTGTGACTTAGTAACTTTGAACTTTAAATGTTACTTATGTTCTAACTATAGAATCCTTTACTAATTCAAAAATAATTCAGTAACAATATGACTCAGTAACTTCTCATCTTCTTGTTTAATCCCAGTTTTTCACTATAACATAATATTTCAAAAATTCCTTTGAAACAGCCTTTGATTTTAGTATGTTAAGATACAGGAATGGAACTAAAATGTTTTCTTGGGGCCTTTTGTCATTGAATAGGTGGTATAATTAACCCCCATTCAGTTCCCAGTGACACTAGGATGTCTTTCCTCTTTTCTCATTTTTTGTTTTCCTCTCTGACATATCAAGAAATAGTTAAATAAGGAACAGTAAAAGAATACACTTTTTTTTTTTAAACTCTAAAGGATTCCAGTTTTAACATAGAATAGAACGTCACCTTCCGTGCTTTCCAAATGATGGTGCTGATTTCTTTGAAGTTTCTCCCTTCATTCATGATAAATGCACTTTTGATGACTAGTAACTTTTGGTTTCACCCTTCAATCTGGACCTTTACTATGAAGCTATCTAAACTAGTACATGCTTTGGTGCAAGGTAAGTGAATTATGATGAAGAGTTGTTGGGTTTTCAGTAGGCCGCAGTAGTATGCAAAACACAAGATTCTCAACAGTTTTTTCTTTTCTTTCAGGAACACACATTGAATGTGAGCTAGTCTCATGCATGTTTACCTAGAATCTTGGTATAGACTGTACGGTATCCACATCTTTTTCCAGAACTGTTTGATGCTCACACTTGTCTCACCCCCTCAGCACACATAAGGAGTAATGATGCTGAAATGTTTCATAGTAGCTAAGAATCTTTATTTAGTAAGTGCTCAGTGAAATCAGCTATTACTACACTACTACCTTCTAGCCAGAAAAGACTAAAGAAGGCCTGGGAAGGCAATTCAGACCAAGAGATTCCAGTCTCAAGTAGGGCTGTCTTTGTCTCTGAAGATTCTAAGGCTCTTTGGCATTCATTTTCAGGGATTTAGGCACAGTTCAGGAGATATTCCCTTGGGAATATTTCATTGTAGCCGATGATAGCCGATCCTGTTATAGGTACTACTGTGGACTGTGGAATGCAAGTAGCATCACAATTGGGAGTATTTAACTTTTGTTTTGTGAAGTTTATGTGCACAAACTGCAGTTCTTCCTGATTTTGCATTAAGGTTAAAATAGCAAGCTGTGGAGGGTTCATGAAGAAGTCTAGGTGTGCGGTTCCTGAAGACCATTTCAGAGTCATTTTCCCTGAAAACCTTTCCTTTTCTTTCTAGGCTGGTTGCATATCCTTTCTGTGTATATTCAGAAGGTCCAACGCTTAACTTGCCTTAATCTTGCTGAATTTAATTACCTTTATATTTTATGCAATTCTTACTGCCCTCCCCGCATTAGGCAGTAAATCCCTTGAGAACATAAACTCAATACTAGCACAGTGCTGGGCATATGCTAGAAACATATTGACTTTGGCTATCATCATAGGATCCAATGACAATTCACTTGTCAATTCTACCATTTCTGCTATTCAGTTAGTGTGATACTATTTGGCAAGATCAAATGTGCTTGTTTCTTGAAATAAGCTTACTGTATTAATGAGAAAATGTCACCCCAAATTATTCCCTCATTGTCATTATGTAGGAATAATTAAGCCAGGTTTATTCCTTTGTCAATCTAATGTATTTAGGATAAACGTCCTTTTTTACTGGAATCATAATTTTATGTAGTGATTTATGAGCTTGACCAGAAGGTGATTTTATTATTTTAGAAAATTTAATTATACCTTAAATTTAGATTATTTTTGTTTATTTTTGAAAATACAATAAATTTGCATGATTCAAAATTCAAAAGTAGAAAAGAAGAAACTAAAAATTATCTTGCGAGCCCGTCCACTTGCTCTTGCCAGAGTTCTTAGTTAGTCCCCCTAGAATGGTTTTTGAGTGTACAAATACATATATAAAATGTACATTAGTTCTCCCCTTTTTATACAATAGTCAATTTATATATATAATTTTGTGAACCCTTGAAATTTTCCCTTAATATATTATGGTGAACCTTCTACATTCATACCAGGAAACATCCCCATTCATGTCTATGGCTCAGTAGGTGTTGCATTATATGTCATGTACAAGCTGAGTTTTGTTTGTTGCATTTCATTTTTGGAATACAAATTCAGTAGGCATTTACACAGAAGTCAATTATGTCCTCAAGACCATAGGAAAGATATGAGATCATGACCCACGGCAACAGTGTCTAGCCATTGTACCATGTTGTTAAAGTGACGGAAGGTTATTGACTTACTGTAATTGGAGTCAGATATCTGATTTAGTTGGGTATATCCATTTCAAAAGGAAAACCCAGGATTTTTTGATGTTTAATCCCTTGTGTACCTTACTTTAACCCTTTGCCATTAGGTTGGATGTAAACAATACTTAATATCAGTGACTAATGGCAGTGATTCTTCAGCCTGGTGGCAAAACAAAGCAGTTCAGAACTAATCAGAAAGATACAATCAGGTATTGCCAGAGGTGAGGGATACTTTTTTATTTTCTTTGCTCTGACTCTCAGGAGTTTTCTCTTTGCAGTAGTTTAGGTCATGTCTACATTTACTGGAGGAAAGCTTTATCTGTTGCATTCTTTAAATGGTGGTGCCAACTAAATCTAACTCTTATTAGAAAGATGAATAAATCTTAGTTTTTTTTTTTGAGAAAGCATACACAAGACTTGTTTTTCCTTATTTGAAATAATAAGGGAAGTAACATTTTGGAAAACTACCATAATCTTATTGGAAATCAATCGATAAGTGTTATTCTCCCCAGTTTGAAGATACAGCTAATACTTTTTGAGAACTTTGTTTTTACCAGGTAGGATTTATGAACCCTACAAGTATTAACTCTTTGAACGTCTATGAAGTGGGGAACGTTATTATCCCCACTTTACAAAACAAGAGGACTGGGGAGCAGAGAACTTAAAAACTTGCTCAAGAAAACAGCAGCACTAGGGTACATTAGAGACAGAATTTAAACAAACAAACCAAAAAAAAAAAAAAAAACCCAATAAATTTAGCTCCAACGCCAATTACTCTCTTTTACCACTGAATTTATGTAGGCTTTCAAATGAGGAAATTGGTTCAAAAAGCTCATAGCCATGTATCTATTAAGTGGCAAAGCTAGGGTTTGAACCCAAGTCTGAGACCAAAATCTAAATAGTCTTATTCACTATGTAGATAGATATGGATAAATACAGGTACACATTTAAATATAGATAGAGGTAAAGATATTTGAAATAGGTTGTGTTATTGAGATGAGAGAATTTTCTCTTTGCCTTCACTAGACCAATCATAGATTCTTTGAACTGTTTTATAATTCCCCATCATGGTTAACTATGCAGTCTCTTCTGCATAGACGCCTGTAAAACCTCTACGGAAGATCTGTTCAATTTTTGTTTCTTCTATGAAGCTTTCTGTGGTCATACATCCCCAGACCAAGCATGCAGAACCTGTAAAGGTTATCATCCTCTCCTTGGTGTCACTTCTGTATTCTTTTACAGAGCTTAAAGTATTTACCAACCCTTTATCATGTGTATTTGTTTACACGTATGCATCTTTTGTTAATCTACGATACCATTAAATTAAGTATGCTGATTTGATTTTTGTGTCCAAAGTATACAGCAAGTTGTTGGCTTCTGGTAGGCACTCAATAAAAACATTGAAAAATTGATGGTTCTTATACTGTCCTAAATTTGTCTAACTTAATATTTACTTAACTATAATGAATTCAAGCTATATACCTTGAAGAAATGTGATACTGTTAGATAAAGTAAAATATGTATTAATATCTTTGTACATTCTTGGTTTGAATAAAAAAATGTTAAATAATAGCTTAAATGATTTTTATCTTTTATCACCACATATGAGTCAATCCCTTTATGCCCTAAACTCTGATAAAGGCATATCGTGGAGGTATTCCAGTTGGTTCCGGACCATCAGAATAAAGTGAATATCACAATAAAGCGAGTCACACAAATGTCCCAGGGCAAATTAAAATTATGTTTATACTATAGTGTATATTGCATTCTATTGTGTGTAATAACTGTATGTCTAAAAAAAAGTACATCCCTTAATTAAAAAAAAATTTGATTCCTTAAAAAATGCTAATCATCATCTGAGTCTTCAAAGAGTTGTAATCTTTTTGTGCTGGTGACATCAAAGATCACTGACTGCAGATCACCATAGCAAATAAAATAACAATGGAAAAGTTTGAAATATTGGGAGAATTACCAAAAGAAGACAGAGAAACTCCAATTGAGCAAATGCTGTTGGAAAAATGGCAACAAGAGGCTTGCTCAACACAGGGTTGCAACAAACCTTAAATTTAAAACAACAAAGCAAAACCTGCAGTATCTGTGAAGCACAATAAGGCAAAGCACACAGAGGCGTGGCTGGCTCTAAAATTCCAAGTCTTGACCTGCTACCTCTTTCCCACGCACTCCTTCACTCCTGTGAAGCCTGTTCTCTGCTTTATCAGGGTCTCTCCGTGTTCTATCCTTCAGTCCCTTCCTGGCCTTCCTGCTTCCCACTCTTCCCCTAGGTGACGGTCAGCTACATGCAGGCTCCCTTTCACCTTTTTTAGTCCCAGGAGAGGATCTAGATCCTGTGTCAACTCAGTTGTTAGTTTTCACCCTCCACCTCTCAGCCAGGCACATCATCTGTCTTCTTATCCCCAGGGAGAAGCAAAGTTCTGTGGGTTGTCCTCAAACACTCAGAAGGACCTCATGGATGGCCACTTGCAAAGCATGCTTGCTGTGCGGACATGCTCACTCTGAGCCTCTGTGCAGTGAGAGAAGAGGAGGCTACTAACATTATGTATGAAACAAGGAGCGTTATCAAAATACAGGCCATCAGTGAACAATCTGAATTTGAAGTTTTTCCTTGTAATCGGCAGCAAGCCAAAAAATCCTACTTTTTGGTAAGAAATCAAAATAATGCAATTTTTACTTCAGGAGCTGGAACACACTAGCACAGTGGGCTGTTTAAACTTCTTA
This sequence comes from Hippopotamus amphibius kiboko, assembly GCF_030028045.1. Classification (NCBI taxonomy): domain Eukaryota; kingdom Metazoa; phylum Chordata; class Mammalia; order Artiodactyla; family Hippopotamidae; genus Hippopotamus; species Hippopotamus amphibius. Next base: position 87,191,607 of record NC_080195.1, on the reverse strand, counting down.
ATTATCTTTCCCATTGGAAGTCAGGTGATGTGGACCTTCATGGAAGGCTGGTCTATTCTTTTTCCTCCCTGGCTGTCATAGGGAGGGAGAGTGGAGAGGTTGAGGAAAACGTGATTAAGACCGAGAACCAAAATGTAATACCATGTTAAAACATTTCAAACTATGTGAAGACAAATTAATACAAAAGGGGAAAACATGAAAATAGAAGGGTAATACTAATGATAAATCACAACTGGGAATTTTTTAGAATTCAAGCACTAATAGAATCGATAGTGCTTTATTTTCTTAGGCCAAAGCGTCCCTTCTTTCTTTCTCTTTCTCTTTCTCTCTTTCTTTTTTTTGTCATAGCAGTGGGTGTTACAGAGATTATTTCAGTGGTGAGTCTGTGTGAAGATGAATGTTTCTCTCATTCTTGTCCCTGATTGGTACCATCCCAAATGACAACTGTGATAAACCCTGATCTTTTGATACCATTCCTGCATCCCCACCACAGCCCCAAACTCAAAGCGAGTAAGATCAGAGTGGTTTTTTTTTTTCTTTTTTCCCTTGAAAAAGAAACTGGCATTTCTCCCCATTTTGTCCTAAAGCAGACATTTAGAATAATCAAGACAGTGTTCTTACATTTCCTGTTTCCATGGAATCTATAGAAGGTTGAAAGTATCCAGGATGCCCTGTTAGCCCATAAAACCATTATCAGATTTCCAGTCTCTTCAGCTTAACTTAGATCTTCAGACATATAAGGCAGGGCTGTTTTCAACAGAGAAACTCTGCATGAAGGGCCTTTTAATTGATAGCTTCTAAACTTTCAGTATCCCTTTGATGATTTCACACTCTGACTATTTTTGCATCTTCCTGACATTTGCAGTTCCCTTGAGGCATATATTACAGTACACACACTACCCATGGTTAGATAATCACAAGTTTAGATATTTGTGAATGTTTAGGTTCTGAAGAAGAAAAATAACATCAGGCAAGGATACTTGTCAACATAATCATAGAAAAACTCAGAAAATTCCATTTGCATGTATTCACATACATGAGTAGTTAGATCTGTTTCGCTCATATGATTCTTTTTTATTTTTGCTATTGTCATTTATTTTTCTTGGATTATGTCGTGCCACTTATTTATTTTTAAGCCAGAGTAAATTCATCATGGAAAGCTTCTGACTTGTTGAGGAAGGGGGTATGTGAAATGTGATGCCATCTTGACATGAAGTCTGTTTTTTGGGGGGCGGGGAGAGAAATTTGAGGTGTCTAGGAGATTTAATTTTTTTCCCCCTTGGATAATATGCATTAATTTGTCCTTGATGCTTTGCAAAAAATTCAAAATTCCTGGTGGAATCAGATGTTTCAGGCACATACCAACAAGTAACCATATATTAAAATAAAGATTCTTTAGCCCTTGACTTTATTTCCTAAGTGGAGGAGTAAACGGCAAGGCTGCTGATTGAATAAAATGTTATGTACAATAAAATTACCCCTGGAAATGTATGAAAAATATTACATGACATGAAAATTAAAGACATGAAAAAATAATTTAAATTTTAGATTAAATTTTGATTAAGAATTGAGAAAATTTGATAGGCCCTTTAAAAACATTCTAAATTACAGCAGTAAAATAATAGCAAACATGCTCTTCCTTAAAAAAAAAATAAGTATTTATAATACTTCATTTTTATTTATTGCTAATATATCAACAAAATAATTTTATTGTGCCTAAGGATTTAAAATTGATTTTTGCTTTTCTTTTGTTCCTTTTTACAGATTTATTTAATCCATAAGTTTCTAGCTATTGGGAAGGATAAAACAGGCAACCACTGCATATACATTTAAAATTATAATTTTTAAAATTATATTTTAATAATTTTCATGCAATCTCCCGCTACTTAAGTCAAAATATTTTCATTATCACACTGTATAATTGATACTAAAAGAGATTCTGGAACCTCTTATTAACCATGTCTCTTTGAACACATTATTAAACCTCAGTTTTATCATTTGTAAAATGGAGATAATAATATTACCTAACTCAAAGGGCTAAACTGAAAATTAAATTAACACATATGGTAAAAGTGCTTGGAACTCAGTAGTGAAATAACTATTGCTGTTACTTTGCTATCAGGAAAGCTACACAGGGCGTTAAACAACGTACTCAATTCAGGAAACTAATTTTCCATATTTTCCTTTTATTAATTTTAAAACTTTTTATTAATGTCTCTATTTTATTATTTCATGCTTATTACATGAATGGGGTGAGGACTTAGGTTTGCAATAAATAAAGCCAGCTTTCAGCAGTATGCTGGTTTGTACTGTACTAGTCTGTTTTTATTAAGTAAAATAATAGCTAACTCTGTGTCAACATCCAGTTGCTTCAAAGTCACACTTGCAGTCTTCTTTCTTTCCCATCACACCAACCAATTGTTACATCATATTGATTCTTCTCCATTTTTCTGAAGTTTTTCTTGCCTCTCTTCACCATTCAACCACTACTTTAGTTCAGGCTTTGCTTACCTCTTTCTAGTCTTATAAACTTCAGTCCCAATTTCCTGACCAGTCTTTCTATGGCTCCAAGACATTTTTAATATTGTTCTTCTAAAAAACAAACTGACCGTGTGCTTAAGATCCTACAATGGTGGCCAAAACTCTTCAGTCTGTGCTCTCATGTTATGAATGTTGTCTACCTACTGACCTATCCCACACCAGTTCTTCCTTCTGAAATTTAACCGTTCAGTTGTACAAAACCTTTCACTTCCGTCATCGTGAGCCTCTGCTTCTTCTTCATCTCGATGCTAGTATTCAGGAAGACTTCTCTGCCTGGAATTCTCCTTTTTTTTTCTCTCTCTTACTTTTTGCCTGCCTGACTCTTCCAGTTCATCTCTTTGTAGTCTTATGACTTTATAACTTCTCCCATGAAGCTTTATGTTAGCCAGCCAGAGGCTCTGCAGTTCACACGCAGGCTTGGTGGAATCCAAAATCTGAGCTCATGCCACTCACACTCTTCCCCCAGTACAGTGGTTCTCAAAGTGTGATCCTTAGACCAGCAGTATCAGTACCATCTGAGAACTTATTAGAAATGCAAATGCTTCATTACCAATACAGAGACCAAATCAGGAGCTTATAATACAATGCTTATAATAAATTATAATAAATATATATGTATCAGTATTTCTAGCCTTCTCCTTTTACATTGTTTTAAATCTAAGAATTTTTTTTAAATTAATCATCACTTTTAAAGTCTTCTTTATTTAATGCTACATTCAACTGTATTGAATTTCAAAGTCTTGTATTAGGACAACTCAAAGTTGGAATGAAAGTTGGTGACTTTTGTTTAGGTTCTTAAAGATAAATATATAGATTTTGATCTAAAAGCTAATAATTCAGGAACTCTCTTCCCTAGGAGATTGGGAAGGTGCCACCTATGGGAAGTTTAAGATTTGTGTTATTTTCTTTCGCTTTGCTTCACCCTTGCTTCTTTTCAACAAGATCTTTCACCCATTTATAATCTGTACTAGTTCATAGATGTTTATTATTTCAGTCCTAATAACCTTGCATAGACGAGCTCAAGTAAAATCACAAAAAATCCAGGGCTTTATTTGTGTGTGTTTGGGGAGGGAAGAGGTTATATTTAGAACACTTATCTAAAAAAGTTTTATGAGGGACTTCCCTGGTTGCCTAGTGGTTAGGCTTTTGGGCTTTCACTTCTGGGTCAAAGTAGCAGTCCTGTTTGGGGAACTGAGATCCCACAAGTCATGCAGGGTGACCAAAAAAAAAAAAAAATTCTATGAAAAATTTAAGAGGTATTTGAGACAGAATTAGCCAATAAAAACAAAATACATTTTACTGAGAGTTTTGTTTTTCTTTAAAATTTTATTTATTTATTTATTTATTGGCTGCATTCAGTCTTTGTTGCTGTGTGCAGTCTTTCTCTAGCTGGGGTGAGCAGGTGTACTCTTCGTTGTGGTGCACGGGCTTCTGATTGCTGTGGCTTCTCTTGTTTCAGAGTATGGGCTCTAGGTGTGCAGAGTTCAGTAGTCGTGGCATGTGGGCTCAGAACGCAGGCCCAGTAGTTGTGGCGCGAGGGCTTAGTTGCTCCATGGCATATGGGATCTTCCTGGTCCAGGGACCGAACCTGTGTTCCCTGAACTTGCAGGTGGATTCTTAACCACTGCGCCACCAGGAAAGCCCCTTACTGAGTGTTTTTACATGTAAAACGTTGCAAAATGTTTGCAAAAACATGAATCAGGATCATTTCTACTTTTTCACATACCCTCTTTACATGTAAAGTCATCATAAATCTATGTGATATTTGGCTGGAGATTAGTGATGATTATCAATGTGCTAAAATCTAAACATATATCAACTGAAACTCTTTAGATAGAATTTTTTGTGCCAAACTGAAGTATACTAATTAAACTTTCCCAGATACTCTGATAATACTTGGTCCTCAGCGACTGTATAATGGCTTGCACTAAAGTTATTAACCCAAGTTCTTTCCAGCAAATCCATCTCTTTCCTGCTGTTGCAATCTGTGGCACTTAACAATACTTATTTTATGCAAAGTTGTCTTCTAAAAAAAAAGATTCCAAGTATTACTGAGGCCCATTTTCCAGATGGATAAACTGGTCTCCTATTTAAACATGAAGATAAGTTCCTTTCTTCAAACTTATAGAAATAATTGGATGATAGCCTTGTAGTCACTAGTTAGAAGATTGCATGCTGCTTGAAAACAAATATCGTGCCATATTGGTCTGTATGGTGGTCAACTGAGTACTTTACCTGAAACAAGTGATACTCAGTAAATCTCATTTTAATTCATAGAATAATAAATGAATAAATATAAATCTTTTAAAGATTCCACAACATATTTTGTGTGCTCCTTATAGAGTCCTGAACCATAAATAAAACACAACCAAAATTTGAGTTATGAGAATTTGAAATATTGAGATGTAGAACATGACTGTAGATTTCATTTATGGATAAAACTTTAAATAGTGTGAATCTTCCACTGTCTACCCCTACCTCTTCAGAATTTCCCACAATTTTAAAGCTATTGGGCTTATTGAATTGTTAACTATAAGAGACAGCGTCCATTCTCTGGTAATCAGAGACACCTGCTATGTTTTGTTAGACTCCAGACTCTGTGGTTTCAAGTATGAAGTTTGTTTGCTTTAAAATTTATTAGGGCATCTGTGAGTGGTTTTTAGTTGCATTGTGCTATTATTTTAACATTCATAATTACTATTTTAAATCTTCTCAATATCCATTGCAGTGTCATCAGTGTGACATTTTGGTGATAGTGCATGGATCTAGAAAATATGTCTGGAGAGAAATAACTTTGGAACAGAGTTTAGCAATGATGAAAAGCCAGGAAGAAACCTAAACACCCACCTTGGTATATCTGAGGAAGCCCCCCCCTCCAGATGCCTTTTATACCTATTCCATGGGAAAATTGAGTTACACAAGTTTTCTATTCTGTGAGGTATTTGGAATGAACCCTCCAATGACATAGGGCATCTCAATTCACAATCCTAGCTTATATCAAGTTCCTGCTACATAGGAGGACTTTGCTATGTTCTCCTGTGTATGGAACAGGGCAGATACCTTGCTGCAGAGTTAAATGATTAACCCAAAGCCCTCCAAAAAATTAGTGACACAGCCTAGAAGAGAGGAATCCTAACACTCAGTCCAGGGATTTTCTATCACATCATTTCTAATTTTTAATTCAAACTTTTTTAAATTTTATTAAAGTGTAGTTGATTTATAATGCAGCAGCAGCAACAACAATACAAGGAAATGAAAATATGAAATACTATACTATAAATTCATAATGACAGTTATATTTTATTGGTGACATTTGTTCAGTGCTTTCTAGTGGGAAACACTGTATATACCATGCTAAACATTTTACTCTCATTTTATTATTTTAACTTCACAGGAACTGCTCAAAAGTGGGTATGAGTTTCATCCTCACTATGTAAAGTGATGAATAGGACTTAGAAGAGTTAAATAACTTTCCCCAGGTTGCACAACCAGTAGGAATGGATTCAAATTCTGACCTCAGAGCTTGTTCTCATAACTGAAACACTAGTGAATGTTTACCAAAGAACTGTCTCCTACTTTTAAAAAGAGAGATATCATGAAAAGCTTAATTTTCTAAAGCACACAGAGATTTCTTGAATACATTTAATTACAATTTGGACTACAAAAATTCTAGAACAGAACCACCATAACAGGTGCATTTGTAGAAACACTTGAGGGTCACAGGATGTTTTATTAAAACATGGTGTCTTAACAGTTAATACTCATGGTTAATTTTTTTCAACTAGATTATTATCTTATGTAAGTTAGTCTTGCTTGTGCAAATGGGAAAAATTTGAAGGTCAGATTTTGAAGGGTTTTTGCTTTGTTTATGAAAATGAATATAGCCTGTCTCTTACTGCTGCCAAGTGGTCAGAAGTTTATAGCAAATTTGGTTATATTCTTTGAATACCTATAAGCAACCCAAACTCTGTTCTTGTTCATTCATACACACCCACACACATACACACACACCACGTGCCCACATGCATTTTCCTATAATGGCATCATTTTACTAAAATGTGAAGGATGTGGGTTCTCTTCTCAATTCATATTAAATAAATGAAAATGTTTTGGGGTTCCTTTCCCTCACCCTTTATCCCTTCCCTTCTCTCACAGTTAACGCCAAGTTCTACTTTGTGCTGGGAAAGAGAGATGTGTCTTAAGTACTTTATCACACTCTTCAATTTGTGGCCTTTTACCTCCATAGTAAATTGATTGTAAATCAAGAAGGAACTTTAATACACCAATAAAATCTATAAAAAGTTGTGTTAAAGAGCAATGTTCTCTAAAAGCAATTTTTAAATGGAAACAGGATTTAGCATTGTTAATAATAGAATGTATAGCAAACTCAGAATTTGCTGCAGAGGTTTTCCTTTTTTAATTTAATTTCTTATTTAAAAATTTCTTCTACTCCCTAGATGTGTGCTACTATTTGCTAGCCACTTGATGCATGTGCCTTTTTACACTTAAATTATTAACCAGTTAAATAAAATAATAATTTCAGTTCCGCATTTGCAGTGGCCACATTTTAACTGCTCAAGAGCTACCTGTGGTTATTGGCTACTCTGTAATACAGACAACACAGGTGTAGAACATTTCCATCATCACAGATGATTTTCTGTTGATAGCACTGTCAAAATGAGTTGGATACTGAATTAATCAAGAAAATCAGAAAGTATATGTATATATACAAATATATGTTCTCCTTTCTTCTTTCGTTTCTTCCTTTCTTTTTTTCTTTTAGTTTCTCTGAATAATTTTAAAATAATTTTCTCTCTTTGAATAATTTAAATTTTGACCTAAAATATTAAATTTATTTTTTATATATATTTCATCAAGATCATATTGGCTATCACTTTATGTCCATGTAGGTGTGTGTTTGTGGTATTATTTGCAACTAATAAGGATCCCAAATCCAAAGATATGCTCCTCCAGGCCATGGCAGGACTGGGTTTTACTATTGCCATACACTTCATAATGGTGAACACATTCACCATTTTATTCCCTTCACTAGAAGGGAATAAAAAGAAGATTGTAACATTGTGATTTTACCTGAGAGTGTATACCAAATGCAGTGACCTATATCCAGAAGAGAGAAAGTGGGGTTTCTTAAATACCAGTCTTGGGGTTGGGCCACCTATAGGGGCGTGAGGATCAGTGGGATGATGGTAGGAAGAGCCAGGTCCTCAGGCCAGTCTCTGAGCCCCCTTTTCCACATCAACCATGTAGCTTTGAGTACATCCCAGATTACCTATTTTACCTTACCTATGGGTAATCTGTACATTGATTAATCTCCTCCTGGAAAACCTATCGTGTACGAAAATAGCCCAGTCAAGTGCTTCTGTTTTCTCTTTGGTCTATGACATCTGTAATCAAAATGTGATACAATAAGAGTGAATGCTACATTTTAAATAACACTTGAAGCATTTACATTTTAAAGACATATGGCAGTCCGATTATCCATTATTCCTGCAAGCATCACATTCAATGTACACAGTGTCCAAAGAAGTTCTCGTTGGGGCGATTGCCCTGCTGAGTTCCCAGCATCCCAACAATCCTGGGCCTCTCTGCAGTCTTCATCTCTTATTAGAACCATGTCCAGCCTGCAGATAAGTGAACACGTTTCTCCTCCTTCCCAAAATTTTCTGGATGTGTTCCAGTCCCTTTGGATTCCAAATCTGCCTTCACTTTAGACACCTCCTGAGTTCTGAGTCTCATAGTTTTCAGTCTGCTCTGTCCTCCCTACACCATTTAATTCTACCTTTCAGAATCTTTCCCTCTCTTGGAGTCCAGGGCATTTATATGAGAACATTATTTTCTCTATATTCTATGGATTAATTTATTCTTAGTGTCACGTATTGTACTAGCAGTTAAGGAAAAAGGAAACATAAGACAAAACACCTTCCTAGCAAATAACCTGAAGTATTTGTTCAAAGCTGAGTTTCCATTAGAATTCCCTGAGTTTGTATTACAATATGATATGTAAATATGAGAACAGAAAGCATTCTGTTTTGTAAGGTGAGAAGTATATAGACTTTAGAGTGTTTGAACCTTTTTTTTTTTTTGCTGCCTACGGTCTATTATCCATAGCCTTTCTTTTCCCTTAATACTTATTACTTCAAAAACTTAATTTTAACCAGACTATGCATAACATATTATCTATGGCAGTGTGAAATAAAAACTGTCAAAGCATCGATATTTAAGGAAGCTTTGATGTCAAATTGAAAGTTGGCGTTTTAGTTTAGAAGTGTATTCATCTATTCTTTGACTTCATAAATCATATTTAAACTATTAGTAGCTACAATAATGAAGTTACTGTGGATTCTAGAAATAAGAGATTGCCAGTGTGGTCTAACATGTATCTTTAATAAATTCTGGTTTTGAATTGCTAAAATTCAACCTATTTGACTGTGTCAGAAGAGCTTTAATGTCCTTCATTGTGCAAACTTTGTTTCTGTCACCCTTGACAAATCCTAATAGGGATTAATTTAGATATGGGTGACAGGATAAGCGGCGACAGTAACCCAGCATTCGGTCATGGATCCGAACTAGTGACGAGCTTTGCTTTCCCCACTGCAGGCAGGAACTTTGCTCCATCTACAGTGGACACAGAAATCCTTGCCTCTTCTTTCTGTCGTTTGTTCTTACTTAACAGAACCTCATTCTTTCTTGTGTGGCCCAATTTAAAATTATATATTATGGAGGCGTTTGAAATTGCAGTAATAAATATGTGTTCTACACATTTTTAATCACTTGCCAGTCTGCATTAGCCTTTTAATTATTAATAAAGTGAAATCCATTGATTTCCTCCAGTTGTTCGAACATGAGTCTGACCTAATCCTGCCTCAGGCTTGAGGGGTTCTGAGATGAACAGCAAATCCTTGAGCTAAACATTAATTTTGTGGGATTTAAACATAGTACTATTTTTTATTCCTAAAGGAGGCTACTCCTTTGTCTTTTTCCTTCTGAATTTGCAGAAGTATTATGAACTTTGGTCTGTTCATGTTATACATACAAAGTAAATCTTGGACAAAACAAGTTTGTGATACCACTAAAATTTGACCTTTCTCATTATTTTGTGCTGATATTAGAAATTTTACCATGAATGTTCGTCAAGTGATAGGTTCAGAAGACTTTAATACCATTTTTAATTTAAATTGAAGCACATTTATTAGTAGAGCATTTTTGTTTTTTCTGTGTTAGGAAGAGCTCTTTTTTTCTACTTATATTTCAAGCCATGTTAAAATAACACGTTTGGATTTATTTCACATTTTCTTAATGAAATCTCATTTTATGTTTCCCTTTGTTCATTGACATAATATCAGTTAACATATTTTTATTTCTTTTACCTATAGAAGTTGAATGAGATGTGAATTTCCCTTCTCAATCCCCTGATAATTGCGATGGTGTGTGAAGCAGGGTGGCGAGATTGCTTTTGAATGGAAATTTATATTTGGTTTTGTTTGCCTATTTTTTTGGAAAAACACAATTTAAAGCTTTAGAAGCTAGTGAATAGCATGAGCTAAAACTTCTAGAAGACAGAGAATACACATAAATAACTTACCTCATTCCATATGCTCAAATTTTCCTTCTCAAGAATAGAAGAAAAATTCCTGTGACTATAGTATCACACACTGACAGGTATGTAGTCAGTTACTTACAAATATATGGATGAATTTGTGAATGAATTAGCAATCTTATGTTCTATGACAAACTTCTCATTTTATGACAAATGAGGTTTGATGATGATAGCTCTTTAGCTAGGATCATTTCATATAGTCCAGAATATTCATATTTGGAGAAAATTGATTCCAGCCATTATGGACCCAAATGTCATAATATTATTATTCAATTGTCATTGATTTACTGTTCATATACAAGCTGCTGAGTATTTGACTTGATCAATTTAGTTGTTCCTTGCAACTAAATTTGGAGTTCTTCACTTAATATACTATGCTTATAGAATCTAATTATACATTTTTTTCTGCTAATTTATTAAAATCTACAGTAGACTTTATCAAACTCAGAGTTAATGTAAATATTAACTGGAAGCTGAGAAATTGAAGGTTACAAGTGTTTATTTGACCAAACAGTGTCAAAAAAAAATGTTCTTATGTGTGCAGTCTTTCCCTGTTCTTATGTGGCAAGCCCTCATAACGGCTTCTGATCCCAAATCTCAGGGAATTTGTTTCCAACACCATAATAATCTTTCAAAAGCAACGTGATTATGGCAACTTCAAAGCAGCAAGCATCTGTACTTTAAGATGGGCCAATGGAAGCTGGTGTTCATCTTTCATAAAAAAGCAATCGTGCTTTTCCCTGCTGCCACTTAGAGGGACTTCCTTGGGGACCTTGTTAGATGCTTTCATGTGAAGACCATTTGACCCACTTCTGATTACTGTGCAGGTTTTCATGGCAATGGCTTCTGGGAGGGAGATGCCGTTGGCCCGTCGCCTCCCTATTCTTGAAGTGAAAGAAAACTCTCAGTGGAATATATTAAGGATAATAAAGGGAAGAAGAAACACCACTTAAAAGAAGGATGAAATATTGAACTACCATTAAAAAATTCAATGAACACATATTTCGATACCGATTATTAAGAGGATATAACAGTCAGTAATACAGTTTCCTATTTTGTGTTCAGAAGAGTTTAACTTCTCCATTTCTTTTCTTCTTGCAACATTTCAGAAATATGTGTTTCAAGAACACAAAAATAAGTGACTTTGTAGCTTATTTTACTTTGGGTCAGTCAGTTTTACTTTAGCTGAATATTCATTTCTATGTTAGAATAACACCAAAAAATATTTAAATGTCTTTAAAAGTAACAATAAATGTACCAAGAACCCCTGGATTTTAATTTTCTAATAATTTTCATTAGGCTTTTATAGCTTTAGGTAAAATCTTTCCTTACCAAATTGTCTGTTTACATGCATGTCATGAACAGTGTTGATATCAAGGTATCAACAAGCTTCTAACCATATTATACCACCTTTAAAATTCAATGCCAATTCTTCAGTAATAACTATGATACAATTTGGAATTTATTTAAGGTTCAACCTGCATAAAAATAGGCCCAATATTTCTTCTTTTTTGGTACTAGCGGTATGCTGACACTCACAAAATCAAACTTTAAAGAAAATAATTTACTTAGTGGCTTTTCTTGCTATTTTAATTTATTTATATATATGGCAATAGATTACCATATAATCCAACATTTGCTTTCTTTTTACTTCCTCCTCCCATTTAGGAGTACCACAGTCTAATTTTGCATTAGGCTACGTTAATTTTAACGTAATTTATAACATATCACAGTAGATTCCACACACAGTGTTCAAGTACTCTCATTTTTAATTTCTCTTGCTTTATCCCTTTAAAACCACAGCTGTTACTAGGATAACAAAAGTGATGTTGAATAACTGCTTACTTTTCCACTTTCCCGGAGGGGTGGGGGAACAGCAGGTAGCATAGCCTCATCCCCAAACCAGATGTTACTTGATTAAAAATTGAACGTTTTGGAGGGAGTAGAAGGAGATTTATGCTTTAGGAGAGCAGCAAAGTTAGAAGAAATAAGACTATAAGAGGAGCTGATTCAATTTTAAATCAAGCTTTGCTTATAGTTTTTTCATCAGCATTTTATTTACATTGTATTTTAGATATGTGTGGATAATAAAAGCCCAAGTTCTAAGCTGATACTGTTCTCATTGTTACCTAATACAACAAGTTTTTCTGGAGTTTTACCATATGGTGATATGAGGATAAGTTTTGTTAAGGACCTAATTGTAACAGAGTATAATACAATATAATTCCTCCCTTATAAGAGTTTAATTATTAATAACAACTCCCTAAATTATATTATTAGAAGTAGAATTTTTAAAGGAAGTTACTATGTGTTGTATGATATATTAATCTACCATTTAAATCTATTTTTGTTGGATTATATTTTGCATGGATTGTTTTAAACTTCTTTAAGGTATGAACAAGTTACAGCTTTGCAAGTGCTGTGATTTTGCCAGTATTCAGGACTCTTTTTTTTTTTTTTTTCTCTTCTCCAATTCATTTTGGAAGCATGTTGAAAATTTCAACTACTAGGAAATCATTCTGCAGTAACAATCATTTGGAACCTCCAAATAATCAAGAAAATTGTATATTTTCAAATCCAACCATAAGGTTTAAAAATTACATCTGATGAACTGTTAAAGAAAATGTTTTCCCATTCTCAATTGCATCCATCCATACACCCCCAAGTTAAAATTCTTATTTTTGTCTTATCTTCTTTCTAGGTTATTATTTGCATTTCTACATCCTAAATGATAAGATAGGTAATGCCTTTTCACATATCATTCAAAGAGAGAAGATTCATAATTTGTAGGAAAATTATAAAAGGGTCAAATTTTAAGGCTGGACAGTCTGTTATTCACTCTGAATAAATTCCTTTCTTGGTATGTTTCTGAGTTCTTTGATCTTTGAAATAGTCAAATTAATAAGAGCATCCTCATCACCTTCCAATGACAATGTAGTAACAAAACAGTAACTACATGAAACTTTGATCTTTAAAATTATTATGTTATTGTATTGTTGTCATAGTTACTGTGGCCACTAGAGACTAATTGAGACAATTATGCACAATCATTGATGTTTAATCTGTTGTACTTAAACACTTGTATCTATTTGCAGGTGTTGATATCTTCTAAGCTTCCTCCCAACCGCAGAGTGCTAAATATCTGTGGATGCAACCATCCTATTAGACTCTGCCATGATTAGATTGCTACTGTTGAGTGTCTCAGTTATATGTTTGTCAACAGCTAGTTGAGGATGGATGGTTTAAGTCTTGCAATTAGTCAATCAGCAAAAGTACATCTGGTCATTTGTTTTAATCTTATCAATTTCATTATATTTCATTAGGTAAACAAAGAAAAGAACCACACTTATCTCGTTAAGTTATTCCATAATACTGTGAACTCATGAGTAGAACGATTTTTAGCTTTTCTTGTGAAGGGAATGAAGATTTCATCTCTGAGGTCTACAGTAGAAGTGAATGCATTGAGAAAACAGTGGCAAAGTTTAGATTATATATAAATATATGTTAAAATTTCCTGGTTACAAATACTTAAAGAATATTTAAAGATATGACATCTGAATTTTAGGAAAGATCTAGCTGTGTGAGTAGTACACATGCCATTATAGTATCTGGTTTTTCAAAGAAAATATTCACAGTGTTACTATAGAAACAAATCATGTTTCTGAAAAAAATTATTTATCCCTTCATCCAAAAGGGAATCCATCTATGTATAGTGAGTAACTTGTAAGTGACCAAAAACCTTAGTAAGATTGATCATGGCCTGTTTGTCTTTTGCACCCTACCAATCAAGAGATGTGGTGTATTCAAACTACATAAAAACCTACACGGTAGAATCCCTCTCCATGAAGATGCATTTCAACCAGTTGTATCTGAGAGTAATAATCACAGACATTAGTTTCTGTAGAGGGGTAAAGATGTGTCCTCTAGAATAATCCATCTTTAGGCGGTCCATCATCACATCTCTTACCTAGAAGACTCTGCTCACCTTCTGGCTGACAGCCCAGGTTGGTTAAGGAGCTTTATCGGTGAGAATACAATGTTACTTTGACTAAAAAATCCTGAATAAGAAATCTCTTCATGTACTCTTGTGTATTTAGTAGCCACACTGTTTGGCAAAGATGTATGTCTTTCTTTAGGCAGTGTATATATATGGATGACATTTACCTATAAATAAATGTCTGCGAGTGTTCATATCACTCATAAAATATTTGTTGGCAATAAATTAGGATTTATAAATTGCATTTTTTTAAGAATTTTTTTAACCTAATGGAATTTATAAAATTTTAGGACTCTAAGCTGTCTTGAAGTGGAAAAAACTATTTAAGTATTTTTCTAGTTTGTTCTGGATTTACCTGCAAAGCCTTTTAATTTCTTTATTTTAGGAATATATGCTATTTTTATAAAAATTAAGCAATAAGAACAAACAGGAAGAAGAGAGACAGACAGAGAAAGAGAAAGAGAGAAAAAAATTTAAACACTTTATATCCTAGTACCAAAAGAAGGTTTTTAAGATTCGGGTGTTTAGTCTTTTTTATATTTTCTAAGCGAGAGGAAGTATACAGTGCATAAGTATTTTATTAAGTATGTAATTGATTTTATATATGTTATATACACTAATATTCACTTCAGTAATGGGATAATAAGATTCATTTTTAAGCCAATTGTATTACCTTTCCTTCTGCAGTTATTTGGGTTTTAGACATCTAAACCATTTGCAGTCCCTTCTGACTCAGGGAAACCAAAATAGAGGATTTTCAGGGAAGGTGCAGGAGTTAGTGTGGAAGCTGGGTGGGGGAGAAGTGAGTATTCAGACTAAAATGTAAGTGGGAGGTCTTGATGCCAAGCTAAGAGCTTATTCTTAATTTTATTAACTTTGCCAGTGATTTTATTCTATTCTTGAAATTTGAAGAGAAACAGAGGAAGGAGGAGATTAAACCTAGCAGTTTATATTTAGTCTGTGTTTGGTGCAATGTAATATTAGCCACATGAAAAGAAAATTATTTACTTTGGTAAAGAAATTGTTCTTGGTCAGATTTACAGACAACACAGACTTTTTTTTTTTTTATCAGACCTCTTTTTAACGACTTTATTAAAGGCAAGTCTTGTAAAGTAGCCTGGAGTTAAGAGAGGATTTTCCCCCCTCTCTAAAAGTGATATGATTCAAGCTCCTATGTCAGAAACTATCAAAGATGAGACATTACTTCTTTTTTAAAAAAAATTTATTTATTTATTGGCTGCATTGGGCCTTTGTTGCTGCGCGAGAGCTTTCTCTAGTTGAGGTGAGTGGGGGGGCCACTCTTCATTGCGTGTGTGGGCCTCTCATTGCGGTCGCCTCTTCCACTGCAGACCACAGGCTCTAGGCACACGGGCCTCAGTAGTCGCAGTATATGGGCTCAATAGTTGTGGCTCATGGGCTCTAGAGTGCAGGCTCAATAGTTATGGTGCATGGGCCGAGTTGCTCCACAGCACGTGGTATCCCCCCGGGGCAGGGATCGAACCCACATCTGCTGCATTGGCAGGTGGACTCCCAACCACTGCACCACCTAGAAAGTCCCTGAGAAGTTACTTCTTAATAGTTGGTTGTTAACAGGTGTCTTTGAGAGTTTCTTTGAAAAGACAAGTTAAATTGCCAAGTTCGTTTTGTTTTGCTTTGATTTTTTCATATTTCCCTCCTTTCCACTCTCATTAGATAGAGATTTCAGGAAAATACATAAATGAACCACAATGAAAACTTCTAGACAAGTACTCAAAACTGCTAACTATGAGAATAAGCTAGTTAAAAACATTGAATGAATGATAAAGAGAGTTAAGTTTATTTTGGCACTTTAATTCTCTTGATACCTTAAATCTCCCCCCAAAATTCTGCAGACAGGGTGCCCTAATGACAACATTCTTTGGTGACAAGAGATATTTTAATCCTGGCTTTGTAGTCAGGACAGGTTTTATGGAAGTCTTTTAGTGATTTCTTTACAGTGTGTGGCTTGACAAACCAATGTTTTGTTTTGTTTTGTTTTTGTTTTCAATCACAATTCAATACACCTTAAGCTGCCGAATTGGGGATCTGAAATCTATGTTCTTTGGCACAAATTTCAAATTATACCTTTTAAAGCCAAACTCCAAGTAAGTCCAAAATCCCTACATTTCTAAATTCCTTGAGGATAAAACCATACCTTAATGAGAACTAGACCATCATTATGGACTGCATGTGTGTCTCCCCCTAGTTCATACATTTAAATCGTAATCCCCTGTGGGATGATATTAGGAGGTGAGACCTGTGGGAGGTAATTAGGTCATAAGAATGGAACCTTCATAATGGGATTAGTGCCTTAAAGGAAGAGAAAGGAGAGAGCTTGCTTGCTTCCTCTCTTTCTCTCCACCATGTGAGGTCACAGCAAGAAGATAGCCATTTGCAAACTGGTAAGCAGGCCCTCACCAGATGGTGGATCTGCTGGCAACTTGATCTTGGACTTCCCAGCTTTCAGAACTGTGAGAAGTAAATGTTTGTTGTTTAAACCATCCAGTCAATGCTAATTTGTTTAGCAGCCTAAACTGACTGAGACAGCCATATGTTCAAAAGTAAATTGACTGTTGCTACAACTACTATGGAGAACAGTATGGAGGTAACTTAAAAAACTAAAAATAGAACCAGCATATGATCTAGCAATCCCATTTCTGGACATATATCCAGAGAAAACTCTAGTTCAAAAAGATACATGCACCTCAATGTTCATAGCAGCACCATTTACAATAGCCAAGACATGAAAGCAACCTAAATGTCCATCGACAGAAGAATGGATAAAGAAGATGTGGTACTTATATACAATGAAATATTACTCAGCCACGAAAAAGAATGTTGCAGCAACAGAGATGGATATAGAGATTATCATACTAAGTGAAGCAAGTCAGACAGAGAAAGACAAATATCATATGACTGCTAATATGTGGAATCTAAAAAAATGATATAAATGAACTTACCTACAAAACAGAAACAGAGTCACAAATGTAGAAGACAAACTTATGGTTACCAGTGGGAAAAGGGGAAGGGAGAGATGAATTGGGAGATTGGGGTTGACATATACACACTACTATATATAAAATAGATAATTAATAAGCACCTACTGAATAGCGCAGGGAACTCTACTCAATACTCTGTAATGACCTACATGGGAAAGAATCTAAAAAATAATGGACATGTGTACATGTATAACCAATTCACTTTACTGTACAACAGAAACTAACACAACATTGTAAATCAACCATATTCCAATAAAAGTTAAAAAAAAAAAAGTAAGTTGACATAAGTGGCCATGACAATGACTGGCACATATATGGTACTTAACAGCACTAAATACAGTCTTACCTTTTAAGGGTAAGAACACACATGGTGGTGGTGGTGGTGGGGTGTGTGTGTGCGCACGCACGCGTGTCCATATTGATCTTTCCATCCTTTATTTTTTTTTTCACATTTATCAAAGTAGGGGGAAAAAATCATGTATTATCCCCCAGAAAACTGAGGCCACAGAAACTCTAAGTAAGCCGCCAAAATCACATAGCTCCGGGAGTCATGGTGCTAAAACTGAAATCCAGGCAGCCTGGCACTAGAGTGTAGGCTGAAATCAGTGTAGTGCACTGCCGTGGGCTGGGCTTTTCTAGGTTAGGAGATACTTTGTTGTGTGCGTATCAGGTGGGAAAAGGGAGGTGGAGAAGGAAGTGGATGGAGAAACAAGACAAGGAAGATGGATAAGCAGGTAGAGAAAAGCATAAAATTAGAAAGGAAAGCATTGAAGTTGATTTTTAAATTCTACCTCTTAAAACTGTCATTCTGTATCATGTAGCTTGGATTTTGTTTAAAAAGATGCCTTATTTCTGGCCCAGGATATGTCATTATGCATTCAAAAATTCAGGCCTTAAAAATGATAGGCTTAGCTCAAAGAAGAATGGATTGGTGATGCTAATCATCTGATTGTTGGTAAATTATAATCAGTCAGAAGGATTCAAATATTTCAGTATCTGCAAGGACATCTTGTATAATTACTGGTAGGTGATATTTCTGAACTGCACTTACTTTCCTATAGCTTTTTGCAGGAACTGATCATGTGAAATCCACCATGGGCTCTTCTAGAGTCATTCTGGGGGCCTTGTGAAGCAAATCAGACATCGGGGAGCATAGCTCTAAAAAGACAGTAAACTCACTTTAAATATTAAAAATTATCCAGTGGCTGTTGTTCTTCTAAACGTATCACTTTACAAATAGTTGTTTTCAAAGATTTGATTTGCATATCTGTTTTAAGTGAGAAAGAGCATGGTCAGCTTTTCTTCTGATGAACATTTCCTTAATAAACTGTGCTTCTTTTGTGATTTGGTTCAAGAATGCTTTTATACTGGCAAGTAGAAGGTATGTTATGCATTTGAGAGTGAGCTGCTACAGATGTATTTAGTCCTCACAGCAGCCCTATATTTGCATTTCAAAGAGGAGGTAAAATGAGGTAGAGCCCAGTTAGGTGAATTTTCAAAATTCTACACCTAGTGAGTGGTAAATTTCTAATTACAATTTAAGTTTTTTCTCATTACGAAATTTCTGTCGTTCATCTCTATGTCTTACTCTGTTTGAAGTAAGTTTTAATTTGTGGTATTTTCCACCTTCTCTGGGAGGGTCCCTTGTAATAATAATAATACAGGACTGTGTGAGTTTTTCAGATTGCTCTTTGGATTCTTGGTTGTTTCCTGACATAAGTCACAGACACAGGGTATACAGAAACACTGTAGAAGGAATTAAATGTGTCCAGAAATTTTGTGCTTTTGGTTAGATTGCTTCTTCATCAGACCCTACGTTTGACTGAACATCCAGCTCTTGGCAGATGGTTTATGAGTTTATACTTCATGTCATTTATACTGGTCACATGCTACTGCAGAACTCTGGGAAGGGGATTCCAATCCTTAAATACAAAATGACTTTGTTTATATTTCTAGAATTTAGCACCTATTATTCATCCAGTGTTATGAACTTTTTCGTGAATCCAAGTCTCCTCTTCACACAGGGACAGTGTATTTTATATTGTTTTGCATATGTGCTGGATAGAAGTCAGGATTTTTTTCAAATGCTTCTTTTATAGATGTTACACTGTAATTCATTGTGAAGACTATCCTGTCACTTTAAACAGGGACAGACAGAGTTAAACCTATTGCACATATAAAAAGTGTATGCACTTGAAAACTCGGTGGGTTGGTGTCCTTCAGAGAGCACTGAGATGTTGGAAGGAAAGCTCTAAGGGGCATATTCTGTGGAATTAGCAAGGAGGGATAGACCACATGTTTCACTGGAGTAGCAAATCCAAGTGAGGGTAGTGGAGTTTGAATTAGAGTGAGGGAACAAGGTTTTACAATTGGCACTTGGTCCTCAGGCCTGGATTGTCTGGAGTAGATCCCTGTGCCAATTTGGCTTTATGCTTACAAATGGTTGGCTTTTCACTTGGCGTTCACTGTAATAAAACAACACTAGCAAGTAGGTGCATCCAATTAAAGGAACCCAAGGGCCATGGTTCTTTGACAACTATGGAGGAATTGGGGGATAATAACTCCTCAGAATACTGAGACTGCAAAATTTTTTTGTGACAATTTCTATATAGAATGTCATTACTCATGGGTCCTTGGTTTTAAAATAAACATTGGGCATGGGGAAGTCATTAAAATAAAGTAAAGCCTTGTGAAATATAATATCTTATGTGTAAGTTTATGTACATAGCCCCTCTGTATAAACATTAAGTGCGTGTGTATGTATAAGATGTAAGGAGGCAAAACCGACTTTTAGTTGTGTTTATATAAAACAGATAATTTCATGATTACGTTTCTTATTCTGCACGTCACTTACAGTATTTCTTCTCACAGTTGTTGGACAACAAGCTTTGACATTTTAAGAGCCTACAGATGTCATAATTAAACTTAGTAATCAGTCTAGAAATACACACATAAATAACAGAGGATCGTAAAGCTCAGCAACATGGCACGGCGTAAACATGGAATTCCAGGGCTTGCTTCTAATACGGAACAATGTCTTCTGCAGCTCAAAGCGTGTCATTCTTTGCATGTGTTCAAATGAAATATGAAAGAAGAAAAACTCTCTCCAGATGATTAATGTAACATTTTACAAGGACATATGGATGTTCTTAGACTATCATGGGGGAAGGGGAACTTACCTGGAATCAATTATGGGAAAATTGGCAAAATGGAAGTGAAATACTCATTCGTTCTTCTTGTTATAATTACTTGACATGTGTTATAAGAACTTTTAAAAATCCAAAAGAATAAGATGAGAGTTATTTCAGTCCATGGGAATTAATTTTATTTAAATAATAGCATGACAAGAATGGCATCCTCAAGATTTGGAACTGATTTTGAAGGATAGATTTCCATGTGTGAGGAGTAAAGCTTTAGTACTGGCATTGTTTCTGCCCTGAAATGTTCTCAGACCCTCCTCAAGTGATGTTGTTTCTCCCAGGCCTTGTGTTTCTTCAATTCATATACTTGCACATACTTCCCTGAGAGCATAATTCACAGAATTGTTTGTTTACTCATCTGTGTCACCAGACTAGGAGTTTCTTGAAATCAGGGACCTCAATATAATACATCTTTGCGCTGCCAGTTATTTTGGGCTCATCGGGTACTTCTTATTCCATATACTGCTAATTCAGGGCTGCGAGTTCCCAGTAAGTAATGAATAAGAATTTATATTTCAAAGAAAAAAATAAATGAATATGTGTATATGTTAGTGCATAAATGCTGCACAGATTTTTAATGTTGATTTAAGACTTTCCATTTTAATCACTAGAGAAAGTAGAACGTGTACTTTTTCATAGGAAGAAAATAATATCTTAAAGCCTTTTTGTAAAAGATACTTAAATTTGTTTCAATACCACAGTTGAGATTAATTAACAGAAATATTAAGGTTACCTTAATTTCTTTCATAGCTTCATATTATCCTTACAATTAAGCCTTAAATAACTGTGAAGTCTTCAGAACGGGTGTGTGGCAGTGTTCTGCCCTAAATAAAAGTTAACATTGCAGGAAAAATGATGGGAAATGTGCAGAAGTCAGAATTGCAATTACTCAGCTTAGGATAAATATTAGTTACAAAAAGTACAAGCTTCTGCCAAATACCAGTTTTTCCAAGTCTAGAAAAAGATTGGAAATTTTGGGGAGTTTATGAGTTTAAGAGGAAAGGAGGAAAAGGGCACAAATGTCCCTGGAATGCAAGAAGTACAGTTTACTGGTGCAGAGGTCAGCACAAAGTCCCCTTGGGCCAAATCCAGCCCCACCCAAAGCTGAAAATACTTACTGTCTAGCCTTTCACAAAAATGTTTGCTGAATGGCAAAAATTAGAGGCCTCTATACTTGTTATTCTGTGTACTCATTTTTATTTTTCAAACAAAAATTAAACTTAAAATGACTGAGTTGGAAATGAATGAAGCAGTTACTTTTCTTGGTTTCTATAGGAGAGGTTTTTGGCAATAGCTTTAAGTTTTTTATCAGCATGGCCTTGTATCATTTTTACATGTTTGATAATGCTGACTGGCTAACAGTTATGAATAGTAATAACAATCTGATGCTGGGTCTTGTCTTAGTTATTTTCCAAGATTTTAGGATATATTTATGTATAAGTTAAAAAGTGAAAGTATGACTGTAAGCGGTTCGCTTGGTTTTTACACCTGTTTAAAGTTCTGAGTTTCAGATGTCCCCCCTTGTGCCCCCTCCCTGCTTTCCTATTTCTAACATCAAGTCACACTTTGTGATTATTTTTACTGTTTTGATTACTCATGCTTCTTTTCAGCATCTTGAGATCTCTGACGCGATTGCACAGTGCATGACTTTCTCACAGTTTACATTTTAAACTCAGCAAATATTTGAACTTTAAAGTTTAGGTTGCACTGTGATGAGTACTCAGCAATGAGGTTGTTTTATGAGGAAGGAGAGGAAAAAAGGCTTTATTGGTTTCAATAGCGATCACTCCTTTTATGTTTGTAGGTATTTACCACTCCTAAGTGATGAGGGAACAGGAAGGGTTCACATTGCCTTCTGCTGTCAAGGAAGATGTGGTGCAGGGATAGCTGGAAAATTGGTTTTTGATGGGTTAAGGAAAAAGTTATTAATGGGTTGGTCAAATATTTCCTGAAATAATTACTACGTCAACCACAGAATAGTTTGTCCTGGGTCTTCTAGAAGAGCTTCTTTAGCTATTTATTATGGCCTTATAAACAAATCTAATAAAGTACTATGCCAATTCACTGATGTATCGCCTTGTTGAAAATGTGGTTTCCATGCCAAGAACAAATATGAAAAATAGCATTCTGTCTCTGTAGCACAGCTAATCACACTGCAATGTGTGTCCATCAATTGATCTTTTGGAGGAATTAAGGGAAATTCAAGAGAAAGATTATCATGTGCAAACAATGAGAGTTTAGATATCTTGCTTACTGGCCGAGGGTCCCTCTATCCTTCCTGCAGCATTTACTTTTTGTATCAGGAGTTAATTAAGGTGAAACATGAGGTAATTAGAACTAATCCTACTGGCCTCCTGCTAGCCTGTTGCTTCCTAGGCCATCGCCTGAACCAAACTATGTTCACAGTTTAAGAAAGAAAAGTAGATTTTTGTAAAAGTGATGCTCATGCTTCTTTTTGACATAATTCCTAATCTTTAGGACTATTAATATTATTTTTAGAAATAGGGTGTGTGCACAGAAAAAAATGTAAAAATGATCATGTTCTTCTAAAGTTTTGATTTAAAAAAAAAGACAAGGCTATTCTGTTAATACGTACCTAGTCACTGACAGGTTTATGGAGTTACATTCAGCCACTTTACATGTTACTAACAGATTAAGTGAAGTTTGTAGTAATATAAATCTTTAGTTTTGATTATGCTGGAATGTTATGCCCTTGTCCCCAAATTTATCTTCCTTTAACAGATTTGTCAATGTATTATGAATTTATAAATGTATCTTAGTAATTGAATGGTGGAAGGGAGGGGATGAAAAAAACCCAAAACCTTCCCTGAAGTGCCTTCAGGTGTTTTATCCTTGAGACACATTCCAGCCCTTATAATGCAATAAATAGATCTGTTAGGTAGTTACTGACTTCTCCTTAGAATAAATACACTTCTGTGTATTGAGTATGTTTGTTCCATAATAATGTGTGTGTGTGTTAATTCTGTTTTTGCTTTGTTGATGAAAAATAATAAAAAGATTTAATATCCTTGTTAAGCTTCTCTAAGTTGAAAGGAAAAGACGTGCCCCTTTACAGAAACCCTAGTCTTCTAATTTACCAACCATAATAGAATCTGTACTCTTGCCAAAAGGCATTTTATTAGGCTGTTAAGATTTTAGAATTGACAGACCCTCTATATTAATTAAACAGCAAATTGCTAGTAAGCAGGCTTGGCGCTTATAAAGGAGGACACTTATAGAAAGAGTAGAATCTTTTCTGTCATATTTTAGAATATCCTATCAGGTCCTGGCTAAAAAAACTATTATCATAGATTTATTTTTGTTTGTTTTCCCAATTGCTATCAGAGTTTTAACTTCTATTTAGACCACATTGATTTTTCCTTTTCTATCTTTTTAGATGTGCTTTAGAAGAATTGTTTGTGCTAGCATCTTGAATATATATGAATTTTTAAGTCCTTTTCTGATATTAAAATCACTTCTGTGCAGTAAACCATTAAAGATTACAGAGCAGCTATACTGCAACAAGTTGCTAATTCATATCTTTTTGAGACTCTAAAGCTGTTAATATTTATGTGGTTAAATATGTGACCAAATCATAAACTCTTATTTAGTAGTCGATTACCAAACTTCCAAGTGTTTGAGTCTTGCTTTTTTTATGAGGAAAAAAAAGCATTATTTTTATTCTACAGCCTTAGGCTAACGGAAATTCAGGATAAGATTGTGTTCTTTTAGTGAATTTGTTATCAGTCCCTTAAAGTGGAAGTGAGACCTTTTCTCTGCAAAATTGCAAAGAGAGCATTTGCACTGTGGCATTTAAGGATATATCAGACGAGATTTTCTATTGATCCCAGTGGCAGGGATGAATGCCCTGAGAGAATAAATGAGCCGCCTTTATGAGGCTCCCTGTCATCAAGGATTTAGCTGTTTCATTTGCAGATTCCTGTAAATGTTCACCAGATTCATGACCAGTAATTTTCACTGGAGAAGGACTGGACCATGGGTAAGCAAATGACTCTTTGTCATTAATGGTTTCAAATAGAATTAAAAATGTTCTGGCGGCTCAGCTTATTCTGATGAAACTATAGAGCCAAACTGCAATGTGTCTCTAGCCAGTATTTCCAATTATCAGACCAAGGAAAGGACCAAAGTGAATAATATGTAACATACATGTAACCCCCCCCGCCCACATACACACATACACTAATTCTGATCACATAGTTTTGAGGATTTAATGAAGATTTAAATTGAAGTCTAGAGATGTTCATATTTAGAAAAGCAGAATAAAAATACGTGTTAACCAGAAACTACTCCTTACGTAGTTAAATTCATACATGCTAACCTTCACTTCCTTAATTGGGTTATCTTCTAAATGATCAGTAAATTGCATGCAATAACTAATTTACATGCTCTGCTAGAAAGGTAGCTGCCTGATAATTTTAGGTATGAGTACCTACTAGTCCACCAAAATTGGTTTTGAATTAACACTGAGTGGTTATCTTCAAAAATGCTTGGAAGATGCCAGATAAATGGATTAATATATCTGTCTGTGGGATCTGTTTGTATATACCCAAGTTTTTAGTGTATGTATTAATATTTAAATTACTCACCCTTAATACAAGGCTTCCATTTCTAAAATTCTTATTCTAATTATTAGTCTTAAAATTTCATTTAGAAGTGTATTAGAAAAATCTATGGCTCATTTTCTTTGTCTGTATTTGTTCTGGTAGAGGCTGACTCAGAGATGACTGTGCTATACACAGTATAGTAAAGTGTTCAGTAATTTGTAGCTTCTCATAAGCACAGAGCAGAAATAAAAATAGTTTAGCGCCACTTTTAAGGTTCTCCTAACTCCTGCCACCCATTCATCCCTGTCTCCACAGGAAAAGGGTGCCTACAGGCTGCTTCCATGCTTATCCGAAGTCATCCCAGAGGCCCTCTCATGCATTGCTACTGCAATGACAAGGGCGCAAATTAATAAAAACATTTGTTGAGGACAGTTTAACAGTATGAATTCAAGTAGTTTTAGATCCAGCATTTACTTGCATAAATATTTATTTCAGATAAATATGTGTATGTGTTTAAAATAGCACTATATGGGTAAATTTATGTATTATGGCAAAAGGTAGGCATCAGCCTAAACAGGATCAAGTCAATAGGAGCATTACTAAGAAAGTTATGGTATATCTTATGTTGAGCTGTAAAAAGAGTGAGGAAGGCCTTTATGCATTGATACTGCAAGGCTTCCAAGATACTTTACGAGGAGGAAAAAGAAGGTGCTGAATTGCACATCCTTTGATGTTTTCATCTCAACGTGATATATCAAGTTTAAATGTTCCAATTACATTTATCCACCTCCTCATTTTAGTGTTGTCAATTTTGGCTGGCTATTAGAAAAACAACCTAAATTTATATTAATATGTGGTTGACCAAGAGGTTCATACCTTCCCGTGATGTTTCTAATTTACAAGAGGAGAGTTATTAACTCACATGGAATCCTCAGTGGTTAAGTTTCAGGAATTTCTAAAAGGATTTTGTAGGCAGTATGTGTGTGGTCATTTGACTAAAGTGAGCCTAACAAGCCATAGACGGTTATAGGTCCTTTAATCCACATCCCTGACAAAAGGAGGAAGTGGCCACACCAGTCACAGCAAGCTCCCACCTGGAGACTGACACCCAGAGGGCTTCCTCTTGGAAAACTAAGAGGGGACAAGTTCAAGTACAGAAGGAACAGAGCTGCTGAGCTTCAAACCAGCATAGCTTCAATTGTGGTTATGACACGTGTTATAAAGACATACAACACATGACATTTGCTTTATGCAGGGATGTTTACTAAAAGTGGGGACTTCAGAGACCCCTCCATCCCCAAGATCTACTGAATCAGATTGCAGAGAAGAACACTTGTTTGAGCACTGGAGCTTCAAGACTTAATCTCCCAGTTTTCCTCTTCCTGGCAACTGGTGAGAATGGAATCTCAAACCAGAAGTCTTTGTTCCTGGAACACCCAAGCCCTGAGCAATCTTTGAGCAACCAAATCAAGGGTTCTCTGAGTAAAAGATGTGAAAATCTTTCAAAAGGGCTTTAGAGTCTCATCCGGCCTGGGTCTTATCCCAGAAATGCTTTCCTAATCCATTTCCTAGGGGCTCTTAGCTCAATCCTGGCCCAGCCCCACACTTCTTCTTTTTTGTTGTTTTTTAATTTAATTTAATTTATTTATTTATTATTTTGGGGGGGGTACACCAAGTTCAATCATCTTTTTTTAAAAATTTTATTTATTTATTATTTTTGGGGGGGTACACTAAGTTCAGTCATCAGTTTTTATACACATATCCCCGTATTCCCTCCCTTCCTCGACTCCCCCCCCCTCGAGTCCCCCCCATCCTCCCCATCCCACTCCTCTAAGGCATCTTCCATCCTCGAGTTGAACTCCCTTTGTCATACAACAACTTCCCACTGGCTATCTATTTTACAGTTGGTAGTATGTATATGTCTGTGCTGCTCTCTCGCTTCGTCTCAGCTTCCCCTTCACCCCCCGCCCCCTCCCATACCTCGAGCAGATGCAGAGGATGGACTGGAGAACACTTCTTGTTTTATACTTAGCACTAGCCTCTGCCCTGGGACACCAGGCTAGTGAAGTGTGTTCCTCTCGCCCTGTAACTAATACCTTTTGGCCCACTGGGGATGAGTAACTGCAGTGGATTCTCAGAACTCAACTCATCTATTAAAAGAAAAAATATGGAGCACAACTTTTGAGCCCAACACTTTTCTAGGCCCTGGGAATCCAGAAGGGAACAAATGAGACCAAAATGGAGCTTTCTTTCTACAAGTGGATAGAGACAACAAACAAGGCAAATAAAATATATTATTTAGGTAACCAAGTTGCATAACAAAGAGAAGCAGCACGAACCAGAATAAGTGTGCATGGGGGTTGGGGAGGGAGCCGCTGAGAGGTTGCAAATGTAGATGAAGTGGCCTGGGAAGGTCTCCCTGAGAAGGTGAATTTTGAGTGATGCCCTAATGGAAATTAAAAACAAAAATAAACAAACAAATGAAAACAAACTAGCTTATGGGAATGAGGAGTGGGGTAGAATATGTTCTAGGCAGAGGGTCCGAAGTTAGAAAGTGCCAGGAGGTTAATGTGAATGGAGGATGCGCAAGGGTAAGGTAGGGTGAGCAGGGTAAGGTAAGAGTGGTGAGCAGATGCCAGGTCATGTCGTCCCTTCAGGGCTTTGGCTTTTATGTTGAGTCCATTGAAAAGTTTTGAAGAAAGAAGAGACATGATCTGTTTTATGTTTTAAAAAAAAGATCACTCTCGGCATTGAGATGAGCGTTTTACAAATTGGGATTGAAGCAGGGAGATATGTTACTGTGATCCAGGGGAGAGCTAACCAGGTGGAGGCAGTGCAGGTTCTGCAAGATGATTAGAGTTTGGTACCTTTTGAAATTAAAACCATCAGGATTAGATCGCTTTATGTGAGGTTATGAGAAAAGGGCAAGAGTCAAGGCAGAATCGGCTATTATCAGCTTAACCGGAAGAAGGGAATGGCCATTTAATGAGAGAGAAAGACTGTGAGAAGTGAAGACGTTATGAAAAGTCAGATATGACATGTCTATTTGACATCTTAAAAACGGAGATGTCAAGTAGGCAATTGGAGGAATGAGTCCAAGGAAGAGGTCTGGCTTGGACATATAAATTCGGATACTAGCATACATGTAGTAATTAAAGTCATGAGATTTGATAGGACTATACATGGAGTCCATGGAGGTGGAAGATACCCAGGACTAGGCTTTGGGTCACTTTATTTTTAAAGGTGAAGAAAATGAAGAGGACCTAGCAAAGAAGACTGAGAAAAAAACAAGACAAAACAAAACTGTTAGATAGTAGGCAGAAAGCTGAATGAGTTGTGTTATGCCATACGTCAAGTGAAATAAATGTTTAAAGTTGGAGAGAATGTTCAGGTGTGTCAGATGTTACTGAAGGCTGAAAAGGTATGAGCCACAAGAACTGACCATTAGATACGGCAACATCGAGGTCATTGGTAACCATTATAAGAGTAATTTTCTGGAATAGAAGGAGTGAAGTCTTTATTGCAAGAGGTTCAAGAGAGAATGGGAGAAGAGAAATTAGAGATAGTAAGTAAGGAGGTTACACCACCGTTCAGTACAGGCAAGAGAGAGATGGAGAATATCAAGAGAGGAAAGTGGGGACAATAGAGAGGTTTTGTTTGTTTGTTTGTTTTTAAGGTGGGATAAATAAAAGCATGTCTGTGTGTTATGGAAATCACCCAGTAAAGAGGGGAAAATGATGATACAGGAAAGAGAGAGGGAAACTGCTGAAACAATGTCCTTGAGTAGGCAAAAGGAGATGGGCGCTGGGCACAAGTGGAGAAGTTGTTTTAATCTGGATACACAGACAGATCATCTGTTGTCATGAAAGAAGGTGGATAATGTGCCTAGATGCAGTCATGTGGGTAAAGGAGGTAGATAATCACATATATATGGTTTTCGTAGGGTGCAGTTCATGATGCAAGATCATTTTTTCACATGAATGTTCGAAGATAAAATGGGAACACTGGCTTACATTGTTTTGTAGAGAAACAATGAATTGTGTTGAAAGAGAACAGATTTCCAGACAGTGTTGAGATCTTGGGTAATCGGTTACATATGGCTCCGGTGAGAGTCAACTAGGATAAATAGAGAATTCCTTTTCCAGTTTGGTTTAGGTAAACAATGAAGCATTGAGTGTTTCTGATTACTCTGACCCCACCCCTGCCTTCAGGGAGCTGCCTGTCTGGCGGGACAAGCCCCACAGTATGGTGACCATATTTTCTAAATAAAAATCAGGACTGATCACCCCACCCATGGGCTGAAAACAGAAGAGAGTATTTAACAGGACGGCTGTCCAGGGATGTTTAGGGCATATGTTTGCCATTACTCTAATTAGTATCAGATGTTTTTAAGTGCTGAATTAGAAGTAAAGAGTGTTATAGGAGAACAGAAGAGCGAATGCTCAACTTTGAAGATTATGGCTTTGAAAATTACTGAAACAAAGGGAGAGGCAGGAGTTAAACCTGGGCAGATAGATTAGAGACATATTGAATGAATTTTATTCTGAGTGTGTGTGGATGTTATTCTTTAAACGTCACTGGATTATGTGACATAATCATGTTTGTATTGTAGAAAGATAAATCTGATAGCTATGTGGAGTAGAGGCTGGCCAGAATTGGAGGTTGTAAACCATTGTGTCCTCTGAAATAGCCCAGGCAGAATATAATAAGGAAATGACAAAGGAAATGGCAAGAGTGTTTGAGAGGAGGTAGATCCTAATGTGTGTTTTAGGGGAAGAAAAGCAGGACTTTGAGACCTATTTGGAAAGTAAGAGAACATGTAACAATGGCTACAAGGTTCTCTTTGGGATAAAAGTTACACTTTGATGTCATTTGTCAAGACATAAAATACTGAGGATGGGCACTTTTGGTCAGGAGGTGAGCAAACATAATGAGTTCATTATGTGCATGTTGAGTGTTAGATAATTTCAAGCAGCTGGAAGGCCTGGGATTTGTTTCTCCGACATCTTTCCTTTCTTTTAGTGGACATTGGGTTTATCATTGGAACTCAACAAAAGAAGAAAAATAATAGTAACAGTTAGGTGCAATTAAAATGATGTGAAGGACATTCAACACTAAAGGACAAATTCATTACCTGCTGAGCAAAATCAAAGGTTCCCAATATTTTTAGTGCAGGGTAACCACATTTTCTTGGTTGAAATATTTTTTGTAAGTTTTAAGATTTGCCAGAAATATTTTACTATCTTCTTTGTTATTATATACTCACATTGAATCAATCCATTGATTTTTTTTAAAAAAGGGAAAGATGTTTGGAAAGGAAACGGTAAAATAATACACCATAAAGAGAAGGAATAATATGCTTAGAGATACCCTTTTATTTCTGGGTTATGTGCCCAGTGGAAAATGCTGTGGGGTATAGTTTTAAGATTTCTAACAACTTCAATAAAACATACATAATAAAAGCATCAAGCTCCCTATTGCATTGTCCAAGTCATTAATTATACACCAAGATCATTTTAGGACAGATTAGAACGCCTATTTGACCAGCTGTCAAAGACCGCATTGATTTGTGCCTCTCTAGTTTATGGATTCAGTATATTGTAAAACTTCAAAAATTAGTAAATTCATTCTTCAGTAAACTAAAGAAGGCCATGATATGCCATGATTTTTTTTCTGTTTCTGAATTACATTATCATAACATTCTCATACTCAGAAAATGGTACCAACGACAGGTAGATTATCACATGAATTTACTAGCATTATTTTTATTGTGAGATAATATATATTTAATGCAATTTTTTCCTGCAAATTTGGCTAAATTTAATGAATAATCGTGGCAAATACATAAATTGTCTTTATTGTTAATGTATTTATAATTTTCTCATTTTACATGTTTAAAACACTTTTTAGTCTTAATATTTTTATTAAATAAATGACTATTATTTGCTTAAAGTGCTTTGGGGGCAGCAGGAAAGATAAAAGAAAGAATGAATAATTGTACAGACGGAACTAATAAATTAACCCTGTTGCTACATCAAGGTGTTTTTTTTTTTTTAAATCTTAACCTTGAACAGTATTAGTAGCCCACTGAAACTAACATTATTACATGATTTTCTTACCTGTGAAGAGGTATATGAAAAAGTCACAATGGCCTTTTTGGCACTTCTCGTGTCTCTGAAGAGATGCCAGCTTGGTCTAGCATAGAATGGGTATAGTACTTGAGCAGTTTTGTTGGTGCTTTTTTAATCGGCTTCTCATTTTTTTGGACTATATTCCTACATAGTACAATAACTTTCCAACTTATTGGCTACATCCATATTCCAAAACAAGTGTACATTTTATTTGCAGATATAAAGAGTAATCTTTTAAATTGTAAGGTATTTTTAATTACTCATGGCTCAACTTAGCAAAGATACCTTAGAACTGACTTAATTCTAAACTTTACAGCTTATAATTTATTCTCTCATTTTCATGTATATTTCTTTTGTTTGTTTTTTCTTGGAGAGTCACAATTCAGAATATTGTTTGACCCCACATCTCTTTAAGTGCCATGAAGAAAAATATTGTGATTCATACATTCATATGACTGACACTTTCCATTTTCTACGGAAATTATTGTTTTACTAGGAGTTATAAGATTTAGAAGGAAAAGGCCCAAGCTACATTTTCCAAGAGCTAGTAATATGATAGAGGACGACTTTTAAACAACAGAACAGGATACAATATAGTAATACTTTCTGCTTTAGATTTTGAAAAAGAAAAGTGTAAGCTATGGGAGCACTAAGAAAAAATAGTTCAGGAATCAAGGAAGCTTCCCTAAAGGTGGCAAATCACCATGAAGGGAGAAAGGAGAGCTGTTTATAGGCAGAAAAAGGAGTGTTGGGGAACTAAGGGGAATAATGAGAGTATTTGTTTCCTAGGGCTTCCGTAACAAATTAGCTTACAGTGGGCAGCTTGAAACAGAAAACTATTCCCTTTCTGTTATAGAGGACAGAAATCTGAAATCAAGGTTTGGTTTCTTCTGGTTGCTCACAGG
This sequence comes from Hippopotamus amphibius kiboko, assembly GCF_030028045.1. NCBI lineage: Eukaryota > Metazoa > Chordata > Mammalia > Artiodactyla > Hippopotamidae > Hippopotamus > Hippopotamus amphibius. The sequence goes on along the minus strand of NC_080195.1, from coordinate 87,159,633 downwards.
AAGAAACTGCCCCATGCCTATCCTAAAAATAACACATTTCTCAGTATTTGTTGTTTTCATTTATTTCTGAAAGGGAAATATAGGCAGATACTGCAAAGATCTTCTAAATTAACACAAACATGAATGTGTGGTTTCAGTAATGCCCTATCATAGAAAAGCTTAAATCATACTTTGTCAGCTTACAGAGCTACATTGACCATCTAACATACTAATAATAAATATTATTAACAATAGCTTTCATGCGCTGAACACAGATAAGTGCTTCACATATAATACCTCACTTAATCCTCACCCTAATGGTAATACTAGTATGTTCTTGGCAGAAATAAGAAAACAGAAGCATAAAGAGGTTAATTAATGATGGTATCTGTAAACACATGTCATAAGCGGAGTAATAAAATAAATCGAACTTGAGAACATATATTACTATGAAAATTTAAAAAAGAAACAAATACTACATGGGCATAAATGTTATAATTATAGTGTGGTGCGTGACAGAAGAAATGGAACTCTGTATTACAAGCAACCTAATTTCTAGCACTTTCTGCATCTGCCTTCTGCAACAAAATCTGTCTCACAATATAAAAATATTAGGTGGTCATTTACTGTGACAATAAAAATAAAAGCTACAGTACACATAGCTATCAAACCCTGCTGTTCAGTATTGAAAAACTTTATCTGCTAAAGTAGAGTTTAATATGAAATATCGTTATAAATAAATTGATGTTTGTTAAAAAGGAAATAAAACCAAGAATTCCTCTAAAATCACTTTATTTCTATGCCGGGACTGGAGTTTTAGAGTTGCCTTCTCAGGCTCATATTTCTCAAGTATGATCTCCATATGGTCTTCCTGAAAATAGGGATTGGAGAAATTATTAAAAATTAAGGTTACTGTGCCCAACTCCGTACCTACAGAATCTAAGTCTCAGGGAACAGGATGAGGCAATCTGAATTTAAGCAAGTATCCAGGATAATTTTTTAATACTAAATACTTAAGAACTATTGATCTCTGTTAAGTATTCAAAATATACCCGCCAATTTCTTTAATAAAACCCATTTTCTTAATTTTTAATTTAATCTTATATAAAAATCAAGTTAGTGAAATGGATGAGAAGGCCATATAAAAATCAAGTTAGTGAAATGGATGAGAAGGCCACAACATCATCTCAGCTTGCAGTGGTTCCATACATTTCCTGTTCAAAGCAGTTGTATTAAGTAAATATTTAAGGTAAATATTTTACAGGCTACTTTTGGTTCATCAAATCAATATGTTTGAAAAGTCATTTTTTAAAAATATATTTAAATAAGTCTGAATATGTGTATGTATATGGTATTATGATGTGTCTCAAAATAAAATAACATTAGAAGGTATATTTTGGTCTGTCTCTGGCTATTCAGAAAGGAGCCTTCACATTTCATGGGATTGGCTCTACCAAAGGCCAGATTTCCTGGGCACACATCCTTCTGGGAGTGGCTGCTCTCTTTACTTCCCATTTAGCAGCTGTACAACTGGGAAACGTCCAACAGAATAAAAGCCACCTGCTCCTGTAATGATTTCAGCCAAACAGGCGGGTTTGAAGCTTTACCAAATGTGTTGTCTGTCACTCTGATTCAGTTTTTAAAAGGAAATTAAACTGGTCAGATATTCATATAGAAAATATGTCCTGTTTGTTAACTCCCATTGTACTTGAGGTTCCTTTCCGGCTACCAGATTCCATTGAGTTGGAAATACTCTTCTAAGATGAGGAGTGGAGATTGTTTGGAGAGATAAGTTTGGAAAATGAGACATTCTAGAATGTGTCCCTTATTGCATGCTACATTGTTATTCTCTGAGGCTACATTATTGCCTTAGTCTACTCTAAGTGGATTTAGGTACATTTTTTTTCCTCATTGACAATGTACTTTTAATATGTGATTATGTCCACAGTCCTACAAACTAAATGTCACACTCTGGTTAGAATTTTCAGTTCACCCTTCTTCCCACCTCAGTCTCTATAATTTTTTAAAAAATAATCTAAAGACAAGACAGTATAACATAGAAAATAAAAAAAAAAAATCACAGGCTTTTCAATCACATTGATGCCAGATGAAAGCTGACCTCCACCATAATTTGCTCCATGGGTGTGCTCTTTTGCCCCTTTGAGCCTTAGTTTTGTAATCTGTTAAATTATTTTGTGGATTAGGTGTCTCTAGAAATGTCACAGAGCATTTGTCTTATGTAAACATAGTATTATCTGTTTTTTAAAAATTTATTTTGATAGATATATGTTTTATATAATTATCTATCCCATTGATATCTACATCAGGGCAAACATCCAGAGAAGTTTCAAGTTTTATCTCATTTTACCAATCTGACCATGTGTAGCATCTTTTATTTCTGTTGCCATAATTCAGTATTCTGCATAGGATGATGCAACTTCAGTATGAATCTGTTTCTAAGAGTATTTCATAATGATAAAGCATTAGTGCTATGTAAAGATTAGCTCATGTAATCAAGATTTTGTTTAATAATTTCAGGAAAATGTTCTATGCGTGTACTTTTTTTAATGGGCCTCAGGTTTTAATAAGCAAAATCATTGAACTAGTGAGCATCATAACACTGTTAAAAGCTCTATAAAAAAAGTTAATTGAAGTGGATATAAAAGATGAAAAGATAAGAAGAAATGGAAAATTAAAAGTGGATCAGTAGGGTTTAAAAATAAGCCATTGATTCTCCTATTTTCAGCAAAGTAAAAATGTTATTATAGTGAACAAATAAATTATAGAAACCTTAAATAATTTTAAGTTTTAAAAAAAGATTATCTGTGTTAAAAGATGTTATCTCCCTTTATACATTAATGCCATTAATTTAGACTCCTTTTATTTGGAGTTCATCAAAATTCATTTGAATGAATTAGAAATAATATCATGAAAAATTAGATTCACATGCTGATTTGTATTCTTGTATTTAATGGGCACTTTGCTTTACACTCTTCTGGTAGTTTTAAATGCTGAGGCAGCAGCATAGAATATGCCAACATCGGCAGACTAGTCACAAAAGTTAAGAAGCCATTTACCTAATTGCAATGTTAGTTTAACTGCCCAATAGCCTATAAGCACTCTCATGGTACTGCTATATGAAAGCAAAATCAAGTGGTATAAAATAAGGTAGGGGATTGGCAGTTTCTTATATTTGGTATTTTACAACTTCTACTTCCCAGCTATACCCGTGTGTATATATATGCTATATCTTTTAATGTCAGGACAGTCTTCCCCAGAAATAGTCGTGAGACTAAGGAGGCATTTATAGCTAATATGTATCTTTCTACAAGGTGATTATGTCTTAGTTATCTTTGCATCTTAAACTGTTCCTGGCACAAATTTTGCACATGGTAGGCATTCAGGACACATTTTTTAAAAAATGTCTGTGCCATGTCTTCCTAAGATAGGAGGATGATTCTGGAATCAATCTGTTCCTAAACTGCTGTGTCAAAAATTACAGTCAGTTCATGATATTGAACCACAGAATTATGTAAATAGAACTGCATTTCAAGCATGGATTTAAAAATGATTATCTTAATATTTTCCTGCAAAACATAACTAATGTGTTTCTTTGCATTTTCCTGACCTCTCCTCGTTGAATTGCTCCATCTTTATTGCTGAAGAGTGCGGCACTGCTTGGACGCTCACAGTGATTTGCACCTATTTTTCATGAACATGTCAGCCTATCATTATATAATTATACGACTTTTTATAAAAGCGTAGAAGGCTTAGAAAATAATGTGTCCTCATTTTATGCATACTCAAGTACCCTTTGAGTAAAACACTTTGCTTGCTTTTAGAGATATGATATGCCACTGGAAGGCTATCATTGGGTCTTTTATGTAAATTACTATTTTTCATTATTTACCAATTCCCAGGTGCCACATACTTACTGTAAGTATATTCTCTGTGGCAGTCAGAATTGTACAAGCTAGAAGTTAAATGATTAAAAAAGCAGATTTCCTGGGACAGATGCAGTGTAATACTCTGCTGATACAAATAATACTTTTTCTATTTACTTACTAGGGAAAAATCATCGAAATATATGGTGGTTAAGTTAATGAGGATGCTATATTTTTAAGCAAGACTTACGAAGCAAGATTTATTTAACCTTACTATTTAGTCTCTATGATGTTATTCAGATAAGTTATTTTTAAAGTCTAAATGAATTATCATGTCATATTAATTACATATTTATTGAGAAGCTACTCTGTCCAATTAAATGACTTTCTTATATAAGTAATGGGCCTTTCATGCCACAAGCTTTCAAAGTAATCACAGAATTAAGACATACACGCAACACAGAACAGCAAATACCATAAGTAAAAGTTTAAAATAAACAATTGTTATATTAGGTTGAAATATATGATATTGTCCATTTTCAACTGTGATTGACCTAATATAACTCCAAACTTAACATAATTTTACCTAATATCCCACTCTACCTAATCTCTGCGCCTCTATCCTTATTGGTCCCTCTCCCTGGAAGGTCCTTCTCCACTTTGTCTGAAGGGAACATCTGCTTTTCATCTGTACAGTCTCAGCTAGAACACTGTACGCTCTGAGTATCTTTCCTGAAATTCACAGGGTGAGTTAGACACTGTATTATTGATTACATACCTCTTACTTTTAAAATACTTCAAGGTGTGGATATATCCTATAGTACATGATTTCAGATCCCCCTACCCCACCCTGGTCCTTTCTGAAAAGTAACTCCTCCAGGGTAGTGTCATAACTAATTTGTGTCTATAGAGCTTATTAACTTGATTGGCATGTAACGAGCTACATAAGTGCTGAATGAATGAACGTGTGAATGTATTAATAATTCAGTAACAACATATTTTTAACAGGGGGAGATCTTGTAGATCTTTTACTTCTTCCCCTCGTTTTACAAATGAGAAAACAGGCTCAAAAAATGAAAGAGTTCTTTATGCTTCTTTAAGAGTTGAGTTAGAGCTGGGATAGCACAAGGGAGATATTAAAATCATCTATAATATATTTATTTACTTGAATATCTGTGCCTGCTAATTTCCTATCTTATTCTACACCAACTTGATGTCACCTAAGGGTACCAGTATCTCTAATACTTGGGAGATAATTGGCCCAGATAGTCAAGCAAAGAAATAGTAACTTTGGAATAAATCTAGGCAATGACAATTAGTGGAGATGTTGCAGAAGAACTGAGATTTAAATCGAAACTTGAAAGATGGGCAGAATTTTAGTGGAGGAAATGGGAGAATGTGAGTGGAATGGTATGAACAAAACATTGAGGTAGGAAGCCTTAAAATATGCAGAGAAGATCTAGCGAAGAGAATATTAAATTAGTCAATGGTTATTCTTATGTCCTTAGAAAGTGTATGGTTTTAGTAATGGGATAAGTTCTTTCTGGCTTTCTGATTTTGGTATAAGATAATACATGTGAAATTTTAGAGACTGTCCCATCTAGGTTGAATAATAAATATCAATTTGCAAAAGTGTTCTACATTAAAAGTTAGAACAGGGTTGAAAATTAATTATAATCTCACACTATAAAACTTGGTTTACACATAAATGTATTTTTACATTGCTAAAACAGCTGGCCCTCCACACTGCTAACATAAAGAGTTTATTTTATTCTTCTTTGCTTCTTATTTATCCCCACCACATTATTTCTATCAACTTTAGAATATACTGAGGAGGTTTCTTAGATAGAGAGCTTACTTTTCTTGTGTATCTTTCCTAGAGATAAATGTAACTGCTGTGTGTGTGTATGTTTGTGTGTGTGAAGTTATAAGGATGCGGTTTGGGGGGAGTCGGTGGAAAGAAATACCCCCTTGTTAATGTAGTTCAGGGTTTGTCAGCTCTGCCTGTGTACCCACCCACCTTTCTACAGCATGACATCACAGCTGATAGAAGGTTTCTTCCTGTTTGGCCTTGGATCCGACATTCTCCTAAGAAATGTCACCACAGGTAGCCTCTATTATTGTGCATTGGAACAAAAGATATATTTATCAACTAGTTAGAGTATTACTTTTTAAAGTTTTATGTGTATATATATATATATATATATATATTCAGCTAAACTTGTACTCATGGCTAATATTTGAGTGAATTTGAGTGAAGGCCAACTTGGTAAATGTTTCCTCTGTTGAATCATTTTAATTCTCCTAATCATTTATTGAGTAATCACTATGTGTTCAGCAGTGTGTTAGCTATCAGGGATGTGATGGCAAAAAGGATAGCCATGGTCATTCCTCTTTTGCAGCTTTGAATTCGTGGGGAGAGAGAGTATCAACCTTAAATAATAAATTAATACATACATTACAAACGGCTGAAAGTATTTTTAGGGAAGTAAACGGATGATTTGATAAAATGCAGTTTGGAAGGGTGTCCTGTTGTGGAGAAGGTGGCCAGAGATGTTTTCTCTGAGGGGGTGATATATAAACTGAGACTTGAGGTGTGGGTGGAGCCATCCATACAAATGACAGGGAGACAGTGCTAGGCTGGGAGGTGGAACTGTATGGGCAGTGGTCAAAAGGTGAGAACTTTGTGGGCTAAAGCGGTGGACCAGTGAGTGGAACTGTAATGAGTGACGGATGAGGATGTATGTGAGGAAGATGGGACCGTCCGGAGCAGCCAGATCTTGCAGGGATAAGCCAGCTATGCTAAGGACTCAGGCAGCATTCTCAGTGTGATGAGAAACTGTACACAAGTTTTAAGGATCCCTTAAATTTTCTTCAAAGATCCCTGCAATTATTGTATTGAGGATGGATTGAAGAGGAGGAAGAGAGAAATAGGAATGTCAGTTAGGAGGCTATTCAGCTGTTCAGATAAGAAATAAAGGTGGATTGGGCTAGAGTGATGGCAGTGGAAATGGAATGAAGTGAGCAGATTCTAGAAATACTTGGGAGATAGAGCTGTGAGATCTTGAAGACATGCTGGCTTTGGGAAGTAAAGGAAAGAGAGTGATCCAGAAGAGCTCACGCGTTTCTAACTTCAGCAACAGAATTGATGGGGGAGCCGTCAGCAGAGATGGGGACCATTGTGTTGAGCAGGTTTGGGGAGGCAGGTGAGAAGGAGAGTTCGGTTTTGCATGCTTTGACACTTTGTATGACTTTGACACTTCATTGTGTTTAGAAATCAGGACTGAGATTTAGATGGCAGATATGGATTTAAACAATGTGAACTTATAGATAATTGAAGTTGTAGAATTTCTCTCTTTTTCTTCATCATAAGAGGTAAAAGTCAAACCCTACTTGAATTTATGTATAATGTAAACATATGTGTATATATAAAATGTAAATAAGCATACACGCACACCACTAGGGAGTCGAAAGAATAATTGATACCGTTTGAATAGGAAGGAAGGAAGGAAGGAAGGAAGGAAGGAAGGAAGGAAGGAAAGATGGGGGGAGGGATGGAGGGGAATTTTACTTTCCTGAAGAAAGCTGTATTCCAGTCAACTTTAAAAATTCAAATAACTTACTAATTCAGTTTATTTTCCCCCAACAAAGCTGTATATGAATGTAAAATGAAACTAATAAAAACAATAAGATTAACTCAGCTTCCAAAGTTCATATAAGGTAAGGATTTACACTGAAAATCCGTCAAACGTTTGAGCATTCTCTCATAACAGTCTATTCTTTTCATTATTTACTAGCAACGAACTATGTATTTTAACTTCACCCTCAGCTCAAACCTCTAGAAATGCCAGTGGTCCAGGGAAAGTGACCTAGATTACTGGACAGGTCATGCGGAATGTGTGGGATAGGTGAGACCAGTTTGTAGGTGTGTGTAGGCATCGGAACAGGGACAAGGATAACCACAAGAAGCCTCTGGATTTGGGTTTAGGCACACAGGGACCATCCTCTGCCCCTCCTGCTGAAGCTGTACCTAGTACAAACATTGTCAGACTATCGATGTTTCCTACGAAAAAGACAGGGCCAAGTTAATAATAACAATAGCTAAAATATACTGTTTTATAATGTGCTGGGCAGTGTTGTAACACTTGATCTGTTGTCTCATTTGATTCTCACAAGATCCCTGAGTTGGGTATAATTATTATCTCTATGTTATAAATGAAGCAGATGCAGTGAGCTTGCACAATTTGCTTAAATCCATGTGGCTTGTAAGTTGTTGAGCTAGGATTCAGACTCCTGTGTGTGTGATTAAATGTCATTTGTTGTTTGGGATGAGTGCGTGGGGTGGGGCAAAAGGTTCCAATCCCAGAAGAAAGAAAAAGCTAGCTATTGCCTGGAGTAGAAGGCCTGCTGACTCCCACTGGCAAAAAGGGAGATAGAAGGAGATAACAGCAAGTTGTTAATTCATAAACCATAATTTTCCCAACTGCAAGGTTTGCAGTTTCTGCACCTGGTCCATTGCTGACTCATCTCACCTGAATCATTTAGTCAGCTTCATTGTGTTTGCAAGGACTGCTAATTACCTCACTGGGATAATTTAAACTATCAATAAAGAATGCAATAAATCATTAAAGATAATGGTTAATAAGGAGAAATAATTTTGACTATTCAGCTTGCATTGATCGTTGATATAAAAAGATTAATTTTATATTCTATTTTTAACCTTACAGGCAACTATTAGCCAGCCATTTCTTTTGGCAGAGTTGAGCTGAGCTGATTTTTCATTAAAAACTTGGTCTTTGTCATATCATTGAAATCTTTTCTGTGATATCTCATTCCAGGAGTAAGAAAATATTGTGAATTACCAAGAAAGCACAACAAGACAAATGTTACCTTTTATAATAAATAATCATTGCACTGTAGCTTTGAAGCACATGCAGTTTTAATGCTCTAACTGAAATTTTCATCCTTTTCAATCTACACAAGTACGCACAACTTCTTATTCCTGTTAATTTAGAAGATCGGTCTTCTTTTCCTCTTAGAACTATAGCAAATGTGTGATTTTATTTGCTACTGAAATGCAATGGAGACATAATATCAAAATGATCTGCCCTGTAAGACCAAACAATTGAAATATTTTATATTTCAGGCATTCACCTCAAAGCTTAAGTAATATTTTGGTGTTAATGTCCATTTGAATATTTTCAGATCCGTGCTTTTCCCCATAGATTTTGTTTTTTATGTTTTTGTTGTGGCTGCACAAAGTTGAATAACAAGAAATACTTATACTTTGTAGTCACGTTGGTCTGTTGCACACTAGGATTATATTGCATAATGCACATATGCATGACATCAAAAAATTTTAATGCAAAGATTTTCAGATTTTCATTTTAACAGTATGATAAGAACAATGCATTTTGTGTCAAAACACATACCTGTGGGGCTTCCTAGGTGGCGCAGTGGTTGAGAATCCGCCTGCTAATGCGGGGGACACGGGTTCAATCCCTGCTCCAGGAAGATCCCACATGCTGCGGAGCAACTAAGCCCATGTGCCACAACTATTGAGCCTGCACTTTGGAGCCCGTGAGCCACAGCTATTGAGCCCATGTGCTGCAACTACTGAGGCCCACATGCCCAGAGCCCGTGCTCCGCAACAAGAGAGGCCACAGCAATGAGGAGCCTGCGCACCGCAGCAAAGAATGGCCCCCACTCACCGCAACCTAAAAGAAAGCCCGCGCACAGCAAAAAAGACCCAACACAGCCAATAAAATAAATAAATAAATTTATAAAAAAAAAACAAAACACATATATGTGGAAGAGAAAGTCAGAACCATCCTATAGAATTTTAACTTATCTTCAGATTGGAACCAAGCAAATAATGCTAATCTAAAATTATATCTATAGGGCATTTTTTAACATATGAAAATGGTTTATTTTGCCCAATCTGAAAACATTAGAAATGTATATGACAACAGAGCAAATTTTTAATCATATCCTATCATGAAGCAAATCGTCCATTTAAACCCAAAGTATGAATTTGAAAGTATTCTCAACTACTCTTGCGTATGGTAGAATGAAAGTTCACAAATGCAGTCTCTCTTCTATGTTTTATTTCTCCATTCACTGATTCTGAAAACAGGCTAGAGCTACATTGTATTACCATCCTATAAATGCACCTGAGGTGTTTTTACCAGGCTTTTCCACATATATTTAAGCCACCATGGTGGTCCCAACTGGTACCCAAATGGTCAGAAAGCATAAAATAGAAATGAACCATAGTGAACTAGTGTCCACCCCCAAACTTGATCGAAAATTCTTCCTTTATGCAATCAACCGATTAAAATTCTACTCTGCTAGTGTCTGAGGGAAATCCAATGAAGTATACAGAACCAAGGACATTACTGTTTTGTTCTATTCATGCATCTTTTGGTTGCAAGTAATAATAGTAATAAAACAAAAACAACAAAAAATGCTCATATAAAACATTGGTTTATAGGCAGAGATGGTCGCATCATTTCATGAAATTCAAGGACAAAAAATGAAGTTGAAAGCAGTGAAACTGAAAAACAAGGTTTCTGTAAGAAACACAGCATTCTCTCTGTGCCCTTTTTCTCTCTGCATGTTGGTGCCTCCGCTTTCTCTGTTTATATATCTTACCTGTGGTTTGAAATGACCCCATCCAAATTACAAAATCACGGCCTCTTAGCTCCAGTGCCCACTACCAACAGTTTGCGGAGAGAGACAGACAGACAGAGAGTTAGAGAGGGGGAAGGAGGGAGGGGTAGAGAGAGGGAGAAAATGTGGATTATCATGGCAGAGCTTGAGTAAGAGCTTGCTCTGGTCCACTCTGCTGTGACCATGACCTTGGGGTTAGATGAAGTGAGTCTATTAGTAGAACAGAGAATAATGTGTGTTTTATATAATCCAACCCCTATGCCTGGAAACATGGCATAGATATTGAGTGATGGCTAGAAATCCAAGCCAGCGTTGATTAGCAGTTCTGAATAAATTAGCAGTTCTGTGTAGAAGGGAGGACTCGAACAGATTCTTGAAGGATGAGTAGAGATTGACTGGTGGGGAGAAAGACAGATCAGTTCAGTCTGGGAGAATAGTGGAAGCAAAGGCTAAAGATTGGAACCTGTAAGAGAGCTCAGCTGAATGGTGACTAGAGCAGTGAGGACAGGCGCTGAAGGTCTACATGAAGAAATTGTGAAAGCTGTAGAAAGGATGGCTTTGTGGAAAGCCTCGGATGATAAACTATGAAGTTTTTACCGTCTGGGAGGACACCTTCGAAGTTTTATTGCTGTTATTGCTTTTATATGTATATGTGTAGGGTGTGACTGCTAATCAGAGGTGTGCTGGTAAATGTTTAACAGACAACTCTCCAAAATAAAAAAGTGTGTGTATGTATTTATGTATTATAAGTTTTATTGATGCAAAGGATGTGCAACACAATTTACAAATAATAGAATATATAATACCTTTTATTGTGAATCTCATATCTCGGAATGCTTTCATTGATATTTGCCACACTCTTGTATCAGTAGTCAATCTATGTTTGCAGTTCAATCATGGTTTGCCAAATGGAGTTGAATCCCAATCTGCTAATTCTTTTCCCAATAAATTTACTGTCATTAACTCTAATATGTAATCTCCTGTTAAACTACTTCTCGCTCTTGTATAACTTATATTCTTCAAACCGAAAACTTTTTCAGCTTCATTACCAATGGTAAATGTATATAATTTATCAGTAGACTCACAAAATATCTGAAAATTTCGCAGTTGGCTTTTGTGACCCTGCATAAGCTGCCTCTAGCAAGCAACTGCTTAGAATATGAAAGGTGATGAGGATCTCAATGTTCATGGAGAATAAAGTTGCATGTGGGAAAATCTGCAAAAGAATCAGTGGGATTTGATTGGACATGGGAGCAAGGTGGAATTAAAGAAGATTTCAAGAATTTATGCTTGGGTGAAGGGGTTAGGATATACCATAACAGAAAAGGGATATAAAAATCCATGTGCTCAACAAATATCTGTGGAAGAGCAAATACTAATGAGGAAAAGCTAAACATTCTACATGCTGTACAGGATCATTTTCTAATTAATTGTTGAAGTCACCTACGGTTCAGAAATAGATGTAAATAATTATTGATTTATATTAAATTAAGCTTCTCTTTTCAGCTTTAATGATGACCTTATTTGCACATTCTCCCTGAAGTGGCACCCTCACTGGACTTCAAGCTTTCCCAAGGCAGAATCTGTCTTACTTTCATCCTGTGTTCCCAGCATCTAGCTCAGATTTGGCTCCTAATATTCAATAAATGTGGGGTGAGTTAAGAAATAAAGATCTATAATTGTCTCTGTAAAAGACAAAGGCTAGTCGATGATGTAATGGGGCAGACTAGTTGACTTCAGTCCTTAGCCAGGCCCAGAGAAGATGTTAATGCTGAATCTAGAAAGGCTGTGTTTTGTTCCTGTCAAATCCAAGGAAAACCTATCAGTCCATAAGGAAGTCTATAGGGAAGATTCAATAATAAAAGTATGTGGTTTGATGTTAATGTTTCACTGTCTCCAGAGTGAAAACTCCAGCAGTCGTTAGATATAGAGATAGCCTTGAACTCCAAACCCAGGAACTAAGGATAAGGATTAAGGGACCTGTGTTGGATGTTGTCATGACTATAAGCATTTAGCAGAATGAGGCAGAACAATCCCCTCTGCAGCATACAATCTGTGTGCAGTATGCTTCCTACTTCTTTAGGAATTTAGAATAAAATCTTTGGGATTTGTTTTAACTCTTCTGTTTTTATGAATATATATAGTCAGAATAAGGACAAAGAGGGGATTATAAAACAAAAAACTATTTGTGTATTCAATCTAGAGCAGTACATTTACAGAATTTTATAGGAAATATAAGGAATAGCATGTTATGCACAAATTTTTTTTCTTTTAATCGTGTGTAATTAAAGGGAATTATGTATGAGGAGTGCAAAATGCCCTCTGAAGTGATTGTGTTCCCAAAATTCATTTGTAAATAATCATTTGCAATGTAGTAGATAGTTTTGCATAGAAACAATACTAGTTTTTAGTTACCCCCACACCAGTCTATAAAACCTGATTGAGCTCAGTGCCTGAAGTCTATGAAGGCATTAATGATATTATAGGCAAGGGACTGGCAAACTATGGTCTGTGGGCCAAATCTAGTCCACCTCCTAATCTTGTAAATATAATCTTATTAGAACACAGCCATGCTCATTCATTAATATATTGTCTATGACTAGTTTAGGGCCACAGTGGCAAAATCAAGTAGTTGCAACAGAGACCTTTTGGCCTGAAAAGTCAAACTATTCAGAGAAAAAGGTTGCCTACCCCTGGAGAGTCTTTAATTAGCGTTTTTTCTTTTCCTCTAGTTTTATTGAGATATAATTGACCTACAGCACTGTATATGTTTAAGGAGTACAGCCTAATGATTTGAATTACATACATGATGAAATGATTACCACGATGAGTTTACTGAATATCTATGATGTTCAGTTAGTTAGTCTCTAACACCACAAGGAAGAGTGAATTGTGGGAAATTTTATTGCGTTTAGCCTCTGAAGATCAGGAATGGATTGGCCTCTACCAGAACAGTATGCAGACTCATCGTGCCTTGTAGCTTTCCTCTTGTATTCCCCTGTCCCACCAGTCAGTGGTTGGTACAACTTAATGTGACAAGAATTGATTCACAAGATATAAGGAGGGGACTCCAGGAGAACATAGGCTAAAGACATGAGAGAGTGGGCCTGGGCTATTTCTTCTGTTGTTTCAAGTCCGTTGGAGAAGTGAGGATATGTGGCTTGATTCAGGGACACTGCCTTCTATTTGGAGCTAGTGATGAAGGTTTCTTTTGCAGGGTTGAATCTCCTCTGCTTCCTTCCTTCCCTCTCACTCCCACCGCTCCTACCTGGCCTCTCTGCATCTCAGATCCTGCTAAGAATAGGTCTTAAGGTGAGGTACCATGTAGACATGAGTTGAAAGTTAAAGGATTTTATCTTGGGCAGGAGCCAATATAGTAAGAATGGGAGAGATAAAGTGGGAATTAAAAGCAGCTGTGAGGAGGAAAAGGGGGTTCCTGGGCCACCAGAGCATCTCGGTTTATTAGCTAGGAAAGATGAACTTACACTAGGTATTGCCTCTCCTGTGTTATACTTTCCTAAGCTGTTCTGTATGATGCCCTGTTATTCTTTGTCATACTGGCAGTGTCATTGCTAGATGACACTTATGTGATGTTGCCATGGGCCAGGCAGTGTGCTTGGCATGCTCTGCACTCAGAGGATGTCCTTTCTCCCTCTCTGGCAACTGCTCCTCCTTCTTAGATGTAATCCTTATCATCTAATCTTTAAATAATTGAGTTCCTCTGGACATAGTTGTGTGTGCTCTTTTTTTTTTTTTTTTGGGGGGGGGTACACCAGGTTCAATCAACTGTTTTTATACACATATCCCCATATTCCCTCCCTTCCCTGACGCCCCCCCCTCGAGTCCCCCCCACCCTCCCTGCCCCAGTCCTCTAAGGCATCTTCCATCCTCGAGTTGGACTCCCTTTGTTATACAACAACTTCCCACTGACTGTTTTACAGTTGGTAGTATATATATGTCTGTGCTACTCTCTCGCTTCTTCTCAGTTTCCCCTTCACCCCCCGCCCCCTCCCATACCTCGAGTTCTCCAGTCCATTCTCTGTATCTGCGTCCTTGTTCTTGTCACTGAGTTCATCAGTACCATTTTTAGATTCCGTATATGTGAGTTAGCATACAATATTTGTCCTTCTCTTTCTGACTTACTTCACTCTGTATGACAGATTGTAGTTCTATCCACCTTATTACATATAGCTCCATCTCATCCCTTTTTATAGCTGAGTAATATTCCATTGTATATATATGCCACATCTTCTGTATCCATTCATTTGTTCATGGGCATTTAGGTTGCTTCCATGTCCTGGCTATTGTAAATAGTGCTGCAATAAACATTATGGTACAAGTTTCTTTTGGGATTATGGTTTTCTTTGGGTATATGCCCAGGAGTGGGATTACTGGATCATATGGTAGTTCTATTTGTAGTTTTTTAAGGAACCTCCAAATTATTTTCCATAGTGGCTGTACCAACTTACATTCCCACCAACAGTGCAGGAGAGTTCCCTTTTCTCCACACCCTCTCCAACATTTGTTGTTTCCAGACTTTGTGATGATGGCCATTCTCACTGGTGTGAGGTGATACCTCATTGTGGCTTTGACTTGCATTTCTCTGATGATGAGTGATGTTGAGCATCTTTTCATGTGTTTGTTGGCCATCTGTATGTCTTCTTTGGAGAAATGTCTATTTAGTCTTCTGCCCATTTGTGGATTGGGTTATTTGCTTTTTTGGTATGAAGCTGCATGAGCTGCTTGTATATTTTGGAGGTTAATCCTTTGTCCGTTGTTTCATAGGCAATTATTTTTTCCCATTCTGAGGGTTGCCTTTTAGTCTTGTTTATGGTTTCTTTTGCTGTGCAAAAGCTTTTAAGTTTCATGAGGTCCCATTCGTTTATTCTTGATTTTATTTCCATGATTCTAGGAGGTGGGTCCAAAAGGATCTTGCTTTGATGTATGTCAAAGAGTGTTCTGCCTATGTTTTCCTCTAGGAGTTTGATAGTGTCTGGCCTTACATGTAGGTCTTTAATCCATTTGGAGTTTATTTTTGTGTATGGTGTTAGGAAGTGTTCTAATTTCATTCTTTTACATGTGGCTGTCCAATTTTCCCAGCACCACTTATTGAAGAGGCTGTCTTTTTTCCATTGTATACTCGTGCCTCCTTTGTCAAAGATAAGGTGCCCATATGTGTTTGGGCTTACTTCTGAGTTCTCTATTCTATTCCATTGATCTTCCTTTCTATTTTTGTGCCAGTACCATACTGTCTTGATCACTATGGCCTTGTAGTATAGTTTGAAGTCAAGAAGCCTGATTCCACCAACTCCATTTTTCCTTCTCAAGATTGCTTTGGCTATTCGGGGTCTTTTGCGTTTCCATACAAATCGTAAGATTTCTTGCTCTAGTTCTGTGAAAAATGCCATTGGTAATTTGATCGGGATTGCATTGAATCTGTAAATTGCTTTGGGTAGTACAGTCATTTTCACGATGTTGATTCTTCCAATCCAGGAACATGGTATGTCCCTCCATCTGTTTGTATCATCTTTGATTTCTTTCATCAATGTCTTAAAGTTTTCTGCATACAGATCTTTTGCCTCCTTAGGTAGGTTTATTCCTAGGTATTTTATTCTTTTTGTTGCAATGGTGAATGGGAGAGTTTCCTTAATTTCTCTTTCTGCTCTTCCTGTGTGTGCTCTTAAATCTCTCATTCTGTACATCTCCCTGGACAATCACCTTTACTTCATGGATTCAGCTGCCTTCTATAAACTGATAACTCAAATGTGAAACTCCCTCCTGGACCTATCTTCTAGATATCCAACTACCTACTTGGAAACATTTCCTTTGGGCTTACTCTTGGTTTTGTTTTTTGTTTGTTTTTTATCCTACTCTTCTATCATAGTCTATCTTAGTCAATGTCTCCACCTTTGTGAAGGTACACCTCTTCTCAGTACAAGAATACCTGTATCTATCTTGCCCCTTTTCTTTTCCTTATTTCTTGTACTTAGTCACCAGATCCAATGGGTTTCCTCTCCTAAATGTTTCAAATCCGTCTGCTTCTTTCTATTCATGCTGCCACCATCCTAGTCAAAGCAGTGGGATTTCTCCACAGGAATATGAAACAGCTTGTTATCTGGTCTGTCTGAGGCCACTCTTAGCCCTAATCATGTTACTCTTCTACTTGGAACTGCTCAGTGATCTCCTTTTGCTTTTCAGAAAAAGTCCAGCATCATTAATGTTACCTGCAAGTCACTACATGATCCTTACACAGCCCTTTGCACTTCCTCCCACATGCCGTCCTTCTTCCAATCTTTGATTGTCTTGTTCCCTCTGCTGAAAAGGCCTCCAATTCTCTATCTTTCACCAAACAATCCCTGGATATCTTTCTCAACAGAACTTAAGTCAGAGCCTCAATGTGAATCTTTCAAGAATGATCAGACTAGTTGAAGTACCCCAAATTTCCCATATGCAGCTATAATCACAATTGTAAATTAGTATATAATTATTGTAAAATCTGTCAGCCTCACTAAAATGTAATCTCTTGGAGGATAAGGGTTATATACCCCTGTTTAGTGTTGTCTTTCCATCTCCTAGTACAACAACTCTATAAATATTGAAAGAAATTAACTTACTGACTGACAGGTTGAATGCATGAGCTCTTTATTGCATACAGTCTTGTAAGATATTAATTATCACCACCATTCATGGTAAGTAAGTAAAACTAAGTTTCAGATCAAGGCTGAGACCCTCAAACCGTGCACTACAATATGCTGCAAAGTAGGCTTAGGATTTATTTGCTCTCCTCTGTGTTCCCCATTGCCATGTATAATGAAAAGTTGATGAGGTCCAGCTACTTACTGGATCCTAGGTAAAGGAAGAGCAAATCAATATGTAACAGTGTTTTTGGTGTTAAGGGTCAAATTGAATAAATTGTGTACCTTATGACTCTTACATAGATAATGGCTTCACTGGATATCACTCTTTTATTTTAAGGCCACTTGGTCTGACTATTATTATTTTTGATGTACTCACATATAAAATGAAGAAATGGCCTAATAATGAATACTTGATCCCCAAATCATGAAATCAATTTTAATATGCTTGGAAGATTTAATATTTTCTTAGTGCAATGAGATTGATGAAGTCCTGTTAATGAATATGTTGATGAGATTGGAGGAAAATGGGCTCAACTGTCTTTTGTCACCAGTGGAATGAACCTTCAATACAAAGTAAGAAGTAGGTAAAGTTGAGGCATTAAAGCAATGTGTAAGTGTAAAAAGGTTAATTCTTAACATTCTTTTTAAAAACTTCCTCAACTGTGCATTTTTATATAGATAATAAAATAAAGCTAACTCAGAAAATTCATTTAAGATTAATACATATATCTTTATGCTTCTTAAATGAATTCTCTGTGAATCTGATTGTTTTCTTTCTAGACCAGGACTTATATAGACTCAAAAAGAACTCCTTTTCCTGATCCATCAATGGAAAGTATTTTATTTCAAATCATATTTTATTAAAACAAAGTATCTAATAAGAAAACATGTTTTAAAATCAAGTAAATACTAAGAATGTGGAAAGTAATTTTTTAATAAATTAAAATTTTCTTTTTGAAACATTTATATTTTAGAGGCAATTTTGAATATGATTTAAAAGTTTCAAAAGAATTTTTTTCATCTGAACTCTACCAATCAAGCTGTATTCCCATGTTAACTAGCTTGAAGACAGATACTAATTGTACCCCCAATTTGTAATGCATCAGTTTAGCACTATTGATCTGCTAAAAAAATGAAAGTAAACTATGCAAGAGCCAGTCTCAATACCAAAGGAATGATCTATTGATTCCATCTGACAATGCTTTGTCTACAGATCAATGTGTATGTGCAGCAGAGACCAGTTAGGAATGAAACAGCGTGGGCAAAGGTTGCAAAAGAAATAGGGTATCCAAGATCATTGGAGATCATGCAATGAACATACCATACAGTTCATCTGATAGGTGTTTGTAAACGAATTCGGTAGGTTTACTGTGTAAAAAATTCACAACATAAATATTTAATTACTAAAAATATTATACCAGGATCATAGGGAGCCACTTTGAAGAAATTAAGGCTCAATTTTTAATCAAGAATGACTTTGTAGTGAATTTGTGAGATACAGTCTTGCTCTGCCTTGCTCTCATTTCACCATATGTGATTTTTTTCTTTTAAAAACCTGTTTCCCATTCCCTGTATCAAACACTTATAATATTCAAATGCCCTCAAGTCATGAATTTCCCGACACCTCCCTCTAGGCCTTAATTCAGATCCAAATGGTTGACCTATATAATCCCCTGGGAACCTAATGCTGGTTTACCTTTTGGTCTTCCTCAGGTTTTATTAGAACAAGCATACATTCTTTCAACCTGACAACAAAATTAATGGCATCTCATTCAATACATCTCTTGTGTCTCATGACATTTTTGTCCCCTCAGGTCCCCTTCCCAAGCAGAAGCATTTATTTAGTTTATAGTATGATTAGCTCTTTATTGATCTTTAACTTTTGAATCTTGATTTATTTCTTTAAAATACCTTTTCTTTATTACTTTGAGCATAGGCATGTATTGTGACTTTGGATCTAATTCTTCAGTTAATGTTGATCCTACAGTTATGCTTTGTCTTAGCTAAATGTGTGTGATTTGTAATACCACTGCTTCTCAGGTTCTCCAACCCATGTTGTATATTATCTTTGGATATTTCTTAAGTTTCAGATTTTAAAAAATGAGATATATCATGCTGGGCTGATAAAAGGTTGAAAGACAGAAGAAATATTTTCTAGCGTAATCATAAAGCAATCATTCATCAGATGGCCAGCTTCCCTGCTGTGGAATAAAATTTAATGTTATAGTGAAATATATGTATATGCAAAAAATTCTCTTTGCGTAGTCCAAACCAGAGAAGGCTAATTGCAATATTATAGCTATGGGAAAAAAATAGCCTACCGCTAACTTTCTAACCCACCTCCCAACCCCACTGTCACCGTTTTTACTTTCTGGGACTTGTTACATTTTAAGAACAAAACTAGGTGTCAGCCTGTATCAACATTGTTTCTTTAAGAATAAAAATACTCTAATTTATGAATTATTCAAGTTAACATATCTTTGGGGATTTTTGAGGATTCTAATATGATCAGATGTGACCTTCTGAGATAATACAGGAGGAGTATAGAAACTAACTTATATGTAGAAATACTGGATTTTGGAAGAAAATAATATATAAAATAATCAGAACATTATCTGCCAAAAAAATATATATGCATTTTGGAGTTTTCTTATGTAGATGTCTTCTTTGTTTTAAAAGCCAATTTAAGCATATCTATTTTGACTTAAAACCTAAGGAATAAAGAAAAAAAAAGTATGATAACTTTTATCCAAAAGAAATATCTGTCAAGTCTAAAAATTCAGTACTATGCAATAACACACAATGCATATTTACCCTCTTTGTTTATGCAATTTATTTTAGTATTAAAAAGTGTGAGTCTTCTATACTAGCAATCCTTGGTAGATTTTATATATATGTATGATTTTCTACTTTTATATACCTTTGACTCAGGTCTGATGAAATATTAATACATTGCAATTGTAATTCATGCAAGGAAATATGTGCTTGAAAACCTTATACAATCTAAATCCTCTGTCATTCACAGTTCACAGTGATAGATGTTTTTCTTTAAACTGTGGTCATGCCATGTGGCAGGAGTATAAACAGTTCATCATTAATTTGGCCTGTCAGCCTTAAAATAGTTTGAATAATTGACAAATTATTGTTTTTTTAATTTATGATTTCTAAAATTTTGTTCATAATATGCGAATTTTTTTTAATGTGATATTGTTACTGAGTCCAAGCTCATACTGCTTGAGGTACAACAGGACAATAAATTGAGAGATGAGATGTTTGGGCAAGGAACAGTGACCTTATTCAGAAAGCCAGTAGACCAAGAAGATGTTTGACTAGTGCCCCAAAGAACCATCTTACCTGAATTAGAATTCAGCTTCTATTATACTGAAAGGGGAGGAGTGTGGTTGATTGTTGCAAACTTGTTGGTACTGGAATCTTTTGTTCTTGCAACTGCCCATGTAGGTCTGATCAAAATGTTCCTGATAAACCTCCAACAAGGCAAATATTATTGTAGATTCCGCAACTTTTTATGAGTGAAAAGTGTTATACCTTTAAAGGTCAAGCCTGGGAGGCAGACCACTGAGAATGGGCTATCGTGTATATTTCAGGCTTTAGGCAACATCCTTTTACAAGGGTTCAGAGCCAGCATGACTAAGCATAGGCAACAGGGCACAAAGGTTAGAGCTAAAGGAATAGATCCAATATGGAATCAGGGTTGTTTTTCTCTGTTACAATACTGTTTCAATTAAGCTCAAAATGTTACTGCATTATTTTTCCCTTCATATTATAAAACTTGTACTCAGGAACTGAAATTATAATGTGACTGGGGTCATACATTTATGATTTTAAATAGTAATCAAAGGAATAAGCCACTGGATTTAAATAAGATAGTGATTATTATTACTTTCTGTCAAAACTACATAATAGTAATTAATAGTGTACTTTTTATGTTAGCAAAAGAAATACATAGTTTTAAGTATCTCCTATTAAAGCATCTAGTTTTAGTTTATTACTTTTTCTTATACTTTGTTTCTTACACAGTATTTGTATAGAACTGAAATATGCCTAAGCTTTCTAAATGAAATGGAGTTAGAAAAATTCCTTTATTAGTTGTATCATCCATCATGACCTTACAGATAAGTGAGGGAATCTGACGTTGTTTTCATAGTCTAGCATAGAAAGTGGCAGAGTTTTTTGATTGGGTGATGACTTGCTCAAAAGTCCTCCTGAAAAATCAAAGGAAATCTCCTTTGAAAATGTCTACGGTAAAATATGCAGCCTTTTTTGAACACACTCTGTCTCCTGACCAGTCTATTCTTAATCTTAGTATTTAGATGCCAGAACTTTTATCAAAGCCCAGACACTACAGTATGCAAAGCTAGGATAATAAATAAAACATACTTTGTGGAAATGAAGATCTTTGCCCTATAGCAAGTTAAAACATGGTCAAGATTTGGATTACCTTGTATATGATGTCTGGGATATTTGCATTGTCTTGCCATACCCCCTCCTCTTTGATAAACACTCAGTTTCAAATACATGCTTTTCAACCTACGTAGCCTTGATTGGTCTGGAAAATGCAAGTGTGCTTACTCTCTTGCTCTGTGTATGTGTATATATACACACATACATATATCAGTGCTCAAAAATGGCAACAGGGCAAAAAATAAAAGGCTAAGCAGGACTAACAGTTGTCCAAATCTCCACCACTTAGACTGATTTCTTAGTACTTCAGACTTGGCTCTGAGTCTTATCAGGTGTTAAAACTATGTATATTATATATTTAGAGAGAATGCACATATGCAGTCTGTGAGAGAGCAGCCTTACTTACTAGAACACTTGAGGCTATTTAGGTTGAAAAGTGTGTATCTGAAAAGGAGTTTCCAAAGGAGAGAAGACACAAATGCATACATGCATACGTGATATTACGTAGGTTACATATAATATATTACGTTAGCATTAATAGATTTGTGTATTATATGTAATTCAAGGGTATTATGTATGGACTTTACTTAAATTGTAACCATTTAAAAATGTAAATTTCTTTTGTAGAAAATAAACAGCCAACAAGGATATATTGTACAGCACAGAGAAATACAGCCATTATTTTGTAATAACTTTAGAGTCGAGTATAAAAATATTGAATCATTATGTTGTACACCTGTACCTAATATAATATTTTAAGTGAACTATATGTCAATGAAAAATTAACTAAAAAAAATGTAAATACCATTTTTACCTTACTAACCCTAAAAAAATTTGATCCATGGCCTGTTATATGCTAGATTGTACCTTTTTTTTATTACATTTATTTGTTTTTATTTATTTATTTATTTATTTATTTATTTATTGGCTGCGTTGGGTCTTCATTGCTGCACACGGGCTTTCTGTAGTTGCGGCGAGTGGAGGCTACTCTTCATTGTGGTGCATGGGCCTCTCATTGCAGTGGCTTCTCTTGTTGTGGAGCATGGGCTCTAGGCACGTGGGCTTCAGTAGTTGTGGCACACAGGCTCAATAGTTGTGGCTCACAGGCTCTAGAGCGCAGGCTCAATAGTTGTGGCACAGAGGCTTAGTTGCTGCACGGCATTTGAGATCTTCCCAGACCAGGGATTGAAGCCGTGTCCCCTGCATTGGCAGGCAGATTCTTAACCACCACACCACCTAGGAAGTCCTAGATTGTACTTTTTATAAGTACATACAAAATGAAAGATATTTCTTTTGTGGAGGCTGTGTTGCTACGTAACTGTCATAGAAACTAAATTAATTATATTGATTTATTAAAAAATGAAATCATTTCTTGAAGTAATATTACATATAGAAATGTTAAATTGGTAGCATTCTGTATTTCCTAAGTCATTTAAAATAAAAGCTACCTCTCTAGTTTAAGGGAAAGATAAAATCATAACCATTATAACTGAAGACAAAAATTACCAAAGAATATTATATATATGTTAAATTCTTATACTTACCATCATCTTTGGCAGCTAATTTTCTGAATGTTAACTAAATAGAATAGAACTTTCTATTTACTATTATCCTTTAGCCATTAAATTAATAGTAAAAAAAAAAATGAATGATATCTTGCAAGTCATTAAGAAGCAATTACCATCTTAAAATTTCCAGAATCTAGACTCATCACTTTACTGAAACAGCACTTTATCTGCTTTGCTCAGGACTTAGACATGATGATCAAGGAAATATGTTAAAATGTGAGGAATATGGTATATTTAAAAAGAAATAATCTGGTGAGTTTTCCATTGCATTGAGTCTGTATTTTATCAAGTTGCATAGTTTTGTGGTCTCATAATATTAATTAGTAATTTTTATATCCAAGTTAGCTTTGTAAAAGATGGACTGTGTTTTCTCTTCCCCTGTCCTCTGACATATGCGGAAATAAATCCTTATGGTTGTTCAGATTAGAATAGAACATGATCCACAGAGGGTAAAAATGCTTTCTTTAAGCATGTGGAGTTCCTTGCATCAGTACTATTTTAAAGACAGTGTCTTCTCCATCCCCATTCAGGAATGTAGGGCAACCCTCTAAGGCAACAATGTCAATCAATTTTGAAATTTCTGTTCCCTTCAACATTTTCTGCTACTTTTTTCATCTCCTATTTTTCTCTCATTTCCTTTCCTCGCTACATTCTCTTCTCTTCTTTCCTAGACAAACATTATTTAACAGAACATTTCACTTTCTAACATGCTTTAGGTCTATTCTAGTTCCCCTCATAGATGTCATACCTAGTTCTCTAAACGGATTTTTTTTTTAAGATTTATTGAGGTGTGATTGACAAATAAAGTTGTAAGATATGTAAAGTGTACGAGATGATTTGATATACTGTAAATGGCTTTTAACCAAGTTAAACGCTCTTCGGTCTGGTACTGGTCCAACAGGCAGCCGGGTAGTGTTTACTGAATAAATGATATAGGAAAAGGATCTTAAGATACTTATACATTGTTCAGTGTGAGAAACAAAGAATACACATGTAACTAAAATGCACAAGTTGTTTCCATTTGTTATCCTACTGTGTGTTTGCTGTAAGGATGCGAAAGTTGAATAAAACAACCATTTCCTTACTCATGATGCTTTTTAACTTTGTTTTACATATGATACATTCTTACATCATTTGGTCAATAAACAGCCTAATTTTTCATATCGATGGGTATAATGTACCTATTGAATCTAGAACTTTGCCACTGTAATTACTTCCATATGCCATTTTGCATGGTTTTTTTAAAAATATATTGAATAGCAGAGTTCATTGATAACTTTGGAGTCTTTTGATATAAATAAAAGTTAAATTGCAGCGTTGCCTATTGACTATTTTTCAAATAACTGTAACAATTTTGCATTTACAGGAATAAAGATTTCTTTTTATAATGAGGTATGCATATGGCTTTAGTATTTATAACGTGCACTGATTAAATGTCTCAGCCAATATTTACGGGTCATGACATGATAAATGGATGTGTCCTTTTTATATTCTGTAAAAAGCAAAATGAACCATAAAAGTAAATTCATTGTGTTTATAGTAACGTGAACATTTATAGCTAGCTTCATGTGGTTTCGCTTTGGATAAAATGTCTTTAAAATTTCCCTAAATCTTAATACCTATGTGAAAGGCCAGTTTTTTTTTTCTCTACTGATTCTTACATGGAAAGAAGGGAAGTCTCCGCCTAGTGTGCAGTCTTTGATATTGATCACTTTTTGCTAGGTCCCTTTCCACTTACACCATTGTGAACTGACCTGATTCTGGAAGCTGCCGCTCCAGAAATATTTGAGGGTGGCTGGAAGGAATGTGAGGAGAGGCTCTCTCACTGAGCATGAGGTCCAGGAAGAACCTTCCGTCTACCTTCTTTTCTTGTTGGCCTCTCTGTCTGTCCCTTTCTTGCCCTAGGTCTCTTTAGATTTTCCAAAATCGGTACAGTTCTTCCTGGCAAAGATTTCATACTGAGTCAGCAAAGTCAGTATCTCATGGAGAAGATATGAGGGAGAAGTGTAGAGTATTGAGTGGAATGTTGTACAGGTCAGCCTCTCCTGAACATTTCCTCTTTCGTTCTGGGGCTTGACCCCATGTAATGTTCATTGTCCAACTGGTTTTACAATAGAGCAGCTCTTTCGCATTTCTCTTGCATTTGAACATTGTATTCTTTCCTTAAATCCAAGAAATGTGTTCTGCAGTATGTTATGCAAAATGTGCAATGTTTTCAAAAGAGTGATGGGATTGTGTATATATATGTATATTGCATATGTATGTATACATGTATTTTGCATAAGGTAATATAGAATAAAAATAGGATGACAATTACTAAGTTGAAAATACCGAAACTTTATTTAATGTTGTTGTAGAACAGTACCTAAAATGCATTTTGGAAGGATTAAATTTAATAGATACTAAGAAAAGGTGTATCTTTGTGTCTGAACTTAAATAAGGAAAGAATTCCTTTATAAAATGAGTTGCACTGCATAAGAAAGCAGTATTCCAGAGGACATCTGTGTAAGTGAGGCCTTTGGGATCAAACTGAAGAAAAATGATCACGCAGAATAAAAGTTACAAGATAAATGTCTTTGGTCGAGGTTTTCAGAGTGACTTTTTTGCCTTTTGTAGAAAGCTGCTAGCTTCTAAACCTTAAAAATCAATGTTGGAAGAGTACTACTTTATTCTTCTGTGCATCAATTCAAAGAAAACACAAATGTAGAATGATCTCTTTTGCTGATGCTTACCAATATTTTGTTTATGGAATAAGGAATGCTTTAAAGCATTTTAATTTGAGGTGTCTTTTTTAGGTTTAAACACAAAACATTTTAAACTTGACTTCTAAGTTAAAATATAAGAATAATATAAAATTTACACTCATGAATGCTTCCATGTTGTGACTTCTAGTTCAAAATAGGTTATGGCTATTATGCAAGATCATCCTACTATGTAAAAGAGAACAGTGCAATTTTCAAACCTTTTTTTTTTCAACCAGTGAAAAAGTTTTCAAAAGCAGAACTCTAACGTATAAAATATAATTAAACAGTATTTAAAGAGGGATCATAATTATGAATGTCTGATAAGCATCCAAAACTGATGAATATCAAAATAACCTCGAGTACCATTTCATGTTGCTATGATGTGTTGTATCCTTTGGTATTGGTCAGATATCTAACACTGCGGCATATCCTTATCCAGTGCAGCAGATGCCCCTCCATGTCAGCGGGCCCTACCAGAGTTCATGTGTGTAGCATTCCCATTTGTAGCATTGCACGAGTGAACAAGCTTTAAATTAAAAAAAAAAAAATCATAAAGTCTAATGCTAAATCCCACACTTCTGATCCAAGATTTATGGCAATGTAATGTGTGTGGATGTCCTAGGCTTTTAAAACTTTACGATGCTATATAAACATGAGTAATAAGCAATTTAGGTTCATATTCATTGTCCAGGAAGAGTTTGAGTCTAAGCTTTGAATCAAGTTGGTTATTTGGGCAGTGCATGTGTTGGTTGTCAAATGGTAGGTTAGGAATACACGATATTTTAGTGCATATTATTTTTTATTGTACTTAAAGATAGTTTAAAAACAAATTTAAAGTGAAATTCAAATCTAATACTGTTGGAATCCTTAGACACGTCTATGGAACACTAGAATTGGATTGGATACAATGTGAAGAAAAATAAATGTAAAAGCCAAGGTATTATTTTTGCTTATCATAACATTCGTATAGCTCTGAACAGTTTATAGAATCACTTCTTGCATATTGTGGTCAATAATCTTTAAAATAATCTTTTCAGGTTTATAGGATAAAGTGGTTAAAATTATTATGACTTCTTTTCCTAAAAAAGCAGACTTGCAAGAAAAAAAAATTCAGCTTGATATGAATTTTTCCTCCTTTGAAATCTTAGTTTTCCAAGACCTCTTTAAATAAGATCTTGGGTGAATGTTGTAACATCATTTACATATGTTGGCAAATAGTCTCAAGTCTCACTCACTTTTATTGTCAACTAAGAACAGTACAGTTCTACTCAATCTTATAACTATTAGGCTATTGTCAATACCGTGAAACACCTCAGAATGATATTGCAAGATAAATTTATGCTCTTTTGGAGTTCCTGTTTTAGAGGCAGGGCATTTCTACTAAAATTGAATTTTACAAAATAATAGAGCCATTTCAGAAAAAAATATTGTAATTCTCATTTTCCCTCAAAGCATTTCTACTATGTCCCTATAAGACACTATTATAATTAATTTATAGTCTAGCATCATAATCACTTCTCATATTAATAAAAATAATTTAGGTCCTCTGGCTTTATTTGGAGTATTCTGCTCTCTTTTCCCCGTGCAAGTTGTAGCTATGTATCCTGCAGGCAAACATGTCGTTGAGGTGGCCATCTTGGACTAAAGAAGGGATAAAGGTCGTGCCATGAATTATCTAACACAGAGCCTCTCCCTCATACCAAACCTTTTTTTTTTTCTTGATTTTTAGATCAATGTTACCTATCTCACAGCCTTATAAAATGAGCTATATGTAGCACCTCAGTTTGCATATTTTATAAATTAAGCAGATAATGTCCCTAATTATCCTCACCTCTTTCTTTCCTCTGATTACTTCTGCATTTGTTTCTCATTTATTATTGTTCATGACGTCATCTTTCACTTCAGATCTTCTCTTCTATTTAGTTAACAGTTCCCTTTAAACTTCACATAAATAATTTCAAGAAAAGTGCTGAGCAGAATTTTAATATTCATATCTCCCCTTCCTATACATGTATTTGCATAAATTAGTTTAGGTTCATGTCTTTATTGGAGGGACTAACCTAATTAATACAGAGGATGAAGTTTTAAGAGAATATACACTTTTTATGGTGCTTGGTAGATTCGAGCATATCATTAGGCACTTACTCTGATTAGATAGATATGTATGTATAAAACTGTCATATGTTAATGGACATTCTGTATACATTAACTTATGTCTCCATCTAAACATCTTCAATAACTCTGTTAAATGTCATTTTATACCAGGTCCTTCCTGTTGGGATTTATTAGTCTGCGCTTTGACAGGAAAGTTATACTTTGCTATGTTTAGTTAATTGAAACTAACATTTTGCTACCCTGAGAAGTTTTAAAGAGGTAAAAAGAAGTTCAAAAAACTTTCCGAGAATTCTGGTTTTAGCAACTTTGACTTTTCCATGAAGAATAATTGCTGCCTGGACAGTGAAGTCTCTGAGTGAATCAGATATGAAATCCTATATGGAAAAAGGGTGACAGTTACTGAAAAGAACATGTCCATTTATCTCGAGCTTTGGGAATTAGGAAAGACCTTTCAGTTATGAAATGTATAGAGGAAGAGCCTGGATTTCATATCTGATTAGTTAGTATCTCCAGTTAGGTGTTGCCAGCAGAATTGTCACCTGTGTTTGCAATGTCAGGAGTCATCCTTCCTAACTGCTGTGCCTGAATCGGGATGGGTCACATGTCTGCAGTGCATTGCTTCTCAGTTCCAAATCCTGAGCTGGTTTGGGTATTCTCATTCTTTAAATGGCCTATTGTCCTTTTTTGGCAAATAAAAATCAGCGAGTGATTGATGTGCCACACCAGTTTGGTGACATCTCGTGCTGTATCGCTGACATATTTTGCTTCTTCCTTAGATACAGCTTTTTCAAGAGCTCGAATAATTCAGTATCTTAGGCGGATAACTGGCATGAAAGCAGAAAGGTGGGCACCTGGCCACCAGCATCATTAGCAACTGTGCTAATAGTGAAAAGATATACTGTAAAACATTATAATAGTTTTTTTATTTAAGAAAAAAATATGATATTAAAATTGACTATTTCAGGGTTGCTAACAACCCGTTGAACAAATGTAACATTCAGTAAAGTTGTTATATATCTCTAAGTCAATCTAATAGGCATTAAAATAAACCAAAAGCTGACTTGATGTAATATGAGCATGTTAAGTACACACAGGATATTCCCTTCCCCCCCAATAATTATATATACTTTTTAGGACTCTCATGCTTAAATGTCTATACAAAAATTATCATATATGCTGCCTAAAAGTGACTTTTGACCAAAACTCATTAAAGGAAAAGAAACAATGATTCTTATAACAGTAAATAATTTTGTAAAACAAGGTTAGAGATTTTATGTTTGTCTACAAAGTCTTTCAATAAGATAAGCACACAATTTAAATACAGACTTAAACTTAACTTGGTAACTGTGGAAGCTAGAAGTTCCGTGATAGTTTCTTAGAAAAAAGAAAGATATATAAAGTTGTGGTTTTGTTTAATTAATTGTACTAGAATAAAAAGGTAACAGTTGCTTTTCAACAATTTTAAAAGTGAGGCTTTGCAAATTTAAACATAGCAAGACTAGCTTTTCTTTGAAATAGGAACCATAGGAATATTTGAAACTATGTCTAATATACGGCATAGGTGAAATAATTACTGAGGGTGACATGTAGTAATTGGGTCTGTAACTCCAATTACCCTGAGGCATTGACTCATTTAGACTTATACCTTTATTCATCAGGTTTGTGAGATAAGCTTTTCTGTAGAAATAAATCCAGAGTATCTTCCTCTGAATTCAAGGATTCCACAACCCTCCTCTCTAGAGAACTAGCAAGAAATCATTGAATTATTTGCTAATTGTGAGCAAAATTTGTATTGATTTTTTTCTGTCTTTCGAGCTGATGTTAAGACCATCATACTTCAGGTCACTAAATACTTTTCAGCACCATCTAATTGTCAAAGAATCACTTACTAAGACAAAATTGTAGACATCAAAGCCCCCCCCCCCCCCACACACACACAGAGGCATACAAACACAAAGAAAATGATGACACAGGCAGTTAGTATTTTCTTTCTTCTCCTCCTCATCTGGTAATCTTTTGCAATGCATATGACAGAGTTTAAGACCAATAATAATTTTAAGCATTATCAAAACTACTATATCACTAAGCTCCAGCCATGCCTGGCTTAACTGCTGGGCAAGTATTAATTTCTCATCGCATCCCAATGCCATTACCCCAAAAATATACAACAAAAAATAAACATACGTCCACATTTGTTCATTATGTTGTCACATCCTTTCAGGTATGATATAAGGAGCATAAATTTTGCTTTTCTTTTAAAATAACTTTATGGATATAAAAATAGATGTATTTTTTTCTCACACTGTTCAAATGCTGTATTGTGGTTTCTAGTAAAATGAGACTATTTCCATGTATTATAATTCCTAAAATACATTAGCAGAGTGTTTTAAATTAAAGAGGTATGTCAGTTCTCTGCACTGATACACAAAACTATTGCTCAATAAATTTAACTGAATTTAGTGAAATATAGCTGTGGAGAAAAATAGAAAACACTCCTTTGGATGCTCACTATTGTCTTTTACACGGGAAGAGCTCTTCCTCTTTTGGCCCCTAAATAGTTGTTAAAACCAATGTACCTCATCTTTGACATCTGTTTGAGCAGAATGAATCCATTTTAAATCCCCAAGTTACTTTCACTGTGACAGAATGCAGTAAATGAAGCAAAATGGTTTGGGGAAATGAGAAAGTGTAAACAAGCCAATCAGATGCCATTTAATTTCCTGGTGAGCCAGAAGTTTTCTCAAAGAAAAGCGAGATCAGACTTTGATAAAGGAAAAGCTGCTTATAACTCATTGCTATTTGAAGGAAGTTTCCCTCAAGTATATTGAGATTTAAATTGATACTATGCCCAGAAATGTTTCATAACAACAGCCAGGACTAATAAGTTAGTTAGCAGTATTGCCTGATGGTTTACGAATACCTAACTGTTCTTGTATATACAGGAAGAAGGCACCATTAACATTTTTGATGAAGCTTGCTGTGCTAAGAAACATGGGATTCTGATTGCCATGTGTTGGAACATTCAACACTTGTGCTTTTTTTTCTGCCCATTAATAATGATGAGATTCTTTTTTTAGTATTGTTGTTGGATTGTTAACATCTGTTAAATTCTGAGAACATCAAATAAAAACAAACTGTTAAAATTTAAAGTTTTTATACGCTAACCCAAAATGTAACATAATAAGCTTCAGTAAGTCATACTCTGCCGTATAAACCCTTGTAGTCCGCTCAGGGGACAACTCTGGAGAGACAACGAGATTGCAAGGTGGATCACGTAAATTATAGAAAAAACTTGGCATCACAATTTGCTTGGGATTGAGTTCATGTTTTATATCCATACAGTTCCAACAGGAAGATTATAGATAGTATCCTTTTGAACTAACAAGCATTTTTCTTTAAATTAAGAGTGAAATTGAGATCTCATTTGCTGGTTCCAAAATTAAAGTTTCCTAATTGAGAAGTTCTAATGCACAACACAATAAAGAATGAGAGAACTCATGTCTGTTATACCTTTATATTTTTGTGGTCTTGTTTTTAATTATTCTTTAGGTTTTTTCCTTAGAGATTATAAGAGGTGGAGAAAAGTGCCTGCAGTGTTGAGCTATTTAAATTTGCATGTGTGAGAGATATTCTATTGAATATACAGTCTTGCTTATTGTACACAAAGCTTATAAAGTGTCACATTAATTTTTTTAAACTATGGTAAAGTGCAAAGATGAGTACACTAATTCCTTCCATCACTGTATCTGTACTCTTTACAGTGTCACTTCTATCCAGAGGAGGAATCCATTTCTCTACTGCTTGTGTAGGGCTGGCCTTGTTACTTGCTTTGACCAATAGAATACAGTAGAATTGATATGCTGAGCCTACATCTCATGAGGGCCTTGCTAATTTCACATTGCGTTATTGGAACATTGATGCTACCATGTGAAGTAGCATGACCTAAACCCTTTGAGACTGAGAGACTAAATACAGAGAATGGCACAACTGTACAGCTGTACAGCTGTCTCAGTAATCACAGCCAGCACCAACTACCTGGAGATGTTGATGAGACCGACTTTGACCTTCCAGCCCCAGTAGAGCCTCCAGAACTATAGATGGTTGAGTGGCCCCAAGCAAGATCAGAAGACCTACTCAACAAAGACCAGCCTTAATTGCTGACCCAAGTGTGAGCCAATGGAATAGTTGTTGTAAGCCATTAGGTTGACTTTTTAAAAAAATTTTATTGGAGTATGGTTGCTTCACAATGTTGTGTTAGTTTCTGCTGTACAGCAAAGTGAATCAGCTATACATATATATGTGTATATGTATATATATTATATATATATATATCCCCTCTTTTTTAGATTTCCTTCCCATTTAGGTCACAACAGAGCATTGAATAGAGTTCCCTGTGCTATAGAGTAGGTTCTCATTAGTTACCTATCTCATACATAGTAGTGTATATATGTCCATCCCAATCTCCCAATTCATCCCACCCCTTCTTCCCCCTTTGGTATCCATAAGTTTGTTCCCTACATTTGTGTCTCTGTTTCTGCTTTGCAAATAAGTTCATCTGTACCATTTTTCTAGATTCTACATATAAGCGATATTATGTATTTGTTTTTCTCTTTCTGACTTACTTCACTCTGTATGACAGTCTCCAGGTCTATCCGTATCTCTGCAAATGGCACTATTTTGTTCCTTTTTATAGCTGAGTAATATTCCATTGTATATATGTACCACATCTTCTTTATCCATTCCTCTGTTGATGGACATTTAGGTTGCTTCCATGTCCTGGCTATTGTAAATAGTGCTGCAATGAACATTGGGGCACATGTATCTTTTCAAATATGGTTTTTGCAGGATATAAGCCCAGGAGTGGGATTGCTGGGTCAGGGTAGTTCTATTTTTAGTTTTTGGAGGAACCTCCGTACTGTTCTCCATAGTGGCTGTACCAATTTACATTCCCACCAACAGTGTAGGAGGATTCCCTTTTCTCCACATCTCTTCAGCACTTACAGTTTGTAAATTTTGTGATGATGGCCATTCAGACCCGTGTGAGGTATCTCACTGTAGTTTTGATTTGCATTTGTTTAGTAATTAGTGATGTTGAGCATCTTTTCATGTGTTTTTGTTGACCATCCTTATGTCTTCTTTGGAGAAGTGTCTGTTTAGGTCGTCTGCCTATTACCAAGTTTTGAGGTTGTGGTGAGGCAGCAATAGTTAGCTGATAAATACGCCTCTTAAGGGAAAGGGCAGGTGTTGGTACTTTACACTGCCTGGAACACAATAGAGAGTAAGGAAAAATGATTCAATCAAATGAAATGAAATAAGAAGAAAACTTTGCTTTAAAAGAGTAACAACTTCACTAGGGAATTAGGCAACAGAAACTTTATCATATACTTAGCTTGGGCCTGTGAGAATCACCTCCATCCTCTTACTGAGTTCTGGACTTGAGACCAACATTACAGTTTTTCATCTTAAAATCACTAATTAGAGTCAGGGTAAAAATATTTATATGCAAATCTATGTAAAAAATTATCTGAGGAAATGTGAATAAAAATCATCAAAAATCTATTTCATTTTAGATACTTATAGATATTTATACATTGTTTATAAATATCTTACCTCTCTAAGGTAATATTTTCTGGTTTTACTGGTTGTCAAGTGAAAGATATTTTTAAGAATACTGGACATTTAATCAGATATGTCAGTTCATTTAATGTGAAGGTATAATAATTATCATAGTACAATTAGCTTGATTGTTCTTTGGAATTAACATTTATGAAATATTCTATTCTATTATTCAATATTAATTGTTTTACAGAAGAAGACTTGAGCTTGAGGTTCATAGCATGAAATAATCACTTTTAGTAATAGAAGCAAATGGTTATTAAGATTATAAAAACAAAATAGTGATAAGAAGAAAGGGTATATATTTTTAATTTTTACCTTTGAGTTTTAAAAAGGCATATATGGAGGTAAATGAAATTTTAGATTCTTAGATATGGAGTTAGACTGGCAAATATATTTTTAGAAAAATGAAAGGATAATATATGTGCTGTAAAGTCTATAAGTCTTTAAAATATGTTAGAAAAGGTATTTTCTCTATTTACCAAAAACTGTCCAGAGAGGACAGTTTGGTTGAGTTTTATTGAATCTAAAGAAGAAAGAAATCTACATCTTTCATTAAAATCTCCATCAGCCGTGTTTCCATTAGAGTTCCCTGAAAAATGACTCATAAAACCAACAGTTTTATGCATCAGGTGACAGGTTTTGACAGAAACAGCACTGCACTTTTTGCGATATGCTACATTTTGAATGCTTAAACTGTGTGATTAGGTGTGCTTTATATGACTTCCACGTGCTTAGCTAGCAAAAATCTGAGTTTATTTATACAAAATTATTCAAGTGAAAAATGGTGTCTCTCAAGTGAGTAAAGTCAGACCTTGAAAGGCACCAGAGGGCATTGGCTAGCATTTTATTACCAAGTGAGCTGTTGTGGGTCTGCTCAAAGTAAGGCACAAAACTTCTTGGTAAGCACAATGAGCTTTTTTGATTTTTAATGATGCAAAAATAAAAATAAGGAATCCCACCAGCTAATAAAGCAACTTTCTGTTCAGCTTCTATTAGTTCAGCTCTCGTGAAAAAAAAAAAAATCTACAAGTGTTCTGTAAATAGAAAGAAATAAAATTTTCTAACTTTGTAATGTATGCAATAAGCTTTTGTTTTTCCGTATGAGAAATATCTGGTTGCTACTCTTTAGATACTCTCTAGACACTTTTCTCTGGGCATATTTTAGGATAACTGCGTTGTAGCGTCAGCTGGTTTTTATTTAGAGTTGAAAATCCAGTTGTTAAAGTGTTCAAATCTACTTTTTCCACTTTGTTGTTGAATGAGACACTTCACTTCTTATTGTTAGCATGGAATACTAATCACGTAACTTAAACTAACATGAAGCATTTTCTTGTAAGAGAAGTGAAAGGAACTCATGCTTTAGAGACAAAGAGCCCTAGGTTTCTAACTCTAAGCTACATGACATTTGGAAAGTCCAGTTCTGACACTCAGAAGCATACATCTCTGAACTGGAGATCCTCTCTTGAAAAGTGTTGTATGCTTTAGAGATTATATATCTAATATGATGCCTACTGGGTAACATATTTCAAGAATGATGGTGGTAATGATGATTAGAACAGGTATATTTAATACATTTTTATTTTTAATCTTTTTTTTCCCAGCAGTTAACAGGAAAAAGATTTAAATATTATTTGTGGACACTGATATATGTGATTTTTGATTTTTCACTATCAAAGATGATGGAATCAGTAGAATAAGGCTAAAGCCTTTATTTTTGAGTGAGACTAGAGATTTCCTTGTGATGTTCTTAAGTCTATGCAAGGTAAAGATGAGTGTGATGGAAGAAAAATGCCTGTGTTACCTGTTATATATTTTAGAATCATTTTTTTGAGATAATAGATGGCACTGAAGCTGAGCAAGTAGAGAATTAATTCTGACTCATTACTTACACTGCAGAGTATAGTGAAACCTATTCATTATGAATGCACATTTGAAATTCTATAAAGTTAAAAAGCTTGCTCCAAACACATAGTTTTCTTTTAGATTTCATTAACTTTGTCATTCAGTTTCAATAGTTATATCCTTTAATGTTATGTAGATAAAATTTTAGAAAAATCCAGATGCATTTGAGAACAGTTCTGACTTTCAAAGGAAATCATAACAGATGCTATATAAGTGGATTTCTCTATGTTCTTAATTCCTAGTTATATCAAAATTTTCTTCAGTAGTTTAAAATTCAATGTAAAAAAGTTTCACTAAGAAACATTTATAATTTCCAATTCTCTCGATTTAATTCTTATGAATTTTGAAGTTTTAAAATTCATCCATGTCTTTAAAATCCAAAATTTTCAATTGATATGTTATTCTCCAAACTTAAAAAACAAGCAAAACTTTGTCCTCCTATTCCTACATCTTTCCTAAATTATTATGATCTCATAGTTCTTTTCTCTGAACTCCTGTATTTTCACTGTCTAAATCACACACTCTTGGCTTAATGTCCTCATGACAGGAGGATATAGCTATTTCAACGAATGCCTATACGGTTCAGGTGTGTTTTGGCTCAGCACTGCATCCCCTGATGCTAGTGCAATGCTTGCCTAAGTTGGGTTTTATTTAGTATTTATTAAATGAATAAATAAGAATACTGAAAGATCTCACTCTTTGAAATTTCAATATTCCATCATTATCAGTCAGATACACTATTTGATTTCTTCCTCATTCCTTCTTTGCTTCCTTCCTGCCTTTCTCCATCTCTCTCTCTTTTCCCTTCTTTCTTCTCTCTACCTTCCATCTTTCCCATCAGGAAAATGATAAACACCTCGCTGAATTACATTTTAAATTGGAATTTATTTTAAAAGTTAGTTCATAGCAAAATTATGAAAAAACAATCTTTAAAAATCCATTGAATCACCCATAAAGTATCACGCTCATTCATTGCTATCAGAATAGTGAGTTGTTCTCATTTTTGTTGAAAGGGAGACTGTGAGAGGACGGATTTCTAAATCCTATTTCATAGGAATAGTATTGGGAACTGACTGAATTGTGGAAATAGAGTCTCTCTCTCCTTCTGAGTATGTATAAACTCAGATAAATTAATCGTGCTTACATTTCAATCTTACATAGTGAATACAAAGAGCGTGCTTTTGGGTAAAACAAACACCGATTCCAATCTCCTAGTTACCCTTTGCTATCGTGGGAACAGTGGGCAATATATAGTGTATATGTTTGTATGGCTGGGTATTCTCATTTGTAAGATGGCAGTTTAACAGTATTTTTGGTATTACTATTAAGATTAAAACAGATAATGCTTGTCAAGGATTTAGAACAGTAACTAGTATATAGTAAGTGCTCAGTAAATGTTAGCTATTGTTATGAATAGATCAGCTTACAGGTGACAGGGTTATTTTTTAAATGATTAATATGATGTGTGTGATTTTTGTGCATTAAAACCAAAATATGTTATGCTATAAAATTATAAGTTATAGAAATCATTGGAAAAGTTCATTTAATTTGGAGAAGTAGGTTTGAATATCAAGAGCACACAGATCAACCAATGTGAATCAAACTGCAGGATTCTCTGCAGTTTCCATTTCTTCAGGTTGCTCTATAAACTTGGTATTTCTTAGAGTTCTCCTCCAGGACTCCTACCGTATCCTTGAGTGATGTGTTCAGTTATTACACGAGTGCTGACATCTCCTCAGTGAATAGCTACAGGCTAGCCATCACAGATCTTCACCTTCAAACCAACATTGCAACTTGGATGTCTCACAGATATTGTATTCTGTCTTCTCATTTGTCCAAAACTGAAAGTACCATCTTACCTATTAAACTGATCCAAATTGGGGAAAAATACTTATAAAAACAAAAATATATCTGCTCCATACATTATCTTCCATGTCATCTTTTTAATGCATTCAACATTTATGGGACAGCTTCTCATCACTGTATTACACTTTGGGGGTGCAGAGTTTAATAAGGAGAGTTTGTCCCCAGCACTCATCTACGTGGATTGATTTTTATAAGTTACAAATTTAAAGGCTGGCTTTTTTCTTCCTTTTACTTTAATCTAAATTTCTAATCATATCCACTAACTGGAAGTTATAATGTCACATTCACTGACCGTACTTACTTGTTTCCACTACTGTTTTGCTTATGTTATATAATGTAAGGGCTAAAAGGAATTGGAGACGATCTAATCTCTCAATTTACAGATACTAATTGATCTAATAATTTGAGATTTTTTCCAGATGTAATAATGAGGTATG
Organism: Hippopotamus amphibius kiboko; assembly: GCF_030028045.1. Taxonomy (NCBI): domain Eukaryota; kingdom Metazoa; phylum Chordata; class Mammalia; order Artiodactyla; family Hippopotamidae; genus Hippopotamus; species Hippopotamus amphibius. Next base: position 87,121,787 of record NC_080195.1, on the reverse strand, counting down.
TAAAGTTTAGTCAATATTCCTGATTATTTCTGAAAATTACTAAACATTTTCTTTTTAGACCATATTTCCCATTTGAGTGCCTAGGTCATGGATGACAGAAATCATATCTTATTAACTGTTATTTTACAGGTCCTATTTGAGTGCATAGCATATAATTAAATGATTATTTGGTTAATTTACATCAATTAACTACCCAAATCAAAGGCAAGTAAAAAAAAAAAGGCAAGTAACAATTTGACCTTTCTATAATGTGTTTCTAGAAAGAAAAGTGAAGAGGGATCACTAGGAGATTGGAAGCTTTCTCATGTGATTTTAAAGTTTCTTCAAATACCAGCCCTTCCTGTCACTCCCTCAAAATATTTGTTCTCAATCTTCATTTCTTATCAGTGGTTACGACTGCAGTGACCAGGGACCTTCAATTGGAATTAAAAAAATAGAACGCGTGTGTAAACTTTTTTGAGATTGGCATCCCCCTCAAAATCGTCTTACTCTGGGCCTTTCTTTTATACAGTCCCCTTGAACTGTTTGTCCACTTATGGCACAAATATCTGCTAGTACATTAATTTTTTTTTAAACTTGTCCAGGACATTGATTTTTATTTTGATAGCTACTCTGTTGTTTATCATATAAACCTGATTTTGTTTCAAAAAAAGATAAACATTCAATTTTGTTTCACTGTTTTTGCATTTTCTAGTGTCCCACCTTGCTAAATGCAGCACAGTGTCTAGTTATCAATTTCTATATATCAATATTTTCACTGCCATCACCTTGGTCATGCACTATGCCAAACCCCACACTCCTTTGCAATCAAAACTCTCCTGATTGCCTTCCAGTTTTTATATTCAGGAAGCTTTTCATATCCTTACTTATACTAATACATCTTGAAGCAGAAAGATGGAAATATTATATTAATCTTCTACACGGCAACAATGTATGCTACGATATGACTTTAACTCTGTACTGGCATCATCTGTGCAGAACATTATTGTTAATCTGTATCGTGTCTGACCTATCACATTTCATAGTTTGACATGTTGAAAGGTTGTCCTTTGAATATTTCTTTGACATTCCTCTAAATTCATAAGAAGCCACCATGTACCCTTGAAATTTTCTAGGATTATTATTATTTTCATTACAGTTAATTTTATTTATATGTCTATTTTTTTCTCTTTTCCTAATGATTTCTTTATCCTACTTTGTTTATAACCATTAATTTGTGATAAAAGTTGACATGCTGCTAACTCAGTGTGTTGGCATACCATATGAATCATCATGGTTTGGACAAGTTAGCTTTCAGTCATTCCTACACCTAGGCTGTACCGTAATTTAGGCCCCTATCTCCCAGGTGTGTGAAAGTGGCGTAACACTAAAAAACGGCAAGAGAAATTGCTTGAGTAAGTTTACTGTTGATGTAGAGTAGATTTTTGGTTCTATGGCTGATGTAAAGTAGATTTTTTTTTATTCTGTGGCTTTTAATTTGAAAAGGTAAAATTATCATGGTATAACAAATAGAAAAATGAAGCTGTAATGCTGAGCCCAAAACAACAATTTAACTGCCTTTAACATAAATAGAATTTACTACTGTAGTTAGCAAAGCTTGCATATTGTTTGATTAACGGCAGAATATTTTTTCATACCTTTGAGAAGACAATAAATAAAACTTGAAAAAATGAGCAGCTATAATCATTAATGGAAAACTTATTTTTGTAAATTACAATAACTTGGGGGAAAGAATGTATAGAAACATTCAAAAATATGACACTAAAAAATTTCCTATAGTAGCTGATGTTGTGAATATTGTTAATTAGGACAAAACAAGTGAATCTGAATGTAAGCAAAAGTAAAAATCTTTCTTTTCCTTATAAAAAAATTTTGGTGGTAATAGGCAGTGTTCTTTTTTATTCATTTATTAATAAATATCAAATGCCATCATCACAAACATGATCTCATTTGCAAAGAGACTTTCATGTAGTATTTCGGTTTATAGTAAGGTCCTTTGAGGTAAATGGTAACTTTGTCAATATAGTGTCCTTAAATGTGGAAGAAATTTGGAAAGTAAATGCTATTTTTTAATTTCTTCTTCTCTCTTATGAAACAGTTATTATCAAGGCTGTTCATGTCTTCTTCTAATAAAGTGGTAGAAAAATTATTTAGTAAATATTATTAGTGTTCCAATATGGTCTTGAATTCTGAGCACACTATTCAGTACCATGGTGTGAAAATATACCATATCACACCACATTCTATATAGAACTACATTCTATATAGAACTACAAATAAGTAGAACTCAACTGGATATCAACTAGAAAATGAAATAATATTGAAAGCTATTTAGTATTTTTATTTGTACTATGAAAATTTTCATAGTTTGATGCAGTAAGCAAATGAAATCAGTCATTAAAGATACAAAACTGAGAGTGAACAGGAGTTGCTTTCTGTAGATACGAAACATAATTACTTCGGTTTTGTTGATAATTGAAGAAACCTCAAGACTTGGCCCTGCTTCAAAGGAGAGAATCTTAGCTTGGTAGAGAGGAAGTAGGGGACAGTCTTGGAACTGATGGGCAAACATTCATTAAAAATATGATGTTTTAATAAGAGTTAAAAGATATGCAACAGGCAGCTTTTTGTATGCAACACTTTCTGTTTCAATTAAATATCAAGTTCTAATATACAGAAGAGAGAAATTCAATGGCAAAACTAAAATAAAAAGAACACAAACAAACAAACAAACTTCTTTTCCTCCCAATGTGCCTAGGCAGCAGTCCAAGAAGTAAATCTTAGGCACCATATGTGCTGTCCTCCCAACAGGGATGACATTTTACATGGAACTGAAAATGACTGGGCTTGCCTGAATTCTGCCAGATCTTTTTTGCTTTTTCTCAGCATAAGATGGCTCTCTCAGTACAATATGCTCTCGAAAGACTCAACGTTGTCAGAAGGAAGCCTCAGCACGGCCAGTGTCTTTTTCTGTCATTTAGTTCCCATCATCTAACACAACACAGGGTCACAATCTAAATATGGTGATGTGAAGCATCTTCAGGATGTCTGCATGTAGGCACCAGTTTCCCCAGCTCCCAGTTACACATCTTTCTTCTGTCTCAAACGTGCTGAAGGATTATTTGTTGCTTTTCAGATAACCCTTGGTTTCTTGTTCCCACATGGCGTAGAGATTATGCTCTCCCTCCAGTCCTTTTAAAGTCCAACACACCCAGCTTTGCCATGTGTGAGCAATCTGCAGGCACTATTAGCCCCGCTTGAGTAGCTCTTGATAACACTCTCTAGGAAGTCAATTAAAGATGTCAGGGGGTGGGCTGGACTGCTTTTCTTTTACTAACAGGCATTTGGAGAGTAGAAGATGAAACTGTCAGGAACAGGTGATTTTTGGTTCTTGAGGAACTAAATCTGATTTGTTTTTTCCTCCCATGATTTGTGTTTTTTTTTTTTTTTCTTTGTGTGTTCTTGAAATGATTTATTTTAATCTTTAGGCATCACCAGCTATGCAATACTGAGGATCAGATACCCAGTCTAGTAAATGATGAAAATATTTGTTCAGCAATTAAAGATGTAGAGAGAGAAAATGTCTTACAGAGTTGAGCATAGTGAAAATTTGTGTTAAAAAGGAGCTAATTTTTTTGGTTAAAATGTCTATATCTAAACTAAAATTCAATGACTACTCACTAACAAGTAGGCATAAAACTCTCCTGGCGTTATAGAGGTGTCCCTCTGTGCACTTGCTTGCTCCCATTCTGACTCTTTCTTTTGCTGAAAATCTTGACCCACTTGTTCTATGTGCTTTAACTGAGAAAGACTACCCTGAAAGTAAATGATTGATTTTTTTTTCTTAAATAATATAAAGCAAAATTAAAGTGCCACAACTTTTTACCTCATCTAATTAATGTAAATGTTTAAACCAATTATTAGGCCCAATAAACATTATTTTGCATATGCAAAATATTATTTGATATTCCTTAATATTACATTATTAAATTGGTACAATAACAGAGAAATTCCCATTTCATTGCATTTAATCTACAGTTTTGTTATATATTTATGTACTTAACTGGGAGAATTATCACTGTGGGGAGATGTACTTAATAAGGGAGAATATATAACTTAACTGTCACTGTCTATTTGATTATGCAAAATCATGAAAATGAATGAACACTTCCTCTTTGCTAATTATGTGCTAAATGCCAAAAAAATGCTTTCCTTTAATCCTCCTTGTCACCCTGGACGATAGGCACCGTTATCCCCATTTTACAGATGAAGAAGCAGAAGCTTACAGAGGAGAAATAACTTGCCTCAAGTCCCATAGTTAATAAGCAACAGTGCCAAGACTCAAACCGAAGGCTTTCATTTACCAAAACCTATGGGCTTAACCTGCGGAGGGCCAGGAATAGCTGAAGATGCAATAGTCTATCTGTACTTATAATTGCAAAAGATATAATCTCATAATGATTGTATCATTCTGAGAAATGAGTTGTCTCCAAGATGATTACATGTATTTTCTAATGCTCTGTTAGAAATAAATGAGAACAGAAAAAGATTGAATCTAACGGTTTACTTTTGCTGAAAAAAGAGACTGACATATATTTTTTAAACAATGAAGACTGCAATCCTGAGGGCTTGAGCTACCATTAGAAAAGCTGCAGTAGTTCATTATACAGAAATGTAGCAGTGTAATACTGATCAGCAATTCACTCACTGTTAGCTTTCGTTCTCAAATTTTTATGAAAAAGCGATTGTACAGAATCAAGCTCATATTAGGGATTCATTCAAAAGAAGCAAGTTTCATCATGAATTTTAAATTAAAAATAGATTTAGCCTAATGTCTGAAATCACCATCTCACAGCATGATACAAAACTGATTACAATGAAGACCTTAGTTTCCAAGTTAAATTATTTTTAGTACACTTTAATTATTGCGTTAAGAAATTGTAAAATATGCCTGTTATGCTTAAGTTTCTATCAAAATAATCTTAAAGTATAAGCTCTAGAATGAAAAAAAAAGGTCTATTTTCAAGTGCTGGTCCCTCCTTTTATTAACTAGATGAAGTTGGCATCTTGGAATCCTCATCTTTTCATTCATAAGCCTACCTACCTCACAGGGTCATTGTGAGGTTTCCTTTGACCTTATAGGCAAGAAATCTTGACCATTGTTAGACATAGATTTACCCCATCCAACTAGATAACTGAGATATTTTAAAATAAACATGCAGAACATGACCTTGAAAAGATTATGGATCTGATACACAGCGATATGTTTCTGACATTTTTCTGACCATTTGAATACTGTGAAATTTATGTTAGTTTTTAACTTTGAAAATGAGAAACCACTAGCATTCCACTACTGAAAGATCATTCCACAATAATGGCTCTCAAAGCATACTATATTTTTTACTAAAACAAAGAGTAAGCAACTTCCTGTATATTTATTGAGTAAAATCATTAAACCAATTTAGGGAACTTTCTACTAAAGATGCATATGTATAATCAACTGTATCCAGTTTAGCCTTACCTTGATGACAAACAATTGAAATGTCTCACTCATCTGTTCATTCAGTAAATATTTACTTTGCGCTTGCTATGTGCCAAGAATACCCTTCTAGACCCTGGGGGTACAACAGTTAACAATGAATAAGGTCCTGCCTTTCACAGAGCTGGCTTACATTCTACTGAAGACAGATAGATAATGAACAAGTAAGCAGACAAGAATAATTCCACAGAGGAAAAATGTCAGAAGGGTGTAATATGTGTGGTCTTGTTGCTTCTTTAGATTGGGTAGTCATAAAAGGGAACCTCAAAGAATTGACACATAAACTGAGATTTGATGGACGAGAAGAGGAGAGCTAAAAGGAAGTCTTAGGGGAAGAACATATCACAGTGAATAGTGTAGCCAAAGGACCTAAAGAAGTTTTGCCTTGCTAGAAGACGAGAAGGGCCAGTGTGGCTTGGGGAGAGGGAACAAGCAGAATGGGTACCATGAGATGAGAATCCAGATCTCAAGATGCCTTGTAGACCAGAGTAAGGATTTTGGTGTTTTTGTAGATGTGATGAGTCTTTTGGAGAATTTTAAGCAGAAGGAAGGCAAGATTTGTTTTACAAATTTAATGAGGTTACTCTGTTGGCTATGTGAAGAAGCGACTGTAAGAGGAATAAAATTAAGATCGTTAAGAGTCAGCTGCAGTATTTCATGAGAGATGACAGTGACTCACCAAGTGACAGAAGTGGAAGTAAGGAAAAATAGATTCTGGATAAGTCTCTCCGTCACTGGGTCTTACTGATGAACAAGGTGATGATGGTGATGTGTGTGAGGGGGGAGTTCACGGGGGACAGAAATGGAGGAAAGATAATCATTTGTTAGCAATTTATACACAATCATACCATAGACAGAGACACAGAAGATTGGGGGGAGGAGGATTTATGTGACAAAAATCAAGAATTCAATTTTGGTCACGTTAAATTCAGGATACTCTTACACACTCAGGGGGTGATGTCAAGTAGGCAGGTAAGGGCCAGTCTGTAGTTCCAGGGAGCTCAAAGCTGGAGGGATTCACTTTAGAATCATCTGCATGGTGGCAGGATTGACAGAGGTTAACTATGAAGGATTTGTGTCTGGGAGCACTCCATTTTTCAGTGATACTCACTATGTTTTAAGAACGAGAAGTTTCTGGCAATGTACAGGCAAGAATAATGGCTAGTGGTAGAAAAATTAGAAAAGTACCTCAGAACACAAGATAAGAAATACACACTTAAGGTACGTTTTTGCAGTGCTTTAATGGTATTGGTTTCATCATGTAGGATTTGGGGGGGAGTACAAAAAAGTCACTAAAGTCATTTTCCACATCTTAACTCTCAGCAATATTATCAAGCAATTACTATGGCTAAGCTACTACTGGAGAGAAACATGAAATAATTACACTTATATTGGAGATATAGCTAATTTCCAAGATAGTTTCCATCCGACTCATTTTCGTCTTACAAGGCACTGAAATAATATCTAATGAAGGCAATTAAATGTAATATTTGATTAATATACTATTTTTGTATGGAAATCCTATTCTACCTAAACATTAAAAATATTCAGAAAGAAATAAAGACTAAGTGTATTTTAGTATTATGTCATATGATTTTCTATCTCTAATAACCACTGTCTCTAATATGGCCACTTTTTCTAATGGAAAAAGAAAACAACAACCGGGACTCTGAAGGAACAAAATTATTTTTAGAAAATACATTTTTAAATTATTGGGCTGCTTAATTTTTGAAGACTGTTGAAAATATACAGTGAACCTTTTATTATGCAAATATATTGTTTTGAAAACAAATGATAATAAAGCATTCTCTTTTTCTTTACATCATATTACAGTAATGAAGCTGTTACCTCTCAGTATGGATTTAATGAGTTTTAACTAACATTTTAATGAGCTGACATTATCCTAAACCTAGAATTACATAAAATTAAATTTACTGGTATAGAGAAAGTTTCCTTAAGAGTTAATTATATTGTTTAAGATGGACTATAATTCATTTTATGATATACCACCATCATTCTATAAGAAAAACTATATTAATAGATTATACTCAATTTGTACAAACATGCATCCTTTTTTCCCAGTTTTAAAATAAAAAACTCATGATGTTTTTATAGACTCAAATCATGAGTCTATAAAAAGCATAGATATATCAAAAAAAATAAACCAAAATTTTTGTAATGTTAAAATTTTTTTATATTTTCTCTAAGTGAAACTCCATAAATGGAAATGTTTTTATTTTTAAAGGAGGGATCACTTACAATTTTCTTTTTTTAAATAAATTTATTTATTTGTTTAGTTATGTATTTATTGGCTGTGTTGGGTCTTTGTTGCTGCACACGGGCTTTCTCTAGTTGTAGTGAGCTGGGGCTACTCTTCATTGTGGTAAATTCATTGCCGTGGCTTCTCTTGTTGAGAGCATGGGCTCTAGGCACATGGGCTTCAGTAGTTGCAGCACATAGGCTCAATAGTTGTGGTTCACGGGCCCTAAAGCACAGGCTCAATAGTTATGGAACATGGGCTTATTTGCTCCGCGGCATGTGGGATTTTCCTGGAGCAGGGATCAAACCCACGTCCCCTGCACTGGCAGGCGGATTCTTAAGCACTGCGCCACCTAGGAAGCCATTTACAATTTTCTTGTTGCACGTATTTAAAGTGGGCTTATAGATTCACAAGAATAATTTGGGAGAAATGAGGATCTTTTTTAAATTAAATGATATTTGGGTTTTATGGATTATATGTTGATGGTGAATATGTAATGGTTTTAAGCCTCTCTCATCTAGAGCACAGTCACCATTGCTTGTTCCTTCCCCTACAACTTCTTCACATTTTATTCAGTCCTCTGTTGAGGCACTTAAGAGGCCTAGGTGTAGATCTAAAGGTTGTCATCTTACTCACCTTTATATCTCTTGTACCTAGCTCAGAGTTGGCCTTCAATTCAGCTTAAGTGAAGAGACCTTCTTAACATTAAATTTTTCTAAATATTTATTCTCTCTTAGAAAATAACTAATTAATCAAGTTATATATTTTGATCTCAAAGGTCCGGCTTAGTACCATCTACAGATGTTTTGTTGACGTTTATATTTCAAAGCACCATTCTTCTGTAAACTTACAGTTTGTGTCACTGAGTGACTCTTGTGAGAAACCAGGTTCCCATACCCTCTTCACAACTCTTTGTGTTGAATCTAATTGGAGCAGATGGTGTACTTTCAAAACACTCAGTCAAAATTATTATTTTTCTTTATAGCTTGTAAAATATACATATTAGTAAGTAATAAATACATTTATAGGGTTCAAAAATCAAAATATATAAAGTGCATATAGTGAAGTCTTCCTCTCTCATCCCTCACTTCCCACTTTTGTTTTTCTCTGCAAAGGCTTTGTTATTATTAATTTCTTGTGTCCTTCCAGAGGCTGTTTTTGTACATGCAAGCACATTCCAGCATGTTTCTTTTTGTAATTAATTAAAGCATACAGGGCACTTTCCAAATCCAACTCTGAAGCTGGACCCACTAAAATGTCTTCCTTGTTGAAAATAGTTTCCCTCCTTTGTATCCTAATACATTTTCAATGTGGTTCTTTGATGCTGCGTGCTTTTTTTCTTTCAGATTGTGATTTTTGAGTTATATTTGGTAATTTTCCTAAATCTCTTTAGCACCCTGAGGATAAGATCTCTTCTTGAATTATCTTGTACTTCTAAGTGTGATAGATACATATCACCCATCACCATCAAAATATTCAGTACCTACTTTTAAAATAAAAAAGAAACCAATGATTTAAAAAACTTCTGTTATCTCAGAGTAGTACTTAACAACTAGAACTGATTGAAAAGGAAAATATCTCATTTATTTGGTCTCAATTAAACAAAGCAAAATTAAATATATCAAAATCACCTTTTAGGAATGAACTGGATAAAACTTATTGAGCAAACAAACCTTTTGATTTGGAGGAACCAGTGACATTTTATTGCCCAGTTAATACTTTATAACATAAATAATAATACCTAAATACTTTTGACTTTAGGATTATACTGTTATATATGAATCCCAACTCTGATAGTACTCACTTATAGTAATTATCACCATCCAGTAGCAACTGCATAGTATTTGACTGTCTGACTCTCAAGACCTTAAAAAGAGGAATTATTTTATACAAAAGATAGGGTTGTTGAAGATTATTAACCATTCAACAGTCAGAGGAATTAAAAATTGACATCATTAAACTCATTTAGCATTAGATACAAAAATAAGATTGCAGGGTCTTTTTTTTTTTAGCTAGCATTCCTAATTCCTAACAACAATAATAGTTCTTATTTCTGAAGTGTTTACATCACAATCCGCTTTACAAAGATCACTTTCTTTATTCTTCGTAACTATCCAAGGACATAAACTTTAATATCCCCATTTTACAGATAAAGAAGGTGAGGCTTAACGTGGCTGAGAGACTTGAATAAGACCATCCAGTAAATAAAGTAGCAGAGCTTAGCCTCAAATCCAGGCCTCCGACTAAGTACATTATTTTAACCACAATGCCATATTGCCTCCCTGTCAAAAAGTACTAGTTCCATAAACATTTATTAAGTGGAAGTTCTAGGTCCCATGAAAGGAACTGGGCAAATGGTGGAGAAGAACTAGAGTACATTTAGAAGTAGAAAACAGTGTGAAGGCCCTAAGATGGAAAAGAGCTTGCTGTGTTCCAGGACCTGAGGAAAAGCCAGTGTGGGTGAGAATGATGATTGAGGAGGCAAAGATGAGGCAGCGGAGATTTTTAGGGAATAAGCCACACAGAAGAAAAGAGAAGGGTAGGTTAACATTCTGCCTGCAGTTCCCAGAACTTTCCTGGCATAATTATGAAGAATGCTTCCATTTGCTTTCTCAAATGTGTAGTGTGGAAGATAAAATAATAATAGGTAAGGTTAAAGATTTTAGATTTCAGAAGAAATGGATAAATTTTCCCCAGCTACTTGTGTTCTTACCAGGAAAATGAGAAGTCTTATAGTCCAAACTCCATACACAGCACTTTTATCAACTGACGGCATCCCCAGTGATGAACTGAAGCCATGTCCCCTAGAAGCTTACTGAAGCGAAGTTCTTCCTTTTAAGTAAATATGGAAAAAACCATTTCAAGGACATTACTAGCCATGTGCTTTAGACATCACTGGGTAAATACATGTAGCATATGGTTATTTAGCATCCACTAATTCATTTTGAAAATTAACCCATTTGCCAAACTCAGATTTTCTTGTCTGGCCCACCATTTACACAGGTATTTTGCCTTACATTCACAACAGTTACAATTTGATTGTTCATTGAGAATATCAAGAGAAAGTTTCTAATTTTGCCATTTCTAAAAAGTTTTGGGGAAGAGTGGGAGTGAAGTGGCTCATATGTACCGCATGAAAATGGCCAGAATTAGGAATGATAATAATTTCTGAATTATAATAATTTGAGAATTTTAATAATCTGGCATCATGAATAGCCTTGATTAGAACTGAACTTTGAAGGTGTGGCAGCGTTCTGATAAATCTTATTTATCAAGTTTTGGTACCATCCCAGGCAGAGAAGCTAAAACAATCACATGCAACTAGGTGGTTATCTCCATATAAGGAGTTGAAACGCCACCAAGCAGGAAGGAAGTGGCTCTGTCTGTTTATTTTTTATCCCTGACTGTTTTGAGAGTGAAAGTGTACTGACTCCAAGTCCTAGGAATAACCATGGAGCCAAGAGAAAACACATATAGGAAAAGACTCAGAGGGCAGTTTGATTTATTCCCTTGTTGCTGAGCATATACTCTGAGGCTGACCAAGGTTGACTCCAGAGTGTCAGAGGACGAGGGGGATATTTCTAGATCTCCATGTTTAATATGACTTCTTTCTGGTTTCATATAAGACATGAAGGTTTGATTAGAGTTTACATGAGTTTTAAAATATTTAATTGTGTTTTGGGGAAAACAATAAATTTTTATCATGAGAACTCAGTATCACTAACACCTTAAAAAGATATCCATTATTTGTTCTTTTGTATCAGTTTGTTTTCATAGAGTATATGGCAAGGATAGGTGGGTGGGTTGGGGGCCTGTGGACTTAGCATTAGGAGTAAAAGAAATTGTGGTACTCATAGGTTCAAGCACATTGTTTTCTGGTTGCTGTCAGTGATGTAATATGAGTTTTCAGAAATAATTTAAATGTGGTCTTTAGCACATTTGCATTCATAAAAAGTGCTTGGATATGCTTCTTGCTTCCTCTTCTCCTGCTTAGCTGTCAAAACATGGTCATGCTTTTGAAGATTTATGGTAGATGGGTAATGAGATTGCTGAATGTTAACCGCAGCATTCACAATTCATTTGGTGGCAAAAGAAGAGAAGGTTACTGGGTCTTTGGGATAGAGTAGAGAGATGATAGAGCTTTTTTTAATCAACCAATTTAAAAATAAACATGCTATATTCTGGATTAGGAAATATTTAAAGCTTCTGGTCATGTAGTAATCAAATAGAACATTTCCCGAAGAATATAGGATGTCAAATTACATCCATTTCAGCAAAATTCCTGACAGCTTGCAGTAATGCCCATATTTTGCAGTGTGGACGTATGCAAATCTTAATATTGGATAGGAAAGACTAAAGAGCCCACAGGCAGGTGGAACATGATGTTTTATTATGTGAATTTCAGGTATACAGCATTATAGTTCAACAGCTGTGTACACTACGGAGTGATCACCCCCCCAAGTTTATTAAAAATTCTTTCATTGTTGCCTTAGAATTCAGGTAAGTCTCATGCAGTTAAAGCTTTGGTCTATGTTCTTGTGTAAAAGAGGGACATAAACAGTATACTCTCCCAGTGGTCATTTTTAAGTTCATGAATTACGGTGAAATTCACGGTTACACTGGAAATCAGACCGCTAGCGATTATGGCTACGAAATGTGTTGTTAAAATAGGTGAAGTAATGGAAATGGTGAAATCAGCAGAATTATGTTGAAAACCCATTATAATATATAACTCATTCAGAAATTTGTTGAGTTTCAGGTAGAGGGGAAAAAAGATAGAGCAGCAGTAGTTTCAAAGTAACTGGCATTCTTGACAAGGAAGGTTGACCTTGACCTTCTTCTCCTTCCAACCCTCATTTCATCAGCAGGGGTGAGATTACTTTGAGACCCTGCCAATAGGTAATAAATAACACATAAATTCCAGGACACCCTTGCACTGTAGGGTGCCCTAATGTGTAATAATCCTTAGACTATTGAGTTTATAATTCATGACATCTGGCAGTTACTTGGCATTGTAATTCATGTTGATCAGGCACATCAGAATACACCATGGGAGAGAAATATCAGAGCACTAACCCGCTGATACTAGGAGAGGGTGAAATGACAGGAAGATGCTGCTGAGAGTGTGTACCTCTGTGAACTGGGCAATGTTAGAATGCTGTAAAAGCCAATGCTTTCAAATAAGGACTCACAAGGCGGGAGAGAGTAGTCATCTATTGGCATCCAGAATAAAGCAGCACATTAATATTTACTTGATAGCACTCTTTATTTCTTTATTCAAATGGACAGTTGTAGCATTAAGGCCGTAATGAATCTTCAAGTTTGAATTTAAATATATACTTATGTATATATTTAAATTTAAATGTATACATAAATAAATATATAAATATATTGAATTTTAAAAATTTTTACAGAGATATATGTTAGTGAGATTTGTCCCTTTCAGTTTTTTGTTTTCTTTGGTCTAATAGTGAGAGCTAAATGAGGCAAAAGAGAAAGAGGGGTGTGGGAGAAAAATGGCAAGTAATGGGCAAAAAACAAAACACAGCAGTCTACAAAGCACCTGTAACAAGCTTTCCTGATACCTAGTGACCTGACTGCTTTAGCTGAAGACTTGAGGCTTATGGGACATGAACCACATTGAAGAGCTAGAAGCAGACAGATGGTTATTTGTAACCATCCTGTAAATGTAAATCCTATAAAGATGTTGCATTTATTTATTTACTTATTTATTTATTTATACCCCAACCCAGATTTAGAGAAAGTAGAGGGCAGTATTTTAGCTTGAAATAATCTGGTGTTTCCCTCTGTTACTGTCTTGAGAAACATGATTTAATGTTTTTGTTGTTGTTTTGTTTCGTTTTTTAGGACTAGTCTGTGTAGTTCTGAATTTTAAATTCAATGTCTATTTCTTCCAGCATCCAGCATTATAGCCATCTCTGTGACCGAGACTGAAATTAGCAAAAGGGCAGGTGCTGGAAGGAGGTTAGGTAGCAGAATAGGACATTTGAGGGATGTGGAGAGTTTTTGTTTTACCGTAGAGGAAGGCTGTCTCAAACACATTTAGGCCAGTACCCTCAGTTCCGCACACCATCCTCTCCTGACATACTATTATATTTGGGCACACCCTCTAAGTTGCCTCACACTTTTGAGTTTTCTGTGACTCTGGAGACATCAATCCCACGTGAACAGTTTTGTGGACAATGGCACTTTAAGGACGAATAAAGAGGAACTGATTAAATACTAATTAGCTTCAATCCGCAACTTCCTCTCAAGCTAATGGAAGAGTATGCAGATCCCTGTCAGATATCAGATGCTAGGCTTTCCCAAAAACAGGACTTCCAAGTGTTGAAGCCATGCCAAGTGCTGGCTCCTTAACTCACACCAGAGGAAATGATTACCAGAGACAGACCTCGAGTCTGCCATGGTCAGATGTCACCAGTTTGTAGTGCCACATGTGATCCAAGAGTTTATGAATGATCTCAACACTTGGTTCCTGAGGAGAACATATGCATTACAGAGGTTACGGATACAAATTACAGAGAGCACGATGTTTCCATGCAATTTCTAAGAATCCTTCAGCAAGTTCTAAACATTAATGGAAAACATTAAGGAAGACTTGGCACTCTTAGGGGGACTTTAAATTATATTGCGGGTGAGGACAGAACAGGGCTAAAAAAAGGATTCGATAATAAAGACTTGGCTAAGAAATTTGGCGCTGGCCATTCCTCTTGGGTGAGTTGTGTGTTTGTGTGTTTTATTCCCTGCAGAATTCCAGGCTTCACGAATTGCTTTGACTTGAAAATGAGCAAGTCACAGGGTATCCTTGTTCCTTCATCATGCTCCAGTTCATACTACAGGTTTAGCTGGATCATTTGCTGAGTGAATTTGCTTGCGCAGGGAATCTTAGTGGGATGAGGGGTGAGAGCTTCTCACTTTGGAATTGTCAGCATGTTGCAGAGGTGCCAGAGTGTCAGCTTGCACAGCGGTAGCAGGATGTCTCCCCACTGAGTCCTTTCTTTCCCATTCCCCTTCTGTGCAGAAGAAACCACTTAGGACTTGTTCGCTAAACATCAGATTTTATTGTCTATCCAGCTGGCGGCTGGCCTGTCCATTCTGACCATATCTTGTTTGATTGTACCAAATATAATAAAGTAGTTTGTTGTGAATGATGGTTCCTCTCTAGATTTATTAGGTCTTTTGGTCATTGCAACTTCAGAAAAATACAGAATTATTGTAGCTTATCAGTGGGGAGCTTTCAGTTGAAAGAGGAAACTCAGTTTGAACTGGCCTAAAAATGAAAGAAACTTGCTTAGATCACTTAAGTAAAAAGTGCAGATTTAACACAGTCTTCAGGATTGATTTGTTCAGTTATGGCATCAAGAACCCAGATTTTTTTCTAGTGTGCAGAGCTTTGGTGTCATCCTGAGGCTGGAGCTCCCCCTGGGGTCACAGCAGGGCTGCCGACCACAGCCATTTAGTGCAGCAGGACAAGACAGTGTGCTTTCCTGGGAAGCAGAGTAGAGGACCTGAACTTCAGGCTGGCTGGGATTACACCTGGTCATTCCCCAGTTGGTGCTCCTGGTGGTAAGGATAGGAAAATAATGTGTGCTGGTTGTAGGAATGGCTATTACTTCTTTTCCTAACCCATTGTAATATTTACTATGATATACTATAATTTGTGCTAACAGCTTTATTGGTTGCACATAAATATGTTGTTTCTTTGAGTGATTGACTTCTGACCTTTTTGAACTGCCTGACTTTTATTTTAGAGATGTACGAGCTTGTAGGTAGGTAAGTCAAGTGCACTGTCTCTTAAATCCTACCAACTTAAATAGTTCTTCAGAAATGACATTTTGAAATCAAATTAAAACATTGTGGTCTATTTTATACAATAAGAAAAAGACTGCAACACACCCATTGAAGAGGAGTTCATCAGTTCAATCAACCTGTCAAGTGTGCTTGATGAACTCGTCTGATGCCCTTCAAGGTGGGAGCCCTTGGGAGGGTTACCTAGTCCAGTGTAAGTATAAAAGAAGAAATTTTTCAAATGAGTGAATCTGAAGCTGACGCTGAAGGAACAGTATGTGTGAAGAGAGAAATAGGAAAAAGTAAGGGGACAAAGAGGTATCTGGGGGAGATTTTCAAGCAGAAAGACTGTGTATGCTAATGTACATTGATAATTAGATGTTCCTTTCTGTGTCTAGGGCAGGAGGATTGCATAAATGTATGTGAGGAGCCTGGGAATATAAGCAGCGACCTGATTCTATACAACCTTTAATATCACATTAAGAAGAGAATTTTTTCTTACAAACCATTTTAAAAATTGTGAAAATGAAACTGATGTGATTATATGTGCACTTCAGCAAATTCGTGATAGCCACAATAGAGAAATTAAAAGAGAAATCAGAGAAAAAGTTTAAATAGGATACTCTTGAAGTAATTAAGGAAGAGATAAGGACATCCTGAACTAGGGCAGTGGGGACAAGATAAATAGATGCAGGTGACATTACAAATCATGGTAGCATAATGTCTGTGTGTAGGGTCTAGAGTCAGACATGCAGGGTTCAAACTCTGTGCTTATCTGCCACAGCAGGTCATTCCAAATGACCAATGACATATCCATGATGCCAGGTTTTGCACATAGTGTGTACTCATTAAATATTAGCTATTAGCATAGGACAGTCACTTTAAAAATAGGCAGATTAAAGTGTTATTGTGTGTGCTGCTAACTGATTCAAAAAAGCAAGTTTTTTTTAAAAATTCTTACTGAAAACCAGCATGTTATTTCATATATTATGCATGACTAAAGGCTTCTGACAATCCTTCTAAGTATCAAGATTTACTCACATTTTGTATTCTTAAACTAAAATATGAACCAGGTAGGCATCTCTTGGAACTAGTGGCCAATTTTCTACTGAGAAGTCTCCTGCCATCCAGCTCTGACAGCTCAGGTGCACATACAAAGAGAAATCCTGCCGGCAAGGAAGCCTTGTGTTCAGTGTTGCTTTGAGTTGCTAGAGGTTTCAATGCTGCTAATGATGCTTTTAATTATAATTTCATTTTAAATTACCTTTCCCATGATCAATTTAGTTTGTTGTGGATGGTCTTCTTTATCCAATGCTGTGTATGAATACTTTCATCAATAATATTTTAGTCTCTAAATTTCTAATAACTGCTTGGAAGCCTGTGTAGGTTGTAAGTCAGAACTGTATCTTTCAGACGTCTGTTTCACTGTTATTGCTAATTTATTTTATGCAGTCTCATTTCACTGTTATTGCTAATTTATTTTAATAAATTAAAATGAAATGTCAAAGTAATGATCTGCCTTGTCTTTGCTGATGAGGCAAAAAATGAATTTTTGAAAACTATTGAATTAGGACAGAAAGGAGTGAACTTGGTGAGCGAGAGAACATGGGATTGTAGGAAACAGGAGTTCAAGAGGTCAGCTTTAAAGGGATACCTAGATGTGAAGCTCTTTTAGGGAATTGTGTCAGTTACCTATTGGTTTATCACAGATTACAACAAAATTTAGTGGCTTAGAACGACACATATTTAATCTCTCACTGTCTGTGGGTCAGGAGCCCAGATATGAATTAACTTAGTCTCCTGCTGTAAGATCTCTCACAAAGATGCAATGAAGATGTTGGTCAGGGCTGTGGTCTCATGTAAAGGCTCAACTGTGGAAGTTTCTGCTCCCAAATTTAAGTAGGTGTTGGCAGGATTTGGGTCCTCAAGGGATGTTGGACTGAAGCCTCAATTCCTTACTTGATGTTGGCTAGAAGCTGCCTTTGGGCCATTGTCAAATGGACCTCTCCATCGAGCCCCTTGGCATCTTGCATGATCAGAGGAAGCACATGAGGAGAAAGAGAGAGAGAGAAAGACAGAAAGACAGACAGAACCAAAAAGGTGAACCTTATAATCTTTTATAACCTAATTTTGGAAGCGACATTCCATCAGTGCATTAAAGGCATGTCGCTAGGTCTAGCCCACAGTTAAGGGGAGGGGATGAGACAAAGAAATAAATAACAGGAGGGAGAGGTCATTGAGGAGCATTAGAAAATAAGCCTACCACAGGCACTGTCATGTCATTTTTGTTTTATACGGTATTCCTTAACCATTTTATAAGACACTGCCAAGCACACCATAGTTTTCGGTATCTTCCTGTGGAACTGAATTAATTTGTTACAAATCTTTATGTCATGAATATGAACTCTGTCGTATCAAACACAGTAGTAATTCAGAATTTACTGATCTTCCAGAATAACTTTCTAAGTCACTGTACATGTCTGTATAAAAAGAATTCAAGTCTAATCCAAGTTATGACGAGCTCAGTGAACTCTCATTTGTGCTTTTCAGCTCACATACAGAAACGAATACTTGGGTTCTAGCCAATTAGATTTCTGTTTTTCCCCCATGGAGATTTGAACCCTTGTATTTTAAACTTAGATTTGCAAGCAAGTATTATGTCAAAAGTGTACCTATTATATCTTTCTTCATTAAAGTACAACTTACCACTATGCTGCCCCCAGGTTTTGTCATTTTAACCAGATTCTTTTCAGTTCATTATGTTTATTTCTCTTCACCCTATTTAAAGACCTGTTTGGAGCTTTGGGTAGTACACATATTGCTGCATGTTCTTGTCTTGGCTTACTTGTCAAGCAAAATTGAAAATGTGGCTCTCAGTTCTTTCTAGAATAGGAGCTTAATTAGAAAAAAATATAGACTCAATTTGGATTTGCTTTGCTTTTTTACATTTACAAGACAGTTTTAGTTCCCTTTAACATACATAAATCCTTTACTATAAAGAGCACCTTCTATTTTTTATCACTTGCAATAAAGTACAGGGCAAAATCCAAGACAGAAATGAAAAATTAGCAAAAAATTGGAAACAATAAATATTTCATTTTACTTTCTTTACATTTGTGAATTGATATACAAACCTCAGAAACATATAGGCATGTATCAGAACATTTATACAATTTGAGAAGAATAAAAATGACTTTTCTTTTTCCTAAGAGAGGTTCTCTGTTTGCTGTGCTAGACCCTGCTGAAAAGGTTGTTTTTCTCTTGAATGTTTTACTTGAGAGACAGAGAGAAGAAACACATTTTATTACCTCCCTAAAGATGTAGGGTAAAAGAAATGGTATCACTAAGCAAAAATGAATTACTCTACAAACCCCAAAGAGCATTTTACAAGTTGAAGAGGGTACGGTACCAATTATACTATTATCTCACCCTACTCTCTGGGTGAATAGTCTGAAAGCCTGAAATTACAGTTGATGTTAGATTTCTCGGCTTCATTTGCAAATTGGAGTCATTTTCTTTTTTTGTGAATGCCATAAACACATGTTATATTGTTTAAGAGTAGCAGCCCTTAGTTTGTTATGATATTTTTCTCCTTTTTGTCCCCCATGTCAAAGGACCTTTTTTTTTTTTCTTCTCTTAATTTGGCTTGTTGCAGATTGACGTAATACCGTGTTTCTGAATGATTGGCAATGGTCTTAAGTACCGTTTGCGCAGAGGCTTTCTGGCTTATGATGTGTTAGGAGATCAGTTCTGGAGAAGGTCCTCCAACTGGCCAGATGTGTCCTTTTGGAACAGATTGAGAGGCTGCCAAAACACCATGTGCTGCCAGTACCGGATATTGTAGGGGTGGCTCACCACCCTGTTACCATATTTTCGCAGGTCTTCACGTTGCATAAATAGGCAGCTGTTCTGTATTTAGAGTATAAATGAATCACCAGCTTGCTCTCCCTTGAGGATTTACCTGCAATAAGGAACGACAGTGTTAACCCCTTCTTACCCTCCTCTCTGAACATCACATTTAAACGCGCACTTCGCTCAACCCATTCAGAAGCAAACCCTTATGCATATAAATCACATCTCTCTTGCCAGTTAGACAAGAGAACCAAAAAATGTGCAGTTCACTGGGCTAAAATGGAACACATTTCCTCAGCAGCTAAAGCAGTAAATTAAGCAGCTTATAAACTGAGAGTGAGCAATTTGTGGTGAATTCTTTCTTACTGCACCTTCAGTAGGAGACAGAGTTCTCTAATCTCATAAAAGGCCATGACTTCATTAAGATGGAAAACCATGTTGTTGCAAGAGACAAGAAACGAAAAGCCCTAAAAGTCACTCAGTTGTCTCTCTGGACCGATTTTCAGGACAAGGGATTTTTATTTATTTGGAGAATGACAACCTGGAGACTTGGCCCAACAAAGAAGCAGAGTGCTGACATGGGTCTTATTACAGGACATTAAAGGCAGTTGGTTTGACCTAATCCACATTTGCAGCAGATGATTTATATAACAAGCTAGCACAAGCGGCCCAATTTTGATTTCAAATAGCTTGACCAATTTCAAATAGCTTGACCAATTTATATATATAAAATGTATATGTGTTGATATGTATATATGTGTGTGTATGTGTGTGTATATATGTATATGTGTGTGTGTGTGTGTGAGGGGGAGAGTTGTTTGTTTTACCCCAAGGTACATTGGGAAAAAACTTGTCAGTGTTAGAATATCAAGGAATAGGAAAAGTCAATGCATCTACAAAAAGCAGAGGCAGTTATGTTATATGGTGTAATAGCTGGTTTCAACTACATTTTTTATTGAAATATTGAATTACAATATTATATTAGTTTCAGGTGTACAAATAGTGATTCAATATTTTTATAGATTACACACTGTACAAAGTTGCTGTAAAATATTGACTATATTTCCTGTGCTGTACATTACTTCCTTGTAACTTATTTCTTTTATAACTGGTAGCCTGTACCCCTTAATCTCCTTCACCTGTTTTCTCAACTGCCGTTTTGAATGTTTACCCGATAGTAGATATAGTCCTTATTTGCTAAACAAACCAGCATTCTGCAGTCTGATAGGACCGAGTCATGTCTCCAGGCTTTTCATCTTGCCAGAGGAAGAAGAGTACACAGATAGATAGGTGACATTTGGAGAGCCAGGCATGCCAGATTTTCGGAGGTTACAATGGAGGTCCAACCTGCTGTTCTCCTAATGAAAGGAGGGGAAATTCAGACTGGCAAAACCGCTATAAGAGATATCTCTGCTCCGAATGTCACGCTGCCCAGATGTCGCTCGGCAGGTGGAGATGCAGACAGAATGAAAATGCAGCCCTGTGTATGTGGGTGCTAGTGCGTTGCGAGGGTGAACAATGAGTCTATCTTCGGAAGTGTGATGAAAACAGTGTGGATCTTGTCCATATTCATGTCACAAGAAAGGGCTTTCTCAAAGGAGTTCTCACCCTGCTTCCCCTCCCAGACCACATGCACATGATTTGTTTCAGGGCCTTAAGTATAACAAGTATAACAATTTATTTTAATATGTTTATACATATGTATGAATATGTATATGCTTTGTGAATAGAGAATAGGATCACACCACATAAACAGTTTTCTACGTTGAGTTTGTATTAAGTATCAAAACTATATCATGAATGTTTCTCATCTTATTTCCTTTAGGCTTATCTCATTTTAAACTCAGAATTTATAGCAAAATCATAGAGTTATATCATAATCATAGAGTTAGTCATTTCCCTGTTGGTGAGCACTTAGGTCGGCTCTAAAGTATTTTAAGATGGGCGTGGTTCTGTTCTCAGAAAACACCCTGGCAAATTTTATTAGAGCAAACCAAGCTAAGACTTGAAATTACCTTTTGCAAGAGAAAGCTAAAGTTACTGTCGTTGAGTTTTCTTTTACTACAATTGTTTTTCTTCAGTGTTACGAGATGACTTCCGGCAAAATCCCACAGATGTTGTAGTGGCGGCTGGAGAGCCTGCAATCCTGGAGTGCCAGCCTCCCCGGGGACACCCAGAACCCACCATCTACTGGAAAAAAGACAAAGTTCGAATCGATGACAAGGAAGAAAGAATAAGTGTGAGTTAAATGAAAAAGGACACCTGGAAAGGCTGAATATCAAGCCTTAAAATGGACACATTTTGTTACGCTAGTTATATTATTTACAATATTTTATTAATTATTTATTGTTAATAAAGTGTAGAGCTGTATTTGAGTGCTAATTACTATTTACACTGTATTGAAAGGACTAAAAAAGGGTAACCAAAAATAATAAAGTTGGAATGAGGCTTCGAAGAGACAAAAATTACATAAATCACGTGTATATGATATATTCGTAACTGGACAAATCTGAATATGTAAATATATCTTTGCAGTAGACTATTGATGTCGAAGCTCTTTTGAAGATCTCCAAATGCATCTGTAGATCGTGCGGTACATGAGTGTCAACATGTGAATGACGCCCATAAACCGTATTAACTAAAACATTTCTTTTCACACTACTTTCGAAATTATAAGAGGACATAATTTCAGGTGATGAATATGTCAAGCTCTCTTCCAGTTTTTCCAATGTAATATTTATAACTCAAATATTACCTGAGAATTCATTTCAAAGCTTAAGAGATACAAAGTAAAATCAATGTAAAAATAACTGCCTGGTTCCACAGTTTAATCCTTATAGAAAAATAGTCTGTTTTCAAGGGAAAATAATGATCAGGTTAATCAGTTGGTGAATATTCAAAACAAAACACCCAGAAAATGGTAAAAAGGTAGAGAAGTGGCATCAATGATTTTATTTTCTCAGAGGATCCACTCACCATGTGTATGTGAAGTTTGTGACAGCGGTCCACTGAAATAGTATATACTGCCTCAGCCTTCTGACATTGTTCTTAGTATAATTTTTATACTCAGTGCTGAGCATGAATATGTTTTATTTAAAATAGTGTCTCATTTAATGGAACAAATGAGCCATTTCTATCAAAAAGTGTCTATGCTCTTTAAAAATATCTTATAAATGAGGTATCTATTATTTTCTGTGTCTATTCTCTTTAAAAATATCTTATAAATGAGGTTTTATTCTTATGCGTACATTGTGCTTACATCATAACACAGAACCAGAGAGGCCATGCCAAAGGTCACAACATAATTGATATGGTTCTGACTTGAACTGTTGACACTGTGAAGATCTACAGTGAAAGATATTTTGGTTCCTAATGGTCTGTGCTCGGGTACCAAGCTTATGAAAAGGTGCTCCTGTGCAAGATCTTCTTTTTCACATTTGTAATCATTTAGCTTTTGCTTTGTTACAAATTACCCCCAAAATACTGTGACTTATAACTTTTGCATTTACACTGTGATTCTGTGGGTAAGCTGACAGTTCTTTACTCTGGGTCAGCTTGGTTAATCTTTGCTAGGCTTTCTCATGCTTCTGTGGCTTGTTTAAAGGTGTGCTGGCAGCGGGGATGATCTAGGATAACTTTTCTCTCATGTCTGGCCTTTGACTGCCTCTCAGCTGGCCATCTTGGTTCTTCTCCTCATAGCCTCTCATTTGCCAGCAGGCTAGCTCGGGCTGGTTCCCATAGTGGTCTCAGGGTTCCAACTGCAGCAAGAGAAGGCAAGTGCCTACATGCGAGTGCCTTTCTTTTGGTGAAATGTGGCTTTAGTTCCACTGGTCAAATCAAATCATATTGTCACACTCAGCTTCAAGGGAAGGAGAAATGGCCTCCATGGTTTATAACCTATCATTTATTATGCTGTGCTGCATATAGTTGAGAATAGGTTGACGATCTTTTCTCCCTAAGTAAAAAAAAAAAAAAATTAAAGAAAAAATTGAAAATCCCTCTCTATGACATGGCTAGTTCTAGAGCCTGAAATATATCTGATGAAAATGTACCTTGTTGAGTTTTGTCTGCTTGTGAAGTTAAATATTAAAGGAGGAAACCAGCATATTCTTATCTTATATCTCTTTAAGAACATTCAGTCATTGTAAAGCTAAGATTGTTGAACTAGATAAATAAAAAAACTCAAAATTGAAAAAAAAGCTGTAAGTTGGTGATTCGCTTACTGAAAACCTTATTCTGCTTTCATGTCCTGTTTAACACACAGACATTTTAACATTATTACATTTGTTGATCAAACAAAAATGCTTCTCATTTAAGAAACATTTAGAGACCACCTGTTAGAAGCCAATGGTTTGTACCAAGTCATACTCATCATTCAAAAAAAATTGTTTTTATTCAACCTGAACTCTTCAAAAATTCCCATAAATACAGTTAAGGTGAGTCAAAGATAATTTTAATACTAACAATTGAAATGTAAGCTCCACAAAGGCAGAGATTCTTACTATTTGGTTTACTACTGAATCTCAAAGGCCTAGAACACTGCCAGCCCATAGAGGTACTCAGCAAATGCTCATTGAATTCTTCTGAGTCAATTGGATTTCATCATGTTATCCAAAGCAGATATCTAGTACTCCTTTCTGATGACAAATGTCAATAGAAATTCATTCAACAGAATCTCAGAGTGAAGACCAACCATTAGGGTGTAAGGGGGGCAGTCAAAAGATTCAAAATAGGACCAGGTAAGAGAGAGGAAGACTGCCTTACGGAAGCATTCTCTAAAAAGGGAATACGGACGCTTTTATTGAGGGTGAATTTAAGAGAAATACTGGAAGAGTTTTGTCTTAGACACTCAGCTATTTCTTTTAGAGAAAAAAATGTGCTTACATATTCAAAATTATTTATTAGTGACCTTTCGTTCTCTATTTCTTTTCCTTTCCATTTTATTTCTTTTTTTTTTTTTTTCTTTTCAATTTTACAGATCCGTGGTGGAAAACTAATGATCTCCAATACCAGGAAAAGTGATGCAGGGATGTATACCTGTGTCGGCACCAATATGGTGGGAGAAAGAGACAGTGATCCAGCAGAGCTGACTGTCTTTGGTAAAACTCTCTTTTAAATTTATAAATTGCTATGTATTATCTACTTTTCCTTTGCCTTTAAATATTTTTGCTAATACCAAGCACCAGACCATACAGGGACAGTTACTTATGACTTGTGGTGAGCTCAATAGACTAGAACTGTCTTGTTTTCTGGTTCTGTCTTCCAGATGAAATCTTTGATGTGAAGAAAATTAAATTTTTGAAACATTAACTTACCTACTTTATTCATATGTATTTGTAGGATTTTGCCTTTCATCAGACTGTAAAAAAAAATGTTCTTTCTCAAAACCTATTTGTGAGATTATATCTATTTAAAGTTTATCACTCATTCCATTGTGATGCATTATCAAGTATTTATTATGTGCATGACTCAGGGTAAGATTTTTAAAAATTAGGGAGTGCAGTGTAAAGACATTTCACTTGTTTTCTGCTCTAGAAAATTTCAAATTGAGATATTTGCAGGTTTAGCTCATGATAAAAAGACTAGCTTGCTAGTTATACACATACAATCAAAATTAGAAAAAAATTAATAAACTATTTTGCTATAATATTCATGTTTCTTCAACTTTAAGAATGAAAGGACTCTAGCTAGAGAATTCAGTTAGTTAAAACATGATTAGATCTGTATCACAGAAATAGTGGAGAAAGCATTAGGAAGGAGAAAATTGGAGATAACAAAGATGGCAGATTAAACAAAAGTAAGGAAAATACTACAGGGCAGCTATGGAAAATTGAAAGAGAAATACAAGACAGAAAATTGGGGAAAATGGGGATCCTAAAGATACTGGAACATGGAACATTCCTTTAGAAGACACTGAAGTCCCATTCAGGTAGCTGGGTGGAGACATATATGTATGCACACAAATGTGCTCACATACATACACATGTTTATACACACACATATATATAGATGTATGTGTATATCTATCTATATCTATATATTTGTATGAGTCACTGTTATTCACTATTATTGCAGATATTATGTGAATTTTTTTTTAATGCAAGAGATAATTGTGAATTTTAAATTATTTTTTTTTTTGTGTGCCAGTAAAATAATCTTCTGAATGTGTGTGTAGTGTGATAAGGTCCTATGTCATTACTCCAGAACACACTGAGGTAGCATCAGAATCTGGCACACATCCCTAAAGCAACTTGTTTTGCAATTTGGGATATGCCACCCGTGGTGTAATGGGATCCTGTGCCACGATGCAAAAAAGAGCCCTATTATGATTTCCACTACATGTAGAGTGTTAGATGTGCTTTATGAATATGTACTAGAATACAGGCCTCTCTTTTCAATTGCTCTGAGTACCGGGTAATCTCTGGTAATACTCCTTGTGGATACTAAGCAGCTTGAAGTCCCAAATGACAAAACCAGGATCCCATAATTCATTAAAGAAATTGAATAGTAAAAATAAAACTCTTCAAAGTATGCATGTAAATGTCTGTCCTACAGGAGCTCAGACAAGTATCCGTTTGCCCTTACATTTCATGCAGTTATCTCTGAATCTCAAAATGTGCTTCACTCCATAATGAATAAAATACAGTTTTGCCTGTGAAGATATGAAATTAGTGGTCACTGAACACTAGCATTGAAAACCCACAAATACAGCTATTCTATTTAAAGAAACACTCATCTCTGTTCTTCTGTAGCTACCACCAGCTTCAGAACAGAAAAGTGTTGCATTACAGCAGTATATTGCCTTCAGAAGAAAATTGAAAGGGTTTAGTGTTATTACCCAAGCAATTAGACTTACCAAATGTGACTGTGTTATAACATGTTTACCCTACTTCCTCTAAAAACATGATAACTGCAGGATATCCATAAATATGTCAGAAATTACAGGGGGGACTTCTAAATTATTTTGAAAGTAGCCATAAACCAAAGAGACTGAATTTGTCTACAGGCAGTTTTTCTGGAACAATTGATTTCAGAAGCTGAGAAACGTTTATCTCGTGGTGTGAACTAGTCAGAACTGACCTAAGGGGTAATAAGTACGATATTAAGTTGAGGGAAAAACTAAAATTCCATAATTGATAAGGAAACAGTATCCAAACCTAGAAATAAAAAGAACAGTGATGATCTAAATCAAAGTGTGGCAAGTATTGCCTGAGAAAGACCCCTCGCGTACCTTGATTCCCCAATTCTCAGAGAAAATAAAACAACTAGTGTGCTGCAGATAAGGAGGACTTCTTTATTTTTATTTTGGTGCCCCATATCCAGAAAATGTTTTCGAGTAAACCTATTTGTATCTCATCGTTGTTAGATATTCTGTTTCTGGTGGGAGGTTTATAAATACTGGTTAGTTACATTTTACCTCTCCTCTAAATTCTGTTTTCATCTAGCAACAATTCTGCCTTTAAAACTTTGGCTACTATAACAGCTCTGTACTCTTCCCAACTCAGTCTTTAAGATATGAAACTTATAATATTTAAGTAACTGAAAAAGTAACTGATAATATTTAACTGTTCGAAAATATAATTCACTTATAATGACAAGGAAACCGATGAAAGAGATAAAGGGTCTTTACCAATACAATGGCATCTGCAAGTATTTTGATAGAAATACGTATAAGTTGTTTTAGTTTGAAAATTGCAAATTATGCTTTAAAAATTCGCCCTTTAGAAAAAGACATAATCAGTGTGACAGTTTTCAAAATGTTACTCTGCCATACTCTGTGAATCATTCTTGCTGTTTGTTCTTCTTTAATATGTGCTGACCATAAAATAACATCCTAGTTAAGTGGCAGTACCAAGTCTAAAGATTAGAAGTAGGCATCATAGTGTAGAAGGACACTAAAATCCGTGGCACAGTCTAGATGTCTTCATAAAGAATACTTCCTAGCAGTTTACGCATGTTAATTAAATTCCAGAACTCCTGAAGACAGAGAAACTAGAGTTGAAGTACATACTTAAATTTCCAATTATGGTTAGATTTGGGGTATCTGTTCTCTAGAAGTTAACTGTCATTGAAAAACAACCAAAAATAAGAATTTTTTCCCTAATGATTTTTAAGTGTTTATAAAAATAATACATGAGAAAAGATTTTATGTTACATTTCTAGTAGACATTAGAAGTATCACAAAACTTGTAATACAGAAATACCTTGCAACCTCCCCTCCTCCCAACACACATACACATACACACACACACAGGTCATCTTTGAACATTCCTGGAAGCCTGTTTTATCTTTTTCTTCTGGGATTTATTTCCATATTTCCATGTGCTTATTCTGCAGTTTTATACATTGTTTTGACCTCTTATTTTAGAAGAGGATGATTTGGCCCACTTATACTCCCTTTCCCAACTTCTCACCTGTAGTTTCCCTTCTTTTTGTCTTTTCGGTATGTTGACTTTAGACACATTGATTCTATTAATATTTAGAATTTAAGTTATTATAACTTTGTAAATATTGACTGTGAGCCAAGTATTATGCTATTATAATGGCATTACTTTTCTGGCACTGTATTTTGTCTTCTTTGAATTAATAATAAATCCAGTTTTCCTTTTACTTCTGTTTATCTATACCTGTCATGAATTCTCAAAATCTTCAACAGGTTTAAAAAAATCTCTAAATTCTACTTAGCTATTAAGTCTGCTCTTGCTACAGCCTTCTTGGAGGCCTCAGACTTTCTGCCCAGTCCAATCAGGCTGGATTCTGTTTAGATCTCCCCCAGAAACTTCATTCTGACATTCGTCTTCCCTTTCCTCTGATGCTGGATACCCTGTTTCCTATATCCTGTATTTTTGTTGTTGGTGGTGAATTCCTATATTCAGAAGAGTGTTTCTCTCCTGATTCTCCTTGAGTAGAGCCGAAAGCCCATTCCAGACCAAACTATCATTATACAATCCAAAACTTAATGGATACTTTGGCTGGTTATAGTATTCAAGTTTAAAAAAATATTTTTGCCCAGAATTTTAAAGTTGCCACTTCAATATCATTTTGCTTCCATCACTACTCTTGAGGAGTCTGCTGTACTTTTGATCCCTACGTGATCATTTTTCTTTTTTTTCTCTTTCCAAACTTTACTTAATACCTTCTCTTTATCCCATGAGTCTGAAATATTTCAATAGTATGCCTCGGTTTGGCACATTTTTCTTTTACCAGTTGGACATTTTGTGAGCAATCTCAATCTAAAAACACTCTGTTCAAACAATTCAGTGAAAATACTGTCCATTTTTTCTGTTCCATTTCTCTATCAAGCATAAGTTCATTAATTAGATGTTGAATACCCTAGATCTTTCTTGTCTTGAATTATTCCTTATTTATAGCATCTTGTTCTTATTTCATGGATATTTTAACTTCTCTTGCATCCCAGGATTTTAATATTATTCTTTTTGCTTTTTAATAAAATTTTCTTATGAGGCATCCCTGCTTTTCTTTTAAGTTCCTTTTCCTGCCCTCTCACCTGCATTGTTCTGTCTTTTACCCTGGAGGCTTTCTTCAAATGGCAAGCAATCTGTTGTTGTTCATTCATATTTAATTGCTGTTCACTAAAAAGACTATTGGAAACTGTGTCAACTGATGGCTTTTTCACAGTGGGATAATCAGATTGGGAACTAACTATTTTCTTCGGGATGAGGATAGAGGTTGGGGCTGGTGATGTTGATATTCAGTTATTGATTGAGAGATAATAGTTGATTGCTTGAATGTAGTTGAGACAACTGTGAGACAGAGCTATGAGGGAAGAAATCTCAGAACTGAACCTTAGGAAATATCTATGTTTTACTGATAACTTGTGGCCTTCATTTACGAATTCGAAACGTAAGGTTTTATTAAAATCAAGATGACTCTGAAGAGCAATTTAGTTCTTTTAAATAATAGTAACTTGCAAACTTTAAAACAGCAAAATATTTCTTATTTGTTCACTTATTTACTAAATATCTTTTGAACACCTACTATGTGCCAAGCTCTAAGTGTTTAAATAGAGGAGGGAAATGCATAGACAGGTCCCCTGCTTTTCCGCATGACCTTCAGCATGACTGATAATGTTATCAGCAATAACATGAAATAACATGAAACTTTGCCTCTAAAACATGGTGAGAAAGGCTTTTTCTTTTTCCCTCTGAGAACATTTACCTATGTTTGTTTTTGCTTCACAGGATGGTTTCTCTCAAAGAAAATTCTTGGCAAGAAAAGAATTTAGTGCAGCCAGGATTTATTTAATCAGTCAGGCAGACTGAACATTATCATCTAGTCTGTTTTGGAAGGGCGCAGTAATTCACATTCAGTGGCTATCATAACCCCCTGCCCCTTACACATACCCTTTTAAATAAAAGGAGACATACTAGGACTAGCCATCTGACTTTCCAGTTTAATAGACAGTAGTGGGTGGCAGATCCTTCTGGGTCAGCTGAAGTTAAGATAAGGTTTACAAGCAGTGGTTTAGGTCTCATGTGCTTTTACTGCATAGCTTTGGTCGTAAAGGACTCAAAGGACTCTACCTATATAATTATTGCCATAATGCTACTTTTATAATGTCAAGCAAAGTTTATTTTTAAATTAAGATTGTCCTAGTAATAGCTGTCACGGCACACAGCCTTTGCCAATTTTACAGCCATATTCAATGACTGAATACAGTTGAAAGAAATTTGTTCTCTGGGCACTTAATTTCCTTCATTGTAG
The DNA here is from genome assembly GCF_030028045.1 of Hippopotamus amphibius kiboko. NCBI lineage: Eukaryota > Metazoa > Chordata > Mammalia > Artiodactyla > Hippopotamidae > Hippopotamus > Hippopotamus amphibius. The sequence goes on along the minus strand of NC_080195.1, from coordinate 87,091,602 downwards.
TGTGTAAGTAAGAAACTTAAGAGATATTATGCAACCACACTTCAGATTTATGGTTTTGGGGTTAAGTTGAATATTTTGCTTTCTGAGTATTATTGACGTAACTACAAGGAGACTTGGCACTTGATTTTATTACAGTTGCATACAAAGTTGGATTTTCCACAATGCCAATTTGGAACTAAATTTACCTGACTACTTGAGAGCTGTACTTTACATAGTACCATGCTGCGAAACAACACTACTGTCTCAAGAGAGATTAACCATATAAGCAAGCTATGCAGGTGATTCAAATCCAGTTAATCTCACATAAAAAAATGTTAATTGCATTGGCAAAGACATTGCCTCTGATCACTCTATGGCTATATAATTAGGGATCAGGCCATTCAGAGAAACTCTAATCTAATTGATAAGCAGTCAGCAAATACCCCTTGAGATTTCTCCCCCGTGTTTCAATATGTGATCAGACGTAAGGTGATAACATGGAAAAATCAGTGACCTTACTTTGACATCCCTTAAAATTAGGTTTGCTTGTTAGTCAGTAGTTCAAGATGTTTCATGTATATTTATTTCAGTTGTCCAGAGCTTCGTGGAGTACAAACTTCACAGGGCATTAATGGGTTTTGAATGTGGTCAATTATCGACTTGCCCGGTGATTCTCTTGTCATCTTACTTTCTAATCCTTCTAACTACATGTATTTGCAGATGATTTTGACACAAAACAATAAACCCCAAGATAATTCCTTGTAATTTTTGTAATTTGTGTCTGAAAGGGGTGTGGCTTTGTGTTTGACTTATAACAGTAGGCTCTGCAAAGGCAAAGCATTTAAAAATACATTTCTGCCTGTACAAGTGCTTTAGTCTTTACTACTCAATATTTTTGATTCTCAGATTTTCTGGAAATAAAGTCTAGTTAAGGAAACTGAAAACAATTCTTACCAAAAAAAGTGTTTCCATTTAAATAAATGTTTAGCAAACATACGGTTTTTAGCACAGTTTTTTGTAGGCTGTTAAAGTTACAAAGTAGAAGATGAACTTAATATAGTTAGCAGAAAACAATTGAAATAATGAATAACACAATTTAGAGATAATTGCTGCATCAGGTGCTATGGAAATTCTCAGAACAATTTTTTAAAAGTTGTGACCAAACTCCAATGAATTGGTAAATTTCTATGTTACTTTGTTGGAAGGCGCAACCTCAGGTATACTCAGGTATAAAACCCTTTCTGATGCGCCATGCATATGCAAATGACTTTCTTCTGTGTTATTCTTTGCATTGTCCTCTTTTTTTTTATCAATTGAATTGCATTTTCCACCACAAACCAATGTTAGGCTTCCAAAAATTCTATACTACCTAGTCGCCTGTGGTTATCTAGTTGCTAGGCAACTACACTCTGCTTGAGGGCAAAAGAGAATAGAGAAAGTTCATTGCAAAGTTCGCCACCCCTACTGAGTTCATCAGAACAGCAGCAGGAAATCCCATATCTTTTTTCCTTCTTGAAATTATAAATCAGATGCTTCCACGTGTCTCCATACAAAATAGTGGGGCTTAGAACCAGTAGGATAACCAAAAAATTCCTTAAGGACCCTGATGGATTCTCCTAGACAAAGGGACAACTTTAGTTTTGTGGCAACTCTAAGATAAAGTTTGCCCTTTGAGTTAATTATACACATATGTTGCAATTTTGTGACTGGTAGCAGGTTAAAAGAAGCATACAAAACTTTGCCTGAAAATATTCACGTGTATCTTAGTGGAACTAATCATATATGCTTATGCAATTTATTTTGTAGTTCGCATCATGCCATGAAAATTTTCCATGGTAGATAGCATTAACATCCCAATGTATGAATTTGCCACAATTTTTCCTAAAATCCCCAATTTTCCAATACTGCCAGCATTACTGCAACGTTGTACCTGTCTTTTGTTGCAGCTATCAATAATCAAATTCATTATTCCGTGTTATTTGTATTGTGGAGTGTGTGCAAGTAATGACTGTTTTGGTTCTTTTCCAATACTTACTCTTTCCTTCTTTTTCTTATAGATTACTAATGTTAGCATGTCCATTTTGTTCCCAATGGTAATAGGCATGAATTTAGTATATTACTTTTAAAAAATAATTTTTGCATTTAGTTTCTGATAAAATATCTTCATCATGCTTAAGAAGTTTCTCATGAGTCCTTTATTTAGAATTTTTTTAATCTAACAGGTTCTCTGTCTACAGCTGTGATCATATTTATTTTTTCCTCTCTATTATGCAAGTAGCCTCCTTTTCCATATTAATTAAGAATGCATTTGACTTCAAGTAACAGAAGGCTGACTAATAATGGCTTACGTGTAAGGGTCTGTTTTTTTCATATCTGCCATTTCTGTGATGAAGGGATCTACACACTCACACACCATATCCATACGTTACCTGCCACTTTTTTCCAGTTTGCTTAATGGAAATTTGAGGCTCTTTCTAGATTTTCCTCCCACATCACCCAGTTCTAGTATCTCTTCATTCTGCTCCCTTTTCCATTTCCCTAGAACTACTGTGCCAGTTTTAAGCTGAAATAATTTCTTACAATAACTGCTTGACCTATTTCACTGCTTCATATTCTCTTCTAATTCACCTTTCACAGATCTGCCAACACGAGCTTTTACAGATGCTTATTAAAAATGGTGCCTCCTTACTTAAAATCATTCAACAGCTCTCTACACCTTTAGGTTAGAGCTCACGTTCCTTGACATGGCGTACAAGGCCCATCATGGTCTCACCATCTACCAACGAACTAGTTTCATCTCTCACCACTTTTCTGATGAAACCAAGCTCCTGGCTCTTCCCCAGCTACCAAGCTTGAAACCTGGCATAGGAGAGGCTGAATGAATGAGTGGATGAGAGAAAGACCTCTCTTAGCTTAGCTCATGCATATGCCAAGTTGTAGGACAATTCTCCCTTTAAAATTGGAGGGAGCAGGAGGGATAGCCTGACAGGTGATTTCTCAATCATTAGTGGTATCAACAGTGGCTTGGCTCTCTTTTAATATTGGGTTATTGCAGCTTTTGGGTGAGCTGGATGAATATCCCTAAATGACAGCAAAGAAGACATCCATCCTGCTTTCTATGCTAATGACTTATCTTTTTTCTGTTAATATTCCAAACACTTATAAGAAGATACTGATCCTGTTGCCTGTATACTGCCAAAAACAGTAGCTCAATAGGGACTATGCCAGCACTAAAATAGTTGTTTGGCGCACAAAGTGTCCAGTGGTCAAAGGATAACACTAAGTAATTCTATCCAACTTCCAGATTTATCCTGTGGTTGAAGTGGCATACTAATTGATGCTAACCACCTAAAATCTTTTGAAGCAAACTTTTTCTCTAAGTTTTTGTGGATTATTTCTAAATCCTGCATTAAAAAAACCTCTCCATGATAAAGTCCCATGAGCCTTGTCTTACGGCTTGGGGTTTTGGGGCCCCAGTGTACAGACACTTGAGCACGTACAAGTCTGTGTTTAAATGAAATTTTGATCCCTACTGTCAGCTTCACTGTGAAGGGACACAGTTGTCTTCCTTCTGAATACCGATGATGGTTGACTTTATTTTGCAATAAAATATGCTTTTGTAGCTTATACATTTGTTTTATAAATATGGGTCTTTATTTAGTCAATAAAATCATATACTTCCAGTCTATACTCAACATATGTTATTTGATGTGATTTATTTTCCTCAAAGATTTCTTGCTAAATATGTTTCAGTTTTGGTGCCACTGTATTCACATTCTTAAATTGGATTTGAAACTAAAGTTCTAAGTGACTAAATATGGCCATATGGCCAGATAAATTGTGTCAACTCCCTACGGATTTCATTTTTTTTTTCCCTTGACTTCTCTTTCTACTTCAATAAGTAGCAATTTGGACTTACCTATGATTGAGAGACATGGGCTAATAAAAATTTAAGTGGTGATTTTTTCTGGATCAGAATCAGATAATTATAAAAAAAGAGAGGAAACTAGACAAGGAATTGAAGTGTTTACAGATATTAAAAGTACATTTTGTTTTATACTTCTCTTCAGTAGTAAGATCTTATGGACAGGGATTTATTTTTTTCCAGGTTTTATTTAGAAGAGTACTAGAATGCAGATTAAAAGTGCTAGGTACAGATTAACAACAACAAAAAATAAAGGACAGAAACACTAAAACAGAATGCTAGAGAAATAAACATAAACGTTAAGTAAAGGAAAAATGGGCAAATATCTGGAATACTTAGGAGAAGATAATTGGAAGTAGCCTTAGAATATTATGTATGACAGTAAATAGTTTACAGTAATTAATAATGATAGTGTTTTTTATTTAAGAAAAATCAAATTGACAGATTTTTTTTAAATTTAAGACACAAAAAAATCAAGTAGACAGCTTTCCATATATGAAGTGAACATATTCATGGGAATATTGCATTCTTATCAAGTGGATAGCCTTAGTGAGAAAATTTAGATAATACTCATCTTGTGGTCAACTTTTGTAGTTTTCCCTAGCATTCTTGATGGTATATTAATATTTGTCTCCCTTTTGATATTTTCCATTAGTTTCAACTTTGTTTCCCCACTCTGAGTCATTATAATAGATTAAGATAATCATCTCTTTCCTTGTTTCTGTGGAATTCATTGTTCAGATTTTTTATGACAAGTTCCACATGACAGAGCTCAGAAATTCACAGAAGAATCAATTTAATATTTTCCAACAGATTGTATGGATTTATATACAAACCGTAGCTATTTATGTGTTCCAAAAATATTTTATTTTATATAATTACATTGGATCCGTAAGGCCTTATCAAGACATAATTGAGCTATAAAATTAGGTACCTATGTACCGAAAATAAACCACATATTTTCTATGCTTTTTTCATAATGCACTTAAAATATGCACAACATTCATTTTATTTTACTGTTTTTTGTTTCTTTGTTTTTCCCTAAGAACGACCCACATTTCTCAGGAGGCCCATTAACCAGGTGGTGCTGGAGGAAGAAACTGTAGAGTTTCGTTGTCAAGTCCAGGGAGATCCTCAACCAACTGTGCGGTGGAAAAAGGATGATGCAGACTTGCCAAGAGGAAGGTAAGAACATCACATGGGTGGAAACTTGGTAGATAACCATTGAATAATTAGAAAAGAAAAAGAGAGCCCCAGGTATACCACCAAACACTTATATCCTGGTGTATTATTTTGACACATGATTTTTATATATGAAAGCCAGGTATCTGCTGTTTTATATACTGAAGTCCTCCAGGCTTTTGATGTCACGCTTTCATTGAATTTTCACATAAATGCCTGACCCTTCACTCCATCTATTATCCCCCAATATCAAGGATTCCTGAAGCACTCTCTTTCTCATGACCCCGTCTAGGTTTGCCATTCTGTTCCTGCCGAATTCCTAATGACCCACCCACCCTAACTGCCCCCTTCAATTACTGCTCTGTTGCCATGGCTGACAAAAGAGCTGTTGGGTGTAGTGGACTGTAAGGTGTGCAATAAATGAGAGATCTCATCCAATGCAAAAGTGAAAAGGCACATCACTATCCACATAGGGAATTTTACACTTAAGGACTTCCTCTCACTTTCTCACTTGCCATCTCTTCATGGAGACCTTCTCTTCCAACTCTTTCCTGTTCTTATCACCAAACCGCAAACTCAGTCTCTCAGCTCTCTAGGGTAAGTACAGAAATGCTTGTCATCTTTTATAAAAAATAAATAGAAAACATTTTTGTAATCTGAATTCTCCCAGGACCTTGCTTTTTATGATCAAATAAATCATTCGAGTATTTTTTTTCTGTGTAACGAGTTTAGCTAAAATTCGTTTTGCCTTCCTCCTAGACCTGCCTTCTGAAACTACAGCCATCACACCTACTGCAATCATGGTCTGCAAAAAAATTTTCAGTTCCTGCTTTTTTGCTAAGTTTCTTTACTAAAAAAGAAATTAGGTTTCATTCAACTGACTGAAAGTAAACGTGCTTTCACAGAAATCACATTGCGTTTTTTTGTGCTTTCACTGGCACTGCTATCGGTTCTTTCCTGAATTTATACACTCATTTCAAAATCTCAGTTTTACATATCCCTAGGTGTATGACACTATACTTTCTAAAGTCACATTACCAACAGCACTGACTTCAAATGGACCAAATATTTTAAATAGTGGGAGGTTCTTTGCAATCTATAGGAATGAGACAAGTGAAAATTTTAATTTGCTTAGCTTTTCAGCATAAATAGGAGAGGAAGTTGACACTATGTTTCCTTTCTCCCTTTACTGTCAGACATCTAGTTTTAAAGAACGTTATTAGGAGAGGTTAATGAATGTGAGCCTCCTCAAACTTTCTCAGTGGAGAAGCAGGTTGAAAAGCAAGTAGAACTGTTGGAATTGAGCTGTTAGAGTCCATCTTCTATATATACTCAATAACTTTCCGCAAATTTTGAGCGCACTTCATGTATAATTTTAAAATGTTGATGTAAGACTAAGAGATTAATTATATAAATCAGTGTAGACAAAGATTAATTTCAATTACTAGAAATAAACAGCCTGTTCATAAAAAATCTTTCATTTTGGGATAATTTTGGATTTACAGAAAAGTTACAGCAGTAGTACAGGGAATTCCCATATACCCTATGCCCAATTTCTCCTATTATTAACATCTTACACAACTGTGAAAGATTTCTAACTCCTAATAAGCAAATGCTGATACATGATAGTTAAAGTTTATATTTTATTTTGATTTCATCAGTCTTCCTTTTTCTCCAGGATCCTATCTGGGGTATTTTAGTGGATATTATAGGATATTGCATTAAGTCGTCATGTTTTCCCTGTCTCCTCTGTCCTATGACAGGTTCTCAGTCTTTTCTTGTTTTTATGACCTTGACATGTCTTAAGGTATCCTAAGACTGTTCTGGCCAGGTATCCTAAGAATGTTCCCCGAACTTGGATTTGTCTAGTGTTTTCTTATGATTAGACTGGCCTTCTGGGACTTAAGGGAGAAAGCCACGGAGAATGCCCTTTTTGCACATGGCTTTCATAGGTTGCATGATATTCACATTATATCCCTGGTGATCCTGCTATTTTTAATCATTAAATAGGGTCCTATTGACAAAAGCTGTAAAAATAGACAGTTGTAAGGGTCTATTACATTTTAATGGGCCTATATCTTTGAATTAAGATAAAATGCAACTTAAGCCCCATTTGATTTGTTCCCAGATTGCTCTAGGTGTTAGGTCATAAACCTGACAACTTTATTTGCCACAGTGTTCTCCAAATCTTGTCATATTCATTTGCTTCAGAGCTCAAATAATACATAGAAATCAAACAGCATTAAAACTACATATTTAGAATGTTTGATATAAAGGCCTCTAAAGACGAAGTTGAAATTTTTCAAAATCATACCTCTACTAATGTCCCTTAAAACATTTTGTAGGTTTGTCCTCTTTATTCTTCTGTTACTGGCATGATATGACTACAGTGCTTTGTGTGACCAGATAAATATTTTTAAAGTATTAGGCAAATGGAAATGCTGTGTAAGCTTTAAATTGTATGTTAGAAAGGCTTAAAGCAAGGATCAGTGCAATGTAGAAATTGAGGTCAGTATTTTTATCATGATAGAAACCATGTAATTTTTCTTGAAATCTCAATCTTTAAATGGTATTTCAAAGAAGCTTATTCAGCCTTAGATTTGTATGTATTAGCATAAGCTTCACTTATGTATAATGAGGGGGAAGGAGACCTCTTTGCTTGGTGAGGAATAACAGTAATGACTTAACCAACCATAGCTTAAATCAACGACATTGATTCTATTACATTATTTAGGTCTCAGACTCGGGAGATGGCCATTGTTCTTGTGTAAGCAATTGTGTGGAGTGGTGTGGAGGATGACATTTCTTTGGCTTAACATTTCATGCAATTTGAATAAGGTTTGTGTAGTAGTTCATGCTTAACACATGTATAGTAAAGCTTTGCAGGGCAGCTGCATAGCCTGTAATTACTACGTAAGTAATATGTGACTATTTTTCTTTTGGAGACAAGAAGAGCTTTTCAATTCAAGTTTAACTTTATGAAATGCTGTGATAGCTATTTAAACTTTCAACCCAGAAGAAGATATCTGTGCCAACCTTTCAGGAACCACAGATGAATTAAGGAGTATTTTTTTCTTGGCTGTGAAAATATTTTTTAAGTAGTACCCGTATACCTCTTGCTTTGATTTAGCCCTAAATTTCTGACCTTTCTAAGTAACTATTGTTAATGAAATTGCAACTTATCATTGGTGAGTTATTTTAAAGGCATTTTTTGATTAGATCAATGTTTCGGTGAGGTTGGTAAATGGCAGCTCCCAAGTCTAACAATAACCCTGATGCCTAACCAGGGAAAAGTTATTTATTTAGACATTTTCCATATGACAAAGGGACAAAATAGGAAGGAGCCTTCCTTTTATATATGCTATTGTTAAAATGTTAATTGCCTGTGTTATTCCACATTTGTGTGCCCAGTTGGAGTTTGGAGCAGAGAAAGGTGTATTGCAGGGCCAAGCAAGTAGACCGGTGTCTCATGCCCTAAAAAACTCCAGCGCTCCCTGAAGGGGTTCAGCAAAGCATTTTTAAAAGCCAGGTGAGGGAGGGGGGATTGCAGGGTATGTGATCAGCTCACGTACAGTTCTCTGATGGGCTGATGGTGAGGTAACAGGGCATGTCACAGGGTTAACATTGTCAGTTCTTAGGCTCCAGGAGGCCTGGGGCTATGTGCTCGTGGTCATCTAGCAGTCAACATCTTCCATTTGGTAAGGGTTCTTCACATCTGTAAAGCAACTCAGGAAATGTGCATCAAATACTGTTGTCTAGGAAATTTGGAGAGGAGCTAAAGCAGAGGATGTGGGGGAAGACGTGTAGGCCCCATCGGGTCCTGCTGGGTTACACTTGCAGAAATGTATTACAGTACTGCTGTTTCACAGTTGAAGCTTTCAGGAAGAAAAGCGGTCACTGCTTTTTTTTGTGATTGTGCCAAGTATCAATATCTTTTTTTCCAGAGAGTCTCAATACGTATGTGCTCAAATAAATCAAAACTGGCTCATTTATTAGGGACAAGAATTTTACACACTATTGTGAAAATAAAGTGCATGGGGGAAAAGAATGAGGAGATAAGGGAAAGACATTTTGTAATTTATAATGATTATATGTTTTAAAAACACCAGTTTTTCAAGGCATAATTTAAATTGTAGAAGAAACACTTTGAGTTTTACTTATGTTTATTAAGTAATTGTATTTATAATGTTCATCGATAGTCTGTAAAAGAGAAGTCACTTTAAGCAAGGTAAGTATGCTGTTATTGATAATTTTTTATGTTATGTTAATTAAATTGAGTGACGTAGGAAAGTATTCACATACTGAATACATTAATGAAAGTTAAAACTGAAGTATTCTGGTGTCTTGCTTGGGTGCTACATCTTTTTTCATTCTCAGGCAAACCTAGAGCTTTTTGCAAATTAGTATTCTTTTGATAATCAGATGCTTTCAACATATCTTTTTGCAAAAGTGTTTCATGTGATGGAAATTGCCAGTATTTATAACTGAGGCAATGTTGCATCATAGCATAGGAATATTGTATATGTTTTAATGTAAAAAAATATATATACGCTGAGGCTTTATGAAAAATAGCATGTATTAATATAAAAGAAACAATACCTTACATTTACAACCAAAGATATAACAATGAAATTGAAATATACCAACACTATAATATTCTGTTCAATTTAATATTTGTGAGGAGAATAAAAATATCTCTTCTCCGAATATGGATAAGAAGTAGTATGATTAACTGTGTTTTCTTATCTGGGCTTGTCAGTACAGTTTGCATTTTAGATAATTATTATCAGTATTTTAAAGGACTATAAACAGGAAATTTAACATCTTGCACCAATCATATATCAGCATATCACCATTAGTTCCAAGGTATTTTCTATTACACTTTTATTTATTTTCTAAACTAACTCTGAAGTGACACTAACTTCCTCAATAAGGATCTAGAGTAGAGAAAGGAATGTTCATAATAGCTTGTCACAGAAAAAAAGAAATAAAATATGCCATTTACATTCTTATGTATGCCTGTGAATTCTAAATGCAGTTGATGGCTTGCACATAGTGGATATAATTCATGAATATTTCATAAAAATAGAAAAGGGACTAGAGAAAAAGAGTTCAAGATATATAGTGCAAAATTCTATCAATTTTCCTGAACCAACTGACAAATTCCTTTTTCTAAAGTGCAAGTCTATTTTAAGAGAGACTTTTTAGAGTTCTTAGTTCCATGAAATGTGAGATTCACATAAATACATGATTCCTTAAGAAAAGGAACTGAATAGAACCACTTATAAGTCCCCTTTTTGTGGCATTTTTACACTAAGTGGCTCTTTTCGCTTAGCCCTGGAAAATATTCTTATATTAATTGTTTGGAAGCTTCATTGTTTAGAGCATGTGCTTCTGGGATGCAGAGATGCTGAACAGGTGCTAAGCTACCCTGCTGAGGAGATAGCCTTCTTCACATACAGTGTGTGTTTCAAGGACATGTGGTAATTTGGGCTCATGATAAATAACCACGCTGATTAGGTTGGCTGGTCAAGATTGGTCAATTAAAGTGGTTTTCAAAAAAGAAGGAAAAAAACTGAGAGCAGGAGAAAAGCAATGTATATAAATATTGTATGTGACATTTGAAAAAATAGACTGATCCCCAAGATTCAGAAATATAAGAAAAAGTATAAATGAAAATTGTATGATTTTTCGGCTGTACAGATGTCTTAGCCATTTCTGCTTGAAAAAAAGAAAAAATTAGAACTGCCTGGACCATTTTTGTGGGATCTTTTAATACAGCAACCAATAACATAAAGAATATTTAGGTCATTGTCAGGCATGTTGGAATTTAACCTTGTTCTGACACTGATCATTTATCCCTTTAGTTATACTCACATGTTCTGGAAATGATGTTCAACAGATTTCTCTACCACTAACTAGGAGTGTAACCTTGAAGAAGCTATTTAAACTCTTTGTGTTTTACATCCTGAAGATATGGACCAGCAATGCAGTGGGACTAATGATTAACTTACGCTTTGACTCATTTGTACAGGGTGAATAATTATGCCATCCATTCTAACTCAAAGCGTTATTAAAATGATATAACTAATTCAGAGCTCTGTAAACACTGTACAGTGGGTGCCCATAACAGGTCCCTCAGTTATATAAATCCAACTGATTCGTGGTATTTATTAGTTATGTAGATAACTACAAAGAAATTGTAGTTAATGCTAAATAAAAGAGCATATAATTTTCATGAAATAATCACACATTCTCCTCTCTCTGGCCAATTGATTTCCATAGAAACACAGAAAATATTATTGACTTAAGAGATATCACTTTTTCTTTTAAATCATATGGATTTATTTATAAATGTTGCCAGCCAGTTTGTCAAGCCTAAAAGTTGCCACCCTTTCCTCTACCTCTGGGAGATTGTACGTGGTCTAGATATTATATTCTAGTCCCAGTGTAATCAGTTATCTGGGTTGGGAACTTCAAATTTCACACATTACCTGGTATCCTTTGTTTACTGGTAATAAGAAAACCACCATCTTTCATAATCTTTGTAAGAAGATTATGTAATGATTAAAGCATGTATTATTGGAGGACTTACAATTTTCCATGCATTCTTCTAAATGATTTTTGCATATGTTAATTTCATTATTTTAAAGCATAGTGTTCAAGCATATTACTCCCATTTTAGGGATGTGGAAATAGAAGCTTAAAAAAGTTAAGTTTTCAAAGACACAAATTAATATGTGTTAGGGCCAGAACTTGACTTAGAATCTGTCCAACATGAAACTGTATTTTAAACTAATGGGCTCTATAATTATGTGATTATGAATTGTTTATGGAATTGAACCATTTACAAATTTTACATTTTAGATAAAAGTTTAGATAATTGGTTAGAAACACTATATTATGAATAACTTTAAAGGAATACTGTTAAGGGTAGCTTTTAGACCAATTTCATAACCTGCATATAAAATGTCCCAGTGCTTCGAAAATCTAAATTTGGACGAGGTCAAGCTTCCCTCCTTGGAAGCTGAAAATATAGATTTTGTTTATAAACAGAATTAATTAGCAATTTTCAGAGGGATGCCAAAATGGTACTTTTTGTGTGTTTTCATCAAATAGGTGCTAATAGTTGCTGTTAACACAAAACTAATTGCCACCTAGGGTGGGGAGTGCAAGTTGCCTCTTCCTGTGACCACACTGGCCCATCTGTTGAGAATCTCTGCTCAGGAACAATGCAGGAACTGGCATGCAATTAGGGTTCTGGCCAGTGGTCAACCAACAAGCTGGGACCACTTGGAATAAGAAATGCCTTGAAGTCAGAGATGCTCTGCTGTCCATTAACTGGCAGCTCTTGTGTTGTGTGAGGGCAGAGCCAAGACCAGGTGCCAGTTTGCAGAGCAAAAGGATCTGCCTGAGTGCCACCTGTCATTGGCATGTGAGTGTTGTCCCACCAGGAGCCACAGCAGGTGTGTTTCTTCCATCAAAGTGTGGCATGTTAGAGCATTCAGCTAGGCTAAGGTCAGGACCAGGGCAACATTTTACCTTAGTCTGAATAGAAGGACAAGCCAAAGGCTTACCAGGAGATAGTCGTCATATCACACTGTATCCCAAGGGTGGATATGCTGGACATCTATCATTAGAGACACTCTTTCTCATAGCTGGGTTCTTACCTTAACTAAATAAAATGTAAAAAGGAAAGAATTATATAATTGACTGTATCAACACAAATCCTTGCCTTTATAAGACAATTTGTGGTTAGAATCACTTAAATGAATTAATTACTCCACGGACTTTTCAAATTAAGATAGAGTTCTGCTTGGTTTTTTTTTCTGTTATTATTCTTAATAAATTAAATAGTAATGTGGAGCTGTGAGGTTAACTAGAATTTAGGAGATCAACATTCTTATCCCAGTTCTGTCATAATGCGTCATTATTTTAAACAATTTATATTACATGTCTGAATACCACAGTCCACATCTGCAAAATGTGTAGGTTGCATTGCATGGCTTCTGCAGTACCTTTAAATTCTGAAATGATACAAATCTATGAATGGCAAAATGCAAAATGACAAAAAATATAATACCTTTTATAGGAAAACACCCCTAAGATTTAAAGTGAATGAGCCTCGAAAGGAATATTAAAATCACCCATATACCAGTTACCAATGGCATCTACTTTTTATGTTTTGCATATATCTTCTCAGATTTCTACATGTAAATGGGCTTTTTTTTAATTCAAAATTGTTTTTGATCCTGAATGCTCATCTAAAAAGTCTATATAAAACTGTTTTAAAAATTTATTAGACTTTATTTAAAAAGTCTAGTACCGATTCAAAAGTTTTTTTAATTGTATTTTCCTTTCCCATAAATATAATATTAATAAATTATATTTACATAGTGTTTATTGTATATCAGACCTACGTTAGGCATTTTACATTAATACACTTATCCTTAGGACATGATGTAAATACTATTATTATTCCAATATTCCAAATGGAAAAAATGAGGCATAATGGGGTTAAGTATGACAAAGTCACTTAGTAAGGTATCTAAGATTTCTGGCTCCAAATCCACCCTCTTGTGACCACTACTTTGAGGTACTGGTTGGGAACAACTTTTTTTCATTTTCCATTTGGGATTAGAGATTAGGAAAATACAGCTAAGTAAAATCTTGAAGCATTTAGAAATCTCACTTTCATCAGAAAGTCACAAAATATATCTATGTAGTAAAGTACATAATAAAGATTTTATCATCTTCATTGTAATGGTACTTATAAGCAATAAATAAATCCATTATATCATGTCAAATAAATAAATTTCATCTTTAAAAGTTTCATTATTGAAATAGAATCTATAACTACTCTATCTTTATTCTCACAGAACATTTTAACTTAATATATCTGTGTTCTTCACAAAAGTGTATCTGGAAAAAAAAAAAAGTCAGAAGCTAAAGAAATGCTTGCCAAGTGAATTAAATGGCATAAGTGAAGGATAAATACTAGAACTATGAACTCTTCTAGGGCATGATAATTTAACTCACCTTTTCATTCTCAGGTCACTTTTGAAATTACTAAAAGAGCATTTTTAATTTTTTTTGATGATATTTGATTATCAACAGTTCCATGGACAGTTATAAACTGGAAGGCAGGACTGTGTTCCAGACTTCATATTTTCTATAAATATATATATACTTTTTATTTCTTATAATAGTCCCTTTGGGAAGGTTGCTGCTTGACCCACATATTCACATCACTGGTATGAATTGAAAGAGAAGGGGAAATAAAACCAAATAATAACTTGAGACCCAGTATTACCATGACAAAATGAATGAGGATTATATCTTTGTTAGTGTGTGAAAAAAATACAATTACCAAAGATGAGACATAAGAGAATGCTTCCAAAGCATATTAAGAATATACTCCACCACAACAGAAGCAATTCTTAGTGAAATCTATCTTAGTTGGTACACAGTATTAACTCATTGAGGCAGGGAGAGTTGTGATTCAGGCACAGTGAACTTTTGCCAATAAATTAAAGTACTGGAAGTTTCTTCTGAGAGGATGATTGATCAATCATATGAATCTATGAAATAGCCTTAAGGCGTTCCCTTGTGGCCTAGTGGTTAGGGTTCAGCTCTGTCACTGCCATGGCCCCGGTTCGATCCCTGGTCCAGGAACTCACAAGCCATGCAGCATGGCCAAAATATAAAATTATTTTGAAGTTTTAAAAAAGCAACTATGTAATACTCTTGTGACAAAATCTCAGTGGAGAAATTTTGCTAGTTATTCTTGTGAGCAAAACTGTCACAGTTGAAAGGTTATTATAATATATTTCAACTCATTTCTTCAAATATATAGGCGTTTGGCACCTTTAGAAAGAATATCTGGTTGAGTATTTTGTCATTGCAATTCGTACAACATATGGCACTTGTTATTAAAAAAATGTTCAATTAAAACTATAAATATTCCATTCATTAACTCACATTTTCTAATAGTTTTGTCCAAATATTTACAGCACATATAACAAAAGCAAAAAAATCAATCAAAACTTTTACCTTTTACATCAGGAAGAGCTGGCTGGAGATTCTGGAAGGACTGCCATGGTTTTACCTTGAGGGCAGGTGGTCAGATTTCTGCTAAAATGAAGGGCTCTCCCAACCTAATTGCAATTAAAAAAAAAGATATTTTCAGATTAATTGTGAATGTAATCTGACTGTTTTATGTATTAGAAGTAAAGAAAGGATTTGAAAAAAAAAGACTTACTTTTTTTGAGAGATTTCATAAAGAGAATGAAAGAAAATATTTTGAACATAATTTATAGTAAGATATCAATTATATCAAAGGAATAATGAAAATCTTCAATGTAGAAAAATAAAATATTATATATATTTTATTAATTATTTCTAAAGTAACTATAGACATTAATCATTTTTATGTGTTGATATCCCAACATATTTAAAAAATGAGTTTGCTCTTGAGAATTTGAGAAGGAAGGTGAGAATTTTAGAGGAAAGTATGAGATATAAAAACATTAATTATTAAATAAGGAAAATTATATACTGTGATGTATAAGACTCTTCAGGGTTTCAGAAAAATAAAAGCTTCTCTATTCCCATGTGACACTAGAGATGGGTCTGAGAGGAAGAACAGAATTTCTAGAAGTGGAAATAAGACTATTCCAAGAGATGGAAGCAAGATGAAAAAGCTTTGATGGTGGAAAGTGTAGGCCAACAATTTGTGGTTCAGTTTCCCTGGAGCATAGTAGAGTGGCACTTAAGGCCAACAAGGTTAGTTGAGGCTTTATTATGAAAGCCTCTAATTCCAAGTGAAGTGCTTATACTGAACACACTGTGAAGTGGGGATTCACTAAGCATATTGAATAGAAATATATTCTTGTTTTTATGTTTAGAAAATTCATTCTTACATTTATATATAGTGTAGCTTGGAGCAGAGAAAGTTTAGAGGTAGGCATACCCGGTAGGAAGTTGTTTAAAAGGTAATTAGTGAATTACATTGGGGTATTTCCTGTGAATACACAAACATGGATATTAATGCAAGTAGCAATACAAAGAAAAGTGGTTTTTTTATTTGTTTTTTTAATTAGAAATTGATTCCATGTCAGAGTTCATGGGAAAAGAAGGATTAAAAGTAATACCAAAATTTATTCTGAGGATGGGTGCCTGGATGAATGATGTCCTTAATAAATAGAGAAGTCAAAAGATTTGTTTAACCTAAATCATTTTTAATCATATCGTATTTTTAATAACATCATAACTGAATTAAAGTTAGAATTATTTGTGAGATCCAAGAGTATTTTTTCTCTGAATTAAGGAGAAAAAAATTGCCAAATCAACTATGATATGCCATCTCTGGTAGATAATTTCTAATTTCAGAGATTTAAAATATGAAAAAATGTATATCTTAAAATTAAGTATGGGATTAGAAGCTAATGTTTACAGATGTTTTACATGCAAATAACTCATTTATACAATTGTCACAATTGCCTCATGAAATAAGTATTTTTATACTATTCTTATTTACAGTTGAGAGATCTGAGGGGCAAATTTCAGTGGCAGATAGAGATTTAAATCCAAGCACTTTAGCCCTAAAGTCCACTCTCTTAACCACTACACTAAAACAATTTGTTTTAAAGAAAACTGTATTAAGATAATAACAAAAGACATAATTTTTTTGAGGGCCCACTGGCTTCATGTTAGGTTGTTACACATTTTATAATTAATCTTTCCAACATCCTTGAGGTGTGAAACCCCTCTTTTAACAAAGGAGGAGACTGAGGCTTAGCGCCAATGAACCACGTGCTCAAGATCACAGGACCCGTGGATGGCTAGCTGGAGTCCACCCCAGGCCTCTCTGACATCATTATTGTAATTTTTTCTCTTTCTCCTGGACTCCCCGACTCCCTTTGCTATATTTATGTCAATCTCAAATATCCAGTCCTACATCTAACATGTGGGGCTCCCCAAATACACATTCAGTTCAGTACAGTAGCTCTCAGTTGGGGTCAATTATGCTTCTTCCTTTCCCAGAGAGACATTTGGCAATGTCCGGAGCCACTGTTGACTGTGACATTGACATGTGAGGGATAAGGTGCTACTGTCATCTATAGGGAGAGGCTAAGAATGCCCCTAAACATCCTGTTATTATGCATAGGACAACTCCCACAGCAAAGAATAATCTGCCCCAAATGGCAATAGTGCTGAGGTTGAGAAACCTGATTTAGTGGAAAAGATGAATCTGGGCATTATTCACCTGAATGCTATTTTACATGATTTTTAATTTTGTTTTTAATGTTAGGACAAAAATAATAGAATATTGCAAAGAAATAGATTTCAAAGATAATAGTCTTTTCTTACTGCCTTAACTATGAAGGCTATACCAGTGAGATGGACAAATAATACCATGACTGGATTTTACATAAACGTGTCATCATTGAACACAAGAAGAAGACCTTGGGTTCACTAATGACTTGATGGGAATGTATATTTTTGCATATTTTCTAGAATATATGAGGCAGAGGATTTTTCTTTATATTTCTTGCTCATTAAATAGTTGCTGAATTGATAAAAGTAGTTAAAAGTAGCTTAATTAGAGAAGTGTTTGAACCTTCATTTTCAAATACACCTACCAACCCACAAGTTATGTGACACATTTAACGATTAGGGCTCCCTTGTCATATTCAATTTCTAAAATATTCCATAAGCACATTTCACAAGGAAGTTTCTGTGGGCAGAAGGCAAGAAAAGAAAGCCTGTTGAAGCCACAGCATCACCCAGAGTGAACATCTCTCCGAGGATGCAGAGAAGCCTCCCCTACTCCTAGTGCTCATTTTGAACACCTATGAAGGAGACTTCTTGGAGTTTGCCCATCAAATACTGCAGAGCCACTAAGTAGATGGCAAATTTAAAAATCCATTTTATCCCAAACTTACAGTCCTTTATTGCACAGAGTTCATTCCCAACTCAGAAAAGTGCAAGAAAAATGGGAGCTGCTTATCAAAAGGTCTCGTCTGAGCTGTGAGTTCTGTGGACTCTCGTGAATTTAATCTCTAAAGTCCTTTTCTAAAAGAAATTAAAGTTAAGATTAATTTCTAACGAAACACACAACTGTGAGCTATATCCACTTTTCCAAATCTGATATTGCAATTTCTAGTCCTGTTGTAAAACCAAATTGTCCTAAATGCACTTATACCAGTAATATAATTATTTCTAAATTGAAGGATAATTTAACCTGCTTCACCACTTTATTTGTTCCAACATTGTCTCCTTAATTGTGATATATTTTCACTTCGTACCCTAAATTTTTCTGTCCTAATTAGTTAAAATAATACCTGCAGTATTTTAAAAAGTATTCAAAAGTAATACATTTAAGGAGTTGCAGCGATTATTTGAATAATCTGCTAAAGGTTAGTGAAAAAAGTATCACAAAATGGTTGCCTATTAAGGACAATCATGAAAATAATTAAACATTCTTTTCTGATATTATGAACCAAAGGAAAATATCAACATCTCTAGAATGGTTTGAACTTGATTTTATAGGAGTGTGGAAGGAAGAGTACATGACTTTCTGAGAGAGAGAGAGAGATGTATATACTATTCTATAAATATATAATTAAGGTTTTCCTAGGCAAATGCAACAGAAAGGCAGTGGGATGAGAAAAGTGAGGATACTGGCAAGCGTCTTATGGGCCATGGAATCTAAAGAGGGTAGACAAATAATTGTTGATGCAAAGGAGTGACAAAAATGCAAGAAGAGGTTCAGTTTGTGAACTGATTGAGAGAGGAGGAACCATCCAAGCTTATGGCAGGATCAGATATTTGAACTTTAGATTTCAAAGATGGAGCCATTCCAATTGAGAACAAGTTCCAGGATCTCGCTATGAAACAGTGGCAAAGGGAGATGGAGACAATATCTCTGAAGGAGGAGACATGAGAAAAGTGAGAGACAACTATAGAAAATCTTACATGACATTTGTAGGGCATTTACCATATGCCAGGTTCAGGTCTCAACACTCTAAATGTATTAACTCATCTAATCCTTACAAAATCCCTATGAAGTAGGTCCTTATTAAATGTTATCATTGTCAGATAGAAAGAAATTCTAAAGGTTCCATTTGAAAACTGGATAACATGATTGCTATTCAATGAGAGAGGACTTTTTGGTTTTGCTTTTAAAATTTTGCTGTTTGTTTTGAGGATATGTAATTCTTTCCAAAAAAAATTCTTGAGTAACTACTCCGTGTGAGACTCTGGGTAGTTATTTGGAAAGCCTGGGAAGATGTTCTCACTTTCTCTCTTCCTCTACCCTTACACAAACCCACAGAAAAGAGCCAGATTTCCATTAATATGTGGAGGTGAAGGTGAAAATCTGAGAAAGATAGAGGATAAAGATTTACAAATCAACAAACAGGTAGTTCAGAAGGCACAGTGAAAAATTTTGTGAAGAGGACTGCAAAAAAATTGTGAGAGGTTATATCAGAGGATTCAAAACTCACTGCAGAGGAGGTAAAAATGAGAGAATAAGATGACAGGAGAATATGGTAACTTGGATAGTGACCAAGGATACCAGTCTATGAACTTCACAGTTGTCCACAGATTTGCCCAGGAGCATTCATCCTTGGAGTCTCTGATGTCTGCTAGAGGTGTAGAAGATGGGTGAGACAGGGGTACGCAAAAGACAGCCATAGCCTCAGTGATTAAAACTTGGAGGCACTTTAATTGGGGTGAGCAGGGTGCTTTGGCCTTTCTGGAAGGGCTCAGCTATAGTTTGGTTTAATTGCCCAGCCTCCAGAGAGGGGCTCTGTTTCCAGCATGGTCAATGTCTGGGATCCCTGACAGTCATTTGAAGTCTTGTCTTTTGGGCCTAGTTATCTTATGATCTGAAACATGCTCTGTGTTAAGTCAACTATTGTTATATTCTTGTGAGTATTTTAGGTATCTTTTTTGTTTGCTTGTTTTCCCTTAGCTTTTTAGTTGGAAAACACTTGCTCTCTCAGCTGTGCTAAAGAGAGACTAGAAGAGGGGTTTTCCGTTGATGGGTCAAGCTTACAAGGGTAGAGCCACCCATGATTGGGATAAAGAGAACAAGGATAGCATTTATGGAGAGCCAAACAAGGATAAAATGTTGTTTGGTTAATTAAGACAGAGTCAGAATGCCATCATGTTTCAAGTTTCATTTTGACTTTCAGTGTAAGCTTCCAGAATAGAACAGCAAGTTCTCTTTGAAGACCACTTTTCTCTTACTATTTCCCTGCAAGTCTAATCTTCCCAGATTTTTGTTTCCTTTCCTTCCCCAATAAATGTTATGTTGATATTAAGTTTTAGATGACATCTGTTCTTCATACTGCTCTTAAGTGCCCTGCCTACTTTTGCTTATGACCAGAACCCTGAAAGAACAGATAAAGATTCCTTCATCCAAACTGTAAACACTAGCCTGCGTTATAATTGTAGATAAAAAGAAGAATGTGACCCACGTAGGCTATGAAGTATGGAAAACTTCACTTAATATCCCTTTGCCAGCAAAATAATGGCCCGTTGTGTTCATTTCAGTGTCCCAGCTCTCAATTGCAGTTTAAAAGCTCAATTTTAGAATACACCTTAAATATTATAGATTAAGAAAATGTCACCTGGGATTTAGGCTACCAAAAAGTGCTTATGTTAGTTTTAGTAACAGTTTCAAGTACTATCTGTGGAAAAATTTTGTTTGATTAATTGTGAGCAGAAAGATTGTTTTAGGAAAATTGATCCACTTTTCCTATTTTCTGCTGCCAAGCATGAAAGAAGCAAAATATGTAAATTTCTCCAAGAAGATTTATGTTTTATAGAAGAGTGCCCTGATTCGAAGTTGTAAGTTGTTAACATGCACTCTTTTTGAGCAATTGAAAAACACCACTGAGTTCTAATTGGCTGCATCTCCATGTTCACTGTAATGCATATATTGGTATCGATTACTGATCAGTGTGTCTCTCATTATCAGTGAATGATTCCATAAGATTAATAAGTAATTTTTTTATCTTAAAAATTCTTCTGTTGAAAGCAAGGCAATAGACTTTGTAACATTTTCATATAATGCTCCATTGAATTTCATTGCATTTGGAACTACAGAATACTGATTATTGCAGACATTATTTTCCGAAAGAATCTAAAAGGTGTAAGGTAATCTTCAATTATTTTAATGAGTGCAAGTATTTTGAAAATTGAAAACAAACTTTTCATGTCTCCCTAAAAGGAAAGGAGCATTTACTTGTGTAGACATTAAATATTTCCTGGTTCAATTCATAGTTTTTACGATTGGCCAACTTAATGATTAATAAAGCAGATACATAATAAAATTTTAAGTGCTAATTCAAAACACTCCTAGAATTGGAGCCAGACATCTTCTAATAAGAAGTAGTAGGTGATTTCAAAAACTAAAAATGCTGAGAAAATAAATTTCCTTCCATGGAAAACAAAGGTGCTTTTGAGATGAGAACGGTCATTTTATTAGTGTAGAGCCCTCACATAGTTCAAGCAGGGCAATAAGATACAGGGACTTGAACTGAACATGGTAAAATTCCAGTTTGTAATAGAAAATGTAGTGTTATTTTCTTTCATTTATTCTCCTCCCAAATTCTATAGCCATTGTAGAAGATTTGGAGGGGGCAGTCCCTAAATTATCTTAATTATATTCATAAAAGACAGAAAATCATAAGAAGTTCCTACCCCAGAAACTTAAACCACATTGGGGATTACAAAGTAAGAGAAATGTGTAAAATGTGGTTATGTTATAAAACTTTGCCAATTTTCAAAAATCTTGTTTGCTATTTTCAAAATAAATTTAGATTTGTAGGAAATCTTTCCACTAGCTTTGAGAGAAGGTTTCTTTAGCAGGAAGAAATAAAATAGATTTCTTCATTTAAATTTGGAAGTGATTTTAGCATATAGTTCTCTGTTTCTTAAAAAATCAATAATAGTTTCTCTTTTGACACACCTTTAAGATTTGACACACCTTTATTACCTTTAAGATTATTCATTAAATATAAGATCACACACAAACAGAACCTTGCATACAAACTGTTGTTTTAAGTAGTAAAAGAAATGTATTTTGTTTTGTTTATTATTTAGCCGAACAGATGGTAATGGTTTGACACAATTCAGTTCCCTTTTTCTCTCTTTTTTTTTTCCCTCTGGGAAAAAAACAACACAAAAACCAGAGCTTCTTTTCCCACTTTGTCACAGCTGGTTACCAATCAATCTCAATTCACGGTACAGTGATGATAGCACATGTTGTCCGGGGGCCAGATCTGATTGGGTTGCATTTTTCAGCAGTATTTCATATCAGAAAAAAAGGTACCTTTATAGTGGGGACTGTCAGCACATGATTGTACAACTGTCATTAATCAAACCTGGCAACAATGACTGCATTTATACAAGTCTGAGACTGGCAGATTTCACAATCAAAATCACCCCATTTCTGTTAGGATTTCCTCATCAGTAATTTTTTTCATCTCTTTCTTTTTTTTTTTTTTTTCTTATTTTTAATTAAAGTCAGACAATACCTCCTACATGTTGATCATATATAATATTATACCATGTTTGAAAACTAGCTATTTCATACCAAATTATGCTTCAGTTACTAAAAATCTATTCTCCACTATGTAAAGAAGGCTAAGAGCAAATCTGGGAAAATTTTAGGTACATTAGATTGTTTAATAAAACAATAATTTTAAAGTGTATGTTGTGTATTAGGAAACACATTTATGAACCCCCTAGGATTACAGTTGGTTCTAGAGTAATACTGAGAAAAATATTGATAAAAGTTAGTTTCTGGAGGTTTTGAGACTCTGAACATAGAGTCTGATGCAGAAATACACACCTGTCCAAACCACGTGCACACAGAGCGATAAACACACACACATCAAATAGAAAAGGTGTGTTGCTCTGTGTTAGAAAAATAAATAGGCACCAATACATAGGACGTTGATTTCAATCTCTTTATAACTCAAGACCACAATCTCAGCATCTTCTTCTATAAAATGGTGTTTGGAAATAGGCATTTTCTCTAAGTCATTTCTTGTGTGAAATCTTATATGAATCTCATTTGTAAACTAAAGATCTCTTTAAATGTAAGGAACTATTATTTATAATTATTTATATTACTCAGTCAATATTTGCTTTCTAGGGAAAAATGAATATTTCCCCAATTATCCAATCTAATAGTATAAAGCATCCATGAGATTACTATTAAGCATGTACACATTTATCCAGAAAGAAATACAAGCAATAAGGCCACAATTATTGGACCCTTGGAAATATTTGATATCTAATTGCTTGTGAAATATGTACTTTTAGGAAGCAAATGATTGTCCCAGAGACATCATGACCTGTTGGAGAGAGCAAAGAATGGTAGTAGATACTCATGACAATTTTTCCCTGATTATAGTTGTCTCAATGTGTGTGGCTTTGGGAAAGGAACTTTGTCACATTTTGCTTCAGATTGCCTTAATGTGAAATCAGCAATGAGCCAAATATATACTTCTTTCTGGATTTTGAAGTTATTTGGATGTAATTTCTTTAAAACCAACCTTCAAATATCTTAAGTTTTTGCAGGTAAGAGCTAATTTGATCGTAATTATAGGTTTATCATTTCTCTGATCTGAGTTGCTTCTTATTGTGAACATTGACAAACGTGCCATGACATGCTTCAGTCTCCTGGGTTGTGGGTACTGTCAGGGTTCAGGCTAGAGACTGGCACAGTGGTTCAGTTATGTTGAAAGGAACAGCAGTGTCTCCAGTAGTACAGTTGTATTAGACCCATGTAGGAGAAAAAGGGTGTATTTGGTGGAAGATAGACCTTGATTTGAAAATCCAAATTTCTATGTGAAAGTGTCAAAATTTTAAATGATGTTAGTTATTCCAATAATTTTAAAACATTAGTGAGCCAAAACACAAACACGCACGCAGATACACACACACCACTTGCTCTCGTGCAGATTTCAGTCCACAAATAAGCAAACTGCAGTTATGATTTTACAGTATCTAGTGTGAATTTCTGTACTTAGACCACAAGGCATGAATTCTAATAACAACTCTTCCACTAAAAGTTTAATTGGGGTATTGACCATGTATTCATTGAACCCATTAAGGAAAATTTTGTGGGAGCAGCTGCCATTTTGGTAGTATATCCCCTGCTTACTCTAATTTCCCCTTATAGATTCATATATCACAATTTTTAAAAATTGAATCTTTATGCTTTCTCTTGGTAGAAAGTTGTAACCTCTGTAATATAGTTGATGAAGAACGTGCCAGGAGATCTAGTTTTCAATATGGTCTAAACTTTTGCTACCAGTGAATTCCCAGACTCTGAAAAACAAAGTGCTATTTTTCTAATCTTAGAATTAGGATATTAGACTAGACTCAATAATTTTTCAAGTTTTCCGTATGTCTCAGAATTTATAATCTGTTGGTTTCTTGGAATAACCAATTTCCATGTATTTTCCTATAACTGCGTAATTAAATAGCCTTTCCCGCACCTCTTACCCTAAAGATATTTTATTTAGGCTTCAAGTATTCTCCTTTAATATTGATATTTTGGAATTTTCTGAGTATTTCCATGTTCACTGATTCATATTCTTCATAGTTTTCTTGACTTAAATTATATATTTTAAAGTCATTGTCTTTACACATGTAGCATTCAAGTTCATGTATATTACCTTTTCAATTTTTATGTCTGTAATTTCTTTCTTGATAAATAGGGAGTAACATTGAACATAATATTCCAGGTTCCATGATGCCATATTTTATAAAAATGTAAAAATAAACTGTATACTTTCAGGTTGAAGTTTATATGCCTAAATTTTCTAATTTTTAAAATGGGAAACAATAACTTTACTCCTTACCTACCTGAATTATTATGAGAATACATTAAAAAGTATATTTAAGAACACTGTGCAAATGCATTTTATGGTCATTATTTTATTTTAATAACATGTGTGATTAGAAATCACCCTAGTTGCAAAAATAATGAGTTAATATACTCAAAAGCATTGCACAAAACACAAAGCTTTATTTTGTTCTCCTGTAGTCTTCACATTTGTTTTAGATATTCTTCTAGAATTATTTCTTTTATTTTGGTGTAGAGAGAAAGGGTTTTTTTCATGTTAACTTATAGAGGGAAATTTATAGTGATAATATGTAAATCGAATGTCTAGAATACTGGTCAGGATTTGCTAACTTCATTATTTTAGCTCTATCTCCATAGTAGCATTTATGTATTGAGTATTCTGAGTCTTGACATTTACAGTATTTTATTTGATTTAACCTACATTTCAGAACCAAATGCCAATATATAAAGCTAATAACATTGCTTTGTTTGTTGATATAATAGAGGTCTATATTTCATATTAGTTTATCCTTCAGTTCTGCATACAATTGTCTTATTAGTAACCACGCTATGAAAGAGCTACAGAAAATTTTTAAGCATTTGCTAGATGGTTCATCATTCATTACATCAGCATTCGTTGAGCACACCCAAGATCTCAGATGTTGTTATGTAGGGTTCAGAGTATAAAGTTTAGAACAACAGAGAATTAATTATTGTTCTCACAGAGCATACGTGCTCTTGGACACCAGGAACACAATAAACAAGCAAAAATTTGATAGAGGTATGTGCTGTGAAGAAGATAAGAAGTACTAAAAGTAACAAAAACGATGAAAACAGAATAAAAACAAGTAAAAGTGATTTTAAAATGTAACTTGTGGGTAAAGGGCTACTTTACATTGTTTGGGCCAGAAGACATCTCTGAGGGAGTATCTGTGTTATCTCCAAAGTCAAGAATGATCAACAGTGAAAACTGTAGGGGAAGGGCAACCCCTGAAGTCCCTGAAGTTACAAGAGAAGTACAAAGACACAGTGGTAAATAGGTAGTTATGTTGAGCAAAGGAAAGAGGGCCATGTGGCTAGAAGAGAGTGAATGAGAAGTTGGACAGATTATCTAAAAGTCTCAGCACCAGAGTCTGTGCTGTTAAGCACTTGCTTATGCTACTGGATGTTAAAAGCTCTGTGCTGGGGCTGTGACTATAGCAGTGAGTAAAGCAGATAAGATCTCTGCCTTTATCAAAATAGACAATACAAAATGTGAGCAAGTGCAGAATGATTAGTGTAGCAATACGTTTTTTTGTTTGCTTTGGGAAGTGTTGGTTTTGGTTTTTTGTTTGTTTTGTTTTGTTTTGTTTTGTTCTGAAGAGAGAATAATTATCATTTTCTAGTGTGGTAATGGATGGCTTCAAACAAGAGTAGTGGATCACGAGGTTTCCCTCCTGACTTAACGACATTGTGAATCAACAGAAGTTTAACCCCAAACATGCAGACAGAAAAGTAACCACCATGACCAGAGGATGGAAGAGCAAGGATAGTTAAGTTTAGTTGGCATGCTTGGTTCATAGACACTGATTTCTGTCTTGCAAAGTTCTGTAAAACAGAACTTTTATTAGGTCCATGTCT
Source organism: Hippopotamus amphibius kiboko (assembly GCF_030028045.1). Classification (NCBI taxonomy): domain Eukaryota; kingdom Metazoa; phylum Chordata; class Mammalia; order Artiodactyla; family Hippopotamidae; genus Hippopotamus; species Hippopotamus amphibius. The sequence continues at coordinate 87,065,020 of NC_080195.1, read as the reverse complement.
CAGCTTATAATAATGTTAAGCTGTGTTATTCTTTTAGCTAAAGCTAGAAGTAGAAGAAACCTGATTGTAATACTCTTCAGTGCAAGCCTAAAAAGTTTTTTGGTCCTGAAAGCAATAGAAAGTCACAGCTAGTTGTAAGCAGACAGAACTAATTAAAGTAATAATTTGGAAATATAGCTTAAACTGTGTGGTGTATATGAGGAAGACAGTCAGTGTGATCAACCAGAGGCTATTGCAAAAATGTGTATGTGAAATAACAAAGACCATCAGTGAAAATCAAGAAGGAAAATCAGATATGGAAAGAATGTAAAGATAACTTCTTCATTACTTTGTATAACTTCTTAGAATGTGATAAGAGCATATGCTTAATGCCAGCTCTTAAAACATTCATGTTAAAATTTTAGAATATTTTTCTGAACTAGTTCGTTAGTGTAGTTGTTAATAAATAGAAGTGTGACAATAAATGCTTGTGAAAGAGCTGAGGATGTGCATTTCCAAAAATCATTCCAAAGCATGTTTTAAAAGTTTAAACGTTTTAAAAGTTTATATTGCCAATTTAAAAAAGGATTACTCCTTTTTCATTATTTTATCCAATGTCTCTTTTGTCAATTTGCCAACAAATAAGAGAATTTTTTCCTTTAATATATTTCAGCTCTATTACATTCAAGGTCCCTAAAAAATAAATCATATATTTAAATGCAGTGTAACTTACAAACTATAACTCACCAAGAAACTGTTTTCTTACTAAGAGCTACCAAAAAAAATACTTATTTACTAAGAGCTACCAAAAAATATACTGTGTTCTTACTAAGAGCTACCAAAAAAAGTCAAAGTGTTAATAAAGCCTTTGATAATTTTGATGCGGCCAGAGTTGTATACATATCTAAATTATAGGTAATTGATAATCAAGCAGCTAGACATCAGATACAGAACTAATGATCTTATCAGCAATTGCACTTTATGGCTGAATGCTGTGTATGTGTGTTATTTTAGGTAAAATACAATATAAAAGAGAAAAATGAAGGTGAATACTTAGTGTTATCTAAATATAACCAGTGTTATTTAATAAAACCAATTCATATTCTACACAGGTATGACATCAAAGATGACTACACACTCAGAATTAAAAAGGCCATGAGTACAGATGAAGGCACATATATGTGCATTGCTGAGAATCGGGTTGGAAAAGTGGAAGCTTCTGCTACCCTCACAGTCAGAGGTAAGAGACTTAAGATGTGAAATACAAATTGAACCAGCAGACTAATATTTGATTAAATTGGTAAGTTAACTCACAATCAAAATAATAGCTTACACTGTTTTATTATTACATTAAAATGCCTAGATTTTGTGTCCTCTCTATTTTTAATTGAAATAAAATTACTTTAAGATTTGGATTTGAAGGAATGATCGTTTGAAGTGATTAATATTTATTTAATAAGTAATAGCTAATGTAGTTTAAAAGTAAATCTTAAAAATAGAAAAGATTTACACTAATCTTTTATATTTCCATTGCCTTGAACTATTTACTGCTTTTAAATGTCACTAGTTTCAAAAATACTTGGTTTTCTGTTTTCTAGATTGTCACTTTATACTTGTAGACTTTTTTTGAAATTCTTTTTTATTTCAGCATTCAAAAAGCAATCTGAAAAAACTAACACTGCTTCCAAAGGTGAAAAATGGACACAAAGGAGCTCCCACGTTGAGAAAATCTGATTTAGAGAGTGATTTGTGAAGTTCATTGGCCTTAAATAATTGAAATAGTCAGTGCCGCTCCTGTAATAACTTTCACTTTCTGGGTGTCATGCACTTTCTCAGTCATGGAATAATTTTCATTTATAGACTCCCTGCAATTGCTTATAAGTGAAAGAAAGCATTGCTTAACCCTACAGTGAGCTAGAATGAATTACTTGTCTTCCTGGTGGTGCGTGTTGATGCACATGAGTAAATTATATAGCCCAAGCTACCAAGTAGTACCATGTACACAGCTACACTCACTCTTGCCAAATAGATATTACCCATGGCATTGTTTACACTCTCAGGACTTCAAACAGAGATAGGCAAGTACATCTGTTGCTCAGTCTTTCAGCCTTTCTTCCAGTACCTTAACTGATGTCTCCTCATCCCATCCCTCGTGATAAGGAAGTTGGCTGCAGTTTACAGCCATGTCTTGGTTGCATCTCACCCTGTTTAGTCAGACTGCTTAGCCTTGTGCAGCTTTACTCACAGAAGTTTTCATAAAATTAGGAGAAAGGCTTGGATGAATTTGGATTGGCAAAAAGTGTGTCAGGGATTCTCAGACTGGTCCTCCAGCTGGTAAGAAAAACGATTTTCGCCAGACATATGATTTGGGCATCATATCATTAAAAACAAAAACAAAGCCTTCCTCCAGGTAACTATTAGGAGACATTCACTCTGGATACCTGGAAAAATATTTGTGATTTCCAAACTTCTCAATCACTTCATTCCTATTCCACTTAATCCATTTTCCCCCATCCAGACGTTCTAGTGTGGACTTAAATACAAAATAAATTTAGACAAAATTAGCAAACTAGTTGCTTAAAAAAGATTTTCATTCCCAATTAGTTAACAGATCATAAAAAGCTATGATCATATGCCAATTGAATATATATACTGATAATATATGATCAAAATCTGAAAGCCTTTGTAAGCCTCTTTAGTTAACCTACATTTTCTGGTAGGTGATTATATATTTATATACATTTATTTGCTTTGATCTAGTCAGTCCTTTGCAAAAGCAATTCACTTGACCATATTTCCCCCAAAGTTTGTTTGTTTGTTTTTTCTAAAGTAAGTGGGAAAAAAAAATAAACAACTAACCAAGAATGTTCCAGTCAGAAAATATTTGCTGACTAAACAAATGGTGAGAAAATGTGATGAGTTGTTTGTAGAAGCAGTAGGGTTCCTTTTATACTCGAATGCTTGGATGAATGAGATTTGAAGTGGTCTGTTTGCTTTAAGATCTTTCCCAGCTAATTGTTTTCATAATTTGTTGAAAGTTTCAGGTTTACCATTTCATTTAACAAAGCATGCTCTTCCTGGATGGATGTTTGAAGCTAACTTTCAAAACTAATAGAAAGAGTTGTTTGTTTTCAATAGGATTTTTTTTTTAAATCAGCAAACCTTAATGGTCTCTCCCCTAATCTGTGTCCTGTGGATGGATTAGAGTGTTTAATCTGTGTGGTATGTATTTCATCTAAGACTGAAACCTCAAAAAAAAAACAAAAACAAAAACAAAAAAAAAACAGGGTTAAAGAATAAAAATCTCCATAATATAGTAGAATGTGGAGTAAAAATTGTTTAAAAATAATTTTTTACCATTAGGAAAAGCGGTTGGGATTTCTCATGCTAAGAGGTTAACAGGAAGGAAAAAAAAACCATTATCTACAGCTTATTCTTTTTACACTCATTTTTCTATGCTCATAAATGAAATGTTCAGCCCATCTCTGGATTGTTTTATTAGAATGAGGTCAACTGACCCAAGAAGCCACATTCATTTTCATCCATTTAATGCAGGGACACAGTTTAGTTTAATTTGCTGATTTTGAAAACATCCACCTGCTGGGTTTTTTTTTTTTTTTTTTTTTCCAGGATGAAATGTTGCTGTGTAATGAAGAGAAGAAGTTTTATTGTGATGCTTCTGCTAAAATTTTATCACAATATTCACCTTAGTCAGTTTGGGAAAAGAGAAAGAAGTTTTATAATCACAATCTGAAACAGACTTACTCAGTTGTTTTCCACTTCAGAAATACGGTGAAAATAGACTATAAAATTAAACTTAACAGCAAGTAGCTCCCTTTTCTGACTTGACAGACATAAAATTAGAAACAAATAATGATAAACAACAATAAGCCTCCTAACATTTATATTCTAATCAAATATTTCATGATCTAACAGAACTTTTTAAAGTGGCTCTGAAATGAGTGAACATAAACTGCATATTTATAAACACATTTTTTTCCCATTTTTCAGTTGCTTAAATTGGCTTTGCATAAATCAAGGCTTCATTGGGAAAACTATCTTAGTTCTAGAGCAATAAAGCTTTAATTTTTTTGGAATTTCCCTAAACTAAGTAAAACAGAAATATATTTTATTTCTTTAAAACATGATTTCTCACCATGGATTTTACTTTTCCTCTCTTTACAATCATGGACTCAAAATGCCATTTTGTTTCTAAAAGAAACATTATGTTTCAGATTCAGCTTGAGGTGGCACCTGACAAATGCGTATTGAAAAATGAAAGACAAATTTCTTTTGCTACTAGACATTGGCAAAATCAAGAGAAATCTCATCAGTTAGAATAAGGCACAACTTTATTATGTTAGTCTGTTGTTTTATTCTTAGTATTATTTTTGTGTGCCCCCCCAAAACAAGAAAGAAATTATTGTGCATAATAGTTCAACTTCCTTTCTCCCTCTAGCTATAGTAAACCCACTATAGACACACTAGAGTTTCACCAAGCCAGAATTTTCATTCAGCTGCTATAATTGCTTTATTTTTCTTTTAATTGTCTTACCCTCCTTTAATTGTGAATCATATTCTAAGACCATGAATCTCATAGAGAAGAAATTCCAGTATAGTTTCAAAGACTGCACAGAGCTAGAATTGTGATGTATTTGTTGAGTGAATGAATGCCTATAAATATGATTTCAATGGCTGTATCTATCTTACCATGCCCAACAAGACATCAAAACAAAACTACTCATAAGTTCGAGAGTTATATTGTGTCTGCACTGGAGCTTTATCCACTGGGATATGGGTGAAACACTTGTTTGTTGAATAAATTTATGTTTTGAAATGTAAGATTTCATAAAACCTCAAACTACTAAGTCTATTTCTTCTTCATTTGAATAATGGGACCATATGTTTTATATTTGTCCATTGCTTTTATATAAAGTGCTTTACTATCTAAATTGATTTGGCATTATTCTTTTTAAAGAAAGTGTTATTAAGCCCATGTGTGTCTCTTACAATTTCTGTGCATTAATAAAGGGGGCAGCCTATTACAACTGATTTTAGTGATTGAAAGTTATAGAATAATAAAAAAACAGTAATTTGTTGAAGCAGCAGTTTGAAAGCCTTTCTCAGTGTGAACAAGAATCAATTTGTCAGTCATTGTTTCCTGCCCTCTGCCAAAAAAAGAAAAGAGCTTAACAGTAGTTAGAGAGCCACTCAGTTCAAATCTCTAAGGATGTTCCAACCTATTTGTTATATTTTCATTCACCCTGTCCACGGATGAAAAGTGATGTGATCTTAACTTATTACTGGCTGAAACGCAGAGTCAGGGGCTTTTCTGTAGTCCTTGTAATGGTTCTGACTAACCATGCTTAAAATCCAATTGCTATTTAAATCAGACAGCAAGGCCTTCTTTTATTGACATGACATTTGCTAGTCTGTGACTTGAATAGCTATATTCAGCAGGTTCTTAACTTTGGGGTAACACAAGGCTGTTTAACTCTAAAAGGGTCTTTGAAATAACAACTATAGTAAGTGATGATGACAGACCTCATGTAAAGTATCTCTCAAATTGCTTAGAGTTAACCTCAGCATGCAAACTAATTATTTTCTTAGATTTCTATTTTACAATGTTCAGTTTTTATCAAGCTAGGACATCCTGTTCATACTTGAATAATGAGACTAGAAATCACCCTACTGTCCATACTTGAATGTAACATTACACATCATGCATTCTGATAATTTTCTTTTCTTTCTTTTTTTTTTAATTTCTTTTTTTATATTCTCACCACACCATTGTAATGTCTACAGCTCGCCCTGTTGGTAAGTAGCCATCCTTCTCTCCATTTCGCATGGCTTTGTACAATGCTTCATAGTTCATGCATAGTAGGATATGACAGAATGAAATGCATTTGTTCACCGCTGCTAACATATTACTTGAGGGACTGTCTGCTGTAAAAGTTGCTCCTGACATTTTCATCACTTTACCAAACTATTTTGTAGTGACTTTTTGCTACGTGGCAATGAATAGGTAACAATTTTCATATAAAAGAATATATGAATGACGAATATTATACACTTCTAATGTTTCTTGAGAAACATACAATACTTTCTTTTTCTCATGTGTATAAAATATTCAGTTATTATTTATGTTTGATATTCATTAAGATAAAAGATTATGAACTAAATTAAGAAGTTCTGTTATTTTATGCACTTTTATTTTAAGCTGCTTAGAGTCTCCGCTTTGTAAGGGTATTTTTTTCTGCTGCATACTTATTATCTGCATGCCTACTTAAACAAAATTTAGTAGAATGCTTCAAGTTATTGGTACGTTGATGCTTACACTAAGAGGAAAAGGCAGGGATGAGCTGTGTTCTTTGGCATGAAAAGTTGTTTGAATATATCTCATTCTTCATTTGGCTTTGCAAAACTGAAGTTAACAGCTTGCGCTTGTAGTAATTTGAGTGATAATTATTTGTAAAAAATAAAATATTTTCAAATGTATTGATTAATAAATTTTCTGCATCTCTTTTAAAATTTAGCTTAACCTACCAAGAAATGTGTTTGAATGAAAGAAATCTTGATAATTTTGTTATAAGTAAATATATATAGGCATAAATAGATGAGTGGGTGAATGAAGAATTTATTACGTTGCTTCTTTGACATACCAAGAAATACTTCAATAAGTTATTCAATTTGACACAGCTTAATAAATGGTCCACCTAACTCCAAAAGCTTTCTTCATATACTGGCTTGACATTGTTGACATCTGATGAATAGTCATCCAGACTCATAACATTTTTCCCCGTTGGCTGAAACAGTCTCACACATTCTTGTTATGTAATATATTCTTGTATGAAGAGCAAATACAGTAAATAGAACTGTGGCTTCCCAATCTGAATTTCTGCTCTGCCATTTCTGGGCAGTACTTCCTTTGTCAGTTATTCAACATCCCTACTCCCCAGTCACTTCCCCTATAAAACGGAGGGAAAAGCTCTGACTTATCAAAACTGGAATAGGAGTCAATTGAATTCAAGATCGATCATACATGTGACAAAGTTTTGTATGCCAGCGTTGGTTAACACATTCCTAGTTTCTGAGACATACATTATTTCACATTTCAATATTTTTGAAATATACTTATAGCTTATGATCTATTTGAACATAAACTGCAGGCATTGTTTCTTAAAACACAATTATTGGGGCTTCCTAGGCGGTGCAGTGGTTGAGAATCCGCCTGCTAGTGCAGGGAACATGGGTTTGATCCCTGCTCCAGGAGGACCCCACATGCCGCAGAGCAACTAAGCCCGTGTTCCACAACTATTGAGCCTGTGCTTTAGAGCCTGTGAGCCACAGCTGTTGAGCCCATGTGCTGCAACTACTGAAGCCCATGTGCCTAGAGCCCATGCTCCACAACAAGAGAAGCCACAGCAATGAGGAGCCTGCGCACCACAACAAAGAGTAGCCCCCACTCACCGCAACTAAAAAGAAAGCCCTCACACAGCAAAAAAGACCCAACACAGCCAATAAAATAAATAAATAATTAATTAATTTTAAAAAACCCCACAATTATTAAATTGATCATGCTTTTTACAATTGATGCTGTGAGAAAATTAAGGACTATATTATAGTTTTTAATCCTTTTGCATTCGTGAGAATTCATATTAATGACAACTTTATGTATCTATGGTATGACATCTAAAATTAAGAACTAAATGGGAAAGAATAAGATAAGAACTTTGCAAATTAACAGGAAAAAATCACATTTAAATTATAGAGCTTTATATATAGAAACCCTATGCTGATAAACCAGGACCACTTGATTTGTATTATTTCACAAGTTCCCGGAACATAGAACAATATGTTAATAATTTCCAATATATTAAAACTCATGAATAAAATAATATTGATTAGAAAATTATATACACCAGGTATTGAAATATATTTGTCACCTACAAGATTTCAAAAGTTATTTGTTTTTTATTCTTTTTTGAAATGATTTCTTAAATTCCCATTGGAGTGGAACTAAAGAATAGCTTCTTGACACATGGTACTTTATTCTGGAAAAGTCTGTCATTTCATACATCGTTCTTGAATGACTTATGACAATGTTCAGAAATATGAAAAACTATGCTTTAAACTTGACAACCACTATTAATTTGGGAAGCTGCATGTTTGATGTGCTTTTTTTTATTGGATAACCAAAGAAGAGACTGATAATGAGAAAATTAACCTGCTTTTTCTTTGCATCCACTTTTTATATCAATTTTAATTCAGGAATGATAGATATGCCAACTTTTATTGTAGGGTTAGAAGGTAAAAATTTAGTAAAATCATGAATTAAATATTCAAATAATAGAAAACTGCATTATTAATTTTTGTCACTAAACTAAAAGTTTTTAAACTTTGAAACTCTTATCAATAGCATAAATGGTATCCTACAAAGTAGAAACCACAGAAAGAGGAGGAAAAATCCATCTTTTGATTCTAGTGTAAATTATGTGAAGAACTATGTACCAAATACATAAAATTTAGAGAAAATTCAGGGGGTAGTTAAAGCTTTTAAAAGGAATTTAGAAATGTATGCATATTCTGGAATACTTACAGATTCAGAAACCAGTCACTACATTACATGCAAGATGAAACTTGATTGTGTGGAAAGCCAGTTTAGAAATCTTTAAAAACCTCCAAACTGGATGACTCATAAGCTGCATTTGAGTCAAAGAATTGGAAACTATTTGCAATTTACAGTTGGAATAAACACCTTCTTGCCTGTACTTTTCAGCGTGTAAGAAAAACTCTTGATTTTGAGGATCCTCAATGTGGGAAATCTTACTGAAAGCAAACAATCACATACTTGCCAGTGGAGGAAATTAGTCTCCAGATTTCACTTACTCATCTGCAATGTCACCAACACCTCAAACAGAGTCCTGGAATCTAACTTCCCTAGTTGCTCTTTACCACAAAATCTAGACAAATGCCACTTTGATAATTAAAAATCCACCAACCCTTCCCGTGGTTTTGACTTTTTACTCTTCCGAAGGCATTATTTATATGAGAAGCAAAAGTACATCCTAGGACATAGTTAACTCTGAATGCTGAAATATTCATTTGTTTGTTTGGAAAACCCTTTTGATGAGGGAACTGACAGAAGAAAAGGGTCTAAATAGGGATAAATATCTTGCTTCCTATACCCATCTGTCTTATTTTCTATTGGAAGCCTTTCCCAAGCTTAAAAATAAAGAACATCTATTTTGGAAACGGGCAACACATTTTTTCCTAGCAGCCACTCAAAACATGATGAGTAATTTGGAAAAGAACTGTCAAATCTACCAGCTGCCTCGCTTGTGAAGCTGAGGCCTGCTCTATTTTGTGTCTTGTGTACCATATGCTAGATGCCGATTGCCTCCAGTATGGAAACTAAAAGCTGAGTATATCAGGTGAAACTCATTTAAAATATCAAAAACAAATTGACAGTACACAACTTTATGGAAACTTCCAATTATTTCTTAATTTAGTGACTCAAAAGTATGTTTCTTTTTATAGAACATAATTGGCCACACAAGAGCCTATAAGTATTGAGAAATAACTATGTTTTTGGCAAAATTCCCATCTATTATTATTATTATTATTATTATCATTTGAAGGAAGCAGCCACTATTCTAAACAGAAATCTGTAGGGACATATTTTTTCAATCTTTTAACTGCTTAAACACAAAAATTAATATATCCTCATTTTAGAAAGCTCTCTTTTGAGTTGAAGTGGAGTGTTTTATAACATGCTCTGAAGCATTGTACTGAGGCCACCAAAAGGTCCAATAAAAAGTGAGTGACTGAAAAAAATGCATTCAGAAAAAATTATGAAGCAGATAATGCATTAAAAATAGTGCAACTGGTATGTTCAACACTCCAACACTCTACCCCACCTTGAAATTTGGAAAATTTAATGTGCTAGATATAATTTAACTCAATATTGGAAATATTCCAGTTTTTTACAACTCAGAAACTAGGTGGATGTTATGTATGAATCCTTTCATGTCAAGATCCACTTTTCTGCAGAAGGCATCCTAAGTATCTTGGAAGGAAACCTCTACTTTTATTCTCTGCAGCCTTTCTTCTTTGGGCAAGCTATTACCCCATGACCTGAGGTGATCATCTCTCTCCTAGGAGCCCTTAATGTTTTCTGCACCTGGCACTAATCAGCTACTTTATGCAGAGTCCCATTTAATTTTTATTAAGCATCATGTTTTTCATTGCTCCATATGTTTGGATTAAATTGTAGGTTAAAAAATGCATTCTATTTTGTCTTGCATATTCTAACAGAGTTCCCATACTGTGAAACGTTTAAAATATCTTTAGCTAATGCTAATTTTTAAAGTGAAAAACAAGTGCTGGTTACATCTCATGCTTGGGTGGTTTTAGTCACTGCCTTGATTCTTTTGGAAGCGCCTTGTGTGTTTGACAGTGTCTGTTCAATACCTCTAATTTGAAGGGTAGGTATAAAATTATTGTCATACTTTCTTTTCTCAGACTTTGGTAAAAATGTTTTATTATCTTTGTATTGAATTATACTGTAGTGAAGTGCGAGGCTTACAGAATATTTTTATCCTCAGCTGAGATGCCCTTTTATGAGTACCAATGTGAATACCAATGTATTCCCTTTTTCCGTAACTTTGCTGGGTTATTCCTTGGGCCTGACCACCTGGTGTCCAATATTCCTAGGACAACACAACCCCTTGAATCTGCAGGTTCATGTTTTAATTTACTCTATTTCAAAATGGTTTCTTCTGTTTTATCTCTGAATATTTTTTCTGTCTCACTTCTTTTTCTCAAATACATCAATTACATTGGCTTTCCTTTGTCTCAATTCCATATTAGTTAACTTCTCTATAATAATTTTGAAGTCATCATTCTTTCTCATTGTATTATTTCTTAATGCCTATTTATCACCTTCCTAACTTTTTCAATTGCAGTTATTATTTTCTCTTATTTCTAAAATATATTATATCTCTTTAATTTAACTATTTATTCATTTCCTTGATAAGCTTGAACGAAGTATTCCTCTTCTTCACTTGTGTTTTAGCCGCTTTCCCCCTTTCTGAGATGTTTTGTTTGTTTCTTTTTTTAAAGATAGGCCCTGTTGTACGTAATTCTATTTAGACTATGGACAACTATTTATTCTAGAGTATTTCTGTGTTCCCTTGGGTTACTTTTGGACAATGTAAATGCTTTATCTCCCTTTGATTAATTGATTATGTTCTTTTCTGTCATTAATTAACTAGTTAATATACAGTTTGTTTTATTTTGTTTTACTAGATACAGTTTTAGTTCCTATTTGATTATTAATCATCTAGTTAACTGCTGAAAACTAGGATTTACATGTTTGGAGAAGAGAAAGTGAAAAGTATCAGCATCATTCAGTAACCTCTACTTGGACTCTTATCTTGAATATTTTTTTCAAAAAACATGCTATTTTCTTCTTGGTAAGCTAGTGATTCTAGTAATACACAGCAAATCACTTTATGTTACAAGTTCATATGTATTCCATATGAAACCCTCTTCATCTTCCTTCATACTCCCTGCTTTGTAATGAAGATGGTTTTTAGGTGTACTAGTTTTCTACTACTGCATAACAAGTTACCACAAATTGAGTGACTTAGCACCCATTTTTTAGGCCACAGTTCTGTACATCAGAAGTCCAACCAGGCTCAACTGGGTCCTCTGTTTAGCACCTCACAGGCTAATCAAGATGTTGATCAGGCTGAGCACTTCTCTGGAGATTCTCCAGAAGAATCCACTTCAGAATTCATTCAGGTTGTTGGCAGTATTAAGTTCTTTGTGGTTGTAGGATTGAAGTTCCCATTTCCTTGTTGGCTGCCAGCCAGAAGTTGCTCACAGTTCACTTGCTAACCTTTGCACTTGGCTGCCACAGCCTTCAAAGTCAGCAGTGATGCCTTGTTTCCTTCAGGTGCTTTGCTTTGTATCTCTCTCACTTCCTGGTCTATCAGCTAGAGAAAATTTCCTGATTGAAAGGTCTTATGTGATTGGGTTAGACCTCTAAACTAATCTTAAGGTCCCTAAGACCTAGCTTAAGGTCAACTGATTAGTTACCTTAATTACATCTGCAAAATCCCTTTTGTCACATAACATAACATAATCATGGGAGTTACTCCAGGAAGTGAAGGTCATGGGGCCACCTTAAATTTTCACCATCCGTAGTAGCCTTGGCTTTTCTTTCCTTCAATACCTTTTCTCCTGACTTCTGAATTTTACTTGGTTATCTGCAAAGTCATGTCTAATATTTCCTAAGTCTCCTTCTTGACTCTAAATCTCCTTTCTTTCTATCAAAGGATCATAGAATGGGCTCTCACAGTAGTGACATATAATTTTTGTGAAATTGGTATTGTTAGAGGATTGTGGTTTGGGGCTATGGTAGTTGTTCCATATTGTTCATTTCTTTTGTTGGGTTCAATAGAGAAAGGTGGAGCAATAAGCTTTTACTACATTATATTAACCTAAATATTAAAAAACTTAAATACTCATTAATTTTGGAGTCTATCCAAATGAAAATAAAATAAACACTAAATATGTTGTTAGTAGTTAAAAGTGAAGTACTATAAATATCAAATATCACAATAGTGTAAATATTCTGGCTGGAAACAGTATTATGAGATTAGTATTAAGAGATTTCACTGGCTATTGCCAGAAAGAAATAGCAACAAAATTTTAGTCGCACCTTCTAAAAAGTTAAAATTTTCACTTTTGTAAATTATAATAATTTGTTAACAGAAAGATACCATCATATATATTTATGTGTATACACTGTAAAATATATATCATGGTGTGCATTACACCTAAATATTATATGCATGACATTTGAATTACTGTACTACTTATTTAAACGTTTTAAATGTCACTCAGGGGAATAGTACATAATTAGATTCATTAAAAATACATAAACTACCAAATTAAATTAAATTTTGAGTTAAAATATGTCTGAAAGTCTTTTTAAATCTCTCTTATGGCAAACATTGCTTCCCAGATTTATTGAGGATATTATTTTCATCTCCCCTACAAAACTATTAGCTCTTTTTCATCTCTCCTACAAAACTATTATAAATACATTGTTGTGTTTATCTTTCTGCTGCCTCTAGGTCTAGCACAACATTTACATGTGATAGGGGCACGCCAAATGTCGGTGCAGTTAATTGATACACACATATACATACATAGGTAATACTTGCCTCGAAAATGTTTATGCAAGCAGCTTTAAATAGTGCTATAAAAAGATTAAACAACATTAATGGTAAGAGGCCAATCATATAGTCCCCATTCTGCTAGTAGGAGATAAAATACAACAAAAAAGAAGGCACTAATGAGTTAGGATGGTGCCTTACTAAGCGTGTAATTAATGTTATTAAGAAACATTGCAGTTGCATATTAAAATTCCGTTAACTAAGCAGCCCTTCAGCATCAGTACATTTGTTCCTTGGTTGCAAGTTTCTCCCCCCACCCCCCTTTTTTTTTCTGATTGGCATCTTCATGCAATTTTTTTCTAAAAAAATGAGATAATGGGATGTGATCAGCCTTCTGGTGGTTTAGCTGAAGTGCTGACATGACAGTTCTGGCAAGTTGACAGGTTAAGTGAGTGAAAATGGATGTTTTGTCTCACCATTTACGTGAAGAGCCGTTTTTAAGCTATGGTTTTCCCTCCTCACCTCCACACTTAAAACCTCTTCTACCCGTAATATTGAGAACTCTAGTTTTCCCAATTAGGATCTGGAGAGGATTTTTTTCATCATTCTTTGAGCTATTTTTCTTCTGCTGGTGAAAATGAGATTTTTTTTAAAAGAATAATGTAAATATTGCCTCATTTAATAATTCATTAGTTTTTAAATTAATAGTATTTTCCTTGAAAATTAACAGTCTCTTAAAGAAAACAAAATTTTATTATTTTATTCTCCGTATTTGAGTTGGGAAAGCCAAGTAGAGAAGCAAAGCTACTATTGGTAAAGGACAGTATAAAATGCGAAAATGTGATTTGTTGTTCAGAATTTGTTTAAATTTAAACTTTTTCTTAATTTATTACTTGTAAAATTCAGAAGTTTATGAAATCTGCGTGTTAGATTTCAGAATGATTTCCTGTAGTTACATGACTTCCTATACTTGTCTATAATTTAAGTGCAAATCTATATTAGTAATCTGAAATATAATAAAGTTTAAAATGATCTGTAAACATATCCAACTTTGTTACTTTATGAGTTAACTATTACATTTATTACAATATAGAAATATTTAATACCATTAGGAGATTCAATCGGACTTGCCTAAGCCAGTAAAGACCATTTACACAGAAGAATACATGCTTCCACCAGCTTAATCCTTCAGTTTAACAAACAGACTTACCCGGTTTTCTAAAGGTGTCAGTGAAGCCAAGTGATGGTAATGGTGCGTTGGTGCAGTCCAGAGAACTTCTGTCTCTTACATAATGCATGCATTTTTCTCTCTGTGAGGAACAACCTCACACCTTTCCTTTCTTGCCTACTTAATCTCAAGAGAACAAATCTATCTCTCGCTCTCTCTTTTTCTCTTTCAATGCTTTCCCCAACTGTTGGAGACAGACTGAGTCAAGTTACTCTGGTAATGGTGGGACATCCTGTATTACAACACGTATCATGTTCATCATGTTGTGTCATGCTTGATTGTTTTCATGTGAGTTTCCCCTGGTAGGCGGTAAGTTCCAGAGAACAGACATCTTAGTACACTCAGACCCTGACACCAACTAAAACCAGTAAATGTTTGCTTAAAGTAATTAAATACTATTATGAGTTACAGTGCCAACAAACATCTGAATTCATTTCTAGTACAAATTTATTACTGTGGGCTTTTCCAGTAATGTGTTGTCTTAAAAAAATTAAGGTCCAGTACAAAATGGCAATGTGGTGGAGCTGTTTATTATAACACTGTTTTTATATGCTTGCTGATGAGATCTAAATGTGCAGGGTATTTTGAAGCAAATGAGTTTATCCTTTTTTAAAGGCATTCTATTTATTCTAGATAATTGTAGAATTAGTTTATTTTTTTATATTTACATTGCTCGTTTTCAAGGAGAAGCATATTATCTGTGATTATAAAATAGAAAACATGGTTTTAATCACTGTCACAAAACATACACATACTTTTTTGTGTGTATGTCACACTTACCACCAAAACTCAGTGCCTTTGACCTTCTTTGGAATTGCCTTCCCAGTTACTATAAATGTCAATTTAGACGGCCACTTATTTTATAGTTATACTATTTACACATTTGACTAGCTTCGTGACCTACTTTATTCATCAGATTTTGAATAACTATGAGTTACTTTTAGTTTTCAATATTATATGAACCTTCAAAAATTAGTCTTCCCACAATCAATAAATTCCAAAATTGGGACACATCTTTAATCATACAAGTAAATTGAATTGAATGCAGTTTGTACATATGAGGCCTCATAGGTGGAGAGTAGAATATGACATCTAAACAAGTGAAGAATCTAAAGATTGTGATTCATTTCGGTCATTTTATTTTATTTATCTTTTTGAGCACTTTATTTTCTGTATTTAGGAAAACAGTAAACCATTTAGTAGCTTTATGTTTTCATTTTGACATTAAAAAACATATCTATAGCATATATAGAGATAGATTATTAGATTATTGTTGAAAAAAGATATAATATTGGTTTTTATTATGGAATAAGAATTTTTAATATTAGTTAGAAGTAAGGTACTGGCTGAGAAAGAAATTATATCACTCATGTAGAAGAGTTATTGCCATGGACTCAGTAAGAAAATGATTAACTGGAAAGGTAGGTAATTTAGCAATTTGATCATTTATATTCCTTAAAAATAGTGACAAATGAATAAAATGTGATTAAATGGGGTTTATAAAAATGATCATTTTAAATCCTATATCCCTAAATTATATTTTTCATTATAAATGCATTACTTCCTCTGAAATGGATTATCTGTTAATAAGTTTAAAATCAAATATTTTTATGATGTTATGCGTTTCCAGTATTATTAACAAAAATTCTTTTGAAATCAAGTGATGTGTTAAATAGTAAAAATTAAATAGAATTAAATAAGTTGAAGAAACAATCATTTATCAATTAGAAGCCACCTGTTCTGATTACTGAGTAAACATTCATCTCTTACTCCTGTTGTACATTTCATGTTAATGAAATGAATTCTTGCTGTTTCTTGTTGGTGGGGCTAAGCCTTTTTTTTTTTTTTTTTTTTTTTTTTTTTTTTTTTTTTTATTTTTTTTTTGAGCTGATAATAGGCCAGTTTATTTACTATGATCCAAGACTAAAGAAAGGGGCTAAGCCTTTTAACTAATTTTTTTCCAGGAACTTTTAGAATTAGTTGTTACACAATACCTATATTTTGTCTGTGTTATTTTTGTCACTCTGGGGTGGTGGCTGCTCATTTGATGTACTGGGTATTCTCTACAGAGGGGCATATTAGAATCAGTTAGGAAATTTTTTCAAATATATTTTCTTCCACTTCTCCCCACCCAAATTACTATAATAGTGAGTTACTGTCACTGGTAGGAATGCATCATATTCTTTAGGTATGATGAGATGGAGAAAACCTGGGGTATTTGCTTTAAATCAAGAATTCTGTTTTCTTCTTAATTTTCTATTCCAAATCATTCATTTAGTGTTCACTACTTGGAGATTTTCCAGGCCAAATAAAGATACCAATTCATTGCAAAATAATAACACACTATACAGTAAGAGTTTACAACAGAATGGAAGAATCAAGAATCAAGGCACACAGGCGGGGGGTAAAATAGAGAAACAAAATAATACAAGCAAGGGCCAGTACCTTAAAGTGGGAAGAACACAAGAAAAGTACAAGATTAGAGTGTGTTCAGGCTATTCGTTGTGGACAAGGTGGATCAAAGGATAATAGATTTCAAGATGGATTAACCACTAGAAGAAGCAGATACATACGCAAGTGATCGAAAGTAGACTGGTCTGCTGAAATGTTGGAGCTAGTTTGGGGACAGGTGAGCATCAGGATGGTAACACCCTGGGCCAGCTGATGAAGACAAAATGCTACACAGAAGAGAATGATTTGCAAGCATTGCAATGGCAAGCGATAGAAACAGCTCTGTAGGTTTTTGAATAAAGAATCTCTTGAAATAAGTATACTTAAGAAAGGTTGTACTTACAGATGGTGCAGAAAGAGCAAGATTATAGGTTTTATGTACTTTGACGATAAAAGCAATTATTTAGGAAAAACATGTTATGATTTTAACAGTATTATACCGTGTTGGAAACCATAGCATATAATTCTCACCCTTCTGTTTGCTAATAAACATGACAGATTCTCAGTTAGTCGTATGGTTTGAAGTGAACCATATGTGTTTAAGAGGTCCAACTGTCAGATGGATCAGAAGTCAAGTCCATCTTCCTATCTATTGATTTAATATATAAAAGCCTTTATAAGATTCAATGTTCTGGTCTTTACATCATAATGATAGAAGTTAAGACATAGGGCTCTTTTGAATATTAAATAAGATAATGCCTGTGGATGGTTTGACACACCTCCTAGCACTTAATAAGCACTCAATTAATTTTAATTATTCTTGTTTTAAGCAGTTTTCAACTCAGCAAATCTTTAAAACAAGCAAATGATGGAAGAATGTGCATTTCAAATATGCTTATAGAGTATATTATAACTTAACAAGCAAAAAAAATAGCAAAATAATTTTATACTTGAGTTTAAGATACAAAGTTCATAATCTTTATTGTTACCGAATAAGAAGCTTATTCACTCAGGCACAAAATTGTACCCAAAGGAAGAGCTGCTGAGTGTGCCTGTAACTGCCCTGTCACATATTAATGTATGCAACTGTTTCATGACTGTCTCCATGTTCATGTCTGCCATGGAAAGTCATATTTTCCTGTAAAAACAACTCTGAACATGATGTGATTAACCTTTAGGGTCCCCCATCCTACATCTCCAAGCCCATCTCATGCCTGTGCTTCCTGCTCATGTTCAGCCATCCGATTTCCGTATCACCCACTCACTCACACCAGCAGGCATTAGCATAACAGAGCTGCAGCGTGACTTTGATTGAAGCCAGCTTGGGCTGAATGCAGTATCAAAGCATAATTTAGCAGAAATCAAATCTAATTTACTGTGCATTGTATTTAAATTCTCAAAAATACAGTTTTGGGTGAACAGTACCAGACCTCTAATGTTAATTGACCTTTTTATATTTGGGTCTTCTCCTCTGGAAATCACACAACATACTTTTCCTATGGAGCTATTGTTTTTAACTTATATATGTGTACTTGAACATTGAATTGTACCACTCTGTTTTCTTCATCTCATTTCTTGTCATAGCTGAAGCAATAAGGTATAATCGCTTAACAGATTAAGCAAGTAGGTTGTTACATCATAGTTACAAGAGATTTGTCTAATGCTTTGGGTTTTAGAGATGCTATAAATATGTATTTTATAGTCTTCTGTCTTAGAAATATATAAGAGAATTGCCATTTCTATAGCTAGCATATTCTTCTGGAATTTATAACTCAAACTCTTTAATTCACATTGGGTTTAAATGTGTGTTTTGAATTGTCATCTTGAGGACCTAATGGTGTTTTTTTATTTTTAATGAGAGCCATCATAGAAAATCCATTTTGCATATAGCACACTTTGTGCTATTGTGCTATGTTGATAAAATGCCACCTCTCTGCCTACTCCCTCCCATTGGTGCCATCAGCAAAGTACGGTCTTTTCAAACCATTTTCACTGCCACCTGGCAGAAATACCAAAACTGTGAAGTGTTATCAAAAGAATTATTGATGCAGTTTTTCATTTTAAAACCTTAAAAATAAATTCCTTCCGCTGATATCCCTTCACAGAGGATTACAATATAGATCTTGGGCAGAGAGGGAGAGTCTACAGAAGTAAAAGTGATTGATGCAATTCGTTTTGGTGGCTCAACTTCAGATGCCAATAAGAAAGGATGTACATTTTCAAAGACTTGAATACTTTTAAAATCTTTTATTTGTAAAATGCTTTAATATCTTTAATTTTATTTTTTAATTTTAAAAATGAAAAGGTGATTCTTGTTTCAGCAAGATCAGTGTGGTTTAAGTTCGGGTGAAAAGAAACAATTTGGTACGTTAGAAATACAGTGTATTTATAATAGCTTAGAGTAAAAGTGCAATATAAATAAACATCACATGAAAGGATATTTCATAGCATGAATAACACAAATATTGATAGCATTTCATTAGTAGTCTTTAAATATTCAGTACTCAGTAAAAACTCAAGAAACTTTGATTTCCTGATCTTTTAGATTATATCATCAGTGGTAAATATTGCACTGTGATATTGCAGAATTTCTTTGTCCTTTAAGAGTTCTTATGAAATATTATATTTAGGTGCTAATATGAATATAGCAGTTCTCAACTGGATTTCCTCTCCCAACTTGCTAAAATTTTTCAGCCTCACATCTGCCTTTTCTCTTTTAAGAAGAGCATTCTTTCTAAAACACAACCTTAGTATATCTTTCTTGCATAAACATCTTTAAACAAATCTCCATACTTTCTAGGGCAAAATTAAAGCTCCTTCAGCATAAACTGTCTCGCCCTACCTATAACACTTCTGCAATCCTGATTTTATTTTTAAAATCATTTACATCATCCCAATGTATCCGGTTGCACATGTCTCTGCCTGTCTGCCTCTCTCTGTCCCAAGTGACCTGACTCCTCTCCATCCTGTGAACTCTTACTTGTGCTTCAAAACACAATTCAAAGATAGCCATCTCCTGACATCTTTCCTCTTCTTTCCTCAGCAGTTACTTGATCTAGTTTTATGCTCTTCCACACTTTTTCCCCCAATGCCTTCTGCATTTTTCTATTATTATACAAATTACACTCTGCTGTATTTATTTTTATTTATTTATTTAATTGGAAGTCTCTGCCATGGGCTATGAACAATTTTTTATTTTGTTTTCTATCTCCTGTACCAGGCAGAATGTCTCAATATTTGTAGCCAGTCACTACATTTTTGAACGAATAAACAGATGAATCATATCTTTTCCAAAAAGTGGATGGATAGCTGTGGTTATTCGCCAGTCCTTATTTTGGGGGTTATGTTTTAGCAGCTGTGTTCGAATTGTAGGATCTGGATTCCAAAAGCATTTTGCAAAATCACTCATGTATCCAAAGGTTTTTGAAAGCTTGAAAAATCAAATTCAAGAAATCTATAGTCTGATATTTAAAGTGCAAATGGTAATTTTACTGAGATTTAGATGGGTAGATAGATAAACAGAGTAAGCATAATATGCTTAAAACTATAAAAAATGTTTTCATTGCTTTAATTTGATGTTTCGTCTGATGATTTTAATCATGTGTATTCTCAGTTATTACATTTTAAAAATTATATAGAGAAGGACTTTATAGTGCATATGGGGCTCTAACTTTTTACTAACTAGTTTTACTAACTAGTTATGAGAGCCAATTCAAATTCTTTCTGGTCCAAAGCAATACAGGTGAACTAATAAGCTGTATATGTGATTTTCATCAAAGACTGTAAACTGATTTTTACTATATTGACTTTCATTTTTTAATTTTTGATAATGAGGGACAAGCTAAGTTACTCAATACTTCTTACTTAGTGTCCATATTGGCAGTAAACATTTTTTTCATAGAATTACTAAGAAGGAAAGAAATATACAATGATCTTTAAATTTTTCTTAATGTCTGTAAGTTTATTTAGCTATTGCCGATGATAGAGACCAATCTTAAATATTTTTTGGTATAACTATCTGGTGGTTTCACATCTCTATTGAAAAATGGACACTCAGTGTTCTAAGAGTCTTTCCTAAAGTAATTTTGTAACGTTGATTTAAACTATCATTCTTATTAGAAAATGTGGGACAAAAATCAATGTATCTGCTGATTCAGTGGAATTGTGTAGAAATAACAAGAAGATCGTAAGAAGCAAGTAATCTCTTGAAAATACAGGGCAACATAAACCACCTTCTGTTCAAATAGACCCATAAATCTGGCTTCTCCATCCTGTTAAACTGAGTCTTCTGTTATCTGTAGTTGTATAAGAAAATTTCACTTAGTAGATTTATTCCTTCTGTCCCTGAGGTATGTGTTGAATGTGTTGAATTAGGAGGCAGTATAATAGGACACCAAACATAAGCCACTATAAATCTCAGTGGATTTTTTGAAAAAAAAAATGCTGCTGCTGTTTCTACGCTAGCATTCTTGTAAGGGTGAGTAATTGGTTACATGTTTGAGGCTACCCTACATTTACTCCGTTCTTGGACCTGCAGCTAAGTACTCCTAAAGAACTGAAAGAATTCTGGGTAAAGGACTTTACTGAATGGTGCTTATTGTTAAAATTCCTCAGCTTTCAAATTTTAGAATTGTGGCCATGTACACTGGGTTCTCAAAATTAGAGTTCATTTTAAAGTTTTTTTCTTGGTCTTAAGTTTTCTAGCATAAACAAAGAGTTACACTGGAAACAGATGATTAGAAAAGTTATAGAATAAACATATTGTTTTCTCTTCAACAAGAGTGGGGTTTGGTATGAAGAAAATGTCCTTGTGAAAACTTCCAGTTACACTGTCTACTATTTTTCACTTTCTTTTTTCTCTTTATAGTTAGCCCTGAATTTAAATCTGAACTTTCTTAGCATTTTTACCCTATCCCTTTATTTTCTATTGGCGTTACTTGTACCTAGGTCTCGTTATTTTTGCCTACACCATTTTACTGGTCTTCCAATCAGACTCCCTACTTTATCGACTAATCTGTCTCCCTCACAATCTGTATACTACATTCATTAGAGGGTTAAAACTTCCAAAATATATGCTTTACATTTATCACTCTGCAGCTCAGAAAGAGTCAGAATGAAATCTTCAGTTTGGCTTCTCAGGCCTTTCTTAGACTGCATACAAATCTATCTTCTATAGTCAATGATGTTTATACAATGGGGACCCACCATTCCTGCCGATTACACGTTGTATACTAGATGTGTTCTTGCTTCTTGTACTTTGCTCAGTTAGGGCCTTGCTTGGAATGTGTTCATTTCTCTACTTCTCTAAATGCCTCCCTTCCCTCCCAGTCTCCATAATGTCCACCTCCTGCATAAAGCCTTTCATAGCCACCATGACACAAAGGGATCCCTCTCTCCTGAAATCCTATCACACTTATGATACGTACTGTAATTTAAGTGCTTCTCGTCTATGCTCTGAGAGCACCTCTGTCATTGAACTTACCACAGTCTTCAAGAGTTGTTTTAATTTTGCTGTTGTTGACACGATCATGTTTTCTCTTTTCTATTAGACTCCGAGTACCTTCATGGCTGCAGGGTAGATGCTTTTTACCTGTGTGTCTTCAGTGCGCAGTAGGAGAACGTAGCCATTGCCGAATGCTTATTAATCTAAATGAAATGAGTTAAATAGAATCAACCACTTTCATATGTTTCTTTATATTGTTGCTTATCTTTGTATGTAATTCCCATCTCTTCAATTCTTTTATATTTTCAACACTTCCAACTCCTCAAGTCTAGAATATAAGCACTTTGAGAATAGGGATCATGTTTTATGCTTTCTGGTATCCCTGTAACTAGTACAATGTCTTGCAGTTATTATAAGAACAATTAATGTTGGTTAATAGATTGATTTCACAGGAAGGGGGTGGTTGAGTAATGCAGTGATTCTTTTCTATCTTTATTCAAAACACAAAACCATATTGGGAAACTGTGTTTTTTATTAAAAACTGTAGAACATAGCTAAAAATCTATTTTCCTATGCAAGTATACAGGCTGCAGGATTTACAATGTACATTTAAAATGTGTCTACTAATACATTTACTTCTTTCCTCACATCTGATAGAGTGCTCTTTTTCTTTCCCCATTGTGTTTTGAGAAATCATTAAAAATAAATCGAGAACTGTAGCCTCTGTCTGGCACTGAGCAATCCACCTAGTATCAGATTTTCTCTTTGATATACTTTTCTTTGTCAACAGTTTATATTTACACACTTTCTTTCCTTTTAAATTATAGCTCCTCCACAGTTTGTGGTTAGGCCAAGAGATCAGATTGTTGCTCAAGGTCGAACAGTGACATTTCCCTGTGAAACTAAAGGAAACCCACAGCCAGCAGTTTTTTGGCAAAAAGAAGGCAGCCAGGTGAGTGTAAGCCTTGACTGCTTTTTTGAAGTCTCTGAACTCCCTGTCTCTGGTGGTCCTCAAAGTTTGTCTTGCCTTTCTTGTTATCAATGTCGAATTTATTTTATTTCTAAAAAAGAGACCAGTGAATTCTAAACTAAGTGGGAGTCAGATGCCTTAATACAACATTCTTTTTTTCTAGTGTTTATTTTATAAAATTTTTATCTTACATCAAATAGATACAATACAGTGTAACTAAATTATCTGAAAAAGTCTAACCAGTAGCTATTTAAAATCTCTTGACAGAAAGGTAAGTTTGCTTTCTTGCATTGAGCTACATTGGGATAAGTGAGCTAGTATAGATAAAGCACTTAGCACATCCTGGGCAAGTGTAAAACAGTCAAAAATATTTCCATTATTAATCAGCCTAGAAACCAATTTCAGCCCCCTTTCATAGATAGCATAAACATTGGGCTGGCCAAAAAATTCATTCGGGCTTTTCCATACGATGTTTACAAAAAAAAACACAAATGAACTTTTTAGTCAACCCAATACCTTTTCTTTATCATTAATTTGAGCACACTTTCATTCAGGAGTAGGAGAACTATTTTCTTCCATCATCCCTTCTGAATTCCCTCATGGAGGGGTTAGACAGGAAGTAATACATTAGATACCAGAAAAAACCATCACTTGTCTGGTCTTTGCCGCGCTGGCTTTGTCCTCTCAGGGCTCTCTGGGCAGCTTGATCTCTCAAACTCTGCTAAAAGTGAGTTGAATACACCACTTTTCTCCTTTAGAACTTGGTCCAAACTTGGACAAGCACAAGCCTCTAGGTTCTGAGGCAATGAGTGGAACCTCCAGCTTAAGCCAGATCAGAAATTGAGTTCTTTGTCTAAGAATTTACCTGTGCATTCCTAAGGGACCTGGAGATATTTTCGTTCTCGCCTCTCCAGAAGCATTCCCAAGGAGGCATATCGTTCCCAGGAAGAGACCTGCTGCTCTTCCTCCTTAGCACCTGCTGTTGTGAGTCCAAGTTCTGAAAGAATTTCCTGGGCAAACATGGAAACCATGATTAAAAGTCTCAGGCAGTGTAAAACCTTTGCCAGAGATGGAAAATGCTTTAGACTAAATTAAGAGAATCTGTTGATCAAAACTTGTGTGTGATTATCCGAGTAGAGAGACTTGAGGAAGTTCTCCTCAGCCGCCTTTTTGCACTGTTATGGATTCCTGTACGGTTCTGTACCACCCCAAGCTAGCAGTTTTAACAGGCAAATTATCTTTCTTCCTTTCCTCAATGTTCTTTGTTGGATTCACTTCCCCCATGATTTGCGGGATATAAAGATAGTGATAGGAAAGATAAGGTAAAGTTTTGGCCACTGCCTTATCCTACATCAGGATTGTTTCTGGGCTTAATTGCCATCTTTTTTTTATCAGTTAGTAACTATACAATAGATTTCTACTCATAGAGTTCCTTGATTCTTCACTTAAAAATTGCTTTCAGATTAAGACATCCCAAACTCTAAAGTGAGTGTAAGGCAACATGATATAGTTATAACACACTTGAACACACACGCACGCACACACCCCGACAAAGGAAACAGTTCTAAAGCCATTTCCCCTCCTTAGATTTTACAGTCTTTGTAGCACTGTTTAACTTTACTGAAGCTCATTTTCTTAATCTAAAATATGAGGATAATATATTTTACTTCACATAAGTTGTGAAGATTATGTGCTTTAAGTTAGTTTACATTCACACTTTGAAGATGAGGAATGGGGAAAATGCAGAATGCATCTGCCTTCCCTTGTTCCTGGCTGAAGTGGCAAGTTCATGATTGTGTTCAGGCCGGGCTGCTAGGGCCAGAGGTGTCCCTCTGCCCAGGCACATAGGCTCAGCACCACTCTGGTCACCTCTGTCCTCAGACGCAGACCATGCCTGAGCAGGCTGGAAGGGATGAAGAGCCCTGGTAGCCTGGCAAGATTCTCCTTCTGCTTGTAGCCCTTTCCCTCTACTCACTCTGGGGGCCGTGGAGTCCAGAGAAGTTACTGCCTCAAGCAGTAGGTTTCCTTTACGTGAATGTACTATTTATTTATACATGATACAAATATAATGATGTACAGCAATTTGATTGTTGCAGATTTACACTTTACATCCAGGTAGAGAGTCAAATCTCATTATAACTTGTTATCATATAGATACAGTGATATCCTGTGTAAATCGCATGCCCTAAAATAGCTCCAGGTTTATACATGCTATTGCATGAAATATGTATTGATCTTGTGGCCCAATAAGCATGATATTTAAATATGCTGCATTGTGTTTTAATGTTTTTTAAACAAGTAATGATCAAATAGCATTACAGTATTTCTTTTTCTGTTACTTGACAAAGTGGCATGTAATTCCAGAGATATTAATCTCTGGGAAAAAAAATTTTGAGTTAGGTGATTTGATTAGATTATAATCTGAGTCTCGTTTTCTTTACTTTACCTATCTCCCACATCAGACAGAGGGGTAGGGGGAGGGAGGAAAGGGGGGAGAGAGAGAGAGAGACAGGAGGTTGTGAATGAGAACAAAAGAGAAATGCTTGAGCAAATTG
The DNA here is from genome assembly GCF_030028045.1 of Hippopotamus amphibius kiboko. Taxonomy (NCBI): domain Eukaryota; kingdom Metazoa; phylum Chordata; class Mammalia; order Artiodactyla; family Hippopotamidae; genus Hippopotamus; species Hippopotamus amphibius. Next base: position 87,039,264 of record NC_080195.1, on the reverse strand, counting down.
TAAATTTTCAAATCATGAATTGGGACATTAGGAAAAATAAATTGGTCTTACTGTCTGCAGTATCCAATTTTTACAGTGATCTATGACTATCCATCAGTAGAGAGAGTTAAGAGCCTGGACTTAATGGTCCATATTCCTCAATATGTGCTGATAATGCCAATTAGCACTAATAGGACACTCAGGCACTTCAAGGCAAGAAGAGCTCTGTAGAATTCCTGGGTTTTGCTTGATATCCATTTTCTTTTGCCTATGTCGTACAAGCAGGGAGTAAAGATGATGGGTTAACCTCAATCATATGCCATTTTCCATGTCAACGAATCATTTAGAAGGTGGACTGATAACACATTGTAGAGGAAGAGATCCCGGAGAGAATTAAGCCCATCTGATGTATTAGTGCTATGTAAATTAGTATTCTAATGGCTAATTGTAGGAAAGTGCACACTTTGAGTTATTGTATCATTTTCAAGTGGCTTTAAAATTTAGACTCTTCTCTTTCAGATGGTTTATTTCAGTAATATATTTGGATTCCACAGGCGGGTTAACTTGTTCTCAAATTATGCTTCCTATGTATGAAAAAGTCTAGACTCATACAGTAATACAAATTTTATAGGAGGGCAATAGCATTTTGAAATTATATTCCTGACATGCTAGCAAACATCACTTCTTTTAGAAAGGGTTTAATAACATGGTAATGTTTATGTAAAGCGGGCTTCCAGTGGCACACTTGAATCTAATAAAGTGGACATCCATCATGTTGCAATAAAGAGAAGAGCTCCTAATTAAAGTAGGACATCATTCGCAGGATTAAAGTCATTTAGTGTAATTGATAAGTGTTAATACCCTATTTTATCCTCTTCCATTGGTATTACTTCAAGGGTAAAAACATTTTAAGGTGAAAATGTGTCTTATGCCTTTAATTGAATGTTATTACCTCCTGATTGTAATGTATTGAAACTGTTTAATTACAAACCTGGAAAATTAATTACTATATCGAGAAACAGATCCCAGAGGGTTATAATGTTCTTTTTTGTAAGTAAATACAACATAAAAATTGATATGTCCTTATTTATAATCCAACTTGGAAGCATATCTCAATATGATTTATTATACCCAATTTTTTGTTAATTGAACAACAGCAAAGCAACATGGGTCATCCAAGTTAACTTTACTGCTGTCCTATGAGAGCTTTCACAATTTTGTGGTTTGACTGCTTGTGTTTATTATGAGATATACAGTAAACGAAAGAACTTTTTATTTTTAAAAAAGGGTAATATTATGAAATTCTTCACCATCGCATGCATCCTTCAGAAACATCGTGCATCTTCTTTTTTATTTTCAGTGATTTGGTTAATCTTGCTTACAAGGTAGCATTTATACCTAGCTCCTTTCAAAGATGTTACAACCTGCAGAAATCTTACAGCAGAAGTAGATTCGGCTGTCTCTCTGTGTCAGTCTCAGTCACACACTTTTGCACACCTTTTAGAGAAACTCAGTTAATTACATCAAATATTCAAAATGATCAGCAGAAAATTTATCTGGCATTCTTTAGCAATATGCAGTTTGTGAAACACACACGTAGCTAATGTTACATTCCAGATTCTCACAGGGTCTTATACATTGAGTCAGGTAAGCATTATTATGTCCATTTTACAGATGAGGAAACCATGTTTCAGAAATATTCAGTAACTCACAGAAAGTCAAGGAGAGCGTAAAAGGTCATGATAAAAACCTAGATTTTTTTAGATGATTGTTCTTTCAGTGAGATCACGCTCACTTCCTAGAACACAGCACGTCATTTTCCCATGATTTGAAAAAATTTCCCAATGAAACTCACCGTGTGGCATTTAAACATTTCAATACCATATTTTTAAATCTTTGTATTTTCTTTTTCCAACCACAGTTCTCTAATTGCAATAGCTGTTATTAATATTATTTTCCTTCTGAGTGAGAAGAGAATATTGATCAAATTTTGTTTGTTTCCACAGAACCTGCTTTTCCCAAACCAACCCCAACAGCCCAACAGTAGATGTTCTGTGTCGCCAACGGGGGACCTTACAATTACCAACATTCAGCGTTCGGATGCAGGTTACTACATCTGCCAGGCCCTAACCGTGGCAGGAAGCATTTTAGCAAAAGCTCAACTGGAAGTTACTGATGGTGCGATATTATATTAGTTTTGTTTTCTGAAAATAATGACTTCTGTTTCCAAAATATGCAGTTTTCTGATTTGTTAGTTAAATCATTAAAATTAATGCTTGCCTTCTAAGTTTGAATCTAGGAAAATAACATTCTTAATAGTTTCTAATTCTCCCTGAGTTAATACTTACTTTCCCAAAGAAGAACATCAAATACAGTCTATTTTATTCTTAAAAATATAGAGATGCATTATGTTAGTGAAATAGAAATAGGGAAGTCATCTGTATATTTTTATTTAATCTCCTGCTGACATGATTGCTTCTAGTGGATAGATATAATTTTATTTTACTAGAGGAGAAAGAGATATCATCTTTAATATCAGTGGAAACAGAGATGACTTTTTACTTAGCTAATCACATTATGACATCCTATGATGTTTTAATTATACATTCACTGAGTTAAAGTAATTAAATAGCTTCCAGACTACAAAAGGATGCTAAAATGATTTTTTATTTGCATGTATGCACTACAAATCTTAACTGAAGAACCTGATGCACGGTGAAAGTTGAGAAAGATGTAGGGCTCTTCAAGATCTGATTTTTTTTCCCCAAGTGCTTTTTGGTCACAATCGACACATAGGGAGTTTTAGATATGTTGTGAACCTCCGAGCAGGAAGTTAAGCCATATTCTTTCATATCTTAAATTAAAACCTCTCTCTTGCTCTCTTATATTTGTGAAGTATCTGATTCCCTCCACCCCCACCCCACCCCACCTTTTCCCACCATGAGTTCTGAGATACAAGAGCTTTGGGCTGTGACCTCTCTGATCCTCTTCTTTCTCTGCTGAGCTTCCATACAATTCCAATTTACATGTAGATTAAAAGGTCATTTAAAATGAATAGAAAGGCAATATTTTTTAACGTCTGTCCGTGGTATTGGCTGATTCAGTGCCATGATGGGAGTGGGAAAAAATAGAACAAACATTAGCTGCAGGGACATTGAGTCATTAATGGCCACACCTGCTGATGCAGCAGAGATTTACTGCTATGGAACTGAAAGGAGTCAGGTTCAAGAGTAACAGTGCCAAGACATTCTTCCTTAGATGGACAAGATCTTTGATCCTTCAAACCTCCATATTTCTTTAAAAAAATATAATTATTAATCTTTTTTAAGTTCCTAGTTTTTCCTCTCCTAGAAAAAATGTCTAGACACATATACTTGGAAAATAAGGTATTCTGGCCAAAGCCTAAGTTTTACTCAATACTACTATGAAACATTCCAAATATAATGCTTAAGAGCTCTACTGTAATCTAGCTGCTTATGGTATTTTACAAAAGACAGACTTTTAAATGTTTCTAGATGAAGTTATGAAGAAGGCAAACCATATTTATAGAAAACAAAATTGATGATTGAGAAGAGCCAGTTGATGTGACTGATATGGTTCATGAAACAGGTGGATATTCAAATTTTTGCCTGATATAATGACAAGGAAAACATGTTTTGAGAAATTATGTTTGTTGTTGACATAATCTCTCATACCAGTAATAATTCTTGCTTTAGTTCTGTGGTCAAACTGAAAAGAGTGATAAGAAAATTTAAATCTGATGACTGAGATGGCTCTAAACATTTTATTACAACTGGCTTGAATATTAATTTCTACATTGATTTTTACTTAAGTAAGCAATCACAAAGTCAAGATCCTTTTTCAAGAACGTTGAATGGAGGTTATAGAGTTATTGATTTTGGCAGTAAAGAAATCCTACTTCAACATCTAAACACACACACACACACACACACACACACCCCTTTTTATAAATAACTCTTGTCTCTAAATATTAACTTACCACATTGGCCATGACTTCAGCTTTTATTCATAGTTTTGAATTTTTCATGTTGGTTAACAGTTTAATCATACATAAGCAATCATTTTCCTTTTGAACTTGTTGTTTGGTATGATCCAGGGCAACTTAAAGCCAAATGAAATTCTAGTGTAGAATGAAAATATATGTCATGTTGAGAAAAACAAGCAAAATATCTATAGCAATGTTTCTGTCATTACATTTTTGTACTTAGTCTCCTTTCTTGGAAATATTTTTAACTCAAGTATTCACATGAGATGAGATTGTTGATGGTGATGAAAGGTGCTGTTGAGTGATAATTTTACTGATTATAGATAGAGCTAAGATGCTTTAATACACTTGAACTTCAAAATATCCCTTTAAAAGAACTTATTTACACTGTTCTTCATTTCTTTTCTTCTCCTCTTTTTTTCTCTCAGAAAATTAGAAAATTGTAATGAGAATTCTGAGTAAAGCCAATAGAATCTAAAAGGACTGGAGAGAAGAAATGCATTTATATCTTATATTGACAATAGATGTCACACCATGATCTTATATGCATGGTTTATTGAGGATTTATAATGCATAGCTAGAGAAAACCATGGAATTGTTCACAGATCACTGGAAATCCTAAATGTTCGTTTAACCTCTGACCTTAGTGTCATGGAAACTTGTGGTCATCTTTCACCCATAACATCCTTGAAACTGAAAGTTCTTCCTGGCCAGGAGATTTTCAATTACTTTATTGATCAAATCCATTTAAAAGACAATGAGCTGCACATTTGGGCAGTAAAAAAGAGAAAAATAAACTAATCAGATGTCCTTTGCCTTTATCTAATGATTTCAGGGATACGACCGTAAAAGCAGGTTGTAAGAAGCTAACTGAATTCTATATAGATATTTAATATGAAACAAAGTAACATCATATAAAATTTAATTGTTTCTTTTCTGTTAATGCAGACCCATTTTTCTCATTGAATTTAAAAATTATTCATAACGTTTGGTTGGCCTTGCATTTTTGACTCATGAAGAAAATAAATTCCATGAAGTTTTCAACTTGAGTATCTATTTGCACAGTTATTGCCAAATATGTCGAAATTGCTATAATATTGCACTTTCACATTCTCTGAAGATTATTTAATTCACTTCTAAAATGAAGAATTTGATCAAGAAAATCAGTGAACTAAATAGCTCTAATTTTTATTTGTAAAGAATACACAGAGAGTATTATTTTCCTTAGGCTTTTATAAGGTTTTCTACATATACACACATTTTAATACATATTTTGATGTAGTAGGTTTAGGTTGGTGGGAAGTCCACTCTATCTTGACATGCAGGGGACATACATCATAACCTCTGTTTTATTTCATTTTTTAAAATTAATTAATTAATTTTATTTTATTGGCTGTGTTGTGTCTTTTTTGCTGTGCGCGGGCTTTCCTTTTAGTTGTGGTAAGTAGTGGCTACTCTTCCTTGTGGTGCACGGGCTCCTCATTGCCGTGGCTTCTCTTGTTGTGGAGCATGGGCTCTAGGAGCGTGGGCTTCAGTAGTTGCACCACATGGGCTCAATAGTTGTGGCTCATGGGCTCTAAAGCACAGGTTCAATAGTTGTGGCACACGGGCTTAGTTGCTCCGTGGCATGTGGGATCTTCCTGGAGCAGGGATCGAACCTGTGTCCCCTGCATTGGCAGGCGGATTCTCAACCACTGCGCCACCTAGGAAGCCCATAACCTCTATTTTAAATCAAAATTGGTTGGCTTTCTCATGGTAGGCTCTAAAAGGGCTGTTTCATTTAATGTTTTTTTTCCCCAAAACTGTGAACTCTAGCAATAAAAGTACATCTAGATTGAGAAGCATATAAAATATAAACTGGTATTTGTAGAAGCTGGTAGACAAAGGAAATTAGAGCATTAATAAGCAAAATGACTTTTTGATTATGTACATTGTAATACAATATGATGTTCTTGAGAAAAAACACTCTTCACAGTTGCTTAGCAGTAATACAAATTCACCATTTTTTCTTTCTGTGAATTATATATATGTATATTTAAATATTATATATACAGTAAATATATATAATAAAGAACATATTTGGATAATTAACCAAAACCTATATGAAGTTTATAAAACTTTCTCTAAAGAAAAACTTCTTTGGATCTGGATATATGTTTTATTATGAAATGAACTTCTAATAAGTTGTAGATGAAAGCTTGCCTCCAATTTATTCCATATTTTCATCACCCATTTAAATATTACTATACATTCTGATACACTTCCTAAATCATTATATAATACTTCTAAAGGCACTGATGATACTGCTACAAATCAATATTTGATTAAAAAAATAGTGAACTAGGTTTATGAAATTATGGGAGATTTACTCAAATGAATGCAGAAATTGATGCATATGTAACCACAGATTTTTCATGAAAACCTTATTTTTGTCATGTCATAAGTATAGTCTTAACTAGATTTTTTTTGCTTAATTGTATAGACCTGGTATATCATCCAAATTATATTACTGTAATCTAGAGCCCAGTGTCACAATTTTGGAAATAAATTATTTATAGCCTAATATTTTAACATCATTGAAAATATTATAGTCTATAGAAATAAATCATGGAACTTGTGCCATGAAGGTAAAATTATGTATTACTTGTATATGTATCATAAAAGCAAGAGTAAAAATTGATTCTACTCATGTGATATTCCACAGGCTTTCTTAAATATGCATATGAGAAATAATATAGCCATTTTATGAGTGATTGCCATAAGCTCTCCATATTTTCATTCATTTTAATATGATTAAGCCTTTCAATAATACTAAGCCTTTCTAAGGTGTCAGAATTGATCTCATCATCATCTTACTTATAGGTAACTCAGAGTAAGTTATAAATAATAGTATGGCCTCAGTAAAATATGTACAGATGTATGTATAGTATGTATAGGTGATAGATATATAATGGATATAGAATATACAGAAAAAATTATAAGTAATATGTATGACTTTGGGGCTTTAATGTTACTTTTGATATAAGACTACTGATGATATATAGACTACCAAATTTCATAAAGGTAAAAGTATCTTGAAAATATCTTTGTCCTTTAGTTTTGACAGATAGACCTCCACCTATAATTCTACAAGGCCCAGCCAACCAAACGCTGGCAGTAGATGGTACCGCATTACTGAAATGTAAAGCTGCTGGTGACCCTCTTCCTGTAATTAGCTGGTTAAAGGAGGGATTTACTTTCCTGGGTAGAGATCCAAGAGCAACTATACAAGAGCAAGGAACGCTGCAGATTAAGAATTTAAGGGTAAGTAATGTTGGACTTGTATTTGGCTCTTCATCTCAACATAAGTATGTACTTTCCTAGGGAAAAACAGTATTGTGAAATTAAAATTTTACATCCCTGCGTAATTACTTTGAGTTTTATTGTAGACCATGTTATTTCTTATTTTACAAATGACAAATTGAAATTAGAGGGAAGATCATTGTCCTTATGTTAATTATAAGTTCATAACAGACCTAGAAACTTTTTATTCCTTCATTCAATCCCATATGTATGCAATCAATAAAACTAAAAAGGTTAAGCACGTAAAGTTAATGATAGTAACAGTATATTTAAAATAATTTGAAAGTGACAAATGCTTCTGATTTACTGTCATGAACAAGGGAAGTTCATAAGGAAATGTGGATAAATTGGCTCAGCCAAACAGTTATGTGGGAAATAATAAAGAGATAAGACTGATAACTACATAGGAAGCAGGTTTGGCTAGTTGGTAAAAAAGTCTTACATTTTAGGTAAAGTTGCCATGCAGTCTAGATTTAAATCCATGGAAAAGAACAAGTCATTGCTGGTCTTTTAACAGAAGATGACATGATAGAAAATGACCATTCCTGCCAACTTACCAAGCTAGACTTGCTTCAGGAGCAACTCAAAATAAATGTTTACTTCTAAATATTGTATTGGCTACGTACTGCTATAAAACAGTGCTAGCAAACACTTAGAGGCTCCAAGCAAGACACATTTATTATCTTATAGCTTCTGTGTGTTAGGAGCCTGGACGTGACTTAGCCAGGTCTCCTGCCCTAGGGTCTCACAAAGCTACAGTCAGGGTTGTAGTCTCATCTGAAGATTGACTGGGGGGACCTGTTTGCTTCCAAACAGCATGATTGTTAACAGCGTTCAGTTCCTAACGTCTGTCAGAGTGGTGGCCTCAGCTTCTTGCTTGCTGTTGACGGAAGGCTGCCTGTGCTTCCTTGTCATGTAGATGTTCCCATTATGATTGCTTGCTTCCTCAAAGTAAACACGGAAGAGAGTGTTTTAGCAAGACAGGATTACAGTCCTGTATAACATAATCACAAATGTGACAGCTTGTCATTCATGCCATATTCTGTTGGCCAAAAGTAAGTCAACAGGTCCCCCACACACTCAAGGTGAGAGATTACACAAGGTGTGAATACCAGAAGGATGTTATCATGGGGGCCACCTGTCCTCCACAAGTATATTCAATTCATTCAACCAAATATAGAAATCCTCCCTTCCATGTAGCAAGCACTATGTTAAAGCTCAAGAGTATGTCAGAATAGTCATAGGATTGGGAATGAGGGCCGGAATTAGGGTTGTTGATGTAATAGTACGTTAAGAAAAATTGATTGAGATTGATTCGGTGGAAGAACAATTAGTAGAATCTGGTATCTAGGTATAAATTGGGAACCAAAATGATTAAAAAACAAACAAATGAAAAGAAGTTGAATTTTCCCATTCAGAAGCCAGAGGAGGAAGATGAAATATTTTTATTATGTGTATTTTCAAATGATCACACTGGGGAGTGTTTTTTTCTTACAGTGTAAATTATTTACAATTATGTGTTTATCAGGTGTGTAGAATACAGATACATAACAAAAAGGAAGAATGACTTTTTTGTAGTGTGCATATGCACAAACACAAGTCTTTAATTTGTTACTATAATCAAAGTACATAATTTTTTATTTTAATTTTGAGATAAACATTAATTATTGCTCTAAGTTGACAAAATGCTATCAAATTCAATTTAAAGAAAAATAAGTTAATACAGGTTTTTAGCCTGTCTTTTCATTTATTGTAAATTAATTGTAAACCTTCTTTGAACAACATGGGAGTTATTAAAAAATGAGTGCCAGCTCTCCTTGAGTAAACAACTTAACCTCTCTCTTTGAGCTAAAGGCAGACTTCTTGGGCTATGGAGGCTAATGCATTTCCACTGTACGACTGAATTGAAGGGTGTGCTTGAACAGTCAGGACCCCCAGTAGTGTTTAAAAGAAGCAATTAAAGGTGGGTGCTTGATGATGTCAAACAAACTTTGAGCCCCTCAGTCAGCCTTCTGAGTAATCTTTCTGAGATGCCTGCTCCTGAGGGCTTGTCTACAGCCAACTACACAAGGAGAAAAGTAGGTGCGAGCGTGTGCCAGCACATTGGTCTCTTCTTTTCAAGCACTTGGTTAAGGACAAAAGAAGGATGGAAAAGATGTGAAGCACTCATGACCAGAAAAGACATTATTTAAAGTTAAGGGAATAAAAATGAATTGGTGTTGATGACGGTGATACAAGTCAGCTTTAGCAATGATATTTAGGCTTTCCATATCATTTTTTATAAACTCCATAATGAAAGCATTGTTATTTTTTCTGTAAGATGACTGTCTTTAACAGGAAATAAAATGTTTTACGGTACTTCACGGATACAGTCAAGAGAGGGTTTCTGTAGGACATATTCCATTGTCTTTCTTTCTTTCTCAGTACTTAATGCAAGGGGGGAAAAGTAGTGTGATGAACACTGTGTTCCCATGGTCCAGCTAATTGGTAACTGAATCTGTTTCTTTTGAGAAGTAGAATATTCCAATACTCATTAAAATCTACCTACCACAGCTAGTGTCAGACTTGTATCTCCACACAATGACAAGGACGTGCAGTTAAGAAGCATTACCTAGTATTCTTCTTTTAGCATTTGCACATAATAACAAGTGCTACATTTTAGTTCAACTGCTATCATAAAATGCAAATTCTTTACTCTTTCACAGACCATATTCAAATGAACGTCCCATTAAAATCCAACCTAGGCTCATTATATTTAGTTTGTGAGTGATGCTTCTTAAATGCAGAGATTTCTAACGACTATAATGCGTGCACAGCCACATTTGAAAAAATGGCTCTTTCTACAATGGCCATCCCCCATCATCCCTTGGTATAATTGAAGACAATTGTATAGAGATAATATGGCAAAAAGTGACATGCCAGAGCAATTTGAAACTTAAGTTAAAATACATAATGACATTTAAAATCAATTAAAATGGTGGAACCTCAGTAACATCCAGGCACTAATGATTTACCCGAGAATCAATTGTGGAAGGTTGAGTCATCAATACACTTACATTTTGAACCCAGCAGATATTATATTCCATGAACTCCCATATTTTATCAACAATTAGACTCATGTTCATCACGGAATTTTAATTCTACATCTTCTGCTTTGCCTTATTCTGTTTGGTCATCAGTTTCTCTTCCCAGTCTCACTTTTCCTTCACCCGTAAACTAATGTGAATGAATGTTGTTTGCAATGTAAGCCCACGGGGCTCAACCACAGGGAGGATTTTTAATTTACATCTTACTGATCTTGGCGTTTTTGTGAAGGTATAATCACAGAATCTTCTGCCTTTAACACTTATAAAAGGGAACTCTTGATTATATTATCAGCTATTCCTCAAAGTCTTTTGTTGGTCTTCATGAATAACAGAACCAATTTATGCAATCAATGAATGACAGTTTTTAGTATGCTTTAAAAAGTGTTGTGTGTTAGATGATTTCTGTGACCCTTTCAGCTGTATACTGCAATGATATCATAGGTATTGTTTGTTTTTAATGATACAACTTTATTCCATTCACTGTTACACTGCTGCAGTTTTAATATGAGGACTGCACTCTTTAAAAGGAAAGATTTAGTTTTCCTTTTTTTTAAAAAAACATTTCTTCTTCACTTTTCTCCACGTCTTTAAAAGAAGAGCTGCCCCCTATTATCTCAGTGCTTGTTTACTCCTGGGTATATTTTATCCTGTGAAATACTGTTTATTGATGACAAAGAGGACAGCTTTGCGTTACTGATCTCTGAGTGTTTATAAGATTCTGGAAAATTCTGTCCTGAGTTATCCATATCTAACTCTGACACGGTGAAGCCCCAATATAAACTGGAATTAAAAGATAAGAGGATTGCTGTGGAGGCAAATAGAGAAACAAAGTTTACAGACAAATAACATTTAGTTGTAGAAATATAGTAAGAATCTTTGAATCACTATTATGAATAAAATAACATAATATGAGCTTATTTTAATACTTTATGTGTACTTTTGATTGACTCTAATGTATAATTTGGACAGCCAAATGATATATCACGTTTTAGAAGTCAAATATTGCCTTGTTGAGATTGAGTAATTATTCCACAAATCAGTTAAAACAATTTTATTTTCTCCTTTCTATGCACACTAGATTTCTGATACTGGCACTTATACTTGTGTGGCTACAAGTTCAAGTGGGGAGACTTCCTGGAGTGCTGTGCTGGATGTAACAGGTGGGTCCTTTGTGAATTCTTTTAACAGAAGAAATCTTGAGTCAGTTTTAGTAATTAGATCATGATCAAATAATAGGTTAAAGAGAGATCACGATTTTAAATTTACTGAATGTAAAAACTAAGCTTCGTGCTACTTTTTCCTTTCTACAACCACTTGGTACATGGCATAGCACATGAAATTTAAACATTTGTACTTGATAATCTTATTTTATTTTCTCTGTCTAAAGAACAAGCAATTCCAGTGATCATGTGTGAAGTAAATACTTACTAAAATGTAAGAGAAACAAATATTTAGGTATATAGTTTTGGTTCACGTAGATGAATTGCTTACTGTCTATTCATTTTCCTTCTTTTAAGCACTGTTGTCAGCTTGTGCAATCAGAAATGAAGTTTTTCTGTTTGTCCTCTATAGAATCTGGAGCAACAATCAGTAAAAATTATGATTTAAATGACTTGCCTGGACCACCATCCAAACCACAGGTCACTGATGTTACTAAGAACAGTGTCACCTTGTCCTGGCAACCAGGTACCCCTGGAACCCTTCCAGCAAGTGCTTATATCATTGAGGCTTTCAGGTATGAGACAGTTCCTTTTTACTCCATTGGGTTTTTGCTTTAGCTCCTATATCCTAAAATCTCAAGTGAGCTATCCCACTGTTTTATTCTAAGAACATGTTTAATCAGTGCACTTTAAGAATTTATCTCTTATATCCAACTTTATTCAAGAATAGACTTTAGTTTTATTTTTCATTCATATGTTAATTATAAGATTAAATATGCGTTACCCATGCCTACCTCTGTAGGGATCTAGCTATGACATAATCACTTAGCTCTTTTCTTTAGCTTGACCATTGTAGGCATTTATAAGATGAGAATTTTGGCTTTAGAACTAAACAGAAAATAATTTAATTAGGCGTGGGCATTTTTTAAGTTATGCAACATTTATTGAGGCATGGAAACTTGGAACTTTATTTCCTAATAATTAGAGCAGAATTTAAAATAATTCCAGTGTTTTATACTATATATTTGAATACAGGTGTTGGCTATGCCTAAGAGAAAATTAATAACTACAATTAAGAAATTGATTACATGCACTTCTGATTGCTGAAAGGAAAAGAGGTCCAATTGTTATTTGAAATGATCGCCATCGATTTAAGGATATAGGCTATAAATTAGCAAATGTCTTATGAGAATTTGAATAAATAGTTATACTAATGGGAAAACATAGCTTCTTATTCAGTTTCAATGTGTTCTCTTTGCCATTATAAATATAGTGATAGCCTCTCTCCTTTTTAAGCATTAGGACAAATCATCACTTTCATTTTAGGCTTCCCTAATCTATTAAAGTTAATGATCAATACATAGTTTTCAAATTTCAAAACTGTTTTTCTATAATTTTCATGCTTTGATGTATAAGGACTTCTGAAAAATAAACAGATAGCCCTGAAAATCACATTTTCCCCTCATTCTAAACAAAAGCAGCATTTGACCTTAGACAAAGGGCTATAGAAGGGCATCCCCTCTGTAGATGACAGTTAAGGGGTCCACACATGCAGATTCAGAGGTATTTCACCATTCCGAGATGAGAAATCACAATACTGTGTAATGTACAATTTTATTAAAAATGTGACCAAGGGAAAATATTCATTACATGCTTCCTTTCTTCTTTTACAGATATGTAGTTTTAGAAGGCTCTATTATAATATTGCATGTGGAATTGATGCAAAAGAAAACACACCTTGTAACAGGAAACTGTATTGGCATAATTTACTCTGTAGTCCATTTATTCTTTCTACAGGTTAATTCTTTTCAAGGTATATATATACATTTATGAGGACCATATTTATTGTATAAACTTGATGTTGTGATCTTGGCCTCTGTTCCTTTTACAGGTATTCATTTAGTGGGCTGCTGTGCTTTAGCAAAGGGCTATCACATCTCCTGGGCTGAGTTTAATTTTGTTGTGCATGGCACTTCCCGTTAGGTGGGCTCGGCTTTGTTGTTGAATAAACTGAAATCATCCAAATGTTTCATTTATTGGGCTGAACACTTCAAGCGTTGTGTGTGTGTGTGTTTAATTTTCAGCCATTAACCTTTGTCATTGATACCCAACTCCATTTCCTAGACCCTTATGACTGCTCTTTAAATGAAATTTCTGTTCATGTTTCAGCCAATCGGTGAGCAATAGCTGGCAGACAGTGGCAAACCATGTAAAGACCACCCTCTATACAGTGAGAGGACTGCGGCCCAATACAATCTATTTATTCATGGTCAGAGCAATCAACCCCCAAGGTCTCAGTGACCCAAGTGCTATGTCAGATCCTGTGCGCACTCAAGGTAATTTCAATAACTGTAAACATGACTGGTTCTAGGAGGAGGCATTAAACAGACCTTTAAGGACAAAGGATAGGAGGACCAAAGATACATGTGTCTGCATTGCTTATTATAATGTTTCACTAGACCTGATCCAGTGAAAGAGAAGAAAACTTGTTGTTCACCTGGGTGAGGGCATCCTCTTTGTGGAGCTGTCAGGGTCTATTTAGTAGAAAAGAAACAAAATAATTTAGTACAGTTACATAGTAAGTTAAGTTAGGGCTTCACTGTAGGGCTTTAGGATACTTCAAAAGGAAGGAAAAATTTCTCCTTCTTTGAAATTAATCATACAATAGCAAAAAGTCATCTTTAATGGATAAAATGCCCTGTTAGAGATATCAAAATTACTTCCTCTGGCTCAGGAATTGTGCTTTGATAGTGAAGTGGGTCTCAAGGTGTAGTTCCCACAGAAGCAGCATCTGTACCACCTGGGGTCACATTAGAAATGCAGATTCTCAGGCCCTGACTCAGAAGCTCTGGGGGTGGGGCCCTGCAGTCTGTTAAAGTGCCCTCCAGGAGTGTTCATGCTTAAATTTGACAAGCATCATTACAGTGCATTTTATAAAACCAGATGTTTAAAGGAACACTTTGTTTCAGGAAGCAGTAAATCAGGCTTTCTTCCTGAGGTACACAATACTTTTGACAAAAAAAAAAACACAAAAACAAAAACACCCAGAATATTAAAAGATTAAATTGGAAAATTTCTCATCTTTAGTAGCCTGTCTCCTCAAACTGAGAAGTTGCTGGAGTCTAGGGGTTAATATGGGGTGTTGAATTATAATTTCTATTCTTACTAGTAGATGAAGGGAATTAATAAAATAGAAATGGTGGCTTTATTATTTCTTACAACTTACTTCCCATAGGGTTCTTGAGAAAGGGTTAATTATTTCTTATTTGTAAAAGACTTTGAACAAGATATTTATAATTCAAAGTAGTATTTTTATGCCATGAAAAACACCATACAGCCATAAAATATTATTATAATTACAATGTAGTTCGGTGATAGTAACTAGCATGCTATTATAACAGAGAAGGGCGCCTTAAAGGAATCAAGTCAAATAAAGTCACCACGTGATTTTGCAACACTGCTGACATGATGACAGTCAAGGGAGGAGGGGATGCCACTTTGCTATTGTTCTCTAAGCAGTAGTGTGATTAATTTTCCATGATGATAAAGGGCCTGTAGGTAAAGAATCTGTCTCAAGAGAAAGAAAAAGTACAACAAGGAATTTGAAGACCTGAAACTGGTTCTATTTTACCTTGCCTGGATCCAGTTGCTTTCAGTGTATCTGAATTTAAGGAGTAAATTAAATTATTGAACTTGAAAAGGAAGAGGTGTATGGTTTTAATTCAAAAATTGTGGTACCCAGATCATTTTTACTTGTATAGATAGAAGTAGTTTTTGTGCATAGCTGCAGTGGAAGGTGGGGAGATCACAGAGTGGGGAAGACTTTTGGTGTGATTAAATCCAGCGGCCCTTCTTGATCATTCAGTAACACTGCCAGCACTAAATCTTGACTCATAAAATAACTTCTTAGTGAAAAGGTCAACAAAGATTAATGAAAAGTTGTTTGTGATCTGGCTTGTTCCAGTCGAGAGACCATATAGAGCAAAAGACTTATGTTCTCTTAACAGATATTTAATAGAAAAACTCATGTTTTGGGTCTGAATGTCAGGATCATTTCTGACACCACACTTTCAGAAGCTTTGCATTCTGCAAAGCACTTCTTTGCAAAGAACACTTTGCTGCGTGAGCTCTTATTTTTCAAAGATATTAAATACCATAGAAATTAGAAATTTCTTATTTTAGCTAGGCAACAAGTACTTGTACCATCAATATCACAGTAGACCATAGGCATATCAACAAAGATTAATATTATTCACATGACATTAAATATATATATACACATACATATACATATACATATGTATGTTTTCTAAATCAAGTAAAACTCACTCTGCTATTTATGTTAAGGATGAAAAAAAGTGGAACTGGCAAAAAATTACCAAAATGTAGTTCCCAATTATTTATGTTCCAATTTAAGTTAGTATACCCAATTTAAGTTACAGCCGAGATATGCACTTAAAAAATTTTTGCAAGAGTGTTGCATTGTGGCCTGAGAAAATAGGAGAAAACAAGATTAAGAAATAAATCATTTTAAATTGGACTTCATTCCTTAAGTAAGGTGATTGAAGAAAAAAAATTCAACTTAACATTACAGTGCACCAGTTAAAGAACCTGATTTGAGTATGTGTGAAATTCAGTGTTTGATATCAATTTGATGCACTTGGGTGTCTATAATTTATCTTTTTTCTTAATAGACACACTATGCAAACCATTGTACGGGAAATAGAGTAGTATTTAGGCTAGTGGTGATTAAGGGGTCAGAACAGTTTATGGCTGAGAGTTTAACAGTCTAAACATCACAATTCTTTCTCCCTCCTACCTTCCCCCATCACTTTGAAAAAACAGCAGCATTATTTTTTGTCAGATATTGGAGTGCTGTTAAGAATTTATTACATAGAACATTTTATCAGTATTTTAAATTGCTCAGTCAAAATTATTTTTGTGAATTTGGGAGGGTTCTTCGCCTTCTTTGCCTCATTTTGTTTACCTTTAGTGACATAATTCACTACCAGTGCCCTGATTACTTTCTCTTCCATACTCCCAGACGGAAATAGGTCAAGGAATAGGAACACACAACCTACTAATTGGGAAAAGGGATTGAACAAATTCCTAAACAGCAATATTCAGATCTGGCCCCATTAACTACTTGGGAATATCCTTTAACATGGCAACATCTGGATAAAACTAATGTTTCTAAAGAAGTCTTACAGCAAGTACTTTATTCTTTAATAAGAAAATAATAGACCTTTCACAGCAGTGTACTAAATGGGGATAAGGGTTTGCACACAGTTTTATTAATATTATTTTAGTGAAGATAAACATCATTTCTCAAATTATGCCCTAAAATATTGCTATGTATATAAATATGCTTTAATGTTGGTTGTCATTTCTCATGGCATCATATTGGCTTATATTTATAATATATATTGGAATTTCACTGTTAATTTTTAAAAATTGGAACTGGTTATCCCTGTAGATATCAGCCCACCAGCACAAGGAGTGGACCATAGACAAGTCCAGAAAGAACTCGGAGATGTGCTTGTCCGCCTTCATACTCCAGTTGTATTGACTCCAACCACTATTCAAGTCACGTGGACGGTAAGTTTTAAAGGCTATCCTAATGATAATCTCTTTTACTCCTTTAAGAAAACAAACCAGAAAAGAAAAAAGCAAACAAAACAACAAAATAGTAACAAAAACCCTCAGCATTTAAAATCAAAGTGTAATCAAAGACAAAAAGGAAAAAAAAAAAAAGTGTAAATAGAGGGAAAATAGATTGCAATATAAACAATATGGTCTGTCTCTTGAATTTTTAAACAGCCTTATTGAGATACAGTTAACATACCAGAGTGAAAATGTACAACTCAATATTTTTTGGTATCTTTACAGAGTTGTGTAGTCATCACCAGAATCTGATTTTAGAACATTTCATCATCCTGAAGTAAAACCCTGTGCCCATTAGTAGTCGCTCCTCCATTCCCCTGAATTTAGCCCTTTGCACCCACTAATCTGCTCTCTTTCTATATAACTTTGCCTATTTCTTTCATATGAATGAAATCATGCAATATGTGATCTTTTGTGTCTGGCTTCTTTCACTCATCATGATGTTTTTGAGGTTTATCCATGTTGTAGCATGTATCAGTACTTTGTTCCTTTTTATTATAGAGCAGAATTCCATTGAATAGCTGTATCACATACATCTGTTTATCCATTGATCAGCTGATTCATCTTTGAGTTGTTTCCGCTGTTGGCCGTTATGAATGCTGGTGCCATGAACACTTGTGTACACGTCGACATATATTTTCATTTCTCTTGGCGTATGCTTAGGAATTGTTGAATTAAACTCTCTGCCTAACATTTGGATGAACTGCCAAAATGTTTTCCAAAGTGGTTATCCAATTTTATGCTTCTACGAGCAACATTTGAAGGTTCTAGTTTCTTCCACATCCTCGCCAGCACTTGTTTTTGATTATAGCCATTCTAGTGGGTATGAGTGGTATATTATTGTGATTTTAATTGATATTTCTTTAATGACTGATGTTTTGAATCTTTCATGAGCTTATTGAGCATTTGTATGTCTCCTTTAGAGAAATGTCTGTTCAGATTCTTTGCCCATTTGTAAATTGAGTTGTTTGTCTTCTTAGTATAGTCTTATAAGAGTTCTTTACATATTGGGTACAAATCCTTTATCAGGTGCATGATTTGTAAATATTTTCTCCCAGTCTGTGCGATGTTTTTTTACTTTCTTAATGATGTCATTAAAAGCACAAAAAAATTAATTTTGAAGTTTCCTTCTAAATTTAAACCATCTTTAGTAAAAAAAATTAACGTTTCAGGAAAGAGATTGATATTTTAATATATGCTAAGAATGTCCAATTCCATGCATTATTAAATGTCAACCTGCCCACTGTTATTTCAAGATGCAAAATGTTTTCATTGCATGGTAGCCACTGCAGTGAAAACAACAAATAGCATAAAAATAGCCATATTACCCATATCAGATAATTTTAACACCTGTATATGTATTCGTGTCTATGTGTGTCTGTGTTTTGTGAAGAATAAGATAATGTTCTTCCCTGCGCCTAATAGAGTTTGTGCCCACTTCTCATTTATGCCTGAGATCTCTCTGTTATGGCCTCTAAAAATTCATAAGGATGATAAAAGAGCACAGTTTTTTAAACCCCCCTGTGTATGTGGTAGATCTTGAATGTTGTGTAAGTAATGGTCATTTGAGCTATGGGTATCTAGAAAATTTTCACCTTAATTATAATATTAGAATTATATCAATTGTAATTAATTATAAAGAATTATATTAATTAGAAAGTATTTATAATTATGTCTCTGTTGTTGTTGCTGTCGTTATTGTTTTTGTGGTAGTAGAAGAATGACTAAGTTAAAAAAAATGGAATTTTTTCCCCCTTAGAATCCAAGTTTCTTTAGGAAAATAACTCTCACCCATTTCCATCAATTCCCTCAACAGAAGAAGTTGAGAAAGGAAAACCAGTTATTTTTCATCAGTTCTTAATTAATTATGTTTGAAATATAAAACACAGTGAAGAGAATTATTCCAGCGTCCTCTTAATAATAAATCTACTGAGCAAACACAGTTCAACAAGCATTTTTTGAGGACTAGTTTTGAGGTAGATGTGGGGAAATGCTATATAAAGAGACACAAATTTACTTAAGAAAAACGTGGAAATTCTTAATTATGGTACACAGGGTTAAGAGCCATAACTGATATTTACACATTTTATAAACAGAGGTTTCAATCAAAGAGGAAGTGATTAACTCTATCCTCAGGCATCAGAAACAGCATTATCTCTTATCTACATCTATGTGTGGAAATATGGAGCCATTATTATATTAGAACAGAAGAAACTAAATTAACGTTTGTCTGTTTAGTTCAATCCTATAGATTTGTAAGAGAAAACCAATGTAAACAGGTTGAACAATGTTCCCAGTATTCTACAGCTATTTATAGGTAAAGTTAGAATTAGAATTTCCTTACTTGAAACCCATTTTTTATGTTTTTTTCACTTTAAAGATAAACTGTAGACAAATATTTAGTTGAAAGAAATATCTTTTAATAGTGGAATTTCAACATATGATCCAGGAAGGGGCACTTTGTTACTTCTTAAGCCAGACCAGTCAAAAGTTTAGCCTGCAAGTACAAAATTGGGTAGTGCTTTAATAAACAATAAGACTAAATTTATGTTTTAAGAGTAATTATGATTAAGGTTACACTGTTTCTAATTTAATTTTTGATATAATTTCACATAGATTTATTCTATTTTCTGCATATAATGGCTTTTATTCTTCTGCTCCCATGAAGGGAATGTAATGACCTCATCATTTTTCCAGTGGCACAGAAAGGGTATTATCTGCCACGCCTCTTCCATCTTTCTGTAGCTTTGGCTAGATACAAAACTAACAAAGCCAAGAAAATGGTTGTATTTTTAACAGCAGATTTTTTTCCTCATTCTCAATTGAAAAAGTCTTCTCTGCTTTGTTGTGAGTTTTGAAGGGGTTTCTTTTTTAAGCTGCTTCTAAATGTGGGAATTATTGGGGTAAGAATCAAAGTCATTATGTTTATGAACTTAATCACTTTAAAAGTCACTGAGTTTAAAAGAATAAATCAAATTAGATCAGAATTGCAGGTCAGTAGTCTGAGAGTTCTTCCAGGAGAGGAACCTTGTCATATTCATCTCTTTATCCCAAGAAATTTGTCACTGCTAGTTTGTATCTCTCTCTCCCTCATGAACTTGAGTTTTGTGAGTCCAGAGTTCATGTTTTTATTTGTTTTTTTCAGAGCAGAGCATTTATTATGAAATACTTTTTCAGTAACTGTTTAATGATCAAATAAGTTTTTCTCATACATTTTAATTTTTTATTTTAAAAAAGAAAATGTTCAATTATATCAGAAATTCCCCATGAATTTGTAGTTAAATGTGAGAGATAAGTATGTATTTGAGAGGTAATTTAGTGAAATAAAGTTGGGCTGGAGGTCACGTCAGTTGCCAAAGAAATTATAATCAAATATTTCATTTTAATGTCATATCTTCAACTTGCTAAATGTGTATGTTCTTTGAATAACATTGTTAGTATTTGAGTTACAGACATGTTGACGTTTGAGGGAAGAAATATATTCCCCAGCCCTTGTATTTCGATTAGGGGTCAACTAATGTGGTTTATCAATAGTTGGCAGGATTCTGTTACCAAACACATAGGATGTTTGGACTGGAAAGACCATCTGACTACCCCACAAGTCGAATCTTAAAGCAACAATAGTTAGCAAAGTCTACTTTCTAAAAATGACTGCTCTTATAATGAGGGTGGGTAAAAATGATGAAAATGGCTGTTTTACAAAGAAAATAGCAATAAATCTCTTATTTTAAAATCATTATTCTAGTTTTTATGTGTGTGAGTGTTTTGTTTTTGTTTTTATTTAAGGACGAAAGAATTTCAGGCCCCTTGCCTCTTAAACGTCACAGCGACTGGAATTTGAAAGAGTGCTTTGGTGAACTAGAATTTCAGAACTCAAACCCAGATCAGTTACTTAGCAGTCTAAGCCCACCAAAGGAAATTCACTTTGAATTTTCAGTATAGATGGAATTTTTTAATTGAAGTGATAGATATTGAGCATCTTGCTTTAAACCTTTTAGTGAAAGTACTGATTTGAGGGCCACATATTGGCCCCCCTTTTATACCCCTTATGTGACAAGGCTTTATCATTGTGCAGCTCTAAAACTTGCAAAGTGCTTTAAACTATATTAGTCATTTAATTGTTTCTGTGCTCTTGTAATATGCGTTTTATTTGAGCAAACTAAGTAAACTGAGGCTCAGAAAGTTTGAAAGGCTAAGCCGTCACTCAACTGAGACCTTATGATCTGAAGACGAAAACTCTCTTCTTCATGTGTTCCTTAAGACAATTCTTTTTTTATTCAGATTTCAGAAAATACCAAGTTTCTAAATTCTATCAACCCACGGATTTGTGGCTGGACTCTGATTATAATCAACTCTAAAAGAAAATCCTCCTTCTTATAATTAGAATGTTAATAAGACTAGTGACAAGCATATGATTTAACTCAAAAGTGACCACTCGTCAAAGGGTGCTCTAAAAGTCAGTGGTGTAGAGCACATATCCACTAAAAATCCCACCTATTTTTTAATAGGTAATGTGCAGCATTTTCATTTTTGCTTTTACCTGTAACAACAGATTTCCTTCTGAAAAGAATGTATAGGAACCACGCAAAATCAAGTTAAACTATTTAGCCATTAAGTAGAATACACTGGTTGAAGGCAGTGTACATTGAAGTGAGCAAAGCAATGTTGTGTAGTAAACATCAGCTTCATAAAGTCCTAAAACACTTAATTAATGAAAACCAAACATGGATAAAACCAATTTACCCTGATTTACAGACTCCGTTCATCTGGAAACAGCTGCTTAATGTTCTTCTTAAAAACACAGCTTGCTTCTTTCAGTATTAACAGGCTATTATTGTGAGTTATGTCTTTCTTTCGGTGTATAAATTCACTTAAAGTGAATGGAGAGAAGTTTATAAAATGCAAGCTTAATGTTGTTTTAACATATGCTACGGGGATTTTTTTTCACATTGACAGTTTTGATGAAAGGCATCTCTTTGGCTCTCATAAATTTAGCTTTTTGCTTTTTAGTTGCCTTGTTTTATAATGTCAGAACAACTTCTGCTTTTCAAAAAATACATACTTTGGTATGAACACAAACTGGTAGCATGGATGAGGATTCAAAGATCATGAGCTTTATCAGAACTGAGCTTACTTTTCCTTGACATAACCTCATAGAAGTGTAGCACTAATTCCACAAATCTTTGAGGGTTAGGAAGCTGTCAGGTGGTTGAAGGAATTCTTACTTGTTGAGATTCATCTGTGATACTGGAATTAGCTAACCTTAGAAACACACATACTCATGCTGACCAACTTTATAGATTTTTCTAGCTTGGACATTCTAAATACCAAAAAAATGCCCCTTTGTTTCACTGTATTTTGATTAAGGGTTCCGTATTTTTAAATTTTCTGTCTTCCTTTAAAAAATATTTTTAAATGCTGCAACTAATGAAGAAATGCTAGAAGTTAATACATGAAAGAATACCTTTTGTTTATTATGTGTTAACAGTTGGATAAAGACATTTTTAAAAAGCTGAAGTAACTGTTTCCATCATCACCTTCTTTATTTCCTCTCTCTCCTCAGTCATCCTAAGATGAGGTTATTCCATCTCTCTTTTTCATTGAATTTCACACTTTATTTGACAGTGAAATATGTCAAGTTAAAGGCTACTTAGAATATGTCTATTAAACTATAGTACGTGGAATATTAATTGAAGAAGGTGCTGTGATAGTTATATTTTAAGTCAAGAATTTCTAAAAAATGGCAAGACATTAAAAATGTTTAAAAAGCTAAAAGTCCTTTTCTCCCTGAAATGAAACAATGGTAAAACTCCAATAAAGATTGTTCAATAAATGTAAAACAAGAAGTATTTTTTTTGATATTTTTTGATATTTTGATATTAGTTTTTAGGTTCAAAATCTCAGATTTTTATTAAAAACAGCTGCTTATCCTCTGTACCTCAAATGAATGAAAGGATCAAGAAAGTTGCTAGATTGTGCCAACAGTGGGACTATTGGAGGAGCCAGAAGTTGGTAACTTAATAAAGGTCTTTCCTTTAATATTTGTTAATGGGTATAAGCATTTCATATGCATTTAAAACAGATGCTGTAGCTCCACAACTCTGAGTCTCTTTCATATGCTTGGTCCAGCCATAGGAATTTTATACATTCTTTCCCTACTCTTCTTCCCCTAGATAAATCTTACTTTCCATGCAGATCTCAGCATTTGTTCTTCTTCCAGGAAACTGTCTCCCCATCCTGATCACTCACCTTCCTCTCCACTCTAGCCTTTCTTAGCTCCTAGTACATCTCTTCATAATATCTGCATATGTTTATTTGTTATGAATGTTACTTGCCCATTGTTTGAGGGATCATAAGATAATGCCCACCTTCTACCTGAATTCTGTACACCATGAGGCTGGGGACTGACTCTGCTTTCATTCTCCATTTTTATCCTCAGAGTTTAGCAGAATAACTGGCACCTCTTAGTAGAAACTCAGAAAATGTTTGAGTGAGTGAAGACATTAGTGAGTGAACAAGGGATGAGAATGGAGATTCCTGACAAGTAACACACTACATGTAAAAGCACAAAAAATGAGAACTGTTGAATACAAAAAAAAAGAACAAACAGACGAGCAACAAAGCTAGAAACACTGGCAGGTCTAGGCCTTGACAGGCTTTTGTGTTAATCCAAAGAATTTGAATTAATTGAGTACCTTAGCTACTATGAAGTATTTTAAACAGGAGAGAACGTTGTTCCACTCTTCATTTTGGAAATAACGATTTAGGGGCAATGTGAACTCAGAACTGGGAGAGGATATTAGAAGCAGGGAGATGAATTAGAAAGCCATGGCATCACTCAGACACTTCCATTGGTTTCAAATGCTTTTTGTTCCGTTTTTCAGGTTGATCGCCAACCCCAGTTTATTCAAGGCTACCGAGTGATGTACCGTCAGACTTCAGGCCTACAGGCTACATCAACATGGCAGAATTTAGATGCCAAAATCCCAACTGAGCGAAGTGCTGTCTTAGTCAATCTGAAAAAGGGGGTGACTTATGAAATTAAAGTTCGACCATATTTTAATGAGTTCCAAGGAATGGATAGTGAATCTAAAACAGTTCGTACTACTGAAGAAGGTCAGTATTTGGATTTCTAACATAAACCAAACTTAAACCATAACGAAATCAATTTCTGTTGAAGTTCTAGTTTATCGTCTTCCTTACAAGGATAGCAAAAGAGAGTCTAAAAGTGAATCCAGGAAGTGTCATTTTCTCCTTTTATTCTGAGAATTTCATAGAAACTAACAACCAAAAAAAATGATTCAAGTAGTTTAAATTTTCCTTAAGAAAACATTTGCTTCAAATCTTGTTTGTCAATACACTGGAATTTGACTATAATGTTTTCCTGTAATTTTTTTACACATGGATTTAGCTCATTTAGCTTCATTAAAGGATAGGCTAATGGAAACCCAAGCACACAAGCTGTTCTTTGCTTCTCCTCTTTCTATGGTGTAGTAAAGCATGACATTTCCTTATAGCCTATAGCCTATAGCCTCCTTCTCTATGGGCTCTTCCAGTTTGATTCATAATTTCTAATCCAGAAGGCCACTGCATGTTTGCAGTAGCATTCTTTTTAGTGATATTCCCTCTCACTCTCCCCTTTGTGACTTTTCTTGCCTGAAGATACTTTTAAAGTCAATCTGTGATGGACATGATATTAATCTAGGTCTCAACCAGTCCATTTTCTAGTGTCTCCTTCCCTAAACTAAAGGTTTATAATGAATACTTTCATCAAAGCACAAAAGATCAAAAAAATCAGACACCAAATATAATAAATTCCCCCCTTTTCTGGTTTTCTACTAATTTTATGTAACCTGCTCCAGTAAAAAGCCTTTTAAAAAAATATATTTCATATAAAGAAATATAAGAGCAGCTTTAAGAAAATGTGTGTAGGTTGTTCATGCTAACATACAGCTGTACATGTTTGATAAAAGAGCTTTTAAATTATACATATCTTATAATAAGCAACACAGTGAAATGTTATCTTCATATTGGTTTACAGTGTGATATACTGATATGGGCAGAAGTACATACTTTAAAGGCATCATTAATGTACCTTTAGGATTTGTAAAGTAAAAGATTACTAAAAATTAATAATAGAATCTTCATCCCCCATTAAATTTTAATGTGTAGAACTAATGAGTGGGGTGGGTAAATTTAATACAGAATGCTACATTTGAAGCATACTTCCAAAAATCAATTTCACTGCAGTTAGACTTTTCCTCTGGACCAGACATTTGTCACCATTCAGTATACATTCATCTCTGTTTTCTGTGGCCTTCTGAAGGGAACAAATGGAACTCAGCTGGGCTTCTGGGCTTATCTGGGAATGATGAGTGGGTTCTTTCACATCTGTGTAATAATTGACCTGTCAGGAAATAAGCATGGTGTTTTCTCCAAGCCAGCAGTAAGGCAAATGAGAAACCAGTTCTCTAAAGTGTTACTTTTCAATGACGTCAACTTAATAACTACAAAACTGGTAGGGAAACGGTTGGATTTATGTCATTGGGCCACATTTTGGAGTAACATTATCACACAGAGGAGTAATAAAAAGCAGTATTGTGGTAACGTGCCTGTGTGTGTTTTATACCCAATGCAAAGTTGACCATACCTCAGTGAAATATATTGTGACAGATTTATCAAACATAGGAAACATTATTGATAGGCTTTTAAAATATCTTTTATGATTGAAGTGTACACATTTTCAAAGAACTAAGTTGTGTAGTTATGAAAGCATTGATCTTATATGTAAAAATTCTTTTGTGCCACAAAATTACCTGAATTGTGCTTTAACTGTTAGTACTTTGATTTGTTTTTTTCAACCTTTGATTTAAACTCAAGAGATATACTGAGAATTGATATCCCCACTCTAAATTGTTTCCCAGCAAAATTAGTATGACTTAGCTCTCAAATACACTGGATAGGACATGCTACAGTCCAAAATCATGAATGTTTTCTTATTCATCTTTTCTCAGTATGATTATAATTAGTTATAGGAAAAACCATAAAGGAAGAGAATTATAGGAAATTAACATCTGTCCATTTTACATTTAATTCAACATGAGCTGTTATCATTTATATCGTCAGAGTTCCTTGCCCATCGATATAAAATAAGTTTTAAATCTTAAATTATGGGTCAATTTATAACAGTCAGTTATTTTTCTCAGTATGAAAACAAAAGTGTCTTTTTCTGTGTTGGTTAAATTTATAACTGTGTTTCTCTTTTTGTGTATTAAACACAAACCAAAACAAAACAAAAAGATTGTCAGTAATGCTACCACTCAGAGATAATGACATAATATTTTGGAATGCATCCTCTAAGAATATTTTTTGATAGCAGTGTTTTTGTTGCTGTTGTTTATTTTTTAAAAAGGAGCCTATTAGAGTCAAAAGAATCAGGGTTCTAGAATCAGACATACCTGAATTCAAATTCTCCCTCACTGTTTGACTTAGATAAGTCTTTTATAGTAGCCTTCAGTTTCCTTATCTGTAAAACTGAGGTAAGAGTTGTTTTTATTTCCTGAGCTTATTGTGGGAATTAAATCTTACTCTTACCTCAGTTCTGGGCATATAGGAAACACTCATTTGAATGTCAACTGTTAAATTTATTTTTGAGGACATATTACCATAGCTGTTATATTTGCTTTAAATCTATCCATTATATTTAAAGGATTTGTTTTTAAACTGTTATTGTTAATTCAGAACTACTGGAAACCAGACCCTCTTGCATTTTGTCTTTACATTCATATTCTGTAAGCAGCACTAATGCACACTAAGACTTACAGTTTGTGTTTATTCTAATCACTTCCTCTGCAGCCCCAAGTGCCCCTCCACAATCTGTCACTGTGCTGACTGTTGGAAGCCACAACAGCACAAGTATTAGTGTTTCCTGGGATCCACCTCCTCCGGATCATCAGAATGGAATTATCCAAGAATACAAGGTAAGGCCTGGAGCAAGAAGGAAGGTTCCCCGATAAAAGTTCCCAGAGAAGTCTCAGGATCACATGGATGAGGAACATTTCTAGTGGCACTCTTATTGAGTTTGGGTGTAAAGTAATATCTTATATCTTCGTGCGACAAGTAAAGAAGCAAATGCATAGACTGCATCAAACCTAACTTCAAGGTCACAGATAACACAAACTCAGTTGGACAAGTAAACCATAACAATGCAGTGGTTTTTTGTTTTGTTTGTTTGTTTGTTTTTGTATATTGTGTTTGTAGAACCTCAGGGATTTAGAGAGATGGGGTACAGGGTAGATAGTGAAGCCCTATCCCAGAAAGTGCCTTTATCTCTGTTATTAGATTTCTGTGTAACGGCCCTTAGAGCACCTGTTTTTAAACTTATTCTCATAACGATGCTTCAGGGGTTTGAAGAATTGGGATGGAGCTAGGAGGGTAGGCAGTACCAGCTTCTACTGTCAATTCTGCTTTTACCAAGTTATTGAGGCTCTGTAAAATATTTCACTTGAAAAAGAGGAGCCATTGAAAAAACAAATTTTGCAAAACTCTTATTTTTCAACTGATGAATGTGTTGCTATTTAGAAACAGTATATATCCATTGTTTCTTCACCATCATTTGAGAGAGATCATTTAAGAAACAAAAGTTGTCCAACTTTGAGAAATAAGATTATGATTAATTGTGATGTGATTAGATCACATGGGAGAGTAAAACACCTCATTAAATCTTGTAAAAATTCAAAACTATGGTTTTTTGCTATTAATAAATATTTATGGAATTCTACCAATAACATACTAAGTAGCTCTATTAGAAAAGAAAACTAGACACCCCACCTCACTGCAGAAATTCATACTTGGTGTGTGAAATTAAGCTGAATAATTTTACTCAGAACATTGTAACTTCTAAGAAAAAATGTGAAATTTAAAGTAGAATTTTTCTAAGTTAATGGTTAAGTTACTGAAGCAAATGGACTAAATTTGCATATGAATTTATTTTAAAATTATTCTCATCACATTATAAAGAAATGTGAATCAGAAAATAAGAGTAAGTGCTTTTACAATAGCATAATTATATAAATTATAAAATTTTATAAGTGTTAGGACACATTGTTTTAAAAGCAAAGAATTATCTACCCTGGAGTGTGTTTTAATGAGTTTAGGATTTTACTTTTGTATTATCTAGGACTAAATATCTTCAACTTCTGTTTATTTAAATATTGATTTTTTTCACCATGATAATTTTTCATAAGCTGTAAATTTTCTCACTCATATGAGATTGTCCTATTTTGGTAAAGTGTATATATTGGTAAGGAGTAAACAATCCTCCTTTAGTAACTTAGGTTTCATAGACTAAATTTAAGATATCTGCGATTCGAAGGCATTCTTTTAAAGAAAAAGTTTCAGGAACTTACCTGTTTCAGAAACAAGTAATGTGTATTCCCACTTATATGTCCCCATGTAGAATTTTTTATAACACATTTTACAGTAACAGATTTCCATATCCCAAAAGAAAGTATGCCTTAAAATTTGATTCTTATTGGAAGCACAAGCCTAGTGTCCCTCACATCAGTGTTTAAAGACTTCCCACCACTCTGTTCTCATGCATGTGTATGTACATGTAGATATGTTTTGATCAATATTAAGATTTATTACTGTCAATGTAAATATTGGCTTTAATTTTATCTCAGTCAATACCTATAACTTTAGCCAATTAATCTCGTTAACTACTTCTGTGTAAGTTAGTGTTATCTTAAGTGAAATATAAATTACTTAGATGTGCACCTATGTACTTTTGGTACTACAACTTATAATCACCATATTTTTAATAAGTATATGCACAATAAATCTTGAAAAATAAATTAAGCAGAGGAATTTATGTGTTTTAATCCATACCTAAATGCTGTTTACAACCAAGGACCACTTTCCAGACTTGGCAGAGATGATGAAGGAATCATTGTACTATGAGTATTATGTGTTGATTTTAAAATATAAAGGAATCCTGCATAGTTTTAGCTTCTTTTGCTGTTCTTCCTTTAATACACACACACACACACACACACACGTACACAGACACACCACACACATACATATACATATATATATATATAAAAACAGCAGAAATTGGGCTTTAGAAAATGTCATTTACAAATACTTCTATAAGACTAGAAAATAGATTGGTCACTACTAAAAAATTTAATCAATTATAATAAACTAATTACCAGAAAAGATCATTTTATATTCTTTTGATATTCACTTTACTTTTCTATAGATCTGGTGTCTGGGGAATGAAACACGATTCCACATCAACAGAACTGTGGATGCAACCATTCGATCTGTAATAATTGGTGGATTATTCCCAGGTATTCAATACCGGGTAGAGGTTGCAGCTAGTACCAGTGCAGGAGTTGGAGTAAAAAGTGAGCCACAGCCAATAATAATTGGTGAGTACCAATCTGTATGGTATGTGCTTTGGAATCAGCCAACTGGTAACAAGGTAGATTATTTTTTTGAATCTATATCCCAACAGTGAATATACAGTAAATAATGAGTAATAAGATGTACACATCATATAGGCAAATAGTTAACTGACTAGAGTTTCTGACAAAAATGTTTAACAATTGCTCATGCTCTTAAGATTTCCACAAACTTCTTAAAATCATAACCATTAAGAGTTTAAATGCTGAAAGTTGATTTGAAAATTATTTTTAATCAATAGTTTCATTTGTAATTTTAATGCCTTTGAAATACTATAGGAAATGAGGCAGTTACTGAAGAAGGCACTTTATGTTTCAAATCTGTATGCTTCCTCTTAGCCAGAAAAATGTCAAAAATTAACATTTAAAACAGAAACAGGCCAAAAGAAACTTTGTAATCCAAATAAACTATCCCAAGGAAGAAATCCCTATTCAATCTACTATCATCATTACAGAAAATTGCTCCCTGTCACCATGGATTATGTTTGACTTTTCTTGAAATATATATAAATGGAATCATATAGAATATAATATTTTGTGTCTGGCTTCTTTCACTAAACGTGTTTTTTGAGATTCTCCCTATGCAATTCATATGTTTTATTTCTGAGAAGTATTCAATGGTTTGAATATATCATATTTTGTTTCTCTGCTTTTCCCTTGAGAGAATGTGTATGTTTTTTTGAGGACATATGTTTTTACTTCTTTTGGAGAATTACCTAGAAGTGGAATTTCTGGGTAACAGCACTTAATGTAGTTTGACGTTATAAGAAACTCTAAATATTTTTTCAAATTGTAAAATTTTATACTCTCACTAGGAAAAAATATGACTTCCAGTTTTTCTGCATCCTCACTGACATTTGATGTTGCCATCTGTCATTTTAGCCATTCCAGTGAGTGTGAGAGTCCCTCATTGTCATTTTAACTTCAGTTTTCTTTGATGACTAATGATGTTGAGCAACTTCACGTGTGCTTATTGGCCATTCACATATTTTCTTTTGTAAAATTTCCAAGTCTTTGCCCTTTTGAAATAGTGTTCTTTGTCTCTTGTTACTGATTAAGAGGAGTTATTTGTACATTTTTGATATAAGTTCTCTGTCATAGATTGTATTGCAGATATTTTCTCCCAATCTATGGCTTTTCTATTCCTTTTCTTAACAGTGTCTTTTGATGAGCAAAAGATTTAAATTTATATGATCTAAAATTTATCTTGCATGTTTAGTGCTTTCTAAGAAACTATGTCCTACATCTAGATAGCAAAGATATTTTCTTCCAGAAGCTTTATAGTTTTAGCTTTTATGCTTAGGTCTATAATTCATCTTAAAGTAATTGCATGTGGCTTGAGGGTTGAGGCTTATTTATTTTCATATGCAAAATCAAAATGCATAGGCATTTTTCACTGAAAAAACTTTCCTTTCCCCAGTTAACTATATGTGTGTGGATCCATTGCTGGATCACCTATGTAGTTCCATGGTTTGTTTATATAACAATGCATATGCCAAACCACACTGTCTTGATTACTAATAGTTTATAGAAAGTCTTGGAATCAGGTAATGTGAATACCGCATCATTTTCTTCTCCCAAATTGTTTTGGCTATTCCAGACCTTTAGCTTTTCCATATGCTTTTCAAATCAGCATGTCGGTTTCTATAAAATTATGTTGAAATTGTGACTGAAAATGCAATGAATCTATGCATCAAATTGGAAAGATTAAACATTTTAATATTCTTTCTCTCTGGGAACATGATGTACCTCTCCATTATTTATCTTTATTTTTCTCAACAGTATTTTGTGTATAGCCTTAACACGTTTTGTTAAACTTTTTCCTGAGTATTTAATGTTTTTTTACTCTATTATAGGTGGATTTATAAAATTCCCTTTCAACTACTTTATGTTATATATAAATTTAATTTTATGTGTTGCCCTTTTATCTTATGACCTTACTAACTTCACTTATTTATCTTAATAGTTGCAAAATTCTTTTTCTGAGTGTGTTCAGATAATCATCTATTTTCTTTCTCCTTATTTGTGTTAATATGGTAAATTCTATTGAATGGTTTCAAAGGTACATAAACCTTGCATTCCTGGGATAAATCCTACTTGGTCAGGATATATTATGCTTTTTACAAATACTACTGGATCTGATTTGCTAACATTTAGTAAAGAATTTTGCATCTATGTTCATGAGGGATATTGTTTGATAGTTTTCTTCTAATGTCTTTGTCAAATTTTGGAATCAGGGAGGCGAGCTTTAATGGGTTGGGAAGTACTCCTTCCTCCTTTATATTCGGTAAGAGTTTTGGTAGGCCTGGTACTGTTTCTTCCTTACATACTTCTAGAATTCAGTGATGATATCTGTGCCTAGAGTTTTCTTTGCGAATTATTTTTTACTGTTATGAGCTTACATTTATTGAGATTCTCTGTTGGTTGTGGTAAGTGGATTTCTAGTGTTTGCCCACCAATGAATTTGTCTAATTCATCTAAATAGTTGAATTTATTATCACATGTTTATTTGCAATATCTCCTTATTTGTAATCCCTTTAATTGTAATGTTCACTGGATAAGTAGTAATGCCATCTCTTTTATTCTTAAATACTGTGGATTGATGCGCTCTCTCTCTCTCTCTCTTCCCCTTTTTTGTTGCCACCTACCCCCTCTATCTCTTCCCTCTGTCTCCAATTTTAATCTTGATAAGGATTTGTCAACTTTATTGATCCTTTCAATATACAAACTTTTGACTTTGTTAATTTTATTTATTTGTTTTCTAATTAAGCACTTTTTGATATGTTTTTCTTCTGCTTTCTTTTATGTTGCTTCTTAAAATGGAAACTTATGTCAGTGATTTGGACCTTTCTTTTCTAATATGAATATTTAAAGCTATAAATTTCCCTCTAAGCACTTCTTCAGCTGAATATTACAGATTTGATGT
The DNA here is from genome assembly GCF_030028045.1 of Hippopotamus amphibius kiboko. Lineage (NCBI taxonomy): Eukaryota > Metazoa > Chordata > Mammalia > Artiodactyla > Hippopotamidae > Hippopotamus > Hippopotamus amphibius. The sequence goes on along the minus strand of NC_080195.1, from coordinate 87,006,631 downwards.
GTTGTGTTTCCATTTACCATAAAGTTGAAAACTCTTTTTACTTTCCTTAAAAGTTTTTGGTTTATGCAGAAGTTATTTGGAACTGTGTTGTTAAATTTCCAAATGTTTTGGTATTTCCCATATAGCTTTTTGTTGCTGAATTCTAATTTAATTCCACTGAGGTCAAAGAATGGATTTTACATAAATTTAGCTTTTTGAATATGGATACTTATTTTATGGCCCACAGTTTCATCTTAGTGAATAGTCGTCGTACATTTGAAAACTATGTTCATTTTTATTCTTTTATTTTGGAATGGAATGTTCCATAAATGTCAAGTCAAATCAGTTGGTAGTATTATTCAGGTCCTTACTTATCTTCTGTTAATTTATTCTTTTAATTAATAAGTAAGGAGCCTGGAAATGTATTATAATTATAGATTTGTATATTTATTCTTTTTGTTTATAAGTTTTTGTTTCATGTATTTTACTATTCTGTTTTAACTGAGTATATTTTAGGATTGTTATAGCTTCTTAATTAACTTATGCTTTTTCATTATGAAATGCCTCACTTTATTTCCTAGTAAGATTCTTTGTCTTGGAATTTATTCTGTCTGATGTTAGTATAGCCTTATAAGTGTTTGCATTTTGTGATTCTTTTCCATCCTTTTATTTTAACTCTTGTGTCTCTGTATTTAATGTACATTTCTATTATTTAAATTGCATTGTGTTAGGCTTTGTTTTTTATCCAATTTGATGATCTTTGCCTTTTAATTGGAGTGTTTATTATCTTTAATGTGAACATTGATGTTTTGGAGCTTAGAATTACCCTTTTGCTATTTATTTTTTTTAATTTGATTTTGTTCCTATTTTCCTAATTTACTGATTTCTTTTGGATGAATAAAATAACTTTCTGTATAATATTTTATGTTCACTATTGAATTATTAGGTATACTTATTTTGTAGTGATTACTCTAGGATTAGCCTATATTATAAGGATCTTAGAAAATGTAATTCCATTTTCCTCCTTTTCTGCTACAGTTTTACCTTTCACTTCTACACATGTAATAAAAACCAATACATAAACTAAATTATTATTATTTGCTTTGCTTTAAACAATCAACTACCTTTCAAATAAATTAAAACTAAGAAAAAAATATTTTATATTACTTATCTTTATCTGGTGTTCTCTTCCTTAAATTCAATCCATGAGTCTCCCTGAATTTCACTCTCTCTTTAACTCAGGAATGCTATGCAGCCATTTTTCAGCTCCCCTTCACTGCATCACATTTTAGAAATTGTCTCCAGATAGAAAGTTATTAATACAGTAAGATTCCACTTATTTATTTCCCTTTTCTCATAATTCTGTCCTTTTGTTTCACAAATTTGGCTAGATTTTTACTTGTTTATGGTGGGATTGCATGTCCCATTCCTGTTATTCCTTCATGGGCAGAAGTAGAAGTATCCAGTAAATTATTCAGTTTACCTAATACACTTTCCATTTTTTCTCTTTTACATTTTTCATTTCCCTCTGAAATTTCACATATGTTCATTCATTAGGACCCTATTATTTTAAGCTAATGAACATATTGAAATAGCTGCTTGAAAGTGCTTTTCTCCTAGTTTCAACATCCATGTCATCTCATGGTCTATTTCTGTTGATTACTATTCCTCTTGATCTTGGATCATCTTTTCCTCATTTTTGCTGTTGTGGTTGCTATTATTGTTTTGCTACTTTTGCATGCCTGTTAATTTTTTACTATATACCAGACATTGCAGATAACATACTATACAGTTTTGTGATCTTCTGAAGAATGTTGTTTTTTTTTTTCCTAGAAGCAGTTATGTTACTGGCTGATCATCTTGATCTTGTGGTGGCTTGGTTTTTACATTTTGTTAGTATGGACTGTTTATGTTTTGACAGTATTCTTCAGGCAAAACCTCAGTTCGACTTTTACTTCTAAGGCATGGTGCTCCTGGACTTTCAGGGAAAAGCCTAATATGTTTATCTGGTCTGCATAACTTGATGTAATTTAAACTTCAAACATAATCTTCTCTGCAGTGAAAGAGTCTGCTCAGCTTCTTCAGCCTTTTACCTTTTGAGTTTCACAAAATCCTTGAAATCATCCTTCTGCATGCACAATTCACTGTACAACTGAGGGAGAATTTATGCACAGATTTGAGAACATCACTCTCCTGTCTCTCCCTCTTTCACGTGGTTTCTCCCTTAATTTTTACTCACATTGGCAGCTCTGAAGGCTATCCTCTGACATCTCCTACAAATAAGATTGAGATTTTCAGCTTGGGTTCTAACTCCCTAGCACTGCATAGATTGAGCTCTCTAAGGGGGTAGAAAGGCTCATGAATGCAGACTTTTTTTTCTTGAGTGCTTTTATTCTTTCAAAAGGCAAATCCCTCCATTTCACCCTTATTTTATTTGTTTGTCTTTATCTTTTTAAATGTTCTTCCTAGAGTTTACATATTTTAAAAATACTTTTCCAGAGTTTGATACAAGCAAATGTGCCATTCCCATTCTTTTCTGCTTACTTTCTGAAATGATGCACATAGAGCATATACTACCAAATTCTGGGAAATTGTTTCTTATTACAAAGTATTTATTGTGTATGAAGGGATTTAACATTCAGCTATGATGTTAAATTTTTTTAGATTTCCCAAATATTCTTTGTTTTATATATTAAAAGCATTAAAAAAGTTATAGTATTAACTTTTTTTTAAATTGTCTTCCCTTTCTTAATTAGTCATACAGACTGAATTAATTTCTTAACCTGAGGGAAACCTACAATCTTGCCCTTCTGAGATTTTCTAAAATAAATTGGAATAAGAAAGAAATACAGGTACACCCAAAAGGATTTAACAGATTTAGATATAGATACAGATATAGATATAGATATACTTATTCTTATTTCTACATATTTTCTAAATCATATTTAGAATATTTATGTTATTTAGAAATAAGGCAGTAATTTTTCACTTAAAAAATATGAAATGTGTTCGAAAGGTATAGTTTTCTATGACAGCTCCTAGATAAGTAGACAGAGCTTTTTTTTCTCACTGCCCCTCTAGCATATATATGAAAAAGACTGACTGAATGTAATTTTTCTAAATCAAAGATCAGTAGGATTACCAAATATCTATATTTCCCTTTCATGTTTTCTTTTTCTTTTCTATTATTGTTGGTAATAAATATAATTGTCAAGCATGGAAAGTTGGTTTGTTTTGGTTTTGATTTTGGTTTGTAGTAAATACGTATTTGCTTCACAAAAATATTTGGGGAATTGGTTGTATTTGGAGGCAAGCAAAAAATTGCAAAAATACCATTTCGCCAAGTTCATGTCATGACAGTTAAGAAATGAACAGTTGTATGGTAACTTGAAATAATAACATTAACTTAGATTATTTTAAATCAAATGGAAAGTTTTGCTTAACTCTTGTATTATTTTAAAAAGACTGATCAAGTGGATCATGGGTACCTTTTAATTTGTTTATGTATCATACAACTTTTCAAGTTTTTCTATGAAATAAAAAATTAATAAGCAATATTTCTATCTCCTTTTCATGTAGTTAGAATACACAACGTCCAAGACATAATTATAGAAAGTAGAATTGTGCCACTTGCAATAAACACACATATACACACAAACAAGCACAATTCAACCTGGAAAAGGCTATTCGTCCTCGAGAGATTTATTTCTTTTTAATATCTACTGTTGTACTGAAGAAGCCTTTAATTGTTTCTTTAATTACCCCTGCATATCTACATTGACATCTTGTCTGATAACGTTATCTACACAACTGTTATTCCTTAGTTGAAAAGTGATTTAGAGATGGCTAATCTCCTTTTCTCTTTCAATTTATGCTTTCCCTATTGTCTATTCAGTACTGGAAACAGCACTTGAAGTGACTCAAGCTCTCCCTCATTTCCCCTTTGCTTTAATTAAATCATGTATTGGCATTTGATGTAATTTATGGCTGATAATTTTGGATTTGTCTCATGCCAGACAATGTACTGTTTCAGCTATTCCTTCTCAGCTTAGTTTTTATTCCAGAAAGTTACATTAAGGGACCTTTAATTAAAATATTGTATAAGTATAATAAACAGCCTTACACAGGCTTAAAAATAGTATTGTTCTTTTGTCTGCTGTTCTCACTGTTAAGGTAACTTTTACATCAAAATGTCCTTAATTCTATATGTTTGAATTACACACACAAAAATACAACCAAATACCTTTACATATGTAAGCATCAAACAACATGCCATGTAACAAACTTTCATTGACTTAAAATTCTCAGTAATCTTGCTTACTATGTACCTATTGTTTCACTAATCATTTGGCCGTTTCACGCTTACCTTACATAGTTGGTAATAATATGTGGAACAGCTGCAAACTTTCACAGTAATAGCTACAATCAAATCTGATGTTTCTAATTAATTTTTAGTCCAACAAATTAGTTTTGTTCTTCATTACTCTCCAATGGGAGGAAGACATTATATTTCATTATATATTTTTTTGTCTGAAAGAACAATGGAGTGTTATAGGTCACACACATCCCATGTCTATGCTCTAATTAGTCCAACTGACAACACTGTTTAAAAAATACTAGCAGCACAGGAAATACTAATACACTTTGGGTAGCATAAGTAAATATTCCACTATATTCAATATGACATTTTTTGGATCTTTTACACAAAGGAAGGACAAATTTTCTTTTTCTGTTTGTGCTATAGTGTTTTCTTTTCAGTAACTACCAGTGTTTAGCACAATCACCAGATATATGTATCTCTTATTGAAAATATGAGCTCATTTTAAATATATTTTTGACTGTGTTTATATGTATAATAATTAAGAGCAGATAGATTAGGGAAATGAACCACGTTTACTACATAAGTGAAGGTGTTTTTTAAATCTGGAAATTAACACAAAAGACGTTTTGGGAATGGAATATTAGACTGTATGAAAAATGCTAACAGCTACAACAAACAAGTGGGCATTCTGATTGGCTTTACAAAGTGAAAATATTTTTCTTATTCGTAGCTCAGTCTAATGTGGGCCAGCAGAATGGAGGGTGGGGTTTCTACTCCATAAAGTTCTTCTCGAAATTTGGATCCTTCCAGCAATGGCTCTACCATCTCTTAGAGGGTCAGCATCCTGCAACAGATCCGTCCTTTCTACCCAACACATTAGGAAAAAGAGTGTGAAGTACTGTCACAGTGACTTATGGGTCAGATCCAGAGGTAGTATAGTATACATCTGCCTGTGTACAACTGGCCCATATTCAGTCACTTAGTTATACTCAACTACAGGGGAGGCTGGGAAACAGAGGCTAAATTTTCTGCCCTGGAAGAAAGGTGAGACCTTGGTAAACAAGTCACCTATGGTTTACAGGACTCTCACATCAAGCTAATTTACAACTTATATTCCTACCTGAGTGGCTCTTAAAGTAACTCTTAGCCTTACATAGGCCATAATTTTGAGTCACAAATTACTGCGTTCCTATTAACCTCTTTACATATATCGTCTCAATTAATCCTCCCCAGTATATGAAATAGACAGTAGTGTTGCCAGCTAACAGAAACAGGGATTCCAAACGATTAAGTGCCCTACATAAGCTCACTGCTTACTTAGCTAGTAAGTGGCAGAGATGATATTCAAATGTGGAACTTCAAAGACCTTGCTCTTTCTAATATAGCACAGTGACATGATAACTAAAACAATGAGAATTACACATTCCTTTGATGTGATATGCTGAAATTTGCCATTTATATTTTGCTTACAATTTATTTAAGTCTTTGATTAGTCACTAATGAGAATGATATTAACATAAAAAATCACTTAATTTCCAGAGATTCATGAATTCATTCATCTAAATAAACACCTAAATCTTTGCTCTTCGGTGATATTATGGTCCCATCAGTTTTCAACCTGTTTAAAAATGTGGATTGAGATTTTCTTTATTATGTCAGAGAGGGCTAAATTGTCAGAAACATGACTACTTCTAGAATAATCTTAATCCAGATTTAAATGTCTGTTTTTGTTACGTAGACCTTTGAGTTTTCAAGTTGTTTTGTATCCAGCTTTCAAGTGGATTCTCAAATTAGTTTCAAGTATTTTAAAGGCACTTAGGAGTTTTATCTTTTTGCGACATTTTAACTATAGACACTAACCTCTATGAGAAGATGTTTACATAACTGTCATTGTTTAATATAGTAGTTTTAATACCTTGCAGAAAGTTAAAGTATGTTTGGTCAAAATAAGTTCTTTGGTAGAATATTAAGAGCAATATTTTGAACATTTGTATATAGGCAGTGCTGTAGGGGGAAGGCAATTTTCAAATACCTGGTGTTAAAGGTTATACTTGCTTTTTTTTAAAAAAATGAGAATCATATTACAAAATATTGTATCTAATTGAATGACAGTTACTATTATTTCAGCTCACAACACTTGTTTTAGTACTTATTTATGAGGGAATAAATCAAGAAGTAGTTCTAAATCTGTCCACAGCAAAACAAAACACAAGGGAGCAATGTTCTTAATCCCATTTCAGACTTACGATTTGATTCTTCTTTTGAAACTTACAAAATATGCTTACCAATACATTGTGATAGGCTCAGGACGCAATAAATATTTCCTGCTACAAAGAACATTCTAATCTTCTGTGCCTTTGGTGTACCATGTATGTATTTTTGTGAGGTTTTTTGTCTTAATACTTACTAACATTAACGCTATTGTTTCTTCCATAGGGGGAAGGAATGAAGTTGTCATTACCGAAAACAATAACAGCATAACTGAGCAAATCACTGATGTTGTGAAGCAACCAGCTTTTATAGCTGGTATTGGTGGTGCCTGCTGGGTAATTCTGATGGGTTTTAGCATCTGGTTGTATTGGCGAAGAAAGAAGAGAAAGGGACTCAGTAATTATGCTGGTAAGAGGCTATTTCCAGCTAAGAAAATGTCTTATTTTTAGAAATATGACAAAATGCAAGGGAAGGAATGGAATGGAATAAAAAATGGGTAGATGAATGGTTTTGACTCGATTTAAACAATTATAAACAACATGCTTTAATGCACTGCTCTTCACCATATCACATTATGACCATAAAGCAATCTTTTTGCTTGTATCTTCAAGGAAGCATAAGAAGAATGCACACTGATAAAGTGCTTAGATGTTTTTCTCAACTAGTTACACACACACACACACACACACTTTGCGTGCTATGACACCACTGTTTGAAAAGTGGATTTAAGCAAAAGCATTCCTAAAATGCTCAGAAAAAAAGAGAAAAGATTTGAAGTGTGTCCCAGATGGAAAATACAAACAAAGCAAAAATAGTCTCACCAGGATTGATGAGGCATGAATTAAGTGATTTACTAGTCACTTAAATAGGATGTCTGTTTCATAGTGACCAATATACATTTTGGAAAGAAGTAAAAGGAGAAGCAAAAGAAACAGAAGAAAAAGAAGACCCTAGGTGTTCTACTTGTTTGCAAAAATGTTTCCTTCTTAGAATCCAGAACAGGAATTTTAAGGATGTCCAGAATCATGGCTGTCAAAATACTTCCAAGGCAGAGAGAGAGAGAGAGAAAATTATCAAGTCAGTGATTCAAAAATGAACTCAATACTGAAGCTATGTTCAATTACAGTTTAAATTGCAATGCATTTTAAGTACTTTCTCTAACAATGATCATCAAAAGAATTTGTCTCACAATATTTCACATTTTCTAGAATTTACAAGGGAACAATTTTAATTTACCATAGTCCTACAAATATTTTTTAATTTTTGAGATATTTTATTCATCCTATCTTTCTATTTTTACTTTATTAAGAAGCATTAATGTCTTAATAAGTTATTTTGACAGAGACTTCATTGCTTATTAAACTTACCAGCTGCTATAGCTTGTAGGCATCTAAGCTTCTGAGAATAGTTCAAAATGACAGGAATAGCACCCACTTGGTTGTCTTTTTTATTTATTTTTGTTTGTTTGTTTTTTTGGCACACGGGCTTAGTTGCTCTGTGGCATGTGGGGTCTTCCTGGAGCAGGGATCGAACCTGTGTCCCCTGCATTGGCAGGCAGATTCTTAACCACTGCACCACTTAGGAAGCCCTGTCTTTTTTATTTGATAGCATTTAGATATGATCATTTGACGATCACATTGTGGCTCATGTCTATAATTTGTGAAAAAAGTTTATTAGTTACTGGTTAGAATAAATTCCCAGGACTAGAGAAGGTAGTATAGTGTATCCATTGAAAAGGGGCTTCCATGCTTTATGACCTGCCATTGCTCTGCTGTTCTCATTTCTCATTGGTTGCTGATGCCTGCTTCCTTATGCTTTGTCATCTGAGTGCTTTATCACCCCACCAATGAGGGATTCTTCCTGGAAACGGATGCTGGGCAATAACTGCTGAGTGTCAGAGTCGTGAACATTAATGATACTTTAACGTAACTTCTTGTTTTGCAGTCCAGTCCTCTGCTTTCGTTCCCTGAAGGTATTGTCCATCAACCTGTCTGTTTAGTCAGTCACCACGTTCCATTTTGTCTCTGTGACACGCTCATATAAATCATGTGAAAAGCAGGGAAGAACTGATTTAATTCAAGGACTATTTTTGTGTTTATCTCTTTGCTTGACTTTAGTGAAAATAATAAAAGATTGACTCTGCTAGTCACTTCAGTGCAAAGTTCTAAGACACCACATTTGGAGTGTTGCATTTTTACCCTTCATACATCTTTATTCACTCACTCCTTCGAAATAGCATAGCTCTTGTATTTAGAAGTTTGTGTTTTTAGTAAAATTATGTCAGATAGCCTTTTCGCTTCTCTCTTCTTCTTCTTTTTTTTTTTTAAAGAGCAGTTCTTTGCAAAACCTCTGCATTTAATTTGAAAATATCTGTTGGTCTTTGAGCTTGACAAGAATAGTACATTTCCTATTATCATTTCTCATTGTGATTGATATCCATCTGCTTGTAGAAGAACTGCTAACTCAGAAGGTGCTATGCCCTTCAAATACTTTGGAATAAGGCCAAGCCACAGAGCAGCCTTTCTGAACCTTTATACTTAATTGATAGATGGCTGACTCTCAGAATGGATTCACCTTCAGCTGGTAATTTGCCTTCCAGCAACTGCTGTTCTCTTCTAGGTGAGAAACAAATGAAAATCCAAACCACAGGTACTTAGCATTGCATATCTGACTTGGTGATATTTTCTACATACTTCCCACCATAAATATCCTATTCTCCACCTTCTGGAATTTTTACATTCTTGAGAACATGAAGATTTTAAATAGGAATAATTAACATAGTATGTATTTATAATATGTTTAAAGTTCTGATATTTCATGAATGAGCTAATGATTCACTTTAAGAGCACAGGGATTTCATACTGGGCTCTTTTTCTCTGAAGTGGTTTATAAAAATTATAGAGAAAATAGTCTTTGTGTACTGGTTCTGTTTATATTTTGGTTTTCATAAAATTTCTCTGGGAATCTTATAATTTTACAAGTATGAAAACTAAACCCAGTAACATTAAAGCAATGTTACTCACAAAATGAAAAGTCTAATGTTTCCACTTTTTACTGCATGGTAATATCTATATAGTTTCAAAATTTTCTTATTGATTTATGATAGCAATAACAATTTTTTTTCAAAGTCTACTTTGGGATCAGTATTTAATTTATAGCAGAAGATGGCTTCTTTTATTTCAAACCCCAAGTGTGATCTTGAATTATACTTGAACATTTGCTGCAGTTGGTGTAAATTAAGAAACATGTATTTTAATAAAGCTGGAATGATCCTAAGTAGAATTGAAAAACAGGTAAAATTTGATTTCAGCACTTGCTTTTTCCTACTTCATTCCAAGTCTTCTTAACCATCACAGGTAGATTTTAACCACTAGAGTGAAGATTTTAACTAGTGGGGAGGAGAAATACCTTGCAGAGTGGAGAATCTAACTCTTGGCAGGATGCCTTCCACTTGCTCTGTATAGGCAAAAACTCACCCGCTGATTTTATTGTGTCTAATCTTTGACTCTCCATCTCTATGTGGAAAATTATATTTGAATGCTTAGAAGAAAGGTTAAAAAAAAAGTGACATGCTACTCAGTGTTGATATTTTTCTTATGTTTTAGAAGATTTAACATATTGATCGTAGAACACTAGTGGATTAGCAGCTTAGATTGTAAAAGCAACTATCAAGAATCAAATGTAAACTTATACTCTTAAATGATCTGAGAGGAGAATTTGGCCTGAACATCTTTTGCTTCTTTACATAGCAGAACGTGGAGATTTCCCCAGGGCAGAGTTACACACTAACTTCCTATTCAATTTTTTCCTATTTATTCTTTATTTAAATTCTTCAGACACAAATACGCACGACAGGTTTGCTCGTGGCTCAAAGAAGGGCAGCTGGAATGAGAAAGGTATCCTCATATCATATTCTACATGAAATCATTTTGTATTTTTCTAGAGTAACATGCAATGTGATTTATCTTAACCTGCATTGAGCACTAACAGTCAGCTTTCCCCTGCATGTGATGTAACTGACTGCCAGAAGAATTCACCACCTGAACTGTTAGAGGGTGAAATAGAATTGTAAAGATATTTGGGCAGAAAACACTAGGTGATTTTGAATCTAGAGTAAACTTTTACTTATTTGTATTAACTGTGTTCGTGAATAGAAAAGTGAACAACAGAAGTTTGAATAAAAGCCATGCAGCTTTCCTGGGGATTCTATACATCGTATTATAATCTTCATGAAGGCTACATGATTCTTTTCAAATTTATGTTGTTCATATTTCTATTCACAATTTTTAAGTCATCAACTTTTTCATGAAAGTAAACATTTTCACTTTTAAAGGGATGAGTTTTATGAATATTACCTTTGAGAATAACAGATTTTATTAAACTCAGTAAATATAAAGAATTTAACGAGGGAGCAGATTTTGAAATACCAAACACCTCATGCATAGGTTTTAAACCGTTGGTAAAATTATTTGACAAAACGATCCTAAGACCGCTGAAAGATTTGATGGAATTTTTACACTCTGATTATCTGGGCTTGAGTTAATGCTTATTAAAAGAGGATTAATCTACATTCATAGTTGAGAAATAGCTTATCAAGAAAGGGAATGAGGCTTGGCTGGCAACATTAAAGTTTCCATTTGGAGTAGGAAAATGTGGCCTACTAGAGATAGGCTCTCTGAAAGCTTCCTTACCTCAAAAGGTCAATTTACCACGTAGTTCTGTTTCCCTTCCCCCTCAGTTCTAGCAGGCATCAGATTAGGATTAATCCCATCAGATAACAGTAGAAGTACTTTGTATACGATACAAACTTGCAAAATCTCTTTACGTTATATCTTTTATAAATATTGCAGTAAATTCAGAATAGTTAATGCAATTCTAAAACAAGACTGTGGTATCTGTAGAGCTTTTTGGAAAACAGCATTATTCATTCAGTTTTAGCCATAAAAATTGCTATATGTTGCGCCCTTGAAAATTCTTAATTTTAGATGCTAGCAGAAACTGCTGGTAAAGAATCACAAGTATTTCAAATTTAATTCTGATACGCACAAATTTGCTACACTGTGATTATCACAACTGCGACTAGAGCAAGGTTGTCCAACCCCCTCCGCTCCCCAGCCTTTTGCTTTCAGCCTCAACATCTCTGAAATGAGAGCTACCCCAAAACAGCTTTCACTTTGCTGTGGCATTGATTTTTATGTTGCTGTCTCTCTGCACACACAAAATAATGCTGATCAAAACACCAAAATATGACTTCCATTTTAGGAGTTCTAATTGTTCATCCTTATTTCTAGTCTGCTTTTCATCTCATGGTCTATTAGAACTCAGTTACTTTTGGTCTGCTTTTCAAAATGGGACAAATCTAAAAGTTCTGGAGCATGGAGAGAAAAGGAAACTCAAAAATTGTCTTCTCTTTTTCCCTTGCTTTAAAAAGACAACTAATCACCGTTATTATGTAAGGGTATTGTTTCTTGTTGTATTTTTTTCTTCTCCTGATAGAAACATACAAAATTGAAGATTCTCATACATATCAAATTGTATCCATGGGCCATCTTAAGTCAATTACATATTTACATAATGACTGTGTATTTTTGCCTTTGTATAATTGGTACGCAGAGGTACAAAGATAAATGTCTTTATGAAATATTTTGACAATCTTTCAGCAGTCTAGAACCATTTGAAAACATTTTAATGATTTAGAATACAAATAGGAAATCGATATGTCTTAAATGTTTGGAAACTTAAAATTCTTTTATTCACAACATTTAATTCTCATTTGGTAAATATGGACCATACCATGGAGTCCATACTCTAACACATCTGTAAATTAACCTTGATGAATTTTTTTTCAATTTTTTATTGTGGTAAAATACACATTACATAAAACGTACTATCTTGACCATTTTTAAGTGTGCAATTCAGTGACATTAAATACATTCATGGTTTGCAACCATCACCACCTTCTGAAACTGAAAATCTATATCCAGTAAACAATAACTCCCCATTACCCCCCCACAACCCCTCACAACCACCATTCGACTTTCTGTCTCTGTGATTTTGACTACTCTTAAGTACCTCATATAAGTGGACTCATACAATATTTATCTTTTTGTGACTGGCTTATTTCAGTGAGCGTAATGTCCTCGAGGTACATCAAAGTTTTAGCATATTTCAGAAATTCCTTCCTTTGCAAGGCTGAATAATATTCCATTGTGTCTATATATACACTTCGCTTATCCATTCATCCATCACTGGGTGCTTGGTTTGCTTCCACATTTTAGCTACTATGAATAATGTTACAATGAACATGGATGTACTGGGTCTCTGTTTGAGACCCTGATTTCAATTCCTTTGGAAATGGAATTGATGGATCTTATGGTAATTCTATTTTTAATTTTTTGCGGAACCAACATACTGTTTTCAACTCTGGCTGAACCATTTTACCTTCCACCAAGTGCACAAGGGTTTCAGTTTCTCCACATTCTTGCTAACACTTATGTTTCTTGCATAGTAGCCAACCTAATAGGTGTGAGATAACACCTCATTGTATTGGGTTGACCAGAAGGTTCGTTCAGGGTTTGCCACATGATCCAGATGAACTTTTTGGCCAACCCAATAGTTTGGATTTGCATTTCCCTAATGATTACTGATGTTGAGCATCTTTTCATGTGCTTATTAGCCATTTGAATGATATCTTTTGGAGAGTAATACTTTAAAATTTACAGTTTATAAAAAAATTCGAGTGTTTCATCATAATACTTTAAAAATGACAGTTTGTGAAACATTTACCATTGGTAAGTACATGAAGGTAAATACGACTTAATTTCTGTGCCTCTGCTTCAGCTGTCCTCTTTTCCTCTAATATCATTTATTGCTCTGATAGTAACAGAAAATTTGGGTGAGGGATAAAAAGCATCTAAATTAAAGAGAAATGCACACCTTCTCCCCACATATCTCCTAAACAGCGCATTTGAAGGTGCAGCCCATCAGTGCCTGCTGATTTGCATAGTCACAAGGATATTCAGAGCATTATCTTAGCTCTCTTTTACCACACTAAAACAATCACTTGATAGTTCATTAAAAATCCACATAACTAGGAAGTCACATCAGATGGAAAGCTAATTAGCTGTACTGTTTTCACATTTTGTGCTTTTTCCTCCTAATCAGGCCTTTATTTAACACTACCAGCGCTCAGTTTTTTTCAGTAATTGTTTCAGATCAATTTGTTGTTGTTGTTCAAAGCAGTTATTAAAGGGACCCAATATGGTGTGGACACACTGCTGATTGTTAATTCCCAACACGTGTGTCTGTCAGGAAGCAGGTTAGTGATCACTCTTCTTTTATTTTCTCCAAGGGGCTGTTCACAGCCAGTCCTGGTCAGGTGCAAAAGTTATGTCAGGATTGTTTTATAATGCACTTTAGAAGCTACCTAAAAACTTGATAAGGCAGTGTACTTTTAGGTGCCAAGATGTTTCTGAAAGCACTGCCTCATGAGTTCCTGATAGACCTTTAGCGATCATATTGCCTAAGTATGATGCCATGAGAGATATATCCTTAGATGACCTTAGGGAAGCGATTGGGGAACTGCATTTAGGAAGTTATAAGATCTAAAGAGGGATCACATTTATTAGCTCAAACCTGAGAAACAGGTGAATTATGGAGAGATTATCCAAATGAGGAAGTATTTACTATGTGTGTACTTTAAGTAGCAATATGTTAGTTTATTAAACATACGAATCAATTTATAAAATTGTATCTTTTACTTTTGCTCACAAGTGATCATAGTAAGTACAACCAATGTCTTCCAAAGATAGGGTATGCTGGGTTCACATCTGTGAAATGGTATTTTTGCCTTCATGCCCAGGGACTGGTTTAGCTGATCCATGTTAATTTTGGTCAGAATTGCAATTTTGCAATCCGTAAACATCTAAACACCAATTTTCTCCCCCAGTGGTTTTCTAGTTAAGTAATTTAGTGGAAAAATTTGGTCCAAAATAGTATGAAGTTATTTATAGGCTTTGTTCCACTAATCATGAATATCCACATCTCTTTGCAGAAAACAATAATTTTGAATACGTTTGCTGCCTTGGACTCTCTCTGCAGTACCCCATCTCAGATCTGAAGCATTTGGAATTCCAAATAAATTTAACTGCAAAGGTTTTGGATATGGGATGATGGACCCAAACTGACATTTACCTTCTCTGGCCAATCCTTTAAACCCACTTTCATGTTGTTAGCTTTGTAGAATAGAATCTAGTGACCAGAGGGAGTGGATTCTTCACCTGTGGCTCTACTGGATGTTTGTTGACATTGCTGATAAGTTCCACAGTTTTAAAAAGGACTTAAGTTTTGTAATCATTATGTACAATTAGAATATATTCAGTATCAATTATTTGAAAGTTTCATTTTTTATGAGTTGGATAATGAAACAAAGCACTCAATACATTATGTATTCGTTACAGTTCATGTCTATTATAATTGTAGTATTTCAACTCATGGTGCTTTTCTGTGTCCCTGAAAGGACCTGTGATGGAGAGGAATATGTTGTCAATCAGTACTTTCACTTGTTTCATTATATTGTCTGTTTGAACTATCCTGTTCCAGTTTCTATTATGTGCATTTTGCATTATGCCCTCTAATTAGGACACCTATAACATTAAAAGTCATGATTCGATAATTAGTTAATGCATGTCTATCTTCCAATACCATATATATACCAATTGACACCCAAATAAAAATTGCCTCCTTGACTTAACCATATGTTTGGCTTGAAGAATTTTTAAATGTCTTATTAAAGTTGGAGCAAATGATGGCTTTGCTTTAGGCCAAACCACTGCTTCTTACGCTCTGTACAATTATGTTAATTATATTTTATTAAAATTCCCAGAGGCTTCAGCTCTAAACTAAGGGCCAATATGTAGTTGTTATTAATCGTAATTAATATTGACTACTTGTGTGTGTTTCTCTTTTTTTACAGTTACATTTCAAAGAGGAGATGGAGGACTAATGAGCAATGGAAGGTATACTAAGGAGATTTTTTTATAATTATTTTTAATCAGGACAGGAGAAACTCTATAGTAAGAGGCTATTATTGTAATAAACGATCACTTGTAAGTCTGAGAATTCTAGGAGGAATTAAACAGCTTACCGCAAGGTTTAATGATCTATCTGTTGTGCACTTTAGAGGAATCAAGTCCAGATGTTTCATATCTCCCAGATGCCCCTGAAGAAATTAGTAGTAAATATCACAAGGAATGTGTTCATTTGTTAGCAGGATGTTTATTGCATTAATTAGACATTAGCAAATGAAGTTGCTGTTGTTTAAGACTCCTTATTGGTTCTCACTAAATTGCTGTGAGTGAACAATTACACATAATCGATCACAAAGTAAATGATTCATGGATGATGAATAGGCTGTAGATTGATAGGACTGGATTCCACAACTTTGGATACTCAATTGAAATTGAGAAAAGCTGATAACAAACCCATACATCCTCATCTATTTTCCCTTTGCCAATATGGAGATTGTAATTAGGCTCTGGTAATAACTTCCAATCTCCCATTTAATCAATATTTTAGCAAAAAGAGATTAGGTCTAATGAGAGGTAGTGGATGTAGCAAGAAAGCAGTTGGATCTTCTTATTGCAGTTTCCATAGAAACATATGTTTCTCTTAAGGATTGTATCACAAAGGGTCTATCAAAAAAAAAAGTACAGTGATTATAGATGTTACTATATCTTTGTAAATATGCTAAGAGTACGGAAAAAGAATCAGAATCACATCTTTTATATTAAAAATGGGAATTCTTTATTAAATATGATATGAAGGGAGTTTTCTTTGTAGATTATACACACATGCTGGATCAGACCACAGTGGATCTTTTATCCCCTTAAAAAAACTTTAATACTCTCCTAATATTTTAAATTTAGAGAACCTGAAAATGTGCTATTGATGGAAGAGTATAAATACTGTCCATTAATTTCCCTTAAGTTCCTTGCCTCTAAATCAAGCATGAGGGCTCATAACACGGGTTACAGCCTCTAGGGGACAGATAAATATGGGAGCTGCAGGAATTGAGGAAGCAATAGCCCAAAGTCCTGGAAATGGCTGATACTGAGCAATCATTCTGAGCAATTGTTCCCTTGAGGTGCCGATTTATCATCAGACCTTGTTTCAGGATGCTGCTGTGTTACCAGATTCCCACCAGTTTCAGGAAAGGCCACTGAATTCATTTGGATGTCAGCAGAATCCCAGGCAGGACTCTTCTGCTTCCGCTGATGGGGTTAATCTATATATAGCCTTCGCAAACTGCTAAAATTCCTTAATTCTTGAGAGCCTACAGATTTTAATTTGAACGTGGATTAAAATCTTAAATTCTTTAATCCATTTTAGTTCATGAGACAGATGTCCAAATCTCTCACTGAGTTCCACGGATTGATATCTTTTAATTCCTGTTTTAGCCGTCCCGGTCTTCTAAATGCTGGCGATCCTAGTTACCCATGGCTTGCTGATTCATGGCCAGCCACGAACTTGCCAGTAAACAATAGCAATACTGGCCCAAATGAGATTGCGAATTTTGGGCGTGGAGGTAAGTTATGCTTTTCAAAATTTTGTCGCTTGTTATTTGTTTTCTTGGCTTTCCTAGATGTTTTGAAAAAGGCATACTAAAAAGTATTTTCTTTCATAATTGAATTTAGTAAAGCACATGTACTCATATGCTGTACATTTGCTAAATATTTTACTGTAAAGGTGTTGTAACTATTACCTTGAGTAAAAAAACTAAGCTTTTAAGGTCATCATTACTAACCAAGAAGATAAATATTCATAATTCGTTTTGTTTTTAGGACTATTAGTACAAGATTACTAAAATCAGAAACTATGCTGCCAAACAGGGCTTGTGATTTTGAACTAGTCATTTCACTTCTCTGATTCTCATTCAATATGTATTTATTGAGCATGTCCTGTGTAGCTGGCACTATGGCAGACAATAAAAATATAATAGCATATAAGAAGTAGACACAAATAAATATAACAACATGTTGACAGAGCTTTTCTGTAGTTCTACAACTGATAACAGGTCCCCCAAATAAAAAACAAAAAGATGCTACGTGGATGACGTGCTAAGGTCTTCAAAATTTGGTACTAGGGTCCTCTCCATAAGTCTTTAAGGAGACAGAATTGGACCTACTATAAATAATCACCACCTCCCCCTCTCCATCTTTTCATCCAGTCACTAGGAGAACAATGGGTTTAGGGAAAGATAGGACTGGAGAAGTCTCAGGCCCCAATGTTCAGTTCAGCCAGTACATGAGTTTTCCATTGGCAAAGGGTTGTGCAGACAGTAAATGGACTGGAGCTGGCTTGCCAGTATCCCACATGAAAGAGCGGCCCCCTGGGAGTAGGAAAGGTCTGTGAATGGAGTATTATTTAAGTTTATCTATGAAGGAAAGGTGGGGAGTCAAAAGTGGGTAGAGAAGAAACCTACCATGTTTTAAAGTCCAGAAAGTAAGGGAAATATTGACTTATTTAAGAAGTGAATGAATTTCCTAATGACTTGAGTACAGATTGCAAGGCAGAAAAAGTGGTGAGAAATATAGAAGGGCAGGTAACAGAAGACCTTCTGAGCCACACAAAGACTTTAAACTTTGTCCAAAGGATGATCAGAAGCCATTGACTTCAAGAGGAGAATGCTAGAATGCAAGTACTATTTTAAATCATCCATCCTGCTGCTGGGTGGAGAATGGAGATGGTGTGGAAATTTTGGGTAATTAATTAGGAGAATAGTGCTGTAATCTAAGGAAGTTCATGTTAATCCACTGGAGGATGTCTACACTTCTAGGTAGAATTAAAGCAGGAGACCCAGGGCAGAGCTAAATTGTTCCGAGTCCATTATAAGCCTCAGTGATGGATTTCACATGTTTGAGTGCATAAACATATTGACTTAGAAGAATAGTCATGGATATCGGCATTTTCTCTTTACGAATGTAATACCAATGCTTATTTGAATATAATTAAAATAGTATTTCGAATAATAAAGTTACTAATTATTGCACAACTCTACATTGTGTCAATACCAAATGAAAAGGAGGAATCTCCCTCCCATTCTCCAAATAAAATGCGGAAAATAACCAGCCCTACCTTATAGGTATGTAATGAGAATTAAATGGGTGGCTAAATATACAGGTTTAGTGCAAAGCTTGATATACAATCAGTACCCAACAGGCCTGACTGAAGAAAATGAGAAAATAGAAGGTAAATTGTATGACTCCTCAGTGTCTTGCTTACCCTCTGTAATCCAGTAACCCCGTTGCTAAATGTAACCCTGTTGAGATTCTCACTTGCCTAGACCCTCTGAAAGTGGTCACCTCCCCTAGATGTCCAAACTCTGAGCCCTGCAATTATAGGCTATCGCTTTACCTTGGGTAGTTCTATGATCAAGCATGTCCTCACCAAGAAACCAAAACACTCCTCCCTGCCCAACCACTGATTTTGAAATTCTGTTCCCAAAGCTTTTCTCAATCAAGGAATAGCTGCCTGTTTTTCTTGTATTTGTATTGGATTAACATGCCATTCTATCTATATATCAAGAATTAAATGCACGAAGATGGAGAGTGTTTTGGTTTTGGTTTTCTTCAGTTTCTAGCAGACCACAGCAAAATCTAAAATGTCTCAGTCTAATTTAGCCAAAGGGTATATCTGAAGATTTTCAAGGTTTTTCTTCCATTTCCACTTCATTTTCATGACATGAAAACATTTCACAGGTAGCTATCAAGGCCAAGACAAAGTTTTTTCAGGGTTTACTGTATCTCTTTTCAGTGCGATAAGCATTTTAAGCATTTACTATATACCAAAGAGAGGATTTTTTGCACATTTTATTTCATTTCCTTTGCACACTAAAAGTAAGACATAGGTAATCATATTTCTATCTTAGAGGTCAAGAAACTAAGATCAGGAAACTAAAGTTGGTCAAGAGGAATAATTTGAGATCTATGTGTAGAATCCAGATCTAACAAATTTTAAAGCCTAGGTTTTTTTTATTTACATGGCTCTGCAATTCCTAAGGTGGGATTCACATGTGGGATTGTGTTGCTATGTTCACTTAGAAGAATAATGATGAATACTGACATTTTTTCCTTTGAGAATGTTATACCAGGACTTCCCTGGTGGTCCAGTGGCTAAGACTCTGCACTCCCAATGCAGGGGGCCCGGGTTCCGTCCCTGGTCATGGAACTAGATCCCATATGTCACAACTAATAGTTCGCATGCCGCAACTATAAAAACAAGATCCTGCATGCCGCAACTAAGACCCAGCACAGCCAAATAGTGAAGTAAATATCAAAAATCCAGCTTTTGGCACCAAATATGTCAACTTTAATAGTAATCGAAAAAGAATGTTAAACCAGTGCATGTTTAAATGTAATGAAAATAGAATTTTGAATAATAGTTACTAATTATCAGATCTGCATTTATACAAACTATAAAATTAATTTAACTCTTCAGAAAGTGCTTAGTCTTTGCAAAATACTAGATGAGGAATTATGGAAATAGAGACATAAATCCCAGGTGCTCCTGTCCTCAAGTAATTTAAGATACAGTGAAGGAGACAGTCATTCATACAAGTAAGTATTCCAGCAAAAAGAAAGAAATGCATGTATAACCAAGGTCCTGAAAAACTGCAAAATGAAATCACGAGTAATTCCATCTGGAGGGAAAGGTTTCTATAACTCATAAGTGTCATATGCAAAATGTCAACAAATGCCAGCAACCTAAGGCACCAAGGAGGGGTAGATGTGGACTATGCGAAATGGAAAATGGAAAGTCCTGTCTAAAGATGGCAGCGTCTATTTGGTCAAGGCTGTTGGAAGGAAGACTGGCCCAGAGTTCCAAGCCATGTGATGTTATAGGATGCTCCCCTACATGCAAATATTCATGTATAAGCTTCTAACATTTCAATGTTGGGACACAATTCAATTTATTTTTTGAAAATGTAGGGGTGATCAAATAACATTTGAAGGAAATATGCAGCCTCCAAATCAATATAGAAGCACTTAGACTTGAAGGCTAACTAATTTCATCCAGCAGAGAGAGATTCTATTTCTAGAACTGTAGCTTTATCTGATGCAGAGTAACATTATGAAGGATTAGATTCTCGGACTATTTTTTTTTTCCATTTTTAAACATTTGAACACACAGCCATTTCAAAAACTTGCAGTGGTTCACAATATAAATCTAAAGCTTTGGAGAACCTCATATTCAAGATGTTGGGAAGTTGGAGTCAATGTTGGAGAAATGTGTTTATCCAGTTAATACTCATGCGTGAAAGACATGGTGGAGGAGCCAGAAACAAAACATTAAAAACTCCCCTAGAGTGAGCAATCTACTTTCACAATTTGGATGTATTATTAAATATCAAAAGTTTTTGAGAATAAAAATGATACTGACCTTGTGCTTTAGAATGAAATATGTTTCTTTGTCATCAAATTTTCTAATTAGTTTATAGCTAGAAACAAGAAGGGCAAGAAAGTAGTTATAAAATTCTGAATCCAAAAACAATTTACTTGCTTATATAACTTGGTGAAATATTATAAATGTGAACAACTTGGTGAAATGCAAATCACTGCTATGTATTTAAAATAGTTATTTAATAAAGTGCATATATACCTAATTATAAAACAAGTTGGAATTCCAGAGTTCAAAACCTTCAGAAAGACCTAAATCATACAGTGTATAAAATACATTATAAAGGTCTTGTTACTGTTGCTAAAGAAGATCAGTTTTAGCTTTTGTAAAATGCAAAAGCAAAATTATTATTTTTATAAGAATCCTTATTTCAAGTACTGTTGGTAATCATCTAATCTAAAAAATTTAGGATATTTTGTCTCTTTCAGCTTTCTTTTTGTGATGATAAGCTGGTTTTGGTACTGAGATAACTTGGTTTATTATTACAGTACTATAACTAGTTGAAAATTTCCCTTAATGAAGAAATCAAGTGGGTTGATGACCTCATGTCCTATGAAATGTGACTTTCAGAGCATACATTATTAAGGAGCATAATATAATTATATTCACTTTTAGCTCCACATGATTAAAAATAGTATTTGTGTGTGTGTGTGTGTGTTTGGTTTTGTTTTTTTTAGACTCTAGTATCTTTCTTCTGAGAAAGAGAGTAAGTGCTCAGAAGAGAGGTGGCAGTTTTGAATTTAAAAACATCATGTAAAGATAATTTAGCACACCAAAGTGATAAATGGACTGATTGATATTCAGTGTTGTTCCTAAAGTTTAATTTTACTCTTGTTGTATTACAACTTGAAACTATAATTCTCCACTTCTAAGATTTGGTCGCATAAATTAAGCTCACTGATCACTCAGATTGCTTTTTCTATAGTTAAATCCTGCTGTATTGTGAAAATGACTTATTCATGAAAATTTTCCTTTGTTATCCAAGAAAAAAAAAAAGCTACCATTAGTTGCACTCCATTTCTGGAGCTGTGAAATCAACTCAGATAAACAGCAAGTTGAAACTTCAGAAAAAAGTGTCTCATAGTTTGGAGAGTATAATTTTGGAAATTTTTGCATCTGTTTAGCTGTTATATTCCACATCTCTTGGGATAAAGTGGAAAAAGATGCTTTCATCCATGATTTGTAGATTCACTTTTGTCATTGCTTCAGTAAAGAGATAACAGTTTCATGGATTTTAAAACAGAAGGAACAACTGAAAGCATTTTTTAGTAGTGAAATATACCAAACGTCTCATTCATGGTTGAAGAAAGTGGGGGAAGGGAAGTGTTATGCAGTGAGATGTGAAGGACGAGCAGTAGGCCTGCCTGTCACCGAGGCTGATAGCTTGGCGATGGTTGTACATCATCTACCCTTCATTGGCTCATGAAGCCCATCTCAGCTGAAATGCAAACGTGTGGCATGACACATTTATTTTTCATCCTCATTCCTGATAGTTTTGGGCTTCCTGTGCATCATTAAATTGTTTCATTTTCCTATGTTCACCACAGATGTGCTGCCACCAGTTCCAGGCCAAGGGGATAAAACGGCAACGATGCTCTCAGATGGAGCCATTTATAGCAGCATTGACTTCACCACCAAAACCACTTACAACAGTTCCAGCCAAATAACACAGGCTACCCCATATGCCACCACACAGATACTGCATTCCAATAGCATACACGAATTGGCTGTCGATCTGCCTGATCCACAGTGGAAAAGCTCAATTCAGCAAAAAACAGATCTGATGGGATTTGGTTATTCTCTACCTGATCAGAACAAAGGTAACAATGGTAGGTCAAGTCCTTACTTCCTGAAGGGTTATTTTCATATCATTTTTGCATGAGATAGAAATTAGTATTTGTTGTTCAGTTTAGTGATTCATCACCAGGTTCACTACCTAAACTAAAAAAATATACCGGCATGTATTCAGTACCTTGCACAACCCCTACCACCACCAACCACCGTCGCTATCACCACACACCAACACCAACTGGTTTCATCCTTTTAGCTCTTTCTTCAATAGTGATCAGTAATCCATCTCAACTTCCATTAGGCAGGGTAGACAAAACATTCCTCCACTGTCCTATGACATCTGCTTCTGAGTTGCTAACTGCATGTTCTGCATGGGCTTGTGCTGTGAACTAATCACATGATGCCACTATGACCTCTGCCCTTTAACCCTTAGCCTTACTTTACATCCCTGACTACCGATTGGCTGAGGGATTGTCTAATAGAATGCCACACAACCAGTCACAGGATTTCAGCACCACCAGCTCTCACAACAGCTCAGAGAGGAGTGGCAGTCTCTCAGGTTGGTCTCATCACAGTAAGGAGAAATATTTGTTTGTCACCAGCATATGACCTGTGTTCCTAACGACCATGAAGAAGTACTAGATCACAACTCACTGTCAGACATTTATCTTTCAAATAACAATAACAGTTTATCCTAATGAAATCATGCTTTGGGGGAGGGCTAAAATTCACCATCACCCATTATGTACTAATTGTACAAGGATATATTCATGGAAAAATAGTACCATTTTACTAAATAATTATTAAGGAGCAGATGAGTTTGATCTGCCTTGAACCCTACTTAAGAGTCAAGAGAACTTTGCAATGAAGAGATCATATAGGAAAGTCAACCCCATGGCATGGACACCAAATAATGAATTCAACAAAAATGCAAATAATTTTGGAGATTGTTCATAATATTAGGTGTCTGGTGATGTGACTTCCTATTTTTGGACAACTTTTTCCAAAATATTATGTAATAGGATTTATTATCAATTGAATGATATTATTTAGAGTAAGGTCCTGACACCATTCAAAACAAGAATGTTAATATGGGACATTATTCTTTACATTTAATTTTTTTAAAAAACCCAATCTTTCATGTTGATAATTCTTTTGTGCTCTGAATTTTAATATATATTCAAGATACATCAGCTGAACTAACAGTATATAATACAGGTATCATATAGTGCATGTGGGGAAAAACACATTTTACTGGAAAGAAATATATACCTGTCATAATGAGTATCAGTGATTTTCTCTAGGCCCACGGGTCCTCATCTCTGAAATGAGGAGCTCCTAGTAGACATTTAACTTTCAAACATAACATGTATGTTGTGTATGACTGATGACTTTATCTGCACATTTCTAATTGATGCCCTGACCTTATTTGCTTATTTTTCATACTAATGATATGCTATTTGTTTCTATGAAGTTTTTTTTTAACCTCAGTTTCTTAGTAAAAGATTATAGTGTATTCTGATATGCCACAGGCTATGAGACATCAAGACCATGAAGAGTTAACTCTTTTACATCATCAGGGTAACATTTATTAAATGACTCTTCCTCAGAGATAGAACCCTTTCAGTCTGAAAATGTTAATGTTCTCTCTTCCCTCCAAAATGAGCCATTTGCTCTTCTCGTCTATTGGTAGAATTAGATACATTATAGAATCCAGAAAATTTTAAACATCTGTTATGAATTTAAACTAGCTTAATAATATAGGGAAATTTTTTGAATAACCTTGTGTGTCATTTGTCCTGTCATTTATTTATGATGAATCCCACAATTGTACTGAATAATTAAAAAATTAATTTAACCTAGGCTTATTTCATTCAAGATATGCAAAGTCTCAATATATATATATATATTTAAAAATGTATCTACTGTAAGCTATGGATTGGATAAGATCTGTGAATTTTTCATTAAATATTCTGTATATGTTGATTACCACTGAGTTTTAAAAGTTATCTTTTGAGTAATTGTAAGCAGAACATGATTCACAATAGTGCTTGCTGCTTTTTTGAATCCATTAATCTCCTGAGTGACATTTATATACATCTATGAATTATATTAACTACTTAATCTACATTTGAATACAAAATTACTTAAATCGGTCATAGAAAGCATTCTTTAGAAGATGAGTGACGTGATTATTCTCTTTTTAGTTTAGTCAAATTGAGTTTAATATTAGAACTTGTTTTATTCTTATAATCATAGGTATGTTTCCTAAGGCTTAGATTTAAGATCAAATTGCCCTATGGATATCAGATCATATCATATTAATATTATAAGACTTTCTTAATTTGTCAATAGTGATGAAACCAATTTAAAGTAATCACAGTAAGAAAGAAAATTGGACATTCCTGAATTATAATTTATTCAATAGGTAAGTTCGTAGCACTTCTCTTAAAAAAGCCGACCATTAAAAAATACAAAACATATTTATTTCAAAATAGTATCTGCAATCATAATTTTATATATATATACACGAATTTACAACACAATATCAGTAGTAATAACTAAATCTTTTTATATGCCAGTATTTTTTTAAAAATAGACTAAGTTTAATTTGAAAATGAGCTGTTTTCACAATTTTCTTTACCTAGAAATCAGTTGTTCAGCATAAATAAATGTAAATCCAAATATTTACATTTTCAGTTGAAGAGAGATGGGTCAAGTATGTTTAAAAGTCATCAAAATATGTTCCCCTAAAATATAATGCAGGCAATTCTCACCTTAAAATGCTTGATGATCTTGGGTTGCAAGTAACACCAACACACTGGGTTCACTTAGCTCAAGATATAGATCTCAGAGAATTTAATTTCCTTACCTTATATCATATGCCACTATTATGCTAAGAACCCACCTCTTAACTCATTCTAGAGAAGACAAATCATGTTGATTGTCTTACCGAAAGTGCCCACAATGAGAGAGCCGAAATTTCCCCCAAAGAGGGAAAAGTGAACGTTGAATGTCAAGCCCTCACAAATTCCCTCTGTGAATCACCTCTGCTTCCACAGTACATTTTTAAGTCAGTTGTTTGGAAGAATTGATAATGGCGTTCCTGACCTTGAAAGAGGATTTCAACAGAAATGGGTTCAGAGCTGCAAACATTGTAATTTCCAGTAAAGCTGCTACATTCTAAATTGTTTGTTGTCTTACTATGTGAATATGGACCAAAACTCAGAAAGAACCTCTATGTTCTCATCTATAAAATGGAGATGTAGAAACTTCCCTATTTGTGTCACTCAGTTCTGGTGGTGATCATATAACATTTCTAAAAATGCTATAAAAAGTGAAAAAAACATTGTACACATATAAATGTACAAGTAATAAAAGAGGTAAAACTAGGGGAAAAGCTATGAAGAACACTTGCCTAACCCATCCTTCTTTTAAGTCCTGAGACACAATTCTGATACTACCGAGAAAGATACGATCCCTGTTCATGATTTTGGTGGATTATTAGGAAACAAAGGATTAAGGTTCCTTAAACCTTAAACACAAAAATTAACAGACAAATTCAATCAGGTTTATTATTTTTATTCTAAGAATCAGGCTATTTCTGGGATCCTCACTGGGGTAGGAGGAGTTGGGTGTGGAATGGCTTTGGAAACAGGTAGAATTGAGTTTGCTCTGAGATAGAGGGGATGGGAGAGGGTGATAATGACTGGTTATTGAACGTTCTGTGCATTCTGAGCCCTTTATGGGCATTACCTCTTGTAATGCTCAAAATAACCCCCCCAAATAGTAACTTTGTGTCTTTTTTACATGTGTGGAAATTGAGATGATATCTATTGAATAAGTTAGCAAGTAAGTGAGGAACTAGGGTTTTCAAACCCAGAGATCCAGCTTTTATTCTCAAAGCAGTAGATATCTGCTCTCCTTTCTCTTAATACTTCTTCTGCCAAAGATAAAAAGTGAAAGGAAAGGTGAAAGCACTTAGTTTTCAGGGATGCTCTTTGAGTTATGTGTGTATGTCTGCACAGCACCTAGAAAACAGGCACAATTGCATAACTGGCAATTATGTATATGTCCAGTTCAGTAGTTTCATCACTTTCTGACACTCAAAGTTATTATTAAATTCCACAGTTTTCTGAATTGGCTGATGCAGGTTAGTAATTGGTAGAAGAAAGGAGATGAGGTAAACTTCTCATGATAGCTCTGTTGTTTGACAGCCCTGCTACAAATATTTGATGCTCATAGCTTTTAGTTCCAGACAGATGCAGTTCAAGGGGTCAATACCATTTTTTTTTTTTTGGAAATAAAGCTATTGGCTATAGTGGGAGTGACAGAATTGACCTAGGTTCCCCTGAAATATCTTTTTGTCATTCTGCTCAAGAAGTACACATCTGCATCCAAACTGTGGTCCGTTTAGGAAGAAACTTGATGTACTTAATTTTGGAGGAATAAAAAATGTTGCATTGAACAAATGATAAACTTTATATTTCATTAAGCTCTGGTAATTCCAGATATGGCTTATATGCTACCAAGTTGCTTTCTGCTCATGTTTTGTGCATGAGTTCATTTGCATTATCATAATACTGAAACTGACTACTATATTTCCATTAATTTTCCCCATATTTGGAATTTTTAGAAATCTTATGCTTAGACAGTTGGAAACTGCTCTCACTCTGTGCAAAACTAATTGTGCCATTCATTAGTTAAAAGTTCTATAAAACATATTATTGTGAAAGATTGACAAGTATCCTCCAGATTGTAATTGATTGATTTTCATAAGTTACTTTTGAAAGAAAACTGTTACTCTCCTGGATTAATTGAATTGAGTAAATTCTAATGGAAAAGTTTAGCCTGTATCCTTAGACACTGCATTTTCCACTGAGACAGATTATGCAAAAGAGCATTATAAACGCACTAAAATCTGACATTTGAAAGAATTTGTTATGGCCCATTATTTCGTCTAACAATGAAAACGTCGAGGCAGCAGATGTGAATAAATCAATAAATGTGCTTTTGCTACTGCAGCCATGTTTTTGGTTTATTCAGCTCTGCGGTTAATGCATTGTGAAAGAAACAATATCATTTTAAGTGATTTATGAAAGTGTTTTTCTGATTATATCATTTCATTGTGTATAGCTTTTAACAACTGTAACGTACTGATTCTGGTGTTTTGAAAACATAAATACATCTTCCCGTCTGATGTACTCTGTTTCTTCTGATACTCTCTGTGTCTGAATAAATGTATTATTACTTTCAGGTGGGAAAGGTGGAAAAAAGAAGAAAAATAAAAACTCTTCTAAATCACAAAAAAACAATGGATCGACCTGGGCCAATGTTCCGCTACCTCCTCCCCCAGTCCAGCCCCTTCCTGGTACAGAGCTGGAACACTATGCAGTGGAACAGCAAGAAAATGGGTAAAAGTGTTTCATACACCAGCAAAATGCCCAGGGTTATACTCCTTTCTCTGTTGTGCATTTTTGTCTTGATCCCCTGTTCTCTTCCTCTTTTCCCTGCCCCCTTCCCAGCCTGTCCATTGCTCCCCCCTTCCTTTATTGTTTGCCCCATCTATATATAAATACAACACCGCACATGTTGAGGACGTAGAATCCTTGGCCGTCAAGTGCCTTAGATTGTCGGCAATCATGATAATGCAGCCTCCATTTATAATATTGCTTGTTAGTTTGAAAGCAAGTAACCCAGAGCTCTGGGAACTAAAGAGGCACTCCTGAGAAGGGCTGAAAAGGAAATTAAAATAACCTTCTTCATCATCCCTCGCATTTCTCTAATGACTTGATGTCTGGCCATAGCAGGGCGCCCACTGTTGAGCTCCATCACAATGGGATAATTGTAGGGATCTGGCCAGTGGGTAGAACTTTAATCATCAGCTTTGATGGGAATTTAGGGGTCGGAACAATAAAAGAGGTTGAAGCGAATGCACACTCTGTAACAAAACCTTTTTAAGTTAGAAAATTTCCTTTAAGGGTCTTTAAATATGACCAGTTTCCTTATTCTTTCCCAAACATCTCACAAGAGTTAGTTTGTTTTCCTCGGTTAAAGTGTTAATTGATTATAAAGTAGAAAGACATTGATACTCTGTATTCTCTAATCCAAAAGAAAAAAATAGCAAGTCAGAAAAATCTAGTCTCTTTTTCTATTTTAATAATTCTAAGCACTCTGTCTTCCTCACGATTTTCAGGTCACCCACTGCTTTTGAATGAAACTGAAAAATACAGAATAGAGGCAGGTTTTCTTTTATGTAGAAGTATTTAGATATTAAAATATCTCAGTTTATTTAAATAATGGTTTTATTTCCTGTCTTGTTTTACATAAAGATCACGTGCACATGCTTATAATTTTTTCTTCATCTCCTTTTCTTTTTACATAAGTGCTGTCTTTGAGGTTTCCAGAATAACTTTCCTAACTAGAACTTTCTCTATCACATTTGCTTCCTAAAAAAGATTCTATCTGCCTTTTCTTTTTGTTACATAATACGTATACACATATACTCTATATATGCATTATACACAGATAGAAAATAGATAAATGGACACACATGTATGTACATAAGCATACCTCCATATTTTTTCTCATATCTTTCTTTCCCTCCAGAAGGCTTCATTTGCTTCTGTGGGATTATAGTCCCCATAGGCATGCATATCATTTTTATTTTACTTTTTTTAAAAAATTCACATCTGAAATAGGTAGTCAAAAGCATACCCTCTTTCTCTGACTTTTTTAAAAAACAAAATTTTGCACATGATCTTATGTAATACATATCAATAGTAAAATATGTTAGTGTCACACAATTCTTGGGAAGGGGAGCAGAGAACGGAGATGTGTATTTCCCAAGAAAATATTATTACAGGGCTTCGAGATATGCATTTTAAAGGGTATAGTTAGAAAATAAGGAAATAGAACTTGTAAACTGGGGAGAAAAAATTAGTACAGTTAAACATTTATGAACATGAAGTCTTGAACTCTGATAACATAAAAATTGTAGGTAATTTGGAATCTTGATTAGTAGACTTGAGATGACTTTGTCCATTTCTTGTTACATTATTTATATTTTTGTATTTTCTAATGTGAAAAGCTTATAATACTGAAAAAAGATTTTTAACTATTTTCTATATATATTTATACTTTGCTATTCATGATATTAACATTAAATATTTTACAGAAGACCTTTTATAGACTTGTTTATATGCCATGATTTGGAACTTCTGCAAATTTAAAGTTTGCTTGAAATACAAACAACAAAAAACCTTAGAAGTCACCTGTTTTATTTCTAGCAAGCAAGGATTCAGCAATTGTACTTCTTATGGTGATATGTAGATTTTGTCTTTGTTGTTTTAATATATCATAATAGAGAACTGATTCAACACACATTTTTTTTGAAGTGTATAAGAACTGTTAAGTGCAGTGCCAGGAAGGAAAGCAAAAGAGGTGAAAGAAACAAAAACACAATTAATAAGGAGAATCTGATCCTTGGTTTAGGAAGCTCACAGGAGTGGGAGGTAGAGATCAGAAACCACACACACACACACACACACACACACACATACACACACACAATTTTGTATGGCAAGCCCTAGCTAAGCAATATGTACAAAATAATAACTTGCATACAGAAAGGGATAATCGTGTATGGCAGATAAGGCTGAGGCAAGCCTATAGAAGTTGAGTTTTGAGGTGAATCTTGAATCATTTATTCACAAATAATAGTACCCAGAGTTGGGTGGCTGTTGGGTGCCAGGCTCTGAGCCAGAAGCAGAAAGAATGAAGGTAACGAGAAGTAATCCCTAACATAAAGTAGTGTCCACGTCAGCATAGATTTCTAAACAATGACTACAACAAAATGTTACTCATGTCACCATTTACTGTGCAGATGGAGAGAAATTTTCCTAGCCAAAGGCAAAAAATAGAAATAAAATGAAAGATGAGAAAAAAAGGAATAGTCCCATTAGTTTCCCTTTAATGTTTCCCACTCCTCCTTTGAAACCCTACCCTGTTCTAGTTAAGGTTAGTTACCCTTTCTTTATTTGTCATTATTCCTTAAGCTTATTTCTCTATTGTAATGCTCATCGCATTGCATTCTAATTGCTTGTCTATATCTTTCTGCAGTTGGTAGCTGCTGTATGAGGTTTGTTGAGTTTGAAACATGCATAGGGTAGAAGATAATCTGAGAGGGTGTCATGAGGCCAGTTGTGAAGTCTTGTATGTCTTAAGGAATTCTGATCTTTGGGTATAGGAGATGGAATGGAGGACATGAGGCTAGGGCAGGTAGATAACGTATGGATATTGAAGCAGAATGGCCAATACCATGAAAATGATAAGGGAATAAAATAAGGCAATGGCAGCAGGATGAAGAGAAAGGGGTAGATTTGAGAAATATATCTAGCCCAGAATAATTGTAATCTTGAATATTGTCTCTTGCTTTTTATTACAGTGCTTAATATTGTTTCTAAGAGCTTAGGTATCATCAAGTTTCTTTCTAAGCCTTTCTTGAGCCATCCCCCCCACACACACAATACTAAATATCAAAAGTTACCAGATCATTGTCCAAATAGAAAATTATTTGTTAATTCAATACTGTATCAACAATGGTAAGTGTTGTCTCTCATCACTATGCCTCTCTCAGCTAGACAAAAATGTATCAAAATGTGTTCGTTCTTAGCTATAAATATAATATATTTTAATGTAATCATATGATGCTAGGAAGAATTCAGTAGTAATTCAATAGAAAACTGATGCTTTGTTTTGCTATTGCAATAGAAATTGGCAGGCTTTTGTGGGCCTTGAACTGTATTGTATTTTTATTAGTAATTTGGTGTTTGTATCTGGCCTTTCACAAGTTAGTTCACATGCAACATTGATTTGTTTTCATCCTGCTCATTATTCACCAGGCAAGACAGATAATATGAGGCCTCATATTTCACTGACAGTAAGTCAAAGAACAAAAGCTTCTCTAGGAAAGGTTGGCCAAAAGACCTTTGGATTGGCATTAGAATCGTTTTCACAGTCTTTTTTATGTTAGTACAAGAAAAAGTTGAATTTCCATCACTCAAATAAGATACACATCTGTAAATGTGAAGGAAACTCTAAAAACAGAGCTGTGCTTCTCGTAACATTCAAAGAGCCATCTATTATTTTCTTGCCCTTCTTCAGAAACTACACAAAACCTAAGTATGTGTTGTTCTGGAATGAATGAAGACATGAATACTTCAGAGGTGATGCAGAGTTCTCCCTGTCGTATAATTTGCACCACATCCCAAATTTCATCTATTCTCTCACGTTCTTCGCCTAGACTTTCTTTTATCCCCCCACCCCCATTTTCCACTTCTTGCACAAATGACTGAGATGAATCCATGAATTTTTCTTAGTTCTGCTTATGTTCCGCAGGGGCACAGAGTTTGTTCACTACTGTTCAAGATTATCTTTGTAGAAAAGACTTGGAACAATTGATGATAAACATCCATTCTAGTTAAATGGAATATCAATTGGAGTATTTTTTAGTCATTTAGTACATTATGCAATGTAATTGTATAATGTTAAAAATCATATTTATATCTTAGCGTCTCCCTTGCCTGATGGTATTTGAATAATAAAAAAAAAAATGAGTTGAGTAGAACTAGTTACAATGTTTCTATGTTACCTTAACGCATTATATACACACACACACACACACACGTGTGTATATATGTATATATATCTATATACATATGTATATGTATATATATGTGTGTATATAGATGTATATACACCCATGTACCATTACTAACTCCTTCTCTTATGTTCTGTATGTATTTTCATTCCATATATGTGTTCCCTTTAAATTACTGGAAGTAAGAATAGTTTACTACTTATGAAGCAGGGAAATTTTAGGACATAATTGACTACTTCCATTTGAAAGATTGAATATTGGAATGTTCTTTCGTTGTTCAAAGATAGGACATCCATGGCAATAGTCTATGTAAGCAAAGAAAGTACATATACTAGTTAATAGAATAAAATTGTGCTATTTTGTAACAATTTTTGGAGTAAATTTAATTATAACTATTGATGAATTATAACAGAATGCATATTCCATACTGAAAATGTGCAGTTTTTTTAATTAGGGTTCTTGTACATATTTTTGTTTGACTTAGTAATATAGCATTTAAAGTTAAATAACTTAAGATAAGAAACCTAAGCATTCTTATTAATGAAGCAGTTTGTGAGTTTTCACTTCAGATCAATAAATATGCTTGTCACCTACTATTTTTAAGGTGTTATGTCAGATGTGGCCAAAGAAGAATAGTTCAATGTCATTTTTTAATGTAGCTTAAATCTCCTTGAGGAACAGGTACTATTAACATGTGAAAGGTTAAATACTAAAATAAACTGGACAACAGTTAAAGAAATCAACACTGGAAGTGGCGTAAGACAGTGTATAATCAAATTTCAAGTAAATGTGCAAAAATATTGTCAGTGCAAGTTCAGAAGAGTAATATATCAGTGCTACTTGGCCTCATCAGGGAAATCTTTATAAAAGATATGGGATTTAGCCTGTAGTTGAAGGATTTAGCCTGTAGTTGAAGGATTTGTAAGAGTAAGCTAGGTGAAATTGGAGGAGTCTAATTTATTTGAAATAAGTTGAATTCTTTAAACTAATGAACCAGAATGGAAAAGTACAAAGAAAGGAGAAAGCAAACCAATTTCTTTTGAGCAGGAGATTCTTGTTGAGAAACTGGAGAAACATCTGAAAAGGTGGGTTGAGGCTTTGACACATTTAATGGATAAGACAGAATAAAGTGAAATGAATGTTTTATTCCAAGAGTTCTGATGTTTTCATAGACAGAAAGTGTAAGTGATGTGCAAGATTGATTAGAAGATGGGAAAAATTCAAAACAATAAATCCAACTGGGATAGTGGGTTATGAACCTTTTACACTACAGACTCTTTTCTTCGAATGAAATCTAACTGTGATCTCCAACATATAAAACATAAAAAATGTCACCGTTTTAGAGCAGTATGTTTTTTTAAGGTCATATTGGTACTTATATAGTCAAGAAATTGGAATACAAGTTTAACCAATGATATTTTCTAATATATAAAAATTATATTATTTGTAACATTAAAATGTGCCTGATACTAAGATGTAAAAGACATTTCAGAAGAGATGTCCTTATAAGACTGCACAGGGCTTCTGAAAAAAAAGTCTTCAGTTTGCAACTCATTGAGGTAGAAGATTATTCAGGTACCCTCAACAAAAGATAAAAATTGAACAGCCAAAGATATCATCACATGCTGTATAAAAACCCACAGTGAATATCCATCACCCATAGGCAAAATTCCAAACTCTTTCTTGGGACTGAAGAAGCCTTTTGTAATCTAGCACATCCTCATCTCTCCTGCCTCATCTATAACCAACCTTCTTTATTTGCCAGCTCTTACCTGTTAGAAAACTGAGTTCTTCAAACACTATATTTTCCCTTCCTCTGGGCCCCCTCATGTGTTACTTAGAATATCCCCTTTTCCAATGGTCAGCATAGCTTTGCCCAGCCCCAAAACAAGTTTCAACCTCCCAGCTCTATTCCTATAATACTTGGTATCTTCGATTATGCACTTCATATCAGTCTGCCTCACTGGATTATGTGCTCTATTAAAAACCCAGTTACCTGAAATTATTGTCAAATAAAAGGATGATAAATTCAGGAGTTTAAAACAGACTTTATTTTTACATCTGTTTTAGGTTAAGAGCAAAATTGAGCAAAAAATACATAATTTCCCAGTTTCCCATGCCCCCACACATGTGTAGCCTCTGCCACTATCAACACATCCCACCAAAGTGATACACTGTAAAACTGATGAAACTACATTGCCATATAATTATCACCCAACTTTCATGGTTTACATTAGGGTTCACTAATGGTGTTGTACATTTTGTGTGCAGATGTACAAATAGCAATTGCATGAATGTATAATGATATGTATCCACCATTGTAGCATCATCCAGAGTAGTTTCACTGCTGTAAAAATCCTCTGTTCTCAGTCTATTCGTCTCTCCCTCCCCTTAACCTCTGGCAACCACTGATCTTTTTACTGTCTTCATAGTTTTGCTTTTTTCCAAAATGTCATATAGTTGGAATCATACAGTATATATCCTCTTCAGATTGGCTTCTTTTACTTGGTAATATGCATTTAATTTTCCTCCATGTCTTATCATAGCTTGATAGTGCATTTCTTTTTAGCACTCGATAATATTCCATTATCTAGATATGCCACGAGTTATTTATTCATTCACCTACTGAAAGACATGTTTGTTGCCTCGAAGTTACAGCAATTATAAATAAAACTGCTATAAACATCGTGTATAGCATTTTTGAAAAAATCATTTTTGAACAGGATTAGTGGAAAGACACTCAAGTAAAAGGCTCACAAAACTGAGGACATTTGGAATGAACCTTGAAGGAGAAGTAGGAGCTCACAGTTAGATGATTTGAGAATAGTTATATATAGACCCAGAGCTTAGGAAAAAGATAAAAGTAGGCTGGTGTTGGGGAAATAATGGGAAATTAAGCTACAATAATAGGCTGATGAGATGGGGAAGTGTCTTTTAGTCCCTGCTAATGAGTTGGAACTTTTTCTTACATTAGCAATATCACTGAATAATTTAAGAGTAGGTGTGATGTGAATGAAGATTTTAGAAATATAATCCGATTGCCTGTATGGAAGATAGAATTGAAGGGATGAAGATGACATTCCAAGAGACTAGGAAAGATAATGGGCTGGTTCATATCAGAAGGAGACTGATCTATGATCGTGGGAGTAGAGGTGAAGTTTAGAATAAAGACTTAGGAGATACTTAAGAGGTTGAATTTATAGGACAATTACATCTAACAATATTGCTTATCAGATCCTTAAGTACATTGGGATTTATTTGATTTATGAAAATAACAGTACTACAGAGAAAGTGTAAGTAAAAATGCTACTGATTCTGTGTCACAATTAAAACATTTTGGGTTAATTTTCTGTATTTCCTAATCAGAGTCCCTAAAACATGCTGTTTTTTAAAAATTATTTTTCTTTTTAATATATATTTTACAGGATTAGGTTTTAAACTTCTCTTTTATAGATTTTAGATGTTGAGATACAAGAAGACAGTTTCTAATGAAAAAATTAAGAAAATTAAGTTGAAAGGCTGTGGAATACATTTTGTAGCACGAAGTCTTAATGAATGACAGGTCATATGGAATGAAACATTGGCATGGATCTAGAATAAGAGTAAATAAATTTATTGAATACTTCTTAGAAGACTATTGGCATATTCTTTTGGTGCACAAGGATGAACAAGAGAAGAAAGTAGTTAAATCTGCAAGCACTAAATTCATTAATTGTGTTTAATTAGCAATTTGGTTTTTCCACATGTGTAACTTTGTTGGGAAATTATTGCCTTTTGTAACTGTGGGGTAACAATTAGCTAATAAGATCTTTTAAGAATAAATTTAGATTTTGAGATAACAGATGTACTTATGATTAGAAATTAAGATAACAGGCAGGTGATTTACTAAAAGACTGCCAACAACTATAAATCAGGAAGAAACACACTGGGAGAACATTTTAGGTGCTATTGTGGTTGCCTTTCATTGACAGTGTAATTGTATGTGTGTGCACATGTGTTAATGTGCTTTCCTTTTTTCTCATTTAATTTCAGTTATGACAGTGATAGCTGGTGCCCACCATTACCAGTGCAGACTTATTTACACCAGGGTATGGAAGATGAACTGGAAGAAGATGATGATCGCGTCCCAACACCTCCTGTCCGAGGCGTGGCTTCTTCTCCTGCTGTTTCCTTTGGACAGCAGTCCACCGCAACTCTCACTCCCTCCCCACGGGAAGAGATGCAGCCCATGCTGCAGGCTCACCTGGATGAGTTGACAAGGGCCTATCAATTTGATATAGCAAAGCAAACATGGTAAATATCCTCATTAGGTCAGGAGACTCATGCTTTCAACACATGGATAGAAGAAATGTTCTTTCACATTAAATTCACAAGAGAGTCTTATTGAACTCTGCAGCTGGGGTTAGAAATGCTTTTGAACAACTCCTTAATCATCTAGATAAGGAAACTGACTGAAGAAATGTTAAATTATTTGACCAAAGTCACACAACTAATTAGAGTGAACTGGAGCAAGAATTCAGGTCTGCTGAATTTCAGGCTCAAGTGCTTTTGGCTACACCAGAATCTTTTCTAATTTACAGTTTAGCTTCAATTAGCTTATCCTTGAACTCGCTTCCAACACCATAATGAAGGACTCTTTTTAGATTCTTCAAAGTGCCTGTGATTAATTCTGTATGTGGTTGTGAATATGTAAATGTAAGCTTCTACAAATCACATATGGTCAGTGTCAGTTATTAAAAGACCTTCTTTGGGCTGAATTAAATGAGACAGAAAAGAACAACAATATTAGTAACAGTAAATGCATCCAAAAAAAAAAAAAAAAGCCCCTAGAACAAATTATGAATCCCCAATTCTTTTTTTTCTAGTCGACTCGTGAACTTCCATAAGTTATAGATGGCAGTCTGCTAAGGTATCCTATGATAATATGACAGGAATACAAGTGGAGCCAACTCTCACAATTTCGTACAGTTATTTTTTCTTATTTGCTCTCCCTTCACCCAAACAGTGACATGTAAGTTTGACTCTTGAAAATGAAATCTCAGTGACATACCTCTGATTATCTTCTGCTGAGTTGCATCCTGTGCTTGAAGTTAGAGTAAATTTTTATGAAGAAGCCCTAGCTTCTTTTTTGGTAGTTTTAGCTACTGGGATAAGCTGATAATAAGTCTTATTCTCAGTGTTAAAAAAATATTTATTTAAAAAAAATACAACTAAATATATAAAGAGATACTAAAACTAGGAATGTTATTTAAAGTTTATTACAAACATAGGTCCTTTTCTTAGAACCAGAGGTTCTTGAACATTTTCTCAATATCAGATATTTTTCAATGGTTAAAGATATTTTGCTGTTAAACAGTGCTATTTTGCATCAGTCTGCTTTATAAAATACCACTATTGAAGTTGAAGCAAGCTGCTTTAAGAGCCAGAGGATTTCCTTCAAGCTAATTAAATGAAATCCTGCATGTTAGTTATTTAAAACACAGATTCTAGCTTGGAGGTTCTCAACGTTGCCTGCGTTTTGGAACCATCTGGATAACCTGGGTACACAGGCCCTAACCCCGGATATTCTGGTAGCTTGGTCCGGCATTTGCCTAAGGTCAGCCAAGGCTGGACCACTGCCACTGCCACTCCTCACTAGCTGTATGACACTGGGCAACTCACTTAACACCTCTGTGCTTCAAGCCCGTTTGTAAAATGACAATGATAATAGGAGTTGACACCTATGAAGTAAGAGGTCAGTCCCCACAAGACCACCCTCACTTCTGACACTATGTACAAGTTTGGAGAATCCCCAGGACTACCCCCAGTTTCAAGAATTGCTAGCAGGAGCCACAGAACTCACTGAAAGCTATTATACTTGAAATTATAGCTTATTCAATGAAAAGATACAAGTTAAAATCAGCCAGGAGAAGAAATGCATGGGAGAAAGGCTAGGAAATTCCAAAGGCAGGTCTTCCAATTGCCTCTCCCGGTGGTGTCAGCTACACGGTGTGACAGTATGGGTGGAGTATTGTCAGCCAGGGAAGCTCACTTGAACGTTGAGTTTCATAGTCTTTATTGGGTGTCTGTGACATAGACGTGGTTGACTATCTGCGTGGCTGACCCAGCTCTCTGCCCCTCCAGAAGGCGAGCTGATATCATGTGACTCCAAGTTCCCACCATAAATCATATAGTTAGACTTTTTGGAGGAGCCTCTGGCCTCCATGTAAACAAAGACATTTTATCAGACAGGACATTCTAGAGCTTATAGATTACCTCTCAGGAGTGCTGGGCAAAGGCCTAACTTCTCTTTGGGCAAGGTCAAATTCTTTATTTCACAGCACTATTTTTGGAAGAATTAAATGAGCGTGCACTTGTATAGTACTTAGTAAATTGTCTAGCTATGGTGTAGCTGTTATTATTCAGAGGGCTTGGGTTTTCACCTGAGTTGTTTACTGTTGTCTTTTTACTCTTAGAGCCCCTCTTAGTGAGTGCTCCATAGACACTTGCTAAATGAGTGAACAGACTAGTTCACATCCATCTACCCCAAGTCCCGACAGAGCAACCCCTGCTTCTGTCTCTAAGTATGCTTCTGTTCAGTCCAGCAGTCCTCCAGAATGCCATGCTGACTCCCTGTGCAGGAGGTGCGTGTCTCCATGTGCTCGCACAGGACCTTGCCCCACTATAACGGCAGTGCCTCTCCATCCGGGCTGCACACACACATCACAGGAGGAGTATTTAAAAGTGATAATTTCAGGCTTCACCTCCAGGGATTCTGCTCATATTGACCCATGAAGTACAGAACACAGTGCCTGTCACTACAAGATACTTATAAACGTTATGTAACCTTTTCCTGTTCATCTCCTAATTCTCTCAAATTCAAGGAATATGCTTGCACCCCTCAATGTGTCTTTATTCCATCAAGAGGTGTCAGCAGGGCTGTAGGATGAGAATGTTATTGGACAAGAATGACTCACATATATAAATATCACTTTATATTCTCCTGCTCATGACTTGGCTCACTGGGTCCCCAGTTCACAAACAGAATTGAGGCTACACTTAGAACAAGATGTTGCCATCAACACTTGAGATTTTCTGTGAAAGTAGCTAGGAAACTTCCTGACTTTCCAATGAGTGAGCTGTGATGAACGCCAGATGATACATGGGACCTCAAATGCCTTCTCTATGAAGTTAAAGATGTGGGCCTGATGATATTAAGGTGGCTTCCAGAACTAATATCTTGGGTTTTTTTTTAACACTGAAAGATCTAGAATTTTGTTAATATTGGAGTTGGTTACAAGTTCAATAATGCATTTGGGAGAAGAATATTAAATTCTGGAAGAATGAAATATTTTCCCCTAAAATGCAAAGAAAAATAATCTTGTATCTTTAATTCAAAAACTAACCATAAAAATGCATAAATCTCTCTAATTGCAGTGGTCTTTTAAGTACTTTGTATCAAGGCAAAAAAAAAAAGACAGTGTATCAAAAAGTGCTATATTCCCTCTTTAATGACAGTAACAGGTAACAGACTTGCTTTCCTTCAGCATTTTATGGTTTAGAAAAAACTCCTAAGTAGTCACAAAACAAGCTGACTGGACTCTAGTTCTAGTGTTCAGTTCTGCATTTTGCTAGCCACATTATTTGAAATGTAAGTCACTGAAATTTGAACGTCACTTTAAAAAAATTCTGAAAGAGAAGTGATAATACAATTCTGTCTACTTACAAGATTGGGATTAGAGTTATT
Organism: Hippopotamus amphibius kiboko; assembly: GCF_030028045.1. Taxonomy (NCBI): domain Eukaryota; kingdom Metazoa; phylum Chordata; class Mammalia; order Artiodactyla; family Hippopotamidae; genus Hippopotamus; species Hippopotamus amphibius. The sequence continues at coordinate 86,966,485 of NC_080195.1, read as the reverse complement.
CATTCATTACAGCCGGTTTGTTTGGCAAACCTAATGTTCTAAACGCAGAGTGCTGAGATGAATCTTTCCTGCCTTTGAAGTGTTTAAGACTTTGGTGGGTAAGATAGATGCAAAAATATTAGCTAGAACACAGAGTAGTCATTCCTTCCCTAAACTAGGTTAAAGTGGAAGCAACCACCCAGCCTGATTCCCGGGAGATCATGCAGGAGGAAAGACTTAGGGCAGGGAATGGCCTCATGGTTCGAGGGAGAGGGTGTTGGTATTAGATTTTCATGTGACATCTTTTCTTCATAAGGGCCAACAGGTGATGTGGGTTACACAGCCTGAGTAGAACTTCAACATAAAACTGAGAACATAATTACATTCTTTTTAGACCAAGAAAAAAAAAAGCCAGCTTTAAATAGATATTTGTGACGAATATCCCTATTCTCCTTTGGGTGATTTATTTGTACAAAAATGCTGGGTCTGTATTTTTTTTTTTTCCTGTGTATCATCTCATAAATATCCAAAGAAGAGTGGAATAGTCTATATTGTTGTTCTTGTTTTGGCAAGTCGTGTATACATAGCCCATTGTCTCTGCTGAAATGTAGGAAAGCACAGTAAGCTCCAAAATGAGTTAAAGGAAAGCAAGAAGACAAAATTAGTTACCCTAGCATGCTGTTTCATTCTAATTACCATTTTGTGGAATGCGAACCAATTCTTTCTTTCTTCTTCCCATTTGAATTCTAGGCATGTTCAAAGCAATAATCAACCTCCGCAGCCCCCGGTTCCACCATTAGGTTACATGTCTGGAGCCTTGATTTCCGATTTGGAAACAGATGTTCCAGATGATGATGCTGATGATGAAGAGGAAGCTTTAGAGATCCCCAGGCCCCTGAGAGCACTAGAGCAGACGCCTGGTTCCAGTACGGACAACCTAGACAGCTCTGTGACAGGTAACGGAACTGATTTAATAGGAATAACTGACCCATTTGTAACATTAAAATGCATCGAAAATCAAATACTTTCTTATGTAAGATTTATTCCACTCCATCTATTTCTGTAACATTTTAAATATGTTAATATTAAACACAAAATTCAAAAAGGATTTGGAAATACTTTGGCTTTGCTGCAAAAATGATAAGAAAATTCATGAATTTTAAAAAGCTTTAAAGACATGAAAGAAAACTCAATTATATCCAGGGCTTTCATGAAAAGTTCACTCTATTGGGGAACCAAGTCTATTACATAAAAAACCTTGACTTTTGGAAATGATATATTTTGTATATCAGGAGCAACATACAAAGTGAATGCAATCTTAAAACGCTTCTTGATATTTCACTCTGTAAAATCATTCACTGATGAAAATAAGCAAGTCTTCAGAATAAGCCTCTCTAAGGTTGCAGAAGGTATTATTTTTAGAGTGGAGAAAATGTATAGGGAGATAAACCATACATTTCTGCATTTCATATTGTTGATCCAGTAATTGCTCCTCTCCCAAGAAATACAGTTATTTTTGCTGTTTACCACTTTGACTTCCCCTGGCCTCCTCTGCCAAAAGTACAAGGCTGCAGTTGGTATTCTCTTAGGATGATCCCAGGATTGCAACCTATTTCCAAGGATTTAAATTTATCGAATTGTATTGAAAAAAATTTAAATCCTAATGTGTACACAGTGACTATGGAGAAAAGCAAAAATCAGTCCTTCTATTCAAGTAGGTATCCATTCTTTGATATACACACACACAAATGTCTCTTACCTGACTATAAAGATATTAAGTGCTACAAATGCTTTTCCTGTGCGTTGGGTCTCCTCAGTAAACCACCCATTTCTTTCTTTTCTTTTTTTTTTTTTTTTAAGATTTATTTGTTTTTGGCTGTGTTGGCTCAGTTGCGGCACGCGGGATCTTCTTTGAGGCATGCAGGATCTTTCTTTGTGGCTCGTAGGTTTCTCTCTAGTTATGACGTACAGGTCTTCTCATCTCTAATTGTGGTGTACGGGCTCCAGGATGTGTGGGCTCTATAGTTTGCTGCACGCAGGCTCTCTAACTGAGGCATGTGAGCCCAGTAGTCATGGCATGTGGGCTTAGTTGTTCCCTGGCACATGGGATCCTAGTTCCTCAACCAGAGATCGAACCTGCATCCCCTGCATTGGAAGGCGAGTTCTTTACCACTGGACCACCAGGGAAGTCCCACCGCTCATTTCTGTATTTGCCCTCATGACATCCTTCATTCTAGGAGGCATTTTACCACAGTTCCATTTAATTCATTTTTACTCCAACAGCTTCTTAATTTGCACAGATTTTACACTGTGTGTTACAGTTCAAAAACACTGATGGAAACTACTTTATGACAGTGATAGAGAAGCATGAGTACCTACATGTTTCCTCTGCATGACTTCCTGAATTACACAATGTAATGCACGAGCCTACACTTTTCAGGTTTTCTTTTTACCTGCGGGCTGTCTGCTTGCTGAGCTAATTAAGATTTAAGAGCTGCAGATATACTACTGTGATTTGAAGTCCGGATCCAACTGAAGGTAGCAGAGCAAAAGTTTAAATCTTTGAATACAGGGAGCTAACTTATTAGTGCACTATTATGTTAAGCCCCTTTGCCTGAATTTTTAGAATAATCTCCTTAAGGGTAAAATTCTGCATATTTTTGCATATCTCACTAATGATACTGAACTCTTTTTCACTAGGGATGCAGTAAAAAATTGCAATGATAAAAGTCAGCCATAGCTATGTCTTTTCTTAAATATTATAATGTCAAAGATGATAAATATATCTATAAATCAGAAGGCCATTTAGTTTTACATGCTAACCTTTTAATAACATGTTTTGCTATTCAGTGTAACTGCTTAAAAACAATCTGAATTTCTCCTTGTAGCTAGTATAATGTTCATTCCAAATGAAGCTTTTATTGCTAAGAAAACAGTCTGTTTTCCTATGTAAATTCTCTTGCTTAATTACTGCCATATATAAAAACCTCAAGATGTTTAGGTGTGTATTCCACAATGAATCTATCCTAAGAATAATCTCTCTCCTTAGTAAAAGAAGTTGCAGTCTACACCAAAGTAGCCAAGTAGGAAACTGTTTTCTTTCTTTCTTTTTTTCTTTTTTTTTTTTGGCTTTACAATAACTTTGTGGGGAAGGTGTGATCAAAGATTTAATTTTCTTTCTAGGGTGTAAGTGTAATTTAAGTAAATATAAGTTAAAAATAAAAGTAAATATATTTTTTCCAAAAAAAGGATGTGTGTGTAGGGAGTGTGTGTACAGAAGAGTGAAAGTATAGATAGGGTTTGTGATTATGTGTAAAGTATGTGTGTGGGGGAGTGTATGTGGGAGTGTGTATATGAGTATAATAGGATTGTGAGTATAGTAGAGCATGTGCGCATGCGTGTATGTGTACATGGGGATGGCCTTGAGATGAATGTGTGTACGGACCAAATGCTGTAGAAATCAACATGCTAATGAATATTGCTCTAACATGTTTATGTTTTCTTCAGACACTCAAGGCTAGTTTAATGGTGCTAAATGAGGTGGGCAATAAAACAGAGACTATTTCCATTGGCTTTTTATGTGTTTCAGATGGTAAGTGCCCACAGAGAGGTTACTGATTGTACTGCAAATTACTTTGAATTCTAAATTTGTGTGTGGTGTGAGTAAATTAGTCATTACTTTCATCTGAATTCTCTATTTTTATTTTCATGAAACTAATGACCATTTTTTATGAGATAGAACTAACGGTTATGTTCCAATCCTTGAAACTCTAAAGCCAACCAGAATGAAAATCCAGTGATAATGCAGAGATGGGCTAGTAAGCCTGTATGTAAAATTACTTAGAATTTTACTTCTGAAATATGTTACTTTCCAACAGCTACCACATTAAGGAATATCAGCAGTTAACAAGGTACACAGCCTATGTTTGTAAGGGAAATAAGTATATTATTTTCAGATATTTTCTTAACAACTAAGTAATTTATGAGGAACTTTAAAATTTTTGAAACAGTGGTTCATGAATGGAAAAGACCAAGAAGAGAGGAAAATACCAGTAATTCTACATCTGCTTGGGTTGTTATAACAAGATATCACAGACTAGGTGGCTTAAACAACAAACATTGGAAAGCTGGAAAGTCCAAGGTCAAGGTGCGGGCAGATTGGGTTCCTGGTGAGAGCCCTCTTCCTGGCTTGCAGAGAGCCATCTTCTTGCTGTGTCCTCACGTGGCAGAGAGGGAGAGCAAGCTCTCTGGTCTGTTTTTATTAGGTCCCTAATCCCACCATGATGCCCTCACCCTCATGACCTCTTCTAAACCTAACTACCTCCCAAAGGCTCCACCTCAAAATGCCAGAACACTACCAGTTAGGACTTCAGTGTATGAATTTTAGGGGGACATCAGCATTCAGTCCATAAGAGTCAAGAATGAGAAATGTGTCTGAAAACCTGTTATTTATTTATTTCCACGACAAATGTTTTTTGGAAGTCTCTTCCTTCCCACAACTTGGCTAGGAATTTAGATTTGATAATAATGGTAATAATGGCAGCAGCAACAGCTTGGACATATGCAGCCCTAAGTACATTCAAGGCGCTCTTCTAAACAGTTGCCTGTTTTTGTATGAGTGGCTTCGTGAGCTGAGAATGCGTCCTACATTTTGAAAGGGTTGTAAGAAAACAAGAAACAAAAAGAAAAAAATATATGACAGAGACAACAGAGCCTAAAATATTTAGTATCTGGCACTTTATAGAAAAAGTTTGCTGATCCCTGGTCTAAAGTTTTAACATACATTAACTCATTTAATTGTCACAACCCTATTTTTATCCTCATTTTATAGATAAGGAGATTGAGGCACAGAGGGGTATAAAGACTTTTTTAAGATTGCCCACCTAATAAGTGGGAGAAGAATGTTCAAAATCAGTCAGCCTTACTCTAAAGACAAATTATCATGCTCCTTGCTCTGGAAATGCTCAACTGTTTTCAAATCTTCGGACTTAGCATGTTTAAGAAGAAAATGATTTCCTGGTCTGTTCTTCTCTCTCCCTTTCTCTCTGTGTGTATGTATACATATATGAATAAATATATATTTATACAAATACAACATATTTTATCTCGGGAAACATTAGTTTTTACCCCCTATACACATCAAGATCAAAAATATTAAGTTTTAGATGTAATTTTATTATTTGTTTTTCTCATATTTAGTTCTATATTCAGTTCTAGTGACTCATGCTAACAAAAGTCAACTTTATCAGCACTTTTTGTAAGGAATCACATTTTTATAATTGTATTTTAATTTATACTTACAGTTTAAACCCATTTGGTCGTAACAAAGTACAGAAATGTTTTGATTACAGCACATCACATGCTTTTTTTGTCTAGAAAGTAAACATACAGGATGGTTTCAGTCTTCAGGAATATGCTTGTAATATTTCTTTATAAATGCCAAGCCCACCACTTACGGGTAACAGGATGGGGGAAGCCGTTAATACTTTTTTCCTTGACTGCCATGGTGGGAGTCAGGGGTGAGTGTTTCCTGTACTTAATGACTCCACCACAGGAAAAAAGAAACAGAAGGCAGTAGGAGAGAGGGCAGGAGAAAACTGTCCTGAACATGGAGCCAAGATTCTAACTGCCTCAGAGATCACAAAACGTGAGAGTGAGTGCTGTGAAGTGAAACGAATAAAAGTTTCCTTGACTGCTGGACCCCAGATAAACACCCTGGTTGAAAAGAAATCGGGGTTCTATATTTTCCGTATTTTATATCTTCGGAGGTTTTTGCTGGAAGTCCAAAAGCAGATTATTTTGAAAACAAGAAACAAAAAGAAAAAAATATATGACAGAGACAACAGAGCCTAAAATATTTAGTATCTGGCACTTTATAGAAAAAGTTTGCTGATCCCTGGTCTAAAGTTTTAACATACATTAACTCATTTAATTGTCACAACCCTATTTTTATCCTCATTTTATAGATAAGGAGATTGAGGCACAGAGGGGTATAAAGACTTTTTTAAGATTGCCCACCTAATAAGTGGGAGAAGAATGTTCAAAATCAGTCAGCCTTACTCTAAAGACAAATTATCATGCTCCTTGCTCTGGAAATGCTCAACTGTTTTCAAATCTTCGGACTTAGCATGTTTAAGAAGAAAATGATTTCCTGGTCTGTTCTTCTCTCTCCCTTTCTCTCTGTGTGTATGTATACATATATGAATAAATATATATTTATACAAATACAACATATTTTATCTCGGGAAACATTAGTTTTTACCCCCTATACACATCAAGATCAAAAATATTAAGTTTTAGATGTAATTTTATTATTTGTTTTTCTCATATTTAGTTCTATATTCAGTTCTAGTGACTCATGCTAACAAAAGTCAACTTTATCAGCACTTTTTGTAAGGAATCACATTTTTATAATTGTATTTTAATTTATACTTACAGTTTAAACCCATTTGGTCGTAACAAAGTACAGAAATGTTTTGATTACAGCACATCACATGCTTTTTTTGTCTAGAAAGTAAACATACAGGATGGTTTCAGTCTTCAGGAATATGCTTGTAATATTTCTTTATAAATGCCAAGCCCACCACTTACGGGTAACAGGATGGGGGAAGCCGTTAATACTTTTTTCCTTGACTGCCATGGTGGGAGTCAGGGGTGAGTGTTTCCTGTACTTAATGACTCCACCACAGGAAAAAAGAAACAGAAGGCAGTAGGAGAGAGGGCAGGAGAAAACTGTCCTGAACATGGAGCCAAGATTCTAACTGCCTCAGAGATCACAAAACGTGAGAGTGAGTGCTGTGAAGTGAAACGAATAAAAGTTTCCTTGACTGCTGGACCCCAGATAAACACCCTGGTTGAAAAGAAATCGGGGTTCTATATTTTCCGTATTTTATATCTTCGGAGGTTTTTGCTGGAAGTCCAAAAGCAGATTATTTTGAAAACAATAAAACCTGGCAGTCTCCCCATGCTACTCGACCACACAGCTTTTAAAGAATTGGCCACTTAAAAGCATGACCTGACCCCTCGCTTTTGTTGTAAAAACTCAAGTAAAATATTTTCGTAATAGGGAAATTTCAGAGGTAATGCTAAAAATCATTAATTTTCTTAGACATCCTCCACAGCTCTGATGTATTTAAAAAGACATTAAATACCACTTCAAAATTTAACAGATAAAAGCGGAATATCATATATTCAATTTTTGTCTGAGTAAAACAAATTGGCAGGTGTCATAGGTCCCAAGGAAGAGATTTTTTAATTTCTTATTTTGCTTTCTGTCTGTACTACACATTCCTTTCTCTCTGAGGAATGTAGGTGAATTGTTGCATATTCAATATGTTTGAGTGAAAGAACTTCTAAATATCAGACAAGTTTTTCAACATCTAGGCAGAGGTCAATATTTGGATTGATTTGTCCAAAGACACTTAGAGCTGAAGATTTTATTTAACAGATAGACAGATTGCACTTAATAGGAAGAGTTCCTGGATTACATATTGGCTGAAAAAATGGGGGATAGCCAGTTTTTGTATCTCATAAAAATGGTAATGCAACAATTAGCAGGGTCATATTATAAAGCATACACTTTACTCTAGCTTAATGCGTCTAAGGATGAGCATCTATCAGCAAGGAAGGATTTAGCATAAAACGACATGTAAATGAATTGATGACTGATCATAAATTAATTTTAGTGCCGCAGATGTAATGGAGACACAGCAAGATGCCACTTTATCATGGTATTTTACTGCTCAGTAACATTTGAGCAACAACTTAATGTCCTATGTGCAGTTCTTCTTTAACAGCTTGAATAAATTTGAGATTTTTTTGGCCTTTCAGCAATTTTTAAACCTGAGAAATTTGGAAAGATGGAAGATGCAAACACAAATAAATCTGGCTATGTGACACAAATTCATTTTTCATTAAATGTTTAAATATGTATTGATTATGTTTGGGGCTATAATATATCAAATTGGTATGGATTGCTTGTAATTTGTGAAGAATCTCTACCTTCACTGTTTTACCTAGTGTTCATTCCAGCTTTCATGGTTATACTTACATGAAAGAAAACCAATTATCACAAAAATGGCTTACTTTCTGTTTAATGAATCAATGTTTTCCTTGTCTTATAATCATTGTCTTTTTTTTTTTCTTGTAATAGTTTACATAAATCTTCAGATAATCCTTGCTGTTTAGATTTAAAGAAAAAGAAAGAATGGTAGCCACAGAGAGGTGAAATCAGCAATCATTAAATACATTTTAACAATTTTACAATATGGGAAGACATTTAATATAATACTTTTTTATTCATGGTTCTTGCCAGTTTTCTTTAAAAATATTTCCCGCAAATGTACCCATTCCATATATCATAAGTACTCTATATCTCAAATAGAGAAAACGGGTTGTCAAAGGTAATGACAGAGGAACAAAGAGGGAAAGAAAATTTTTTTCCTTCTGTTTATTTGTTTCCTTCTTGCTCTCTATTTTGAAGGCAAACTCAACTATACTAACTGAGGGCATTTACCCCTCTTTAGCTTGGGGTGATGAGGTTTCCTACTGCCCACCTGGGCAAACCTCTATGACACACATCTCTTCAACTCTGAAGTCACCTGTCTAGTTTCTTTGCTCTTACGGAGAGCAGTGAAAAAGAGAATCTCTTTCTATATTGACCAACACCCACTGGCAGCCATGTCATATGTTACCCTCTCTTCCCAGGGAAGGGACAAAAGCATCAGGGAAAAACTTCATGGATAACTGGAATTTCTGAGGGCATGGTAAGGAGCATTAATGATTGAGATAAAGTCAGAGCAAAGACCTAAAGGCAGAAATTAGTTGATTTGTTTACAAATTGGCAGATTTGTATGTGGAAATCCTCATATGAAGGACTAATTACATCACTGCTTTCCCCATTGTCCAAGTAATCAACAAGAGTTGACGGACCTTATAGTCCTTATTTAATAAGTTTTCTGGGAGTTATTATGAGTATGTTCTTTCTGCAACTAAAGTACGGCTGTTGCTAGGAAATTACACATGGCATAGAATCACATACAGAATTTATACTGAATAATGAAAATATCGAAGACATTTAATTCATTATGCCAGCGTTTATTAAATTTTTGCTGTACAGTGTCCCTGTACATGAGGTATTAAAATGAGTAATAAATAGTTCCTAGTCTCCAGAGTTCCAGTGTCTGGAAGAGGAAACATATATATGCAACAAACTCTAGTCTGTAGAGATCGGATATGCTACTGTATGAATACTATTTGCAAACCACAGAAGGTAGAGAGATTGATTCTAAGACAGGGTTGAAGATGAAGTGGAATCTGGGTGATAAAAGAGATGATATTGATTTGGACTTTAAAGGCTGGCGGTGGTCACTAGAGTTGCTAACAGTCTAGAAGTGTGTCAGAGGAATGAGAGGAAATGCTGTGTAGGTGAGGCAACAGGACTGCACTGCACACTATTGGAGGGAATGGGACTGGAAAGATAGGCTGCGCTACGTGTTGAAAGATCTCAGAGAGCTCGTTCAGTGTCTAGCTGTATTGGCGAACTAGGTAAGGCTCTGAATGGAAAAATAGAATTATGTGATAAATGTTTCAGAAAAAGTAATTCATGTGGCAGTGAGGAAGACAGAAGGGACCCGAAGGAAATCAGGAGGAGCTTAGGAAAGAAACTGGGGATGTAAAAAAAGGAGATGCTTGTTTGGAGAGTGAGTTTCAGATAATTGGCATGGATGTATTTGCAGATGTTCAGAAGACATTTAGAAATACAGAAAACAGGACATAGGAGGGGCCAAGGCTGAGCTTTCCCATGTTTCCAAATTATCCTCAGTTCTAGGGTTTCATGCTCTTTTGTGATCACTGGCTGAATCGTTTTGATTTTTTCTTATCTACTGTAGCATTATATTGCAAAGCTGATTGCATCATTTCTCCTTTCATTTTGGGCTGTTGGTCCTTGACTTGTGATTATTAACTCAGAAATGGTTCTCTTAGAGGAGGCTCAGTTGCTGGTGTTATCTTGGCTTCCTTGCAGTGGCCTGTGTCAAGGGAATTTGTTTGGAAAGTAAAAAGTTCATCTCTGTGCTTTTGGCAAATAGAATCAAAACTCCATCTTTCTCTGCTACACTTAACACCCTTTTAACTTCTCTGATCTTTCTAACCCCTCCGGTTTCTGTTTTCTCTGTCTTGAAAGTGCATGAACCCGTGTTATTGTATCCTGGCACCTCAACTAAAAGTACAGATACTTTATCATGGCAACACTGCTAACTCTACTGTCATCCCTTAAGTACTGGAGAAAAGGGGAAAAAATCTATGGCACTTAAATTTAGTCTCGTTTATGTGAATATGTGTTTGTTTTATTTAGAAATATTAAATTAGCTTCCTATAAATACTTTGTGCATCTCTTTTTAAAAATTTGGGACAAGCAACACTTGGTATTTTTATTGTGTCATACGTTAATGGTGCATCAACCTAAATAAATATTGTAATATTAGTTGTATTAAGTAATTGACTGAGGTCTCAGTGTGCTTTGGTCTAAGAAAAAAAGTTGAGTATAAATGACTTACTAAAAGTTAAGAATAAGTATTATTTCTCAGTAACATCATATTTTGCAGCTCTTTACACATAAAACTATGATTCTTTTCCTCTATTGCCATGTTGCACTTTGCAGAAAAATTCATATTAATATCAGTGATATTCTTTACAATGATTAATTTTCTAAAATAAAGGTTAGTATTAAAGACAAAACTGGAGTTCTTAAAATAATTTAAAAATGAAATCATACTGAGCTTTGAAAAAATAGAACTTTTCATTTCATTATATTCTGTTTGCTCTATTATTTATATACTTTTTATTATTAGTGTTTGTTTCTTCCTGAGTAATTTAACTTTTATCTTAAAACCTTGGGATAATTCTAGCCCTTCTGAAGGATGCAAGTGTAGATTTCATGCAAATGATCACTAGCTGCCTTGAATTAAAAATATATTCACACTATTTGTTCAACTGAGTTCTTGATAAGTTGACTTTAAGTACACTATAATTTATTTCAATGGAGGTGTTTCTCTCCGAATTCTAAGCCTTAAGATATACATAGCAATTCTCTTTTAAAAAAATAACTGTGTAACAATTTAAACAATGTAAGAATGGAATCATACAAGACATGTTTTGCTCATGTGTTGCAAACGGATACAGGCTTTAACTGAGCCTAATTCTTCTGCACTAGAAATGTGTAAAAAAAAAACGTGGACGATGCTTGCACATGGCTAAAGAAGTCTTGATGAAACCAGAATTACCTCAAGGAAGAGTGAGGAGTGGAGGCCGCCTACTTGCTCCTTAGTATAGTGTGTACAAGCAGACGAGCTGTCCAGTATACACAACTCACTAGACGACTACATTTGTTTTTAGGTTCAATGGTAAATGGATGGGGCTCTGCATCTGATGAGGATCCTAACTTTTCTAGTCATAGAGCTAGTGTAGGTAGCTCCTCAGAGGGCTCCATCTTTGCCAGCGGCAGTTTTGCACAAGCAGTGGTGGCAGCAGCAGATAAAGCTGGTTTTAGGCTGGAGGGAACCAGCCTTACAAGAACAGGTTGGTAGACTCTGCGTCAACACTCTTTGCATGCGAGAATCTTCTCCTTGGACACTGAGCTAATTATCTCCTGTTCTTTCTCCCCTGTGAGTCTGACTGCAGGGCTTTCTTTAATGTGCATGAACACAGTTTGGATGCTCAGTTACCAGAACTCTTCTGATGCTCCCTTTGCAGAGCCAAGAATAAGCTCCCACTCACCACCTACCATCCTTTATTCCCCTTTCCCTTCACAGCTCTGCTGATTGATTGGAATGTGCTTCCTTCTTATATTACAGCAAAACAGCAACTAAGATTGCCATTAAATTTTCAATAACTCACACTTTGCAAAAATCTCACACAATCAATAACGTACCCAGTGATTAAAATTATTCAGCTTTTATCTCCATTACTTTCCTTTGCCCCATTTCTTTCTGCAAATGCATTTTCTGGGAAGGCTTTCTCAGCATGGGGTGAATGGGTCTGAGGCTGTCAGTCTAACAGTTCAAATGGCTGATGGTCTTAGTAGTTGTTTGGCTGTTAAGATTTTAATCCAATAATTTATTATTTGTTTTAAAGGATGCTAATTAAAAATATACCCACTGCATTTGCAAGTTGAATGAAATGATAACTACTTGTGCATTGGTCTTTAGCACAATCTAATTTTGGTTTCTGAAAATAATAAATAATAATATGAGACCAATTATGTAATTTTCCAGGTTTCTGATCATTAACTCAAAAATAAAGTGGGATTCACTCTATTCATAGATCAATAATTCTGTAATCATTATTTTACTGAACAAAACTTTGCCATGATCCTATTATATGACTATGTGTACCCCTTAAATGCACATAGAAAAAAGCTCTGATATATGAATTTAACTGAACTACCTTACAAAACAAACTAATGAAATGCTAAATGCGTTTTTGAAATCTTAATAGTATTCAGATAAAGTAAAGATAAATGACTTTGACCCTTCACTAAACTTTCAGGTTATAAAAAAGAATCTTGGAAAAATTCTTTGAATTATACCATCATATAAAGTTATACTGTTTCTTTTGAGTATGCATAGGTATCTTCAAAGTAAAGAAGATTTTCCAAGCATTGCAGAGGTTTATTTTTCATATAGCATCTGAACTAAGATATGTTGTAATATAACAGTTATTTGAATTTTCTTGCTTTTTATAAGACATAAGTCAGAAACTTTATGTTGCCTGAGTGCTTTTTGTGGCATAGCTATAAGCAGAACAGTGAGAAAGTGCAAGGAAACTAATAAATTAGAAGGCATAAGTACATTTCTTGCATGTATGCTAATAGCTAATAAAGCATTAAGCAATATCATGTCACATTGACTTAAAATGTAACTACATACAATAATTTTGAATGAAATGAAAACATACACAAGAGAATAAATATATGTACATTAACTAACCCTCTCATACAATAATAAACATGTTATTAAAATGGGAAGATGTTGAAAATTTCTTAGCTAACCTTTTACAAGAATATATTTCCCTACATATATACACTAACCTACAAGAAAAGGACATAGCACATTTCATTTTTCGATGAGAATTTGGAGTCTGCTCAGATACAATACTATTCATCAGAAAACACCTATTGCACTTTGGATATACAAGGTGATTTTAACCTGCTATCTGTCCTATACGCTACACTATTGAGTTTCTGCTAAAAGAGGTAGAATTCACTGTGTATGTGTAGGGGTGGTAAGGTCAATTTAACATATGTGTCTGAGCAGACCTTTCATGTAAAATTTCAAATGTAGTTACTGCAGGACATTTTTGTGTGCTCAAAGAGAGTTTGTAAGATTCCAAGGGTGAAATTTGATTAAAAAAAAAAAGATAGTACATAATTCACTTCAGAAATAGCTTCTTTAATTTTAAGGCGTAAAAGCTGCATGAATTAGCCTATACCTATGAAAATATCTCTAAGATTGTCAAGGTTAAATAAAAATATAATGAGGGAATATTTAGGTTTTGGTTGGTGGATTTGTTTTATATGCATTTGTTCGAATTTTTTCAATGAGTAGTATGTTGGTTATAAAAATTGGACAAGATAAATGCAGCAGGGCATATTTTTTTCTAAGGAGATGCATCAGTATTTTATATCTTCAAATGGCATCTCCAGGCAGGTTTAGAGGTTAGTCTTAGAGCAGAAATACAAGACAGAATCAGTGTCTCATAATAACATTCTATATCTCGTTCCCTTTGTTTACTTTTTAGGCAAAGCCTTTACCTCCTCTCAAAGACCTCGACCAACCAGCCCATTTTCTACTGACAGTAACACCAGTGCAGCCCTGAGTCAAAGTCAGAGGCCTCGGCCCACTAAAAAGCATAAGGGAGGGCGAGTGGACCCACAACCAGCATTGCCTCACCGAAGGGAAGGAATGACAGATGGTAGGTGTGCTTCCTTCTCTCATCTCCTAACTGAAGAGGCACGCTTTGTGCAGTCGTTAACTTAGATTAAAGACGCTGTGGTAGATTAGGCATCGCCTCGTTACATAATCAGGCTGAACACCTGGCAATGTAGTCTTGTTTCAATAAAACACCCTCTTGTTTTTTTTTTTTTTTTTAAACAATCTGGAATTATTTCTACCTAATCCAGCTCCAAGAAATATATGCCATACTGCTTTGAAGTGTTGATTTTTCTGCTATTCTGGCGTTTTCCATTCGTGCTTTTTAGTGAACATCTTAAGATTAGGGAAGAAGACATAAGTAGTGTATGCAGCTGCCATGTTGTTGGGTCATTTTGGAAATTGAATTGATATATTAGATGGCATTTCACTTTTGAAACAGACCATGAAGTGATTTCCAATTTGGTAATTTTTTAGTTTCATGAATTCCAGGGCTAAAAATATGCTATAGATCATCTAGTTGATAGGTCAGTAAACTGTTTCTGAAAAGTCCAGATAGTAAATATTTTTGGCTTTAGCGAGCCAGCCATTCTCTTTCAAGACTACTCAACACTACCATGGTAGTGTCTGTGCATCTATCGAGAAAAGTAAATGAATGGGTATGACTGATTTCCAATAAAACTTTATTGACAAAACAGGCAATGGCTTAATTGGGCTCATCGGCCATAGCTTGCTGATTTATTTCAGTTCTTTCATTTATGTATAGCATCCAGTCTTTGAGTATTTGCTTAAATACTGCTAGTTTCAGGAAACCCAATATTATTGGAAGATATCTTTGTTCAATAATGAGTAGTTCTTCAGCTCTGTATTCAACTGAATATAAGTAATAAAAGTATTTATTGAATATAAGGAACAAAAGTATTTATACTGTAGTTTTATCCTAAGGAATATGTAAAATGATATATGTAAAGAGCCCAGTATAATGTCAGACCCACTGGTAAATTTCTTCCCGCTTCTCTGCACTATCTCCTGCAAGCATAGACACTTTTTCCTGAGAGAGTACTACTAAACATCAAGAGGATGAACCTAGCCAGGCTGCACATCAGAATCATCTGGGGAAGTCTTAAAATCTACCCTGGAGCTTCTGATTGAATTGTTCTGGGGTGAAAACCAGTCATGAGTATTTTTAAAGCTCCATGGGAGAATCTAATGTGCAGTCAGCTTTGAGAAGCTATGACCGAGTTCTTGGCACTGATCTCAGTCTCGTAGACTTATCATTTAGGACAGAATGAGGCTTAGGTGGAAAAGAAGCATTTGTTCTTTCTTGGTTTGGGGGTAGGTCTTTAGCTGGCCACCACTGTTGTGCTTTCACTTGTCATTTTATAATGCTAAGAAGACTTTAAAAGCCAAAAATAACTTGGTCTAAAAGCCTTCAGGTTTACTTGTCTTTCCTGCTTACTTTGTTTTCATAGGGAAGTGTTTCAGTGGAATGTGAGGGTAAGGGTACAATCAAGATTTTGATTCTCTGTATAAGTGGATATCCTGTGGTGAGCACAAATGCTTACCACCTCCTTTCTGCCTCAGATGATCTGAAGATTAGTTGAGCACTTGAAGCAGTCTATAGTGTTGATCTTGTTCCCTCTAAATAAAAAGGACTACCACTCTCACTGATATGCTAGTTACAAATTCTCAGCATTAATAATTTTGTGTCATTTTCCTGCTATGAATCACATGGAGAGAGGAAAAAATCCAGGGACTATATGTTGTGTGTGTGTGTGTGTGTGTGTATATGTGTGTGGCTTTTCCGAAATGTTTGAAGATCATATCCAGAATATGTGGAAGACATAAAATATAAATCAACAAAATAAAGGGCTCTTTTCTTTCTTTCTGAAACACTTTCCTTGCAATCTTTCTTCAGAATGTCTGGTGAAAGCAAGCTACCTCCTAGTTTAAAGCATAATCAATGTATTGCTTATATTTCTAAGAAACGAATAGGTCCCTAACATTTCAAGTGTACCAGCATTCCAAAACAGGTTATGGATTATGTGTTATTAGTAGATACATTCTGAAAGTAGTGATATTACAAAGCAAATTTTGGCTCACATGTCTTTCCAAGTGTTTGATCCAAAGACATTTTAGTTATGATACAAGGACATTTATTTGGGAGAGCGCCCTACAGATTACCCTTAAGAACGCTGTTATTTTGCTGCAGATGTATATGTCATAGCTTTTATATGGTATGACTCCATGCATCAGTAATAAATTTATAACATTTGTATGTAAAATCAAACTGTTCTTTTTGGGAAGGTTGCTGTTTAGTAGCACTTAATGTATAAACGTTTTACACTAAAATTTTTGCATTATAGCTTTTACAAGAGTGTTGTATATTAATCAGGGTAATTATCGCTAGCTGCTATACCAAACAGCTCCTATCCCTTCAGTGCCTTAGCACAGTAAGAGCTTATTTCTCATGGACACAGTGATTTATAAAGATCGTGTGGCTCTCCTCTAAGTTGTAGTGTAAAGATGTATGCTTCTTAAATATTGAGACACTGTTATTTCCAAGATGGGACCTTGATGGTTTCTGAGTGAGGGAAGACAGAATGTAAGTGATCATTTGGGAGGTTCTAGGACTAGTCCTGCAAGTGGTACCTGTCACTCCTCTTCACTGGCAAGAACTCTGTCACATGACATCATGCTAACTACTGGAACGGGAAAGTAATCTTACCTTGTGTACAATAAGGGGAATTGGGAATGGTAGAAAATATCGGTCTCTATCTCAAAGACTATACAAAAAGTCATACACATTAAGGAGTGTTCTTCTCCCTTGGATAAAGTCTCACCTGAGCATACATTGTTCAGTCCAAATCATCTATTCCATTTGCATAAGCCGAAGAATAACCTTTAAAGTTAGTACATTGACTAATGCTGAACAAAGGAGGCAGAGAGGTAGTTCTCTGTCAACCGTTTTTCCCTAAATTATCTCCTTCCAGCCTGTTCTCCCCTCATCCTACTATCTATTCACAGAAAGAGCTCTTTCCCAGCTCTGCCATAGACTAGCTTTGACCATTGAGGAAATTCTTTATTCATTAGTCTATTCATGCAAATATTTATTAAGTTCATACCAAGTAACAGGCACAACGGGAACCATACAGACAAAACTCCCTGTCCTCCTGTAGCTTACATTCTAGTGAGAGAAGGTAAAGGCCAACGTAAATATAGAAGTGAAAAAGAAAAGTCTAGAAGATGGAGGTGTCATGGAGGCAAAAAAAACTTAGGAAGGAAGTTGAGAAATCTAGAGGTGGGGGGAGATATTTTTAAAGTAGAGTGTTCAGGGAAGGCCTTACCAAGACGATGACCTTTGAGAAAAGACTGGAAGATTATAAGGGAAAGAACAGTCTGAGGAAAAGTTATTCCAGGAAATGAGAACAGCAAGTGGAATCCTGCAGTATTTGATAAAAAGGAAGAAGAGCGGTGTGACTGAAGCAGAGAGAGAAACAAAATAGAATATGAAGTCAGACAAGTACGAGACAACCATGTTCTGTAGGACCTTTAAGCTTCTATAAGGACATTGGCTCTTTACTTTGAGTGGGAAACCACTGATGGGGTGTGTGTGTGTGTGTATGGGTGTGTGTGTGTGTGTCTTTAAGGCAGAGGAGTGATAGGATTTTCCTTATGTTTTTTATTTTTTAAAAAAAGTCATTCTAGGTGTTATGTTGAAATAGACTGAACGGGCTTCTATGTGGAATCACGGAAACCCCATGGGGAATTATAGAAGTGATGTAGGGAATAGATGCTAGAGGTTCATGCCAAGCTAGAATCGGGGGAAGCAATGAGAAAGGTTGAATTCTGAATATAGTTTGGAGGTAGAGCTCACAGCGTTTGTTAATGATATTAATAAAGTCTATAAAGCAGGGAAGCCAAAGATTACTCCAAAGTATGGCCAACTTGTAGTAATCAAGATGAGGAATTAGAGAGGAAGCATGTTTTATGGAGGAAGATCTAGAGCTCAGTTTTCATGTGTGAAATTTGAGATGCTTTCTAAACCTCAGAGCTGAATTCTCCAGTATGGATATAGTTAGATGAGTCTGGAGTTTACAGAAGGAGAGGCCCAGGCTGGAGATTCTTGATTTCTTTATGCCTTTTTTTTCTTACCTAAAAAAAGAGTATAAGAATGGCACATATATCATTGGGCTGTTGTGTGCCTGACAATAGCAAATCCTCAGTAGGCCAGTGAGACTCTTTAGTGAATTGATTTAGTTGAAATGAATCAGCAGAGAAATGAATAATAAATTTAATTTAAGTAAACATATTTGATTACATACTTTTATTTTTTCCACAGCCATTCTTAATCTCATCTTTTTTCCAGTTTGTTTATTTCAATGTGCTTTCAATGTTCTTTCTTCTTAGACTATACAAACTCCAAGGATATTACTTTATATGTAGCCGTATAATTTCAGGTTAAATTAAATAGTAATCAGAATTCTAGCTAGCATAAGCAGATGCCATTTTGGCCATTTTAAAATTAGGCTGCTCTGATGGAGAATAAAAATCAATGACAAGATATGTTATTTTAGAAGCAAATATGATAATTTCCCCTCAACTGGCAGACAACTCCAATAACCCAAATGAAATAATTAATTTGCATTTATGATAATACAAACTGAAGGAAGCCAGTATTGAGTATAAAGGAAACACCAAACTCACTGGTGGATTATTCAACAAACAGATCTCTCGATATTGGATTAGCTCTTCATTTTGGAAGAAATGTTCCAATTGCAGCTTTATTCTCCCAGATAGAAACCCTGTTCCCTTCAATAATTAGTAATTCATAACCTAACAGGAGGACATACATAAGAACTTGGAGTGCTGCTCCAACGTGGGAACTCCCCAAGCAGATACTGAGGAGGTTTTCACTGTCAATTCACTGGAGGACAATATTATTTTGCTCATAAAATAGAGTATTAAGCTTCTTAAGAAAGTCTTTAAAAGGAGCAACTTAGTAGCCTTCCTTAAGGAAACTGTCTTCTGTACACAAGAAGTTTACACTTTCCCCGTTTAAATTTCACGAACAATATTATTAGAAACAAGTGCACCATTACTAAAATGACATGGGAAATAATTACCTATGTTATATACAGTATCCTCTGTTAATGATATGTGTGTATATTGTCCATGATCTTTGATCTTTGTGAACAAATAATATAATTACTGATACTCAAAGGATGAACAAAAACATTTACAACAGCATTCCAGAAAAATGAGAAGAAAATAATCCAAAAGGATGTTAGAATATTTAGAATATTTCAAAATCTTCAACAAAGTAATTTCAGGACGAGTATAATAGTATGAATTATATAATCTATAATACTTAAAGAAATATGAAAGAAGGGACTATGGCTTCACAATTGAAGATGTTCAGAATATAAAAGTGTCATGGTCTGAAAAGCTAATAAAAGAAAAATGAAAAGTTAGCTGGGTATTTGAACTTTTAAGTGTTTCATATCTGATATTTAATGTGAAGAGCTTTTGTGAAAAATTATCTATTCCGCTACATCTCAAATTTTCATGATGCATTGTCTACTCCAGCACCATGAAGCATATTCTATCTAAACTCTGAACATTGGTTATTACTTATTAAAATTAATTCATTGGAAGATTGTAATATATTAGTTGTAACTCATTAGCTAACTCATGAAACGAACAGCCAGAATTGGTTGTCAGGCAGAATGTTAATTGCATTTAATAATCGTTAGCTTAACCCTTTGACTGTTGCTAAATGTGCCACATACACGGATAAGAGCAGTCATATGCTGTGTATGATATGGGATACAGTTCTTAATTTCCCGAGGGCAACATTTCCTTTGGAGATTGGCAGGGCAGCTTCTATTCTTCCCAGGGCCTTTTAGTAACACAGCTGCTAGAATTCTCATTGTTTTGTGTCTTGGTATTTCTACTTTGGGGAGGTGGCAATGAACAGTGGATTAAAGATGGAGAAACCATAAACTGCCCTTTATACCTTGAGCATCAGCCTCAGTGTGCAGTTGACAACACTCTCCATGTACAGTAGTTGGATAAAACCAGTCAATTTTATTTCAAAGACACTGTGATCAAAAGATAGCAAAGAAATCAATAATGTGCATTTTTGATATAAATAATTGACCTTTTCCTCCCCCAAATTCATTTTGCATGGGTGATACCTTTAGGAGGGCAAGGGTTTTTTCTTCATCTTGAATTAAAACCTGTATTTTTTATTACATTTTAGTCCATTCTAAACATTATTCAAAATTTTTAGATCTTCCGCCACCACCAGATCCCCCTCCAGGTCAGGGTTTAAGGCAGCAGATAGGCCTGAGCCAGCATGCTGGTAGCGTGGAAAACTCAACAGAGAGAAAAGGAAGCTCTCTGGAGAGACAGCAAGCCTCCAACTTAGAAGACACAAAGAGCTCACTGGATTGTCCAGCTAAAACGTCCCTAGAGTGGCAGCGACAAACCCAGGAATGGATAAACTCCACAGAACGCCAAGAAGACATACGGAAAGCCCTCCACAAACAAGGTGTTGGACCAGGTGTGTTCCGCACAGTCCCAAGAAAGTGTGAACTTTTACCTTTTTTTTTTCTACCAGGTATTTTGGAAATGCCCGTTGTTTAAGGGCATCTGAAATGCATTTGCCTTGAATCACTAACTGAAGTTGGAATTCGCAGCAGAGCTCGCCAGCACATCCCTTAGGGCTGAGTCCAGTGGGGTCGTCCCTCAAGTTAACCTCTGCATAGGGTCTTTCAGCCCAAGAGATCTCTGGGCTTCATCTGTAGTGCTCAGAAGGCCATTTGATTTTTTTTTGCCTTTTAATGTTTGTATTGACTACTTTTAAGACCACTAAATTTCATCTTCAGTATCAGTTAAATCTCTGCCTTCAACCAGTTTGTCCATTTTGACTGAAGTAACTAGTCATTTTGAAAGGAGAACTCACTTCAGTCAGATCAGTAAATTAATAACAAAGTTGCAAATAAATAGGCAACCACAGAATCCTTGTCTTAGAAAAGGCTAAACTGGGGCCTGCGCTGGCTCCAACTGATTACGTTTAGTTCATTGTTAACACTTCAATGGGAAATGTTTTTGTTTATAAATCAAGCTTCCTGGAAATGTCACAAAAGAAGCTGTATGGTTTGCGGTTGGATTTTTTTTTCGGTGGAGGGATGTCGAGCCAATTATAGAAATGCATTTCTGGAACATCTCATGTCAGGATTCACTGACACACACACACACACACACACACAAGCACAATGGAAAGAGTTTCCTTACACATTCCTTTATTCTTTCGGACTCAGTCTTTTCTGGATGTGTCCTCTACTCATGCATTTTCAATAATTATATTTTGTCACAACTTGGTGCTTAAGGTTTTAGAAAATATAGTTAGGAAAGAGCCAGAAGATGATAATATTAGTATCTAAATTTAGTGGAATATTTAGGAAGCTTACATCATTAAGGCTGTGAGAGAAATATCATGTGATCCTTGTCATCAAAGACTATCTAAGAAGAGAAATACTAAACTCAGTCAGCATTTTTTTAGACATCGAATCATAGTAATAATAACCCATGCCTAGAAAGAAAGAAAACAGCAGAGGGGTGGAGAGGAAGAGAGGGGGCAGAAAGAAGGAAAGAAAGGAAGAAAGGAAGAAAGAAAGAAAGAAAGAAAGAAAGAAAGAAAGAAAGAAAGAAAGAAAGAAAGAAAGAAAGAAAGAAAGAAAGAAAGAAAGAAAAGAAAGAGAAAGAAAGAAAGAGAAAGAGAGAGACAGAGAAAGAAAAAGAAAGAGAAAGAAAGAGAAAGAAAGAAAGAAAGAAAGAAAGAAAGAAAGAAAGAAAGAAAGAAAGAAAGAAAGAAAGAAAGAAAAGAAGGAGGGAAGGAAGGAGGGAAGGAAGGAAGAAAGAAAGAGAGAAAAAAGAGAAAGAAAAAAGTTATTCCAAAGTATTAGATATTTAGTAATGCACATCATGAATTATTTTTTAGAGAGATGGTACATGAAAAGAATATGAACATTATTGATTAAAATGAATGAGTTTCTTTTTCTTTGAAGGAAATACACAGCTTTTCAAATAATGTATTTGTATCCAAAGAAGCAATAGAAAGTTAAGAAGCTTAGTTTATTAACTAATATATAGTTCTTTATCTAAATTGATTGAGAAAATGTTGCTATAATTTAAACTAAAACAGAAACCATGTTCCTTCCATCTTAATGAAAAAACTAAATTGCAGCCTCATGAAACCCAGAATTTATTCTCAGAAATGCTTTTGTTAAACAATATGGTTGTTGTGTGCAAATCTCTTTTATAATGAATTTAAATTTTGCAAATAATATGTAACGTTATATACTTATCCCAAGATCTCTTTTAATTTAATCCTGCCTCAGTTCCTATTGTAGGAAATGCTGCTCGTACATGGAAATTCCTTTAATATCCAGGCCTTATTAAACTCTTATTTTTAATTTTAATAAAGAGTGAAATGATAAAATAGCCTAGCTTGAACTTAGTATTTAAAGTTAAATGTTTTGCCTCCACGTTGCTATTTAAGTGAACATTTTGTGTCTTTTTTTCAGAGGAGAACTTGGTGCCCTACAGCAAGCCCAGTTTCCCATCTCCAGGTGGTCACAGCTCATCAGGAACATCTTCTTCTAAGGGATCCACTGGACCTAGGAAAGCCGAGGCATTGAGAGGAAGCCACCAGCGCAATGCCAGCGACCTTCTTGACATAGGATACATGGGCTCAAATAGTCAAGGACAGTTTACAGGTGAATTATGTAAGTGCTTTAGGACATTTCAAAAGCTGTGGTGATTCAGCAAGAAGATTGGGTTAATAATGTAAGGGAGAAAAAAGGTTTTCCTTGACTCTCTTAGGATCTCTGACTGGGTCTGAAAACCAAACTGACAAGACAGACTAACATACGAAAAAAGCATACACATTTTCTTGAATTTTTACACAAACATGGGAGCCTTACCAACAGAATGAAGACTCAGAGACGTAACCAGAGCAGGAAGCTTTTTGATCCTTTAGACGAAGAAACAGTAAACGGGTGAAAATTTGATAAGACAGAGAGGTTTGGGCTAGGGAGAGTACATGGTGAAGCAGTCACGAAGAAGAGAAGGGTTAGTTGGACAAAGTTTGTACAGATTTCTCAGCCCCCAAGTCCCCATCTCTGGTGACAAGAATATCTTCCTTCCTCCTAGTATACAGAGGGGTACCTGTCACATAGGAGTTTTTGTGATCATCCTTCAGGGCAGGATGAGGTGGGAGAGGTCAGAGCGACCTTTCTGCTTCTGCTGTTTTGTTCAAACTCCCTCACCTTAAGATATTTACTATGCCAAGGTCCCGTATTTTGGAACAGCCTGTCCTGAACCCCATCAATACCAATGCCACAGTAAACACATTTCAAAATTGTAGAAAGCTTACTTGGAGAAAAAAGATAAATTGTGATTTTGAGCAGGTTGGGTCATAACGAAGAGCAGTACTGTTTACATCAGTCGAATAAACATTTCTTCTGTTTCAGGTTTGAATTATTCTATACAAAAGTTGCATCATTTAGGCAATTAATATTAATACTTACAAATTAATTAAATATAATTCTTTTTCTAGTTTTCTTTCTCTTTTTTACCTCAGCACAAAAGGAAATATTGGCCCATTGGTAGTTTTAAAGAACCTCCTTGGGAATTCATCATCCTCTAGCTGCTCTTCATTTATTTATTTTTTAAAATTTAGGCCGTCAACCTCGAAAAGTTGATCTTTGATTTTAGTTAATTTGTAATACTTTGGTTATACTAATATATAAATAAATTTCTCTTTTTGATAAAGAACTGGCATTGGTAGTTAATATAACTGATCTACTTTCCAAATATAAAATACTAGAGAAAGTAGGATGTCACATGTCACACACAGTAAAAAGCATTGAACGCTGTGTAAATTTCATCATGAAAGTTACCTCAGTACCCAATGTCAAAATTATACTTGCTGACTATTTTCAACTGCTTCCTTGAATTCAGTTTATCTGAAGGAATAGCCCTGAGTTTCAGTATTCTCAGCCTTTACTGGTTATGTGAGAAGAGAAAGTAAAGTACCTTCCTAACCTCTCTATTTCTTTATCTAAAAAATTGCTTTACTCTTATGCTCACATCACAGACTGAGAGTTGCCGTGAGATAATGAAAAGTGAAAGTACTCTTAAAAACTGTGAATTTCTTTATTAATGGAAGTTATCATTACTGTTGTCGATTACTAATCTGATTGTAATTAAGATATGTTTATAATTTTAATTTGATTCAGGACTACTTGGATTTTTCTTTAACTCTAGTATTGGAGTACTTACAGACTCATAAGAAGTGCAAAAATGATCTACTTGGATTTTAAGTCTTCAGATTTTACTGTGTTTTTTTCTTTCCCTTTCCATAAGTAAAATTTCTTAAATTAACAACCTCACAAAATCCAAAATGTCATCTTCATCTTTTATCTGTTTGCTTTACGATTTGTCATGCTGATCAAGCTAAAGAATACTTAATTTAAGTGTAAACTTATTTCTGATTTTTTTTCAAATCTCTTTATAGAGTAACTGAGAGGAGACATGCAAAGCTGCTCTGAAGGACCATCAGGTCTGAACTCATGGAAGTGATGACACTAAACAGTGCAATGAACAATTTCTTTATTTATGTACTATTAAAAGAACTGTAAATGCAATGTAAAGACACACAGCCACACATATCCCACAGATATTTTACTTGTGTTCTCTTAAGTACACCACCCACCTTAACTCTTTCTTGTCAGGAGTATATAAAAAAGAAAGACAACAAAGCTTGCCCTCCAGGAAGAAAAGGATTTTCCTCTGTATATAATTTCTTTTGTGCATTGCTATGCAAGCTCACTCTTTTTAGCTCTGTTCATATTAATGTCTGTTCTTATTGGTCTGTTGTACTATATGTGAATTAATAGGCTGTGGTGCCATATATTAACTTTTAATTGTGTAACTGTTATGTTTAAATTTTGCACTGCAATTTTATTTGGTGATAAGCACAAATCTCTACTCCTCGTGACATGAAGAAAAAGACTGAATGTGAAGGGAGTTTCTGTACTGTAAGCTAGGTTGGATAATGCTGGTTGTAACCAATCATGTTAGGGGGTTTTCAGTTGGGGTGTAGAAATAGGAAGATGCAAAGGAACAGTGGTGTTGGCGAAGTCTTCTTTGAACATCAGGGACTGAGTCAATAAAGAGAAAAAAAAAGCAGAAAGGTGGCTTTTACTATTGATGAAAGCAGGGGTCAAAAGGAGGAAGCTGAAGTCTTAAGAATGAATAGGCATTAAAATACACAGGTAGCAAAGATGTACTAAACTTGCTATAAAAGAAAAAGGAAATTAAAGTTATATTTAGAATCAACTTTACCTTTCGTGGGAATTGACCCGTGTGAGAATTACAACAAGCAAAAGGAAATTAAGGTGTTTCACAAGAGCTGTATTTATATTACAGTTTTTTTAAAAAGCATTTTCTGAATTACCATAACTAATCTCTCCAACTCATTAAGTCAGAATATAATATGCAGTTCCCCAAGGAAACAAACAAAATGAACTCTAGAATATCTAGCAAATAAGTAAAGAGGTAATTTATTATTAGGACATACTCGGGCTGCTTCCAAATACAAAATCTCCAGTGGAATATCTTGTTTCATCTTTCTAATACATGTACAGTACACACTAGAGGATAGAGCTGCATCACTTAAATTCATGACTTTTTAAAAATAATGCAGTCTATATACAATTTTGTGTTGTATTTGATTAAGAAGTGAAGTTATGCCACCAAATGTATAGCCAAATTGTAAGTGCTTAAAAAGCAGTGCTCAGAGTATGTTCAGTTCACAGTAAGTAGATTTATCAGAATAAATATTTTATGGTACATTCTCAAAAATTGGCTACCAACTAAAATATGTCTGACCCATTTTGAATGAGTAAATTGGAAAGAAAAATTTTAAAGAAGAAAAATGCATGTTTATACACTTTTTAAATAAAACCAAACCTCGTAAGTGGACATTAATAACAGTGTCCTGCCTCATTTGTTTTCACGACTTTGAGAACAAGAAGTTCCTGAACATCAGTCATGTATGGTCCAAATGAATATGACTTTGAGATATATGTTAGCTACTGTACATGTACAGTCAATCAGTCAAGTAGAACTTTCCTAAAATTCCCAAACTAAATCCCACTTGTGACATTTTGCCACGTGCTGCCTACGCAATTGTAAATTCTATTTCTAGTTATACTTTCTCATGTTTTTCCTATGATGTGTTCCGTAGTTGGTACTTTGAAAAATATTCAATGTAATGATTAGGATCAATTCTAAAATATGGGGCCAGTTTGAATGACAATTCATACTCCTTGGATTATCAGCTCAGTCACCAGTCATGTGTCATATTGTTTTAGCAAAGGGAGGATTTAGTTACGTGTTTCCATCTTTTTTATTCCCTGAGACTGCATCCACACGGGCAAGAGTAGAGCAACGTAATGTTCTTTATGGGCACCAACGTCTCCTTGGTCCCATGTAGTTCATTTCTGCATCGAAGAGAAAAAGAATTCTGAGACACATTTATTAATCCTTTTATCATCTTTTTACCATCAGTGCCTGAATTTTAATGCAGTTTGATTTCTCTGGGACAAAGAGACTGGGGACAATGAGAATTTTCTGTGAAGAATGAATACATACGCATTCACAACTGCAGTGTGTGAGGAATTTAATTTTTTATGTATGCTGTTTCCTACTTCACCTCTTTCTATTTAAAAGCAAATTTGTGTTTGTTTTTATTTCCTCTTTATGCTCATTTATAACCCAAGTTAGCCTAAAACTTTTATTCATTACACAGATTACACAGAGACTTTTACCCCTGGTAACTGGCAGGTGTATGTGACTAATAAACCAAGACTTCAACCACAGAGTATGTGTATGCAGGTGACTTCTGGAGCAATGGAGAGCATAGCATCATACCCTCCTGATTATCTTCAGTGCATAAAAATTAACTGTTTTGGTTAGATTCTGTCAGACCTTGTGGTTACTTGAAATGTTCTTTTACAATCATTCACATTCTCTGTTAAGTCTAGTTTTAAATTAATTGGTTTCAGTCTAATATTGCACCCAAAATATCTTCCTCCCGTAGACATAAAGCAAGAAAAAACACTATGGCTATCTACATGACTTCAGGAACACTACCAAAAATCAAAAGCCTTTGTCAACTTGCTACATGTAAGAAACTTCCAGTAAGTTTGAATCAGAAGAGCGTGAGAGATACCATGATTTTTTTCATTTGAAGCCAATTAAATGAATGTGATTGGAAATTCACAGAGCTCACTCTTGTGAAGGTCTAAACAGAAGCCTGCATAAGCTGTCAGAAGGAAGTCTGGGTGGGAGAGAATGTAATCTTATCTTGCACTCACAGGCAGCACTGCTGTGCAGTCACGCCCCACACAAGCACAGCTCCATTCTTAACATGCAAGGTCCGCAATGGGGCTGTGGCCAAATCAGCGCCCCAACTCAGGTATGCCTCGATGTACAAAGGCAGAGTCACCCTACCCCTTCTCCACATCTGCCCCATGCCATATTTAAAGTAAGGTGGGATAGTACAGGGGCATGAAAACAGTTGATTTCTTCATAGGATTTGAATCCAGTTCAATGGAGAATATAGGAAAATCAAGATTGACATTTAAGATACCCTGTAACCAAAGGGAAGTAAAAACATTGCAAGTTGACCTTCTCTGGGTAACAAAACATTAAATGGTGTTCTATGTCATAGTCTAATGCTCTGGCTATTTAAATATACCTTCAATGGGATTTAAGTTGAAAGTTTGTATGAGTTTAATAGAACACCTCCAAATTTCTATTCAACAAAGTTATGTAATTGTGCATTGACAACATAATACCAATGAGCTCTAAACTGTGGTCTAGCTTCTCCACTGGAAAGTGATTGTGTGTCAGTATTAAAGATATGCAGAACCATAACATTCACTAATATGTTCATCTGCTTCTGTACATTGTATTTATAGAATTACATGACAAGAATTGGTATAAAGCAACGTCTTTCCACATTATCTTAGAGGTGAAGTTGCTTTTATTTTGCTTCTCTATGATATGTACTTCAAATGAAACACCATACTTTTTTTTAATGAAATTCAATATACTGATTTTTCTTATCTCAAAATTTTCAAAAGCATTTGTTGTGACTTTAAAGTGTTGCAAGATAAGGGATTTTGTGGCCGTGGGTAGACTTTTTATACTTTGTTTTATAGATGGATTTTTTTTAACTGTAGTTTGTTTAAGTCACCAAACAGCGTCCAAAATCTTAATGTTTCATTTGATGTTGTTAGATCAGAAAAGAAATTGGCATAAAATTGGTTAATAGTATTGTCAAAGAATTGTGTATTGTGTACTCACTGGGAAAAAAATAAAATATATTCACATTTCAAATTTGTAAAAAAGCCATTTATGTAAAACAGACTTGCTTGTAGACAAATCAAAAACAGACTATTTGTCACTTTCAGAAATCTCCATTAATATTTTGTGACCAAATGCATGATCTCATTTTCTCACTTGGTTATGGGTTGGGTGGTGATTAATAGAAACTGATGTTGACTTCTGGTAGTGATTAAAAGTCACTGATGAAGAATATTAAGAGCATTTGAAATTATAGACCCCATTCCATCAGCACAATGAAATTATAGATCCCATTCCATTAGCACAACTTTGCAGATCTGAGCTTCCCCGCCCCATAAAGGCCTTCAGGTACATAGAACATTTCTTGGCTACACAATTACTTATACATTATTTTTTAAATATAATTAAGTGTGAGAATTGGAAGAAAATGGATATTTCTTAATTGCTTTAGAATAGTTCATGATAATTTTTTTAAGACAATGGATGTTGAAAAGTTATCCTAGGGACTTGGTAGAAAAGAAAAATTCTCTATTCTATTGTAAATAAATATTCTTAAATGTTTCATTCTTTTTCACTAAATACAATTACAGGATCATATGCTCTCTAAAAACAAAGAATTTTTGAGTTCTTTAAATGAATAATCATAGTAACAAGAAAATGAAAAAAAAAAGAAAAACTCTGAAACATTTTGTTTAAAAAATATTTTTTAAAAATGCACGATAAGTGGACATTTCAGAGTTTCATTTAGTTGAGATTAACAATAAGAAAATAAAATAGTATTAAAATAATTACAAACAATGCTATATTAATATAATAAAATGGCAATGTATAATACATGTGGTTAAAGAAAAAATATATCAGTTACCAGTATGAAAAATGGTAGAGGAATTACAAAACAGTCATTGCTCTATTGAATCTGAGTGTCCCACAAATGGCAGAGGTGCAAAGTTATCAGAAAGGTTTATTAAAGTAATACACTATTCTCTCTTAATTACTGTACATGAGCTAGAGACAAAAGAGATCAATGTTAAAAGATAGCATTTAAACAACAAAGAATATTTAATGTCCTCAACTTGTGAAAATGTCTTTTACATTTTTCAAAGAAGCGATCAGGAGAGTTCGTGCAAAATTTCACTTCGTAGCCGAGATATGAAATAAAACTGCAATAACAGAAAACTGTGGTAAGAATTTAAAAGAAAACATAAGTAGAAAGACTTGCTAAGGGTGGGGCAGAGGCCGGGGGTGGGGGTTAGATGCCTTCTCCAAAAGCTTTCAAGGATTCTTTCACCTTGATGAATTTAGTGTTTGGTTTTGGCCTTCACCTTCAGAAGGAATTTTCTTAAGGCCCAGGGAAGGAATCTGGTACATAAGAGTGCTGCAAAGCTGTCAAGAATCGCAGTAACAGACGCAAGACACTTGTATGATTGTACGTTTAATTTATAAAGAGCTACAAAGGTAACTTCCTTTGAATCTTCTAGTCAACACATTTTCTCCTTCCAGCTGTCAAGCTACAAGAAATATATATTTTCAGTTTTCTCCATAATTAATAAAGGGAAGATACTTTTGTTTTATAATTCAAATACAATGACCTTGGGCTCAGGTCAGTGTTTGTTTGCAGGCCCTTGTGACTGCCCTTAGATCATAGCACCGTAGCACTTTTGCCTATAAAATGCCTTGGTGGATACAGCTTCTGGGTAGTAGACATTTTCTGGTCAATTTTTAGAAGATGTTTTTCTAGAGAACATCTATGAATAATTTGTTTCTGACAAACAGTGGTTTGTTTTGTTTTGTTTTGTTTTTTTGTCCTTGTTCACTTATTCCTTCTGCAAGCAAGCATTGAGATATTATGCTAAGAATTAAATATTCAGAGTAATTAAAACAGAAATAGCTTTTTCCTTCACAAATAGGTTAGTATCTTCTGCGAAGTCTGGCCCTGATCTCTAGAAAAGTATCTTTCTGATTCACATTTTTGAACTAAGGGAAAAGAGGCATGAAGCAAGGCTTTCCAAAAAATTCACAGGCAATAAAATGTGCATCAGCTTCATTAACTTACCTTCACCCCATCACATTATCCAATATTATAGTTTTCCTCAAAATAGTCTGTGGAATTTTACTAAATATTTGAAAAATAAAGAAGAAGAAGATAAAGGAGTGAAAACTCTATGGTTGAATATGTAGAGATTTCTCTACTACTTGACTCCTTTTCAAATTTGTTCAAATCCTCTTTGATATTTAAGAAAAAAAAAAAAAGGCTCACACGATGCCCCTTAGTCCTGGGGCATCTTGTGAGACTAGTACTATGTGAACGCACTTTGAGAAATACTCTCCTAGAAGCTGTCATACCTCATTCTGTCCCTAGGCTCTACATCTGTGGCCCCCAAGGCATGAATGCCATGCCTTCCTGTGGTTTTTCAAAGTCAATATTAAGTCATGAGAAAGACACATATGAATCCCAGGTATTCTGTAGGGACAATAGAAAAAAGTATGTAGTGAGAAATTGCATGTATCCTCCCCATTTTTTATAGAGTTTCAAGTATTTAATTGATAACAGTGTTGAGCCCTTGAGCAACAGATAAGGCTGCCATATGTTCTTTAGCTTTTCCATATTTCTTTTGTGTATTGTTAAATCTCCAAATCACTGGGCTAAAATGAGCACACAAAATACATTCATTGTCGTCCGTCTCCCCTAACTCCTAACTCATACAAAAGGATAGTGTATTCATTTTTTTAAGAGTTCTGTCTGATTATTACTAGGTTCTACTTCAAATGGAACATTGTTAAAAATAATAGTGGGTCACACAAAATTTGCAGGGACAGAACTTACAATTTGTCAGTAAGACAATAGAGAGCTAAGTTGCAGTGGGATGTGGAAAACAGCTACTTAGTAATGATGAAATTCAGTGTATGCAGAAATGGATAGATATAAAAATACAAAAGAGAAATTGAGGATTACCGTTATATGAACTTTTTGCTGGCATTAAGTATAAAAGAAGATGATATGTTATAAGGGAAATTAAAGTGAAATGGAGGGAGTAGGGACTTAAATGTACTTGATTCATTTTGAATAATGGTAGATGAATGCAATCAATAGATTAAAATGCCCCGACATAGATGATTTGAGAGTAGTTGCTTATGGGTAATGGTTAGTTTAATAAAAAAGATTAAACAGATAAATGGTAGCAGGCTGGAAAAAAAGACACAAGAGGAAAATGGCAGTCAGCTTAAGAAAAGGGATTAAAACATTTTCAATAAATGTGTAAGCATTTTTGTGCAAGTAATTATACTCCAAAGATTAAATCCCTGTCTTGGTTAATGTTGATGATGCTAATTTTTCTTAGCATTTCCCTGGCACTTAAAGTATACTACAACTATACCTAAAATGTATAAAATACACACTCATAAGCATATGACAATAAAGCATAATTTTTAAAGAAACGTGTGTTAAATGTCCAATACCATCCAATTCCTATTAAAATCATTTGACTAGTTATTATTATGAAAGTTAGAATTTATAGTGATAATAAAAGCTGTCATTGAATCTCAAGAGGAAAGATGTTCTGCATGTGTTTAATAATATTCCAAATGAAAAGAATTATAATACTTCAAATGTATTTTGT
Organism: Hippopotamus amphibius kiboko; assembly: GCF_030028045.1. Classification (NCBI taxonomy): domain Eukaryota; kingdom Metazoa; phylum Chordata; class Mammalia; order Artiodactyla; family Hippopotamidae; genus Hippopotamus; species Hippopotamus amphibius. The sequence continues at coordinate 86,934,513 of NC_080195.1, read as the reverse complement.
AGCCAATAAAAGTAATAGGAGATACATACATATGTATACATATACACACATACATATACATACATATACATATATACGTATATACATATGTAAATTATCGTCCATCCAGTAGAATCTAAGATATGATGAATACACTCATGGCGTGTGGAAAAGGGGCACCTAACAAAGACTATAGGAAGTGTCAAGACAAGTGTCCCAGACTGAACAATGCTTTAGATTATCTCTGTTTCTCCTGGAAAAATTGTATAAGCATTTATCTTAGATGTATGTATACGTGCACTCATGTGCATTTATGTCTCTATATACGTGCATATGTATTTGTGTGTGCCTACACATACACTCATTTTTATACATACATTTATATTTATACATATGTGTACATACACTCATGTACACATAAATTTGTATATATCATATGCATCTTATATATCATAATGTATACGTGAAGGAATGGGTATTTTGTTGTTTGAATAAGCAAATGTTTTAGAATGAATAAACAGACGTTGCACACGTAGTACTGTGCTTGGCACAACGTGGTGGGGGGCTGGCAGTGGTAAATTACACAATATCATTATCAACTAGTCAAAAGCAGTAGACGGCATCAACATTACAAGTAGAAAGTGAAGCCAACAATAGAAGGCTGTGAATGTGAGAAATCCATTTCAGGAGTTTACAGGTAGGAGAGAACACTGAGGGTTGCTATGGTCAGTGAGACTTCGGTGATAAAAGGGATTGAGTTTGACCTTAAATGGGAAGAACTGATAGACAATAACCTGGTGGAGAGAAAGCAGACACAATGCAGTCTCCAGCCTACAGGAAACTGCAGTCTCATGAGAGAACCAGTGAACTGAACCAACATTTCCAAATGATGGAATCCAAGATAGGATATGTGCGGTTTGATAGTGAGGTGTAGAAGGTGGGCACCTAACAGATTCTAGGGGTCAAGCCAGGCATTGCAGACTACATGCCCCTGAGTCTCTATGCCTCCTGACGAAAGGAGTTAAATGAGGGCTTCACTTTCCCTTTGCCAAAGCACATGCTTCTTTTCCCATCCTGGGGAGGTAAGGACATCTCACCCTCAAAGGGGATTTGTGATTTTGTAAATGTGAAAATTCAATTCTGCCTTTAAATTCTATGTACCCAGACTTGCCATGCATGTGACAAGTTTCCGAATAAAGAATGCTGTGAGAGCCTAAATCTGCAAACTAAATAAGTATCATAATTATAACAGAGTGTGGAATATTCCCACTTAGAAAGTATGCAGTTTCATGTAAACAACAACAGGAAATACGAGGCAGATGCAGAATGAGACCAGTTATGAGGAACACAATCCCAAATGGGACAGAGCGACTTTCCACACATATGCAATTGAATGCAGCAGAGCCAAACCAGACCCCAGGGCTCGGATAGGAACTTCATTAGGGAAAATTAAGAACGATACACAATGCTGATAAATCTGATACAATAATCTGCCTGAGGACCAACCACAAAAGGAGCACAAACAAATCAAACATATCCTGGCAAGAATAGAGGAGGGAAAACAAAGATAATGATGTGCAATAAAACTTTGTAGGGAAAAATGGAATTGAAAGCAAATCATGGTCCTCCTGTCTTACCTCCCTCCCATTCTGCCTTCCCCCAGGAGCCTAATGAGTTGTTGATTATCTCTTATTAAAGACCAACAACAGAAAAGCTCAGATACATGAAAAATAATTAGAGCATAAGACTAAGCATGGATAATTATGAAATGGCAAAATATAATCAATCTTCCTTTCCTTGCAAATCTCTTCTAAAGTGACTTCATAATTTTAAAATGCGTCAGAACTTTAATTTTGTAAAAACCCACACACGTTCATGAACACACATATACAAATGGCAAACAAAGCTATTTGCTGACAAAAAAGGAATTTGCTATGAGATTTAGGGGCAATATTCAAGATACTCTTGAATGTCAGTTTGCTAAATTAGCTCCCCAGGCATAACTGTACCTGCTCAACACTTTATTTGATATCTTTCTCTAGTTATAGCTTGTCCTCAGGGATTTCAAGTTTTCCATGTTTAAATTTAGTGTTATAAAAAATGATTTTTTTCCCTTGAAAACAAGGGAATTTTTTCCCCAACCAGTTGAGATTTGAGAGAGGGTGTCTAAATAAATATTGTGAATTATTTAAAGATGTACAACACTGAAACATCATGTCTTATGCCCCATTTGTAACTTCCAGTTTCCGACACAACACTAAATTGAAAGGCTGCTTAAACTGATTTGACTATCCTGGCACCCACTGAATTACCACATTAAGTAAAATAGTATTGTGACTTTTCATGTAAAAGCATTCATTCTATTTGACTAAATACCCTATCTTAAAACTTCAAGTCTAAACATATTGCAAAATAAGCTAATTAGTAGTGGAAACAGAATGGGGGCAGCGAAAATGTGTTTAGAAACCACAAGGCACATGGCTGTTGAGTAGTTAAGTTTGGGGCTTAAACCTGCTTAAAAGGAACAAAACAACACATCATGTTACCTTTTTATGTCAAAGTAAATAACATGAAATTCCTCTAAAGAGACAAACATTTATTCTGCTAAAATCTCAAGCAAGCAAAAATGTACTAGGAGATTTTTTGTATAAATGGTGGGTAAGCCAGTAGAACTATCTTCAACTGCAGCTTTGCAAAAGTCAGAGAACTATTTTTCAAATAGATCATTTTTTAATATAAACCCTTTATAAAAGCTGAGGATTGAAGTCACAGTAAATATTACCTTATCCAAGGCAATTTTAGTGGTGGTGTTAAAGTGTAGGCAGTAGACCAATATTTTGTACCTGGAGAGGTCAATCCACTTAAGCAACACATACTTAGGGAGCAAATAGAGCCAATATTTTCCTGTGAGAAGATCCTTGCCTCATCTTAAGCTTTTAGCAAATGCCTGAATGCTACCTTATATGGAAGAAATTATCCTTGAGCATAAAATGATTCCTGCATGTGCTCCCGTAAAAGAAACTAAAGAAACTCAGCTATGCTGTGGAACACAATCCATTGAACCCACCAAAAGTCATCCAATATACTTATGAAACAAGCAACTCATCAATTAAACCAGTGAATCCTAGGTTCTCCGTAATGTAGATGTTGATGAATGTGATATACACACTGGTTTCATTTAGTACTGTCAATTGAAAAAAATAGTGTGCAACTTAAAAATTGAGAGTCATGTTTTATTCAGCAGAAGTTCTTAGGACTTCAAGCCTGGGAGGCAGCATCTCAAATAACCCTGAGAAAACTTCTCCAAAAAGGAAGGGGGAAAACCAGGATATGAGTTTTTGCAACAACACCTGGTTGTTGGAACAAAGGATCACTGTTGATAAAAGAAAATCAGATACCTCAAGTTAAGAAATTTAGAGCTTTTCTATGTATGGAAAGATGCAAGAGTCTGGACTCACTGAAACCATTCCTTTGATATGCACCTCAGCTATCTAGGGCCAGGGTCTTACTGTGCTTTTGAGAAATGCTGGGACCTGGGACCTGGGACCTGGACCTGGGACTCTTTACTGCAGTGCTTGCACCTGGACAGATGTCTCCTTGAGCAACGAAAAGAAACTATGAGGGACTAAAAATAACTGCATACATGAGCAGCTGGGGCAAATTATGGACAACAGGATACAAAAAGACCAAAAACCCAACTGCCACTTCTGAAGACATATGAGCAAAAACAGGATATCAGGAGCAAAAGCAGGTTACTGTGCATGTCCCTTACACTCAACACCACCAAAGGGGTGTGCAAGCCATCTAAGCCACCCCTCTGGCCCAACCCTTGGACACGACCATACCCTCACCCCATGGAAGAAACCAGCTTGCCTGCCCTCCCACCAGGGAGTGAGCAAGGGAAACTATGACTTGGTTTTCCTCCCCGCTTGCTGCAGGAGGAGCCCCAGTAAAGCCTTCCCTGAATTTCTTATCTGACCTTTTCTCAATTTCTATTGATTAAGGAAGGCCAAGAACCCTGGTCAGTAACACTTTCTCATCCTGAGTCTCCTCAGGGTGCACCACTGGGGGTGGTAGGGGGAGAAGGGGCAGGGTGGCTGCAGCAGTTGAATGCTAGATGGCGGACATTATTTTCTTCCTGAGTTCCCTCAGGGCTCACCATCAGGGCAGCTGCGATGTGATGCCTGATGACTGTGGCATTTTCTGTTTACTGATGTGGCAGGCGATAATTTACGTCTCAGTTCAATGACTGCTCAGTGGAAGTTATCAGGACAAATTAGGCAACAGGTTTTAATTTTATTAATATTTCAATTCTCATTTTCTTACTTATGCATTTATTTTTTCCTAATTATTGATCCCAATTAAGGTTCATATTAAAAACAAGGGGCAAATTAAAAGAAAAAAATATAATTTTATTTTAAAAAATTTCAGTAGAAGACCCCCTGTATACCAGTTAATGCTGTTGGATGCAAGAAACAGAATATTCCCCAAAGGAAGTAGTTTAAAAACACAGACTTATAACTTAACAAGCTGCCAGTGGGTAAATAGTTCCAGAGTAGCTGCAATGAATGAGTTGGCAACAAAATAGATGTAATTAGTTTTGGAATAATCTTGCCCAAATCCTACCCACTCTTTCTAATTAAATTTGTTCAAGAGAAAAATGGCATGGAGTTTCAAAGCTGTGTTCAAAATTATTTTTTCACTTAAGGATGTGGTGAAACAAAGGAGACTTATCTGTGATGTTAATTATTTTGTAAGAAATCATGCTTTATACAGGTTCTGAAAAAGTCCAGTGGAAATAGTTATCTTTTCAGATTTATGTGAATCATCAGACATTTTAGAAAAGATGGAGTTAGTAGACTCCCAGATGGGATAGGCAAGGAATAAAATAAAGTATGTAATATGGATAATCTACTAGTTCTCAAAGTATCTTTCCAGTACCCTGGGTGTCCTCAAGACGCTTTCAGAGAGATTGTGAAGTTAACACTATTTTCATTATAATAGCAAGATGTCATTTGTGTTTTTCACAGGGTTGATATTTGCAATGATATTGAAAAAGTAGAGATGGATGAAACTGCTACTCCTTCAGCACAAATCAAGTTACTAGCACCAAAATGTAACCAAGTATTCATTGCATTTTTCACTGTACCCATTGTATTAGTTTGGTTTCTTCTGAGGCCTCTCTCCTTGGCTTGTAGATGCTGACTTCTTCTTGTGTCTTTACATGGTCTTTCTTCTGTGTCTCAATATCCTCTTCTTTTAAGGACATCAGTCACATTAAATTAGGGCTCATCCAAATGTGCTCATTTTAACTTAATCACTTCTTTGAAAGCTCTGTCTCCAATACAGTCACATTCTGAGATATTGAAGGTTAGAAATTCAACATATGAATTTGAGGGGGACAGAATTCAGCCCATACAGTCACCATCACACATAATTTTAAAAAATAAGTATACCTTGATGAAACAGTAAAAAGTGTCCATTTTATTTAATCTCGACCCTTAAGTGTGATGAACAGATGGAAAGTACCCAAAAACCCACACCAACTTATGAATGGCAGTCCCAGATGAAACACGCATGGGATTGAACTAGCCACTTTTTAAAACAGAACATATTTAATTAAAATAAATACTAACGTACGTGTATTAATATACTATATTTGTTTTTCTCTTTCTGGCTTACTTCACTCTGTATGACAGACCCTAGGTCCATCCACGTCTCTATAAATGACCCAATTTCGCTCCTCTTTATGGCTGAGTAATATTCCATTGTGTATATATACGTGGAATCTAGGAAAAATCTACAGATGAACCTCTTTGCAGGGCAGGAATAGAGACACAGATGTAGGGAATGGACATGTAGACATGGGGAGGGAGTAGAATGAATTGAGAGATTGAGATTGACGTATGTGCACTGCCATGTGTAAAACAGCTAGTGGGAACCTGCTGTATAGTGCAGGAAGCTTAGCTCAAGGATCTGTGGGGACCTCGATGGGTGGGATGGGAGGGTGGATATATGTATGCATATAGCTGATTCACCTAGTTGTACAGCAGAAACTAACACAACGTTTTAAAGCAACTATATCCCAATTTTTAAAAAAATTAAAATATAAAAATAAATACTAACAGACAAATAATAGCTATTCAGATGTACTTGACAAATTTCAAAAAAGTAAAACAAAACAAAACAAAAACAAAGAAAGAGAGCCTGGCACTTCAAGCAAAATACATGAGTTATTAATAATGATAAAATTTGAGCTCTCAAACAAACAAATTGAAAGATCTGTATAACTCAATGGGTCAATCTTTCCAATTGGCCAATGCACGATATTTAAAATCTTGCATAGACAAAGATCTGTTGAAAGTGCATGATAGGCTAATGGATTTTAACATAACAGGGTTTTAAAAGTTCACTGATATGGTTTCAAATTTCACATTGTGAATTAATTTCAGAAAATTCCACTAGTCAAATTTTACATAGAATCAAAAGAGGAATAGCCATCATTATTTGAAAAGGCTATTAAAACACTCCTTCCTTTTCCAGGTACATATCTGTGTAAGGCAGGATGTACTTCAACCAAAACAACATATCTCAACAGATTAAACATAGACGTGTATATGGAAATTTAGCAGTTTTTTATCAAGCTAAAAAAATATATGTTATGTAAAGTGTGTACTATTGTTATATCAAAATATATTAACATATGTTTTAGTAATTATTTAAATTTTGAATATAGTAAGTATCCATAGTAATAACCCATGTAAATAAAACTTTTTGAGTTATCTAAACTTTTGAGTGTGAAGCAACTATTTCCAGTAAGACTTTCTGCAATAATGAAAGTGTTCTATATTTGTTGTGTCCAGTGTGTTGTGTCCAGTATAGTCACATGTAGTTCTTGAGCTCTTGAATTGTGTTAGTGTGATTGAGAAATCGATTTTTTTATTTTATTTTAGTTCAATGTGAATAGCAGGCGTGGCTTGTGGCCATCTACTGGGTAGTACAGGGATAAAGCGTCCTGAGACCAATGACATGGAGAACCACTGGAATAAACCATTGTGGGGGTTTCTAATTCATTCATTAATTCAATTATATTTGTTGTGTAATTGTGGTGGTTAATTTTACACGTCATCCCTTATCCCAGAAGGTTTCTGCTAGTCTCATGAAGGTTACAGCTAATCACGAGGAACAGACATTGCCATGAAGGATTTTAGTGCTTTTCTAGATAGGAGGAAGTACAAGAATCAGGCTTAATTCTGACTGGGCTAAGGGATGCCCAGATAGCTAGTAAAACACCATTCTGGGGTGTGTACCTGAGGGTGTTTCTGGATGAGGTTAGCATTTGAATCAGTAGACTGAGTAAAGAAGATTGCCCTCACCAATGTGAGTGAGTATTGTCAACTACAAACTGGCTCTTGCCATCTACCTCTGCAAGGATTAAATCATGTGCTGCTGTAGCTGCTGACTTTCAACACCCCCTGAAAGGAGGAGAGCAGAAACAAGGCACTCTGTGCTCTGGGAAAAACTGGCAGAACAGGTCTTTAGGTAGTTGGATATTTTCAGAAGCTGATTTTATGAGCCCAATTCTTGTATCTCCTCCTATCTAGAAAAGCACTAGAATCCTTCATGGTGATGTCTGCTCCTCGTGACTAGCTGTAACCTTTATGAGACTAGCAGAAAACTTCTGCAAAAAAAAATGGGTGCTTGATTGCATGGACTCCCCTTCACCAAAATCACATATATATGACCTCCCCCTATCTCTTTGGAACAGTTTCTCAGAGCTCTCTACGATGCTGTCTCCTGGGCTATAGTACTCATTTTGCCCCAGATAAAAACTGAACTCACAACTCTCACGTTGTGCTTTTTTTTTTTTTAGTGTGAATAGTATCATACGATTCACCGGGGGCCCGAATAGAACAAAAAGGTAGAGGGGGGAGAATTCGATTTCTCTGCTTGAGGTGAGGCATCATTTTCTCCTTTCCTTGTTTATTTGTACTTCTGGTTCTCAGACTTTCAACTTAGACTGGAACTACACCATTGGCCTCCAGATCCTCAGGCCTTCGGACTCATACTGAATTTTACTGCCAGCATTCCTTCTTCTCCAGCTTGCAGATGGCAGGTTATGGCCCCTCTTGGCTTCCATAACTGTGTGAGCCAATTTCTATAATAAATCTCATATCTCTATCCATAAATCTATATCAATATCATCTATATATCCTATTGTATCTGTTTCTCTGGAGAACCCTGACTAATACAGCAATATGATGCGCCAGGCCCTGACTAAGGTGCTCAAGGCAATAATAGACCTTGTACTTGCTTTTATGCAATTTACATTCTAGTAAAATATTAGCTTCAAACCAATGACGAAAGAAAGGAATATGTTATTATGGGAGTTTCTAATTGGGGAATTTGATATAATCATGGATTGTGGAAGCGATAGTCACGCTCCTTAGACATCCATCAGCTGCCTCAGTTTCCCAACTGCCTTACAGTTAATCTGGGTTATATGACAAATTCCAGTAAGTAGGAAATGATGTTTGTCACTTCCAAGCCAATGCAGAGAAGAGTAGGTGTGTGTTACTCTTGGAGAGTTCTTCTCCTGCCAAGGCAGTGAGGAAGCATGTCTTTCTGGGGGATCAGTTACAAGATTCTGGAATCCTATAGGCCTGGATACCTCTGTGAGTAGATGGAGTATGTTCCCACAATGGGTATCTGCCCTTAGTGAGCAGGACCAGTTACACAATTTGTAGGGCCTAATGCAAATGTGAATGTACTGAATGCTGTTGAACTATACACTTAAAAATGGCAAAATTCAGGGAATTCCCCACTGGTCCAGTGGTTAGGACTCAGGACTCAGCACATTCACTGCTGAGGCCCTGGGTTCAATCCCTAGTCAGGGGACTAAGATCCCACAAGCTACACGGGGTGATAAAAAAGAAAGGCAAAATTCAAGTTATGTATATTTTACCACAATTTTAAACAATCTTATCAAGCATATCAAAAGGATTACAGCAGAGCCTTAAACCAGACATTGGTCCTCATGAGCATGGGAACTTGTGTGACTGCATATGTTTCATGCCCATGCAGCGGACCTCGTTAAGTAGGAGACAAACATTTGTTGTATTAAGCCATCGGGATTTTGGTGTTATTTAGTATCACAGCATAACCAGACATATCTTGAATAATAAAGAACTGAAGAAGGCGTAACTAAAGAAGTGACTTTCTAAGCTTATAGCCAAAGAATAAATAGGAATTAGCAAAGTGAATAGAAAAGAAGAATTGCTCAAGGAGAAGGAATGACCATTTCTCAGGAGAGATCACAACAAACACAGTGTAGAGATACCCTATTTGCTGGATATTTCTATTTGTCCCTCCAAAATACTCTTCACCATCCAGCTTTCTGCCCCGGCAGCTTAACTGAATAGTCTACAACAATGGAGTCCCTTATCTCTGGCTTGTAGTTTTTTAGTTTTTGGTTAGTGGGGAGCTCTAACCAAAACAAACAAACAAACAAAATCGAAACCAAAAAACCCACAAAAAACAAGCAAACTGAAGGGAGGATAAAGAAGTCAAGATATGCATTTATCTGGTCCCCTCCCTGTGGGGTTGCCTTAGGTGATGCCTTTCACTAGAGGCCAGTTTCTTTCAAGTCTTTTCCAAAAGGATCTATCTTCCCAGGTTTCACAAACACTCCTAGCTCACAATCCCTTTTGTCCTAAGGATAGCAGCACTTTGGGGGTGTGGTTTCAATCTGTCTTACTCACATATTTGTAAATAGGTCATTTATTGAGCTCTTAATGAACTATCTTGTTTTAAAAGTTGCCATATTGTCTCCATTTGGGTCCAGTATGATGCTGCCAGTATCAGAGCACACAAGGATGAGTTTGGTTTGAGATGTGATTAGAGGGCAATGTAAAGGACAGACAATCCAAGTCCATGTGGATGTTTTAAGCAGTTTCATCTGCCATTTTTTAAGTGAAGCCACTGAAGTACATGCTGGAGGCATGTTATAAATGTAGGCACACTTGTTAGCAGATAACTACTACTACATACCACATTTGAAGCAAAATATAACATAGACTCTGGTTCAGTGGCTATACTAACCCTTGGATTCTTCATGGTTAAATCCATTTTTTTTTTCTACAAAGTCAGTCACAAAACTCTTGTCATTACTCTGTAGATATTAATCATGGTACATATGAGTAAGAGAATAATGTAACCAACTCAGTTGCCCTGGCTATAGGAGAACAAAAGCGAATCATCAGTCTAAAAGGACAGCCCTAGAGGAAAGAAAGCACAGGTTTATAGGTTTTAATAACTTAGGTAATTAGCCATAATTTCACAGTAAAGCTCAATTGCATTACCTGGTTTATAATTTTCTCACTCCTACTAAGAAATTTACATCATACTTATTTTATAGCTAGAAAAAGAATTATTAAAAATACCAGTTGAACCATAGGTTTGTACCTCATTGTGGCTAATAATGGCATCTAGTTATTAGATACCAATTGTATCTCTGAATAGCTATTTAATCATGCTATCTATTTATGTCCATTCATGTCTATTTACTAAGCCCAAGAAATACTTGTTTCCTTTCCGTCAAGTTTGTGTTTTGGAAAAAGTTGTATGTTGTATACAGTCTTGCTAGGAACTGAATCATGCAGCCCCCTCTTCGCTCCCCACCTCCACAATCATGTTGAAGCCCTAAGTCCAAAAGTGACCACATTTGGAGATAGGGCCTTCAGGAGATAATTAAATTTAAATGAGATCATAAGGGCTGGGCCCTAATTCATTAGGACAGGTAGTCCTATAAAAAGAGTAGGAGAGAGGCATGCCACAGGGGAAAGGCCAGGTGGAAAATAGCATGCAGGAGGCTGTCTGCAAGCCAGCAAGAGATTTCTTACCAGAAACCAACCCTGCTGGACCTTGATCTGAGCCTTCCAGCCTCCAGAACTGTGAGAAGATTAATTGTTGTTGTTTAAGCCAGGCTGCCTGTGGTATTTGCTACGGAAGCCCAAGCTAACACAGGTTTTGATACTGAGAAGTGGAGTGCTGCTGTAAGAAATACCTACAAACGTGGAGGTGCCTTTGGAACTGAGTCATGGGTAGAATCTGGGAGAGTTTTGAGGCTAGAAAAAGCCAAGACTGTGGTAAAGGGGGTGTTGATAGAAATATGAACCTTAAAGGTCATTCTCATGAGATCTCAGAAAGAGAAAAAGGGAGCTGGAGAGAAAGCTTTCATCTCCTTAGGGAATAAATAAATAACCATGCCTAGAATGTTGGTGGAAATATGGATATTCAAAGACCATTCTGGTGAGATCTTAGATGGAAAGGAGGAACATGTTATCGGAAACTTAAGGAAAGGCAATGCTTGTTACGAAATGTCAAAGAATTGGCTGAATTGTGTGCAAGTTCAAGTGTTTTGTGGAAAGTAGAGCTTGCAAGCAATGGAATGGGATATATAGCTGAGGAGATTTCTAAGCAAAGTGTTGAAGGAGCAGATGAGGTCATCCTGACTGGCTACAGTAAAATGTGAACAGAGAGAGATGAATTAAAGAAGGAATTGTTAAGCAACAAAGAACCAGAACTTGAAGATTGGGAAAAATCTCAGCCTACCCATCATTACCAAAAATGAGAAAGCTTGTTCTGAAGAGAACGCTGAGGATGGATCTGAAAAATCCTTCCATGTAGAGGTTAGTTTGAGTGCAAAGCGTGATTTTAATCAGCCCCCTCAGTAAAGGGCAGAATAGAAATGTGACACTGGCCCAACGGAAACAGAAAATAGGGCGGAATGAAGGGTGGCTGTGAACATGTGTTAACCTTCAGGAAAAAGGGAGAATAACCTCCAAAGTCAATTCAGACAACACGAGGGCTGCCACTCCCACCACAGACCCAGGGGCAAGGCTGCTTTCTCTGCCACCACAGATAATTACGCGAGGGGACCCCTCCCAGCTGCATGCGGGGTGGGCTCACCCCACAAATCCAGAGAGGCAACTGCCCTGCAGAGCCATGGGGTGACCCTGCCACCCGGGTGGGCCTGGAGGGGAGCGCATCAAAGAAAAAGGACTGTGTTTAGCCTTAAGATCTAATGGAATTTGTTCTGCTAGATTTGGGACTAGATTGAGGCCTGTCACCCTTTCTTCTTCCCCGTTTCTCCCTTTCGGAAGGGGATGGTCCCTCCTAGCCCTGTCCCACCAGGGCACTTTGGAAGCACAGAACTTGTCTGGTTTCACAGGTTCACAACTCGAGAGGAATGTTGCCTCAGGATGAAACATGCTTTGAGTCTCACCCATAACTGATTTTCTTATTTTTATTTTTATTTTTATTTTTTTTACATTTATTTATTTATTTATTATTTATTATTTATTTATTTTTGGCTGTGTTGGGTCTTCATTGCTGCATGTGGGCTTTCTCTAGTTGTGGTGAGTAGAGGCTACTCTTCATTGTGGTGCGTGGGCGTCTCATCGCTGTGGATTCTCTTGTGGAGCACGGGCTCTCGGTGCACGGGCTTCAGTAGTTGTAGCACATGGGCTCATTAGTTGTGGCTCTCGGGCTCTAGACTGAAGGCTCAGTAGTTGTGGCGCACAGGCTTAGTTGCTCCACAGCATGTGGGATCTTCCAGGGCCAGGGATCGAACCCATGTCCCCTGCATTGGCAGGAAGATTCTTAACCACTGCACCACCTGGGAAGCCCCCATAACTGATTTTTGATGATATTTAGATGAGACTTCTTTGGACATTAAACTTTATCTGCCCCAAGTTAAGAGTTTGGGGGATGCTGGGATATAATGAATGTATTTTACATTTGAGAAGGACATGAATTTTAACGCAGAGACTGAATTCTCACCCCAGATTACCATAGTGAAGTCTTAACCCCCTTCGTGACTGTATTTGGAGATAGGACCTTTAGGAGGTAACAGAGGTTAAATAAGGTCATTTGGGTGGGGCTCTCATCTGATATGATTGTTGGCCTTATAGTAGGAAGAAGAGCTCTCTCTCCACATGCCGCAGAAGAAAGGCCATTGGAAATGCATCAAGAAGGTGGCTGTCAGTAAGTCAGGAAGAGAGCTCTCACCAGGGACCAAATCTGCCGATACCTGGATCTGGCACTTCCAGCCTCCAGAATTGTGAGAAAATAAATTTCTGTTATTTAATTCATACTGGTCATGGTATTTAGCTATGGAAGCCTGAGGCGGCTGATACAAGTCTCATTTTAAAACTATAGATAATAGAAAAAGATAAAAATTCCTCTCTCCCCTACCTTAATACACCCTATGTAACTTTCGTCTTAAAAGAAAACTGCATCCGTATCAGTGTGAGTCAGAAGCCTGGATTTGAGGAATAGCGTGAAGCATGAATTAAATAACGTAATGCCCTGGCACTACTCTGCTCTCCTATTTTTAAAGCCAGATGGCTAACGGTGCTACCACAGGACTCTCGTGAAGGCTATTACTATCATATGAATCACTTGGCAGTAGCTTTTCTTCCCCTTCACCAGTTGCCAGGGCAACTTGAGTATTGATTGATGTCTTTTTGCTTTTATGAAGTCCCTTTGCTCTGTTTTCTGAGTTTGCTGAGATATGTTTATATGAAGCAATATGTATGTGGGGCGTGTTGTTTGTATATACATATAAGAGATTCCTCTTCACATGCACTAATCTGACATGTTTGTTTATTTGTTTTGTTTTTTTTTTCCCTGTACAACTAGTGGACCATTGACCATCTTTGGACCTTGTAAATTCTCTAACAGAAGCAGAGCTGACCTCCACTGTGCTTTCTAAGATTACCCAGGGCTTTCAAAGCACATGGTCTGCAAGGACTCTGAGGCAGGGCACAAATCATGTGTAGGAAATGATAATTTTCATTTTGTCTCTCAAACTGTAAGTTCTAGATTTAATTGCAAACAAGAGATATGTTTTCTTTCTTGAAGAAAATCACCCACTGCTAACAGTGTTATTAGTTCTGTTTTCCTTATGCTCCAAGCTCTTATTAAGATCATCCAAAGGAATGAGCAATTATGGGATTAGAAATCAAAGACATTTCTAGTTCTGGCTCTGCCACTATCTAGCTGGACAGATTTGGACATTGTCATTTAGCATTTTTTTTTTGCCTCGTTAATTTATTAAACATTATTCAAGGACCCACTGTATGTCGGATGCTGTGCAGGAATAAAGAAAGAAAAATAAAACAAACAGAAAAAGAAACCTCAAAGCTCCAAGTCCCAGAAGAACTTAAAACCTTGTAAAAAAAAAAAAAAAATAAGCGTAGGTAAAAGCAGGGAGTCAGCTGACATGAGCCTGGGAGCCTGCATGTGTGTAAAATGTGTGGTCCATGATCACTGCCAGGTAGCCAAAATGTATGCATTCTTTAGAAGTAGCAAAGGAAGAGGAAAAGAGATTTGTGCTCGAGTCACGGGGAAAAAGAGAAGAGAGAGGAGGGCCGTGGAGGAGAAACTGGGCTGTATTGGCATCTGGTCTCCTGCAGGATCACGGGGTTGGATCTGAGCTGCAGCCTGGAGAGACATGAGACATTAAAGTGGATACTGCTGCTTTCAGTTGGAAGCATCACACAACTCTGTTACGTTAGTGGTTTTGCAGCTTTGGGCTGCCCTGGATTTTTGTACCCAGAGAAGGACCTCACTCTCCCAGAAGGAGCGAGACTTTGAGGCAGGTAGAGAGGGAGCTAAGAAACTTATTAGATCCAACAAATGCCCAGCAGATAGAAAAGGTCACAGTAGTGGCCTGAGGCTGGGACGGCACCTCCTGAAGGTGAGACTCATCCTTTCATACATGTGGCGTCCACAATATTTAAGAAACGGGTGGTTGTCTTTGTAGGAATTTCCTGTCTCTGCAGGACCATGAATATGAAGGGAACTGAAATAGCAAATGAATATTAATGCAAATACAACCTCAGAGTCTCTGGAACCTGAATGGGGGTATGCAGGTTATATATAGAGTTATCACTAATATATAAAAAATAGCTAGTCACTGTGGATACAAATAGCTATGAGGACACCTAATGGTGTGGAATTAATTAATAACTCCTGGAGGATTTGAGGGAGGGATCAACATGAAAGACTTAGTTGATTATTTTCTTCAAGGTAGAATAACACATTTCACACATGGAAAGAGGAGACATTCATTTCAAAATGGAAGGTATTAAGAAAAAACGTGGACAAATAACAATGGCACCTTGAGAAAGTGCATTAGTTCAGAATGGTCTCCATTGCAAGTAATAGAAAACCTAATGACGGTATTTTGAATAAAAAAAAGTTGGCTTTTATGACATAACACAAAAGTTCACAATACGTAGTTGCTGCATATTCAGGGAATCAATTATGTTTTTCCTTCGTGGTTGTAAGGTGGCAGCTGAAGCTCCAGCCATCACACACATTCTTTAGTCAAGATGAAGAAGACAGAATGACCATACCAGTCATCCTCTTTTACCTGGAAAAAGAGATCTTTGCTAGAACCTTTCTTCCCTTCTCCTACGACTTAAGTTAGATCTCAGCCTGGATGTACCACACTTATTCCCTTTCAACCCTTCTTCCTCGTCCCCACACCTGTCAGCAAGAAGGAAAGGAAATATTCAGCTGAGAACATTGCTGTGCTGAAAAAAACAACAACAATAAAGAATCTGTTAGGCAGAATGAAAGATGAACAAACAGGGAATAGGGAGAAATGACATATGACTGGACATATGGTCTTTGAGATAGAAGGTGAGGGGGTGGGAGCTCCAAAATGAAGCCTAAAAGTAAAGATGTGGGCTGATTTTAAAGGCCTCTTTGGGCTGTGTTGATAAGTCTTGTTCCTTTGTTCCTTGAACATGGAATAGTTGAATATTCTTTTAACTTTAAGATTCTGTAAGCTCCCTTATCAAGAATCCCTAACATTTAAGCTCTTTATTCGAACGTCAGAAGTTTTCTCTTGGTCACACAATTACTGCTTGCCCGATTTTCCTTAAAGCTCAATGAACGTAAAACATGGAACCCCCCTCCCCCCTCCCCCTCTCATCACCGTCAGTGCTAGGACTTTGGCCACATAAAGATGAACTTAATGGAAAGCAGACTGTGTTTAAGAGAACAGCATCTGGGGGACTTCCCTGGCCGCCCAGTGGCTGAGACCTCACCTTCCAAAGCAGGGGGAGAGGCTTTGACTGATCCCTGATCAGGGAGTTAAGATCCCACATGCCTCGCGGCCAAAAAATCAAACCATAAAACAGAAGTGATATTGTAACAAATTCGATAAAGTCTTTAAAAATGGTCCACATCAAAAAAATCTTAAAAAATAAAAAAGAGAGAGAGAGAACAGCATCTGTGATGCATCCAGCATCCTAGAGGAGTAATGCGCTGAGCAAAGGACCCCGAGGCAGGAGATTCTGGTCAAGTCCTAACTGTTGCAGATGCACTCTGCCGCTTCAAGCAACTCTCAGTCTCTGGGCTGGTGTCATGGAGAAAAATCTAAAATGATAGAAAGAAACTAGTAAAATTCTGGAGTCGCTTCTAGTTCTTTGGTTATTTGTTGACTCATTTCCTTCAATTCCTCCAAGCATGCACATACACCATGGCTGTATTTTTTTAAGAACTGATCTAATGACATTTAATGGGGGGAAAAAATCAGGGTAAAAAACTTCCTTTATTAGAAGATGTGCAGATCTCTAACTTAGCTAGATTTACAGTCTTGTGAAGCTAATGATTTTGCTATAAAGGAACTAAGGATATAAAGGATATTAAATAATATCCCCCTTAGTTTGGGGGGGTCCTACCTTTTTATGAATTCAGTCCCTCTTATTGCACTGTCAGAAGTTTTGAAGTCTTGGGTTTTCCAGTAATTCTCTTGTTTCCTTCAGAGGGCATTTCTGCCCCTGAAGCTTGGAGTTGTAGCCTTCAAGTTCCTAGACAGTCACAAACATCTTTAAATGTCTGTCAAGCATGACTGTGCTTATAAGAATGAGGAGGTTTTGCAATTGACTTCAGGGAAATAATGACCTCTCTGTCATTTATCATCAATAAGCCCTTGACAATAGTACATGCAGGCGCTCTGCTGGACAACGATGCCAAGCTAGGCTATTCAACCAGCATCCTAGCAGCTCTGTTGTTTATTGCTCTTCTTGGATCACTTCCTTTATTTAATTTTGGCAAGTTACCAAAGTTAAAGAAGATATTTGCTGCTGTTGTGGCTGAGATCTGCCCACTTGTCAAACAAACTGATTGTGAGATTTGGGGGGAAGCTTCTCAGTGCCAGGGACCAAAGACAATGATGTTCACTGATGGAGGAAATCTTTATTACTGGGAGTGTGGAGCATGCTGTTTTTACAGGAGAGCTCTGACATTTTTCTAACTGGATTGCATCTGCACTTTTAACAGACAGACAACTGGAGTATCAATGGAGATAATAGAATCTGAGGCTGGAAAGCCTTCATATTTTATTTGGGCTGCATTGATTCCATTTCTTTAAGTCACTGGAGTGTTATTTCACATTCTAGTGTCTGCATAACTGTATTGCCTTTGTTTCTCAGTTCCATTTAAAATTCCTTGGCATATCAAGCCTAGTGAATGTCGGCGAAGATAACTATCAACATGTAATAACTTCCAACTATGGGAACGTGTAGCTTGAAAACACTTAAATGAGCAGGTCTTTCTGTAAGAAGTGGGAGTCAGGGGAGGACAAATTAACCTCAACCACCTGTGTGTATGTCAGATTTCATTTGGGCTTTGACTGTGAATAGACATAGGCATTTATTACAGACGATCAAGGAACTGGAGTAGGTTCCAATGAAGAATAAGGCTACATAAACCAAATGAGAGACTCACAGGCTACATCACACAAAACCTTTATATCAACCAGCCTCAAAAACCTATAGGAACTAGGGAAAGGATATAACCCAATTGGGACAGTAAGGAAATCCTCAATGAAAACTTAATTTAGTAACTTGCTTAGAACTCCATCCAGGTTGTCTATTGTTGCATAACTAACCATGACAAATAGTGGTTTGAAGCAATAATTTACTATCACCTTTATTGGTTCTGTAAGTTTCCCATGAGGCCACAGTCAGATGTTGGTAGGGTCTGGAGTCTTTCGAAGGCTCAGCTGGAAATACAAGATATCTTCTTCAATCCCAAGTGTATCGTCTGCCTGAGATGGGACAACTTAGGGCTGCCTAGGCATCTTTCTCTCCGTGCCCACTCCTTGCATGGCTAGATGGGTAGCCACAGAACATGGCACTCTCAGGAAACTGGCCTTCCCTGGAGCAAGTGTAGAAACTATGAGAGTCATATAGGAAGATAGAAACTGTGAGAGTTCTTATGACCTAGCATCAGAAATCAGACAGTATTCTCTCTGTCCCATATCATTTATTACAAGTGAATCACAAGAGATAGCCCCAGATTCAAGGGAAGGAAACTATACAAGGGCATGAGTACTAGGAGCTTTGGTCCTTTGAGGTCCTCTTTAGAGACTACCTACCAGAATCTTATTAGTTCATTAGCTAAGTGAATTGTTATAGCTTACTATGTGCCAAGCACTACACTAAGTACTTTTAAATAAATTTCTCTTCTAAACTTTCAACAATCCAATGAGTTTGATGGCACTATTGTCTAAATTTTATAGATAAAGTAACTGATTCAAATATTTATTGCTGGAAACTCTGTAGCAGACTATGGTAGAATTCTGAGATGGTGTCTGTGATCGCGGCTTTATTTCTGTTACTCTTGTGACTATGTTATTTTACTTAGCAAAGGGACTTTTCATATTTCATTAAGCTTCCTAATCAGTTGACCTTATTATAAGGGGACATTAACTCCAACTACTCTGTGTGCATGTCAGATTTAATTTGAGTTTTGACAGTTCATAAACATAGGCCTTCATCTCCGATGGTCAAGCATCTGGAACATGTTCTATTGAATAATCAGGCTCCATAAACCAAATGGGAGACAAATATCCTACATCACAGAGAGCCTTTGTATCAACCAGACTCAGAATCACATAGGAACTAGGTTCTTATGTAATAGGTGAGCCTAATCTAACCACACTGGTAGCAGAAGAGAAAGTCAGAGATAAGAAGCCCATGAAAGAGTCCAAGGGTCATTGCTGACCTTGAAGATAGAGGAAGCCATGTGCAAAGACTGTAGAGCAGCCTTCAGGAGCTGCGAGTGACCCTGGTCAACAGCCAACAGGGAAACAGGGATTCCAGTTCTACCCTTGCAAGGAACTATATTCTGCTAAGTACTTGTATGAGTTTTGAAGCTGGTTCTTCCCAAGAGTCTCCAAATGAGAGTTCAGCCTGGCTAATGCTTCGATTTTGACTTTGTGATCCCTCAAGCAGAGAACCCAGCTGAGCCTGCCTGGGTTTCTGACCTACAGAACTTGAGCTTATAAGTGGGCATTGTTTTAAGCCACTCAGTTGTAACTGTTATGCAGCAATAGAAAACTAATTTGGTGCCTGTGGGAATTTCCTTGATATCACACCCTTGCTCCATGTCCATTCTTCCCAAGTCTTATCCACCCACATCTGCACCAATTTTTTTTTCCGGTGAATTCTTTCTGGTAACTCTATGTCACACAAATATTGTCTCAGAATATGATTCTAGGGAATTTGATATAACATAGTTGTTAACAGAGGTGGTTTAGAAAATAGATGGCCAGAATAGAATTCTGGAGTGAGTGGGGTCACTTACCAGCCAGATAGTAATTATGGGTGAAAACTGGATGGATGGTAACTCCTGGCACAATACTGCCTTACAATTGCCAAGACATTCCATTTGGCAAATTGGGATGGGAAAAAGGTGGAAGAGGTTGTATTAGCTTATGCAATATCTCTAACATTTAAGCAACGGTAGGGGAAATGGTTATTTTTAGAATTGTGGACTTGATTGCTTTTTTGTTAAGCGTCAATTACGAGGTAAAGAAAGAAAATGACAAACTCAGGTCAGTCATTGACCAACTCAGGGAATGATGTGAAAGTGAAAAGGCTTCCATGGCATCACTAATAGAGACTCTCATCACCTTTAGCCAGAGAGTAGACTATGCTGAAGATCAGGCCCAGAACTCAAGAGTAAGTATAGCAGAGCTACAAAGAGTGATGAATTCACAGCCTTGGCAAGTTTCTACTCAAGTCAGGAAGGGAGTGAGACCTGCTATGGAGATACTTGGGTGAATGTTCTTGAATACACTGAACCTAAGATTACCTGTGTTTACCCCCTTGTGTCTAAGATTACCCTCTGTGTCTACAAAAATTGCTACTTACTATTGCTTGAGGATAGCAACCTCTCCTTTCTTAAAGACCATGCAGAGACATCTCTTTGCCTGTGATCATGTTGAAATCTCCCCTAAGAAGTACTCCTCCTGGCTAGGACACCATTAACTAAGGTCAAGCCTTAGGATGACCCAACTAGGAAGTACTGACTCTACTAAGGGAGGACTGGCATTATTCACCACAGGAACAATAAGACCTAGACAATATGTAACAGCTAGAATCAAGACAACTTGACTAGGATGTGAAGGTACTGGACAAAGTGAGCTGTACATAAAGCTGGCTTGCGAAGATTGGATGGTACAGGGAGCGCTTTCCCATGATTCAGATTCAACACCCTAGCAAGGGCTTGGTCTTGATACATTTTTGGGTTGGCTCTTGGAAAGCTGGAAATGATAATCCACGTTAAAGACCTGGAGATGATAGACCTACACGTGGCAGAGTGTTGAGAAAGGGTCAAAAATACTCAGAGAGGTAGATATTCAGGAATATATCTATTATGTGAGGCCAAACAACCAAATAACTGTTTCCTGGAAGGGCCCAGAGGACACTCCTTTTACTAAGAAAAGCACTTAGTGAGAGAGGAGCTAGCAATATGGAAGCTCAGTGTGGAGTGATGGCTATCCACTAAAGGACAATATTAATAATAGACAATGTTGTAAAACTGAACTCCTGTTATGAGAATGATAGGTTTACAGAATAGCAGAGGCCAGGTGGTAACATTTAACCATCAGACACGGGGTGAGTGTATTTACCGTATGGGTAGAAAGGTTGAAATGGAAACCAGAGATCTCTGACCCACAGGGATCTATGGTGATGGCTAATACACCAGGGAATTCTCAAGAGCCAGATAAATGGAGGAACCAACATGGTGTAACTTAATGTATATAATCGAAAACAGTTGAAGGCAGATGAACTGGTATTAACCACCCCAGTGGAAAATCATTATTTTTCATCCAGTTTCCAGACCTGAGCTTGATTGAGAAAGATGCAGGCACATTTGAGGAAGAAACTTGCAATGCAACAGCAATTCACCTAATCCTTCCCCAAAGGGATCTATGTTCATTGGAATAGGGGGATTATGAAGAATTTTTGAAAGTTGTTGGTTACAAGGTCCAAGCTAACATAACACCAAGGACCCCAAATCTCCTTGTGGTCGCCCATTATAGTGGAATGCCATGTGGCAAATGAGGACCTCGCCCAATTCTAGAGGAAACACAGTCTCATCTTATAGTCTCACAGTCATTTCCCAGCCCCTGAGTTTTTAATTGGGATGAATATGCTTATATCGAGGGCAGACAGTAACTAATATACAGTCCAGTCTTGATCGGTACAATTTTAACTCTACTTCTATGTCATGATATAGTCCAAGGAGATCTTGATGGTCTGGACATTTTTGACATATCACAGCCCTGTACATAATAGGTCCTGAAAGACAGTGGCAAGAAAAAAATCCTCCCAGCAGACAGAGCTTGTGTTGTGCATCTGATTTTCTACCTCAAGTGGAGAAAGAAGCGGCCTGTGGTAGGGACACACTCAGATCCCTGACCAGTGGTAAAAGACTTGGCTGGTTGATCAGTGACTTGGAAAGGGCAAGATTAAAAGAGAATTCTAGATTCAGGGTGTATGGTTGGACTCATGAGAGTCATCAGAATGTGTGCAGATTTCTGTAGACCACATTAATGCAAATGAGAGAAAATGTATTACATAGGAGGTACTAAACAAGCAGGTGGACAGAATGACTCCTTCGGTATATGACAGATACCCTCTGTACTCATTCATGCCAGTGTTCATATAATAAACCCATAAATGAACTAGCCATGAGAAAAAGGGTGATGGCTGTACGTGAGTCCAATAGCATGGACTTATTCTGACAAATTTGATATAGCTACTATCATTGCTAAATATCCACCTTGTCAACAAACTGAACTCTTGATACATTATCAATTCTCAAGACCCATCAGCCACTTGGTGGCAAGGTGATTACACCAGACCCCATCCACTCTGGATTGGACAGTAATTGACAGGTATGCTGGTATGTATTTTCCTTTCCTGTCAATGTCTTGGTCAGTTTTAGAGGCTTACAATGGATTTACTGACAGTTTATTTTACATTTCCTCAGACCAAAAGATACATTTTGCAGAAAAGCGATTGTAATATTGACCATGGCTCAAAGGATCACTAGCTCTACTATATACTGTAGCACCAGAGCTTGGCAGTCTGATGTAATGCTGCACTGACTACTCAAAGGCAGAGCTAAAGTTCCAACTTGCAAATAGCACTTTGCTAGTTTGGTGGATTGTTTTCACATATAGTATATACATTTACCCAATGGCACTTTTGTCCCGATACCTGATAACTAGAACACGTAAGCCCAGAAATGATAGGATGAAAGAAGGGACCCCACCCTTGCCATCACTCCCAGTGACCCATTTAGAGGGTTGGTTTCTTGTCCTTTCAATTTTAAATTTGGCAGGTCTAGAGTTCTAAAATTATGACTTCTACCTGGCCATTTTGGTTCTCAATCCAGTAGACCAGCAGGCAAGAAAGTTACCATATTGGCAGTGGTAATTAACTCTGATCATTATAAGGAGGTAGAATTACTTCTATACAAAGATTCAAAAGTAGTCTGTCTGAACCTCTGGAGATACACTATGGCATCCTTGGCAATCACAAGGCTATTTTAACCATGAACAGATCATAGCCAAACAAGGGCAAAGTGCCAAGGGCTCTGTCTCCCCATCATTTAATTAATCCAGAGCAGCAGAAGTCTTGACCAAGGATAAGTGAAAGGAGGCAGAGGATGAGGATAAGCCTCAGGACCAACCACAGCAGTGGAGGCTATAGCTTAACCTGCTAATCTTTAAGTATTAGTTTTTAGAAATGTTACCACGCACCATCCTGAAGAATCAGTGCAGTGAATTTAAGCTGAGAGTTGAATGGACCTCACCTTGAAATGGGGGGATTGTGGCAGACACTGTACTTCACACACATTCCCTGGGATCACTTTACAAATTCCATTTTCACTCTGATTCCAACAGCCAGATTTCGTATCTCATGCTCATAGGACTGTCCTCGGGATGTTGAGCTTATTCTACTCACACCAATACGGTGGGAATTGGCTTGGAACTTACAACCCTCCGGGCAGAGCCCTAAAGCAATAATTATGGTATGAAGTTATGAATTTTCAACTCTCTTACACCTTGATCTAGAAAACTCTATGGTGTGATGTACTCTGTCTATAGATTAGCCTTTTGAGGTTGAGGTAGGACTTCGCATACCGTATATACACCTGGCCGCCTCCATCCCAGGACACCTTTTTCGAGTTCTTGACATCTACTTATTCCTGCCTCAGTTCTGTGGAAGTAATGCTCCCTTCTCATGATGTTCAGGGTCAAATAGCTCAGCCAGTGTTGTTCTGCCGAAACTCAAGAATGTTTAAGTATTTAGGACTTTATTCTGAGCGAGACAATGCCGTTGCTGAGTTTTAAGCAGAGAAATGACACGTTTTTACTTTACTGAATATTTTGTGAAGTCAAGTCTCTATAGGACAAGAATGGAACCAATGAGACTGACAAAAAAACTACTGCAGGTAAGAGATAATAACAGTTTGGGGGAGGGTGATAGCATTGAAGATTGATTAATAGTGGTCAGACCCGGGATGCATTTTTAAAGCAGAGCTCATATTTATTGATCAACTGAATGTGCACCTGAAGGAAAGAAAAGTGTCAAAAATAACTCAAGATATTGGCCTGGATAATTGGAAGAAAGGAATTTACAGTTAGAATTTTTTTTTTTTAAATTCATAAAAGTGAAACTGGAGATAAGCTAAAAGCAGGTCAATCTTAGCAGTGTGAAAGGACCAAAATATTTCTTGGCTCTTTTTCCTGTCTCATTTAGAGCAAAATCAGAGCTAAAACATCCAGCTTCTATGCTTCCCCATATCTTTGCAGCCCATTCCTTTTCCTGTTCAAATCAAAATTCAGCAGCAGTTTTGTGAATCCCTTTTAGAAAAGGTACAACCTCCATACCCAGGCCTCCTTGGGCTATATCATGTTTAGAGTTGCATACTCTGGAGTGAGACTAAATTGAAAGTTTGGCAAGATCACTAACTTCCTTGGGTAAGCCACAAAAACTTTAAAATAATGCACCTGTAAAAAAGATATAATAGCAGTACCTAAATCGTGGCATTAAGTAAGAAATAAGGAAATAAGACGATAGGTTTAAATGACTTAGGTTATGTTATTCTGGTGTTTTTTTTTAAACAAACAGACACAAAAACCCAGATCTCCAGGTTAAAGAAAGGACCTGTTTTGTAGCAGATAATGCCACTGAAAGTTGGCTTGAATGGATATGTACCAGATGGGATTTTGTGTGCAGGTGAAAGTCAGCTCCAGCACACTGATAAATTTGTCACAGTGCTTCACATATAATGTGCGGTCATAAATATTACCTATTAGTGTTACTATTCATACATATATAACACTTAGGACCCTGTATTACATTGTATGTTTATGTGCCAGTCTTTCCTCCTATATTATGTACTTCTTGAGGGCAGAGATTATGATTACAGTTTGGAAAACCTAACAAGATACTCCAGCGTCTTTCTTTTGGTCTTTCTCATCCCATTTTAGAAATAAGAAACACGTCCCTGTTATTATGGTTGCATATGACCACCCAGTTTACCTCCACCTCTCTCAAGGCTGAACTGGCTAAGCCATCTCTGCTACTTCATTGCCTCATTTTTTTGTCTTTAACATAATCCTCTTTCTTCCTGCTTCTTTTTGAAAAATATTAACTGAATAAATGAATTGTTGAACTAATGAACTAAGATGGGGGGAATATTGAAAGAACAGCAATTCTGAAAACTGGTACTAATATAAGATCATTAGTTTGGGTGAGACAGAGGCACTTGTCACTTGGCCCTGAAAGATAATGCTTGCAAATAATAATAATGATAATAGTTATGATAGGAAAAAGACAGACAATAAATATAGATATCACTAACAAATATAATAACTATAGCTGCACTATGAGAGTCACTTGCCTAAGCATTTTCTCTCCATTTAAAAAATTAATCATCACAGTGACCCCATGGGATATACAGCATTATTTCTGTTTTACAGAAATTAGCAGCAAGGGACACTCGGAAGAGAGTAATAACTGGACTCTTAGTGATAAATATAGGAGTATAACAATTCAAAGCCCCATTGGATTTGGTTGGAATTAAGGAGAGGGTGTTATGGCGGCTATGGAAATATATTCTGGTTCAATGGGGATTCATTCAGGAAAGTTGGGAATGCTTAATCTGTGTGTGGGAAATCAGTGGCTCCATACAGAGCTGAAGAAAATAGAGAAGAGGAAGCAAAGGCCAAGAGTGCATACAAGGATTCCAAATCAACACAAATACGGAGGATGGAATTGGGATGGAGAAAGACTTCACCTACGCTTAGCATACACTGAGTACCTTCTCTTTCCAAGAAGATACTTTCTTTTTTTTTTTTAATTAATTTATTGGCTGTGTTGGGTCTTCATTGCTGCGCAAGGGCTTTCTCTAGTTGTGGAGAGCAGGGGCTACTCTTCGATATGGTGTGTGGGCTTCTCATTGAGGTGGCTTCTCTTGTTGTGGAGCATGGGCTTTAGGCACATGGGCTTCAGTAGTTGTGGCACATGGGCTCAGTAGTTGTGGCTCATGGGCTTAGTTGCTTCATGGCACGTGGGATCTTCCCAGACCAAGGATCAAACCTGTGTCCCCTGCATTGGTAGGCGGCTTCTTAACCACTGTGCCACCAGGGAAGTCCATTACTTTCTTGAATGTGAATTTGTTTTATATTCACAATATAACCCTGATAGGTGGGTATTCTACTCTCATCTCCCTCTGTCTGTGCTGTTTGTATTTCACTACTACTTTCTTCCCCTGGACTATGAGTTCCATCTTCAGTGCTTGCTACATGGTAGCTGCAAATGATTCTGAACAATGACAACAAAAAGCAGGGAAAATATCACAGAACTTGCTTTGCAAAAGAGATAAGCAACTCGAATCTCTCCATTTTCAATTTGTCATTTACATTTTTATTTAGTGGTCATCCAACTAAGTTTGTACTAATTTGTATATAGAAAATCTATGAAGTTTTAGATGAGCTAGAATAATCAGTAATGATTTAATATCTTCTATTTGATGTAATCATGTGATAAAAGGAATATATTTGTACTAATTTGTATCACACTTTATTAGAAACTTCAGCATTATTTAACCTCTGAAATATAGTTTATATATATAATTTTATTAAGAAAAAATTGGGGTCAGTTCTAGACATAAATCTGGCACCATAATTTTTTCTATATACACCATAGGTAATATGTAACACTCCATCTCTCCAGGACTCCTAGTTGCAGATTAGAAAATGCCAAATTGAATTAATTAGGCAAAACAAAGAATGTTTTAGCTCAAGGAATAGAAGGCACAGATGAATGTCCAATGTATGAGAAAGTTGGGGGTGTAGCTGAGGGTTAAGAACTCCTAGAAACAGGGCTTAAAGACCAATGTGTTATCTGAGCTGCCATTTGTCTATTTATATCATTTTTCTCAATATATAAAAGCTATAAAAACTTCATTTGCATGGCAGAAAACATGGCTTTTAATAGCATCTTGTTTTTCATCTTAAGTTTTCAAATCTCAGAGACAGACATCATGGTTAGTCTGGTGGAATGCAGTTTCCAAGCCTGGACTAGTGAGTTCAACATCAGGGAATTCTATTTTTACCAACTTTGGACAAGTACTCACCCTTGGACCAATGATAGTGCTTAAGAGATAGAGCCATGAAAATATGGCTTCTCCTGAGAGTATTAATAGATAGCAAGAATTCTGGAAAAAGGAGAGTATTAGGCAGAGTAAATAGATATTCAGCACAGGAATATAAAGAGAGAGTTTCTAGTTCTTACATTAGCTGTTATGGGGGACCTAGTAAACTATTAGTATGGTTCAAAATGGTCTTTGGGTACTAACTCTCAGATTTCAGCAGGCTCTTTCCACAGGTCAGATCTACCAGGCATCACTCCCTTCCTGTCCTTTGTTGTTCCTTTTCATAAAAGGAATACTGTTAGTATTCACAACAGCACAATAAAATGGAATCATCTATTTACTCAATACCAAAGGCAGTGTTGGATATTAATTAACCTTCATTGTTACTACAGAAAAATAATAACAGTCCTTTATTCTTTCATTACTAAGATTGTAATTTATCAGGAGTTCCATTCCTGTCTTTTTCTTTAATGGGCACTGACCTTTAACAAATATCTACAAATAACGTTAATATTTTCCTTCTCAATCCTTGTCCTCTCCACCCGTCGCCTCCACTCTGTCTTTCAAATCACACTGGGTCATACAGAGGACACACGCTCCATGTTTAGATTCCAGAATTACAAGCTTCACAGCCAATTTGTATTTGCGTAAAAGCAGACTCCTTTTTCAGACATTAGACACACATTGCAGCATTCAGCCTGCCAACTTTTTTACTGTTCATTTCACCATCCTATAGTAGCTTTTGCTGAAAAGAGTACCATAAATCTCAGCAGGATAAAGGTAGTATACCATAATCACTCATCAAAAAAATAAGATATTAACTTATTCTATGATACACATCAATGATATGGTATTTGTCAAACAATTTATGATTTGGAAACAAAGGTGATAAAATGTAATTGAATATTTGAACCAGACATCTTGAAGGATAAAAGTAGAACTCAAGGAAAAATTACATCTATCTTTTATTTTGGCTGGGAGTTCTGTTCCCACAGCAATGTCCAAATACCTGGGCACAAATGCGGCAGCATAATAAAAATGCTTGCAGAAGGAGAGACTATCCCATATATTTTAAAACAGACAGACACAAACACACACTCCCTATACCATGTGTTCACATTACAAGGCCCATTCTGTGACTTGCTGAACCAGCTAATGGGTTACTCCATATTCAAAGTGTTTATACGAAGCCTTTTCTTTCCAATTTTCCTTGTACCGCAGGAGTTACTGATGCTGATTGAACTCAGTGGCTCAATAAACGACTTTGCAATCTCAAAAAATACACCCTCTTTGCCAGCAAGATGTTTGGAGTCATTCCAAGAGAAAGAAAAAAAAATTCTGATCAACAGAGAAGGGACCACAGTGAAACGTATGCACTCCTATTTTTACTCTGGTCATAAATCATTATCCACTCTGGCATTGATTAATTGGTCTTCCTCAAATCCTCCAGAATTCTTATGAAAATCCAGGATAAAAGACGATTACAATATTAGCAACAGATAGAAAGAGATACATTTTCAAAATGTTGTCTGGAGATAGTGCATAAACGAAAGTGTGCCGCGTGGGAAGCAGCTTTTAGTTATTTACATTTTTTAAATGATTTAGTTCTTTTTGTCAAAGTCTTCATTCACTTCCTTTCTTATCTCAGGTCCACAACCAAGTCTGAGAAAGGTGAGGGCGCCATGCTCTACGTACTGCACCTGTCAGGGTGACACCGGGGCATCCAGGACTCATTGACAATTTCTGTGTTATGATGTCTGATTCTTCAGGGTGTGTTGCTAATGATCAAGTTTTGCATTGGTAATTTAAGGTACTACCTTAAATGGATAATAAATGGGGTAAAACAGCTGTCTGAATGTCACGTACGGTCAGCCTCGTGGAGAGTAGACTTGTAATTCTCACAATAGTTTCACTTTGAGAATTAATAAGCTTTTCATTTGAGACCACTGTTCATTCACATTCTTCTTTACTTACCCACTCCTCAGTGACGGGATTTTTTCCACTTTTGTTTCTTTGTTTTAAAATAGGTTTCTCATTGCACTCCACAGTTTGTAGGTACCATCCTAAGTGATACATATTGCTTAGTAAAGAATGGCTATTACTATACATTTATAAAAGTTAAAAGTGTGGTAAGGCACAGGAAAAGAAAAAAAAATACGCTGATGGATTACATTCAAGAGTCCAGATATAGACCTGTGAACATATGAGCACTTGGAGTATGATTAAAAATGCCAGCACTTTTGTATATGGATGACTTCATATATATGGAAAATTGGCTAATTATATGGATAATAATAAATCTAGATGCCTATCTTACATGACACAAAATGTTTACATTTAGGTGGATTAAAGAGGAATGAAATGTGTATAAAAACAGATGATTGAACCTGGTGTACCCCCAAAAAAATAAAAATAAAAAATAAATAAATAAATAAATAAAAAAGAGGAATGAAAAGTAATACTGTAAATCTTATGAAAATGTATGAAACCATCCCCACTCCACCTCTAGAGTGATGAAAGCCTTCACAAGATCTCCAAAGCAAAGAACCTAAGGTAAAAATTAAATTTAACAAGAATAAAATTAAGTAGACACTTTCGATTAAGTTTAAATAGTTCTATGGTGACAGTAAACCATCTGAGTTACAAAATTTTAGAGGGTTTAAAAATAGAAAGAAAAATAAATTGGCACATTACTGTTATGCCTAAATTAAGTTTAAAGCCATTTATTCATCAATTTTCAAACAATATGTCAGGTAAATAAATCTACAAAACTGAGCTTTGTAATGAATCACAAGAAAGAGGAGCATAGTCAAAGTGTTATTAAATGTTCATGTTTTAATTAACAAATGCTCATACAGCACAAACCATGGGGCAAAGCATTGTTCTAGGTATTATTACAGACCTTAACTCTTTCACTATTGGAACAATCACATGAAACTGGTACTATTATGATGATCCCCATTTTACAAATGAAGAAAGTAGAAAGCGGGTTGTGACTCATCCTAGGTAAGACAGTGAGGAAATGCACAGACTGAGACAGGGAGCTAGGCAGTGTGGTTACAGATCTGCCCTGTCAACTGCTACCCTGAATTGCTTTCCTCAAAATTTTGATTAGAAATAGCAACTAACATTAGATTGCTCTTCCTTCTGGAAGATATTTGCCTTTTGCTTTGATTTTTTAAAACATCTCAAATATTTTAACAACAAGCATGGGAAAAGAAAGCAAATATTCTATGCAATGACAATTAAAATATTCCCAGCTCACCAATGTAGACTTGTAGTAAAAATTCTACATTTTTCTATGATTATATTTCCATTTCTAATGTTTTCTACTAATCTATAATTTAATAAAAAATAGAAAAATAATTCTTACCTTTCTCAAACTTAAAAATTAGCACTAAGAAAAATAGAATAAGGATAAAAATTTAATATGATGAAAATATACTTGGAAGAATTTGGGTCGGATGAGATGAAATTAAAAAGCGTTACGTTCTCTAAGTGTATAAAACATGAATCAGTGAGGACATAAAGGCATGCTGCAGCTTTCAGTCTCTTTGAGGGACGATTAACTAAAATGCTGTAGTATTTTAAATTATAAATATATATATGAATTACTAGTCTGGGAGACAGAGAGCCCCAGAAACTTGTAAGTGGTGTGCTATAGAAAAGACTGTTATTTCTCATAGGTCAAACGCATATCCTTTCTAAATCATAGAATCATAACATCTTGATGTTGGAAAGGTGCTTCTATAACCCGTGCTCAAAAGATCCATCCAGCTTTGTACTCCCTTATACCACACTCCTGACAAATAGGAAATCATGCTCTTCGAAGCGCTCTAGAGGTAGGGAAACCAAGAATTTCCAAGAAAAGTAGTGGAAAATGAAATTGACTAAAATTCAGGCTTCCTTGGTTCTAGTTCTGGCTGAGCCATTAAAGAGCAGAGCAGCAAACCATTTGACCTTGTTATGTCTACACTTCCTCATATGGAAAATTTAAAAAAAAAGAACATTAAATATGTTCATTCTATGATTGTAGTTTTTGGATAGATTTTCATTATAAAAGTCTTTATATAGTCAACCAAAATTGGTCTCAGGTAATTGTTGCAAAAATTTAGAGATAACCCTTCAAGAAGTAATAGTTCTTTGTTCTGGATATTTGTTGCTTCATGACAAACTTCTGCAAATCTTAGTGGCTGCAAACAACGAGATATATTTTGATCATGGATTTGCTAATGGGTCAGAGCTTGGAAGTCACTGGCTTGTCTCTGCTCTACTCAGCTTTAGCTGGGGTGGTCCAAAGGCTGGTGGTTGAAGTATTGTTCACTGAGATGTCTAGTGGTTGATGATGGCTCTTGACTTGGACCTTAGCTTGTGCCAGTGGCCAAAACACTTACACGTGGCTTCTCCATGTGACCTGAGCTTTCTTCCTAACGAAATAGTGGCTAGGTCCTGAGAAGGATTGTCCAGCTAGACAACCAGGTAAGTTCTATCATCTTGGATGACTTACAACCTAGATGTGGAAGGTCATTCAGTGTCACTTCTTCATCAGTCTATTCATGAGAAGCAAGTCATTAAATTTCCACTTTAAGAGGGGAAGGAATCAAACTCCACTTTTGCGTGAGAGATGTCAGTCTTCTATGTTAAGCCTTTAAAATATTTGAATATTAATATCCTGTTCCCTTATATTTTAGCATTTCTTTGCTAAATGTGTTATTCAGTTTCATTAAACTTTTCCATCAGACTGCATTTTAGGTTCCCAAGACCATCTTTTTGACTTGATTTTAAATAAAAAATCCTTTTCATTGGCCGTGTTGAATGAGAATGCTTTTCTTAAAATTGGAAGCAGTAGTTCTCAAAATATGATTCTGAGATCCCCTGGGGGTTTCTGAGATTACTGGGGGCTCTGTAAAGTTAAAACTACTTTCTTAATAATACTAAGGCATTATTTTTCTTTATCACTCATTTTTCTCAAGAATATACAGTGGAGTTTTCCAGTCCTACACAAGAAGTGATTTCACTGTTGAAGTATACTTTAAAAAAAAAGGTAAAATTATGACTCTCCTTTGGATATGAAATGATCGTGCAATTAAGCTTTATTCTACTCATTAACTGAGAGAACCAGGCACATAAGGGAACCGATTTAAAGAAAAAGTCAAAAAAGCCCACATTTATAAGAGTAAAAGAACGTTATAATGAATTGCTGATGGAGGCAAACCCTTTTTCCACAGAGTTCAAGGGAAGACATTTGAACCTCTACCAGCAAAGACAACATTTGTACATCTTTCAGCTCCCTACAGAACGGTAACTAGTTTTCACAGAATTCAAATCTGAGAAGGTGGACAGGTGTGTTATAGACAATGCATTTTTTTTTTCTGTGTCACAACAGATTGAATGCAAAAGTGGATGTTAGACTCTGATTACCGTTCATGAAGCCAAACATTAAAGAATTTTGTAAAAATGTAAAAGAGAGTACCTCTTCTCACTACTTCTTTTTTGCTTTGAAAATATATTTTCATAAAATATATTAAGTAATAAGGATTTATTGTTATTTTTAGTGAATTCCCTAACATTTGTTTTTCTCAGTTTTAATTTCTAATACTGTAGATATACTGTAAATATTGATAAATATAACCCACATAAAAGACCCAAAAAATATTAAAAATATAAAGGATCCTCAGAACAAAAAGTAGAGAATCACTTCTTTAAGATCTTTGGTTGTGAAGGGGATCAGAAAATGCCACCCCAAAATACATCACTGTGTATAAGGATTATTTTGAGTTGCAGGCTTTTGGGAATCAATAGATTCAGGAAGAGTTCCTGGCCCTCCTGTATTTGCTAAAAGCAGAGCAGAGTCCACATTTTCCTCTGTGAAGGTTTTCCTCCCCTAATTCCTCACTTCCCCAACCCCAAACCCAGAAGAGGACAGTCAACACCAAGAGAAGTTTGCAAAACAGACCTTACTGGAATAACCCTTATCTTCCTTTTCCCAGACACTTTCCCAGAATTTGTTTTTTCTTGAAGCCCAAATCCCCTTTCCTTTATTGGACTGGTATATAAGCTCCCAAGTCTAGCCACTGTCGACTTAAAAAAAAATGCAGAAATTGAGGGTTGCAAGTTAAGTTTTATTTGGGGAAAAATGAGGACTGCAGCCCAGGAGACAGCACGCCAGATAGCTCTGGGAACCTGCTCCGACAAGGCAGGAGGGAAGGTCAGTATATATGTGATTTTGGTGAAGAGGGAGTACATGCAATCGAGCACATATTTTTTTGCAGAAGGCTTCTGCTAGTCACGAGGAGCAGTTGTCACCATGAAGGATTTAATGTTTCTTTTAGATTTGAAGATATACAAGAATGGAGCTCATAAGATCGTCTCCTGAAAATACTCAACTATCTGAAGACCTGTTCTGCCAGTTTTTCCCAGAGCACAGAGTGCCTCATTTTAGCTCTCCACCCTGACCTCCTTTCAGGGGGGTGTTGAAAATCAGCACTGCTGCAGCACTTGATTAAATCCTTGTAGAGGTAGATGGCAAGTGCCAATGGTTACTGACAATTTGTAGTTGATGCCACTTCTTTGAGTTTTACTTCTTTTCTATGAACTCCTGTGTTGTAAAATATTAATAAAAATTGTATGTCTTTTCTCTTGTTAATGTCTTTTGTTAATTTAACAGGCATAACAGACACTGACCCTAAAAGGGTAAAAGGAAAGTTTTTCCTCCCTGATAGTTCATTGTTTTCTTTATTCTTTTTCATAGTAAATTCATGGACAGTTGAACTCCAGACACATTGTATGTCCAGTTTTCTCTGGATGTACCCATCTAGCAATTCTGTCAAAAATGTAGAAATAGTCTGACTTCTTAGGAAATTGATATAGGTTCTCAATGAGTACCATGTACTTCATTAAGTGCTTACACATCTTTCATTCAACATCTCTTTTAATAATCTCTCAAGATTGACAACAAGATTCATTGCACTATACCTGGAAGAATCCAATTAGAGGCTCTTTAAAGAAAAATGGAACTGCATTTTTTTCATCTCCAGTCTTTTGGCCCCTCTTTCATTTTCTGCTTCTTTTATCAATTTACCACTAGTGGTCCAATTCTCTTCCCTGATTTCAGTTAATTTCTACATTTAAAAAAAAAATAGTTTTCTCTATTGTCAAAGATTATCATCAAGTACTCACAGGTTTAGTGTATAATTTGGTTTACTTTAGGCATGGCACTTCAATTTTTTCTGCACTTTCTTTGGCTTACTGAGGTTTCCATCCCCATCTTCCTGATGCTTTTAGATCTGGACCATTACTCTCTCTATCATTTCCTGCCTCTCATTTTGTAAGTTCTGTGGACCATTCCTTAAACCCCTAGAAGAGTGTTCTTTGAAGTATGATCCAATTATCACCCATATCAGAATCTTTTGCTTGCTAAAAAATACACATTTCTAGACAGCAACACATTTTTACTGTATCAGAATTCCTGGTTTGAGGTGAATTTCTGTCATTTGTAACCAAAGAATTTTTCACTGGCATTCTTGTAATATTAAACCTTTTAGGAGTTTTAGC
The DNA here is from genome assembly GCF_030028045.1 of Hippopotamus amphibius kiboko. Classification (NCBI taxonomy): domain Eukaryota; kingdom Metazoa; phylum Chordata; class Mammalia; order Artiodactyla; family Hippopotamidae; genus Hippopotamus; species Hippopotamus amphibius. Next base: position 86,899,932 of record NC_080195.1, on the reverse strand, counting down.
TCTCTTACTCATTTAGTCTTCATAAAACCTTATTAGCCCTATTTTATGGTTGAGGACGCAGAAGAACTACCTCAAGGTCACATAGCTAGTAATTGTCAGAGCTGGGAATCAAATCAGAGCCTCGTTTATTTGTTTTTCTCCCTCCTAATGTCTCATAGGCTGAGTAAACACCTGAGGGGTACTGGGAGGGGCTTGGTGACAAAAAATCATTCTCCTTGGCCCTGCCTCCCGGTCTGAAAGGCTCAGCATTCTGCAGTTCTTTCAGTTCAAGGCAGCTGTTTAAATGCAAATTATATCTGAAAGGGTGTCACATTAATAGCTGCTACCAGCTATTAACTCCTAAGCACAAATCAGTGTTCTTGTTCTCTAGCCTAGACAGTTCTCTTAAAGAATGTAATGTTTGTAGGACAGTTCTGAACTGAGAGTGAAGGGAAGAGTCAAGGTTGGGAGCAGAAGGACGCTGTCACGGTGGGGGACTTGGACAAATGACAGACCTCAAGTGCTGGGGGGTGGGCAGCCCACGACGGGTGAGGGGAGGACTAGGGTGGGACACAAGCTCCAAGGATTTTAGAAGGGGTGATAAAAGCCAAGATTACCTGCTTTCCACTTTCGCATAGAACCTTTTCAAATTATGGCACCCATTTGGATCTTGCTTCAGTCTCTATGATAAAACACAGGAAATTACCCCCGAATGCGTCGTGTGTGTTAAAGATGAAAAATTAATCCAAGACTGCCAACCCTAATTCACATAAGGTCCCAGCATGAGCTCACATTCAATAATCATTAACATCTTTAACCTATTCTTCAATTTCTTTAATGAATAAATGTCTCTTATTTCCTTAGAATGTAGGACGACTGGACTGCTCTTCTTCAGTGTCGTATATATACACACAATGTAAAATATGACCTTAAAGTGATTAAATCGTGTAGTAAACATTACCACGTTGCTTTGTTGTCAGAATCATAACTAATGGAATGATGTCGGAAAGGTATTGCAGAAACAGCTGTAGATTTATCATTTTTCCCGTGAATTACTTATAGAAGGAGATTTCACGAACCAATAAAGTAATTCTGAAGCTGCATAAATTACTAAGTTACTTGTTAAGTTAAAAAATAAGTGACAGAGCTGTTTGTGTCATTGTGGCTAGTGTCAGTGCCCAATACATTTGTTATAAAATGTTCCAGGATTTAAAAAAAATGGTCATCATTTAGGCTTGGATTAACAATAGAAAGCAGGAGCTTTTCCTGAAGCTCTAGGTGAACAATGGCACTTGAAAATGAAACACTGGCAAATTGCCCATCTCCTGTGGGAAAAGGAGGAAGGAGGCGGCAGCATCTTTGTAAGGAATCACACTAGAGAAGGCAGGCTTCTTCCTGGGGCATTAACAACATCTCAACAGGACTCAGAGATTTTTGTCAAGAGCCACAATTTACACAATAATTACACTCATTGGAGCAAATACTGATCCCAAATTGCCTCCTACTTCTCCTCCTCTCCCCAAATGGAATGTTTTGTCCATGTACCCAAGTTGTTTCAGGGGATTAGTTTATTCATGTATTCATTTAACAAATACTAGCTATTGTGTGTGTGTTTTATTTTTCTATGCAATCCGTTCATAGAGAAGACATCCTTTTCCTTTCTCTCAATGTACTAAAAGAAAAAAAAAAAGGAATATGTTTTGGAAGCTCCTGGCATACCTAAGGCATGACTCTCTTACAAGCCTAAGGAAAACAGATATGTTTAAAAGTGTGTCTAGGCACGCTAATCATAATTTATTAAGAAACACAAAACCAAAGGTCATGAAAGACAACCTGGATTTATGTGGAAACGGCAAAGATTATATTGTGCATGTTACAAGGCAAAGGTAGTTTTTCCAGACTATTAGTTACTGATTTTTCAAGGACAAATGCAAAGCTCTCATTTTTCCAGATGAACAGCTTGAGGAAGAGAGATGCCTTTGCGGTGGCCTGTGCTCCCGTGCTTACTGCTGTTCATGAAACATTCACCTATGTCTGCTTGTCTTGACAACATGGGAATTCACTGAACCGATGATCAGACTCTGTCTTCATGGTGCCATGAAAGAGAAGGGTAATTTTTAGTCACCGCAGCTCAAGCTATTGATGTCCAAGCTCATTATGCATTATTAACTTCTTTATGGTGCTGGGACACCAAAGAGAGAGCCTGTTAAGAAGCAGAGAGCGCGAAACAGGATCAGTGGGATATTGTAATCAGGTGGAGGAGCAACCAAAGTGCCTGGGAAAAGACCTCCAGATGGTGATGAAAAAAAGATGACCTCCAGTGGTGATGCTACACAAACTCCTGGAGGGGAGCCTGGTGACCACACGCTGGGAAGGGAGCCTGAAGAAGAAGAAAGAGCAGCCGATTTTTCCTTCTAGGGAGAGATCACGGCAAAAGCCTCCTTGGGGATAAAGCACAAACCCTTCGAGCAAAATTTGTTGATTATCTGCGGATTGCCATCACTCGTACACACCCCCCACTCCTGACCAGCGAGAATTAGGTGCTGCACATATGCATGAAAATATACTTGCCTATTGAGTAGAGGACTGCCGGTGCCTCTATCTGATACAGCCCAGATCTGCTGTTTCTTCAAAGCTATAAAGAAGCAGACCCAATTCTTGTTCCAGAAATTCTCATTTACAGGCAAATTGAACGTTTTGATAGGAGGTCTTTTCACTACTGCTGGTGGGAAAAACACCAATGATATATTTATTAACTTTTTTTAATGCACTCTTAAATTTCTTTTCTCATGCAGTTGTGAGAATCAAATAAATTAATATTTGTTTTAATATTTAAAATCCTGTACAAATGTGAAGTATATTTGTTATCCTCCTGTTGACATTGAAATTCATGCATTAGGTAATTGATTAAAAATCCACTATGAAATGATGAGGCAACCGCTTAACATTGGATCCTACCACTACCCTCCAGATTTCCATCCTTGTTTCCATCCATATTCTGTTCCCCAGAACTATGAAACAAGATTATCATTTTTAGAGTGACATTAAGAAGACAATATGTAATGGTCAAAATTATTTGCATTGCCTCAACTTAAATAGTAAATAGTGACTTAGGCCATCTATGGACATGATACCAATATTCTACTTGAAACTATATATAATGTTATTTTGCGAACTGAAGTGCTAAGGTAACTGAGCTTATTCAATCATAAACATACAATCATATGCAAATGTATAAATAAAAACAAACTCAGACATAAATATATACATTTCAATAGGAGACAAGTGTCAAATGACAAAAATAGAACCATTTAGTAATGAGTTAGATGTCCTGTATTCAAGGTAAAAGAATCCATGCACTAGGGGAGTAGAGTGCTTTACAAGCAGTGGAGCACTGTTCCCAAAGGATTTAGGGCAAGAGTTTTAAAGAGCATTAGAAGCGCCAATACTCAAACAGGGCATGACTGGTAAGGAGGCCAGGGATTTCTGTATAAGGTGAGCAGGTCCTATCTTCTAGGATAAGGTAAGCTAGCCAAAGCTGAGTTGGAGGATTGTAATTGGTGCACGTTAGGTTTCCTTGTGAGGTATTTCCCCTGAAGGCCAGCTGATTTAGGTTTTGATTCATGACTTGGGCTGGGCCACTGGGGCAGCCTCCATTTTTTGGGTCCCACCTGATGGAAGAAATACCGAGGCATGTAACTGAGAAAACCAGGAGCTTAGATAGTAAGAATGTGTCTCTGTAATGTGTACAATGACACAAAAAGACAGTCCCTTGATCTGGTAAACCTAACCAGTCATATAATTTGATCTGAGCTTGAATGATCGCATTACTTACTCAAAAAAAAAAGCCAGAATGAATCCTGAGGTCAAAAAATGATCTAAATTTCTGCAAACTAGACTAGTCTATGTTGTCCCCACAATGTACACATTGTGATCCCACAAAGAAGAGACTGAGAAAGTGTGTGTAGGGGGGGAAGGGGGGTGTTTGTATTTCTAGAAGTGGGGAAATGGTGGAGGGGAACGTTTGATAGGAGTCATTTTGTCCATGACATTGTCTAATATTTTCTGGGAAAATACAACACGGAAGGGATGAGAGGTGTGAAACTCCATAGTGTGTTTTGGAGAGTAGGACCACCCTGATTGGGTCAGACCCTTAGCTGTGAGTGTTGTAATGACGTGAGAGAGGAAGAAAGAGTAATGCTTTACCTGGTTGGAGAGGTAGGCGGGGGCATTTCATCACCCTGCAAGCAAACCTTATGTTTCCATCCTCACATGATCTCCTTTAATATGTGTCTGATGCACAACTACAGCTATTTAGTTGTTCATTTATTGAGGGCAGAGCTTTTCTTACTCATCTCCAAACCTCTGCCCTTAGCAGGGTACCTGGAAAAACCTGACACTCAGGAAATATGGGAAGTAAGAGGGGGTGAGAGAAAGGAAAGAATCACAAACTCTGAGACCAGCATTTGACCAGCCAAGGGAGTCTGACTCTCTCAACCAGGATCCCTGAGATTCTTCTCCATCTCCACCATCAAGGCAGTGGCTCTGTGGCCAAAGGCGGAGGCATCTGAAGATGCATCACATGAGTGGATAGAGGATTAGCTGATGTCATGCGTGGCTGTTTAAGGTTAACTCACAGAGTACACCCCATCTGGAAAGGTGAGGGCACGTTTACCTAACTCAATGGCCCTACATCTCTAACCTCCTGCCATCTCTAGCATTCCACAACTACGTCCAATTGTACATTTGTCAGAGGCAGACAGCATTATTGATGCCTGATGATATCATTAACAACAGAACTCTCATTAGAGCAAGGTGCTAAAAATGAAATGCACTATTCCTTAATAACCAGTAAAAGAATCTGAAATGGGCTTAATTTAATTTCGCTGCAAGGAATTGTAGGACTGTATAGCGAGCTGTGAAAAATCTGCCTCAGATCACTGCAGAAAGTGCTGTGTATTCAAGGAGGAGAGAAGAGCACATTTCAGTCCTTTCAGTGGCTGTAGATTCCTGTGGTCATTAGCACAACTTTATAAATCCACCAGCTTAGAATTAGAGAAGGCGAGAAGGTCACAGGCTGAAATGTCTCAGAACACAGCCGATCAGAGACATTTCAGAAATGGTTTTGTAATTTCTCCTTGAACTCTTGTGCTTTTTGCATTAGACTATTTACATTTTGACACACACATCGTGTCAGTCAAGTAAGAGAAGATAGACATCGAGTGCTCCAGGGCCCTAAATACCATTTAAGAGGGAGCCACCAGCTGTGGCAGGGAAAATGTGAGGGAAGAATACAATCTTTGTAAAGAACCCTTTGAAACATAAAAGAAAAATTACAGTGTGCTCTGCAGCTTGATTGTCTCCTGTACAAAGGCAACTGACACTGACTAGAATCTGTAGCCTTGCAGCCCACGTGCCTTCCAGAGGATCTAAATTACTCAGGCTTGAAATGAGAAAACTTGAAGCCTTGTCTTGTATGTAGACACATGCAGGCATTTGGTTGTTTTCAATCAAACTTCGATATGAAGTATCCCTCCGTCTCCTCTCCCCCTACTCTCCTAAAACAAAAACAAAATCAAAACCTGACATGAAAAATGTTGCCTTGTTTCCTGTCGAATGGTGTCAGTTGAAAACTGTATCAGAACCTTCATAAATAAATAGGTACTAGTCTGTTCCTGATGATCGTAATACTATTATAGTGTCATTTCTAAGCTAGTCAGTGGAACTTACCATCCTTTTCTAGACTACCACCAATTCTGAATTGGGGCCTCGATAGAATTAAGTGCCGCTAGCTAAAGACTCCTTGAGGATCTGACCATTCCCTTGAGAGAAATACATCCACTCCATCCTGCTTAATGCTGATTGCAAGCATCTCCTAAGAAATAAGATGCAACCGTTGATTTTGACTTAGCGCACAACCTTTATAGGATGAGAGCTAATTTGTACTATCAGATCCTGTATTCCATCTATTGCTTCACTGACTAAATAGATTAACCTAGGTAAGTCTTACACGTTATTTATTTACTTATTTTCTGTCAGAGGCTCAGTACCGATGTCTGAATTAGAGATACTGTGGATGCTTTCATAGAAAAGTATGGGAAGCAGGTGACCAGCATTGATGAAGTGCCTGCACAGAGATCCAAGGCATCACGTTGTTGGCAGTGTTCTCAGATTTCAGTGTGCATGAGGTCCCCTGGGTGGTTGTTAAAAATGCAGATGCTAATGCCTTGTTCCATATCTGCAGAATCAGTCTCAGGAGGTGTGTCTGAAGCTATATCGTGAAGAGCATCATAGATAATGTAGGTGAACCTGGGATCTATATTTTGAAAATACTGTTTATCATCTGTTAGAGTCCACTAGAATGGAATAGTGAAAAAGGTACTGGATTTAGAAAAAAATTATCTTGATTGCAATCTTCGTTTCTTGGTTTGCTAACTGTGCTCTTGCCCTATGAAATTAGCATCTCTAAGCATTCATTCTGTAATCACTAAAAACAAGGAGGGGCTGAGATAGTATGTGTGTATCCTTCCATCTAGCATAACCCAACTCATTGTTTTGCTTCGTTTGTTTGTTTTTGACCACGCTGTGTGGCATACAGGGATCTTAGTTCCCTGAGCAGGGATGGAACCTGTGCCCCCTGCATTGGGAGCATGGAGTCTTAACCACTGGACCACCAGGGAAGTCCCCGAACTCATTTTTAATGCTGTGTTTTAAAGGAATTTTAGTTTATTTATTTACTGGCTTTAGAAAAAAGAAATTTTGACTAGGTTAGTATTGAGAAAATGTTCATTGAAATAATAATGTTCACCTACAATGCTTTTTGAAATACTGCAATTCTGAAGTAGAAATACATGAAAGTAGCTCCATTTTTACTTACATAGATTTGAAGTAGATCAACAGCTGCGATTTGGTGCATAGCCAAGAACAGGTCCTAGTACTAGTGAAACAAACAAACAAACAAAAGACAACAAACCACCTTAGGCCTCAGAAAGCATGGCATGGCCAAAGAAACAAAACAAAACTCAGGGCTTGGTAACCACATACACGTGGTTGAGGTGTAGGCCCTGTTCTAGAACTCAGATCTTGCTAATTTATACCATCAACCCTCAACCTCTAAGTTAAATGTCAAAAGAGAAAGAAATTTACAAAAATGTGCTCTTCCCTTCCAAAATTACACTCTGTAAACTATTCTAAAATAATATTAGCTCTGGAGCTAATAGTTTATTTTATTTCCTTACTGTGAAGAAATTATTATTATGTATTTAGCTATTACGGTTGTTGCCAGGGTGATTGTCACGCACATTGCATTTCAAGGAGGAACTAAGCTTCTTGAAAGCTTCCCATTTGCAGACACTCCTCACTCCCCCATCACTTAAAACAAAAAGAACATTCTGGTGAAAATCACTTGTGTGCTAGATCTACTCCTGTCTATAGCAGAAGATTTAATCATACGGTTGGAATTTTATGTACTAACCTTGCAAAAGTGGCTTTATGTATGCAACTTGGCAAGGGTGGAAATAGGAATAAGGGGAAGACATCAGAATAATTTACGATTTTCCAAAAGCTTATTGATTTAAAAAAATCCTTTGCTTCTATAATATTGTTCTAGTCTTTATTTCTAATTAGATCTTATCAAAAGTTAATACAAACCAAGACCGATGACATTGTCTTCAGAATCGGAGGAGGACAAAATGAGGCATTTGGCAATTCATCTGTGAATCCTTTTTGCACCTGCATAATTCCTTTCTGAGTTATGTACTTGGAAGCCTAATGCCATGCCTCAAGGGTAGATCAAGGTGTGCCCTGGCAGCAACCGTCTAAGTAAATTTCCCAGCACCTGCAAATATTGTTAGTCGAATTTAGACAGCTGAGGTAGGCAAATCCTTTTTTCCTTCTTTTTTTTTTTTCATGTGGTTCCAATCACAATTACGGGTAACTAGATGATGTTTGACATTAATAAATGCAAATTTAGTTCTAGGTCAGGTTAGTTTTTACAACATTGAAGAGGGGGAATGATATTCTCTTTAACTAGTGATTAAAATTTATTGTAATTACCAAAGGAAAAAAAAATGACTGGGTTAAACATAGTAATGATATAGTGTATAAAAAAGAATTAAATACTAAAATGCATTTATAAATCTCTGACTAACACTGCTAAGACTTTCAAGTTGGGGATGAGACCAAAGTGAGGAGACCAGAAGCAGAATCTGCAGGAAACAGAAGATTGGAAACCTGTATTTGTTTCTCTGGCATGGTGAGGATGAGCCCTGAGTAAAAATGCAGTTTTACAGGAGGTTGGATGAAAACAAACCACTGTAAGGGACAGAGCAAAATTTTCTAAGGCTCCACACAAAGCCGTCAGACTACACCACTATAGCACTCTATCTTGTCACTTTAACTCCAGAAATCTTAAAGGAATAAACTTCGAAGATACAGTGTTACAGAATAGAGCATGGCCAGTCTGTAGAAATGTCTTTCCGTTGTGTGCATGCATGAGGCATATTTTCTATTTGCCCCACCAGACCCACTTCTCTTCTCCCCCAACTCCTGCCTCCCCTTTGTGTCCTGTGAGGCTGTCCCAGTTTATAAACACTCTGGTCCTCTGTACTGAGACGAGTTGCTATGTCCCCAGATTTGCACCACTGCCCTGCTTGCTCTCTGGCTGATGCAGCCTTAGCAAGAGCTAACATTGTTTTGAAGATTGTGGAGCTAGATCTTTCCTGCCACTTCCAGCTGAGAGTGCCTCTGCTTTGGTGGTTCCTTCAGATCGTTCACAGGCATGATCCCACAGAACCGTGGCTCAGGCTTCATACTCTTTTTCCTTGCACCCTGCAGCTTCCTCATTGCTGCTGAGTGAGAAACACCCCAGGACCACGCAGTGCCCGTGCATGACACAATTCGGAAGATCAGAGGAGTTGACGATTCATAGGGCCACTAACAGCCAGTGGGACCCCCTCAAACTCTTGACAGACATCACAGTTTCATACCAGTTTTCTGAAGACCTTTTGTGACACCAAGACATTTGTTTGCTGTGTAGGTGGGGCCAACTCAGTAAAAAAAAAAACTTTTTTTATATTTTCTCTCCTTTTGTTTCTTCGCTCCCCTTTCCCTCAGTTCGGCTTCCCCAAGATCGTACTCCCAGGCAGTATGTTAGCTTAGGCTCTGTTTAAAATAACCTTGGCTTCTGGTTTGGGACAGTGGGAGATATGGCACAATATAGGTAGTGCAGAAGAAAGTAAGTTCAGCATTTTTGTTTTCCTGTCTTCATTCTTGCTAATTCCACTCCGGTCCTCTCCTCCAGGTATTCTCTCGGGGTTCCAGCATCTGCTCCCTCTTCTGGCTCCTTCAGGCCCATGGGAGACAGTGACTTCAAGGTACTACGCCATCTCCTTTGTTTTCTCTTAACCCTGCCCACACCGTTGTAATTAGCCTATTTATAGTGTCTTCAATTATCCTGCGGATTTGTTCAACATCTTCCTTGGAAAGTTTGCAACAGATTCAGAGAATAAACCTCATAAGTAAAGCTGAAAATTGATATGTGGATAATCTTAGAATAGGAACAATGGCGTCTACGGCCACACCACCCTGAATGCGCCCAATCTTGTCTGATCTTGGCAGCTAAGTAGGATCGGGCCTGGTTAATACTTGGATGGGAACAATGGAGAAGGTCTGCCAAGTTTATAGAAGGTTATAGGTGAAAAAAAGGATTTGGCAAACCTGGTATAGGGGTTAAACTACATCATTGCTAAATCTTCCATGATCATTGTTCCGTGAACAACATAGTTAATGTTAATCACGTCTAATGAATGAAATAATAGAGGGCAAAAGTTTTAGTTGTTCTTCTTATTTTGAGTTATGTTGGTCAATGATACAAAGTAAGTGGGAAATGTGCCCCGATATACTAATTAGTAAAACAGAAACCACTCAGCTTAGAATCAGAAGAGTTGAGATAGAAGCATCATTGAGATACTGATTAACTATGTGACACTGAACAAGTCATCTTCCTGTCCTGTGTCTTAGTGCCCTAATCAACAAAATGAGGATGAAAATGTCATGCTTCTTGGATCATATGATTATTATTAAGATTAAAAAAGATGAAGTGTCTGTAAGCATATTGTCTTGCTGGAGTATTAGTGATGTTATAAGTATAGATGTAAATATTTGTCTTCCATGGAAATAGTCTAGTAAGCACGAAGGATTGCACCCTAAAATTAGGAAACTGAAAACTTTGGAAAACATAGGACATGTCTGTTTCTTTGGGAAGAGAATAAGCTCTGTGCTTGTGCATGGTGAAATTCACATTTTGATAGCAATTTATAAATCTTTGCCTAAATAATGCATACTTAGATGCAATGCATCGTATAACTTTTTAAAAAGCCCATTTTCATATTATTTCCAACAAAAAATTCATTTTTCTGACTATAACCTTACAAAAAGGTGTTTCTCTAGTCAGTAGATCTGAATATTGCTTTCTGTCCTTCTTTATCATTTTTTCAGCATAGTGGGAAAAAAATGTCACCTTTCCAAAACAAACAAAATGTGTACACTCTAGGAAGACAGCCATAAGCATAGACCAAGCCCCAAGCAAACTCTGGTGCAAAGGTAAGGCTTAGAGCCAAGTCCGCTGGCTCTATAGGTTTTGCCTCATTCTATGGATAAACCTCAGCTGCTCTGAACCTTGGCTACTTTGCACAGATTCTGCCTGAAATTGCAGTATATATTACCACAGGCATTCGATTTACTCTTATTTCTGAGACTGATTCAGGCAGAGCATTTATCAACTGTTCCTGCTTCCTTTGGTTCACATGTTGAAGTTTTGCTGACATTCACTGTAGAATTGAAATCAGATTCAATAACCCATCAATTTTCAGCATAGAAAAGCAAGCACATTTCAGCTGTGTCACTGCATCAGCAGTAAACATATTTAATAATATCAATTACTGACTTCAACACTTTCATGATCTGGAAAAACATACAGCCTCTTAGAGATAGTCTTTTGCAACTGAGAGGAAAATGCATTTATTATAGAGTATGGTGCAAACATTTTCAGTGGGTACTAACTACGTAGCTACAGGAATAGCATAATCTTTTGTGATTATTTTGGGGAATAGAAATCTAGGCTGAGATGCTAAATAAATCATCTAATTCCTTCAGATACGGTTCTTTAAGAAATCATTGGATTCCCTTAAAGGAGCTGTATTTAAATATTCCAGAGAGGCAAATTAAGTTGACTTTTTTAACTGGTAGGAAATTCCACATTGACTCTTGGAAATGACATATAGTTGAATCAACAGAGATGAATAGGTGGGTTGTTGTTATAATCATCATACTTTTGTTAGTTGCTCTATATGTTTTCTCATTTTATTATATCAAAAGTCATATGAAGTAGATATTAGCATACCCAATTTTTAGAAGAGAAAACAAATACTCAGAGATGGTAAATAATTCAAACCAGAAGCTTGTAAATGAGAGAGACAGATTTCAATCCTTTTTCTACTAATTTAAGTTCTTTCAAAGATGTTTTGCTGAAGGAAACTACAAGCAAGACGAAAAGACAACCCTCAGAATGGGAGAAAATATTTGCAAACGTATCAACAGAGAAGGGATTAATCTCCAAAATATATAAACTGTTCATCCAGCTCAATATAAAAAAAACAAACAACCCAATCAAAAAAATGGGCAGAAGACCTAAATAGGCATTTCTCCAAAGAAGACATACAGATGGCCAAGAGGCACATGAAAAGCTGCTCCACATCACTAATTATTAGAGAAATGCAAATCAAAACTACAATGATGTATCACCTCACACAGGTTAGAATGGACAGCATCAGAAAATCTACAAACAGTAAATGCTGGAGAGGGTGTGGAGAAAAGGGAATTCTCTTGCACTGTTGGTGGGAATGTAAATTGATATAGCCACTATAGAGAACAGTATGGAGGTTCCTTGCAAAACTAAAAATAGAACTACCATATGACCCAGCAATCCCACTACTGGGCATATACCCAGAGAGCACCACAATCCAAAAAGACACATGCACTCCAATGTTCATTGCAGCACTATTGACAATAGCCAGGACATGGAAGCAACCTAAATGCTCATCAACAGATGAATGGATAAAAAAGATATGGTACATATATACAATGGAATATTACTAAGCTGTAAAAAGGAACAAAATTGGGACTTTGTAGAGACATGGATGGACCTTGAGACTGTCATACAGAGTGAAGTAAATCAGAAAGAGAAAAACAAATATCTTATAGTAACACGTATATGCAGAATATAGAAAAATGGTACAGATGAACCAGTTTGCAAGGCAGAAATAGAGACACAGATGTAGAGAACAAACATATGGACACCAAGTGGGGAAAACGGGGAGGGTTGGGGGGGAATAAATTGGGAGATTGTAATACCAAATTGTACACTCTAAATATATGCAGTTTATTGTCTCTTAACTGTATCTCAATAAAAGTTCTTAAAAAAAAAAAGAATAGACTAATGATCTAAGAAAACATTCTTTTAACAGATGTGTATAACAAAATTAAGGTTTATTTTCACATAAGTACACTATGGATATTAAATCTTAATTTTATATAAAAAAGATGTTATTTATTTTGTTTAAGAAGGTGTTAGAGATTGATTTCTTTAAAATCTTGATTTCTAAGATTATAAGCAATATTCTTTTATAGAAGTAAAAATTTCTCCACTGCTTTCCTTGTGGCCTTGCACATAGTATGCTACTCTATGGAAGATACTGTCTTTGTGATGTTTTCCTGTAGATCATAAGAAAAAAAAGTGGCTAGCCACAGTTTTTTGTAGGATCTAATGTGCTTAGCTGAGGGCTATACTGTAAATGTTTCATCTTATGGAGGCAATACTCAAGTGAGAACTTCAAAACTTAAGAAAGATTAAAAAAAATAGGAGTTTTCAAAAGAATGAGGCTGGGGGTCCTAATTTTGGAAATATTCACCCAGCTGAAGGAGGAAAGACAGACACCCCTGTTCCGTCTTCCCTACCACCTCCTTCTAACTTGGTTTATGGAAATGTGCTCCCATTAACTGAATAAACCCATTGGCACTGTTGCATGATGGCGTCCTTAGGTTCTCACAGCCAAAAGTGTTATGGGTCAGTTAAATATCCCTAGATGAGGAAGACACATACATGGGACTACTCCTCAGGGTCCATAGAACTGAAATAGAAGCTGGTTTGTTCAACTTCAGCTGGAAAAGTGGTCAAGAAAAGCCTTCATTTACTAATGTCAGAGAGACATGAAAAGCAATGAGGAATTCTAGCACAATGCAGAGATGAGCGGTTAGAGGCCGGACTCCTGGGCTCTTGGAATCTGTCAAGCTCTATCATGGGAAAAGGATCCACCCACCTAGAGAGGAGAATGGGACTAGAGGGAGGAGGTGAGCCAGTTCTTCACCTTGACATGACCGGAGAAGGTGGCATCAAGCTTAGAGGGCAAATTCCATGTGGATGGCCACAAGAATGGCCGTCCTGGGGGCATCTTTCGTAGACCATGAGAGCAGGAATTTCTCCCACACATAAGGCGATGTGGAAGCAACAGCACCAGGACAGAGGATTAGCACAAAGCCAGTGTGCCTGACTCCCCCTGCGTTTGCAGAGTTGCTGATTTATCTTTCTATGCAGGATGAGGTTTGCAGTTCCTCTCATACTTTTTGCTTTTCATTTTGTCCTCATTCTTTACATGTATTATCAACTAATGTAATCTTCAACCAATGATATGAGGAAAGACATTAAATGATGTCAAAGTAGTGTTTCAAACCCAGGCAGTCTGACTCCAGAATATGAACTTGATCATTTATCCATGTTTCTAGATTCTACCTATTAGTTAGAACAATTTTATATAAAGAAACTTCACGGGATAGTATGGGAAATCTTGGTGCAGAAGAACTAAAGCTAATAAAGATAGATTTATGCTGTAGCTTCTCCATTCTGGAGAATCCTAAGGACTATAGCTTCCTTGTATGAAGACCAATAAGGATTTATCAATATCTTTCCAGTGTGGTACACAGTACCCTGAAGAAAGATCAAGAAATGTTGAAAAGACCCTGAAAAATGCAGGCAGAAGGAAGAGGGGCAGAGAACAGCTAGGGAGAGGCAACACATCTGATGGCCATCTGAAAAGGACCCAAAAGGGACTGAACTTTTTCTGGTTAGAGGAAGAAAAGGAAGATTTGGTTTCATATCCTAGACTTTATTTTTGTTCACAAGTTAATAAGGTTGATTTCTTTCTATTAATGGACAGTATTTCCTGCTCTTCCAGGCAATTCAGCCACAATAAAGGAGTTGCATTTATTAATTAGTGTAATTATTGTAAAGTATTTGCTTCTGCAATCTGTCTCGCTCAATGGACCATGAGTTCCTCCAGGGCCATTCCATGTTCATTTCATCCCTGTTTCCTGCACTCAGCTCACACGGCTGTTCAAGAAAAAAGGAAACCATAAACAAAATGAAAAGACAACCTATGGAATGGGAGAAAACATTTGCAAATCATGCAATTGGCAAGGGCTTAATTTCCAAAATATACAAACAGGTCATACAACTCAGTATAAAAACAAAACAAACCAAACAGCCCAATCAAAAAATGGGCAAAAGACCTAAACAGACATTTCTGCAAAAAAGAAATACAGGTGGCCAACAGGCACATGAAAAATGCTTAACATCAGTAATTATTACAGAAATGCAAGTCAAAACTACAATGAGGTATCATCTCACACCAGTCAGAATGGCCATCATCAAAAAGTCTACAAATAATAAATGCTGGAGAGGGTGTGGAGAAAAGGGAACCCTCCTCTATTGTTGGTGGGAATGTAAATTGGTGCAGCACTACAGAAAACAGTATGGAGGTTCCTCAAAAAATGAAAAATTCAGTTATTATATGATCCAGCAATCCTACTCCTGGGCGTATATGTCAAAAAGATGAAAACTCTAATTTGAAAAGATACAAGCACCCCAGTGTTCATTGCAGCACTATTTACAATAGCCAAGACATGGAAGCAACATAAATGTCCATTGACAGAGGAATGGATAAAGAGATGTGGTACATATATACAATGGAATATTACTCGGTCATGAAAAAGAATGAAATAATACCATTTGCAGCAACATAGATGGACCTAGAGATTGTCATACTAAGGGAAGTAAGTCAGACAGAGAAAGACAAATATCATATGATATATTATTTGGAATTTAAAAAATAATACAAATTAACCTATTTACAAAACAGAAAAAGACTCACAGATATAGAAAAGAGCTTATGATTACCAAAGGGGAAGGTGGGGGGCAGCGATATAGTAGGAGCTTGGGATTAATAGATACACACCACTATATATAAAATAGATAAATAATAAGAAACTACTGTATAGCACAGGGAACTATATTCAATGTCTTATAAAAACCTATAATGGAAAAGAATCTGAAAAAGAGTAGAATCACTGAATCAGTGAGTCACTTTGCTGTACACCCTGAAACTAACACAACACTGTAAATCAACTATACTTTAATTGAAAAAAAAAGAAACGAGAGAACAAATGTTATATTTGTGCCCAACTATTTGACTTGTGTCTCTAAGCTGTGGGACTGTTTTGTTAATAAACAATTCTATCTGGCAACTTTCTGGCTATGGGAATGATCTCACATCCTAGAAGAAGTTACTCATGACCATGTTCTCTACTAAGACTTGGAATAATAGAATCTGGGATCCTCTTTGTGGACTGCAACCTCTTAGGACACAAACCAGTCACTATCAGTCTTGGTGGGAGATTTACACCTTCCATAGAAACAAAGTCAGGCCCAATTCCACGTCAAAATGAATATGAACATTGGGGAATACTGGCAGAGAAAAGGAAAGTCACAAAGCTCAGAGATAAAGGTTACATGGCTCCTGCATCTAATGTATATGCTCAGGGCTACTAAGCAGTTGGCACATTTAGAAGTCAAATCATTAGTATGGATGTTTTTTTAACTTTTAGAAACAAACCTTATCACTTGAATTTTAAACACACTGTGATTCCCCAAAATAAAAACTGCTGTAGTTTCTCATATTTTATTTTTAGAACGATTACAAACATCGAGGTGAGAAAATGCATTCTGTGTATTTATTTAAAATTCAGACCTGTTAATGGTTTGTGTGCATATCAAATATTACAAAGGTAAAAAGAAAAAGTCACTTTAACAATTGTCAGGCAAGGAATCAAGTAGAAAATTTTTAAAAAGCTAAAATTATTAAATGTCAGAAGCAGATTAATTTAATGTATTATTTGCTCCAAGAGGGGAAAGAGAAGGAGAGGTCATTTAATGTAATTATTGGGATAATATCTTGTTATATTTTTTCCAATTGATCAAACAGTCAACATGACAATATGACACTTTGTCTAATAGTTTGAATTTCATTTTGCATATGTGCACATGTATATGGGGTTGGAGTGAGAATGTCAGAAGAGCCGGGTGAAACAGACTCTCCATTCCCCATCACGAAGGCACTTCTGTTGCACGGGTTGTATTCAGAGAGCTAAAGCACTTGTCTAATTTAATAGCTTTCACTCCAAATTAATTATTTAATTAACTTGCCATTACTTTATTTAGAACCATGAGACCTCTCTGCCTAATTGCAAACCCATTTTATGAACTTTTTCTTCCCTCCTCTGTCCACCCTATGGTTCTGTATTTTCTTCTGTTATCTTCCTTTACATCTTGTGATTGTGCCATTTGGGACCTCTTGTCCCACTGACAACAAACTGTCTTATAGTTCAGTGTTTCCACTCGATTTCCTTCTCTGCATTGCCTTAAATCTGAATCTCCTTCTGGTGTCACTTCTTTCTTGTCCTCCTTTGTATGGGCTTCTTATTCCCCCTTGCCTTACGTGTCAATGGGACACAAGGTTGGGATGGCATCATTCTACCTCCCAATCACAACTGCAGTCATTACCCGGCAGCATCCGAGTTTCCCACCCTGGCTCCCACTGTCATCTTGGAGAATTTCAGCATTCATGCACATGATTCTCTAACAGCCTAGCCCCTTATCCAGTTGTGAAGACATTCACTTGGTTGCAATCTTGAAAGCATTCACTTCTGGAAAATTAAATATCAGTACTTGGGAATGTCATATTCTCTAATCCTAACCCTTTCATTTTATTATTTTCACTAAACTGCTTTGCTGATTTCCTAACAAATGTTTTGAATTCCCTTTGTTCTCCAAATATATTAGTCCCTTATTTTAATGAATGTAAGTGAATTTGTAGCTTGGTGTCCTGCATATTAAAAGTATTTAGGAAAAACTACTTTATTGTTAGTGGTATTGTTACTGTTATTATTATTACTATATTATATGTAATTATGTATTATGTTATAATTATTATACTGTTAACCAGATGGAACCCATGGTTTATCTGTTCAGCCATTTTCTTGTTAGTTCTCTTAGTTCTCCAACCTTATTCTTCCTTCGCAGACGGAATCTGGTAAATTCCAACACTGTTTAAACCAACCCCTTGCTTTTCCACTTTGCTCACACTATCCCATTTAGCAAATTGCTCTTTACCTTCATTCTCCTAATGTGGTTCCCCTAACAAACAAACAACCCAATCTTAACCTTGTTTCTTGCTCACATTTGGAAAAAAGACACACAGTTGACAGTGAAATAATACTCAGCAATTAGAAACAATTGACTAGCTCTTCACCCTTCAGCATGGATACATCATGAAAACTTTGCATAGCTGGTGAAATAAAAGGAAGAAAGAGAAGGAGATATATAGTACAATAACAACATTTGTGCTAATTAAAACTACACGAACACTGAATGACACTAAGCATTTTATAAGAAGCTAAGCCTCTTCTATCATATCTACACTGGTTTATTGTACCAGTCTGCTGACGGGTCTCCTGGTTTTAACCCTTGCCCCATTACATTAATTTGCTAAAATTCTTCCAAGGTTTCTCACAATACACAAAACAAAAGCCGAAATCCTGTGAGGGACAACAAAATGCAGCACGGTCTGCTTACTGCCCTGCTATTCTCTCTGTGGTCATCTATTCCAGCTACCGTGGCCACTTTAGTGCATGTTGAACAAGCCACGGACACTCCTCCTCCGGTCTGCACCCTGTAGACATCTCCCCTTTGCCTTCCTGATATCCCATGGTTTGCTCCCTCTGCTCATGTAATTCTCAAATATTTCCTCAAAGAGTAATTTTCAGGTACTTCAGGGACAGAGTGGATGGTCAGTGAACATATCCGTGGCTAAAACTGAAAAGAATTCTTCCTCGCCCCCTCCCCTAGGAGCTGCCTTCTAGTGTGTGTGCCTGTGGGAAGGCGGGGAGGGGAGCTGAGGGGAGGCAGAGAATAAAATGAGCAGTTCATAGAGCATGCTAGAAAGTGATACATTTTATGAAGTTAAATTAGGCAGGGAAGTGCTATAGAGACCATAGACATTGGACAGAGACAATGTTAACATTTATTTATTATGTATTTATTTATTCATTTATTATCCTTTGGATGCACCAATGGCTTTATTAACTCCTTCTTTTAGGGATGGCAGGACTTCAAAGCTGGAGAGCTGGAAAGGAAGCCAGGAAGCTTTGGTCTCTGTATGGGTCATGAAACTGGTACAGAGGGTTCCCTGCATCTCTTGGAAATCTCTTCCCATTCACAATAAGCATGGACACAATGTATCACCATTTTTTGTTCAGGGCATGTTGCTGCTTTCTTCTTAAATGCATGCTCAGGGAAGGCTTTGTTGGGAGAGTGACAATTAAGCAAAGAACAGAAAGAGGTAAGTAGGGGAGCTGTTTGGATATTTGGAGGAATTAGACTCCAGCTGAAGCAGGAGCCAATGCAGAGGCTGTGGGGGTGCTGGCATGTGTTGCGAGCAGCACAGAGTCCACTGTTTCGGGGCCTCGGGAGTGAGGGGATGTGGGAGATGAGTTTGCAGAGGTGAAGGATAGGCAGGTGTATAGGGCTTCGTAGGCCTTCCTAAGGATCCTTGGTTTTGCTGTGGGTGATATGGGAAGCTCTTTGAAGGTTTTGAGCAGAGAAGAGACATGATCTGACTTCAAGTATTTATTCAAATGTTACATTTTCTGTGAAACTCTGATGGCCTTAATCAGAATCCCACCCTCTCCTTTCCTGGGCACGTCCTATTTTTATTCTCTGATTTCTTTTGTCTTCTTAAGACTTATGAGCATCTAAGCTGTATGCTTTACCTGTTTATTTTCCTTTTTCTTCCTCCTGCTTCATCTCCTAATATTAGAATGGAAAATCCACCACGGCAGGACAATTTTTTAAATTCTATTTTATTCACTGATGTACTCCTCAACACTATATAAACATGTGCTAAGAATAATGCACTGGGGGACAGATAAATATCACCAGTAAAAGACATTTGAGTAAGTGCCTATAGAGGCAGAGTAGATGAGTGAAAGTGGAAATAGGGATAAAATTGATGAATAAATAATACAAAAGAAGAAACTAACATGGATCTGTTTTGACAGAGTGCCATGAAATGTTCAGTAAGATTTACTCAACTTTTGGCAAACAAAATACAATTATATAGATACATGTCTAAACAGAGAGAGGTTCTCACATACCAATTTCTTTAAATTACTGATCCTCTGTGATAACCTTTACTGCCTCTGTGTCCCTTTTCACATCTGCTCCACCTTCAATTTAAAGACAGAAGCCTCTCTCTTTTGTAAAGTGAATCCCTTTATGTTTTGCTTGAGATTATGTGCCCTTTATCTTTCTTGGGGACATTGCTTCATAATGTGTGCCCTCTCTTTACAGATCTTTAACTGTCATCCTCAAAGAGACTTTCCCTTCACTACCTTGATAAGTTTATGCCTTTCCCATCTTGGGAAAGGAAAGCAAGTAAGTAGGGTAACTTCTGACCCTGTATACCCTTCCAAATGCTGCCCTGTTTCTCTCAGAGCAAAGCTTTGAGAAGAAGAGGGCTAAACATCTGCTTCTACTCAACTTCGGGTTTCTGGAATCATTTCTCAAACTGGTTCCTGATCATATTCTATACCTAAAGCTCTTTAGTTAGGAGCATCATCAATTCATTAATTTTTGGCTCATTTAAAATATTATTAGACATATGTAATATGTGTCATCACTGCTAGACCTTGGGGATGCAATGTGGCAGGAGAGAGTATTTTCTTTATCAATCTATCTCTACCACCTTCTTGGTCATAAAATTTAGCCTCTCCCTCTGCATATTAATCAAGTTAAAAAAAGATGCAGCCTTTAAAATGCAACTTAGAGGAAGAAAGGAAAAGGAAATGTCTCTCTCTGAATAAAGACACAGTAGTTATGCTAAGACAAAATTGCTCAGCATGACATAAATGACTGTCTTACTGATGTTTAATCCATTCTTTCCTTCAATATTTTCTCCATTCTTAGAGATCCAAAATTTCTCAATTCATTTTAATAAAAACTAGACCAAAGGGAAAGCTTGTCAACCAAGGATAATATCTGAGAAAAAGAAACAAGACGCTAGAGCAGGAATGAGGGAGAAAAATTCTTTAAGGGACTCTGGGATGAATTGGAGATGGGTGAACAAAAAAGGAATTTACAGTAAGGAGAGACCTCCAAGCTCACTTAGGGATTGAGAATAAGAAAGATTGAAGTTCTGTGACATTCAGGAAGTTACTGTTCTTATCCTCTACTCACTATAGAGTCTGTGTGCAGGAAGCTTGGACCAGAAGTAAAGAACCTCTTGGTATATCAATCTGAGTCTGGGTGCTTAATTCATGGGCTAACAAGAGACAGGGGACTTGATTCTATAAAGAATTGTACTCATGTCTCCTTCCCGTGTTAATACCATTATATAAGAAATAAGACACTGCCTAATCCCTCAAGGAAATATAGCCTACTGCAGAGGGACACTTCAAGTAAACAGTTGTAACTAAGTAAGGCAATTGCTTTAATGATGTGTGTGCCAAGTGCACTAGAGGGAGAAGAAGCACCTAAATCATCCTAGGGGTGTCAAGTTCAATGTCATGGAGAATACAGAATTTGAGCTGAGAGTTTTAAGATATAAAAAGTTGATTAGACTCCCAACAGAAGAGTATACCAGGCATAGGGAACAGTGCATACAGAGGTATAGAGAAGAAAGGCTTGTTCTGGAATCTATAGGCAATTCCATATCATGGGATTAAAAGCAGGGGATAATGTAACAAGCAGGATCCTGTGGGCCCTTTTCTGGGACAGACTTCCCATGTCCCCTACCTGCCTCTTGTTTGTAGAAACACTGTAGCCTCCTAGCCCCTCCCTGAGTTCTAAATAATAAATTTAATCAGAGACATGAGAAAATGCGGAAACAAAAGAATACAGTCTAGCAAGACAAAATAATACTAGTTTAGCCATTAAATGAAGTCCAGGACTTTGACTTCCTTATCTGTAGATAATATTCTGAGTAATGTCCTTTGAGCTGTTCTGCAGACACTGAAACCCCCACCAGATAGAAGAAGTTAACTGTATGCTGGTCACAAGCACATAGATCTCAGACCAGCTGGAGCCAGAAGGTTGATGATGTTGACTCCCAATTACCTCACCACCAGCCAATCAGGAGAATGTCCGTGAGCCGATCACACACCCCACAAACTCGTTTACTCATACTGTCTTTAAAAACTTTTCCCTAAACATCAGGGAGTTGGGGCCTTTTGAGCACTAGTTGCCTGGACTCCTTGCTTGGCACCTGCAATAAATGCTGCACTTTCCTTCACCAAAACCCAGTGTCCGTAGATTGGCTTTACTGCACACGGGTGAGCAGACCCAAGTTTGGTTGGGTAATAATAATAGCTAGGGAAATGTTGTGAAGAGATAAGTGGTTGGATCAGGAACTAGAAGTTAAATGTAGAAAGACTACTTCATGTCCCGCTAAGGAGTTTAGACTTTTATTTTGTAGGCCAATGGAAATTCATTGAAACATTTTGAGAAGGGGAGGACCTGGTAAGATTTGAATATTGGCAAGATTACTCTGTCTTTCCTCTGGCAGGCAGACTGGAGAAACCTGAAACATTTCTCAGAGTCTTCCATGAAACAGGCCTTATGTATGATTTTCCTCAGAGTAAGTATACTAGAGTCAAATACATTTAAGAAAAAAAACTGCATACTTTATATTCTTGGACGTTCATAATGCACATTAAATATCCTAAAGTTGTTTTTCATTTAAAAAATGCGTAATAAAATTAGCCCTGAGTTTCCCAAACTTATCTGATGTGTTGTTGGTCAGTGTTCTTAATCACTGAAAAGGAAGCCACTTCAAGAGGACTGGGGGAATGTAGTGTGCTTTGTTTGGATAGGAGAGCCTGGAAGACACACTCCTTTCCTCTTTTCCCCACCAGTTATACTTGGATGTCAGTGTGTAAAGAATATAACCTACCAGGCTCTTATGGACCTGAGAGAGAAGAGCCAGAGCCGAAAGTCTCTCAGACAACTGATGGGCTGTAAGACCTCCTGGGGGTTCAGCACTTGATGCTGACAGAGAAGAAGAGGGAGGCGAAGGATCCTCTGAAAGCTCGGGAAGTGGACACGATCCTCGCCAAATCCACTGTAACAGCAGAAATCAGTGGCATCACATCAAATTATACTTAGAACTCAGGCACCTATCTATTTCTCATCAGGCAACAATGGACTTCAACAGCACCAGGGACCAGGACCACGTGGAGGGGAAGATATAGGTAATAGGAATCTGTTGTGGAAAACCTCCCCCCTCCTACCAATATGCATGCACCCTATATCCCCCATGGGTATCTTCCTCCCAAAACACAGACACCATCTAAAAAAGGAAAAAGAATCTTGAATGTGATGAAAACTTCATCTGGAGGAAATTCAGTTTCCTTTAATTGTAATATTAAGATTTTACATCAATCACTGAAAGCTGAAGTTAAGGTTAGTAGTGGAGGTATGTTACCTACTTAAATTTCAAATATAACATAAACGAGGGAGTAGTAAAGATATACGAAACATTGTTTTAGATACGTTTCATGACATCAAAAAGTATTTGTTATATATTGTTAAATAAAAACTGCAAGTTATAAAATAGCATATTTTATATACTATTTTTGGGGTATCTTTTTTTCTAAAATTAAAAGAAAAATAATATATTAAAGCAGGGGTCCCTAAACCCCGGTCTTCAGCCTGTTAGGAACTGGGCTGCACAGCAGGAGGTGAGCAGCAGGTGAGCAAGCAAAGCGTCATCTGCTGCTCCCCATTGCTCCCCATCCCTTGCATTACTGCCTGAACCATCCCTCCACCCTTGGTCTGCAGAAAAATTGTCATCTATGAAACTGGTCCCTGGCGCCAAAAAGGTTGGGGACTGCTGTATTAAAGGATGCATAAAAAATGCTGGAAAGACATACTACAAAAAGCTAGCATGGTTATCTCTGGGTAACGCACATGTGGTTGAATTTTATTTTCCATATGCAGGTTATCTGAATTCTCTAGGTTTTCTACATAAACAACTTCTACATTGGTAACAAGAGGAAACAAAATAAATGGAAAATCATTGCCCTCTTACACTGCCTGGGTGCAATTAATACACTGACAATGAACTGTAATATTTAGTCCCTGTTGAATTTGTTAGGTGTAAACATTGTCTTTGCATCTAATCACTGCTTGTGAATTGATAAAATCAATTCTCTAGATGTGATCAACTCTTTTCTAAAATGTCTACCGGTGGTGAATAAATGAAACCACCTGCAACTCATAGAGGGAAATGTCAACCAGAATAAGCATTTTTCAAATTCTATTTCTAAGGCTCAGCTGCACATATCTTAGCAACCATATACATACTCATTAAATGCCATAAGGTTTTGCCTGGGACGAAGTTGGGTTTGAAGACCGCTGAACTGTAATTTTTTTGAAAGGCTCTTCGTTGTGCTTAAAATTGCTTCCCATTTTTTAGCAGCACTATTTTTAAGATATTTAAATCTTTGATTTAGTATATCCTCTTGCAAGTTTTATTTTCATAGCTGTTTCCTATATTAATGGCTATTGCATTTTTTTTTCCGTTTTATCTTAAGCTCCTGTTAAGGATGGTTAAGGATGGAGCTGTATGATCTATTGTTCCTAGGAATGGCTTCAAATTTTCTCATTACTGCAAGACATTAAGTTGCCAAGATATGATTTACTTTCGTAAGTGCCTTTTATGTCATTGATGTTGGAGAGTTTTTGTGACTGTTATTTAAATTTCATTTCCTTGGCAATCTGTCTCAGAGTTAAAAACAAAGGACAGACTAGATGTTGGACTCCACGGAAATACCTAAAACTTAGATAACTGCCACTACCTCATTAGGCAGACACCACCCCCACAAGACCACACACCACATGAAACCAGGGCAGCCCCCTGGAAAAAGCAGAGGAGGGGGTGCTCTCGGCACTGCCTTTCCAAATGTGTTCCTGTCAACTGCACACATTTCTGAATATGTGGAAGCAAAGAGAAGACCACGGAAGTGGAAAATTGGAAGGCGGAAAAAAAAAAATCCCCTCAGGCAAAGATTTAAAGTTAATTTTCAAGAATGTTTAGTTGGAGGATGCTTGCTGGAGTTGGATAAAAGTAAGGAGTACAATAGAAGGCTTCTGTTCGGATGCTGAGGGAGTGTGTTGAATTGGCTGATAAGAAAATGAAATGGTGTAAACAAATTTAAGGCGACGATGAAGGCGTTCAATCATGCGGAGGACTTGCTAAGCAGAGCTCAGAAAGCTGTCACCATATTCGTCTGAGAAAGGGATGGTTTCCATGTTTGTACCCAGTGCGATATTCGGAGGAAAAAAATAAGGTGGATAGAGAGAGTGTCACATAAATCACTCCTCCATTGAATGGCAAAATATTATAATATCTTTATTGACTGTATTAAGCAAGAGAGAATAATTTGAAATATTGGATTAAAGCAAATATTTAGTAAGGAAAGCAAAATAATAACACATTATATTTAAATATTACTCTAAAAGTCACTAAGATAATTTAGTAGTCATATTTTATTTGCTGATGATATCTAGGGCATTGATTTATAATGTGCACTTAGTTTTAAGGCCTCCCAGTGCATGTAAATTACAAAATTCTAAATGATTTAAACAATGGCATAACTAACAATGGCACTTAAGAATTGTATTAGCACGACAACACCCGTGTTACTCACATCAGCAGACCTTAGGTATATTATCTCAGAAGTGACGTTATTGAATTATTCCCATTCTTGTCACCATATATATTCCTGTTCATTGGCATTAACCTAAAAAATTTTTTTAAATGTTAAGAATAAAGCTTTTAAGCCATGTTAGAAAGATTCCTAACAATAATTTTATAGCTATTCTCAATTATTTTTCTTCCAATGCCACCATTGTCAGATATTGCCTCTATTAAAAAGAACACTAATAATAATGGCGAGATACTATGCGTCATATATACACTTTTTATATCAACAGTCTTATGAGGTAAAACCATTACTGTATCTGGTTTTACAAAGGAAGGAACTCAAGGCACAAAGAGGTTAAATAATTTTTCCCAGTATCACACGGCTACTAGTGTAGCGAGGCTCAGGTCTCGGCTCAGTTTTAAAACAAAGAAGAAACACCTCCCCTTTCATCACTGATTATTTCAGGTTAATTTAATGTGCTTTTTTCGGATTTTTTAGAGCAAATAATAATAACTATAAAATATTCATTGGTGTTACCCATAATGTGAATTGTCAATTGCCAAACACCTAAATATTTGGAAACATTTGTATTTTGGACCAATTTTTTAAAACTTTTTGTTTCTGTGCTTATTCTTTTCTGCTGGACTCCAGTTGATGGTTGGGCAAGAGAGACTGAATGAAACAAAAATGATAAGGCAGAAAATCAGGGAAAGTTCCTGAAGCAGACAAGGGAGGAAGTTTAGGCAACTAAGATATCTTGCCATTAAAACAGGCTGATGACCTGGCAGGTGACACAGTGTGGCAGCAGAGTCCCATAAAGCCATTAGCACAAGGATGATACATTCAAAACTATTGTGATCTCAGCCAAGTGGTATTCAGAGGCATGTACCTCGTCTTGAGAAATGAAACAGAAGACTAATGAAATTGAATTGAAAACCAAAACAAGTAGGATAGGGGGATCCAGTGAATAAAATAAGAACCTGAGATTTGCTGAGTGGACTTTTTTGGAGCAGGAACAAGATGTGAAAGCAAAAATCTGTCCTGACTGTGTTGTTCCTCAAGGAACACTGACCATTTTTCTGATGAATTAGGGCCAGTGCTAACAAAGAACGGTGTTTCTACAGAACCACACCCACGGCCACAACGTACAGCTGCAAACGTACCAAGGATCAGTTCTTCAGAGGGATTGCCACTTTCTTACCAATGACTTTCCCAGTCATGTTTCATTTCTCCCACTACTTGAACAAAGATTACTGAAATAACTAATTGCAGAACTGTTTCTCTTCTTGAATGCATCCATCTCAAAAATGGCCCCTATTTCCATGTCCCTACTTAGAATCAACCAGTACAAACATCGTCTTCCCCACACCCTTTTCCAAGTCCCCCCACGCCCACCCCACAATAGCTCTGCTTAATGTTTTCTTTTGCTTCAGGAAACTAATAGTTCTCACTTTTTCCCATACATCTGTGTTCCTGGTCATCTTTGGTCAGTGAGCTGTAGCAAATAAAACAGACCAGTTTTTAGAATGAACATGCTTGGACAAATAAGATTTTGCTGTTTCCATGATGGGCATATGGTAAACCTGACTAGATTCAGACTTCAGTCCAAAACTTTAAGAGGAGATAATTCTTGAAGTTAAATGGCTTTAGCTACGAAGTTAAGAAAGACTGAGGGCCAGGGAGTCAAGAACATAACTATAGCCAAAGATTAATTATATCATAGTTCCCTAGTTTACGTATTTTTTACCCTAGAATTATAGAGATTTGAGGTTAGGTGGTCTTTTAGGTAATCCAGTAAGGGAGTCAGATACTTGCTCATTTATTTGAATGTTCAATCTTAATGTCAATGTTGTGATAAATATATTTTAACAGATCTAAGACTATAGTAATAGATTTTGTAATTTGTTTTCTTGTATAAAAGAAAATTCAGAGCTTGTAATTATTATCTGGAAGATACTAACCTTGACACATGGGCATTTATATTTTATATAAACTTCCTTAGGCTTTCATGGACTGTTTAGGATTGCTTTGAAGACACTATGAAAAGAAGAGACGCATTGCTTTACCCCCAGAAAATTTCATTATGAGACACAAATATTCTACAATATTTTAAAAACGGAATGTAATCTACTATAAAGTATAGTCTTGAAGGTATTTCCAAGCCTCCCTGTTTATTTACCAAAAAAAAAAAAAAAAGGAAAAGAAAAGAAAAACAGTACCTAAACCTCATTATAAATTCCTGACTGTGCAGTAAAGGTGCAGCTGCTAGCTATTCATCACCTAAACTTTGCTTTGTTTCTATTGACAGATCATTTTAATAACCCCCAATTCTCCAGTTGATGTAAAGTATTCCACATTTCCATGCTCAAGCAATTTATTATCTAACTGCCTAAAACAGGAAATTTTATTTCTGCACTTCTCCTTGGTAATTCTTCTTCTTCTTCCCAGTACATTTGTTTCTTAAAAGTGCACCTGAATAACAATGTTTGCCTTTTCAAAAAAAATTTAAATAGAAGGAGCTCAGTGTCACATGACCTATCGTACTTTAAAACTGTTTTCTCTGCTGGTTGACACTACAACTGATCTCTTCTGTCTGAATTTATAGAATGTTAAGTAATTTTTTTTAAAGAGTGGAAAATCTAACACATATAAATCAGGGACGATGTTCAGTGTTGTACAGAATAGATAGAAAGACTGACATGTGTCCACTGCCTAACATCCTCTAGTTCCTCAACCACACTCCCAAGACTTCCATTCCTTCTGCTTAACGAAAGACGGGAAGAAACTGCTAATTCTTCCCATCATGGTTGGTCCAAGAATCAATACTGCAGAGACTTTATTTTGAACAGTAAAGCATCTCTCCCATATTGTATTCTAAGTTAAAGATGTGACAAGATCCTGGAGAATATACACTCTAGTTTTGTTTATGACAACAAATGAGCCTTGGGTTGTGCACTTGTTCACTTTGTGTATTGAACTATGACACTAAAAAAATACCCATGAGATAAGAAACCACAGTTTTGTAGAGATGAACTTTAGCATGTCTTTTTTCATGCCATTAGCTAGCTGAGAGCAAGCTGATTTGAGAACCACCTGATAAAGTTTATATTTTTAGTCTGAGGGAAAAGTAAATGATAGCTCAAAAGGCTATTTTCATTGCCCTTGATGATTTTGTTCTTCATGGCATTTCCTTATTTCTTGCTGAAGCTATTTTGCTAAAGGCTACAATATACTGAGAATTAGAGTTAGTGGAGTGGAAGTAAGTTAGCTTTGAAGCTAAGTGGCCGGACTGCCTCCCTCCGGCAAAAATATCTGCTTATGATGAAGCAGAATTCCTTTATAATAGCCCTGGTGGACTTCCAAGAGATGACCTAAGTGTCAGGCCCAGTTTAGAATGTACTTTAGGATGCCATTTTGCAGGAAGAAAAGACTACATTTGCTCAAGTAAGCCTTAAAAATAACACTCAAGCTTTACTTTTCTTTCCCTCCTGCAGGCAAGACAGGATGAGTTCGGGATAAGGAAAACCTATAATCAGCATTAGGGAAAGGATTCATGACGGTACATTGTTGCAATTTAAGAAAGCGGTTGGAGAAAGGAGCCCACATAACTGATATGTCTGGCTTCACCAACTTCAGGTTCAATGTAAGGTTGCATGACTTTTCATAGTCACATCACTATGGCTTTGAGACTGCATCCCATGAACTGAGGACATCTTATCTATTCCTCAGCTTGTCTTCCTGAGATAGTCTCCAAAGCCCACTAGAGTTAGTTTTGAGCAAGGATAAATTGATCCTGGTTACTGTCACTGGAAAGTATTGCTAGCCCAAAGTAAAGATTACACATTAGCTTGTTGTCAAGACCTAGCAAACTAAGTAGATTGGATTAATGTTTACTGACCATGTCTTTGCATCCCACTGTAGCACTTCAGGACACAAGGTCACAGGGAATTTAAAATCATCTACATACTTTGCTGGTAAATTTGCTGTTTTTTTCAGTGCGTAGTGTGGGTTCCATCCTTTCATAGAGAAATTCATCCAATGAACAAGATAAGCCAATAGTGCACAGCAAAATTTCCCCCAAACCTCTGCTATTTCTTTCAAATGACCTATTATAGAGGCCACCAACATCCAATTATTCATTTACTTCAAGAAAAAAATTTCATCATTTATAAGATTGTTGTCTTGCTATAGATAAATTCAATTTATATAACCGTACAGAATTCATTAATATCTCCATTCCAGTTAAGAAGACTTTAAGTTTTATTCCTGAATGATAGGTGGGTACTTGTCTTATATATACACGCAACAGAAAGTCCCTGTTAGGAGTGTTTCCCAAAGTAGAGGAAGTTTAGCTTCAAAGAGAGTTATACCTTCTGGAATCCATGTTGTCAGGCAAGCCAGAGGCAGCCTCTATACTAAAAATCAAAACAATCATGTACATTCAAACAAACTACATATCTAAATAATTTAAATTGTACCTACCTGTATAATATGTACCTGTTATTTAGCTTAGTGCTTTATATATGATATCTGAGTTATTATGAGATTCTACAGAAGAATGTCAATTCCTGATATAATTTGGATCTGGAATTTTTGAGCTGTTTGATTAATATGCTCTTCTCATGAAAGATCTTCCTTGTTTTTTTTTTTATCATTTCAATTGCAAAAAATAGCTCCTTGATTATAAAATTTCTTTAGCACAAGTGTTAAATGTTAATTAAATAATCCTAGCTGTTTAAGATGCTATATGATGGCTGTTTCAAGCTCATATTTTCAATTTGTTTGATTCTAACTAACTTCACAGTTGTGATTAAATTTTCTTTCTCTAAACAGACATTCAAATGGCAACCAGGATCCTATTTTAACATCAAGGTGTACTGAGTAAAACCAGTGGAACAACAATTTTAGTTTTGCTGTGGGCGTAGGTTAGGAAACACTCGTGTTTAGCATAATTTAGCATATGTTTAGCATAATTTAACAGCATTTTATTAAATCTTTTTAATTGTTGGTCCTCTGAGGTATGAGGAGTTGACCTTGACTTTTTTATTATTGTGAATGGAAATACTTCTCCATGGTTAACAACTCTCAACATTTCTCTCTTGCTCAGAACGCAGATGGAGTAGGAAATTCATAAACTTAGAAAAAAGAAATTTCTGTATCATTCATGAGGGGAGACTTTCTAAATTTAGAAATATACTGTAGTGGTGTATTTAGAAATGTATTTAGAAATATACTTAGAAATATACAAGTGGCTTGCCAGCTGACACAGGTATGTTTGGTTTGGGCTGTTCAGTTGTAAAGACAGAACAACTGGGAACTGCTATACATGTAAATGCTCATCCATTATCTGTTTTGAAAGACTTTGGTGGAGGATAAACTATGATTCCTAAAACTGCTGGACTACCTTGGGGAGGCAGGTATGAAAGATGTCTGTATGGCAAGAGACATTAATTAATGTCTCATAACAACAATGCTAGTTATTATAGCAAATACCCCCAACACACACATTCACATCATAGTCGGATGCAATTGAGTGTTTGCCTGGGCAAGGTTTTCCTCCAAGGTTGTGACTCAGAGATTCTGGCTCTTTTCATCTTGTGACTCTGTTACATCTGTCTTTTGCATTCATCCTCAGGGCAAAGGGGAGAGAATACTCAGTTGAATGTGGGAGATTTTATATGCGAGAATCTGGGAAGATAGGAAGATGCAATGATCACTTCCATTCACATTTCATTGGCTAAAACAAAACACATGGATCTCTAAGTTAACTTGGAGAGAGGGTATGAAATAGTCTTCTGGCATGCTCAATAAGAGAAAATGGGAAGACTGAGTATCTACCCAGGGTCTGCTACAATGCTCTTGATGACAGCCAGTTTCTGCAGCATTTTTCTGAAGTTTGTTAAGCTCACTATAACCAACTAGGGGTGAGCAGAAAGTCTGCTGTGATCAATGCCCTCATCACAAATCCTGTGCAACTCATTTTAGAGATCTAAAGACATTGTGGGCTTTCAGTAAATATTACAGGCTATTTGTTGAAACTACATCTGGATTGTCAGACTTCTCACTGATTAGACCTGGTCCTGGAGTTCCTGGGTATCTATTCAGTAAGGAGCAGTGTGAAGTGGCAAGATTTTGTGTGAGAGGAGTTGGCTTGTTCTGGTCTGGGACTCTGTTCTCCTTTGTGAACAATCAGAGGACTTTGAATATTCACCACCACTAAAAAGCAATTCCCTGAGAGTGTATGTTTTCTATGACATGTTTACCCACATCACTTCAGAAATAAAATGAGGCTGCAATACTCACTTTTTTGTAACTGTTGATCTCTTTGGTTTTCATCTCTCTCACCTAAATTAAGTCCATTTTTAGTGAGAACTAAAGGGAAATTTCAGATGATTCTTATGCCCTGAGGTACACTATCAGCTTTTGAATATATTAGCCTTTCAAAAATTGCCTAAGCAATGCCTAAGCCCATGATGCTCTTGTCTGCAATCATTCAGATAAAATATATAAGAAGCATGTTAACCATTGTTTCCTGTGGTTGAGGAATTGGAATTTTCCTCCTTCACCCTTACCCTTCTCCAAAAATGCTCACTTTAAGCCCAGTGACATGTGGTACACTGAGGGTGATGTGTTCAAGGATTTTAACTATTATGGAAACCAAGGACTGGGCCTTTCCTATTCTACATATCCCTTGTTCTTTCCTGAATGTCTGATAAAGGTCAAATGCAAAACCCTGTAACTTTTAGTACATGATTATATCCAAACTAGTTTGCCCTGCCTGGCCTAATACTATTCCCAAACCATTGGTCTTGGAGCTTGAAGTAGCTATCAGTCAATTGATGTCCACTTGGGTTTTCCTATGAATTCTCTCCTTGGGACAGCTTTCTGTCTCTCAAAGTCATATTACTTTCTTCCAAAACTCTGGTAAAGATGTGGTCGTACATGCTTCTTTACAGAACCTTTCTCCTTCCGGCATTTTCCGGATCTCTCTTGGGAACTACCCTTGGTAAATTTGCGTAAGACATAGTGCTATCTTTAGAGTGGTGTTCTCATTCAGAGACAGTTTCTTTTCTATCTCTTTTTCTTTGAGAGGGTATTGTGACAAATAATTGGTACTCTATAAATACTTATTAGATCAGTGCATGGCAAATACTAGGTATGCTTCTTGTACCTTACATTAACACTTGAATTTCATACTAGGGTCTTGACAGGGTTAGTTCTATGGAGTAATTTGGTTAAGGCACAGCCAAGCACTTGTGTCACAGTATATTATCAGACAGTGCCACCCTCAAATTGTAACACCTCAAATTACAGGTAATAAAGCCTATAACAAATACTTGTATTAGAAGCAAAAAACTATAGAAAAATTATCACTTTTCTTCAGTATGAACACTAAATATTCCAATCCAAATAGCAAGTTTCACAATTTGGTGGAGACATAGCCTGTTCACTGCCTGAGTCCACTGATATAGAGGCCTCACTTCTAGGTTTTCAGAAGATACTGTGTGGACACCGCCATGTGCAAGAGAGAGTGCTCCTTTCAAACCTTACTCTTTGTCCATTTCCAACACAATTTCTTAGACAATTTGTCCCTTTTATTCACACTCCTCACCAAGTTTCTACCTGCCCTAGTGCTGACCTCTGGCTTAGATTACCAGGGATTTTGTTGTCAGTGGAGGTGACAGAAAGAGAAAAGTGGAGAGAAATGTTGGGAGAATATAATAGAAAACCAGTCAATTTGTACTTCAAAGATCAAGCTCCTTCCAGAATATAGTAGGTACATTTTTAGACCAAGAGTGTCTGTCTCTTCCCCAACTTTGAGCTACATTACAGAAGTTCCCTTTCTATTACTTTAGACTCAGAAGGCAGATAAGAGGAAAGCAAAAAAGGGGGAAAAGATGGTAAATTTATCATGACTTTGTTATCCATGCCTATTTTAATTGGCTCCTGATTAATATGAAGTGATGGGCTCTATATACTGATAAGTGAGTCTTATCAATGGGGTGAGAGAAACAGAGAGTGTAAATTTGGAGAAAGGAAAAAGTTAATTGAGATATCTTGGAAGGTGAAGAGATTTTCTTTGATTCCAAAAGTTATCTTTGACTAGGACTATTGAAGTTAAAATCTAAAGTTCTAGGGGACAACAAATAAATATAGGTCTATTTCATTAAATGAGGAAAAGGCAAGCTAAGGACAGAGATTCATTATCAAATTTATGTAATCAAAAAAAGATGTTTTTCTTGATTACCCATTTTGAAGGTACTGATTTCTCTTGGGAGTGACAGCCTAAGCAGAACCAAAAAGAACAATCTTTCCAAAGTTATCATAAAAATTTTTTATTATAGTGATCTTGCCTGAATCAGATGTACTCTTTTAATTTCCCTCTAGGGTGGTGACATCTCTAATGTGATTCTTCATTTATTTTGGCAAATATTTTATTTTGGTTGAATTATTTTCCAGTTACTTTGGTGTTTATTAATGTCTTCACTATTGGGTAGGGAGATGTGGGGATGGGAGGGGACTACAGTAAAAAGAAGAAGTTTAGTGTGAATGAATCAAATTTACATCTTATTATGAGTAAGCATAAATGTGTGTGTGTTTTTAGAAAAAGGAGTAAGCCAGGGACTTAAAAATAGTTTAAAAATTTGTGTTTTTCATGTTTGTATGTTTTTCTTCAATTATTATATATCCTATAGTTTGTATTAAACTTTATGAACATTTCAAAGTATACTACATCCTGATCTACGATTTATGATTATAGAATATTCCTAATAATGTAAAATTTATGGAAATTCTGCTTAGGATTGTTTTATTTAGCCAACTATCTCCATACATATTCACAACTTTTGATACAATTACTTTAAATGCTTTAATGCTATGATAAGTGAAAGCCAATATTTTATATATTCACTACTGAAGGCATCATGATATGGGTTAGTAATATTTGTGTACCAGTAATTAACATTACACAAGGAGTAAGCAAAAAATAAGTAGCCATGATATGAAGACATGCTTTTTACTGGTATTTCAAATACAGCATTTCCAGAAGGGATCTTACTATTTTTCTTCAAATTCTCACTTTTGATATTGAAACACTACCATGTGTCTCATCCTCCGGCTAACAATATTGTTCTCTGGGAGCAGAAACAATGTTCCGCTCAGGCTACCATCTCAAGAGTTACAAACCACCTACTCTCCTCTTTCACTCTTTTGCACGCCTTTGCAGTCACCAAGTCATATCAATTTACTAATTATGTCTCCACATTCATATTGTGTTTTCTTTCTTTTCCTTCCCTGTTCTAGTTTAAGCTCATCATTTATTATGTCTGGTCAGATCAACCATAATACATTTCTTCTTACAATCTCTAGTCCTACCCCTTTTTCATCCACATTGCAGACTGCTCAGCGTGAACATCTTAACGCAGAAATATGACAGCATTACTCCCCTTATAGAAAAATCTTAGATGGGGACCCATTGTATCAATCAGGGTTTGTGACTGCAGGCTTAGAAAACAATTCTCGTTTTCTAGCAATGAAAATGGAATATAATGACAGACTTAATGGGAGGCTGGAGAACCAAATTTGAAAAATATGTGTGGGGAAAGGCCAGTTGGGAGGGTTTTCCTGGAAATACAGTAACTGTATTTTAGCAAGAAATGTTTGGCCAGGACACTGCTGTTTCTGCTATAGGCACTGTCACCAGAAGACAAGAGAGGAAACATTGGCTTTCTCAGTGGGAGAAGAAGTATTGCATCACACGGACACTACATGCTGTAGGGATGCCCCAGATTGGGAGGGAAATAGGGTGCTGTGTATCCACTCCAAACAAGACCCACTTGCACAACAAACAAACAAACAATAAACTACGTGTTAATTAATTACATGAATAAGGCCTAACCTTGTTAGCATTGCACTTAAACTTTCCAAGCTGTGTTTAAACTACATTTAAAAAATAATTGTTTGCTGATATGTTCCCTTCTCTCACGAACTGAATACTTGTGTCTTCCCAAAATTCATATGTTGAATCCTCAATTGCCAATGTGATGGTATTAAGAGATGGGGCCTTTGGGAGATAATTAGGTTTAGATGAGGCCTTGAGGGTAGAGAACTCCTAATGGGATTAGTGTCCTCCTAAGAAGAGCGAGAGAGACCAAAGCTCTCTCTCTTACCATGCACACATAGAAGAGGTCATGTGAGCACACAGTAAGATGGCAGCTATTTGCCAGCCAGAAAGTGGGTTCTCACCAAGAACTAAATCTACTGGCATCTTGATCTTGGACTTCCCAGCTTCCAGAACTGTGAGAAATAAGTGTCTGTTACTTAAGCCACCCAAGCTATGGTATTTTGTTATAGCAGCTCAAGCTGACCAAGACATCTTCCAAAATGCCAGCTATGCATTAGTCATCTTGGACAACTAATTATTCTTTCAAATTACTGTACACCTTTCACATTCAAGTTTGTGTACAATCTGTGCCCTCAACTCTGGATTTCTCAACTGTGATACTAGGTATTTTGAGCTGGATAATTCTTTTTAGGGGGAACTGTCCTTTGTATTATAGGAAGTTTAATAGCATCCCTGGCCTCTACCCACCCGGTGCGGTAGCACCCCTCCAGTTATAAAAACTAACAAGATCTCCAGACATTGCCCAATCTTTTCTAGGGAGTAAATTTACCTCAGGTGAAGAAGAAAGTTAAGGAGAAATGATTAAATGTAAATTTGGATCCTAGAGAAAGAAATGTGTGGAAAAATTTGTGAAATTCAAATCAGGTTTTTAGTTAATAGTATAGTATCAATTTAATTTCTTGGTTCTTATCATTATACTATGTTCATGTAAGATGTTGCTTTAGGAAATGAGTGGGAATTTCTGGTTTCTGTTTCTCAACGTAAGAAGCTTGGAAGTTACCACTCTGTCCTAACAAAAACTAAAAAGTTGAGCAGATTGAAAAATCAACAACTCTTCTCAATTCACAACCGAAGAGAAGAGGCAAGGCAAAACACTACCACCGTGCCCCCCAAATTAAAGAGACAGATACGCAACCACAGGGAGTCAAATCTCACCACAGCAGAGACTCACTAGCAGAAACTCTATGGCAAACAATGCCAGGGTAGGAAAATCTGAACTCTAATTGATTAATTCCTGTAGGTTCCCTGTGCATGAGTCTGAACATTCAAAACTCCAGGAGGTGCCAGTCATAGGGACCCCCAAATATTATTAGGTGTACCTCTAAGAGTTTGGTCAGATTCCCACCATACATATCAGAGAGAAATTCTCTCATGCTTCCAGCAGGGAGAGAGGGAAAGGGATCATTTTGAAATATACCAGAGCATTCTGTTTTTAACAAGGACTGCCCTCAAGAGAAACTAGTTAACTATGCTCTAACTACGGAGGTATTTGCAGAGTCTAACTGACCTGGGGAAAGGGAAATACCCAACTTCAGTTAGCTCTAGTCTTCCATGTGGGAGAAGAGATGTATTTACTAGCAGCCTACTCTAGCCATCCTGTCCCACCTAATGAAAAAAGTGAGAAACACATGGAAGGTCACAGTCCAGAGGAGGGCATAGCCTCCCTAAAAGACTAAACCTAGTCATAGGACTATAGAGCACTTCTCTTCCCCTGCCACATCTCGCCACCACATTATGAAAGGTCTATTCACAATAGTTCCTTCCACTCATTACAGCATGTCCAGCTATCAAGAAAAAAATTACAAGGCATACTAAAAGGCCAAAAACACACTTTGAAGAGACAGAGCAAAGATTAGAACCAGACATGGCAGGGATATTTGAATTATCAGACTGGGTGTTTGAAACAATTATGATGAACATGTTAAAAGCTCTAATGGATAAAGTAGACAGCATGCAAGAACAGGTAGACAATGTAAGCAGAGAGTGACAATCTTAAGAAAGAACCAAGAAGAATTGAAAACCACTGTAATGAAAATGAAGAACACCTTTGATGAACTTACTAGTTGACTGAACATGATTGGGAAAGAATCTCTGAGCTTGAGGATATATGAATAGAAATTTCAAAATCTGAAATGTGAAGAGAACAAAGAGAGAAACAATATCCAAGGACTGTGGGACAACTACAAAAGGTGTAACATATGCATAAGAGGAAGACCAGAGGAGAAGAAAGAGAGAAACAGAAAAATTATTTGAGACAATAATGACAGAATTTCCCCAAATTGATGTCAGACAGCAAACCACAGTTCCAAGAACTCAGAGAACAATAAGCAGGATAAATGCCAAAAAAAACTATACCAAGGCATATTATTTTCAAACTACAGAAAATCCAAAACAAAGAGAAAAAGAAAGAAGTCAGTGGAAATGTTGGGATATACAAACACTTTCTGTACTATCTTTTCAACAGTTTTTAAGTCTGAAATTAGTTCAAAATAGAAATTAAAAAAACATTCTCTGGGTTGTTCTCACTAATTCCTCTAGTCCAGTGATTCTCAAAGTTGTTGTTTTGGTTTTTGTTTTTTCCTGTCACTACCTCCCTCAACCACCCACGAGCCTTTGGAAACATTTTTTCCTAACTGTCCTCCCTGTGAATTTTGAACACCACAGGTAGACTGCATATATTCACCCACGGTATGTATATCTCTGCTTTATACAAAAAAGAGTACGTTTTCTTGCTTTCCACCCCCAAGAACCAACTTTTGTCCCCTTTGAAAATGCCTGCTCTAGGCAGAAGTAGTGATACTCTCCCCTGACCTTCCATAACTCTTTACATCTATCATACAATTATCAAGTATTGCTTTACATTTTATTAAAAATAAAATGTACATGCGTGTGTGTGTGTGTGTCTTTCCTACCAGTTCCATTAGCTTCTTAAGATCACTGGTACTTTATCATTTGCCTTATATTCCTCCCACAATGGCTGCCATGCAAGGCACTCAAAAATTGAATTGCTTTAAAGCAGAGATTAAATTCAACTGAGATGGTGTGTGATAATAAATGTGGTAGAATTAAAATAAGCAGAAAATACAGGAGGTCAAATTTAAGTACAGATAAAAAATTAAAAAAAAAAGCAAGTTTGTAAAGGATGATCTTTGTTATTTGACTAGAAATTTAAAATTAGTAGAAATATATATGTGTGAGTATGCAGTAAATTCACTTACAATGTGCTTTATTGAAAAGAACACAAGATTTGTAAAATAAAAATTTTAAGAATACAGTTACTGGGTGTGTGACTATGGACAGAATTTCAACGTGACCTGGATTAGAGATACGGTGTATGCAACCCAGTTCGTAAAATGAGTTGGCCTCAGTAGGATAACAGAAAGCAATCACAATCGCATTTCTTTGTTTATTGTTTCTTTTTCCTGCACAAAAGTCATTCTAGAGTTTCAGGTTTTTCTAGAGAGTTTCAGGTAAATAGATAGATAGTCCTTTTCCCCTAGTATTCAAAATCAACTCCAGTATCATCTTAAAACTCTAAACTTCAACAATTAGTATTTCCTCTCTTAACTTGCTGGGCCTAACTTGGGCTGAGAAACTTCCTGTGGGAAAAGAGTCATAAACTCTCCTATAAATTTTTCATGGGTGAATCAGAGACCAAACCTTTGTCTATAAAAATCCAGACAACATATGCCATGCTCTCCAGCAGTCCCCAGGAAGCCATTCTCACTTAGCTTAAGAGGAGAGGACCCCTTCCTGTGGCTGCACCATGGGAGGGGGTAGAGCACACTGACCACTGTGTCCAGATAAGTCCACACTACCATTGTCCTCAATCCCCAGATACTTTTGCCTCCCATGTGTAGAGGCCAGAGGTAGGTGATGGGTTAATACTGGCAGAAACAAGCATTATGCAAGCCCTGCATAGATGAGACAGGAATCAATTTAAAACTGGATGGATACTTGCACCTATTATAATTTTTCTGGCCTCAGAGATGTTGGTTAAAAACTTGGAGTATAGGAAACGTCATCTCATCTGGTTATATTTTAAAGCATGAGTACCGTATCTGGCACATAATAGGTACCCAGAGACATTAATCTCCTTTATTTTCCATTTCTTTCTCTTGTTCTCTCTTTTCTTTAATCCTTCTCTAAACTAAATTCCTTCCCAGTCCATAATTTTTATTCTATATATGTCCTCTTGTTTAAATACATCATATTGCAGATTTCTGTATGTTTTTATCGAACCATCTGCTTCCCATGTCACGGAAAAGAAAAGAGAATCAGATTAATAAGGAAACATCATTAAAGAATGCTAAAATGTTAAATTTATGAAAACTTAAAAATTATACCTTGTGTGCATAGCAACAGGATGTTATTTTGTTCTCATAGCAAATTGAGAACAAAATACAACTATACTAAATATTGCCAGACATCTCCATTTGTCCCTTAGTTTTCTTAACCACCATGAGAGTTTAGA
The DNA here is from genome assembly GCF_030028045.1 of Hippopotamus amphibius kiboko. Classification (NCBI taxonomy): domain Eukaryota; kingdom Metazoa; phylum Chordata; class Mammalia; order Artiodactyla; family Hippopotamidae; genus Hippopotamus; species Hippopotamus amphibius. Next base: position 86,860,423 of record NC_080195.1, on the reverse strand, counting down.
ACTAGACAATGTTATTAATTTATAACTGAGAATGAAAAGATATCACACTGGGTGGAAATATGTTCCATCTCCTCAGTGCTCTGTTTCTGCCCACTTATGGGTGTTTTATGAGAGGTCCTCCAACATATTAACAAGACATATTTAAGTCTTCTTTCCTCCTTCAAACATCCACAAGGATTTTAATAATTTTGTGGATTTATGGATTCCCATGGATTTAATGATACATCAGACCTTCTTAAACTTACTTATAGTTCTAAAGTCTACCATTTACAGGATAGGTTTACTATTATATAGAGAAATACTTCCCGTGTTTTAAATGAAGTCCAAAGACTGTCCTCTATCTAAGAACCCTAAATCACCCAGCAGCAAGAGCTGAGGTGGCCTGAAGGAATGTCAGGAGCTGATAAACTGGAGTGTTTGAGCAGCTGTCAGTCAGAGATCAGATAAGCAAAAGCTATCAAGAGAACATCCATACTAGTGAGCAGAGGAGTAGGGTGTGAAGTCCAGAGAAATAATCTGAAACTACTAGCAAGCAGCAAAAGTAATTGAAGAGGGCTCCCCCTGGAAGGAAAGGCGCTTGGGGCTGTGGAGTGAAGCAAAGAATTCTGACACAGAGCCAGCTCACTGTCTTGGCCTCCACTGTCTTTACACTCCTTGCACTCAGTTGATATTCAGTCCTGACTGAACCAGACTTGGAAGTAAAGTGTTGATCACTACAAACAGCTGCCTGGCTGTCTGGGTAGCAGACGCTTCATCTACACATGCTGGGGTGGAGGACGGAAGGATTTCTCCAGCACGGGCAGTTCCCTGACACCAACATCAGTGACCGTGCTGTCTGGGCCTTTGTGATTTTACAAGCTTAGATCACAGTTGCTTTGTCTTCCATGTTTGTAGTCTAAAGGAGCCTTTAGCCCTTCCACATGTGGTAGCCCCTCTTTCCCCTCAAATGTGTCATTCTCTAGACTTTCTTCAACTCTATTATTTCTTGGGGTGGATCAAGGAGATTTTTCAGATGTGGATTCTCCATTGGTTTGAACAAGGACAAAACAATAATGTCAGTTTTATTCCTAAGCACTTTTTCCCCACATCCCAACATGCTTTGTGCTCCGAATGCTCTTTGAACAGTTGTATTTGTGGGATAGTAATGTACTTAAAAAATTTTTTTTTACTTTTATATTGGAGTATAGTTGATTTACAATGTTGTATTAGTTTCTATACTTCTTAATATTAATGTGCATGGGCACTACCTGGGGTCTTCTTAAAATACAGAAGCGAATGAAATAGGTCTAAGTTGGGGTCTGAAATTCTGCATTTCTAGAAAGTTCCCAGGTGATGATGCTAGTGTGTAGACCACGCTCAGTGGTGAGGGATTAGTACAATAACTATTGGAAGCTTTCTGTGTGGCAGAAGAAAGAGTTTTCAACAGAATGTGGATTATTCTCTCCATTCCACCTCCCACCCCCCAAATCATGGTTTTCTATTTTTTCCAAATTGGCATACAATGATTGATTTTCCTATGAAAATGAATACATAGGATCTCACTGCAATTTATTTATGTAAATTTAACACTATAAAATTTGGAAGAGTTTAACATTTGCAAATGCATTTCAATTTAATGATACGTTTCTTGTGACACCATGCAGCTTGTCATCAAGGCATGGATGTACATAGGATGGAGCAGACAGCAAAGAAAAAGTGGGATGATCCTCAGCGGGGAGTGACACAAACTAAAAAGAAGGCTATCTGACACTACCGTTCATCCAAAATGACATGAAAGGTGACCAAGGAATTCGACTATCTCTAGTCATGGCTCCAGGAATATTTGGTATCAGGGGCCCAGAATCTGTGATATCCCATTATATGGATAAAGAGATGAGGCATTTGGTTTATAGTTTAAAATCCTATCCCAAGTGGTGGGGTGACTGGGGTATAAGACTCGTTACTATATTAGAAATTCAAAACTAGGAACTAAGATAAATAAACTCCCTCTTCCATGGGTAGGAGAGAGGACTGAACCCACTTGAAGGTAGCTGTAGTTGGGAGATAATACTAAGCCTCAGCTAAGTTGTTTTAATAAGCTGTACACTTTCTTCCTTATGTCAGTTTAAGAGAGTGCAGGACAAATCAGTTATAACTAACCTTTAGAGATTATTTTTGAAATAGGCCAGTGGGGACTGCAGGAATGCCACTGTGTCTCATTTGAATGCAATCATTATTTATCTGGATAGTAGGTAGGACTTCTATATTTTCATTAACATTAATTTTTTTGTATCTCCTTTCATGGAGAATATTGACACTTTATGAATATTTGAAAGCCTTTTTGAAAATCTAAATAGTATTCACTTGTATGTCTTGTTTGTATGATTATTTAACATCTACTTTCAGGGAGAAGAAACATTTCTTCCCCACTCTTGATAGCTTCTCCCCTGTAGGGGGAGCTCTGCTAGGGCACACACCTGCCCCTCACTACCTCCTCACTCCCCTGAACATCAGTATTGGAATAAACTGGGCCTGGGAAACATGGCCTCTGCTCCTTTTCTTGTGGGTTCCGCTTGCCTACAAAAGTCAGATACTCTTGGCTATGGGGTTACTTTACAAGCAAAGGCTCTGACCCATGGAAAGTCTTGTGGTGGTCCAGGGTTGTGGATAACTGGAAGGCTATATCTTTCCAATTTTCTGGGATTAACAGTAGGAAATCTATTATTGCTGTTTGTCCAAGTCACATTCTCCAATTCCAGCATTAGTAGTGGTAATGATAATATTTTGGTCCATACCTGTGTAATCTTTTATCTTACTTCTCAGTTGTTTCAGACGTTGGCAGAGAGGTGAGGTAGTATTTACTTGGCATACCTTTGAACCCAAACATTCATTACCATCACTCCTTCAGAAAATTCCAAAAGTCTTGTTATAACAGGAAATGTGTTGTTTCCTCCTTATGATTAGTGTACCTGGATTCTAATACTTATGAATAACCATCTCAAAATCAAGACTTTGGGAGTTTGGCTAGAGAAAATTGGCATTCAAGCTCCAACTTGTACTCCACTACAACTGAGTAAACTTTCGAACTTAATCTTTTTGAATCTCAGCTATTTAATCGATAAAATGGGGATCAAAAAGTCTGCTGTCTACCTTAGATTGTGTCTGCAAGGTTAAAATTGATACATGTGAAAATATATTGACAAACATAAAGCACTGAACAAGTGTGTGTTATTATTGTAAGAACTCTTTATATGTGTATGTAGGCAAACGTACATTGAAAAAACATATGATATTGCTTTTGATTGTATTCAAATTGCTTCACTTCATAGAAAGCTGGAATTTAAACCATTTATTTTTTCTACATACACTATTAACCCTTATTCATTGAGTCAGTCTTATTGCATACCATAATATCCACTTCTTTCTAGAGTTACTTTTTGCTATGTATGTTAAGAATGTATCATTTTAAAATCTAAACACTGTGATTGGCTGAAAGTATTTCCTCTTCTCATTTTAAAAGTGAATTATGTTTATAGCACTTATGCGGTTTTCTTAAATGATGTAAATATCACCTTGTTTTGTTGCACATTTTTAGATTTATTACTTTTAGTTCTTCGAGGTGTCAAATAACATTTGTTAGTCTTATTTCAGTACAGGTACCTTTAAAATGTCAACCAAACAGATGTTCTACTATAAACATGAATAAAAATGAGGGCATAGTGAGACTAAATATAGGATATTATACTATGTTAATATTAATATTACTTAAGATTCAGTAGTGATGAAATTATATGTAATTAATGAAGATGACAAGAAAAACTCCCACATTTATAATTCTTTAAAACAATGTTGGGCTTTTAATGTTGTAACTTTTCAAGGTTAAGAAGTGATTTAATAATTTTTTAAAAGCAAGATTATGGGAAAAAGTTAGATATGATTTCTAGTGTTATTTTGATTATTTCTGATTTCTGATTCTGATACCGACTTCATTTTTGATTCTGATTTTAATAGTGCTAAATTGCAGTACCATCTCAAGTTCAATATCCAAGTGGATGTTCTACATTAATAATATATGCATATTACTTACCTCATAAAAAGGTGAGGAGAAAAACTCATGCTATCAAAGAAGAGAAAACATAAATGCCATTTTTTTGCTGTTTTGTATTCATCATAGCACCTAAATAATTTGAATTTTTAAAAAAAATTGTAACTAGTTGAAAAAATAAACCAAATATGTTCAATTAAATTATCACGTAATCGTCAGGTAGGATAATCCTTACCTGTTTCTCCTTTTGGAGAACAGAATACACAAATGGGCAGAAGACCTAAATAGACATTTCTCCAAAGAAGACATACAGATGGCCAACACACACATGAAAAGATGCTCAACATCACTCATCATCAGAGAAATGCAAGTCAAAGCCACAATGAGGTATCACCTCACACCAATCAGAATGGCCATCATCACAAAGTCTGGAAACAACAAATGTTGGAGAGGGTGTGGAGAAAAGGGAACTCTCCTGCACTGTTGGTGGGACTGTAAGTTGGTACAGCCACTATGGAAAACAATTTGGAGATTCCTTAAAAAACTACAAATAGAACTACCATATGATCCAGTAATCCCACTACTGGGCATATACCCAAAGAAAACCATAATCCCAAAAGAAACGTGTACCATAATGTTTATTGCAGCACTATTTACAATAGCCAGGACATGGAAGCCACCTAAATGCCCATCAACAAATGAATGGATACGGAAGATGTGGCATATATATACAATGGAATATTACTCAGCTATAAAAAGGGATGAGATGGAGCTATATGTAATGAGGTGGATAGAACTACAATCTGTCATACAGAGTGAAGTAAGTCAGAAAGAGAAGGACAAATATTGTATGCTAACTCACATATACGGAATCTAAAAATGGTACTGATGAACTCAGTGACAAGAACAAGGATGCAGATACAGAGAATGGACTGGAGAACTCGAGGTATGGGAGGGGGCGGGGGGTGAAGGGGAAACTGAGACGAAGCAAGAGAGTAGCACAGACATATATGTACTACCAACTGTAAAATAGTCAGTGGGAAGTTGTTGTATAACAAAGGGAGTCCAACTCAAGGATGGAAGATGCCTTAGAGGACTGGGGCGGGGAGGGTGGGGGGGACTCGAGGAGGGGGGAGTCAAGGAAGGGAGGGAATACGGGGATATGTGTATAAAAACAGATGATTGAACCTGGTGTACCCCCAAAAAAATAATAAAATAAAAAAAAATAAAATAAAATAAAAAAGAGAAAAAAACTTGGATCACACCAAAAAAAAAAAATTATCATGTAAGACAATTACTTTGTTCCTTTAAACATTTAACTCTTTCTGTGGTTGAATTAAAAACTCTTATAAAGCATGTTTGCATAGACTTAGTCTTTCATCCATATGAAAATGTGCAGGTAACACTCTGGCCCTTTCTAAGTTGATAACGTTAATGGTGATATAATATAATATAGTTATAATATGTTATTTGACTACAGCTATTTCCACTTTTTGAATGCCTGTTGTGTATCAGGGATTTTGGTAGGTACCTTATATGTGTAATCCTATTTAATATGTTTGTTTTTAATTGAAATCAAATTGATAGCATATAATTTTCTCTTAAAGTGCATTTTTCTTAATTCAAGATAGGAAATATTTAAAGAGACTTCTTAAATTTTGAATCTTATTTGTAAAGAAATTTCAGAAATAAAACGAACAACTCTAAGTTTATTAATAATAGGCATTCATCTGAATATTCACGATGAGCCAAAGTAGTCTTTGTGTGCATGGTGGGACTTTGTTCTAAAGGAAATTATATACATGGAAAAAAAATCACTTTTGTTCTGGAGAATGATCCATAATCTCAGCCAAGATATTTAAAAATATTACATTGTAGATATTTTATATTTACATGTATAATTCTTTTCTGTTGGTGGCTATTCAAAGGGACTTAGGCGATCACTTAAATAAATAATAGCTCCCTAAAATTCTGTGAGTCTTTGTTGTAAGCTAAGTTTCTTAACATAATACCTGAGTCCATTCTTAATTGTTCTCAGTTCACACACAAGATAAAATTATGCTTTTAAAGTACTCGATTTATTATAATTTGAAGAAACTTTGAATGACACAAAAAATAATTTAGCTTTATAATTCATAACTCTAGGCATTTAAAAAATAAATCCCTAAGTAAAATAAAATATTTTTTCCTTCTTTGGTCAACAGGGACTTCAGTATTAAAATAATAATGTCATAATGAAGTAAGGTGAAAATTATGAAAGATTAACATTATAATCACTTTAGAATTTACAAAGGAGGTCATCTGATCCCCATGGTTATCTCATAAACTTGGTATTGTTACTGTCCTTCCTTTATACATTAGCAATCTGAACCTCAGAGAAGTGAAGTAACTTGGCAAAGGCTGCTGACCTAAGGGAATATAGTGAGGTTAGACTTTAAAATAATCTGAATTCTCATTCAAAAAAGGCTGAAAATGTATCACGTAAGTCAGAATGTATTTACTGACTTCCTACTAAACCATGAATTTTTCCACTTTGCTGTCAGAAAAAAAATTGGCTAGGAAATGTTGAAAAGTCTGACAGAGTTCCATTGAAACCACGGTCTTCTACATTTACTTATTGTTTGGAGAGGTTACCAAACACAAATGCTAAAATTTTTTTAAGTTTTAAGGCTTGTTTTTTAGTTTCTTATTGATGTTGAAACAAGTTAATACAAGGCTTAAAACAAGACATATTCTCTTACAGTTCTGGTGGTCATAAGCCCAAAATGGTTCCCAAGGGTCCACAGAAGGAGAGGATGTCTGGCCCAGGATGGATTATATCCAGAACCTCTCGCTCCCCTAATTTAGATGATTTAGATGATGAGATTTGGGAATTTTCAGCTGATGAGACTTCTATGCGATTCTGGACTTGAATTGATATTGTAATGGATTGAGAATTTTGAAGACTTCAGATGTGGTAAATGTATTTTGCATGTGGGACAGACGTGGATCTCTGAAGATTTGAGTGTGGCTTCTTCTGAGATGGTTGAGAAGGTCTGAGTCACGCATCTAATCTCTTCAAGGGCCCTCTATATGACTGAATAATTTAACTTTTGATACTTCAGAGGCACTAGCAAAAATGTTGTCAACCACACACTTGATTTTCTCTAGATCATGCTTCTTGACAGTGACCCTCCAATGTAATATTTTTTTTTGGAATTGAATGGGCTAAGAATTCTCCCAATCATCCACTACTAGTTCTTTTTGGCTTAACAGTTGTTACCTCAATATATCGCTTTTCACTTGCATTTCACCAAAAGTAGCAAGAATAAGGAAGCTGGCTGCACCGCCAACACATTCTTTGGAAATTTTCTCTGCTAAATTTCCAAGTTCATCACTTACATTTCTGTTTTCTACAACACTGTAGGACATAATTCTACAATAAAGTGTAGAACACAATTCTGCAGTTTTCCACCACTCTACAATGAGATCCTTTCCTCCTGTTCCTCTTTTCCATATGAGATCTCATAAACAGCATCTTTACTCCCCATATTTCACCAGCATTCTGTTTATGATGATTTAGGTATTTTCTAAGATGATATAGGCTTTATCATGCTCCTCACTTCCTTCTGAGTTCTCATTAGCCAGAATCATTAACATTCATATTACCTCTAATAATCTTTTCAAGGCAATTGACATTTTTAAAAATTTCATTTTGAAATCTTTTTAAAAAATGTATTTATTTACTCTATTACACATATTTCTTGAGAGCTCAGAAACTGCAAAGCACTGTTTGAGGTACAGGAGACACAATAGACATCAACATAAAGAGGAATTTTGTTCTTAAGAAGCTTGCATTGTATTTAGAGGAATGAACAATAAAGAAATCTATAAGAAAATATCAAGTAGCTATAATGCTAGCTTGATTTGAACACTTTTAATTGAATTTACGTTTTTTCTATTATGCTCCTCATAATTTTTCCCCATTACCCAATTAAAAAGCTACTTCTACACTTTGGAGTATTTGTACAGCAGCACCCCACTTCCAGGTATCAAAATCCATATTAGTTTCCTATTGCTGCTCTAATAAATTACCACAAAGTGTCTTAAAGCAACACAAATTTATTTTACTATAATTCTGAAGGTCAGAAGTGCAAAATGAGTGTTTCCTGGACAAAATCAGGGAGTCAGCAGAACTGGTTCCTTCCTGAGGCTCCTGGAGACATCTGCTCCTTGACTCTTCCAACTTCTAGAGGCTGCTGGAATTACCTCCCCCCATCTGTCCTTCTGTTTTCACATCATCTCTTCCACTTTAGTCAAGTCTATCTCTGCCTCCAGCTTATAAGGACACCCTTAACTGCATTGGGCACACTCTGCTATTCCATGATAATCGCCCCATCTCAAAATCCCTTTCTTGATCATATCAATACAGTCTCTTTTATCATATGAAATAAAGTATTTGCAAATTCCATGGAATTCAAATGTTGAGACATTTGGGGGCCATTATTCAGCCTCCCACAGCTTGATGTTTTCCTTCATTGATTCTTGTCTTCTGGTTTCAGTCAACTCTGAAATTTATTTATATTGTTGCCCAGAAACTTAAATTAGGAGTTTTTTACTGGTAATTTATCCTAACTTTCTGTTATTTTCTAGTAATATAATGATGCATATAATATGGTATTGTATAACACAGATGATTTGGAGTTTAACAGAAGTTATGAATTTAAAATCAAGCAGAAAATGTTTCCGTGATAGTCAAGATGTGAAATCATCATATTAAAGATGATTTGTTATGTTGCTTTTCCAAGTGCGACCTGGCAGAATACACCATATTTTGTTAGATAAGGGAGAAGAAAGATGTGGCCAAGAATATTTTGTTGGAGATAAATTACTTGCTTCTTTGTTTATTATTAACGTTAACTAAGAAAGATAAGACCATTGTGTATGCAAGCTTCATTTTTTATAAATTTAAGAATTGTATTCTGTATATATGCCTATGTTGAAAGAAAATAAGTATTACCCATCAACAAAAGAGAAGTCTGAGGATGTATTTTTTTTTCAGATTATAGAAAATCTAACATAAGTTTGAATAAATAGATGAAATCTAAATTTACACTATCCTTGAAACAAGCTAGTTTTCTCACATATTCAGTACAGCCACAGAGTTAAGAGTCTGGTTACATAAACTGCAAAAGAATAGCAGATTTTTTTCTTACTAGACACTTGGTATTGGAGCTAGTTTTAAGATAATGCTTTAATTATGTTGGTGACTGAATGATAACCCAATACAGCCAGCTTTTTACCCAGCATCCTCAAACCCTGATCCTCTCCTACCATGTTCAATTGATGACCAATATCCGTTCCATCCATACCTACTGCCGCTAAGCTAATTCCATTCCTATTCCAAGTAGCCTTCCCCCTCCCAGTTCTGCTCAGCTCCAATCCATGTTCTATATACTGACCCAAATGATATTTTTGATCATGTCACTTCCCTCCTCAAAATCTTGTGCAATAACTTCAGGTTTAAGTCCAAACTTCTTAATTCAGCATTCGGGGATTTTAGGATTTGGCTCTTTCCTATCTTTATGAGTCACTTCTTCTTAGATCCTCCTCTTCTGAACATCCTTTGGGAGAATTAAGTGTTTTTTTTCTTGGCTTCTCTTCTAGATACTTACCACAGCTGACCAGTGCTTTAGGAAAAATTGTAATTATTCTCTATTATAATCAGTACAACCAAAAGAAATGAAGTAAATAGTAATTAATAGTTGAGTCATATATTGTCTAGCTAGCTCTACCTTTGTTGAATGCCTGGAGAGGATTTAGGAAGACCTTTGTGCTGTGGTTAGAATTATGTGTAAAAGGGTTCTTTTGATTCTGCCTGCTTGAAAGAGTTTCCAGGTACCAAAAAGATCCATTGTTTCTCCCTAATAACTTGGCTAGAATTAGGTGTAAACAATTAATCATGTAGTTACCTATCATATATCTTGTGTCCTATTCTACTGGTGAGCACCTCTGTCCAGAAGGAACTTGGGAGTAGAAAAAGGGGAGGGGTTCATTCTCCTTATGCTTTGTGTAAGTGGGCTTGTGATGAGAGTTACTGTAAAGGCCAATGCTTATGATTACCCAGAAAATTAGGAACCACATAGAGAGGGTAATAGGTCTAAACCAGGGAGCCAAGAAAGGCTTATTACAAATTAAGATCAGTTTGTCATTGTTTGAAATAATCCTCGTTTACTTTCTACACCTAATTTAAATCCATTTCTTAGAGCCAGCAACCATCCAGATGGTGGTAGTTCTTTGGGACTTGACATTATTTTAAAAGGTCACCATAGGCAAATTATAACTGGCACCTCATTCTTATCAGAGACCAAACATCTGTGAACTTGCTCCAGTTTTGAATCACCGATGGAGCAGTTTCCCACAGCAGCTCCTTGCTAACTTTCTTTCTGGGTGAACTATGTGAACTATCATTTTTCCTATTAAAACCTGTCACATGTATTATACACACAGACCCATAATGTTCCTAAAATTTTGTCATATAAATTTGAGTCAAAAGATATTAGGTTTTTCATTTAAAGGCATGCCATAGATTTACTTACAGTAACATCAATGTTTCAGAAATGTCCCCTAAGATGTATTTTCTTCCCTGACATGTCACTACATTCCAGAAGACTTACAATCTTTACTCTGGTGCTTCAAAAGTATTGTATAAATAAATGAAGTATGTATATATGTAATATATATGTTATGAATACATATTATAGTGCTTAAAATATGTTTTAAAAGTTGTTTTCTCTTTCTAATATTAGACAGTAAAAATGTATTAAAATTATGATTCAGTTGTACATTCCCTATTATCCCCATGCATTCTCATCCACAGACATGCAGAGCTCTGAGCTTTCTGTCATGTATAGACATATATTACATATATATATGTTATGGGAAGAGGCAGATTGGGAAATGGATTTGTACCTTTTATTTCACCATCTTGATGTATTTACTAGACTATATCAAGCCAGTAAGAATTCATTTTTTTTTGGCCGTGCCACATAGCCTGCAGGATCTTAATTCCCTGACCAGGGATTGAGACCATGGCAGTGAAAGCACCAATTCCTAACCACTGGACTGCCAGGGAATTCCCCCAAATTGATACTTATGCTGAAGATTCAGAGGCCATTAATTACTAATGAAAACTTAAATTATGCTCAGTGTAGTTTTTTAATGTGAATTTAGTTCTCTTTTTGCCTCCTTCCATACACCTCCTTGAGCAATTATAAAAACCTCTGTTCCGTAATAAGTTCTTATTCTGAACCCTAACCCTATACCTAAAGTCTAGCTTCTTTGCTTGGTTTGTGCCAATAAACTCACGCACTGTTTCGGAAGAGATGCTCTGACTTTACACTAGACTCTTGCCCTGTAAACATATTCCTATACTATAAGAAACTCATCCACTTGACTTTTGAATGTAACTCATGTAGTGAAGATCATTCTCTGTACCTCTTTGATAACTATTATTGTAGTTTGTTTCATATTAAAGTTATCAGAGGAAACCAACACCTGTCTATGGCAAATATTGCAGTTTTAGAAATCACCTGGATGTGTTGGGGAAAATGTATAGATTATGGAGTGGGGCTTGGGACTCATTTTTGTTTATAGAGTCTGAAGTGTAGTCTCACTTGACAGTCACTAATCACTCATAGAATATAAGCTCCCTAAACTTTCACACATACATATTAACTCTTGGTAGAACTCAATGACCTTCCACTTCCCCATTCATAAATCCAGTCTCAAGGACATAAATAGGCTATAGTGATAGGCTGTAGAGTTTTCAGACTAAGAAATTAGGAGGATTTCCACATCAAGCGACATTTATCTGTTTGGAACACTTTGCTTATCCTTCTCTCTTGGAACTCTTGGAAATGTAGATGGGATTTTCTCCCATTTTGGAAAGGAACTTCAAACTACCCTTAGCTCAGGTTATTGGAAGAAAGACCCAGCAGAATTATAGTAGATCAAGAAGGAAGAAAGGAAGAAGCAGGTAAATTAGGTTAGGTCTTTGAATTTTGTGGAAAAATGCTATTTTCTTCCCTTTATTTGTGATTGATTCTACTACTCATTAAAATGGTAAAACTTTGAAGATCGAAATTATATTGGGGGTTGGGATGTTGGTCTCGTTCTGGGCACCAATCTAGGCTCACAAATAGTTAAGTGGAGTTCGTTAGAGTACGAGAGCACAGAGAGAGTTCAGGCCAAACCCTGGTCAATAATCATGTGTTCCCTAAAGTGCTTTCCACATAATGATACCCATTGGGAACTAGCTGCATCTTTACAGTTGCATGATGGTTTCAATGTGAAATTTAATCATCTTTGTGTCTTAATTAGACATTCAACTAATATTTAACATACTGTCTTATATTTATGCCTATGCTTTAATAAAGTTTCTGAATGAATGAAAAGATAATTTTCTTTATTGACTTACGTGAAATGTTTTTGAATGCTTTAAAAAATGACTTCATTCATTGAGAAAGCTTGAAATCATAATTTCCTCCCTGCTTGGTCTCATTCTATCTGTAATTTGCAGACAAGTAAGTTTCTGCCTATGGATTATGACAGCTAGGCATACAATAAAACCCTTTAGTGTTTGGATTTCTCCAAATAGATTTCCAAATCTGATTGAAGAAAACATGGTTAGATATCTGGATAGCTACATATATATCCTAAACTCCCTAGCCTGGTTATAGCATTAGTAAAAAAGATATCTGAGGATATTCTGACAGAGCTCAGATTCTTGATTAAAAACAGGCATATTTTATATTTATGCATTAGTAATTTTGTTGTTCGTAGGAAAAAAATGACTCACCATTATGCTTAATTGGTAAACAGATGGGGGGAATGTTGTGCACTTCTTTTCTTTGTTTTCTTTTTAAAGAAGAAAAAGTTTGTTTTCTTGTCCAACTGAAAGTGGTTGAGAACAGTATAACAGATGTAGCCAATTTCATCTTTTGGAATGACACTTTTTGGAATGGAAATGGATAGAGAAAAAACATTTAAACAGTTGTTATTCTCATTCTATGTAGATCCTAGCCAGAATTTAAAATAAAATATATTTTAAAAACCTCCAAAACAAGAATTTGAATATTTAGGATTCTGATCTTATCAGTTTGTAAAAAATGAGTAAATCAGAGTTTCATAATGTGTGTTTTCTGGAAATGTCATTTTTAAAGGTATCAACAGGTATTATTCAAGACAGAAGATCTGTGGTCAAATAAATTTGGGAAAAACTGGTTTAAACAAGTCAGGCAAATTTCTTTACTGTAGTACTTCTCATAACCTTTAAAGTGTTCATTTGTACCATGACTATATATATATTCATATTTATATATTTACATATTTATACATACATACTCTATATACTATATATATGGACCACTTTTCAAATACATCTCTTTCTTTTTCCCTTAGAGCATCTTGGAGTAAGTTTCTGTAGACTCTGCTGAAAGAAACTGAAATAAATGTTCCTCAATTCACCCATTAAATCTTTGAGATTACCATTATGCATTGGTATTCACAAATGAGTAGAATAACAGCTATTTAACTGGTCTGAAAATGTTAAACAATCTCAGATGAGTAAATCATGTACTGGTTTCTATCTAAATTCTGGCTCACCTCTTCCTTTTGTCTAACCTAGGAAAGAAGGTCATGATTAAAATGTGCTTTAATTTTAATCTAAAAACCTTTTTCTGGCAGCAGGAGGAAAGAAAAAATGCCCTATTTTTACTTGAAATTATACCAGGCTGTAACTCTGGTTAATAAAATACTTAGATCCTTGATGAAAGAAATCATTGTAATAACAATAATCATCATCATTATTATTTCTTCAGAAAGAGAATTGGCTTCTGGGTATTCTTAGACTAATCCCATCTGCCACCACAAAATTTGGACTTTGAAGCAAATGCATTAGGTATTTCCTGGATCACATCCTCAGATAATGAAGAGCTTCATTAAATATAGAAAGCTCTCTATAGCCTCTGCCTCCCACCGGTTTAATATACAAAACCTTGCACTAGATATGAAATTATATTTACATTATCAAATCCACAAAGTTGCATAGTATATTGGATGAGAGAGACTTGAGGCCAGTCTCCACCCAGCAGCTGACAAGGGCTAGTATTTGGATTTGACTCCCTTTTTTCTTGATTTCGATTAAGAAGAAACAACAGAAACAATCATAATGACACAAAACATCTCCAATCCGGTTTTCAAGTAATACTAGCTTGCATTTCTGCAGGAAAGCAAATGCGTTCCAACTGAAAGCCATGCTGACATCAGCTCAGGCAATGTTTCGTATTCCTGCAAGGCAGACAAAAGCACCTAAGGGGGCATATGCTGAAAAATAAACTAGAAACCTGGGTAAATCAGCTGTGGAAAATTACTGGATTACATAATAGTAGTAATATATAAATAGGATTTAAGTGAGAAAGTCAGGCCAGGCAAAATGCTATTCTGGGAAGGGCTTCCTAGGTGGCACAGTGGTTAAGAATCCACCTGCCAATGCAGGGGACACTGGTTCAATCTCTGCTCCAGGAAGATCCCACATGCCGTAGAACAACTAAGCCAGTGCACCACAACTATTGAGCCTGAGCTTTAGAGCCCGTGAGCCACAACTATTGAGTCTATGTGCTGCAACTACTGAAGCCCACACGCCTAGAGCCTGTGCTCCAGGACAAGAGAAGCCACAGCAACGAGGAGTCCGCGCACTGCAACGAAGAGTAGCCCCCACTCACCGCAACTAAAGAAAGCCCGTGCACAGCAGAAAAGACCCAACACAGCCAATAAAATAAATAAATTAATTAATTTAAAAAAAGATGACTATCTTAAAGCTACTTTAAAAAAAATGCTATTCTGGCTGTCTGCAAGTGTAGTCTTAGTTCCACGCTCTGAGTCTTATGGCCATGGAAAGATGCAGATTCATTACTGAGACATCTTGCCTGGCAATGGTGATTATTTTGCTGTGTATTTTTTAATGGTAACTTTAAAATTGCTTTTTATAAATTTTCTAACAAGTAAAACAGTTAAAATCTAGTGTGGGAATCCAAATTATCTGAATGAGAATTTCTCCTAACCTATGTAAAAACCATAAACCTTGACAAGATTCCATCAAGGAATCTGAATAACTGGATACAAAGTATATATGTGAATTCATGTGAAATTGCCAATATTCTACTGGTTGGACCACAAAATGTCAGTTTTATATTGTGTAAGATAATAAAATGGAAACTAAATATTAGAGTAGAATAACTACTACAAACTCTTCATTTCTTTTTTCCTTTCTTATTTTCTATATCTTATTATATGCAATTAAAAGAAGACAATTTACATTATCAGCACTCAACCTAGAAATCTCCTGACTGATCAAATCAGCACATAGTCTAGTTATTTTTTAATAATGAAACAGAGTGTTTTCTTAAGACAACAAAAGCATAACTTTAATGGACATATTTTGGTAAATTTTACTCTATTAAATTAATCTGTATATCAAGACAATTGTAAAAAAAATTAAAAGACAAGTGACAGACCTAGTGAAGATTTTTGCACCCTATACAGTAGAGGCTATAACAAAGGACTATTAAACAAAGTGTGCAAAGAATTACAAATTAATAAGCAAACCCAACAATCTGATAGAAAAATGGGCAAATGATAAAAATAGGTAAGTTGCGAAAGAATAAATACTAAAATCTAATTCTGTAGTTGCTATAACAAATTACTCCAAATTCAGCGGCTTAAACAACAAAAATTTATTATCTTATAGTTTTCGAGGTCACAAGTCTGACATAGTTCTTGATGCACTAAAATCAAGTCAGCAGCCTGTTTCTTTTCTAGAGGCTCTGGGAGAATGTTTCTTACACATTCAGGTGATTGCAGTCCTTGTTATCTTGCAAACTGTAAACTTGAAAGTCATTCCCAGATTCAGAGGATGCTTCCTTCCTTGACTCATGGTTCCCTTCCTCCATTTTTAAAGCCAACAATGGTAGATGGAGTCCTTCTCACATTGAATTTCTTTGACTCTTCTTTCATTCTTGTTATTTTAAGAGCTCATGCTACTGGGTTGGAAGAACCCAGATATTCCAGGATGATCTCTGAATCTCAAAGTCTTTAGCCTTAATCTGCAAAGTCCCTTTTTCCATATAAGGTTCTGGGTTCATAGGTTCTGGGGATTAGGGCATGGATATTAAAGAGGCATTATTCGACTTTCCATAGCCAATAAACATATGATAATTATTTTAAATTAATTTGCAATCAGAAAATATAGATTAAACAATGATATGTGATTGAATTGACTCTATCAAATTGACAAAGATTAAAAATTAAACTTTATTTCCTTCATTGAATTGGTAAAAATGAAAAACATGATGATATCAAGTGTTTTCTAGGATGTGAGGAAACAAATTACATTTATATACTACTGGTAGGGGAATACATTTGTACAGATTAAAAAAGATGGGCAGATGGCCATGTCCACACATATAAATAAAATTTATTATATTGTTTATGGATATATTCTGGATAGGTTTATATTCATATAAATATGAATTTTAAATATGTTGAAAATCCAAAAATATATCCATCAAAATCATCACGATTGTCTCAAGAAGAAAGGGTGTAAAGACTATGTAACTGGGTAGTGATCAAATGAACTTTATTTTACCTGCAATTTATACTCCTCTTTTTTTTTTTTTTTTTTAAGCCTGGAAGCATAATATGTAAAATAATAAAATAATAACAGGTTTCTACTGTGGGAAGTTGGATACAGGGCTGATTTTAAACTACATCTATCTATCATCTATCCATCTAATTATCTATCATCATCTTTCTATCATCAATCTATCTATTATCTATGTGTGTATTTGGATTGCTTTTTACTTAGATAAGTATATGTTAAAACAAGAAGTACGGGATCTATTTAGGCTGCATAAACATACTCATCAAAGTATCTTCTAGTAATAGTTTAAACTAGTGGTCAGTAAACTTGAGCTTTCTGGCCAAATCTTGGATGATGCCTGCTTATTTAAATAATGTGTATTAGAAAACAGAGATTATTAGTATATTGTCTATGGCTGCTTTCCTGATATAATGGGAGAGCTGGGTTGTTGCAACAGAGACCACATGGCCCAAATAACTAAAAAAATTTACTATTTGGCTTTTTAAAAATTCTCTTTGCTTAGAAGAGATGCCTTACTAAAATTAGCTAGGGATTGTGTAAGACTAGAATCCATTGCCTAAATGTGAGTGGATGGGTTGCAGAATTATTTAGCATCAAGTATATCAAGTAGCTCCTTGAAACCAGAAATGATACAGGGTCTGGTTAAGAACAAGTGCTAATGGAATTATTAAATGTATAAATCACATGTTTCTACTCAGCCACAGACTGTTCTAGTTAAAGGTATGCACTGAAGGGCAGAATCTTGTTTGGTTCCTGACTAGGGACAGCTAGTCAATGGAATAATTATTTTTCACTATGTTTTTATAGAAAGTTCTACCCAAGTAGTACCTCATTTAATCCTTTTAATCTAAATCCCAATGATAGGATTAGTATCCTCATTTTATAGCAGAAAATACTGAGGTTCTGTAAAATTATTTGTTTAGTACATGACATAGAGGGCTAGACCCTTTGCTTCTTATTAGTGTGCATTTATATAAACGTATAAATATATATATATATGTATATATACAGGTTTTTATTCTCTCTTGAATGGGGCCATAAGAAAGATGAGTATTTGGTGGATGTGGACTGCTGTTTTTCTGAAAGATAAAGAATCCTACTTAAGGATGCAGCTTTGTTCCAAAAATAAAGAAATGGGGAATCATGTATACACTCTGTGTAAATCACATTTCTCCAGCCCTCTCTAACCCATGGGTGCAATTTTGGCCCTCTTTGCATTACTACTGCAGTCTCACTAGCTTTGAGCTCCTACTTCTTCACACAGAAGTTTTCATCCCTGTCACAATTCACCACGAGAATTGCTGATATTCTCCACGTTGACTGTGAACCTGTCTAGGCTTCTATTCACCATGGTCTTCTAGACACAAAATCTCCCCCTGGTCCTTTGGGCACCGATGCAGGCTTTCCTCGCTCTCCTTTCCTTCTCTGTTCGGAGTCCTGCCAGTGCTGCCAGCTTCTATTTTCTCCTTCCAATTCCAACATTGCATGGCAGTCTCTTAAGAAGAGGAAATGCTATATCTGGATTTGTTTTTGTTTTTCTTTCTTTTTTTAATGTTCTTGCAATAGGGTTTCTAGGGCACCAAAATAAAAGCTCTTTCTATTCACTCCCTCAGTTATTTTTCTCCTCACATGCACATGCCATCAGATGGTCTGATTGCAAAAACTTAACTGTGCCTGCACCCCAGTGTATATGAACCTACCACTCTCTTCTAAAAACCCAGGCCTTCTAGGTAAGAGAGTTGATAGTGCACGTTATTTCTCTTTTGATAATTTTCTCCTCGGGTCTCTTCTGGCCTTCCTGAAGAAATTGTTGAAATATTGTTTCTGTTACTTCACCCCAATATGAGAGTCACAACAAATGTCTGAACCCCAATGGCAGAAGTGAAAAAAAACTTACTTTTCAGTAAGAGCTAACAATTACTTTCCTACTACTTCTGAACTGAAGAGTTTGCCTCAGTTGAATGGCAAAGCAGTAAATACAGGTAGATATTGGAGTGGGAGAAATAGTCTAACAGCATGCCAAAATGCCATATCTCAGCACCTTACTTCAGTATGAGAACAATACTTTAATGATATGACGCTTAATTTTAGGTGTCAACTTGGCTGGGTCATGGTGCCCACATAGTTGGTCAAACACTACTGTGGATGCTTCTGTAAGCATGTTTTAGATGAGACTTACGTTTAAATCAGTTCACTTTGAGTAATGCAGATTGTCCCTTATAATGTGGATGGGCCTTATCTCATCAGTTTGAAGGTCTGATAGAAAAAAAGACTGACCTCCCCCAAGCAAGGGAGACTTCAGCAGCAGAGAGACTTGAGACTTGAAATTGCAACACTGAATTTCTCTTCTTTCCTAAATCTCTCGCTTGATGGTCTTTGCACTTGACCTGCAACATCAGCTCTTATCTGGTTCTCCAGCTACCTTGGCCCACCGTGTAGACTTTTGATTTGCCAGCCTCCATATTCATATGAATAAATTCTCTCTCTCTCTCTCTCTCTCTCTCTCTCTCTCTCTCCCTCTCTCCAATTACACATCATATTGGTTCTTCCTCTTTGGAGAACCCTAATACATATGACTCATAAAATATGTGAGTAGTTACATATGTTTACATGTAAAATTCATACTATGTACAGAGATGCAACAAACTCTTAGGATACAACATTTAACAAGAAACACATGACACACATTATCTGGGAATCTTTCAAACATTATCATAGCCAGACTCCAAGATGGATCCCAGTGATCCCAGCTTCTGAATGGTAATCTTATCTTTGTATAGTCTCCTTACACACTGTAATAGGGTTAGTCTGTGTGACTAATAGAATATAGGAAAAATGATAGTATGTTACTTCTGAGATTAGGTTAAAAAAAGTGTTACAGCTTCCATCTTGATTTCTTTCTTTCTCTGCCTCAGACCATTTGTTCTGAGAGTTGCAAGCAGCTCTGTGGGAATACCCATGTGGTGAGGAACTGAGGCCTCTGTCCTACAGCCAGGGAGAAACTTAGGGTCTCTGCCAACAGCCATGGTAGAAAGCTTGGGAGTGTATCCTCTAGCCCCATTCAAGGCTTCAGATGACTGCATCCCAAGTGAACTTTACTGCAACATCTGAGAGGCCTGAAGCCAGAACCATCTCGTTAAGCTACTTCTGAATTCCTGACAGTCTGAACATGTGTGAGATAATAAATATTTGGGTTTTAAGCTGCTGCGTGTGGGGGTAAGTTATTATACCACAATAAGTAACTCATACAGTTTTTTCTACCAGGTGCGTGTTGCCATTTAACAAATACCTAAAAATGTGCGGGTGGCCTTAGAAACTGAGAAGTAGACAGAAGCTAAGAGGACTTTGGAGACTGTTATCAGAAATTTAATATGTCTCATGACCTTGAAGAGGCTGCCAATGCAGAAGGGATGAGTATCTTTTTGGAAACTAGTGGAAAGGAAACTTTTACTGTATAGCGGCAGAAAGTCTAGCAAAACTGCTGTGTCCTAGTAAAGTAGAAAGTGTACCTAAGGAACTGGGTAATTTGGATCAGGGGAGCTGCAGCTAGTGTTGAAGATGCTGCTTGATATGTTCTTGAGCTTATAATAAAATGCAAGAAGAAAAGGATAAGCTAAAGAAAAATTTCCTTCTTTTCATGAAGGAATTGAGACATTGGTTATGAATACTCACAGCCTTTCCAGACTACAAACGGTGCTAAAATTAAGAAATGACTTCCTAGCAAAGAGCGAATTCAGTTATGTCAGAAAAAAAAATTAAGATAAAGTTGAGGATATGCCTGTTAAACCCATTGCTAAGATCTTAGAAAGACCTAAGTTGAAATTTCAGAGTAAAGTCATATCCATGGTACCTGTGGGAGATTGGTTTCAGGATGCCCATAGATTCCAAAATCTGGGGATGTTTAAGTCCCTTATGTAAAATGGTGTAGTATTTGTATATAATCCATGCACATCCTCCCATATACTTTAAATCATTTCTAGATTGCTTGTAATATCTAGTACAATGTGAATGCTAAGCAAATGTTGCCATTGTGTGGAAAATTCAAGTTTTGTTTTTTGGAACTTTCTGGATTTTTTAAAAAGAATATTTTTGATCTGTGCTTGATTGAATTCATGGAGGACCAACTGTGCTGTTGAGTCAGATGAAAGATTTTCCAAGGGTGTTAAAAATAAAACTCATAAATCCCTTCAGTCCAATAATAGGCCCTTTAAGAAGTAAAGGAAGTTGTTCCTCAGCTGTTTTAACAGAATCCCAAGATAGAAAGAATTACCTCAAAACAATTTGTGACTGTGTTTTTTGTTTAATGGAATAAACCTTAATAAGATTCAAGGAGACCAAAATATTTTTAAAGAAAATTATGTTTAAAAAATCACAGAAAGCTTGGCTCAAAGGGACAGAGAGTAGAAAATGAAAGCCTTTGGAATTCCAAACTTCTGCAAGCAGGAAGGAGCTACAGACACATGTTTCCTTTTGTGAAAAAAAAAATGGTAACACTACAGAACCAAGATACCAGAGTGGGGAAGCCAGAACGGTGGTAAGTCATTTGCAAGCAGGAATTGAACTAAGTCCTAATCAAGGAAATTTCTACATGTGCCTGGATAGATTTCAGAACTGCTGTGGGTCAGTGTGTGTGCCTCCTGTCTTCCCTTTTGGAATAGGAGTTCCTGTAGCAGTTCTCCTGTGCTTATCCCAACAATGTATGTTAGTTGTCTGTGTGTGTGCGGGGGCGGGGGTAGGGTGGGCAAAGGGTAGGGGAGCAGATCACTTGTCTCTTATTTCATAGGACACCAGATTGAGAAGATCTGGACTCAAGGAGATTTCCTTAAGAAACTGCACACAAATAGACTCCCCTGCATGTGGACCTGATTAGACGATAAGATTCTGGATATCACACGAAGGTGGATTGAGGTGAGACTTTGAGGTCCGAGGGCGTGAGAGTATTTTGCATGTAGGACAGACATGAATTATCGGTGGAGAGGGCAGACTGCTTCCAAAATAGCCCCCGTGTCCTGGAATGCAGACTCTATTGTAGTCCCACCCCACATTGTAACAGAGTTAGGCTCTGTGTGACTGGTTCATTAGAAGTAATGATATTTCATGTCTAATATAGATTACAAAAGATACTATGCCTTTCATCTTGATGCTCCCCTCCCCCACCTTCCATCCTTCCCTAGAATCACTTGTTCTGGGGAAAGTCAGCTGTCATGTCATGAGCAGCATAACAGAGAGACCCATGTGTTAAGAAACTAAGGCCAGTAAGAAACTGAGGGCTACTGCCAACAGCTACATGACTGCACTTGGAAATGGGTCCTCCAGTCTCAGGCAAGCTTTCTGCAGACTTCCGCCTAAATCTCAACTATAACCTCCCAAGAGAATCTGAATCAGAACCATCCAGTTAAACCACGTCCTAGTTCCTGACCCTCAGAAACTGTGTGATAAATAATTCTTGCTTTAAATTGCCAGGTTTGGGGGTAATTTGTTACATAGCAACAAACAACTCATACAACCATCCAAGTGTTTATTGATATCCTACTAGATCTCCTGCTTCACATAAGGAGCTGTCAGAGATAATAACAAAACATAATATCTAATCTCTGTATCAGTCAGGACTCAGTGCTGAACACAGAAATCACTGCAGGAATTATTAACTGCAAGAGTTTTAGAGGAAAATATATGCTTAGAAATATACTGGAAAACTTCAAGTGCATGGTCAAGGCAGGGCCTTTAGGAATGTTGACCTAAAACAAATAGATTGCCAGTTATTTCTCCAGCAAAAATGGGCTTATTCAGGATCAGCAAAGAACTGCAATTTGGTATATGCAACCATGGTGAGCTTCGTGCAAGACCCCACACAGGAAGGGGAGGAGAAATCTTTTAAAGAGGGGAAAAGGAGGTTGGGAGAGCTAAAGTAAACAGAGTTCATTGGAAAAACTGAAAGTTCAAAGTATAGTGGCTTTCCATTTGCTGAATTGTGACAGTCTCTAATTAGCTGAGCTCTTGCCAGGCAAGAAGAGGAATCTTTCTCCTTCCTGTTGGGCTCTGCTATCATAGTAGAGCATGAGAGCTCCCCCCTTTTGCCTCCTGACTACATTTTAATAGAAGTTTGTTTATTAATTTTTACTGGAGCTGCTGATGTAGAGATCATCTCTATTGCCAGGAGTTCAAAAACACACCTCTATAGCTGAATGAGACAGAAGGGGCGAGAAAACCATCACCATAGGAGCTGCTGCTACTGATGTCTATGTCTGGCAAGGTGGAGAATGGACGCAAGAACATTACTGCAGAAAAACAGCACATGGCTATAACATTGCTCATCAGCATAACCAAAGAGGTGCAAGAGAATGGCTTCTGCCTCGTTCTTACCCTCCAGTTCTTCTCAAAGTAAATATAAGTGGTGGACCCTGATTCTCTTCTGGAATCTTAGTAGCCAGGATGTCTAGGAATGTTTTTAGCTTTCTAATTTCTTCAACTTGAAAGAAGGTAGAACAGAGGTTGAGAGAGCCAGTTCTTACTCTTCCTCATAGTCTGTGCTCACAAGGGGTTTACAAGCTTAATGGAATGACAAGATTAACATAATGTGACAAGATTAGAGATGGGGCATGTGCTAAATGGGGTGTTACAGCTTAAGTGCAATAGAAGATCAGAGAACAAGGGGATTAGAGTGCAATGGAGAATTCAGAGAATGAAACTTCAGGGAAGAACTCAGCTTTCAGCTGGGGCTTTAAAGATGGGAGAAATTGAACAAACATAGCAAAAAAAAGGTATTTAATGCAGGTGGGCAGCAAGAATAAAGACCTGGATTAAGGCAGGTGACAGCTGATAGTTAGTCTAATTCTTGCAAAAAATAAATAATAAAGGGTGGTGATAGCAGGACTTTGAAATATAAAGGGCTTTAAAAATTGAAGTAAAAGTTGAAATATATTGCATGTGGATATACATGTACTGAATTCCATAACACATTTATATAATTATGTAAAATAATGGATGTTATCATCATTCAGCAAATTTGTTTCTTTGTCAGAAGATGATGGATGTAGACTGAACTATGGAAATATACATGCCCATAGAGATCTCAACATTTCCTTCTTCCCAACCTCAGTCATATTTTGTAGTCACTGTGACAGTCTCCAGCCTTGTATTAATTCTGTTATTATAAAAATAATCTTTCCCCGAACACCCTGCCTCCTGATGCTTCCTTCCCTATTGAGGGGCTGTACTTGTTCTCATATCTTCCTAGCCACTGCCTGTGGTGCTGCTTCTCAGTGGACATTTTGGGCAGTGTCATGTGAACCTGTCTAACTTTGAGTAGTGCACATACCAGAAATTGCCTGCAGCTCTGCATCCTCATTTAGATTGCACCTTCATCCATTTTGATATATTAATAATAACTGTTATCATTTATTCAGCATGTGTTATATTTCAGGAAAGGTACTAGACGCTTTACAAATATCATCTCAAATCCAAATATGTTTTTCTTCCCATTTCATAGATGAAGGAACCAATGAAATCTATTTAACCCCAGAGCCTGTAGTCTTTCCACTGTATCACAAATATCAAAACCAAAAAAAAATTCCTTTATATTATAGTATCTCAGATCTCACAGCTTACAAAGTGTTGTTGTTCATTATCTCCTTTGATCCTCAGAATAAGCCTGTGAATGAGAAAAGTAGCGAATTAACATTCCTTTATTTTATAGATTGGGGAAGCAACTAACTTCCAAGTCACCTGCCTTAGCAAGTTGAGTGTTTGATAACCATTATTATATTTTGATAAAGTCTTGGATGAAGAAACATTAAATAGACAGATACATAGATAAATTGGTAGGTAAACAGGTAGGTTTATTTAAGGATTTGAAGTTTAGAGAATTGAAAGTTTGGAAACTTTCTAGTATCACAGGGAATAATTTTTTCTGTTACAGTTGAAACTGATAAAATATAGTTATGATAAAACTTTTTCTTATATAATTGATTCAGCTTGATGGCAGTAACTCATATTCCCCACTTGCACACAAATGTCACATCTCACATTTTAGACAAGGGAAATAAATCAGACATCAGTCACCTTTCTGGGTCTCTAGTGAGTCGCTAATGTCTTCTGTTAATGAGTGCATTATTTTCCATAGTGGAAGAGTCAAAATAACCTTGTTGGTTTCTTTTTTTTTTCCAGTTGGCTCTTTACTGCTAAAGATACCAGAAAGGTGTTCTTCAGCCAACTTACACATATATGCTTATATTATGTTGGAAGATGAGTTTTATATTAAAGTTCACTGTAAATGCAGATAGTTGTTTTTAAAAAGTGCTAATACAAGAGGTAACCTCAGAAAATAAAGCTTAACCTTAAATTTAAAAAATGGAATTTTAGTTATTTGTCAGGATGTGGGAAAGAATTATAACTTCAGAATGACCTCCAGTTCTCAAATTTCATCTTTCATCAATTAGAATTCACAAGCAGCCTGCCCTTTTCCAATCAAGAAACAAAAATTTATGCCTATGTAGTATCAAAAATTCCTTGGTTATAATCAAGAGGAACATAAAGGTGAACATTTTCATTAGTGCATGTCACGAGCATTGTAGAAAAAAGAATTATAACCCAGCCCAGTCCAATCCATCTTCCCTGAGGAGCCATTTAAAGGGGGAAAAAAAAAAAAAGAAAAATCCTCAATCCTTAGTTTTTTCAGTTACTCTAACTCCTTGAAATGTTTTAAAGTTACACAGGAAAGTTCTCAAGAAATAGCACAGACTGCTTGATCTCAGCTGGAGCCATGTTAAAAAACCAAAGTTAGAGACGAATGACTTTACATTAGGAATAATGCATTCAATTCTAAAATGAATGCTATTGATTGAAATCCAAGAGATAGATGTGAGTCTTAAGCCTACATTTTCCCATGTATTTAATCAATCATGGTCATTACAGGATAAAGAATTAAAGATAATGCATCATTAGTGCAGGCCTTTTGAACACTTTATAATTACATGAAATTTATATGAAAATTCAAATATTTTGCTTTCAAATCACAGGGAAAGAACTTTGTAGCCTAACCCTAAATTAAAAGTTGTTGAGAGGACTTCCCTGGTGGTCCAGTGATTAAGACTTTGCTTTCCAATGCAGTGGGTGTGGGTTCGATCCCTGGTCATGGAGCTAAGATCCCACATGCCTCATGGCCAAAAAATCCCAAAACATAAAACAGAAGCAATACTGTAAAAAATTCAATAAAGACTTTAAAAATGGTCCACATCAAAAAAAAAAATCTTAAAAAAAAAGCTGTTGAGAAAGACTCAGTTGTTGGCTGATTAATACATTATTACTTCTGTAAAAACCACAGAATCATCTTTTACACTAACATTTATTATTACATATCCAAGTTGCTATTGCTACGTGTATCTTTACCAAAGGAGTAAATTTTCAAGCTGTCAACTCAAAAACTAAGTGTGTTGAAGAAAACTAGACTTTCTTAACTTGTTGTGGATTAAATTAATATAAATTTGATGTTACATAGTGCATGACATTGCAAATTATTACAGTTAACCCTTGAATAACGAGGGAGTTGAAAATCCTTGTATAACTTATAGCAGGCTCTGCATATGCACTTCCTCCATACCAACAGTCTGCATTCATGGATTCAACCAGTAGTAGATTGTGTAGTACTATAGTATTTAATATTGAAAAAAATCCACATATAAGTAGACCTGCACAGTTCAAACCTATGTTGTTCAACAATAAATTATATTTGCTTATTATGCATTTTGATATCTACAATTTTCATTGTAGAGTTGACCTTTCACACATTTTTACATTATCTCATTTATTTCTCATAATCACACAAATGATCTTATTTGTTAAGCATAACCTTCCCTGCTTTACAGTTGAAAAAACTGAACTCAACATCACATAGCTGGAATTTGGCTGGGCTGTTAGTTACACCTGACTTTGCCTAATTCCTAGTCTTTGGTAGATTGCATATCTAACTTAACATCTTCATATTTCCCTGAATTCATCCTCTTTATGGTGTCTCCTACTATTGCTTGGTGAACTGAGTTTATCCATGGGACTTGCTTTGATCAGTGGAATTTCAGCAGGCATGATGCAAGCAAAGGCTTGAATTGAGTTTACACAATGGAACTTGATCTTTTGTGCCTCTATCATTGTCATGAGAAGAACCTTCTCAGTCAGTCTTCTGGTTCCAGGAAGGAGATGAGAGACATGAGGAGCAGAACCTCCCTAGCTGAGTTTCCTAAAATAAGCAGTAAAGAGAAGGACTCTCCCAGACTAGCAAACTGCAGATGAGTAAATCCAGTCAACCCAGCTAAATTCCGCCTAGACTAACTGTGTCTGAGATGTTCACAGATGAGTGAGCTGAAAGGATAAACAATTTTTGTTTGCAGCAGAGGGGCGCTGTGTTGTGCTGTAATAGGTAACCTACACAAAACTGTATGCTCTTTCCTTAGCATCTTGCAGATAATGAAATGAAACACAATACCTGATAGAAACTTATAGAAGTGTTGAAATATCTTTGCTATCCTTGGGTAAGGAAAGTTTAACACTAAAGTTAAGAAGCAGGAGGAGAGGGACCAAGATAGTGACCTAGGAGTCTCCTGAATTTCCTTTTCCGTGGACACACTGCATGTACACATGGGACAATTTCCTCTGAAAGAAATCCACGAACTAGCTGAGTAATTCCTACACATCAGGAGAATGAGAAAATACCCACATTGAAATGAATACAAAAGGCTGAGACATACTCTCTCGATAAACCCCACTCCTGACACAGTGACATACAATCAGGAGGAAATCTCCAACTCCCAGCTTTCTCCTGGAAAGCAAAGAGTCTGGATTGTATGTCTAGAACATCACCTTTTTAGACTCTTACCCAAGGGATGGGCCCCGAAAACACCTAGCTCTGGAAGCTAAAGAGATTTGTGTCCACAAACTCACAGGGCTATAGTAAACAAAAAAGCAGTTCTGATAAGCCCCCAGCAGATATTTCAGAAGCTGAAATGAAAGGATGGTAATTACTAACATGAAAACACATAAAAGTATAAAACTCATTGGTAAAGGTAAACATGAAGTTAAATTCATAATACCCTAAAAGACAGCATCCCACTAGAGAAAATTACCAAATCACAAAGGAAGAGAGCAGGGACTTCCCTGGTGGTGCAGTGGTTAATAATCTGCCTGCCAATGCAGGGGACATGAGTTCGATACCTGGTCCAGGAAGATCCCACTTGCCACAGAACAGCTAAGCCCGTGTGCCAAAACTACTGAACTTGTGCTGTAGAACCTGCAAGCCACAACTATTGAGACTGCATGCCATGACTACTGAAGTCTGCACACCTAGAACCCATGCTCTGCAACAAGAGAAGCCACCACAATGAGAAGCCCGTGCACTGCAATGAAGAGTAGCCTCCACTTGCTGCAACTAGAGAAAGCCTGTGTGCAGCAACAAAGACCCAACACAGCCAATAAAAAAATAAATAAATAAATAAATAAATAATCAAAACAAAACAAACAAACAAAGAAAAAACAAAGGAAGAGAGCAAGCAAAGAAAAGGGACAGAGGACTATCAAAACAATCAGAAAGCAATTAGCAAAATGGCAATAGCAAGTTCAAATCTATCAACAATTATTTTAAATGTAAATGGGAAAAAAATTCTTCAATTAAAAGACATAGAGTGGCTGAATGGGTTAAAAAAAAAAGACCCAACTGTATGCTGCAAATAAGACCCTCACTTTAGCATTAAAGACACATATAGATTGAAAGTAAAGGGATGGAAAAGGATAATCCATGCAAATGGAAACAAAAGAAAGCAGAGGTAGCTATACTTATATCAGACAAAACAGATTTTAGGCCAAAAACTAATAAGACAAAGAATTAATTATACAACAATGAGTCAATTCATCAAGAGGCTATAACAATTGTAATTACTTATGCCTCCAACATTGGAGCACCTAAATACATAAAGTATATATTAACGAATTTGAAGAGAGAAATTTGCAACAATACAATAATAATAGGGGACCTCAATATCCCACTTTGAGCAATGGGCAAATAATCCAGACAGAAAATCAATATGAAAACATTGACTTAAACTACATGTTATACCATATGGACTTAACAGACATATATAAAGTATTCCACCCAACAGCAACAAAATATACACTCTTCTCAAGTACACATGGAGCATTCTCTAGAACAGATCCTGTGTTAAGCTAAAAAAATAAATCATAATAAAAGTTAAGAAGATTGAAATCTCACCAAACATCTTATCTGAACACTATGGAATAAAACTAGAAATTATAAGAAGAAAACTGAAAAATCACAAATATGTGGAAATTAAACAACACACTCCTGAACAACCAATGGGTTAAAGAAGAAATCAGCAGAAAAATCAAAAAGCATCTGCAGACAAATGAAAATGAAGACATCACATACCAAACCTTATGAGATGAAGCAAAAGTAGTTCTAAGAGGGAAGTTTAAAGTGATAAATGCCTTTGTTAAGAAAAATAAAGATATATATATATATATATATACTATATATGTATATAGTGTGTGTGTGTATATATATATAACTGAATCACTTTGTTGTACACATCTAATACAATATTGTAAATCAATTATACTTCAATAAAAAGTTGTTTGTTTTGGAAAAAAAAGAAAAAGATTGAAATAAACAACCTAACTTTACACCTCAAGAAACTAGAAAAAGAAGAAACAAAACCCAAGGTTAGTAGAAGGAAGGAAATAACAAAGATCAGAGCAGAAATAAATGAAATAGAGACTAGAAAAGACAGAAAAGATCAATAAAATTAAGAGCTAGTTTTTGAAAAGATAAATAAAATTGACCAACTTTTAGCTAGACTAATTTTAAAAAAGTGAGAAGACTCAAATAAGTAAAATTAGAAAAGAAAGAGGAGACATTACAACTGGTAACACAGAAATACTAAGGGCAAGAGACAACTATGAACAATTAAACACCATCAAATTGAACAATCTAAAAGAAATGGATAAATTCCTAGAAACATGCAGCCAACCGAAACTAGATAATGAAGAAATCGAAATCTAAATAGACTAATTACCAGTAAAGAAATTGAATCAGTAATAAAAATCTCCCAGTAAAGAAAACCTCCAGGACCAAATGGATTCGCTGGTAAAATTTACCAAACATTTAAAAAAGAATGAATGCCAATCCTTCTCAAACTCTTCCAAAAAATATGAGGCAGGAACAGTTTTAACATCATTCTTTCTGATAACAAAGCCAGACAAGGATACTACAAGAAAAGAAAAGGACTGGTCAACATCTCAGACTACACAGACACAAAAGTCCTCAACAAAATATTAGCAAACCAAATTCAACATTACATTGAAAAAGTATACATTATAATCAAATGAGATTTATTCCTAGGACACAAGGATGATATAACATACACAAATTTATCAATGTGGTCCACCCCATTAACAAAATAAAGGATAAAATCATATGATCATCTCAATAGATGTAGAGAAAGCGTTTGACAACATTCAATTGCCTTTCATGATTAAAAACTCTCAATGAACTAGGTATAGAAAGAATGTTTCTCATCATAATAAAGGCCATATATAATTTACCTACAGCTAATGCCATACTAATTGTGAAAAGCTAAAGGCTCTTTCTCTAATATTAGGAACAAGACAAGTATGCTCACTCTTGCCATTTCTATTCAACCTAGTACTGGAAGTCCTAGCCAGAGCAATCAGGCAAGAAAAAGAAACAAAAGACATCCAAATCAGAAAGGAAGAAGTAAAAAGAAACAAATAAAAAACAAAACAAAATAATTATATTTGCAGATGACATGGTATTATATACAGACAACCCTAAAGACTCCATCAAAAAACTTAGAATCAATAAATAAATTCAGTAAAATTGTATGATACAAAATCAGTTGCATTTCTATATATTAATAACAAACTATCAGAAAGAGAAATTAAGAGAAAAATTCCATGTACAATAATATCAAAAAGAATAAATTACCTAGGAATAAATTTAACCAATGTGGTGAAAGATTTATACACTGAATTCTATATGATATTGATGAAAGAAATTGAAGACACAAATAATTTAAAGATATTCCATGTTAATGGAATGGAAAAATTTATATTGTTAAAATGTCCATACAACCCAGTGTGACCTGAAGATGTAATGCAATCCCTAAGAAATTCCAATGGCATTTTTTACAGAAATAGAAAAAATGATCCTAAAATTTATATGGAACCACAAAAGACCCCCCCAAATAGTCAAAGCTATCTTGAAAAAGAGAAACAAAGCTGGAAGCATTACAATTTCTGATTTCAAACTATATTACAAGCTATGGCAATCCAAATAGTATAGTATTGATAAAACAACAGACACATAGATTAATGGAACAGAAAAGAGAGTCTGGAAATAAACCCATGTATATACAGTCAATTAATTTATAACAAAGAAGTCAAAAATACACAATGGGGAAAAGATAGTCTTTTCAATAAATGGTGTTGGGAAAACTGGATAGCCACATGTAAAAGAATGAAACTGGATCCCTATTTGACACTATACACAAAAATGAACTCAAAATTAAAGACTTGGAGTATAAGACCTGAAACCATAGAACTCCTAGAAGAAAACATAGGGGTAAGCTCTTTGACATTATCTTGGTAATTATTTTTGGATTTGACACCAAAAGCAATGAAAACAAAGCAATAAATAAACAAGATTGATTACATCAAACTAAAAGTTTCTGTACAGTAAGGGAATCCTTCATGAAAATGGAAAAGAAACCCATGGAATGGGAGAAGATATTTTCAAACCACATATCTGGTAAGCAGTTAATATCCAAAATATGCAAGGAACTCATACAATTCAATAGCAAAAAACAAATAACCAATTGAAAAATGGGCCCGGCTAGACACGTTTTCAAAGAAGACATACTAGTGGCCAACATATACATGAAGAGGTGCTCAACAGCACCAATCATTAAGGAAACAAATATCAAAACCAAAATGAGATATCATCTCGAGCCTTTTAGGATGGCTATTAACAAAAAGACAAGAAATAACAAATGCTAGCAAGGATGTGGAGAAAGGGAACCTTTGGACACTGTTGAAGGGAATGTAAATTGGTGCAGCCACTATGGAAAACAATATGGAGATTCCTTAAGAAATTAAAAATAGGAATACCATATGACCCGGCAATTCCACTTCTGGATATATCTCCAAAAAAACCCACACAAAATCACTAACTTGAAAAAAATATCTGCAGCCCCCTGTTCATAGCAGCATTATTTACAATAGCCAAGACAACAACCCAAGTGTCCACTGATGGATGAATGAATAGTTATTGAACCTTACAAAAGAAGGTAAACCTGACATTTGTAACAACATGGATGAACCTGGAGGACACTATGCCAAATGAAATAAGCCAGACGGAAAAAGACACTGCATGGTATCACTTACATGTGGAATACAAAAAGAAAGAAAAGCTGGACTCATGAAAGCAGAGGATAGAACAGTGGTTGTCATGGGGCTTAGTGGTGGGGAAAATAGGGAGAAGCTGGTAAAAAGGTACAGACTTTCAGTTATTAGATCAATAAGTTCTGAGTACCTAATGTATAACATGGTGACTATAGTTGATAATACTGTATTATATAATAGCAATTTGCTAAGAGAATAGAACTCAAGTATTCTCACCACCACCACCAACAAAAAAGGTAAATATGTGAGGTGATGCATAGATTAATTAACTTGGAGGGAGTCCTTTCACAATGTATCCTGATAACAAAGTTTAAATATCTTACAATTTTATTTGTCAATTATACCTGAACAAAGATGCAAAAAAGAGGCAGGAAGGACTGGTTTTAGATGACATTAATTTTTTCCATCTGAAACAGTTCTTGGTGACCACTTTTAGTTTAGGGCAAAAGATGAGAACAAAAAGGAAGGAAAGGTACTACCCAAATATAATGTAGTGGCTTTCCAGTACACTCCTGAGTGGACACATATCAAGAGGAGTCATCCCTGACTGGCTCTTCTCTTTGTAAGCAGTGCTAGAAGAGGTATCATTATTGGCCAGACTCACATTTGTACTTCAGGTAACCATGGAGAGTTGGGATGTTCCATCAGGGATTGGCAAATTATAGCCCATGGTCTAAACTAGCTCACTGCTTGCTTTTATAAATTAAGTTCTATTAGAACACGGGCCTTCATTCATTACATATCGTCTGCTGTTGCTTTTACCCTACAGTGGCAGAGTTGAGTAGTTGAGACAGCTATTAGAGCCTGCAAAACTGAAAATATTTGTGATCTCTTACCTGTTTCAGAAGAAGTTTTCTTACTCTTGCTCTAAAATGCTATAGGAGGTCAAGGCTGAAAGATATAGGATCAAAGTAAAAAAGACAGCTCAGTGTGTCTAGAAAGGGCAGTTTATAGGTGTGGTTGTCATTGTGGTTGAGGTTGTAGTTGTTGTAGTTAACAAAATGGGAAGGGAGATGTGATTGCAGCGAATTCTCACTGGCATCCACAGTGAGATTGGAGGTCAATTCTGTGTCATTTGCTTGCTGCAGAAATTATTTACTGGCTTACCTTCTTTTAAAAAAAAATCTTACTTTGATGCAGCATGTTTACAATATTGGTGCCATCTGAAAGATTTTATTTGTTTTCTAGGTGGAAATTTGAGCGAAGAACTAGGGGACACTCTTCAAAGGTAGTCAGGTCCAGATGTATTTCCTTTAAAATATCTTGTGTGCGTGTGTGTGTGAGTGTATATTTTTAAAGGTATTTCTCAGACACTGTCCCAATAATATACACATTTCCATTTGGATATAGGTTAAAGTGTATACATTATTACAAGGTATATGCTGTCTGACCATGTTTTGGGGCACACTGAATTATTTACATATTATGTACATCCTTTAGCCCTAACAAATCCTGAAGGACCAAATACTACCCTTTTGTACACTTCAAAGTTCCTCTGAGTTCTTTCAAATTACAGTGGTGGCTAAATTCCCCCCTTGCATTTGCCTGTCCTTTGTCTGTTTTCACAGTCCTCCTGGCTGTGTAATCACTCATTCCCTCATTTATCACAGCCGTTCCTGGTCCTGACTACACTATCTCCCCATTTTTGTCATGGTGCACTGGTACATTACAAATACAATTAAACCTCTTACAATACTGAGGCTTTTGGCCAACACATCCCAGCTTCAAGGTTGAAAGATTTCTGATATTACCTTCGATATCACTTTTTTCCCATTTATTGGCAGTGTCCGGACTAATGCAGTAGTGTTGCATTAATTAAAGGAAGCATCTAGTAATACTGCTGTTTTTGCCAGTCCAACACTGAATCAGGAGCCTGATGCCTGCTCATGTTTTAAGAACCATTTATCACCCATGTCATCCAAAGCAGCCAGCTGTCTGAGCCAAGCCTCATTTGCATTTCATCAACCACAGGCTCTCTTTCCCCATCTCACTCTCGAGTCTTTGTATAGCGGCTCTCATTTTTTTTTAAAGCACATTTTTCAAAGAAGGAGCTTAGCTAAAATTAGTATGCTACGTAGAAAGATGATTTGAATACCAGACATAAGTCTCTATACTGATTGTGGCCGAAATAAGTAACAGAGACTGTGCATTGAATTTGCTCTTTCTCTTGGTGATGGGAAGAGTTGTAACCATTACTCTACTCTCCAATATTACTATATGAACTTCATCGATATTTGTACTCAATAATAAACTTAAAGATTCAATTTCATTTCTGATTACAAAAACAATCTTTACCTTAATGAATGAAATGTATTTGATTCAATTCCATTCTTCATTTTGTACTTTGATTACTATTCTACCTACTTTCTTCAATCCCACATTATATAACCTTCTTCTCTACCCACCAAAGCTATGAAAGACAGAACTTGATTCAAAATTTCCTAAACCAGAGGGAAATCAACTTATGAAAATGAGTAATTTGGAACTATTTCGTAATAAGTTTTGCACTTGTCTTCATGGTTTTGAAACCTATGTAATTAAAATACACACACTTTTTCTTTTCTCATGTAAGTCTTTGATACATCATCATTTTCTATTGATCCAAACGTTAATACCACTTGAGAAAGTTTAGCCTTTTCCTTTCCAAAGCAAAGTGATAATTCCCCATATCCTTGAAGCATCTTCTCAATAAATACCTTTTAGCGAGGCTTATGCAGAGTGTATGTGGGTGGGGAGAGAGAGAGAGAGAGAGGTATTATGTTAAGTCATTGTGCATGAATTTGTTCACCCTCGATGTTCTGCCTAAATCAAATCCCTGGAGATCATTTTTAGGGGCAATCATATCCTTTTATGTTCTTGCTTTTTAACCCAGATGGTCAACAACAGTGGACACCTGTCTCTCACCAAGACCATATGATAAAGGTCATTTAACAGCCTTTCCTGATAATGCCTTTTAGTCCCTGTGGGTTTAGTTTCAGATTCCATTCAGTGACCTAGAAACTTGAAAGCTCTGTAGCCATAGCTAATCCCTTGGGATTTCTAGTCTTCAATAGGTAATTATTTCAACAAGTTTCTCTCTGAAAAGAAAGTGGTCTTTTGGAATTTCTATTAAATTAAATAGGAAAATAATGTTGTATGTATTAGATTTAGTTTACATCCAAAGCACATTTTAAGATTAACATGATTTAAATTTTAGTCAGACACAAACCATTTAGCAAAAGAACAAACACTTTTTAATAAACTCTGCAAAAATAGGTTTTAATTTGACTTTAGGATAAGTGTTTGTGATATACTAGTACGTATTTTATAATCTTCCTAATCCATTCTCAAAACACCTTGCAGGTTTCAAGCAGCAAATGTGTTTCAGTAGGGAAAGGTATATTCTAGAATCCCTTTTAATTCAACCAGGATGCCTTAAATTCTTGCATAAACAATATGAGTTTATTTTCTATTGATTTGAAAATTCCATATTGATACACCTGAACTCACATTCATCCTTCGAACAGTAAACTGGTTTTCTGTAGCTTGCGTGTCACCATATACTCACAAAGATTCATGAAAGAGACATTTATTCTTTTACAGTTTTTCATATCTTCTTCTAATACCTTTATTTTCTATCTATTTCCCTTCGGATTTATGAACTAAGACCTTAATGCTTGAAGTTGAAACTTTTTCCCTCAGCTTTTATACATGTAAATCTCTTTTTCCATTACAACTCTTCCAGCCATATCCAAGGTTATTAAAATATGTTCACATCTGTGTAGATGGAATGTTTCACTAATAACATTTTTTGTAAACACTTTTCCTTTGACTACTTTACTTTGCTCTCATAGTTTTTCATGATCCATGCAATAGCATGGATTTTGAGAGACGAAATAAGGGCTTCTGACGTTAAGAAGAATGGATTTAATGAAACCAGCTTTTTTGTTTGTTTCTAAGGAGATTATTATGTCCCTCTTTAAACAAAAACAATAAAATTGCAATGGAAGATGTCTGTTGGTTGTAGGATGGTTTTAAACACTGCTTGGGTATGCCTATGGAGCTGTTGTATCTGATCCATTTTTATTTCAGAATTTGTAGATTTACAGAAGAGCTGTGAATATGGCACAATAACTCCCATACACCCGACACCCAGTTTCCTCTCCTGTTAACTTCTGGCATTCATAGTGTACCTCTGTCACAGCTAAGGAACCAGCATTGACAGATTCACTAAAGTTCATACGTTATTTGAACAGATTTTTTTAGTTTTTACTGAATGTCATGAAACCATTCTGATATGAAAAGAAAATTTTGTGGTGTGTATCTCCAGGATGACCATTACCCAATAAAAAGTGTGTGGTGGTGTGTGAGGTGGGCGGAGGTGGGGGGAGGAGGACCCTTCTGTCTCAGCTATAACTTTGAAGTTCAGGAGTTTTAAACCATCACGTTTTCCTAAATTCATTAGCTATGTGGACTTACTCAAGTTACTCTGCATCTCCAAGTCTTAATCCCTTTAGGTAAATATGGGTATAACAATAATGCCTCCCAGAGAGTGGTTGAGTGTTCAATTAAATGTTGCAGATAAAGTTTTTAATGCAGCATATGGAATAAAGGAAGTTCTCAGTAAATGTACTCGATAAATGTTGGCTATTTTCCACTATGATTTCTAAATTTGAAGTCTGGGGAGGAGGTAGCCTGAGTGTATTCAGAATGACAGAATGTTAGTCTTGCTTCAGGCCCACAGGTATGTTCACACAATGAATATTCGCTGCATTTTCAGGCATAGTTTTCCAGAGGAGATACCTGATCTACCAAATAGCACATTAGATCCAGCAGTGAAAACTAAATTAGAAAAGGAAAATGCTATGCTATCTGTGGCTGAATTCTTCACTTTTAATAAAATAATAGTGAATTTTTGATTTTTGAAGTTTTATTATTTCCAAACATCTGGAGATTATTTGGAATAAAAACTTCAAATTCTAATGAAATATAGAAATAATTCTCTCTCTTTTTTTCCAATAAATATTTTGTGGTGGTGACTACTTCGCATTGTGCCTAGAGGAAAATGCGTTTCAGGCATTTCCCAAAATTTAGCGTAAATGAACAGGTCTTCAATCTACTGTCCTCATATTTGCATTATAAAGTCTCAGATAAAAGATTTACTTCTTTTAAAAACTGCAGTTCTTTGAGGAAATGTTAGAAGAAAAAGGAAATAAAAAGAAACCAAAACAAGAGTATTGGAAGGTAGGATTTTAACAATAGTATCAGATTGAAGGATGCGAATGTGGATTAGTTTCAATCAAAAATTAAAGAACAGCTACAGTTGTAACAATGAGGCAGGGAATTGGTATAAGCAGTTGGGGAGAAGGAATCAGACAGGGATTTGATAATCATTCAGACATTTTTTCCAACAGCAAGACTTTACAAATTGTGCATTGGAAATAAAGATGTATAAATTAAGAAATCCAATGTGCAGTCCACCCTAGGATAAATGCAGCTCCGTGCACATAGATGGCTGTTTGAGTGTGGCTTGTGCTTTGTTAATCATAACAATGGGAGACAGAAATGATAAGAGTGTGCATGAGGCATTGTGCTGAGGATAATGTTATTGGGGTAGAAGCAAAAGGAAGGCCATTGCTTTTAAGCAAAAATCTAATGTAATGTTAATCAAACATTGGATGGGCTTATTCGTATTTAGATTTTCTAACTATACATTTATGGCTATAAAAGAAAAGCCTATATTATTAAAATTTCTGTAGTTAAAAAAACTCATTTGTTATTGCAAATCTGAATTTCTCTAGCCTGTAAATTGACTTCATATAAGTTAACTTCTTTTGAGAACACAAAGTAGATTTTTTTTTTTTTTTGTAAACAGGAATGAGGGTGCTCAGATTAAACTACAGTATGAAACCCATCCTTTCTTTATATGTATATCCTTTTTCTGTCTTTCCTCAGAATACCTCAGAATCGGCACAAAATCTCTTGTACCAACTTCTCAGAATACTGCCTATTCAATCCATGTCCACAAACCTCAGATACTAAATGCTGGATTACTACTATCATTGCAAACCTGTATGAGTTATTCAATGTTAGAAGGAAATTCAGGAGCAGTGAGCACCATATGGACCAAGTGATTATTTGTAAAGGTACTAAAAATTGTCAAATTTTATCTAGTTTATAAATTCAAGAATACTTTGTTAATGGATATGAACAACTTATGATATCACTTTGATTTATACATCTTTGGGAAACAAAAGATTTAAATGTTAGTATTTAAAATGTTCACAAGCACTTTTCATCCATACTTTATAATTTTCAGAGCACTTATCCATTCATTATTTCAGATGAGTATGTGGTTAGTTAGGTGGTTGGAACTTCAGATGTCACATAGAAAAGAGGCTTCTTCTGCTGCATAAAACAGGGAGATCAACTGGATGATGGGGGATGACAGAGGGGTGGGACAGGGTGGGAGGGAGGGAGTTGTGGGAGGGAAGGGACATGGGGATATATGTAGAAATACAGCTGATTCACTTTGTGGTACAGCAGAAATTGGAACAACAGTGTAAAGCAATTATATTTCAACAGAGAGCTTAAAAAAATAAAATAAAATTATATACAAACTACAAAAAAGAAAGGAGCTTTCTTTCTATGCTCCATGCTACCATTAGTTTCTATGTCCTTAACTTCTCATTTTCCCTTCCCCTTCCCGCACGACTTACAGATCTCAATCCTGGGTTCTAAATCACACATAGTTTTATTCATGTGTAGTTGTACCTGAAAAAAAATTATACAAAATAAACCCAGCTATTAAAGGTGTGGAGGGACAGACACAGAACCGTTCACGTTGATTACCTTAGTGAAGGTGGGATTGGAAGAGGACAAAGGTAAGGAAAAAGAGATTATTTTTATCTTTACACGATTTTGCATTGTTTGTATAAATACAAGGCTCATGTATTATTTGTCATTAAACACCAAAAAGTACTAAAAAGCTCATGTGTTTCATGTACTGTAAAGGAAGTATCAAATCAAAAATGCAAAAAGTCACTTTATCCCTCAGATTATTGATCCTGAAAGAGTCAAATCATTCTGAAATTGCATGAAGATACTGAAAAAAACAAAACAAAACACTGTAGACAAAGGGAAAAAAATTGAGTGCATTTTTCTTTATTACTTAATCATTGTTGGTAGATTGAAAGCATTTAAATTATAGGTCCTGGATTAAATTTGATTTTTTCTTGGAGAGTTAGTGAGGAATGCTGAGAGTGGACGGGGAACAAAGTGTGTTTTGAAAGATATAAAATTTAGAGAAACTTAATTTAAAAGCTTCTTGTGTGTCAAATAGCTATTAAACATAATTTTCATGATTTTAATATAAGCGAGTCTGAACTAACATATGGACTAAGTTTCTTTTAAGTTGCACATGGATTTAAAATATAGGGGGAAAAGATCGCTTGGCAAATATGTTTTTGGTTTTGAAAAACTTCCAAATGTTTAAAAAGTAGTTTTCAAATCAACTATATCCATATGCACCCAGGTTTTCTCATCCTCACTATTGAAGGATGAAAAGAACTAGAATTGGGGCAAAATGGTTGGAGATGTGATACATATGCTGTAAAACTAAAAATCAGTTGATACTCCAAGGAACTGGTTAAAAAATAAATGTGGTCCTTATGGCAATTTTACCAAAAGAATCTAACACTTTTATTTTTAGCGATTTAGGATCATGGATGATATTAATCTGTCATAAAATGATCCTATGACCATTTCCAGAAATGGAAAAATGCAGAAATAGAAAATGTGTATAATATTGCTATCTTATTTTGTTCCAGGTCCTGTTACTATCTGTGGGAAGCAATGTTCCAAAGGAAGGAACATTTAGATGAATTATGACGTGAACTATCATTTTCAATGATTTATGCATAGATAAGTTGATAATAACTGAACATTTTTGGCATATGGCTTCCAGATATGGTAAAGTTTCCCTCATAACATCTAAAAACTAAGTATGTGTGTATGCCCACTTTAAAAAAATATATAAAGACATTAAGTTTCTTCAAACAATTATTTTGAAATGATTTTAAAAATCAAAAGTTACATTCTTAATTTAAAATTTTAAAATTAGAAGCTGAATTTAGGCAAATAGTTACCAATTGTTTTTCCAAACAACAGGTAAAATATATTTTGTTTTTAACTTTGTTCTAGATGAATTCGAATATGTAGATGCAACACAAATCAAACAATGATACAAAAAAAATGAGTAGTGTCAATAATTCCCAAACATTGAATAATATGCAATGAACTTCCACACGTGCATTTGGTGGTCCATTATTAGATTAAGAAAAGTAGGGACTTCCTAGGTGGCGCAGTGGTTAAGAATCCACCTGCCAATGCAGGGGACACAGGTTCGAGTCCCCTGCTCCGGGAAGATCCCACATGCCTGGGAGTAACTAAGCCCATGTGCTGCAACTACTGAAGCACATGCGCCTAGAGCCCGTGCTCTGCAACAAGAGAAGCCACTGAAATGAGGAGCCTGTGCACCACAATGAAGAGTAGCCCCTGCTCGCTGCAACTAAAGAAAGCCCATGTGCAGCAATGAAGACCCAATGCAGCCAATAAACAAATAAAATAAATAAATTTATAAAAAAAGAAATAAATACATGATTTTCTTATCTTTTTAGTCCTTGTTTGTTTCTTTCATTTTCACCACCTAGACTAAATAACTAGGTAAGCATGATTGAATACGTTTGCTTAGTTCTCAATTCTTCTCAGCAAATTTCTTCTTTTGTCATTTTAATTATGTAGAATTTTTAGAGGCCAGTGAATATAGATCCTATAGCAATACTCATTTGTATATTTGGGAAATATAAAATTATTGCCTTTTACTTACCAAACAACAAATATACTGTCAGGTAAGTTTGATGAAGAAGGCAATATTTTAGCTCATGAATGAGAATTATATAAGAAAATATACTATTTTATAATATCAGGCATGTAGCCCTTCTACACAATCACATATTGTTATCACTGTATCTCTTTTGCTCTTTCCTGTCGGGATTGCGTGAATAAAAGATTTTTCTT
Organism: Hippopotamus amphibius kiboko; assembly: GCF_030028045.1. Classification (NCBI taxonomy): domain Eukaryota; kingdom Metazoa; phylum Chordata; class Mammalia; order Artiodactyla; family Hippopotamidae; genus Hippopotamus; species Hippopotamus amphibius. The sequence continues at coordinate 86,819,159 of NC_080195.1, read as the reverse complement.
TACATTCATTTATCATATCTTCTCCCATACAACCACCTACAAATAGATTTCCTGGAATATATTAAGGAAACAAAAGCAAAGAAAAACACAAAAACAAAATACAGGAGGCTGGAAAGTGAGAAACTAAATGTAGTGCAGGTTAAACTTTATACTGTACAAGTAGCCCAAAGTAGTGTCTTAGATGAATTCACTTCAGATAGAGACATGGTCAAGTGATGTATTTCCTTTATCCTTGTTGAAAACAATGCATGGATTTGTATCTTTGGATGAGAGGCATGAAGTGTAGTAGACTGACTACCTTAGATTTCTGTTGGGTTGTGGAGAAGATGAATTGAGCCAAATAGAAGTATAGCATACCTAAAAGGTGTCTTGGCTTCTGTCACATTGATTTACTCTTTAAAAATTTATGTATTCTACAAATAGATACTGAGCGCCTCTTATGTATTGGGTTGGCCAAAAACTTTGTTCGGGTTTTTCTGTAAGATGTTATGGAAAACCCAAACGAACTTTTTGGCCAATCCAATACTAGATAGTTTTCTAAGAAATTAGATATATAAATCAACAGAACAGATCAAATCTGCTTCATGGAGATGTGACAGTATCACTTAAACCTCAGTTTTCTTTTCCATCTTCTTTGCTCTGGCTTAGAATCCCATTACCTTTTCTGACCTTCATGGGTCTCCTAAATAGTGGATCTACTTTCAGTGTTGCCTTCTCCGGTTGCACACGAATAGTAACATCACTTTCGCTGTCCTAAAGCATGACTCTGTACTTAAGAGAATTTCAGTAGTTTACATTCACAGCTAAACATTTTCATAAATACTTATACTAGGGGCCCCTGCATTTTCAACATAATCACTAATAAACTTACTTTTCTTAACTCATGTACTATAATATCCCACTGTCTTCCATACCTACACTCCATTTCCAGCTGCACTGCACAAACCTGTAAACTTTATGAACACAAGACTTAAATTTGTCAGTTTCTTCTGCATACATGGTGGGTCTGGTACAATTTTGGCATATCAGTAGTACTGTTAACTACTGATCTTGCAACATATTACCCCAAATCTCAGTGGCTTAAAACAAAAACAAGACACTATTTTACAAACGAATCTGCATTATGAGTATATTAAGAATTGGTGGGGTTATCCATCTCTGATCAAGCTGGTTTAGTTTTACTGGGGCTGGAGTATACATGTCAAAGATGGCTTACTCATTTGTCTTATAAGTGGGTGTTGGCCATTAGGCTTGAGCTCAGCTGGAGTTGCTGTGCCTTGATTCCTCTCCACATGAGTTGCTTCAAATTACTGCTTGGTTTTCCTTACAGCACGGGAGCTAGTTTTGGAAAGCAAGTATTCCAAGAGACAGAAGTAGAAGCTGCCAGTTTCTTAAGGCCTAGGTCCAGAAACTAACAAAATATAAATTCTGCTATATTATACTATATAAAATATAATACGAAAGCAGAGCCCTCCTAGATTCAAGGGAAGAAGTATCAACAATTTTGCATCTATCTTTATGCTGTGACAGAGGTGCTTGAAAATTATTGAATGAATGGTTATTTAATGTATCCAAATACTTCTTATATTTCTCACATCGTTTTACCTCTGCTCCTCTAGTCATTGCTCAAAGGATGGTTTTATAGCTCTCTTAATTCTTCAAGAAATGCCTTTCTACCAACTCTACATGTCAATGTCTTATGTATTACCACTATGAAATTGGTCATGTTCCCTTTCCCTTATTTTCTTATTGTTTTTTCATGTTTAATTATTTTATAATCACTAATCACAATCTGCTTTGCTAAATTATTGAGTATGTGCCTGCCTCTCCCATTAGACTTTGGACTTCCTGAGGTTAATAACTTTGTTTATTCTGCAAATATGCTTAAGTCAATGGAAAGATGGGGCTTATCCAAAAAGAATATAGAGCAATAGGTTGAGTCTGTACACCACATGTTTGGACTTATACTCTCTACTTAAAAGAGGTAAACTAGCCAGGCAGATTCTGAAGACTGTTCTATCCTTTGTGATTAAAAGTGAATTGCCAGTAAGTTTATGAAATGTGAGATAAGAATAAACTTTTTGGAAGATTACTAAATGGTCTTGAGTACTTTCAACCAAAATCTTAATGTTTTCTAATTCTTATGAAATAGAGCTACGTAGGAAGACTTTGAAGAATATCTCATGCTTTCCTTTTCTCCATAGCTTTAATGTTTAAAAAATTACCTCTGGAAATGGAATATCCAAATTCACGTACTCACATGCTTTCCTAGAACAGTTGATCAAATCCCATTTTTCTCAGGTGAAGGAAGATCCATCACATGGTATATGCCCAAGGTGACTCTTTAACCTGTAAGGCAGCAATTTTCAAGAGTTATCTGGCACAATCAACCATTTATAGACAGTCATTCCCTCACTTTTATTATACAAGTTACTGGAATAGGAGAATCTAAATTTTATAACCAAAAGGGATTGGGGTATCAGATGGAGATTAGGTTATATCCTAGTGAGCATAGGGATGGAAACCAAAGAGAAACACAGAAACAATTATTCTCTTCCTATCTTAAATTTGAAGTAAGGTGTTTTAATTAGAGATTTGAGGTGGGATTCCCACTGAAAATGAAATATCTTAGTTGCAGATGAAATACATCAAGAAAAAAATATTGGGGCTTCCCTGGTGGTGCAGTGGCTAAGAATCTGCCTGCCAATACAGAGGACATAGGTTTGATCCCTGGTCTGGGAGGATCCCACATGCCATGGAGCAACTAAGCCCACAAGCCACAACTACTGAGCCCATGTGCTGCAACTATTGAATTTGCATGCCTAGAGCCCATACTCTGCAACAGGAGAAGCCACAGCAATAAGAAGCCCAAGCACTGCAGAAAGAGTAGTCCCTACTCACTGCAACTAGAGACAGCCCATGTGAAGCAACAAAGACCCAACTCAGCAAAAACAAGAAAAAAAAAAAAAAAAGAAAAAGAAAAAAAATTAAATTTAATTAAAAAAAAGAAAAAATATTGAAAATTAGCAGCTATCCCCTTCAATCACATCTATCTATCATCTATCTATCTATTCATCAAACATCTATCCATGTGTATACTTACCTTAAAAACAGAGAAGAAAAAGAAAATAAGGGCACTGTTATTCATTTCTTAAAATCTGCTGATTTAGTGGAGATACTGCAACAAATGGTCAATGAAATGAGAGCCTTTGCACAAGCCAGTGAGCTTTACAGACTCTGACGCTGATATTCTATCCTGCAATTCTGCACTTTACTATGTGAGGATTCTTTGTTTCATAATAACAAGAAAAATATAATTGTGCTATTTCTAATTTTTTAGTCCCTATTTTAGAGAAAGTGTGTGTTGTCTCAGGTGCTATAATCTAGGATTTGAAAAATTGTCCCTGACATTCCTCTAGATGTTTTGGATGCAGTACAAATAATGTTTTAAAACACATGGACTCACGCATAGCAAATGAAACCATGAGGTAATTGGTTAATTGCAGGTGAAATTGGCCACTCACCTCTTTTATTGAAAGATCAAGTGACTAATTGCATTTGTGAATGCTCTCGGAGAACAAATTGTTACCTAATTACAGAGTAATGTGGGTTTGGTTGGCATGAAGGGAGTCACTTGAGAAAGAAGTCATGATATACATACATGTATTTCCTTGATCTGTCCACTGAGAGGAACTGGAAACAGCAATAATCCAAAAGAAATGATGGCAATATGAAAATGATACCAGGGCAGGGAAGGGAAAGTATAAAATGAAGCTGAAATGTGCTGTTATGCCAGAAAGCAATGACATACTCAAGAAGTGATGGAAACATCAAAGTAACACAAAAGCCAACTCAAAGGGCTCCCATTAGACAAAGAACATATTGAATATCAAAAGAAATAATGACAGTAATAGATTATGTCAAATGTATATATTAGGGAGCCATAAATCCATATTAATAGACTAAATAAGTGAATGAATTGAAACTTTGATGAGAAATCTGATTAAGATATTTATATATTAAAGAAAAAAAAAGATATTTATATATTGATAATTCTGTCCCAAATTCTGACCAGTAAGAAAGGCAAGATGTGTAATTTTACAGTGGAGAAGCTGGCAGATGTCCCCTTAAACAAGTGATCAAATTTATCATCAACAACAATAGGACAAATCAAAATCATGTTATACTTGTTGGAATGCAAGTAGAAGAAAATAGCATCACTTCTATGCTATTCCTGCCAAAGATGCATAACCTGATTTTAATCACAAAGAAACATTTGACAAACTCAAAAGAGAGACATTCTATGAAATAACTGGTTTGTACACTTCAAAGATATCAAGGTCAAGAAACCAGTGAAAAATGGAGGAGTTGTTTCAAACGGAAGAAACTAGTCATGGCAAGTAAATTAAATTCCTGATTCTAAAACAGAGCTTCAATCCATTTTGAGTTTACTTTTGTGTATGGTGTTAGGAAGTGTTCTAATTTCATTCTTTTACATGTAGCTGTCCAATATGCCCAGCACCACTTATTGAAGAGGCTGTCTTTTTTCCATTGTATATTCTTGCCTCCTTTGTCAAAGATAAGGTGCCCATATGTGCATGGGTTTACCTCTGGGGTCTCTGTTCTGTTCCATTGATCTACATTTCTGTTTTTGTGCCAGTACCATACTGTCTTGATCACTGTAGCCTTGTTGTATAGTAAGGCCAGACACAATAAAACTATTAAAGGAAAATATAGGCAGAACACTCTATGACATAAATCAAAGCAAAATCCTTTTTGACCCACCTTCTAGAATAATGGAAATAAAATCAAAAATAAACAAATGGGACCTGATGAAACAAAGGCTTTTGCACAGCGAAAGAAACCATAAACAAGACAAGAAGACAACCCTCAGAATGGGAGAAAATATTTGCCAATGATGCAACTGACAAAGGATTACTCTCCAAAATATACAAGCAGCTCATGCAGCTTAATAGTAAAAAAGCAAAAAACCCAATCCACAAATGGGTGGAAGGCCTAAATAGACATTTCTCCAAAGAAGACATACAGATGGCTAGAAAACACATGAAAAGATGCTCAACATCACTAATCTTTAGAGAAATGCAAGTGAAAGCCACAATGAGGTATCTCCTCACACTGGTCAGAATGGCCATCATCACAAAATCTAGAAACAATAAATGCTGGAGAGGGTGTGGAGAAAAGGGAACCCCCCTGCACTGTTGGTGGGAATGTAAGTTGGTACAGCCACTATGGAAAACAGTTTGGAGATTCCTTAAAAAATTAAAAATGGAACTACCATATGACCCAGTCATCCCACTACTGGGCATATACCCAGAGAAAATCATAATCCAAAAAGAAACATGTACCATAATGTTCATTTCAGCACTATTTACAATAGCCAGGACATGGAAGCAACCTAAATGCCTATCAACAGATGAATGGATAAAGAAGATGTGGCACATATATATAATGGAATATTAGCCACAAAAGGGAATGAAATTGAGTTATATGTAATGAGGTGGATAGACCTAGAGACTGTCATACAGAGTGAAGTAAGGCAGAAAGAGAAAAACAAATACTGTATGCTAACTCATATATATGGACTCTAAAAAAATGGTACTGATGAACCCAGTGACAAGACAAGAATAAAGATGCAGATGTAGAGAATGGACTTGAGGACACGGGGTTGGGAGGGGGCAAACGGGAAGCTGGGACGAAGTGAGAGAGTAGCACTGAGATATATATACTACCAAATGTAAATAGATAGCTAGTAGGAAGTTGCTGCATAACATGGGGGATCAACTCAACGGTGGGTAATGACTTAGAGAGCCAGGGTAGGGAGGGTGGGAGGGAGTCGTGGGAGGGAGGGGATATGGGGATATATGTATAAATACAGCTGATTCACTTCGGTGTACCTCAAAAACTGGCACAAGAATGTAAAGCAATTATATTCCAATAAAGAGCTTAAAAAAAATAAAATGGAGCTTCTTGCTATAAAGACATTTTAGGGCCATGGATTAAGAAAAGTAATGTTCATTCCACTGTACTTTCAATTTTTCTATAAATTTGAGCTTATACAATTTTCTCACCCAATAGTTGTCATTTCTTTTACTACTTTTTGGCATTTAAAATGGGTCAGTGGATTTTAAGGTGTTATCTTGTTACCTAAACACATTAAATATCTTAAAATATAGTAAAACAACTAAATAGTTTCTACTCTGTCATATTTTATTAGAGAAAATAAAAATATAATTTCAGAAGATGCAGCATTCTTTTGGGAAAAACCCTCACAATTTAGGTTTCCAGTTTTGAAGATGACTTTAAAACTTAAAAACTGCTCTTTTCAACTTTGGTCAAGTAATTAAGTTTGTTGTTTCATTAAGACTTTATTCTATGTGTCTCAAAGCCCAAGATTCATTCTTTCATTCATTCAAGAAATATTGAGTGACTTCTTATTTTGTTCCAGGCTTTGGGGATGGAGCAGTAAACAAAGTTGATATGAATCTCTGACCTCATGAGGCTCACATTCTAGTGGAGCAGATAACAAACAAGTAAGTAAATTATATGTTTCAGATATTCGCACAGTGAAGAAATTGGGAAAGGAGGAAAAGAAGGAATTGTGGGGGTCTGTACCCATGTGAATGAAGCAGTCAGCGAGGACACTGTTGAAAGGGAATCTTTGAAGCAGAGAGCTGAAGAAGGAGAACTATGCCTCACATGTTCTTGGTGCACAGGTGCAAGTGTAAGGAATGTTCTATTTTAGTTAATAGGAATGCTCTGTTTTAGTTAACATCATGTGGTTTAACATGTTTCCAGTTTAGTTGAATTTTGAAATGTTGACAAGAGACTGCTGATTGAATTTCTCCATATGTATAATAAGCAAACAAGCCTCTGCTTACGGGAATGAATGCCATTTAAAAAACAAAACAAAACAGTTGGACATAGTCTTGATTTGAGCATAATATACGTAAAGAACCATGAACAGGACATAAGCATATGTAAAATTCAAAGGAAAAGCTAAGGGTGTTGGTATCATAAAAAAGAAAATGTGTGAGAGGAACAAAAGGAATAAATGAAGAAAGAAAGAAAGAAAGAAAGAAAGAAAGAAAGAAAGAAAGAAAGAAAGAAAGAAAGAAAGAAAGAAAGAAAGTGACAGAGAGAGAAAGAGGGCAGGGGGAGGGAAAGAAAAGATAGAAAAGGCAGGGAAGGGAAGGACAGTAGATAATAAATCAAAGAGAAGAAAATACCTAGGGTAGGGGTAGAAAGCCTTTTTCTCTAAAAAGCCAGATGGTAAACATTCCAGGCTTTATGGGTCAAAAGGGAGCTCCATCACAACTACTCAACTCTGCCTTTACAGTGTCAAAGCAGCCTCAGGAAATGCATAAAAGAAAGAGTGTGGCTATGTTCCAATAAAACTTTATTTATAAACATTAATATTTAAATTTTGTATGTTTCAAGACATGTCACAAAACGTTTTTCTTGTTTCTTTCAACCTTTTAGAAATGAAAAGAAACAGTCTCATTATGAACTCTATAAAAACAGAGGGTAGGGCGTGGTCCACAGGCCCCAGTTTGCTGACCCCTGACTTGGAGTCACAAGACTAGTCATGGGGGACAATATGGCGCATTGGTGGGTGGAGAGGAATCACATCAAATTCCTGGGTTTTGGGTTTTCATCCAGCCTTGACAATTTGTTAGCTCTTTGACTCTGAACAAGATTCTGCCTCTCCATGCTTTACTGTTTTAACCAATAAAATGAGTGTTGATATATATGAAAATCAAATTCTCTTCTTGCAATAAATTTTGTTTTATTACCTATCAGAACTAAGCATAGATAGCCATAAAGGAAAGAGCATTTTGATTTCAATTAAAGTTCATTTTTTCAGTTCTGTTCTTGCAAAAAACTCTTCTTAAGACAAAAATGTTTTTCACCCCTTGGGTGTAGAAGTTCGTCTTTAAGGTCCTGTAGAAAATTGGTGTCACCATGATTTCAATGATACCTTGCTAGAAAATCCCTGAAGTGACCACTCTCAAATGCTGTGAGCAAGATCACAGTTTGGCCCCAAAACAGGTTAGTAGTTTGTTTCTACATAAAAGCCATTCTTAAGTGGGGTGAAAATTCTCACCCATAAAAATTTATCTCATTCTTTCCAGTTTAGATTTCTATGAGAGGCCAGGTGCATTGAGGTTTGTTTCATAATGGGCTTCTTGTTGAAACAGCTCTCGCCATGCTGCTTCAGGGCAATGAGGGTACAGATTCTGATTTCCTTTTGAACTATTTTTCATAATGATTTCAAATTTATAAATGTACCAAGCAATTACTTCAAGACCTATCTCACCTCTCTTTTGCAGACAATGTCTGTGAGGTCTAATATAATTTTAAATGTTATTCTCTAATATATATGGTCTTTTTGGATATCTAAACAGAAGATATTCAACTGATTTAGAGTGTGTTTCTAAAGAGGGCCATAGGAGTACTTCCCATTCTACTCCCTCATGAAGCTTTAGAATCTATTTTCCCTTGAGTCTAGATGACTAGTGAACTGGTTTTGATCAACAGAATTTAGTGGAAATGACACTGTAACCTTTGAGGCCAAGCCTGATCTGCAGCTTCCTATTCCTCTTTTGGAGTCCTTGGCTGCCAGGCAAAAATGTCCCGCTACTGGAAAGATGGAGAGAGAAAGAGACATAGACCCAGGCAGCCCCCAGCGCTTCCAGCCATTCAAACTGAAACACAGTACAGGTGAATGAGTCCACCTTGTGTGTTCCATCACCCACCAGCCCCCACTGAACCCAACTTCTAGCCAATAACCCAGCTGAATGCAGGCCCAGGAAATGGCATAAGAAAGAGAAAAAGAAAAAAAAAAAAAGCCCGTCAAGCACACCTACCTCCTGAATTCCTGACCCACAGAATCTTCAGCAAATACAAATGATACTGATGTGAAGCCACGACATATTAGGGTAGTGTGTTGAGCAGCAGAAGATAACAGAAACACACTTTACTTCAGTTAAATTTCATTATGATCAATTATACTGCCACCTACACTTTAGGGGACTGTGCACAGCTTATCGTCGACTAGCTGCTCTCTGGTAAAACATGCTGAAATCTGTAATATTCATACTATATGTCTTCCTTGTTGTAAACAGTCATTGTTCTTTAGGCAATATTTCTTACTGGTTAGCACCATTAGTTAAAGATGAAATACAACTAATAATGAAATAGCACATATAAAATTTAAAATAATCTGCAATAAATTTAACAGGAATTAATTTTGATTTATCCTTGTTAGAATGAGCCGTTTGATCATAATACCAATAAAAATGCAATTACATTGTTTTGTGGAATGTGTTCATTCTCTAAAAAAATATATTTTAAAAATAACTGTTAAATCAGGGAAAGATGGAGATTTATTCAATTCATGTTATTGATATTAAAATAATGTTTTTAATGTGGGGGTAAAGTTGCACTCTACATAACTATTTATTAAAATGGCATGATACACTGATTTTCATTTAATCATAGCTTATTTGAGGTTGGTCTAATGTTTTCTTGATGCTCCCTCTTCATGACAAAAAAAAATGAGACTAACTACTTAAATGGTGACACAAATTGATGTTAATAAATTAGTACATTCATACAAGGACTCCTAATTTTACTGCTAAAAGCACATCATTATATGCAGCATTATGTAGTTTAAAAGGCACACTGATAAGTGCCTGTATTCAAATCCATTTCTGTGCCCTTTGTGTTCTTATCTTCCCCGGGCCAGCAGACAATCCTGCTTTTCACTAACCTTTGGCACTCCCCCATCAGCAATAAACTGTGTGCTCCTTCTGAGTCCCTGGGCTTCCTTAATTAGCATCACCTGTGGTATGTTCCATTCTGAGCAGCCCCATGAGCAGCACACACCTGCTTTGGTGCCTGCAGGTAGAACAAGGCTCAGTGTCTCAGGGCTCTGGGGAGTCCATCTGCATGCCCTAAAGCAATAACTAAATACCTATCATCCTCAGCAAGCTTACTGTAGCTTCTAATCCTGGTAATTGTGCCTCAATGAGGTAGAAGTAAAATGATGAACAAAAACCTGAACAGATCCACACATCCACACTATAGTGCTCGAACAAATTAAATAAAACATTTGTCCTCCATTTTCAAGGTGAAAGATATGTGTTTTTACCCAAGAAATTAAGTAAAATACTTTCTACCCTTTTTAAGAAGAAATGTGTTTGTTTGTACATTTGGATTTGCTCTAAGCTTTCCTTCATAAGCCCTGGAAGTTGCAAACATTTACATTTTTATTTTATCATAATATGTTTTTAAACATGGATTTCGAAGTACAGCTTCAAAAACATTCAAGGTCATGTTTTCCCTTAAAATATTTGAACGGTATAAAGCATTTCACATGTATGTTAGAAGGGTAAAATTGACACACTTAAGACATTTAAAATTAAAAAAATTTATAGCAATGAATCATAAATGTAATGAATGTCTTTTACTGAACAATGGATGAAATGTAGGTTGTTAAACCAAAGGAATTTTAAAAGGCTTAATTTGTGTTCTTCTCACGAACCTACAGTTTTCTTTTTTCATACCTTTTTTTCTTTGCCAAGAAGAATTGGCTGTGACACTTAATGGGTATATTTCGTTGAAGCTAAGTTCTTTTAATGTCAAGCTATTATATCTTCTACATACAGAAGAGAAATGGTGCCAAGATTTCTAACAAGTAGGTACATATTCTTCTTGAAACAGAAAGGCACTAAAAAAGCTTTGTGTTGGTAGATTGATGAGTTGAAAGATATGCAATTCAAGTCTGAATCTATTAGACTAAAGACTGTTTTTGAGCAGAGAGCTTATAGATTAATACTCATGCTAAAAACAAAAGTCTCTGATCTTACCCAGTTTATATGGTACAACACATATTTTTATCTATAATAATTTGACTGTAAAAGTACGCCGGAAAGTTGCCTTAATTGTACAAGGTTTTACTAAATAGAATATCAGAATCTATTTCTGCCTATATATTTTAAGTAAAAGTTAAAAACCGAAATACAATTTTAGTCTTCAGTGACTTACAGTTGCAATAGCTCATATGTGCGAGAAAGAGCTGTTGTAATTTTTTTTAATAATTTTATTTATTTTTTATTTTATTGGCTGCATTGGGTCTTCATTCCTGCGCGTGGGCTTTCTGTAGTTGTGGAGAGCACAGGCTACTCTTCATTGCAGCGCTCAGGCTTCTTACCGCAGTGGCTTCTCTTGTTGTGGAGCACAGGCTCTAGGCGCTCAGGCTTCAATAGTTGCGACACATGGGCTCAGTAGTTGTGGCACACAAGCTTAGTTGCTCCACAGCATGTGGGATCTTTCCTGACCAGGGCTCGAATCTGTGTCCCCTGCACTGGTAGATGGCTTCCCAGACGCTGTGCCACCAGGGAATCCTGAGCCATTGTAGTTTAATACTTATTAAGTTTTGATTTCCCATTCCATATTCCAAATGAAAGATTCAAATATATGAGTCATACACTCTTCATCTTACATGTGAGACACTGATATCCTGAAAGTGACTTGCCCAGGGTTATACTGTTATTAGTGATTAAATTCTTGTCCCTTGATTCTCAGTTTTGTGCTATTTCCACTACAATATGCAACCTTCCTTCACTGATTTTGAATCTCTGAATGTCAAATAAAAAGGAGGTGAATTTTAATTAAAATTCAGTTTAAATTAAAGCTCAAAGCTGCATATACTTTTATAATTTGTAATGGGCTGCATCTCTGTTAGAAAGTGGGCAGGAAATGACCCAGAGTTCTAGATTACAAAGCAGAGTCCTTGAAGTCATAGTTATAAGGAGTTAGTGTCTTTAAGGTATGTCACTTTAGTCACCAATGGTCATCAACCTATTTAGAAGTTTTTCAGAAAAAGAAATAGACAGCATAGACAAGGTTCTAACTCTATAAAGTAGCAGAAGGAAAAGAAAATATAATATGTAAGTGGAAAAATTTGTACAGGTTGTAGCATTGCATTGTATCAGAATACTGGCACTAATGCTTGAACTATAAGATCGAAGATTATTTGTTATACTTATGAATGCAACATTAAAGTAGCATTTTCAAAATATGCTTTGCATAATGCAAGTTTCTCAGGATATTAATAGGTTTTAAGTGAAAACAAAAGTTTTCAAATTCAAACATAGTTGAGAAAAACTGCATACAATATCCTTTTTTGATATTTTCAATGCATATGAACATATCAAAGGCTCTACGAAGGTGTACAATAAAGATACCTATTTAGTTTTGTTTTACCAAGTGTTCCCCAAACTTATTTGATTACAGGACCCTTTTTTTTTTTTTTTTACAAATAATAGCATTTTATAGTACATGATAGGAAATGGTGTGTAGTTTATGCTCTGAGAAGTTGAAGGAAAGAGTTCTATTATCCATTCTCAACCAGAAGTATTGTTTCAAATATCTTTCCTGAGAATGAAAGACATACAGAACATTATTTTATGATTAACAACTCTCCTTTAGTTTCACTTTTTTCTGAGCAAAAAAAAAAGTTAAAATCCCACAAAAGTTAAAAGGAAACGTCAAATGTGGCTATCTCAAGAGGTGAAAGATGAAATCCACATCCTGGTTTCATTCACTTATAAAGGTCACTGCATCTGTCACAAGGGCCAATCACTTTAAGTAAGATTATGAATTATCTTCTATCCCTAACACACACACACACATACACACACACACACAGAGTCTGTTTTATGGCTATATAAATTGAATGTGGCAGGACTGCATGGAGCTGAGCGCCTGCAATTCTGGTAGGCTACGTCTTATGAGCTCCCTCTTAGTGTGGAAGTAGAAGAGCAGGTTACGATGCATAAAGTTAAAAACAAACAGACAAAGCCCCAAACAGAGCCTCCTGTAGAACAGAAGTTTTCAAATGAAAAAGATAAAGAACTTGGTAAAAGCTATCTGTAAATTGGCTATAAGAGCTGGCCGAGAAGTTTTTCTTGCTAGTTGCCAGTAACTTGAAGAAACTGCTAACAGTCACTTTTAGTCCTTGCTGATAAGAGCTCCTGGCTTCTAAAGTCCTATCAGGATATAAATATTTAGCCCTATTCTGTAAAGAGTAGATTGCTATTAGATTATGTGAGACTGTGTAAAGTATGGTTAATTAAAATTATTCTTTACTATGCAAGCTGCACAGACAAGGACGGAAGTGAACACATCTGCCTGTATGGTCTGGAAATTCAAGGCTCCTTTTGTTTAATTTGCTAGGTATTGTTTCATATCCTAATTTTTTCAGTTAAAATTTAGTATTGACTTAGAGAAATACAAATATCATATGATATCACTTGTATGTGGAATCTAAAAGTGATACAAATCAACTTATTTACAAACAGACTCAGGGATATTGAAAACCAATTTATCAAAGGGGAAAGAATGTGTGTGTGCGGGGGGATGAATTAGGAGTTTGGGATTAGCAGATACAACTACTATATATAAAATACATAAGTTCTACTGTATAGCACAGGGAACTATATTCAGTATCTTACAATAAACTATAATGGAAAATAATCTGAAAAAGAATATATGTTTACGTAAAAATAAACATATATATATATATACATATATATATATACATATATATAACTGAATCACTTTGCTGTACACCAGCAACTAACACAACATTGTAAATCAACTATACTTCAATAAAAAAAAAGTATTGACATAAAAAGATAGGGGAATGATCCTAAAAATGTGATTTAAACAAGTATTACTAAGCAGTTTAGCATTACTTTAGCATTGAATTACAAGCTTTGGAGTAAACCGAATATCAATAATAAAACCCTAAGTGGTTTCCCTCTGTCCTCAAATATATATATTTACATTCTTAACAACTCACTGAGCATAGAGCTGGAGCTTTGTCTAAGGCAAAATCTGGCCATGTGAAAAACAGGGGCACTGAAGTGGAAACTATTTTTGCATTCTTCTGTGCCAGCGTTGCCCTTTTCTGTCAAGTTGCACATGCACGTGTCCACAATGGGAGCAATATTTACAAGCTGTATTTTACATAATTCTAGGGAATGACTATCTACTCTTCCAATGAAGAGAATTCCCTTGGCACTTCTGCTTGCCATTCCATCCTGCTGCTTCGTTTGTTCTATTGTACAGCCTGCGGAGTGATACATTGCAGCGTCCTGGCCGGTTGTAGCTGAAGTGGAGTCATCCATCATCCCAATCACTGGAACTGAGGACCTTATGGACTGGGAGTAAATTATGAAGCCATGAGGAAGGTGATCATTTTTGCAGAAACAGCTATTTTATGGTCCTGTTCTCTATACCATCTTTCCTTTCTTGTTTGGGATAATGAAAGCGGAAAAGCCACAGGACCAGTTTTTGTCCTTTGAATTCATGCTCAAGGAAGTAAATACAATCAATAAAAATGCACTTAACAAGCCTAAGACTGACCGGTCTTTTGCTTGTTTATTTTGAATTTCAGATGTGATTTTCAGTTGAACTGCTGTTAACGCCATGGAGCTGCGGATTTCCCAGATTTAAGTGTGTTATAAATGGATAAACTTCACCATGTGGGATGATTTAAAGGAACTGATTTGAGACCCAGTCTGGGCACTACAAAAGGAAAGTTGTCAATTGTCTTTGCGAATTTCAGTCCTGTAGAGTCAAACTAGATAAGTTTTTCCTCTCCTACCCCCTCAATCCCTCCTCTTCTGCAAGTGGAAGCATCAATTAATGGCTGAACACTTGCCATTTTGTTCCATGTAATTTACATAAGTTTCTATTTTATCCTAGTGAATTTAGAATCAGTTTAACATTCAAAATCTGGGAAAAATATGGTTAGGTAATTTCAATAAAAGGTGACTTGCTTCCCAAATATTATTAAGGAAAGTTGAAGATTATTAAACTTTAAAATGGAAATATATAGATCTAATATATGACAAATTTGACTAAATATTTGTTCTTCCTCCTTATTCTATAGTTACACAGTTTGACCTTGTAAAACCTGCCAGTACTGATCTGCTTTAGTTTATTTTTATTACATACATATTGACTATTTTCTAGTAGAAGAGTGCCATATTGCTATCATGGACACTTACTAATGCTTTAAGAAAAATTTAAATCTAAGAAGTGATTATTTTATTTATTAGAGAGAGCTAAATAGCCTCACTTTGAAGACATTTTCATTCAGGTAAACAATGTGATGACACTTCAGTATAGTTGCTTTGAGTAGTAAAACTTTCTCATATAAATCTACAACACAGTAAATGTAATATAAATTAATATTTTAAATTTGGAAGGTGCATTGCCTTTCATGGACAACAGGACATTAAAGAAAGCATTCTAATTAAAAATTAAATGCTGGCTAGAAACTAACCCTGGGTTACATCTGGTTGCTGTATATGAGAGATAAATATTTAACACAAATTAAACTACTATTTTTGAAACAAATATTTACTTTTTATTTAGGATGACCACACACGTACTTTTTTGTACTATAGCTACTGAATGTTTATGCAAAATACCAACAGACACAGTAGTAATAAAATCTAATGGAAGTAAAAGTCGAAGAAGACATTAAACTTCCTTTGTACAGGGAAAAGGTGTTTTTTTATGAAACATAGCAAAGCAAGCTAGTCTTACCACGTTTAAATGCAAATTTTATTGAGACAAATCAAAGGCAATGAAAGGCAGGCATAGTAGTTTCATTCTATTTTAAACTACTTTGTCGGCCTCAGCTGCTGTCTTTGAATGACGCCCGTCTCTCATACTCTATTGACAATAGCCTATGCCCTATCTTCCACTCCAGAAGAGAAGGTTCACTAGCCTGAAGAACCTTTCCATCACTTCCTGCCGACTCAAGTAAAATAATGAAAGAGACACATTATGTAAATAAATATATGTAAATTTTTAGTTTAAAAATTGGAAATTTTGAGTGTTTTACAGGAATTATAGGAGCACTAACTAAACAGATTATTCCAGAAGCACTCTTAAATGTTGCACCCATAATTTTCAGTTGGTGGAGGAGGCTGTCCACCCAAGGGTAGTTTGGATGGGGTGCTTGTAAAAGTTGCACAATGTGCCAATCTCAGGCCCCAGATGGACAAAGTTCTGGAATTTCACTCGTCTTTGTAATAAAATATTGAAACTCTTATTTCAAAGATAGATTTATAGGCTTGTATGTAACCTAGGTTGCTCAAATTTCACGTGAATATCCAAAACCAGATTAAATTCAGATGGTTTTCTGTATGGGATGAAAAACAGCTTTGGTTGTATTACCTTCTTGTATCTGATTTTACTAAAAGTGAAATCACATAAGCCATAGTTAGTGGCCTCTGATGCTTAGGAAGTGTCTTTACTGTTCTTTGTAAGACCATTTCTAGTCTATAGTATAATTTAAAACAATCTATGTTATTGACAGAACAAGAGATTCCCATGTCGTAACTAAGACAATCGTTTGACTGAGAAGTATTCTAACATGACGAAACGCTTCTGGTGGTGCATTAATTCACTGCATAAGTTATTAATAAAAGTCACTGTGGAACTAGCTGAAGCAAGAGAGGTAAGTTAGTCTAATCCTTGGCATACATAAATTTCAAATATATGTAATTACAAAGTACTGCACCTCAATCAGAAAATGTAATGTACTAAATATTACTAGTTTTGAGGCCTATCGCTCACTTAATAATTTCCACATGTAAACTAAAATAGCTAATTTGAAACACACCAATATTTATAGAAATATGGCAGAAAATATGTTATCTTCGTATCAGAAGCAAACAAAAATCTGCTATTGCTGAGCAGTGTCTGACTTATTTTGCTTTCTATTTACTATCAAAATTCAGAAGTTTCACTTAGTAGGTTTCAGTGCTCAATATCTTTATATGTAACAATTATTTTAATATAAATTGCAGAAGCATACGTGTCTGTCTTCATCAACCCATTTGAAAATGTCTTCACAAGAGTAGCCTTTAAATGTTACAAAACTTGATTTTATATTCCTAAGAGGAACCCCATTTTCTATCAGAGGAACATCAGGATTATTATTTCATAGGAAGGCAATCATGATGGTGACTTTAGCACCTGTGACTGATTTCCTCTGTTTACATGTTCCTACACATTGTTAATCCTTCCCTTGTGTACTGAAAAGGCATATGGCATTAGTCAGTAGTGAATTAAAGATCTTCTGTTTGCTTCAAAGATAACTTTAAGGCCCTATATTCATGATGTAGAAAATGCATGGTTATTCATTTTTAAAGCCCACTGTGTAATTTTTCTTGGGTATTTGTCAAAAGTAAAACATTACAATACATAAAACGTAAGCTAGGAAAGAAAATTAACCCCTATAGCTGCACAGTAACAAAAGATTTCTACCTTCTATTCCTGCATTTTAGTAGACACACACTCTATTCAGCCCATTTTTGTGTTTGATATAGTCATCGAAAAATAGAACTAAATATGGCACTTGTACTGAGATGGCAGACAGCAATATTGTAGAAAAACAATGTCAGAAGCCTAGGAATAGCTTTAGGACATCTATGGATGACGAAATGGTTTTCAAATACCCTATGTCCAACAGCATACAGAAAAGTCCACAGTAACGCACAGTGCTTAGAATTCCAAGCTAAAATTTCCTCTGGACGTGTCTTGATCTTTGCATGTGGTCTTCTACCTCTAGTACTTTTTATCTGCACCAACTCTGGTGAGACACAGAGTAAGTCAGCTTCATGTATGAGAAAAATCGCTACTCAGCATTTCTCTGGTTTTCATTTCTGTGCAGTAATTTTTGCAACTCATGGAGCTGCAACTAATGTCAAGATTTAGTTAGCTGTTCTCATTTGTTTGTAGCAGGGAAGGTTAGAAGGGATAGTGAGAATAGCCAAAGAATACACTAAACTTAAGAGTTCTGGTAAGAAAATCAGACCAGCAACCATGAAGAAATCAAGAGCCCAGCAATCTTGTCATGAGTGTAGATACTGGTGGAGCAATTTGTACGAATGCAGGGGGTTTTGTCTGTTTTGTTCACTGCTATACCCAGAGTAGAGCATATAAGGCACCCAATGGACATTTGCTTAATGAATGGATGAATCGATATATACAACACAAGACAAACAAAAGACAGAGCAGATAGTAATATAGAGGGTGAAGCAGAAGAAGAAAGGCAGAAACTACAAAGCAAACTAATCAGTGAAATATACATCAAGCAGGTATACAGACAGGAGTAAGAAAATCCCAAAATAAGAGCAAAAGTAAGGCAATAAAGAACTTTATAATAAAGCTGACACTTTTGTTGAGCATTTACTATGTTACAGGTGTCGTTCTCAGTGTTTCACATATATGACCTTTCTTTGCCCCTCACATTATCCTATCATCATGCTACAGACAGGAAAATAAGTCACAAGAAGTTTTCATCTCGTTCAAGTTCTTGATTTCACACTGGAATTCAGAATTTCTGCTCTTCAACACTTTGCTCTACTGCCTCTCTTTGGATCCCCTGAAGATAATAAATAAGAAATGGGGTCTGCAACTCAAGCACAACAACGGATGCACAAAACTAGGAAGAGAACTTGATGTGGAGCCAAACATTAAGACCAGCCAGGAAAATTAATAAATCCAATTACTGTTTGGGCAGACACCAACCCTGAAGCTTAGCTGACCCAGGAAGTCATGTTAGAGTGACATGTTGGAAGCACATGGCAGGATATGAGCAGATTAGGATAGCAAGTTGCTTTTGCCTTTTATGTCATGCTTCATCCATTAAAATTTTCCTAGTCAAATAATCCAATGCATTTTTTTAACATTAAATCATTTCATGGATTACCAAAGATTAGTATTTATATTTTAGTACCTGGTCTAGTGATTGGCAAAGTAAATGAATAAATAAATAAATACATAAACATGCCTAAAAATAGAGAAATATTTTTCTATGTGTTTGCATTTTTAAAAAATAAATTTATTTAGTCATTTATTTATTTATTGGCTGCATTGACTCTGCATTGCTGCACACGGGCTTTCTCTAGTTGAGGTGAGTGGCGGCTCCTCTTCATTGCGGTGTGTGAGCTCCTCATTGCGGTGGCATCTCTTGTTGTGGAACACGGGCTCTAGGCTTCAGTAGTTGTGGCACATGGGCTTAGTTGCTCCACTGCATGTGGGATCTTCCTGGAGCAGGGATTGAACCCATGTCCCCTGCATGGGCAGGTGGATTCTTAACCACTGAGCCACCAGGGAAGTCCCTGCATTTGCACTTTAAACTTTACAAGGGCATCTGCATAATTTGAAAAATGGAAAGCCACACATTTAAGACATATTCTTTTCTTAAGCAATAGACAGTTGGCTGTGAATCTGGATTATTGAACTTTTGGATGAAATCTGATGGCCACAGAAATTTAATCTAAAGCATAGATTCTAAGCTACATTAGGGTCACTATCATTTACTAAGGTTTTATTTGTCATTTCCTTGTATTAATTAGAGCAGGTATTCTCAGCTGATATCTTAGTTATGGCAGACTGTATCGTAGGATGTTTAGCAGCATCCCTGGCCTGTATTTCCTGGATGCCAGTAGCTCCCCCCTTGAAGAGTGGGGTGCTAAGGGTGGAGAATGTGATGCCCTCTCAGGTCATGCATCACCTTCCTCTGGTCCCAGCTCTGGCAGATATGGTCAAATGCTCCCCCTGAGGGGCGTGAGAGTGGAAAACTTTTATTCAGTGAAACACTGAGTTAGAGGGATACTAACAGTGTTAACAAGTACATTACAAAATGCGTAAATGGGCTCAGTCATCTAGGATTTTATTTCTCATTCAAATAACCACTCAAACATGCGTCGCTTGCCCTGAGAGCGCTACGTGACCATGCAGGGACTCTTGTCAGAGGTCACTGAGAGGACTTGACTGCCAGTTGACCCAAGAGCAATCAGAGAGGCTCCCTACTCTTCCCCAGTCCTTGGCATGTACATTCTACCCTCCACCCCCACCCCAGGAGCCATTTCAAGGATGCAGATTTGAGAGAGTAATGTGTTGTTGAGACCCTCTGGACTGATAGTCACTGAGCCCCATTAAGGCCTCTATATAAGCGTTCCAGGTTCTGGCCGGGGGTGGGGCATGGTGGGGAGATCTACTCACCTTGTGTCTGCCCAGGGCAAGCCTCCTACGTCAGTTTTCTTGCTTGTTAAATCTGCCATCTACCAATCTGTCGCGGTCGGCCTCTTTCGTTGGTCTCTCCTTGCCCTCTGTGTATGGGGTCCAGTTTCAACCTTCACCCCCGGAACTCCAGAGGTTGTGATGGCATCAGGACCCACGTTCTTTCCATATTGAGCCTCCTCATCTTCTAAAGCCTCTTATTTTCTGTGACCAGTTGGGGGACGGGGAAAGAGAACATGGAAAGAGCAGACACACTTCTTGAAAGCTGTATCCCAGATGTAAAATACTTTTTCTCACATTCCATTGACCAGAACATACCTATGTCAAGGAAAGCTGAGGAACGTAGTCCAGTTGTGTACCCAGTTTAAAGAGGAAACATAGACTTAATGAACAGTTTGTACATAGACTCTAGAGAACATAGAAGTAATGTTTGTGAGGATAAAAAAGGGAGAGAAAGACACACCCCTCCAAAACTTGAAAAAATTCAAAATCACATTGACAAAAATAAAATAAATAAACTGGGGTATATTCATACAATTAGACACAATGCAGCAGTAAAGAGAAATGAACTACAGTCAAGATGACAACAGGAAATATATCAGGACAAAATAGCACATCCTGGAAGATGACTTATAATATTACATATAACCATAGAACTTAAACAAAACCCAGCAAGGCACTCACATGATAAAAGTAGAAAATCTAGGAAGTGGTGAACACAGAATGTAGAATAGTGGTTCTCTTGAAAGAAGATGTGACAGAAGAAAGGTAGATGGAAGTTATAGGAAATGGTCCAGTTAGGCGGGTTGGGTGGTGAGTTCAATGAAATTCTTCATATTATTTTTCTTTGTAACTTACATGTAATATCATTTATGTATTAAATAATGCAGTACAATGTAAAGGATTAAAGCAAAAAGATAAAAATAGAACAAGCACATTAATATTTGTTTACTATTGAAAATTATATATTTGCTAAGCACTAGTCAGTGGTAAATGTAACCAGATTGTTAAAGCTTTAGATCTTGCACTGCTACTTATTTTAGAAACTTTCTTAAGGCAGGACAAAGCAGCTAATTATACTGCTGTGAGTTTCTGGTATTGTATTTCATTTTTGCTTTGATTACTGTTACTTTGTGATTTATTTTAATTACAACACATGAGTTTTAATATTGAGATTTGTTAGCACACTATTTTGAATCACTTGGAGGAAATTGTTTTCCACTCTATTATGCATTTGAGAATTTTATTATTTCAAGGAAGAGTTATTTTTCAATATTTTAAATTTTTAATGGGATCCAAGAGCAAGTAAGATGAAAATACAGAACTATGTTTTATATTAAACTATATTAGTATAATATCTTTCATTAGATAAGGAATATTAAAAGGGAAATAAAAAACCTCCTGGGAGCACGCTGTTAAAAACAGCCTATCCGTGCACTGAAGAATCAATTCATATTGGGATGAAAAACCTAGCAGTAATCTTCTGAGCACAAATGTGGAGAAATAGCAACAACTTACCAAGTTTAATGTTGCCTGGTCTGTGGGCCAATTTGTTGACAGGTCTTTATTATATTCAACTGCACTCCTGTGTCCGCAACTCAAGAGTCAGAAAATTAGAAGGTAGACTTGGAAGATGTCTAAACTTAGCACTGCTGTTAGTGCCTCAGATCTCCATTGTATGTATTTTTTAACCTTCAATCTGGGACTATCTAGATATTAATCATTGACACTGATACAATGCTGGGTCCTGGCAAGAAGGAAGAAAAGATATAAGAAATTCATTCAGTCTGTCTTTTCCCTTTTCTCTTTTAATATCTTGGGAATGCTTTTAGGTATCCACTTAAAGTACAGAATCAGAGAAATATCACATAATCTTATTAGCCATGGGTGATTGATGAAACCATATTAAGGAATTAATGCCCGTGAAAAGCATTTTTTAAAAGATTTGACACAAAGCCAAAAAATGCTCACTTATATTTCCTTTTACATTTAGCTGTCATTTGGGTTTGAGTATTCATAGATCTGCATATTGTTTAAATATCTTATTTTGGCAGAGGTACGTACAGAATCTCAAGTAAATATATTTGCCTCGGGATGGTCGTGATATTTTGACAAGTTTGGGATGGATAAATATAAAACTGACGCAGAAACTGTGATGCTTGACAGACGTTGGTGTTTGCTTCATTATTGTCATGGAAATTTTGTATAAAAATAAAATTGACAAGCTTTGTTATGTTTGGTGCAATTGAAAAAGTTGTTTGTGTAATTCCTTTGATGATTAACTGACTGGAGTTTTAATGATGCCATTGAAGAGAAAAACAATGAAGCATCATTCCTAGCAACTGATACCCGGCAGCACAGAAAATGATTCACATTTGGCAAATTTACCTTGAATACAGCTGTTGGATGAACATAAAATTTGAATAATTGGAAGAAAAATGAGATATGGAGCCTGGCATTTATAATGAATTATCAAATGTGAGTAATTGTACTCAGTTGAACCAAAACCACTGAACTTTTGGAAGCTGACTCATCACTTTAATAGTTTCCTTTGAAAAGTTATTTTATGTATAATAAATCCATATAATATCAAATGCTATAAAAACATAACCAGTGCTGTTTCTTTCATTACATGAGGAAGGAGGGAGGTTTAAAGTAAAAGTTTTTTCCCTGAAAAAAATCTATTTCTCAATGATATAATGATTACCAGTTCTTGATTCTGTCTGTCTGTGTTCTTGATCTGGCTAGATTGCTACCTGATTGCTACTCCAGGTAGCAACTGTGTAACAATAATGTAGTTATTTGAGCAAAATTTCATTTCTGGAACCAAGAGAAAGAACATGAGAACATCTGCAGGATGAGGGGTGGACAGAGAAGGAAAACCTTTTTTTTTTTTACATTTGCTTATATGCTGGTTGCTCAGGGACAGTTATCTAGAGCCCATGATCTGTGAACTTAAACCCAATTGGCATAAATCTCTCCATCAAGAATAATCATGGTAATATCTAGAGGGGAAAATATCCCCAATACGTACAATTATCTCAGAGAATTAATGGCATTTGCAAAGTTATTGCCTTTTTTCCAGAATTTACAGTAAAACAAAGGAGCCTTGTTTAATGTGACTTAGTTTTGGTTTCCCCCTTGTGCCTAGTGCTTATTGAAACAACTACAAAGAGGGATTTTTACTTATCAGGCAATAAATAAAAATATCAATACAATACCCTTACACCTTGTTTTTCTGGCTGGGACCATTAAGAAATAGATAAAGTCTGGCACTTAGGAACACAAATAACACACAGAAATTGCAATTGCATTAGGTGAATTTAAGATTACTGCATCAGTAAACCAGACTGTGAGGCACTTTGACTTTTCAGGGTGACATTAGGAATTTGTGGCTGCTGTTAGGAGACAGACTATTCACTGGTAGGCAAAGATCCAAGAAAATGCAAGTCTTTTGAACCTTGTAAAATTTGTGTTTATCATGCCCTTGCATTTTTAAAGTTTTACTGTATGTTTCTATACTTAATATTTTGTTTGCTTTTGCATGTTTTTAGTGTACATTTTGCATGTTTTATAAAGTATATTTATTGTATTATAAATATTTTTCAGAAGCACTTTTTTTAGATTAATTGTCCCTAAGATTTAGTCATGTTGTTCCTTTTAACTGTTATTCACCAATTCTCTCTGCTGCATAGTATTCCATTACCTGGATATACCACAATTTATTTACCATTCTTCTGATTATAGACATCTGAATATATTTGGTTATTTTTCTAATGGGAACAATGCTGTTTGAACATTCTTATACCTTTCTTCTGGTTATACACAGGGGTTTTTCTAAGACACTGGCTTTTGATATGTTTGACCATGACACAGAAAAAGAGCTTTGTTTCTCATGGTGACCGAATAGACAAAATTTTCTCAAAACAACAAAGATCATTCTCATTTGATGCAGTCTGTTTTCTATACTTTTGTATTAGATTCATTCCCTACCCTATGTTATTTTAGTTTGTAAACCTTACGGTCACCTTCCAAGGGTCACAACCAAGAGGCTGTGAAAATTAAAGCTCAAGTTCATCCAATTTGGCAAATGAACTCAGTTGAAGATTGGTTTACTATCGCCCCACTCTCTTTGATTCCTCTTCTACTGAGGCTTAGGGGACTATCAAATTTGTCCATATCTTAGTTATTATCACAAAATCTCTCTTCCCTGCCTTGCCACCTTTAAGTAGAGTGAATTCTTCTCTCTTTCCTTTCCCATTGTGATAAATATCCTGGGATCTAACCTCCCCTAGAGGCTTCCCCATCTAGGAGGAAGTTAACTGGGGGCTTCTCTAGTTAACTGTAACTAGGTAGGCAGATTCAAATAAGAGTGGAAAGTAACATATCCCTGCTGTAAATTCCAATCTAGTTTTACCACTAATGCACACTTAAATTCACATTTGGCTTTCATGTCTACTTTCAGTTGAGTGGATTTGAAAGGACTGAAAATTTCTTGACAATCCTTCCATTGAGAGGTAGGTCTATATCCCTTTACCTAGAAACTGAGGGGGAAGCAATGCTATTATGATTTCCAAGACTAGGCATAGAAATGCCATGTGGCTTCTACTTCGTTCTCTTTGAACATTCCCCTCCAGATACTTCTTCTTGGGTATCTCAGAAACCAGTAGCCAGTTGCCATGCCCAGAAAAACTCAAACCACCTAGTGAGGCCATGTGAGAATATCCAGTTGACAGTCCAGCAGAGCCCAGAGTTATGCCTTCCTGCCCCAGACACCAGTTATGTGAGTGAAGGAGGCCCCATGATAGTCTAGCCCCAATGTATCTGAGTCATCTCCATCCATTTGCTCCAGAATCCTGGAGCAGAAATCAGCCATCTTTTTTGGACCCTATCTGAATTCCTGATCCACAGAATTAATGAACAAATAAGATGGTGGTTGTTTTAGGCCACTAAGCTAGGGTTGGTTTGTTAGGCAGCAATAATGGTTGGAATAACTGGGGAAAAGAAAGTGTGGAAGAGGGGAAACCAGAAAGCTTTCCCTAACCTCCAACATTACGTCCAGGCAACAGATGAGTCATACAAAGGAAAAAGACAATTCTTGGGATATAGAACACTCAGAAATGTGTATCATTCTTAGGAGTTCTTCAAGGCTTATCTGGATCTAACGAACTAGGATAGATTCCTTCCAAGTACGACCCTAGTATTCAAATCCAGTTATTAAATGAAGTTAGAAATGGCTTTAGGATTGTGATTTGGGGAAGATTGAGGTCCGATGGTAATATCACCTACCTGGCCAGCTCTGTGTCTGTGTTCTGGAATGCAAATATATATATATAAGACCATAAATTAAAGAAAATTTATATATATGTATATATTTCACTTCTTTAGAGAAAAAGGCAAATGACAAGAAAATAGATTCATATCAGGGTTTAGGTCTAGTAATACATACTCATCTTCAGATATTTAAACATATACCCTGGATTTGGTGGAAACCTTGTACCATCTCATATTGTCAACATTTATATCTATATTTCTAAATAATGAGAATTCATATTTATATGAATTGAAGATCCTGAGAAAATTAAATATTTATTTTCTTTACTATACATCAGCAAGCAAGTATGATAAGACCTAAAAAGTTTAATCAACAAGGTTGAAACAAAAAAGCATGAGGTGAGTAGCTGAGGTCATAGAAACCATATTACTTCCAGAATGTAATAATCAAAGCTCCCTCCTCTCTTTTAAGACCACAAAATGGTTGCAAAATTTATTTTGGAATTTATATATATAACTATGCCATTTTAGTGCCTAATTTACATCCTTGGGAGGAAAAATTTATCTGTGTACTGGTTATTAGAATTCTTGCTTTTAAAACCAGATACTCATAGGTGCTAGCTTAACAATGTGGGGTATTTGTTTTAATGATTCACAGCTATTTCATAGAACTGAAAGACTAGGTATAAATCTAGTTCTTAGGAAACGTCTGGGGATAGGAAGGAGAAGGTATTAAGGTTCTTTTTGTGTCTGCTTCAATTCTCTCTCTCTCAGAAATAAGATTACTCTTAGTTTCCTGACTATATAATACAGAAAAATGGACAAACAAAAAACCAACCAACAGCAAATGCAACAAAACCAAACAACAAAACCAAAACAAAGCAACCATAGCTGCTGATGAATCCTGAGCTGACATGTTGCACCCCACAGCAGACTTTTCTTTCTCAGTCCCAATTTTAAATTCCTAGGGATTGAGCCAGCAGTAGCTTGGGCTAACTGATCCTCTTTGGGGAATGAATCTGATGGTCTGCCTGGCCTGGTGGAGAAGCAAGGTATGTTGCTCAGAATAGCTGCCCAGACTCACCCCTGCCACCCTGTGGTAAAATAGGGAAATAGTCTCCAAATAAGGGTGGCATGAGAGACAGGGACAAGTGACTTCCCCCTGAGGAATTCATTATCAATATAAATAGTGTATTTTGAAACTCCAAAATGATTTACTTAGAGAAGCCAATGAATTAAAAAACAGTCTTGCTGTGCCCCTAACACGCATTCAGTACTGGAATGCTATACAACACATCTACTATTTACACTGATTTCTTCAAGGAGCCTCAGAATAACAGCCACATCTCTATTGATCTTGTCACGTTCTGTTCCCTTTCTGTTGGCTACACAGTTGATTAACAGATGATCACTGCTGAGAGTCTATGTGGTGACCAAGCGGAGAGCCCCACGTACAAGGGACAGACCACCCTGGATTTTGGTGGCCAACCCATCGCGGTATTTCTTTGTCAGTGAGTTTGAATTTAAATCGTCGAGTCATTTGAGGTGTAGTGGGCTCAGCAGAAGCAGCTGGGTATTGAATAGGCAGAAGTGTTTCCCAGAACCCAAGAAATACATGTTTCTGCAGAAATAACCAGTAGAGATGCTTCTGAATCAGTACAGCTATAGCTAGACCAACAGAGCCACGGGTTACGAGGAACAGTAAGAAATGATATTTCAGGTCTGGAGTGGCTTCTAAGACCACTTCCTATTTCCCCAAACTTTCCAATATATTATAAAAATAAGCCCTGATCATCTGAGGATAGCTGAGTGTGATTCTGTGCTGTGGAACTTAAAAAAGAGCCTGACACGCTTCTCAAGATACTAACAGAGATACTGACAGGGAGTGAAACTGAAACAATGCAGGGATTAACAGTAAATAATTTTGAAGGGGGTTTTATGAGTAGCAATAACGAAAAAAAGTAGTAGTAATAACAAAGACAATAATACTAGCTACTTTTCATTGAGTGCTATGTTCCCGTGGAAAGCACTTCACAGATATTATCTTAATCTAAACAACACAAGAGTCCTATGAAGTAGGTTTAACTGTTATCATTCTCTTTGCAAACGATTCATCTGAGTCTCAGAGAGGTTAAGTTTCCCAAGATCCCATAGCCAGAAAACAAGAAAGCCAAAAATGTGGCTACAGAATCTGGGCTCTTAACCACTTGGCTGAACCACACCTCCTACAGGATTTAAAAAATATATATAGTATTGAGAACAGATTGTAATTTCATTTTAAGAAACCAAGTAAAGTGCAACATAAAGACACTCACATAGA
The DNA here is from genome assembly GCF_030028045.1 of Hippopotamus amphibius kiboko. Taxonomy (NCBI): domain Eukaryota; kingdom Metazoa; phylum Chordata; class Mammalia; order Artiodactyla; family Hippopotamidae; genus Hippopotamus; species Hippopotamus amphibius. Next base: position 86,791,423 of record NC_080195.1, on the reverse strand, counting down.
GGACTCCCAGTAGCAAATATGTGGTTACCTTTCCACATAGTTTTTGAAATATTTGTCCTTAGATACTAATCCCAAAGTATTTCAACATCTGGTTCAAATTATGTATTTTGCTTTATCTATAAAACTGCAAAACGTTATGTCATTAGCACCAGGCAGACATGTGTTCTGCATTAGGTTTTATTCTATTCATATTGAAATAGTTATTAAAATAACACGACTCAGTTTCTCTGTTTTCTTTATTTGTAGTATTTTAGGAGCAAACAAAATGTTTCACTGTTAGCATGAAGAGGCATATTGACAATCGGGGGAATCTTATCCTCTTATTTTGTTTTTGCAAATTATCAACTGTGAACAAATATTAAAATGTTGTAACCTAGGGTTTCTTAAAAATAACTTCCACTCTAATGAAATTGTACTTCCAAGTGCAATCAGTTATTGTTTAAGAGAAGTTGGAAAGCTTCTTTAAAAAATAGCTTGTCCCTATTCACCATTTTAGGAAACTTAACCCTGTGGATCGCCTCCTTTTTTTCTAAATAAAATTTTCCCTTTTTGATGTATTTGATGTTTTATTCTGGTCCGTCCACCTCTCTGACTGCTCCTCTCACTCACTCTATCTTAACATAATTGTCCTTCAAAGCATAGTGTGTTTACTAGAGTTTTTGATATTTTATATTCATCCAGGTAAACAAGTGTTGCTTACTATGGTTTCAAAAAGTTGCACATAGTTCCAAGGAACATGTGTCCTGGATTCTCACTTCCTGTATTCACATCTCTCTCCAGTTACTAGATTGTGACCTTGGGTGGGAAATCTAATGTCTTCCTACTTCTGTTTCTTTTATTTATTTATTTATCTGGCCGCACCTTGCAGCGTGTGGACCTTAGGTCCCCAACCAGGGATTGAACTCGTGCCCTCTGCATTGGGAGCATGGGGTCTTAACCACTGGACCGCCAGGGAACTCCCGACTTGTTTCTTTATGCGTAAAATTTAGAAAATCATAATGCCTTCCCACAGGGCTATTGGGAGCATTAAAATGAGATAATATGAGATAATAAATACACGGCACATTGTAAATATTTAATCAACATGGGCTGTTTATTTCAGCCCTGACCTCTCAACCATACTCTAATTCTGTATTCCTCCCACTCTCCAGACACAGTATTTTGTAGTTAAGGATAAAGACCTAGTGATTAGGAGCCAATATATTTTAAAAAGAGTAGTGAAATGATAGGAAATTTTGGGTCTGGAGGCGAGACTGCCTGATAGATGGCTGCTGTAGCTATTCAGGCATGGAATGGGAGAGGGTCTGCACTAAAAATGGTCTTGTGGTAATGGAGCTTACATGACTTTCAGAATGACTGCATTTGTAGGACAGAGGGAGAATAAATAAGACGGATTATTTCCATTGATTGAAATACTGAACGAATTGTTTGACAACCCTTTAATACTGAGACTAGATATTACTGAGAGTGGCAGTGAGGGTGACAGTGAAAGGGGGTGTTAAATTCAGTTTTGGGCATCCTAAGTTAGACCTTCAGTTAGAGCTGCTCAATGCATGCATGCATGTGTATGTGTGACTAGTGTGTGTATATATACACTTATACATATATATATACACACATGTATATATATACTTACACACACATATATATAATAAACTCTTTCAATTATGAAGAATAGATACACATTTCTTGGTTATCAGCTCATGAATATGCATAAGATCACATAAAGAGGACTTGAAAACTGAGAAGAAATTTGAAGCAAGAGAGAAATGCAAATGCAATACCAACTATAAATAGTATGTGAAAAAAGAAGAGCCCAGAAAGGTAATTGAGAAAGACTGTCCAGAAATACAGAAGAAAAATCTTGAGGTACTGTGTCATGAGACACTAGTTCATGGGAGCTGGGATGAATGCATTTAAGAGTTGGAATGTGAGGCAGTCTAACAGCGCCATCAAGAGGAGAAGACCCCAACTTGAAAGTGTGCTTGAGATTTGGCAACTCGGAGACACTTGAAATTTTCTGAGAACAGTTTCCGCTTGGCTAATTGAACTGGAAGCCATACGTATTTCAGTGAGTTGAAAAACAAATGGGAATTGGAATGTGAAATAGGAAGAAGAAAATCCTGTGTTTAGAACCTTGGTTGTGACAGAAAAAGATGTTGCAGCCACAGTAGATTACAGGTATATAAAGTCAGGTAAAAATGGTGTGTGTGTTTGTTTACTGGAGATGATGGAAAGGTGGAAATGTTTACTTTCTGAGAGGGAATAAATAATAGAGTGAGAAATCTTGGAGTCACATTTGAGCAAAAGGATGACCCATGAGGCAAGAGCCATGATAATAAAGGAAATGAGAGCTCTCCCACCAAAAAACCAAGTATTAGATTTGGGAATGATGTGACATGCCTGTAAATGAAAGAGGGTAGAAGGTAATGATTCATGCAAACACAGGTAAGTGTGTAGATTGAGACAGAAGGAGAGTGAAGTGAAGACCTTTCTTCTGATAAACCACTGCTACTACCACCACCACCACTACCACTGCTACTACTACCACTGCTCTCCTTTCCTTTTTTCTTCATGGTCTTGTTCTTGTTCTTCTTGGTCTCCCCTTCCCTTTCTTCCTATTCTTTTCCCTCTTATTCTCCTTCTCCTCTTCTTTTTCTTCTTCTTTTCTTCTTGCAGTGTAAAAGGAGAATCCATGGAGTGAAGAGGCTTGAGAACCACTATTTGTCATATTGCGCCAGTGGGGGAAAGAGAGAGGGGGTGGGAGGGGGAAGAGAAAAAGAGAGAACAAGAGATTTAGGTATATAGATTAGATGATAGATAGATGATAGATAATAGATAAAATACTTGGAATCCAAACACAAATGACACATTTCTGGAAACACAAAGATATCATTGTATTTTCTATTTCCAGATTGAGAAGTAAAATAATGTTATGGTTGTTGAGATGTCAAGAGAGAAAATATAATGCATTCTAGACTGGAGTGAAAAAAACTTTTGGCAGAAAGAAACAGCAGATGTACACTTTCTCAGTTCTATAATATTTCCTACAATTATATTAAAGTAAACAAACAAAACCTATTAGCTCTATTTAGCCACAGAAAGGCTTACGCCCCAGTGAAATGTCCTATAATGAAAAATCTGGTGAACTAAAAATAAATGAATAATTTAGGAAAATAATTAATATTTCAGATCCCTTTTCAGGTGGGTTTCCAAGCAGCTATGTTTCTTCTAATCAGGTATGACCACATGAACTCAGAAGGAGGAAGAGAGCAATGAGTGGAAGCAAGTATACTCAGGGATGTTGGCGCTTTTTGAAAGCATGTGGGGCAGAGTGTTCAGGGGTTTACGCCTTGTGTTCAGCCCTAGTGGAAATCCTAGTAAATGGCTTCTAGTACCCCAAGTGCCTAGTGCTATAATAAGCAGTGTTGGAGCTTTCATTAGAAAAAAGTTAAATATGATTAGCTTTTCCTAACTTCTATTGTTACTAGACTTCTTGCAGTTTCTTCCAGCTTGCTAATAAATATCTTTCTACTTAAACTAGCTAGAGGAAGTCAAGCAAAACACAGATGCCAATAATTAAAAAGGAATATATTTAGGTTAAAAACTACACTTGGATATGGGACTTCCCTGGTGGTCCAGTGGTTAAGAATCCACCTTCCAATGCAGAGAACATGGGTTCGATCCCTGGTTAGGGAATTAAGGTCCCACATGCTGTGGGACAACTAAGCCCATGCACCATAACTACTGAGCCCGAGCGCTATAAAGCCCTACACTCCCCAAATAGAGGAGCCTGCAGGCTGCAAGGAAGATTCCATGTGCCACAACTAAGACCCAACACCGCCAAATAAATGTTAATTAAATAATTTTTAAAAAGTACACTTGGGTAAAAGGAGTACCCCAAATTGGTCCCTAAGACCATGGGGATGGAGCAGAGGAAGGCCACTTCTGGAAGAAACAGGAAGAAGAGGTTAAAAAAGAGAAAGAAAAGCCTGGGGGAAGTGATGGAGAATGCATGCATTGTAACAGCCTTGGAAATATCAATGAAAATTTTCCATACTTAGTATTAACTGAAGCTGGTAATAAATGCAGGCTGGCTTTAAATCTGGGGTCACATGCTATTTGACCTTACTTGTAGCATCCAGGTACCAACTGGATCACCTCTATTCCGCATTACCTCCCATGGTGCCAAATGTCTAAGCACCTTACCCAGTTCACTGCTATTCTGCCTCAGTGTCCCAGGACTCCCAAGGATGCTCACTCTTGTTTGAACAACAGCAGTTCAGGTGCAGCCAAATCTCCATCTTAAATACTATATCCCTTAAGTTTTATCCATCTTATATTTATTCTCAAACACAGACATCTTTGAGACTAATCAATAGGTCCATGTCTCATCATGCTTTCTTTTTCCTTAGGGAAATACTCAGATTTCATTATGTAGGCCATCCTATACTTGTGTCATTCTGTCTCTTTAGCAGGACTTTGCCCTTTCCCTCCAGCAATTTTAACTGTCTTTCTTTCACAGGACTACATCTTTATATCCTCGAAAAAGCCTTTCAGGATTACACCATCAGGGGATTTCCATGTTCACTGAGCTGTACTGTAACACCTACTGCATGATCCACTTTTTAAAAAATTTATAAAGATAGGGTACTTTTTTTTTTAACTGCTTCGTGTTTTGATGTATCATCTCGTCAATTAGATCCTAAGCTCCTGAAGAGCAGGGATAAACAATATTTTGACTTTCTTTGATGTAACAGCTTCATAAATCATAAATGAAATGCAATATCAATGACAAAATCAACCTACCCACATGGCCTTATCAATACAATGGGAAACAAATAGGCCAGAAGCGTGCTATGTTTTAGGCAACTCTACTCTCAAAGAAATCCCAAAACTTTTTCTCAATGAGGATGAGAGTTTGGTTTGGGGTCAAAGCCAGAGCCTCAGAGGAAAATGAACAGGGGGTAACCTATGCAAGAATTATATCAGGACCTGTCCGATTGACTAATCATGGAACATATTCCACTGCCAGGGCCAGGCCTCAAGGCTATTGCTATTAGGTGGCATTTGATTACCATGCATTTCTCATTCTCCTCCTACAGCCTTTTAATCTACAGGTCACAGGAGCCACACTGAGATGTGATGCGCACATCTTCATTTAACTCAAAGGTCCTGAGGCTTGAGCTCTATGCAGAAACTCTCAGATACACTGGGGTTGTTTCCTTTGAGGGAAGGTTGTGTTTCTTCCATATATGGGGAAAAAAAGGTGCACATTGATGTTTGGGTGGGCAAATCTCAACTGGTTGCCTGCCCAATATTCATTCTCTTTTTCTTGCCAACAGAACTCTGGGCATTGGGCCCAGATGAAGATAAAGATAAGGGAGCAAGCTGAGATTTAAACAGATGTTGTGTGAAGCTTCAAGATGAGTTTTTTTTTTCCTCCCTCTGTGCATCTTCCTTTCTGATGCCTCAAATGAGAATATGATAGTGTGTCAGGAGTTCCCAAACCACTTTTAGATTTGTTGTTTTGCTAAAAGGATTTACAGAACCCAGAAGTTCTTATTTTCATAGTTATAGTTTATCACAACAAAACTGTACAACATAAAATCATAAAGGGAAAAGGTGCATGGGGCAAAATCTGGAGGAAACCAGTCTCAAGCTTCCAAGATTCTGCTCCCAGTGGAGTTGAATAGGATGTGCTTAATTTCTCTAGGAACAGTGTGTGAAAACACAAGCAACCTGTTTTCTGCCAGGGAAGCTTACCTATGCCTGAACCTAGGTGTCTAGGTTTTTCATGGGGATCAGTCACAAAAAGCATACCATGCCTGCAGGACTTAGAGCAATACCTCCAGAGCCCCAAAAGAAAGCAGGTATTCACCATAAGTTATACTTGTTTGTACAACTTCTCTACAAAAACTGGTACAGTGTGGTTAAAGGCCCCTAGCTTACAAACACTCTTATCAGTTAGAACATTCAAAGACTGCAATTCCTAGGGGCATGGTCAAGGGCTAATCCAGTCACAAAGACAGACCAACTACTGGGAATGTGCAAGGTATGAGCAATTTAGGCCTTTTGAGTTAACTCTTTCCTGCACAGATGGCTGGTGCACTAGCAGCCATCTTGTGATTTTGAGAGTAGAAACTAGGGCTAACTTAGATGTCTTTGTGGATCCACCAATCCAATCCTAGCCCTCTTAGCTCTTCATTTCTTTTTGTGTATGTGTGTGCATGTGTGTTTCTGAGAGAGAGAGAGGAAAGAGAGAGAGAAACCTACCTTATACACCAAAGCTATTGTTAATACTCAACTCTATTACTATTGACTGAATCCAATTTCTAATTCTTAACTGACACGAAAGTGAATGCTTATGGTACTTATTTCCTTAGTTTATAAATGACAAGTATAAAATATTTTTTGAATAAGATTTTATTTATTGATAGCTATCACTGAGTTACAAGTTAATAACCTATTTGAATTTCCTAGGAAGCATTCTATCAGTATAATCTCTAGGTCTCATGACTACTTGCTTTGTGTTGTAAGAGGACAGAACAAAGAGGTCAGGAGTTACTCTATAAGAAATCTTGAGAGGCTCAAATTGTCAATTTTGCTTTATGGACCAAGGTTGGCTAATGATGACTTTGTGTAAAGGAGAATAAAAAAATGATGTTTTTATGATTCTGAATGCTCGACCATTATAACCCACTTTATCTCTCTCTCCCCTTCTTTATTACATACCTCAAGTTCTTAGGTTCTGCTTTATTCAGGGAAGTTTGATGATTGTAGAGAAGATCTGCCTGTATCACTTTCTCATTAATATCATTGGGCTTTAAGGCAACTATAAAATACAGGCTCCAATGAACCTTCCATATCCTGCTCCTTGTTCCTTAGACCCTGCTCTGTAAGTAGGATCATTTTGAACATGAGCTCAAATGACATCAGAAATAAACTGAGAACCAAAATTTTTATGGATTTAAAACTTCCTTGGCAAGCTCTCTTGACTGGATCCACTCAGAGGTTTTGATCTATTTTAACACTTTTTCAAAGGAAAGTTTATAAGTAAATACATTACATAAATATAATAAAATGGGTTGTCATACCAGATAACAGCGATTCATAACATGCATCAATATAAATGTATTAACTTCTCTTAAATATATATTTTGAATGTTTATGGAGTTTTTCTTTCTGAAATACTCTTCTGATTTTGATCATCTTGTCTAATTTTCTTCAGTTCAAATATGTTTTGTTGAGCATAATTAAGTTTGATTTTAGAGAAGGGACAATAAAATTTCCAGAAAATGATGGAAAAGTGAAAATAGCACCCTTATATTATCTATTAGTTGAATATTATCCATAAATTACTCATTTTTGTCAATTATCTTCTATTTTAAAGCTGTAATGTTATGCAATGGAAAGATTATTGTCTCTAGCTCTCAGAAATATTTCATTATTGCACCTAAAATCTAAAACAACAAAAATTTCTTGTGTCTAAAAGTAAAAAGATCCCAAAGATATAAACTAACAATAATGTTTAAAAAAACAAATAAGTAGAGGCTAGCAAATAAAAGATGCTCAATGAATATTTTTAAATTCATGGAAGACCAGGTGGTTGAGACATTGTACCTCTCGAACTGTGTTATTGGCAACTACTTCCAAGCTAGTTATTAATTCAGGGTGAATATGGGCAACCAGAAAATAGTTTATTGAACTTCAGAAATGCTCACAGGTTTTCACATTGCTCCACAGACTGTGAACATTGAATCTCTGAAAAAAATTATGTAAAATCATGTCACTGCCTCTCTGAACTGGTAACAGATAACTATTTTACCTTTCAAGAGTCTTTCTAAATTTTTATTCAACTCATAATACATTTTTCATCTTTTCACTTGTTCTTTCTTCTAAATAAATGTGCTTAGTTTAATCATACTCTAAAAAATGACTTAGCCAAGCTGCAAAAATATAAAACCTGTATTCAAACTACCTATGTTCAATCATAACATTCATAGAAAGTTTTGTGCAGAATGCTTGCCTCACTTTGTGGCAAGCTTAACAAAAGTTGAAAATGAATGGGATAAAATGAACTGCAAAATAGGGGTTATAGTCCTGAAATGGCCTTGTTCCTCAGAAGATTAAAAGGTAAAATTATAATGTCATGCCAATATATTTTGTAAAGTATACTGAGGGTACTGCATTTAGAGAAGCTAATTTGTGTGACAAAACTTGTGACAAGAACAGAGGTTGGCACAAAAATCAATACATTCATGTGACCAGTACTGCAATAAATAATAAAAGTGAAGAACTGAGTGAATTTAGCCCAATTTTATGATAAAGTCAAACTAATATTCTATGTTATTGTCTAAGAACAGCACGCCCAGGAAAATGCAGAAAATTATGAGCTGTACTTTACATTGCTTTAGTGCTTAATCAGCCTCAAAAATAAGAATTGAAAAATGTTTCTGACCTTCACTTTTATACAGGAAGCATAATACCTACAAGTATCTGTAAATTGGCTGGTTTTTACATAACAAGAGCTTAATCAGGCCATAATGTGCATAAGGAGGATTCACTGAGCACGTGCATCACACTTCATCATGTGAACCCAACAACAGCTCTTCCCCCCGGGACCAGATTTATTTTCATACTACATTTCACAAATAAGGAAACTGAGGCATAAAGTGATTAACCTATCTGCCGTAGGTCACAGGAAAATCTGTGCCAGATATCAAATTACGATTCTTAGCTGCTAGAAGCAGGATTCAAGGCCACTGAGTCTTTAATCTCCTGAATTTTTATTTTGTGGGTCATGTCACCATGGATATAATTGCTGATGTTCATAGGCTAAGGGATTTTCTGTCAGGATGATTTTCCCATTTACTCAAAGAATTGCAGCTATGAGAAACTAGCTTCGGTTCCAAGAATAGCATCTCAAAGGCCTGGGACATATGGGGATGTACACAAATATATGCATGTGCGTTTTTCAAAGCGAAAGGAAGTTAAGTGTGTGAAAGAGGAAGCTCACATACAAACCTAGAGTAGCAAAATTCTTTGTGTGGATATGCAGTCATTATGATCTTGTCCATGGCCATCCTTGAAAGTGGAACAATCTTAATTTAATATAGTTATATTCTTTAAAAAAGATCTTTATTGCATACATCAATATGTAATTTATTAAAATTTAAATGCCTTTTTGAGACTTTCCATTTGCATAAATCCATAAATATTAAAAATGTCTTTGACAAGTCATTATGTCTAAATTTTAGGTTTATTATCAATGGAGAGGATTGAAGTTACAGAAATTATATATTGCATTTTTCAAACTCCCAAATATATTTTAATTGCTTTGTGTAAAATCAAGACAGCTTCAGAGAGAAAATATAGTCACATGAAAGGCAATTTAAAAGGGATATGGGTGGTAGTGAGAAAAAAATTGCCTTGGTGATTCTTTTTCAAGATATTGTGTGATAATTTTATTTAGCAGCTGCTGTGTCTTAAAATACATAATGTCAGAAGTATTGGGCCCCATATATTCCAGGAGCAGGACATTCACTGCAATATGTTACCAAAGATGGTTTTGACTTGAATTTGAAAACCATTTTAGGGATATTGTCTTCCATATTACTGATAATGAGTTGAAATTTGGAAAAAAAAATTCATGTTTATAAAATTTGTATATGTATATGGTTTTCCCAAGAATTATCTATACATGGATGAGTATGGATAAATGTGATTAACAATACATAAATATTTCATGTACATTTGCATATTTGAATATATATATATACATACACATAAAGTCTTATTTTAGTTGTCATTTAGTGTATAGTAATTATACTTTGAAGTTTTTATTCTATCATTAGGGACATTTAACAAAATAACAATGATCCTGATGCCACTGATAAATGCTATTTGAGCTGATTTAAACATATGAAAAAGAGAGAAATAAAGAAGATCCTTGTCAAGAATTGCTTTCTGTTTTCTAACGACTTGCTTTGTTTAATTCCTAACAAGTTCATCATCTAATCTTCAGTAAATTTGAAGTCTTAACTCTTTTAAGAATCAGGAACAAATATAATGTGCTAACTGCAAATTTGCTTATACTGTGACTTACCAGTCTAAGGTTGAATTACTTATTTATGTATCTACTCAGAATTTAATTTAATAAAGCACTTTATTTTTTACTTGGTCAGTTACAGCTCCTTACTCCTCTGTTCCTGGGAGGCATAAGATATGACATGAGGCATGAAATATGATATGAGATAATTTCAATATCAAGGTAATCCTTCCCTTCAGTGATTTCTTGAGGCCCACAAAGAGTCCAAGAGGCAGAAATAGAAGCCATGTTAACAAGTGACAAAGCAGCCAGAGCAGAAATATGCCAGGTGCTCTCACAAGGTGCAAAATTCAAATTCAAGAGAGTCTGCTGCCCCTAGGGACACCTACTTCCCTGCCAGTATGCCACACACTTGACTGGGCAGAACCTCTTTTGTAGCATCATTTTCTCTTCAGAGGTCATGATATTTCTTTTAACAAAATTTAACCTTTGTAAACACACAAAATTTTATGTTTCCTGAAGATTTTTCCCTAAGTAAAAGTCTATTTCCTCCCCACAACCCCCCCACCCCCTTCTCCTCTATCTCTCGATCTATGTTATCTTTCACTGTTTCAGATTTGGAGGCAACCATCCCCACTAACCAATCTAAATCAACTGATCATCCCATGACTTCTGAAATACATGAATCCTGGGACAATATAAAATTGTATTACTTTGTATTAGTTAATACTTTTTACTGTTTTACTTTGCCAGATGAAAACATTAAAATGTGTTTAAAAGTTGTGTATATAATGTTTAAAAAATATTGGCTAGTTCTTTAATCCTGTGTCCTTTAGAAAAATGAATATGAAAAATTATGATCAACAAAATATTTGAATTTTATTACATAATTGAGCTTCATATTCTCATATGTGAAAATTTTGATCCAGATTATATTCTTAAGTAAGGAATCAAGAAATCTGGGTTGCAATTCTACCAAACATTTAAAGAAGAGTTAGTGTCTATCCACCTGAAACTATTCCAAAAAATTACAGAGGAGGGAATACTTCCAAACTCATTCTATGAGGCCACCATCACCCTGGTACCAAAACCAGGAAAGATATCACAAAAAAAGAAAATTGTAGGCCAATATCACTGATGAACATGGATATAAAAATCTTCAACAAAATACAAGCAAACAAAATCCAACAATATATTAAAAGGATCATATGCCATGATCAAGTGGGATTTATCCCAGAGATGCAAGGATTTTTCAATATCCACAAATCAATCAATGTGATATATCACATTAACAAATTAAAGAATAAAAATGATATGATTATCTCAATAGATGCAGAAAAAGCTTTTGATAAAATTCAATATCCATTTATGATAAAAACTCCAGAAAGCAGGCATAGAGGGAACATACCTCAACATAATAAAGGCCACATATGGCAAACCCACAGCTAACATCATACTCAATGGTGAAAAGCTGAAAGCATTTCCTCTAAGATCAGGAGCAAGACAAGGATGCTCTGTCTTGCCACTCTTCTTCAACATAGTTTTGGAAGTCCAAGCCACAGCAATCAGAGAGGAAAAAGAATAAAAGGAATCCAAATTGGAAAGTAAACAAGTAAAACTATCACTGTTTGCAGATGACATGATACTATACATAGAAAGTCCTAAAGATGCTACCAGAAAACTGCTAGAGCTTATCAATGAATTTGGTAAAGTTGCACTATACAAAATTAATATACAGAAATCTGTCATATTTCTATACACTAACAACAAACTATCAGAACTAGAAATTAAGGAAAAAATCCCATTAATCATCACATCAAAAAGAATAAAATACCTAGGAATAAACCTACCTGAGGAGGTGAAAGATCTATACTTCAAAAACTATAAGATGCTGATGAAAGAAATTGAAGATAATACAAATAGATGGGAAGATATACCTTGTTCTTAGATTGGAGGAATCAATATTGTTAAAATGATCATACTACCAAAAGCAGTCTATAGATCCAATGCTATCCCTATCAAATTACCAATGGCATTTTTTACAGAACTAGAAAAAGAATTTTTAAATATGTATGGAAACATAAAAGACCTCAAATAGCCAAAACAATCTTGCGACAGAAGAATAGAGCTCCCTGAGGAATAGAGCTCCCTGGAGGAATCATGCTCCCTGACTTCAGACTATACTACAGAACTACAATAATCAAAACAGTTCAAAACAGTAGCACAAAAACAGACAATAAATCAATGGAATAGGATAGAGAACCAGAAATAGACTGACACACTCATGGTCAATTAATCTGTGACAAAGGAGCAAGACTATACAATGGAGAAAAGAAAGTTTATTCAATAAGTGGTGCTGGGAAAACTGGACAGCTGTATGTAAAAGAATGAAATTAAAATGTTCTCTAACATCATATACAAAAATAAACTCAAAATGGATTAAAGACCTAAATGTAAGACAAGATACTATAAAACTCTTAGAGGAAAACATAGGCAGAACACTTTTTGACATAAATCACAGCAATATTTTTTGGGTGTGCCTCCTAGAGTAAATGGAAACAAAAGCAAAAATAAACAAATGGGAACTGATTAAACATAAAAGCTTTTCAACAGCAAGAGAAACCATAAACAACACAAAAGACAAACTAAGGAACAGGAGAAAATATTTGTGAATGATGTGACCAACAAGGGCTTAATTTCTAAAATATACAAACAGCTTATACAGCTCAATATCAAAAAAACAAAACATCTAACCAAAAAACGGTTAGAAGACCTAAACAGACATTTCTCCAAAGAAGACATACAGATGGCCAACAGGCATAAGAAAAGACGATCAACATTGCTAATTATTAGAGAAATGCAAATCAAAACTGTAATGAAGGATTACCTCACACCAGTCAGAATGGTCATTGTCAAAAATTCTACAAATATTAAATGCTAGAGAGGTATGGAGAAAAGGGAACCCTCCTACACTGTTGGTGGGAATGTAAATTGGTGCAGCCACTATGGAAAAAGATATGCAAATTACTCAAAAAACTAAAAATAGAGTTGTCATACGATCCTGCAATTGCACTCCTGAGCATATATCCAGAAAAGACAAAAACTCTAAATTGAAAACATACATGCACCCCAATGTTCCTAGCAGCTCTATTTACAATAGCCAAGACATGGAAGCAACCTAAATGTCCATCCACAGATGAATGGATAAAGAAGATGTGGTATATATATACAATGGAATATTCAGCTATAAAAAAGAATAAATAATGCTATTTCCAGTAACATGGATGGACCTAGAGATTATCATAATAAGTGAAGTAAGTCAGATAAAGACAAATATATGATGTTAATTATAGGTGGAATCTAAAAAAAATGATGCAAGTGAACTTATTTACAAAACGGAAATAGACTCACAGACATAGAAAACAAACTTATGGTTACCAAATGGGAACGGAGGAGGGATAAATTAGGAATTTGGGATTAACAGATACACACTACTATATATAAAATAGATAAACAAGGCTCCTACTGTATAGCACAGAGAACTATATTCAATATCTTGTAATAACCTATAATGGAAAAGAATACATATATGTATGACAGAATCACTTTGCTGTACACCTGAAATATTGTAAATAAACTATACTTAAAAAATTTAAAAAACAAAAGAAATCTGGGTTGCCATTTTGTGGTCACCAAATGTTTTGAGCATTCCCACTTTCTGACACATTGGTTGCATTGTACTTTTTTGGTTTTTTGACACTAGTTTTGGTCACGGGACTTGCTTCCAAATGTGATTAACACTAATGTGTGAAGTGTGGAAAACCAGAACTCAAGTTGCCAAGTTGCTTGAAAGCTTCTTTCAGTCTGGCTTTTCTTATAAACACAGTGAGTAAAGTGCCCTAATAACCTGCATTGTCACGTGAGAGAGAAATGAAATTTTGTAGGGTTAAAATACTGATAATTTTTGAAGACTAAAATAAGTATACTAGGTGCAAACACTTAGAAATATGCCAGACATGAAATAAATGCTCAATTAATGAGTTTTCATTTTCATAATCCTAGTAATGTATTTCATTGCAAAGCAAGAGGAGACTTTAAATATCAATTCTAAGTACTACATCCTTTTTTCCAAATAAATTGGCAAAGATAGATTTTCTTATAAAAATTTAGGGTATAATTGACATTTTTTCATCAATATCTTATAGTTTTCAGTGTACAGGTCTTTCACCTCCTTGGTTAAGTTTATTTCTAAGTATTTTATTGTTTTGGTGCTATTATAAATGAGACTCATTTCCTAATTTCTCTTTCAGATAGTTTATTTTTAGCACGTAGAAATGCAAATTATTTTTGTATGTTAATTTTGTATCTTGTAACTTTACTGAATTCATTTATTAATTCTAATATTTTTGGTGAAATCTTAAGGGATTTTTGTACTAAGATCATGTCATCTGCAAAATTCCTTACTTTCTGCTTTGGATACTTTTAATTTTTCTCACCTAATTGCATTGGCTAGGACTTCCAGTACTATATTGCATAGAAGTGGGAAGCATGGGCATCTTCATCTTGTTCCTAATCTCAGAGAAAGAGCTTTTAGCTTTTTACCATTGAGTATAATGTTAGCTGTGGGTTTGCCATATATGGCATTATTATGTTGAGGTATGCTCCTAGTATATACAGTTTGTTGAGAGTTTTTAATGATGAAAGGAAGCTGAATTTCATCAAATGCTTTTTCTGTATCTATTGAGATAACCATATAAATTTTATCTTTCATTTTGTTAATATGGTGCATAACATTGATTTCAGTATGTTGAATCATCCTTTCATACTAGGGATAAATATGCCTTGATTATGGTATACAATCCTTTTAATGTGCTGCTGAATATAGTTTGCTACTATTTTGTTGAGAATTTTTGCATCCATATTCATTAAAGATATTGGCCTGTAATTTTCTTTTCTAGTTGTGCCCTTGTCTGGCTTTGGTATCAAGGTAATCTTGGCTTCATAAAATGAGTTTAGAAGTGTTTCTTCCTTTTAAATTTTCTAGAAGAGTGTTGTCATTAATTTTTCTGTAAATGTTTGGTAGAATTTACCAGTGTAGCCATATGGTCCTTTTCTTCATTGAGAGATTTTTGATTACTGATTCAATCTCCTTACTTGTTACAGATCTATTCATATTTTGTAGCTTTTCATGATTCAGTCTTGGTAGAGTGTAAGTTTCTAGAAATTTATTTATTTATTTTAGTTCTTTTCATCCTTCAATGGTAAGGATGAGAAAACCTGTATGCATATGGGTATAGTTAATTTGAAAACTACTTTTTTTTAAACATTTGGAAGTCTTTCAAAACCAAAAACATATTTACCAAATGATTATTTCCCCCTACTTTTCAAACCCAGTCATTTAAGCTAAAAGAAACTTAGTACATATGCTAGTTCATATTCACTTATATTAAAATCATAAAAATTATGTTTAATAGCTACTTGACACATAAGGAGCTTTTAAATTAAGCTCTTCTAAATTTTATATCTTTCAAAATCTATGTATTCTCTATTCACCTCACTACTCCTCACTACTCTTTAAGAAAATATCAGATTTAGTTCAAATATATTTAATTCAAAAACACATCCTCTTGGTTAATTGACCTTATGGAATCTGTGGGGGATTGGTTCCAGGACCCCCTTTGGATTCCAAAATTCACGGATGCTCAAGTCCCCCACATAAAATGGCTTAATATTTGTAAATAACCCATGCACACCCTCGTATACGTTATACCATCTCTAGATTACTTATAATAGCTAATACAACGTAGTGCTATGTAAATAGTTGCCAATGTGCAGCAAATTCAGGTTTTGCTTTTTGGAACTTCCTGGAGTTTTTTCTTTCAAATGTTTTGTTCTGCAGTTGGTTGAATCTGCAGAAGCAAACTTTTGGACATGAAAGGCCAACTGTATGTAGTAACCTCCTTGTGTCTTGTTACAGCTTTTGAATTAAAGTCTATTTTGCCTGGTATAAGTACAGATATCCCTGCTCACATTTGGTTTCCATTTGCATGGAATATCTCTTTCTATCTCTTAATTTTCTGCCTATATGTGTATTTGAAGCTAAAGTAAGTGTCTTGTAGGCAGTATATAGTTGGACCTTTTTTTTTTTATTCACTTGGCCACTTTATATCTTTTGATTAGAGAATCTAGTCCATTTACATTTAAAGTAGTTATTATGTAAGGATATATTATTGCCATCTTGTTAATGGTTTCCTGGCTCGTTTGTACTTCCTTTGCTCCTTTCTTTCACTCTTGCTGTCTTGCTTTGTGATTTGATGATTTTCTGTAGTGGTATGCTTTGATTCCTTTTTATTTTGTGAATTTTACTACAGGTTTTTGCTTTGTGGTTACTATGAGGCTTACATAAAATGTCTTATACTTATAGCAGTCTATTTTAAGCTGATAACAACATAACTTTGGTTACACATAAAAACATTACACTTTTATTCCACCCCCACATGTTATGTTTTTGATGGCTCATTTTAGATAATTTTATATTGTGAATTCATTAAAAAATTGTTGTAGCTTGAGTTACTTTTAATACTTCTTCTTTTAACTTTTATACTACAGTTAAGTTATTTACACACCACCATTAGAGTATTAGAGTATTATGGATTTGGCCATATACATTCTTTACTAGTGGAGTTTTATACTTTCATGATTTCATATTAACAAATTTAGTATCCTTTCATTTCAGGTTGAAGAACTTTAGCAGTTTTTGTAAAGCAGATCTAGTGATTATGAACTCCCTCAGCTTTTGTTTGTCTGAGAAAGTCTTTATCACTCCTTCATTTTTGAAGAATAGCATCGTTGTGCAAAGTATTTTTGATCAGTAGGATTTTCTTTCTTTCAGCATTTTGAATATATCATCAGACTCCTTCCTGGCCTGCAAGATTTCCAGTGAGAGAGATGCTGAGAGCCTTACGGGTCCCCTTTGTTTTTTGTTTCTTTCCTTACTACTTTTAAAATTCTTTTTGGTCTTTGATTTTTGACAGTGTTAATATCATGTGTCTCAGTGAAATTTTCTTTGGGTTGAATCTGCATTGGATCTGTGAGTTTCATATACTTGGATGTGCATATCTCTTCCCAGATTTGGGAAATATTCAGCCATATTCCATTAAATAAGTTTTTTGTCCCTTTCTTTCTCTCTTCTTCCAAAATGTGAATATTGTTTCATCTGATGGTGTCTCATACTTTACATACGCTTTCTTCACTTTTTCAATTTTTTCTTTTTTCTCTGCTGACTGCATTTCATTTTTGAGTTCTCAGATTCTTTCTTCTGATTAACCAAGTCTGCTTTTTAGGCTCTCTATTGTATTTTTAAATTTTATTTTATTCACTGTATTCTTCAGCTACAGAATTTCTGTTTAGTTTTCTTTCAATAACATATCTCTTTTAAACTTCTCATTTTGTTCATATTTTTTTTTCCTGATTTTCCTAAGTTGTCTATGTTCTTTTATAGATCACAGCTTCCTTAAAATGATTATTTTGGAATTTCTGGCCAGCAATGTTTAGATCTCCATTTCCTTAGAGTCGGCCACTGGAAACTTATTGAGTGTTGCCAGGGATGTCATGTTTTCTTCATTTTTCATGTTTCCTGTAGCCATGTGTTGTTTTCTGTGCATTTGATGAAGAAGGCACCTCTTCCGGAATATATGGACTAGTTTTTGTGGGAAAAGACTTAACCTGTGGGCAGAGGTGAGAGTGCTATCTGAGGGGTGTGTGAGTTTCAGCTCCTGGGAAGATCCAGCAACACAGTCTTATTTAGATTCATCAGCTGAGGTCAGTGCTGATGAAGATTTCAGGGTCTCTCAATGACCGATGCTGAGGGTAACTGTAGCATGATGAGGGTTACTGGAGACCACCTGATCTCTATTTTCCCATGAAGGATGTGGCCAAGGAGTTCCCTGCTGGTGTCAGAACCAGCTTGTGGGCACCCTTGTGGTGGTGGTGGCACTGGTATCTGATGTGCAGACTCCTGTGGAATAACCATGAAACTAGGTTTTAAAGCCCAATTGCTCACAGAGTGACAGTGGCACTGGGGTCTGGGGCACTGGCTAGCCCACAGCAGCACTGACGTGTGAGACACAGGTACACATCAGGCTGCCACAAACCCAAAGTCTGGAGCACAGGCATGCATTGCTTGACAACAGCTCTGAGGCACAGGATGCTGGTGACACCACACTGATGTTGGTTCTGGTTCTTGAGATGTATGTGCAACAGCCATGGTGCTGAGTCTAGAGTATGGGTGTGTGCAGAGCACTCAGAGCTAAGATGTTGGAGCAAAGATGCACATGGAATGGACTTGAAGCTGGGACCTGAAGTGTGGGCCCACATAGAGCAGCTGCAGCTCTGGGGCCTGGGACATGTGCAAGATTAGGGGATGCTGTATCCCTAGTCCTTGGGCAACACAACAGCAACTCTTTCTGGGGAGCAGCACAGCAGCAGCTCCCTCTTTGGTGAGTCTACAGCAGCTATGGCTGCTGGATACTTCAGTGGCAGTGGCTGCCAGTGTCTTCTGTAGAGCAGGCCTCTGGGGTCCTTGATGACAAATACATGGAGTCCTCTGCTTTGAAAGTCGTGGGGAGTCCACAGCTATCATAAGGGCTGTAGAGGTTCTCAGAGGCAAAGGCTACTGGATCCTCCACAAAGTAGGCCCCTGGGGACCATAATGACACTCACTATGTGGCTGATGTTTTCTGCCTTGCCTTCCTCCTTTGTTCCTCACCATCTCCAGACACTTCCACTGAGCTGCTTTCCCTAGTAATTCTTTATGTGTGGATATTTTCTACTGTTTACAATTTTGCTATAGGTTCTAAATTGGACACTTGAGCCCTCCTAGGGCCATTTTTGTTTGTAGATAGCTGTCTACTTATTGTCATTTGTGAGGGAACAAAGGCTGGTGTCTCTTATTTTGCCATCTTGCTGACATCCCATAGACTGGGGAGAGGAAAACGGGAAGGGGCAATATAGGGGTAGCAAAAAAAGGATTATTATGGGATTATATGAAATCATGTGTGTGACACTTTTGAAAACTGTAAAGCGCTACAGAATTTAAAGAATCTTTCATTCAGTACAAAAGATAGATTTTTAAAAATTCCATTTTAATGACCTCTAGGAACAAATATCAGTATTGTGTGAACACTCCCTTCCAATGTTAAAACAGTGGCAGAAATTCTTATGTCTAAGTTAAATTCCATTTGATTTTATTTAAGCCATCTTGTCTCTAGTGCTATTTTTTCTAAAGAGAAAGGATGGATTGTCTGTAAATCCCCTAGTAAAATCTGTCATATGTCTTTTCCAATTCTGTTTCCTCTGCCAGAAAGAAAAATCTCTCATCCTGCCCCCTGCCAATGCATACACACACACACACACACACATTCATACAAACATACACATATACAGTTAAGAATAACTTATCCTTGAAACTTCAGTTTAAACCACTAATTATTCAAATTTTATTTTATCCAGATCACCATCCCTGGCTCAGTTTAGATAGCTTCTTATTCTCTGTTGTCCTATAATTCTCTGACATGCATCTCTTTATACTGTTTGCCACATATCATTGTGCTTATTGATTTTCTTTTTCTTTTTTTTTTTTTGAACTGGGCTGTTTGCTCCTTCTGAGCAGACTCAATGACTCACACATTGCTGTATTCCCAGTGCTTAGCACATATCTGGAAAATAGTAAGAGAATAGTGTGTCATTTAAATCAATAAATTAATAGAAATAAGTGAATTTTACTTCAATCATAATCTTTTGTCTCTTAAGTTTCTTTCTTCAAGTCATTCATTCATTTAACAAATATTGCTTGAATCCTTACTATTTGCAAAGGGGATATGAAGAAATTATTTAGAATAAAAAATACCTGAATATTAATTATCATATTCCATCAATTAACATTTGTTGGATATCTCTTTTTATGGAACTCTTTTTTTCAAATGAGAAAAAATAAAGAGAATAGCAATTCTCCAACTAGGACATCACAGGCTTTGTGGATACTCTTAACAAACTGGACTTCTATTGTAATTCACAGTGGTCAATATGAAAGTTCTCTTGTCTTTAGTTATTGCCTCTTGGGGCTATGCTAGTGTGTTAATGCTTACACTCAAGTGGCTAGTGTTCATTCCCTAAATATAGAGGGTGTATCCCTGTGGTTTAATTCACAGTTTTGATGGACCAGTTACCAATTAACCAGGGACATTTGAATTCCATTTTTGTGCCTTGTAGTGTTGGCAGTCTTCCAAGATGGGAACAGATAGTGTGCTCATTAAGCTGAGGGTGAGGCTATCTTCCAAATCACTAATAAAATGTATAAAAAAGACTGGGCCTTAGAATTGACCACAGTGGGACAGCTCTTAACCCTAGGTTGTCACATAACCATTGATCATCACCTATGGGTATGAGCTTTCCTGCGGTTATACGTTGACCTTACAAAATATTCCAAATTTCTTGGTGAAAAAATGTTGTGAATCTGTGTCAGAGGCTTTATTAAAACCCAGATATATTAACTGTCTTACTCTTTGTTAAGCATCACTGTCATGGAGAAATTAAATTGTTCTAGGGTGACTAATTTTCATTAAATTATATTGTTATGGTAGAATACCTGTGCTTTTCTAGCTATTTGCTAGTTAATTTTATGATTATATTTAGGAGATAGAAACTTCAAAATTAGTCTGACTAATCTTTACTTTTTTACATTTTTCTTATATTTCTTAAATTCTACATTTTCTTTCTCTGTTGTAACATGTCCATCCTATGTCATCATACTTTCCAAACCACTTGTTTTCTCTTCCTGCTTTAGATGATCCCTCTTCCCCAATATTGTTTTCCTACTTAACCATGACAAGTACAGTCTTACTCTCTTCGAATTCATTGGATTTGTATCTGTATCTTTATTTGTCTCTTAAATGTTCTCTTTGGAATGCTTATAATTTTGAGAATGGAAACCTTTCTACATCCACAGTGCCTGATAAGAGGACTGACACAGTATTGACACTTAATTAGTATACACATGCTCAAGAAATTTATTCTCAGACTTTTCCTTAAATGTCACTTTCTTTTCTTTGCTTTTCTCCCAGAACAGATTACAGCTGGCTGTTTAATGGTGCTTGCCAAGCATTCATACTGACAGAACAATGCATTTGTACATTACCTGCTTCCTGCAAGTGGCCAGAATGCAGTCATTTCACCCTCTTCTTTTCTCCAGTTCATATCAACAAGGTTCCTTGTTGTCCTTTAATACAGTCATTTACTGAGCTACCCAGACCATCTTCTTCTTTTCTCAGTGATTTCAGCACCAGGTCTACATTTTCACAATTGCTTCACAGTTCCACAACCTCCTCTGGTCAAGTATTATAATTTAATTTCTACCAGTAGCAAGCACAACCATTACAGCCCTCCAAGTTCATGAACACTGACACTTATAGTTTCTCATATATGACATGTTCTTACTTTGCATGTAAGTATGATGATCTAAACATTCAGAAAGTGAGTTTGGAGAGCCCCTTAACATAAGGAATGTTCCAAGAGGGTTTGAATTGTCCTCATAATCAGGAGAGCGGCAGTGGGTAGGAGATTTGACAAGAGGGAACTTAACAGATGGACACCAGTAAGGACTTCAAAACTTTCTTCAGATAATTTCTTCTGAATCCTTTCTCAACTTCCACTCTAAGCCCCACACCTAAAGAATGCAAACTTACTTCCTTGAGATGTAATGCAATTCTACACATCTTTATTGAGCATCTTTTACTTATGAGATGCAGTGCTAGGAATTTGGCATACATCAGTGAGCAAAACAGGTAAAGCTGCCTGCCATTTTGGCATTAACATCCCTGGCTTGAATAATCTTGCTGAATGTATTTTGTCTTGTATTATATATATTGTTTAGAATTCTGTAAATTGCTATCCAACAGAATCTTGGAACCAGACAAATCTTACCATTTCTTAGCTTAAGTAATATCTCTCAGCTTTAGTTTCCTCTTCCATGACAGGAATATGTAAACTCATAGGCTTGTGGACTTGCTTTTAAACAAGGCAATGTTTACAGTGTCCTGAATGTTGCCCAGTACATAGTAAACATTCTGAAAATTTTTTATTACTGTTGATATTATAGTAGTAGTATATTTATTAGTATTGATTAGTATTAGGATTGATATTTTAGTGGTAATAATAGTAATAGTACTGTACTTATAAGTGGACAATAAATTGCAACTATTTATATTATCAACATTTTTGGCATGGCATCTCCTACTGAACAGTAAGCTCTCTAAAGACAAAGATTCTCTCTTTCTCCCCTCATCACACCTCCCTCCCCTTCTCTCTCTTTGTGAATTTCTGTATGGATGGCACATTGGCATTCAAAAATTTTTTACTGTATTGAATTTAATTAAAAACTATAATTTCATTTTAATAACTTCTGGGTTTTTATTCATTCTCAATTTTCCCAAAATAGTCTGTTTTTAATACCTAGCAGTTCCTGAAACTAAACCTAGAGAGCAAATTATAAGATACCACAATCTAAATATTCCTAGGTTTAGAAAGGAATTTCAAAATTCATTCTCCTATTAAGAAAGTTGTAATTGATTTTCTGATCATAATTGAGATTTACCCAAAATATAGACATCTTATGATACGTATGAAAGTTTCAGCACTGCTCATTAAAATGGGATATGAGACATCTTACTGTCTAGACCTAGAGGGCCATTTACGGGGAAGTAAATCTGAGACATGTACACATTGGAGGTCATCATGAGTACATTTTTTCAAAAAGATACAAGTCACACAGTTTGAGGACAGTGAAATCTGGCCTCCAACCTTTCCAAAGCCTGGATATTCCATATTTGATATGCTAATGACTAATCAAATCACAATCAGTATGCATTCTAAACCACAATGCAAATACAGAACTTCATTTGGTGATGTAAATACACGATAATAATTATGGAAATTTCATTGGGTGAAGGGCATCAAATATTAGTACAACTAATATGGTACTTATTAGGTCCTAACTGCCTCAACCTGCCAAATGCTGTTAAGGAAGCTGCCCCCTACTGTCTTGGTTTTTCATCCTTATTGCTGAAAAACTAGAAAGGAACAACATCCATTGCCAATGAGCCAACCAACGCTGACACAGTCCTCCACGGTTTAGCTATGCTTTTCCAGATAACTTTATGATAATAAGATAATTTTATGGCCCAGGCTGTCTTGCTTCGGTACTCTAGATCATCAGTATAAATATCTGGAAGTGTCTTGCATTTAGAATGATGCATTTGAATAAACAAAGAAAGGATCAGATGGCCATTTTTGCATGGGACTAGTCAGCACTATAATAATATGCAGCAGCTTTTTTTGGATTATTGGAGCTTTTCTTTCTGAAGTGTGAGATTTATTTTGCTGTACTGACTGATGACGATAGCCTGCTCTGAAGGAGTTAAACCTGGCTGCTGAAGAAGCAGCGTCTTCTCTCTGTAAGAGCCATTTACTGCACTGTCTTCCACCTGGAATTAGAGGTGGGCAAGATAATCTTATCAATAGTTCAAAGCAAATCCGTCTTCAGAATTCAAATTATGAGACAGTGCTATGCATTGCAGAGTGGTCTTCCATGAATTATTTCAAATTATTTCCACAATTCTACAAAGATTAGATTAGATTAACTGAGGGATATAGAGTTAAATTACCTTTGTTATTTGCCTTAATGGACAAGCTCGCAAATTATTTTTAGTTAGAGAATCATATTTTTTCTTGTAGAAGATATTAATATATATTGAAATATACAAAGTGATACAAAGTTTAAACATTAGAAAAATATGTAATATAGAAGAGAAAGTCCTCCATAATCCACCTCCCTACCCCAAGAACTGTTTTCAATTCCGGTTCTTCTCATATTTGCTACATACATTTTCTATATATTTTTCCATTTTTTTTACTATTAACAAAAATGCAGCAATAAATTGACTCTGTTCTCAATATATTATGAGAGAAACTTGTTTCTTCCCCTTTCCAATAATTCTTACACTTTTTTCCTGTGTGTGTGTGTGTGTGTGTGTGTAATTGGATTATTTTAAATTTTTCACTACTAACAAAAACACTACAGTAAGAATTCTTGTGCATATTTTTCACTCTCAGGTACATACAGTTTTGTTTAATTTAAAAAACATGAGTCTATGTCAATAAGTAATATTCAATATGTTGAATAATTATATATATATACACATACACACATGCACAGGTGGCCTTTAAAAAAAGGGCCTTGAATATATGTATGTATGTATATACATTATTGCACTCTTTTTAACTCATTTAATTCTTGACAATACATAGTAATTATTAAATAAATATTAGGAGTTTATTTGAAAAATTAAAATCACATTTTTCTAAATTATTTTGCCAAAATTCCTTTATAACCTATTTGAAGTAAATTGGCCAATTCATGTGTATTTAACTGACTGGTAAATGAAGTAAAAACATTTACTGTGTGTTCACAATGGAAAACTTGTAGGTTACACACTCCAGAAGAAGGGAAGAAAAGGGGAAATAAGGCTTATGTAATCTCTATTATGATCTAATCACTGTGTTGGACATTTTTTTCTGCCATTGGAAAATCTACAGACAATCCTGCACATTATGCCTTATTAATAATCTTTTTAGAAAAAGAATCTGATACTTAAATTGGTTAAATAAATAAATAAACAGATAAACAAAGGCCAAGATTACAAAGTTTGTTTGTGGCAAAGTTGAGATTTAAATCAAAATCTCTGATGCTATGGTTAATACCATCCTCATTACACTGTACTGTACAAGATGTAAGGCAAAGACATTAAGCATTTTCTGAGTATACAGTCTATTATCTACTTGTTTGCTTGTAAATGGTATATCTATACAGAAAAATATGGATATGATACATGGTTTCTTGTAACAAAATGGGGTCTCATGAATTTAATAATACATTTTTCCTGTAAAGAGGAATATAATTCAGTTGATCGATTGTTTCCAAGGGACAGATTAGATAAAAGTGTCAGTGTTGTACATTTAGACAGAGATATCTTCTTAGAACCCAAATATTAAATTTCTGTAAAAAGCTAAAAGTGGAAATATAATCTTTTTAAATAAGTCTTGGTTGCTACTAGCAATGTGGAGAATGTTAAAAGGGACATTAATAAAACACTTTGCAGAGCAAAACAATCAAGAAGGATTTGCCAGGAATTAGAGCAACATGATGAAACATAACACAGACAAAAATTACTGCGGTTTATTTATTACAAATAGCTCAGAGTGGTTAATGAGGACTCCTATCATGTTCTGATAAATTTTAAATCATCAGTTCAGCTCCTACATCTTCTAATTATAAGGGCATCTACCCTTACAAGTACAGCTGCTGTTTTTTCTCCCACACTTTGAAATGGCTGACAACACGGAGAATTTATATTTGCCACAGAAAGATCTTCTATGAAACATTGTATATATTTATTTCATTTTGGGAATGGTATAACTCTTAGGGATAGTTTGGTTATATGGTGCATAAACTTCTCCATGACAGTAAACTGCATGTCCATATTACATGAACTAACACATCCCAGATGCCACAAACCCACTGAGTGAAGTTTTCTGTTCAAGCACAATTCATTGCAAAGACGGGGATAGCTTATTCCCCAGGAAGTATTTACTTACCATAACATCAGGCTTTTTATTGTACCACCTGCACATTTATTAGAGTAAAACCCTGTATTTAAAGGAAATGTACCCAAACAACATAAGGTGGAAGCAGTTAACCACAGGTGGCCTTTTTTTTTTTTTAAAAAAAGCATTGAATATCACTAAACCAAGGCAGAGTCACATGCATCTGATTATGACTAAATTGTTGAACTTTCTATAATCCTTTCCTTCCAAAGTTTTTGGAAAATGCTACTATACATTGAAAGCAAAGGGCTCAATGTCTTGGTGAAGTTTGCCTGAATCTTTGTTTCCTGCTTTTAGCTCCTCTTTACTGTATGAAACATTAGGGCAGTTTGTATTCCTTTCAGAAATGAGTTTACCCTGGTTGCCTGTGAGTATCTTGTGTGTATTAGCAAGGTCACTGGATTTCAACAGAAACTCTTTTCACCCCATTTTCTGGACTCTGGAAGACCTGAGTGTGGTAGAGATTTAGGGAACTTCTATCATTAGCCAACACTCTGGAATGGGACAGAGTTCACTCTAGACTGTTCATCTTCAGAGGATGAACTGGATACTATTTGCATGGAAATAATCTCATTTGCCTTTCTTTGGTTTGCATTTTTCTACTTGAAAAAAAAAAATACCAAACACAAAGAGTGTAGCTTAGGTAACAGTGGAAGACAGTAGGCAAGGGAAAGAAGAGATTTTATAGTAAAAGACCTGGTTCTGCCTCTAACTGTAGGACCTTGAACAAATCCTTAACCTCTGGAAGTGCAGTTCAGCATCACTGGGGATTAAACAAGGCAATGGAATGTAAAACATCTAGCACACAGTTGACTGGTTCAGGTGGATCCTTAATTTTAAAAAGTTATAAAATGTTCCAGTAAACCAGTTTCATATTACACTGAAGTAGAGGATACCTAGGGTATGATCTTAGTGTATTACTGAAATATGTGCTGGAAAGGATCTTTCACCAAGTTTGTCCTTGGTGAAAAAAAAAAAATCCTTGTAATGCTTTTTAGGAGGTCATTTTGTTAGGCTTGGAGACTGTAAAACAAGTTGCTTCAAATCACAATGTAAAGTATACATCTACAAGAACTCAATATTTGTGTTATTAAATTAATTGATTATAAGAGAGTGTTTCTTTGAACTGATGCAATAACTCTGTTAGTTTTGCCCAGTGGAAAGAACATCAGCCAGAAGGATTTTGAATACACAAAATACATTGAAGTAATTGCTAAAGATGGCATTAAAATTAAGGGGCAGTAGCCAGATGGCTCTGCAGCCTTTGGTCTGGCCTCAGGCTTTGAGGATGTGCAGGTAACACCTAGATGTCCATCGCAAAGTGCCCAGGCACTAATGAAATCTGACAGCCACTTGGACGGATCTTCTGCGTTAAGGTCTTGGGTCTTCTCCTGTGCTACTTCTCTTTCAATCTATAATGACCACCCAATCAGTGCCTGAGGTCTCAGGAGTCCAGAAAATTTTCTCCAATTTTTATTGCCTGTTGAATTGACACCCAGAGATAAATATGTGAGAGGATTTGCACTAGGACAAAACGTTGGTTTCTTTCTTGAGGGTCTGGGAGTTGCAGGTGGTTGGTTGCTGACAGTAAAGAAGGTGTATGTGCCTGAAAATCAGCAATGGTTTGTTGTAGACAGTACCTTAAAAGTGCCTGGCATACAGGAGCAGAGTCAGCCCTTAACACAGAAGAAATGCCTGCCTCCATTTGTCCCTTGGAAGACTCCCCAAATAGTGGTGTAACAACAGTATATGGTCAGAAACACATGGTCTGGGCTGAAGCAGAATACTTGGAAGACAAAATATTGAGATGTGACCATTTTGAGACAGGGAAGATTTTGAAGCAAAATGTAATAATATGATTTTCGGTTACCAGTGGATGCAAGAAACACACATCTGACCTGTCCTGTGGTTAACTTTGGTAAAGAGAGACAGTCCATTTCTATTCATTTATTTCTTTAAAAAATAATTATTTAATAAATCACATATATATTACTTTGATAATCAGAAAAATAAAATAATGAATCATTATTTTAAACTAATTAGAACTGGGTTTGTCTCTAAGGACATTTCACCCATATCCTCAGGTTATGATTAAAAAGGAGTTTGGTAACAACAGTTCAGGGATAAAATGGACTCAGCAAAGAAGTGAGGATGTTTATTTTAGATATTGCTTGGCAACAAAATGAGTTTGTTTCCTTATCTGCTTATTTATTTTCCATCCATCCATCCATCCATCCATCCATCCATCCATCCATCCATCCAGTAAGTGAATAGGATGGTGATGGGGATGTTGTTAAAATATAGCACATCGAAGTACATACATCACGCTGCTCTATTAAAATGGCTGACAGGCCAGAAGTGGAGTCCATTGGGCATGGCTTTGGTCCAACCGTTGGGCCTACTGAAATGTATTTATATAAGAGCTAAACAGTCTTCCTTCCTTCCTTTCTTCCTCCTTTCCCTTTCTTCTGTGTTTACTTGTTATTTTCCAATAATTTTAGAATTAAAGAAATGAGCATTCACATGTACATTTCCTCTAATATTAAAAACGTACAGAACCTTCATATAATTATCAAAGCAAGGAAATTAATATCAGTATAATACTATTAAATAAACTATAGGTCATGTTCCAGTTTCACCAGTTTTTTTCACAACTTGTCTTATGTTGCAGGAAACAATCTCGTATCTCACACCGCATCTAACAGTGACTCCTTAGTTTCCTCCAATCTGAGACAGTTCTTAAGTCTTTCCTTGTCTTTCATAATCTTGGTGTTTGGATAAGGACTGGCTAGTTATTTTGCAGCATGTCCCTCAATCTGGGCTTGTCTGATATTTGCCCATGATTAGATTGAGGTTATACACTTTGGCAAGAATACCACAAAAGCGTATCGTGTCTTTCTTGGTGCATCTCTACTGGGGGTACGTTGTGTTGGCGTGTCTCATCACCGATCTCTTGGTTACAGTGGTGTCTGCAATGTTTCTCTACATAAAACGATTATTTTTCTCTTTGTAATTAATAAGGCAGATACTTCAGAAAAATACTTTGAGACTATGTACATATAAGTTTTTCCTTTCATTTTGCCCCCCTGCTTTAAGCATATATTAGTGGGATTTTTTTTTTCTGTAACAATTATTACCATAGTGTTTGTCTATGTTGATTTTCTATTTCTTCATTCCTTCTACAATACATTCAGTAAAATTTGAACTTATCTCTAATGAATAGTTGTCCCTTCTCCCCAACTTATTTAATTATTTAATTACGTCCATTGGTATTGACTCATGAATATTATAGGAGGCTGGACAATGGCCCCCCAAAAGATATCCGTGTCCTCATTGCTGGGACCTATGAATGTGACTTTATAAGGGCAAAAATGTGACTACATTATGGGTTTGAGATGAAGAGAGTATCCTGGTTATCTGGATTGTCCTCAGTGCTATCGTACGCATCTTTCTAAGAAAGAGGCAGAGAGAGACTTTTCTTCCTTCCACTCCTTTCTCAGCCACTCCTTAGAGGCTGAGCTTCTGTTTTTGTCCTTTCTGCAGTTATTTTGCATAAATAAGAAGATAAATGCATTTTCTTACATTCCCTTCTTTCTTGTAAGAAGGGTAGGATGCTCTTTTGCAATTTGCTTTTTTTACTTAACAGTATATCATGGAAATCACCTCCATATCATTTCACAAAGAATGTTTGTAAAGTACTCCATTGTGTGACTATAACATTACTTATTCAACCATTCTCCTATATCTGAGTATTTAGACTGTTCTCAATATTTTGCAATTGTAAACATCGCTGGAATGAATAACCATGCATATATATGTATTTTGATGTTGTTTGCGCTTTACCTTTAGGGTGGATTCTTAGAAGTGGGGTTACTGGGTAAAAAAGTAATTGCACCATATGTAGTTTTGTTGGGTATTGACAAAATTTCTTTCAGGCAATTATGCCCCAGAACACAGCTCAAAGCCATAAACTGCATTATATAGTGGCTAAGAGTCTGATTTTCTGAAATACAAAATATTGTTTATCTGGAAACATAAGAAATGTTCACACAACACAGCTGTGCAAAAGACATTTTTAAATGTCTATTCACTTTTTTCAGTCAGATCATTGTAATAACCTAATAATGACTTGCTACGTTGTTCAGTGTAGGATGATGGTGTAGTCTGCCCAGCCTGTGAAAGTTTGTTGAGTGAATACTTTGTGGACTAATCTATATAATGTAGACAAGTGTGTGGATCATAAAGAGTGATAACAGTGAGTCATCTTGCTGGTATGACGAATTTCAGTGATCCTTGGTCACTTAAATATTTAGGAAGCTAAAATCTCTTTTAAAGTATTGCATTGAAATTAGGTTCATATAAATAATATATTCAATTTCTTAGCCATCATAATGTAAGACAATAATAAACCCAAGAAAATGCACTCAGAAGATTTCTGGTGGAGATCAGATCTTTTCAATATTTATTTCCTTTGTAGTATAAATGTCTAAGTTTGGGAATGATTGATCAATCAGACCATGAGAGGGCTTGTATCATATAGAAACATTATGTGTCATTGCAGCAAATGATTGGAGCATAATCAGGAATAAAGCCCTCAAGTCCCTCTAATCATGTTTCCTTTGCAGCACATGGAATGCATGCGGAAGGCGATGTGGAAAGAGAAGACAGCATCCATCTCAGGAGACCAGAGATGGCACAGGAGCAGCCTGGGATTAAAAGCAACACAAATCAAGTGAGAAGCCTGGTGTGAAGGAAATGCAGCATGACACTGGGAAGTCAGCAGGCTGTGCTCAGTGCTTTCAGAACTTACTATGAAAAATTAAAGTGATCTGAGGGTACTTTTAGTGTGGATAGTAGTCTCTAGAAAAATGTCTATTATTGTGACTGCTATAGAAGAAATAGAAATTATATAGCCAGGGGAAAAAAGGCAATAATATTTTACTTGAATGGTTAAACAACGATTATTGAATCAAGGAGAGTTCTGAACATATGACCAATTATTAACAGCTAAAAACTAAGATTCAGGTACTGTAATAACATGTACCATAATTTCAAAGTTTTCCTGAAATACCCTGAAATACTTAAATTTCCTGGAATGCCTAAAAGAAATAAAAAATATGTCTTTTGAGTCCCTGCATCTAATAAACAGAATATAACTATAACTAGTAAAATATTAATTTGATTTTTGATTTGCATTAAAATCAATCTGTAAAAATATTCTATTGACTCTTCTTTACTGCTGGTGATCTTGTAAATTTGTATAATCACTTTGGTTATTTTTAGAAATATTGAAAATGAACATAACCTGGATCAGCAATTTCACTTTCAAATACACTTTTAAAGTATCCCAAGTATAGTACAAGAAGGTCCTCACAAGAATGTTCATTTTAAGCATTTTCTATAATAGTGAACAACTGGAAATCACTTAAATGTCCAGCAACAGGAGAATGGATGAATATGCTGTGGTATATTCATATAACTGGGATAGTGTATAGCAGTTAAATTAAGAAACCAAAGCTGTATAAGTCACAGATAAATATTTAAGGAAAAAAAGCAACTGGTAGAATTGTGAATATAATATACTCTTTATAGAAATTGTAAAATATGACCCAAAGAATACATACATGTTTGTGGATACTTGCATATGATATCCAGTATTAAAAATCAGGCATGGAAATGATAAATAGCAAATTAAGAGAGTGTTTACCTCTAGGGAGGAGGAGAGGAAAGGGAACAGAGTTCATTAGGGCTACATAAAAGATTTTAGTTTATCTCCAGAACTTTACTCATTAAGAAATTTAATGTAAGTATTAAAATTTGAAAGATTAGTAGGTGGTATTTATTATAACAGTAATGTTTAAACCTTTCTCTAGTTTAAAATATTTAAAAATAAAAAGTATTGTTTAAAAATTTCCTTTACCCAACACATCAAGTTCATTTCCTCATAAACTTATAGGCACTGGGTAAAATACAGACACACTTATGCAAGAAATTTTAGGTTTCATAGAACTTGATTATTTCACTAGTCAAACTTCTCTCTATGAAGACCACATTAAGTTCTATATAAAAACCATTCTTCGTGGCTGAAATGAAAAGGTGCAATTACCTATTTTTGGTACATCAGATTTTCTTTGTTGATGGTAGATAGTAAATAATCCATAACAACAGATAACTTTTGTAATAATAACTATATTCAGTAAAATTTTGGTGGGATTTAATAGGTTGAATTTGATAATGATCTATATCTATCTATAAGTTTATGTGCATTGCCAGCCAACGTTGGGTAAGGTAACTTAGAAATTAGTTTTGGGGTGATAAGAAATCAAATTCTACCATTTAAAAATGTTATAGATAGTACACAAAAATGGCAATTAAAGCGGTATTGTATCAATATATAAAGAAGATGAAAAGAATGACAAATCAGTAGACTTTTATAACATTTAGAGAATTATTAAGAACTTTTGTTAAAATTGAGAAAAATATAATAATGTTTAAGGCACAAATTTGAAAAAAAATCTTTAAGACACAATTTATGGAATAAATTCACTAGCTCAGCAAAAAAGGAGCATTGTAAAATATAGAAACTATACTGACATGTTTAAGTGAAATTTGACTTATCCAATTACAGTGATGTAAAACATCTTAAGCCATAATTATACGTGATTATATTACTCCTTTCAATAAAATTTTTACCACAAGATTTTTAATATAAATTCTGCCAAATTATTAACATAACTGAGATTTTAGTCTGTATATCTGAATATTGTATATGAAAATTTAATTTTTAACATTTAAGTATATACTTAATCATTTAGTTTTTCATTTGGAATTGGTTGCTAGCAATTTTTAGTCATCAAGTTATCATGCAATATTGGAGGTATGTGTCATTTTATTTAAGAAATGCTATGCTTCCTTTACTTGTATTTCATGGATGGAGGAGCTGAGATTTTCTTCCTAGTGTGGCTCATATTTTGAAGTATGTAGACAGATATGTATTTTAGTCCCTAGAGGTTTTTTTACAAATGCATCTTGATGATAAATGCCATTTCTACACAGGCAATACTCATTTCCCTTGGAATCATAAAACCAAATGCAAACAGTTATTCAATGTGTAAAGGGATATTACCAAGAAATAAGAAAGGTATTATGTCTTATAGTCATTAACATGAAGGTGACAATATGTATAGACTAAATGCCATGTACACAACAAATCAGAGGATAAAAATATATAGAAGAAATTCGGCCACAAGGAAATAATAGTACTAGGCATATCACACAATGTAAACAACAGAGAACTGGGCAAAACTTATAAAGCAGCTCTTTTCAGACATTAAAAAGCAGCATAAAACTGTGCTCATTAAAGAAAAATACACTTTAAATTCAAACACTCAAGTTAACAGTAAAATGATGGAAAAAACAAAACCATGCAAACACTACACATAAGAGAGCTGAACTGACTGTATGAATATGAGACCAAATCAAATTTAGGTAAAGAAACATAATCAAGGATAGAAACATTTCATAAAAATAAAAAAGATGAATTTATCAAGAAGACATGACAATCCTAAAAAGTATACATGGAAAAACAGCTTTAAAATATTTGAAGCAAAACCTGGCAGATTGGAAAGGAGAAACAGACATATTCACAATTAGAATCAGAGACTATAGCACTCATTTCTGTAATTGACAGAACAAGCAGGAAAAAAGAATCAGAAATAATCTAGAAGATGTGACCAATATTATTACCTAACATGACCTAATTGACATTTAGAGAACACCCCATCCAGCAACGACAAAATGCATGTCCTTTTCAAGCGTGCATGGAATACTCACCATAATAGATATATATGAGGCTGTAAAACTTGCCACATTTAAAAGGGTGGAAAATTTTAAAGGGCGGAAATTACACCAAATGTGTTCTATGGCACTTACATAAGAGGAAGTCAAATTGGAAAGGATGAAATAAAATTCTTTATTTGCAGAAAACATAATATGAACACAGAAAATTTTATGAAATCTAGAGGAAAAAATGCCATTAGAACAAATATTTGAGTTTAGCAAAATCACTGGAAAAAAGGTCAATATATAAAATTTAACTGGATGTTTATATTCTAGTAATGAAAAGCTGGAAAATAAATCTTAAAACAATGCTGCTTATGATAACATCAAAATATTAAATTAGATATAATACAAAAGATACATAAAAATTCCCCAAATATTTGAAAATTAAACATTGAAGTTCTATAAAATTCATGGGTAAGAACATAGCACAAGTAAAATTAGAAAATATTTTAAGCTGGATAATTTTGAAAGTATAACATATCAAAATTTGTGGGCTATAGCTAAAGTAATGCTTAGGATAAATTTATAAATGCTTTATTAGAAAGGGGAAAATGACAAATATCAATGTTCTAAGCTTCCACCTCAAGAACGAAAAGAGAAAAGGAAATTAACCTCTGTATAAATAAAAGGATGATAGGAATGAAAAAATGAACTCAAAATTAGGTAAATAATAGGGAAAATTAATAAAACCAAAAGCTAGCGCCACACCAAAAAATGACTAAGTTTTACTGTATGTAAATTTTTTAAATGAATAAAAATTTCAAATGCTTGAAGTGGTACTATTACAATGTGTTTTATAGTAACATATTTCATCAATGATCACACAAATCTCATGCTGAACTTTCCACTTTTTTCTCTCTTTCCACATGGCCCCATTGTGGCACCTACATCCTGTCATGACACGTTTGTAGATAGACTCAGTCAAGCCTGATCATCCCTACTGCCTGCCCAGTTGGATTTAGGTGCAGGTTTGGCACAAAATGATAGTCAGGGATTCTGTCACCTTTTAAGATCTGAGTCATAAAAGTTAGTGCTTCGTTTACTAATAAAACATTTGTAAAGAATTTGTTAAATTACTGATGACAGAGTACTTTTCTACATGCTTGTATTGGATTTCCATTGTATCTCAGAACAGGCTAAGGCAAGAAACATTATTCCCACTTCATGGAGAAGAAAGTGAAACAAAAATTAAGCGACTTATCCAAAGTCAGTAAGATAATAATAACTAGAGGAAACTCAGTATTAGTCTTTAATGCCAACCCTTCATCTTTTCCCACGTCATTCAGTGATAAAGAATCCTGACTCTCCCAGCCAGGTCAATAAATCTGTATTGAGACTAGCCCTATGCTCAGGACTCCGTAGATATTTTAAGTATTAGAAAATACTCTTTACCCTCCAGAGTGTTAGAATGTAACTGGATACTTGTACAAAAATAAGTGAGAAGATGGTGGTAAAGCACATTTTATAAGAAGACAGGAAACTTGGGGCTATTTTTTATTCATTTGCTAATTTTTTAACTTAATTTTTTTAACCACTGCTATTCATAATAACATGAATGAATCTCACAGATATGTTTGGCCAAAGAAGCCAGGCATATTGAAGCATCTTTTGTATTATTCTATGCATGTGAGATTCCAAACCAGGTAAAACTAATTAAGGGTAATAGAAGTTATAAGAGTGGTTAACTTTGGGAAAATATTGACTAGAAGATGATAAGGAATCTTCTATTTGCTGTTAATGTTGTATATCTGAGCCAGTGTGGTGGTTATACGAGTGTATTCATTTGTAAAAATTTCTTAAGAAATCTAATCTACAGTGACCTAAGTATAGATTAGGCTGGGCTGCAAGTAGGTGAGGAACTGACTAAGATGGAGCATGAGGGAGCTTTTTAGAAAGAGAGAAATATTCTAGTTTGTGTGGGTGATTACCCAGCTGTACACTTTTGTCAACAAGTGTGGAACTATACTCTTAAAATGGGTACATTTTATTATAGGTAAATTATACCTTAATAAAAGTGATTTGAAAATTAAGGATATTTTCATTGAAACAGAAATAAAATTATGTGGATTTTAATATGTAAGACGAAGTATTCATTTCTCAACTTGCTATATTTTATTATTATTTATGTTCTATTATATCTCAAAAGATAGTTGACTGCTTGTGATTCGTAACTTTATTAAAGGGCACCCGTAAACAATTTACCTTTGACTTGTGTTTTAATCACTGATGAATATAAAGCTGTGGTCAGTAATTTTCAGAATGCTTTTCTTTGGTAATTATCAGCAGATTTCTACGATATGAATTCGGCATATGAATAGGAATTACAGAGATCACTATCTTATGAAAAATATATCCTACCACTTGCAAAATGAATCCCGCAGTGGCAGGGTTGAAGGTGCCCTTGTTAAAACAGGTGAGAAAAGGTGTTATACCTAAGTCCATCATGGTTTTGGCTTTGTTTGCCATCTGCGAGGAATTGAGCAACCTTGTGAAATCATGGTAATTTCCTGGAAATGAAAGTAGACCTGTCACACAATATAATTCTGTTCACAGCCTTAGCTTTGTTCTGAAGCACAGTTAACTTTAGAATAGTGCAAGAAGGGTATGGCTTTTAAAATATCTTTGAACCTGAGAGCAAATCAAGGTGGTCAAAAGATAATTGGTTGTGTCAGGTTAGAAAAGTAATTGGTTTAAGAAATTAAGTAGTGAAACTAAACAGGGTATCTTTCAAGCTAAAGCTAACCTTAACAGTGGGCAGAGGAATAGAAGGGTTATATTGAATTCTAGGCTTTTATACTTATGATGGCTACATTTGCATGAAATGCACGTTGGTGATTATGCTTGCAAAAAAGATGGAAAGCTTTGTTTCTGTGTAACAAATCTCATCAAATACAACAGATTTCTTATAAAGAATAGAAAAAAAATAACAGAAAGGAAACCAAACATTATAGGAATCAAAGTTTAGAGGAATGAAGAGATGTATAGATGAAAAACAAGAACCTCCTCCTTTACATTGGAGGCCCCTGATGAAAGCAAACATTGCTGTAAAGCACAGACTATGTGCCAGTCACTCGCATTCTCTGTAATTTAACAATCATCACAAGCACCCTGTGTGATAGCAACTCTTATTGTCATCATTTCCATAGTACAGAAAAAGTGAGTAACGTGCCCAAGGTCATATAACCTGTAAGTTATGAAACTGGGATGTGAATCTTAATAGTCCAGCTCCAAAGCCCATATGATGACCTCTAGATGTTCTTTTTTTTTTAAAATAAATTTATTTATTTATTTATTTTATTGGCTGAGTTGGGTCTTTTTTGCTGTGTGCAGGCTTTCTTTAGTTGCGGTGAGTGGAGGTTACTCTTCGTTGTGGTGCGCAGGCTCCTCACTGCCGTGGCTTCTCTTGTTGCAGAGCACAGGGAGCACGGGCTTTGTTGCTCCACAGCATGTGGGATCTTCCTGGAGAAGGGATGGAACCAGTGTCCCCTACATTGGCAGGAGGATTCTTAACCACTGCGCCACCTAGGAAGCCCTAGATGTTCTTTTCTTACATCTCCCTACTCTTATCTTCCTGCACAATGAGTAAGGCGTCCTTTCAAAGGCCTCCTAGAGCAGCAGCACACCCTGAAAAACCAGAACCCAGCTGAGACCATGGATAGAGTCAACATCAGAGATGAGAGGATGGGAGAGGAAACCCTGCTCCAGTGGAGGGACCAACAAGGCTCTTTGGACAAATGCTGAGCATAACTCTTCTTGGCACCAGGGTCCAGCTGGGAAGTGTAAGACAGCCTGTCATTACAGCCAGAAAAAAAAATATACGTCATAATTCATGATGATTTTCTATGAGAGCAGTATAGAGGGTTATAGTTCTAAACGA
Source organism: Hippopotamus amphibius kiboko (assembly GCF_030028045.1). Taxonomy (NCBI): domain Eukaryota; kingdom Metazoa; phylum Chordata; class Mammalia; order Artiodactyla; family Hippopotamidae; genus Hippopotamus; species Hippopotamus amphibius. The sequence goes on along the minus strand of NC_080195.1, from coordinate 86,753,936 downwards.
ACATGATCAAGCAAGAAGGTACAGTCTAAGGATAACACATATCTAAAATGGAAAGCCAAAAAATAAAAAATAAAATAAAATGGAAAGCAAGCATCTCACTTAGCCTCCTTTCATCCTCTACTAACCATTTATACTGACTTATAGAAGCGTAGAAACCCAGCGGGAGAAGAGGTCAACGATGCATCTGTAGGGATTGTGAAGGTGAACAAGAAAATAAAGTGCTTGAAATCCAGACAAAATTTCTAATTTTATAAAATCTGATTTCTGTGTAATGGTTTATAAAAAAGCATTGATGACAGGGAAGAAAGTCAATCTCCTTAGACCTATTAAAGAAAATTTTCTCTTGGATAGTGTCTTATTTCATTTAGACTATAATAACTAGAATACATTGACTGAAACAAATATGCTATTTAAAAAGGTTTTAAGTTAGGACAGTTAAGATAGGAGGCCAAGAGTTACAATAGATCAGATGGAGATAATCCTATATCTTTTCTAAGATTTAAAGTATAAGAGAAAATATGGGTGAAGTTAAAGTGAGATGATGGAGGGAATAGATGGAGTATTTATTCCTGAAAATAATAAGAAAATGGCATTAGGTGAACATGTATTTGAGCCATGAATTTTTCTAAATAATTTACAAACATTATCTCCTTATTGCTTTTCCAGTTAGCTATTGATGAATAACAAACCACTTCAAATTTAGGCGGAGTAAAACAAAAACATTTTTTGTTTTATGCTCATTCATCTTGCCAGTCCAAAATTTGGACAGGGCACAGCGAGACTGGTTTATCTCTGCTATAATATGTCTGGGGCCTCAGCTTGGGGGACACAGATGACTGTGGACTGCAGCCCATTGAAGGCATTTCGCTTATATGGGAGGGCTTCACGGCTGGGCACCGTTAGAACTGCCAACTGCAGTGCCTACACAAGACCTTCCTTCACAGCATGAAAGCTTCAAGGTTGTCAGACTTCATTCATTGCGGTTTAGGGGTCAGACAGAGTGTTCAAGCAAATAAAACCATGACCTTCTACTCGATTCTATTAAGTCCTAAACAGTGAATGCCTAACAACGTTTTAAGTTTTCTAGAATATACCCATCTCCTCTGATCTCTGTTCCTGTGTTCTAGAGATATCCCGGAGATGGTAGTAAGTATGGGCAAGGTTTCCATGCCAAGAAGGTATGGCAGCAAAATCCTCCTCTTCAACTTTATGATGATGTTAATTGTAAATGGAGAGATATCATGTTGAATATGAAAACATATCTTTAGAAACTTAACTTCTAACATCTTTCCTGAACAACGTTGTGCTTTGTCTGTGTAAGTCCTCATTAAATGTTGAATTTCATTAGGTTTATTATTAAGTTGTATTACTTTTAACGTCACCTGGCAAAATCTTATCCTTCATGAAGGCACAGTTAAAATATCACTTATTTTGTGACACTCACCACCTCTTCCCAGCAAACATAGCTTCACAAATATGGCTCTGTCTTTTGGCGTGGTGGGAAGCTCATTAAAAACAAACAAAGAAAAAAATGGCCTTATTCATCTTTTATTCCCAAGATCAAGTATAATACATAGGATATATTCAAATATGTCTAGCTTATAAACTCATAGAAACAGAGAATAGGATGATGATTGCTGGGGGTGAGGGTGAGGGAAACTGGAAGATGTTGGTCAAAGGGTACAGACTTCCAGTTATAAGATGAATAAGTTCTGGGGACCTAATGTACAGCATGGTGATTATAGTTAACAATACTGTATTATATACTTGAAAGTTGCTGAGAATAGGTCTTGAATATTCTCACCACACACACACACACACACACACACACACACACATATACACACACAGTGGTAATTATGAGAGGTAATGGAGGTGTTAACTAACCTTACCGTGGTAGTTCTTAACACACAGGTATCAAGTCATCACGTTGCATACTTTAAACTTATCCAAAGTTATAGTTCAATTATATTTCAGCAAAGCTAGGAAAAAGCCCCCCAATATATCTGGCTTAAAATGATTAACATAATAAGAGATGGAAAAATTGAATAGTTTATGAATTGAAGCCAGGAATTCTTGAAAAGCAGATTGAAAACTACAACAACAAAGCCCCCTCTTTTAAAAAGGGTAGAGTCCAGCCATATCTCCTTCGTGTTAAATATAACAAATATTTGATAACTATTTGGATTACGAATCATACTATGTTATGAATTCTGTCAGTAAAATTATGTCTTGTAGTACTATCAAAACTGGGAAGAGTTGGAAAAAACCAAAATGCACAAAGGACATTTAACAGAAAGAGAAGTAGAGAAATCCATGGAGAAGTGGATTGCCTGGACTAAGTGTTGCTGCTGGCAGACCTGCTGTAACCTCTCCTGGGAGCCTGTCAGAAATGCAGAATCCCAGGCTCCCCCTTAGAACTACTGAATCAGAATCTGTAATTCGGCAAGACCCCAGAGTGATTCTTGTCCATGTGCTTTTGATAAGCACTGAGCTAAGGACATTAAGCCCTTTTCAAAGGATCCTATACGAATCCCAGAGTTGTCTCATGGTTCCCAGTGAGGAAGCAAACGTACAACCCTATTGGTTTTTCTTAATCATATTAATCCAGAAAGGAGAATGACAAAATTTCCAAATCTAATTCACCCAGAGTTATCAGTTTAATGGTTAATGAGAAATTCAAGTAAATTTGAGGAACTTTTTTTTTTCTTCAAATTCTCAGTAATAGTTTTCCCAAATGGGAGTAGTTATCTTAGGCTACAGAGTTTTTCAGACTGCAAAGATTCAGTTGCTGGATTTTGATCAATTTCTGTGTTAGCGGTGCTCGGTTTAGGCATCTGGTGAAGCAATCTAAAAGACCTCTTTTTATCATGACCAGTCAGCTGAAAAAAGCTGTGGAGAGGTTTCAAGGTGTTACTTGCAGTGGGCAGAGAATAAGAATTGTGGTTGTTGTTTTTTGCCTGAAGGCAGAAGTTGCTTGGAGGGAAATTTCCCAGCTGTAACTGAATGTCTCCATGATATCATTTAAGCAATTTCAAAATTTGTGATGAATCTTATTTCTTGTTATCAGTTATATTTGTGAGTTACATCAATGTTAATGAACATTATTTTGAATATTAAAAACATGCTCTCTCTTGTCTTGGAGAACAACTAAAATTTAAGTATCTCAATTCTGCTTAGAAGAATGACTTTCACTTTATCCTTTTTAATGTGTCATAAATACATAAATCAAATAGATTTCCTTTTTCCCCGAGGCTTGCTTAAGTTAAAGTCAAAAAAAAGAGAAAAGAAAAAGCTTTATTCCTCTCCTCCTTCTGATCTGATGAAAAGCCCCAAAATGAAATTAGTATTGATTTACCCTAAGAAAGGACAGATGTTTTAGGTAGGTATATATGTTTATAATAGGCCTATTATTGATGGACAGTAAATAAATGGGTATCACTAGAAAGTGGAATTATGATTCAGTCACAAAAAGAAGAAAGCAGGATTTCAATTTTCTAAGGCTTCAGGCCATAACTAGACCAAATTGTTTTTCTCAGCAATAATTCAGACAACATAAACAATAAGTGGGAGTAGTGGAATCACGTATTGGACTTTGTACCATCTAGGCTTTGCTTATATCTGCAGCCATCTGTGGTAGACAGAATAATGGCTCCCGGAAATGTCCATATCCTAATCTTCGGGAGCTGTGAATATTTTAGGTTTCGTAGCAAAGGGCAATGAGAATTGTAGTTGGAATGAAAATTGCTAATAAACTGATCTTAAGTAGGGAGATTATCCTGGATTATTATATAATTACAAGGATCCTTAGAAGTGGGAGTGGCAAGTAGCAGTGAGAATCTGAGAGAGAGTGGCATGAAAAGAACTCTGCTGACATTGCTGGCTTTGAAGATGGAGAAAGAGGGCTGTGAGCCAAGGAATGTGGGCAACCACTAGAAACTAGGAAAGGAAGAAGATGGATTCTCCCTTAGAGACTCCAGAAAGAAATACACCCTGCCATTACTTTTATCATAGCCCTGTGAGATTGGGGTTGAACTTCTGACATTCAGAATTAGAAAATAAAAAATTTGTGTTGTTTAAGATACAAAGTTTGTGGTATTGTCACAGCAGCAGTATGAAACTAATACACCCTGTTACCATGATTTCTACTTGCACGCTGCAACTACAAAATAATAACACTGCACCCACAAAATAATTACGGCTATCGTGTGTTATCCATTCAGCGCCTGCTGTGTACTAGGAACTTAAAATTTATTACTTTTATTTCTCACAAATCTCTGCAAAACAATCCTAAATTTATCAATGAGGAAATTTCATTACTGGATAAGAACTAAACTCAAGAATTGTGTAGCTATCTGTTATTTTGCAGAAATGATCCATAAATTTCGGTAATTAAGTGTTTGTTGTTTTAGGATACAATGACAAAAATCTGTGTAGATAGACATGGAGTAAATGTGTATTTGTCCTTTGAAGAATACATTTGAAGGATATACTTAGACTTTGAACACATGTATTATCATTTGTGCTGACGCCCAAACAATTATTTCATGTTTGTAAGAAATAATGGGGAAGGCCAAATTTATGGCTCAAATGCTACTTTGCATTATATGTACTTCTTTCACAAGAAAGAGAAATACTCTTTCCTAACTAATAGAGAATGAATACATCTCCTTGGGTGAGATCTACTACTGTGCTTATATTAGAATACTCATAAGCCACTGCTATTGTCTTTATCAGCATGGGATACCCTCAAGCACTCTTTTGTCTGCAACAGTACAAAAGTGTTTCCTAGCCCTCTCCTCTCTTCTAGTGGCCTTATTACCTGGCCAACCTGCAAACCTCGCTTTACCACCTGTGATGATGCTCTCCATTTTCCCTTATAACTTCTTGCCCATTTGCTAGGGTACCAGCTAAGGGAGTGGGAGTGATACCGGTGCAGCCTTTACTTCTGCTGAAAGCAGTACAGATAGCAGTGATTAAAAGTCAAGCACTCATGCTTCCAACGACATCACTATTTTCTGACAGCTGACTCAATCGCTCAGCAGGCACTTTTAGTGCCATCTTGCCAGGTATGTGATTTTCAGTGGATATGTAATTTGGATCTTGGCCTCTCATTTCTTTAACTGTCAGAATGTGGGCCTCCCAGAGCAGCAGATTGCTCAGATCCTAAAGGGAAAGAGCTGAGTCCCATTCTTCAACAGATCATTAAAAGAGAAGTCCCAACTGGTGGACTCTGTAGCTTTCTATGTTCCTGTATAAAGCAGGATGTGAAGATATAAGAGTGGTGACAAAATTAATGAGAATGTACTGAAAGAAACAAGTTTTTCAATGATCATTTACAACTCACGAAGTATTTTCTTCTGCTTGAGAAATAAAATAAAATTTTAGAAAGAATTAAAATTTAAATGAAAATAAAATTCTTATTCTTGAATATGTAGGCTTAAAGAATATTTCTGCAGCATCTAAATTTTTTCTACTTCTCTTTAGGCCAGAAGAAACATGTTTTATAAATTATTTTCTCAATATCTTTGATCCAAAGACTCCCTTTTTACTTGAATCTAGAAGACTAAATTTTATTATTCAAATGCAAATGTTTCACAAATGGGATATATTTTAAAAATAGAAATAAATTTTAAAAAACTTTCTGTGCGACTCAGGGGAGGGCTGACATTTTGTATTAATATACAACCCAAGAGATTAGACCAACTCTCTGTGCCCTGTAAATGCAAAAGTAATTTTTTGTCCTATGATGTTTATACAGATATAATACACAAATCCCTCTTTTCACAAGATGTTTAGCTATATTTGAAAAATATCAAGATATTTTGGAAGACATACACATTCTTCCAATCACCGCTGCTCAAATATATCTTAGCAAATTAAGAATAAGGATCTACAAGGTTATAGAATACTCATATATCTTAAATTTACAAAGAGTAATTTGTTAGAGAGGAACACCTAAATCATATTTTAACATCGGCTTTACCCATATTACATAAACGTATTTTCTGATTGACTTGGCAGATCAGAATTCAATCTCTCAAAGCATAGGTCTCACCTCGATATTTTACTACTGAAATGGTTTCTTTGCTTAAGGAGTCAAAAAGAAAAACAAAACTAAAACAACGTCTGTTCTGCTGCTCACCTATAAATACTTCTAAATCTCCCAAGCCCGAATACTTTTGAATCAGATAACAAAACCCCAGGGCTGTGTGCTATTTTTTCCACATTCTGCTTGGAAATCACCACTTCATCACCCACAGTCTGTTTGGAAATTCTTCATCATTAAGTCCTCCTGCTTGTTTTCAAACCAGGAACCATCATTTTGCCTAGCCTGATTTGGGCTGTTGATTTGAAATCTGATTATCTACCTGCTTCCAATCTAGTATCCTTTGGTGTGTTGCATTGCCATTTGGCTCTCCCAGTTTCATGCTGCTAAACTCCAAGTTTGAATGTCCTGTGCACTGCCCAAACCCCTGGGGGCATGTGTATATCCAGACTCCTCATGTCTGGTGAGAAGAAACCGTGTACTGAAAAGCATGTCGATGTTTTCATTTGCCTTAATGACTTTGCGAGTGAGTAAATTGGAAAATAATGTTCCTAAAGCACTGTTGCTAGGAGGATGCTTAATGGTGTAACACAGAAAACATCTCAAGAGAGATTCTATGTTCAGGTTAGGCCCCAAAGTGTAAGTGGCTCTTTCTGCCAAAGACATCAGGATAAAACACCATTCTTCCTAGGGGCAGAGAGAAGGCAGATTGTTGTCAGGACACCTGTACACAAAGAAGGCTCAGATTTGAAAAGGAGAAAGCCACTCCTGAACTAACAAGGCAGGCAGACAGCAATATTTTTGCTCACCTGAAAGAAGGACATAATTAGTGAGATTTAAGGTCTTGAAATGCAGACTAAGACCTAGCAATGAGAGCATTAAAACAAAGAATTGCCAAACAAGGCGTGGAAAGTTTGAAGCAACAAAGAAGAATACACAGTTCCTGGAAAAAGGAGAAATTGGATGCAGATTCTTTTATCCACATTGGTTCAAGTTTGCCATCATTTCTCTAATAAAATGTCACCACAGTTTTATACCAGACTTCCACAGTACATCCTTTGAGCACTTTGTATATAATTATGCTCAAATTCTCTGTATAGCAAAATATAGAATTCACACTCTAAACAGTTCATATTCCACCAATCCTTTCCTTGTCGCTGTGGAGATGTAGTTCGAGAATACTTTCTTGTGATATTATATAGTGGTGTCTGCCTCAGCCGTCCCTCTGGGGGATCACAGAGCAGATTCCAGGGCTCACTATTGGAAAAAGGGAAGGACAGCACAAATGAGCAAACAGACAAGTGACCTTCCTCAGGGAAAGCTGCCTTTAAAACCTTTGTTTTCTTTGTGTCCAGAGTACATTGACGAGGGAGTGATCCTGCTTTCTGCTCTCAACAAAATGTCATCTTTACCCAACAATAACCAAGCAAGCCCAAGAAAATGGAAACAGTGGATGGTATGTCCATATACACTTTGTGGCAGCATCGCGTGGTTAGTGAGAGCGTGGGCTTTGGGGTGAGACTGCCTGGATTGGAATCCTGGTGTAGCTTGCTCTCATGTTTTTCATTAGTGAGGATAACTTATACCTAGTTTGGTGTTAGGTGTTGTCCATCTGTTTACTTTTAATGGGATATAGGCGGGGTTCACAAAGGACCTCTCCACAGCTACCACATTTTCAGAATCTCCTTTGTTCATTTTTGAAAAAGAGAAATTATCTTTATTATACAAGTTCTTTCTTGCCTAAAAGAACATATCATGTTGACTATTTTAAGGAAATTTGGGGGGAGGGGGGGTTGTTAAGTAATTTCAGGAAACAGACTGGGCCACATAGTACCTAGTCTCAGATTTAAGCACACATAATGTAGAACATTCTTTCCTAATTTTGAGGCAAGAGGTTATGTTATAAACTTTTGAATTTATTTGTTCTCTTTCACCTTGGAAGGAACTTAAAATGTTTGAATACAAAGGAATTTTGTTGAGCCTCCATTTTATAGCTTATTCTAAGTTTAGACTTCTGTTTACAAGTATATTGCAATGAATGTATTACAACAGATCTACTATAATCTATAAACACGCATTATTAGGATGAAAATGTCCCTGACATAGTCTCTTGTCTTTGGAATAAAAGCAGCCAAATAGAAGGCAACAACAAAATAATTTCACTTACAAGGAAAAAGAATGATTATGAATTTGTAATAACAGAGAAAATCCTAGATTGATACTGCTATTGGAAAAGCTTATAAAATAGTTATCCAGTAGCATAAATCTCCCCTAAACAATCATGCATCATCAACAATGTGGAGATTGAGATTAGTCCTTTTTTAGTTCTGTTTGCCCTTAAAGTAGCAACAGAGGTAATTTTCTATTGAATTAAAATAAGCTATCAGCACTTCTTCACGGATCATAGTACACTTTAATAATAAGGCCTATTATTGTTAACAGGGCGAGAGTGATTCTACCAGATGACAAAACTGATGCATCCCTTGGTGCTCGTTTATAGTGGTTAAGTGGGATTTAGTGAATTGTTAACAAACCAATATAATTTGTATAAATGCATTTTATTGCCACTTTTGAGATAAAAATATTTCTATTAATTGAATTTCTAATATTTTAATCTCCTCTGATTCAAATATTAGTATTTTGTCAGTAATTAACTTCAGAACAAATGGACAAGGTTGAAATGAGGTAGCTTTTGATGCATACTAGGGAAGAACCTACTAAAGATTCAAGCCATATTGAGATGGAATGCTGTCCTTAAAAATATAGTGAGCTTCCTTTTATCAGAGGCATTAAAACAGTGCTCAGAAATATATTTGTAGAAATGATTCATGTATGTCTAGAGGCTTGGATAAGTTGCCTTTAATATTACATGTGAATCTGGAATGCTATCCTTTCATGGACAGGTTTGAATCCATATCAAAACAGTATGTCCGGGACAATGCCACATAGTTTATCAATATTATTATAATTGCAAAGTTGTTACTTTTCTTCATAAAAGTAGTATATGGAGAGTAGGACATGATTTAAAAAGAATAAAGCAATAGAGTATTAAGCAGAAATAAAATGTTGTCCCTTAACTTCATTCCCATCTTCCAGATGTAGTCAGATTTAACCATCACTTTTTAATATTTTTAGCTATGCTTATGTCTAAAGTTTTTCTTTATTAAATTTAGATACTATCTACTGTTTTCCTGCCAATAACAATAATTAATTTGCCACTATTACCTGTCTCCTGCTCCCAATTAGTCATGCAAGTTATTATAATTTAGTTCATCTATTTGCTACCTTCTGTTCTAGTTCTAACTCTAGTTAGTGTTCCACCAATTTTAAACAGTTTACTCTCCACTTTTACACTGAATAAACACCTTAACTTCCCTCTTTTTACCTGTACACTATCAAAGTTTATAGTATTTATATTCTGTTACTATGATTAATTCCTCTGTGCTTTGTCTTTAGGGTCTAAAAATTGAAATTCAATAAACTCTGATTTCTATTTGATGTTTATTTACATATCATACACTGTAACTAAGAGGAGTAATCGGACCTGAAGAGAAAATTATGCTATCCTATGTGCCATTTAAAGGAGAATATTACAAGTTGCAAGGCCAGATATATTTATTTTATCTTTACAATTGCTCAAAAGAATGACTGAATTGGGAGATTCAAGTTCCCTAACGCTCATTACAATTAATACTATTTTTCTATCTTACGGGAAGCAAATTAGATTGGAACTGAAAACCATATCTATTTTTAATATGTCACAATAAGATCTGTTTTCTCCCCTTCCAGAAGAAACATTATGCATTTTGTAATGAGGGGCAAGAAGATAAAAAAGTATGTGGAATTCATGTACAACATCTTATTCTATCCAAATATTATGTTCGTATTCTCTTTTAATTTTCTATTAAAGAATAGAGAAGGGTCTGCACAGTCTCAAATGAAGTCATGGAGCTGTAACTGGGTATCATCATGGTTCATAATATATGCTCTCGGGATTAACAAAATCTTGGAATAATCTCTCCATTTTAACAGAGTTCCCTGTTGATTGTACAAAGCTCTGTGACAAGTTGAGTACAAGCTCTCTGGTGTCCCTTTGAGAGCAAGTGAACCGTGCCCTTTGGTAATTTCTCCTTAGATGACAAGGAGTCAAACAATAGAGATGATATAATGTTGCTTGGCATTTGTGGCTGAAATTATTATGTTCATTTTTATCCACGTGCTCCTCCACTTTTGCTGCGTGTGGGATTGAGTGGAACGTGGATAGAAGTGATGGACGCCACCTCTAGGACAGGCCCCTGAAATGTTCTGCACATTCTATTTCCCCTGTTAGTCATCTGGAAATCAAGAACTATGAAACTTGAGAATCGCACAATGGAAGGAGCTTGGTTTTCTGGGTCACCCTTTGCAGAGAAGCACACAGAAAGGTAATGATCAAAATTGATAAACCAAGAAATAAATTTTCATTTCGTTAAAAGTCATGAGAATCTAGGGTTCATTTCAGTGGCATAAGCTGGCCTCTTCTGACTTTTATAACACTGCTTTATGATGAAATTATGGTATTCTTTACTGGTCTCTGTTTCTTGGTGTCTTGAAATTTCTGTCATGTTTATTTAAAAAAAAAAAAGGCATAGTTCAGAAAGGTTTGTTATATCTGATTTTAACACCAGTTTCATTTACTTCATATTCAGACCAAGACTTTTCGTGAAGATGTTTTTCTAGAGTTTGTAAAAGTTTTTCTTTTTTGTTGACGAAGTACATATTATGATTTCTTCATCATGTTGCTGAGATAATCCATCTTAATCACAAAGTTTGTTTAATAAAATTTATTTTTTGAAGACACTTCTCTGAGTCTTTGGTTATAAATTGTGGCGTTTCGGTATAAGCCAAATCTTTTTAACTCTTCTATATTTGCTGCATAGCTGTCATTTCAAGTTTTCTTTTCAAGGGTTAGATCCATACCATTCCTTATATACTGTGCTTTCTTCTTTTGGTATTCCTTTTGCATTTCTCCAGATAATATCCTTTAGTAATTTTTTAAAACGTTATTCAAAGGATATAAACTTTTGACTCCTGTTTTTCTAAAATTATCTTTAATTTCCCTTCACTAATTATGAAGGACTGACAATGGTGCAGAATTCTAGGTTTAAAATCATTTCTCTCAGATCTTTGGCAGCACTGTTCTCCTGACTTCTAGAACCCACTTTTAGAATCCACTTCTAATCACTTGCCTATTACAGTCTAAGTTTGTTCCTTCCTTTGGAGTTAAACTGTTGTAAGCTTTTCAGACCCTCTCTTTAGCATTAATATTCTATAATTGCAAAATGATGTGTTTTGTGTTGGGTGATTAAGAGTTTATTCTGCTTGGCACTTGGTCAGTTCTTTTGGTCGAAAGTTCCTTTCTTCATCTCTGGAAAATTCACTTTCATTTTCTTCGATCATTTCCTTTCCTCCATTTCTTCAGTCCTCCTCATAGCCCCACCACCTTCGGGAACACCTCCTAGAAATACGTTTAATATCATGGCTTGATGCTTCATATCTCAGTTTCTTTTTCTGTAGATGCATGCTATTAATGAGGATACGATACTGCTCCTAAAATATATATATTAAATGAGTATGGATATTGGACATTCTTGCCTTTCCCACATCTAAACAATTCAGAATCAGTGAGATTTTATGCTATCTTTTAAAGCATGCTTTAAAATACATAAAATCACTAGCTTTATGGCTATTTAAAATGTATTTAAAATACTTCATAAATAACTTTTTGAGAAGTTCAAACTAAGTTGATTTCAGATTTTATCCTTATATCTATCTGAACCACATTTTAATTTTCCTTTTAATATTGAAACTTCACATTGTGGGGAAAAATCATAAGGGACATTTATGCCTGCGGAGAAGGGTTCTTACATTACTCTATCATAAATCAAAACTTCCTGAAACTACACCAACTCTCTCAATCAGTTGACACTAGTGGATGTATCATATGATGAAGATCCGAAAGAAAATTGATACTTAGATCCTATTTTTCTTCCTGGAATCTCCCGTTGATTCTAGGTTCTCAATATATGCTTTCAATATTTAGAGGTTTCCAAGTGAAAGCTTCTTCTACCTCCATGATTATGCCTCTGAAATGAGATTGTCTTTCAGGTAACATTGTTTAATCTTGGTATATACCTGCATATGTTTTTTGTATTTGTGTCTTACAGCTAAATAATGTTTCCATAAAACTAGGAATATATCTTATTATCTTTGTATTTCTGCATTTTCCTATAGATAGTGTGTGTGTGTGTGTGTGTGTGTGTGTGTGTGTGTATGAAATTTTGGGTGACTGTGAAAGGAGGAACTCTTTGATGGTCTTCAGTGCTAACATGTGGTAAGGGAATTCTTGGGTATACTCTATTTAAAGTGTTGGTTCAGTTTTTAGTTATATAGAGTAGTTTCAGGCTTACTATGTGCCACCAGGCTCTATAATTTGCAAACAGTTGTTTCTTTTTTATTGCTATCTCTCTGATCTTTCTTTCCCCCTGCAAAATCTCTGGCCCTTGAGAGCACCTGTGTCATCTGGTCTTGGTTGAACCAGTTTCTTGGCTTGTTCCCTCTTCAACACTGATGACAGTTGATCTCCAACTTTTTTCTTATCTACATTGCCACCTTTGCATTTCTACAGTAGTTTTCATTAAAGCAAAAAGTCCTAAAATTTACATTTCCTTTTTAACATAAATGGCTACGGTTATACAAAATAATCACTCTTAGATCCCCATGTGGCAATGTGGATGCTACCTTATAGGAACAAAAGAGGATTTTCTAAGAATCCTGTTGCCAGTGACATTGTAAATGGCTAGAAAGTAGTAGTCACTATTGTGGTGTAAACAAGACACCTACACAGAAACAAAGAAACAAAAGCATTGGTATCTTAGGCTTGCCTTTGGGGGGGGTGGGGGGGTGGGGGGGGTGGGGGGTGGGTGTCCAGGGGAGGTGTTCGTGCTTTCAAATATCTCCCTTCTCTGCCTGGTTGGGGTTACGATGGTAGGTAACTTATAAAACTGATTAGCTGGCTAAGAGCATAATTTATGTTATTTCAAGCCCATATTTTAAGTTCATCTTATGATGAATTTCTACATTATGCTTCTGTAAGATAAAATATAGAATCATTAAGTAGAAAATAAAAGATGACATCATTTTCATCAGCTTGTGCTTAAATAGAAATCCTATTCAGGTCAAGTTTCCTAAGTTCACAGTCTATAGAAACACCTGTTTATTTAAAATAGTGCAAGTAATTCATGAAATTTAGAACACAAACTGTAAAACACTCATAATTTGAAATATTCTTCTTACTAATAGCAGATATTTAATCTAAAAACAAGCCATGGTTTTTAAAGTAAGAACTATTTAGCACTTATAGTTACAAAATACACACATAACAGACCTGAAAAAGGAAACCCCGAAGACTCTTATTTACATGCATTATAGATAAGAATATAAAGCCTGTCTATAAATCAGGTTTTGAATTTTACAATTATTGTGCTTTTCAAAGTAGATAATTAAATTGCTATGTCTTTGGGAAAAGGTCAGCTTGTTGGGATAGCACAGATTAATCTCTCTAGGGCATTTGCTCTTAATAACCATGAATCGTTGTTTCATAAGCTTGAAGGCTTGGCAAGGTTCCATCCAGCCTAAAATACTTTGAAAATGACAGAAATTCACTAAGAAACACTCTAATAGTTTTACTTAATCACCAATTAACCTGCATAAGTACCTTTGTGTTCTCATCTACCCATTAACCTACTCTGATCAGATATTGGGGAAAATGAGAACATGAAGCCTCCTGGGTTTTTTGTTGCTGTTCATTCCTGTATTGGCCATGGGGTTTGTGCCCTGAGCTAGATGTAGAGGGCAAAAGAGATGAACTCAGGTTCAGACAGAATAAAACCTCTAAATCTATAAATTTATTACTGGGTACCTGTTATCTGATTTTGTATTTTTATTCTAATGTTCCCATGCTGTACCTTTACACAAATTATTAAGAATAATTTCTGGCACAACTTTTAAGAGAGCCCTAAAAGAACCTTTCTAAGATATAATGCCAAAATCTATGCCTATACAAGCAAAATTAGAGTCCTTTATTGAGACTATGTCAGTCTCAAGCCCTTCTAAGGAGAAACAAGCAAACAAACCAAAAAAAAAGTTAATTTGATCCTGAATTATCTAACATGAATATTCTCACGTTGATGGCAGTATTCTCCATCCCATTCACATAGCCCAAAAGAAAAAGAACAAACTGAGAAAGTGAAATAGGCTGTTTTCTAAAGCATAACTATTAGAGGTATAAGTATAATTCATGTATCATTTTTAAAGTTGTGAGCCTAAATTTTGATAATTCTATCAACATACACTTAAATTACCACTAGAATACCTAGATCCCATTGGGGGAAAAAAACTTTCTTTCTAATAATGTGTATGTTTGGTAATTATTTTTCAAAACTTATTTAAAGGAACTGGGATCTCCAGTGCTTAAGATAAAGGCCCTTCTAAAGTGAATACCTGTGTCCAGATTATCCTTCCCCACCATTCAACAGCCTGTGTTTTCTAGTAACATCCTCTGACTTCTCTGGGGTATTAAAGGAGATTTTCCTTGTCTTGGTATTTGAAGAAAGGATTCTTCCCTTCATCCTAATGCCTTCAATATGTGTGTTGGCATCAACCATTTGGACTCCTAAGGGAAGTGTTTAATATCCTGTAATGGCAGCATGTAAGGGGAAGCAGCAAAAGTGGAAACTATTCTAGAGAAGAATCACTTTTTTATTAGTCTTAATTAACAAGGTTCATAACAACAACAAAAATATAATTACTTTCTTCTCTGGTTTGTAAGGGCTTCTTTCTTGGGACACTTAAATTATACATTAATCTTAAAAATAATTTTGTTCATTGATTTTGATTTAATCACCTTTCCCTATGAGCACTGACTGTTGAGCAATTTGTGTTATTAAAGTTCAAAATGAGGGGGGGAGTCAGGGGAGGGAGGGAATACGGGGATATGTGTATAAAAACAGATGATTGAACTTGGTGTACCCCCCCCCCCAAAAAAAAAAAAAGTTCAAAATGAGGAGATAACTGTTATTATTACATGATTATATCAACCTGAAAATATTTACAATTTAGTAAATTGTTGCCCAGAGCATCTATCCTGAACCACCAAAATATCAACAGGACAAAGTATAGACTGGTATTTTTCTTATCAACAAGAGTTCAGTTCATGCCCTTTTAGTATTTACTATATGTTATTATTATTATTAGCAAGCCATTTTTTAAGAACTTTTATTGAGATATGGTTGACATACAATAAACTGCATATATTTAAAATGTATGATTTGATTTTTTTTTCTTATTAGTGATGTATATTTGAAAATCCAATCTCCCAATTCATCCGCTCCCAGCCTCTGCCCCTCCACCCCACCACTTTCATCAAGCCAATTTTTAAAATCAATTGCTAAAAGAAGGATTTTTTTACTTTTTGAAACTGATTTCTTAGTTGCCAGTTTTTTGAAAAATATCCTAAGTAAATGTGAGAGCAATTTCAGCATAAACATATGGAGCTAACTGACAGAAGTTGTAGCTACAAATAAAATGCTGAATGATATTTTTTACCTACTTTCTGGGATCCTAAATACTGCTAACTAATATTTTCATAGTCTTCTCTTAGCATATATGTTTTTCTACAATTCGTAAAAGACATTTATTCTGCATTTCACATTGAGTAACACCTCAAAAATTTATTTGTGTGTCAAAAGGAGTTTTTCTAAAAATAGAATGATCTTAATCCCCACTAAGCTTATAAATCACATGTATTTCATGTGTAATGTTAAAACATACAAAAGGATTCCAACTTTTGTGAAGATTTTGTACATTCTGTGATTATCTATACAAAATGTATTTGACTTGAATGTTAAGAATAATTTTAAAGAACTCTAACTTTTGTCCATTGTTTGTTTATTTAACTGAACAGTTACACTCATTCTAGTCTATAATTTCCAACAATATAGTGAAAAGTTACAATGTCTCAAAGCTATTTGGATCTGAAATTAATTTTATTTCTCTGCTAGATCATTTAGTACTCATTCCTTTATATCTCCCCACCCTGTTTCAGATCATTTGTTTCATTTTCCATTAATAAACTCATTAGCCTAAAAAAGTTGTTGTTTAAATTGTGTTTTCATGTAATGATAAAAATCTGCAAAATTGTTTGTTCATTGTTATGACCAAAATTCAGTCATTAACATTGAGGTAATCACTCTACCTTTAATTATGCTGCCTACAAACCTTACAATAGCTTTGATTCTGAACAGAACATTCCTTAAAGCAATTCACCTCAAACTATTAAACTAAGAAATTAATGGTTCTCTCTGCTGTGGCTCTTTCTGGCAGATTACTTGAATAAGACAAAGTTTTGTGTAAAGCACATTCTTTTGCTTTTGTCCTTGGTTTGCAATCTATCATGAAGTCTGACGACCTTCCTGCAACTCATCATTCTAATCAAACTTTCTCATTTGTACTAGCCACTTCCTGTGGTGTGCATTTTAGTTGTTGAGAATGTGTGTGTGCGTGTGTGTATCTGTTTGGCGCAGAGAGGTTGTTACATGAAGAACAGTATCTTAAGGAGTCATATGACAAGACTGAAGAGTATAAAGATTAGTGACAGAAAAATAAAGTCTTTTTTCCCATGGTTTTTAACCTTGTCTTTCTGACCAAGAACTTACCTAGTTTTCCTTGCCTGATACAACCCATAAGAACCTGATTTTAGAAAGCAATTTGATGAATTCATTCATACTGAGATGTAAATGATGCAGGGTACAAATATTGCTAGGGAAGAGGGCTTTTATGTTTTCAAAGAAATACCACTATAATTATAAAAATTAATGCTTAGTTAAGTAGTAGATTAGTACTATTTTTCAAAACTAGTAACAACAATGATGATTGTAATATATAGTTTATATTAAGAAATACATGGGCAAGGTACATCCTATGAGTTTTACAAACATCTTTTATTTAATGA
This sequence comes from Hippopotamus amphibius kiboko, assembly GCF_030028045.1. NCBI lineage: Eukaryota > Metazoa > Chordata > Mammalia > Artiodactyla > Hippopotamidae > Hippopotamus > Hippopotamus amphibius. The sequence continues at coordinate 86,736,837 of NC_080195.1, read as the reverse complement.
CAGTTCTTTGAGGTGGGTAATATTATTCCTGTTTTGCATATATGCATCCTTAGAGAAGTCTCCCTGAAATTCCTGAAATCACATGGCTGAAGCAATTAGTAAAAGTTTTAAAATCACCTAATTATTGGAAGGTGTGGTGGTGGGGAGTCCTTGCCTTCATAGTTCAAACAGTGAAAAATTAAAAATATTCTGCACAGAACACATGCATACTATCACTTACTTAATTTTGAAATATAATAACACCCATAAAGTTTGGGGGAGAAAACCAAGAAAAATACTACTTGAAGGCACTGGAGAACAAGCAAAATTAGGCAGAAATTAGATGGGAACCTACCCCTGGAGGAAGGCACAGTACAAGTCTAGCAGATCCATAATTGACATCCCAAAAGAAGAGAAGATAAATAGTGGGCAAAAAGAGAAAATTAAGAAATAATGGCAAAAATTTTCCCGAAGTTGGTGAAAATCAGATTGCTGAAAACTAAATGAGAGAAAACTTTGAAATCAGCTAGAGTGAAAAAAATGACACATTAAGAACAGAGGACTCAAAATACAAAGTACTGGAGACTCTTCAGGAGAAATAATGAAGTCCATAAGACACTTAAAAGTGCTGAGAGAAAAAGTTGTCAGCTCTATACCTGTTGAAAATGATGTTCAGGAAGGAAAATGAGATATAGACTTTTATGGATAAAGCATAAAGAAAATAATTCATCATCAGAGCAATTGCACCATGAGAAATGCTATAGCAAGTCTTCTAGTCTACAGGGAAATGATACTATTTTGAAACCCAGGTCTTTAGGAGTGAATGAAACTATAGGAAATAATAAATATGAGAATAAATATTATATATACCTTTTTCTTTTAATTAAAAATATATAATTTTGTGAAAGAGTATAAATTTGTGTTATGTGGTGTATATAATACACAGGACAACTGTAGCAGAAAGGATGCAGGAGATGAGGTAAGTGGGTCTACACGGCTGTGAACTTCTTAAATTTTACATGAAGTAGTACAATTTTAACACTGAGTAAGCTGTGAAATGTTAAAGATATATTTTGAAATTCCTAGATAAACCACTAAATACATTGCAAAGAGTCAGCCAAAATCAAATAGTAAATAAAAATGGAATTCTAAAAAAATGCAAATAACACAAATTATGAAGAAAATTTTAGATGAAATGAACAAATTCTGTGAAGAATCAACATACAAAATCTATTCATAAGATTAAGAAAACTTTACTATTCCTACATATATTAAAGAAACTAAGTTTATTATCAAAACCTTATTCACAAAGAAAGCTGCAGCCCCAGGTAGATTCACTGGTGAATTCTAGCAAACATTTGAGGGAAACATAATACAAATCTCACACAAACTGTTTCAGAAAATTAAGTAGGAAACACTTCCAATTTAATGTTACTTTCCCTGATAACGAAATTAGACAAATTTATTACAAGGAAAAAAAAATAAAACTACAGACAAATATCTTTCATGAAAATAGATACTATATTCTCTACAAAATATCAGCTAATAAAATTCAGCAATACATTTCAAACCAACATAATGACAAGAGGGTAACAATACCAGGAATGCTAATTTTGGTTTAACATTTTAAAAATTCAATAGAGAACTAGAACCCATTCCTCTCTTAGCACCTCCAATTTTCATGTCATGGGTAATCTGTGGGAGAAGCTGGTATCTTTGACTCAGGGTTGCATATGCACTTGGCCCAGAATTCAGAAAAGCTGAAGAAGGAGATCCTCTGAGAACTGGAGAAGCTACAGGCCCCACTGCTACCCCACACTTAAAAAGTAAGCTACTAGATTTTTAAAAAGTCAATCTAACACCGTTAACAGATTAAGAGAAAAATCATATAATCATTTCAATAAATTAAGAAAAAGCCTTTGAAAGTATTCAATGTCCGTTCACTATAAAAGCTCTGAGCAAATACAAATAGAGAACATCTTCAATCTGATGAAAAGAATACATAAATTCCTTCGACTAACATGACACTTAAAGTTCAAAGAATAACCACTTTTTCCATAAGATCAGGAATGAGACAAGCATGTCTCCTTGCACCACTTACATTCCATATTGTATCAGAAATCCTTCCCAATGCAATAAGGCAAGACAATGAACTATAAGACAACTAGATCATAAAGGAGGTAGTAAAACATTCTTTATTTACAAGTGACATACTTTTTCTTTTTTAAGTGTAGACTATGTTAAGGTGTCTGTTAAAAAAATACTACAACTAATAAGTGAATTTAGCAAACTCACTGGATACAAGGTCAGTATAAATAATAACAGTATTTGAAAAAAAAATAATAGTATTTGTATATAATAGAAATAAACAATGGGAAATTAAGTGGACAAGTAAAAAATTGCATTTAGAACTAGAAAAGCAAAACCAGAATAGAATCAAAGAACAAAAATTTAAGAATAAAATAAAAATTTGATTTTCTCCTGTTAATCTGTCTCAGGTCAATATAATTCTTAGACCAGCCAGAAGAATCTAGAAGGTAGAAGAAATTTTCTTCCTCCCTGACAGCATCCAGAATTCATAATGAAATCTTACAGTTCAATAGGAAAATATCAAACAACTCAATATAATTGGGCAAACTATTTAAACAGACATTATATAGAGAAAGTTACATAAATGGCCATAAGCACGTGAAAAAGTGCTCAAGGTCAATAGTCATCAGGGAAATGCAAATTACAGCCACAATGGTATATTATTATACAGCTACTGAAATAATTACAATTCAAAAGAATGGAAACACCAAATTCTGATGAAGTTGATGAGCAACTATAATTTTAGTACATTATTTGTGGTACATCAAAATGGTGTAACTACCCTTGGTATTATAAAATGATACAACTACCTTTGGCAATTTCTTATAATACTAATAACACACAGTATAAATTATTTTTCATTGCTGGTTTGGAATACTCATTCATTACTGCTGTTACTTCCTCTTCTGAAGTCCATTATATCCTCCATATTCCTTCATTTCTAAATCCTGTGGCTAATGTTTACTGCTGTCCAGATGTATCTTGATGATTTTATTGACAAGTTTTCTTTCTCAGATTGTTTTATGCCTTTCTACTTAGGGCTTTTATTGACTGCTTTGATAACCTATATGGCACAACCGTTCTTTGACCTTCTCAACTGCACTGACTTACAATTAAAGAGTTGCCATCTGGCAAATCCCCATCTCAGAGTTTGTCTACAGTTGGAATTTCAATGATGTTTCTTTGACTTATAGTTTTTAACTCTCTCCATTTTCCACTTTTACATCTGCTTTAAGGTTTTTTGACTCTTGGCTCCCACTGTGACCTCTGATCCTTCACCACCTGCTCATTTTCCTGATTTTGTTCTTTCTTCACTATTGGGACCTAGCACTGGCCTTGAAACTGGAGACCTATAAATGTTACACTGAATTGAATCCACTCACCTCTCTGATTTGGCAGTACACTGTGATCTGTCATCTCAATATCCCCTTTAAGGCATCCTAGAATCACTCATCCCCTTGGCCTGTACTGCATTCCTGAACCCTTAACCTCTCTTACCTGTGGTTTTCTCTGTTCTCTCTTCCACCTGGTTGAAAGTTGATATAAGAAGTCTATACAAATCACTGATTACATACATTACTATAGCTATTTCAGAGAGCCCTAGCTGTACCTCAACCGCCCTTATATTCATCTTGTGTTCGATTCCTATTCTACCCTCTGTAGTAGCTATTCTAATATTTTAAATTTTCTTCAAATCTTTTGTTCCCAACCATTTTTCTTTTCTGAGGAAAATAATGACTCATCTGTTTTCCAGCAATAATAATTCAATACTTGATCCCTTTTCATCCTGGCTTCTACAAAAGAGCAAGTTTTATCAATAACTGCCACCCTCTCCTCCTCATTGCATTTTTGATATTGTTTGCATTATCCTCCTTTCCCTCTTTCTATAAAGTTACTCAGATATCCTTTCTCAAAAAAGAAATACACTTTTGCCACTCAAAAATTTTTTCCATGGTAGCCCCCGAAAACACTATTAACTCCAAGTTAAAGACAAGTTTGCACTCATTATTTCTATTTCTTCAATTGTAAATTCTTAGCCCCTGGCCCCTTAACCACTTAAGTCCCACCTTTCTGGAATCTGCTTTCAGGAGGACCACCTCTGACTTTTTCACCAAAATCAATATTTTTCTCTGTTTTTTTCATCTTTGACCTATCAAGTCATGTGACATTCTCACTCTGTATTTCAAAACTTTATCTTTGACTTGGATTCTGTACTTGAATTCTATTTTATCTTGTATTTTGTTCTTGAATATCTTCTTCACTGATTTATTTCCCTCTCCACTTCCTTCTCAGAGGTCTGTTCCACCTTGCTCTTCTTTTTGAAGGGTTAATGGCTAGCCACAGCATTTGGGCTCACCTAGTTCAAATACCTCTCTCTAAAAATAAATGTTCTTCTCTTAATGGACTTATTTAAAAATGCAAGCAGAAATCAATTCATGATTTAAAATAAATTATATTCTGTTTGCTGATGGTTTAAATCTCTTTTTATTTCTCTTTCCCTCTCTCCACACACACATACGCAAACACAGACAGAGAGAAACACACACACACACACACACACTCACACACTCATGTGACAATAGAAACTGAGTAAATTACACATTATGCTTGGCCATGACAACCAAGTACTTCGATTGTTAACAATATATTTGTCCCACATTGGTACTGGTGAGGTCCTTCATAACTAGTATCTGGGTCCCAGTTCTTTTGTACCTCCATCTTCAGTTATCCTATTTCCTATGTCAGTTACACTTTGTCTACTTTTTTTTTTTTTGCTTACAAGGAACCAACTTTATTTTTATAAATTTATTTTTATTTATTTCTTTTGGTTGTGTTGGGTCTTCGTTGCTGTGAGTGAGCTTTCTCTAGTTGTGGCAAGTGGGGGCTACTCTTTGTTGTGGTGCACGACCTTCTCATTACAGTGGCTTCTCTTGTTGCAGAGCACAGACTCTAGGCACATGGGCTTCAGTAGTTGTGGTACATGGACTCAGTAGTTATGGCTCACAGGTTCTAGAGCATAGGCTGAGTAGTTGTGGCACACATGCTTAGTTGCTCCGTGGCATGTGAGATTTTCCTGGGCCAGAGATCAAACCCGTGTCCCCTACATTGGCAGGAAGATTCTTAACAACTGTGCCACCAGGGAAGTCCCCACGTTGTCCACTTCTGAGACACATACAGTCTAACTCATTTGGAGCACCAGCTGAAATTTTAAAAATTCACTCCATGAAACAAAGAGCCTTTTCTTCTATTGCCTCATAGAATCCAGAAACTATACTTCTGGTAGCACAACCATTTCTGTTTATAATTTCTATTGCACAAGGCCAAGGAATTTCTTCACTGTGGTTCTCTATCTCTCACTTTCAAATCTTCCCTGGCAGTAGCAGCTAACTTTAAAGCCGTCTACTCTAAGTAAATGCTGCCTCACTTGCTATTTGCAAATAATATACGGATTAAACTATAATCAAGTTACTTTCTGCTCAGTGAATCAAATTCACTCCCATCAATATACTACACCAAATCTGACTTCTTCATTAAATCTTTCAAGATCCCATATAAACTTGACCAAACTTATGTATCAATCTTATTTTCACTCCAACACCCAATTCTCCTTTCATCACATAGATTGCACAGTGACTGACACAGCATGATGGTCCCTCCAGCACACCTTCTTAAATGGGGTTTGCTTCACTTCACCGCTACGGCTCTTCCCTCCTGCTTGCACCATTATTAATTCTAGGTATTATTCATGGCTAAACTCAAGTCCCAATTCATCAAGGAATCATTCCCCAATTATTATACCTTTTTTGTCTTCCCTTTTTCTGGTAACATTTACTCTGTACTACCGCTGAGTATTTGGTCACAAATATTATTGTTTATTTTTTAAACTACATTGTGAAATTCCTGCTGTCAGGTGCTTTATTAAATAAAAAATATCTATTGCCAGAAGGGAAGTAGACATGTTTCAATTGCACATTTACAGTGCCTGAATATTATATATTCAGAGAATTTGTTGGGTACCAGATGCTATCCTAAATTCGTTTAATTCTCACCACCACACTCTGCAGTCGTTGTTATTAAATCCATTAAATAAATGAGAACTGAGGTTCAGAGAGGTTAAATCTCCAAGGTCAGAAAGCTAATCAAAACCAGCTATGTTTTATTGCAAAGCCCATAATCCTTCCATTATACCTGGAAGATTCCAAATACTTGTGAAATGATTTTTTTAAATGAAAAGACTGAATTGGTTTAATATGATATCCAGTATTTGTTTATAAATATTTCAGCTAACCTTGAGTCTACACTCAGAAAAGAATTCTTCTTCTTCTGATATTTTTGTTGTTGTTGTTGTTGGCAGTGAATGTCTTTTCTGGCTTGTTCTAGGCCTGCCCAAATGTGCAATTTCAACCTGTGAAGTTCCACATAATTGAAGTCCAGGTTTGTATTATTCAGTAAAAAACCTAAAAATCAAATGATTGAGATAAGAAGCTATCAAGAAGTACAGGAAAAAATTTATCTCTATTGACAAGCAACAGAGTAATAAAACTAGAACATCTTGAAAATCTGCTAGTATTGTTTAGATGATCTGAATAAAGTATTGGTGTTTAAGTAATAAGGTCTTTTAAAGGGAACATTACAATATTTATCTCAGAAAATGTGAAAAAAGAGCAAATGGAAAAAAGGTTAAAAGAAGTTCTATAAAAGCTTCCAATTGTACTTCGTACAAATAAAATATGTTTTTATCCTTAGGGTGGAGGAAAAAGAAAATGAGAGAACCTCATAAGACAAAAAAGTATCATGTAAGTAAAAAACTGGGTCAGCAAGGTAGTGTTTATTTTACTGCATCAGTTGTAACTATTCCTGAGAAATATGTATGAAAGAAAAACCATGTAGAATAGAAATAGTTTGACCATGAAGTTATTAGATTGAAAACCTTCAGAGTTAATCAGATTATGTTACTATATCTGAATGACATTTTAACTCCAGAATGTTAAAGGAAAGTGCAATGCATAAGCAAAGAATTCAGAACTTTTTGGAGTCTGTGCTCAGCTGAGAAACCCCAGGAGTCTGTCATCTTCTAAGAAAGGTTGATGTCATTATGCAAGGCCATCAGAGCTTTTAAAGAGAATAAACTCTTTCCCTTAACTGCTTATCGCTTGTGTTATTAGTGAGTCAGCTTGAATTTTCTTTTCCTAGCCCCGGTAAAGGATCTTAAAATTGTTTGTTTGGTTTGGAAACATCCCAGATATGAAGGCCTGTGAGGTCTTCCAACACCTGGAACATTTGCCTCGAGCTTGTGGCACCAGGGCACATCACCAGATCCCCTACAGTGTTTTGTTTCCAGTGACTTTCACAGCAATCCAGACAGGAGAAGCTGTTTATATCAATCATCCTTTATTATCTACATCATTTTGTTGGCTACAGAAGACATTTCTTTTTTACAAAAAGAAGAGAGGGTCTCAAGTTAGAAAAGTAAAAGAAAAGCAACTCAGCTGCTATCAAGGGACTTTGAGGCAAGTAAGAACTTTCTATATGAGAATAAGGAAAGAAACCTGACAGAGATGACAAGAAGACATCTCTTTCTGTCAACAGTCTTACTTTAGTTCTGCTGAGATCCATTAACAGCTGTGAAGTGTGAAAATTAGGAGCTAAAGCACAGATGATATTTTAAGACTGAAAATGCAGTAAGCGTTCACATTTCCTTATCACCTACCCTTTTATTCCATCCAACATGTTATTTGTACTATTTTTTAATGACTTCTCAACAGATTCAAATATTGCCTCAGAACTCCAATGAGGGAACAACCTGCTTTGGAGCAATAGCATCGGGGGCCTGTTTCCCAAGAGACTCTTTCAAGGCGTCAGGAAGAAAGCAGATGTTTTCCATCAACAACCAATGCTGGAGAGCGACCATTACTCCCTTCTTAACCACATGCTCTAGGCCATAATCATGTACTCCCTTCTTCTGCTTTCATAGACACAGCAGCATGTCATAATTCAAACCCTGTCTTGTTGACACAGCTTGCTTCAGCTGTTCACATAGCAAATTGTTTGTTCACTGAAACCGAAGACACGGCAGCTCTTTGTGGTATGACTAAAAGGAGCTGCAGATTTCTGGATGATGTTTGCAGTCAAGTATACTGCTGTGTGGTGGTCCAGAAACATTACACAAATACGTTTACACTCTTTCACTCCCAGCTACACATGGGGCATTTCCATCACTGTTATTCCCATAACATACATGAGCTATAGCAGCGCCTGTGCATCATTTGGTGAGCCTCACACTACTACAAAAGCGACTTAATCACATTTCTCTCTACACCAAAAAGGTACCCTTTATCAATGAGGGAACAAATGTGAAGGGGCAAAGGCGATAGGGATTACTATATGGGAGATAAAATCAATCTCTTATTAGGGCATTGTCAATCACAATGTACCATTTGGCATCATCTTTGAGTAAACTGAACAATTCCTGTATCATATATGTTTACTTATCACTAGGGACAAACTATTGGTAATTTACCACTAATGTGTTATTTTATTTAGGGTAATTGCCCCATCAAATGTGGTTGGCATTAGTTAGCTCATGGCAGCAGGGTTTAGTGGACAGAGAACTGGTGTACAAATTCATACGCCTAGGCTTGTCCTAGCTGCACACAGATTATGTAACTGGAACAATTCACTTTAAGACTCAGTTTCCTTATCTACAAAGTGAGATCCAAGATATTTCAAAACTCATTTAGGTTTTTAAAGGCCATTTTCTCCAGATTAATGCTTAATAACCAAAGCTGCAAATCAGCACAACTGCAATCTAATCATCTTTCCAAATGATTACAAATAGTTTTCAAAGATAAAGTCCATATGCCTAATTTTCTCTGCTCTTCTAAAGGTTATATGTGCACAGAGAAAATTTTCCCAAGAGAAATGGGCAATTTTGCATAATCAGCTCACTCCTTTTTTTTTCATTCCACTCTGATTGTTCAACTCCAGGACTCTACACATTTTCTGGTTGGTATTTTTGGTCTTTAGTCTACCTGCCCTTGCCTCCTCCCCTCCCCCACCCAACTCCTTTACATCACAGCCAGAATCATCTTTAAAAAAACTATTTCATTATTTCATTCCCCTTTCCAGGGTGTGAAATACTTTTCTGTTACCTGTGAAATCAAGCCTAAATTATTTGGTGTAGCTTTCAAGACCTTCATATTTTATGATTAAATTTTATAAATGCCACAGAATTATCCACCAAAGCCAGGTCAGTTTCTTTACTGACTAAGCTATATCACCTTTATTTCTCAGTGATCCTTTTCTCCCACTCACGTCATTTACGTGCCTGGAATCTCTTTCTCTTACACTTGATTTAACTGAGTTCTGCTCATCCTTCAATGCCCAGTTTAAACTCTTTAAGGCTGACTCTTCCCAGGATCTCATAGGTCTCCCCAGTTTCTCTTCTCTTTGCATTAATGGTCAGAGTGGAATTTTTGGGAGACACATATTAGTGCTTCTCCTTCCCATCCAAGTTTGAAACCAAATGAGGAAAATGGAGCTTGAAATGTGATCTTTATGATAAGGAAAGGCTGAACTGGAAATTGTGACTTACTTAGAGCTAAGGCTGCAGCAAGTTTGGTATCCATTATTTCAGCCCAAATTTGAACAACTGCATCCTACAGTCTGGCAGATCGCTGCCTGGAGCCCATGCTTCCTGGAGCCCATGCTTCCTGTAGGCAGGCGGATTGGACAAAGCAAGTGCATATAAAAAAGAGTCATATAGAGAGAATATTTTTTGTTGAAATAGGTGGTTTTATGAAGAGCTGTAACTACTGAAGCTTGTTTTATTTCTGATGGAGTATAAATGAACACAGCTAGTAGTATAACAACGAACAAAACCTGCCATCTTTTGTTAGCTCTTTTTGTGAAGGAGAGAAGTCAGAATGTTTATTATTTTGCCTTAGTGGGATACTGTTAGTCATACATATTAATGACATTATTGAGGGAGAGGGTCATTTTTGTAACCATAATATGGGAGACTCTCTTGGTGTCACAAATTTGGAATGATCTTAGGTGAACAGAAATGTTTAAAGTATTACACCAAAATTTAAAAAAATGGTAAAATGGGTTATACCACTCGGAGAATAATCACAGTTAATTCATCTTAAAATAATAAGCTATATGTCTTTTAAGGACTAACTGGTCTTCGTTACCTTTATAACATTACAAATTTTTTTTCTAAAGTTTCTATTATAAAATTAAAAAATGTTATTCCCTTAAATTAAAATTAAGGGACTAAAATTAAGATTTTTAAGCTATTAAAAAGTCATGTACATGATATGATTTATGTAATATATATTATACATATTAAAATGTATGTACTATGATATATACTTTATATTAATTTTATTATGTTTATTATATACTACAATAAAATATAACATATATTATGTATCATATATAATTTTTCCTTGGTGATATTCTTTTATCTTTGGGAAGAGACAGAATTGTGTTTTGCCTTCAATGTTATTTTTATCTATTTATTCAGGGACATGATAACCAACTAAAGCCTGAGCTGCCTGTTGGTAAGACATATAAGAAGTGGCTGGATATTGCATTTCAGCAGGCAGTTCTCCAGAGGAAACTCAGGTGTCTTATGCCCTTAGGCCTTTCTCATACATAATAAAGGGGTCTCTAGTGTGTTGATCTTCTGGCAAGAGTAACTTAGTTTTAGGCTGTCCTGTTAAAGAAGACAATACGAAATTCATGATTTATTAGTAGTTGGGCATAAATTGAGTGACATATTATACAGGTAGGTGGGGTAATGGGTAGATTTTTTTTCTTTGTGTGCCACAGGGGTTAGAATGCTGGCTGTGGTAGTTTGATAACTCCCTCCCCTTCTCTACACCCCCACCCAATTATGTTCATATCCTAATCCCAGGTACCAGTTAATATGTTACCTTACATGGCAAAAGGGAATTTGCAGATACTATTAAATTAAGGACATTGAGATAGGAGATTATCCTGGATTAACTGGGTGGACCCAGTATAATCACAAGGGCCCTTATCGGAGGGAGGCAGAATGGTCAGAATTGGAAAGAGATGGACAGAGTCAGAGAGTGATTTGAAGATGCTATGCTGACTCTGAAGATGAAGGAAGAGACCACCAGCCAAATAATGCAGGTGGACTCTAGAAGCTAGAAAATGCAAGGGCATACGTTCTCTCATAGAGCCTCTGGAGGAAGCACAGCCCTGCTGAGATATCGACCTCGGCCCAAAAGAACCCATTTCAGACTTTTGATCTCCAACAGTATAAGATAATAAATGTGGATTGTTTTAAGTCACTAAGTTTGTGGTAATTTGTTACAGCAGCAATAAGAAAATAACACACTGACACCTGTTTAGAAATGGGGGAAGACTCAAGTATAAGCTAACTTTACATTTATTAGAACATTTTGTTATGTTAAGGAAATTTATCAATCTTCACAAAAGTCTTAATGCCTTGTTGAAACAAAAGTTATAGCATCATAAAACTTTCCTAGAACTTCTGTTTTTACCTTTTAGAAGGTCCAAAATTTTTTTCAAAGCCAGCTTGAATATACAATATCTCTGGTTTGGATGATCCCTAAAGTAGAATACTTGCTAGTACTGATCAATAGAACTTGGAATCACTTGTGATCTCGTTGGCACTCAATTAAATTTAATGCTCACTGATACTTGGTCAAGTATGTTCCTAAGCACTGTAGACTTTTAAAAATTTTACTTTTTAATTTACCTGAAACAAAATATATTCTTTTTGGTTCTGTAAGTCTTGAGAAATGCATATATCTGTGTGTTTGCCACCAGCATCAAGATATAGAATGTTTCCAACAGTTCCAAAATTCCCTTATGCTATCCCTTTGTAGTCAAGCGTTCTCCCCAACCCCAACCTTTGGCAACCAGCTCTCTGTCTTTCATTCCTACAGTTTTATTTTCCATAATGCCATATAAGGGGAATTACACAATAATTTGTATAATTGTCTTTTGGATGTGAGTTCTTTTACTTAGTAAAATGCAGCTGAGGTTTAAACACGTAGTAAAGTATATCAATAGTTCATTCATTTTTATTGAGTAGTTTTCCATTGCATGGATATACCACAGTTTGTTTATCCATTCACAGTTAAGAGAGGTTAGGGGAGGTTCTAAATTTTATTACAAATAAAGCTGCTGTAAATATTTATGTGCAGGTTTTTGATGATCATAAGTTTTAATTTCTTTCTAGGAGTAGGAATGATAGGTCATACATTTAATTTTATAATAAATGGCCAAGCTGTCTTAGAAAAAGTGGCTGTATCACTTCTGCTTTACTGCCAGCTATGTGTGGCAGTTCCATTTGCTCTATGACTTGCTAGCATTTGTTATTGTCATTTTCTTTTTTCTTTTTTTCTTTCTAAACAAAGTCATTAAAACAGTTATGACAATGTTGACTTAATTTCAATTTCTCTAAATACTATGTTGATCATCTTTTCACAGTATTTACAACCTATTTATCTTCCATCTTTTTCCCATTTAAAAATTGAGTTGTTTGTTTCCCTACTTTTGTTTGCATATTCTGGATATAGTTCATTTCAGATAAATCATCTGCAAAAATTTCTCAGTCTATGGTTGTATTCTTATTTTTTTAATAGTGTCTTTCACAGAACACATTTTTTTAATTTTGATAAAGCCCACTTTTTATCCATGATTTCTTTTATGACTTATGCCTTTTGGGAGTCATATTTAAGAACTCTTTGCCTAAACAAATGCTACAATGATATTTCTATAGGTGTTCAGTAAGTTTTCCAGTTTTAGGCTTTATATTTAAGTCTATGATGCATCTTGAATTAATTTTTGCATGAGGTGTGAGATATGGGTTAATTTTTTGTTTTTGTTTTTTTTTGCACATAAATGTCCACCTGTTCCAGCATCATTTGATAAAAAGACTATCCTTTCTCCATTCAGTTACCTTTGCAACTTTATCAAAAACCTGTTTACTATATTTGTAATATTTGTGTGAATCTATTCTTGACTCTCTATTCTACTCAATTGATATATTTCTTTTTGGTCAATATCACACTTTCTTTTTATTTTTGATTTAAAGCAAAGCTTGAAGTAATATGAATATTCCAACTTTGTTTTTTCTTTATAAAATTGTTTCAGCTATCCTAATTTCTTTGCCTTCCTATGTGAATTTTAGAATAAACTTATTAATTTCATAAATGTCATGCTGGGATTTTTATTGAGATGAAAAATCTTAATTTAAGAATAATTAACATCTTAACATCTTAACACTAACATCTTCTAATCCATAATCATTGTTTAACTTGCTATTAATTTTGGATTTCTTTGATTTTTTTATAATGTTCAATATAATGACTGCAAATATCTTGTAATATTTATATTTAAGTATTTCTTTTTCTTTGGTGCTGTGGTAAATTGTATTTTTTCTTTTACATTTTGAATATCAATTGTTCACTGCTACTATAGAGAAATACAATTGATTTTTTAAAATATATTGATCTTGTATACTGGAACTTTGAATGGGGTTAAATTCACTTAACTTTGGAACTTTTTTGTAGAATTTTCATAAATATATATGTACAGTTATATCGTCTGTGAATAGAGAATGTTTTTTCTTTTCCGATCTGGATGACTTATTTTCTTTTTGTTGTTTTATTGCATTGTCTGCGACTTTCAGCATGATATTGACTAGGAATTGTGAGTGCAGACGTCATTGCCTTGTTCCCCAAGTTGAGAAGAAATAAGTCATAAGTATGACATCGGCTACAGGTCTTTTGTAGAAGCCCTTTATCAGATTAAGGAGGTTCTTTCTATTTCTGTTTGGCTGAGAGTTTTATCATTAATGGAATGTGAAATTTTGTCAATGCTTTTTCTGCATTTTTTGAAGTAATCATGGTTTTTCTTATTTAGTCCACTAACATGATGATGTACACGGATCGATGCTGAAATATTATACCAGTCTTGCATTCGTGAAATAAATAATGCTTGTTTGTGATGTGTGATGCTTTACTTATATGTTTGTGGAATTGGTTTCATTATAATATTGAAGATTTTGATATCTATACTTATGAAAGCTATTGTCTGAATTTTCGTTTCTTCTAATATCTTTAGTATTGATATAAAAGTAACTATGGCTTCATAAAATAGAGAAGTTATCCCTCTTCTATTTTCTAAAAAGATTGCATATTATTTTTTTTCCTTAATTTGCTTTAGGTGTAATTTGCTTTTGTGTTATTTTTCCTAGCTTTTTTGGGGAGAATGTTTAGCTTATTGATTTAAGATTCTTGTCTGTTCTATTATAAATATTCAATACTATAAATTTCTCTTTACACACTGCTTTAAATGGATTCCATTCATTTTGATATGTTGTATTTTTATTTTCACTTAGTCCATAATACTTTTAAATTTTATTTAAATTTATTTAAATTTTGAGACATCCTCTTTGAACAATAGAAGCGTGATTTTTTTAAAAATTCCAAATATTTTGAAATTTTCCAGACAGCTTTCTGTTATTGATCACTAGTTCAATATTCTGTGATCAGTTTAGTTCTAGTGTGGCCTAAAAACATACTTTGCATATATTTATATTTTTAATATTTATAGAGTATGCTTTATGGCACATATTTATATGGATTTTTGTAAATATTCCAAGTACATTAAAAAATGTGTATTTTACCACTGTTGGGTAAAATATTCTATAAATGTTAAGGTGATGAATATTGCTGTTTGAGTCTCCTATATGCTTGTGGATTTTATGTCTGCTTATTCTATCAATTATTGAAAGAGGAGTACTGAAGTCTTCAACTATATTTGTAGACTTGATAAGTTTCTCTTTTGGTTCTATCAGTTTGTTTTATGTACTTTGAAATTATGTTATTAGGTGAATACACATTTAGGATTGCTATATTTTTTAGAAGATTGGCCACTATCATTATACGATGTCACTCTTTGTCTCTCTTCAATTTTTTTTATTTCTAAGGTCACTTTGCCTGATGTTAATATAGTCACTCTGTCTTGATTTTGAGTTGTGTTTGTGTGGTGTATCTTTTCCAATACTTTTACTTTTGAGCTATCTATATGTTTATATTTAAAGTCTATTTCCTGTAGATAGCACGTATGTGTGTCTTTTTTATCCAGTCTGACAACCTTTCTCCTTCAGTTGATGTGTTTCAGTCACTTACACTTGATGTAATTATAGCTATAGTTAGAATAAAATCTACTATTTAATAGCTATTTTTGATTTTTTGATCTGTTCTTTGCTTCACTTTTCCTCTTTTCTGCACTCCTTGGGGGTAATTGAACAGTTTTTATAATTCCATCTTATCTCCATCACTGGCCTATTAGGCCTATTATTTATATCTGTTTTTTTAAAAATGGAGTTTCCCTAGTGTATACAGTACACATAAAATACACTTTCAAATAATTTTACAATATATTTCTAATTCCTCTCATTTTTGTGCTACTGCTTTAATACATTTTAATTTTGTGTGTAATATAAGCAGAACGTATTGCTAAGTATTCTCGCTTTCAGACAGTTATCTTTCAGAGCCAGTAAAGTAAGAAAAATAAATTGTATTTTGCCTTCATTTATTTTAATTCCCATTTATTTCTTGAGTAGATTCAAATTACTGTCTGGTATCATATTCCTTCTGCTTGAAAAGCTACCTTTAACATTTTCTTATAGTGCAGAAATACTGGCAATGACTTCTCTCAGTTTTGATTTGCCTCAGAAAGTCTTTATGTCTCCTTCATTTGTGAGAAATATTTTCACTGAGTATAGATCTTTTTGCTTCTCAGTTTTTTCTTTCAGCAGTTAAAAGATGTCACTTGGTGTTCTGCTTTACACAGTATCTGACAAGAAGTCGTCTTTGAACCTCACCTTTGTTCCTTTTTTATGTAATATGTCATCATTTCCCCCCAGCTGCCTTCAAGATTCTCTGCTTGTCTTTGAGTTTCTGCAGTTTGAATGTGGGATGCCTAGATGTGTGAGTTTATTCATTTATTTACCCTGCTGTTGTTCTATGATCTTCTTAAATATATGATTTGATATTATTAACTTTGGAGAAGTCTTAGCCATTGTTTCTTTATATATTTCTCTATTCTGTTCTTTCTCTTTGGTCTCTGGAGGTCCAAATACATGTAGGTTAGATCACATGATATTGCCTCACAACTCTTGGCTGTTTTACTCTGTGGGGATTTTCTTCTCCCTTTCAGTTTGGTAACTTCTATAAACCCATTTCACTGATCTATTCCTTAGCTGTTTTGAGTGTACTAATGAGCCTGTTGAAGGCATTCTTTATCTTTTACTGTATTTTTCATTTCTAGTATTTTCACTTTTTTCTCATGGTTTCATCACTCTACTGAAAATACCCACCTGACTTTCCATGTTTTCCATCTTTCCCACTGGAACATTTAACTATAATACTAGTTATAGTTGCTTTCAAGTTATTGTCTAATATTTCCAACCACTGTGTCATTTCTGAATTTGGTCCATAGATTCCTGTTTTCTTTAAAAATGGAACATTTCCTTTTTTTGTGATTTCAGGTTGATTAGTCACTCTGCAAACTCAGCTTTCTGATGGGCTTAGAAAAAATTGTGAATTTGAAGTTTGTCAGTTTTGTTGTTATTTTAATGGTGGAAGTTTTATTCTTTTCTGCTTTCTATATCCCAAGTGGAAACCAAAACCAGTACTGTATACTTTTAATAAATAAGTAAAATCATTGCTGTTTTGAGGGAGTCTGTAGATCTAGGTTGATGTTTGTAGTGGGAGTGAGGTAGGGGGATCAGAAAGGAACTGATATCCAAACAGCTATAAAATGATTCATTAATTTTATTTAAGGCATATTTATCATGTATCTACACCACCATATCTAATAAAAGTTTAGGCAAAATAATCAATGTGAAATCAGAGGCTTTGTATAATTATTAGTAGTTTCACATTTTATAATAGCTTATAATATAGGTGTTATTATTTGTGTCAGTATTGAAAGTACAACGGAATAAATAATTTCCCCAGTGTCACATATATGGTACTTATTGAGGCCAGGATTCAGACCACTGTCTGACATGCTAAAGCTTGAGTACCCATCAAATTTTACATTCAATTGGAGGCTGGCAGCAAAATGAGAAAAAAAGTCTTATTAAGGATACATTATTTGTGGTAGATTGAGACATATTAAGACTACATAAGGTCTACTGAAATAATTCAGATTAAAGATTAATTAGGGATATGGCTATGGAGTTAAAAGATACAAATGAGTTGTATGGAGATCAATTCTAGAAAACTTGAATGTGGAATTAGAACTCAGTTGATGACTAGAAATGGTGATGTCAAAAGGTAGATGTTTTGAACAAGAGGAGGATTAATAAAGAGGCAGATAAGGGAGATGATGAGGTAGGTTTAAATATAATATCTTAAATTGCCGAAAGCATATATATGGCTTCATGTCTAGTAGGAAGTTAGGAAGTACAAATTTGGGAGAGGATTGAAATAGAGAAATAGGCTTGGTATATACCTATAAAGGAAAATCATTAAACTTATGGAAGCAAATGATATTCTAGAATTATTAGGGTGTTTACAGGAAAGAAAATGATGTCAAAAACAAGCCTTAATGGATACCTATATTTAGAGAATGGGAAGACAAATGGAGTCCAAAGAAGATAGTCAAAGACTGAATATGTAAGCAATCAGACAGAAAGGACAAACATTTGTCATAAAAGCCAAGGGAAGCAAGAGAGCGTAAAAAAAAAAAAAAAGCAAGTTTAACCATGTCAAATGTTCATCTTGAACTGAGTGGTGGAAAGTAATGTATGAAAAGGCTACTGAACTTCTAGATGAACACGTTAGTGAGCAATCATTCAAGTAGTCTTGTGGGGCAGAAGCCATAAAGCAGGAAAATGTATTCTCATATCAATTTTTATTAAATATGCATGTTCAATTTATAAGAATTTACCCAAGCATCCTTTAATTCAGTAACACATGCATTGCTTTGGAAAGGTTTATATTATGTGCAAATGGAAAGTAATTTGAAAATTGATACGCAATGTTAAAACACATTTATTATATAGACCCACAGACATAGAAAAAAAACTTACGGTTACCAAAGGGGAAAGGGGGGAGGGATAAATTAGGAGTTCAGAATCAACATATATACAACACTATATATAAAATAGATAACCAACAAACACCTACTATACGGCACAGAGAACTATACACAATATTTTGTAATAACCTATAAGGGAAAAGAATCTAAACAAGAATATATATGTGTGTGTGTATGTATGTGTGTATATATATATGTGTGTGTGTGTGTATAACTGAATCACTTTGCTGTATACCTAAAACTAACACAATATTGTAAACCAAATATACTTCAATAAAAAATATAAAATAAAAAGAACTAGATCTTAAACAATAAGAAACAAAAAATAGGTGCATTTTGTTTTTGCCTTTTGCCCCCCAAATTTTAGTTAAATTTATGCAAAAATTAATTTCACAATTTTTTTCAGATCTTTTTTTTCCCTATTAATATTTCCCTGGAATTAATCAACATATGGGCATAATTATACTATCCATTTTTAAATTTTTTCTGAGCATGAGATAAACACCTGTTTTAAAATTCTTAATTTAGTTTGACTAACGGCATTTTATTTGCACAGGCTCATTTCACTTTCTTTGGTTGGCCACGCACTTCTCTGATTTCAGTTGGAATATTGGCCACTCAGGATCACATTACATTTCAGTGTCATTTGTATCAATTCTTTTTTGTTACAGTATTGTTTATACTAAATTCACTTGAAGCAGTGAAATCTTCAGCAACGCTGCACCAGAAAGAGTTAATTTTCAAGGCTGAACTGTTCCCATAGTTCCCACTGTAATTGCTGCTGATTATTTTTATGTTGTAATGAAGCAATAATGATCAAAGCACAGGGTATTTCTTAGGGATTCATGACTGGATGGCTTTGCTTCGGGCCATTAACCCCAGTCATTATTTCCCCTGGAAATGCATTGTGCTGGGGTCATTATTGTTAATAACAGAGCTGTATGAAAACATTTGCACACACTCTGGAGTAAAACTGTTGATTATTTTCTGTCTGTAAAGTTTTGCGATTGAGAAAACGAAGGCTTACGAAGTTTGACCAAGAGAGAAAAATAAATTATTGTTCGGTGGAGAGGAATAATGATATGTATTTTACATATATGTAATATGATATTGTGTGTGTGTGTATTTATCTAAACACTTAACGTGAACACGTGAGCAAGCACTGTATCTTATTCTTTGTCCTTGGACTGTATAAACACAATTTGTGAATATATTTAAAAATTTTTTTTATAATTTGTGAACATGTTACATATCAGTTGAACAGTTTAACGACTGCCATTCCTAATTATAGTTACATTCTTCATTATGAAAAATAAATACTGAGCAACTTTTTTTCTCCTACTATGTATCTGTTCCTCCTTTACACCACTTGGAGAATGAAAGTGAATAAAATTTCTTTGAAAATTAATTCTCTATTCAGTAACAAACCAAAAATACACTTTTGTTTTCCCCACTGTAATTTCCTTAAAATAATGACAATGGTGGGACTGTAATTATCACCCTTGAAATGTTTTATTTTATTGTTTTAAATATTCTGTATGCACAGCACTGAAGTTCTCACCAAAAGAATAGCCACAATGTGAGATTTAAGACTGGGGAAAATTAAATAGCAAAACAACCTAAACTCTGTCTTAAAGTTCAAAGACCATTCCAAGCAAAGAACTATAACTGAATCTTCTCTTTAAGCTCCAAGTTAAGGTTCCTTAAGGGCAAGTGGTTGCCCTCAGAAACAAGTTAGAGAAAAAGGAGACACCAAATAGTCAAACTGGAATTGAGAAAAAAATCAGGAAATTCTGTCCTCCCTCTACTCCCTTGTAAATGAAGTTGTTTCTGTGATAGACTTCAGTCAGTCACTGTTGAAGTTTAATTTGCAGAGAAAGATAATTTCTAATATTTATTACAGTTTTTAATTTGTAATTTTAAGACTATTACAGGTAATTGCTATTTAGTTTTTATCTTTTATATCCTCCTATATTTAAAACTTAAATAGTGAGGAAAATAAGCAAACAGAATGGGAGGGATATAGCTGTGGAGGACTTTATATATTTTCCCTGTAAAGTTCACTCTATTCAATATAACTGAAAACATTAGGTACTATACAAATGTAAATTTTTAAAAATTAACAAGCAAAAAACAACTTAGATAAAATGTTTTTTTAGCCCTAACTATAGCAGAAAACTAGTGATTCAATCTGTATTTCTCAAATAGGTGCAAATCAATGAAATGTGAATTAGTGGAAAGATCTATCCTCATTTTACAGATGAAAAAGCATGGTTCAAGTAACTAATTTAATTGAGGTAAATCACCTGCAGAACAGCAGAACTAGGACTTAAATTACTCACAAGGCATATTTTTCTCTCTTGTTCCACTTAGTTTTATCACAGAGAAACATTCTCTAGTGTGTCGTTTTTAAACACTTTCTATAGATACACAGATGTCAATAGCAAGACGACTCTTTTCAGTAAGTAGTTGGTGTGATGGTTAACCTTATGTGTCAACTTGGCTGGATCATGGTGCCCAAGTATTTAGTAAAACATAATCCTGGATATTTCTTTGATGGTGTTTTTTGATGGAGTTAACATTTACATCAGTGGATGTTGAATAAAGCAGGTTATTCACCATAATATGGGTGAGCCTCATTCAATCAGGTGAAGGCATCACAAGCCTCTACAATCTCATGAGCCAGTTCCTTAAAATAAATCTTTCTCTCTCCAGCTCTGTGTATATATGTACATATATAGACATCCTGTTGGTTATGTTTCCCTGGACAATCTTGACTAACACAGATGGGGAAAAAAAAAGAAATAGGAAATATTATGATGAACCAAATGTATATGGAAAGAAATATAGATATGAAGGACATAGTATGAATTTAAAAATATCTTTGAGTGGAGTTTCAAAGGGATCCCTACTCTTTCCCTACCCCCAGAAACAAATAAACAAAATACCACCTCAAAAACTCCTGGGTAGAGTGAGGGTTAATATGATGATCTACTGATATTTTATTTATGCTTTCTTGCACAATGAAATGCTGAAACCATTTACATTTGACATACCTAAACTCTGACTTCCCTTAAAAAATCTAGGTTCATATGTAGTTTAAGATTAAAATATACTTAGGAAATGCTCTTTTCAGAATAATTTCTTTAAAAATTTTTTTGGTGTATAGTTGATTTACAATGTTGTGTTAGTTTTAGGTGTACAGCAAAGTAAATCAGTGATACATATATCCACACTTTTTAGATTCTTTTCCCATACAGGCCATTACAGAGTATTGAGTGGAATTCCCTGTGCTATACAGTAGGTGCTTATTAGTTATCTATTGCTATTTTATACATAGTAGTGTGTATATGTCAATCCAAACCTCCTAGTTTATCCCTCCTCCACCTTACCCCCTGGTAACAATGTTTGTTTTCTACATCTGTAACTCTGTTTCTGTTTTGTAGATAAGTCAGACAAAGACAAATATCCTATGATATCGCTTATATGTGGAATTCAAAAAAAAAAGTTACAAGTGAACTTATCTGCAAAACGAATAGGGTTACACATGCAGAATAATTTTTGAGCAGGATATATATGAATGAACTTATGTGTATGTGCATATATGGAAATGACAATTAGCTAAATAGGTAAATGTGGAGGTTGGGGAAAATGTATCTTTTGCGATACATATTTCAGAGAGACTTGTATTTTCTATAAAATTAATTTGCTGTAGACAGGAAAAAACCTGAAAGCCTTTTAATAACACATCATCTCTCCCAGAGGCTTCATATTATTTTAATTACATGTAATTATATACACAGGCATATATATATATATATATATTCATGTTTATATGCAGGGTGGCCTATTTGCAAAGAGCTTCATTTTATACCTTATTGTTTTCACAGACCACACACACATGCTTCAGAAATACTCATGCCTATGTCGCTGCTTAAGGTTCTTTCTTCTGTAACAATCTAAATGGTGGGGGGTGATTTCCTCAAAAGCAGAGCATCATGAGGAAGGGGGTTTGTTTGGAAAGGCAGCATGTAGAAGAGAGTCAGGATTCCCTAACCCTGGACTCTGCAGAGATTCAAGATGATTCCTTCTTCTGGAGAGAAATAATACTTGTTATTCCTCTGTATTCAATCTGTTATATTGCTAAATTGTATCTATAAAATAGGGTTCCAGTGGTGGCAAGGAGGGAGATAAATGGAAAAGAAGGCAAGAACTCAGGAGGAATGAGTGTGGATTCTTTTTGCCATGGATGTTTACTGCTAATTTTGCCTGCATAGAATGTTTCATATATATAAGGGGAGATATCTTCACACCCACATCTGTGGGGGCAGAGAGAGGGAAACGGTTCCCATTTTTAGACAGTTACTTTAGATGCTGCCACCTGGCCTGCCTTCTCTGAAATCTCTGCTGCACTACAGCACGTTCAGGATGAAAGGTAGGAAAGCCCCTTTTCCTTAGGAATAAACACAAATGAACACTAGAAGTCTGCAGATAGATTCCTTTTCCACAGTTATTTCACAGAATAGAAAAGTGCTCATCTTCATTACTTTATTTTGTGTAGTGCCTTTCACAAGAAGAGCTCAATTTGATAATTTGATGATGAGTTATGATGATGACCAATTAAAAGTGAAGTAGTATTCATGATAATTGAGGGATTACAATGAAAAGTTTTCATTTTAGAATGGTGCCAAAAGCGAAATTTTACATAAATAGTATTATCCATCATTAGCTTAACATGCAGGCATTCTTTCCTGTGAGAACAATTTTTAAGAAATGTTTGTTGATTGCTATTCCATTTACAAATGTAATAAAACCATCCATGATTCTACCACCCCAAAATAAAGTGTTTTTTAATTCTTTCCAAATTTACATATTTATACATAATAAAAATGGTACTATGAAAACACACAACTCTTTTAGATATTACTTAGTGGAACAAATGCTATTCAGTACAGAATATGAAAACCCTTCTACTAACATATTTAATAAAGATGCTACAGAGATGGAGATTCTGTTATCCTATTAACGGCTAAGTTGTCATTATAAAATATAGACTTGCAGATATACTACTTACTCCTTTAGAGAAATATCTGCCTTTCTTTATCCAACTTTCCCTAGTACTACATTCCTGCAAAATTCTTGCTGAAACTCTAAGAATATCTCATATTTGTAAGTTTTATAATGTTTGCAGTACTCATTTTTCTATGTTTCTGTGTTTCATAAAGATAATAATAGATAATTATCTCCTATTTTACAGGTGTATGAATTAAAACCTCATACAGATTTGCTGAAATTTTCATAAGTAAAATGGTAGTAGTTGAGCCAGAAATAAAACTTAAATTTCTGGCTCACAAATAACTCATATGTTATATCATAGATTCTTAAACATATTCATATTAATAATCATCACCAATGGCTTAAAAATTGGAGGGGGTTTTAAAAACCATTATTTTGGGCCACTGTTATGTCCTGCTTCATCTCTGTTTCATTGGCCACTATGGGACTTTCTTTCATTCCAGGACTCTTGATCCATGCCCATGGATCATCATGGATCCATGCCCATGGATCATGTATGTGTCATCATTTTAAAGCCCCAAATAAGTATTACAATATGAGTAACTTCTCTCTTCCAAGTTAAATATAGTCATTAATTTTCTTATACATCCATTTACTTAGTGCAGCAAAGGTTCCAGCAGTAGGTCCTAAGCTGAATAGCTACTGGAAACCCAAACAAGTCAGAGAATGAATGGGCTGAGCTTATAGGAAGTAGGTGGACAGCAAAGGCCAGAAGCGGAGAAGAAAGAGTATATGTTGGGAAGGGCAATTGAATTGCCACATTAATTCAAAACCATAGGCTTCTTAACTTCTTGGGATAATGGCTAGACATGAATTCCCAACCCAATGAATCAAATCCTGCTCACTGAGATACTTGGTTTTTCTCAGATTTTCTTCTGGCCCATATCTTTTAAAACAATGCAAGAACCTTGGTGGGGGACACCATAATAAAACTGTGTCAAGTTAAGAGAGAAAATTATTTCTCATCATCAACTTCAGCACCAGGATTTCAGGAAGTAAAGGCAAGTAGGGATAGATAAGGCACAAAAGTCAATAAAATGACCTGCCCGCAGTTCTTGACAAAGAAATTTTGAGTAGTGGATCTACCCTCTAGGTGGTAGTTATAGGACTAAGAGTGAACCCATCCTGTGAGTAAATGAGGAAAAACACTGTAGTCTCATCAGAGAGGGAACTTCTACAAAATTATTGAAGTATAGTTGACTTACAGTATTATATTACTTTCAGGTGTACAACATAGTGGTTCAATATTTTTATAGATTACACACCACACAAAGTGATTATAAAATATTGACTATATTCCCTGTGCTGTATGTTACATACAATGACTTATTTTACAGTTGGTAGTTTGTAGCTCTTAATCCCCTTCCTCTATTTTGCCCTTACTCCTGCTCCTCTCCCTGTGGTAATCACTAGTTGTTCTCCATATCTCTGAGTCTATTTCTGTTTTATTTGTTCATTTGTATTGCTTTTTAGATTCCACATATAGGTGAAAATGTACAGTATTTGACTTTCTCTGACTTATTTCACTAAGCATAGTACCCTCCAAGTCCATTCCTGTTGTTGTAAATAGCAAGATTTCACTCTTTTTATGGCTCTGTAATATTCCATTGTGTATATGTACCACATCTTCTTTATCCATTCATCTGCTCATTGGCACTTAGGTTGATTCCATATCTTGACTTTTGTAAATAATGCTGCTGAGAAAAGTGCTAGCACTAACTGATGAATTTAGTAAAGTAGCAGGATACAAAATCAATGTGCAGAAATCTCTTGCATTCCTATACACTAACAATGAAAAATCAGAAAGAGAAATTAAGGAAACTCTCCCATTTACCATTGCAACAAAAAGGATAAAATACCTAGGAATAAACCTGCCTAAGGAGGCAAAAGACCTATATGCAGAAAACTATAAGACACTGATGAAAGAAATCAAAGATGATATAAACAGATGGAGAGACATACCATGTTCTTGGATTGGAAGAATCAACGTTGTGAAAATGACTATACTACCCAAAGCAATCTACAGATTTAACGCAATCCTGATCAAATTAGCAACGGCATTTTTCACAGGAACTAGAACAAGAAATCTTACGATTTGTATGGAAATGCAAAAGACCCCAAATACTGAAAGCAATCTTGAGAAGGAAAGACAGAGTTGGTGGAATTAGGCTTCCTGACTTCAAAATATACTACAAGGCCACAGTGATCAAGACAGTATGGTACCGGCACAAAAATAGAAAGGAAGATCAGTGGAATAGAATAGAGAACCCAGAGGTAAACCCACGCACATATGGGCACCTTATCTTTGACAAAGGAGGCAAGAATATACAATGGAAAAAAGAAAGCCTCTTCAATAAGTGGTGCTGGGAAAATTGGACAGCAACATGTAAAAGAATGAAATTAGAACACTTCCTAACACCATACACAAAAATAAACTCAAAATGGATTAAAGACCTAAGTGTAAGGCCAGACACTATAAATCTCCTACAGGAAAACATAGGCAGAACACTCTATGACATATATCAAAGCAAGATCATTTTTGACCCACCTCCTCTAATAATGTAAATAGAATCAAGAATAAACAAATGGGACCTGATGAAACTTAAAAGCTTTTGCACAGCAAAAGAAACCATGAACAAGACAAGAAGACAACCCTCAGAATGGGAGAAAACACTTGCCAACAAAGCAACGGACAAAGGATTAATCTCCAAAATATACAAACAGCTCATGCAGCTTAATACCAAAAAAGCAAATAACCCAATCCACAAATGGGTGAAAGACCTAAATAGACATTTCTCCAAAGTAGGCATACAGGTGGCCAACAAACACATGAAAAGATGCTCAACATCACTAATCATTAGAGAAATGCTAGTCAAAGCCACAATGAGCTAACACCTCACACCAGTCAGAATGGCCATCATCAAAAAATCTAGAAACAATAAATGCTGGAGAGGGTGTGGAGAAAAGGCAACTCTCCTGCACTGTTGGTGGGAAGGTAAGTTGGTACAGCCACTATGGAAAAGAGTTTGGTGGTTCCTTAAAAAACTAAAAATAGAACTACCATATGATCCAGTAATCCCACTACTGGGCATATACCCAGAGAAAACCATAATCCAAAAAGAAACATGTACCATAATATTCATTACAGCACTATTTACAATAGCCAGGACATGAAAGCAACCTAAATGCTCATCAACAGATGAATGGATAAAGAAGATATGGCACATATATACAATGGAATATTACTCAGCCATAAAAAGGAATGAAATGGAGTTATATGTAATGAGGTGGATAGACCTAGAGTCTGTCATACAGAGTGAAGTAAGCCAGAATAGAAAAACAAATACTGTATGCTAACTCATATATACGGAATCTAAAAAAAAAAAAAAAAAAAATGGTACTGATGAACCCAATGACAAGGCGAGAATAAGGATGCAGGTGCAGAGAATGGACTGGAGGACATGGGATTGGGTGGGGTGGGGGGGCAAAGGGGAAGCTGGGACAAAGTGAGAGAGTAGCATAGAAAAATTTACACTACCACCTGTAAAATAGATAGTTAGTGGGAAGCTGCTGTATAACAAAGGGAGATCAACTTGATGAAGGGTGATGCCTTAGAGGGCCAGGACAGGGAGGGTGGGAGGGAGTCACGGGAGGGAGGGGATATGGGGATATATGTATAAATACAGCTGATTCACTTTGGTGTACCTCGAAAGCTGGCACAAGTACGTAAAGCAATTATATTCCAACAAAGAGCTTAAAAAAAAAAAGGAAAAGGAAAAGAAAAAGAAAATAATGCTGCTGTGAACACTGGGATGCATGTATCATTCTGAAGTAGTGTTTTTGTTTTCTTCATGTAAATACCCAGGAGGGGAATTGTTAGATCATTTGGTAGTTCTATTTTTAATTTTTTGAGGAACCATCATACAGTTTTCCAGAGTGGCTGTACCAATTTACATTCCTACCAATTGTGTGCAAGTTTCCTCTTATCTCCACATCCTTGCCAACCCTTGTTATTTCTTGTCTTTTTGATGATAGCCATTTTGACATGTCTGAGGTGATATTTCATTGTGACTTTGATTTGCATTTCTCTGATGATTAGTGATGTTGAGCATCTTTTCATGTACCTGTTGGCCACCTGTATGTCTTCTTTGGAAAGATGCCTATTGAAGTCCTGAGAGGGAGAATTTTATGTTTTAGAGCAAAGATAAGTTATGAGAATAAGTGATTTTACTTATTGTCTTTATTCTGGTGTGGTCTGAGAATTTTCTGTTACATAGGAGTTAGGTGTTTAACTCTGTGCAAGGCACTACGCCAATCTTCTGGGGAATATAAATAGGAATAAGGCAAATTCCTTGAATTTCAATATAGGTGCTTAGACTCTATTAAATGCAAAAAAAAAAAAAAAAAAAGGAATAAATAGAGAACCAAAACAGGAAAATATGTTTTGAGAATTGAGGGGACAACAAACATGGAAATGGTAATATTTAAGCTGGCCACTGAAGGCAGGGGAATCCGCTTTATTAGCTACACATCTGGGTTGAGGCACACTGACCTCCAGCATTAATTATTTTTACTTCATCGAGATTTGAGTAAAACTCTCAAGTTATGTGAAGGATAACTGTAAAAATAACCCCATGAAATATGATATTGAATCTACTGTAGACTGTGGTCAATGATTTTGTTCTTTATTATATAGGATTCTGAGAGAAACTGCTGTCTAGTTGTCGTTCCAGAGATATTTCTGCTTAATAATTGGTTTTGTTTTACGGACTCTCTAAATTGTGTAATCGAAAAGGTTTTCATTTTAATGCAGTTTTTTAAAAAGGCAATGTGTGGCCCAGCAACAGTTCTGACTTTATTTGATAGTCCTGTTCTTGTTCTCCTTAATTCTCTTGCCTCATTCTTCAGTCTGCTTATTACATTTCATGTATCTTCCTTTTAATCTTTTGTAGATGAAGTGGAGTCAACATGGCTTCAGAAAAAATGAAAATTAAAATGGTGAAAATATAGTTTCAAAGTTTAGTTTTAGCACAGAGATAACTGGAATTCTGAACACAGATGTTGTTTGTAAGAGTCTGTGATAACCTTTGAAACATAATATTTCTGAAGAAGCATAGCACTGTCCTTATAGTAATGGATCTGGAAAAGAGTAGAGTCAGTTTTTGGGTGTGGGGAATACTACTGAACCAAAGAAACATTGAATCACTTGAGGATTCTCAACCTAGCATCTGCATGTAGAATTAGCAAAAAGTTATTTCTTAATTTCTCAGGTAATGGCAAGAAAGCCAAGATGATAGACATATGTACTACTTTCCCAGAGCTTCCATAACAAAGTATCACAAGTTGGGTAGCTTAAGACAACAGAAATACATTGGTTCCCAGTTCTGGAGGCTAGAAGACTGAAATCAAGATGTCTCTGCAGAATAAAAATCACATGATCATCTCAGTAGATGCAGAAAAAGCTTTTGACAAAATTCAACACCCATTTATGATAAAAACTGTCCAGAAAGTGGGCGTAGAGGGAACCTACCTCAACATAACAAAGGCCATATATGAAAAACCCATAACAAACATCATTCTCAATGGTGAAAAACTGAAAGCATTACCTCTCAGATTAGGAAAAAGACAAGGATGTCCACTCTTGCCACTACTATTCAACATATTTTTTGTAGTCCTAGCCATGGCAATTGAAGAAGAAAAAGAAATAAAAGGAATCAAATTGGAAAAGATGTAAAACTGTCACTGTTTGCAGATGACATGATACTATACATAGAAAATCCTAAAGATGCCACCAGAAAACTACTAGAGCTCATCAATGAATTTAGTAAAGTTGCAGGATACAAAATTAATGCACAGCAATTTCTTGCATTCCTATTCACTAGCCATGAAAGATCAGAAAGAGAAATTAAGGAAACAATCCCATTTATCATCACAACAAAAAGAGCAAAATACCTTGGAATAAACCTACCTAAGGAGGCAAAAGACTTGTACTCAGAAAACTATAAGACACTGATGAAAGGAATCAAAGACAACACAAACAGAGAGATATACCATATTCTTGGATTGGAAGAATCAATATTGTGAAAATGACTATATTACCCAAAGCAATCTACAGATTTAATGCAATCCCTATCAAATTACCAATGGCATTTTTCACAGAATTAGAACAAAAAAATTTACAATTTGTATGGAAACACAAAAGACTCCTATTGAGAAAGAAAAATGGGACTGGAAGACTTCAGACTATACTACGAAGCTACAGTAATCAAGACAGTATGATACTGGCACAAAAACAGAAATACAGATCAACGGAACAGGATAGAAAGCCCAGAGATAAACCCATGCACATATGGGCACATAATCTATGACAAAGGAGCCAAGAATATACAATGGAGAAAAGACAATCTCTTCAATTATTGGTGCTGGGAAAACAGGACAGCTACATGTAAAAGAGTGAAAAAACTCCCTAACACCATACATAAAAATAAACTCCAAATGGATTAAAGACCTAAATGTAATGCCAGACACTATAAAATTCTTTGAGGAAAACATAGCACACTCTTTGACATAAATTGCAGCAAGATCTTTTTTGACTCACCTCCTAGAGTAGTGAGAATAACAACAAAAATAAACAAATGGGACCTAATTAAACTTAAAAGATTTTGCACAGTGAAGGAAACTATAAACAAGATGAGAAAACCCTCAGAATGGGAGAAAAATGAAGCAAGAGACAAAGGATTAATCTCCAAAACATACAAACAGCTCATGCAGCTCAATATCAAAAGAACAATACAATCAAAAAAATCAGTGGAAGATCTAAATAAACATTTCTCCAAAGATGACATATAGATGGCCAAGGGGCACATGAAAAATGCTCATCATCACTAATTATTAGAGAAGTGCAAATCAAAACTACAGTGAGGTATCATCTCACACCAGTTAGAATGGCCCTCATCAAAAAATCTACAAACAATAAATGCTGGAGAGGGTGTGGAGAAAAGGAACCCTCTTGCACTGTTGGTGGGAATATAAATTGATACAGCCACTATGGAGAACAGTATGGATGTTCCTCAAAAAACTAGAAATAGAATTACCATATGACCCAGTAGTCCCACTCCTGGGCATATACCTGGAGAAAACCATAATTCCAAAAGATACATGCATCCCAGTGTTCATTGCAGCACGATTTATAATAGCCAGGACATGAAAGCAACCTAAATGTCCATCAACAGAGGAATGGATAAAGAAAATGTGCTTCATATATACAGTGGAATATTACTCAGCCATAAAAAGGAACAAAATTATGCCATCTGCAGAGACATGGATGGACCTAGAGACTGTCACACAGAGTGAAATAAGTCAGAAAGGGAAAACAAATATCGTACATTAATGCATACATGTGGAATTTAGGAAGATGGTAGTAATGAACCTATTTGCAAAGCAGAAATAGAGACATAGACGTAGAGAACAAATGTATGGACACCAAGGCGGAGAGGTAGGGGTGGGATGGATTGGGAGATTGGGACTGACATATATATACTACTATATATAAAATAGATAACTAATGAGAACCTACTATATAGCACAGGGGGAAAAAAAGAGAGGGTACAATCTGTTTGTAGAAAATATATTGTTAACCTTAAAAATGCATTCTAATATACATTAGGTACAGACAAATACTGTTTGATTCTACTTATATGAGGTACCTAGAATAGTCAAATTCATAGTCCAAAGGTACATTGGTACATGCCAGGGGCCAGAGGTTGGGGGGTTGGGGAGGGGGAATGGGGAGTTAGTGTTTAAAGGGAACAGAGTTTCAGTTTAGGAAGGTGAAAAATTTGGGAGATGGATGATGGTTAGACTTGCACAACAAGGTGAATGTGCTACTTAGTGCTACTGAAAAAATAGTATGTTTTATATTATTTGACTTTTACCACAATAAAAAAAAATTAAAAAAAAAATGTCTCTGCAGAACCATGTTCCCATTGAAGGCTCTGAGGAGGATCCTCCCCTGCCTCTTCCCAGCCTCTGGTGGTTGGCATTCCATGGTTTGGAAACACATAAACCAAATATCTGTCTCTGTCTTCACATGGCATTCTTCCTGATGTATGTGTCCAAATTTTCCTCTAATTTCCAGATCCACTACTGTGAGGATAGTATTTCTCCAGAAGCAAGCAAAATTTTT
Source organism: Hippopotamus amphibius kiboko (assembly GCF_030028045.1). Classification (NCBI taxonomy): domain Eukaryota; kingdom Metazoa; phylum Chordata; class Mammalia; order Artiodactyla; family Hippopotamidae; genus Hippopotamus; species Hippopotamus amphibius. The sequence goes on along the minus strand of NC_080195.1, from coordinate 86,705,381 downwards.
ATGTTTTAAACATTGTTTACATGGGGCATCCCTGGTGGTGCAGTGGTTAAGAATCCACCTGCCAATGCAGGGGACATGTGTTTGAGCCCTGGTCCGGGAAGATCCCACATGCCATGGAGCAACTAAGCCTGTGTGCCACAACTACTGAGCCTGCACTCTAGAGCCCGAAAGCCACAACTACTGAGCCCACGTGCCACAACCACAGAAGCTCACGTGCCTAGAGCCTATGCTCCAGAACAAGAAAAGCCACTGCAGTGAGAAGCCCATGCACTACAATGAAGAGTAGCCCCCGCTTTCCTCAACTACAGAAAGCCCGTGTGCAGCAACGGAGACCCAACACAGCCAATAAATAAATAAATAAACTTATTAAAAAAAAAAAAGATTGTTCATCTCTTCCTTAATCTTAATTTATAAACAAACAAAAAAACATTGTTTACAGAATTTTACTAACAACATCTGAATTTAGAAGTTTGGTTATCTCTGTGTTCAAATTTTCCCTACTTTATTTTTTTTAAAGCCCACAGTAAGTCACTATGATCTCCATCTTAACTTGAGTCTACAAAGACTCTATTTCCAAATAAGGTCACATTTAATTCAACCCACAATAAGTAGTAACAATAGTAATGATACAGCAAAAATTAAAGTACAAGCCAAGTTTTATATAAGTCTTGTACAAGTCTTGTTAAGTCTTGTTTAGGTTCCTACTATTCAGCTCAAGTAGTTGTACAAGTTTATATTTCCACTTTCAGTGACTCCCACTCTGTCTCTGTATTTGTACCTGAATTCTCCCTCACTTAGTCCCTTCAGATGAATTATTCATTGGCTGAGACAACCAGATAATTATTTCAACTGCTAAAAACTTCCTCCTTCAAGATGACCCACCCTGGACTCCAGTGAGCAAGTGATACCTCATTTCCTCATAGACTTGAGCTCCTGTAGAGACAGGATCCCATACAAGCCACCTGGCTTAAGGAAAGTAAGGAGTCTTCGCTGACCCTTGTTCTGGTATGAAACATTTACCAACTGAGCACACACATAATTTGGAGCTACATTGAGATGAGTTCAAACTCTGATTTTGCAAATACTGCAGCAGACGGTTCTATCTCGGCTTGGAGAGGCACTCCGAAGCTTAAAGTGAAAGAACAGGAGCTCCACAACTCTTATAGGAAACACATCAGTTTATCAAAAAAGTTAAATCTTGTTCATATACAACTCTAGAGTAACTGAATAAAGTATACATTCTCGTTTTGCCACTCCTGAGGTGTATGAACTCACACATTAATTCAACTCCTAAAATAAAATTTCTTTATGTATAACATGAAGGAAAAAATAGCTTATATCTTGGCTGTGAGAAATAAACAAAACAATATTTAAATTTCTGTCACTGTTCTGGCACACAATAGGTGCTTAATAAACATTAGTCTTAACACATTTCATATAAATATTAACAGAGCTCACAATATCATCAGTATCATTCTATTATGCTCTACTTTGGGATAGGTTTTCAGGGCATATTTAAATTTATTTTGTTAAATATTTGTGTCCATGATACTCCTAGGAATTTCCTTTAACTTCCTTCAGTAATGGATATTTGTTTACACATTTAGTTATGTTTTTCTCCACTACCCAAATTATTCACCCATGTTTGCACAGGTTTTGCAAGCCACCCCTCTGAGATTAACCTTTTGTAATTTAGCTAACCCAACATTTTTCAAATTAACAGATTGAAACAGTGCATAGAATTAGAGCAGGCATTTTCCCCTTCTTTTAACTTTTAGGTCTCCAAAGGCTACATGAACACCTAGTGTGAAACAACCTGGAGCCAGAATATCATTATTTACAATGTGCAAAATCTCGCCAGTTGTTGACCAAACCTCATTTCAAGACACAGGACAAAAGCAGCAAGGCCACAGCAAAATGCAAGAAAATTCATTTGAAAACTTTAATTAAAGAAACACTGTTTTTTTCAGACATTATCAAAGGCTGACTATGTAATTCACAGATTACATAAAATTTCAAAAACTAACATATACAAATACTGATCAATATGCCTCATTTGTTTGTAATTTATAAATAATGATAACATAATTGCAATGGTTTGGTTTTTGTCTGTTTGTTTTTAATTTTTAAGTAAGACTAAATATCTATTCATTCACATTTGAAAGTGGATGATCCACCAGAACTCATATTGGCGTTGGGGGAAGGAGGAGGGAGGAAAAGAAAACTTTTCAATATAGGGACCATTTAAACATCACTGCATTGTTTGGATAAAATATGACAGTAAAAGGAAAATGACATACCAGTAAATGTTTATTCCTTGTAATTTCCCCTTCCTAATGGGTATCGATCTTCAACTACTGTTTGCTGAATTTCATACCAATAAGAATGCTACAACTCTTTTTATATTATCATTAACACAAGTGTGAATGCAGAATTTATATATCTTGAAGTTCAGAATGTTTCCTGCTTTTTGAAGTCAGGATAAAATCTGCTTTCATTGGTAAATTCGGGGTATTAGGGTTAAGGCTAGTGGAGATGCAGAACGACAGCTTCTGAAGAGTTAGACATATATTTCTTTAAAATAACTAATCTAGGCATGTGTGCTTGGGAAACATTGGAAAATATGGTAATATTGATAAATGTCTCCCTAATGTGGAATTATATTTTTAGTAACCTCCTGAAAAATATTTTCCTTTCTGTAATTTGCCTTATTTCTATTTTCTGTCTTGTGTTTCATGCAAATAAATATCAGCCTAGTTTCTTATTCTTTTATGAAAGTGCACTACATTTTAGCACATGAGATCTGTATATCTACACATTTTTTTTACCCTTTTACTCTTAATGCTTCAGGGTATATTTCCTAAGAACAATAATATTCCTTAGTAACCACTTATAGTTTAAATTTTTTAGGGGATTTAATGTTGATTCACTTCCTATGTTTTCTGCTCTACAAATTCTGATTTTGTCAATGACATTCTTTATGGAAATTTTTTCCCCTCCAATCTAGGATCCAGTCCAAAATCACACGTTGCATGCAGTTTCCTTTAATCTGGAACATTCCTTAGCTGTTGTCTTTCATGACAGTAACACTTTGGAAGACCAAAGACCCTCTCTTTTCTTCTTAATAATGTATCTTAATGGATTTGTCAGAACTTTCTTCTGACAATTTAGTTCCACACTTAGATAGTATCCTGGCTCTAAATTCTATATAACACATATTGTGCACTATTCAAGGTGTCACATTAGGAAGTTCACATAGGTCTGCCTGTCCCTTAATGACGATGGCAGTTTGGATCAACATATCAAATACTGTCTTGTTTCTCCATATTACCCTTTGCGTCTTTACAGAGACTCTCTAAGACCATGAAAACTCCTCATCATCAAAAAAATCCCCCTCCATATTTAACTGAAAAAAATATTTTTTACCATGAGTGCAAAATGATGATTTTCTAACTCCTGTATTCTCTCTGCCTTTATTGATCAGTATTCTATTTTAAAGAAGAGCTCTTCCTTCCTTTTCCTTATTTACTTACTTATTGATTATCAGTATGGATACATATGCTTCTATTTTTTCTCCAATTGTTTATAATTTATTACTCTCCCTACTTAATTATCTTATTCCAGTCTTGGTTAGTGGGATCACCTTCAAGCTGGTGATGGTGTCTTTTTAACAGGTCATCATTTTGTTCTGCACATTTTTACTTTCTGGCATAATAAATTATTCCAGACATCTTAATTTACGCTGTTCTAGACCATGAATTGGTAAATTATCTGAGAAGTCATGCTTAATTTTTCATGGAGAGTGTTATAGGGTTGTGTGGGTTTTACATATCCTCATTGCCACTGGAGTTTCTCTACCAGCTGGGCTTTGCAACAGACAGAAGTCGTATTTATAACATAAATTCATACCCATACTTCCAACTGCAGTCCACCTCAACATTATTTTCCCTTCCCTCCTTGGTGCCTTGCCATATTTATATTTTCCTTCATCTATAGTAAGGACCCTGGCTCCCAGCAATATTAATACACTTATTCGTTTGCTCAAACCTACAAATCCCTATAATAATCTGAGAATTGTTTCATTCATACTACTACAAAAAGGAATTCTACTAAAAGAGTTCAAGATTTCTTTGCATTTCTCCTCAAATCCCAATATCCTACCTCTGAACTGAGGGTAGATAGTCTCATACTATGTTCTAAAGTTACCTTGATTACATTTTTTTGTTTTCTTTACCTTTGGTTTGCTTTTATCCCTTTGATGAATATTGAACAGTTGAGTGCATTTATTTGTTTCAGTTATTTTCTTTATTTTCACTGTTGTTGACTTATTTTAAATTTCTGAATATGTAGAACATTAACAGGCTCCCAAGAGTCAAAACTATATAAAAAGGTACACTCAGAAAAGTTGTAACTCCTTCTTTTTTCTCTTCTCCTTTCCACTCAAAACTTGTCTGCAATAATTTCATGGTTTTCTGGTTTATCTTATGTTTTTTTTCATCGAAGAGCAGATATACGCATGCTTTCTTTACATATACATTTTTTTCTTTTGCCCTTTGCTTTTCTTAAAATTTAACAATATATCCTTAAAAAAAGTGATCATTTTTTAAAGACAACAATATCAGCTACATGGAATGTGTAAAAGATAATATAGAAGAGTATACAGAAAGAAGAGTGAGTTCACAGAGGAGAAGCATTGCATTCTCATGTTGAGGAGAGCAAGGTGACACCTATCATTCCATCAGGCACAGACTGTGCCAGACCGCATTGAACTTACATGCCTCCCTCAACTTCACACTGCAAATCTAAAAATCCATCTTTTCATTTTTGCCTCCTGTTCTCTGTAGAAGGACTGTCCCTTTTCTCAAAAGCAAGTCTTTAATTACTTTTAAGACTTTGTTTCTCCCATTTCATTCTGGATTTCCTGTTTTGTCAATATGGTTTTCTTCTTTGGATAATTCTTCCTCATAATAGAAACATTTACCACCATATTCCATGTCTTAATTACCTCCATTACTCTCTATCTCCTTCTGGACATCCTAGCATTTCACTCTCACCCTTTATTGTAAAACTTCTCAAAGTGTTTAAGGTTCATAGATTCTTCCCTACCTTCCATTCACTCTCTAATCCATTTCAGTATTAATTCTTCCCCACCACTCCAAGCAAATTTTCCTCTGTAAGTCATTGATGATGATGGTGATGACCATTGCATCTTTGCTACACAAAGTGTGGTCAAAGCACCAGAATAATCAGCATTATTTAGGAGATTTTTAGAAACATAGCACAGATACAAGGGAAGGATAAATAGAGCTTGGTGGAAGAACAATAAATATCAATGTATTTGATAGTCTTTAACTTGCCAATGTCCAAGTTAGAAGGAGAAAAATAAAGGAATCAGCACATTCCTTCTATTTAAGATAGTTCCAAAACTTGAACTCTCCAACTTATACCTATGTTCCAAGTCACATGGTCACATCTATCAGAGAGTTTGGGAAATAGTTTGTCTTCCAGGTGGCCACATGCATAGCTAAAAATTCAGATTCTGTTAATTCAGAAAAAAGGGAGGAGAATGAAAATTTAGGATAACTAGCAATATCAAAATGCTAGTGTCCAAAATGGAACACTTTAATCTTCCTTCTTCACACATTTCAAAATAAGAAACATTTTCCTGTCTTGATCTTCCCATCTCAGAAACTTGCACTGTTACTCAAGCCTGTTATTCATCCTCGATTATATCCTCTCACCTCTCCCAATTTATCATGAAGTTCTTATATTTTATATATTTCTATGTCTACATCATTCCATCCCCATAGCTGCCTTCTTGCTCCAAGCCAATGTCATCTCTTTTTGGTTCTGTGTAATTCTCTTCTATCTGGTCTCACTGTCCACACATTTGTTTACCTACCATCCATTCTCCATAGAGATGTCAGAGTGATCCTTTAAACATGGAAATCTTATCATTCTTTCATTTAAAATTTCTTTGTAGGCAGAATAAAATCCAAAAACCTCCAATTTGAGTTTCCTGATCTGCTTCCTTTCCCACCTCATCTGGTGTATCAATGTACTTCTTATTGGCCAGACTTTAGCCATGTAGGCTTTTTGTTGTTGTTGTTCTGTTCTTCAAAGTTACAGGACACTTTTCTTTAAGTTTATCATTCTCTCTGTTTAATAAAGTGATTTTTATTTGTTTCTTTTTTTTTTTCTCTTTTTAGCACTTTGCATGATGAGATCCTTCTCCTCTTATTGGCGTTTCATCTTAAAAGACCTCAAATCAGTGTCTCAGAAAAGCCTTTCTGGACCAATATCTCTAGAATAGTTCACTCTAGAATAACTCTATATCATAGCAGCCTTTGGATATCTTTTGGACGTTTATCTGATCTATAATTACTTCATGTGTTGGTTTATTTGTTTACTGTTTACCTCATCCTATCTGTAGGGCAGAGTCTTTATCTGTCTTGTTTCCACTTTATCTACAAAACTTAGCATAGTGCCTAGCATATAGACAGGCTCAATAAATATTTTCTGAGTGAATAAATAAATGATTGAATGGATGTTCTTCTAAAAGAACTCCAGTTAAGATAACTACTGTGTGGCTTTAGTCAATACTCCTATAGCAGCGGGACATTTGTAAGCTAAGGAAGATGAGCTTCAGTCGCTCATAACACTTTTCTTTAATTAATTCAAGATTGCAAAGAGAGCCCTGATATTAATAATATTTTTTAACATGAAGTCTACAGGCATTTCTCAAAATTTTTTCCAGCTGATAGCATCTCTTCTCATTTTTCTATCACAGCTGTAATACATTCCTTCTTCTGCAGTCCTAACCCTGTTCTCCTCCTTTCCTTTATTATCATCATAATCCACACCCTCAGGTATCTTCTCTGTTAGTCTACGGATTTCTACTGCTAAGAGCAAAATTTAATATTTTGTTTCAAACTTTAGTTGAACAGCTTTGAGAAAAAATTTTAAGAGAGAATGTAAGATCTTTGGGAGTTCAAGTCCTGAAACACATTCGGAATTCAATGTCTTCATTACCTAGGTTACAGAAATGACCAAATTTGCCCTTTTATGCATAGAAGCTTTCTAAAGTCTGGTTTTGACAATTTGTGGAAACATAAGCTAAGGAATACTTTGTGTTACCATTTCTAATCTAGCTTGGGTTCCCTAGTTGACCTTGATTTTCAGAATGTAAAATTTTTGTATAAGCAAGCAAAGCAGTAAATTACTGCTCTTAAATATTTGTTTCAAGGTCCTTATATCTAGGAATAATTCCTTAATCTTGGCAGATAAATTATTCCTATGGCTGCAATATGAATTATATTCTAAGTAGAACAATAAGCCACTCAGGAAGCACATTTTTACTCACCACTGGTGCTTCTGGATAAACTGTAAAAATATCATTGCAACATTTTCCAGATTATCTCAACTTTATAAAAAGAGAAAAAATAAGGTTTTTAAATAGATACTACAAATTATATCTTTCCTTGTGTTTTCTTGATACTTCTTGCCTAAATATCCTGTTAAAATTAAAAACTGAAAATGCCACCCTGTGAGGGTTGTATTACATTAAATAATAAATGTAATATAACCCTTTACCATAGTTGTTACCTTATAAAACTATTATTTTTATAATTAAAGACATGAAACTACAAATATATATTTTCCCTTCTCAAGAAAATATATACATTCAAGATTCCTAGAATTGTTAGATGATAGATGATTTAGGATATTTGCCAAGCTTATTTGAAACTCTATACTTTAAGCTAAAGAAATTTGCCAAGTAGAATATGGTTTAACAGAAGTTAAACTGGGGAAAATTCAATTCACAAATCGAGTTTTCTTTCACTGAAGCTTTCAGACCTAGCTAGAAAACATTCGTCTTGACAGTTCAGAATGAGGGGTTTTCTTACCAACAGTACTGCTTTTTTGTGCCTTGTAATAAATTTTTTAAAAAGGAGGTTAAGAAAGTGCTCTATCATCAAACTCTCCTATTCTATATAAAAACTTATTCAAATATATTTTCTTCTCTCTTTTGAGAAAAATAATACATTTTTGTTGTCATTTCAAAATAAATATTAGTTTTGTTTATAGACATACTTTTAATTATGTCATATTAATGACAATCCCAGCTCTACAAAACTATGTAAAAGTTTTTGATCAAGACCTGCTACTGCTTTGTTAATTAATTTTCTGTGATAAGCTTACAAGTGGATATATTTTTCCATGGCATGTTGATTCTACATAATAGGCCATCTTTCCATAATACCCATACAATTTTTAAACAAGCTTTGTCATGCTCCCTGAATTTCTACTTTTACATTTTTTAATTTAACCACTTATTGACAACACATATTCCTATTCTGAGGTGGATGAAATTATGATACTATTCCTAAATATGAAGCAGACTGGTTATGAAATCATACCTATTCCACTCATTATATAAGAATTAAATGGTAGAGATTATGATTCTGCTATTAAAAATACTTTAATTACTCTTTTTCTATTATAGACTAGAATGTTGCTATATATTTGAATGAGAAACAGATGAACCAAAATCAAAGACAGACAATTTTTCCTCTTACGATGAAAGTGGAATTGAGCAAGGAGTTTTGTTCTGAGCATTTTCTTACTTTTCAATCATATATATATCATACTTTTGAAAATCTAAAGTCAGGAGTGAGGATCTTTTTGTACTGGGCTCATGCTTTAATCCTCTATGTTCTAATATTTCATGTCAAGAGTGAAACATTTTAAAGGAAATTGAGGGCTGCCAAAAAAGTTTCTGATTGCCTATTCAGGATAAGAGTTATTATGAGATATATTGAGAGGAAAAAAATCTTTAGCTTCAATATGAATATCCATGCCAATACTTAAATGTACATACATCAAATTAAGCTTCTCATTTCTTTGAGAAATAGCCTAAAGCACGTATAAGGTTAAATTACACCATAGAACTCTAAGGAAATGTGAACATTAACATTACTGTTTATCATGAAGCTACCTCATAGGAAATATAAAATATAGTTTCTTTAATTGTAATGACATTAAAAAAAATTGAGTTGGCTCTCTTATGGAGGCTGAGAAATCCCAAGACCAGAAATGAGCAAGTTCGAGATTCAGGAGAGCTGATGGTACAGTTCCAGTCCACATCTGTGTTTGAGTCCAAGGCAGAAGAAAACCAGCGTTCCAGGTTGACAACAGTAGGGCAGAGAGAAAGCAAATTCTCCCTTCATCAGCCTTTTTGCTCTATTTATGCCCTCAGTGGTTGTATGAGGCCCACCTATACTGGGTAGGGCAATCTGCTTTACTCAGTCTACCAATTCAAATGTTAATCTCTTCTAGAAAACACCCTCATAGACATACCCCAAATACTGTTTAATGAAGTTTCAGGGTATGCTGTGGTCTAGTCAAGTTACACATAAAATTAACCATTACGAGTCCACCCCTTGTCAACTTGGCACCCATATGCGTCCCCTTAAACCATATTTAGCCTCCAAATAAAGGTAATAGCAGGATCATAATTCCACCTAACATGATATAATTATCATATATATAACCAAAAGCACACTAACTCCTTCCCGAGAAGAGGTAAAGTCCTTGAATGATGCTTGCCCTTCTCCATGATATCCTATAACTAAAATGCAATGATGTAAAATTAACAATACTTAAAAATACTGTAAGATCAATGTAACTTATGTTACATAATAAGGGAACAAGCGAGAAAAAAATAAAGATAGCATATATATATTTATGTGTATATACATATTTAGGTATATACATATATATGTATATATACACATTTATAACAAAATAAGGAGAGAATACTCATTAAAATTACAGTCATTTCTGTAACTAGTTACATGATTGTATTGAATAGCTTTTTTTTTTTATACTTCTTTATTGGAGTATAATTGCTTTACAATTTTGTGTTAGTTTCTGCTGTATAACAAAGTGAATCAGCTATATTTATACATATATCCCCAGATCCCTTCCCTCTTGAGCCTCCCTCCCACCCCTCTAGGTCATCACAAAGCACCAAGCTGATTTCCCTGTGCTATGCAGCACCTTCCCACTGGCTATCTGTTTTACAATTTGTAGTGTATATATGTCAGTGCTATTTTCTGTGTCCCAGTCTCTGCTTCCCCACCATGTCCTCAAGTCCATTCTCTACTTCTGCATCTTTATTCCTGCCCTGTCACTAGGTTTATCACTACCATTTTTCTAGATTATATACATATGCATTAACATACGGTATTTGTTTTTCTCTTTCTGACTTACTTCACTCTGTATGACAGACTCTAGGTCCATCCACCTCACTACAAATAACTCAGTTTCATTCCTTTTTATGTCTGAGTAGTAGTCCATTGTATATATGTGCAACATCTTCTTTATCCATTCATCTGTCAATGGACATTTAGGTTGCTTTCATGTCCTGCCTATTATAAATAGTGCTGCACTGAACATTGGGGTACATATATCTTTTTTAATTGGTTTTCTCAGGGTAAATGCTCAGTAGTGGGATTGTTGCATCATACGGTAGTTCAATTTTTAGCTTTTTAAGAAATCTCCATACTGTTTTCCATAGTGGCTGTATCAACTTACATTCCCATCAACAGTGCAAGAGGGTTCCCTTTTCTCCACACCGTCTCCAGCATTTATTGTTTCTAGATTTTCTAATGATGGCCATTCTGACTGGTATGAGGTGATAACTAATTGTGGTTTTGATTTACATTTCTCTAACAATTAGTGATGCTGAGCATCTTTTCATGTGCCTCTAGGCCATTTGTATGTCTCCTTTGGAGAAATGTCTATTAGGTCTTCCATCCATTTTCAGATTGTGTTGTTTGTTTTTTTGATGCTGAGCTGCATGAGCTGCTTGTATGTTTTGGAGATTAATCTTTTGTCTGTTGCTTCATTTGTAAATATTTTCTCCCATTCTGAGGGTTGTCTTTTTGTTTTATTTATGGTTTCTTTTGCTATGAAAAAGCTTTTAAGTTTCATTAGGTCCCATTTATTTATTTTTGTTTTTATTTCCATTACTCTAGGAGGTGGGTCAAAAAGGATCTTGCTGTGATTTATGTCATAGAGTGTTTTGCCTATGTTTTCCTCTAAGAGTTTTATAATGTCTGGCCTTACATTTAAAGAAGAGCTAACACCTATCCTTCTCAAACTCTTCCAAAGAAAGATGTCATAAAAAAAGAAAATAGCAGGCCAATATCACTGATGAACTTAGATGCAAAAATCCTCAAAAAATACAAGCAAACGGAATCCAACAGCACATTAAAAGGGTCATACGACATGAGCAAGTGGGATTTATCTCTGGAATGCAAGGATTCTTTGATATATGCAAATCAATCAATGTGATACACCATATCAACAAATTGAAGGAAAAAAAACATATGATAATGTTCTGCATCTCCACAGATGCAGAAAAAGCTTTTGACAAAATTCAACACCCATTTATGATAAAAACTCCAGAAAGTGGGCATAGAGGGAACCTACCTCAACATAATAAAGGCCATATACAACAAACCCACAGCAAACATCATTCTCAGTGGTGAAAAACTGAAAGCTTTTCCTCTAAGATCAGAAACAAGACAAGGATGTCCACTCTCGCCACTATTATTCAACATAGTTTTGGAAGTTTTAACCATCAACATAATTTTGGAAGTTTTAGCCATGGCAATCAGAGGAGAAAAAGAAATAAAAGGAATCCAAATTGGAAAAGAAGTAAAACTGTCACTGTTTGCAAATAACATAATACTATACATAAGAAATCCTAAAGATGTCACCAGAAAACTACTAGAATTCATCAATGAATTTGGTAAAGTAGCAGGATACAAAATTAATGCATAGAAATCTGCATTCCTACACACTAACAACAAAAAATCAGAAAGAGAAATTAAGGAAACACTCCCATTAACCACTGCAACAAAAAGAATAAAATACCTAGGAATAAACCTATCTAAGGAGGCAAATGACCTATATGCAAAAAAGTATAAGATACTGATGAAAGAAATCAAAATTGATACAAACAGATGGAGAGATATACGATGTTCTTGGATTGGAAGAATCAACATTGTGAAAATGACTATACTATGCAAAGCAATCTCCAGATTCAGTGCAATCCCTATCAAATTACCAATGGCAGTTTTCACAGAACTAGAACAAAAAATTTTACAGTTTGCATGGAAACACAAAAGATCCTGAATAGCCAAAGCAATCTTGAGAAAGAAAAACAGAGCTGGAGGAATCAGGCTTCCTGACTTCAGACTATACCACAAAGCTACAGTAATCATGACAGTATGGTACTGGCACAAAAACAGAAATATAGACCAATGGAATAGGATAGAAAGCCCAGAGATAAACCTACATACATATGGTCACCTTATCTTTGATAAAGGAGGCAAGAATACACAGTGGAGAAAAGACAGCCTCTTCAATAAGTGGTGCTGGGAAAACTGGACAGCTACATGTAAAAGAATGAAATTAGAACACTTCTTAACACCATACACAAAAATAAACTTCAAATGAATTAAAGATGGTATTTTTAACTATCTTCTTCCACTACTCAGTGTATTCCACTTGCACTCAGCAAGCAACTCAGTTGGTCTTAGTTCTTCACCTTCATTCTTGAAGGGTCTTGGCTGCTAATAGTCCTGCCTGGATAGGGTTGTTGTAGTTTTCCATTGACCTTAATCACAGAGCATGGTAATACTTAGAGAAACCCTAAGGGATCTCCTGTATTCCATACCTCCTCTTCCCTACCTTCCCTGGAGAGTAGCAGTCCAATCTTCACTCAGTAGTCAGGATCAATCACCCCAGCCAGCACAGTAACTCCCTTCTTTGCCTATTGATTCAGTGGCTTGCAGAGTCCAAAGTGGCCAGTTGGAAGTCAACTTCCAGTTCAATGGAATCACTGTTGTGTCTCCTTAAGGTGATATTGCTCCCTTTGGAACTAAGACCTCTAGGCCATCAGAATATAAGACTGCAGAATCAGAAAGCAAAATTTTTGCTAGTGAGTCACTAGAGGAAATAATGGGTGATGTCGCCCCCATTTCCACTTCTTGATTCCTGGACCAGTGAATCCTGGCTAAAAGAAAAACAGGACCATATATTGGATACTGTATCAGAACATATACAGCCTTCTGGAGAAACTTGCCCATGACTTGCAAGGTATTACCACCTAATTGGTGCTGTCTTCACATGGCTCTTCCACCATTCTACCAAGCCAGCTTCTTCAGGAATGTTGAGGAACATAGTAAGATCAATAAATTCCATGAGCATCAGCCCATTGCCACCCTTCTTTTGCTGTAAACTGAATTTCAGAAGCAATGCTGTGTGGAATACTATGACAGTGCATAAGGCATATTGTAAGTCTACAGCTGGTAATTTGGGCAGAAACATTGAGTACAGAGAAGACAAATCTATATCCAGAGTGTCTGTTCCAGTAAAAACAAAAAACTACCCCTTCTATGATGAAAGGGGCCCAGTATTATCAATCTACCACCAGGTAGCTAGTTGATTACCTTGGGGATGGTTCCATATTGAAGGCTCAGTGTTGGTTTCTGCTGCTGCAAACTAGATACTTAACAGTGGCTATAGCCAGATCAGCCTTAGTTAGTGACATTATATGTTGCTGAGCCCATGTGTAATTTTATCCCTGCCACCATGGCCATTTTGTTCATGAGCCCATTGGGCAATGACTAGAAAGAGAGATTGACTAGCACCCATAAAATAGGTCATTTTACCCAGTTGATTATTAAAATCTTCCTTTGCTGAGGTCATCCTTTGATGAAATTCATAGAGATGAAACAATCTTCATGTTCCCCATCCCCTTCCAGAGATATCTATTGACATACCTCATTCCCAAATTTCATTGTCACCAGTTTTCCATTTGTGTTCCTTTCAAGTTCCTGATCATCCAGCCAAACCATTGGCCACAGTCCATCAATGGCTATATAATTGCACATCTGGCCAATTCTCTTTCCAAGCAAAATGAGCAACCAAGTGTGCTGCTTGAAGTCCTGTCCACTGGGAAGATTTCTCTTCACCACTGTCCTTCAGGGTTGTCCTCAAGAGGAGCTATACTGCTACAGCTGTCCTCATTTGGGTGGTAATTGCATTCATTGCAGAATCATCTGTAAACCAGGCCTGAGTCTTCTCTTTCTCTGTCATTTGATTATAGGGAACTCCCCATGAGGTCAAAGGTGCAGGCTGGGAGATAGAAGGTAGTGTAGCAGGCATTTGGACCACTTTCTCATGTAATTAACATATGTGTCCAGGGCCTTGCCTATTCAGCCCAGTCATGAACATACCACTTCCATTTTTTGATGGAGTGTAGCTGTGCATGTATGACTTTATCTATCTTGGTGGGTCAGATAACACCCAGTTCTGCTGAGCATCTCGGGTCACATGGTAACTTGATGGCCTATGGTTAAGCATTCATTCTCTACTAAGGCCCAGTAGCAGGTAAAGAGCTATTTCTCAAAAGGGAGTAGTTATCCATACTTATGGTAGGGTTTTGCTCTAAAACCATAAGGGCCTGTGTTGTGATTCATACACAGGAGCTTACCAAAGGCTCCAAACAGCATCTTATCTGACACCGACACTACAAGCACCATTGAGTCTGCTGGATCCTGTGGACCAAATGGCAGAACTGCTCACATAGCAGTCTGAATCTGCTGCAGAGTCTTCTTTTATTCTGGGCCCCAGTCAAAATGAGCAGCTTTCTGCGTCACTTGGTAAATGAGTTCCAACTCCATAACACATTCAAAGGAAGAGTATATTGCCTCCAAAATCCAAAGAGGCCCACTAGGCATTGTGATTCTTTTGTGGTTCTAAGAAGGGCTAAATGCAGCAACTTACCCTTCACCTTAGAAGGGATATATTGTCATGCCTCACAATACTGGACCCCTAGAAATTTTACTGAGATAGAAGATTGCTAAGTTTAATGGGGTTTATTTTCCACACTTTGATAGGCAAATTTCTTACCAATAAGTCTAGAGTAGTTGCTACTTCTTCTCACGAGGAGATATAAGCATAATGTCATCAGTGTAATAAGCCAGTGTGATATCTTGTAAAAAGAAAAGGCAATCAAGATCCTTATGAACTAGGGACTTCCCTGGTAGCCCAGTGGTTAAGAATCCACCTGCCAATGCAGGGGACATGGGCTCGATCCCTGGTCGGGGAAGATCCCACAAGCCACGGAGCAACTAAGCCCCTGCACCACAACTACTGAGCCTGCACATCTAGAGCCCGTGCTCCAGCAACAAAAGAAGCCACCACAGTGAGAAGCCCATGCACCACAATGAAGAGTAGCCCCCACTAGCCCCCCAACTAGAAAAGGCCTGCGTGAAGCAATGAAGACCCAATGCAGCCAATAAATAAATAAATAAATAAATAAATAAATAAATAAATAAATAAATAAAAACAAAGACCCTTATAAACTAAATTATAAACCAAATTATAGGGCTGGAGAGTTGATACAGCCCTGAGGGTTTTGCCAGCTAAAAGTAAACTGCTTCTGGTGAGCCTTATTGACAGGAATGGAGAAAAATGCATCTGCTGGGTCATAGTACCTGAGACCACACCACTGGATATGATTATGTGTATAAAAACACTTAGAAGTTCATCCTGAAAGGAAAGGAGTATAGCAGAAAAAGTTCTTAGTTTTTGAGAAAGGATAGGTTTTTCCCTTCCTACACCTTCCTTCCTCTCTCCACCCAAATTTGTAGAGAACATCATTCAAGAGCATCAGTTTCAATTAAACAATTAATGAACAGCTATTACATGTTAGGATCACTCTTGAAAGCCATGTGGAGAGTAAATTTATGAGGGGGAGGGCCAGCATAAAGAGACTGATCAGTAGACAATAATCTAGGTGAGACGTGCTGAGAGTATGATATAAGAAAGAAGCATTGGGAACAGAAGAAATTATAGTGGATATTTTTGATCAACTAATGGAGGCAGAAGCCAGATTGCTATGAGAATTGAGAATTCAATATTTTTAAAATAACTAAACCACAAGAGAGACTATAAGCAACTCAAATGTGAAAGACATTCCTTTGTGGTACATCAGTGCTCATATAGTTAGAAGTTGGCAGAGATCTCACAATTCCAGTCCAGAGGTCTTTCCACTGTATTATTTGCCTCGGCTTCTGCCTATACGAGAAAAATGTTCTCTTTGAAGGAGAAAAAAATGTGAATCATGTAATCATTTCTTTTACAACCAAATACTTCTGTGATCAGAGGCTATACATAAGAATACTATTTGAGATGGTGTTTTTACTTTCTGCAAGAGGTTTTCAGTTAATCCTATGTTGGTCTACTTGATGGCTGAAAGACATCTGCTTCTGAATTCATGTTTCTGTCTTGACCAGATCATCTGCAGGTTATCATTTATTATCATCCAAGTAAATAATTTCCTTCTTGTCTTGCGGCTCTGTGTCAACCAAACCCTTAGGTACCCTGCCGTTGCCTCTTATTGCTAGAAAAAAAAGAGTATGCGTGTGTTTTGTTTTGTTATTCTTATTTACTTCCTTGCAGAATCTTCTCATTCTTTCAGTTAACAAATATTTTTAAAGGCTTATGTGATAATTGTTATGACTTTTCAAAAATATTCTTATATTCTTCTCCTACTAGGTGTGGTAGAATTGCATTCCGCTGACCATTTTGAAGTAAGTGAGGGCATGTGATTTGCTTTGGCTAATTAAATGTGAGCAAAAGTGATCCATCTTATTTCCAGGAAGATACTTTAAGAGTCAAGCAGCAAGCTCTCCACCCGCCCCCGCCCCCGCCATGTTCTCCTTACTGCCACACCTATCATAGAAGCCCATGCAAAGATAGAGCCTAATTCTGCCTAGATTAAGTGAGACCCATATCAGATTTGTGGTCTGAGTAAACAACAAACCTGATACTCTGAAGCTATTTATTACTAAAAACATTGAATTTTGTACTATAATGTGCAGTGCTAATGTAACAAAAATCTAAAATATATGGCATTATTCACAATGGTCAATTGGTGAGAACAAAATATATATATATATATCTTGGAAGATGGAAAACAGAAGATCAATGTTTTGAAATAATAAAGATTTGATAAAGCTGTCTTCTATTGTAACTTAGAAAAAAGATCAGGAGACTAATGTAATTTAGGAACTTGTAGTTCTAGAAGAAGTCTGAAAACAGAATACCTGCATTTCACAATATGCTCAAAGAAAGAGCTCAGAAAAGATCTGATCAGCTTGAGAAGGAATTAAAGAAATTGGGAGAGTACATAAAATCAGGACTTTCAGAGTTGAATGAGGCTACAGCTTCTTACCCCAACAAAAATGAATACTGACCAACAACGGACTATTAAAATTCAGCACTGCACCTGAATTAAATCAAGGGAAAGGACGATATACTTACTTATTGGTAAATCTTCTGTTTCCTTTATGGTATCTCAGAAAAAGAATGCAGGGTGTGATCTTGAGCAAATACTTTCAATTAGAAAAGTAGAAAAATGCCCTAGGAACATTGACAAAGTATTTGTTTTTTTCCTCTGAAAAACATTAGGCTCAAAGTACCCATTACTAAGTCTAGAGAGAAAGGGTAGGGTTAAGAAAGCAAAGAAAAATCACAGACTAAGAATAATATCTAGAAAAGAATGCTGCTGAGAAAAGAAGTGTAAGCTTGGATTTTGACACATGGAGGTCACTGGAATCAACTAGATAAGAATATTAGAAAGTTTGCTAACAAGTATGTGAAACTTTTGGTTGATAAACCAAACTTCATTTTCTTTCCAACCAAATCTGCTCTTCCCTGAGCTTTCCCAATTTGGTAAATAGTACCACCATCCAGATTGTGCTCTGAACAAAAGTTAAGTGTTTACCATGAGCCCTTGCTTTCCCTCACCCTGTACATCCATTCACCAGCAAGACCTATCGACTTACTATGCATTACAAACACATTTTAAAACCATCTCTTCCTTCTTTCTACCACTACCATCCTAATCCAAGCCACCATCACTTCTTGCTTGATCTGTTGTGGTCGTCTTCTAACTGTGCCCAATTCTTCCCCTCACTGGCTTCCATTACACTTAGTGTCATGTCGAAATGCATTACTTTGGCTTTTATAGCCCTCTGTAAAATTGTCCTGCCTTTGCAATCCCATCTCTTTCCCTGCTTACTATGCTCTACCTACATATCGTTTCCTCCTGGTTCCTCTGATACACCAAGTATTCTCAGGGCCTCTGTACTCACTGTGCCCTCAGCAGGGAAGGAATTTTCACCTTCCTTCTCAACATTATTCCACTCTACTGAAATGTCAATTCCTCAGACAGATCTTTTCTGAAGACCCTAACATAACCCTCACATGGCAATCTCTATCACATAAACGTGTTTCTAATATATATTTTTTTCACTAAAATGATCTCTTTCATTTATTTCCTCACGTTTGATCTCTCTACTCTTGAATGTAAGTTCCAAGAGGGCAAAGAATTCAGTCTTTTTTACCAAATTTCTTCAGTGTATATGACATAGTTTGGATTTTATCTTAGGTGCATATTTCTTGATACTTACCTGGTTTTCAGACATTCAATGATGTGATCTGTCTCAGCCCTTAGATTTCTCACAATTATTGGTTTTTATCCATGCCATTGACTCTTTCCTAATCTTCCACATTTTCCTCTGTCTTCTCACTTTACCTTTGCTAATTAACTGCTCATCCCTGCATGAAAGTGCTTTTCATTAAGTATAACATAAAACCATCACAAGAATTGTTCCTGTCATTTCAAACTTGTGAGAAAAATATGATCTGATTCATTCCCAGTCATTTTCAAGTGTTACTTATATTTTCACTTATGCAGTTAATGAGAGAGAAAAGCAAGAAGGAAAAGGAAAGAAATGACTTTAAGAAAAAAAGCAAAATAAAAAGAAATTCAGAAAAAATAACTTAAAAATTTGAAAAAATTATTTAAATGAGTTTGTTTTAAATCAGATATTGTGTTTTATTTATAGTTCTTTTCTGTCTAAGTTTCTGAATCTCTATATTATTATTCTTTTATCTCCATGAAGTCAGGAATTTAAAAATATAGGAATTTAAAAATATATATTTTAAATGCTGTTTTCATGATTAAAATATATAAGTATACAAAAATGTAAAATCACAAAAGCAACATAAAGAAATTACTTAAACATGACTGTTATAAAAACTATTACATCCACAAGACAATTGCATGAACATCATATACCTTTAACTTCTAGACATACAGATATTTAGCCAGGCCTGTGTTTACGTCAGGAAAATATTTGTAATAGTGTAGTTAATCTTGTTTTTTTAGTCCTATTTTTTTTTCCATCTACAAGGTAAACAACCGTACTATAGTGGGACTAGATGTAGTTCCACTGTAAATATAGTGTCACCTAAAAGTAGCTTTAGGATACATAGTATACATGTTTTGAATTAAACTGGTATCCCTGTTTTTATGTCTGAAGCAAACTGCTTCCATACTAGCCTTGTAAGCAATATAAAGACTCCAGTACAACTGTTAAGTTAGCCTCAAGAATGCTTATTTGAAAAAAAAAATTTTCATTAAATGCTCTATTTTTGCCAACACGTGCACCAGCTTATTTTCTTACGGAACGTCTGTCCTTTTCATATCTCTTTTGGTTCCTTGACCAAATTTAGGACATCTTGGCCAGGAACATCAGCACACAGCTGTGTTTATAGGTGTTGTTGACAAGAGAAAATGCATCCCATGCCCCAGGATTGAAACAGAGTTGTTATATAGAGAGAATAGGAGGTGATGAATTTCACTGCTAAGAAATTTCATTTAACCATTCTCTACTTTAGGTTTTTTTTTTTTTTTTTTAGATATTAGAAAAGAAGTAGCCTTACTATATTAAAGGTAATTATTTAGAAAGTATTTTTCAAATTATGTGTGTGTATGTATACCTCTGTATATATACATATATGTTTTTAATTTGGATAATGTTACTGAAAAAAAAAAATCAACATTGTCTGAAAAGCATTGAATGTGGAAGGGGCCAAGAACCGAATTCCAAAAATAAGTATAAGGAACAAAATGAAATCCAGGTGTGATATTAAAGAAACTATTGGTCTATTGAAAATAATTATACCAATATTTATAAGAAAGATAGAGTATACATATACATATATATATACACATATACATATATACTATGTATATATACATATACGAAGTAAATGTTTCAGGTAATTAACTGTACCAGGTAGATATAAGGAAATGAAGGTACAATGAGACTATCATATATTTTCACCAAAGGATTAGTTATAATTTTCCTAGATTTAAGAAAAAACAATTAAACATCAAAAAAATTGAAAAAATGAACATCAAGTTTATAGCTGAAATAAAAATGGTGATGGAAATGATATAATGTTGAACATAGTAGTTCAACTTGAAATTGAGGAGGAGGAGTGAGGGAGAGTAAGCTGAGATTAACAAAAATGGAAGTGGGATTTTAAAGTGCTCTTTAAAGAAAGTTACATGTTATTTTGATACACAGTTGATGGAAAAACCATACACTGGTACATTTTTGGAGGATAATTGGGCAACAGCTATCCAGAGATATAAAACTGAACATTTCTTACTTTGCAAAAAAGAAAACCAACAAAAATATTTTCACAGAGTAATTTTCTCCTCAACACAATATTTTCATCTTTGAAATGACAAGTATGACGGCAGTCATGATTCATCTAGAGTAGTAAAAATATCACCAAGCCTCCTAGCTGCCCAAGAGGGATGCAGAGAAAAATAAGCATTCCTTTACAATTTCCCCCTTTCACTACAATGCATCTTTCCTTTTAAAAACTATAGAAAACCATCACCACACAGAATGTACTTTGTCTTTCACAGACAAAAGAGAGAGGTAAGTGAAGGACTAATTTGCCACAGGCTATCAGGAAGAATGAATAAATAGGCATGCCTCCCTTCTCAACTCTGTTTTCTTTTTAACTATATGGTCCCCTGGCCTCCTCTGAACTGGCTGGCCCAAATCTAAATTGGACTGAATTTCTGTGGTAGAAATATATGCTTAGTCAATAGGTCAGATAAATGATATCTCCCATGCTTTCTCTGCTCCATCCACAGAAAAGCACTAAACTAGTGCATTTGCCACCATCTTCCTGGATGAAAACCAGGACAAGATAAGACCTGAAGAGGAGTAAATTCCTAAATGTCAGTGCCACATTTCCTGATTTTGGAACTCATTTTGTGTTTATTCCTTCTCTCTCCTCTATCAAAACCATGATTTTGTGTAGAAACTAGCAAACATTCTCAATTTTTATCCATCCAAAATATATTTCTCAGCAAAAAAGAGGAATTTTATGGAATAAAAGTAGTTGATAAGGAAGTTTTAGAATAGGTAATATTTAAATGAAGAGACTAAAAAGTACGGAAGCATATTGAAGAAACAGGTTTTCTAGAGTGGAGAGCCCAAATTTTTATCTTTTAAATTAATTATTGATTTTGTTTTCAAAACAAACACTTACTGACTAACAGCTAGGTGCTAAGAACTAGAATGGAAAAATATGCTTTTTGTTGTTGAATAGGTTTGGAAGCCCAAGTTAGAGTACCTGGAAACTAATAGTAGAAATCAGGACTTAAATAAACAGGCAGAAAGAAGGCTTTAAAAATTCTTAAGAAAAAGAGAAAATAACAAAAATATTATATTTAACATTGTGAGTTCCTCAAACTACTGTTTATGGGCCTAAACTGGCCCTCTCAAGTAACAGATTTTTATACATTTAAAAATAGTTTTTAAAAAGAAAAGTAATATTTAGCGATATAAAAATTATACGAAATTCAAATTTCAGCGTTCATAAATAAAGGTTTATTTTTGGAACACAGCCACTATTATTTGATTACAGTGTCTATGGCTATGCCTGTGCTACAATGGTAGACTTGAATAGGTACGTAGTTATGGTTTGAGGTGTTTATCAATAAGTAGGACCAATTTGTTTCTCAAGTTCTAGGCAAGTTAAAAAGTGAAATGAAAGAGTGTATTAAATGACACAAAAATATACCTTTAGTAACTAATAAAGCTCAGTGGGCTAGGGGACCTCCTAAAAGTGATTCTCATTTCAGAGAGATTCACCTATGAAGTTAACAGAAGTTCTGGGATCCTGTACAGGGAGCAGGTTTCTATCCTATGATACACGACAGAGCAGGAGACAGGAGAAATCACCACGGAGACAGAGAGGAGCCACTTGTGTTTTCTTATCATGGAATTAAAGGGCTGGGAGATATATGTTCCATCCCAGCTATCCCTGAAGTTTTGTTTTCTGTCCCATCTGGCCTTAAACAATAAGTCAACCAGAGCCATGATGATCCTTTCCAGGGAAGCCATCAGCACATGGACAGTCTTGCCCCACCTTCTTTGAATACAAGCCACTGATCTTTTTGTGGTTCCTCCTGGGATCACTGGTATGGAACATAGATTTTTGCACCTAAAAGGCCCTAAAATATCTCAGAACAGTATACAAATGAAATAAACTCCAAATCCACTGTGCAACCAAAGCTGTACATTCAGTACAAAGTTGTCTGTTATATAGCCTATCTGAGCTTCTATAAATAATGAAATTATAGGACATCATTATAGTATTGCCATAATAAAATGAATACCAGAACTTGAATAATATATTGCCAGTAATATAAAGGTATGCCAAACTTGAGTGCAAATCTTCTCCTCTCATTACCAAATTCCCAGAATTTTGGGAGAACCTGAATTGTGAACTTACCATTCCTCACAAGCTGAAATCTAAAGAAATCAAGTGCCTGTTGTTCAAATTCCCTAAGTCATCCCTTCTACCTTCTGCCTGCTTTTCTTCCTGGGTCCCATATTTCAGTTACTACTGCCACTTACACGCTGGTCCCTCACACTGGAAACCTGAAAGTGATCTCCATCATCTACTACACATCCCACAAATATGTGATTGCCAAGTCCAGGTAATTCTGTCCCCTAAATCATCCTTACATGTGTCCAGTTCTGCTATTTCAGTTTACATTTGCCAAGAGCAAACTTTTATCACCTTTCAAGTGGATTATTGTAAAAGCATCTTACAGGTCTCCTGCCACCAGGCACCCTCTCCTCCATCCATCATCTCATCCACACTAGACAGGAACTAACCTAGATTCAATCATATCTGCTGACATAGAATATTAATCATTTGTATACAAAGGAAAAAGTATCAGCCCACTCATATAAATAATAAAAAAGGAATGATCTATATGTATGCATGCATGCATACAAATGGATAAAAGAACCTTACAAGTATTTGGAAATACCAAATGTTTAATTGTGGTTACCTTTGCGGAAAAATGACAGGAAGACTAATTTGGTAAGTGAATACGAAGGTAGAATGTTACCTTTTATGCCACATAATTCTATATTATTTATTGTAATAACAGAGTATCACTGCTTATTATGTGTGCTATTAGGAAAAACTAAATGTCTGGAAACATATAAAGCAACAGTATAATAAAAAATATACTGTATATGATAACAGTATAATAAAAAGTGTGGCATCTACGTATATAATATAAGAGCCTAGTCACAGAAACTAGTCAGTGGGTTTTCCATTGCTCTGGGTCTGAGGTGGTAAACTTCTGGGTAGGGAGGCAGCAATGGATAAGGGAGTGAGATAGCAGAGAAAAAGCGGCAAAACCATTTGGAATGGAGAAAATCCAAATAAGTCACCCAGCCTAGCAGATAAAAGAAAATTAAATATCAAAGGTAACTTTAAGGTTTCCATCCTGACAGCTGTGATGATTTACAACTGAAATAAATGGCTTATATGAAGGTGACACACTTTTTCTGGTGATATTTTTATTTCCATCTTAACAGGCTAAGTTTGGGGTGATGACAAGACAATCCAGTGGAGATGTTAAATATGTAATCAGAGTTGCAGGCTTAACTGCAAACCTTAAGGTGGAAGTTTTGACTGTTTCATTATTATGAGTGTATAGGTAATAGTTGGACCCATGAGCTCTTGTGGGGAAGGAACAGAATGGGAGAAGACCAAAAGGCTGAACACAAAACTTTAAAAAGAGTCATAAAAAGAACAGAAAGGTAAAAATGAGACTAGAATAAAGAATGCTCAATGCACAAAGGACTCAACGGGAGAAAACATTCCAATCAATACTGGGGGAAAGTCCTTTAAATTTGACAAGAAATAATTATTAGTGACCTTGCAAAGAAAAATTTCTGGAAATATACCTTTCCCCTTTTAGGAAAAAAGAATATATATTAAAACAAGCTATACATATTGTATGAGTAAATATACTATACCATATTAAACATACATCCTGTGAGAAGAAGCTAATATGGGCAAATGATATGAACAGATGATAAACAGACAGTTAAACACAACTAGCTATCAAGTATATGAAGAGATCCTCAAGCTCATTTGTAATCAGAGAAATGCAAATTAAAGTAAAATAATTTACCACTTTACAACTATCTGATTGGCAGAAACTAGAAAGTTGAATAGTGGTAATTATTAGTGGGGATGTGGAGAAACCAGATGAGCTTAATCTCACTCAAGAGCACTCCAGCAATACCACTTGGATTTAAACCGCATATACCCTATGTCCCAATATTCCTATTTCTGGTTACATAACCCCAAAATATTCTCACACAGGTCTAGGAGGGGGCTTCTGTGATGATTATATCAGTAAGGAGAAATGAGATTACGCTGTGGTAACCTACAAACCCCAAACGCCTTACTTGGAATAACACAGGTTTATTTTTGGTTCACACTGCAGGTCCATCACAAGATTGGCAGGTTAGCTCTGCTCAGTGTACTCACAAGAAGGATGCAGCCACTAATCTCAAACACTGTCAGCCACTGTGAAGAGAGAAAGATGAACTCTGGAGATTTCAAGCCAGCAATTAAATGCTCTAGGCCAGAAGTGATATGTGTCACATCTGTCCACACTCGCCAGAATTATATATAAAAGTGATCAGACAGTACAAACCTCCTCCCATGCATTCACACACTGCAAAAACCAGAATACCTGTGAACAATGCCAGTGACTTTCAAAAAACAATCAGTGCTTCAGTGGGGTAGCAGATGTCAATTTAGGTGTCCATTTCAAGAGGATTTTTGGAGAAGTAAAATATTCTATGAGTTTTGTGTGGAATACTATACAGCACTTAGAAGCAAGGAGCTAGAATATGCACAGAAAGGTGGACAGATAATTAAAATAAATTCTGAGTGGAAAAAGAAATAAGATAATGAGGTTTTTGGCACAAGAACATTTACATAAATTAAACATATATGCCTACCCTAGAAAACAATGCAAGGATACATATAAACTTGAGGATATATATCAGACACATTTAATTTGGTTGACCATTGGGGGAGAGGAAGGAGACTGACAGTAGGAAAAGAGTGAATAAAGTTATAAATTAAATAAAGCAAAAGGGCATTCCATACTGACGCCTGATGATAGGTTCCATGAATGGAGTAATATGATTAATTGGATGCTTCATGTGAAGTTGTACATAAGGAGTAAGCAACTTACATATGATAGAAGTCATGATAAGACTAGAGAGTGTATCTGTAAGAGACTGGGGAATTCAAAACCCAATGAAGAAGTTGAAACCCATTCTTTAAAATACCACTTGCCTATTGCAGTGAGGCAACATTTTGAGAATTAGAGGGAAAATGTGGAATGTTGTGGAAGTAGATATAGGCGACTAGGGTGTGGTAAAGTGGACCCATTGAGTGTTGTCAGTTGATAAGAGAAAGAAAAAAGGTAGAGTTGAAAAAGGGACAGATCAACCTGTGTTTGAATAAATGTTTCTCTTTGTCACCTTTTGTGGAGGTTACTTAGAATTATAATGACAGGAGAAAAAATGCTAAGAATGATAGGTCAGGATAAAGCAAATTATTAGCAGCTGTTTATTAGAAATTTTAAATCAATAAAGAACACTGAATTGCTGTCCTCATTTTTAAGAGAAACTGTACTTGGGGACAGATGTGAAAGTTTAACACACATCATGCATGTTCTCTATCATGTCGCAATAACTTCTGCTTCCAGACCCCATCTCTGCTTACTGTTGAGCTTCTTTGCCTTCTTGGATTTCTGATATTTCTTCTCCAAATATGTCACCTTGTCTGTGATTTCATTCGTGTCAGCATTGGCCCGTCTATTTCCCTTTCCTACCAGAAGTGAACAGTCATATGGTGCTGCTTGAGGAGTTTCAGCCTGACCTTGGACTAGAAATGCCCACCTTGTAAGGATGTGATAGCTACCTATCACTCGCTTTAACTCTCTAACCCTTCAATGCACAAGCACCATACCTTAAAAAAAAAAAAAAAATTGCCTAGCAATTTTGCTTCTCCTCTTCCTCTTGTTACACGTCCAGGTCAGATGCTGAGGTGAACATGGATATCAGGCTGGTGGACTGCCAGAAATTCATAACCACATCTTTAGAGAACCTACTGGTAAAAATCGTGCCTTTTTTACCTTACGTTTGTATAATACTGAACCATTTTCTAAAAAGGGCTTCTGCATTTGCCTGTAGGATCTTCCTGAATTTCCTGATCACATGAAAGAGAGCTAAAATTAGTGAGTTGACAAAATTGTAGTGTTGTAAAGGCTGAAAGTGATTTTTGTGGTTAGTCAAAGTTTCACAGTTCCCTTTTGGGAAAAACATGACCTCTATTTTATAGATCCAGAACTTGATGCCACATTGGAAATATATTCAGACAAAGGAGAGAAATAGTAAAAAGAGGAAGAAGGGCAAAATGACAGAATTAAAATCATGGGCTTCTTGTAATGTAGCTTATTATTTACTTGAATTTGTAATAATTCCACATTGCACTGTTTGTAATTAAACTTAGCTGAGTTAATTCTAATATGCATATAACCTTAAATGATAATTTGTTAACACTTGCTTCTATTCAGAACTCAATACTGACATCAAAAATATGTTATTAGCTGGAGATGCATATGGCTTACAGAGATTATAATAAACAAAGATTGATTTTTACTGAGGTGAAGATCAAGCTAAAAATCAATCGATGTTTTTCCATTTCAACAAAATCTTAGCTTTACCAGCATAAAAATTCAACGAGTCTGATTCCTCACTCTTTCCATTGGAAAACTTATGTGAAATTACAGCATCCTCTAAAGAAGGAAGAAATTTTTTTCTCCAGAACTTTCTTGTAACCCTTTTGGGCCATCTTCCTGCCTCCAGCTGTATACAGACTTGTCCAGATCCTCAGTCAGGAATTAAACGACTAGGTGATCATAGAGGGATGCCTCTTCTTTAAATGCTCCCTGCTCCAAATTAGAATTAATTACCCTCCTCTTTAATAATTGTAAAAAAGAGAGAAAAAAGAAAACAAAATGATAACAAAGAAGTCTTGAATGAGTGCTAAAGAGTAAGTCAGTCACATTTTCATATACTTCATTCAAATCCTACAGAATTTTCAACAAATCCTTCATGTACACTCCCGTCTAAAAATTCTTAAGAATCAACTATACAAAAAATGGCAAATTTTATTTCCACTCTCACTATGGCAATAACATTTCATTTTTAAAACTTTACATTTTTCTGATTTTGTATATGTCTTTGAGTTCTAGATTGAGCATTGCCTCCATCTCCCATTAGATAACTACCTGAAAAATATAAACAAATTCTTCCTATTCTTTAATTTTCTTCCTTAATATTTACATCTAAAAAATCACTCAAATTTCCCTGAAAAATATTATCAGATTGAAAACATGCAAAATGCGCGCACACACACACACACACACACACACTCATAGCCTAAACAAAAGACATTGCAGTGAAAAGACTAAGATGCCCTACCGCGTGAAATCTATTTTTCCCTCCTCACCCTTCCCTTCTCACCTCATTTTGAAAAAAAGAGATCAAACAATTGATTGTGAGGCATATGCTGTTACCAGGTGTTTCCCGCTTTATTAACATAAGAGATGAATCAAATCACAAAATGCCAGAGCTGGAAATTTCCTTACATACCAGTCCCACCTGCTCATTTTATAGATAAGGAAATTATTCAGAAAGGTTGCTGTAACCACGAAGAAGACAGCAGAGCTGAGAAAAGAAAGGAGGTCTCTGGTATGTAGCTTATGAAAACAAAGTCTCCAGGTTTTACTTTGTATACTTTTCCAAACATTAGGTTGAACATTGAAAAGGATGTATGTTTTTACTAAAGGGATGTTTGAAAATGTGGAGAAACTTCAAGAAAGGAGGAAGAATAAAGAAGGAAAAGAGTTGCTAAATCTTGATTGGAATTAAACTTTCTAAAAATTTATAAAATTAAATTATAAATCTTGTTTATAATTTAATATACACTGGCCCTACTGCTCAGTCCTTGTCTCCATCTTTTCCTCAGATTCTTAGCAAACACTCCTTGTTCTTAAAATTTACCTTTCCTCTGCTCTTCTCTTTCTCTCTCTTATTAATTTTTTTAATTTTGGCAAAGAATTTGAAGTGGCTGACACAACTGGGCTGCCATTAACCCCAGGCAGGCTTTGCTAATAACTAGAAAACTGGAAATTCCCTCCTCAGTATTTACTTTGGCTCCAGGAAGCTATAACTTGAAACTGCCATGAAAAAACCAAGTTCAAACCACACACTCTGCTGAACTGCCTTGCAAGCTCAGTCTAGTTCAATTAGGAAACAACGCCCCAAATCAAACCCTTAAGTTTGATTCACATTGAAATGAACAAACACAGGTCTTTCCTGGCAGAACTTGTTGCAACACCAGTTGCTGATTCAGATGAGTTAGTCTTATGATTCCCATTTATTAAATTCTGCATTTTCAGATATGCACCTTTTCTGTCCTTTAGATGGCTAATTTGTTATCCTCTCTTCCCACTTATACCTAGTAGAATTCTAAAGATGACATTAAACACAAGACACAGTCATGGTCATTCATATTAAGACAACATTTACTCAATGTATTTTTCTATATGCTATTTTCCAGACATTTAATTATTAATATCAACTACTATTCCCACTTTACAAAAGATGGAATGAGGACAGAGAAGTACTTGTCTAAAGTTACCATCACTGGTAAACATATTTGTTGGAACCTGAAACTAAGTTTGGCCAACAGTATCTCCACACTGATGCCTTTCTCAAGTTTCTCCAACCCAGGCTGTGCCCTGATTTCCAGACTCATGTATTCACTGTATACTCGGTATTTTTGTTTGGATGTCTGGTGGGAATCTCAGAATTAATATATCTACAAAGATGAGTCTCTTAATTCCATACTGTTTCTCTGACCCCTAGTTCTACTTTATTAGTAAATGGTACCACTATCTACTTAGCTGCTTAAACTAGAATCTTACAGATCTTCTCTTTCTTTCAGTCTCACTAAGCATAGCCAATTAACCAGAAAACCTAATCAGTTTACCTCCAAAATACATCTCATATATAATTCTTTCCATTTTCACATTTCTCCCTAGATACCAAGATACCATGATATCTGTCCAGAACTACTGCATTCTAACTTGTCTCCCTGCATTTCCTCTTTCTTACAAGTGATTTTTTGCAAAATAGTTAAAAATATAAATCAATTGATATCACTTTTATGCCTAAAGTGGTTTTTTCCATTCCTCCTAAAAATGCAAATTCTTTAATTAAGCCTTTAAGTATTCATGACCTAGCTCCCGCCTTCATCACAGAGTCTCATCCTCTTTCACTGTGCTGTATTTATATGGACATCCTTTCCATTCTTTTAACACCTAAAATTCTTTTTCAGCTCTTGAGTTTTTATGCATACCTCTTTCAGATATCTCCCACAGCAATTTGCAGCTCTTATTATTCTCATTTCTCAAGACTGGGTACCAACATCATCTTCTCAAAGAGGTCTTCCCTGACTATCCTACATAAAGTAACACAGATTATTATACTTTACCAAAAGTATCCACTTTTATTTCCTTCCTTTCATCACAATCTATCATTAGTTTATCCATTTGTTACAGATTTGCTATTTCCCTCCTCTGGGACATAAACTGCATATAGTCAAAACTTCTTCAGTCTTGTTTATTGATGTATTAATAAACCTTAGTTTAGTAGCTAGAACATAATTGCCATTCACTCAACAGTAACTAACTGAATGACTAGAAAACTCACAATCATCCACTAGCTCTGCTGCTGCGTCATTTGGAGTAGAGGAAGCGGAAAACTGGATGGCTGCCATCCCAGGAAGCAAGTACACTTTAACTAAGGGCAAGCATATGTACGTTATTGGACTAAACCTAACTTCTGCTCATT
This sequence comes from Hippopotamus amphibius kiboko, assembly GCF_030028045.1. Taxonomy (NCBI): domain Eukaryota; kingdom Metazoa; phylum Chordata; class Mammalia; order Artiodactyla; family Hippopotamidae; genus Hippopotamus; species Hippopotamus amphibius. The sequence continues at coordinate 86,675,097 of NC_080195.1, read as the reverse complement.
TCTGAATGGGTCAATCTAATTTCTGCGCTACTCGTAAAGGTAGTGGATGGAGATATAATTATTTAGTGTCATGGTTTACCCATAAACTATAAAAAAGTTTTGCTACCTGAAATTCTAAAGCAGGACATAACTTTCACTAGTGAGGTTCATTTTTCTTGATAAAGATAGGCAATTAGATAGATAGATATAAACAGAAAAAAATAAAGCTTGGAAAAGATAAGGAAGATTAGAGAACAAAACTTGGGAGAGCATCAATAAAGAATACGAAGCACTAGACAAGGCTCTAAAAACATGACCCTGATGATCCTTTTCTAATTTATTTTCTAAGGCAATTGTTATGATTGTCTCCCCTTTTCCTTTTTTACAAAACTTCTTCCATCATTCCACTCACTAAATAAAAAGTGGCATTGTACCAACCTTAATTTCTATTTTAGAATAAGATTGTGTTTAAAAACACCCACCCCATGACAATACTGGAGTTTTAAGTTGCTGACTTTTTAGTGGATTACATTAAATTTAATTTTTCAATAAGGAGAGCTTCATTGAACAATCGTCTGTTGCATGCCCGTCACATATCAGGACCTGTTAGATCTTGAAATCAGAGTAACAAATGGGACATACAGTACTAAGAAGTTTTTGGTCTGGAGTATGTGGGATAGATGTAAAAGTATTAACAGATACGTTACAGTGCAATATAGCGTTACTGCAAATAAACAAATCCTGTGACTACTCTGGGGACAAAAATATAAAAATAAACACTGCTTAGAGATACTGTCATATATACAAAGGAGAAGACATTTTGCAGATATATTTAAAGTCCCAAATCAGTAGGGTTTGAATTATTCAAAAGGGGGAATATCCTGGGTGGGCCTGACTTTATCAGGTAGAAGACTTTTCAGGAGGGTCAGAGAGTCCCTTGCTAGTTTTGAAGAAGCAAGCTGCCCTGTGTAGAGAGGGTCTATAGAGAGGGCCACATGGCAAGAAACTGTGGGTAGCACCTAGGAGCTGAGAACAGACCCCAGCTGATAGGCAGCAAGAAAACAAAGACTTCATAGTACCTCTGGAAGATGACTTATGCCAGAGGCTGAAGGAGTGTGAAGGTACTGATAGGTTGTTTCATGGACAAGGCTCTGATGAGACCGCAGCCTCGGCCAGCATCTCATTGCAGCTTTGTGAGACTCAGCGTAGAACCCAGCTGAGTTGTGATAAGACGTATCTGTGGAAACTGTGAGATGATAAATGTGTGCTCTGCGAAGATGTGAGATCTGTGGTAATTTGTTACACAGTAGTAGAAAGCTAATACAGAAAGATTTACCTTGAGCTCCACTTGCAAGGATAAGTTGCTGTTGCTCACATAAAGGAAAGAGATAAGTTGATATTATGTGAAGGCACAATATGAATATGAACACATTGTGAAAGGACATGCCATATTTGAAGAAGAGTGAAAATTTGATTTTGGTAAGAGTTGGATGTTGACTTACTTTTCAAAGAAATATTGCTTTTTAAATTTTTTCTTCACCCTCTTGTCCTATTCCTCAGATTTATTAGACAGAAATAACATCCAAATGTTTATTTGCAATTTGGAAACTTGAGACCTAGAAAAGATTACTAACTTGTCCAAAGGTAGAGTAAGGTCTTGTGGTATCTGAGGCTTATTCAAGGGGAGATTTCTTTAATAAGAAGAATATATGATTATGAATATAAAGTTAAATACATATTTAGAACGAGGAAAAAATATGAAAAATTGGAAATTTTAAATATTGCAAATATTGGAAAAATCAGAAAAGTAATGTTATTTAGTTAACTGGCTGACACACTGTGCTGTCATCTTGGATGTGTCAACAGAGTGGTAGGAAGGGTATTTCCAAAAATCATTCCACACTGGGCTATCTACCTAATTATTCACAAAAAGGAATGCAAACCACATAAAAATATCCCATATAACCTAAATTCAATCTGTCCTCAACTCCGTTTCCTTGTGCCAGGTCCAAAAACTGTGAAAGACAACCAGAATGCCACCTAATAAGAGGGGAAGTCTCACAGAAGGAAATTTAGAGTGAAAGGAAGCTGTAATGTTAATGATTTATAATTAAAATATCTCCTTCTGCAAATTTTACAAAGCTATGCAATCACATGGCCACATTTATAAGGTCTCGTACAGTAACATGAAAGAAGCCTATACAAGTAATGGGTGTGGAAACTTAACACCCATTAATTCCATAGTAATCCGCCCTGGATTTATCCACAGTCACACAATTAGTGGCAGGACCTTGACTAAAACCACATCTTCTTAATACTCAGTCTCATGTGCACACAAAAATCGTAGAGTAAGAAAGCTAGTGGTACAGGTATATGAGTCTGTGTATGTGTTTCCAGGTATGTAATGAAGAATCGATTGACAGGGCTTGTCTAATGTGTTTCAATCCTTAAAAAAATGTGGCAGTTAAAGTGTACCAAGGTAGTTTGTATTCATTAGAAAAAGTACTCAATGGGTTTTGAATAAATAAAGCTGTAATTGGGGATTATATTAGGATTATATTAAGAAAGTAGGTTGGAACTTGTTTTTTGTAAATTAATTTGGCAGGGATATGCTCTTTGGGAACCAGGCATGTTTTGAAACAGTGCTGAGGCTATGAATCATAGTCTGCTGACAAAATATCCAAAATGTGGAATCAACTCATTAATAAAGTCATGTACAGACAAGTAAAGATGTTCCTTTTTCTCTCTAACTCCCCTCTCCAAAACCCTTTTGCTCCTGCTGCCCTAAATAAAAGAATATCTCATTACAGGCAATTGGTTATATGGCAATGATAAGAATCTATGAAAAGAGGCTAGTGAAAACCCATAGGGAGTAGGTTAGATCTTGAAATAGGGGTAAGAACAGGAGACCAGGGAGGAGAATAAACCCTTTAGTCATATGTAATGGCCTGGAAAGGCTAAAGTAGCATCTTTGGTGTTCTGAGAAACAGGAATGGAAAGAAAAGGATTAATCTGGATAATCCTCTAACACAAAAACTTCCACCTAAAATATATGAATGGGCAAATCAAAGGCTCTCTTCCTGGACTAGATGGTGAACATTACAGAAATGTAAACTGGCGAACTTGTTTTCTCCAAATACGTTACAGTATCGTGAAAGAATATAGACTCTCAAAGTGAGCTTTAGAAATTTTATTGTAATTAAAGATATGTTTTATATCATTTCTGGGACTTTGAATATTGTTACAATCAGTCTCATTCTGAGTTTTTGTAATGTTAAACTGACATCTGAAAAACTCTCTAATGGAACAGTAGGAGGGTGACTTGGATGTCTGAGTTTTATTAAGGATGAAAATTCTACATTTTCAAGGATAATCAGAGACTGTTGATTGTTAGAATTTTTTATTTATTCCCTCTTGACAATATTCAGAGTATTTTTTTTTTGTTATACCACTACAAACATACAGTCAATTCTGGATATATCCAAAAAGTTCTGATTAAGTATTTGGTGTATTTCCCATGTTTTATAGTCGTTCCTTTTCTTCCCGTTACCTGCATATAGATAGGATTTCAGTCAAAAAGTAGAAAGCATTCTAATATAAATAAATTATATTAGTGATTGTTCAAGATTCACATACTTTAAAAAAGATTAATCTGTAGATTTTATCTTTTAAAATTCTGTCACCGAACAAAGTAGTTTGTGTGGATTTGTTTCCATAGGAATTTTAATGTTATTTCTATTACTAATTTCGAGTGCTTATTTTAAAATGATGTACAATGGAATTGTTTCATTTAATCAATTATATAATTTATAGTTAAATTAACTATAAGTCAGTAAATTAACTATAATAAATTATATAAAGAAAAATATAAAGACATTATATTTTCTTCTAGTATTTATATCAATAAGTTAAATCATAATTGGATTTTTATACTTATTTTCCAGTAGTTTTAAAACAAAAAGAAAAGAGAAGTAAAATTAAATTCAACCCAGAGACAAGAGGAAATTTATTGTACAGGGAAGACTGTTGGTTTGTGTGTCAGTCAGATCTGCATGCAGTATTGACAGGAAAGAAGTTTCAGAGGTGGCTTCTGCATTTTCTTATTTGCTTTTAGTGTATGTTGACTTATTGATATTTAAATTACCATATTATTTATTTTCAAGGCTACAAAGTATGTAAAAGAGAGGTGATAAGGGCATGAATCCATAACCATATTAAAAGCAGGTCAGAGCTTAAAAGTTTCAGCCGAGTGTTGGATTCATGAACAGCAGCCAAAGTACACAAGCGTTTACTAGTTGCCTGTGGAGCAACCAGGTCAGATGATATGTAAGCAAACACAAGTGAGTGAGAAAACATCAGAGTTGCCACGTTTGTATTCCTGGTATGGACTCCTAGTCAGCCATGTCCTGGAGTAAAATAATAAAGATGATCTAGTCGTATCTGGAACAAAATCTGGGCAAAATAATAAAAATGAACAATTCGCACAAATGGAACCACCTCCTTCTCCAGCTGTTCTCTCCAAAGCCTATGGAGCTACACAAAGATCAGAGCTTAAAGTCTGTCCCTAATTCTCCTTGATGAAGATGACTCTCATTGCAAGGATACAGCTGCTGGGGGCAAAAAAGCAGAAATGAGGAGGAAATAGTTCTGTTATTATGTTTCCAGTGCAGTTTGATTTTATGATCATGACAAAATGGCTAAATTACATGAGATATTGATAGTGATGGATGCAAAAGTAGGAGCAGACTTATGAAATGAGAGATAAAGAAAGTTGTGGATTACTGGTTAATAGACTGTTAAGAATCAGGAAAAACCATCTATATAAAGACCTATAAACATCATCTTTGGCATCTCTGCATAACTCCTTCAGTTTACAAGATATTTTGATGGTTGATAAGGAATTAGGGAAATGAGGTCCTAGCAAGCTATCCAAGGACAGTTTGAGACCTAGAAGTATGAAATAATTTAGAAATCTCAGTGATGAAACTATTAAAAAGCGCAGACCAGTGATCTGGGAAGGCAGGATGTCAATTAAGATTTCAGTTTTGGAACATATTTCTGGACTATATACAGGCACTAGAGCGTACACTGGAAGGATGTGACATTGGGGTTCAGGTATGAGAACGTATTTACTGATTTTTATTATTGGTAAAGAGCTCTGGTCTATTTTGGGGTTAAATTGTATGTTCATAATCTACCTTCTTACCTCTAAATTAAAAAAAAAAAAGAATTTTATCTCATCCCATGTTCTTTTCCAACCCCAATAAAGTGATGTGTCTGATTTAACTGTTTGACTACCATGGAGGAATCCCAGCGAGTATTTAAAACTCTATTAGTCTCTAGGCTTCCTGTGAGTTTCCATTATTTGAACAAATACATAAATTCTCTCTTGTGTTATCAATTCCACACAATTCTCTTAAAATGTTGAGATTTTAAGTAAATCTACATGATTATTGTTTTGAGATTTGAATTAAAGCTATAATTTTTTGGCAATTATGTTTTGTTTTCATTATGTAAAAACGTGTCTGCTTTGTTAAATAGAAGTGGTTTGTAAAGACTGCATCCTCTAGTCCTCTATTTTTATTCATACTTCCTGCCACTAATTTCTCTGATTTATAAAAAGTAATGCTTATAAAACCCAGAAGAGAATAATTTTGTTAAGTCTCAAAAAACTGTCCACTCTCTCCCAAATGTCCTAGTAAGTCTGAATCATTTTGCACTTTACACTGATATGTTTCCCTGATTCTCAGATCACTTGGGGCATTTATTTAAAATAAAGATTTCAGAGCCCACCACAGATCACTTCCCCATGTAATTCTCAGGATGAGCCAAAGTTGGGAAACATTACTTGATATATCATTGCCTTACCATGTACACAGAAACAAAATAAATTAGGGGGATACCTTTTACATTTGTAGACAGTCTTTGCAAATCAATTTCATCAATAGTGGCATTTGGGTACTTGATTTATCTAGAAAATTCACTCCAGTGATAGACCTTATTGTGAATGAGTTTCAATGGAATCTATGATATTACCCTACTATCCACTGGGAACACTTTAATTTAAAATCTTTAGCAACTAGAAGTCTCCAGGATGGTGAGTGATTACAACTGTGAATTATAGTTGCAGCAGCTCAGCATTGAGACAAGAACTGCATGAATATGCAGAAAATTTTTTGACAACTTTCAAAAAGGTTAATTACAAAGTTTTGCTGAAAAATGTCCTGATGCCTTTTGGCTCAAGCTAGATTAAGAGATTCAGAAGCGATATGTGTATGTTTTAACTCAAGAGGTTTAAGATGAAAGAATAAGACATGGTATCCCTGTTTATTTGTATATCTTGATGTTTAGGAGGAAAGTGTTTCTTCTAAATTTAAAGAATATAATAAAGACTGTCTCTTGAATTAGTTTTGGATTATATCACCACCCCTTGTATACCCACACTCCCAAGATAATCTTAAAGCAACACATGTTTGAAATGTCCAAGATTTTTTTCAGCTGGATCAGGAATTGCTGACATTGACAAGCTCCCCAAAGCCCATATATCCTACAGTGTCTTTTCTTTCTCTAGCACCTTCCTACTCCTTACTGCAAACCCACCACAAACCACAACAACTTGAACTAAAATATTTAGCAATGTCAAACTTTTGAGTGGTGTCTCTCAAACATATCTTTAGAACAATTGCTTGAGTGGCCAGGACCACACAGGTAGAACCTGGGCCCACTTCCTTCTCATCTAAACCACAGCAACAAGCAGTAGAGCCATTAAAAGACTTAATGGAGGGCAGGGGTATCAGGCAATCCAATCAACAGAAAATATGTCTCCCAGAAATTTTTTTAAATTTCAGTATATTACCATGGTAGAACACTAATGCAATCATTAGGAAAGATGCTTTGCATAGTTTCTAGCAAACTGGGGAAATGCTTTTATTTCTTTTTTTTTTAAATTGAAGTATAGTTGGTTTACAATGTTGCATTAGTTTTAGGTGTATGGCAAAGTGATTCAGTTATACATACATATATCTATTCTTTTTCAGATTATTTTCCCTTGTAGGTTATTACAGATTAATGAGTATCATTCCCAACTCCCAGCAATTTAAATATTACCTTCAACATAGACTTTTAGAACTATTTTATTTTATTTTATTATTATAGGAGAAAGGGCATACAGATTTTATTTGCTATTAATATTTTTTATATGACAGGGGGCTTCATATAAAAGAAGTGAAAACCCCCAAAAGGGTGGTTAGACCTGAGAGCTGATCTACTAACACTTTAACAAAGAGTGATAAATTGTGGAGATGTGACAAGATAATGAGAAAATAGATTTGGGCTTCCAGGGTGGGGAGGCTGTGTGGAAGGTAAATATAAGGGGGAAACTAATGGAAGGTAAGGGTTATATCGAAACTACAGTTCAAAAAGACACATGCACCCCAGTGTTCACCGCAGCACTGTTTACGACAGCCAGCACGTAGAAGAGACCTAAATGTCCATCGACAGAGGAATGGATAAAGAGGATGTGGTACATATATACAGTGGAATATTACTCGGCCATAAAAAGAACAAAATTGAGATATTCGTAGTGAGGTGGATGGACCTAGAGTCTGTCATACAGAGTGAAGGAAGCCAGAAAGAGAAAAACAAATATCATATATTAACACATATATGTGGAATCTAGAAAAATAGTACAGATGAACCTATTTGAAGGGCAAGAATAGAGATGCAGATTTTATATTTTTAAATAGTGTTTAGTATTGCAAGACACTCTTCTACGTACTTAACAAATAATAACATTTAATTCCAAGAACAAGCCCATGCAGTAGGTAACATTACCGCCATCCCTACTTTACAAGTGAGGGCGGAGAGCATTAAGAAAGCTGCCCAGAGTAACAGAGCGTCTAAGTGAGAGGGCCAGGATTTGAACCCCAGAAAATCAGCTGCAAGTCCGAGCTTTGACAACTCTTGGGATTATTCAGTACCACACCAAGTTAATGGCACAGCTCTGCCTCCTATGTATAAAAATGACACTCCACTAGGGATGAGTGTCCTTCTTATAAGCTGCAGGCATCCTCAGGATATCAGGTTACTAGGTATAACATAATGCCCGCCCTCACCCACCCTCTACACAGCATGAAAGCCACACAGATGGCTGTCATGTCATAAAGATCCTCCTTTCTCCTCATGATCTCTCCCCACAAACTCTTTGAGAAAATCACATGCTGGAAGACTTTCCAGATCACAAATCAACCAGCTAACCTTTAAGGAAACTGTCACAGGGACTTTATGGCTGCTAGCAGAATGCTGAAAAATGACTCATGATCAATCTTGTGGGGTTTTGAAAGAAAATTAGAACAGGGGCTCACCAGTAGTTATCTAGTTCCAACTGGAAGAAACTGTATATATGCTGCTACTTCTCCTGTCATTTGGTCCCTTCCTATAGATTTAAGTTGACTTGACACACCCTCGAGAACAGCGTTTCTTGACATTTTATGGCCTATTTGAGAAACAGATTAAAAGTATAGATCCTCTCTCCAAAAAGATGCATAATGTATATAGAGAGCAAAAGTTGTCACAGAATTTATAGACACCACCCCTACTTCTCACCGTGCCCAGTAATGAAACCCTTGAGAGCCATGAAATTGCAGTTAAAAGTCTTCACTCAGAGGAACTGGGGAACGTCCTTTTAAGTTGTGACTGCAATTTGAAGAATCTTTTTTGATAACCTTAACTTCTTTTGTAAAGTGGTTATTGATCACCGGTGACTCTAGGGATAAACTCTCAATGTAATTGTTTTTGTGCTTTTTTGGGAAAGTTAACTTTAAACCAATTTCTCTCTGTATGTATATGTCTCTATATCTCTACCTCATTATCTATATAAAGTGATAGAATACTATATATAAAGAGAAAATTACTTATTTAACATTGGATGTGAAATGGCAAAACAATTAAATCTTTAAGTTGCTTACCTAGAGAGTATGATTATGTTTTAAAAATAGTTGTCAAAGAGCATAGAGGCTTGCCCAATGGGATATCAGTTTTCAACTCTAACTCAAAATGAAAGGTCCTTTTCTCTCTGGAAATATTAGAAGCAATTTGGAAATCGGAGTGCTCAGATTAAAACATTTCTTCAATTAAAAATAATGTGTGTGTGTGTATATATATATATAGAGAGAGAGGGAATTTAAACTATGTGCACACAAGAACTTCAGTATAAAAAGAAAAGTAGCCACAAGGGTGGATATTTTGCTCCTGTTAATGTATTTTCAATGAAACCTATACTTGATCTATCACAATATTTATTAATCTATATTGGCTTTGTTGTTTAATTATCTGACTTGCCTGCTTAACCATAAATTTCAAGGAGGTAAGTGTCACATATATTATTGTAATGTATGCCTTATCCCATTTATAATTCTTATTAGGGAATATATACTTTTATTAGTAATAATAAAAAATTGAATTCTATGTATGTGCCAAGCATTGTACTAAGTACATACTCACTTATGTCTCCTTTAATTGCGATAGGCACAAAAATGTTTTGGTAATTTGAGATAAATATAATAGCACATAGAGGATCTGTGCATTAATACATATTTGTGACTAAATAAACATATTAATGCATTTTTCAAAATTTATAACAATTTTACTTAGTAATATTATAATTATTTAAATAAATTTCAAGCATTATATTTTTTGCAATTAGTAATTGGTATACATATACGGACACTACATAATTCAGCCTATTACTATTGCATAAGACAAACATGAAAGATACACTAAATCAAATAGAATGTAAGAAAAGAAATCCAGATCTGATCAATCGAAGGCAAAGATCATTTCCTTGGTCATATCTCATTAAATATTATTACCATTTTATTGATGAGGAGATATTGAAAGATTACATCAGAATATCATTTATAGTTTCTACAAGTAATTTTTTGCTTTGGTTAACTCTACCATAAATTATACCTATTTCTCAATCTAAATGTAGGTATATTTGTTCATAACTAATCTCCCCATTGTCTTCATGAAACTTCAAGTTAAGAAATGCTCTGTGTGTCATTACAATGCATCTTGAAATGGGATAGACTCCTCAATTTTTGCATTCAGTTTCTGGGTCCCAAATGAATAGAGGTGAGTATCACTTCTAAGAAGGCTATCTTAGGTATGCTTATTTCAGCTTTTCTGTGCCATGTAATCCAAGACCTCAACGATACATAGACTGTCCTTGTATCTAGAAGGAGTCATCAAATAGCTTTAAGTTGTTTTAATCATCATGGAGATACACATCTGCTTACTTGCTTTATTTCCTCTTCTCACATCAGAATCTACTGGGAGACATATCTTGCTCAGACAATTGTCTTTTGCTTGCAGACCTACCAATTCTTTTACTTTGGATTTTAAAGCCTATATACAAAATGAATCTGATTAAGTACCCTCCAAATAATTCTATTAAAAAATCATGTGAAATATGAGTGTCAAAGTCAGGCCTTTCTGCCTTCAACGCTCAGTTCTAACTCAAACTAAGCTCTCCAACTACAACAACGACATTTTATTCACTTGCTCCATCTGACCTGCCTCTGCAACTTTGACTACTTTTTTGTCTTTGGAAAAGTCAAATACATGATGGAAGTGTAGCATTCTCTCCACCCACTGAGATCAGGGCATCACAATTCCAAAACCCGGCCGTGACGCTGATCCAGGGAAGAGAAAGGAGACAGCCATCTGTATTACAGGGACAAAATTGACTTCAGAGATCAATAGAAATTATAATTAAGCTGTGGATATTTATTCCTCTCAAAGCCTTCTATTTCTCAAATATTTAAATGATGACTTTGCAATAAGACTTTCACTTCATCAGCGTCTCCACGGAAATTGGAAATTACAGTATGTGATACAATTAAAATGTATATCCACAACCACTCAGAATAATCATGGCTAATTAGAAATTATGAATCATTAAAATGACATGGTTTTCTGTCAGTATGTGTGCATAGCACATTCATGTCTTCAACTTCCCAATCCAATCTCAGTAAATCTAAGGAGATACATTTGTTTCAATATTTCTATTAAGCCCCTCCATTAAGTAAATTACCATTACAGCCAAAGTTTAAAGGTTATCTGGGCTAGCAAACTACTCAACATAGCTAATATACATAATTAGCTGTGGTGAGATTTCACATTAAACTTTTCCACTGCTATTTAGTGAATTTTCAAAAACAAATCACTTATGCAGGCTTATCAAGATTGCTATAATCCTAATGGAATTCAGGACATCTTTATCATAATAAAATCCTAATTTCTATTTTTTTTTTCTTATAACTGTCATTAATTTTAAGGTTGACTAAAACAATCAACTAAATACTGCTCTATTTCTAAAATAATGTTTGGGATGTGGAAGAGAGTAGAGGTAGAGTAGAAGTATAACAAAATAAAAGGAAAGGAAAATAAGTAGAACTGGATTAAAACTAATTTTTTAAAAAATTCAAAGACTTTGGTGGTTTTTTTTTTTAAAGTTCAGAATAAATTTAAAGGAAAAAATACCTACCTAGAAAATTGTTTCTATACAAATAGGCTACATTCAAGCAATAGTCTCAGATGACAGTTCTGAAATCATAATCCAAAGAAAAGCTTTAGATACCTCCTTCCCTGAAAGGGTGATAAACACTCTCCAAGGTCTAAGTATATTATGATTCCAAAACTCTCCAACTAGAGTAGAAAGCACTTGGTGTAAGACTACACATTTTTAAGTAACTAGTGGGTCCTGAAGCTGGACTGAATGCAAGGAGATGTCTCGTGGTAATTTGCACTTAGGTGTGTGTGTTTCTAATTATTAGTGTATCCATAGATATACAAAATCCCACTGCTAGTGTATAAATATTCTCCAGCTGATGCAGAACCGATGCTGCTGTCATTGATGTGCTAGTTATTAAACTGCTGTCTCTCAGTTTCAAATCTGCCCTTCTAGCCTCCTCTTTGCAATGCTGAGGCTGGGACTCTATAAACTACATTTCTGCTTTGCCAGCAGGAACCCTGTTAAGCTATGCCAATAGAGGCCACCAGAAGGAGACTAGAAGTCTGGAGGATGAAGAAAGGACTTTCTCCTCCTTGTTTGCATTCTTTTCCTTTCATTGTCCCTTCAACAAATGTTCTTCACCCTCAGAGTGGCATCTAGTACCTGTTTCCAGTACCACATTCCAAGAATGAACTTCATCATGGCCTCTCATAGACACCAGCACTAGTGGGCCAATACTCCCTCCTCAGAGGTCTGGCTCCCAGGACTGCAGGTATACCCCTTTAACCTTCTAGGTTCTAATAATCCCAATCTCTTTAGGGGGGTAAGTGTCCCCCAGACATAGAGGTTCTAGCTGCTTCTTGCAGTTACCACCTCTGAAATAGCAAGGTGTTACCTCGGTCTTTTAAGTCTGCCAGTACCTGTTTAATTCTCTACGTTAAATTCTCTCTGTTAAAGTAACTGGTGCTATTTTCTGACTGGACTCTGATTAATAGGGTAAACAAACAACTATTTTAATATTGACATATGTAAGCTTGCTGTGCATTTCATGTTTCTGGCTTGGTGTCCACCAGGGTGGACTTAAACTGCTTGTCCAGCATCCTTTCCTTTGAAGACTATGCTGTCCTTAATGCTTTGGTCCTGGTGGGAGTAGTGGTGCTGTCAGATATAGTATCCCATCCCATGACAGGTGTGGACTCAGGATCTAGGTTGACTAATTAGATCTCACCCATGTTCTGTAACACAGCTTTCAGGGTAGGTATGAGATGTCGCTGGGCCAATCACACTCTCCCCTGGGAGTTTCCTATTCAAGTTGGTGACGTGGTCATGTGAGGCATAGAAGTTGTGGAAACTAGTTTCCAACTTACCCTCTTGCATGGAATTTTTATCTAAGGTAGAAGGAAATGAGAGAAAGAAAATATATTTTGAGAGAGAGAGAGAGAAGACAGAGACAGAAACAGAGAGACAGAGAACAAACTTCATCTGAACCCTCAGATCCAGTCATTAGGCCACAGGAACTACCAGGCATTTTTATAACTCAAAAACAAAAAGTTGCCTAACTAAAGTGCATGAGCAAGAATCATGTGAATGACTAAATAAACATTAGTACTGAATAAAAAAGAAAAATACTTTTGCTTAAATGGCCAGAAAATATTCATTTCAGATTTACAGAGCTGGTAATCATTACTTTCACTTTTTTTATTTAAAAGGGAAGCAAAACATACTACCATTGTTTAGGAGGCTGGTGTAGTCTTTTCGCTCACAATTGAAATCAGCAGAAAACATTTTCTGCTGGTTATTTATTTTGCATGTTTTAGAGGTGCATTATTAATTAGTATATGAAAAACTAATTATAAGTCAAAACTCAATCTTGCTTAAAGGCATATCTAAGAATAACAAATCCTTAGTAGCTAAGAGTAAGAACATTGGGTTTTACATGCCTCATATGACGTATCACAAATCTTTAGAGAATCACATCTTTTCATGTGGCAGTGTTACAAGAGATATTAAACAATTTAGAACAGGAAAAGCAAATTTAAAAAGCACCAAGCTTTGGAAGTCCCACCAACACTTGAATTTTTAATATACACTTTGGTCAAGTAAACAGTTATTTCCTGTACACCACTCCTCTTAAAAGCTGATGGTCTGTTTCCTTTCATTTGGCCTAAAGCATCAAAGAGACTAAGAGAAGTTCAGGATGACTTGTGATTTCTCTTCTGGGGTAATGATGTCTTTTCCTAGTCTCAGAAAGGAACCTACTCCAGTCATGAGAAAGGCTTCTTCTTCTTCTTAGGGGTATGCCGCCTGTTAGGATTTCTATATCATCTCAAAGGGAAAGACTCCAAGAAGTTGGACCTCAGTTCTGCTTGTTGGAAACACAGCATCCACAAAGTGATTTTTCATCTCATTCTGTCAGTATCTGAAAGTTGCCACTCCTAGATCTTCAACTTAAAAGCCGGGAGGGATTCTAGTCTCTGGTACACTTTGTGTGACCTATGATATCCAAATGCCCATTCCCATTCAGTCTTGTTGCCATTGTTACCAAGCTTATTTACACAAACCTTGCAGTCCAATAGACAAAAGTGACCACACATTTCTCAATCTTGGCTTAGAAATGTGAAGATGAGATCCCCATTTTAGAGTGAATTTTATAATCCCACCCTCCACCATAATGGCTCTCTTAGATACTTTTCCTCTTTGAGCATCCATTAACTGTTGGTCCCACAATTTATTTTTTAATCTTCAGCTTAATGAATATTTACATATGAAAGTGGACATCTATTTCTATCCATACAACTGTGGCATAATCAGGAGGATGTGAAAGCTGCAGTCCTGTGCTCATACATTCTGTCTCTGCTGTCCGTGCCTTTATCCCTCACCCCTCTCCTCCAACACCCAGAGAGTGTAAACAAAAAACCTACGATGACTGCACTGAGCTAGCGTGACTGAATCTTATATTTTCAGTTTATGTCATGGTCATAAAACATGGGGTTTTTCTCCAGTCTTAAAGGTATTCATGCCAATTTTCTGTTCTCTAACTGGGCCATGAATATATTACATTACTCATACCAGCTGTTTGATTTTAGTTCTTACTCTCTGTATTTTTTCTATCACTGCAGGAGAGTTGCACCATAGCTTGGACTTTCTCTACCAGCCATCATGACAAAATAGCATTTCCCAAACATTTTGCAATTAACTAAGTGTTTAATTTTGTTTGTTTGTTTCTACTTAAAAATGTTAGGAGCCCTAAGGAGACAAAGAGTTAACCATTGTACATGTACAATCAATTAAATAGGCTATATATTACAGTCAGGTAAATTTTTCAAGTATCTGAAAATATGAGTCATTTTTTTTAAGCACTAGAATTTTTAGCTATTGCTGTTGGGTAGACACAACCATAATCAATTAAATTGAATAGTTCATGCAAAGTGCTTATTGATACTTGACACTTATTCTCTATTAATGCCAATTGTTAGTATTATTTACATTGATAGACTTTATTAAGGCTATCTTTAAAATGATTAAAAAATAGAAAAACTTTTACCCACAAATAACAGGAAGGGATTTTTTTTTTCATTCTATAATGAGCATTTTATGTGTGAACTGCAGTTTAACTTTCCCACAATACCTCCATAAAGTTAGCATAAACCATACTTAGCATTACACCAGAGCAACTCATTCCATATAAAAAACAGGAGACATAGCTCAAATAATCCTTCGAGTATTATGGAATTGATTTTCCATTCTCAAAAGAAGAATATTTCTTAAGCATTCTGCATTATATTGCTTATTAAATTGTCTCCTTAATGTAGCAAAATTCCTTTCTGAAATCCACACTTAAACATCTATTATAATGATTAAAGAAGTTTATGTTCTCTCTGAGTAATAAAGCATCCACTTACCTGTAAGGTTTATACACACAATATAGTGAGATTATGTAGTTTACTTAGTAGCAATGATGCTAGATACATATCTCTAGGCATCATTTCTGTGACTGATGCACCATAAATATATTTAATGTGTAAAATTTTATTGAAAATAATTTATTTTTATTTGTTTATTATCTCTTTTTAAGATAAGATTTAAATAAACAGTATATAATAAAAATATGAAAATGAAGATATAAAGGGGATTCGTATATAGCCAAAAAATGGAATGGTATATTGATTTTACTAATAATCTTAAAAAATTGATTAAACCTATATGTAATGGGGTAGTTACATTAGTTTTGAATAAAGAAAAAGGAATAAATTTAGTGATAGATTTAGCAGTACTAACCTATATGACAAGGAAATTGACACTTTATTATAATGCAATTGTATTGCAAATATCATGATGTTAAAATATGTGAGTATGAAATATTGTCCTATCTGCTGTGAAAGCTATGTACCTGGGAACTAAGAGAAATGTGCTTGGACATAAGTTATATCAAAGATGAAAAACATTTTTATAAACTATATTCATTTGTTTACTTTGCAATTGGTAAGCATTGAATTTGAAATATTTAAGATATTTTTAACTGCCATACTTTATAAACCTTAAGTTTATTTACACCATAACATTTTATTTTACAATAGAACAAAAAGATATTTTATAGAATAAGCACAATTGATTTCTGTTAATAATATTGTTCTCAGAAAATAAGAATGTCCTACTGAAACTGTATGCTTCCCTTTTTTAACCTATTGTATATTGGTGGATATACTTAAGCTATACTTGAACATGCTTTTATTTTGCAAGACTTTCTGACATAGTACAATGCATTTTGGTCACATTTGATTACCACATTCATAAACTACATGAGTGAGCACTTTTCCCAGTATATTAATCCAAATATGGATGAGATGTTTGGTCATCTATATTACTAATATGCAGTAATTTCCCTTTATATCCTATGTAGCTGTCTACCTTAAGCTAGGTTAGCTGTCTCCTCACTTATATGAAAATTGAATTCAGCGGGGAATTATATTGGAAAAATAAGCCATAAAAGAAAAATCTATTTATATGGAATACATAATTCAGTACCAAGAAGTCACACAAAGCTTTGGGTGCATATAAGCAGATGCCTTTGTTTTTTATTTATTCAAAGCAAAAGAGATCAATAGTGAGAACAGATCTATTCATCTAGTTAATGGGATATTTTCTAACTCAAAATTACAATAAATTCTGGAGATTCAAATATTCTTTAATTAAGTAAGGATTTTAAATATTCCATAAGAAGGAGAAAAGTTAGGATAATTGTATTTACTGTTTACATTTGGATTACTTTGTCATCAAATTTATGAAAATAATGAACAGCATTTTAGTGAAAAACCACTTATATCTTTAGTTGCATGTTCGGTGTATTATGGGGACAATAAAAAAAAATGAGTTTAATAATTACAGAAACATTGACCTAACAGAAATATTTTAGAATCTAATAAGGATCATTCTGAATCACTGCTGTAAACTACAATTTTTTTCTAGAGGGTAAGCCGATCTAATTCTAGAAGGAACAAAGGCACTACACACAAATGCTATAGCTAGTTGCACAGAAGTAATGATCTTGGAAGAAAATAATTTAAAAAAACTATAAATATTAGTGTCATTAAAAATTATTACATTAAAATGATATAATTTAAATTCCTTTTTATGAACCTCTGAGTAGTACAGGGAGGAAGTAGGTCATAATTTAGAATGAAAAAGAATTAGAATTGGGGTTCTATTTCTGTTTCTACACTATGGAGAACTGACAGCAAATACCTAGTTCTTGGAATATAGGAAGGTAAGGATAGACTATTAAAAAAAAATGAATAGGAAATATTACTGTAAACATTTCTATGTCTATAGTGTAGTGCCAGTAACATTACCATTAATGCAAATTTTTTCATAAAATGTTGTAAAGACTCTATAGATAGTGTATAATAGTTGTCTTTACTGAGCATTTCATTTTAAAGAAAATAAATCAGAAAGTTAAAGCCCCAAATTATTTTAATTATTCTGTTGATGGACAAACAGTGGTCTATAGAAATAAATTATTTCTACTCATGATAGCCAGCATTTTACATTTACTCATCAGTAAGTATCTCAATAAAAATAACATGAGAATATGCATATAAATGTATTTATTTTATGATAACATTTTAGAAAATGTATTTTTGTGGAATCCTTGGATGTAGTTTTAAATGCTAAATAGTTATCCTTCATGATTCTTCTAGAGAGGAATATATTTTTAACACTTTAGCTGTTTCTATTTATATTTATATAAATATTGATAATTAACATTTTTCTTATTTTTTCATGTTTTCAAACTTAAGCTGTTTTTTTAATAATATTTAGATATTGATAACTTGATAACTGACACTTACGGCTTTTTCTTTTTTTAACCTCCAATATATTGACTTACTAATATAATGGAAAAGGTTTTAGCTCTCATTCATGATCCACATTTTATGCACAAAACACACATGCACAAATGTGCAGACACATGTAAGCACAAAGTCTCACAGGTGCAAATTTATTATATCATTACTCTTTTTGAATAACTGGGATTTGTATTATTTCATCCTTGTAAATGTTATCTACAGATATCTGTATAGTATATTTCCTTTATAAATTCTTTTGTTGGGGTTAATAACTGCATTAATTTTCATAGAGTTAGTCTTCTTATTCATTCTCTAAATCTTTGTCAGAAGTTTAAACACCTTTAATTCCCCCATGAATTGATTCTTTTTTTTTTTCTTGGAGATATTATTCCTTAAATCTTCCATCCTTCCACTTCAATTTGAATTGGTTGATTTTCTGGCCGAATGCATGAGTGTTTTACTGACATTCCTTTTCTCTAATTTCCTTGGAACTCCCTTAACCCCTGTCTTGGGTTGAATGACCCATTTCTTGTCTTTCTTTTTCTTTAGGAGAAAAATCCAACAGGATTATGTTGGAAAAAACAAATGAATCATTAACCCAAATTATGCATAACCGCTTGTCTGGAAGATAGGAAAGGGGCGCCATATGAGAGAAAGTGGCAGTTTAATATGCTGGTGATGTTTCTTTTTTAATATGATGGCTAAGAATTTGAGGATTATTTAATTATTGATTTTTAAATTGTACACGTGCATGTATATGTTTAATTCATCCCTTTTATGTATGTTTCACAATTTTTAGACAAAATTTGCCAAGCGGTTTATCCAGACTATGTCAGAGAATCTGAAACATTAGGGGTTTGGGTAATCTGTATAATATGTACTTTTTTTTCAGAAATGGAGTAGTGCAATTGCTTCTCAAACCCTCATCCTATATCTCAAGTCCATATCTTCTGGAAATTTACCCAGACAACAGATAATATTAAAATTTTTAAAATTCTTAACATAAAGTTATTTACTTTGAAAATAAAGTATTTTGCAATTTAAATAATTTTTCAAGATTTGTTTTAATTAAAATATAGAACCATAGAAAAAAACAATATGAAGACCAAGATTTAAAGATGCCTTTCATCTTTGGGTTAAAGAGATTTAGACATTTATAATATTTTAAAGGTTATCTTAATTAGTTTGAGGATATAAATAGCATGCAAAAGAAACCAAAGTAATACTATTTGAAATATGTAAGCCACTTAGAAAATTGTTGGATTTAAAAAGAGTCTGAGTAATAAGCTGTACTAGTGTAATACAATAAAAGGTAACCAAGCAGCGTGAAGCTTCCAGTCAGAATAAACCTTCATGATTTTAACAGAAACATAACTTTGCAAATAGTAAGGGATTAAATATGAAGAGTTGCCAATCTTCTTACCCCGCATAACAAATAATGGTAATTTTGTTAAAAATCATTAATTTATATGTTTAGTAAACATTGTCTCTAAAATCTCATCTTGAAGAGATGATATAGGAAATAAATGTGTTGTATATAATTGAGATACTATTGGCTTCTACAAAATATTTTGTAAGTATAGTTAGGAGAAAAATAACAAGGTAACTAGAAATTATCGAATGATCTCTTCTATATATTAATGTGCACGTGAATTTTACTATATGCTTATACTTGGAAACATGCCATATTATATATAGAAACTATTAACTAATACAATTAGGAAAATAATTTACCAATTCCTTTATACAAACATGTTCTAAGTTCATATTATGGACAAGTAATAGACTAGTTAATCATTCTAAACTCAATGATTTCCTGGAAGCCAAAGGAAGACTCTCAAGTTGAAAAAAGTCAGCAGCATCAAATGTAACAGAAGAACAACAAAAAGAGGATTTTTCAAAAACAACAATTGAACTTGTCAAGGAGATCAGTGATGTCATTTGCCTGAAAGTATCATTGGAGTGGTGAGCTAGAAAACCTGATTTCAGCCTCTCCTGTTGATGGGAGGAGAAGACATGAAGACATTGCATGATGACAAATACAACTTCAAGGAGCTTAGCCCTGAAGAGACATAGGGATGAGGAGTCATGAGGGAATTTTGAGTGTTTTGTTTGTGTGTGTGTGTATGTATATGTTTTTCAAGTTAGAGAATATTGAAGCATATACCATGGACTGAATTGTGTCCCACTGCTCCCAAATTCATATGCTGAAACCCTAACCCCAATGTGGCTGTATCTGGAAATTGGGTCCTTAGGAAGTAATTTAAAGTTAAATGAGGTCATAGGGTGGAGACCTAACCCAATGGGACCATGGTCTTATAAGAAGAGAGAGAAAAAGAAATCTCTCCCTCTCTCTCCCTATCTCTCTACCATGTGAGAACACAGCAAGAAGGTGGCTGTCTGCAACCCAAGGAGAAAGTCCTTACCAAACACCAAGCCTGTGGGCATGTCGATGAATTTCCAGTTTCCAGAATTGTGAGAAAATAAATTTTGGTCGTTTAAGCCATTCATTCTATGGCATTTTATTATGGCAGCCCAAGTAGACTAACATAGCAGTTCCCCCCCTGAATCTAAATCATAATAGAAATATTTGCAAGGCTTTGAAAAAGGATTTTTATTACTGTGCATAATGTTTGATGCAGGAATTTTTTTTTCATTTGTAAAGATATTATTTGATCTATATTTCTAGCTGTACCATTTACAGCTCAAGTTTATTTACCATTGAGTGGTAACAACTTACACTGGATCTCTCTGATCTGTATCCCAACCTTTTTTGCTACTCAGACACACATATATTAGAAGTTATGTGCTTAATTACGGATTGTCAAATTGAGTTTAATGATAAAACTCATGACCTGTGGCCATTCTCTAGAGTCTCCCAGTAAACCTAATAGAAGTATTTTGGTGAGAAGTCAGAAGGTAGTAGTTGATTAAGCAAAATAATGTGGGTTGTAGGCAGACATGGATGTCAGGTTACTGAGAACAAGAGTTTCTGACAGAAAGTTTCTTTTGCCTCAGTGTGTTGCAGTAATATTTTTATTCCAGTGTTTTCTCTCTAGATCTTGGGATGATCTAATTCTACTTGTAGTGTTAAGAACAATTTGCACCATGACAAGATTTTTTTTCCTCCTTATAAAAACAAGTGATATGGCAAGTCAAGTTCTCTAAATATATTTAGTGTTGATATAATTAATTTTTGTTATCCAGGAATGAAATTCAAAAGTTAAAGTTGAGGACGGGTATGAAAAGGCATGGCTCCAGACTTCCTAGGTGGTGCAGTGGTTAAGAATCTGCCTGCCAGATGCAGAGAATGGACTGGAGAACTTGAGGATTGGGAGGGGTGGGGGGTGAAGGGGAAGCTGAGACTAAGCGAGAAAGTAGCTCAGACATATATATACTACCAACTGTAAAATAGATAGCCAGTGGGAAGTTGTATAACAAAGGGAGCTCAACTCGAGGATGGAAGATGCCTTAGAGGACTGGGGCAGGGAGGGTGGGGGGGACTCGAGGGAGGGTGGGGGGGGAGTCGAGGGAGGGAGGGAATACTGGGATATGTGTATAAAAACAGATGATTGAACTTGGTGTACCCCCCCAAAATAATAAATAAATAAATAAAATAAAAAAAAATTTAAACCCTCAAAAAAAAAAAAAAAAAAAGAATCTGCCTGCCAATGCAGGGGACACGCATTCGATCCCTGCCCCAGGAAGATACCACATGCCGCGGAGCAGCTAAGCCTGTGCGCCACAACTATTGAGCTTGTGCTATTGAGCCCATGTGCCACAACTACTGAAGCCCACGCACCTAGAGCCCAGGCTCCATAACAAGAGACGCCACCACAATGAGGAACCCATGCACCACAATGAAGAGTAGCCCTCGCTCACCACAACTAAAGAAAGCCCGTGTGCAGCAACAAAGACCCAACATAGCCAATAAAATAAATAAATACATAAATACATAAATTTACTTTAAAAAAAAGAGGCATAGCTCCTTCCTCAAACAATATTCCCAATTTCAAATCAAAATCCAGCAAGGCAGGAGAGACCAGGAAGGCTGTATTAGCTTCCCATGGCTGCTGTTAACAAATTAATGCAAACTTGGTGGCTTAAAATAACAGAAATATATGCTTCCACAGTTCTGGAGCCTGGAAATCCTAAATCTAACAGAGCTATACTCCCTCACAGGGGTCTCAGGGAGAATCTGTTATTTACCTCCCAGCTGCTGGTGGCTCCAGATGTTCCTTGGCTGTGGCCATTATCACTCCAGTCTCTGCCTCTGTGGACTTATACTGCCTTCTCCTCTTCTCTGCATCCCTCGAAACTCCCTTTGCTTTTCTCTTATAAGGTATATGTGACTGTATTTAGGCACTCCTGGGATAATACAAGGGAATCTTAGTTCAAAATTTTTAATGCAGTTATATTTGCAAAAACCCCTTTTCCAAATAATGTAACACTTGCAAGTTCCAGGGATTAGTACTTGCTATCTTTGTGTGGCCATTGTTCAACCTAATACAAAGGGGACTTATTCTTTTTAATCTTAAAGGGTAAGAACTCTCAAAGAAGGCATGCACATAAATGTTCATAGTAGTAACAACAAACTGGAAATAACCCAATACCCATTAGTAGGAGAACAGATTAACTATTATGGTATAATCATATAATAGACCACTAAAAAAGAGGAGTGAACCACTGGTATTCCTGGCTGAACCTCATCAGATTATGCTAAACAAAAGTAGACAGACAAGAGCATATTGTATACTTCCATCTATATGAAGTTCAGAAAAAGGCAAAGTAGTCAATAGACATAGAAATAAGAACAGTAACTAAGTTTGAATGGGGCAGCAGAGTAGGGGATTTATAGGAAGTGAGTTTGAGGGAACATTCTATCATGATAGAAATGTTCTATATTTTGATGAGAGTGTTGATTAAATGGGAAAATGCATTTGCCAACATTCATAAACTGTATTTTTAAGACCTGTGCATTTATCATATGTAATTACACCTCAATAAAAGGAGGGCAGGAGCCGAACTGAGAAATAGCTCTATGGAGAAAAACAGAGCCCGCCACCCTACTTCCACTGCAGATGGAATCTCAGGCTCTGTTCTTCTGTGGACAACCCCATAGTCCAACACCCAGAGTGTATTCTCTGGCATATGATCAAAAACAAGATTTCTGTAACTATTACATAATACAACTGAATTTCTCTTATTCAACATTTCACTCTCTTGCTTTTGTTTAAAATTGCCATTTCTCCAAAATACTTCAAGGAGCCATGTTCTATCATTTTTATTGCTGGCAGTTTATAACACCACTGGTTAGCCAGTATATGCCGGTAGCTTATCTGGTCTATTTACAATTGATTACAGGCAAACCACAACCTTACTTCCCCATGATACCGTGGTAAATTGAGAGTCGGCAGTGGTTGTCTCATTTCACCCCTCTCCTCATATTTCCTACAGAATTTACATAAAAATCCTATAGATTTCCACTTCATAAAATTATGTTTTCATATCTCTGTACACAAATTTATACCTCCACACCCTTCCAGGTCACCTTAGTCCAATGACCCAGAATATGTCTTTCATCTTCTTTCATTTATTTTTATCATATGATTTTCAATCTAGATTTAACATGTCGTCAAGTGACCTTTACTGTTTTCCCCCTGGCACTAGTCAAATCAAATTCCTTTGTGTGTACAGGTGCCCTTGTTTTTTCGATCTCATTGAAATTGTTATGATTTTTATTTATATTGGAAAAATCAAGGCCTAGATTCTTTTTTTAAGAAAAATAAAAATAAAAAGAGGAGAGCTATACTGTTTTGTAAGGAAAAGAGGAAACCTCACCAATAACAAAAGAATATTAAAAAACAGGGTATACTGGGTTTTAAAGAAACCATATACAGTGGTAAAATTCAGATAAATATTAGGGAACATAGCTCCAGAAACAGCAAGAGACTGAAAATTATTCCTTTAAATGTGTGGAGGGGGTGAGGGATGGGGAGTGAACAGCTGATAGAAATTTGGTTTGAGTTGCTTACAATAAATGTTCTAGGGAGGATTTGAAGATCCACCATTCCAATAATTGTAGCAATGTAAAATCTGTGTGAGCTCTGAATTACACACAGAGGAGAATCTACAGGGATTTAGCTTGGGTTAATAAGTGTCAGCTTCCTAGGACTATGAAATAAGCTGGAAATAATTTGCTAAGAAGTTTCCTGAATATGAAGTGGCTTTAATAAGATAGTTTGATGAGTAAATGAATCAGAAAATTGAGGGCTAAATTTTCCTTACATTTCATACATATTTGCAGTGATGGTAAGGTCAAAACATTTGGATTATAATTTGAGAACCATCAACTCTTGAGGTAAAGACTATTTAAACCAAGTCATTGTCAGGCACTAAAATAAAATCATGAATCCCACTAATTCAGATGCAATTCATGGGTCTAGAGCTCACATTTGAGAAAGGAAAACTAGGCCGCACTGTTATACATATTATGCAAATGTATAGCTCAGCAGCAACATTCTGAGATTGTGAGGTGTGCAGAAAATCATGTTTACTAATAATCAAATACGCAAATTATTTTTAAGCAAAATCAAATGAATTTAAAGTTCTTTTTATAAAACATCATATTCATTTGTATTGAATAAAATAAGGTTATAAGGAGCACTAGATATTTACACATAATTGGAAGGCTCTCTTATCTTTGCCATGACACTGTGTTGGTAACGATTGCTGTGACCACACATTATTGTAGTGTTTTACTTTCCTGAACATATTTTTTGAATGACAATATAAGCATATATCCACAGCAAGGTAGTGCCCTTGTGAATGTCATCTATAATAGGTATTATAGCAGAAAAAGATTTGACATCATCACATATATTATTTTTACTTTATATTTATTCACACATCTAAGCATATGGAATATTTACTCTGTCCCATGCACTTTTCCAGGCACCGGGCATACAATAGTGAACACGAGAAATAAGGCATGGGCCCTAACTTTTCCACTTGAACAACCCACCCATCCACACACTAATGTACAAAATATATGAAGTAATGGGTTTCATGAGGATGCTGAAAAACCCACAAATAACATCCTTCTTCCTCCTTTTTAAAGTCTATTGATTTACTTCTACCTGATGATGCTGTGATGATTTAGTCTATCACCTAGACTAGATACCTCAGAATCATCTTTGATTGGTTGTTGTACTGTAATCCAGTACAACTGTAATCCAGAAATACAGTTTTTGTTTGTCACAAGAATCTGCATATGATTATCTTCTGTTTTCCTTCTAGATGGCCCTTTGAGCATGTAAAACTAATCTCTTCACCAATTGTGTCTTTTCCACGTTCTAGCAAAGAATAAGATTTAGAGGTTGCTCACCTAAAATCCAAGTTTATTACCAGGTACTTACTCTCTAAACATAATCCCTGCTCTGATATACAGTTCTGCCTTAACTCTGGCCCATCTGCCTTCATTCCTGAATGCAAATTTCTACTGGAGAAGCATCAAGGTGAATACTTCCTGGGTGGAAATACAAGGTTATGAAAAGGAAAGTATGTGTTCTAGCGTTCGTTTTTACATATTTGAATGTTTTATTTGGCTCTCTGCATGATTTACCCACTGCGTAGAAGGAACAACTGAGCAAAGAATGTTTTACATTTTACAAAATAAAATGTTCAGGCCAAGGCATTTTGTAATTTTGAATTTTATTTTGCAAAATGTGCAACATTTGCTCAGTCTTTCCTTATTGGTGACAATCAATTTAACCTTATCAGAGTTCCTTTTTTTTCATATTTTATAGTAAAAATTGACAATAGGGGATATTGAGAAACTGATAATTTTAAAATCATTGATTGTTATGCTATTAACAGTAATTAAAAATACAAACATGTCCTCTCAAACCTTTATATCTTATAAATTCAAACCAGTTACACACACATTAAAATAAAATTTTCCACCAAGTTAATTTTGCAATAAATTAATTGACTATTAAAAATTCATTAATACAGTGCATAATATCAGAGAGTTTCAATTTATCAAGAGTCTATATCATCGTCAAGTTTCATTAAAATGGAAGAGATTATAGTCTTTCAAATCTGTTTACATTAACATTTAGGTTTTATTTCACTTTCAAGGCATAACATTTAAGTAGAGAAGGAGAGGAGAGGAAGATGTTGGTAGCTTTGCAAAAAGGCATTACTAAGACAAATGCAAGCATGTTTGGGAAGAAAACTAATATTACCCTGTGCACTAATAATACTGCACACCAGAAAGTACATATCTACATAGCAGCAAATAAAGGTCCAGGTGAAAATATCGTAATAATTATCAAAACTTTCTTATTTAATTATTAACTGCTATATCATTTGGGATGCTTTCAACTATAACACAAAGTCCAACTAAAAATGTTTTAAAAGTTATTAGCTCCCATAACAGGACATCAAGAGGGAGGTAGATATCATGGACTGTTGATTCAGTAGCTTAATGATGTTGTCAGTTCTCTCCATTCCTTTGCTCTGCTGTTCACATTGTTGCTTTGGGGGTATAGCTCAGGGGAAGAGAATTTGACTGCATATTGTTGGCTTCATCCTAAGGCACTTCCCTTGGAATCATAGAAAGGCTCTCAGGAGCACATGAAATATGCTTCCTTACTAACATCCAATGCAAGGGAACCTCTCCTTCACTCAGGGAATGTGGTCCTTTCCCTAAGTCTTAACAGCTAGGACTTCAATAACCAGAAGAATGGCATGTATTCATTGATTTTTTTTTAAAAAATCATCATTCTTTAAGAATCATGAACCACCATTGGAACTGAGGATGGATCCACTTTGGTCAAAAATGTAATGAGATGAGTAGTTTGTCATCAATGTCTAAACAAGTTGAGCTTTGGTTACAAAGGAGAAAATGAATAGATTCAAGCTGGGCAAAGAGCCATGCTTTCTACAACTGTGGATCTGTCTCCACTGAGTGCTCTTAAGTACACTCCTCATATCCCCCCATCACAGCACCAGCATGAGAGCTTACACATGGTTGGCACGCCACAGATGTTTCATAGTCCTGCCTGACGGGGAATTTGAAGGAAGCATCCCTACTATAGCTAAGAAATAAGGAACAACTGAGTAGTGAAGAGTAAATATTAAAATGCTGGCAAAAATGGACTTGTTATGTTGGATTTAATGATGGCCATGCTGGGCACAATCAAAATGTGTGTGAGAAGCTTAAAAAATGATGTGGTTCAGCTTCATAGAGGTGCTGTGGACCATAAAACATAATCCATGCCATCAAAAATAATTTCTACTTGCATTAAATCCTTTACTTGTCAAATACCATGAAGGAATCATAATCCCTAGAATTACCTCTTAGCTTTCCCCTTGTTTTTCTCTGCCATCCTCAGCCTTTATGTACTTTTCCACTCTTTTGTCTCTGCCATTAGACTAACTGAGCACTCTGCTCCTTCCTCTAGCCTATGGCACTTTTATTCCATTTCTAGCTATATGGGCCTTTACACATGAAATTCCTATTCATTGTCAAAAAAGTGGGAAGGGCTACCCATCCTTTTACATTATTTTTTTGTCTTTATAACAAAAGAATTTAAGGGGAATTGAATTACAAGAATGTGAATCACCAAAAAATTAGTTCCATCATCTCTGATCACTAAAAATTTTATCCCAAAACAATGAAAACAGATGAATTTTCTGAAACACTATAAGTACTGTGGGATAAAATTATGCAGAATGGACGTGATGCTATACCAGTGGAAATTATGTAATTAGCAACCACATATACATATTCTTATAACTACAGATTTCGTTGTGTTTTTCCCTTTTAACTCAATGCTGGCGATGGTGATGTGAGAGCAAGCAGTAGGACAGGTATTCTCATACACAGCAGCTGCTGAGAGGATGACTCTTTCTAGGCTGGACCCTTAATTTGCTCATAGCTTTTGATCCTGTACTTCCACTTCTCTGAATTAAAGAAAAAAATACACACTGCAGAGGAGATAGGTCTGCATTTTTCTCAGTGTCATTCATAAGTATACATTATTTGAACACTTTAAATATATAATACTGATGAAATAAAAATTTATATTCTAAAGCAAGTCAAGGAAAATTTAAACATAAAATTTGTTTCTGCCTTTTGGCCTCCTCTCTTCCTTCCACTGTGCACTGTGCGTCTGCACTATGCATCCACCAAACCTCCCCATCAACAGAAATACCTACTCAACCATAAAGAGCAATGTTCTCCTGCATCAAGATAATTCCTTGGTAAATAACCTTTCCTCTTAATCTTGCAAGGGGCCATGATGGCCCACTACTCACTACTTGCTTTGTATATGTAGGTCTGGACAGTGTAAATGGTCAATTATATATTATTTAATGTACAGCCCTCTGTCTCAAAAAATTACTTGCTTTGACCACTAATGGGTGGAAAAGTTCTCAGAGCTACTGACAGGCTGTTCTCAGGTTATAGTCTTCAATTTGCCTCAAGAAAAATTTTCCATTTCTTTCCTAGATCAGCTGATTAATTTTTTCATTGATGATATAAAGCTAATGATTCAATAAATTCTAGTTCATTTATGAAATAGAATATGATTTGGCTATTAAAAATGGTACCTATAACTACACTGGGGATAGCACAGCAGGGAGATGAAAATAATCTGAGTTTCTAAAAGTATTGAGCTCTTAACTCACCCAATCTTTAGAAAGTCCTACTAGACTTCTTGTTTAGTGAGCTAATACATGTCCTTTTTTTTTTTTTAAGAACTTTTATGGGGATACAGTTAACAGACAATAAACAGCATATATTTAGAGTGTACAATTTGGTATCCCAATCTCCCAATTCATTCCCCCCAGTCCTCCCTGCTTTCCCCACTTGGTGTCCATATGTTTGTTCTCTACATCTGTCTCTATTTCTGCCTTGCATTTCCTCTTTCATAGTTGTTAGCATTTGCATTATGTATTGAGGTGCTCCTATATGGGGCGCATGTATATTTATAATTGTTATTTCCTCTTCTTGGATTGATCCCTTGATCTTTATGTAATGTCCTTGTTTCCTGTAACATTTTTTATTTCAAAGTCTATTTATCTGATATGAGTATTGCTACTCCAGCTTTCTTTTGATTTTCATGTGCATGGAA
This sequence comes from Hippopotamus amphibius kiboko, assembly GCF_030028045.1. Classification (NCBI taxonomy): domain Eukaryota; kingdom Metazoa; phylum Chordata; class Mammalia; order Artiodactyla; family Hippopotamidae; genus Hippopotamus; species Hippopotamus amphibius. The sequence continues at coordinate 86,646,115 of NC_080195.1, read as the reverse complement.
TATCTTTTTTCCAACCCCTGCCTTTCAGTCTGTATGTGTCCCTAGGTCTGAAGTGGGGCTCTTGTCACAGCATATACATGGGTCTTGTTTTTGTATCCATTCAGCCAGTCTGTGTCTTTTGGTTGGTGCATTTAGTCCTTTTACATTCAAGGTAATTATCGATATGTATGTTTCTATTACCATTTTCTTAATTGTTTTGTGTTTGTTTTCGTAGGTCCTTTTCTTCTCTTATGTTTCCCACTTGGAGAAGTTCCTTTAGCTTTTGTTGTAGGGCTGATTTGATGGTGCTGAATTCTCTTCATTGTTGTTTGTCTGTAAAGCTTTTGATTTCTCCTTCGAATCTGAATGAGATCCCTGCTGGGTAGAGTATTCTTGGTTGTAGGTTCTTCCCTTTCATCACTTTAAATATATCATGCCACTCCCTTCTGGCTTGCAGAGTTTCTGCTGAGAAATCAGCTGTTACCCTTATGGGAGTTCCTTTGTATGCTGTTTGTCGTTTTACTCTGGTTGCTTTTAATAACTTTTCTCTGTCTTTAATTTTTGTCAATTTGACTGCTATATGTCTTGGCATGTTTATCCTTGGGTTTAGCCTGCCTGGGACTCTCTGCGCTTCCTGGACTTGGGTAGCTATTTCCTTTCCCATGTTAGGGAAGTTTTCAACTATACTCTCTTCCAATATTTTCTCAGGTCCTTTCTCTCTCTCTTCTCCTTCTGGGACCCCTATAATGCGAATGTTGGTGTGTTTAACATTGTCCCAGAGGTATCTTAGGCTCTCTTCAGTTCTTTTCATTCTTTTTTCTTTATTCTTTTCTGCATCAGTGATGATCACCATTCTGTCTTCCAGGTCACTTATTCGCCCTTCTGCCTCAGTTAATCTGCTATTGGTTCCTTCTAGTGTATTTTTCATTTCAGTTATTGTGTTGCATATCTCTGTTTGTTTGCTCTTTAATTCTTCTTTGGTAAACTTTTTGATCTTTGCATCCAGTCTTTTTTCAAAGCCTTGGATCATCTTCACCATCATTATTCTGAATTCTTTTTCTGGAAGAGTGCCTATCTCCTCTTCATTTAGTTGTTTTTCTGGGTTTTTTTCCTGTCCCTTCATCTGGTACAAAGTCCTCTGCTTTTTCATTTTCTCTGTCTTTCTGTGGCTGTGGTTTTCGGTTCCACAAGATGAAATACTGCTGATACTGCTTGATACTGCTGTCTGCCCTCTTGTGGAGGAAGCTATCTAGGAGGCTTGTGGGTGCTTCCTGATGCGAGGGACTGATGGTGGGTAGGGCTGGGTGGGCAGAGCTCAGTAAGATCTGCTTGTCTGCCAATGGGTGGGGCTGTGTTCCCATCTTGTTGGCTCTTTGGCCTGAGGCTACCTAGCACTGGAGCCCACAGACTCTTTGGTGGGGCTAATGGCAGACTCTGGGAGGGCTCACGCCAATGAGCACTTCCCAGAACCCCTGCCGCCAGTGCCCCCCCACTGTCTCCTCGGTGAGCCACAGCCGCCCCCCACCTCCACAGGCAACCTCCCAACACCAGCAGGTAAGTCTGGTTCAGTCTCCTATGGGGTCCCTGCTCCTTCCCCCTGGGTCCTGGTGAGCACACTTTTTTGTGTGCCCTCCAAGAGTGGAGTCTCTGTTTCCCCCAATCCTGTGGAGGTCCTGCAATCAAGTCCTGCTGGCTTTCAAAGTCTGATTCTCTGGGGATTCCTCCTCCCGTTGCTGGACTCCCAGGTTGGGAAGCCTGATGTGGGAAGCCTGACGTGGGGCTCAGAACCCTCACTTCAGTGGGTGGGCTTCTGCAGTATAACTGTTCTCCAGTTTGTGAGTCACCCACCCAGAATTTATGGGATTTGATTTTAACACGATTGCGCTCCTCCTACCATCTCATTGCAGCTTCTTCTTTGTCTCTGGATATGGGGTGTCTCTGGATATGAGTTCCAGTGTCTTTCTCTCAATGATTGTTCAGCAGTTAGTTGTAATTCTGGTGCTCTTGCAAGAGGGAGTGAGTATATGTCCTTTCCTGTCTGAATCAATTTGAATTTGAATATGTTAATACCTTTATCGAAAGTGTTTTAACTAATTCATAGACGAAATTCAACAGTATATTAGAGAAACAGCACATTGTGACCAATTGATTTATCCAAGAATTTAAGAAAGATTCAGCATCAAAAAAAATATATATACACATTATATATATAAATTCTTTAGATTAAATGAGTAAGGTAGAAATGAACATATGATCATCTTCCAACATATTACATTTTTAAGAAATCATTCAAGGCCCATTCCTGAATAAAAAATTATCATAGTAAGCTACAAATAAAAGTAATTTTTCTTAACATGATAAAGATATCTACAGCAAATTAGAAATATTTTAAAATACTTTGTTTCTAATTTTCTCATAGTTTCTAATACCCATATTTAGAAGTTTGGAAATAAAACAGGGATGTCTGCTATTACTTCTACTTTCCAATATTGTCTTTTAGCACCACCACTTAAATCAATAATTTAAAAAACCAAAAGAGTTCTAAAATTTTTAAAGACTGAGACAAAACTATCATCTTCCCATGATTTGATTTTAAGTCTATGAAGAAAAAATTAGGAAAAAAAAAAAAGAAAACGAATTAGGAAGTAGAACTATATGTCTAAATTAAAAAATGCTTCACACAAGTACAAACAAAAAAAATCTGAATCAGTTGAGGAAATGTGTTTAGGGTGGGGAGTGGTGCGTTCCCAACAGCAATAAAACTAGAATATTTTTGGTTCTACAAAAAGTCATCTTTAAGATGTATATAAAAATTAATTATCACTGTTAACATATCGGCCTGAAAAAGGACTGAAAAAAAATGGAAAAGATATATCATATCCTGGAAAGGGAAGAATCAACTGTGTAGGGATATCACTTTTCCCAAAATTAGCTTTTAAATTAAATGCCTTGAGACTTTCTAGGTGGTGCTGTGGTTAAGAACCTGCCTGCCAACGCAGGGGACATGGGTTTGATCCCTGCTCCAGGAAGATCCCACATGCCACAGAGCAACTAAGCCCATACACCCCCACAGAGCAACTAAGCCCATACGCCACAACTATTGAGCCTGTGCTCTAGAGTCTGTAACCCACAACTGTTGAGCCCAAGTGCTGCAACTACTGAAGCCGACGCGCCTAGACCCCGTGCTCCGCAACAAGAGAAACCACACCACAAGGAGGAGCCTGCACACCACAATGAAGAGTAGCCCCCCCCCACCCCGCTGCTCGCAGCAAGTAGAGAAAGCCCTTGTGCAGCAGTGAAGACCCAATGCAGCCAATAAATAAATAAATAAATAAATTTATTAAAAAAATTAAATAAATTAAAAGCCTTCCCAATTAAAATCCTTGTTGGAAATTGAAATGCTGTTTCTAAAGTTTATCTACTGAAGAGGTACAAAGACGGGAGTTTTTTGAAAAAAGTAAATATTAATTATGTTACATATCAAAGTAATAGAAGAGAAATATGTCACCATGTTTAAAGTAAAAATCACTGAGTAGCAGGAGGATAAATGAGCCTCATTTTTTTTCTTAAACAGATGCAGATTTTCTACAGTAAAAACAACTTCTATTTTCAATTAGAATATTAATAAGTATTTTATTATCTAAAATTAAAAGATACAGATTCAACAAATTTACAAAAGGGCTTAATGTAATCACAAAACAATTTTATAATGAATTGTTACTGTAAAAGATTGTGTAGCATTAAAACTAGCTACCATATTGAGAGCACTTACTCTGTGTCAGACATGTTCTTATATTGACATGATGCTTTCACTAACATTAAAATGTTGACAATAACTTTTTTCATATAGAAGAAAATTATAGATTTTCCTATTAAGAGTGACTTCAAGTTTATAGGAAGTTATATCAAAACACATCCACATTAATGAATAATTAGTACTCTCTTCGAAGGTGCAGCTTTACGTAAAGAATTATTCAAAATTTATTCACCACTTTCTTGAACTCTACAAATATTTCATGTTTGGACAATTTGTGTAAATCAAAATAAATCAAGAATTCAGAATGATGTCATATTTAACGAGAAGTCTTGTTCATATTTTTTAAATGCTCCCTCTGTTCTCTGTTACAGTGAAACATTTTTGTTCACTAATTTTTGTTCACTACACACTTTTGGACCACATTTTATGACTAAGAATTTCAAAATAAATTGTTGTATTATGTAGACATAAATAAAAATAAGATATATTTTTTTCATCTTTACTGCTAAATCAATAGGCTTATACAAACAAGTGAGTAAAGAAAGACATTTTATCATATGGAGGTAAGAAATGAGACAGTTTTTTTTAAGGAGGCAAAGCTATAAAGCAAAGAGTTATAAAATCTCCATTTTTTAAAGATGTAATAGGTTAACAGAATAAACATAAAACTAAAGCTAAAATAGCAGAGACAATGGGATATGAATAATAGGCAGAGGACTTTGAACTAGTCAGATAATTAGGGCTAATCTATTTTTTCCTAATTATATCTCAATCTGACCTCAGGGTCTGGTCAGGTTCCCTTGACAAGCTATTAGATTTGTTTTCAGATATTCCAAAGGGCATCAGGGGTTTCTAAAATCACCGGAGAACAATGTCAATATCAAGTACCAATAGAATCTATCATCGCTGAATCATGTCACAAGATTCAGGAAACAAGATGCTGACAAGAATGTTGAAATAGGCAGCAAGTAGGATCAAATGCTCAGACTGAATAATCCCTAATTTCACCCAAAGGTCCCAAGAGGAGATAAGTATATCCCAGGCAGAACCAACAGTCTCCTAAAACCTGATCCAGAGCCAAAGTTGTATAATGTAGAAACCTCAAATATATTTATCTCAAGACATGAAACTAAATAACAGGAACATAAACTTGGGTCTAGAGAATCTCTTGCTCTCACTTTTTTTATACTTTTGGGGATTATGTTGATGCATGGTTAAAAATACCTCTTTTTTTCTCTCCATAGTTTCATCAGGGAAAAATAAATAAATCAGGTAAGAAACTCACAACTATTTCAGCCACCAATTATGAGGTGCTTCTCTGAGAAATTGTGAATAAATCATTTGTTGTGAGTGTGTAATTCCTAACTGACAAAATTTTAACAGAATACTGTTGTGGGAGAGATACCATAAAATACCTAAATCTGTTCACTGAGTCAAATATTCAGGCATTCATTTCCTCATTAGCTCAACAAGTATTTTTCAGGCATTTCAAGTACCGCGTCGGCTCTGGGAATACAACTGAGAACAAGAAAGTATTGATAATATTGCTCCTCATAGAGAATCTAGCAGCAGTTTCCAAGAGTAAGTAGGCAATTAAAATCAAATGACGATCATTGTAATGACCTAAGACCACCAGTCTCGGACCTAGTCAATCTTCCTAGAAGAGTTGATGAGTGATGTAAAACCTGTGATCTCAAAGTTAACGAACCTCGGCCAGGTAAAATGTGTCTTCATGTGTGATTGGGGTTAGAGTAGACAAAAGGGTATGTCATCAGAGGTAGAATAAAGGTTATGTCCAAAGTTCTAGAGGTAAAAGAGGATGTGGCTTGTTTGTGGGACTGAAATTCTTCACTTTGGCTGGATCTCAGTGTTTGATATGAGTGGATAGAATTTAATCTGAAGAGACTTCCCTGGCAGTCCAGCAGTTAAGACTCCCCACTTCCACTGCAGGGGGTGCAGCTTCAATCCCTGGTTGGGAAACTAAGATTTCACATGACACATGGCACGGCCAAAAAAATTTTTTTTTAATTTAATATCTAATTGAAGAAGAATTTAATCTGAAGAGGAAAATAAAGGTCAGATGCAAAGGATTTGTATACTTTTGTACACCTTGTAAACCTCAAGAGTTTGGACTTTTGAAATCAGTGGGAAGCCATGGAAAAGTTTACAGTCAGGGAGTGCTAGGATCCATTTCACATTTTAGAACAATCGCTCTGGCTGCAGCATCATGGATAGCTTCAAGCAGACAAGGCTGGAGTCAGGAAATCCAATGGGAGGGCAGCAGTAGCATTGTAACTGCAGAATGTAGAAAGTGTAGTCATTGTAGTAATGTGGATGACAGTGGATGCTCAGTCACTGTTACAGTTGCTACAACTGGCTGTGAATGTGGCCAACAACAAGAAATAATTATTGTACTTTCTTCTTTCAGTAGATTATTCCCTGTTTGATCAATTATCAGCTATTTAACGGTCTTCTAACTGGTTTCCCACATTCATCTACTCTGGCCACCCCTTCATTAACACTGAAGGCAGAGTTACTTTTAAAAACTAAGTTGCTATACTCCCTTATTTACTGCCATCCCGTTCTTCTTAGGGCAAAGAGAATTCTTCACATGCCCTTCTGTCTGCTGGACCACACCTAGCTCTTCAGGCTCTGTCATTATGATTTATAATCTGCCTTCAATACACAAACCACATTAACTTTCCTACAGCCATTCTTACCCACTGGATTAGTTCCTTTCTCTTAAACAGTCTCATGTCATTTGCCTTTCCCACTTTTTACCAAATGGTATTATAAGTAATGATTGGCACTTCAAAATGTAGCAGAAATATATGGAAATACATAGAAAAATATAATGGACTGAACTGATAGAAACCCCTCTTTTTTTTGTTGTTGCTGTTTTTACAAACACACCAAAATGATGGATAAAACACACCAAAAAATGTTTAATTGCATAAACAGCCTCAAAAGAAGGAAATGTAAATCCTTAGGCATCGACACTAAAGAAGAAAACATTAAAGCCAGAGCAATAAGCAGCAACTCACACTGTTGCAGCTACTGTAATTTATTTTACCCATGTTTAGTCTTTCATACCCATAAATGGATGCCACCAGAAGACAATCATAGTTAAAAATCATTTTTGTACATAAAAACTAAAGTTGCAAAAAGTTGTTCCAATTCTGAAAAGAGAACCAGAAAAAGGTTGAAAAGTTAATGGGAAAACTTTTATTTCTTCCAGGGCCTACGTAGGAAAAACAAAAAGTCACCTATGGAAAATAAAAACAAAACCCCTATCTCCATCTAAGCATACGTATTGAAACTGAATTTTTATTTTTGGCATAGTGCTGTAATCCCAGTCCAAGAAATTAACACAAAAACTAGCTTAGGACCTCTTGGGCCACAGGAAAAGTCCTCCTCTGGGGACATTTGCAGAATCTAGGGCATGTGGGACTCTCATGAAGTAAACACACACTTTTTACAGATTTAGTTTATATATTCCCACAGTCAGGCCTCTCTGCTACTCAGGCCTCAGTTGATTATCTCAATTCCTGGATGAACAACCCTAATGATGACTTATAGTGTTATACTCAAAATTCCCTGGCCCCTGCTAAAGATGTTATGCATACCACATAGACCAAAGATGCCATGCACACAACACCGATGAACAAGGAAAGCCTATCACAGCAGCACATGGGCTCAATGCGCCTGTGGAAACTCTGCCTAAGCGCAAGGAACATCTTTTCCTGGGAGAAGACTTTGATTAGCTAGAGAGAGGAGACAGGAAGAAGACATCAAGTGCAATCCTCTCTTAACCCCTTCATCAATGTCCTCTTCCAAATGCATTGTTCCATAAAGGCTTTCTAGAGAGATTGTGTGTGACTCAGCACCAGCTCTGTTTTGTCTGTGAAGCTGTGGACAGCTCGGTAAGGTAATGCCTTATCTTGCATTTGCTCCCATTCCTTCCCTGGCTCTCTTTAATCTTTTCTTCACTCCTCCTTCTCCATATTTTTTATCCTCCAATATAATGTAAGCATTATATAGGTAATGAGATAAAAAAGAAAAGAGAACAAGTAAAAATATTGAAAACAAGAAGTCTCAAAAATAAATCTACGGGTATTTTGGAATAAGAAATTAGAAAAACAGAGAAAAGGCAAAATTTGAAGTGATAAATGTTGAGCATTTTTCGGAACTAAAGAAAACTGTTGTTCTTCAGGTAGAGAAAGCAAACTAAGACTCACCACCATGGTAATTCATGATGAAACTGAAGCAGCTCAAAGACAAAGAGGAAATATTGAAAGCAGCAAGAAAAAAAAAAGACAAATTGCAGACAAAGGAACAACTATTTAATTTACAGAAGACTTCACATTAGCAAGATTGACATCAGAAAACAATAGAATAATATCAAGTTGAGAGAAAATAAATGTCAACCATGAATAATACACCCAACCTATTGTTTAAGAGTCATATTCAGACAAATTTTTAAAATTTATCATCCATAACCCTTGCTGAAAGAACCTCTATAATACTAAAATAGGCTAATAAGAAAGCAGGAAACAACCCAGAGTTGGAAAGTTGTTGGAAAAAAGCAATAGTATGCAACGAAATGAGTGTGTTTTTATGTTTTTAGAAGACACCAATCATAAATAACAATAAGTAATAAATAGTAGTTTTGGAGATTTAAAAGTGTAGAATAGAAAATAATAATGAAAGAGTAGAGGAAAGAAAATTTGAGATAAATTCTGGCAACAATTAATGAATTGTGCAAGTTATCAATTTAAGGGCACACAAGAATAATAGAACTATAATGAATATATATTCTAAGATAATAGAAAAGTAAAAAGAAATTTAAAAACCCTATCAATGCAATAAAAGGCAAAAACATCGGAAAAAAGATATTAAAAGAAAGGAACAGTAAATTTAAATGTGAGTATGATGTCAAAAATATCAGTATCACAATTAATGTAAAAAACTTAAATATACCTGTTAAAACATAGAGTTTCTACAACTAGACATAACCAAAATCTGAGTATATGTTATTCACACATACCTACATACACATATAGATTTACACCTAAGCATTATAATAAAAGAGAAAAAAATTGAAAGTAAAAGTTATGTACAACTATAATAGGTAATCGTTAATCAAGTAAGGATGGTATTAATATAAAAATTAATATAAGAAAATACTTTGGGGCAAAATGCATCGTTAATAATAAAGCATAATTTCCAGTTAATTTAGGTATCAATTCACTAGGACAATGTTGTACTTATGAATGTGTATATACCTAACATTATTGTCTCAACCTATATGAGTATTTATATATATATAAATATATGTACTATGTTTATGTATAATATAACATATATATTATAATATATACTGTGTAAAAATAAATGTACACAGAGATACATGAACCTACATATACACAAGGCTTGAATTAAGAAACATACTTAGAAAACTCAGCCCAAGAACTCATGAACATTCTTTAAATACATGCCTGAAATATTTATAAATTATGAAAAGATCGCCACTCAAAAGGGAATAGTTGTTTCCATGGATATGATAGAAGTGAGCTGAAAGGAGAGGGAAAGAGTGGATCAATGAAACAGAAGATGCTGTGCACAGTGTTATGGGGAAAATAAACTGGAAGACAGAAGGATGAGCCATATGTGTTCTGTTTGTTAGATTTGGTTATTCATTTAGAATTCACATAATTATAAAAATAATAAAATGTGTTGTATAAATTGTCAAGGAACTATATTATTATTATCAAAGTTAATTTACTTTGAGATGAGTTGCAGGAATAATAAGGTGAAATTTGTTTAAGCACTGTGTAGTTATTTTATGTTCTGAGTACTTCCTGGAGTACAATGTACAAAGAGAACACCCAAGTCATCTCAGTGTGTCTTTTAAAAGTTAGCTTTAGAGTTGAGAAAACATAAACACAGGAAGAAGTCATTGTTCTAAAATAACACGTTTGAATGTTCCTAACAATTCTATGAATTGATTTTCAATTTCATGGTGTTTTTATTGGTAATGCACCTTCAAAAATGCAATCATGTGCATGTATTTTATTGAGCAGGTATGTAATACAGGTTAAAGCACCTAGATATATTCAACTGATTACCTGTCCTATTAGAACATGTTTCCTGTCTGCCCCTCTTAAATCCTAATGCTGTATCAATACGTTAAAAATCATGGAGCAACACTGCTATATTTAAAGTAGATAACCAACAAGGAGCTTCTGTCCAAAAAAAACTATGGAGCAAATTAAGGCATTCATCTGAATCATTCTAGCAAAAAATGTTACTTTTTTCCAGGAACACTGAGTGGGCCAATAAAATATCATTAATATCGATAACTTCGAATATTTGACAAAGTTCTATTCATGTTTGCCTCTAGATAGTCAATTAGGAAAATGAGCCTGTACACAAATTAATAATGTAAATAAATGGAATGTGGCCTGCCTGAGTTAAGGGCAAATAACAGCTCTCGTGTATTTGTAACCTCAACCTGAGACAGAATATTTTTGTGGCCTTAAGGAAAATATTATCATAAAATATATTAATGCATTATATTACTAATATATTACTTATACAATATTAACATTTAGATTCACCAAGAACTATCTTCATTTGTTTACTCTATCTTTAATACTTTATTTGTATGTAGTAGTATTTTACAGAATATAATAAAATGTCAGTGACCTGAAAATAAATTGTAGCCATTATTACTCATCTTTTCATTTTTAATGTCAGAAGGTGTATTGCCAGGTTGATTGGTAACCTAACAAACAAATAATTTCTTCTGAAATTAATTAATTTAAATAGCAATAATTAGCTCATATGATCTAAGTTGAATTTTATATGCCTACTGCATGAAGTACTAAATCCCTAAGGCAGCTATCTAAAAGCCCTGCTTTCTCTCCCCAGACCTCCTTTTATCATCCTTCTATTTATCTTATATCTCTCATCTACCTTTTTACTAATCTACCTACCTAGCTATATCCCACTGATTATAAATCAGTTCTATCACTAGTCCCAGTCCACCTGTGCAAAAAGTATAATTCAGAGATGTTAAGTAACTTGATTAATGTCACACAGCTAATAAGTAGGAAAGCCAAGAGTGGAGCTCAAAAATGTTCAACTCCAAATCTGTAATTTCAATCACTGCACTGTACTGCTACTGTGTGTCCTCTGACATAGAAGCCATACAAATATTCCTGATTCTCTGGCAAATTTCCACATTCTATTCTTGCTCAGCCTGTTCTACATACTCAGAAAAGACATCAGTCTTTTGAATTTTACAAATTCTTCATATCTTGTTTAAACGAGTTAATGTTCACAAAGCCTTTCCCAATTCTTCTCAATATAACATGCTGAAGAAATGAAAACGCAAAGAATAAGCTATGAATTTTGTTCAGCTTGAATACTCGATTTGGCTATATTTTTGAAGATTAAAACTTCCTTTTCCCAAGAATTTTAAAATTTAAAAAATGTACTTACATTGTATTTTCATAATTTAAAGAGTAATTTATATAGTATCTAGATCCAAATGCAAATGCAAATAAATAGGATTGGAGAACAGGGAGGGACGAAAATCTGCATATACATTGTGGTAAACGGAGGAACAGAGTGGAGGCAAGTGCTACATCTGCAAAGAAGTTGAGGGTGGAGGGAGGTTTGGTGGGAAAATAGCAAAGAGATTTAGACTTGGTTCTCAAGTCCCAGGTTATCAGGTTTAGACTATCATGAAGTTGGGCATAGAAGCTCCTTTACCGTCTCAAATGAAAAATGAATTCACTGGAGCAGAATAGACTCAGTGGGCATGAGTTGATTTTTGAACGAGAGGAAAAATTTTATGTTGAAACTTGTTTTATCTTTCTATCCATGTCTGAGGCAACCGGACACAAGGGCCTCAACAGCAAGAGGTATAAGAAACTGAAAAAAAAAAAAAAGGGATAAATATATATACTGTAAAATTTGAAATATGGTTTAAAAAATCAAGAACTTCTATTTCCATTATAGGGAGCCCAATCATTATTCTAACACAGGTGGGAATGGATCCTCCTTTTATTTTAGTGAGAGAAACACAATCGGGGACACAGTGATCAGTAATTAGGAAAGAAGGCACACCACTGTGACAGCAACACATCCCAAGATGGGGCAACAAAGTGGGAAGTGGCAGCAAAGCAACAGAGCTTGGCAGTGACGTGGTGGAAGACATTGATCCCACGGGGGACAGAGGCAAATATCCAAGGCTGCTAAGGAGAACCGACCGCTCACCCAACTCCCTGCCAGGAAGTAGGAGGAACTGTGGAAAGAACTTAGAATCCTAACAATTCTGCCTGGCCAAAGAGAGTCAGAGTATGTCTGGTGTTATCCTGCTTGTCATCAAGCGTTCCTAATTGTCCTCTTGGCTGATGCAATAGCACGTGCTATGCAACGTAAGATAAACATAGAAGTGCAACAAAGATTACGTCATTAGTATTAATATTTAAAGTATTTTTCTTTCACTTATTAAACAGCAAACAAAAAACTGTTAGGTGATATAAGCCACAAATCTGGTAAAAAAAAAAAAAAATCAGCAGGAGGATTCTCTGTTGTACCTGACTTCTGAGAACATCAGGCATAAATGCCCCGACTGACCAGTCCTTTGAAAAGGTCCCTCTCCACAGGAAGGCCCTGCAACATCCACCGTGTGACTGCCACAGACCAAGACTCTTCTTGCCCATCCTCTCAGCTGAGCTTGAATTTTTTATGTCAGTTCTTACCCTTTCTAGGCTCCATACGTTTAACATCATCTTCTCAATGGCATTAAAGAAAAAAATAGCACCACGTGTCTCTGTTTCCAGAGCTAGTCTCATTGGGGAGGGAGAGGTCATAATTAAATTTTCATCTTGGGTGAATATCATGGCCAGATGCTGGCAGGCAGGTCTGATGGGATTATAAAGAACGTCAAGTGCACGTATCAGTCTTTAGATGAGCTGATCCATTTCAGACTGCACGCTAGCATCCACCCCTCGCCTGTGTACCTGTTTGGTTAATTATTTTTCCCCATTACACTATAAATCCCACAAAGTAACCCTGAGGCATTTTCTTTGAAAAATAAATCACAATCCTTTGTCAAAGGGGTGCATAATTGCAACAAAACAACAGTTCAAAACTGCTTACAATTGGCTTTTTACAATTGACAAACGCAGAAGAGAATAATTGCCTAAAGCTAATGTCTAACCTTGATTTAAATGACTTATTCTGCGCACTTCGTGTATATGCAGCGAAAATAATCTTCCTCACTCTAAACAAGTTCCCCTGCTGACAAATGAATTTGTTTAGGTTGAAAACAGTATACGTTTATAATTCCCTTGTCCGTTTTATAACTTCCTGGACCTTATATCCACTCCCTTTTTACCTCATTGCTCTGCTTTTTAATCCAAGAGATTGTTTTTCGTCTTTGTTGACTTTTAAAAATAAAATCCAGTGCAAGTCTGAGGAAAATAAAGAATTCAGTCATACAAATAGGGTAGATAAAATGAAGGTTAAGAGTAGTATTCCTGTCTCTCCCGCCAATGTATGCACCACTAATGCTGTAATGATGGCTTCAGAGAGGGGTAGGTAATAGCATAAACTGCTAGCAAATAATATTTAATGTCCTGTAGACCCTCAGCTTACAAGTATCCCAATTAAGCAGAGTCCAGTTTTGTCTTTTTTTCTTTTACAACAGGCAATGAGGGTTTCACAGAGGTATTTTTGCCATTTACAGGTAGTTTGGAGGGTTAAAGTCCTCATATACTTTCAAGTCTCCTACCTTAAATGTTGTCAGAATACTGATCAAAATGAACAGGAAACCAAATGGGGTCTTAAGAGGAGGATGTCTTATTCCTCTTGAAAAAGAACACCATTAAATAGGAAAGGAAAATGCAAATAAGAAATGAAACAGATCAAAAAGACTTCAAAATATTTCAGAATGCCTATCATGTTTTGATATTATTGGCTGCCTTTTCTTTAGTAAAATGCAGACTCCAACCATCATTAGGTTGTACTTAAAGCTTTGCAGATGGTGGTCAATGTTAATAGATGCTTACTTACATCAAACTGTTGGAAACTCCAAAGTAAAAATTGCTCAGTGATGGGATGTAAGTAGAGAGGAGGGTTCCAAATGGTCTAAAAAAATTGACATATGCAGACAAAAAAAAGCCAAATAATTAAGGATCAGAAACAGAGAGCAAAAGCAGCTGCCCCACAGGCAGTGCATCTGGGCCCTTTTTGGGAAAAGACACACTGATATAAATATCATCCGAGCTTTGTAGCATGTCTCTTTCTGCTCAGTGTTTTTCAGACAGAAATTGGTGAATGAATACCTAGCAATCTCCAATCTCCCCTGAATAAGAGGTTTTTAAAAAATATATTAATTAAAAAATTAGATAACAGGAGCAAATACTGGGTGATTTAATCATTTAACCATAAAATGAAGTACAGTGAGGTAATTAAAGCTGGCATTTCAATGTCACTGGATACAACCAGATCCAAATGTCCATTCATCATTCATTTATTTATTCAATCACACACACACACACACACACACACACACACACACACACACAGAGCGAGAGAGAGACAGAGAGAGTCTGCTACATGCCAGGCACTAATCTGAGACTGAATAGGACAGAAAAAATTCTTGTTCCCATGAGAATATATGAAACACTCATGGGATCTGGACAGCAAATACTATGCAGAAAATTAAACAGGGTGATGTGATAAGAGTATGCCTGGGTATTGATTTCAGAAAATCCCTCTACGATGAGATGATATTTAAAGTGAATCATGCATGATGAGGAGGAGAACATAAAGGAGAAAAAATAAATAAAATGAAGAGAATTCCAGGCAGACTAGTTAGTGCAAGGACCATCAACACCTATTTTTTTTGTGTTAGAGGAACAGAGAAAGAACCCTATGGCTGAGACTTGGTGAGTTAGAGTGCTGTTATTAAATAAGTAAACAGGAACCAGATGATGGAGGGCTCTGTGATCCAGCACAAAGAGTTTTTGAATTATTCTAATTGCAATAAAAAGGAGTCCACATTTTTAAGCTCTGATATTTCGATTAGAAAGATTGCTCTGGCTTCTAAATGAATAATGGTTTACAGTAAGGTTAAAAAAAAAAAAAAGACTCAATTAGGTGCCTTGTAGGAACCCATTCAAGAAATGAGTATAGTTTATACTCCGATGCTAATAGTAGATACGGAAAGAAGTAGATGGACTCACTTCGTGGATGTGGGAGATGAGAGAGATGAAACAAAGTGGGAGAAGGGTAATGGATCCCTGGTAAATCTCTTGATCAAATGGATAGGCAATAGTCCTATTTTCTGAGTGGCGAAGACTCGGGGTTAAGCAGTTCGATGGGAGAAGGGTGCTGGGAATAAGGAGTTATGGTTTGGACATTTACATTTTGAAATGCTTCTTGGTCATCTAAGTGGAAAAGTCAAGTAGGCAAGGGAAAAAGGGCCTAAAGTTTCGGGGGAAAGTTCAGGGCAAATCAATGACAGCGAAAAATGATAATGGTGTGGATGCTTTAGAATTGTTTAAGAGATTGAGAAATGCTCTTAAAAAAGTAAATGATCCACTTTATGACATATTGCTAACATCCAGTGTCAAGTGAAGGGTACAATATCATCCTCTTAAATAGCTAACTCAAAGGAAAAATAAAAAAGCCCCAAACCAAAAAGGCACACGAGCAATTTTTTATTCAATTTAACAATTTTCACATCTTTGCATTTGTAATTAAATGTTATAAAATATAACAATTAAATTTTTTTTTCTTCATGATATTTCCATGTGCCCATTTACACAGATTCAGGTAAATGACCAGAAAGATAGTTCTCCTTTTATTAAATATCTTGTTTTATGATTATTTTGTATCAAAGTAGCATTCATTCTCCCTAGTCCCCCACCAGAGAGAAATTGTAGTTAACCAATTTTCACCAGCTACTTTGCAGTTAAACTGTTTCTTGCAGCTTACAGGTGGGTTAGATTTATAGTGCTGATTTATTTAAATAAATTCCTCGTACATTTTTCTTCTTCAGTGTAAAATATGGTTTTATTCAGCTTTTTAGCTCTTATATAAAGATGTTTGAAATGTAATTTACTTTTAAGTGTTGAATGCTTTGAGCAAGTCACAATGCATTATAATTTTCTTCATAGAATATAAGGAAAGATGGAAAGGAGACTTTTGCTACTATTTTTAAAACGACTTTTTTTTATATAAAAAATCCAACATACAGTTGAATCTGGAAAAAATAAATATTTTAAGATAAAAAAGATGACATTCTTTATGGATTTTCTTTGATGATGCTAAAAGATGATTTAATGATACTTTCTAGTAAGAAAAAAATCTCTTTTATTAAACTACACGTTTCTTTGATTGAGCCATGGGTTTCTAACTAGTTCTTGCCAGTCATCTGCCAGCCTCACTCAAGGAGGCTTCTTAGCAGAAGGTTGTCCTTATGAATTTGTGGATGGTATCACCCTCACCATTGCCCTATGACTCCCAGTCTCCCAAGAATCCAGAATGACATTTTTAAGATATCATCACATCTTCTCACTCCTGTGCTTTAAATTTTCTAAGTTTTTTTTTTTTTCCATTTTATTTAACATAAAATCTAACTCTCTACCAGGGTCTCTGAGGTTGTAGACATTTTGTCCAGGCTGCCTTCCCAATCTCGTCTCCCACCAGGCTTCCCCCAGCTTACTAAAGCTCTGGACACACAAGCCGTCTTTCTACTAACTGAAAATAAATAGACTGGATCCTGCCTTGAACTTGCTTTCCCTTCTGCTTGGAACACTTGACCCCTGCTTGTCTGTATCAGACTTCTTCTCATCATTTAAGTCTCCATTTAACTGTGTCCCTCACTGCCGTATCCAAAGCAGACCCATTAGCTTCCACCTTTTTAAAAAATCACATCTATCCTTTTCCCAGTTTTTATTTACTTTGCACTTATCACTACCTAAAATTATTTTGTTTTGAGTTTATGTTCACTTCTACTTGAAATTATTATTTGTTTACCTGTCCATTGTCAAAGCGCATTTTGAGGTACCTGGTACCAAAACAGTGCCTGCCACATAGAAGAAAACAAGTAAACATTTATTAAATCAATTACTGATGGATACCTTGAGGGACATTTTAAAACTTTAAAATCTAGTAAATCTGATAAAATGAGCTCCTGTCAACTTTAGCCCCAAAAGCTAATGAAATTCCCCCATGGCACTTTTGTAAACACTGTCATTTAAAATTCCTATTTATTGCTATTTGATTTATTGCTATGAAGTAGATGTTTTCTGATCACCTTGCTAGTTACCAAGAAAATCCTGGAATAAGGCAGTCGAAATAGAATGTATCTAAAAATCCATTATGTTCTGGAATTTTGAAAAGTTTAGTTTATCAATTAGACATTGTTCATCAAATAGATGTAACTACATTATGAGCTGCACACAGCTCCTCTTGGACCCCATACTTTGGGACAACTTGGGATGGTTTGGCATGCAGTCAATGTTCTCTAAGAGGAAGCAAACTGCACTAGAGAGGCATGTCTTAGAATGAGGTATGTCTCTGAGTTAGACGCTATTTCTCTCTACAGATAAAGAAACTGAGGTTCAGAGAGGTCAGTAACTTTTCTAAGGTTCAGAGGTGTGACTGTCAGAACAAGAATTCACCTCTCTTCAGACATGTTTTCCGCACTGTGCCAGGCTTTGCTATCTCCCAAAACCTTCCTTGATCTTTTTTTTGGGGGGGAATGTCCTATATACAAATCAGAAACAGCACGGCTAAAAACAAACTTATCATCAGTGCTCCTTCTCATATTTTCTCTATTTCAGAAAATGTAGCTGTTATTCATATTTATGAATTGTCCCCCATATAAATATCCAACCAGTTATCAAATCTTAAGTGTCCTGCTTCCTAAATATTCCTTGTTTTGGTCACAATTTTCCCTGGGGCCAGCCTTCATTCCCTTTACTGCTGCTATAGTTTAGTTTTCCATCCTTTTTTCCAGATTCCAACATAGAATTAGACCTGTAGCACCCTCCAAGTTCTTCTTTCATGACTGACACTGACCTTACTAAGGGAAATATTAATAATCATTTTTAAGCCTTAAAATACTACTCTGGTTTCCAATAATCTTTAGGATAAAGTCCAAATGCCTTGGCTTATCCTTCCAGGGATCTGTCCTGTAGCGATCTATCTTTTGCTCAAGCACCACACAACCACCATTGTCACCAGTCATGTTGCAGTACTTGCAGTTCCTAATGTATTTAATATATACTAAATTTTCATTCTTTCACACTTATTGCCCCTCAGTGTAGGGATCTCCATGTTCCTGTACAAGTTCTATTCTTCTTTCAGTTGTGAACTCAAATGTCCTATAGACTTCTGAGAATGTCCCCTGGACCTCTATATTTTAATTAGAGGTTTCTTTTCACCTTTGAATGCCCGTTCCTCAGCATTTACATACTATACTAAAATAAAGCGGTTGATTAAACTGTGAATTCTTGAGGGCAGTGAATGCTTCTTTTCTGACTGAGCACCCCAAGATCCCAAGTACTTAGCACAATGTCTAGTATAAAGGCTCTTAATACATGTTGTTTGAAAGCATTAAAAAATGCATGTGAAAAATATGTCCTTTTCTATAATTCACAATTTTGCCTCGTTGTCAACCTCAGTAAGTATCTAGGAAAAGAAAAGCCACTAGATGAGATAATCACTCTATTTCTGCAAAATCTAGTTATCTTTGCAGTTACCTCCTGGTTTAAACTCAGTTGGCTTCTGGGTGGTCTATCTGCTGCTTGTTTTTAGTTCCTGCTCTGTTCTTCCTTAGGAATGAAGCTCAGCCTAAGCTTCGTGTCTGCATTGTCACAGAATCTCAGAAAAGTTGAGTTTGAAGGCATGATGAGGTTACCTAGTCCAATCTTCAAAGGAGCCCAAATCATCTATTTTGACAGGTATTCAATGATAATTCATTACCTATCTGTAAATGTGCTGTGACAAATTTTATGGAAGTAATGAAATTTTAGTAATCCAAGACAGCTCTACTATGATCTCTGCTACTGAATATGTTTTCTTGGTGATAAGCAACCCAGGGAGAAAAGATTAAAACTGCTATTTTAATGAGATTAAGTAGGGGGACTGTTCAGATTTATGATATGATAATAAATTGGCTGCAAGCAAAAGAGGAAGAGTATATGAAATTTATTGTTATAAAACAGAACCATAGCAAAAGATCCATTAATAGTTTTATGATTAAGGTTTTGTATCAAGGGCTTTTTTTTTCACTTAGAGTGTGTTATAATCAAAATAAATAAAAGTGTGGCTATTCATGCAAAAGTAGGGAAAAAAAGGTAAATAACACATTTAAATAATTGAAAGTTCTTAGCAAAGGTTAAGAGGAGCAAAGTTTGTAATCTTCTCTTAATGAGTTTCTTTCTTCAGTTCAAGACCCAAATAGATAAATGTGATAATTCTACCCAATTATATGAACATATCCTAAACTTTCCTCACCTTTAACATTCTTCTTTGCTATTCTTAACTTACTAATTTTTTCTTCTTTCTAAATCCCATATGAAAACTATTAACTAGTGTTGTTAATGTACTGTATCAATTTCTTTTAATTTAGTAAATACTAGGTTAGAAATAAAATTATTCACAACTTATTAAAAAGGGCATTGAGTCCCATGGTTAAAGGGTTTCAAAAAACAGTAAAAATATTTTCATTTTGATTGCAAAATATTGGCTCTAATTCCATAGCATTATACCCTAGAATTTATACTTGAATAAAGGAGAGAAGAGGAGTAGTTCTGAATGTGGATATTAAATAAATTATCCCAATTATCTAATTTTCTCATAATCTTCCAACTTTACTGCCATTGTTAATGCTCAGACTGTCATCTTTTATCTATACAAATACAATGTTATATCTCACATCCAGTGCATAAACATGCTAAAAATTACCTTTCACCATAGCAATATTTTCCCATTTTCTTATCTCATTAACTCAACACTTAATATTGAATAGCAACTGGGAAAAGCATTTTCAGGAAAGATTCGAAGAGAATCAAGTTTGCAAATGCAAATTTTAGTCCTGATTCTGGAAGTTTGTCTCCCATGTGATCACATCTGATGATTTTACTTTATTGTGGGCTTTGGACAACTTCTCTCATGTAGAGAAACCTTAAGTGAATTTGCTGCTTCCTAGATCTTGAAAACAAGGATATCATTTTCATTCATTCCTTCTTTCACATAGTCTAGCTCTAATACATGACTTAGTTATCAAAATAATATAAATCCTACATGTGAACTAGGAAAAAATGAAGGAAAATATTTTTATAGTTAAGGGAAAACAAATTATCGCGAATTTTGCCTGTCATCTCATTGTAAGACATAGAATGGTAGAGGACAGTATAGTAGAGATGAGGGGGGATTTGCCCAGGATAGATTTCACCTTGGGCCCTACACTTTCTTCTGATAATCAGTTTCACTTACCTCAATTATAAGTGCCTTTGTTTTTAAGTCTCCCCCAGTAATGTAATTTCTTTAACAGATACTAGAAAGATCTCTGGTTTTTCTCATGGAATAAATTTCTCTGCTGTCCCTACTGAGTTAAAAACAAGAATCAATTACTAAATACTATGGAAGAAATAGCAATTTTGTTCATATTTCTCTCTTCTTTCTTCATTTATCTACTAAGTAAATAAAACCAGTGAGAAAGGATGTCAGATAGTTCCATGACAACATGTCCTTACAAGTCAAAGACCTGGGCACATATGAGTGACTTGAAAAAAAAAAAAATGTTTGCAGAAATGCCTGGTCATGTTGAGAGACTATTTTAGTTGCTCTTGTTTTTCTCATTAAAACTTTCAAGGTGAATGAATATGTGCTCCTAAAATATCACCATTTTAAATCCTGCTTGTTTGAAACATTTCACAGTCAGCCCATTGATACCATCTTAGTGGATACACAGCTGGAACTTTTCTCATATGTGTCTAATGACTTTTTCTTTTAATACTCTACCTCCTTCAGTTCCGCCTTTCTAGACAGCATAACATACTGAGTGTTGATTTATACCAGGATACAGGCTGTTCTTGCCTTCTCTTTGTCCAGATTGTATGAAGGTCACAGTGAACAACAACTTCTCTCATGTACTTATGCAATATTAACAGAAGTCAGGGCTTCTCTCAGCTTGAGCTTATTATTTGGAGATTTGAGTCCTGACTTCATTAACTGCTTGATTTATTTTTTGCCTTCCCCTAAATTAAAACTACTACTGGTGCCTACATATTTCACTGTGTGTTTTCATCAAGTTTTTAAATTTTATTTGCTTTTTGACATTGCCTCTCCCATAATACTAAGAGGAATGTAAATTTCAGGGGTTTCTTTATCATATTAAATAAATACCATCTTTCTATTAAAAACAACTCTAGTTCTTCACCATTGAGTTTCTTCTCTCCTTCTCTTTAAGAAACATGGAAGTTCAGGATTGGAAACAAGCTAAAGGTCATCAACCTCAGCCTCCATTTAATGCTTGAACATCTGGAGTTCTGCTCAAATACGACCTGTTATGTAGAACTCATTTCCTCACTAAGCAACACCATTTCATTTCTCAAAGGCTCTAATTGTTAAAAGGTCTATCATTTTATCAAAACCAAAACTGTTACTCTTTCACTGTTTTTTGTAACTTTTGAGTACCATATAGCTTCTAAATGCCCTTCCCCAGAACTCCCCTTGACAACAGTTTCTATACTTTCCTCTGCCTGCTCCAAAAACTTCCTCACCTCCAACTCAAGATTATCAAGCAGCCCTCTCAGTCAAAAACCTTATCTTCTAAATTTGCTCCAGGTTGTCAGCCTTCCTGACACACAAAACCAACAAATTATACTATTATATGTAGAGTAGAAAATTGTACCATCATTTCTTGCATTCTGTATATTATTCTGCCATTAGTATAGTTTAAGCTTAGAATTACCTTTTTGGGGAAGTCATATCATGTTGTAACTTCTTGTCAATTAAAATCACTAAAGTCAGATTAGATAACTTATGTCATAGAATCTAAGTAAGGTTCTGTACCCAAACTAGGATGTTACATCCATTTCGATTATACTTCACCTTGTTAGGTTTGACCTAATCTTTCCCAGAGACTGTCACCAAAGCACCTAATCAGGAAACAGTGTGAACTTAAGTGAGAAAACTAAATCAAGTTGTGGTACAGACTGAGAAGATTTTAAAAATAGACAACCTGTGAGAAGCCCTATTTTTCACTTACTGATGGAAAATCTGAGAAAAGAATGAAATCAATAAAAAGAGGAAGAAAATTCTTTCCCAGTCTTTGGACTAGAAAAATGTGTGTTCTTCTGCATATAGTAGAAAACAGGTAAATATGGCGTGAGACACTGCAATTTAACCAACTATGGGTTAATTACTGATAAGCCTAATAAAAACTGAATTCTGACCCTACAATAAATAGTTTTTACGAGTCAGCAGCACAACTACTAAAATTAAAATAAAAAAATTTAGTCACAGAGTTTGCTATTTCTGTGTGTTGAATATGTTACCCCAGTGATGGCAGATTACATAATTCACAAAGCATTTAGATAACAGAGCCCATATGCAAATTTAGGTCTTTCTGTACACTTAATACCAAGAAAGCAAAACTGGCATGACAAGGTTGTTGTAAATAAATAAAGGAATGCAAATTTTCTACTTGAATGAGAGGTAGGACAAAGTGGACATGAGTCCAGTTATTTTACTGAGAGGAAAGAAATAGGAATTTTTATTCAAAAACAATTTCTTGAGCACGTGCCATAGAATGTACCTCATCTTCAGGCAAACAGAACAAACAGCACTCCTCAGAAAAGGGAAACAGAAAAATTAAAGAGTTAACTAATGTTGAAAGTAAGAGGAGGAAAAAAAAAATCAGGGATCAAGAAAGCCTGGTAAACAGGATGTTCAGTTATTTAAACGGGGTCATACAACAAGAATAGAAAGAAACATTTGGCTACCATTTGAAAAAGATGACGGAACGTGTCAAGCAAAGAGCTGGGAGAACAGCATTCCAAGCAGAATCAGCAGCCAGTGCAAAGACTGGAACATTCCTGGGGTGTTCAGGGAACTGCAAGAAAGCAATCGTCTATTGAACATAATGATCAAGAGGCAAAATAGTAAGGAGCTGTCACAGATAGGATGGTGGCCACGATCATAGGGCTTTGTAGGTTTTTGAAAGACTTTGGCTTACACTTGGAGCGAGGTGAGAAGGCACTGAAGGGTTTTGACAGAGAAGTGATATAATTTGACTTACATTTTAAGAGGATTACCCTGGCTGCTCTTTGAGCTTAGATTGTAGGGGGGTGGCGTGAGAGTGAAATCAGTAAGAAAAATGAGAATGAGATTGCAAAAGTCTGTATGAGCTGTAGTGGTGTCTTAAGGTAGAGCAGTAGAGCTGGTGAGGAATTGTCAAAATTCTGAAAGTGTTTGGAAGGTAGAACACATATTAGTACAAATTATGTTGGAAAGCTTTAGAGAAAGAGACTAAAATCCATGCAGGTGTTTACTCCCTTAATCTTATCCCCAGGTTAAATCCAAAGAAATCAATATATAAACTAGTAAGAGCTCCAAAAAAAAAAAAAAAAATGACAGAGCCAGGAGGAATTCACCTGTATTCATAATATCAGTGAAACCATCTTTGATCAAACTAAGAGCAAACAGTCTAGTTTTATCCTATGCATTATTTATTGTATGCCAAATATTGCCCTGGTGTTATAATTATGTGATGGGTGAAACTAAATCAACCCCAAAATCTCAGGTAACACTAAAAGAGGGGGAAAAAACCTGTAATGTTTATATAATTGCATACATCTCCTAAAATAAAATTTCAAAATTTTGTCCTTCTATGGGATTCACAAGGCTGAAAAACAACCCTAACGTTTTTTCCTTTCCTCTTGTTTTCAGTGCAGTAACACGTTTGTGCCTCTTTGCTCAAATAACTCACATATACTATTGCTTTTTGTTGGTGGTAACTGACATTATAAACTTTATTTACAATCTGCAATTAAGAAAAAAGAAAGAAGAGGAAAAATGCAAAAAAAAAATGAAATCAAGTTCTGTTTTCATGGAAGTTATAAACATATAGAAACCTTCTCTAATGGCTCCCAGTGACCCTCACTGCTTGGTGGTACCCATACTCTTGTGTCATCCCACACCTTGAGTGTAAGCTGCACCTAGTAACTTGCTTGTAAAAAAGGGAATGTGGCAAAAGTAATGGGTTGCTACTTCCGTGATTAGGTTACAAAAGGCTGGGACTTCCATCTTGCTGGTATTTGCTCTTCATGGTCCTTTTTCTTGCCTTCTTGCTAACTTGCTGGTATGGTGTAGGATGCTCAATGGGAAAGCTCACATGACAAGAACTGAGGTGGGCCTCCAGCCAGCAGCTTATGAGGAACTGAGGCCTCAGCCCAACAGCTCCCCAAAAGACTGAATTCTCCAATGACCATCAACTAAGTGCCTTCAGAGAAGAGCCTTGAGATGACTACATCCTGTGATATTTCCAGAACCAGAGGACCTACTTAAAAAGCACTTGGATTCCTGACCCAGGAGTCTGTGAAATACTGTGAGAAGATGTATGTATATTGTTTTAAGCTGCTGTTATTCAGTGATAGATGACTAATACACAGCTCTCTTAGTTCATATTTAGGAGAACAGTCAAAACAGCAGTGAATAAACACTTTTAAGCAGACCGCCTATTGCTTTAATGTCCTGGTTCTTTATGCCGTTCTCAGGAGATAATGGTCAACTATAAATGCTGTAGCAGCAAAAATAGGCTTTTGAGAATAATAAACCCAGTTCCTCAAGTTGAGACAATGATTCAGCCAGAATGAGAACATACTCAACAGCTGAAGTATAAGCTACAACTTTCCATTTTACATAATAGCTATGGTTCTGTAATACAATTATGGCTGCAAGTGTGAATTCATTATGATTCTGCACTGTTAATATGTTTCATGATCACAAGACTCATTAAACTCGGAAGTATGTTATACCCCTCAAGAATCTGAGGGCTGGGAAGTTTTTCTGTTTAATATACCTTTTATTCCCCTCCCCCCCCACTCCATGCTCACCCCCATTTCTAGCCATCAATTGCTAAAGTTTAACTCATATGCTTAAATTCTATTGCACAAAAAGAGCATCATTTTAAGAGGCTATAACTTTCTGTATGTCAGGTAACATACTTTTCAGGATTATATTTTAAAATTAGCCAGAGAATATGTCATAAGAAAAATTTAATGTAAGTACTGAGTAAACATATTCATGACATATCCTATGAGGACCCTGGTCCACACCTAGTTATACCCTACGGCAGGATTATAAAGATGGATTTCTCCTAAGGATTTGATTTCTACAATTCAGTGAAATAGCCTTGCTTTACATACAAGTCCCTCAAATGGTAAGTTCTTACGTAAGTTTAAAATAAAATGCTATTCTCAATATAACTAGTTAGCATCTATTTATTAATAGTGCAAAATGGGATAACTTACCAGCTACTTCTCATGCCTGTTTTTGAAAGCCTTTCACAAGACATTAGCTCAATAGAACATCACTCTCCCCCATCGGCCCTTCCAGATCAAAATTTACCTTCTTTACACTACACACCATGTTAATTATTTAGAAAACTGCTACTGCCACTTGTTAGCAATGTAATCTTAGGGAAGTCACCGGATACTTCTAAACTTTAATTTCCTTATCTTTCAAATGGGGGTCATAAACTGCAGAACATATGGTTTTAGTTTTTTCGTGATCATGTAAAATAATAAAAAATGAGATTTAAACCCAAATCTTAATTTAAAAGCAAAAACTGGCACAACAGTTTAAAGCAATTATATTCCAATAAAGAGCTTTTAAAAAATAACAGGTATAAATTAGATGGATATCTATTTTTGAGTAAAAA
Organism: Hippopotamus amphibius kiboko; assembly: GCF_030028045.1. NCBI lineage: Eukaryota > Metazoa > Chordata > Mammalia > Artiodactyla > Hippopotamidae > Hippopotamus > Hippopotamus amphibius. The sequence continues at coordinate 86,620,397 of NC_080195.1, read as the reverse complement.
TACTACAACAAGGAAAAAGTGAGCCACTATAAAGTGGGGGAGAGACTTGGTGTACCTTGATGTTATATAATCTTGTATATTGCCTCAAATGATATATGTGTGTGTTTGTAAATTTTTAAGATAAAAAGAAATAAAATCATAGTTATATTTTTTAAAAAATAAAATAAAAAAATTAAAGCATGGAAGTATTAGTGCTATCTCATATCCTGCATCAGACGACAATGGAGTAGGAATGGATATGTGAATATTTGCCCTCTCTTGAACTTTGAGGAGAAAGGAAAGATTATTATTATCAATCTGTAATAGAGTTAGTAATAGAAAGATCACTGTAAAATTTATCTTCTGCTAATATATTATTAAAGCACAGCATAGTAATTTGACTTACTCTAATAAAACTAGTGATACAAACATCAAGGAATATAAGTTAAGGTCACCTACAAATGAAGAGTTAACAGTGAATGGTCCAAATAAGTTGAATTAAAATAGCGCTTTGTGTTCCTTGAATTCCTGTCTTTAAATTCAACCTCAAAAGAAATTATTTGAAATAGAAATATTTGCAGTTTTCTCACTGAGCTCACTAAACCCTTAGCCCTGGGTTAACTATTGTCACACACCCTAGAGAGACATTATCTCTGTGTTTTATCATCCTTTCACTGGAGATAAAAAGACCAGGTAAGCATATTCAAAACATGATTTTTCTTGAGTGAATAGGGAGGAGAGACCTCTGAGATCCTTGTACTTTGCTTTTCAGATCACCAAGATTTGGTATATATGGTCAAAGATCGAATGTGCTTAAGAATGGTAGATAAGTAAAAAAGACTACAGTATGAATGATTCAAGGGTCAGCCAGTTTCTGGCACTGCAGGCTCATCGCGAATATTAAACCCATCATTCACTGCAGATAGTTTGTGCAAACCAGGGCCTTCCAGACTGCTCACTGAGTCTTCTTAATGTTTTCTAAAATATACTGTCCTTTATGATGTCAATAAGAGGGCTATAAAAATAAAAAAGACAATTCAGATAAGATTTTTTTTCTGAAAATTTAGTGTTTTTTTTTTGTTTTTTTTTTAAATATATGTACAAAACTTAGGATTGTTACTGCCAGGATAAAGGCATTTTTATCTGACTCCTCCGAAATCTATAAAACTCCAAAATGCATGTAACTGTCTTCATGAAAACATGAAAATCCAACTCAACTTCAAGCCCTATTCTATAAATAAGCTGCCAAGAACAGTGACATCAGAACCAATTTGTGGCATGATGCCTAGACTAGATCTTTCTCCATGTCTGTGTCTGAGTCTATGTCTGCACTTTCCTCTATGTACGTTAAAATACACAAAACCAGATAGCATAGATCTAAAATGCCTGTGACCTAGACAGCTGATGACTGATTCCTATTTGAAACAAGTTTAAGGATCTGAATGAGTTATGGGAAAATACGAGCCTTATTCCATGCTGCAGAGTCAGAGAGTAAGGCCAAACAAGGAACTGACATTCTCAAGAGCAAGGCTATCAGTGGGAGGGATGAAGGAAACAATCACAGCAGCTGATCATAATCCACTGAAGAGACTGGCAAAAATACAGGATCCTCAAAAACAAAAGCTATGAGAGAATGACTCACTCTGGTCCAAGCTTACTTCCTTTTTGTCCCAAATGCTCAGAGCACTGAGTGGACAATGGTGTATACATGTGCTTAGAGTAGATGGTGTAAGAAAGTCTCCAGAGAAATATTTCTTTCCCTTCTTATTTTTTCAGCAATTTGCTGATACTGACAGAATAGACCCCATTAAAAATGAATTAAGATCAAAAGAAGGCTGCCAACTAGATAAAGATATCATACTATAAAAGGAACAAAGTGACACAACAAATGAGCAAATGAAGAGTAGCTATTAGAATAAGAATTAGTGAAAAAAATTTTAAATATTCCATACAAATACTATCAAAGAAATCTTTAAAAAGTTGGCCTAAGACAAAGTATCAAAGAGAAAAAAATACATTAAAAACAAAAAGACAAAAGGAGATTTAAAAGTAAGCTGAAAAAAAGCAAGAAAACAGAAAAAGGAAAGAAAACAAACATGGACATAAAAATCATCTTACAAACAATAAGAATTATAGGACATAACTGAAAGCCTATGGGCTTGGACATAGAAGAATTAAGAAAAGTGAGCCAAATAAAAGTGTATCCAAATATTCAGTAGCAGCAGGGAGATTTCCAATGTCTTGGTCTTGGATAAGATTTGGCCTTGAATAAGACCTCTGGCACAGCCCAGGTCCTGGGAAAGATTCAAGAATGGCTAAGGATGAAATTAGCAACCACATGGCAGTTGTAAGCTCTGAATCAAAGGCTGATGCAGTGAAACTGAAGTATTTATTCATACCATGTCAAAAAGGCAAATAAAATAAAGTTTTAAATTTTCTATAGCTGATGTGATTTTTCTCCTGTTTCCCAAACTATTGGCAAGGGAGAAACTTTATTTTTTTAAAATTTATTTATTTATTATTTTTTGGGGGGTACACCAAGTTCAATTATCTGTTTTTATACACATATCCCCATATTCCCTCCCTCCCTCAACTCCCCCCCCACCCTCCCCATCCCAGTCCTCTAAGGCACCATCCATCCTCGAGTTGAACTCCCTTTGTTATACAACAACTTCCCACTGGCTATCTATTTTACAGTTGGTAGTATATATATGTCTGTGCTACTCTCTCACTTCGTCTCAGCTTCCCCTCACCCCCCGCCCCCCCAAACCTCGAGTTCTCCAGTCCATTCTCTGCATCTGCATCCTTGTTCTTGTCTTGTCACTGAGTTCATCAGTACCATTTTTAGATTCCGTATATGTGAGTTAGCATACAATATTTGTCTTTCTCTTTCTGACTTACTTCACTCTGTGTGAGAGACTCTAGGTCTATCCACCTCATTACATATAGCTCCATCTCATCCCTTTTGATAGCTGAGTAATATTCCATTGTATATATATGCCACATCTTCTTTATCCATTCATTTGATGATGGGCATTTAGGTTGCTTCCATGTCCTGGCTATTGTAAATAGTCCTACAATAAACATTATGGTACATGTTTCTTTTGAGATTATGGTTTTCTTTGGGTACATGCCCAGTAGTGAGATTACTGGATCATATGGTAGTTCTATTTGTAGTTTTTTAAGGAACCTCCAAATTGTTTTCCATAGTGGCTGTACCAATTTACAGTCCCACCAACAGTGCAGGAGAGTTCCCTTTTCTCCACACCCTCTCCAACATTTGTTGTTTCCAGATTTTGTGATGATGGCCATTCTGATTGGTGTGAGGTGATACCTCATTGTGGCTTTCACTTGCATTTCTCTGATGATGAGTGATGTTGAGCATCTTTTCATGTGTGTGTTGGCCATCTGTATGTCTTCTTTGGAGAAATGTCTATTTAGGTCTTCCGCCCACTTGTGGATTGGGTTATTTGCTTTTTTGGTGTTAAGCTGCATGAGCTGCTTGTATATTTTGGAGGTTAATCCTTTGTCCGTTGTTTCATAGGCAAGTATTTTTTTCCCATTCTGAGGGTTGCCTTCCAGTCTTGTTTATGGTTTCTTTTGCTGTGCAAAAGCTTTTAAGTTTCATGAGGTCCCATTTGTTTCTTCTTGATTTTATTCTCATGATTCTAGGAAGGGGAGAAACTTTAACTTATCAATTTATTTTATCACTGTCTCTCCTGGTATATTCAGATACTTTTCAGTTTTAAATAGTCCCTTTTAGGTAAATGCTGATTCTTCCATTTTGCTGCTTCCTTCCATCATGTTCTTCTCAAGATGACATCTTCTTTTACCTTCATGGAGGTGGGACAGAGGACTTGCCTTCACATGGGAATCGCTCTGCTGCTCTCTGAGTCTTAGCTGTTCTCTTCGGTGATGGTGGCTGGTGGCCCTTGTCTCGCTGGTTATATCTCACCCTGGGGCAGTGATATCACACACGGCCCAAGTGTGAGTTTGTCAATGTTTTGGCCAATGCTAATTTTAGACTCGGAAAGAACAGGCCCCAGGAGAGAAAGGCCTCTGTCTCGGGTCCTACACCTTGGAGGGTTCCACCCTGGCCTTACTCTGCATGTCTCCCCTGGGGTGAGAAGTCATCCGGCCAAGGGAGCATGACAGCACGGAGCACACATGCCAGTTTCTAACACACAGACCTAGTACATAGGATACTGGTATTCCTCACCTAAATGGGCTCTAAACCCTTTTCCTAAGTAGGCACAAGCCTCCTCTCCTGGTCCATCTTCTGTGGACAGTCCATACCACCTGTGTAGGCACCTGGGGCAGACAGACTTTAAAGTGTCCCCCACAATCAATGCCTTCTGCTATTATTGCTTTCTATAATCCCATCTCACCCTTGAGTGTAAGCAGAACCTATGAGTGCTTCTAAATAGCAGAAGATGGCAAAGGTAATGGGATGTCACTCCTATGACTACATTACATTATATGGGAAAAGCAATGGTATATCATTCCCAGGATTCTGTTATATGCCTTTGTCTTGCTAGGTGACCCATGATAGAGTCTTGCTGTCCTGTTGCCTTCGAAGAATCATGCCATGAATTCGACACCCTCAAGGAAATTAATGTAATGAGGGAACACAGAAGCAGATCCTTCCTCCCTTGAGCCTCCAAATGAGAATGCTGCTAGACTGACACCCTCATTGCAAGACCCTCCTCAGAGGACCTGGCTACGCTGTGCCTTGACTACTAACCCCAAGAAACTATAAGATGATAAATGTAGCTGTTTTGAGTCAGTAAGCTTGTGTTGCATAAAAAGCTAATACAGCATCTCTAGGATAAAGGGTGGCCAAGGACTGAATGCAGTTTGGATATGTGGGCTGGGTATCCTCAAGCATTATAAGGAGCTCCTTGTAGACAGTGAAGGAGCCAGGGTGGTGTGCAGAATAGAGTGGGAAGAGAGGCCAGCTGGGGCTGGCTTCTCCTACATTGCTATGATCTGATACAGATCTCCAAGGAGCTCTGCAACTATACATCTAAATGTGACTTTCTTGGTTCTGGCAAAAGTAGCACAACAGAACACATTTCACCTAATAATTTGTTAGTGTTATTTATAACTTTAAAATATGAAGAACATGGTATGTGGATCTCCATTTGTACCTGTGCCCTGCGCCTGTTTAAGCTGCTCTCTCTCACATTGCCTAGAGTCATCCCTGCTAACTCAGCCCAGTTTTGTCAATGACAGGCTTAGCCTCTTTAAATTCCCAGTAGAGTATCTTGCTCTGCTGCCCCTGGCCAAAATCATTTCAACCATGCGTGGTGACCCAGCCAACTCTCCTGCCTACCCGTAGCTTGAAGGAAGTATATCCTACTGAAAGGCAGGTGGGAATTTCTAAGTACTTCCAACTCCAGAGAGGAGATAAGGACATTAGATGGGCTTCCTTTTTCTCTCTTTTCCTAACCAGGGATAATTCATGTTTTACTGTCAAATTGCTTCTCCAGGTCGGGGTTGGAAATGAAAGGGGGTAGGCTTTCTGCAGTATAGTTTCTTCCAAGAGTCCTCTAAAGCCTGCAAGGCCAAAATTCCCCCTTTTTACTAGGTTTTCTCATCCACCAATCTAACTTGATGTCTCCTTCTAGCACTTACAGTTCAGAAAAGAGGGGTGAGGACACATGTGACCTTTTCTCACATTCTATCTAGGCAGAAGAGCTGGGCTTTCTATCATCTCTATGTGATGTCATGAGCTATCCAGATCTACAGTAAAGCTCCATGTGCTTGTTTGATAGGATTGGGTTTTGATATGGTATATAAGTTATGGATACTATTGTTTTTCTATAACTCACAAAAGTCAGCTGTAAACAAAGCTAAAATATGACCTCTTTGTTGTAGGAGGGATTCTCCATTACTGAGCCTATCAACATTATAGCTAAAGTTTGAAGGTGTAAGGCTAGAAGGATGCATGAAAGAGAAGTGAAACTGGCTTAATCCCCTCAGATGAAACAAGAATTAGACTAACATCACCAAAATATTTTCTTGTTACTTAATAGAAATCTTACTTGAAATGCAAGTTGGTGTGCTAAGTGTAGTATTGCTAGATGCAATCATTATAACTCACAATGTCAGCTAGCATTCCTCCAAAATGCTATATTTTTGAAACTTCTGCACAGATAAATAACTTTGGGAAATACCATGTTAGATTGCCATGAAAGCAAAGACATCCTGGGGCTGCGTGTACAACAGTAAGAATAAAATATGTCTAACTATTTTCAAAAAAAATGTCAGAGTTAGGCTAAGAGGTCTAAATGGCAAGAAAAGAAATATCTAGCAACTCCATGAGATTTAACCAAAGGTAGGAAGTTAAGTGGTGAGGAGTGACCAAGGCTACTGTGGATTGTTCTCTTCTTCCCTTTCTCAAATAGTACCAGGTAAGGACACAGGTGAGGGAAAGGGAAGAGGCTGAGACATAGGTTAGTGAAAGAAGGGCATTTGTACATGAAATTTACAAATTAGGAAATTTAGATTTAACATAAACTGTGTTTATTTCAAGTGTCAAAGAAATGTCTAGATATGTCTAATGGCCTGATGAGGCAGAGCTTCTTTGTATAAAGAGCTTGTTCATGGGAGGGTCTATAGACCCCTCCCCCACACCCCTCTCCTCTAGCCCTCCTCCTAAGGGGAAGAGAATTAAGAACAGAGGCGATGCCTAACAGTGATGTTCTACATATGTAGGACTCTTCTAATTACAAAGAGAAACCCCAAGTGCTGTGATTAGTGCTTAGCGATTGGCTAAATCTAAAGGGAGGCTAGTTGGTTGTCATAGAGAGCCCATGAGAAACCAAATGGAGAACCAGTGCCTTTTCAGTTCTGTGGAGAACAGTGCACATAGCTTGGCTGTGTTGACAGCTTCAGAGAATTAACCTGGCTCCAGAAGAGCAGTTGTGCCCAAGAGCCGTGTCTGGCAGCAACCAAGGTCCTTACCAGGTTGCTGGGGTGGGGAAATAGAGTGACCTAATTGTGAGCAACGGATGAAATACCCAAATGCCTCAATGGGCTGCTCTGGGAGTTGACTTAAGTCTGCAGACTTTAAGTTGACAAGGGAAGATGAGAAGACTTGTATGTGAACACAGCTTGAGATGTCACATGTGGACTCCAAAAGATATGTGGAAGATACATAAAGGGAACGAAAAGCTCTGAAGTTTAGATGGAAGCAAAACTCCACAAAATAAGGTGATACGTGTATCTTAACGTGTTCCTCTTTGTACACCCAAGATTAATGTGTTCTAGGAGCAGGGGCTAAATGGTCAAATGTGAGTCATAATTAAACTCTGGCTTGTTAATCAAAATTAATTTTTATGTAAAAAGTCCCACAGTTCTTTCATTTTCATTGGTTAGAATTTTATACACATTGTAATACCATTTGTGTAAAAATATATTTTATGTATATATTTGTTTATGCATAAAATATCTCTGGACAAAGACACCAGTAGCTGATAACGGTGACTGCCTCTGGGAACCTGGGAGGTAGTTCAGGAAGGGGAAGTTGACTTATTTTGAACTTTTCACATGAGTATGATTTTTGAACATTTTCATCATGCATGTATTTCCTATACGTAAGTCCCATAAAATGTAATTATAAATAGAACAAAATAAATATTAGTGTTTTTAAAACCCATTTTCATCAAATTTCATCAAATTAAAAGACATCAAATTAGATATCAATAAGTGATTTAGAGCCGCCGATTCCTAGTTATTTTTAGATAGTAGCATACACGGCACTATTGGGTAAACCTCCGGTTTGTAAATAGACAATAGGATTGTAAAGATTCCAAAAGTCTTATAGGCCAAAATCCATTTTTTCCCTTTAGCCTTCAGGAATCATTAAAAAAAAAAAAAAAAAAAAAAAATTCTGATCTGATTACGCGAGGACGATTTCTTAATACTTTATTTTCTTGTATTTTTCCCTGTCAGGAAACTCAGGTGGGCAATGATCAAGTATGGCTCCTGGCAGTATTTCCTATTTCCTTTCTACAAATTCTTATCTGTTTTGATCTTTACGTTTATGCAGCTATGTTCCATAGTGGTTTTTACTATTAACAAGCTCAAATATGTTTTGACAATAAGGACTGTTTAAATTTCATCTAAACCAAGTAAAATAATGCATTGGGCAACCAATACACTGTCAATATTTTCAAAAACTCAGGTAAAATTATGTGTTTCTGGAGTGAAATATGGCAACGCATATCAATTCTCTTTTTTTAAAAAAAGTGTATACTCTGTAATCCAACTTCAGTGATAAGAGAAAAGTTGTTTTGATAGGCATTGTTGATCAGTCTTAAGAGAAAGCAAAGGACTTTCTTGGCAGGATAAATAACAGGCTTATCTTGAATACATACTCAGAGCTGGCCTACCTTAGAAGCTTGCTCACCTGGGAAGTTATATTCTAGCCTTCAAGAATTCTCAAGACACTGAATCGGGCTCACTCATGCTCATTCCAGCAGCATGAGAATAGGAAGCTCGTACTGGGGCTATCCAATCTGCCTGGTCCTAAGTGGTCATATATAGTTCTCAACCAAAGGTACTTCAGCTCCTCTACTCTCCTCCAGGGACTTCTGGCAGCTCTGGATGCATTTCTGGTTGTCACAACTGGGCAGGAGGGTAATAATGGTATCTATCAAGCAGAGGTGAGGATTGCTGCTAAACAATCCACAATGCACAAGACAGCTTCCCACATCAAAGGATTACCCATTCCAAAATCTCCATAGCACTCAGATAGAAAATCTGGTGTAGATCTATCCTTCTTGGGTTTTGCTGCCACTCTCGGGGTAATGCAAGGCAATGGGACGCAGATCCTTGTCTTTGCTCAGCTTGATAGTAAGGAGAGAGTAGGGCACCAAGAGTGAAAATGATTCTTATTTTCAGGATGCACCCTCTCTATGCTTAGGAACATTCTGAGGCTGAATTTTTACAATAAGCAGAACAAAAAAAAGTTTTCTACATTTAATCCTTCCGGATTCCTCCTTCGAGGCAAGAAGCTCACAGTTAATCATTTGCTTGAACTGGAGTAAGGATAAGCAAAATGCAGGGGGATACAGAAATAGATTAACAAATACTGTTAAAATATTCCCCTCCTATATTACAGAGATGTTAGAAGTATTTAGTAAGGAAAGGTGTGAAGCAATCTGGTTTCATCTAGCACATAAAGAGGCTGAAAATTTTACAATAGAATAAATGTAGGACAAAGGTATTACTATGGGTGGTAAGTTGAGGTGATCATGAAGTTATTGAATAAGATATGGAAAACCCCAAATCTAGACAATTAAAACCATGGATTTGTTTTGCAAACCAAACTTTTGCTTTAGGCATTATCTCCTTATTCAGATATTTTTTAAATTGGGGGAGGGGTGGCATTGAGAAAAATCTTTTTCTTTTTCCTAACCTATACTATTCTAGAGATAAGTATTGAAATGTATAAGAAATAATAAAGAAAAGAAGTAGGTATATGGGCTTGGCTAGTTCCCACATTTGTTGAAGTGTTCTCTAAATAATTGCACAGTAGAAATACATATCATCTGTTTCCAAAAACCAGGTAAAAATAGATACAAAACAGAACATGAACAGATGTTGAAATTCTAAAATATTAGCAGTATACTTTCACTAACCTTCATGTATTTCATCTTTTTAAATTTAATTTAAAATGATAGACAAATATTTAGGTACACTGACATTTGCTTTTCATGCAACATACATCTTATAAGTAATAAACAATCTTTTAGTGCTATGTGTTAGAAAATGAAATTCATTGATGTGATAAATGGTAGACTCTTGAAGGGTAGCTGAATATGCTACCATAAAATATGCCTTCTTGCCATAAGGATTATTTTGAAAAACAGCAGACACAGGAGAAGCTCTGAAAACAGAGTGAAAGTTACCCTTTTGAAAGGGAAATTTACATTTGCAAAGGAAATCTCCATTTGTAAAGGTGTCTCCTTCCTAGGGATAGAGAAAGACAACACTTAAATCACAAGAAACTCTTATAGAAAGTTTAAATGGAGAAGGCATCCATTTAAACCTGAATAACAGACCTTACCTTTGCTTTTCCTGGTAATCTCCTGTAGGTGGCCTGCCTGCCTCCCTCCCCTCGCCGCACCGCTCCCTCGCCCCCGCCCCCACACACCCTTCTTTCTGTAGTCTTTAGCTGAAGATGAAATTTAAGCTGTTGACTTAGGCCAGCTCAAGGAGTTACTCCTTTTTCCTTGGGTATCTCCCATGTGTACACGAGGTGTATATTTTAACAAACTTCCGTTTTTCTCTTGTTAATCTATCTTTTATTACAGAGTTCTCAGCTAAGAACTCAGAAAAGTAGAGGGAAAATAATTGAATACTTTTCTTCCCCTCCACTCTAAAAAACAACAACAATAAGGAAACAACACACCACAGAGTTGATGGATTTTAACATTTTCTCCTTCTGTGGAAGACTTTTTACAACCACAAAAAAATATATTCTAGATACTGGTGTTGATTTCAAAAGCTCGGCCTCTCTGCGCCCATGCAGAATCAAATCTCAGAGACAGAAATTTGAATGAAGTAGGAAAGAATAGCTTTATTGCTTTGCCAGGCAAAGGGGGGCACAGCGGTCTCGGTCTCATGCCTCAAAAACTATGTGTTCCAACTCGGGAGGATTTGAGGAGGAGTTTTATAGCAATAGTTCAAGGCTGAGGTTGCTGACAAGATTAGGGTGTGTGCAGGGCCTGCACTCCCTTAATCTCATCTCAGGTGGTCTAGGTCATGGCTGCTTACAAGATTAAGAAGGAATATTATCCTTAAAGAGTTGTCTAGTTAGTGCTAGGAGTATGTTGCTCTTTATGGTTAAGCAGCTATTTTTGCCAACGGAGAGGTCTGGTCAATGCATAATGCAGATACACAATGCAGAGTAGAGGGGAGAGATGAGGCCAAAGAGAAATTTTCTTATGTTTAAATTTTCTTGTCTCCCATCAGAGATGAATTTTACTTCATGATAGCTTTCGAAATCTCCCTTTCCACTACCTCTTAAATGTTGGCGTCTTACAGAGGTGGGTCCTAGGCTCTCCTCTCTTTTTAAGCATCACACCTTCTCAGACGATCTCAATAATCGTTATGATCATCATTAACATCAAAATGTCCACAACTTCCAAATTCAGATCTTAAGCTTCATTACAATTTCTATATCCAGCTATAAAGTTTCTGAGAATTGCACTTGCAATTCATCAAGCTACCTCAGACAGTGGTGAGGCTATTAGTGTATATGGATTGCAGGGAAAATGTATTATTCTCTTTTCCTAATGAAATGTGTCAGCAATTTAAACAGAATCTAGGAACTATATTTTTATAATTCTAATAACAAAATCATGTTTGGTTTCTATATGAAATGACAAAAGAAATACTCATAGGAGAAACGCTATAGAAATTCAGCAACCTAGGAACTTACACAGTGCTTAGTCTTGATTAACTTAACATTATATGAAAGCTATTTATTTTTAACATCAGTAATTTTAGTGACTTGCAAGAAGCTTTAGGTATTAGAATTCAGTACATAGCTGGAAGCATAGGTTTGTCTGGCTCTTACACTTGCAGTTCAATCTCCCTGTAGACTTGTTATTTTCATCTTTATATTGACAAGAAAAAAAATTGCTTTTCTGTTATTGTTTCATACCAACTCTACATAGCATGCATAAACCTAACAGCACTATTGAGTTCACTCCAGAAAGCACTCTAAAATCTTGATAGTAGGAAGAGAGTGATGGGCCAAGAGTAGAACTAATTCTCTCAGTCTCCATGCTCATGGACACATTATCCGTTCCAGCTAGCTGAACTGGAGTTTATAGTATTTAAGAGGACACATGGCATAAGCATTAAAAATGGAATCTGAAATCAAAAGAACTATGTTTTCTCTAGAAGACAGAAAATCTTTGTTCCAGTTCTGCCATATACACCACAAGATCTGGTACTAGGGCTGACTCATTCACTATTAGCTCTTCTCAGCACCACGATATCATCTCTAGAACCTAGAACAATAACTAAGAATGAGTAGGTGCTTACAAATACTGCTAACTAAACTAAACTTCGGGAAACTGACTTGCTATCACCATACCACAGTTTCATCATCTCATAAAAGGCGCAAAAATGTATCATCCAATTCAAAGAATTAGCATGAGGATCAAAGGAGATAATGTATTTTTTCATAGTTTTAAATTCTTGCATATTACACCACATTAGGTGATGTTATTGTTATTAATCAAAGAAATGAGATTCAATAACAATAAAATTCTAGAGCTAAAAATTTTGTAACTAATTATACTTTGTCTTCTGTCCTTTTCAATCCTCCCATAGCACATACCAACCTTGAATAAACTTAGCCATCAAGGGCCATGTCTCCTCCTGCAAACTGACAAAAAAACCCCAAATAACTCAATTGACAAATGTCCTGGTTTCTAACTCTATCTGGTACAGCAAATAGGATAGGTTAGGCTGAAATAATAAATAACCTAAAAAATTTCAATAGCTTAAAGCAAAGCTACACTACTTCACACTGCATGTTCACTGGTGATGGGCTGGGGATTCTCCTCCATGTCAAACATGAGACCCAGCATGACAAAGTATCCACTCTTCAGAATATTTGTTTATTGTTGTGACAGAGGAAGAGTTCTGGAGTATTTTCCACTGGTAATTAAACCTTCTTGCCAGCAGTAACACTTGGCGCTTCTGTTAATTCATCAGCTGGAAATAATTATATGGAGACATAGATGAAAGTCAGCCATGGGCTCAGAGGTAAAGAGCTAGAAATACATGATGAACATTGATGGCTGCTATATCTGGACCCTCTAATGGTCCCAGAAATCCTACTGGTCCCAATTTTTTCTCTTTCACTTTCCCACAGCAGCCATTTCCAATATTCTCTATATTTTTCAAACTTCCTAATAACCAGCCCCAAGCTCTAAAGATGTTTTCTCTACTGACTTGGTGGAGAAATAGAAGCCATCAGCCTCTCTAGGATGATCAGCTCTGTGAAGTCAGAGACAGTTAACTGTCTCGTTTGTAGTCACATCACCTACCATCTACCAACCATAGTGCATGCACATAATACTTGTCAAGTAAATATTATTACACAAATTTCTTCTTGTTAATATCAGATCTCTCCTGTTGATGTTGTAGACTAAAAACTAGCACCCTAAAACGTATCCAATTTCTAATGCCTGGGACAATATGGGGGCGAAGTGTTTGCAGATGTGATTAAGTTAAAGACTGAGTTGGGAAGATTATCCTGGATTATTCGGTTAGACACTACATGCAATTATATTTATCTTTACAATAAGGGGGCAAAGGAAATTTGACACACACAAAACAGGAGACTATGTGAAGATGGAGCAGAGAGAGATTTGAAGATTCTGGCCTTGAAAATTAGAGTGTTGTGGCTACAAGCCAAGGAATGCCAGAAGCCATCAGAAGCTAAAACAGGCAAGGACTGGACTCTTTCCTAGAGTCTCCAGGGGGGCATGCTCTTCCAACACCCTGGATACAGTCCAGTGATACTTTGGCCTCCAGGACTGTGAGAGAATAAACATCACTAAGTTTGTGGTAATTCATTACAGGAAACTAGCATATATCAGATTTTTTTTTAAATTTTATTTTTTTATTCTTTCAGATTTAACTAGGATTCATATTTTCTAGAATGTATGCTTTGGGCAAAATATTCCTATATTTGAAAATGCTTAATATTCACATAAAAATTTTTTAAAAAATTAGTTGTGATTTTTGTCAACATGTGCTTGCTATATTTTGAGAAGTTACAGTACTTGCAGTATTATTTTACTTCCTTGAAATGAATTGATTTATAAACTATAGGGCAGAGATTTCAAAATATCAAATATATATATATCAAAATATACTCTATTTACATGTAGTTGACTGTCTCCCAAGCTTGGATGGTTTAAAATACATTCGTTATAATCACTGTGGTTTGTGGAGGTAAAATTGTATATCGTTAAATTTCAGTAGTTGTGGTAGCATTGAGGCTTACCAGAATTACGTGTTTGTTTATTGGGCTTGCTGCCATCTCTCTGTTCTCTTCTCTTTTTACATGTTAATAATGTTCTCTACTTACTTTGCTTCTGCATAAGTTCCTAATTTACTTTTCTTCAAAATACCCAAAATCTAATAGCCTTTACTTACATATATTGGCACTGCTACAATAAAATAGAAATCCAATCCTCTGCAAAATTTAAGGAATGAATATAACTCTACAGAAATCTTTTAGTTGTTCTTTAAAACACAGGCTGGGAGTATAGAACATGCCTTTTTCAGATATGAAAGCAAATAAGATTTTCACATTAAAATGACAGACTATGCACAGAGCGTCATGAAAGCTAAAACATGCAAGTACAATGTAGAAAAGTGTTGAAAATGGGCTGCGGGGGTGGGGAATTAAAACCCTTCTCACACATCTTCATACTTGCTCAGATACCTGAGCACTGACTGAATTCTCATGGAGGAGCATAACGTAATAATTACCTCCTAAGAAAATTATGTAATTTATAATTCTAGTGTATTTCCATTTATGCTTTTTTATTACAATAGGATTTTATTTTTATAAAATAAAACTCTACCACAATGAATTTCTAAAATTTGGGTGTTTATTTATTTATTTATTTATTTTACAAATACAATGCCTCTGTAATAATTGGGTACAATTGTAAGCTACTTCATAAAGTAATAAGAAAATAATTTGCTATGCAATACTGTGTTGGTCTATAAGAGTTTTATTGCTGCTTTTGGAATGGTCTTGTTTACACTCTGAGAGTCACTAATGCAGTAGGAGGTTACAGCTCACTCTCGGCTTTCTGGCTGGTCCCCAAACCAGCAGCAAAGAGATCATGCTTTTGTTTCTATTTAGATTGTGAATCCCTTGTGCATTCCAAATATTAATCAGTGTTTATTTCACTTCTGGATCCACCCTTTTCTTCCCCATTCTGCCCTCTCTAGTCTTCACAGACTATAATGAGACACAGCTGATGCTGTTTGTTTATTCCTGTTGGGATATTTTTAACACCAGACTTTTTCTCTGTTACATTCAGCTTCATCCTCTCTCACTAGGATCTAAACCGTATTTCTCTTTGGCCCCTCAGGGAGTCTCGTATATACACAAAACACCCTTTGAAGTGAAAAGGAGCTTCCCCTTCAATGGTCTTTCTTATCCATGATACCAAAAAGAATAGATCCTTCCCAAACAACAAATATAGGGTTTTGTCTTCTTTGTGTTTGACAGGACCCCCATGTCTTCATTTTTCCAGAATGTAGAGTTGTGCCAACACTTCCAGTGCCCCTTGGGTGTTCCTTAAATGTTAAATGAAAGGATGGATGAAACCTAATGTGAGGTTATAAGAAAACTCACACACACACACACACACACACACACCCCTAAAAGTTCACAAGCATTCACATTTTCCAGTTATATCAAAAGCAGGCTCTTTCTGATTCAATACTCAGGCATATAGCAAAAAGAAGTAATTACAGATGGAACCAGTAAGTGATCCCAGAAGAACAACTGACCTCAAACAAAAGGGATCCATCTCATTCTTACTGGGTCTGTATTTCCCAAGAGCAACACCCTTGCTTTAAGTGGAAATATATTTTATTCTCCTGGAATCTTCAATGTGCTAGAAGTCAGCAAAAAGTTATATCACAGAAAAGCTACAGTGAACTGGGGAAAAAAAGGTGATTGTGGGTGGCTTGTAAAACAAAATGCTGAAGGACTATTTAGCACAAATTTGTAATTGCTACTTATAAGTTTTTTCCACATTTTTGCTATGACAATATTGGAACACTTTTTAAACATCTGTGAAGCAAATATTATTAAGAAACAGGTTCTAGATATCATAAATATTTCAAAAACTATTGAGAAAATGAAAGCCTAAAAATATGAGATAGTATAGAAACGAAATGAGGAACCAAAGAAAAAGCAAAGCAAACAGAATGACTGAAGATATCATTTGAAGAATGAAAGCTTTATTGCTCCAAACTGAAAAACACTGAAAGAGAAAAAAAGGACATCATTTGTGACATTCATCCGCATCTTTCAGTGCCTACACAGTGAAACCAGTATAATGGAGACAATCAAATACTGGCAATTGTCACAAGGAAGAATGTGATCAGCAACCCAAAATGCTCAACTTTTATTTTAACAACACTGATGTAAAAGTAAAAAGAAGTTTGCCAAAAGCACAGGCAGCAAATCTATCAGTAAAGCAGGGGGTGAAATCTGGAGGTAGTGGTGAGCGCATAGAACACAGGAAAAAAGCATTCAGATTCCAGAATCCTCTTCTATCCGTCTTTGTGGCAGTCACCCTAATGATCCTGTTAGGAAATCTCATGTACTTCCTCCCACCCAAGGTGAATACCTTAATAGGGTGGCACAGGCATTAATAGAAGATAACTGTAAAACATGACACCTCTGCCCCTGCCTGTCTGCGCTCTTTACTTCTTAGACTGTCCAAGGCCAAACCAAGAGAAGTAGTGAGTCGCTCCCCTGCCCCAATAGTTGGACAAGAGGATGAAAACACCCACAATTGAAAGAGTAAGCTTCATTTTGGTTGTAGCAAAACTGCCTCCTATTTGCAGGTGGGAATCTCATTCAACATGATTCAGGTGTGTTCTTCTGGGAACTCTTCTTTTCTGCAACTCTACCATGTATACATGTTTTCCTATGTCTCCCCCTGGTGATGATCCCTATCTTTTGGGAGTAACCCCTATTTACTGACACTTTTCAAGGAACTTCCTAATCTGGCACCAGTTTATCTTTACATATGTTCACCTGACCCTGGAATAACACAGGTGTGAACTGTGCAAGTCTACTTGTACATGAATGTTTTTCAGTGGTAAATACAACAGTACTGTGTGGTCTGTGGTTGGTTGAATTCATAGATGTGGAAAAACCTCAGATACAAGGGGTCATCCATAAGTTATAGGCAGATTGATGCCTGTGTTGTTCAGGGGTCACCTGTATAATATTCCTCTTTAATAGCCTTCCTGTCCCATTGCACCCTCTATATGCCAGACTGAAAAGCCATTCTGTCACCTCTGAGTGTCCTAGCACTAACTTCCTTAAGATTTAGCAAATCTAGCCTATCACCACCTATGGTATGTACAACTTTGTAACTTAGATAAAAGATATTGATGTTAAGAATTATCTTCCTCGGTAAATCATAAGTTTCTTAAAAGAGGATTGATGAAGGATTCACTTTTACATGTAATTTATCAAAAAATGAATAAATGAATGAGCGAGTGCTTATCATTCCCTTTACTGTATGTTCAGTGATGTTGTACCAATGCCTCAGTACTGAACACTAAGTTCACTGAAGACAACTTGCCTTTAGTTTGGTCTAGTCATCCGTTTCATTAATGTCTCCATAATATTGTTCCATAATGTTTCATTGTGGACTATGTGATTCCCCATATGGAAATACCTAAAATTGTGCATGGCCTACAAGAGCCTACAAGTTCAGCTCCAGATTTACCTACCCTTCTTCTGTATCTCCTAACAGTCTCCTCTTTACTCTATGACTTCTGTATCCACTGGTGTTTTTTTTATCCCCAGATATATCAAAGGACTCTTGTAAATGTTGTTCCTTCTTCCTGAAAAATTCTCCCCACTTTGATTTCTTGTTTTTTGTCTATTTAACTCTTCCTCATCCTTCAGATATCAATTTTCACTACCATGGGAAAGCCCTCCTTGACCCCTTAATCTCAGTTCCTTTTTAAATACAATCATATAGAATTGTATTCCATTCCTTCAAGTACTTTTTATATTCAGTAATTACATAGTACATATAGTCAGTATTATTATTTGCTGAAAGTCTGACATCCAACTATACCTTAAGCTCCCAAACAAAAGCTATTTCTGGTTTTTGCCTACCTATTCTACTTCTAGCATCTTGCAGAATACCTGGCAGACAATTGATGCACAATAAATATTTGTTGGAAAAAAACCGGATGCATGAATACTTTTATCATAAATGGTGACTGTACCTCCAGGGTGATGCATTTCAATACCATGGGCTTTGGCTCTTCAGACTTCTGTAAGGTTTGAATTCATGCTCTGCTACTTAGCAGTTTTGTTAACTTGAAAAATTGCTTAATTACTCTGACTCCCAGTTGGCCCAACTGAAAAATAAGAATGATAATGCCTACCTCTCACAGGGCTGATGTATACACAAGGGTTCCTGATATTTATTGAGAACGGTAGATGCTTAATAAAAACCAATTCCCTTTTCCTTCCCTCAGTAAATTCTGGGCTATGTGGCTATGCTTATTTGACTCCATATAATCAAATACCAGATTGAAAAGAAGATCTTTAAGTACACAGAATTCATAGTCAAAAGACCTTGTATTTGTTTGCTTTCATTCATTCAACAGAGAAGTAGGTATGGGTTAGACCAGGTAAAGCTTTGTAGGTGATGAAAATGAGTTTTGATTTTTTTTTTCTGAGCACAATGAGAAGATATTGAAGAATTTTCATTGGCGATACAAGGAAGCTTTCTACTACTAGACTTAGTTCTACAACCTGGGAAAGACAATGAGATGCACAAAGCTTTTATGGCATTAGACTTCTCAAGACAGAATCAAAGTATACAGAATGTTTTATGCAGGTCAACCATTGCAAGATTAAATCTTTCAGTGTAAAGAACAGTAAAATTTGGCTAAAAAGATACCATTTGGAAAACTAAATGCAAAAATTTCCTGAAAGTTCCCCAAGCAGTTGGGACAAGTCTAGGTCAGAGGTGTAACAGTTAAGTGCATCCAATTTACAGACTTCCAAAGCTGGATAGGCCTACAGATTTTCATGGTGATCCCAAGGATTCCCTTTCTTGCTGTCTTCTTTCTTCCTTTTCTACGTGCAAACTGTGGAACTCCACAGCAGGCTTGCATATATGGCAGAAATGGCAATTTTAAGGTATACAATGAAGAAATAGCAATAATGTAGGCACAAGAGGCATGTGTTGTGTGATTTGAGGAATGCCATGAAAAGCTATTTGCCTAAATTCTTTCCTCTCAGGTTGACTAAATGTATTGCCTGAATGGATTCAATTCTTTGGATAAGACTTTTTCTCTCCATTCCAAGAAAAGAGAAAACAAACAAAAACAAATTACAGCATAAGAAAATGATTGAATGGAATTGACCAGAAGCCAGCTAAGTCAATTGTCCAATACTAGGTTTTCTCCATCCCCAAACGTGTCTAAGAAATGAATATATTGTAGGGGAAGAAGAAGTTTTCCTTGCCCCTACTAGGGTCTCTGGCTGGGTCTGAAAAGTAAATTGACAAAGACAGACTAACAGGAGAAAAGCATACAAATGTATTTAATGTAAGTTTTATGTGACACAGGAGATTTCATACGGAAATGAAGACCTGAAGAAACAGATCTATGTACATTTACGCCAGAATTGATAAAGAGGGAATGGTGGTGGAGGAATATACGTTACGGAGTATGAGGTAATAGTAATAAACTAGGGAAAACTTTACAAGCTCTGCTTGTTAGGATTCTTCTTGGTATCCCTTAGTCTTCAGAGATAAGACTGCTCCTTTCATTGGGTATAGGGAGGGCACAGCTCACATGAAGGTTTTATGACTCTTTGAGGAGAGAAAGGCAAGGTGAGGAGGGTGAGATGGCAAGCAGAGTGGCTTTCTGCTTCTGCTGTTTTCTCAAACTCCTTCAGCTTAAAATTTTCAATATACCAAGGTACCATATTTTGGGGTAGCATGTCCTGAATCCCATAAATACTGGTTTATAAAACTAAAAATGAGCAAGGAATTTATCTATTACTTATTCTTTAACCATCCCTGGAGTCAATTGACTGACCCCTCTCTGCAAAGTCTAACTTACTTCCCTGGGCTCAGATTTGAAAAACATTTGGTTTCCTTAAGTCCTTAAACTGGTAGTTCATATTCAAACACCTTTCCCATTGAAATAAAATTAAGACTAGTTAATTTATAAGGAAAGATTAAAGGTACTTAATATGTAAAATAGAGCTAAGTACCCAACAAGGTGCAGGAGATTGATTGTCTACAAGTATGTTAAGGTGTAAACACCACAAAAACCAAAAATTATTTAACAGAGAATTTTGAAAAAATTGACACTAAAATTAAGATACTAAAATTAAGACACTAGCACAATATTGACAGAATCTGGACTATGAATAAGATTTCACAGAGTATAACTTCTTTTGGAAATAAAATTGTAAAACTCCCCCCCTTCTTAAAAGGGGAGGAAGATTTTTGCAGGCAGAAAACCCTAAGAAAACTGAGCTCAAGAAGTATCCATCGATGGTGGCCCATGATTTGGCAACAAGCCATCTACTTCCTTATGACCAGGGATTCTACTCACTATTGTTATTCTTAATAGCTTATGAATCTTCTTATATCCAGGCTTGTAAAGTAAAAGAAAATCACATCAAACAAAACAGTCCTGTACTATGCACTTGTGTCACTGGGAATGCACTTTGATACCAATTTTCCATCATGAATGGAAAAGGCTTAGCCACACCAAAATGTTTGGCTCTCACCTAACACGATATTTTTGTAAAAATATAGTCAGGAATGGGACTTGGAACTTCTCCATGTCTGAATACCTAATTTTTAAAAGAGCAATTACATTTCTTATGGCTCTACAATGTCAAAGTACTTAGTAACCTTTAAAAAATTTACCATATTTTTCATAGCAGTTGCACTTTAATTATATCCAAATCCTTTGTGATGATAATGAATGATAAAGCTTGAGTTTAAAACAAAGTCTCATTTTTTAAATAATGCATAGCTTTATGGATTAGTGCATCTTACCATTCATCTTATAGACTACATGTCCACAAGGTTATTCCCACAAAATGTTAGAGTATCCAAGCATGGCCTGTTTTAACTAAGGTCATCCTGGTGTTCTCTGCTTCCTTTTCTCAGGGATTAAGAATTATCTGAGTAAAATTTACTTATATTTACTATGCCAGCAATATATTAACGCACAGAGATAGGCGAATAAAGTTGGCTTGTCTTAGAGCTCTGGCGTCTTTCCCCAAAGGGCGAAGCCATTATGTGGTTCTCTCTACTTTTGAATAAATATGAAAATAAAGATATATTTCTTAAGAGGTTTTTAAAACCCCAAATGAGATACCCATATTTCTTGAGGACAACAGTAAGATCAGGTGTTTATCTACCCTGTGTAGAAATGAAGGTAAAATGAAAAGTGGAATCAGTTCCCAGGTTAAGAGACTGCCCTCCCTCAACCCCACAAAATAACCTAATTCCCACCAGAAAATTTTCTGCAGCTCTGTAATTGTTTCAGTTTAGTCAATGATGAATAGAAGTAGAGAGCCCTGGCAATATGTTTTTTAAGATTTTTAAAAAATATTTTTAAATTAATTAATATTTTTTGGCTGCTCTGGCTCTTCGTTTGCTGTGCATGGGGCTTTCTCTAGTTGCGGCAAGTGGGGGCTACTCTTCATTGCAGTGCTTGGGCTTCTCATTGCTGTGGCTTCTCTTGTTGCAGAGTATGCACTCTACAGTTCATGTGCTTCAGCAGTTGTGGCTCATGGGCTCTAGAGTGCAGGCTTAGTAGTTGTGGCATATGGACTTAGTTGCTCTGCAGCATGTGGGAACTTCCTGGACCAAGGATTGAACCTGTATCCCCTGCATTGGCAGGCAGATTTTTTTTTTAAATACTTTTATTGAGATATAATTGAAATATAATAAATTGCATATGTTTAAAGTGTACAATTTGATTTTTTTTATTAGTAATGTATATATGGCAATCCCAATCTCCCAGTTCATCCCACCCCACACCATCCCCTTCTTCCCCCCCACCCCGGTGTCCATATGTTTGTTCTCTACAGCTGTGTCTCTATTTCTGCCTTGCAAACCTGTTCATCTGTACCATTTTTCTAGATTCTGCATGTATGCGTTAATATATGATATTTGTTTTTCTCTTTCAGACTTACTTCACTCTGTATGACAGTCTCT
Organism: Hippopotamus amphibius kiboko; assembly: GCF_030028045.1. Classification (NCBI taxonomy): domain Eukaryota; kingdom Metazoa; phylum Chordata; class Mammalia; order Artiodactyla; family Hippopotamidae; genus Hippopotamus; species Hippopotamus amphibius. Next base: position 86,598,393 of record NC_080195.1, on the reverse strand, counting down.
AGGTCCATCCATGTCTCTACCAATGACCCAATTTTGTTCCTTTTTATGGTTGAGTAATATCCCATTGTATAAGCGTACCACATCTTCTTCATCCATTTGTATGTTGATAGACATTTAGGACATTCCATGTTCTGGCTATTGTAAGTAGTGCTGCAATGAACATTGGGGTGCATGTGTCTTTTTGAATTATGCTTTTTCCTGGGTATATGCCCAGTAGTGGGATTGCTGGGTCATATGGTAATTCTATTTTTAGTTTTCTAATAAACCTCCATACTGTTCTCCATAGTGGCTGTATCAACTTACATTCCCACCAACAGTGCAAGAGGGTTCCCTTTTCTCTACACGCTCTCCAGAATTTGTTTGTAGATTTCCTGATAATGCCCATTCTAACTGGTGTGAGGTGATACCTCATTGTAGTTTTGCTTTGCATTTCTCTAATAATTAGCGATGCTGAACAGATTTTCATGAGGATCTTGGCCGTCTGTATGTCTTCTTTGGAGAAATGCCTATTTAGATCTTCTGCCCATTTTTTGATTTTGTTGTTTGTTTTTTTTGATATTGAGCTGCATAAGCTGTTTATATATTTTGGAGATTAATCCTTTGCTGTTGATTCGTTTGCAAATATTTTCCTCCATTCTGAGGGTTGTCTTTTGGTCTTCTTTATAGTTTCCTTTGCTGTGCAAAAGCTTATAAGTTTCATTAGGCCCCGCTTGTTTATTTTTGTTTTTATTTCCATTATTCTAGGAGGTGGGTCAAAAAAGATCTTGCTGTGATCTATGTCAAAGAATGTTCTTCCTATGTTTTCCTCTAAAATGTTTATAGTGTTTGGCCTTACATTTAGGTCTTTAATCAATTTTGAGTTTATTTTTGTGTATAGTGTTAGAAAGTATTTTAATTTCATTCTTTTACACGTAGCTGTCCAGTTTCCCCAGCACCACTTATTAAAGAGAGTGTCCTTTTTCCATTTATATCCTTGACTCCTCTGTCATAGATTAGTTGACCATAGGTGTGTGGGTTTACCTCCAGGCGTTCTACCCTGTTCCATTGGTCTATATTTCTGTTTTTGTGCCAGTACCATATTGTCTTGATTATTATAATTCTGTACTATAGTCTGAAGTCAGGGAGTCTGATTCCTCCAGCTCTGTTCTTTTTTTTTTTCCCCCCCTCAAGATTTCTCTAGCTATTCAGGGTCTTTAGTGTCTCCATACAAATTTTAGGATTTTTTGGTTCTAGTTCTGTGAAAAATGCCCTTGGTAATTTGGTAGGGATTGCACTGAATCTGTAGATTGCTTTGGGTAGTATAGTCATTTTCACAATACTGATTCTTCCAAACCAAGAACATGGTATATCTCTCTATCTGTTTGTGTCATCTTTGAGTTCTTTCATCATTGTCTTATAGTTTTCTGAGTACAGGTCTTTTTACCTCTTTAGGTAGGTTTATTCCTAGGTATTTTGTTGTTGTTACTGCTGTTGCAATGGTGAATGAGATTGTCTCCTTAATTTCTCTTTCTGATCTTTCATTGCTAGTGTATAGGAATTCAAGAGATTTCTGTATGTTAATTTTGCATCCTGCAACTTTACCAAATTCATTGATTATCTCTAGTAGTTTTCTGGTGGCATCTTTAGGATTTTCTATGTATAGTATCATGTTATCTGCAAACAGTAACAGTTTTACTTCTTTTCCAATTTGGATTCCTTTTATTTATTTTTCTTCTCTGATTTCTACGGCAAGGACTTCCAAAACTGTGTTGAATAGTAGTGGCAAGAGTGGACATCCTTGTCTTGTTTCTGATCTTAGAGGGAATGCTTTCAGTTTTTCACCATTGAGAATGATGTTTGCTGTGGGTTTGTCGTATATGGCCTTTGTTATGTTGAGGTAGGTTCCTTCTATGCCCACTTTCTGGAGAGTTTTTTTTTTTTTTTATCATAAATGAGTGTTGAATTTTGTCAAAAGCTTTTTCTGCCTCTATTGAGATGATCATAGATTTTATTCTTCAATTTGTTAATATGGTATATCACATTGATTGATTTGCTTATACTGAAGAATCCTTACATCCCTGGGATAAATCCCACTTGATCATGGTGTATAATCCTTTTAGTGTGTTGTTGGATTCTGTTTGCTAGTATTTTGTTGAGGATTTTTGCATCTAAATTCATCAGTGATATTGGCCTGTAATTTTCTTTTTTTTTGTTGTTTTTTTTGGAGTATCTTTGTCTGGTATTGGTATCAGGGTGATGGTGGCCTCATAGGATGAGTTTGGGAGTGTTCCTTCCTCTGCAATTTTTTGGAGGAGTTGGAGAAGGATGGGTGTTAGCTTTTCTCTAAATGTTTTATAGAATTCACCTAGGAAACCATCTGGTCCTGGACTTCTGTTTGTTGGAAGATTTTAAATCACAGTCTCAATTTCAGTGCTTGTGATTGGTCTGTTCATATTTTCTATTTCTTCCCAATTCAGTCATGGAAGATTATATCATTCTAAGAATTTCTCTGTTTCTTCCAGGTTGTCCATTTTATTGACATATAGCTGCTTGTAGTAGTCTCTTATGATGCTTTGTAACTTCTCCTGTTTAATTTCTAATTTTATTGATTTGAGTATTCTCCCTCTTTTTATTGATGAGTCTGACTAAAAGTTTATCAATTTTGTTTATGTTCTCAAAGAACCAGCTTTTAGTTTTAGTAATCTTTGCTATTGTTTTTTTATTTTTTTCATCTTTATAGGAGTATAATTGCTTTACAGTATTGTGCTAGTTTCTGCTGTACAACAAAGTGAATCGGCTATATGTATACATATACCCCCATATCCCCTCAAGCTACCCTCCCACCCTGCCTATCCCACCCCTTTAAGTCTTCACAAAACATTGAGTTGATCTTCCTGTGCTCTGCAGCAGTTTCCCACTAGCTATCTACTTTACATTTGGTAGTGTATACATGTCAATGCTACTCTCTCACTATGCACCAGCTTCCCCTTTCCCCACCCTGTGCCCTCAAGTCTGTTCTCTACGTCTGTGTCTCTATTCCTACCCTGCTGCTAGGTTCATCAGTTCCATTTTTCTAGATTCCATATATATATGTTAACATACAGTATTTTTTCTCTTTCGATTTACTTCACTCTATATGACAGACTCTAGATCCAACAACCTCACTACAAATAACTCAATTTTGTTCCTTTTTTACGGCTGAATGATATTCTATTGTATATATGTGCCACACCTTCTTTATCCATTTATCTGTTGATGAACATTTGGGTTGCTTCCATGTCCTGGCTATTGTAAATAATGCTGCAATGAACATTGTGGTACATGTATCTTTTTGAATTATGATTTTCTCAGGGTATATGCCCAGTAGTGGGATTGCTGGGTCATGTGGTAGTTCTATTTTTAGTTTTTTAAGGAACCTCCATCTTTGTTTCCATTTCATATATTTCTGCTCTGATCTTTATGATTTCTTTCTTTCTACTAACTTTGGGTTTTGTTTGTTTTTCTTTGTCTAGTTCCTTTAGGTGTAAGGTTAGATTGTTTATTTGGAATTTTTTTGTTTCTTGAGGTAGGATTGTATTGCTATAAACTTCCCTCTTATAACTGCTTTCACTGTATCCTATAGGTTTGAATCGTTATGTTTTCATTGTCATTTGTCTCCAGGTAGTTTTTGATTTCCTCTTTGATTTCTCCAGTGATCTCTTAGTTATTTAGTAGCATATTGTTTAGTTTCTATGTGTTTGTGTTTTTTTTTACAGTGTTTTTCCCGCAATTTATTTCTGATCTCATAGTGTTTTGATCACAAAAGATGCTTGACATGATATCAATTTTCATATATTTACCAAGGCTTGGTTTGTGACCCACAGTGTGATCTATCATGAAGAATGTTCCATATGCACTTGAGAAGAAAGTGTAATCTACTATTTTTGGAAGGACTGTCCTATAAATATCAATTAAATCTATCTGGTCTATTGTGTCATTTAAAGCTTGTATTTCCTTATTGATTTTCTGTCTGGATGATCTGTCCTTTGGTGTAAGTGGGGTGTTAAAATCCCCCACTATTATTGTTACTATTGATTTCCTCTTTTATAGTTGTTAGCATTTGCCTTATGTATTGAGGTGCTCCTATATTGTGTGCATATATATTTATAATTGTTACATCTTCTTCTTGGATTGATCCCTTGATCATTATGTAGTGTCCTTCCTTGTCTCTTGCAACATTCTTTATTTTCAAGTTTATATTATCTGATATGAATATTGTTACTACAGCTTTCTTTTGATTTCCATTTACATGGAGTATCTTTTTCCATCCCTTCACTTTCAGTCTGTATGTGTCCCTAGGTCTGAAGTGGGTCTCTTGTAGACGGCATATATATGGGTCTTGTCTTTGTATCCATTCAGCCAGTCTGTGTCTTTTGGTTGAAGCATTTAATCCATTTACATTCAAGGTAATTATCAATATGTATGTTCCTATTACCATCTTCTTAATTGTTTTGGGTTTGTTTATGTAGGTCCTTTTCTCTTGTATTTCCCACTTAGAGAAGTTCCTTTAGCATTTGCTGTAGGGCTGATTTAGTGGTGGTGCTGAATTCTCTTAGCTTTTGCTTGTCTGTAAAGCTTTTGATTTCCCCATTGAATCTGAATGAGATCCTTGTTGTATATTCTTGGTTGTAGATTCTTTCATCACCTTAAATATATCATGCAACTCCCCTCTGGCTTGCAGAATTTCTGCTGAGAAATCATCTGTTAACCTTATGGGAGTTCCCTTGTATGTTATTTGTCCTTTTTCCCTTGTTGCTTTTAATAATTTTTCTTTTTTTTTTTAAGCTCTTTATTGGAGTATAATTGCTTTACACTGTTGTGCCAATTTCTGCTGTACAACAAAGTGAATCAGCTGTATTTACTTTGTATTTACCTCCCTCCCATGACTCCTTCCCACTCTCCCTGTCTCATCCCTCTAAGTCATCAAATAACTTTTCTTTGTCATTAATTTTTGTCAATTTGATTACTCTGTGTCTTGGCATGCTTATTCTTGGGTTTATCCTGCCTGGGACTCTCTGTACTTCCTTGATTTGGGTGGCTATTTCCTTTCCCATGTTAGGGAAGTTTTTGACTATAATCTCTTTAAATATTTTCTAGGGTTCTTTCTCTCTCTCTTCTCCTTCTGGGACCCCCATAATGTGAATGTTGGTGTGCGTAATGTTTTCCCAGAGGTCTCTTAGGTTGTCTTTATTTCTTTTCATTCTTTTTTCTTTATCCTGTTCCTCAGCAGTGATTTCCACCATTCTGTCTTCCAGGTCACTTATCCATTCTTATGCCTCAGTTATTCTGACTCTATTAATTCCTTCTAGTGTATTTTTCATTTCAGTTATTGTATTGCTTATCTCTGTTTGTTCTTTAATTCTTCTAAGTCTTTGATAAACATTTCTTGTATCTTTTTGATCTCTGCATCCAATCTTTTTCTGAGGTCCTGGATCATCTTCACTATCATTATTCTGAATTCTTTTTCTGGAAGGTTACCTGTCTCTACTTCACTAATTCATCCATGCAGCAGTTACTGGATTTGATTTTAATGTGATTTCACCCCTCCTACCATCTCATTGCAGCTTCTCCTTTGTCTTTGGATGTGGGGTATCTTTTTTGATGAGTTCCAGTGTCTTCCTGTCAATGGTTGTTTAGCAGTTAGTTGTGATTCCAGTGCTCTCACAAGAGGGAATTGGCAGGTGGATTCTTATCCACTGTGCCACCAGGGAAGGGCCCCTGCAAATATTTTGAACAATTTACATTGAAAAAAAAAATCTCAAAACTTGAAGCAACTGATTTCTTTATATTTTAGAAATAATATGTACAACTGCTTCATTTATCCATTTCACTCTATATGTACTGATATAGCCTTCAAAAAACTTTTGCAACCATAAAAAAAGTCTCAATTCTATTCCTCATGAATTTTTTTATATTGGCTTCAGTTCCATAAGGCTGGAAGTTTAAAAAATTTTCTTAAGATGCAAATCTAAAATTTAAGTTTGTATCGTTTCCCCTTCTTGCTTTCTTAGAAAATAAATGTGATCATTCCATTGAGAATTTAGCAGATATTCTAAGAGGCCACCTAAAAATAAATTCAATATGCAAAAATGTGATTATGACAGTGCCCCCTTACCCATGGAGGATACATTATAGGACCTCCAGTAGATGCCTGAAACCATAAGGAGCCCTACATGTATTATATTTTTTCCTATACATATATACCCGTGATAAAGTTTAATTTACAAATTAGAAAAGATAGAGATTAAAAATAGCAACTAATAATGAAATAGAAAAATTAAAACAATATATTATAATAAAAGTTAAGCCGGGTGCGGTGGCGCGCGCCTGTAGTGCCAGCTACTCGGGAGGCTGAGGCAGGAGGATCGCTTGAGCCCAGGAGTTCTGGGCTGCAGTGCGCTATGCCGATCGGGTGTCCGCACTAAGTTCGGCATCAATATGGTGACCCCCCGGGAGCGGGGGACCACCAGGTTGCCTAAGGAGGGGTGAACCGGCCCAGGTCGGAGACGGAGCAGGTCAAAACTCCCATGCTGATCAGTAGTGGGATCGCGCCTGTGAATAGCCACTGCACTCCAGCCTGGGCAACATAGCAAGACCCCGTCTCAAAAAAATAAATAAATAAAAGTTAAGTGAATGTCATCCCTCTCTCTCTCAAAATATCTTTTTGTACTGTATTCACCCTTCTTCTTGTGATGATGTGAGATGATAAAATACCTATATGATGGGATGAAATGAGGTAAATGATGTAAGCATCCTGACCTAACATTTGGCTGCTATTGATGTACTGATGATTACATTAGAAGGAGGATCATCTCCTTGGGTTATCCTGGATCATCAAGTCAGGACAATGTCTGATGCTTAGATATCAGCAGCAGACAAAGTTGACGGTTGAGGATCCATGTTAGTGGTTGGGGTGGAACAGAACAGGATGGTGAGAGATTTCATAATGCTACTCAGAATAGCTCAAATTTAAAACTCATGAAGTGTTTATTTCTGGACCTTTTAATCTAATATTTTGGGCTGTGGTTGACCATTGGTAATGGAAATCATGGAAAACAAAACCACGGATAAGAAATACTACTGTATTTCTGAGTACATAAAGTATTTTTCAGGAGTAGTCACAAGACCAATTTGATAGGCGGGTAAAAATCTATCTAAAAGAACTGATGTAAAATCATATTGGCATGTCATTAGTCAGAGTTATGTAACAGCCCTTGTTTCTGAAATGAGTGATAAATACTGTTAAGATCATCTTAAAGTTTTGGTGAAAAACTCTTTTGAAAAACACAGATCCTATCTTTCTCTAAAGTTCTTCAGTATTTTGATCCATGATTATTCTTTTTCTGAAAGGTCTTACAAGTTCACAAGGATCAAGACATCTCAAGGTTTTAGTTGAAAAGTTGTCACTACCTATTCTGGGCTCAAGTATTTTCTCTTGTGATTTTACAGGTTTTTTGAAGCAATGAAGTGTAAGCTATATATTTCCACTGAGCTCATGATCCCTTTCAGCTCCTAGAGCTCAGCCCACATTACCTATGGTCTGCAACAGATAGAAAACATTTCCCCTGTCTTGCTTGAGTTATGTTTTCAATGATTCTTTTCAAAAATAAATGCAATTTCTAAGCCACAGTTTTTATTTGGTACATTTTGATGATGTTCAAAAATTGTTTCTCAGGAATCTTATGGTTACCAGGGGGGAAGGGGGAAGGGATAAACTGGGAGATTGGGACTGACATATACACAACTACCGCATATAAAATAGACAACTAATAAGGACCTACTGTACAGCACAGGGAACGCTACTCAATACTCTGTAGTGACCTATATGGGAAAAGAATACAAAAAAGGAGTGGATGTATGTATATGTATAACTGATTCATTTTGCTGTACACCTGAAACTAACAGAACATTGTAAATCAACTGTATTCCAATAAATTCTTTAAAATCATTTGTTTCTCTGGATGCCATCTTATATGCCCACTTAATTCTACTCTGCTTATAAAAAAAAAACCTTCTTGTAAAAGGCCACAGATAATTCAAGCACTTATAATTCCTATGGGAATTATAAATTAAAAGGTTGCCCCCTTTTACAAGAGGCTCCCCAACTAACAAAGGCTGCTAGTTCAGTCATGCTTCTTTTCCCTTTCTCTTCTTCCCTCCCTCCAACTGCTACATTTGGGAATGGAGCAACATACAGGTTCTCAAGTCTATGGGCACGTGCAAAGAGTTCTTACCTAAGCACTGACACCTTTAAACTGAGATAACATTCTTTTTTTTTTTTAATTAATTAATTAATTTTATTTATTTATTGGCTGTGTTGGGTCTTCATTGCCGCACACGGGCTTTCTCTAGTTGCTGCAAGCAGGGACTATTCTTCATTGTGGTGCGCAGGCTCCTCATTGCTGTGGCTTCTCTTATTATGGAGCATGGGCTCTAGGTGTGTGGGCTTCAATAGTTGCAGCACATGGGCTCAATAGTTGTGGCTCACGGGCTCTAGAGCACAGGCTCAATAGTTGTGGCACACAGGCTTTGTTGCTCCGTGGCATGTGGAATCTTCCCAGATCAGGGCTCGAACCCGTGTACCCTGCAATTGCAGGTGGATTCTTTACCACTGTGCCACCTAGGAAGTCCTGAGATAATTTTCTTAATGGACTGTTATGAGTTCTTCTTTTACTCTTAAAGCTGCAATTACTAATTTTAGAGCATCCGTCTCTATGCTCAAGACCCCTGAGTGGAAATGTATTGGCTCTGGAGCTTATAGTTTACACTATAGAAATATTTATATGTAAGCTAAAGGAAGCAAAATTAAAAGTCAGAGGATTCCTTAAGAGTAAAGAAGAGCAGGGACTTCCGTGGTGGCACAGTGGTTAAGAATCCACCTGCCACTGCAGGGGACACAGTTTCTAGCCCTGGTCCAGGAAGATCCCACATGCCACAGAGCAACTAAGCCCATGCACCAAACAACTGAGCCTGTGCTCTACAGCCTGCGAGCCACAACTATTGAGCCCACGTGCCCAAACTACTGAAGCCTGTGCACCTAGAGCCCACGATCTGCAACAAGATAAGTCACCTCAATGAGAAGCCTGTGTACCACAACGAAGAGTAGCCTCCGCTCACCACAACTAGAGAAAGCCCTCTGGTAGCAACTGAGACCCAACACAGCCTATAAATAAATTTATTAATAAAAATTTTTAAAAAACAGTAAAAAGAAGCAGAAAGAATATGCACAGATCAGAGAAGGAGAAGCAGAATATCAAGGGAAGGTGGAGTATGGGTGAGAAATGGAAAGGACAGACTCACTTCAGAGACAACTGGAGCGAATGCTGTTGCATTCTGAACACATTCAATCTAAATTATTTTTGGGGACCTTAGAAATAAACACTTTCCTCAGAAGGGGAAGCCGATAGTTTATGTAAACTAGGCAAAACCCCCAGAAGAGTAGCTAACCTACCATCAATAGTCTAATACACTAGCAGACTGTATGCTGAAGGATTTGGTAGTGAAATACTGATATAATAGTATCTCAATGTGTTGGTTATTATTTGTAGACTTGAATAAGTTAGAGCAGCAAAGAGACCAAATGCTCTTTAGTACTATTCAGCTAGAACCAAAAGAGAAAAGCAGGGTGATTACTCTCAGACTAAAGAGGGTCAGATCAATAAATTAATCATGCCTTCTCCTGTGTGGATGTAGAGAGAAATGGATAGCTTTATACCTCTTTTGAAATAGATGTCAATGAACTCTGTGTGGGGGGGAGATGGAAAACCCAGGACAACTCCTTGGTGTTTGGCTGTGTGGATGCTACTACCATGTGCTGACATAGGGATAAAGCAGTAAAATCAAGAGCTCCATTTTGAACATTCTACATATGAAATGTCAAATACATATTTATTGGAGATGTCAAGTAACATGATATCTGCAGCTATAAGGAGAGGTAAGGGTGACAGAGAGGCTTGAGAGTCATCAACAAATAGAAAGATTTAAAGTAATGGGAATGAATGAGAACACAGAGGAAGCGTTTAAAGAATAGTGATATTGGCCCTTCAGCATTTAAGGATAGGATATGAAATAAAGAGCCACTGAAGAAGAGGTAGGCATGAAGTGAGGTAGGCAGAAAGAGGAGACCTTGATGGCATAAAAGCAAATAGCAGGAAGGTGTTTTTTGTTTCTTTGCTTGCTTTGTTTTGTTTGTTTTTGGGTTTTGTTTGTTTTTTTCAAAGAAAGAATGATCAATTGTATTAAACACTGCTGAGAGACTGATTGTGATGAAACAAGACATGAAGATCATTGCTGACCTAGATGCATCAGGGCAGTTTTAGGGAGGGGAGCCAGATACTGAAGCCCGCGCACCTAGAGCCTGTGCTCTGCAACGAGAGAAGCCATGGCAATGAGAAGCCCGCACACCACAATGAAAAGTAGCCCTCGCTCTCCAGAACTAGAGAAAGCCCATATGCAGCAATGAAGACCAAACGCAGCCAAAAATTAAAAAAATAAATTAAAAAAAAAAAAGAACTTTTACTGTGAAAGATGAAAAACAATGCATCAGTAATCAGAGGTGATATGGAATAAAGGATTTTCTTAAGTGGAAAGATATTAAAGATATATAGTAGTAGAAATGCAATAAAAATATGATGGAATTATCCCGATATGTGTGAGCTTTTTTTATGAAGATATAGTATCAGATAAGTGTAAATTCAGCAGCTGTAGCTGACTGAAAAAGAAATGGCTACCTCTTCCAAGCTGGACCTGTAAGATCGTCACTTCTAAAAGTTGGAAGTAGGATTCTATAATACCCACATGTGAATCTCTGTGAGGCCTGAGTGACTTCCTATGCTTATATTACAGGGCTGGAACTGTCCTTCCAAATGACTCTTTTTTGTTTAAATGAATTTGAGTGGATTTCTCTATAGCACTGAAAGATCACTAGGAACACTGAGTTAAACTTTCCTGAAATTCTCCAAATCTACAATAATGCTCTTTCACATTGTGAATCTTCAAAGAGCAGACAAAACTACAATGTTTTCCAATGTATTTGACCCATTAATAATTTTGTAAAGAATATTTCAGGGGACTAATGATCATATGAAAACAATTTGCAGTATTACCTAGTTTATGCTTTTAATTCAAATTGCTTGGAGTTTCATCTTCATATTTTGCTTTTGGGTTTACTTCATTCTGGTTTTACTTCTGCATTCATCTCTTCACCTTCTACCTATTTCACCCAAATTTCATATTTCAAACCTAGACTTTTCTTGCTAGTTTTATCCCTGACTCCCTCTGAAACTTTGGGAGACTACAAAATCACTCAGATTTGTCATTTGAAAGAAGATCTCATTGTCTCTCACAAACTCTTATGTTCTGAGAAGTATCTCCTCAAAATACTTATACCAATTTTTGAATATCTAAGTACTCACAGTGTTTATATTTTCTTTACTAAGGAAGAGATAACAGAAAATACATTAACTTGCTAAATCAATACTACTATTTTCAATTTTCTTGAAACAGAGACTATACATCTCCTGCTTTGGAACTCAGAATGCTCTATTTTCATAGCTTCCAGAAGCTTGGAAAGCTCACAAATATAGTACACGCCAAACATATATTTCTTTTAACCATAAGGTACTGTTTGGCTTTGTACTTCATGGGGACATGTTTCCATTTTAATTTTGTTTGAATTTAGCATAGCAATTGGATTCTCTTTCAAATCTGCTACATTGAAATTCCACCTGCTTATCCACAACTCTTACTAAAAATTAAAATCTTAATGATCACGGTGAGGGAAAAACAGTTAAGAACTTCCTAAAATGTACTTTTCGGTACTTATATTTATATCACACAAGTGTTGCAATGACACATGTTTTGCATTCAAACCCAGAAACTCTGGCTTATATACACTTCCACGCATTTATAGCCTTAATCAAGACAGAAACCATTTGCTTTTCACATAGCAATTAAGGCACAGAAACAATTAAGGTTTTTGCTAAATAGCCCCCTATACTTTATTATAGTTTATCTTGTGTTTTTCTGAGGAGAAACTATTATTCCTACACCAAGCTCCTGATCTCCCCAGGGAGTGAAAATGAGCATCTGTTGTGGAAGAGAGCTGAAAGTGAAGTCCCAGGGAATGGGAATGTAGAGAGAAAGAAAATGGGAAACCAACTCTGGGAGAAGCAGAAGAGCTTCCATTCAGAAAGTTCTGCACCATAATCAGCCATAGCTATCACACAAGGTGTCCAGAGCTCACTCAATTGCTTAGAAGTTAGTGCCTTCAGTCTCTACAGAAAAGGGAAAAAGTGGTGAGGAAGGCAAGGAAAATATACAGAATTTAAGAGAGTGAGATAGGAAATGGAGAGGGAAGGAGAGAATGCGAAAGAAGGGGAAAGAGAAGGAAAAACGAATGACAGAGATTCATGAGATTTCAGAGCTGAGTCTAACAGTGGACAACTAGGAAAAATGGTCACTTGATCATAATTTGAATGGTTAGCTGATAATCTTAATGGAGATTTTAGATTTCACATGGCTAATCTGACTACATTGTTGCCATATTGGTTAACTGTCTAGACTAGACCGAATATTTTGGAAGCATCATATATGGGTGGTCCATCCAGGTTTATATTAAAGTGATGATTTACTTATTTTAGGAATAATAGAAAATACTTTCACTTGTTTTATAGAATTATAATTAAGTGTATTAAAAGAAATAAACACATTTTATCGTTATATATACAGATGCATATATACACACATGTATATACAGACACACACATGCACACGAAGGTCTCTGAAAGAGCAGCATCATATGCATGCAAAACTCTTTCCCCTTCAAAAGACAGTCCGCTACATTAAAATAATATTGACAAATATTCTGACACTTGGATTTTCATTCATGCAATCCCACACAAAAGTCTTTGAAGTTAATATTTGCTCTCTTCTTATCTAAAACAGACTGTTTTGACAAAAGCTATGTCTGCCTGCCTTCATTAATATCCAATTCAGTGAGAAAAAAAGGCTGACTTTGATTTATATGTAACAATTTTGAAAGTATTTTAAGGTTCCAAAACCAAAATAGTTTCTTAATTTTTAAAATTATGCTTTATGGAGAAAATAAAGGATTAAAATCAAAAGATAAGACTGACTTTGATCTTCAAAGCCAAGCCACATGCCTGTTACATGACGCTTGCCGGAGAATACGCGCACCTTCTCAAATCCGCATGGTACATAACTAGCCCTTATTAGCCTTGTAGACTGCTGTTTATAACGCACATCAGGCTTTTGGATAAATTGATTGATTGGAGTTAAAATGAGTGGCTTTCGTGTTGAGGGTTCACAAAGGTGAATAAATGAATATTAGAAAATATGGTAAAATCTGAAAATTAAAACTGGAAAAGAGAACACTGTTTTTACTAGGTGTGTTTATTTTGTTCGTATGATAAACCCTCATAGACATTCTCACACATGCATATGTGATATAATCACAATATCTCCAACTCATTTCGCTCTACAAAGATGAGGTTCACCCAACATTTCCCAAAAGATCTGCTCATCTAATTTAACTCATCGACATAGCCAGGACTCATTTCTTCAACAGTCAAACACTCGATGTAACAGTTTGAGCAAAATAAAATGTTTTTGGCTCATGTAATTGGGAAAGTCAGGAGTGAGGCTAGCATAAAAAAATATCTGGAACTATTGATTTGATAAATATCAGGAGTGTCCCTCTCACATTCTCACGCCTTTGATTTTCTCCACATATGGTTGCAGCCTGTCTTGCTGCTGATGGGGTAGATAGCGGCTTCCGGAGGCTGATCATTTGCACATCATTACTGTGATTTTCTCCACGCCTCCCCGCCACCTCAGACCCCTGGTCAGTGTTTTCATTTTACCACCTGGCTCATGTGCATGTGCCTATTTCTGGGCCAATCACTGTGGCCAAGAGGATGGGATCCTCTCAGCCATGGCATGAGCCACCCCGACATAGGTGCCTCTTCCCGTAGCCAGAACATCTCACCTGCAGAAAGGCGATAAAGAGAACGGACATACACGCCTGACCACAGTCATCTCTTCTCCTTTTATGAAACCATATGGTTCTTCAGTGTTTACAACATCCATATGATCAATTCAGAACAAATTCTTACTGAATAATAGCTATGAATTACCATAACCACCACCATTTCACACACACACACACACAGAGTTATTTCTTATTTCGGGGCAATTGTGCAAAGTGTTTTTCACATCCTCTCATATGATTCTCCTCAAAATATTTTGAAGTAGACTATTTCTGCTTTACATATGAGAAGACTGAAATTGTATGTGAACAGCTCAAACCATCTAATCAAAGACTACAAAGGGTATTCAGTTTTGAAGTGTATGTAGATCAAAGACCTCAAATGCAATAGGCAGAGAAATAGTGATTGTATAGCATAGATTTTAGGCCTCTGAGGGACTTAATACCAGCATTGTTGATGGCATGTAAGACAATACCACAAAATCAGCAATAACTAAAATTTAGTCATCAGTACATGTAAGATTAGGTTCAATTGAATGTGACCAAATCTGAAATAACAGTGACTTACTAAGACACAATCTTATATTTTTCTTACATAAACAAAGTCTCGGGGAAAAGTCACAGTCTATGGTTGGAACAGTGACTTGACAATCATCAGTGATTCACCCACAGTGTTTTGCTTCATGTTCCAACGTGACTATTCAGGAGGCAGCTGTAACATTTCAGTCATCAGAAAGATGTTGAGGGCACAAGAAAAGTGTGTTCTGATCCCTTGAAAAACCCCTTCCCAGATGTTGCACAGGACACTTTAGCCAGCACCTCACCATATGGCCACACCTAGCTATAAGCGAAGCTTGTAAAGAGAGTCTGTATTCCATTCAGTCAAGTGCTGCTGCAAATCTGAGATACTCTCATAGAAAGGGAAATGGTATTGGAACGGAGGGTAGGAGCCTCTGCCAAGAACTCTCTTACACGTTCCTCTGTAATACATCATTGATATCACTCTTGGATTACAAGTATTCCGGCCCTGGCCATGCTCTTTTACATAGTCAAAGGGCAAGAGTCTTACCTATTATATTGAACATAAGATTTTGTTTTCTTTGTGACTTACTGGAGTTACACTATGCTTCTTATTTCTGAGTATAAGCAGATTGTGTCCTCTCCAACTGCTTTGTTAAGATCCACTAAGTTCTACACATTCTCTCTCAAATCTTACTGTAATGTTATATTCAACGGTAGTAAAAATGACTTTATGCTATTGTAGATTGTATTTAAAAATGGCTGCAAGAGTATTTCTTGTTCTGTTTGCATCCAGAAAACAGCCATCCCTTTATCAAGAGAGAAAGCCTATTTTCCCTCCCCTTGAAATTGGAAAAATCTTTCTGTTTTGATGAGTAGAACACAATGGAAGTAATACTACATGTCTTCTGAAATTAGGTCACAAAGGTGAAAGAGCTTCCACCTGACTCTTTCCCATTTGGAATGTTTTACTGTGGAACTCAGCAGCCATGCTGTGAGAAAGTCAAGCAGCTGCATGGAAAGAACACAAATAAGTATCTGGCCACAGCCTCAGGTGCTTGAGTTGTCCCAGCCAACTGTGAACATGCACGGTCAGAGCAGTAAGTACATGAGCCTCCTGATCACTACTGAGTCCAGTCTTTGGGTTATCCCAGCTGATACGTGGTGGTGCAGAGCAAAGCGGTCCCCACTGAGTCCTGCCCAAAGTATATTACTGAACGCAGTATATGTAGTCATCGTTTGAAGCCACTAAGTTTTGGGGTGGTTAGTTATGCAACACTAGATAACTGGAACATATGTATGGATAAAAATTTAGCAACATACCTGTAAAAGTACATCAGTTAAGGAGTAATACATTCAAGGTATAAAGAGTTATACCATCCAATTATCTCATTTTATCTCATTTTAAAGAGGAGACAATCTATGGTGAGTTCATTCAAGCAAATTGCTTAAAGCCATACAATTATTTAGCATCGTGTACACAAAAGTCACTTCTAGGTACTGTAATTCTTCCCATGCATAGTTCTTTTCATTCCCTCATCGTATCTGAAATATGACTTTAAGTTTTAGCATGACACATTGCTACTGCTGGAGATAAACCATAGTTCAGTGATTCTCAACTCTGACGCTGGGATTCAGTCACCTGTGGTTCCTCTGGGATCACAGGATTTTTTGCACCATTGCAGCCTCTTGAATGAGACTCTCCACGTGGGTGCATGCACGTCCGCACACATATACCAATTCTACACGTAATTCCAATGAGCACATAGTGTTGAGCCTTTTTGGTATAGATCATGTTCGCTGGAGGGATGTTCCTTTATAACAGAAAATCACAGGTAAGAAATGTTTCATACATTCAACTCTGGATCTGTCCTCAGACCCCATTGCTTTTGTTTATATAAAACAAAACAGAATATCAACAGACCATATTTCACAGAAAATAAAAACAGCAGAGCATATTAGATAAAAATAAAAAGAGGAGAGTTATTCTATCACATAACTCCCTTCTATATTGCATTTTTGTGAGCTGTCTGTGTATTAGTCCTTAACTGGTTCAATCCAGTTAAACACACCAGCCAGGAACAATGTTTGGCAAGGGGATTTCAAAAATGAAAAAGACCTGCCAATTTAATGAAGAAGGTTTTAGGAAGTTGGCAATTTCAGATCTACATGACAAAGCCATAACACTATTTAGGCTGCCACAGAACAAAGGCTCTTATTCCAAACTAGAAGCACTTGAAAGAATTCATAGAAGAGACAATGTCTAGAAGGATTCTTAAGGATCAATCATTAGTGTTATCTGGACAAAGAAATTTAGGCATGTTATTCAAGAGGACAACAGTATAGTACAGGGTCAGCAAACTTTGGCCCAGGGACCGCATCTGCCCCAATACCTATTTTTGTAAAAATAGTTTTATTTGACCAGAGTCATGCCACCTTGTCACAGCAGAATTTATTTTTCTCAACATACTGTATGGCCTGCAAAGCCAAAGATGTTTACTATCTTGGCCTTCCCAGAAAAACTTTTCTGACCTCTGATATAGAGAGCAACATAATATCTAAAGTACCACTATATATTCAAGTAATTTCAAAAATTCAATATAATAAAATATAAAATTAAGGCATCAGAAAGAGAAAAACAAATACCGTATGCTAATACATATATATAGAATCTAGAAAAACGGTACTGATGAACCTAGGGGCAGGGCAGGAATAGAGAAGCAGATGTAGAGAACAGACTTGAGGACACCACGGGGAGGGGAGGAGGGGAAGCTGAAACATAGTGAGAGAGTAGCATTGACATATACCAAATTGTATAGCATTGACACTACCAAATGTAAGATAGCTAGTGGGAAGCTGCTACAGAGCACAGGGAGATCAGCTTGATGCTTTGTGAAGACCTAGAGGGGTGGGATAGGGAGGTTGGGAGGGAAGCTCAAGAGGGAGGGGATATGGGGATATATGTATGCATACAGCTGATTCACGTGCAGCAGAAACTAACAAAATACTGTAAAGCAATTATATTCCAATAAAGTTTTTAAAAATAATAATAAAAATTAAAATTAAAAAAAAATTTAAGGCAGAGAAAAAAAAGTTTTAAGTCTGGAACCTTAAGTAGGAAATATGAAGAATTATTTGTGTTAAGGTGCTTGTGTTTTATTCTTTCTGTCATGGAGAACACATTATGAATTTGAAGGAGCAGAGTGACATGGTAAGATTTTAGCAAGATTGCTCAGCTGCATTGTTGAGATTTTTAAGAAATGCAAGATAGCAGATGAAAGACCAGTTAAGAAGGGAGATATTTTGAGGACCTGAAGTAGGACAAAGAAAAGGGATGAATAGGAGGGGCTCGGTAGAAGCTCTTTAGTAAGTATAATTAGCAAGATTTGCTGAAACTTATCTCTCTTCATTTTGAAATATATCTGCAAATTTTTGATACTCCTCCCTTCAAAATGTGGAACCTAATTGGCCTTTCCTTGAATCAGACCTAGGGACTCCTTTCTAACCAATACGACGTGGCAGAAATGATGATACATGGCTTCCCAGGCAAAGTCATAGAGAACATAACTCCCTACTGACCATTTCTGCTCTAGAAGAAGTCAGACACCACATCATTAATAATCAAGCAGCGCTAGGACAGTTGCATGGGAAGAACTGAGGCCTTCCACAAATAGCCAGCAACAATTTGCCAGCTATGTGATTGAGCCACATGGGAACCACTGAAGCCTTCAGTTGACTGCAGGCCCAACCAACATCTTGACTACAACCTCATAAGAGATCTTGAATCAGAATCCAGAAATACACTCCACAGACAGAGTGTGGGCCATCTCAGAGGTGAGAGGCCCCAAGGTATGGGGCTGTCAGTTTTCACAGGGATGGGTAATTTCACAGGCTAGTGAGGATTATTCCAACTATTCTGGGGAAGGGGCAGGGATTTCCAGGAACTGGGCCACTGCCCACTTTTTGGCCTTTTATGGTCAGCCTTGGAACTATCATGGCACTGGTGGGTGTGTCATTTAGCTTGCTGATGTATTACAATGAGTGTATACTGAGGCTCAAGTGGAAGTCAACTCATCTGCCATTTGGACCTAGCTGGTTCTTAGCAGTTTGTGTCATTCTTTTAAAGTTTATGCCCTGTCCCCGCCGGTCTCGCTAATTCAAAGAAACTGTGAGAGAAATAAATGTTTACTGTTGCTTTCAGCCACTGATTATAGGGATCACTTATTACATAGTAATAGATAATTAGCATATCATCATTGATTGACATGAGAAATGCAAGAAGAGGAAAAAAAAATTAGGAAAAAGAGTGCAATGTGCCATACTAGCCATGCTGATTCGGAAGGTCCTTTGGAAGAGCCAAATGAATGTGCTGAATAGAACGTCCATATTCTCCCCTAGTCTGACACTTTGGAGAGGCCAGAGATGATGCCAGTATTTCTTTAGGTACCTATCTGTTCTAATGTACAACTTCCAAACTCTCTTCAATTCTATTTTTATTTTAGTGAGTATATCCTCATTCACAGCAAGTTGTTTGTCCTCACTCTTTGCTTCTATGCACGTTGGCATGTAACATCTCACAGTTCAACAAATAACTGTTATGAAAATGAAACATTTCGAAAAGAGGAGAACTTGCAAAGATAAGACTCCCAGCCTTCTGGCTTATATTCAAGCTCCAGGGTAGAGAAACAAGGCTCTCAACCAAAAACCAATGTACCTGGAAGCTAGAAATGGTTTCCACGGAGACCCAAATTACAGACACTAGACACTATCAGTGAGTCACAGGAATGCAAACCCCAGGGTTTGATAATATTTTCCTTAGATACTCTAAACGTATTCAAATGTAATGTCCTCAAGCTGGAATCTGCTTGGATATGGGCAATAGATAAGGCCAGTGAGGTTGGTGAAGTGTCCAAATGTATGCACACGAAAGATAGGAAATGGCCCTATGCTGTTGTATTCCCAGGCTCAGCTTCTAGCTTCTAGCATGAATATGTTCTTAGCCCCATACTTGAATGTCAGCAGAATTACTCTCTGCCACAGTTGAGTGCACTAGAATGAAAAAATATATAGTTAAATATTCATGTAGCAACAAGGAACTTCTACGGAAACTAGACTCACTCTAGTTCATAGGAGGTTAAATTTGGAAATCATTAGTGAGAAAAATATGTACAGTATCTCAAATACTGTCATGGAGTCAAGAAAATGTAAATATTAAATGATAATTTTTAAGATTAGTATTTACCATTTAAACTCTTTAAAACTTGGATATTTATAGCTCTTTGTGTTTAAATGTTCAACAAACATTAAAGTCACCACTACTTGTGAAGCATCATAGTAGGCATTCAGGCATGAGGTTGATAACACAAAATATTTCCCTGGAGTAGCTGATGATCTCAACAAATTAAAATTTGTCACATTTTCCTATTCCTAAGGGAACTATATTTTTCATGTTAACAAAATTAAATACACACAAACAAAATTTCAAAGAAAAATGGAATCATTCCTCTCTGTGTCAGACACGATGAGTTTTGTTGTTCCCCTTACACTCACAAACTGTTCTGCCAAGTTCAGAACAATAACCATATGCAACCTCACATATCTTTAACCTTCGTTTGCTATCCTCTCCCTGCACCAGTATAATTTTTCCATTTTTTTTGCAGTCTGATTTTCTCTTCTAAAAAGAGAATCATTCTAAGAAAATCATTACTGAATTATTGAAAGACCCTTCTATCCTGTATCAAAGGCTAAGCCTACTCTGCTTTCAAAGGTGTGGGTGGTGAGCAGGATTTCACCTACTCAGTAGACCCAAAAGTTAGTATGTCCTTTAAATATTGAGCACAGAATGGAAGTTAATTTCTCACCATAGTGGGAAATAGATATGGTCAGCAAGGAGAACGATAGCTTGACTTTAATCAGTTGTCAGAAAAGAATATAGAGATTTACTATCCAAAATTAGTGATGCTATTAGAGCCTACTTTATCCTAAGAACTGCCATTGAATTAGAACAGGACCAACCCATCTGACTTTAATTTTCCTGGTAAAACAATAGCAAAATATTCTTACTTTTGTGAAGCTTTGAAAGACTGTATCCCAAGCAGGGGGCTTGCAGCATTGTGCAAGAGGGGTGGAACTGACAGCTCCCTAATCTGTCCAGACAGAACTCCTTTGAGAGTAAATCATAAAAAGGACATGGCACATACTCACTAGGGCACCTCTCCCTTACAAGCCACACTGCCTTCCCCCAACACTGAACAATACACACATAGCACTGCATAGAACTTTGCTTGGATTGCAAAATGGGTTGAAGTCCAAATCCACAGAGAGCAAAGAGCAAAGGCAATCATCCCTAGCAGCCTTCAAACATGCCAAATGGGAAGTTCTTTCAGAGAGACCTACACAGAGAACGATTTTTTTTTTAAAACACTTGTGTTCTGACAGAATTGTTTTTATGACTGTACACCCAATTTCCTCGAAAAAGACTCTCCTGAGGTACGTTTTGAAGACTAGAGGAAAATGAACAAAGCGTTCTTGTGGTTTATTAGAGAAAAACATATTTAAAAGATCTCAAAGTGACGAGGGAGTTTTCACATTTGAAATATAATAAGGACTTAAAAACAAAACCTCTATGATATTCATAGATTGTCCACAAATTTGTGTTTATTTTAATCCTGGGAAAAGGCAATTTTTAAGTTACACAATCAAGAATTTCTTGGGCATTATAAATAATAAAATTTGTTATAATTTCTATTTTGTCTTTGCTGCGCATATTCACATTATAACTATCACCTTACAAATATACCTATTTTCGGAAAACAGAAGCTGTACTTGTGGAGCCGGTTATTTTTAAAAGCACTTCATGTTCTGGAGAGGTGCTATGACTTGTTCTCAACTCATGTAAATAAAGAATAAGTGTGTGAAAAAGTGTTTGCTCTCTGTTCTTAAATAAGTTGTTAGATGCTACATGTTGAAACTCCTGACAGGGACAAAGGGCTAAAGGAAACTTGCAAGGACCTAGCTCATAATTCAAGGAGGTCCCACTGCGTTATGCTATGAGGCTGTGAGGTTAGGGTAGAATTGCATGAGCAATCATATTCATTGTCATAAATCAATGAATAATGCTTTTGTTAATTATTTGTTGAGTCTTACTTTTGGTTTTGCACAGAACTTTAGCAATGGAGTGATTTTGAGACAGAAAACAGCACCACACCCTCATTAGATCATAACTGCATTCTAACTAGATCTCTGGAACATTATTTATATAAGTAGACTTACTAGCCTCATTAGCAATGAAGTAATCATATTTATTATTCAAAGTTAAACATGATGTACTTTTGGCTTTTTGTCAGTTTTAGATGAGAAATCTTGGCATTTTTCTAAAATGCTTGACATGATATAAGGTACTATATTTTTCTTTGTACCACATTGTATTATTCCCAAGTGCAAAATAAATGGACTCCTCTGAAATAGAATACATGAAAGCAGAAGAAAAGTAGATTGAGGGATTATCAGAGGGGATCGCATAATATGGCTTAGGTGGATGGATGACCCACCTTAATATTTAATTTTGTTTCAGGAAGTCTTAGGTGGGGTAAGACTTGATCAGCGTATTTAATGAAGCCTTGAAGGGGAAAGTCTACTATGGCATAACCAGATAAGCAAAAGGGTAAGAGTTAGTTATTAAAGGAGGTAAAGAGAAAGAAGTGGGAAGACTGGATGGATGAAGTACCTCTAACTACACTGTACTAGGAAGAGCTCCCTTTCTCCAATTATTGCACAATATTTGTCAAATACCAACTATTTGCAAAGCACTGTATTAGGTGCTTTACGCCTCAAAGTTCAGGTTTAAGGAGGAAACAGCAGTTATTAAGCACTTGTATATGCATGTTATTTAACTTGACAGCAACCATTTAAGGCGAATATTGCCATTCCCTTTTTCCATAGGTTCAGAGAAATTAGGTAATTTGCTCTAGATCAAGCCCCTACAAAAAAACAATAAATTTTGGACCTGTGATTTGAACAAGTTCTTCTCCAAATATCCATACAGTTTATCAATGAAGCAAATTCACAAACACTGTGTAAAATAACTGACCTTTGTACCCAAAACTAATAGCACCTTGTTTTTTAGCCACAGATGGATTCATGCATTTAATGATGCAAAGATAAAAATACTATGTAATATTGAATATATTCACTATTTAATATTTCCATTTTATGGCAAATGTAGAAATTCACGGTAAGACCAGCAGATATGCAAATGCATAAATGTTTTCATTTATTCTACAAAGGAATTTAATATCTAATTTAAGTCCCATCGTGTTCAATGATTTATCCAGCTATGACTAGGAAATTCAGAAAATTTCAGATATCTCTAAATTCTCTTGGCTCTAAAACGAAATTTCTCAAGACTTTCCCTGGGGTTGATGTTAAATTGTTAAGCTTTGAAGTAAGAAGATTTATGCCAATAGTACCTAGTCATAAGTAGGAGGGGGCTGTCTACCTCTAAATCATGAAATAGCTCTGGTTAATGGGTCTAAGGTTGGCCCATGCTCTAGTTGTAACTTGTCCCACTTAATATCTGGTCATATTCCAATCCCTGTTGGCAACCGGTTGAGAGTGAAGCAGTTCCTGGTAGGAACTGTGGTACCTCGGATTACCTTCCCATGGACTGTCGTACCTCAGAGTACCTTCCCATGTCTTTCTGGACGATGGGAAAATCAGGGCGGTTGCCTTTGACCCTCTTGCTCCTAGATATGCCACAACAGCTGTCTTAGTTTGTTCAGGCTGTTGTAACAAAACACCATAAGCCGGATGTCTTCTAAAAAAAAAATTCATTTCTCACAGTTCCGGAGGCTGGAAGTCCACGATCAGGGGAACTGCATGGTTGCGTTCTGGTGAGAGCCCTCTTCCAGTTGTAGACTGCTGACTTGTCATTGTGCCCTCACGTGGTGGAAGAAACGAGGAACCGTGACTTGATCACCTTCCAAAGGCCTCCCCTCCTAAATACCATCATCTTGAGAGTTAGATTTTAACATGTACACTTGGAGGGGACATAAACATTCAGACCATTCTGTAGCTAAAACACCATGACATGTGGGACTTTGCTCTGAAGCTTGTCATCTCCTTGGTCTCCATCTAGAAAATGTGACACAGATTCTCTTAAGCTTCTGATCTCCTAATGTAAGAAGATACTATGTAATTTCATCTTTCCCCTTCATCTGTGGGTGAAGGTGGCTACTGGGGAGGGGAGGTAGGATGCCTTCTTCTATCTCTGTATAGAATATTCTTCTTCTCTCCTTCCCCAAACAGAAGCCATTTTATATCACATGGGAAGGGAGGGAGACATGCTAGTCCTTGATGACTCAGGCCATTTAAGCTTAAAGAGTAGAATTTGCCACCTTTGTTATCTTGTCTATTCTGACAACTCCATCTCCAAGCCCATGGCAATGGTGGCTCTAAGAGCCAAATCAAAGAGGAAAAAGTCACAGGGTCAGAGAGTGTATGAAAGAAGAATTAAATACCTGGAATCAAATTATATTTCTACCATCATTTGTCTCTAGAAACTAAATGATTGTACTCAATCAGTAAGGCAGATATTAATGAATTTTAAACACAATCAATTTTAAACTGGGATTACTATACCTCAGGCACCTAGATGAAAAAAGAAATACTCGGTCAGTCACTCAGATATTTCTAGATATTTAGTATTGCATATAGAATAAAAATAGCTGTATCTATTTCCATCCTGGGGACTGTTTGGAGGGCTATGTATACCAATTATAAAGAATAGATCATTTTTAATTTTGAAATCAGTATAGTAATAAACAGGATCCTTAAAGAAACCAGAAGGGTAGGGAAAAATAACATAATTTGTGAGAAATTTAAGAAAAATATCTATATTGACTTTTCTCTTTCAAAGTTCATTCTACTTGATGGGATGGCTAGCTGCATTTTTAATTTGGCCGTGATATTTGACTTAATATATTAATTTTATAAAGAAATAAATTTGATGCTTAGGCTTTTCCTATGACTCAGAACTAGTACATGTTTAAGTTCTTGTGATTATTTATTTTAGATGTAAGAATCATAAAACGTCCAAAAATACACAAATTTTCTATGTGCTTGCTTCACTTTTATTAAATTGGATTCTTCTAAAAGGCCTGATACTACACCAGCCTCAAATAGGTCATACATCAGAGAAAGTCAATAATGCCCTGATGATCTAATTGGTTACATCCTAAAATTTCTACAAACTTCTTGTGTAATAAATATTTTGACAAACACACATATTTTATGTTTTATGAGAACTGCAGTCTTTTTTAGGGGACAGAGTATTTTTTAAAGGTTAAAAAGTGGTTTATGTCGTAATCAATTACTCAGCTACAGCTTTAAAATGGTTATATATAAATTGCTTAATATGGCTGCCTTGTTTAATGGTTATTTTCATTATTTATTAGATTAATGTTGTAAACACAGTATTGATTCAAAGGGCAATGCTTTTCATAAAATATATCTAACCATAAAATTGAGCAGTAAAAGTTGAAATACAAAAACCCTAGATCCATTTCATAATCCCTTTAGAAATGTATGTAAACTTGCGTGTTTAACTTATAGGCATGAGAGACAACTTAAATGTATTATTTGCACATATTGTCAAACTGTCATCATCAGGGGCAATCATCCTATTGAACATGTTTTAATTCTGCACTTTTTAGGAAAATAATTTAGAATATTCTGTTTAATTAAAAAATAATTTTATATACACAAAGGATATATTGAATTATAACACTTGAAACCATTTTGCCCAACATTCTTAAATTTGTGACTACTGAGACTCAGAGAGATTGAAAAACTTGCCCCAAACATTATAATGTGTAATTAATTTAGATTTTTTTCACTCTACCCATATCCTGTTATTCCTAACCACACACAATTTGGTGCAGGTTTTTTTAATTTTTAATTTTAATAAGTTATTATAGTATTTCTCTTCCTTTGGATAAAGTTTCATTCCTAACACAATTTGTTTTGTGTATCAAGTCATTGTAAAAGTATTATATTACACCTATTTGTGTGGTCTATGAGGGATTCCAAGTACTTATAAAAATCTGAATATATCCAAAATGTCTCTTGCACAGACCTTCCTCTTTCTTTTCCCACTGCTAACTTAGTGCCAACCCTCTTAACCTCTTGCCTATATACTTCAATGCTCACCTAACTGGTCTTCCTCTCTAATCAATACTACACACGACTGCTAGAATTACTGCCATTCCCCAGCTGTAAAACATTCACTTCCTAGTGCTTGGAATAAATAACCAATTACTTAGCCAACATACAAAGCTCCTCATTTTATGACCACAACCTATATTTCAACCTTCTCCCTCTACCTCCACCCTCGTGTGCAGTACCTATTTGCAAGTCTCACATTTGCCTGGTATATTGCTCCAGTTCTATCAGTCTTGGATCAAGTTTCTTCTTTCATCTGAAATGATCTAATAGATTCAGGACTCAGACTAAATCTCACCTTCCTACAAACCAGTCACAGATGTCACCATTCAGAATTCATCTTCTTTCCTATACTGTCACAAGATTGTTTAAATCATAGCGCACATTACAGTCTTCTACTAAGTTTGTTCATGTACAGCTGTCTTCCTCCCTAGAATAATGACACATGGAGGCAAAAGGAAAATTCCACTTTGTTTCAGTTAGTGTCTTCCATAACAAACGTGTGCCGGTCGAACTGACTTGCCTGAAAACTTGCGTGGCTTTTAAATGCTACATTATGCATATTTTTGCCCCCCTTAAAATGCTAGATTATATAATTTATGTTTTCAGATGATTTAAGAATAAATTCAGTAACATTTTTGTGTTGGGTTATTATGCCCTCAGGAACCACGAAGGCAGGTCAAGTGCTCTGTCTCTAGTGTGAACTGCTACAAACTGCAGAGATTTGATTCAGGAAGTTCTATATCCTCAGACTTTTTCCGCCAGCAGCCTTATTTTAATCAACTGCCTGTGGGGAGGCCTGAAGGTGTCACTCTCCCTCTCCTACAGAATAAACATCAAGGTCTTTGTAGCAGCAGTTTGCTCGTGAGACTGACTGCCCTTCCTGGTTGGTGAATGTTCCTGAAATGCTGTATAGCGTCGGCGTCAATGAATTAGATGTCTTCTCTGAGAAATAAGCAAAAACATGTTAAAGTATGGGCAATAAAAACTGAAATTTGGCTTTTGATAGTCCCATTTCTCATTGGGATGGATGCTCTCATTTTCAGAGAGTAGAAGAGACTAGACCAGGGGCTAGTGTTCCCGGGAGTGAGGGATAACCATGTCACACACAGTGTGGCCCTTTCCCTCAGCCTCCTTCAAGTGCACAGAGAACTGGAGCGGCACTTCTTTCTGGTGGTGGACACCCTCAGCCCAGCAGCCACGCTATTATTGCTTCCTTTTCAATAGAAACAGATATTGTTTCACTACTGTTTGTTGGTCGAAAGGTCATGGGGTATTGGGTCACTGAAGCCCTCAAGGGAGGTAAAATATAGCCAGAGTGAAAACACAGTGCCAGCTGAGGGAACGGCAATTTGATTTTCTATAGGAATTTCCAACTATTTTCCCTTCCTCCATGTCCTGCCCTCCCCAAAGTTATAACTTCTGGATTCAATAATAACTACTGTTCATTTCATTTTGGCTTTTCCTGTACTTTTCCAAGCAGCCTCGGTTTTTCCAAGGGGATATCTCTCCCTTGAACGTTAAGAGATGTATTGATTTCATCTGAGTAATCAGAGTAGTACAATTTTGCTTTAGGCTTTTGGGTTTTGTCCTACAAAATTTGTACTTAAGACCTCTTTTCAGAATTTTCCTCATGAACAAAAATCATTCCAGGTGGCATTTGGGAGCACAGGAAGCATATGCACAGAGTGAAAGAGAGGAGCCTGTTTGTTCTCCTCCTACATTTCCTGCTGGAGCTCAGCTCATGCTTGGCTGCCAGAAGGAAATGTTTTTCAGAGAAGTTTTCATATGGTCATAGATTTGAGGTCAACCACTGCCTCTCTGCTTCTTTCAAAAAATGCTTTCTGTATAAATGATTACAAGCCCATAAATCTAGAACTTTTTTCTTGTTCTGCTTTTACTACCAACACACAGTGACCTTAAATAAGTCACTAATATTTGAGTCTCAGTTTCCTTCTTTGTCAAATGGAGAGGATCCCTGGCCTCCTGCCCCATGACACTGATGTGAAGATCAAGTGAGACCATGAAAGAAAAATGTGCAAGTTTCTAAAACACCAAATATAATAATGAGATAACTTATGTGACCATACTTTGTAAACGCTAAAGTGATATATAGGAGTAATTATGCTTTTTGATTAAAATTGCTCCCTAAGAGTCCTGAGAACATTGGCTAATCCTCAAGGGCATGAAGGGCAATACTGCACATTTAATTGCTACTTCTCCATCTTCGCTAAACTACACTCGCCTCCTGCATGCCCTTCCAGAAGGCTTTTTTCTCATGATGGCTCAGCCAGCTTTTTGTCTGCAGCCATAAAATCAAGCTTTTTATACCTTAAATGCAAATACTTAGGTTCAGGAAATACAGGAACATTCCTGGAAACTCATGCAAAATATCTACTGCCCTCATTCTCTGGAACCCAGAAGCCCTCACATTATTTGGAGATACATGTTTCAGAAAGAAGGCAGCTATTTAAAGCTCATATGGCATGCAGATAGGGGGTGGGGTGGGGAGAAAATGTCAACTTCCTTATCTCTCTGGTTGGAGCACCAGTTATTCTTCTGGAAATTTACATTGTAAAAGAAAAATCTGTGAAGGCTTGAAGTTCATCTTGCATTTTATATCTAAAGATGCTTTATGTGTATGGAGAGCCTGGTATTTCCCTGGCAAAATTTGGCCTGAAGAGATATGGCTGAATCCCTGCTATGTGGCAATGCTAAAGTAGTGCCAACAGACCTAAGCAAATAAAACTTGGAGGTGAATGCTCTCTCACCTGTTTACCAACCTCACATGAAACATATAAGGCAAGTCCTGGGACTTCCCTGGTGGTCCAGTGGTTAGGACTTCGCCTTCCAGTGCAGGGGGGTGTGGGTTCAATCCCTGGTCAGGGAGCTAAGATTCCACATGTTTCAGGGCCAAAAACTCAAAACATAAGACAGAAGCAATATTGTAACAAATTCAATAAAGTCTTTTAAAAATGGTCCAAAAAAAAAAAAAAAAAAAAAAAAAACAAGGCAAGTCCCAATAACATGTATCTGATTTTTTGTTTTGTTGTATTTTAATATACCTTATTTTTAAAGAGTTCTTTTTAGGTTCACGGTAAAATTAAGCAGAAACTATAGAGGTTTCCCATATACCCCCTGCATCCACACATTCATAGCCTCCTCCTTTATCAACATCTCCCACCAGGGAGGTATATTTGTCACAACAGATGAATCTACATTGACATTTCATTATCACCCAAAGTCAACAGTTTTCATTAGATTCCCTCTTAGTGTTGTATATTCTATGGGTTTCAACAAATATATAATGACATATATCTACCATTATAGTATCACACAGAGTAGTTTCACTGCTCTAAAAATATCTGCCCCCTCATCCTTACCTCCTCGCTAGCCCATGGCAACCACTGATCTTTTTACTGTCTCTATAGGTTTTTTTTTTCTTATCCAGAATGTTATACAGTTGGAATCATACAATACCTAGCCATTTCAGACTGGATTCTTGCCCTTAGCAATATGCATTTAAGGTTTTATAATGTCTTTTCACGCCTTGATAAATCATTTATTGTCAGTGATAAATAACATTCCATGGTCTGGATGAAGCACAGTTTATCCATTCACCTACTGAAAAACATCTTGGTTGCTTCCAAGTTTTGGAAATTATGAATTTGTACTTACTGACATTTTGGTAATTATTTGCTGGATTTTTTGTGGTTCTCTGTTCCTCTACTCTTCTTGTGCTCTCTTCCCTTGTGATTTGATGACTATCTTTAGTGTTATGTTTGGATTCCTCTCTATTTTTTGTGTATCTATTATAGGTTTTTGGATTGTGGTTACTATGAGGTTTATATATAACAACCTATGTATACAATAGTATTTATTTATTGATGATCTCTACTAGAGGTGTGTTGAACAATCTTCATTAAAATTTTTTTTTTCTGCTGAGCTTGGCTGATTTTTACTACTCTGTCATCCAGATTGCCAATTCATTCTTCTGAATCCTTCCTCTAGCCTATTAGTGGCAGGAGCTGGCCCCACCAGGCTGGAGCCATGCATGCCACTGGGCTGCACAGTGGGTCAGGCTGGGGCCAGCCCCAGCTACCAGTGCATCTACAGTAGTTGGCCCAGAACAACAGAAGGGCCCATGTAGCCCACACAGGGGACAACTTCAGAGCATCTAGCTCTGGTGTCCATAGGGCAGCATACTGCTGGGCCCCATAGAACGTTTCCTACATAAAGCCACTTTTCCAAAATTAGGAGATGTAACAGACCTACTTAATACATAGAAATAAACACAGAGAATTA
This sequence comes from Hippopotamus amphibius kiboko, assembly GCF_030028045.1. Classification (NCBI taxonomy): domain Eukaryota; kingdom Metazoa; phylum Chordata; class Mammalia; order Artiodactyla; family Hippopotamidae; genus Hippopotamus; species Hippopotamus amphibius. The sequence goes on along the minus strand of NC_080195.1, from coordinate 86,568,323 downwards.
GGCCACTTAAGGAGACAAAGGAATATGTTCCAAAAGAAGGAATAAGACAAAAACTCAGAAAAAGAACTAAACAAATGAAGATAAGCAATCTACGTAATAAAGAGTTCAAGGTAAAGATTATAAAGATACTCACTGATCTTAAGAGCTAAATGGATGAACACTGCAACAAAAAACTGAAATACTATTGACCCTTAAACAACATGGCCTTAAACTGTGTGGGTTCATTTATATGCAGATTTTTTTCAACAAACACTATAGTACTACTTGATTGTGGTTGATTAAATCAGCAGATGCAGAACTGCAGATACAGTGGACTGACTATGAGAATTGAACATATGTAGATTTTGGTATCCATGGTAGGTCCTGGAGCCAATCTCCCATGAATACCAAGGGATGATTATACAAAAAGGAACCAATCAGAGTTGAAGAATATAAAAAATGAAATTTATAAAATGCATCTGCTTTTGAATTGGCCTGGAGGGTCGTTTATTCTAGAAACTGCTGACATTGTCATTGTTTTTTCCTACATTCAGAGAGCTTCAAAGGTTTGTGACACTCTTTCAGATTCATTTTCAATCAGTACGTACAATATTAGTATGATTGGTATTTTATATCTCCTCATTTAAGTACAAAAAACCAACCAAACAAGCATTCTATTAGGTAAATTGTATTTGTTACTTTCACCTGAAAGTAATTTTAAGTAAATCAAGACTTTACATCAAGGAATGTATTTAACATTTACTCCAAAGCAACAAAATACACATTTTTCTCAAGCACACATAAAACATTCTTCCAGATAGATCATATGTTAGGCCACATGACAAGCGTTAATAAATTTAAGAGTATTGAAATCATATCAAGCATCTTTCCCAAATACAGTTGTATAGGACTAGAAATAAATTACAAAAAGAAAACTAAAATATTCACAAATATGTAAAGACTAAACTCTGTGTTACTGAACAATCAGTGGATCAGAAAAGAAATCAACAGAGAAATAAAAATAAAAAACCTTGAAAGCAGTGAAAATGGAAATATAACATATCAAAACTTATGGGATGCAGCAACAGCAGTTCTAAGAGGGAACCTGTTATAAATATCTACATAAACAAACAGGAAAAACTTCAAACAACCTAACTTTATAATTCAAGAAACTAGTAAAAGAACAAATGAAGCACAAAGTTAGTAAAAGAAAGGAAATAAAGATCAAAGTAGAAATAAATGAAAGAGTCTAAAAAAGATAATAGAAAAGATCAATGAAAGTAAGAGCTGAGTTTTTGAAAAGGTAAACAAACTTGACACTTTTAGCTAGACCCACAATAAAAAAAAAAAAGAGGACTCATAAAATCAGAAATGAAAGAGGAGACATTGCAACCGACATCACAGAAATACAGAGGATAAGAGATTACCACATAAGAGATTACCATGGACAACTGTACACCAACAAATTGGACAACTTAGAAGAAATAGATAAATTTCTAGAAATATATAGACTACCAAGACTTATAAAACAATTTAAAAATCTGAACAGACCAATTATTAATAAGGAAATTGATCGATAATTTTAAAAACTCCCAACAAATAAAAGCACAGAACCAGATGACCTCACTGATGAATTCTTCTAAACATTTAGAGAAGAATCCATATCATTCCTTCTCAAACTCTTCCAAAAAATAAGAGGAGGAAACACCTCCAAACTGATTTTAGCAGGTCAGCATTACTCTGATACCAAAACCAGACAAGGACACCCCAAGAAAAAAGAATTACAGGCCAATATCCATAATGAACATAGATGCAGAAATTCACAACAAAATATTAGCAAACCAAATTCAATAATACATTAAAAGGATCACATACCATGATCAAATGGGACTTATTCCAGGGATGCAAGTGTAGTTCAATATCTGTAAAATAAATGTGATACACCACATTAATAAAATGAAAGATAAAAATCATATAATCTTCTCAATAGAGGCAAAAAAAAACATGGACAAATTTCAACATCCATTTATGACAAAAACTCCCAATAAAGTGGCTGTAGAGAGAACAAAGCTCAGCATAACTAAGGCCATATATGACAAGCCCACAACTAACATCATACTCGGCAGATTATGAGATTAGGACTAAGAATGTCCATTCCCACTGTTTTTATTTAACATAGTGTTGGAAGTCCCAGACAAGGCAATTAGGCAAGATAAAGAAATAAATTTGCCAAAATCAAAAAGCAAGTAGTAAAACTGTCACTATTTGCATATGACATGATATTATGTATAGAAAACCCTAAAGACACCACTGAAAACTTAGATCTAATAAATTCAGTAAACTTGCAGGAATCAAAATCAATATACAAAAACCAGTAGGGACCAAGGTGAATAGACACTTGCAAATGCAACTTTTTTTTAAAATTTCGCTTTCTGATAGTTTGTTATTATGGTATAGAAACACTACTGTTTCTTCAGCAACTCTGTTGCCTAAACAAATCTCTGCCATGACTTTGAAGTTCTATAGTCTGACCCTCAACATCTATCCCAACCTCATTTCTTCCTGTATCACTCTGTATATCCCATCCTACAATTTTCTCACCTATGTCTAATTACCTCAGTCCCTGAGAGTGGAAAATGTCTCCACTTCTCTTATTTTATTGAAACACTTCCAGGCCCACCTCAAATAACACAACTTTACTTTTTTTATTCCTTCTATTAAGAAATAATTGTTCTCTTCATAATGTATCAACAGACTATTCTTTGCAACTATTTGGTACTTATTTACTTGTAACTTGTATTTAAAATTAGGTGTTTAGATGCCTGCCTCTCCCACTATATAGGAAATTCATTGAGAAGAGTGAAGAGTTAGCCACCACCTACTGCACCAGGAGTTCAATCTCCAATTCAGACAGACCTAGTTTGAATCCCAATTCTGCCACTTATTATTTGTATATCTATAGGCAAATTGATTAACCTTTCTTGGCCTCAACTTTGTTTTCTTTTTTGGAAAATTGAAATATTATCTACCTTTTAGGTTTATAATAATAATTAAATGAATGACATTCGAAAGGCATCTGCAATTAGGACACAATCAAATCTTGTTGAACTTAGGGTAAATGATAGCAGTAATGAGATAGAAGAGCATTCTAGGTGGGAAACAAAAGCAAAAACAAGTTCAGGTACCTAGGCAGGAACAGCCATGCCCCAGGACTACTAAGCAGGCTTTTGTGACCAGAACAGAGAGTGCTTGGGACAGTGGACAATTAGCTTACATAGTTCGTGTGAGATATTTTTGAAGTCAGGTTAAGGGTTTTTCCATAAAGGAGAGGGATATGATTTGGGATTTGAGAGTAATCAGTCTGATAGCTATACATTGAAATGGTTGACATAGATAAGGCATAAAATGAAGGAGGCCTGAAAAGGGTGATAGCATTTGGAGATCAATAGATATGTCCAGTGTGTCAATAATTGCTTACTTTCATTTGCTCTAGATTTAACCTTTCCTAGGTGAGCTTCAAGGAGTGTCTATATGTTGTACTTTCTAAGCTAGAAACATACTAGAGCCATGTTCACTCTAATAATATGTTTTGCTTCTTGTAGACTTGAGTTTTCCTTTCCTCAGTTGAGATCATTCTAGATCAAGTGTCATATATGTGCTAACCTCTCTTCAAATGATTTCTTTTTTCCAGCTTTGTTGTCCTTCCAGCTGTTTACAAGTTTAGATACTGTATATGATAGAGGAAAATTAACCATTCTCACAATAGTATTTTAAATATTGTTTGCTTTCAATGTTTCCTAATTTATCCATTTGACAAAATTTTATTAAATGCTTATCACATGCCAAGCATGGTACAGATCAATTAAAAAAAAAACAAAACTAGTTAATATACATACCAAACCTCTTCTCTCATGGAAGAGGTTGAGTCTATTAGAAAACTCATCAGGAATTACCCTATTCAAATCATTTATAGAAATGTCAGATTTGCTCAAGCAATAATACCAGGATACCTTAGTCTCAACTTCAGTCTCCTTATTTGCTATTTATTTTGTTTCCTATCTGTAAGAATTCTTTTGAAAAAAATGTCTCCTCACTCAAATTCTCATTGTATCTCAGATACTCAGAATTTTAAGTGTGGAAGTATATATGAGGGTATATGAAAGTCTAAATCTGTTATGATTATTGCTTTTCCTTTTTCCACATGTGTTTAGGTGGCAGAAAACATCCCACATTCCTAAGAGGGGTGAGACTGTATCAGTGATTCTAATATAAATCATAATGGATAGAAAAGTTGGACAATAGCTTAAATTACAAGCACAGAGATGCTTAAGCATGAATTCACACTCAGTCACTTTTAGTTTGTGACCTTCAGCAGGTTCTTAAACATCCCCAAGCAGAATTTATAGAATTCTCATGTATAAAACTAGAGTTCTAAGCTCAAAGTGATAAAACATGATTAAACAATATAATTTATGTAGAGTGTCTTGTACCGTGCCTAGCACCCAAAGGTATCTATTTTTATTATTAATATTTCAGTTTTTGAGACAAATTGAGTTGAAGTCAATACACAGTAAGAACAGTAAGAAGGAAATCCTGCCATATGAGACAACATGGATGAACCCGGAATATATACTAAGTGAAGTAAGCTAGTCACAGAAGGATGAATACTATATTACTCCACCTACATGAGGTATCAACAGTAGTCAAACTCGGGCTTCCTACGTGGCACAGTGGTTGAGAATCTGCCTGCCAATGCAGGGGACACGGGTTCAATCCCTGCTCCAGGAAGATCCCACATGCCTCAGAGCAACTAAGCCCATGCACCACAACCTGTGCTTTAGAGCCCCTGAGCCACAACTACTGAGCCCATGTGCTGCAACTATTGAAGCTCACACACCTAGAGCCTGTGCTCCACAACAAGAGAAGCCACGGCAATGAGGAGCCTGTGCACCACAACGAAGAGTAGCACCCGCTCACCGCAACTAAAGAAAGCCCACATGCAGCAACGAAGACCCAACACAGCCAATAAATAAATAAATTTAAAAAGTAGTCAAACTCATAGAAGCAGAGAGTAAAATGGTGGTTGCCAGGGGCTGGTGAGGGGGAAAAGGGGAGCTGTTGTTCAAGGGGTATAAGTTTCCTTTGTGTAAGATGAGTAAGTTCTAGAGACCTGCTGTACAGCATAGTGCCTACAGTTAACAATTCTGCACTGTGCACTTAACATTTTGTTAAGAGCGTATATCTCACGTCAAGAGTCTTTATCCTCCACTACCCTCCACACACAAAAGGAATGAGGAAAGTTTTGGAGGTGATGGATATGTTTATGACTTGATTGTGGCAATGGTTTCAGGGGTATATGCATATGTCCAAACTCTTCAAATCGTATACATTAAATATGTGCAGTTTTTTGTATATCAATTACATCTCATTAAAGCTGTTAAAAAAAAAAAGAACATTAATATGTTTCAGGCCTTTAGGCAAAGCGGAGAGCAAAAATGGATGGAGATATAACCCAGCTTTTATGAAGCTCCAATGTCTAGCAGAGGAGACAGGCTCATAGGTTCAATTGTAAACTCTCCAACCTTAGGGACTGGGTCTGGTTTTGTAAACCAGTGATTCTCAGTGCTGGTCACAGTGCCTGAAACATAATTATTTGTGGAAGAAAGGAAAGAAGGCAAGGATGGAGAAGAAAGAAAGAGGGGAGGGTATCATGATCTCAAGTGTAATACATGAATTGATTCAGACTTACATCCTTAAAACAGTTCATGGACAGTTGAATACGTAGGACAGGTAACAGAACAATCCTTGTCCTCTTGCCTAGAGAGGCAGATTTACCATGAAGCCAACGAAGCTTAAACTTTGGAGCTTCCTACTTCTTCCAAGGCATTGTATTTCATTTCTATTAATAATTTTGTATTCTTTTTCAAGAGGGTCTCCCAAATTATATAAATTCAGACTCCAAAAAACACAGATCACCACCCGCTGCAGAGGTATACACAGCTCTCACTTAAAATGGGGTGGGATGCATGTGCTAGAAAAGGCTGCTGCCTGTTGATATTACTTCTGCCCACTGAAAAAGTGGTATAAAAAGTAGTGATATAAACTCTAGCAATGTTTTGTGGATAGAATATAAAACTTATTAAAAATAGAATAAATAAAAATTAAACATGAAAAGGAGATGCTTCTAAAAATATTTCAAATGTAGTGTCCTTAATATTTCTTTTAAAATCGAACTCAGGATATACAATGTCTTATTTAGTATATTCTACTAGGTGAGTTCTACCTAACAGTGTTCTTTTTCTCTAATAAAATCCACGGTCCTACTTAGAATCACCTTCTGTTGACATCTAAGCATACTACAATCTAAAAATATTTTTATGATAAAAATTAAAGTTTTTATTTATCATTAAGTGGACTTTAATATGCATCTCTGAGAGACCATAGAGACATGGACCTTTTTAGAATGAACAGCAGAATACAGTTATAACTTATAGCCATCTTCTCTGAATATAAAGCTTTAAACCTGCATCTATTCAGTAAGATAATTTTTTAATTAATTTCTCTCCATATATTCCTTTGGTGTTATATAAATATAGTTCTCTCTCAAGCCACTAAAGCTTTGAGTTTAAAAGATGAGTATTTAATACTTAAGACAACAGTAATAATCATTTCATTTCTTCAGTTCCATTAAGATGACAAAAATATTATCAAGCAGAAACTACGTGCACTTCACATTGCTTACTATTTCCAGCCTAATTTACTTTTTAATTAGAAAGTCTATCAGTCAGATCAATGGAATAACTTCTAGTCCAAATTAAATGCTTATCAATTCTGATAAATCTAACAAGTAACTTTGGAAACATTGCTATATATATTTACTCCATTTTATTCTAAAATATTCTGAAATGCGTGCTAGTCTAGGTGGAAAACACTCAAGTTTTTTGTTTCTGTTTTTTCTTTTTTTTTTTTTTTTAAAGAATGCTTACACTAACTTTTCCAAATTTAACTCAAACATTTTTATGTGGTCTCTTAAGGAACTTTACATTTAAAACAGATTGCCACCCAGATCTTTGTTTCTAATACTGTTCTCCAATTGAAGAGGAAATGACCCGGTGAGCCGGAAGCATTTTATAGTGCCAGAAAGTAAGGAAGTACTCAAAACATACACACAGTCACAGAAGAAGTTAAAAGGATACCACCTGAGGGAAATAGCCTCCTCATCACAAAGCCTGCAGTTTTTCTACCTGACACCAGGACTCGCCAAGAATCTTGTATATGCCTTTGCGTGTGAGCACGTGCACAGGTGCGCGCTGCGCACACACACCCACACCTGAGAGTAGTGTGTCAAGGGGAAGAAGAACCAACCAAAAGAGCCCCCAAAGGCCAAAGCTGAAATGATTTCAGCAACATATAAGTAGGATTAGACGGTAAGCCAAAGCGTAAGATATCCACGTCTCCATATTATATAAATAAATATGTAATAAATGGGGAAGAATAGACAAATCTCCCTTGCAGGGGAATCCCCAATTATGTATGTGGATCCTCTCCTCTCAGGAAGGTGGACTATAACTCCCCATTCCTGTAGTGGGAGTTGCATATAGTGACTCAATTCTAAAGAGGAGGCAGGAAGAGTAACTTTACAGGGGAGAAACCTGGCAAGCAATGCCTCAGTCAGGTGATCAACAGTAACCTGCAAAATAAGTTATGTTGACAGTATGTAACTTCCCTATATTGTGATGACAATAGCGATTTGCCTCTGTGGTATTTCTCCCCAAGGTAGTTCTTCAATAAATACTTCATGAAAACCTTAAATTCTGTTTTAGATAGAACCATCTCTATTTCTGTTCTACGCTATTTCCTCCTCGCTATGTAGTGTACAATGTATTTCACAGAAACCTGCATTTGAGTTACAAAAAGATAATCCGTATGAACTAGATACATAAAATCAAAGACTTGAGATTGAAGCAACTGTGGGTAGAAAATAATATCGTCTGAAAATAGGAATATTGAATGAAAGAAATATTAAAGAGATGCAAGATAAAGAAAAAAAAGAAAAAAGTCTACATAACTTAAAATACACTGTTATTTCTTATTCTATGTTTATTATAAGGTATGACAACTCATCGTTAATATATAGTGGTCAAATGGCTCATAAACATATACAAAATTACTCAATTCCACTAGAAATCATGAAATTGCCAACAATATAAAAAGGTAATCACCAATATTCATCCACCAGAAGAGCAAAATGAAAGTCAGACAAAACCAACTCTTGGTAAGGTCATGGAGCTACTGTGACTCCCCTACACTGATATTGGGGCGGGGGAGGTATAAACTACTCCGTCCACTTTGGAAACCTTTTTGCCAAAATCTACTAAAAGTGAAGGTATGTATACCTTACGACTGAGTAATTCCACTCCAAGGAATATACCCGTCAGAAACGTACACATGGGTTCACTAAAAGACATGTTCTAAAATGCTCACAGCAGTGCTCTTTGTAGTAACCAAAACCTGGAAACTACCCAAGAGCAGAATAAACAAATATACTGTGGTGTATCCATCCAACGGAATACTGAGCAGTAATAACTGCCACAGTACACAAATATAGGTGCACTTTACAAACATGTTGAAAAGAAGACACTCGCACAAAGGTACAAACCGCATAATTCCTCTTATAAAAAGTAAAGAAACAGGTGAAACTAATCTGTGATTTTAGAAGTGAGCAGAAGAGTTAAAATCTATTTTCATTTTTGGTTGGGAGGAGGGGTAGATTAAGAGAATCAGGCTCACAAAGATAAAGTGACAGACCTGGTATTCAAACCTCTACTTGCTCATAAAACCTGTGTCCAGGTAATCATCAAATATAGTAGGAGGCAGAATGAAGGGAAGCTTCTGGGAGCAGATTACAGGGGTATATTCAGTGTGTGAAGACTCGCAGAGCTTTATACTTATGAGGTATCTACTTTTCATTCTATATGTCTATGATTTAACAACAACCTGCTGCCAAGACACCTGGCTTGATTGATGTTCTTCTGTCTCACTATATGATTACATATACACTCAGATTATGTTTTCCCAAGTTTCATTTACTTTTGTGCCTCCTCATAAATGTGTTAGGTTAATCAATAAGAACCTGTGCATGAAGAGAACAATTTTATATGAAGAAATTTATAATGATGATAATTTTAAAACATTTTCATATTTACTCTTTGTCAAATCTCTCACTCTACAATTTGTCCTCCCACAACTACACCATTCACCCATTTAGAATTATCTTTTTATCAGGATATAGTCTAAAATCAGATTTTTTTCAGATCTTTTCTTTAGATCTTTAATACATGCAGATGGGTTCCTGTTTGAATGTTAAAAATCTGTTTCACATGCCTGTAACCACAGCCTTTTTACTGAAAACCACAAGCAACAGCATCACAAAGTAATGGACTATAGGGGTAGCACTGAAAAAAAGATGATATGCAATGCTAAAAAAACACTTCTATGTTTCAGTTAATGTTACTGATCAACTTGAATTCTGTTTCATGGACTTAACAACTATAGGCATTTCATAGTAATAAAAATAACCAAATACCAAAGAAATAAACAAGCACTAAGATTAGAATGACTACATGACTTCCTAGCTATACATAGCAGTTAAGAGAGTTTATCAATGAATTTTAGGTAATTGAACATCAATAATAATTTACTCCATGCTTATCAGGTAACAGACACTGTGCTAAATACTTTATAAACATTATCTTAGTTAAGTCTTACTCCTTTGTGATAATCTATTAGCACCTTTTTTTTGTGGGGATGGGGTGGTAGCTTAAGACAATAAGGTTCACAAAGATAAGTACTTACAAACACATTTGCTCATGAAATCTATGTCCTAATCACTAAATGTATCCACTGATTATATTCCTTCCCTTCAAAAGAGTAGTGATCAATATTAACAAAATAGAAATGTTTCACGTCTTCATAAAATTTAAATTCTAATGACATTATTTCCTGTGGATACCTAATAAGTTTGAACCTAAGACTGAACAAATAGACTAATGAATACTGCCTAAGTTGAGTTTATTTTTTTTAATGTAAGCAAGTATTTGATTTACTAGCCTGGAAACAGACCTGTCTTGTACTTGTGATGATTAAATATACTGAAATAATGCTAATAATCAGCCATAAAAAATGAACATTGTATATTGCTGTGATTTTGTGTGCTACAATAAACAAAACAAAAGAATGTAAAAATCACTCCAAAGCTTACCCTCCAGAGACACTTACTGTGAATATTCTGGTGGGCTTTCTTTCAGACACATTCCAATGAATCTACTAACACACTTCCATATTTTTAATAGCTGCTACACAGTCCATGCTACTGACACATCAAAATTTATTCAACCTGCTCCCTAGTGATAGACATTAGGCCATTTTCTATTTTTGAGGGGTGCAGGGGAATGCTTCCATAAACAACTCTGCAATATACATATCTCTGTGAGGTTTATGCGATCATCTCCTTAGTGCCACATTTTATTATCCTTTGGCACAGTACATAGAAAACAGTAGGATCTGTAGCTCCAAGAAAAATACAATAACAACTTCTCACCTCTCCAAGCTGACTACAAACCTCCTGGGGCTCTTGCTCTGGCAGCCTGCGGGTCCCTGCCGAACTGGCCCTTAATGGTCTGGTCAGGAATTCCACAGACAGGTCTCAGCAAGTGTAACCACATAGGTTGGCCTGCATTTATCCACTATCACCTGGGCCATCCCTGAGAAAAAGCCATAGCTCTTTTTGAGAGCACCCATGAGCAATCCTTTTAAGTTATACATTCAAGAAACTAATCACATGTTCGCATTCCAAAGATAGTGGCCGAAAGTCATCTATTGTTTTACAGCCTGTTTTTAACATAAGGCTAGAGAATTCATCTAACATATGGGACAGTCCAATGACAAAAAGAGAAAGTCTCACAAAATTGTTGATGAAAAGAGATCTCAGAAACCCCAGGAAAAAATATTCTCAGAATCCCCACCAAACACCCACTGTGTAGGTAGCTGGGATGATTAAAGGACATCATAAAATTCTTAGTTCCATGTCTGATATACCAAGAGATCAGTAAATTTTAACTATTATTACATTTTCTCAACTTCTCCATGGATTTCCTTTACCCATTTTCTCTAACTGAAAACTATTCTCAGGAATTTCCCTGGCTGCCTATGTGTGCTTTCTTCCCATAAAGTTCTGTAATCTCCATTGTAATAAGTACCGAGTTTATCCAGTTCTTATCAAATTCATTCCAGCATTCCAATTCAAACATCCAACATCTCACATGTGAATTATTCTAATGACTCCTCACTGGTCTCCCTACGTCTGCTCAAATTCTCTTCCAACTCTGCTCTATAGAGAGGCAGAATGATGTTTTCAAATGCCAATCTGACTATGTATATTCCTTGCTCAGTGACTTTCCTTTGCTATAGGATAAAGTCTGCATCTTTATGGCCCCTCTCCCATCATCTCCACTCCAGCAACTCTGGTCTTCCATTAAGTTCGCCAGTGCACCAGGGACCTTGTCTTGTTTAGAAATTGCTATTACCTCTCTCTGGAAACCCCGCTTCCCAAGCCAAAATCTGTCTACATGCCTTTTATGTTTCAAATTAAACCATAGAAGTGTTTTTGGTTCCCTTTCCCACTCTCCATTTATGCCAAGTTTCTTGCTATCAATTCATTTCTTATGTATCTGTTTTGTCTTTGATGTGAACCATTTTTAAAGTCTTTATTGAACTTGTTACAATATTTCTTCTCTTTTATGTTTTGGTTTTTTTGGCTGCAAGGCATGTGGGATCTTAGCTCCCCCATCAGGGATCAAACCTGCACCCTCTGCATTGGAAGGCAAAGTCTTTAACCACTGGACTGTCAGGGAAGTCCCATCTGTTCTGTCTTATATCAGCTTTCCATACTCCCCTCTGAGTTCCATCAGTTTCAGATCCAGGTCTCCCTTCCTGCTGTGTTTCCGCACCTAGTTCAGTTCAGGGCAAATACGAGGGTGAGTCAAAAATTATCCACACTCTGCCTGTAGAACTTATTTTAATGAACTTTTAGAAAAGACAAATACATAATTTTTTAACATAATCTCCTGGATTTTCAAAACGCTTTGTCCATCTGTCAACAAGTTTTCGTACTCCCTCATTAAAGAAATGTTTTAGGCTGAGCTGCAAGCCACAAATGCACTGCTGTCTTCACTTCTCCATCAGAAGTGAATCTTCATCCTTGCAGGGCTACTTTCAGGGGACCAAACAGGTGAAAGTCTGAAGGAGCAAGATCAGGACTCTAGGGAGGATGCTTTAACACCTCAAAGTGAAGTTTTTGCAGTGTCAACAGTGTGGACAGAAGTGTGCAGACATACACAACCTCAGACCACAAAAAATGAATCACTGCACGCTGCTCTTCTTTCATGCAAATCAGAAGTGGGGCATCCATTTTTGCTCACACAGCAGTTACAAATGAACTGGTGTAACACGTTCACACCTGCACACCTGTGACTGAGGAGACAATAGCCTTGAACAGAAAGCAGTGATAAGACAGTGCGGCCAACAGAAGTTTTAATATAACTGGAGTGTGGATAATTTTTGACTCACCCTCATAGCAAATGCTCAAAACTACCTGATGAATGAATGAAACACTAAAACGTTAGCTATTTGGAAGTCAAAAGCAACTTATTTATGTATTGGTATTGTATCAGTTTCTTCAGAATGGTCGATGAAGAAAATATTTACTCATTTACAAAAGCTGGAATGACCTAATACTAGAACCCATCAGTCACATTAAAACATACCACTATTAGCACATTCTAAAAGGCAGATTTAAGAAAACTAGTTATACTTGTCAATTCCCAAATATTATATACTCATTTCAACTTAAATGGAATGTGATATTTATTAAAGTATCTATAACACACAATAAAATACCTTATATATTTGTCTGAAGATAAAGGCAAATTAAATCAAATATGTATATATGTATATGTGCTGTGTGTGTGTGTGTGTACATATATAAACTGTAAATATGTTATAGATTGACTAGCCAGCCTGGAAGTCCAAGATCAAGGTTCTGGCAAATTGGGTTTCTCCTGAGGCCTCTCTCCTTGGCTTGCAGATGGCTGCTTTCTCACTGTGTCCTCATGTGGCCTTTTCTCTGTGCACACAAGTACCTGCTGTCTCTTCCTCTCCTTTATAAGGACAGCAGTCATACTGAATTAGGGCCCCATCTTCATGACCTCGTTTAACCTTAATTACCTTTTTAAAGGTCTCATCTCTAAATATAGTCATATTGGTGCTACAGCTTCAACATACGAGTTTGGGGGAGACCTAATTCAGTCTATAACAGAAGTCCAAATTCTCTTCCATCGCAGATTATTACTACAAATAGAAAAAAATCCACCTGAGTAGCAAAACCATGCTATCAGTTTCCATAAGTATATGCTATTGACTCCTATAGTTTTTAGAAGGCGCAGCAGAATTCATTTTTTGTAGTTGTGCAATGATAGTGACAAACTTCCCTCATTATCGTTATACCTGGGTTTCTGCTAACATAAGTTTATTTTTTTAAGAAATCCAGCAGATCAACATTGTAAATAATTATTACTGTTCCTCTGTGCAGACTAACCCCTAGGGCCACACAAACTATGTGTGTGTCATTTTTTTTTTTCTTCCTGTCACCCTCTTTCGACCCTTGGAGCTCTGCCCTCCTCTTGGGGATGTAGTGTGAAAGCTGACAAAGTAACAGATGTTAGACCTAAGTTTAACATTGTGGTTGCCATTCATCTCCTGTAAAACACCAACATTTCTAATTAAGATTAAAGGCATATTTTTATGTAAAAATTTTGCAGCAATTTCATATTTTTAAAAATTAAATGTGTTTATTAACTGCTGCTTTCAAATCTCCTGATAACTAGACTATACATCATATCAAATTTTAATGGTTATTTATTTACTTAATGGAATATTACTGTTTAGAATAACAGATTTCTATCTCTATACCCATATTTTATATTCCCCTAGTGCTTTCCCAGTTGAATTTCCAATCCTCACTCCTAGACATCTTAGCCTTAATCATGTTCATTTCAGTTCTGTGCTCTGAATACAAATAGCTTATTTTGCAACACAAGCATATAAATAATTTTATCTTTTTCTTCTTCTTACCAAACAAGTTCTTATTTAGCAAATCCACCTGCCACATCTAACCCTGGTTCAGATTCCTTTTCTACATGGTTGTTAAGTAGCTGTGAACAAATGTTTTATGTTTTAGCCTCTGTAACACCACCACTTTCACATCTTTGAAGAAAGCAGTATTCCCTAACTTGGGAATGATTGTTTTACCATTCTAATTTGACAGTCATCCCAGCTCTAATTCTACATCTCTTAAAAATGCCATTTTTGATCTCTGCCTTTGTAGAAGAAAGTCTTTTAATCCACTCCTCTAGGTTTAAGAATCCAAATGTCTACTCAAAAAACAGTAGAGGTTGTTTTTATCACTTGTTCTTGTTCCTCAGGTGTTATTATTCTACTGCTTTCAGAAACCAGAATATTTCTCATCCCTTATATTTGCCACAGAAGATTTTTCTTAAATATTTAGGACATGCTTGCCCCTTCCACTACCTGGTGTGCAAAAGTCGGGAGGGGGATGAGAAGGGAGATCCCAGGGCAACAGCTTCCAGAGATATGCTCTCAGTTTGAAAATGTTTTTGTAATATTGCAAATTTCAGGCAATATATATAAGGTACATTTGGGAGGCACCGCATTACAGTGCTGGGGTACCTAACCATTTAATACACGATACTCTCACAATAGGAACAAAATGAGTTCCCACATACTTATATATTTGAGATGCATTTATAAAGAACTACATAATAAACACCTGCATTTAGTAATTTTGAAATAGGAGTGTATTCCATCAGACAATAGCATCTACACACTTTTAAAAATCTGTACACATGTGGGAAAGATACATTACATACTTTGTCAACAGGTTATACTTTCTGTGTATCTGGAGCCTTATAACCCCTGCAGAAGTGATTTAGCTTTTCTGCTAATTCACAGCTTCAGATTCTAAGGCCACAACTTGAAAACCAGTATGAGAGATAAGAGACCTGAATTATATGCTCCCCTTTGGCTGTATAATTTAGGGCAAATTACTTAGCCTCTTAGGTCCTTACATTTTGTGAAGCTTCAAACTAAATCGATAATGCATGTGAAAGCCCTCTAGGAACTGTCAAACAGGATATGCATGCAAAGTATCATTATATCAAAGGACAAGAAGAAAAGGCCTGCGTGAAAATTGCATGTGATGCGATGAAGAGGGATAAAAACTTCTGGAGGCCCCTTTGGAGAAGCACCATTGGGGAATTATTTTATAGAAAGCAGAAAATACATTCTGGATTCCTCCGCCTGGCCCAAACTCTCCCTGCTCCCTGTGAGAGCAGAGTGGCAAGCCCTTCTCAATTTATCACAGTCTTTCCTTCCCACATTTAATAATGTGCCATTTTTAATGTCTTCTGCAGGGGGAGGAAAGATCTCTTTCCTCTACTCTTCCCTGAATTCTTGACTGGAACCCCTGTCATAAAAGACAGATGTGTACAAACATCTAATGTAAGTTTTATGTGACAAAGGAACCTTCATAAGGAAATGAAGACCTGAACAAATGGGTAAAAAATGAATGTTTTCATGCTAGGTCTGATGAGGAATGGAAAAGTGTGGAATGATGGGACAAAGAGTAAAAGCTAAGTATGATTAACTGGGGGACACTTAGAAAGGCTTGTCCCTTAAGAGTCCCCTCTGTGTCCTTTAGCCTTCAGAGGTAAGGATGCTCCTTTCCTCTGCGTATAGGGAGGGCACCTCTCACACAAGGGTTTTAAGATCTTCTTTAGGGAAGGTAAGAAAGTCCTTCCTGCATCTGTCATTTCTCGATTTCCTTTAACCCGAAATATTGAACATGCCAAGTATCCTATTTTGAGATATTATGTCCTGAATTCCATCACTTCCAAGAATCATTCTTACCCAAGTTTTCTACCCAAACTCATTTTATCTATATGAAAGCAGACACAGCTCTCAATGGTATAAGGGAGCAAAATTTGTCATTACAAAATGTATCTCTTTGGTATGAGGGTTAATTTAGGCTGATTAATTTTAAGACCCAAAAGACTTAGGAAGAACATTTGACCTTCCCCCTAAATGCATAAAAGAATTTAGATAGAAGACGTGTTTCAAGAAGGGAGTGATCTGTGGGAAGACATTCTGGAACCTTTTTGAAACACTGAAAATGCTGAAGTATGTGGGCCGAGCGATGGGATTCAGAATGTCCTGCTTGAGCAGTGGAGGAGCTGAGGGTGCGGGGCGTGGAGACTAATATCACCCTGTTTGGTCCTGAGGGATGGCTGGTTAGCCAGAGACGGGTAAGATTCCTCAGAGGAGGAACAACCTAAGACAGGCACAGCCGCAGAGGGGCCAACAGGGGTGGTGCATAGAACCTTCCTTATATCACCGTGTTTGGCCCTGGAGGATGACTGGTTAGCCAGAGACGGGTAAGATTCCTCAAGGGAGGAACAACCTAAGACGGGCACAGTCGCAGAGGGGCCAACACGGGTGGGGCACAGACCCCCAATATCTGAGAGAGGTCTCCTGCCCCCAGGGCTGTTTTGCTCTCCACACCCAGCTCAAATCCACACCTGCTCAGCTCGGACCCAGGAGGCAAACAAGGATCATTGCCCCAGTCATGTGAGGCCTTTGATTGTTTATGAGTGTAACCTGAGAATGTTAGCCCGCAAACTCAATAAAAGCAACCTGGGATGAGTCAGCAGGGCTCTTGATCCGAGAGGTCTTGAGCCCCCCCGGTCCCACTTTTCTCTTCAGTCTGTGTCTGTGTCTTCTTCAAGCTTGCGGCACCCGTCACTCACCTCGAGTCGCCGAGCTGGTCTCGGCAGTGATCACCATAGATAACTATAGCAGGAGCTAGGTGTGTAGACAGGGAGGAACCTAGCAGAGTCTATTAAAATTCTCCTCTGTGTCTCATTGTCTCTGTGTCTTGTTGTCTCTGCATGGCCAGCAAATTTACCAAACTTGCTTTTTCATCTCCAAGTGAATTGCCGTCCTCCTCTCTGAAGTCTCAAACCACTACCCCCAATGTTCTCTTTTGTCTTTAGCTGAAGAGGGTATTTAAGGTGAGAGTTTCAGCAACTTGGGCAAGTTACTTTTCCTGGGTGTCTCCCATGTATACATGTTATTAAACTTTTGTTTGATTTTCTCCTGTTAATCTGTCTCATGTCAATTTAATTCCCAGAGCAGACAGAAGTACTTAAAAGGTAGAGAAAACTTTCGTCCTCCCTGACAATGGTATAAGGGTTTTCTTTGGAATATCATTGTAAAAACAAGTGAAAGATTTTAGAATAATTTCATTGTCCTTTTTGTTGTAGCAAGGAAATGAACAAAAGGGCAGTTTTCTAATTTATAGACTCAGGCCATGCATTAAAATAAATTTATAATTTAAAATAAACACCACAATGTTAAAAATAATGTATGTTTGAAATATTCCAAGCTCTTACTTGAATATACCATGTAAAATATAAAATTTAGGTCATGGTTCTAAGCATACTAACTCAAATACAAAATATTTCCAGTTTAGTTTAAGTAAAATCAGATTATACATTAACAGATATGATTTGTAAAGGCATCACGGCCACATGGTTTTCACACCAGTAAATACTGAGCCAATTTAATGAAATAACCAACAAAAGTGTTATTAGTGCTAGTGTGGTCAAGGGTGTGTCACTTGAGGTGTGACATGATTTGTCACATGAGCACTCCTCTACTAACAAACAGAGTGCAACCAAGTCCATTGTTGACTCATTTATTGAGAACATTATGAAGCCAGCCACTGGTAATGATTTTCAGTCATCACTGATCTAGGCCAGATTTGAACTGCTGACCCGGAGGTGCAAGATCCCATATCCGGCTTCTCATTACTTATAGTAAGATTATTTGCTTGCAGATAGAAACCGTTTAGAAAAGGAACATATATGGCTTCAGTGTCTTCAAAAACTTCCTTAATATACTGTTTCAAAATGTGTCTGTGTCACTAATTTGCTTAGGTGATTTGCTTCTATTATTAATATTCAGGATTCTGAAAGAAAATAAGGTTTGTTTTATGCAAAGAAGGGATTAGAAGATTAAATCAACCAATCCTATGGTGAAATATAACCAGTGTTTCTTTATGATTTAAGTTTTTCTAAAGAATGATGGAAGAGAGCAATTTACAAAATTATACATTTCTACTTGGGCAGTCTTATTTACAATTTAAAGGCTACCATATCTCTCCCTAATTCAGTAAAATAGAAACCAACTGAACAAAAGAACAATCTCTCACAAATCTTATGACATTGACAAACTAAAAAATATCTCAAAAAAAAAAAGTCAAAAAAAGGGGTATGAGTGGACAGATGAGAAACACATTTATAGCTTTTGCCCACCCAATCTGTGCCACCTCCACAACAGATTCTCATAACTTGGAAAGGGAATATATATTACCCTGGAGCAGTGATTAATTACATGCAACTTTCAAAGCAAGCTCAAGAGCTGAATACCTCTGAGAAAGCGATTTCATAAATACACTATTAACATCATCATGCTAAATTGCAAAATTATTTTCCCATATGTAAAGATCTCTTCTCACACTTTGTAAATTATTTCCTGACCCCTCTCTGTAGATATGTTTTTACTTTTCTTACTACTGGCATGACTTTCTGAGAAGCTCTGCAGACTCAAATTCCTATCCCATAAGTTTCTGCAGTGAGAGATGTTCTCTCAAATATTCAGTTATAGTGTACTTCATGTAAAAATGTGTTCCACATGGTATAGTGTAAAAAGGATATCATATTTAAGTGACTCTGTTCCAAAAGAAATTCTTTACAGGCATCTCTTTGAAACTTTGATGGGGACCAAGTTTAACATGGTCCTTGGCAACTCACTTATGTATTTCTGTTCCCATTCTAGAGCACCCAAGTTCCAGAAACTTCTCATGGTCTACTTTATGAAAAAATCAAATTTTCAACTTCAACAGATCTCATGCCTACCACCTTCTATGCTAAGTCATAGTCTTCTCTCCACTCTGTGACCTTTCAAATAATGGGAATCTGACCAGTCACATAACATCACTTCCGTGCCCCTCCTAGAAATGCAGTTCATCTGCTGGCATTCTTAAAGAAAAAAATTAGAGCAAGTAGCTTTTTTAAGTTTCTCCTGGCTCTTTTCAGAAGGTGACGTGTCTGTTCAACAATGTGGGCATGTAGGGCTGGGTTATGGGTTATGTTGAAGGCAGCAGAATAACTCTCAGGGGTTTTTTTGTTTGTCCTACACATGTGGTTGAAACTCAAGTCAGATCAAAAACATAATTTTTCTGTCCAATAGCAAGTCCAAAAAGTCTATATGCCTTGTAGCTTTGTGAGTAAACTGGCCTTTTATGTGTTTGATTATATTAGCTCTACAATAGTTTTCTGTTTCAAAGAAAAATTTTGGTGACACTCAAATAATTGTTGAACTAACAATTTCTCAAATATAAATAAATATGTATCTTGCAATGTGCTAGCTGCTCTATGGCTCATTGTATCTGCGAAGTAACTCTGTCAAGTGAATAACATTTTATCTCAAGTTTTATAGATGAAAACATTGGGGCTTAGATTAGTTAACAATTAGCTCATCATTAGCAAGGAAATAAAACATTGGATTCAAAAGCAAAGTGTTTGTCTCTAGAGCCTGAAGTTTTAAACACTGCCCTGTCTTCAATGGCCACTATAGAGGAAGGAACTCATATCACCCTCTTATGAAATGACATGATCTCTGGATAAACTCACCATCCTTCTAGTGCTAGCTCCAGTTAAGAAGCCATTCTGATGCCATCTGTCTCTCCCATTCTTATCCTTAATTTGTATGAATGTAGCACACTCATCCTTGCAGTATGATGTAGACCCACACTCAGAAACGTTGTTAGAAGTCCTCTATCATTAGTTTGTATCTATTTAATTTTTATGATTTTCTAGATCTAGATGAGTGTGAAGTGTTTTAATCAATTGCAGTAACTATCCTTCGTGATGTTCGTTCATATTTTCCCCTCTTTGGTCAGTGGTAGCCTCTTCAAGATGGATTCTCAAGTGTTTGACACAATCTTAGTATTTGTAATTTACTTTCTATATTATATAAAAAGATATCACAAGTTCAAAAACAAAAACAAAAAAAAAAAACCCCAAAACCAAAAAAAGCTCTTTCTGATTCTAAAATGCTAAGGTTTATGTTCATAAACAAACCTAGTCTCTGCCTCAAGATTTTCAAGAGGAGAATAAAAGCAAGCTAAAAATATGCAACTAACAAAAATTCAACTTTTAACGGATATCAAGAGGAAATGACGGTTCTGTGATCATTAGTGAGAAGGGAAAACGGATTGGAAATTAGTGTCAAAGTGAAGCACTTGGCTGTCAGAAAGAACCTAAGTAATGTCAACACAATTCCCCACTGCAGGCTATGATGTTTGAAAGTAGTTTCAACTAAGTTGTACCTAAATTACAGTTAAGAAACCTGACATTGCTTCTGCTATCAGACTGATCCTATGGCCAAATGCCTACTTTGTCTTTGCCAAATGATGAGTCCTTGAACTGGTATAGAATTCTGCAGACAGGTTAGGTTTTTGAGGTGGAGGTGAAGCTGAACAAATCTGATAAACTGCTTTAAGGAAATGACAGTGACAGCCAACAGGAATAGGGCAGGATGGTATAATCCACTTAGTTTTATCAAAGATCTTCATATTCTGCATCAAAGACTTGTGTTTGAAATAAATAAGTACTTTCATGTGGGGAGGAAACAACAACAAAAAAGAAAGGTTATCAGTTTTCTTGGTGGCCAAGAGGATCCAGAGATGAATCAATGAAAATTGTCAGAATCCAAAAGAAAAATTTTAACTGATATTCAAACTGAATCTTTCCAATACTCCTCTCAATGCGGTCTGCCAAAAATTTGAACTTGTCTATCAACTTTATCTCCTTCCTATCTGGCATCTGTGAGAGTCTACAATGTTAGGGTAAAAATAAGGATTTTGGTAAGTTTCTTACCAAATATCATCTAATAAACCAAAATATTATGTATTTATAATACAGGGAATTATCTGATCCCTTTCCCGTTTCTATTCCTATCTGTATCATTAAAAAATGATTTTTTTCTTCAAGTTCATTATATTTCTATAAAAGAATACATTAAGGACAGAGGAAAGCATTAAGTTGGAATATCCTTGGTTTTAGTCAGGAGGTGATCCAAGCCATTAATGCTATTTAAACACCTTTCCTTTGGTATTCAAGACTGCAGCACGCTGTCTTCAGGAAAGGTACTGCTGAAAAACAAGACTTTAATGATAAAATAGAGGCACAAAGACAAGCTACTCTCGTCAGTGTCAGTAGGTAAATAGCACTAATCTGTCTTCATTATTGCTGTGCGGGCCATAATACCAGGTGGGAGGATGTGTAATATCTTTTACCATCACCCAAGAGCTAAGTACCAGGCAGAAACTTAAAGGCAGAATTACCTTTGAATAACAAAAATGTGGCAATCATTTCAGACTGAAAATTGCCTTCAGAGAATTTTGACATCTTTCTGTAAAAATGAGACGACCTCTCTCTCCCCCTCATCATCATTTCCCTAGGTTGTAAAGTGTGTTAGATTTGAATACCTAACAGAAACTTATTCTCAATCAAAAACTGAATAAACCCTCCAAAACAATAAAACACCTTGATCGGTAGATTTTCTTTTTGCATTTCCCTTAAAGAGATAAAAATTAATCTAAAAGGTAGGAAAGACAAATTTGAACATAAAAAATTCAAGTACCTACAATCAAAATTAAATCCTTTTTTTGAACACTTTTGTTTCTGAGCTGTATAGTCTTCATTCCACTAAAAGAAACTACTTTCCTTTCCTTTTGAAATCTTATGCTTGACCAAAATTTGCCAAACCCAATTCATTAAGATTGACCCCATGCAGAATTGTTAAATAAATGACATATGCCTTGGGGTTGTATTCTTTTAGTGCCTCTTCCCTCTGGCTCCATGACATAATCTTTAACTCTGTTAAAAACAACACAACAGGTCCAAAACAGACTCACTTATGTGAAACCCTATGTCACCAAACTGAGACTTAATTACAGGTTTGGTCTCTCCCAGAAATGGAATCTTAAACTAGTCAGTCAGGAATCACCTGGTCGGCACTCGTGAGGTCATCTGCCTGAGAGACCCCTGCCATCCCCCAAAGGAAAGTGACCTGCTATACCCAATCCACTTTTTGCTAGTAAAGCTTCCTTGTTCCCACTCCTTTCTGCCTATAAAAGTCTTTAATTTTGTACAGCTCCTCAGAGCTTTTTATGTGCTGGATGGGATGCTACCTGATTCATGAATCACTGAGTAAAACCCGTAACATCTTTAAAATTTACTCAGTTGAATTTTTTTTAATAACTCATCATGAAAACCAGTCCGTATGTCTTTGCTCAAACCCAAGCCTTACTTCTTACCTTTACCACCACCTGCTGCTCTTCCTCTGTTCCCTATGTTAGCAAGGTAGACTCAGCAGTCACTGAGTTATTAAGGTAAGAAGTATGGAGTCATCCTTAATTCAACATCCAATCTACCTTTATATGTCAATGATTGATTCTACCTTTTAAGTATTTCTTGAATTTGATAATTTAACTCCATTCCCATATCTACTTTCCTAATTTAGGTCCCCACTATCTCATGTCTTCCTCAAACTGTTCTCTACCAGGTAACTATTGATCTGGTTAAATAAAATCTGATCATCTTACTTTTCTGTTTAAACTCATCTATGGATCCTCACATATTCAATATAAAAGCCACATTCTTTCACGTTTCTTATGAGACTCCTGGTGCTCTGGACTCTCCTTACATCTTCAGAATCTTTTTTCAGCTTTCAGTTCTTCTCTCAGATATTTCCAAGTCTATTCAGTGACTAAATATAATTAACAGTTAACAAAATTATAAATATATACAGCAACTCTGGTCACCTGGAAGGAGTCAGTGTGATTTTCACATGTGTTATATGAAGAGGTTTTGAGAGATAAAGTTGGACTGGTAGCTTATGATTAACTCAGAGGGATAAAAAATGACGCACTAAGGAAAATGGATTTAATTGAATTTCTATTTCCTTGTGGGAAATAGAAAACTTTCAAGGTTTTCGAGCCAAGGAGAAACTTGATCACTGCTGTAGTTTAGGAAAAGAAAGCTTAGAGCAATAGGTAAAATTAATTGGGTGGACTGTGCAAGACTGGATCAGGAAACCAATAAAGAAGCTAATGCAGTAAATTAGAAGAAAAGTAATGAGATCGTCCAATATGGTAGTGGCTGTGAGAATGAGTGGAAAGGAATCAAAGTGAGAGTTGTTATGAAGGAAAATCAATAGTTCTCGACAAGCAATTGGCTATGGGAGGCAGAGAGAGTCAAAGATGACAGAGGACTTGAGCAGAATGACTATGAAGAACATCAACACTGAAGACGTACTGGAGAAGCAGCACAATGTGTCCAGCTTCAGCCATACTGGGTTTGAAGAATATCGTGATGGTCCACTCAGATAATGGTCATTGTAGGAAACTGAAAATTTCAGACTAAGTCTTTTGTATGGTAAGTCAAGGATTTGTACCCAATTCTTGTTTTTTTTTTTTGAAACACATATTCCCTGTTGCTAGTACAGAAAAAAATTACACAGCCTCTGCATTTACAATTCTGTAAGGGAATATTCAGATCACGGTGAGGCACAAGGCAAGACCTGCTACATACCTTACAGGGCCCGGTGCAAAGTGAAAATATGGGGTCCCTGGTTCAAATATTATTAAGGGTGTCGAGATGGCAACAGCAGAGCATTTAACCAAGCCCACAGCTCTTCTAAGCAATGATCCCTGTGCAACTACATTGATTTTACACCTACGAAGCAAGCTCTGGTATAAGAATCGTGTCTTCTATCTCTCTTACTGTCATGATTACTAGGAGAAGAGATTTCAAGGGTCCATCTGTGTCCTCTTATGCACCTCAAAATGCACTTACAATTCTAATGGGGCATAATCAGCTTTCTTCAACTTGTATGTGCTTGATAAAATCATAATTAGTCCTAACATATCTTCTTTAATATAACTCCTGACACATTTACCGACTGTCAACAAAGATAAAAACATTAGAAAAAAATAAAGTTGAGAAGAGTAAAATTGTTAAAAGCATTCTCACTTTTGGCCTATTCTTCCCTACTATGTTAGATATTTAGTCCTAAGGCTAAGAGTTTATCAAAAAATGGGACAAAAAATTGAGACAGGAATTGGCATTGTAAAACAACTTGTGAGGATTCACACTGCTTGTCTAAAGTGAACCTCTTGGTATTTTATATATTTTTCAACAAACATTGTCTAGTGCAAGTTATGTGCTAGGCACTATTCTAAACCCTTTATAAGTATTAAGTGACTGTTCATTAAAAACAGCTATGAGGTAGGTCCATTTTTCCCAATTCACAAGTAAGAAAATCAGGCACACGGCAGTTAATGATTTGCTCAAGGTTATACAGCAAGAAGTGGCAAAGCCAAAACTTGAACCAGGGCCTTTGGTTCTCACATAATACATTGTGATGTTCCCTCAGTGTGCTACCACTTCCTCACAAACAGAAGCAGAAATAGAATGAAGTGTTACATAATTTTAAAATTCTAGGGAAAATGATTATTTGATGTATATAAAAACATTTTTTTCAAAAATACTCAAATACAATGAAAAAAGTTGTGAATAACTATTCAAAGTACCTAAAAGAGAAATAGAAGAACATTGGGTAAATTTTGCATAGAAAATATTGAGGTAATTTAGTATTACAAATATGTACCGTCTTTAATTTGAATTCCTTTAATTATCCACAATTTGAAATTTAAATCAGTAAATTGTCATGTAATACGTAAACTCTCATTTTACATGTCTTTTGGGGAGAGTGCAATGGGATCTTCTTGAATTTTTTAATTGACCTCTTGATTTTTTGTCACCTCCCAGCACTGTGCCTAATATAATACACTGAAAAGTTAAGGAACTCTTGTTTTATCACCCAGTATTTTGTGCTATACTGTGGTATTTTTAAACCACAGATCTGTACAGCTTGTATTTTTCAAGAAGCTGGAAGTATTTATGGGGGAAGTAATGATGGAAACGTCACTGATTGGGAGGAGACATGACTGGTGAACAGTCAGGCCCTTAGAGGATAGCCTGATTTTAGTTTCTGCAGAATTCAACTCAACACATAAGTATAATTTTCTAACATGTGTGAAAGACAAAGCAATAACTCACTATTAATACCTACTCTAATTCACTCTTTACCTATTTTCAAACTTTTCTAAAACTAAGGTGATTATAAAATCTACTTTCCAAAATGTGGAACACTTTTAAGAAGTACAAGAAAGCAATATTAAAAGTTATGCTGGGATGACAGGTATGCCAAGGCTATCCAAGGCAACTAGGGTGTATCACTCAATTTATAACCAATTCAATCTAAGCCAGCTTTACCTTAACCAATTGCTCATAACCCAACAGCAAAAAATTAGGAAATCTTACATATTAAACTCTCTCATTCAGGGACTTCCTATGTGGCAGAGTGGTTAAGTATCCACCTGCCAATGCAGGGGACACGGGTTCGATCCCTGCTCCAGGAAGATCCCACATGCCACAGAGCAACTAAACCCTGGTACCACAACTATTGAGCCTATGCTCTGGAGCCCATGAGCCACAACTATTGATCCCATGTGCTACAACTAGTGAAGCCTGCGTGCCTAGAGCCCCATGCTCTGCAACAAAAGAAGCCACTGCAATGAGGAGCCCACGCACCACAAGGAAGAGAGGCCCCCGCTCACCGCAACTAGAAAAAGCCCCTGTGCAGCAACGAAGACCCAACGCAGCCAATAAATAAATAAATAAATAAATTTATAAAAAAATTAAAAATTAAAAAATAGCCTCTCATTCAAAGCTGATAACATTAGCTAACTGGCCCAGGTGCAACCCTATGCATTTTGATTCATTTCCTGTGACTTAACCACATGCATATATAAATGACTTTCAGCTTAGCCCCTCTCACTTCTCAGATAAGTAGAAAATAAAAGCTTAAAACAGTGAAACTTCTATTTTACCATGCTTATACCAATTTTGAAAGATATGAAAGGGGAAAATGGGGAGGAAGGGACAGGGGAGAAAGGAAGAGGAAGAAGAGAGATGTCAAGCAGATGTCTGGGCAGATGAGAAGGGTGGCAACAAATTGTAGCATTAACACCTGTGAATGCCTGGTTCAGTGATTTTATAAATAGACCCAGGCTTGATGAGGCTCAGAGTTATTGAGAACCACTAATCAATTTTGAAGAATACCTACATATCGAACAATGTCAGTGCATGCTCTAGGATTCTGATGTTTACAGATTTCACATTTATGTTTTCAACTACTTGTATGAGACCCAAGAATCTATGACATATATTCATTTGTGATTTTCCTGAGTCACCAATTTTACTTATTATCTGAGTATGGGAGTAAACCACTTATCTAGCAAGTGATCTCGGGGGACCATGGTCACCACATTCACACCTTCAAATTAGCTCTAACCGTTCCTCCCTCATCATTATCGTGCATTTTATGGGGAAAATTATATGCTATGATAGTATCCAATGATTTGATGGGTTGACATTCTCTATAATGAAAAAATTTCCTTTCCCAAGAACTGGAGTCAGTTGTGTACATAAGCAATACCCTTCTAGGAGCCGAATCCCTTCAAACCCAAAAGTATAAGTCATAAGACTGTTTATAGAAACTGAAATTTGGAGAGGGGAATTGGGTGTTTTCACAGGGTAGCATGAAGCTATGTCAACTGATGGATTATCCTTCACCTCAGGAATTTATCTAAGGAACTTTGGCCCTTTGAATCAGAGTACTGCTTTCCCTGCACAGTATTGGATAAACACTGAGAATTCATGCTCTGCAGTGTTCTTTTTCTCTTCGAATGCCCACAAGCACCATTATGTCAAGTCAAGCAAGGTCCAACACAATTGACTAGCCTGCAATTTTCTTTTACATCAATCACATTTTAGACATGTCTACTTGAGGCTGCACCCTGGTCACCCTGATCAGACATAGGCATATCCCAGGTGCCTACCATCAACCCATTTATAAATCATCCATCAGGGTGTGGGCAGCTAACTTCAGCTCCCCCCGCCTTTTATGACTGTAAGTTGCTTGATCTTCTGTTTCTGTCTCAGAGCGAGATTTTATTCCCAAATTCTGAAGCCTCTTTTATTAGCCGCTATGTTCCAAATGCAGTTTTAGGGAAAAAAAAAAATTCAATATTTAGACAATATTGACTAATGTAAGCCCTTCAGAGAAAATTAATTTTACTAATTCAGTAGCCAAGAAAATTGTGATTGACATAGAGGCAAAGAGAATGGCATAATAATAATAGATATTTTGTACAACTGTACAACTTAACAGTCTTCAAGGCTTTGCTTTTTTAAAAATGCTTGTGTCTACTTTTTGGCAGGAGTTTCAATTATGAGAGTAGAGATTGGTGTCACTATATAGTTTAGTGACTACGGTTATCTATTACTTTGTAACTACCCCCCTCAAAACTTAGTGGCTTAAACCAATGTTTTTTGTTTTTGTTTTTCTTCGTGATTCTGTGTTTGGCTGGGCTCAACTACGTGATTCTTCTATGTGTGATTGGCTAGAATTATTCATCGAGGCCTGTGGTAGCACACCTGGGGCTGGATGTCCATGAAGACCTCATTCCCATAGTTGGTGGTTGATCTTGGCTGTCAGCTGAGTGCTTGTTTGGCCTCCTTGTGGCTTTTCCCTCTCCAGTAATCAAGACTTGCCTCCTTGCATCATGGTAACTGGATTCCAACAGAATGAAAGCAGAAGCTAATAGACCTTTTAAAGCCTAGATTCATTTTCACCATGTCCTATTGGTCAAAGTAAGTCATGGGACTAACCCAGACTCCAGGGGAATGGAAATAGTCTTCAACATTTAGTGAGAAGAGAGGTGCTTGCACGTAGTGTAATTTTTTTTTATATAGCTGTCTTTAGAGATAACTTCTAACGAAGTTGTCATTGGAAGGCAAGGATGAAGTCTATACAACTGTGTATGTTGAAATCAGGCAGGCAAAAAACATATTGAATTCTTACAACCTTTCCTCCTAGGAATCGTGATATAAATTGTTTAATAAAAGTTACTCCAAATTATCTTCTCTCAAGCTTGAAGTAAATCTTCAAGTCACCAGGTTAGTTTGGCGCTTTAGGCATTTTCCCAATTTCTCATTTCTTGAAAGACATCTGTTCTTAGCAAAGAGGTTTTTGCTAAAACATAAAAGCAAAAAAAAAATGTATAACCTTTCTCTATTTAGTAGAGATTTAACTAAAAGAACCAGGTATAAAAAAACATGTATCCTAACTTAGTAGTTAGTTAAAATATCATTGATTTCAATCTATGCAGATTTCTCATAATCCAAAATTATACACAGCAAGTAATCATTAACTATAGATCCTGATAACTTAATATCACTCCTGTCTTACATAAAACCTAATCAAACAAGTCAATTCTGAAAAGTTCATAACAAAAACATTTAGTATCTCAAGAATATTCTACTTTAAAAAATAGAATTCAAAAAATAGAACTCATGAAGAGCTTTCTTATTCTCCAATGTTGTGTTATTTGAAAAGAATGTTTTTTGGCTTTTTTGTTTTTCTCCAGGAAGTATGACAAGCCTAGAATTACTCAGAGCCACAAATCCCAAAGACAGACTACCTGAGAAGAGAGGGAAGATATATTCCCATATCTCCAAATGGCAAAATACACTCATGGGACATGTTACATCATCTGTTGCAGAATTTCGATTGGCCTGATCAGACCAGGGATAGGTGATTTATGATTTATGTTTTATTTGGTTCCATCCCTTTTTACAATGACAGATCCATTTCTGTTTGTTTGGGCAACAAACAAATTTTAGGCTTCTTATGCAGAAATGCTTAGAAGGTATAAAATATGCACTTAAACTTTAGAAATAAAATCAACCTGATTTATGCATATATATACAAATATACATATTTAAAAACTATATGCATCTAATAAAAGTTATTTGAAAATTAATCATAGGTTAATTCAGAGTCTAAACACAAAATAACAAAAGAATACTTTTAAAACGATTATCTCAGAATGCAACAGTGAATAATTGTCATTAAAATTAGAAAAAAAAAGTTTGTCAATCATATTAGGCAGAAAAGCATCCTGTTCCATCAAAGATGTTCATGCCTTAATTACTGGAACCTGTGGACATGTTACTTTATACCATAAGAGAAACTTTGCAAAGTGATTAAAGGATCATGAGATAGGGAAGATTATATCCTGAATTATCTAGATGGGCCCAGTCTAATCACATGAATCCTTAAAATTGGAGAACCATTCCAGAGAGGGAGATCTGACTATGAAAGAAGAGGCAGAGAGATGGGATATGAAGATGACTCATACTGCTATTTCTGGCTATAAAGGTGGAGGACAAAGGACACCAACCAAGGGATGCAGGCAGCTTGTAGAAGGGCAAGAAAATGTATTCTCCCCTAGAGTCTCCAGAACAGAACACAGCCCTTTCAACATCTTGATTTTAGTTCAGTGAGACCTGTGCTGGACTTCTGACCTATATAACTGGATAATGTAATAAACTTATAATTTTTAGACCACTGAATTTTAGGCATTTTTAATTTTCATTATTTATATACAATGCTACAACCAACCCCACCTTAAAAAAGATACATAAAATATTTAGACAATGCCCAAACTATTTTATATATTTGTATCTTCTAATAATGTACCTAGGCTAAAACCAACCTGTTGAATTAATATTGCTCAAATAAATTCAACCTATAATTATTTAAACTGTACATGGTTGGAGATGTGTTAATAAGTTTAAGTTGTACTGTTTTAAAGTGTAGTTGGTACAACATGGTAATCTTCTTACCATGAATAGTTTTTTTTCTTCCAGTAGTAATGTGGTAAATACCATCATTAGTTTAAAATATTCACCTCCAGCTGTCATCCTCTCCACAAATTCCCCAATTTTGAAACAAGTAGACCCCTTTGCCAGTTTCAGAGGAAGATTCATAATTGGAGTAAAACTACCATTACTATAGCTCTATCCTTTTTGCCAGTGATGGGCCTAGTATTGATATATACCCAGCTGTGGCAAATAAGACCCAAGAAGAAATCTTTAGGTGACCCCTATTTCCATGAGAAGAGTTTTCCATCCTACTTTTTGCTTTTGGATGAAATTTTGATGCCAGGAGCTGTAGCAGCCATATTGCAGCTATAGGGAGATGGAGAAGCACAAATACAAAAAGCCTACATGACCAGAGGGTGGAGTAGAAAGATTTAAAAAATCTGTTTTGGATTGCCTTTCTTGGTCTCATTCGAGAAGTAATTAAATGTTTGCTTTGAATAAGAGAAAAGTTTTTGTTACGTAAGCTACCATTATCAGATTTTCCACTACTTA
This sequence comes from Hippopotamus amphibius kiboko, assembly GCF_030028045.1. Taxonomy (NCBI): domain Eukaryota; kingdom Metazoa; phylum Chordata; class Mammalia; order Artiodactyla; family Hippopotamidae; genus Hippopotamus; species Hippopotamus amphibius. Next base: position 86,537,733 of record NC_080195.1, on the reverse strand, counting down.
CCAACACATGTTAGTTGATACAGGTGAAAACACATTTCTTTAGACACCAAAATACAAGTAGTCATAAACAGAGCTTTAAATTAATTATTATCTGTGTTTATATCTATAATGGAATCTAAGTTTTTGAAAATTAAAAAAAAAAAATTAAAAGGCAGTTAGATTAGAGTTTTGGTAAACACTTGGAGTTCCCCAAAAAGTTTTCCTCTGTTACAGGAATGTTTGGACCAAATCTATTTTATGATTTTTGGTAACTTTTGTAGAGAATTCAGTGTTACTTATTAATGGGCTGCTGGTTAGTATCAGTTAATAAATGCAGCCATGCAAAGAAAAACACTGTTCAAAACTGCTCTGTTCAGATCTTTGAATAAAGATATTTAGGAGATAATACATCGGACAAAATTCACAAAGCCTGGTGCTATTTGTACATAGTATTACTACACTGAAATTAGTGATCCTTCCCAACCCTGGCAACCATCTTCTCAATCTCCCTCTTTCCATAACACCACCCACCCATCAAATCCTTTTCTAAAAGGAAAAAAATATATTTGTTTTGGTGGTATTGTCGTCTCCTAAGACAAGCATATGTTTAGAGCAACTTGGTATGTAAGATGAATATCAATAGAAAATAATTTTGCCATCAGAGCCTGTGGCAAAATTGCAAACTATGTTGAGTTTATGTTTGGTGCCCTTTGTCCCCACCTTCTTGTTCAAATCTATTTATACCTTTATCTTTTTTGGATCGAGTCATACCTTTACTTTTTTTTTATTTTCAAGACTCCAATCTCTTTTCTGCTTCCTTCGACTTTTGACTGTGCTTTCTCTGTCAAAAATGCCAATAACCCTCTTTCCCTTCCCCCAAAGGCTTATTAGCCCCCTTGTTTCTGCAACTGATATCATTCAAGAAGAAAATAATTTAAATTCATTCACATTAAAGAATGACTGGCTGATAGGCTCAACTACCCCCATAATTATTTTTATTTTAAAACAAGGAGATTATTAACCTAAATTACACTCATTAGAGAAGCAGCTGGCATATAGGACTTGGTTTTCATCTCAGTTGACCACGTCACTCCTCCTCACCAGGCCTCACTCTTATGTTTTCAAAGACAAGTTTGAATTAGAGAATTTGTACAGGTTCTAAAAAAAGTCAACATCCTGTGATTCTTTACATATGCAAAGAGGATAACTTGAGTTAAGGGAGCTGTATATTTCACCTTTTCTGTAACACATTTATAAATAATCTGGCAAACTGGTTCTACAAATTTTCTTAATTTTGACCAAAAAGATGGTGATTCTAAAAAAATAATAGCTTTGAAACGAAATTTTCACACCTGAGATTTTCTGCTTGGTAATTAACTCTCCTAAAGAGTTTTTCAGTTATTAACATATTGAGAATAAATAAAGATTTGTGTGGGGGATGACATTTGATCATTGTGTTCATATATTCTTTAAGGACAAAATTCAGCAGTCAGCATTATGACAGGTGTGACAGATTGACAGCTGTAGAAACACACTGTCTGCTGCAGGAAGGCCCACACCTGCATATAGATGGTATTGGTCCACATAGGAAACTTCGAACCTTTACTATAATCTAGAATTTTCCTTTGAAATTTGACTTGCTACTGTGTCCTAAGTAAACAGTGGCAGTAATTAAGGCTAGCACACCTCCTTCAAGCAAACTCAACTCCACTTACAAAAGCCCAAAAAAAATATACTGTCTGGATTTTAATTGGCTAGATTTGCCATCCATCTACTGTATGTGATGAAAGGTGACCAGATGAAGAAAAGCAGCAGTAAATTCTAGTTATTGCTCAGGAAATTGCTGTAGCACTTCATTTTAAATGCAATTTAAAGTGAAATGCTATTAATAAAAAGGCTTATAATATGAAAAGTTTATTTTAGAGTGGTATAATGCAGTTTAGGACAATGCTGTAATTCTACCATGGGATGTTAGATGATCTACAGAACAGCAAATGACTGGCATTAGTGAAACCTTGAACATAATTGATATCAGTTAGGAAGTATGGACAGCAGGGAGTCCAGTATTTTCCACAACATGCTACTTCTCCCTCAGGATGCTTACTATTAAATAGCTGAGGGAAAAGCTTTAAAATATCCATTTACATCATGATAGGTAGCTTAAAGGTGTATAAGATTTAAATTCAATCTGGAACTGATGACTAGCAGAATCTTAGTAGCGTGTTGACAAATTTTTAAAGAATGGTAAAGAAGTTTGCAACCACATTAGTTCTTGCCCAAAATAAAACAACTGATCCTTAACTTTGCAAAGGTTTCCAGTGTGGGTTCCAAATCCTTCAAACCTCCTTTGGACATACCCTGTGGCATATCTTTATGTAATATATTTTGATGCTAGGTTTCCATGCATTCCATGCAACTAAGATGTCATTTGCACAAACGTTAGCACAGCCAAAAGCTCAATCCAATTTTTATTGCACTCAGGATCCGGATCCAGTTCTCTGTAGAGCAAGATTTAAGATAACTCACTCATTTCAACATGTAAAATTAGAAGATATTTATGTTAGGTGATGGATACTTGCTACCCACTTGGGGATATAAGTGGAAAAAAAATACAAAAACAGAGCCATTCTATTTGTGTGTATAAAAGGATTTCTTTGATTTGGACCTCTGGCATCTATTTATAAAATATAGCTTTATTTGTGACAGACTGCATCCATAATGTTTCAACCATGTTGAAAACTAAAAAATGTGGGAAAATGGAGTGCTGTGTCTTGTATATGGACTCAGCAGAATATATGATGGATCTCTTTCCAATTACCAATGAATTCAGTTTCTTTGGCTAGGTCAGAAGGCACTGCTTTCTTATTGAAGAGAAGATCTAGTACCATTTGCTCCTCACGAGGTTTATCTGCATACTGCCACGTCTCTCACCATGCTGTGGTTTTTCTCCTGGCCTTTGGCATGCCCTCCACCATTCTTCTTGTTCTTATGACTAAGCATGTACAGGGTAGCTTGCCTGGAGGAACTTCAGTTTTCCTTTCTTTGCTCACCTTGATCTGGCTGTGTTTCAGGATTTCAATGCATTGTAACTGTAGCTAGTAAAGTAGCATTTGAAGGGAAAAAAAATACAATATACATATGAAACAAAGCCGCTACTATGGTAATTATAAAATGCAGGCATTGCCATTGGGACTTTATTTTAATCCTAATGTTGATACATTGGAAGGTGCTGCCCTGGGGGTGGATAAACCAACACTTCCGAGTTTCTTAAATTTTTGTTACCCAGGGTGTCTTCTGTTTAAAGAGCAGAATTCTGTAGCAACTTTCATCTCTGCATTACTAAATAATTACACTGAGGGCAGGTAAACTTTGCTGTTAAATGTGGGACTAGAGAGTTCGTAATAACCTATCCTTTTCAAAGTTTTACAAAGCATGTTTCTATACTCCTGTCTCATGTGATCTTCAAAGCAACTCTATTTTTATCCCCACCTCATGGATGTGAAAATTGAAATGCAGCAAAGAAACAAAACTTGCCTATGATTTCAAAGCTAGTGAGTGTTAGAGCCAGGAGGGCACAGGTCTTCCTATCCTGGTCGAATGCTATTTCTAGCATGTGATACTGCTTATCGGAGCTATTCAATACACTGAGCTTCAGATGTTGTTAAATTCAGAGCATTTAGCTGACCCTACACATTAGTTCATAACTTTAGGCATATCTTTCTCTGCGCCCTGTAAGGGAGAAGTTACTCGCCAATAAACAGTGGTTTCAGGCTTCTCTTCACACAGGCTTCTGGACACAATTATCGCCTCATGACTCAAGAGTTTCCCAGAGCTGGTACTCTTTTCCGAAATGAGTTACCCAGATCCTTTGCACGCATGGCTGCATGCAGTAAAATGGAAATTTGAGATCAACATTCTCTGTCCTCTTGTTCAGATTCAGATCCGCAAGTATTTTCTGAGACCCTACTGTGTGTCAGCTCCTGGGCTACAGTTCTTAGAAATGACTGGTAAAGAGAACACTTGATACCTCATCAGCAGCTCTGCTGGCTTCAAATTCTACTGTCCTAGCCTAGGGGGGTTTGCTCTTTTTTTTTTTTTTTTCTTTTTTCCAAAAGAGAAACTTGCTTAACAGTTGCTGAGATTCAGTTTACTGATATTGAATGCTTTGTAAATCCAATAAATACAGTTCAGAAGTTTTGATGTTGATCTTTTTATTCTTCTCTTATCTGGCAAGTTGCAGAGAGCATGAGTACTCTGGCACGTGGGGTGGAGAAGCACATTGCCTGTCAGTGCCTGCATGGCTGACGATGCAGTTCGTGGTCCAAAAAGAAACAGATCCACAAAACGACTGACATATTTGAATGAAAAAAAAAAAAAGAAAGAAAGAAAGAAATAGGTTCCAGTGTTGCCAGTAAAATACAGACACAGGAGTCTTATGCCTTGAGAGTTATCTTTTTGACCTGTTTCTCTTGATAATCTTGATAAAACAGATATGCCTACATGCTTATATGTTAAGGAAAAAATGTACAATCTTTGAGTAGTATCTTTAGGATTGTGATGGATTGCTTTGTGTTTTCAGAAGATAACTCTAATAGTGTGAATGATAAGTGGTGGAAAATAGAAACAAACATAAGACAATGCAATAACCTAAAGGAAAGAAAAAGAGGACCTGAAAAACTATAGAAGCAATGGGAATACAGAGTAGCTAAAAAATTCAGTAGACTGTTTAGATATGATAGGGGTTAAATATGGAAAGATATTTCAGGATTTCTAGTTGAGAGAATGAAAATAACGTTCCTAGCATAGATGACAAATACATGAATATCAGTTCAGAAAGAACATGTTTATATCCTAGAAAGATTAGTTTGGGGTCACATTGAAACATCTGTATTGGGTGGTGGTGGTAGGGAGCTAGTGCTCAAAAAGTTCAAGGATGAGGATTTGAGGGTGAACAATGTTTAAACCAGAATCAAAGTCATGAACACGTAGAGTGATAAGAGAAGACTATGGGCCAAAGAAACTTGAAGACATACAGCTTTTAAAGAGAGAAGGAAGAACCAGGAAATGGTCTGAAGAAGTATTCTGATAGGTATGGAAAAGAGTGATAGCAAAACAAGCTGAAAAGAGATTTTTTTTTAATGTTAAATGCTGCCAAATTCAATTAAGAAAAATCACTCAAAAGCATGCTTTGAGTTTAAGAAAAAAATAAACAAAAAATCTTTTCCAGGCAAGTTAAAAAGAGTGGTTCACTTAGAGTGATGGAAACAGAAGTCAGATTGCAGGGCACTGGGGGATGGATGGAAAGAAGAAGTGCAGACAAAATACACCACACTTCCTTGTAGCTAGGTGGGGTCCCTCTTGACTTAATTTTCCCAATTAAGGTGAAAATTTGTAAAATTGCTTTCTCTTTCCTTGTATTCTCTCCCATTGCCACCAGAAAGAATAGAGACGTGCCTATGACCCAGCTTTTATTTTTTGAGGTATATTTTACATAGTAAAATGCATAGATTTTATGAGGAATCTGACAATATGTATATATCCATTTATCACTCAAATTAAGATATAGAACAATTCCATTACTCCTAAAATTTCCTCAAGTCACTTTTCCACCCATGTTGTTGCACATGCTGTAGTTCATTTCTTTTCATTGTTAAGTAGCAGTCTCTTGTGTGACTATGTCATAATACATTTATCCATAATATCCATTCCCTATTGATGGGAATGTGGGTTGTGTCCAGTTTGGAGCTATTATGAAGAGAACTACAATGAATATTCCTGCTAAAATTTTTGCTTGACTATTTTTCACTTTTCTCAAATTAATACCTTGAATGGATTAGTAGACTACAGGGAAAGTTCATGTGTAACCTGCATTATAGAAACTGTCAGAACAATTTCCAAAGTGGTTGTACTGTTTTACATTCCTACCAGCAATATATATAGAACCAGGTTTTCACCAAGCAGGAGGACAACGATGTCATAAGGGAGGGGGAATCAATTATGTGGGAGACTTCTTGGTTCTTGAATAGAGCAATAATCCCCTCCACCTTGGACCACTTCCTTCAGCTTGATTCCATCAGTGTGAGATAAACAGTGAGAACCAAGGTGGTAGAACAATGGGTTCGGTCTACCTAGTGCAGGCACCAAGAGGGTAGAGAATTTTTAAACAGTGACAAAAATCACCTAAAATCTATTCTTTCATGTCACCGTATACTGTGTTTCTAATCAATGTAGAACAATGGGTACGGTCTACCTAGTGCAGGCACCAAGAGGGTAGAGAATTTTTAAACAGTGACAAAAATCACCTAAAGTCTATTCTTTCATGTCACCGTATACTGTGTCTCTACTCAATGTCAGAGATACTGACACTGGATACTGCTGGACACCAGGGTGGACCACTCCTATGCCTCGGGCTTGGTCTGTACTTTCTTGCTCAAGCCACTGTAGATTTCTAATGCTTAATGACTCTCCATCTTTTCTCTAAAATATCTGTATTTAAGATCTACATTCTGGAAGCAAACTTATGGTTACCAAAGGGGAAAGCAAGGAGGGATACATCAAGAGTATAGAATTACCAGATACACACTACTATATATAAAATAGATAAAAATAAACAAGGACTTACTGTATAGCACAGGGAAGTGTACTATCTTATAATAAACTCATGGAAAATAGTCTAAAATACATATATGTATAAAACTGAATCACTTTGCTGTACACCTGAAACAACGTAAGTCAACCATACTTCACTTAAAAAAATAAAAATGGCCCACATTCATGGGTTATGACACACTTTCTTAAAACTATGCATATGTTGTGCCAACATTTAGTATTACTGACAAATACAAGTCAATTAAAGTTATGGGCATATTCTTAAATATTTGAGTTATGAAATATAATTAATCAAATCAAGTAGCCTATGACCTACTTTTTATATTAAACAGCCAGAATCAGCTTTATGGAATTAACACTTTCATAGGAATTTAGAAATACCTTATGTTTAGAAATAAAAATAGACCTGTATTAGGCAGCGGTATTGGTGGCCATCATCCGGACACTGCTGAACAGAAGAGGCCCCCAGCAGCACTTGCAAGGGGCCATATCAGGGCTTGTTACACTTATGTCACCTCTCTTTGCGTATCACCTCTCACCTGACCCAGGAAAGCAAAGCCAACACCCAAATCAAATCTCAGCCATGGCACTCTTCTTGACCAATGACCCTGAGGCTTGACTGCCTTTAACACCTTTACACCAACCCTGTGAGTGAACACATCTTCCCTTTTCTGAGTTACAATGCAAGTTGGGCAGGCCCCGCCAATTTCAACTGGTGAGATATACAAGCTGGGAGATAAGGAGATATACTTAGTTTATCGGTTGCCTCTATCATGCAACATTGCCCCATCCACGGCATTTAAAGTGAGGGTAGTCAGTCAATGGCCTGGCCAGAGCCCTATAAGTGTCCTGGTGTGAATCTTTGACCAATTGAAGCTTGATATTTATGCAGAAAAACAATTTGTGATTTGGTAGTAGTTTTATAGTAGAACTTGATGTCCGAAAAGGAGGCAGCACAAAATCAGATGAGAGGTCCAAGTAGAAACTGTGAAGGAGGGGAAGCCACACAGAGAGAGAGAAAAGAAGTACATGTCACAGGAGCTGGAAAAACAGAGAGAGCAGCTGAGTCTTACTCACTGCTGTGATCTATGGCAGAAAGGATCAATAAATACTTTCTGCTTAGGCATGACAGGATAACCCTTTTGCTGAAGCTGTGTTGGATTCTGAGTGACTGTTCACTTCCTGCACTTGGGTCTGGTTCTTTCTATAAAATCTGGTGGTTAGATCTGCAGCAACATGGATGGATGTAGAGATTATCAAACTAAGTGAAGCAAGTTGGACTGAAAAAGACAAATATCATATGATATTACTTATATGTGGAATTAAAAATATGACACAAATTAACATCTTTGTAAAACAGAAATAGACTCACAGACACAGAAAACAAACTTATGGTTACCAAAGGAGAAAGGAGGAGGGAGGAATAAATTAGGAGTTTGGGATTAGCAGATACAAACTACTATTCACTACATAGAAAATAGAGAAAAATAAAACAAGGTCCTACTGTATAGCACAGAGAACTATATTCAATAACTTATAATAAACTATAATGGAAAAGAACATGAAAAAATAACTGAATCACTTTGCTCTACACCAGAAACGAACACAACATTGTAAATTAACTCTACTTCAATTAAAAAAAGAAAAAAAAAAAGTTTATCAACTGGAGTGGAATGGAGAGTTATGACAATTGTCACCTTGTTACACGGAGCAAGTATTTATCAGCACCTGGTCCACCAACATATTTAAAGAAAGAATTAAAATTATGACAAATACAATAAGTGTGTAGATGTTTGGAGTCTAAGTTAGGTGTGGTCAGCAGATGATTGAGGATCAGAATATAACTTAGTGATTTGTCATAATGATGTCAGAATCTAGGCTGGTTTAAAAAATGAAAGAGAATTACAAATACTGCCAAAGGTTGGCACAAACAATGAATAAGTAATAGAATATTGAAGACCTGGAAGCTATAAATGTTGGAGAGCAGGACACTCCAAGCCAACAGATTCAAAAATCAATAAGGAGAAACATGATATTAGTGAGCCCAGGGACAAATCTTTGTAATGGAAATTAACCTCTCTCCTAGTCTAGTGCCTGGCACACACAAACTACTTAATACGTGCTATTTGTCTGTATCCGTGGGGGATTGGTTCCAGGACCCATTTAGGATACCAAAATCCCACAGTTAGCCCTCCTTATCCATGAGTTCTGCATCCACATTTCCAACCAACCACAGATCATGTACATTGACCCTTGAACAACACAAGTTTGAACTGTGCAATAAGTATCCCTGTGTAAGTGGAACGACGCAGTTCAAACTTGTGTTGTTCAAGGGTCAACTGTAATTCAATATATAGCTTAAAAACTTATTCTGAAGTGCGCTAACCTGGGATGTGAGTGTGAAATTAGATAAGTGAGCTCATCTGTGACCTGTAAGCTGTAGGTCTTATGCCAGGAAGCAAGAGTGAGAGACCCAAATGCAAACACAAGTGATAGGAAGTAACATTTCTCTCAGACTCAGAAATAACAAGGAAATAAGCAGCCTGTCCCTGAAGATTAAGTTTTCAGTTGGGCTGCTGTTTTCTATTTTATTTTGCATTTTTTGCTGAAAAAACATGAGGCATAAAATTACATTAAAGAGACTTCTGGTGTCTGGTCTCACATGTAAAGAGCTTAGAAGTCACAGCTGCATCTTAGCAATAAGTAAAAAGCTGAACAAACTGAAAATTCAATTTTTCTGAGGTTCATTACAGAAGTAAGGTCACAGAGCAAAGGTCACTGCTGCCTCTCACACTGACGAGACAGACAGGCAGATGCGGAAAATTACAGTTTACCTGAACAGAAACCCACAGACAGAAACCTCCTTGGGAACCAGAGCCAGGGGAGGAAAACCCAAACGGTAATTGAGAAACTGCTAGAGGCTCAGTGTGAACACGTCTGAGAGTTAAAAACTCCAAGGGACCCAGTCACTGGGGAGCTTCCCACACTTTGAGTTTTACTTCCTAGACATTACCAGGTTTTCACAGTGAAAACTGGAAAAAAATTCCCTCATGCTTCTGGCAGGGGGAGGGGAGGAAGAAAGCATTTTGAAATACGCCAGAGCGCTCTGTTCCTCTTAACGAGGCCTGTCCTCAGGAGAAACTATTTTACCAGAATCTAACTTGCTAGGATTTTATAATATACGAGTTTAAATAAACCACCTAGGGGAAGGGACATGCCCAACTCTGATCCACTCTAGCCCATCCTGACCCGCTTCAGGGGGAGGCGGACGAGAAGCACTTGTGACCTTCAGGCCAGGGCACAGGCACACCAATCACTACGCACAGGACCACAGAATGCTTTCCCTCCCCCCACATCTCACCACCGCGTTAGTGAAGGCCTATTTACCACAGTTCCTTTTACACAGCACATCACGTCCACCTTTTAACCAAAAATTGCAAGGGATACTAAAAGGCAAAAAACACAATTTGAAACACAGAAAGAATCAGAACCAGACCCAGTTATTGCAGGGATGCTGGAATTATCAGACCATAATTTCATAACAACTATGCTTGATATGTTAGTCATAAGGCTCTAATGGAAAAAGTAGACAACATTCTAGAATAGATGGATAATGGAAGCAGAGAGGTGGGAAGTCTAAGAAAAAATTTAAAAGAGATAGGAAAAAAAAAATAACACTACCAGAAATGGGAAATGCCTTTGATGGGCTCATTAGCAGGCTGGACATGGCCAAGAATTTGAGCTTGAGGATGTTAACAAAAACTTCCAAAGCTGAAAATTGAAGACAGCAAAACAAACTAGGAGAGAATATCCAAGAACTGTGTGATAACTATAAAAGGTATAATATAATGGAAATGCCAGAAAGAGAAAAAAGGAACAGAAGCAATATTTGAAGAAATGACTGATAATTTCCCCCAAATTAATGTTAGACACAAAACCACAAATTCAGGATGCTAAGAGAACACCAAGCAAGATAAATGCCATACAAACTACACAGAGGCGTATCACATTCAAACTGCAGAAGATCAAACATAAAGAAAAATACATTAAAGAGACCATTTAACTGGCCCCAGTCATTCTTTCCATTGATTTTGGGTAGAGCCCCTTACTACTTTAATCTCAGTCTATCACTCTCTTCCTCAAAAGAAATAAAAGACAAGAGATTTTTACTTAAATTGGATTAACAGTCAGTGTTAACTATATTAGGCATTAGAGAAGTTATTTCACAGGAAAGAGTTCGACAGTGAATTTCACTGAAATGGAACTGGCTTTGGGTTCAAACACACCTGAATTTAACTCTTTGCTCAGCCTCTAATCACATGTTTGACCTTAAAAAATACCTACTTTCACCAAGTCTTATCTTTGACCCCACAAAAAAGATAGCAGCACTGTATTTATTTAGCAGGGTTATTATGAATGTTAGAGATCACATGTATAAAAACTAGTGTAACATCTTCCTAGCAAAAGTAGCTACTTACTAATTGATAGCTGCTGTTATCAGTAGCAGTGATAATTTACAGTAATGTAGAAATGAAGAGAAACTGAACAAAAAATGTTTACCTGGTATTTTTTTTCTAGACACCTAATCCTATCGCAGTTCCATAAAATTCATTTTGGCCTAAAATCCAGCCATGCCAGACAATCTAACAGCCGGGCAGGGGCTAACCCACTGGATCCCAAACCCACTGCAGCTGGGGCTCTTTCCTATCCTTCATAGCTGTGAGGCCTGCCTTCTCTCTAGGTTAGATAAACAACAGAATACTTTAGCTTTTCAGAAAATTACTTGCTAGCCCAGTAAGCGAGGAAAAAAGCCAGGAGAAAACAAGAGAGAAAATTACAGAATTCAGAATGTCAAGTCATATTTCTGGGCAAAATTTGATTGCAAAATCTTCTTGGCCCCCAAAGCCAGAAACTCTTCCTACCTTTGGAAGCCGCAGTTTCTTGCCTTGGCCTTTCTAGAAGTTTTCACGGTCAGCAGCTTCAAGACAATACGTCTCAACCCCGGATGCATGTTGTAACCAACTGGGGACTTTTAAATAGACTTCTGTCTGGACCCTCCCCTCAGTAATTTGGGGTTTAATTGGTCCCTGGTGGGGCCTCGGGAGCGCTGTTGGTTTTTTAAAGCTCTTCAGGTGTTGGGGCCTCGGGAGCGCTGTTGGTTTTTAAAGCTCTTCAGGTGTTACTCATGAGCATCCAGAGCTGGGAGCCACTGTTTTAAGGCAAACTTTCACAAGGATTTCGAGCCAATCCCTCTGTTCACCTCCAGGCCTATCTTTTGTGCTTTGGGTCAGGATCCACTTCACTCTTTAGCTGCCACATTTTCCTCTTGGGATCTACTTTGGATGTCTGATGCTAGTTTCTTTACTAATATGCTTCCAAAATATTCTTGCCATTGGTTGTGAGTTGAGCAAACAATGCATCATTCTACTTCTAAATCATCCACTGCTCTTGGCATCTGGAAACAGCTCCTTGGGTGTGGTCTCTGCACAGCTGCCATGGATGCATTTTTATTTATTTTTTAATTTTTTAAATTTTATTTTATTATTATTTTTTTAGCTCTTTATTGGAATATAATTGCTTTACACTCTTGTACCAGTTTTTGAGGTACACCAAAGTGAATCAGCTGTATTTATACACATATCCCCATATCCCCTCCCTTCTGTGACTCCCCCCCACCCTCCCCGTCCCGGCCCTCTAAGGCATCATCCATCCTCGAGCTGATCTCCCTTTGTTATACAGCAACTCATCTTTGCATTTTTAAATGTCAGTTCTTTCTTGAGGAAAGATCAGCTGGCTCTGAAATACTGGGTAAATTATGCTCCTCTCTTAAAAAAGATGACATGTATCAAGCACTGTGCCTATGTACGCATTCAGAAAGACTTGGTTTGTGAGCTAAATTGATTTCTTTGCCTATTTTTCCTACTGGACTGAATTTTTTGCGACTGTGGAGTCAAGCTCACCAGTGCCATAAAAAATTATCTCTACTCAACATTCTTCGTATGACTTATCTACACTTTAGCTCTAAGATAGCATATCATATTTTCTTATTCATTAGCCGTAGATTAAATGTCTTTACAATTAAGATGCATAGGTTCTCTTATTCAGCTACCAAAACCCTGTGTTCCTTTTGGGGTCTCAGGGGGGCTATTACTATGGCCATCAGTTTCCTGGCACATGAGTAGCCAAATGATTTCACCAAAATTCAAAGCAGGTTGCCTATGAAATTAAAAACAACAGCCTTTAATGAAAAAACATTTCCCCATAATTAACTGTAAATATACCATCTTAAGATCACTTTTTGATTAAGCACTTACTTAGCACTCCTCAAAAATAATACTCACATGTACCTGAGCTATTCTGCCCTAGCACTTATACTACTGTTAGACTTCTCCCCTATTACTTTGTTTGCAAGTTTATTGCAACATAAACACAAGATTCACACTTCATAAACACTGTGAGGAAAGTCCTAAGGGTCACTAAAGATAGGAATGTAGCTCTCCAATATATACTTATTTTGTGATCTGCCTGTGAATAACAGTCCTAGCCATTTTTCACAAGAAAGTATATGGTTTCTCCTATGCACAATCCATTATCTTAGGAAACAGTACTGTCAGTAAAGATATATGGATATTGTGAGCTCATGCTGTGAAAACCAGAACTGAGTTCTACAATAGGAAAGAAATTTCAATAACATCATTCTTAATTTGCCTCTTTTCTAAAAATATCAAAATATTAATATTTAGTTTTTTAATCATGTATTCTACCCTTTTTCTAATCAGCTCTAACGCTAGATTTTAGTGATTGTTTAAATTATTTTAGGCGGTAAATCTCATAATTTAAGACTCTCCTTGTCTCACAGGAGACTCAGAGTCATCATTAAGTTTAGTAAGATGTTGGTAATAATCATTCAAAGAGATTTATACACAGAAGTTTTTACAAAGCCTTCTCCAAACCATGAAATGAACTTTAAGAAGCAACTTTGGCTATTTTTTCATGTTTACACACATGGAATAATTATGGTTTATGATCAAAGGATGATTTTTTTTTTTGCTTACAAAAATTCTTTCAGCAAATGACAACATTCAGAATCTAGGTGTCTTCTAATGTTTGCTCCCTTCAAATAGAAAATGTTCTTCTCTTTCTCTCAATGGCAAAGGTGGCAATAATTAGTGTCTGTGTAATTCTAATAATCCTCCCTTAACTCCCACTCCCTCAATGCTACCACTCCCACCACATACACACACACACACACACACACACACACACACACACACACACACACACACACACACACACAGGTGGTAGTAATAATATAGGCAGTCTCTGCTGTCATAAATTGACCACCTAGGAATAGCTATCACAGCTAAGTGACCCAACAGACCTGGGAACTTCCTACTTTCTATACTTGCTTTGCAGATTTTCCCTCTTTTTCCCATACCTTTGCCGTAGTCTGTCCTATGCACAAATGTTCTTCTCTCAACCCGCAGCTTTGTATAATCTCCCAGGCCTTGTCCCTGTCCCACCCCTACCTGCAATGAGGCCCCTACTCGAGTGGCCACAGACAGTTCTTACAAGAGCCTGATCTTGTTTTCCTGCACAAACTTAGACAAACCTGTTGCTGTTTGTAGAGGACTCACCCCCTGGCTGGTACGCAGTGCCAGTGAATTGTGTCTGAGTCGTTAACGGATCCCAGGGGAGTGGGTCAGTGGTGGGAAAGGCGGAAAGAGTAACTGGGGGTAAGAGTAACTTTTACAAATGGATTTATTTTTTCATCATTCCTTATGGTCCAATCTTCCAAATATCTTAAATAGGATTTTTATGTTTACATTTAAAGACAAGCAAATGTTGGAAGAGCTTGATTACGTTTATAGACCGTGGATCAGGAAGAAGAAAAACCCCTGTACAAGCTACAGGAAATTGTAACAGACAAACCCAGTCTTGAGTCCAGGTGAAGAGGGGAGGGCAGCAGGGAAGAGCCTCGGGCTTAGAAGCCCTTAAAAGTGCGTGCTGCTCCCCAAAGCTTTTGTCCTCCACTCTCAAGTCCAGAGTGCCTCTGATGCCAGCTTTTAACACCCAGCATCAGTCTCAGCCCTGCCAGAAACCTGCCTGGGAAACTTAGGGCTGAAACCCTGAAGTACTAGAAGACATACAACACATACCCAACACAGCAGAGTAACATATGTTGCTGAACAACTAAATTAGAAGCTGATTTTTATCCTTCTGATGATGATTATCTTTTATAAAACTATGAATAAAACATTATACTTCAAGAACATTGTGACAAATTAGACTCTGCGAACCTGTATTTTTCCTTCATACAGGGGATCCCAGGTTTTGAAGATCCTTGGAATGCAGAGAGTTCTGTTTTATTTCCCATAGAAGGGAGACATTCAAGACTTTAACCATTTTTTCCGCATTTTAATATATACGGGAAAACTATGCAGATTTCTTTCTCTGCGAGTGAGACATTAGTCACTGAGTATATTTCTTTATTTGGCTGACGAGGGGGGATGTTTTTCATTCTACAATTCCAGCCTACTCATGAGCAGGGACAAAAGGGATAATTTTTTTTTAAAAAAAGGTGAACGATGAAAACATCTTAAGATTGAAAATAGAGATGTGGAGGGGGTCTCTGGGCAGTGTAATGGAAAATGCAAGACCGTGGACCTCTCTAATTGCTGAGCGGATAGAGTTGATATTAGTAGTATCAGTAAAAGCAATGGAAGCAGCAACCACCATGCACCAGGAGGGCTTCCATGATAGCACTTATTATGGGCTAGCCACTGGATTAAGAGTTTTAGACACACGGTCCTCTTTCAGCCTTACTATAGTCCTACAAGGTTGGTTTCCTCATCCCCATTTTTTGTTTGACACTAGAGAGACACAAAGATATGTGTTATTTTGCCCTGAATCTCAAAACTTATTGATGGTAAAAGTAGGATTTGGGCCTATTTCCAAAGTCCATACTGGTTTTGTGAAACATTGTATTGTAGTATAGTTGATTTACAATGTTGTGTTGGTTTCAGGTGTATAGCAAAGTGATTCAGTTATACATATACATATATTCATGATTTTTCAGATTCTTCACCCGTATTGGTTATTACAGAATAGTGAGTAGAGTTCCTTGTACTATACAGTAGGCCTTTATTGGTTATCTAGTTTGTATACAGCAGTGCGTGTATGTTAATCCCAGACTCCTGACTTATCCCCCCCACCCCCCACATTTATCCTTACTATAATCCTAAAAGTTTGGTTTTCTCATCCCTGTTTTTCATCTGACAATAGAGAGGCATAAAGATATGTGTTATTTTGCCCTGAGTCTCAAAACTTATAAATGGTAAAGGTAGGATTTGGCCTTATTTCCAAAGTCCATATTGTTTTAAGCAAGCACTTGTGCCTTTCAAGGTCCAAGAATGTCAATGAAATATATGCTGTCTGAAAACTCATTTTTTTTTTCTTTATTTGAGTATTTATCAGGCTTTTATTTGGTCACTCATTTTCAAAGCTCCTTTTGAAAAGCTGTAGCTCTGTTTCAGCTAAATAAAGGGGGAATTTTCTTTCTCAATAAAGACAGTGGAGTGTGCTAACTTGCTGTGTGCCTTTTGCATAATGTGTCTTTGGGAGGCCCGGATTCCTCATGTGTGTGTGCATGAGTTTGACCCAGAGATCTCGGAAGTCTGTGATGTTTCCTATGCTGGTGTTCTTGAGAGTTTTCTGTCTCAGAACCTTGAGAAGCCGGGAAAGCTGGGAGAAAAAGGTGAAAACCCAGGGGGGAAACTGCGGAAAACCATAAATGTGATCTCTTCCTGACTTCAGTTTTCCTTCACCATTGGTATTCATTTGATTCAACCCGTCATATCCCAAAGGACAGAGTGTTACAAAAACAGCATCAGTGGCCACTCTGGCCTACACTTCAGGAAGAGGAGGGAAGGGGAAACTGCATAAATAAATAATGTAGCAGTGGAACTGGGCAATTTTCTGGCCTTTGAGGGCCACTGGAGAGTGCCGATTTGGACCACACAGGGCTCTGGGGGTTGTAAAACAGCAAACCACAACATGGTGTCCACTTGAAGCCTTTCACCGCAGTGTGGCTGGCCAGAGGCTGACTAACCAAAACACTTGCATGGCAGACACAGCCAGTGCAGTCTCCAGAAATTTCTAACCACACTCCCCACTCCAGGGTGGGCTCAGGAATCCTCTGATCTGTGGTTCCCCAAGGCCAGTCTGAGGATTCGTGTCCATCAATGTCAAAGTTTTCATGAGTCTGCTGCAAGACACAGAAAAGCTGCACAAAAGAGAGAGTGTGTTTTCCATAAAGTTCAATTTATTCATGTGAAGGACTGTCCTTTATTCTGTTCTTTCTACTTTTTAACACATTTTTGACCAGAGATGTGTTACTGCCATTGGCATTAGTTTCTGCAAAAATCCCCTGGTCAATAATGTATTAAAATGAAAATGTCGGGCTTCCTAGGTGGTGCAGTGGTTAAGAATCCGCCTGCCAATGCAGGGGACACAAGTTCGATCCCTGCTCCAGGAAGATCCCACATGCCACGGAGCAACTAAGCCCGTGTGCCCAAAAAACAAACAAACAAACAAAATAAAGTGGGACATGTTTTTTAAAAAAAAAAAAAAAAAAAAAAAAAATGAAAATGTCCTTTCTCTTATGAAATGATAGCAGTAATAAATGGTAGATTGTATATGTTGTTTATTTTATGTTCTTTGCTTGGCAAGCCTATATTGGGTCCCAGGATTATTATTGATATTTCACCAATCCCTGAAATCGAATGTGGTGGGCATTGTTTTAAGGTGTGTAGCAGGGAAGAAACCTCTGGGATCTCCTGCTACACAAATGAGGCTGCAGTGCTTATACCTGGAGGAAGAAAACTGAACCACCTGGAAGGTTTGGAGGTTTGAGGAACTTGCCCTAGGTTCGTGTTTTGGGATATCATTTTATCTCTACTGTTCAACTGTGATTCAACAAGCTTAAAGGAAAAGCTCAGTTTGTCATACTGAAAATACAAAATTTTAAAAATATCTAAGACTCATCTAGAGATACTTAAAGTTAACTTTTAAACCTTGATAAAATAGAACAGCGTTCTTTTATTTATTTTTGCTTTGAAGAATACTCATAGTATTCACTGAAACCTAATTTTACTGCATACTAATTGTGATAGGAGTGGGAACAGGAGGTCGTTGATAACCAAGCTACCAATTTCGGAGCACATACTACGTGCAAACAAGTTTTTCACATATTTTCTCCCAACCTCACATTGCAATTTGAAAGGACAGAGAAATACCTCTTATAGTGGTACTGTAAATGGTAGAATTAAGAAGGATTTTTGGCATCCAATAAATCTGACTACAAATCCTAGCTCCATGTCCTTGGACAACTAATGAAGTTTTGCCTCACTTATAAAATGAAGCCAACAGTGATACAGTTATTACAAGAAATACATAGTATAACAGGTGTAAAGTATCCCATGGAGTGCCTGATATGTAGGAGGAACTCAATATTTTGCTACACAACTTTATCAAGTTTATTTCTTGTAAGTAGCAGAGCTGAGAGCTCCAGTCTCTGACTCACAGTCTATGATCCTTGCAATATAGCAAGAATAACTGGTTCATCGAGCAGGCTGGGCTCAGTGGGGCATAAACCTGACATTGTTGTGGTTTTCTCCATTTACTACCTTTAAATATTCTGTCAAAGCTCCCTCTCTCCTTCCTTAATGGTACTCAGGGAGGTTCCACAGCATTAGACTCACAGATATAAAAATGTCCAGTAAATTCAGTCTGGTCAGGTTAAAGTCTCAATATATCCCTTTCAGACCATGACCGTGCAGTCCCTCTATTGCCACATCAGTATTTATAAGACTTACTTTTACAACCAAATTAAGGAATACCCTCCCTGCTCTGACCAGCCTGCTGTCCAAGTGTGGAGACATTGGACAATCCTCTGAGGATGAAGAGGAGGTAGAAGATGAGTTTGGACTATAACTGCCCTGTATTCCTGCTGATTTGGCACAGTTCCTGTCCAAGTTTATTTTATTTCTCTTTAATACTAAAGAACAGGCCCACATTCGTTAGCGATTGCTGTGCAACAAATTTACCAAAAATGTGGAGCTTAAAACAAAACACATTTATTAATTCACAATTTCTGTGGGTCAGGGATCTGGGCATGACTTAGCCGGATTCTCTGATAGGGTCTCTCAAGTCTTCATTCAATGGGTCAGCTGGGTCTGCGATCTCATCTGAGGCTCAGCTAGGTAAGGACATGCTTTTGTTAGCAGAATTTACTTCCTTGTGGCCTTATGACTGAAAGGCATCAGTTTCTTGCTGCCATCAGCCAGAAGTTGTCCTCATCTCCCTAGAGGCTGTCCTCATCTCCCTAGAGGCTGTCCTCATCTCCCTAGAGGCTGCCCTCAGTTTCTTGCCACCTGGGCCTTCCAATATGGCAGCCCATAGCAAGACTGCTTGCTTCTTCAAAGCCAACAAGGGAGTAAGAGACTCCAGCAAGATGGATGCTAGAATCTTATGCAATGTATTATGTAATTACACACATGTAATCACAAGTATCCTGTCAACTTTGCCATATTTATCAGCAAGCCACAGGAGAGGAGTAAGTCCTATGCAGGGAAGAGAACCATAAAAGAGAATGAAGATCAGGAGTCGGAGCCTATGCATGGCTTCCTAGGGTCTACAGGCCACAAGGGCATATCACTGAAATATAAGGATCCATTCATCTCTAGTGAAGGTGTGAGCTAAAAAGAAACTCAGAGCCCTCTACCAAAATATACACAACAATTCTGGGGAGACTGGGGATCACAGAACAGCTGAGAAACTAGTGACTTACAATAAGGAATTCTACATTCATATTAAACCTTCCCGCTGAGCCCATTGAGTTTTATTCTCTTCTTACAGGAGAGACATCCTATCCTAAAGGCATTTTGAATCTCTAAGTTCCTCCACTAGAAATGGTCATGGTTTGGCAGAATTAACACAGTAGTTTTGAGAACTGAGTAACAGAGGGAGATTGTAGCAGTTTGAATCAGTTCTGCATATTCATGAATATTTGATAGTTTCATTTTATTACTTTATCATTTTATTTATTACTGTGTGTCTAGTAAGGAGTGGAGTTACGGATGAGGATAGATTTAAGAACAAATTAAGGAGGTACCAACTTTCTTAATCATATGGAGGTCATGATAATAAATTAAGGAGCCGGGCACTTCCCTGGTGGTGCAGTGGTTAAGAATCCACCTGCCAATGCAGGGGACACGGGTTGGATCCCTGCTCCAGGAAGATCCCACATGCTGCGGGAGCAGCTAAGCCTGTGTACCACAGCTACTGAGCTTGCTCTCTAGAGCCCGTGAGCCACAACTATTGACCTGTGTGCCACAACTACTGAAGCCCACGTGCCTAGAGCCCATGCTCTGCAACAAGAGAAGCCACGGCAATGAGGAGCCCATGCACCGCAATGAAAAGTAGCCCCTGCTCGCCACAACTAGAGAAAGCCTGTGCACAACAACAAAGACCCAACACAGCCAATAAATAATTAATTAATTAAAAGAAAACAAATTAAGGAGCATATGTAACATCATATATATGGAATTAAATGTATGAGTGTTCACCCTATTTGGAAAAATTAGTATTTTCCATGCTAGGGACGCCTCCCCGGCCAACTCCTTTGGCTACGAATATGACAACTACTCTCATATCCCATCTTAAAATTTTTTCTACCTATCTCCTCCAAAACCTTACATAGGCTTGGTTTTCTTTGGGTCAACTTTTACTACCAAGACACGCACTTTTTTTAAGCTTATTTGAATGCTTAGAGTTTATCTGAACTTGGAGAAGTTTGTATGTTTCCAGCTCTTAGAGATTCTTGAAGACTCCTCTAGATAAGAGAATTCTTTCTTTTCCAAAAATATGGTTATTTAATTGGAAACTTAAATTTAACTTAATTTTTCTCATTTAAAACCTTTTTCCATAAATAAAACCATAAGTCATAAAAATAAAATTACTTTGGTATAGTAACGTACCAATTCTTGCTTCAAAAAATGTGTTCATATTTTATGATGACTTGCCTTATCTAATTTCAGGTAAATTTTTAATTCATTTTCTACTCATTATATATATTCCTGACTGCAGATCTTTAAGTCCTGAGGTGTAAAATAAAGAATTGGCTCTGAATAATAAATTCAAACTGTCTTTCTCACTCACCATTTTATACAAAATAATGTATATGAAATACTACACAAATGTTACTAGTTTAACTATTATACGTTTTTTCCCTCAGAACAAGGAAATTCTTTGAAATATCTGAGATCTTAAGAAAATAATACTAACAAAACATAAGAATGCAATATGTGAGAATCAAAAAAATCAGAGTGCCCTTGCATTTTTAGCATTTAATTTTTGTTTGTTTAAAGCCAAAAGTTTGATGTGATGTGTTTTTAATTCATGTTGCTTCAAATTCTACTTTTAGCAACTCAGCCCTGAATTCTATGTTAAATCTGAATATTTTATTTTATTGTTCAATGATAAACGGATCTAAGAGGGCTTCCTAGGTGGTGCAGTGGTTAAGAATCCGCCTGCCAATGCAGAGGTCACGGGTTCGATCCCAGCTCCAGGAAGATCCCACATGCCGCGGAGCAACTAAGCCCGTGTGCCAAAAAAAAAAAAAAAAAAAAAAAAGGATCTAAGAAATAGCCACTTTAAACAAGCCAGAAGCTACATGAGCATCTGGTTTAATTTATAGCTCTTGTTCATTATCCTCATAGGAAAATCTCAGAACATATGTGGCAAAGTCTTCTGAGGAGAAACCTTTAACGTGAACCTGAATTCAATATTCTAGAGTTATGAACTAAATTTGTTTAAAGTTAGCAATAACTTTCTGCACAACTATGCTTTTAATGTAGTACAGTTCCACCTATGTTAGCTTTATGTACGATTACCTTCTTAATGTACTACTTTGGACACTGACTAATAATGTATAAGTATCTAGGGACTTGGATAACATTATAATGTTTGCTTGATTTAGTTTTATCCACATTTATTTTTTTCCCTGAGTTATACATCATCAACATAAAGGTTAAAGCACAAAGTTAATCATGAGTCACTATATACTGGTAACAGTTTAAGAGAAGAATGAAGGCAAGAGAAAAAGAATGATAGCTACATCAAATTCCTATCTACCTCCAGGAAGAGCGAGGGCAAAATGCCAGTGGTGTGGGTGGCCAGGAGTGCTCCTGTTCTGGTTCAGCACAGTATGTTATGTGACGTGTTGTGCATCCTCCAAGCCATATGACTTTTTATAATTAAGACCTATACTTACCAGATCCAGTACTAAACCTTCAATCCAGCTATCCCGTTATATAGAAATCAGTTAGATAAATAGACGGCTAGAAAGATGTACAAGTATATGCATGGGTATGTATGTCAATTCGTCAATTGCTGAATGGTAACCTGCAAAACAGCATTATTGTAATTATTTTCTCAAAAGCAAAATAAAAAATCAGCAGGAAAAAACTTCTCTGCTCTAGTTTAGCATTATATTTTAAATCCATTCTGTGCAAATAAACCTTAATACATTCTTTCTCTTTACATCTTTATATCTTTGTATTTTATATTTATATATTGTATTATACATATATATGTATGTTTTTATATATTGATTTATATATACATATATATCTTTATATCTTATACGTATTTCTGAATACGTGTGTGTTTGAGGAAGAAAATACTATCCTGTTTAATCATTTGTATTTGTATTTGGAGTAAAATAGTAAATACAATCACAGTTAGGAGATTTGAAATATTATCAGAAAGCTATTTGTAGTTGAAATGCTGAAGCACAAACGTCTACAGCACTGCCACCCCAAGATCATTTCCCTGAGCAATCACAGCTTCTCCCAACTCACCAAAACAATAAAATTCTCACATGATCCCACCACTCTGGCCGCAGTCTATTCACTTAGGAATGGGAATATGGACACAGGCTGAACCAACTAATCTACCCCCAGATTTCAGAACTTTAGATTCATAGAGTCAACATCAAATGGGCTTTTTTTCTGCCATTTGAACTAAAAGTCAGTTTGCAGTAACAGAGCATGAAGCCAACGTACAAAGAGAAAAAAGACGAAAAAAGATTGTTTCTCAGTCTCAGCTGCAACTCTGCATGTTCTAAAGTTAGTTGTTTAACTCTTTCTTGGATTCCATCAGGAAATAAATTGTCCCTTTACCAAAATGCATTTAAGATGCCTTTCTATTATTTATAATAGAAAAAATCAGAAAAGATAATGATAGTCCTGCTTGGAAACATTTCCTTTCTATTTTGCCAGAGGAATCCTTGTTTATCCTCAAAATCTCCGATTTGACCACCGTTCATCTAGGAAGTCTTTCCCAAACTGCTAAGTGTGGGTTAATTTTATTTTCTATATACCAAATCCTGTACTGTTCCTGTAATTTCTAGTATCACTCAGTATTGTAATTGCCTCTTTGCTTTTCTTTATCTCATCTAAATCCATTGAAACAGGGACCATATTGATTGCCCCCACTGTTGTCTTCCCAATGCATAACAAACCACAAGGGACAGAAAAGACAGTAATTGTCTAATGAGAGAAATATTAGAGGAAATAATAAGAGGAAAATCTTTGATTTCATATTGGTTTCCTCCAATTTATGATTTTTTTAATTTGTCAATTAAGATTGTAGCTCAAAGCATAGGCTGTCAAACAACTAATATGTGTTATATTACCATTACTAATAAAACCAATTTTCCACTAGAAAAAAATGAGATGTTAACTTTATACACAGCTGTCTTAAATACTATCTTTTTGGTTTTTTTGAGAACTAAGGTAGATTTTTATTGCAGGTATAAAAGGGGTATGTGTATATATAGTGGTTTTATGCAGCAACACGTGGAAGTGCTACTCTAAATCTTTCCCTCCACTTTATTTGGAGAGCAAGTGCCCAGACTTGGATTATGCTCTGAGATTCGATGCACATCATCAGCATCGAACTATCTACAGCCCTCTTATTTGTTTACTTATAAGAGGATGGATACAATCCTTATTGTGATCAGAACAGTTCAGTATTTTTCAATTCTATTGACATGCAGTTTAAAATAATTAAAATGTACCCACTTTAAATGTACAGTTTGATAAGATTCAGCCATGAGGATATAGAACATTTCTATCACCCCAAAGAGTCCTGTGCACTTCTTCCCAGCTAATCCTTAACATCCACTGTTCGTCTCAGGCAACCACTAATCTATTTTTATCATAATACATTACTAAATACTATGGTTTTTTTTTTTATAAATGGTGCGATTGAAAATGCTAGTAATAAAGCTCTACACTACAACTTAGTTTCTGTTTAGTAAATACCCCAAGCAACTCTCTCCAAACAACATCTATACAGTAAGAATGAAAATTTCCTTTGTCTGAAATTTTGTATGCAAAGGGAAACATAATCTGTGCCTCCTAAGTGTTAGGGAGCTAACGCAAAAAAAAGAGTTGCATTCTTTGTTTTCCAAGAAAAACAACACTTTTTTATGAATTGAACAAAGCACACTCAGTTTACATGAGACTAACATTTGTTCTCGACACTCTGGAGAAGCTGCCGTTTCAGTGAACAGTTTGTCTTGATATGAAGCCAAGAAAAACAGTTGTACTTAAAATCTTTGCCTCAAATATTTCATTATTTACAACATTTTAGGGGGTCATTTATATAATAATGTTTTCAGTATGCTATTTGAGTTTTGTTTATGGTGATTCTTGGAAAATATCTTTATAAACAAAAGATTGTAAAGGTTGCTTCTCAGTTGTGTAATCTAATACAATGTCCTGAGTTTTACTGTATTTTTAAATGTTGCCTGCATTGCTACATGCATTTGTGTACATAGAGATTTAATTGTATTCTCCTTTTGTTCACTATCGATTACTCACAAAGTATGATTAGACGTTCATGTTTAAGCAAAGAATAATAGTCTGTTATGATTTTTCAAATGTAATGTTTTGCATTAAACAAGCTGAAATGTGAGTTGAAACACTGACTACCTAGAGTTTCTCACACTAACCTAAACAATAAGACTCACGCTTTAGTTACCCTGGTGCAAGGTTTTATACATATATTACTTGTCTCCTGCCAATTTCCATAGGGACACTATAAAAGTGTTAATTCAGTCTACAAATCACATTAATATATTTGAAAAAATTGAATTGTGTAGGTTAATGTAACATAGGCCTGTGTGGCCTATTTACGCAGGATGGATTTAAGACATAATGCTAAAACTATAGCAGGGAAGGTATTTTTCATTTATTATTTATTTATTTAATATAATATTCTGTTGCAGATCGTTATTCAGCAACCAACAAAGGATGGCTATTGTACCTGAATAAACCCACCTTTCTTTAGAATTTAGAATTTGGACTAAGGCCACTCCTTGGCAAAACTTCATGCTTCCATCAGCAGGAGATGAGTGGAGCCCCAGGTATCTTGTATGACTGCTGGGACATGCCTGCAACCCTTCTTCCCTTACTCATAGCCTCTTCCTCATTCCCTGTCAGAGATCATCAGAACTCATCTCACCAAGCCCTCATCTGTATCCATGACAGTTACCACACATTGACCAAAACTTTCAGCTTAAACCTAATTCACAAGATTCTCATCCACATAGGATCCTGTTCATCTTTTCTAATTCCATCTCCACTCCTCCCAGCTATTAAAACGCTTTCAGGATGACCGCTGGAACTCAAGATCAAATCTCAGCAAAATCTCCTCTCGATTGAAATTCTCTCAATGCCATCCCATTTCCTTCATGCTCTAGGGAAAACATTTATCTTTATTGAGGACACAGATTCCCCTGCAGCCTTCAAGTGGTGGCTGTTTGTATGCAATGCTCTTGGTATCACTGGGCACAGGATTGGGTAGGTGTCCCCCTTACTACCTTCTATAACCCTGGGTTTTGAATTTCATGGCATTTAATTGCATCTTTTACCGCCCCACTTTGTAGTTTGATTTACTACACCAACCCCACCCCACCCTAACTTTATACTTTGAAAATTGCAGATTCTTGGCCCACTGTCACGAATTCTTCTCATAATTCTTAGTGAATTCAAATACATGAACTTATCCTTTCAGCGTCTTGAATTCTCACTTCCTTGACCTTTTTTCCTCTAGTGTCTCCATCCTGTCACAGCCATTCAATCAAATCATATGGTTATTTCTTTGAACCTGTCATTATAATATTTGTAATTGCTCCATAATACCAATCTCAAATAGGGTACTCATGTACTCAGTCTTTTAAACTCACCATTTCACATGCGAAACACCAACTCCAACATTCCTTTTACCCTACCGTCAATCTTTGGATACCAACAACTTTTCACTATCCTCATCTCCATCTTGTCCTCTCTTTCCCAGCTTTAATTAGATGGCCAATCATTGTAATTTCTCCTTTGAATTTATTCTCAACTTCCCTTTCCCTGTCCTGTTTTTGAGTACTGATGTGGCTGAGCCACAGTCCTGGTTAACCCCAGCTCTCCGTGCATAATGCGTGAACCCATGCTGGTGTACCTAGTGGAGGGAAGTAAAACAAAACAAAACAAAATCAAAGTATGCACAAACCATGCAGAATTATGTTAGTTTATATAGCCACTGACCTCCAATACTTCCAGGAAGTCACTGAACATATTCTTGGTCCATTTCCTCACCTTTTAGAGCTTCTCCACTCAAGCCTCCAACAATCCTCACTCTTACAAACTGACCCTGAATATTGAGTTCTCCATAGAAGAGAACCAATAGCATATATGTGAGCATATTTATATTAAGGAATTGGCTCATGCAATTATGGAAGCTGTGAAGTCCCAAGATCTGCAGTTGGCAAACTGGAGACCCAGGAGAGCGGATGGTGTTATAGTCCTAGTACTGGTGTAAGTCTAAGTTCAAAGGCGGGAGAAGACGGATGTCTCAGTTCGAAGACAGTCAGGCAGAGAGAGAGAGAGAGAATTCATTCTTACTCATCCTTTTGTTTGATTCAGGCCTTCAATGGATTAGATGAGGCCCACCCTCACTGGGGAGAGCAATCTGCTTTACTCAGGCTGCCTATTCAAATGTTAATCTCATCTAGAAACACCCTCACAGACACATGCAGGAATAATGTTTAACCCGTTTCTGGGAACCCCATGGCCCAGTCAAGACAATACATAAAATAAACCATCACACCTTGTTTCCTCCTTCATTGAGAAAACAGGAGCAATCAGAAAAAAAATCCCTACAAACTGCTACCACAACATTCACTCACCAACAAGACTTTGTTCCAGACAGCTCTGCCTTTATTCCTGTCACATTTGGATACTATGTGTGCTATAAGCTAAGGCAAAACCTCACAATTGTACAATAAATTATATCTACCCTTGCATTCTAAAAGGCATTGCTTTGGCAATTTTCTCTGTTTTTTTCTCAGTCACGTCTTTCCCCATTACAGTGGGTCATTCTCATCCTCATTTAAATGTATGCTTCTTTCTCTCTTAATTTAATAAAAGAAACTAAACTCTTTTAACCCCATTTCCACTTCAGTATTTGAAATTTCACACTAATTTTGTTCTTCAAAGCCAAAATTGTTGATCACTGTCTCCACCTCTCTCCTCCCATTCTCTCTTAGATCCACCCTAATAATTTTCTGCCCCTCCTGCTGTACTGAACATACTGTGCATAGCCAAACCCTACAACATTTCCTTAGTTACTGGTAGCATTATGTCTCCAGGCACTCAGGCCACAAACCTTAGCATCATCCTTAGTTTCCCTCTTTTATGAAAATTCCCCCTATACCCAGAGGATAGCTATTTCTCTCCTCCTTCCTCTTACCAGCTTCCCAGAACTCACTATCTCTTGACTAAACTTTAGCAAAAGCCTCCTAAATTGTCTCCTTGTTTCTTCTCTTGCTGCTTTCAGAATAGTCTCAATGCAATCTGCCAAAAATACTCGATTAACTTCCAATCCACTCAAAACTAAAAGGTAAATTGTTGATCTTCATCTACAAGGGCCTCTGAGATCCATCTCCACCTCCGACTCTTCACCTCCCCTGCTTTTCTCATTCACCTCACTCTAGCCACACTGGCTTCCTCCTGCTAAACTCACCGAACTCTCTTTTACCTCTAGATCTTCACACTTACTGTTTCTTTGTTGAGGGCATCCTCCAAACGTTGACATGACTAGCTGCCTCATTTTCATCAGATCCCTGTTTATAGATTATTTTCTAACATGCCCTTATTTAGTCATCCCACTTAAAATTTTAATACTTTCCTCCTCCTCCCCACAGTCTAATTCTCTACCTACTTTCTCTTCTAAGCACTCATCACTATCTAACCTACTCTATGTATTTACTTACTCATTGTGCTTCTTCTCTATCTTCCCCACAAGAAATAAAGGTTCCAGCAAGGCAGGAATTTTTATGTGTTGTGTTGGCTGTCTTAGCCCCATCACCTAGAAGCGTAGTGGAGATACCCAGTAGCTATTTGATGAATGCCTTATTGAATGAGAGAGTGAATAGCAAATGTTAAGATGGTACTTGACTTTTGTTTGAGGAAGCCAATGAAAAGCAAAGCAAGAGACCCATTTTACTCCTTTTAGTCTTCCACACAGAAATCCATCACACAAACAGCTTAGGAAGATTCCGACAGTCCTAAAAAATCTATAGATCAGTGTTTTTCAAATGTTTATGAGGAAAAGAATCACTGCTCGCTGAAAACACAGGTTGCCTTGCCCTGTCCCCAGAGAGTCTGCTTAAGTGGGTCTTTCATTTGCATTTTTAACAAGCACCCCATTGATTTTAATACAGTTCTTTAAGGAAATGCGGTAGGTTCAGAAGTGATTCAAATTGAGTGACTTATGTAAATGCAGAGTGGAGAGAAAATTCTTCATTATAGTTAACATACTGAGTTAAAGAAAATGGGTCTGGTCTACATTTCTGGTGTGCATTCTTCTCAGGAGAGTGTTTAAAGTAGAACAGCAATTTGCAAAACATACCACAAAACCTCAGCTTGTATTCATCCTCAGGGGATATGAAGATTTGGCCTTTAAAAATAAGATCTATGCCAAAGCTTTTATAGAAAACCAATTGTTTCTTTAAAACTTTTATTTATGAGCACTATGGAAAACTTCAATGCACTGACTACAAAAAAGGTCACTTGGTTCCTGGTGCCTATGAAGAGCTAATACTAGTCAGATGTGCAGCATTCCATTCAAAGAGAATAATTCTCTTATCTTGAATCAGCAAAGAACTGGGCTCATGACAATCTTCATCATTATCGTGACACTCGGTTCTTCTCATTTCTACCTGATTTTCCATGTACTTCTGCCATGTAGCAAAGACACTTTGTTGTGTGTTTCCTTCCGAGTTAATTACCTAACTCTAATAGATGGCATTGTAATAGATGCTGTCTCATCAGCATTCAGAACTTTTCTCTAGCTTGACAAGAAACAGAGTAAAGAAAAGACTTCTTAATTACACTCCACAATCCCACTCATTAATTGACTTTTCTTTCAAAAGCCATAAATCAACTAACATGGTATACATTGCAGATAAATTAACAAATTTCCACATAACGTTGTGTGTCTATCAAGAGAAATTTATCCACTTGTGATCGGTTCTGTTTACCAGCAGTATTTGAGAATTAGAGCCTATTAATATTACAAAAAGAAAGTAGATTTATTGTTTTCTTTTATTCTTTAAAAATGTGTTAATCCAAAAAAATTATATTTTTCTCAAAAATTCCAAAGTCAATATCCAGTTATTCAATAATTCTCCTTTATTAGTCTATATCATTACAAATACAAGAATGAATTAGAGGACTTCCCTGGTGGCACAGTGGTTAAGAATCTGCCTGCCAATGCAGGAGACACAACGTTCAGTCCCTGGTCCAGGAAGATCCCACATGCTACAGAGCAACTAAGTCCATGTGCCACAACTACTGAGCCTGTGCTCTAGAGCCACAATTACTGAGCCCATGCACCGCAAGCCTGCATGCCACAATTACTGCAAGCCACAATTACTGAGCCCATGCACCACAACTACTGAAGCCCTCACGCCTAGAGCCCATGCTCTGCAACAAGAGAAGCCACCACACTGAGAAGCCTACGCACTGCAACAAAGAGTAGCCCCTGCTTGCCACAACTGGAGAAAGCCCACAAGCAGCAATGAAGACCCAATGCAGCCAAAAATAAATAAATACATAAATACATAAAATAATAAATAAATCTTAAAAAAATAAGAATGAAATAGATTAACAATAGACTAGGAGGGGTCTTATGCTATTTGTTTCTGTGGCTGACACTCTGATATTCTGAACTTAGTAGTTTCAGATAGGTTACGGCAGAAATGCAAGAAGAAACTTAAACTGGTTTAATATTTACCTTTTGTTTCAAGAGTGACTTTTGGAACTCAATACAAAGGGAATTTATTTTGAGACTGAAAATATTTTAGGGTACCAGAGTCTACCAACCTAGATTTGAATTTGTAGGCTATTAGTTGGCAAAAAATTGAATTTATAATAAACAATTTTCCTTCCTCTTAGACTTAATAAAACTCCCATAGGTGAGGGACTAGACAGGATAAAGTCAATGGACAGAGTAAACTTGACGTCACTGAGGTTCTCCATGGTGGTGCCTCTGCCCTACTCTCCCTGCCTAGTCCAGGAGATAGGGAAGGGCTGAAAGTAGAGAGGGCAGTGCACTATTTCCTGTTGCTTTAGGGAGACAGAAAAACCAGTAGAGACCCATCCCATTTGAACAAATCAACAAGTCAGGACATTTTTTTGTGACTATTACAGATACTGAAAATAGCTCTTTTGCCCCTTTTCTGTTTGCCCATTTCTATCCCCCTCTAACCTTAAAAGAACCTAATGATAGGAATGAGACCACTAGGCAATTTAAACTCACTTCTGATTTATGTTTTCCTGAATGCACTGGAAGACTTGCCTAACCTGTTGATTCTTTTCCTAGATTAAAAAGAAGTAAGAATGAAGAATTAAGTTAAGAGTGGCTAGCTCTCTACCCTCAATGGCCCCCTTAGCAACCTGCAGGCAGATCACGCAGGCAAGATAATATCTGAAAAGAGAGTCAGCCAGTCTGCACGCAATGGAGAATGATGCAGAACCCAACCTCCTGCCTAGATGAGTCACTGAGATTCTTCTCTCTTTTTCTTTTTGAAAACTGTCATGGCTGAGCAGAATCTTCACAGTTGGTCTCAGGATAGTCTTCCCAAATTGCCAGCTTTTCTGATTAAAACATCTTTCCTTTCTATTGACACTTACCTCCCCACTATTGGCTTTTGAGTAGCAAGCCACCGAACCAAAGTTCAGTAACAATATTTGAGTATAAAGTTAATACTGTCATTATGTAAGAAATATCCTTGTGTTTTTAGACAAACATACTGAAATATTTGGTGATGTAAATAAAATGTTAGTGATTTTTTAAACATTTTAGCTAAAAAGTATTAGAATAGAAAGTGACAAAATGTGAATCATTAATCTCAATATAAGGAGGTTCATTATTCTCTATTATCTCCCATTAAATAGAAAGTTACATTAAAGCACAAAAATGAACACAAAATAAGCCATAAATAGTTAAATCACAGTCACTACTTCTGTATAAAATATTTTATTCCATATAAACATCCATATGTACTTTGTCACTCTTTTGCTTTAAGTATAATTTTCTGGTACCTTGACAAAATTCTACGATGAGGCAAAGTTTTTATCTTTCCAGGAAATGCTGCCTTGTTTACCCCTTAATTCTTAATCATACCAAGTTTTCAATTTCTGTAGAATATTGGAAGATCAATTTTTACCTCCCAAAACCCCAAATATTGTTCCTTGATTTTTCACACGTTTTTACTTTCTCCCATCTTTAGCTCATTGAATAAATATCTAGTCTACTTACTACTTAGTTAATGAGTGAATAAATATCTAGTCTACTTAGTTAATGTATCTAATCTCCTGAATTCTAATATCAATGAAGACAAGAAAATATACCAATTTTATTTAAAATATGCAGTTTATTTATATAGAGAGCAATATGAAACAAATAGCCCTATCTTTGTGATAAAAATATACATGGAATAATAGAGATGGTATAGGCTGTTGAATTAGAAAGCTCATCTATACAGTGATACGTTTTTTAGAGCCCACATTCATATTCATTCAAATTCCTAACTATTACAGTTTCAAGACATTAAAAAAATTGTGTGATTGTTTTCCAGAGTTGAAAAACTCAGGTGGAAAAAACGGACTATGCCAAGTTAATTACAAAGAGTCCTGCATATACCTGCACATATTTGTACTAATAATGTAAATACTGACCATGAGCATTAAATAAAAATAGAGACATTACCTTCTCAATATAAAGTAAAAGCCATATTTTCTTCTCTCATCCAGACCTCACTCCATCATATATCCTTTTAGTGAGGGAATAACAGAAACTCATTAGAGATAAGAGCTCCATATAATTTAGAATTGTATTCATCAGATGCTTCTAGATTGGAGCTATCTTCCAAGATCCAAACAGTAAGGTCAGCCCTTCAGCAGTTTACACACCATTTATAGTTTGGAGCAGGACCAATGACAGTATGTTAGGCTGAGATTGAGGAACCTTTAAAGTCCCATTTATGCCCCTTGAAGAGGGGAAAAACTTGCTTGTAATGAATTGATAATTTAAATATTTTATGGTTCAATCCAAAGAACAGTCTAAAAATCAATTTTTAAAAAATCCTAAAGTTTCAAAGTGTTTTCTTTCACAACCGTTCCCAAAAATATCCTAAAAAATTGTGAAACTAATATATCCTCCACAGAGAATGAAAATACCTATCATTATAGATAGAATAGTTTCTAATTCTCTCATTGTCTATTTCTCTGAAAAATTATCTGAAACATGTCAATTATATCACACATTTTCAATGGGAAAATGAGATTCCCTAAAGCAAAATAAGCAGTGTTTCTTTCAAATGTTGTTTATGCTAATTCTAATGCATACTTTTAAAATATTATCATAAATGATTTTAAAAGCAAATAGACAAAATTTCCACTCAACCATGTATATCCATGCGAATATATTCTGCTCATAAGTTCTTACAGTTTTACACACCTAATTTTTCTATCCCTAAAAATAATTAAGATTGTGAATGGAAGGTGAAATGAAATGAGCAAATATTTATTCCAAATGTAGGTTATTGAACAGTTCTAAGCATTAAGTCCATCACACGTTGCTGTAATTGATTATAATGGTACTGCTCACGGTTAAGACTTTGCCACCACTTCCATGCTTCAAGAGGTTTACATCTCAGCTATAAACATTTGCTCTGTATTGAATTACATGTTGAAGATGTCAGCCTTTGAGAAATTGCTTTTAAGAAATTGAGAAAAGAACAATCATACTGGAGTATTTTCTGACAATATTATATCTTCACAAAGGAACCAACATGCTTGAATAAAACATTTTTTTAATTGCATGGGAATTTTTTTAAGCAAAATTTGGCAGTGGCAGTACTGCATTAGAAAAAAATGATCTAAATCCAGAAATTAATTTTTTTATGTTCTCAAGGTGTAGTTCTTTATATCATGTTATAGAATATGAGTCTATATAAAGCCACAGTATGCCTAAAGCCATGTGAGTCTTTCAGATACCTTGTATCTAATTTGCTAAAAAAGCTTTTCTTACTAATGGCGTATTGGCTATTCATGTATACAAATATTCATTCAACAAACATTTAAGGCCTTGTGTATCTTAGACATTGGCAATAAAATTTGAATAAAAGACAGTTCTTAATGGTGGAAGAGACAGGTGAGTGAACTAATATTCATAAAACAAAACAATGCCAGTTAGTACATGTAAGTACCTCAGTATGTGCTTGTTAAACACACACACGCACACAAACACATGTATGAAGCACAATGTATATGAAGCACAATATACATAAAATTGTATAGTAGCCCATGGGAATAGTTGTTAATGTCTGATTCAAATATCTAAACAATCAACTAACTTTAAAGTTCTACGAAAGCTTTTACAAACATTAGATACTTCAAAATTCTTTATATTTATAGACAGTCTCAGTAGTTTTAAATACAGTTTCTTAAGTTAGTCCGTAAATCAGAGGTATCCAGAGGAACCCTGAAGATAACAGAAATATGTAATCCAAGACAAGACAAAATCTGGGGCTGAGGCCAGGCTTGGGAGTTGCTGGGAGAGAGGGTTTTTGTTTGTTTGTTTGTTTGTTTGTTTGTTTTTAATAAATCTGGAAATTACCTGTCCTGCTCAAAGACATTTTTAATTTGAAAATTTTTAAAACATTGTGCCTGCCAAACCAAATAGGTCTGCATGATAGATTTGGCCCAGCTGCCCACACAGAAGCCTACATATATATTAAGTACAGTCCAGTATGCTTTTAGAAGTTTTACATTAAAAATATTACTCTCAGTTTTAGTTTTTATCCTTTTTTGTCACTAGTTGTTATCTGCAATTTATTTATAGGGAAGTATATTCACTTGCCTTATTCATAAGCTGAAATTTGATTTTTTATGTAAGTAATTGCTGAGAGGGTTAAAAAGGTGATATCAAAAGTGAGGGATTTAGATGATTGAACTTGGTGTACTCCCCCCAAAAATAATAAATAAATAAATAAAATTTAAAAAAAAAAAAGTGAGGGATTTTATGACAAAGAATCCAAGAATATACAATTGGGCTAAAACAGTCTTTTCAATAAATAGTGTTGAAAAACTGGAGAGCCACATGCAAAAGAATGAAACTAGATCACTGCCTTAATACCACACACAAAAATTAACTCAAAGTGAATTAAAGACTTAAATGTAAGACCTGAAACCATAAGTCTCCTTGAAGAAATATCGATAGTAAGCTCCTTGACAGCAGTCTTGGCAATAATTTTTTGGATTTGACAACAGAAGCAAAAATAAGCAAGTGGGATACATCAAAACAAAGCAAAGGAAGCCATCAAAAAGATGAAAAAGCAACCTACTGAATGGGAGAAAATATTTGCAAATCATATGTCTGATATAAGGCTAATATCCAAAACATATAAAGAACACATACAACTCAATAGCAAAAAAAACAAACAATCAAATTTAAAAATGGACAGAGGATTTGAATAGACATTTTTCCAAAGAAGACATGCAGATGGCCAACAGGCACATTAAAAAGTGCTCAATATCACTAATTACCAGAGAAATACAAATCAAAAGCACAATGAGATATTACTTCACACCTGTCAGAATGGCTGTCATCAAAAAGACAAGAAATTATGTGTTGGTAAGGATGTGGAGAAAAGGAAACCCTCATGTAATACTGGTGGTGTCAACTAAAAAAATGCATAGTCTAAAAGTTGAGAATTATATTTTATTTGGCAGACAAAACCAGGAACACAAAATCTCAGATAGCTTTGAGAGAATGCTCCAAAAAGGTAAAGGAGGAGCCAGGGTATATAGGAGTTTTTGCAACAAAGACTACATAGTAGGAACTTCAAAAGATTATTGTTAATTAAAGATAACCAGATATCTCAAGTTAAGAAATTTAACACTTTTGTATGTAAGGGAAGATGCAAAATCTGGGCTCACTGAAATCATTTCTTTGATATGCACCTCAGCTATCTGGGGCCAGTATCCTGTGCTTTCTCATCCTGAGCCTCCTCTGAGTGCACGGTGGGGGGCGGGGGAGGGGGGGTGAGGTGGCTGTAGCAGCTGACTGCTAGATGGCAGGTGTCCTGTTTCTATCCTGAGTTCCCTCAGGGCTCACCATGGGGGTGGCTATAATGTGATGGCTTGATGGCTGCAACATCCTTTGTTTACTGATATGGTAGGCAACATTTTTTTCATCAACAGTCAGAATGTATGATGTAGCCACTATGGAAAACAGTATGGAGATTTCTCAAAAAATTAAGAATAGAACTACCATATGATCTAGCAATTCCACTTTTGGATTTGGATATTTATCCAAAGAAAATGAAAACACAAACTCAAAAAGATATATGTACCCCAGTGATCATTGCAGAATTATTTACAATAGCCAAAACATGGAAGCAACCTAAGTGCCCATCATTCATTGGATGAATGGATAAAGAAGATGTGAGATATATATATATATATATAATGGATGAAATCTTGCCATTTACAACAACATGGATGGACTCTGAAGAGCTTATGCTAAATGAAATACTTCAGACAGAGAAAGACAAATACTATATGATCTCACTTATATGTGAAATCTAGGGGAAAAAAACCCCTGAACTCCTAGATACAGAGAACACATTGGTGGTTTCCAAAGGATGGGGGTAGTCAGAGGGAGAAATGGGTGAAGGTAAATTTACATTTATAAAAGAAATCTTCATTTGTGAGGGTGTCTCCCTCTGTATATCAAGAAGAGAGAGATGACTAAATCACAAGAAACTCTGAATACAGAATGCACAGACTTATATCTGCATAACAAACCTTACTCTTGTTTACCATACTTTTCCTGGTCACCTCCCTATAACTAGCCTCCTGACACCCTTCTCCCTTTTGTCTTTACGTGAAGGTGATATTTAAGCTGAATGCTAAATGAGACATTCATTTTTCCCTGGGTATCTCCCTTATATGAACAAGGTGTACATGTTAATAAACTTCCATTTGCTTTTCTCTTATTAATCTGCCTATCCTAAAGGGCCCCAGCTGAGAATGTAGAAAGACTATGAACCTAGGAGTACAAATATCTCTTTGTTATATGCCGAGAAAAGGGCATTACTGGATGATACAATAATTGAATTTTGAACTTTTTGAGGAACTGCCATACTGTTTTCCATAGCAGTTACACCATTTTACATTCTCATCAATTCAGTTTTAAAACAGTTATGGAAATCTACTATCCTTATATCATAATTGAGAAACTTAGGCCCAGAGAAGTTAAGAAACATCTTCTCTTCCAAATTTGGTAAAGGACAATTTCAGGATATGAAATGCGGTATTGAAGAATGAGGACTCTGGCATCCATGCAACCTGAGTACAAATATTGGGTCAGCTTGTGAGAGCCAAGAGCCCTTGGACATGTTACAGAGTTTCCTGTAGTCTCCCCTATAAATGAGGGAGATTACCTCATATGATGATTATGAGTGGATTAAATGAGATTGCCTATGAAGGTACTTATGTGCAGGGAAGAAAAATATCTTGTTCCTTTATCTTTTTAAGTTTGTGATGGGAGCCCTGATAACAGAAGACAGAGTAGCAAAAAATAAATAAATAAATAAATAATAAGCATTCAAATTTGTTTAATATATGAGGATATAATATTTAGTATATTTGTGTGACACAGAAAGTTTCATAGGGACAGAAAGACCCAAAGAAGTGGTTAAACCTGAGTGTTTTTATGCTAGGTCTGATGAAAAGTGGAAGGATGAGAAAAGATATGACAGGACAAAGGGTATGAAGTCAGTGTAGTAAATTAGGGGAAACTTTGCAAGGGGTTGTTCCTTCACATTCCTCTCTGTGTCCCTTAGTCTGCAGAGATAAGGATGCACTTTTCCTCTGGGTGTAAGGAGGGCACCCCCTCAATGAGCATCTTATGACCTGCTTCAAGGCAAGGTCAGAGAGTTCTTCTTTCCCCTTCCATTTTTCGACTTTGTTTAGCTTGAAACAGTCAATATGCCAAGGTGCCATATTTTGGGGTAGCATGTTCTAAACCCCATCATGTGTGTTCACATAGTAAGCATCCGATAATTAAGCCCTGAACATGTACATTAGACTCCTTGATTAGTATAAGTAAATCAAGTGTTTATTCCTATAGATTCTTTCTGTAGTTGGCTAATTTAAATTACTCTGTGTTATAAAACTCCTAGAGGAAAACATAGGCAGAACACTCTATGACTTACATCAAAGCAAGATCCTTTTGGACCCACCTCCTAGAATCATGGAAATAAAATCAAGAATAAACAAATGGGACCTCATGAAACTTAAAATCTTTTGCACTGTGAAAGAATCCGTAGACAAGACAAGAAGACAACCCTCAGAATGGGAGAAAATACTTGCCAATGAAGCAACGGACAAAGGATTAATCTCCAAAATATACAAGCAGCTCATACAGCTTAATACCAAAAAAGCAAATAACCCAATCCACAAATGGGCAGAAGACCTAAATAGACATTTCTCCAAAGAAGACATACAGAAGGCCAACAAACACATGAAAAGATGCTCAACATCACCAATTATTAGAGAAATGCAGGTCAAAGCCACAATGAGGTATCACCTCACACCAGTCAGAATGGCCATCATCAAAAAATCTAGAGACAATAAATGTTGGAGAGGGTGTGGAAAAAAGGGAACTCTCCTGCACTGTTGGTGGGAATGTAAGCTGGTACAGCCACTATGGAAAACAGTTTGGAGGTTCCTTAAAAAACTGAAAATAGAACTACCATATGACCCAGTAATCCCACTACTGGGCATATACCCAGAGAAAACCATGATCCAAAAAGAAACAAGTAGCATAATGTTTATTGCAGCACTATTTACAATAGCCAGGACATGGAAGCAACCTAAACGCCCATCAACAGATGAATGGATAAAGAAGATGTGGCACATATATACAATGGAATATGACTCAGCCATAAAAAGGAATGAAATTGAACTATATGTCATGAGGTGGATAGACCTAGAGTCTGTCATACTGAGTGAAGTAAGCCAGAAAGAGAAAAACAAATACCGTATGCTAACACATATACATGGAATCTGAAGAAATGGTATTGATGAACCCAGTGACAGACAAGAGTGGAGATACAGAAGTAGAGAATGGACTTGAGGACACGGGGCTGGGGTGAGGGGCAAAGGGGAAGCTGGGACAAGGTGAGAGAGTAGCATAGACATATTTACACTACAGCTGTAAAATAGATAGCTAGTGGGATAGTTGCTGTATAACAAAAGGAGAACACTTCATGGGAGATGCCTTGGAGGGCCAGGACAGGGAGGGTGGAGGGGAGTCGTGGGAGGGAGGGGATATGGGGATATGTGTGTAGATGCAGCTGATTCACTTTGGTGTACCTCAGAGATGGGTACAAGAGTGTAAAGCAAATATATTCCAATAAAGAGCTTAAAAAAAATTACTCTGTGTTGACTCTAGTTATATGCTCCAAAATTACATCAATCCCTAGTTGTTCTGTACCCATGCTGAGCTTCTCTCAAGTTGGTCTGGCTTTAATCATTCCATAATAGTGACCAAAGAATTCTCATTCTTTTTTTGAAATGTTAAAAATTGTCCTGTGTATATTAACTATTGGTGGAATTTTTCTCTCCCTGTTGTACTCCCAACAATGGCAATCTTGTTTTTAACGTGATAGGTGCTATTTCAATAGGATTTACATGAATGTCACTCAGGATTTTTTTTTTTTAAATATATGCACACAGTTTTATATATAATGCAGCATCACACTATTTGGGCATTTACTCTTATTTTATACATTCAGATGTTTGAAACACTTTTTAAGGCTACAAAACAGAACATAGAAAAATAAACAGGAATATATTCAACACTTACAAAAAGTGATATGATACAGAATATAAAGTACTATTTTCCTTTCAACACTTCAAAAGATGTAGATATACTCTTTTTACAAGTAACATCACAAATGATCACATCTTCACATGCTTTAAGTATTATTTGTACTCAGTGTAAGGCTATTATCATTTTTCATAAATTTTTTTCTAGCTCTGTAACAATGCAATTTTTAATCCATTCAAGTAAATTCAACCCCAAAGTTGCTGTTTCCCAGCATTAAGACATGCACCCACCTCTCTTGTAGGATCTTCTAAAATTTGTATTTCAAGAGAGAAAAAAACCAAAATTAGTGGGAAATCCCAATTAGTGGGAGAGTAAGTGGCTGACACTACTAGCGTCGCTCAGGATTTTATGTCATATTTTGGAAGAGTGCCAATGACCTTGAGGTTCACACTTTAGAAGGTTCAAGCAATGAGGCAAGAGAAACAAAATGTTTATCCACCTCCCATCTCAGATCTTTCCAGCCTGACTCAAATCAGAAGCAGAACTGGAAATTATTGAGATACTGTGGCGAAGCACTTGGGAGTTTTATACTTTTCTTCGTACCCCCTCCCACCAAGCTTGTGCCCATAACTTAGCAGCATTGCATACATCTTATGGGAAGAAGCACAATGAATATACTTAGTTGAAGTTCTCAACAAATGGAGCCATGTGCTTATCTGCAGACCTTATTCTAGTCCATTCACATATTTTGAGTCTAGTCAATTTTAAAACTGGTCCAGTGATGCAAGGCACTTGCTGTAAATAAGTAAAAATATTGCCACTCTGATTTTTTTAAGTTTTCTCATAAATGTGTTTAGAGAAACATAGATTTATAACTATGTTTGTGGGCTATGAGAACAAAGTATAAATTATGTGAATAGGAACTTCCCCCCAGAGAAGGGTGTTTGAAAGTGAGAGATGGACAGTTTCATCAAGTCAAGTGGCCATTGCTAAGACAAGCAACTCAGAACTAATTCAGCCAAGAAACTGCTAAAGGGAAGTGAAAGTCAGAATGGAACGCAACCTTCCCTGTTACTGCCGCTCCGGGCAGATCAGGAAAGTGCAGGGATAAACAGAGAGACCCCACTGATTTTTAATCAGAGACAAAGATCCCTCAAGAGAGAAGGCAGGAAACTATGGTACTGCACAAATAAAATGTTTAAATTACTTCTTGAGGAAAAACACACCGAAATTAAGCAACTAGTTTTTTGTAAAATGTATCTTGGACTCTGTTTAAATTATTATTATTATTTTCATTTTTATACTTGTTTAGGGTCTTTTTTTTAAGCTCTTTATTGCAATATAATTGCTTTACACTCGTGTACCAGCTTTTGAGGTACACCAAAGTGAGTCAGCTGTATTTATACATATATCCCCATATCCCCTCCCTCCAGCAACTCCCTCCCATCCTCCCTGTCCTGGCCCTCTAAGGCATCACCCATCATCGAGTTGATCTCCCTTTGTTATACAGCAAATTCCCACTGCCTATCTATTTTACAGGTGGGAGTGTAAACATGTCTATGCTACTCTCTCACTTTGTCCCAGCTTCCCCTTCGCCCCCCGCCCCCTAACCCCGTGTCCTCCAGTCCATTCTCTGCATCTGCAACCTTATTTTTGCCCTGTCACTGGGTTCATCTGTACCATTTTTTTTTTTTTTTTTTTAGATTCCATATACACGAGTTAGCATACAG
The DNA here is from genome assembly GCF_030028045.1 of Hippopotamus amphibius kiboko. Lineage (NCBI taxonomy): Eukaryota > Metazoa > Chordata > Mammalia > Artiodactyla > Hippopotamidae > Hippopotamus > Hippopotamus amphibius. The sequence goes on along the minus strand of NC_080195.1, from coordinate 86,496,886 downwards.
TATTTGTTTTTCTCTTCTGGCTTACTTCACTCTGTATGACAGTCTCTAGGTCTATCCACCTCATGACACATAGCTCAATTTCTGGTGTCTGCTTTCCGGTGTGTGGCTCTGTGTCTTTTCTCTCTGATGAGCAGGGCCATGTCAGGTGGTGTGTGTTAGGGTATCTGTGAGGTTAATATGGCTTTAGGGAGTCTGTGTGCTAACGGGTGGGTTTGTGTTCCTGTCTTGTTTGCAGTTTGGTGTGAGGTGTCCAGCACTGGCAGTTGCAGATAGTCAGATGAAGCTGGGTCTTAGACTCTGATACAGGGCTCCGTGAGCGTTCTCTGCAGTTAACGTTCCCTGTGTCTGAGGACTCCCTAGTAGTCTAGCATCCTGGATTCAGTGCTCCCTCCCCAGAGCCTCCTACTTGGCTTCTGATGGAGTAGTCCAGACTCAGAGGTTGCCTGTCCCAGTTATGTCGGGATCCTTGCGGTCCTTTCTGGTGTCCGAGGTTGTCTGCTGGTGTTCGGCTGGTTCTCTGTGGGAATTCTCGCCTGTTTAAATTATTAATGGGATTCAGGACATATTATCCCCAAACATGGTGCCTTGGCATATTAAATACTGTAAACTGAAGGTATTTGAGAAAATGCCAGAAGCAGGAATGTCACTCTGATCTCCCCTCCCCTTTGCCCTTCTTCCCTGAAACAGGTCATAAAACTCCTACATGACAGGTACCATCCCTGTACCAAGAGAAAAGAAGATATTTTAGGACCAGAGATGAGGAATTTGAGGCTGAGCAATCTCACAAACAAACCTAATCCTTATCATCCTTGTTACTTCTTCACCATTTACGACCCCTAGCTCAAGCTCCTCTGTCTTGCCAGTTCTTCACAAGTTTATTATTTCTTTGTCTAAAAGGAAGAAAATCTCTTGTTCTGGTCACTTCTTCAGGGTCTTCATTCTCTTGACAAGGCCTCTCTATATATGTGAAAGTTCAATAAAATGTGTATGCTTTTCCTCTGTTAATTCTCAGGCTCACCCAGGGACTCTAAGAAGACTGAGAAAACCTTTTTCCTCCCCTACATAATTGGCCAATGAGAACATGAAAAAATGTTCAACATCATTAGTCATTAGGGAAATGCAAATTAAGACTACAATGAGTACCACTGTTACACACTAGAATGGTTAAGGGGAAGCTGAGATGAAGTGAGAGAGTAGCATAGACATATATATACTACCAACTGTAAAATAGATAGCCAGTGGGAAGTTGCTGTATAACAAAGGGAGTTCAACTCAAGGATGGACGATGCCTTAGAGGACTGGGACGGGGAGGGTGGGGGGCAGTCGAGGGAGGGAGGGAATACGGGGATATGTGTATAAAAACAGATGATTGAACTTGGCGTACCCCCCCTCCCAAAAAAAAAGATTAAAAAAAAAAAAAAGACTGTAAATGCCAAAATTTTAGAAAAGAGGTAAAACACTAGCACTCTCAAACATTGCTGGTAAACGTGTAAAACGATACAATTTTGTATGTATGTATGTGTTTTGCATGTGACACTTAAAAAATACGAGGAAGGCTAATAAACATAGTGTCCAGAATAAACATGGGTAGGAATAACATAGGTCAACATAAAGAAACTTGGTGAATTATGTATCATTAATTTTATTTTAAAAATCTAGTTCCACGTTGCCGTCTGAAACTCCTCCTCCCAGTTCAGAACGATGAATTGAGCCTAACTCCTCTGGTAATGCAAAATCTATATCATGAAGTATTATAATGGGGTTCAGAGCACATCACCCCAAAATATGGCACCTTGTCACATTGAATATTTTAAGCTAAAGGAATGTAAGAAAACAGCAGAAGCTATTTTCTCCCCTGCTGCAAGTCATACGATCCTCATGAGAGGTACTCTCCCTACGCCTAGAGGAAAGGAACATCCTTATCTCTGAAGACAAAGGAATGGTGAGATGAAGAGGAACAAACCAGCCTTACCAAGTTTCCCCTAGTTTCTCTTTAACCTATTATATTTCTACACAACTGAATACTCTTCATCAAACCTAGCGTAAATATACGAAGGTCCAACTGTTTGAGTCTTCATTTCCTTATGAAGTCTCTTGTGTTATGTAAACTTTTTTATATTAAATAATTTTGCATGCTTTTATACTGTTAATCTGATTTTGTCATTTTAATTTCAGACCCAGTCTGAGACCCTAAGATGATCAGAGGAGAACTTTTTCCTCCCCTACAGTTTTTTGAATCTGTTTATCTCCCTGGAATGATTCATATTTCTAAATATTTTCCTTTTTACTGAACTCAGTAAAGAGCATTGATATGGTTCTCATTCATGACTCACTTTAAGGAGAGCATTCTGGGTGCTCTACGGAGTGGTTAGTGCTGAATAAAAATTCACCCATTCTATGAATTTATAAGCTAGTTGAAGAGACAATTGTCTGGAATCCCCACCATTGGATTAATTTTTTAGGCTTAAAGTATTTTCTCCAGAAGGAACATGTTAAAATATGGGAACACATGGAATAGGTAGAAAGCCCTAAGTGGTGTGTTTCACATCTACAGAGGCTTAGCTATTCTCTATATTCTCCTTGGATATAAGGAAGAATACGTTGACAATTTGAGAAGACAATCTGAGAGAAGTGCCTTATGCTTTCAGCGTTGGAAGGAAAGGAATCCATGAACTAGCATTTTCAGATCCATAAGAAAAGGAAAAAGAAAAGTAAGGTAAGCAGAGAACTAACGTTTATCTATCACCAACTACATATAAAAGATTTTACGTGCACAATCTAATTTTAATATCAATGACATTTCTAAAGGAAAGTTATTATTATCCCCAATTTACAGAAAGGAAATTGTATCTTAAGTTCACCTGGCTAGGAAGGGAACACATAATACAGATTTCTTGATTCTGCTGTTCCCGCTACATAATAAATTTTACTAACATCTATACCTTCCATCTGTATCCAGAAAATTCAAATCTTAGTATTGAGAACTAGCTAACCACAAAAAATACCACATATAACTTCTGAAAATACTGTATATTTAATGAGAAACCTCTTTATTTAAATGAAAGCAAAAAAGAAAAGACAGAAACTGAGACAACAATACGGTGAAAATACACTGTGTGTCCTTCGTTGGATCAGATTATATGTTTTTCCTTTATGTATGATCTTTGTCTCTAGATCAATTACATAATATTAAAAATTTATATTTCAGTAATTTGAAAGTAATTTTCTAAAGAATGACAGAATCGTGATTTATCCCAACTATAGCTGTACCACACTTCAGTGAACAGAGGATGACGTTCTGGTAGGTAAACCTATGTTACCATCTAGTGGTAAAATCTTAGAATTACAGACACCAACTCCCTGAGTCCAGGAGAGGAGCTAAACCAGGGAGCCCAGGAAATGCAACAAATCATAAACAATGATAAACCATGTCACAGGCTACAAGTTCTCTTAAGATTCCTGTGGTCTAACTGCATTCAATGAAGCTTTCTAAAAGCAGCCACCTGTTTAATGCCTCATCAAGATGTTGAATATTGCTGCCTTTGAAGCTGGATGGGACATGGTTCATTATTTTTATTCATATTGTAGTGAGTAGGTCATAAATACTCTTCCTTAATGAGCATTGGAAAACCACAAAGCCTAAGAAACACTGATGCCCAGAAAACAATGGAGCCAGGAAAAATAGAATAACGGACTATGACTTAGCTACAAGGTCAGGACTGGTTTTTTCGTGGGAAGAGAAGAGCACTGTAAATATAGTACAATAGGCTCAGTTTTTTTCTCCTGGTGTTTCCCCCATATTTTGATACTAACTCTCCATTATAGCAACCCTTTTCAATCTGGGAACACTGACTGACAAGAGTCAAAAATATTGGTAGGTAGGTTGTGGCACAAAAACTCATGGACACAGGTTCCTTTGGATCAGGAGGGAGCATAAGGGGCTAAAACGTGGGATAGGTAAACTATCACCTATTCTGAGTACTGTCATGTGCCACTCTCTCTGTTAGTAACAAGAGCTAAAGCAAGTAAGTAAAGATCTATGGGGAAGAGTTAGCATTAATGACGGGCCAAAAGAAGTGACACAACAAGAGACCCACACCAGATCTTGTTGAGCAAGAAATAAAGAATAAATAACAAACGAGGGGAGTCAGGAGACACTTCATGGTTGAGGGATCAATTAAGCCTGGCATTGAATTATGAGTAGGGGCCTAGAAACATCAAAAAACTCTTCTACTTGAAAAACAGTAAGACGCTTTAGGCCTTCTGAAGAAGGCAAGCTCAGGTGTGGCGTTGCAGTAAAAGATCCTTGGCAGGCAGAGAGTAATAGCTGATGGATAACAGGTAGAACCATGGCGTCCACTAACAAAGACAGTAAGTAGGAAGCCCATCTAAAACGCAAACTATTGACTCGCTCACAAACTGCTGACTTATGTTTCCGTATTTTTGTAATTTTACTTGGCATGAACTTAAAAAAATCAACCACCAGAAGTTAAGCTCCATGAAAGCATTTTGTATATTTTTGTCACTGCTCAGTTCCCAGTGATTAGGAAAGTATGTGGCAAATAGTAGCAGCTAAATAGACATGTAAATATTTGTACGTTGAAGCTTAAATCCATTTAGTAAACATTTATTGAACACTTGCTGTATGTTGGCACTGTGATAAAATATATTAGGCGGCTTGTCTTTTTGCCCAATAAGATTGTTTCACACAAGTTATAGCTCCTGCTAGTAAGAAACAAACTTTCTCAAATGACTGGGAAACCTACTAGAACAGCAATGTGCAACATGGTAGCTACTAACCACATGCGGCTATTGACCTGCTGAAATGTGTCTAGTCTAACGTGAGAAGTGCTATAAGTCTAAAATACATTCCTGATTTCAAAGTCTTGGAAAAAATTAAAAATAATGCAAAAACATGTCATTGAAACTTTTGTATTGACTGCATGTTGAAATGTGCAAAAATATAGTGTGTTAAATAAAATATATCATCAAAATTAGTTCACCTTTCTTCTTACAGTCTATTGAGGTGGTTATAAAAAATATAAAACTACTTATATGCAGCTCACTTTGTATTTCCACTGAATTGCTTTGCTAGAAAATCAATAGAACTATTATCTAATTTTCAGTGTATGAGTTGAAAACCTCTTTACATTTATCTCTCAGATTATATTCATTTTGAGTACATAAACTAAGATTGAGTTTGATAAATAATTTGAGTGACTTAAGTGCGTTATACAATTAAGAAAGACTGTATCCAACTCTAGACAGTAACCTAATTCAATGCTTAATGATTTGTGTGCAGATACAGAGAACCAATCTTGATCTTCCACAAAGCTTACGACTCCTTGCTGAATGGAACAAAAGTAACACACTTTCAATAGTTTCTCTGGCAGCCATTCAGATTTGACCTACTGCTCCAGCTTATACATGGAACCAATTTCTTTGTAAGAAGTTCTGCTTCCTGGATGCAGTAAAATGGTACAATCATAGAAAATAGCAAAATTCAAGTTTCATCTCAGCTGCTAGTCAAAGAGTTTTGAGACCTCCCTGTAAGGCTGTATGATCATGACCCAGTGTGTGCTTTCTGACTGGAAATGCTTTCCCTTCAGCCAACATTGCTGCTAGAAACTGTAAGAACACTGTTGGAGAGGTGGTTCAACTTGGAAATTCTGTGCAATATGGGCTCAGGAAACAAACAGATTGGGAAGAAATTGGGTTGCTGGAGCATGGTTAACAGCAGGAATGTCTGGGCAGTATTATTCTGGGCTAGGAAAGTTACAAAGGAATTTTATCTAGAAAGAACAAGTTATAGTTTAAGGAGCATGTAGGTACCCAGGCATGAGTAGGAGAGGAGGAATCAGACATCCAACAAATTGCAACAAAAAAATGAAGAAAAAATTGATAGATAATTTGGCTTTTAAAACTCTTTCTGCCGGTGCAAAAATTGGGTTCACACATGGTCAAGACTCAATCTGAATTTCAGGCAGTGAAATACTCCCAGCTCTTTCTACCTCCTAGCACATAATAGAACATTACTTCCTGGAAATCTTATGGTTCGATGGGAACACACTATTAATTATATTCAATGACTCATTTGTAGAAGTGATATAAGTGCTTTCTCGGCTAGAGTATTCTATCATAAGTGCAAGACTGTCAATACTATGTGGGATCTAAGACCCACAATAAACCGAGTCACATTATAATCCTTTGGGTTGGAAGTAAAGTGCCTTAAGCTCTAGGTTTCGTTTCCACCCCACAACCTTCAATCAGTGGTACATAATTTCCTGATAGATATAGAGGCTCCTTCTCTGGCAGCTGCCTACACTGTCATTGTGGACTGTATTCAATATGTGGGGTCTCATCTGAGTGATGTCCAGAGATTTGGGCTCTTTCAAATAGCAGAAGAATGAAAGGACAGCATTCACCTCTGCAGTAGGAGCAAAAGCCATCAGGCTATGGATCCTCAGGGTTTATACATGTGTAACGAGAACTTCCATTTCTGACACTGGTTCTCTAGGATTGGTGTTGTTGATTCCCTTACTATGATTGGCTACATTCAAACTAGTTAATGTATATGTTGAGCCTCAATATAGTTCATGGACATACTGGCTTCTCAAACTCACGCATTCGGTGGTAGATTTTTACAGATAAATCAAATAAGGTAAAACTCATACGTGGATGCCTTGGCCATAGCTGGAACTTAATCCATATTTTAGACATTTGTGCGCATTGAAAATACTTCCAGAGCACTCTTTTACATCTGCTACGGTGACTGTCGTTGTTCGAGATGGTGGCTGCTCCCTCAGCTTTGGTCCCTGAATGCCTATAACTAAAGATTTCTGTCATTAAGAATCAGCAAAAGGAAAGAACATTAAATCTGGAATTACTGGTCTGGATTGTTATCTTGGTTATGTTATTTACAGAGAGGAAAGCAAGCCATCCTCTTTGAGTTTCCATTCCCTTATCTTTAAAATAAGGCTGATAATGTCAACCCAACTGAAGGTTATGAAGAACAAATGAGATAAAATAAAACTTTTCTACAGATGAATGATAATTCACTCTATGAGAAGCAGTAGATTTGACCATTTCTTTTGGAAACTTTAAAAAATTCTCCTTTAATGTAAAATGCCTATATGACTAGTAGTATTTGAACAGTGGTAAAGTCAAGGCAGAGTCAGTGATGGCCTTTAGCTTTCCAGTGTAGATGGCACTGCCATCAACTGAAGTAGAGATCATGGAAGGAGAAAAAGATTTGTGTCCTTCTGTTGCCTCAGAAAATAGAGTGATTTGCATAACTAATTTAGAAGAATGTGAATATCTTTTTCTTAAGTTCCTCTACACAGACTTTAGGAATGAAATGTCCCATATTCACATTGAGTTCATCTCGTTCCTTCCCCAGTACATAAATGCCCATATTAACTTCATGAACATCTGAATGTAATAAAATACTCTCTCCTAACCTTATCAGTTCTTAGCATTATAACTCTTTACAACTACTCACTGCATTCGCCCTTGTCAATAGATGTTGAAGTTTAATTCCCAGGACTCAATATATTGTGCCTCACATTTCTTTATCTCTTCCAAGGCTGTATAGCAAACTATGTAGAATCCTGCTCTGGCATCTGCTTTATTCTCCTTTATTTTTCCATTGATACTATTAGATTCCTATTTTTGTATTTATTCTTGACTTCAGGAGAAAATCACCCCTTGAGACAGTAATCAGTTTCTGTCTACTTGTGCTAGGTTTGTCAGATGTATGGTTGTCCTTTTTCTTCTATTTCACCTGTCACAGCATGGTGGCTACCAACCTTGAGAATTCTGAAGTTTGAGCAATACATAGTCTATACTCTATTAATATTTTGATTTTGTAACTTTGTGAAATAATATTTTACTTAACATTTAGATAGGCTCTGTATTTTGTCAATAAAAAGAAAAATGCTCAATCTGTATTACAGGGGTTTCTTCATTTATTCATCTAACAATTATAGTTTGCTTACTAAATATCCATACTATAGGAAACATACAGGGAGAAACAAAATATATCAAATTATCCCTAAGAATTTATAATTTCATTGAAAAGGAAGGAATATATCTATTAACCATTTTAGCTTTTTTCTAAATATTTTAATTCCTTTTTGCTTTTACCTACCAATAAAATAAATTTGGCAATTGCCTAATATATTTGGGCTATGTAGACAGTCAATATAAAAACAAATAAGATTTCAGTGAAGTACTTTCTAATAGCAATTTTTAAATTAAAAAATCCCTGATAATTGCCTTAAATCTTTACTTGGTTTTGTTTAGGTAGCAATCAAACTTAAAATGTTTGTCTATTTAATTTGTAGTTAAGGTAAAAATCTACTTATATAGCTTCTTATGTTCAGAATGCCAATAGATATGCAAATGAATAATTGAGGGAATTCACGAAGAACTCAAAGAAAAAAACCACTTGGATTAATTAATTATATTCTTAGCCAAAACTTACTTCAGTTCTCAACCTAATTGTCCCATGGAGACCTATTCTTTATTGTCTTTACATATACCACACACCACATCCACACACACACACACACATCCACACACTTTAATTTAGTCTAATAGGAAACTGTTATTCACCAAAAGCTTTGTTAGATTTCCATACTTTAAAAAGCCTCCTCAGATCTATTTCCCTGCTGTCCTATTTTCTTTCAGTTCTCTCCTGAAGAAAGCCTCTCTCTGTGATTTGAAACATTTCCCAGTGTCTATTGCAGTGGCTAATTTTTCATCTTATTAATACCAATAATATGATGCATTCGAGCACTCTGCAGTGTTTTGATAAGATTCCATGGGGGTCAAGCCTTTTCCAACTATATAAAAATGTTCGAAAAATAAAGTGTCAGGGCGAAAACATATGCCCTGCTGACCATTTGTACCAAAGGAGATTAGAACACAGGGTGGAGGTCTGTTCTATAGAAGAGTTTTCTGAAGATGGGAGCCATGCAGAGGGCTTCATTAACTCCCAAACACTTCAAAATGAAAAATGGGAGGAAAGTATCTTGGAAAGACTGGACAACAAGACATCACACTAAACAGTACACCCGTTATAAGTAAAGGGAGGTGTTTAGAGAGTATTGATTTCAATTCCTATTTCAATGAAATGAGAAAAATGATAGTTTTGAGAGGGGACAATAAAATATTATACTTTTATCATATATTGGTCACTTTGAGCTTGCTTACTTATGCCTTATACCTCCCTCAGTCTCAATACCTAAAGAAAGGACAAACACTGGTTTCATAGTACAGTATAGTGCACAGAAGAATAAAAGTATATATGTAATTCATCCTAAAATTTCAGGAAAAAAAATAACTATAAAAAGTTAATCATGCCACCCTTTTCAGATATGATCCCTATGGGGAATTACAGTCAGTTTTGGAATATACATGGGGTTTAGGACATTGTGAAATGTTGGTATATCTTAATATGTCATAAGTAGTTTAGCAATTCTGAGTACTAAATTTCTAATTCGCTCTTGAGAGGTCATGCTATAAGTTACTTGAAGAGTAATTATTTTTAATGTGTTAGAAAATGTGAGCTGAACAACTAATTTTTATTAACATTTTATCATGTAAGAGTAATATCCCAGCCACAGAGATAAAAAATATTCTGTTTCCTACCACATTTGCCATAACAAGGAGTATTATAAAATCTCTGCCCCCAGGAACTTCCTGAAAGTCATATCTCATCTTCACAGTTTGCTATGCCTTAACCTAACTAAGTAAGGTATATAAAAGTTATTATGATCCAAGCACCAAAATATATAAATACAAAAAAATAAAATTCCAAGATTCTCAGGACTATTAAATGACTATCAGGAAAAATTGATTTTTTACTATTATTTCAGCCCAATTGACTAAATGTTAGATTTCAGTTCGCTGCTTCATTTTTCAATTGGTGACAGAGCTTTTGAATGTCCTGGGGAAGATTTGATCACTATCCCAACATCCACACATCAAGGAGGCCTCTGTACCTGTGTCTTCTGTACTTCTCCTGGCATTGTATACACCAGAGACTTTATTGCACGCAGAAGATTGTGTCACAGAGTCATTCAATTGTCTCAAATTTCCTTTTCACTCATTAGTGGAAGTTAATTATATCATACTGTTAATATAATTGATAATTCGACCTGAAAGCTATATACAAAATTTTCTTAATGAATGGAAATTACTCTTTAAATATGCTTAACTAAACTTGGAATAGATTTGCTTCATTACAATGCCAAAAAGAAAAATGTGGCTAAAACGAATTATTTGAAGTTCTTATCTGTTTTCTTTTAACATATAGGTGAATTCTGACAATTGAGAAATTCAGACTTATAATTTAGTTACGTGGAATATCAATGACAATGACCTTGGAGTAGTTAAAAATACTTTACAGTTACAGTTTTTCAGAAACTCCCTTATAAAATCAAAATACAAATACAATCATACATTTTCTCTTATGCTAGAAGCATAGAAAAAATCATTTGGGCCTGGAAATATAATACCTACAATTTTGGCAAACGTGCTTTTTCTACCTTTCAGTTCTTGGTACAAAATTAGGGTTCATATTCAACTCACTTCACCTGCTATAGTTTGCCAATGGATCGAATAAAAGAAAAGAAAATGTGACAATTAATGTAAAGAAAGGTAATAATTTCAATGAGATACCAATGTGTTAATATCCAGTTTTTATTAAGTTCAGTTTTTAAATTAAGCTGTTGAGGTTGTCTTTTGGAAAAACATATATATCAACAGGTAGGTCAAACAGAGAGCCATGGGAATTATCATCAGTCATTAGACCACGTTGGAAAGTCACCTTTTTGGAAAAATGATAAGCAAAGGAAAATAAATAAAATAATATAAAATCTTCTGTTTAGCTTTAGCTAAATCATTTAAATAATTGTGAGCAAAGCCTGAATGCATTATGACAATTAGAATGTGCTTTAAAAATGTAGAATCAAGAAAAAGAAGTAAATGTAGAATCAGGCAATCTTGACAGCTGCTTCATATGAGCTACTGAGACACTTAAGTTGCAAGTATTCCCAAAAGAAGAATTAATATACTGTGGAGTCATGGAAGATGGAAGCCCTCTGAACTACCTGAAGGGTTCAAGGTAGGTTTAGCCTTTCTGGTCTCTGACTGTGTCTACAAAAGCAAAGTGAATTGGAGAAGTAAAACAATTATCTTGATTAACGAAGCAAAAAATAATTCTCTGCACGTCGGAAACAGGCAATTTTTAAAGCACGAATTATGCAGATTGACTATAATACTATGTTGATTGAATTCACCAAATAACACTATGCTACCTTATCTTGTTTACACAGAAAACCAAAAAATAGTAATATGGTGAAGTATATCTAACTTCAAACTCTAACTGTGCCTTTATCTCCCTTCAGAACATGACGCTGAAAAAAAAGTGTTTATTCCAGGAAATCAAGCACATATTGGAATACAATGAAAATGAGGAAAAATTCCGATATCTTGAAGTGAGAACGCTGTGACTCTAATGACCACATAGTTTTCATAAGCAGCCTGGGCCAGAAAGAAACAAAAAGGAAGGCTGTATCATACATAATCCAGTGATGCATATCTCATTTCAAACTCAGAGACCTCACACTTGTGTAGGGAAGCCTGACCAAAAAAGTATGCAGAGAAATGAGTAGATAAACCAACTTGAGCTTTTAATAGGTGACATTAAAACTAAATGAGTGGTCAAAAAAAAAAAAAAACCAAACAACCCAACCAAAAAATGAGCAAAAGACCTAAATAGGCATTTTTCCAAAGAAGACATATGGATGGCCAACAGGCACATGAAAAGATGTTCAGCACTACTAATTATTAGAGAAACACAAATCAAAATTACAATGAGGTATCACACTCACGCCTCACAGAATGGCCATCATCAAAAAGCCTACAAATAATGAATGCAAGAGGGTCTACAAAGAAAAGGGAACCCTCCTACATTGCTGGTAGTAATTTAAATTGGTGCAGCCACTATGGAAAATAGAATGGAGGTTCTTTAAAAAACTAAAGATAGAGTTATCATGTGATCCAGCAATCCTACTCTTGGGCATTATCTAAAAAAGATGAAAATTCTAATTCAAAAAGATATATGCACACCACTCTTAATAGCAGCACTATTTATAATGGCTAAGACATGGAAGCAACCTAAAAGTCCATCGATGGATGAATGGATAAAGAAGATGTGATTATATATAATGGAATATTACTCAGCCATAAAAAGGAATGAACTGATACCATTTGCGGCAACATGAATAGACCTAGGGATTGTCATACTAAGTGAAGTAAGACAGAGAAAGACAAATATATGATATCACTTATATGTGGAATCTAAAAAATAGCACAAATTGAATCTATTTATAAAACAGAAATAGACTCACAGACATAAGAAGCAAATTTTTTTTATCAAAGGGGGAAGTGGGGGATAAATTAGGAGCTTGGCATTAACAGATACATACTACTATGTATAAAATAGGTAATCAACAAGGACATACTGTATGGCACAGGGAACTATATTCAATATCTTGTAATAACCTATAATGGAAAAGAATCTGAAAAAGAATATATATATATACACATATACATATATATACACTGAAGCACTTTGCTGTACACCTGAAACATTGTAAATCAACTATACTTCAATTAAAAAAAAAACATAAAACTAAATGAGTGGGGCTTCCTAGGTGGTGCAGTGGTTGGGAATCCGCCTGCCAATGCAGGGGAAACGGGTTTGATCCCTGCTCCAGGGGGATCCCACATGCCACAGAGCAGCTGGGCCCGTGTGCCACAACTATTGAGCCTACGCTTTGGAGCCCGTGAGTCACAACTATTGAGCCCATGTGCTGCAACTACTGAGGCCCATGCGCCTCGAGTTCGTGCTCTGCAACAGGAGAAGCCATGGCAGTGAGGAGCCCGCACACCACAGAGAAGAGTGGCCCCCACTCACTGCAACTAAAGAAAGCCTGCGCACAGCAAAAAAAAGACCCAACACAGCCAATAAAAGAAATAAATAAATGAATAAATAAATTAAGTAATTAAAAAAAAAACTAAATGAGTGGTTGAGATGGAAGGTGATCTACTTTAGGGTAGTCAGTGAAGTCTTCCCTGAGAAAATATATTAGGTACTGATTTCTGCATTAGCGGCTTAAAGCAACACATATCTATTATCTCACAGTTTCTCTATGTCTAGAGTCTTGCTTGATCCTCAAGTGTCTGCCAGGGCTAAGGTCGCATGTGGAGGCTTGACTCCTCTTCCAAGCTCTATTTTATACTTGTTAAGATTCAATTCTGTTTAGGTTGTTGGACTGAGCACTTGAGTAGATGGCTTTTGGTCAGGGTCTGCCTCAGGTTCTTACCACATGAACGTGCCGACCTGGCAACTTGCTTCATCAAAGCCAGTAAGAGTGAGAGTGCTCTTGCAAGATGGAAGTCAGAATCTTTGTAATCTAATGATGGAAGTGAAATCCCTTCTAGGGTGAGATATCCTATCAGTTAGAAGAAAGTTACCATAGCGGAGGGGACACCAGGAAACAGGGTTCATTTGGGGCTGTAGTAGATATTACCTTCCACAAAAGAGCTCACCTCAGTCTAACCATGAGAAAAATAAAGGGAGGAGTGAACCAGTTCAAAGGCAATGCTAAAGGCCCAAAGTGGAGAAGCCTTTAAGTGTTCAAGAAACTGGAAGGAGATAGAATAGCTAGAAAATTATGAATGCTGAGGAGACTGGTAACAGATAACCTTCAGTTAGGTCAGGTAAGTCCTCATAGGCTATGCTAAGTAGTTTAATTTTATTCTAAGGGTAAGGAAATCTATTCATGGTTCTTTAGCAAGTGAGTCACATGATTTCCTTTATTCTCTAAGCACACAACTGAGCCTGCTGTGTGGAGAATGGAAAGGACGCCATAGTAGTGGTAGTGATCAGATGATAATAAAGGCAAGATAATTGATAAGGTTCTGGATTAAGGTGGTGACAGTGGCAATAGAGAACAGACAACACATTCAAGATGTGTTTTGTAAATAGAACCAACATGGCTTAAATGTGGAGAATGAGAAAAAGAAAATTTAATTACTGCTAAGTTTCTGGCTTTAACAATAGGGCTGGGGGCATGCTTGTACCATTAACTGAGATGAACAGGCTGTGGAGTGGGAATAAGATATCAATTGAATAGGAAAAAAATCATAAGTTTCATTTTGGACATGTTAAAGCTGAGATACCTGCAAGACTTTAAGTGGAGATGTCAAACAAGTGGTCGGAAATAAAAGACTGGAGCTCAAGGAAAAGATTGGGCTAAATATTTAATCACACAAAATTAATGAAGTTTAGACATAACCAAACACTCTAGAAGATATGCAGTAATAAATAAAATTAGTTTGAGCTCAGATCTTCCAACAAATAATTGTGTGTTTTTAGGCAAGCCATGTTATCACTTTAAGCCTTTGTTTTGTCAGTTGTAAATACATGTATGATTTTACGTTTGTGAAATCTAAGGTATATAATGTCTCCACAGAATTATTATTCCATCAACTATGTGTCTTTGGTCAAACCTCATAAACTCTCTGAGCCTCAATTCCCTCCTGTGAAACATGAAGAGATAGCACCCTATGAGATCTGAGGTCCCTTCCAGTTTCAAAATTCTTAGTCTATGGTTGAAATATAGTGTATATTCAGAATTACATAGAATGATGTCCTACTTTAAAACAATATTTTAAAATGGTTAAGCATTAAAAAGATTTCTAATGTTAAAAATCAACATTTAATTCAGCTTCTAATTAGTGTGCTGAATAGAGTATGCATGAATCTTCAAATATTTTAATATAATCACTATTATATGGAAAAAAAGTCAGGGTTGAAGTAAATATAATCCATGGGAGTCTTATTACATTTTTTAGCAAAATATATATTCAGCATTAGTTAAATGGCAACAATCTACTTTTGAGATTCCCTTACCATCTTCATGCCCACAATAATACACAATCAGAATATATTTAATAAGTTCTGCAAAAGAAGGTAAGTGAAAAGAAATCATCTGTTTTTCATTTTACATCGGGCCAAAAGAATCCAACCCTTCTATTTAAAAACAAAAATTATTGTATTGGCCTAAATTATCCAAATTGGCTATTTTTTTTCTTTAGCATTTACCTTTGTTGCTTTCTTTATCAAACCCCGTCTTGATTAGCCCTATTATGATTATAGAGTTAATGTGCCTTTTACCAAAATTAACCTTATTGTAAAATAGACAATCATCTTAACAATATTTGCATATCTCTTTAGTATGAGAAGTTGTGAGTTGAAATGTTCATGACTTTCCAAAAAGCAACAAATTCATTATCCAAGCATTATAATTCACATTGTAATATATAAACATTAGCAACTGCTTAAGCTATTAAGCAAATTCTCTGATTTGAATTTAATTTCTCTTTGTTTCCTTCATCACAATGGTTCGTTTTCCACAATGGTTCTTATGTATGTAGATTTTTTTCTTTGGCAATTAAAATGTAGTTATGTTTAGGGACGTGATTATAAAATTTCCACCGTGGAATTCCATACTTGTTCTCCCTCAATGACTCCTTAAACCATTTTTTTTGTTCGTGGTTTTAGTATGACAAACAAGAAAGAATTTAAAAATCATCCTGTTTTCTCATTTCATTTCTCCTTGCCCCGTGGCAATTTGTTACAGTTGTTTGCTAAAGTGCTAAAAATTAACAAATAGATAAAAGGAAAATGGCTCCCCCCATCCCCACCCCAGTACTGTCAGTACCATAAAAACATTAGCTGTAAACTCATAAGAGTTAGGTGACTAACAGCCCACCTATGTTAGCCTGCTTCTTTTAACACTTTGGACTCTTCTTTAAAGCCTTTACAGAAAGAGCATATTTGGTTTTTATTACCCTTAGTCAAATAAACCATGACAGAAAAGCAAACACATTTATCTCACACTGATCTAATGTTAATTAGAATGATAAAAATGTAAAAGTGGTATTGAAAGCATGAGGCAAAGAAAGTTTCCAATGATCTGTTTAGTCTGACTTGAGACTCCTGGACTGTTTCTCCTCGGCTGTGTCTCTATCTTGGAAGGCAGGAGATGAGCATCCCATGTTCTATGGCACCTGATGGAGAGATAGGTCCAATCTTTCTTTCTTCAGTTTTGTAAAAGATTGTGAAACCTTCCCGCTTCATGAGAATGATTCTTGTGAGGCTCATATAAGCACATAGGCATATGAATTAGAGGAGCAGATTCATGAGAAAATGTTTGAACACTGGTATTTAACACTTCAGTGAGCGTCTAGCTCAAGAGTGCTTACAATTTAGTTCAGTTTTCCATCTTCCACTTGCCTTATTGCCTTAGTTTTAAATCATGTGATTCATTTTTTCCCCTCACAGTTAGAGCTATCAATCAAAAAACTGAATTCTTGCCTTCGAATTTTTTCATTAGTGCTCTTCCTGAAAATTGCAGCTGCTCATGGCATCCTCCCTATGCCCATCCTTCAAATACTTTGTCATCAGTTTCTCAACTTCTTCAGCCTCTGGAGCTTCAACTGCATTTACTTCTTGCTCCAAAGCAACACAGCCACAGTTTGGCTCTGGTATCTTTCTGAATTTCTCCTCCTCCAAAATCTTCAACCTAGCATTTTCCAACAGTCTCTTGTACTTTCAATACTTCCTTTACTTGACTCTTAACAAAACTAATTTATTAAAAAGAAGTTATTACTTTGGCAAGATTATGGTCCATATTTTTAAAGCTCAAATAGCCTACAAGGCTTTTTGAGTTAAGATTCTAATTTCCTGTTCCCAATAACTATTCACAAATTTTAAAATATGTATCTTTTTTCTATAAATAATTTGATATTAGTACCTCTTGATTTTTCTCTATTAGATATTATATACTGATTATTTCTATATGAAAGCTTAGGATTTAGCCTTTTCACCAGTCCCACCTTAGGCAAAAAAATCTTCCCAATATAGTTCTGATATAAATTTGATTAGATCATTATTCAGTGTTTGGAAGAGTTTACCTGCATCAGTATTTATAGCTGATCCATGCAAAATGTTGTACTTTTCCTTCCTTGCCCACCTTTTTGTTTTACCTGAAATTAATTGTATTGTTTTATGAATCTGCAGTTTTCAGTTCAATTCAAATGCTCAAGTTGACTACATTTCCTTTTAGCATTTTCAAGTGCATGAGCTCTTTCATCATCTTTAATTCTTTCAGAAATCTCTCCCACAGCTTTTTACCTTGCCCCAAAATGAACTGATTACTTCTAAGGCATGCAACACAGCTGTTATGTTGGAACTTCCCTTCACCACCATCCTGGGGATTCCCAATGCTTCTCCAGCGAGAAATATCCTTCTTCCTGGATCCCACATCACCCTTTCCATTTCCACCTTGATATCAAAGGTGGAAAAGGGATTCACCTGAATCAGTTCTTCTGAGAGCTTGTATGTCTGAAAATGTTTTTCTACCCTTACAGTTAGCTGTTAGTTGAACTAGGTAGATTCCTTTGAGTTGGTAATTTTTCCTCAGAATTTTGGTGCACTAGCCCATTATCTTTTAACTTCCAGTGTTGAGTACTGTTGAGTAATTTGATTGATACTACTCTTGCTTCTTGTTCCTCCGTATGAAAACTTTTTTTTTTCCTATTTGGAAATCTGTGGATAAGTATTTGTCCATGGTATTGAGAAATTTCACACTCAGGAACCTTGGAATGCATAAATTTTCATAAATTTTACTGGGCAGTCAGCTGTTCAATTGGGAAACATCAGAATTGTAAAAATGTCTTGAATTATTTGATAATTCCTTTCTCTCCTTTTCTTTGTCCTCCTTTCCTGGAATTCATATTTTTCAGCTGTTAGACCTCTAAGACCAATTCAATTTTTTTCATTTCCTTTTTTAGTTTCTCAGTCTTCTTTTTCAGTCTATAGACAATTTCTGAGAGATTTTCTCAACTTTATATTTCATCCCTTCTGGATATTCATTTTTGCTCTCATATTTTTAATTTCCAAAAGTTATGTTTGTTTTATGATAAAATATTTGTATAATTCTTTTTTTTAAATACAACATTTCTTGTTTCTGTAAATTTATAACTGTTTTCTTTCACGTTTCTTATTGCATAGTTTCTCTTTCTTAAAGTTGCTTTTTCTGCCTGAATACTTTGTGAAAGGCTTCATATCAGATTCTTTCCTTAATTGTCTAATGTTGCTTGACTTCCTGCTTTTATTTATAAGTATAGCACTAAAACAGTGTTTGGAAACTTCTTTTGTACTGGTGGCGGGGAAGACTTATTGAGCGCAGTTTTTCACTTAGGTTGAATTTGCTGAACCATTTCTGTACAGAACTTTTTATTTTTATTTTTTTGTGTTTTCACTTGATTGGTCAGAGTTCCTAGAGGAGGCTCAGGATACCTTATCCATGGAGTCCCTTCTAGTTGCCGTGTAAGTGAAGCGGACTGAGAAGCATGACATTCAGTTTATAAACTTCCAATTAAAATCCATTATTTTTAGTAAATTGTCTCTTTCCTTAGCTGTGCTTAGTGCCTCTCATTTACCAACCCCACAGAATGAACTAGAGCTCTGGTGTTCTGCAGGCTTGGACAAAAGCAGCTGCAGAAAAGTGGTAGTCTGATATTCCTAATACCAAATTCCTAATACTCCTGAGATAGTCTCCTAACACTACTGAGATGAGACCAACACTTGTGCTTTGGAGGAAACTGCGATATAAAATAATTTCTTCTAGACTTTCTTAACCACTGACTAGCATTCTGCTTTCTCAAGACTGCAATATCATTCACCAATCACTCATCCATCTACTTTTCAGTTTCAGTGGGGTTTTGCCATTTTCTTTGCTTGCATTGTCTTTGTGTTGTAGAGTTAGGTCTTTAAAATATTCATTTACCAATAGTTTAGTGGAGTTTTGGAAATGAGCAAACTAAATGAGAATGTCAATCCTTTATCTTTACTAAAAATTCAAATTCACTCATCAACCTGATGGGGGCATTTACATTCTGGACCTTATTTTACTCTCCCAACCATAGGTATTCTAGCAACTATCCCCAAATCTCAAGCCATTACTAACTATTTCAGTGAAACTTATTTAGTGATTCAAATCTTCTGCAACATTAATTTACTACCATCTACATATTTTCGATTCTGAAAGATAGCATGCTTCACCCCTCCCCAAACTTCCCACTCAGTCTGTTTTCCTCTTGTCACAAAGTATTGCTAGAAAAAATTGTGAAACCACACAATCAAATTTCATTTCAATACTGTAATTACGATTTTCTTTGCTTTTTTGTAATCCTCATAATCAAAGTCCTAAAGCAGCAGCTAAATTTTTTCTAGTCTCAAACACTGTCAAAACTACTTTGGGGGGACTCAAGGGAGGGTGGGGGGGGAGTTGAGGGAGGGAGGGAATATGGGGATATGTGTATAAAAACAGATGATTGAACTTGGTGTACCCCCCAAAAAATTAAAAAAAATTAAAAAAACAAAAAAAAAACTACTCTGATCTTCACATTATCATCTCTGCAAATAAGTGAAGACAGTGCAAAAAGTTCCCACGGTTCTCCTCTCCTCATCGGTGCTTCTTATGCAACCATCATTTCTTCTACTTTATCTTCAAAGTACAACAGCCTTTTCTTCTTTACTCGAATGCCACTCTTTGTGCCAAAGGCTCCATTTTATCCCACTTTCTCCTGTTCTATGTTTCAATATTACAGTTTCTCATTTTGATGTCTGCAATAAGTCCCAGAATGTTTGGATCCATTCTATACTAAAAAAAAAAAATCAACTATAAAACCTTAATTTACGTGAATATCCCTTCAGTTTGCTCCCATATCTCCTCTTTTCACCATTACCACGTTTCTGGTTAAGAGTACTCTACAGCACTCATTAAATCTTATCCTTATAAAATATATTTTCTAGTCAGTACTTTACTAAAACCAGCTTTCAAAGGAAAGCAAGAAGTGATTGCAGTGATTTATTTTTCTTTCTACGCCTTCCTTAATATCCTACAGGACTTAAAACTGTTCATTGCAAACTCCTTCTTGCAGCTCCTTCCTCCTTTGGCTTTCATACCATTACATTCTCTTTGCCTCCTTCCACTATTCCTGTATCTCGTTGCTTATTACCTTTAATCCTCTTTCCTGATCATTGTAAGCATGTTTCAATGTTTATTCTTCAACCGGTTTTGGATTACCTCCTCCTTAGCATTTCTTTCACTAGATTTTGAGTTTTCCCATGGCTTCAGCAATCACTTCAAGTAAATGACTTCAGAAGTTACATTTCCTTTGCCAATTTCTCTTCCAATCTGCACTGCTACACTTGTAAGTTTCCATTAGATGATGGGAAAGATTTTTGGTATCCACCACCAAAACTGAATTTGTCAAATTTCCCTTTACCTCATCGTCTGGACTTCCTTTTAGGATCTCCTTATTTTTGTTAGCATCATTATTATTCTAGCTAACAAGACAAAAAGAAACTCAGTGTCGTATTTCATTTCTTCCTTTCATTGCTACTTTTCTCCTATATCCAATGAGAGAATATTAATTACACTTTTAAAAATATCTATCAAATTTCCTGTTTCCTTTTTATTCTTATTGTCATTACCTATTTCAGATCCTTATCTCTCACACAAACTATTGCATTCATCTATATTACCTTTAAGCTTTCTATATTTATGAGCCATTTTCTACTCATTTACCAGAGTAATAACTTCAAATCATAGGTGACTCACATCTCTTCCACCCATGGATGTCAAAACAGAAAGAATTTAATATAGACAGGATATAAGTGCAAAGTGTGCAAAGTTGAATACTGCATTGTATTTATTTGTTCTTTTGGTTTTTAGGGGGGTTGGGTTTTTTTCCCTTTTTGCTTCAAGACGCTTTTTTTGTTGCTTGCCACTATCTTCTCCAATGTACTATTTTCACGGATAAAGGCTCCTTTCACATTTTGATAACTTATAAGTTTCTGTTTTTAATTTTTTTGACTTCAGAGCGATTTCAGTATCTACTCCCAAACCCATAATATGCTCTGGGAGTACCTATGTATATAAAAATTTTTAAAATGGTTTTGCTAGCCAAAGAGCCACATACTCTGATTCTACTGCTTAATATCAAAAATATTGATAGATGCTTTTAATTTACCTTTTTTACATGACCAAATATTTAGCAGTTGGAAACTACCAGTTCTACTCTATGTAAACTTGTGCCGAAGTGGGGCCATATTCTCATTCATCATCCTCATGTGGGAAGCAACCTCTTCAAGGAATATTACTCCCTTATTTTTGCTACATGAGCATCAAAGGATCAAAGAGACAATATGTAACAAACTAATGTTTTCATGTCTTAAAATTGGCTACTGAGTTTTAGCACACTGGGATGAAAATACAAATATAACCAGTAATAAGGACTTGTGGGAGTAACATTTAAGCAGGAGTCAACTAGCCATATAATGTCTTTCTTTTTCATTTTCTACCTAAATGCTTTAGTGGAAATTGCACATTAATAATTAAATAAAAAGTACAAAAAAAAAATACAAAACTGGGAAAACTTTTCAAACAATTATAACTGACAAAGGAGTAATAGACACTTACACAAACATACACATAAATAGACACACTGGGAGACAAAAAAGAGATCTAAAAATTAATAAGAAAACAGAGCAAACTACACATTAAATGGGAAAAAGACACAAACAGGCAAGCTAATACATATATAAATCAAAATGACCAATAAATATAAGTAAATATATTTGATCTCCAGATAAATAAAAAAAGTTTAAAAGTAAAATAATGTATTATAAGTGTATACATGTGAACCAACAAAGTTTAAAAAGAATTTTAATACCAGTATTGGAAAAGGTGTGGCGAAGAAGTTACCTATAAACTGTTGGGAATGTGAATACTGGTTTCCTGTTTTCTGACAAGCTACTTAATGATACAGATCACTAAATAATAAGAAGCAAAACTGTTAATTTATAATGAGTATAAATCATGAAAAAAATTTACAAGAGATCTTTCAGATTAAGTGTGTGCTATTCAATAGGGAGGTTAAAATCTGTTTTACCAATTATATGAAATATATTTTCCAATAATAGTCAATATTCATTGCATTTAATCTGCAAACTTCTAATAGTTTTTTCTTCTTATAATTGAAAATTACAATTACATGCTAGCTCATAATAATTGTTATCAATACTCTTCTTTTTCATTAAATAAAGAGGAAAAGATTGGCTGTGATGTTTATTGAAATTAATGGAGATAGTTCTGAACTTTTATATATGATTATTTCTTAACTTTTCCCCAAAACATAACAATAGAATTCAAAATGTGAATATACATATATTAATTAAAGAAACATCATGTATATTATCACAACCTTTGGCCTCCTAAATAACTGACAGTTTTAGCTTCATATAACATTGGATTATTCTAAAAAATCAGTAAAGAGAAACAACCACTAGACTTCTAATTGTTTCATAGCTTATAAACATAGCTAGCTTACTTAGATTATATTGATTGCCTTCAGTATTCTGTTATTTTGGTAATATTCCTTGGAACATATTAACCATACTTATTTGAATTTTTTAAATACATCATGTGTTTGTTAGTTTGCTTGTTTGTTTTTTCCTGGCAGAAAGTCTGATCCAATTGATCAGTTTGACATTGAAACTCAGCTTTGCCTAGTAGGTTACACTGTGGACACTTTCCCTAAAATGAGTGTGGTAAATCTGAAGTTTGAATATTTTGACAAATATATTTGTGGAATATGATAAGATAAAAGTATTTTATTTAAAAAAATAGCATATTTCAAGGCCATATTGAAATTAATACTGTTTTGATTTCCTCACCATTTTTTGGCTATATAGATTTGAACATTGTGTCTCAGTAAAAATATAGCAAATATAATTAGTAGTTATTTTATATGTGTCAATAAAATATTTTTGACATTTCTTCCATAAAATGAGAAAGAAAATGACCCAAATGCAATGTTCTCAATTACTTGCTTTCAATAAAGTTGAAGGAAGACCTAGTAAAATTGTAGCTATTAAGTCATTAAAAATAATTTTTATAACAAATATTTTTTATTTTAATATAAAAATAAAAGGAATTCCCATTGTTAACAAAATTTCTTTCCCACACTGTATTAACAAATGGAAAGATAAAAACCATATGATAATCTCAATAGATGCAGAAAAAGCTTTTGACAAAATTCAACATCCATTTATGATAAAAACTCTCCAGAAAATGGGCATAGAAGGAATTTACCTCAACATAATAAAAGCCACATATGATAAACCAACAGCCAGCATTGTCCTAAATGGTGAAAAACTGAAAGCATTCCCTCTAAGGACAGGAACAAGACAGGGGGGTCCACTCTCACCATTATTATTCAACATAGTTTTGGAAGTGTTAGCCACAGCAATCAGGGAAGAAAATGAAGTAAAAGGAATCCAAATTGGAAAAGAAGAAGTAAAATTGTCAGTCTTCACAGATGACATGTTATTATACACAGAAAACCCTAAAGACTACCAGAAAACTGTTAGCTCTAATCGATGAATTTAGTAAAGTAGCAGGATACAAAATTAATGTGCAGATATCTCTTGCATTCCCATACACTAACAATGAAAGAACAGAAAGAGAAACTAAGGAAACTCTTCCATCTACCATTGCAACAAAAAGAATAAAATATCTAGGAATAAATCTGCCTAAGGAGGCAAAAGACCTGTATGCAGAAAGCTATAAGACACTGATGAAAGACGTCAAAGACAATACAAACAGACGGAGGGACATACCATGTTCTTGGATTGGAAGAATCAATATTGTGAAAATGACTATCTCACCCAAAGCAATTTACAGATTCAACACAATCCCTATCAAACTACCAATGGCATTTTTCACAGAACTAGAACAAGAAATCTTACAATTTATCTGGAAATGCAAAAGACCCCAAATAGCCAAAGCAATCTTGAGAAGGAAAGATGGAGTTGGTGGAATTAGGCTTCCTGACTTCAAACTATACTACAAGGCCACAGTGATAAAGACAGTATGGTACTGGCACAAAAACAGAAAGGAAGATCAATGGAACAGAATAGAGAACTCAGAGATAAACCCAAGCACATATGGGCACCTTATCTTTGACAAAGGAGGTAAGAAAATACAATGGAGATAAGACAGCCTCTTCAATAAGTGGTGCTGAGAAAATTAGACAGCTACATTTAAAGAATGAAATTAGAACACTTCCTAACACCATACACAAAAATAAACTCGAAATGGATTAAAGACCTAAATATAAGGCCAGAGACTATAAAACTACTGGAGGAAAACATAGGCAGAACACTCTATGACTTACATCAAAGCAAGATCCTTTTGGACCCACCTCCTAGAATCATGGAAATAAAATCAAGAATAAACAAATGGGACCTCATGAAACTTGAAAGCTTTTGCACAGCGAAAGAAACCATAAACAAGACAAGAAGACAACCCTCAGAATGGAAGAAAATACTTGCCAATGAAGCAATGGACAAAGGATTAATCTCCAAAATATACAAGCAGCTCATGCAGCTTAATACCAAAAAAGCAAATAACCCAATCCACAAATGGGCAGAAGACCTAAATAGACATTTCTCCAAAGAAGACATACAGAAGGCCAACAAACACATGAAAAGATGCTTAACATCACCAATTATTAGAGAAATGCAGGTCAAAGCCACAATGAGGTATCACCTCAAACTGGTCAGAATGACCATCAACAAAAAATCTAGAAACAATAAATGTTGGAGAGGGTGTGGAAAAAAGGGAACTCTCCTGCACTGTTGGTGGGAATGTAAGTTGTTACAGCCACTATGGAAAACAGTTTGGAGTTTCCTTAAAAAACTGAAAATCGAACTACCATATAACCCAGTAATCCCACTACTGGGCATACACCCAGAGAAAACCATGATCCAAAAAGAAACAAGTAGCATAATGTTTATTGCAGCACTATTTACAATAGCCAGGACATGGAAACAACCTAAATGCCCATCAACAGATGAATGAATAAAGAAGATGTGGCACATATATACAATGGAATATTACTCAGCCATAAAAAGGAATGAAATTGAACTATATGTCATGAGGTGGATAGACCTAGAGACTGTCATAATGAGTGAAGTAAGCCAGAAAGAGATAAACAAATACTGTACGCTAATACATATATATGGAATCTGAAGAAATGGTACTGATGAACCCAGGGACAGGCAAGACTGGAGATACAGAAGTAGAGAATGGATTTGAGGACATGAAGCTGGGGTGAGGGGCAAAGGGGAAGCTGGGACGAGGTGAGAGAGTAGCACAGACATATTTACACTACCAGCTGTAAAATAGATAGCTACTGGGAAGTTGCTGTATAACAAAAGGAGATCAAATTGATGATGGGAGATGTCTTGGAGGGCCACAACGGGGAGGGTGGGGGGGAGTCACAGGAGGGAGGGGATATGGGGATATATGTGTAGATGCAGCTGATTCACTTTGGTGTACCTCAAAGACTGGTACAAGAGTGTAAAGCAAAGATATTCCAATAAACAGTTTTTAAAAAAAAAAAACAAGATATTTCAGTGCTTACATCTGCAGACAGCAACAAAATAAAAACAAAACAGACAAGAGGGCAGACAGCAGAATCAAGCAGTATCAGCAGTATTTAGTCTTGTGGAACTGAAAACCACAGCCACAGAAAGATAGAGAAAATGAAAAAGCAGAGGACTTTGTACCAGATAAAGGGACAGGATAAAACCCCAGAAAAACACCTAAATGAAAAGGAGATCAGCACCATTCCAGAAAAAGAATTCAGAATAATGGTGGTGAAGATGATGCAGGACTTTGAAAAAAGATGGGATGCAAAGACTGAAAAGTTGCAAGAAAAGTTTACCAAAGACCTAGAAGAATTAAAGAGCAAACAAACAGAGATATGCAACACAATAACTGAAATGAAAAATACACTACAAGGAACCAATAGCAGATTGACTGAGGCAGAAGGACAAAGAAGTGACCTGGAAGACAGAACGGTGATAATCACTGATGTAGAAAAGAATAAAGAAAAAAGAATGAAAAGAACTGAAGACAGCCTAAGAGACCTCTGGGACAATGTTAAAGGCACCAACATTTGCATTATAGGGGTCCCAGAAGAAGAAGAGAGAGAGAAAGAACCCGAGAAAATATTGGAAGAAATTATAGTTGAAAACTTCCCTAACATGGGAAAGTTAATACCTACCCAAGTGCAGGAAGTGCAGAAAGTCCCAGGCAGGATAAACCCAAGGAGAAACACGCCAAGACATATAGCAGTCAAATTGACAAAAATTAAAGACAGAGAAAAGTTATTAAAAGTAACCAGGGAAAAACGACAAATAACATACAAGGGAATTCCCATCAGGGTAACAGCTGATTTCTCAGCAGAAACTCTGCAAGCCAGACGGGAGTAGCATGATATCTTTCAAGTGATGAAAGGGAAGAACCTACGGCCAAGAATACTCTACCCAGCAAGGATCTCATTCAGATTCGAAGGAGAAATCAAAAGCTTTACAGACAAGCAACAGCTAAGAGAATTCAGCACCACCAAACCAGCCTTACAACAAATGCTAAAGGAACTTCTCTAAGCGGGAAACTTAAGAGAAGAAAAGGACCTACAAAAACAAAAACAAAACAATTAAGAAAATGGTAATAGAAACATACATATCAATAATTACCTTGAAAATAAATGGACTAAATGCACCAACCAAAAGACACAGACTGTCTGAATGGATACAAAAACAAGACCCATATATATGCTGTCTACAAGAGACCCACTTCAGACCTAGGGACACATACAGACTGAAAGGGAGGGGATGGAAAAAGATATTCCATGCAAATAGAAATCAAAAGAAAGCTGCAGTAGCAATACTCATATCAGATAAAATAGACTTTAAAATAAAAAATGTTACAAGAAACAAGGACACTACATAAAGATTGAGAGATCTAACCAAGAAGAAGAGATAACAATTATAAATATATATGCCCCCAATATAGGAGCACCTCAATACATAAGGCAAATGCTAACAACTATGAAAGAGATAATCAACAGTAACACAATCATAGTGGGGGACTTTAACTCTCCACTTACACCAATGGACAGATCATCCACACAGAAAATTAATAAGGAAACACAAACTTTAAATAACACAATAAATCAGCTTGATTTAATAGATATCTATAGGACATGACATCCAAAAACAGCAGATTACACATTCTTCTCAAGTGCACATCGAACATTCTCCAGGATAGATCATATTTTGGGTCATAAATGAAGCTTCGGTAAATTCAAGAAAATTGAAATCATATCAATCATCTTTTCTGATCACAACACTATGAGATTAGAAATCAATTACAGGGAAAATCTTGTAAAAAACACAAACACATGAAGGCTAAACAATACGCTATTAAATAACCAAGATATCACTGAAGAAATCAAAGAGGAAATCAAAAAATACCTAGAGACAAATGAAAATGAAAACACAACAATCCAAAATCTATGGGATGCAGCAAAGGCAGTTCTAAGAGGGAAGTTTATAGCAATACAATCCTACCTCAAGAAACAAGAAAAATCCCAAATAAACAATCTAACATTACACCTAAAGAAACCAGAGAAAGAAGAGCAAGCAAAACCCTAAGTCAGTAGATGGAGAGAAATCATAAAGATCAGAGCAGAAATAAATGAAATAGAAACAAAGAAAACAATAACAAAAATCAATAAAACTAAAAGCTGGTTCTTTGAGAAGATAAATAAAATTGATAAACCTCTAGCAAGACTCATCAAGAAAAAGAGGGAGAGGATTCAAATCAAGAAAATTAGAAATGAAACAGGAGAAGTTACAATGGACACCACAGAAATGAAAAGCACCATAAGAGACTACTACAAGCAACTATATGCCAATAAAATGGACAACCTGGATGAAATGGACAGATTCTTGGAAAGGTATAACTTTCCAAGACTGAATCAGGAAGAAATAGAAAATATGAACAGACCAATCACAAGTAATGAAATTGAAACTGTGATTAAAAATCTCCCAACAAACAAAAGTCCAGGACCAGATGGATCCACACGTGAATTCTGTCAAACATTTAAAGAAGAGCTAACACCCATCCTTCTCAAACTCTTCCAAAAAACTGCAGAGGAAGGAACACTCCCAAACTCATTTTGTGAGGCCACCATCACCCTGATACCAAAACCAAAGATACTACAAAAAAAGAAAACTACAGACCAATATCGCTGATGAATTTAGATACAAAAATCCTCAACAAAATACTAGCCAACAGAATCCAGCAACACATTGAAAGGATCATACACACACACACAAAACCGAGGACTTCCTAGGTGGTGCCGTGGTTAAGAATCTGCCTGCCAGTGCAGGGGACACAGGTTCCATCCCTGCCCCAGGAAGATCCCACATACTGAGGATCAACAAAGACCATGCTCCACAACTATAGAGGCTGTGCTCTAGAGCCCGTGAGCCACAACTATTGAGCCCATGTGCCACAACTACTGAAGCCCACGTGCCTAGAGCCCATGCTCCACAATATAAGAGAGGCCACCACAATGAGAAGCCTGCACACCAAAATGGAGAATAACCCCTGCTTACTGCAACTAGAGAAAGCTCAGGCACAGCAATGAAGACCCAACATCAGCCAATAAAAAATAAATTAATTAATTACTTAAAAAAAAACAGAAAAGGAGCAAAATTGATGCTGAAACTATCTCATTCTAGATTTAAGTAATATTGCACTGATAAATACCCAAACTAATTGAAAAAAATCCTTTTGTCTTATTGAGCGACACAGTTCAAAATATCTTTGTTTAAATAATCGTAAAATTCGTCCATACGAACCATAAATGTTGAGCAGTTGTGAGAACAATAGTAGTCACAGAAGCTGCTAGCAAAACAGGTATGATTCTCTATTCTAGGCCTATTAAGCCTGGATAGAAATACAAATATGCAAAGGGGAAGTAGCCAAGATCATGTGTAACTACTGCCCTTTAGATCAAAGAAAAGAATCAAACTTGGTTTTGAAAATTACTGAAAAACTTGGAAAAGAAAGAGATATGAAAAAGTGGGAAAACTAATCCCACAAGAGCTATTTATCCAGGACACCATTGTGGGGGGTGCAGAATGCTTTGGGAGCCAGTGAGACAGTTGGATTAAAGTAAATGTTCTTTTTCGTTCTAAGAAGATAAATCATCTGAATGGAGTCTCAGTGTGGTTTTCACAGGGGTGGACAAATTTGATTTGGATTGTGTTAACAAAGAGAAAGAAACATTTACAACCACAAAAGAGAGTGCAAAAATCCAAATTGGCCTGATGAAAGCAAGAACTGTGTAAATGGTTCATAATTCAGTTTCACTCATATCACTCAACCCAGTAGGATCTTTCTTTTTCTTTCTTTCTTTCTCTTTTTCTTTTTCTTTCTTTCTCTTTTTATCTTTTTTCTTTTCTTCTTTCTTTCCTTTCCCTCTTTTCTTTTTAATCACTGTTGGTTTTCCCTTTGGATTCCCTGACTAGCATATCTGTGATTGATTATGCCATTGGTACTACTGGACACTTTTTATTTAGGATCTGATGGGAAGCTTCTACTTACTAATAATTTGATGTGAAGTTCAGTTTATTTTATTCTTACTGCATAGTTTTATTTAAGCAAATCTTAGTAGACTCAGTGGTAAAAAAAATTTTCAAGGAAATTTAGCTTGTCATAAATTTTTTAAAAAAAATTTTCCCGGGGAGTCGAGGGAGGGAGGGAATATGGGGAGATGTATATAAAAACAGATGATTGAACTTGGTGTAACCCCCCCAAAAAATAATAAATAAATTAAAAAAAATTTTTTTTCCCTACAGGAACTAACTGCTGTCTAATAGAATTATGCAATGTTTATACAAGGTAAAGTAAAAAACAGTGATTCAGTGTATTACTCTGTAATTGTAGGACTGTAATGTGACAGGCTGAGGGTGTTTTTTATAAAAATCTTTGCTTTAGTATGGTACTGGCATAAAGACAAAAAAGAATAGAGAGCTCAGAAGTAAAAACACATATATATACAGTCAATTGAATATTAAACAGGGGTTCCAGGAATACACAATGGAGAAATTCAAAAAGGTACATGCACCCCTGTGTTCCTCTTAGCACTATTTACAATAGTCAAGACATGGAAGCAACCTAAATGTACATCAATAGATGAATGGGAAAAAAAGATGGAATACTACTCAGTCATAAAAAAGAATGAAATAATGCCATTTACAGCAACATGAAGGGACCTAAAGATTATCATACTAAGTGAAGTAAGTCAGAAAGGGAGAGACAAATGCCATATATCACTTTTACATAGAATCTAAAATATGACATGAATGAAAATCTCTATGAAATAGAAACAGACTCACAGATACAGTGAACAGACATGTGGCTGCCAAGGTGGAAGGAGGGTTGGGGAGGGATGGATTGGGAGTTTGGGATTAGAAAATGCAAACTATTATACAGAAACTAATACCAGAAACTAACACAACATTGTAAATCAACTATACTTCAATAAATTAGAAAACAAAACAAAACTTATTTACAGTTTTCTAGTCAATTATATACAAATGCCAATTGAAATGAAAACAATTCAGAATTTAAATTTTTTAACTTCTAATTTGAAATAAGTTTAAACATTACAATAGCATTAAAAATAGTAAACATAAATCCTTTATACGCTTCTTTTCGCTTCCTCAAATGTCAACCTCATACATAACCACAAATGTAATAGTAAAAAGTAAAAAATTAACATTGATTCAATGTTAATTGCCAGATCTTCTTCAAGTAGCTTCAGCTGTCTGACTTATGTCCTTTTTCTGGTCCAGGATCCAATTCCTGATCACACACTGCATTCAGTTATTGTTTTCCCTAATCACCTTTAATTTGAGAGAATTCCTCAGTCTTTCTTTGTCTTTCAAAATCTTGAGACGGGTGATGAGCACTGGACAATTATTTTGTAAAGTGTCTCTCAGTTTGGGTCTGTGTGGTATTTATTTGTGATTAAATTCAGGTTATTCACTTTGGGCAAGAATACAACAGAAATGATGTTGTATCCTCAGGGCATCACATCAGGAGGCACATGATGTTGATATATCTAATTACTGGTGATTTAAAATGTTTCCATATGCAAAAATTATATTCTTTGCAAGTATTTATACTTATAATGAAAAAAAATGGAAGTCAATTGAAACATACAGGGGCTATGTAGTTTTTCAAAATTAGTTTTAAAAGTGCTTTAAAAACATTTATGTAGACAAGTTTATTGAGATATTGAGCTATAATGAGAAACACAAATCAGATGCAGGAGGATGTATGGTCAAGAGAGATTTCTTTTTTAAATATGGGACACATTAGAACATATTTGTTTACTAGTAGGAATAATCTAATAACAGGCAGACAATGCAATATTATTTTAAAGGAGGACTTACAAGAAACAAAATTGTCTATTTTTATGGTATGCCTACAAAGTGGAATTCTATACAACTTTTATAAATGATCATTATAATTGTTGATTTAAAATGTTGTTTACTATTTTCTGTTTAGTAAAAATATCAAAATTTAAAATAACATGCAGAATATGAGTACACTTATGAACTGGGTGTATGTGTGTCTATTTGCTTAGAACAACCTCTAGAAGAACATAAAAGTTACTACGACTAAAATTGAGTTCCTCTGCTTGGTTGACATACATTATTACCATGGAATATTGTATTCTAACTTTAAGAATTCAAATATAAAAAGCAAAGCCTTAATGTTGGTTAAAATTAATTGAATATTTAGACTACACTGGGAGATCTATCTATATGGATATGGATTAAATATTACCACTAAAAATACAAATATTTTCAAATATCAAACTTCCTCTTTTCTCTGAGGATTCAAACAAAGACTAAATATTCAGATACATCATGCATTTTTTTACTTTCAAATGCAAACTTATATAGAAACAATAATCAGTAGATTAATTTTTTTCATCAAGTATTTTTTATGTATTTATCGGATACCAGGTACTTTTCTAGGTGCCAAGAATATAAAGATGAACATTACATAATTAGCAGTAGGAAAGGCCCAGGCTTATAATACATACTATGCTGCAGTGGGAAAAGCTGCTCAAATAGACGTTTAATATCTATAATTCATATAACATTCCATGAATGTTATATATAACATTTCACACATAAATCACTTTTGATGATGACACTAACCAGTAGGTAGGAAAATAATACCTATATTTATCAATCAGAAAACTGGATTTCAGCAGGTTTGAGTCTTTTACTTAATTTCACAGGCTAGTAAGTGTTAAGGCTATAATTTTAACCTAGATCTTCAAATTAAGTCTCACACACATACATAAATTACAATTTTATCTGTATTCCTGGAAACTGGCTGCTCTTCATTTCGATGAATAACAAATATTTGGAAGATTAGTTACATACTATATAATCAGATTGGTGTTGGTAGATCTTTTCTTTGTATATCTTCAACATGAAAGTTTTATACATTAGTGTGAAATAATTACCTAAGGTCTTTATTAGTCGGAAATAAATACAAGATGTTGTTTTTCTTTCATTTTTAACAGTACAGCTTGTGACTCCGTTGTGCCATGACTGTACTCCCATCATAAAACCTGTAACATTTTCTTGAATTTGTTTTTAATGTCAGTCTGTGAGGGTAGGGGTTACTTCGTATTAATCTTTTTCTTTTCTCTATTCTCTAGATTACACTCTGGCATGTATTATATGCTCAAAAGTTGTTAAATAATTAAATAGATGCTTCAAACCTTAAGATTATTACATACAAGAAACTAAAGGCATTGTGAATTATATTATGCCCAATTAATCTTCAAATTACATGCTTTATAAAGAGAAATCTAAAACATGCTTTTTGAAAGATTTTGCTTGATTTACTATTGAAAGTTTTATTTCATATTTCATTGTATTTAGTAATTTTATCTTCATTTCATATTTTCACCTATATTTCTTGGGTAAAAACTTATTACAAACATTTTACATATTGGAAAATAACATTAAAATATATTCATTATAATATAGATGTTAGTATATATCACAGTCAAATTATGACTCTGAAATAGGCCAACTACAATTGAAACTGAATTTAGCCTACAAAATCCCCTTGAATAACATATTTACAAGGGGATAACAGTGTAGCTGTGAGAACATTTCTGTGGATTCACATGACAAGCTCTTCATCTAATTGGCAATTGAAAATGCAGTTACAAATATAGGTCCTTGGAGATTGTAGTTTTGGAAACCCACTGCAAAATATAACCCTTAATTTTCTGCATTGCTAAAATGGCAATCCCGTGTATGCCAACATACATTTTTCCCAGTAAGTAAAGCCTAGAAAAAGTAATTTTATTGACCCAAAAGTAGTATGTGTCCATGAGGCCAGATAATAATTATTTTTTTTCAAAGGTGTGTTCAGGGAACACTGAAGAGATTAAATTTAAAACTCCTCTTAAATGGTTCATGGGATGGCATTAATAGCTAGTCCAAAGGGATTTATGCTAATCTACTTTCTTGGCTAAAACTAAGGGTTTAATGAGAGCGATTTCTATTAATGGATGGATAAAAAAGAATTTATTCTTGCAATTTTGGGGGGTAGGAAATACTGGTATAAGTGATATAACAATACTACATCAGCTCTCTTATGTTGCATTTTCATAACAGAACTTAAGAAACAGATATATTTGCTTGTAGAGCCATAAGAAATTGAATTTTTGCCTTAAAAAAATACCACAGGCAGAAGTAAGCTAGTTTGCAGTGCCCCTTCTCCAGCAACAAATGGGAATTACAGGCTCCAGGGCATTCTTCTCAAGCTTCAGTGAAACACTTCTCCCTGCATCTGGTTGCAAAAATAGAGTAAAATTTTAAATAACTGGAATGAAGGTACCTGTTCATTTCAGCTTCAATTCACTCTATTGAATCCCTTTCTTATTCTCCTGAATTCTGCTCCAGCTCAGGTGACATTCTCTTTATTCTTGCATCATGCTGTGCTCTGCCCTACCTCAGGATTTCAGCATAAGCCGTTCCTCTGCCTGGAATTTCTTCACCAATTTTTTGAATAGTTGATTCCCTTCTCTCTCTTCAGGTCTTAGATTAAATGTCAGCTCTTCATTAATTTAGACCGCTCAGCTTTTACTAGTTGTCATTAACTCTATGGTCAAATCTTTTATTTTTCCTTGACAACTCTTCACACTTGATACCGATATATTTATTTGTGAGTTACTGTTTGTTATTCTCCATACTTCATTTCTAACCACCCAGAGACCAGTTCCATATTTGATACATAGTTGGTGATTTATAAATATTTATACATTTCAGGACTTGGATTGCTTAAGACCTTTTTTTTTTTTTTTTTTGGCAATAGTAGAATTTTGAAGGAAGAATCAAATCACTTAAGCAAACAAATAAATAAATAAAAATAGCCTTAAATGCTACATACTGGCCGTGCCCAAGAAGTATGCAGTTCAGCTCATATTCCCACACTGTATACATGTTATATTTAATATAATGCAAACTGATCCCTATGATAATAAACTTGAGATATACAAGATGTTCAGACAAAAAAAGAGATTAATTATAATCAGTATACCATTGCATCCTCACCTCCCGTGCTTCATGTAAACACACATTATGGGTAGTATTGATCTTCCCTGTTGTGAAGTGCTTGATGTATAGCAGATGCTCAGTATATATTTCCTGCATGCATGTATTTAATAATTAATTCTAAAATTTTAAGCTGGGAAACAAGCAAATAAATTTCAGAAAAATTTCTAACCATAAGGATTGAAGCAGAAATCATTTCTAATTAACTTAATCAGTCGGAAAATGCATTTCACTACTTCAGTCTCAAAATATATTGTATACAGAAGTAGTATTGTGATTTTCAGTGATGTCTTAGTTATGCTGGTCATAAATAAAGTACGTTTAAAGCACAAAACATGATGCAATGTCATCAGAAGAAAGTTTCATCTATGTTAAAGGAGGTGTCTTAAATCAAGTTGAATTCAGTTTAGAACCCAGTTCTGGCAAAATTGCCTGGGTCCCTGGGCAACTACATAGAGCCTCTAAGCCAGAATTTGTTCATTTTCGAAAGGGATAATACCACACCTGGTTTATCTAATTATTTGGAAGTGGCTTCAAAATCTCAATAACTCTTGGATGTTTCCCTAGAATCTTAAGGCTGGTGACGTGGGGAATATTGTCAAGATCTACACACCAAAGGAATATGGCAGTTTAAAGAGAGGATTAATGGATAACAGTTTTATGACAAATAGTTGCTAATTTTAAAACTAATGTTTTTAGGAAGAACACTCTTTGACATAAATCATAGCAAGATCTTTTTTGACCCACCTTCTAGAGCAATGGAAATAAAAACAAAAATAAATTAGTGGCACCTAACGAAACTTAAAAGTTTCTGCACATCAAAGGAAACTGTGAGCAAGACGAAAAGACAACCCTCAGAATGGGAGAAAATATTTGCAAATGAATCAACAGAAAAAGGACTAATCTCCAAAATATATAAACAGCTCATGCAGCTCCATATCAAAAACACAAACAACCCAATCAAAAAATGGGCAGAAGACCTAAATAGGCATTTCTCCAAAGAAGACATACAGATGGCCAAGAGGCACATGAAAAGCTGCTCAATATCACTAATTATTAGAGAAATGCAAATCAAAACTACAATGAAGTATCACCTAATGCTCGTTAGAATGGGCATCATTAGAAAATATACAAACAGTAAATGCTGGAGAGGGTGAGGAGAAAAGGGAACTGCTCTTGCACTGCTGGTGGGAATGTAAATTGATACGGGCACTACAGAGTACAGTATGGAGGTTCCTTGAAAAACTAAAAACCGAGTTACCATATAACCCAGCAATCCCACGACTGGGCATATACCCAGAGAAAACCATACTTCAAAAAGACACATGCACCCCAACGTTCATGGCAGCACTATTTACAATAGCCAGGACATGGAAGCAACCTAAATGTCCATCCACAGATGAATGGATAAAGAAGATGTGGTACATATATACAATGTAATATTACTCAGCCATAAAAAGGAACGAAATTGGGACATTTGTAGAGACATGGATGGACCTAGAGACTGTCATACAGAGTGAAGTGAGTCAGAAAGAGAAAAACAAATACCGTATATTAACACATATATGTGGAATATAGAAAAATGGTACAAATCAACCAATTTGCAAGGCAGAAACAGAGACACAGATGTAGAGAACAAACATATGGAAACCAAGTGGGGAAAGTGGGGGTGGTTGGGGTGCGATGAATTGGGAGATGGGGATTGCCATACATACATTACTAATACGAAAAAAACTATCAAATTGTACACTTTAAGTATGTGCAGTTTATTGTGTCCATTGTATCTCAATAAAAGTTCTTAAAATATAATAAAACTAATATTTTATTCCAATGGTACTGAAATAACATCATAGCAAGTACTAGTTCATGTTAAAAATTTCAAATTCCAAGTGAACCAATAAATAACTGCATATTGAGATCAAATGTTCTAAAGTTTTGGTACCACACATGTCGTTTCTAGAAAACAAAAGCTGCTTGTGTGTATAACTCACATGATGGGATTTTAAAGATTGTAGTAAAAGTTTTCCAACTTGCAAAATATCATTGTCACTGACTACTATGACTCCAATCCCCTAATATTACCGTAAGGAACCACACTGGAGTTTTTTTGTCAAACATAAATTAAGCAGTTGTAAGTCTGAACCATATGAAACTACTGTTCTATGTGAAAAACAAACAAACATAGACAATTTAATATGGTTCAAATTTCATATTTAATCCATAATCAGGTATTAACATTTTAGGTGAAAGCATTTATCAGATTATCTACCCAGTAGGAAATGAAGGAGCCATATGCCAGGATAAGGGAATGAAGAGATGGAAAAGGGAGTTTTAAAAGTTCCAGACTCAGGTAATGGGATTACCTTATAATGGCACCATAATGCAATCGCTAAATAGAAACAAAAAGGAATAACTTGGTTTGGTATGAGTTACAAAGAGGAGCAAAAGCAAGTTGAGACTTTTTAAAGAAAAAGTAAATCAAGAAAACAGACTCAGAAGTTCTTCACATATTTGTTGTGATTAGGTCTTAGGCAGACATGACATTCCTGGTGTTATTCACCACAATCTGATGAATTTATCTTTGAAGAATCTGTCAGATAAAAAGTGCTAAGGAGAACGCCATGATTTCTTCAGCACTAGGGTATATGCATAAAGCTGGTACTTCACACACACACACACACACACACGCACACACACACATACACCCCTTCACAAATCTGATTTAGAAAGAAATAGTAATTTTTGCCTGTTAAAGCTTACTAAAAACCGCAAGGTATAGTTAATGTTAATGATTCATATTTTCACAAAAAGAAAAATAAATTTAAGTACACTGGTGGTTGGATGTTTCTTTCCTCTATTTAATTCCCCAAGGCTTCCCCATTCTGGTTATTAAAAAAACAAACAGAATTTCCTTAACACGTTATTAAAAAGTGAGTGAAAGTACTACTGGATTCAAATTAATCATAACAACAAAATTAAAGAAAATCAAGTTCTGAATAGTCTTCCTCAGTTCAGTAATAAAAGTTTTGCTCTTATTTCATGTCAGCATATGATATCTTTAAAAAAAATTTTCTTTAATGCTGACTATTTTCCATGCCAGAGTTATCAGTACAACTCCCTTTCTTTCTATCTAGCCATACATCCTTCTTGTCCTTCTGCTAAAGCTGAATTCGAAGGCTAGAGGGTATACACATCTGCCCTGGGCAAATACAGTCAATGTTTCTTCCACAAACACAGACTCCCATGACAACCAAACAGAAAGGGGTAAAAAAAATGAGAAGCCAGGGATATTAAATTTCTCTTAGACCCACCACCTGATTCTCATTTGACCCACTGTCTGGGTCTTATTAAGCCCAGATCTCTTTTATTCCCATAGCCTTTACAAGCTGGGCATATGAAATCTTAAGGATTCCTACTTTTCCGTGTTACTAAACAATGATCCTAGCAAGGCAAGAAAGCATTTGTGAAGCCATTTTATTTCCATCTTTTTTAGGTTGTTGGTTTCTTCTGCAGAGGCTATCAAGTCCAGCTGTGTGAGGACACCTGTCTACCAGAACAAGCCTTAGATAAGTAATTCATTTCACATGGGTCACCAAACCGATATCAAATCGCAGTAGCTCTTGTTTATTACCAGCTTAGATCAGATTCAAACTGGAGGCACAAAGCTAAAAGGCTTAACCTTCAGCCCCTTCACCCTGGGTCACTCCCAATCTGTCTCTGGGGCACGTTTAATTAATGGCAGAGTGAAAAGGATTATAAATTCCAGCATTCCCATATACCATTCCTTATGGATGTCCAACTCACTGACAGCTACGAAGGCTTTCCATTAACACATATTTGTTCATGTGATTGTGTCTGCACAAAATTAAGTGGAGACATGAGGAGGCAATTATCTTGAAAATTCAGGCTAAAATAGAAATATTTCAAGTGAGGTTTGGGAATTTACTTTTTTGAGATTGGGGAAATCTGCCAGATGATGTCCTTGCATTAAATTTAACTTTGCATGTGCTGGTGCCAAAGGGCAAAGGAAAGTGAAAAGTAGAGGTAATTATCCAGAGCATTGAAACCCAGCCATCCCATAGTGAGAGAAAAAAAATAGAAGAAAGCTGTAAGTAACCAAATTATCTAATTCAGCATTTAGCCAAAATTTAAAGCTGCCTTGTGGTATAAATATGGTCAGGACTATTATAGAGTAGGAAAGCAGAATTGCTGAACACTAAGTTTGCAAGTGTTCTATATATTTGTTTTCCAGTAGAATACTCCAAGGTTAAAGAAAGTTGT
Source organism: Hippopotamus amphibius kiboko (assembly GCF_030028045.1). Taxonomy (NCBI): domain Eukaryota; kingdom Metazoa; phylum Chordata; class Mammalia; order Artiodactyla; family Hippopotamidae; genus Hippopotamus; species Hippopotamus amphibius. The sequence goes on along the minus strand of NC_080195.1, from coordinate 86,457,867 downwards.
AGAAGAACCTAATATCTTTTCTGAATCATGTACTTCCTTTGGCTATGTCCAGGATGCTTATAGCTTTGCTTTAAACTGGTGAGATGTGGTACTTAGAATCAGATAATTGTGTAGAACACAATGAAACTCTTTTTCTGAAGCTACTTCTGAGAATAGATATCTGATTTAAGTGTACTAATACAAGCACCAACCACATAACTAAGCCTGCCCCATGCTAGGTTCTTTCACATGATATTAAATTTCATCTTCACAGTAATCATATAGGGCAGTATTATTATACCTATTGTATAGATAAAGAAACAGGCTTTTGGGGGCTAAGGCCCCAAAAAGATATCCTGAAGTACTAGCCCTCAGTACATGTGAATGTGACCTTATTTGAAAATAGGACCTTTGCAGGTTTAATCAAGTTAGGATAATGTCACTGGAATGGCTCTTAATCCAATATAATTGATGTCCTTATAAGAAGAGGAAAAGTTGGATGCACACATAGAGCTCTGGGGAGAACGCCTTGTGAAGATGGAGGCAGCGATCGGAGCGAGGCATGCACAAGCCAAGGAATGGCAAGGACTGCTGGCCCTCCCCAGCAGCTTAGGAGAGAGGCATGGAACAGATTCTTTCAGAGGAAAGCTACCCACACATTGATCTTGGACTTCCAGGCTCCATACTGTGAGAGAATAAATCTCTATTATTTTAAGCCACCTAGTTTGTAGTATTTTGTTATGGCAGCCCTAGAAAACTAATACATCACCCAAAAGAAGAGAGAAAAAATAACAGTGAAGAGGTTAATTTTGTATAGTAAGCAAATTTAGACAATGCTGGTATAAATCTCTTTTATATTTTTTTAGGTAAACACAGCTAGGATATTTCCAGCAGGAAAAGATGTGTATCTGGGCTAGAAAGACACCCTTACAAAGTTTTATTTTGAGTTACAGTCTAAAAATTCTGACCACATAGCTCCCTTAACGAAAAAAAAAAAAAAAATCTCAGTAAGAGATTACCTGTAGAATGAATTCCTAACTTCTCAACCTAGCAGTGCCTTGTATGGCATAAATTCTTAAAAGATGTCTAATAACTAGACATATGATTCTCCTTTTCTATACTTACCTTGCTCGGCTTCCATGTAGAGCCACCCCAAAACACTCCAGCTAAATGGAACTCCTGGCTGCTTACCCAGACATGCCTTCCTCTTATCCAGTATCTTTCCTTTACTCACGTAGGGGCCATCGTATTAAAGGACTGAACTTCTTCCCTCTTCACTAACCTCAACATATTTAAATCCTACTAGACATTAAAACCATCTGACAAGACATCTCCAGCATCAATCCTTTGCTGATTACAGGACTTTGGGTTTGTTATTCCTCTTCTCTAGCAATTTGTGGCTCTCTTGTGGCTTTTTCAGTTTTGTGCTTTGCCGTATAGTATTATGAATGTTTATCTTATCTCCACTATTATTTCAGAAATTGCTTGGATCAGGAGGTATTTCTGCTCTACTCATCTTTTAGGTTCTGCCCCTACCTCCAGCACCTAGCATAATGCCTTACAGAGAGCTGGTTCTCTATAAATGTTTGCTGAATTGATATTAAGTTCGAATTAGGCAGTACGGGATCTCTTGGGTTGAAAAATCACATTGCAGATGGCATGCTTGTATCACTCAATATTGCTGCACCGGTGGAGCAAGGCATATGCTGCAATTCTTCATCTAAATGGTAGGAGCGATGGAAGGAAAGGTTTTTCATAAAAGGTTATCTGCAATCAAAAGAAATAAGAGAAACAGGCAAATGCTATAGAATTTTTTTCCTATCCATCTAGTGGCGATTCATTTGTCTGGTTAGCATATCTGTTAGATTCAAAATAAAGCTAATTTGCATTGGCATAGTGACTTAACTCACTAGTGCATTATTACTATGTAAGCAGGTGTACACGCGACTACAAATAAATGCTTGCTGATGGAATCCCAGCAGGGCTTCTGATGAGTTTTCATTTTGTTGAACCTTACCCAGGAAATTACTGTGTAAAAAGCTTTGCCATTAGTTCTTTGCCTGAAATATCGTTTAGCTACACCTGGCCAAATTCATGGCAATTATACTAACTATACAAAGAGGACATTCCAAATTTCTCATCAGCCTTTTACATTCATTTTCTCAAATTTATTACTGAAGTAATAGAAATACACAAATACACACAGATACACAAATCCCAAAAGGCACACATTAAGACAAACTTAGCATTTAAAAGTCAAAATAACTTATAAAAAGAGGATAATTTAAGTTAATCTTTCCTTAGAATGGAATCCACACTATAAGTTATCAACTCTAAGCTTCAAGTTACTGCTTACTAATGATATGTATGACATAAACCTTATGCATCTTAATTGCAGCCCTACACATGCTTAAATGAAAATAATAAAAACTGTTTTACTGCACTATGTGATACATTAAAAAGCTGACAATAAAAACTGGGTCTCTAAGTGTCACAGCATGTAACCACATATATCAAATTTTTTACCATAGAAAGCTATGTGACATGATCAAACCCACCATCTATTCATAGTTGTGTTATAATGAACTTTGTTATACTTACTACAATACATCAGTAGGTTTGGGATTTAAAAATATTTTAGTCAACAAATAGTGTATCTCCTTTGCATAAGGTTCTCTGGGAAAGGTTCAGTTACAAAGAATATAAGACAGTCTCTGTTTTCAAAATTTTCACTCTATTTTGAAATGGGAAATGAGACAATATTCACATAAAAAAAGATAATCAGAAATATAAGGCAATGTATGCCAAGTGCTTGCTCCAGATGATGGTGGAGTGAGAGCCAGGCGAGGAAGAGGTCGAGGAAGTGTCTGTAAGACAAAGTGGCCACATGCCCTGATTTGAATGGATGAATTCTAATTTATGCCTATATGCCTGATGTAACAATTAACATGACCCACTTTTAAAAGTTCTTTGACTTAAATTATAATTATGTGTTCGTTATACCCCAGGAGCAAATAGGTAAGTGTGGCCTTGAAAGAAAGGTAGAATTTAAATAAGCAGAAGTGAGTGTTTCTGGAAATCTAAGACAGGTAAATGGTATATGCAAAGAAATGAAAAAGAATTGTAGCAATCAATAGATTGGATGAAGTAGCATTTTGTGCAAGGTGGCCTTGTCTGTGTTGCGAACTGCAAATAAGACTACATTGGAGATCTAGTCTTCTCGACGATGTCCTCCCAGATTTCTCCTGAGAGGACAATAGGGCTTTTTCCAGACAGTGTTTTAAGGATCATTACTCTATTCTGAATATGTGGCAGGAAGAGGAATCATCTGGGGACACATCACAATCTCACACAGTATCAAGTGTCCCCTGCCAAGGGTAGCCAGGTTTAATAACAAAATGAAACAAAACAAAGAGAATGTCCAGTCAAATTAGCATTTCCTATAATCAATGAATAATTTTTTAGTATAAGATAGTTCAAAATATTGCCTGGGACATTAAGCACTGTCCTTTTTTTAGTATTACCCAATTATTGCATGAGATATATATGAAAAAAAATGCTTTTTGTGGGCTTCCCTGGTGGTGCAGTGGTTAAGAATCTGCCTGCTAACACAGGGGACATGGGTTTGATCCCTGGCCCGGGAAGATCCCACATGTGGCAGAGCAACTAAGCCCGTGTGCCACAACTACTGAGCCTGCCCTCTAAAACCTGCGAGCCACAACTACTGAAGCCTGCGGGCCTTGAGTCGGTGCTCTGCAACACGAGAAGCTACTGCAATTACAGAAAGCCCAAGTGCAGCAATGAAGACACAACACAGCCAATTAAAAAAAATTAATTTTTAAAAAAATGCTTTTTCTGTGAAATTCGAATTTGACTGGATATTCTGTATTTTTTCTGCAACTGTAGTCCTGCCTCATTTCAGCCTTCAGGGATTTCTGTTGACTATTTCTGGGGTTAATGAAACTTTTTATTCCTTGGCCCAGAAGACCAACTTCCTTCACTTTCAAAGTTAGTTTCTGTTTTGAGCTTAAGAAGATTGCATGAGGAATTTTACAATTGTTTAGCGATGCTTTTCTCAAATATGTCCTTAAGTCTAAGTTTATTTATTATATGCTATGAATTAAAACTCACATCTCAATTTCTAATTTAGGTGACTAACTAATAAATGTGCTTAATAATCTTCTAGCATGAGTTCGATCGATGCTTTTTCCCTCGTCATTGGCAACTCTGAAGTTTAGGGCAATATGTAGAACCAGATGGAATCGTAATATTTACTGAACTGCTGCATTCTCTCAGTTCCCTTCCACCATGCCCCTGAGAGGTATTCACCACATCATACATGTGAGTAAACAGGCTCAGGGCAGTTTAGGGTTGAAATTCAAAGTCCCCCTAGCTACCTAATGGTAATGGTATTAACTTTTGAACCCAAAGCCCATGACAGCAAACTCAGCCAATTTATTTACACTATGATATAGCCATCTCCAAAAGTGCAATGGACATTCCTTGTCATTATTCTTAAATGACTCTCAAAATTTCCTGAAATACAAATAATATATTGTTGTTTTCTGATTAAATATGTGAATATTGTCCTTAGGTCTTTTCTCTTTTGATTAATATGATAATAAAAAATAACAGTGACAATATTTAACACGTATCAAGCACTATGCTAAGTATGTTACATGTTCTACTTTACTCAATGTTATTAAACTGTCACTGAATGATTTTATTCAGTAATCAAGACTTCCTTAAACCATTCAAACCCTGAAAAATGACCTTATCAGTTTACAATCTTCTGACACATGGACATAACCTTTTGACAGGTACCACAAAAAATAAACTTTTAAATCTTAATGTTATCAATTTGATGGACAGACAGTTCTACATCAAGGAACAGACTTTGAAGGCTGAAAAATAATTCTCAATAACAAAAAAAAGGTAAATTTTCCATGGCTAAAAATAAATACTAAAAAATATTCAAATATTGAAGCACTAAGCTTTCTGTTGATAATTATAGATGTTCATAAGAAATTATCTTAATGTTACAGTTAATAGAAAGGAATCCTAGTGAACAAAGAGCAAATAGCAGCTGATCACAGAAATTGCTAAAAACTTACAGTCTTGTCTTCAAAGAATAAGCTCTGATCCAACATCTGTTACCCCTCAGCCCTACCTGAAAGTCTTTGCAACTTCACAAATACCTTTCTTGGCTTTCTTCCCTTGTGGCTGCCTGCCTACCCATGGAGAGTGGGAGGTATTTTCTCACCATTCTAAGCGATTCTTTGGTTTCCACATTTCCTTTGTGACGACACCAAGCCCAAAAGACCCATTTCAACTCTCCTTTTGGTTCCAGTCTTTAATCTGAATGGCTGATCTTAATCAAATGAAATGGATTGTATAGGCAGTGAAATACCAATAAAGTATTTCATTTGTCAAGCATGGTTCACCTCACAAATATAACAGTAATTATAAACGGGGTGGGGGGGTAACCTCTTTATTTTTAGGCCAGTAGCATAATAATGCCTTAGCCACATCATTATCATAATACTTAAGCCAATTATATGCATGTGTAGTAACAGGAAAGTAATGTTCTCCCATGATCACTAGAGAATATAACTAAGAAAAAAATTCTATAGGGATATTTTCTATTACAGGTAGTGAAATCTGAGGATGATCTAAAAGTGATATAAAAGTTAATGGCGGACTTCCTAGGTGGCGCAGTGGTGGGGAATCCGCCTGCCAAAGCAGGGGACATGGGTTCAAGCCCTGGTCTGGGAAGATTCCACATGCCACGTAGCAACTGAGCCCATGTGCCACAACTATTGAGCCTGTGCTCTGGAGCCCGTGAGCCACAACTACTGAGCCCATGTGCTGCAGCTATTGAAGCCCACGCGCCTAGGGCTCGTGCTCCACAAGAGAAGCCACTACAACGAGGAGCCTGCGCACCGCAATGAAGAGTAGCCCCCACTCTCAGCAACTAGAGAAAGCCCGTGTGCAGCATTGAAGACCCAACACAGTTAATGAATAAATTTATAAAAATAAATTTAAAAATTAAAAAAAAAATAATTAAAAAAAAAAAAAGTTAATGGCATTCATTGACATATTTGTGAACCACTTTAAAGGAATGGCCCAAATAAATGAGAAGAGCATGGAATGAAAAAGGTGAAAATCAAACACAAAGACCCTTTCACTGAATTATTTTTGTATAGAATGTGTACTTTTAGAGTTTATTAAGTAAAGCAGCACTTCGTTGTACAGGAATTGAAACCCAGAAATAAAGAATTTTTAAGCTTCAGTGCATTTGTATATAATATAGCAAAATTCTATTGGGCATTGTAAAGGCCCAAATAAGACATAAAGTTCTGTAGAGGTAGCAGATCACTAGAATGGAAAATATGTTTATGATCTGATGTTTGCAAGCAATGCCATTCAATTTCATCATTCACCAGAGGCCCTGATTGCCTCTCTGTGTGGAACTGTAGTGCTACTAGGATCTTCTAGCCTTTTCCCATTTACTTGCTGGTCTTATTCCCAAGCTCCCTATCCCCGAAAGTGGTCACTGAGATGCTAAGTGACTATCTATTTGGGATGCTGTCAGGAGGATTTCTGCACTGGTTTTGAGTGGAATTCAGACATCTTTTAAGTTCCTTTAAAACTTCAGGGACCTATAACTTTATTATGACTTTCCTCCAAATAATGGATGTTTCATTTAAAAGCACATTAAGGGTTTCCTGGTGGCGCAGTGGTTAAGAATCCACCTGCCAATGCAGGGGGCACTGGTTCAAGCCCTTGTCTGGGAAGATCCCACATGCCGTGGAGCTACTAAGCCCATGCACCACAACTACTGAGCCTGCGCTCTAGAGCCCATGAGTCACAACTATTGAGTCTGTGTGCCACAGCTACTGATGCCCGTATGCTTAGAGCCTGTGCTCTGCAACGATAAGCCACTGCAATAAGAAGACAGCGCACCGCAACGAAGAGTAGCCTCCGCTTGCTGCAACTAGAGAAAGCCAGTGCAGCAATGAAGACCCAACGCAGCCAATAAATAAATAATAAATAAATAATTTAAAAAAATAATAAAAACACATTAAGACTGTGGCTACACAATACAGATGAGTATATGAATTGTTCTGTCTTCACAGAAATAATAGTTTTATAGAATCTTCGGTTTATATAAACTGAAATGATCTTCAGTTTGATCTTCCACGAGATTTGATCTTCCATGAGACACGAGTTTAATATCCTCTAAAGAGGAAATATACCTGTAATTTGAATACCACCATTGTCAGGAAGCTCCATGAGTATTTAAATTCCAATTTGAGAGACAGAACCTCTCCATGAAGCTTTTCTAGATGCTTAGTTTCAACTCATCAAGTCCACTCTGAAATAGGTAAGTTATGAAATTCCTTGATTTTTATTCCAAATTGATAGGATAGCAGATGTAACTCTTAGACTATCTACTCAAGTGTTTATTACATGATATATGTACCTTATTTTTTTATATGAATGTAAGGCTGACATAAAATCCAAGGTCCCTCTCATGGGTAGGAAAAGGACTTAATAGCTCCCTTTGTACAGGATCTAGCATTTATGTCTACTCTTCTCTAAAACTATTAAGCCAGAAACACTTCTCTAATTTGATGAAGAATTTTTGGGGTAATAGTCTGCTGTACAAAAAGACAACTCTCAAAATGGGAGAAAATATTTGCAAATGAAGAAACTGACAAGGGATTAATCTCCGAAATATACAGACAGCTCATGCAGCTCAATATCAAAACAAAAAAACCAAAAACAATAACCCAATCAAAAAATGAGCCAAAGATCTAAATAGGTATTTCTCCAAAGAACACATATAAATGGCCAAAAAGCACATGAAAAAATGTTCAACTTCACTAATTATTAGAAAAATGCAAATCAAAATTACAATGAGGTATCACCTCACACTGGTCAGAATGACTGTCATCAAAAAATCTACAAACAGTAAATGCCGGAGAGGCTGTGGAGAAAAGGGAACCCTCCTACACTGTTGGTGGGAATGTAAATTGGTACAGCTGCTATGGAGAACAGTATGGAGCTTCCTTAAAAAACTAAAAATACAAGTATCATATGATTCAGCAATCCCACTCCTGGGCATATACCTGGAGAAAATCATAATTTGAAAAGATACATGCACCCCAATATTCATTGCAGCACTATTTACAATAGCCAGGACATGGAAGCAACCTAAATGTCCATCAACAGAGGAATGCATAAAGAAGATGTGGTACATATATACAATGCAATATTACTCAGCCATAAAAAAGAACAAAATAATGCCATCTGCAGCAACATGGATGGACCTAGAGATTGTCATACTGAATGAAGTAAGACACAGAAAAACAAGTATTATATGATATCGCTTATAGTGGGATCTAGAAGAAAGGGTACAAATGAATTCATTTACAAAATAGAAGTAGAGTCATGAATGTACAAAACAAACTTATGGTTACCAGGGGATGGGGGGAGAGGGATAAATTGGGAGATAGGGATGGACATATACAAACTACTATATAAAAAATAGATAACTAATAAGGACCTACTGTATAGCAGAGGGAACTCTACTCAATACTCTATAATGGCTTATATGGGAAAAGAATCTAAAAAAAAAGAGTGGATATACGTATAACTGATTCACTTTGCTGTACACCTGAAACTAACAAAATTGCAAGTCAATACTCTAATAAAAATTTAAAAAAAAAAGGCATCAGCACAGAATAAAATGTTGTAGATCATCTTTTCCTGTTTCTCATGTATGCAATAACATTTCTTGACTGTAGATATACTCTACAATTTAACCACTAGCTTTAGTTTCTCTAAAAGAGCTTTGTATATGAATTGTTTTACAAATTGACTGAGGCTTTTAAACATATACATAATATATGTTGAATATTCACAGCATAGTTTTCTCCTCAGATCAGTGGTTGAATTCAGTTTCTGGACTTACTCTCCACAGGTCAAAGTGGACTAGTTATTTACATTTGACACCTTATCTGGATACAAGTGAGGCAAAAATTGAGAAGGAAAGGGAAAAACAAAAACCCTACAGTGTCAAACAGCATTTTCATCAAAAACATTTTTTGCACCCATTTTGTATAAAGTCCTAAAGTAAAAGTGATGAGAAAATCTTATTCATGCTCTAAGCAATGTTGTTGAAGCAGAATGTAGATATTAATGTTAAGGACAAATATTTATCCAGAAGCCTAGCCAGAAACATCTAAATGATGCAATTATTCTAAAATATTTTTCAAAAAGAACCATGTATTTTTAAATGTGGACTACTGGAAAATTCCAGGAATAGTTTGAAACAATGTTAACAAATCCACTGGGTTGTAATTGACTAGTGTGTGATATCTTGACAGCCTGAGTCTAGTAGTCAACATAGGGCATTTTTATCTTAATGGAGGATAGTGATGATGTTATGATATTCTAACTGATGAGACATGGATTTTGGTGGTTCTTGATTACTTATATATTTTGTAAGGTAATGACATTTTTAAAGAGTTGAATTCCTCTAGTGAAAATTCATCTTATGTATATATTCCATATCTTAATACATAAAGTGGATCTTTTATGTATAGATACATAATACGTATCTATCATTTAATCTTTTGGAGTTATTTAAATTTCAAAAGAACCATTAATCCAAATCAGTTTGGGTCATAGGTATGCAGATTGATCAGCTACTATATAAAATCCAATGTATTTTATATTGAGAAACATACTATCTAATGTATAATACATATGTACCCAAAATATATGTGGTTCATAAAATATTCTCATCTGCAAATGTATTTATAAAATAAATGAGTATAAATAAATAGGATGCAACTGACCTGCCACTGAAGGAACACTCACATTGTTACTTTCTTCCCAGTTGCAATATTGGTCATGCACTAATTTTGCAAGTCTTTTCATTGCTGATACATTAGAAATTCATCCTTTGAGGGGATACAGTGAGAATAAAAGACAGATAATATTATTTGGCTTAGAAGTATCCAGAAGACAGAAATGATTAATAGATTAGGTTGTGAAACAGAAGAATGAAAACAGATATACTGGCAAAGTACAGAATCTGGGGCTACTGTAATGCCACTATTTACTGTAATGAATTATCAACCCCTAAAGCTAGAAGGGACATTCAAGATCATTTTGTCCATCTTTTCCTGTAATATGAAAAAACTGAGATGGCGATAAATTAGGTAATTTATTCCAAGTTCATAGCAACTCTTGATAGAATCAGGTCTATACTTCTTACCACACAAATTCTAAGGTTCTGTTTGAATTACAAGAGGGCCCTAACAATATATATCATGGCAATGAAATATTTTGTGCATATTAGACACTTATATGCATTAAAATGTGTGCACTAAATATTAATTAGTTTTATGAAAACTCTTCATAAAATGAAAGAAAAAATACCATTGTTTACCGAAAATGGTAGCATTTTATGGCTATAATTTCAGATAAGTTACCAATGGGAATAGGGGGAGGGGAGAGGCAAGACAGGTGAAAGTGATTAATAGGTACAAATTACTATATATAAATAAAAAAGTTATAAGGATGTAAATGTACAGCTCAGGGAATATAGCCAATATTTTACAATAGCTTTATATGAAGTATAAACTATGAAAATATTGGATCACTACGTTGTACACCAGAAACTAATATAATATTATAAGTAAACTATACTTCAAGTAATAAAGAAGAAGCACCAAATCAAAATTTCTCTTTTCACTCCCCTCTTTCCCAGTGTTCATGGTCTCATAACTTCATCTTTTCTTTAAACTTAAATACTTTTAAAAAATTCTTGTCTCTTTTTTTTCTTCCATTTACTCAATTAGAAAAACAAGAAGTAATTCAGATTCTTAAGGTGAACACTGTTTCATTTTCCTTTGTTGAAAACCACTTATACTGACACCTTTCAGAGTCTATTCCTCTTATTTAAGACTCCCCTATGCTCATTTCTTTGTCTTTTATAGGAAAATCTCCTGAGATTTGCTCTGTGCTCTGAAACAAAGCCCAGGCAGCCATGTCAATGCCCCAGCAATGCCAAGCAGCCAGTGCTGTTGTTCTCCTTCTTTTTGCCAGGCTCTTGTTTGTTTGTTGTTTGTATTGCAATGGGCAGAAGGGACCTACCAGGAGTCCATCTGCAATGCCTGAGCCCTCAACTTCATTCTTAACGTGAGTATAAAAAGGCCAAGGTATGCACACTGCACAGTCAACAGCCCACATAAGTCACATCAGTTCCTACTGTGCAACTCTCAACAATTTAAAATATTCCTGTCGGGTTGCATTTTACACAACACTACCACAGTACAGGGAATACATTTAGACACTTCTGAGGTGAGGGAAGTGGATGTGATGATGAGAAATTAGACATAGAATCACTAGCTGCCTGGAAGAACTAACCGTAGAGAGAGCAGAAATCTTAAAAAAAAGAAAAAAAATCAATTAATAACTCAGTCAGTCAGTCTTCCATGCAGATCTTTGTAAAGAAAATGAGGCTATTTTGTCAAAACAATAATCATGTTTTCTAAGGGCTGTCCTGCTAAAAATATAGCTTCTCCAGAGAAGCAGCTACATGCTCTCTTTAAATAGCTCCATTTGGCTTGCATCGCTGCTTGTCCTTATCTTAACTGAATAAGAACTGTCTAATATCCCTCTAAATGAAAGTAATTTTGGGACTCAGTCACATCTCACATTCGACGATCCCTTCCAGATGTGATTATGTAGAACTATCTCTTCCATTTACAACAGGCAAAGGGGGTTTGGAGATGTGACATAGAAAATCACTTTTTCTGGCCCTTCTGGGATTGAAATAGGAGGGTGGTCCATATGACATTGAATATAGGTGAGTCACATGCTGAGCTTTGAAAAGAGAAGCATTCTCCTGGGCTATGAATAGGAGCCCGCCATTCCCCTTTGAGGCTAACCGAAACCCTGTGATGAAAACCACTGTATAAATGCAATAAGCCTTTGTTCGCAGCACCAGCAGGTGTTGTTAAAGCCTTCTGTCCTAGCTCTGACAATGTTCCAGAAACCCGACCTGCCACAACCCTGTTATTCCCACAATAGGAAGGCCCTGAGCAGAATAGTTAACTGTGCCAGATTGTGCAATTCCATTGTGATACTTAATAGCCAAGGACAACAGATTCTTATGGTTTGATTTTATACTGATAAATGGATGTGTTTGGGTATTTGTGTGTGTGTGTGTATCTCCACATACAGGTACACACACATGTAATTCCCATAGTAATGCTGGGCTTGGAGTCCCATGTCTAAATGTAGTGACTGTTGGCTTCCTAGGTGGCGCAGTGGTTGAGAATCTGCCTGCCAATGCAGGGGACACGGGTTCGATCCCTGTTCCAGGAAGATCCCACTTGCCGCGGAGCAACTAAGCCCGTGTGCCACAACTAATGAGCCTGCGCTTTAGAGTCCGTGAGCCACAACTATTGAGCCCATGTGGTGCAACTACTGAAGCCCACACGCCTAGAGCCTATGCTCCACAACAAGAGAAGCCACGGCAATGAGGAGCCTGCACACCACAACGAAGAGTAGCCCCCACTCACCACAACTAAAAAGAAAGCCTGTGCACGGCAAAAAAGACCCAACACAGCCAATAAAATAAATAAATAAATAAATAAATAAATAAATTTATTAAAAAAAATAAAAAATAATAATAAATGTAGTGACTGTTAAGATGTTGTCACACAATTGCAGTACAGTTTGATGGGAAGTTTCTGAGTTTGCCCTGACTGTGAAGTTCCTAACTCATCCAAGATCCAAGACTACTCAATTTTAATCTTTGTCAATATTCAGAGCTATTTTTGTACAACTGAGTTAACTATACACACAATTGTATACCCAGCTATTTTGCTCTCATTATTACCATCTTGAAACACAATATCAAGCTGCTCATCAAAATGGTAGAAAATACTACTGCAAAAAATTAGGTCATATTAGATAGGCACAGTTTAGGTAGAATGGAGAATGAGGACAATTACTTAGGACAATGTTGAGCAAGTAAAGACTTTCAAAACAAATATGCAAATAAAAAATACAAAACTAGCAATGTAATTGATTACTTTGTCTTCTAGAAAATTGCTTTAGCTGTCACCCAGCCCTAGGATGTTTTTTTGAGCATCACAGTTTTAAATGTAGCAAAGAAACTTCTGCAAAATTTGGATCTCACTGACCAACTAGCTTATGGACTCAGAACCAGAAAGATCTGGATTCAACTCATTATTTCACCATTTGGTACATGTGTGACATCAGATAGGTTACTTATCTGTTTTGTTTTGAAAATAAAGTGAGAAAATATATATGTATTTTGTGCTTATCCCAGTGCCTAGAGTGCAGTAATGACAAATCAAGCTATGAATTTTTTTCAGGGAATTCTGCTCTACTGTGGGTATGTATAAAGAACTCCTAAGATCTATCAATGCATTTTTACCATTTTCACTCATATGCTTTTACACAAATGATTTTTCATTCTAAGATTAATACATTTGTTTATCAATAAGGAGAGTAACTTTAACTTGTCAGTTTGCTGTAACAGAGACACATATAGCAATGACGAACAAGTTAGAAGCCTCTCTCTTGTACAAAAGTCTAACTTGGTGTCCAGAGAGTGAAAGTGGCTCTGCTCTGTGAGACCACACAGGAGTATAAACTCCTTTGATCCTATTATACCTAGAGTTTCACCCTCATCCATACAAGGGAAGGAATTACCATCTTCCTGACTGTGTTCGAGCCTGTAGAGAGGTGAGAAGAGGACATAATGGCCAAGCTGCTTTTCTTAAAGTATACCACCTGGAAATTTTTCACTTCATTTCTGCTTACATCATATTAGCCTGATTACATAAGCACACCTAGCCAAAAAAGCAACTGGGAACTGATGTTTATAGTCCACTACAGTATGCCCAGGCAAAACTCAGCAAGTCAATTGCTAAAACAATTTGGAAGACAATTATGAATTTCTTTCAGACGGTGCATGCATCAGTTATCCATTGCTGTGTAAAAACTCTCTCACCACTTAGCAGCTTAAAACAATATTTGTTTAGCTTGTGATTCTAAGGATTGAAAATTAAGACTGGGCTTTGCTGGGTGGTTTTAACTGGTCTTAGTGGGGCCCACTCATGTGGCATGGGTCAGCTGCAAGGTTCCAGGGGACCCTCCTTTTGTCTTTCAGCAGATTAGACTCAGCTTATTTGCCTGGTGACTGTGCAAAGCCTTTTAAGATCAAGCCTCATAATTTGCATGGTGACACTTCTGCTACATTCTATTGGCCAAAGAAAGTCACAAGGCCAGCACTGATTTAAAACATAGAGAAATGCATTCCATCTCTTGATGGGGAGGAGCTGAAAGTCACAATATAGGGAGGGGAAGAAATTGTTGCCATTTTTTAAATCTATCACAGAGGGTAATCAAATCGGAGTTACTATTCATAAATTTACTATAGTATAAATATGAGAAAATCTTTATTGCGAAATATGTGATGTTAATTTGAGACAAATCAAGCTGTTGAAGGGAGATAGATACAAATGTTAGGTTCCTGAGTCACACACAGTTATGAACACATGCACAAATGTGCATGAGGTTTAAATCAGATTTAGACCTTCTACAGTGTACACCCAAGCCATGTGTTTAGGAGGTAACTAATCTCTGTTTTGATGGTTGTAACTCTAGTAATTTGGGGGAGAGGAAAGAAAACATTATATCATCTGAGGACATAATAAGTCAGGTAAACATTACAAAGGAGTGGTGGAAAATTGGTCTGGGTATCAGAAGAGCTGAGTTCTAGTTCAAGCTAGGACTCATAACAAGTGATTTTCATAAGTTTGAATTTGAGTTCACGTTTCTTTGTGTAGTTTTTAAAGGTTGGACTAAATTAAATCTAATATTCCTTCCTGTATTGACTGGTGTCTGTGAGTCACTAAGAATGATGAAAAAGAGACTTGTTCTTTAAAGTGACTACAAGACTATGAATACAGGAACAGGGGGAAATACAAATGATTAGGTTACTTAGTGCCAAATGTCTAGATATTTGGAAACATCTAGATGCTTACCTAAATTATGTAGGAGGCAAAATTGAAAATTTTATCTGTTTGCAAGCCAAATACAGAAACATTTTCTTCTTTAGAAGAGACCAATGTTATTATTTTTAAAAAAAATTATTGAGTTAAGTATGGCAAATAATCCCATAACAATTATAATGAAAATGTGAACACACATCTAGAAGAGCACGGTATGAAATCTTAAGTGAATTTGTTTCATAATAAAAACAAATAATTGAGTTCTACGTATGATCTTATGTGTTCATATTTGCAGGATATACAGACGTAGATAACATTTATTTTTTCCCTTCTACTTTGTAGCCCTAGGAATCAAACACTAATTTATGTTTCTTCTTCAAAACAGATACTAGAATGAAAAGTAATTTCTTAATTCAACAAGAAGTGTTATATAATCCACAAAGATGACAGCAACTCAACAGTGAACTCAACAGTGATGCTGTCATTGGGATATGGTTTCCAAACACATATTCAAATCCACATAACTAACTACCGTTTGGGCAATGGTTCAAAATTTTAAAGAACTCTGTAGATTGACAAGTCCCATGGTTATCAAAATGTGGTCATAGAACCAGGACCTGCAAGCATAAGCATTGCCAAGGAACTTGTTTGGAATGATAACCCTCCAGCCACACGTCAGACACACTGCATCAGAAACTCCGAGAGGATTCTGGTATTTTAACAAGCCCTACAGATGAAGTTAATGCACACTAAGATTTCAGAACCACTGTTCCAGCCAACATTACTTACTAAACAATCTAGGCAGGAAATTTGGAGATGTCTGGATAGAACAAAGTCATTAACCTTTTATCTACTTACTATGGTTTTCTGCTTTAAATTGGTAACCAGAAATTACCTCCATTTTCCACATGAATGATGTGTCTGCGCACATTAAGTTTCTCTGGAAGAATTCAGGTGACTTTACTTCATAAGCAGAACGTGGTCATATGCTTTGTATGTAAAAGGAACCCAGTAAATATTTGTTGACTTCATGTATCATAATTTCATGCCAGACACAAAAGGAGTTCTTAAAAAATGCATTAAGATAAATATTCCAAAAAAAGGTGGGCCATACAAAGAGCTACATTGTTTTCAAAGTGAGGAGAATCACATGGTTTAATAAGCTCTTTTTAAAGAGAAAGAAGTCACAGCTCACAGGGTATCACAGGTGATTTTTCCAAAGTTAGATTTATAGCGGCAAAATCAGGACAGGAATTTAGGTTTCTAACTGAAAGTCCAGTATTCTCTTGTTTAAAATTCACCCTTCCAGATGTATTAGAAATCAAGGGAGGTATTTTATTGTTTAACACCATCTATGACAAAATAATAACATGAAAATCAAGTAGAGAAATAAACCTTTATGTGCGCAGAACAATGGCAGAGGAAGCAATTAGTTCATGCAATGTGGAAGAAATAAAAATTTAGATTCTGCACAAAAAACCTGCTTCTTTATTTTTTCTTACAAGAGATATCAACTTTTTCATTTTCAATCTTAAATAAGACATGACACCCTGGAATGCAGAGGTTTTAACTGGAAGCTTTTGTGATTTCTTAAAAATCCTTTAAGCATAAAGAAATCAAATTCCTTACATAGAAAAACTCTTTTTATAACATCAAAAAAAGATAAATCCACAAAAGAGGGGAAAAAAAAAGCCTAAGGAAGATTGTCATAGCAACCAGATAAGAACAAATTTGGCATAGAAAGCAACCTGATTATTTCTCCTTTTTAATCAAAATTACATATCATCACTTTCGGAAGCAAAACAATTGGGAAAACAGTAAAAGAATTTCAAAGTATATCGCATGCACATTAACGTTTATTAACTCTCTCAGCACCAAAAGTAGGTGCAAGTATTAGTCAATCTAGGAATCATTTCTTTTTCATGAGATTTCTTGCCTCATTTCTTCCCTCTACTTCATACATTTAAAAATCAACAAATGTTGATTATCCTTTTCCAGAAATATTTTTCAAAATCATTTATTGTTTATATTCCTATGAAAACTCCAGCAGTTCATACTGCCTCAATATTTTTAACCCAATTTTTTTTTTTTTACAATATCTATTGTCCCTAGTTAGTGCCTTATGGACTCTTAACACTGACATAGCTTTCAGAAATGTTCATATTTAGTTGGTTTCGTGATAACAGTATGATGTTTATAAGTCTCCTATTCTTAGTGAATTCTTTGTAATGAGGCATGGGACAGTAATCTGTATACTGTGCATCAAGGTCAGGGCACCTTTTTCCCTTTCCACGATTCCACAGGTCTGGAGGAGTAAGCTGATGAAACATAAGTGCAGAATAGGATGATCCCAACCAAAGAGGCTTCTCGTATTTCTATGAGGCCAGGACGTGCGTATTTCTTGGGTTCATAGCTCATTGCTGCTCTCTTCAACTCTGGTAAACTGTGAAAGATTTAGGTTATCCCGAAGGCCCTGGGTAGATGCTTCCAAATTCTCTGAAATAGAATACTTCTGCTGCAAAGAAAATAACACTGATTCCTCTAACAAAAAAATTAAATGGGGCACCAATGCGCAGAAATACTTGCGACTTTGCAAAATGAATTGCCATGAAGATAAACCTTTGATCTCTGCCTTTATTCCCATATTCACAGCCAGTTGTTCAAGCAAAGTGAGGAGAAAATTCCCAGTCTACCTCATGCCTAATTGAAAGGTGCTGCAACCAACAGGACACGGTTATCTGAAGGCATGAACAGGGAATGCCGGAGCCAGAACAAAAGAGAGTACTCATTATTCTGTTCCTCAGTGCACATTCACCTGTGCCTTTGAGTGAGCATGGAAAGGTTATCCTCTGAAAAACAAACTTGTGGCTGCACAATGCCCATCTGTCAGATGGCTAAATTAGTGCATCCTACCTTCGGGAGTCTTAACTGCAAATCTGAGGGCCTATGGTCCTTACTGGAAAGAATAAATAGGAAACTAAACCAAATTGAATGTTGGCTGTATTAAAAAAAATAAGAATACCCTGTAGATATGCTAATATAGAGTATCTTAGGTCAAATTTTAAAGAAGTGGAGTCTGAGATGGAGATTCTTACCCAATTAATTTATTGAAGATGACCTCAATATGTCTCTTTTTCTTTCTTTCCTTCTTTCTTTCTTTCTTTTTCTTTCTTTTTCTTTCTTTCTTTCCTTTTCTTTTTCTTTCTTTCTTTCTTTCTTTCTTTCTTTCTTTCTTTCTTTCTTTCTTTCTTTCTTTCTTTTTCTTTCTTTCTTTCTTTCTTTCTTTCTTTCTTTCTTTCTTTCTTTCTTTCTTTCTCTTTTTGATATTTTTTAAAAATTTCTTTCCAAGTATTCAATCACATTTTCAATAAAAATTGTCATATTTTTCAGAAGCACTTTCTGCCCCTTGGTGGATTTATTCTGCTAATTAATGTTAAAAAAAAAAAAGAATTACTGAAAACAAATATTGTGATAAATAATTTCCATGCTGAAATTTGTGCACTTGAAAGCTGATTTCTTCAAAAAAGGTTTTGCTCTATTTAAAAAAAAAAAAAAAAACAATACATCAGCTTCACAGACCCAGAAATGGACACTATAGGATTTCTTTTTCATAGGAAATTACTGTTATGACTGATTCTTGTTAACCCTGGGCGGGGGGGGCAGAAATCCAATGGCAAGGTCTAATCAGAGATTGAAACAGATGATTTTATTGTCTGAAATGATTATTTCTGTGTAGTAGTTGAAAGACAAATGTGTTAGAATCAAGTGAAATACTTGTTTTCCCTTTTGCTTCACCAGGGTACCTCACTTTAACTGAATTATCACTAGGTACCTTTGACCCTTAACTCTCACATCTTGATAATTAAATATGTATTTCATATTTTGTTCTCATTCAGACTCACAGTGCAAGACTGTCTGCTGGTGAGAATTAATGTGGCTTGTCCTAGAATCCCAGCCTAGCTGTATTTGCTGCCTCCACCATCCGATAGTGCCAAGGACCATGACATACACAATTTCCTGTCATGTACTCCTTTCATAGGTGGCGTTTTCTGAAGAGCTGTTTCCACCACCGCCCTCTGCCTCTTGGAAGGCTCCTGCAAGCCCTTGAAGCAGGGTGCGGACACCATGAGAATATTTGCATCTAGTAGGTTTTTTTGCTGGTTGTATTTACTTGTGTTCTTATGGGTACATGCATTATAATTTGACATCTGTATGCCCTATAATTACCACCACAAGTACAATTATTATCTATCATCATATATTTGATCCCCTTCACCTATTCTGCCCGCTCCTAAATCCCTTTCTCTTCTGGTAACCACTAATCTAATCTCTGTATCTATGAATTTGTTTGTTTTATTTTGTTTGTTTTATTTTTTTAGATTTTATATGAGTGAAATCATACAGACTTATTTTTCTCTGTCTGACTTATGTCACTTGGCATAACAACTTCAAGATCCTTCCATGTTGTCACAAGTGGCAGTATTTCATTCATTTTTATGGTTAAGTAGTATTCCATTGTGAATATACACATCTTATTTACCTATTCATCTAGGGATGAACACTTAGGTTGTTTCCATATCTTGGCTATAGTAAATAATGCTGCTATGAAAATAGAGGTGCATATATCTTATTGAATTAGTGATTTTGTGTTCAGGATATACCCAGAAGTGGAATAGCTGGGTCATATGGGTAGTTCTATTCTTCATTTTTTTGAGGAATCTCCATACTGTTTTCCATAGTGGCTGCACAAATTTACAATCCTACCAACAGTGTATAAGTTTTCCCATTTCTCCACATCCTCTCCAGCTTTGTTCATGTCTTGTCTTTTTGATAGTATTCATTCTAACAGATATGAGGTGATATTTCATTGTGGTTTTGATTTGCATTTCCCTAGTATTTAGTGATATTGAACACTTTTTCATGTGCCTGTTGGCCATCTGTTAGAAAAATGTCTATTCAGATCTTCTACCCATTTTTCAATTAAATTGTTTGGTTTCTGTTGTTGTTGATTTGTATGAGTTCTTTATACATTTTGAGCATTAACACCTTATTGGATATGTCATTTGCAAATATCTTCTCCAATTCAATAGGTTGCTTCTTTTGTTTTGATGATGGCTTCCTTTGCTGTGTAGAAGATTTTTAGTCTGATGTAGTCTCATTTGTTTATTTTATTTTTATTTTTTATGTTTTTGCCTTTGGAGTCAGATCTATAAAAATATTGATAAGACCAATGTTAATGAGGCTACTATACAGATTTTCTTTTAGGAATTTTATGCTTTTAGGTCTTATATTCAAATTTTTAATCCATTTGAGTTAATTTTTGTGTAAGGCATAAGATAGTGGTCTAGTTTCATTTTTTTTGCATGTGGCTGTCCAGGTTTTTATTGAGGGGATTATCCTTTCTCCACTGTTTTTTCTTTACTACTTTAATGCAAATTAATTATCTGTATATGTGTGGGATGTTATCTGGGCTCTCAATGCTGTTCCATTTATCTCCATGTCAGTTTTTGTGTCAGTACCATACTGTTTTGATTACTATAGCTTTATAGTACAGTTTGAAATCAGGGAGCATGATACCTCCAGCTTTGCTCTTCTTTCTCAAAATTGTTTTGATTATTTGGGATCTTTGGTGATTCCATACAAATTTTAGAATTATTCATACTAATTATGTGAAATATGATATAAGAACTTTGATAGGGATTGTACTGAATCTGTAGCTTTCTTTGGGTGATATGGACATTTTAACAATATTAATTCTTTTAAACCATGAACGCAGAATATCTTTCCATTTATTTGTGTCTTCATCAATTTCTTTTTTCAATGTCTTCTAGTTTTCAGTGTAAAGGTCTTTCACCACTTTGGTTAGATTTACTCCTATATATATTGTTCTTTTTGATGCAATTGTAAAGGGGGTTGTTTTCATAATTTCTAGTTCTGATACTCTGTTATTAGTGTATAGAAATGCCACAAATTTCTGTATATTGATTTTGTTTCCTGCAACTTTGCTGAATTTATTCATTAGTTCTAATAGATTTTTTTGTGGAGTCTTTAAGGTTTTCTCTATATAGTATCATGTTATCTGCAAATAGTGACAGTTTTACTTACTCCTTTACAATTTGGATGACTTTTATTTCTTTTTCTTGACTAATTACTGGGGCTAGGACTTCCAATGCTATGTTTAATAAAAATGGTGACAGTGGGCATCCTTGTCTTATTCCTAATCTTAGAGGAAACGCTTTCAGTTTTTCACTACTGAGTATAAAGTTAGCTGTGGGCTTGTCATACATAGCCTTAAATACGTTAAGGTATTTTCCCTCTATATCCACTTTGTTAAGAGTTTTTATCATAAATGGATGTTAAATTTTTTTCAGATGTGTTTTTCTACACTTATTGAGATGATCATATAATTTTTATCCTTCATTTTGTTAACATAATGCATCACATTGATTTGCAGATGTTGAACCATCCTTGTATTTCAGAAATAAATCCCACTTGATCAGGTTGTATGATCCTTTTAATGTATTTTGGGCTTTGGTTTGCTAATATTTTGTTGAGCATTTTTACATCTGTGTTCATCAAATATACTGGCCTGTATTTTTTTGTGTGTGTGGTGTCTTCGACTAGTTTCAGAGTCAGAGTAACGCTGGCTTCATAGAATGTGTTTGGAAGGTTTCCTTCTTCAATATTTTCAGTGTTTAAGAAGATAGTTATCAAATCTTCTTTAAATGTTTTGTAGAACTTTCCAATGAAGCTGTATGGTCCTGGGCTTTTTAAATAAATTTTTAAATATTTAATAAAATAATTTAAAATTATGTTTCAGAAAAGAGTAAAAACCATATGATTAACATGTACCTTAAGAGAGGTTTCAGGTTGAAATCTCTAGAAATAGAACCTAAAATGAGGCTTTTTTGCATGTGATTTATTAAAGAACTAATTCAAGCAGACCTATGAGGAAATACAGGTAGCAGGACAGAGCCAGGGAGAAAGCAAAGCAAAGATTAGTTTGGGGAGTATGCTAGCCTCAACTTGATTCCATTTAGTATTCTTAAGCAGGTTTCTCTACCCTGCCATTTCAGTCATTGGTTGCCACTGCCTTGAGAGCATTATGTCCCAGGAATTTCCAGTCATGAAATCTCCCATTGGCAGAAATAAATTATTCTTAAAAGTGTGCAGCTCTAAGCCATTAGAAAGCTACACTCAGTGCAGGTGAGTGGTTGATACACTAGAAAAGGCTAACTGGGTGGAGCATCAAAAGCATCTAATACAGGAGGATAAAATGAAATAAAAAAACAATTAACCAATAAAAGGATAGAAAATATAAGGTAATAATATTATAGAGAATGTGGGACAAATAAAAAACAAAAAAAAAAACATTTAAACCCCAATATTCAGTAATTAAATATAAAAATGCTAATTTTTCTAATTAAAATACAAGGAAGAACAGACTGGGTTAAAAATATGAGCTGCTTGCAAGAGACACACTATACATAAAAGGGTGAAGAAAAATTAAAAGTAAAAAGATAAATAGATATTAAAATACTAAGCAAAAACTCACCAATAGAAAAATGGTGTAGCTGTGCTAACATCAGAAAAAAACAGACTTTAGGGGAATAAGAATTGACAAGAGATAAAAATGGTTATATTGCAATAACAAATGAGTTAAAAAACCAAAAAGATATAAAAAGTGAATAGCATAACCTTGAAATATATAAACTAAAAGGTGGCAGAATGAAAAAGAGGAATACGTAAATCTATGATGCTCCCATAATCATAGCGTGAAATTTTAACATGCACCATTCAATAAATGTTAAAACACACAGACAAAAATATCAAGAGGACATAGATCTGACAATCAAAATATAGAATAACACACCCAATGCAAAGAAAATAATCAACTTCTTTTCAAATTCACATACAACATTTACCAAAATTGAGTATACGTTGGGTCAATAAAGCAAAGATAACTAGAAAATCCCGAAATTTGAGGCATGAAATAATATACTTCTAAATAATCTTGACTCAAAGAAGAAACCAAAATAAGTGTTAGAAAACATTTTAAACTGAATGATAATAAAAATTAGACATATCAAAAACTTATGGAATATAGCTAAAATTATGATTAAAAGAAATTTTTTAGCCTTAAACGCTTAGAAGAAAAGAAAGAATGAAAAGCCAAATGTTTTAAGAGCCTATCCCAAGAAGTTAGGAAAAGAATAGTAAATTAAACCCAAAGAAAGGAAAAAAGGAAATAATAAAAAACAGAACAGCAGAAGTTAAATATAAAAGTGTACAATAGAAAATATAATAAATACAATGTTTAGTTATTTGAAAAGCATAAATTATGCTTATTAGTAAGAATGATCAAGGGAATAAACAGATAGAGGGAGAGAATAAACTATCAATATCAGAAAAAAAAGAGAAACATAACTAAAGAAATTGAACATTTTAAAATAAGAAGATATTTGAGATATCTTTACGTTAATTAGTTTGCAAATTTAGATAAAATCAGCAAATTTTTTAAAAATTCCATTACCCTAAATGTGAAAAGAAATAGAAAATTTGAATACTACAAAATCTATTTTAAAATAGGTCAGTTAAAATCTTCCCACAAAGAGATCTTCAAATCTAGATGGATTTACTTGTAAATTCTACCAAATATTTAATGAAGAAATAACACAAATGTTATGTAACCCTTCTGTACCCTTTTATGAGACCGGGACAATCTTTATCCCAAAACCTGAGAATAACATCACAAAAAGGAAAGCTAAAGGCCAATTTTTATCATAAATACAGATGTAAAAATTCTAGTCAAAAATTGACAAACCATATGAATAGTCTGTGTGTGTGTGTATTTGTGTATGGTGAAACCAAATTGAATTTATTCAAAATATGTAAGGTTAGTTTAATATTCAAACCCCCAAAATTCTACCCATTTAATTCACTACATTAAAAGAATAAAGGAGAAAAAAAATCTTATCTCAAAATTTGCAGAGAAAGTAGTTAATAAAACTCAACTTCCATTCATGATTTAAAAACAGCAACAACTCTTTGAAATTTTTATGTCCGGTAATCTCTGGAGATACTTTGTGACTAAGTGAATAATCTCTTTTACAGCAAACTTTCACCCAATAGTTTTATTACCCATTGATTATCATTGCCTGAATCCTATGATTCATGGATGGTCTTGAAGTAATTTAAAGATTAACCCATACAAATACATATACATAGTCAGACATTTAGACATTTTAAAAAGTTTAACTAATGGAAGAAGCAGATAAACAATAATGCCAAGGAGTTATTTTAATGCTTATGTTGTTCTTGTTGCCAAGAACTTTTATATTGCTCTTAATAAAAGCCAGTATCTAAGTCACTCAAGCTTAATAAATAAGTATGTAAATGGTAATCAAAATGCACAATATCTGAGGATCATTCTTTACATTCAAGTTAAAGCCTATCATGAGATAACTATTACAAAGATATATTACCTTTATTTTCCTCTACATAATTTGATTGAACTTAATGTTAATTGAACTAATACATAATGAGTTTTCTGACATGTAAAGATAGTAACTATAGGTTGAATAAACCAGTTCCCTTTTGGTTTTTCATAATTAACAGATTTTTATGTGCATAATTATTTCTTTATGACCTACCATTAATTTAAGTATATTTTCTACTCTTCACCTTGACTGACCTCATTTACAATTGAAACAAACAGGAACATTTACCTGTGTACTTCAAATAAGAGAGAGGTGGGGCATGGGAATCACATTTATCACAAGTGAATACAAAATTACTTTGGGAATTTAAAAATACACCTTATGGAACAAGCCATTCAATAATAGAAACATCATGAAATGCCTGCTTCAAGAAACCTGAGTTTCAGGAATAATCTGTTCAGTGAAAATATATCTATTCTGACCTATATAACACTGTCAATCCACATTTAGTTTGAGGATTGAGAACAATAAACAAATGAATATAACAGAAAGATAGAAATTTCCTCCTCTTTCTCTCTTCTCTTCCTGTCTTTCCCTTCTCTACAGATAGCTAGTTGAGCAGTAGATAATGAAAAAGAAAATATAGATACTTTAATAAATGATAACTAGCATTTATCAAGTGTAAGTGATGCATCAATCACAATGGTAAGCATTTTTATTAACTGCAAAATCTACTTTAGCTTTCACAGCCACTCTTTATGGTGGATGCTATTTTTCTGCCCATTTTATATAAAAAAGAAACAGGATTAGAGAATGTAGTAGTTATTGCAACCTACTTATCCCTTCTTAAAAGAGTAACAATTTTGATCAGTTATCTAATCTCCATCCATGAGTCCATCCCATACTCATTTATTTGCATAGGAATGATACCAGTAATTTTATATGAACCAATTCCTTAATTCTTAAGTCATAAAGAGAAGTTGTCTAACAAGCTTCTGGGAAATATTTACTTGCTAATAGAGAACACAGGAAGGAAGAGTTTAGCTTCTTCCTCTGAATATGATTGTGTCTTTGTAACAACAGGATTTATCTGTAGCCCTCAACTTCAGGGATGATGAAACTGACTATAAGCATGATAGATTACAGAGATGAAAAAAAAAAAAAAAAAAAAAAAAGACACCCCTGCATCCTTGATAATATGTGTCAGACACTGAATAAACCCATCCTAACAGCCACACTGTTATCTAATGAAGTTTAAGTCAGTTTGAATACATGTAACCAAAAGCGTTCTAACTGAAACAGAGGTTGTTGTATTACTCAGGGTTCTCCAAAAAACAGACCTAATTGGATTAGGTAGGTAGGTAGGTAGGTAGGTAGGTAGATAGATAGATAGATAGATAGATAGATAGATAGATAGATAGATTATAGATGATAGATAGATACATACATACTTACATACATAGATGGATACACAGATATTGATACCTAGATATAAAGAGATATATATACAGACTTATTATAAGGACTTGGCTCATGCCATATGGAGGCTGGCCAAATCCCAAAGTCTACAGGCTGAATCAGAAAGCTGCAGACTCAGGAGAGCTGATGGTTTAGTTTCAGTCTGAGTCAAAAAATCTGAAAACCAGGAGAGCTATGATATAGTTCTATTCTGAAGGCCAGCAAGCTGGAGACCCAGGAAAAGTTCATGTTTCAGTTGGAGTCAGAGGGCAGGAAAAAAGCAAGTGTCCCTGTTCTAAGGCTGTCAGGCAGGAAGAATTCTCTCTTACTTGAGGAAGAATGAGCCTTTTTGTTCTATTCAAGACTCCAATTGACTGGATGAGGCCTGCTCACATTATGGAGAGCAATCTGCTTTACTCAGCCTACATACTTAAAGTTTAATTTCATCCAAAAACACCCTCACAGAAAAACTGAGAATAATGCTTAACCAAATCTCTGGGCACAATGTGGCCAAGTCAAATTAACACATAAAATTAAACATCACAGAGGTGTTAAGTTTTTACAATGCAGGATTTGAATCCAGATGCTCTCTCTCAAAGGAAGAGGGAAATTTCTTCCTTCCTGACACTTTTCAAGAAAGTGGTCAAATTTAAACACAGACCAGGCTCAAAGTAAATGAAGCCCACTTACTGCAATACACTTCCAAGAAAGAATTTTCATGACCCTTTTCTTTACTTCATCTAATGGAAAATAGGAGGCATAGAAAGGATACCAAACACTCTCTCCAACCCACCTGACCATTTTGTGAAGTCTTTTGGACCGAGGCAACCCTAAGCTGAAGGAGAGAAAATCTGATTTTAAATCAAGCCCAAAATTTTTAGTAATATTTTAAATGGAAATTGTAACTTTAGAGTTTAGACTGTTTGCAATTTAACATGAGAGTAGAATCTGGGTCAGCCATTTCTTAAGAATGAAAAGATAAGTTAAATGTCCTGCAAGAATTTTCATCCTGGCCCAGGGGAAGGTCACCCTCACCAAATCAAGGTTAAAAGAATGCTGAAAGCAAACATAAAACTGCATTTTTATCATTACACTAACAGCACTTGTCCAATGGTATTCAATAAAATATTATATCACCATTACCATAACGCTGAGGAAAATTATGTGATGGCATGGAAAGCTTTCCAAGGTATAATTTTATAGAAAAGCAAGTTGAAGAATACTAGAACTTGCTACTCCAAAATATACCTCTTTAGCATATGGATTATTTTGAGCTTCAGGCAATTCAGAAAAAGTAGACATAAGAAAAGCTCTTTACCTGTCCCTAACTGCTTAAAAATAGAATACAAAATTTCTCCTTTTGTAAAGGAAGTTTACATTTGTAAAAGATATTTCCATTTGGAAAGATGTCCCCTTACCAGGAAGAGAGCTACTTCCTGAGATAACTCTCTTCTCGCCTGAGAGACTCTTAACTGCATAACAAGACATCCCTTATTTGCCATATATTTCCTCCTCTCACCTTTCCATAATTTGTTTTCTCCACTCAGAAGCCCCAAACCCCTTTTCCTTTGTTTAGCCCAAGATAGTATATAAGGCCTCAATCGTTTGGTCACCTCTTTGAGTCTTGATTCTTTGTGAAATTCTTGTGGGTGTTTATACATAATTAAAACTGTTTTTTTTCTCTTGTTAATGTCAACCACAAGTTGGCACTTGCCATGGGCACTTGCCATCCGCCTCTACAAGGATTAAACCACACGTGCTGCTGCAGCTGCTGAGCTTCAACATCCCCTGAAGGGAATTCAGGGTGAAGATCAGGAATGAGGCACTCCGTGCTTGCGAAAAATGGGCAGAACAGGTCTTCAGATAGTTAAATGTTTTCAGGAGCTAATTTTGTGAGCCAATCCTTGCATCTGTTCATAACTAGAAAAGCACTAAATCCCTTCATGGTGATGTCTGCTCCTCGTGACTAGCAGAAACTCCCAACAAAAATATATGTTTGATTGCATGTAGTCCTCCTTCACCAAGATTACATATATACTGACCTTCCCCCTACCTCTTTGGAGCAGTTTCTCAGAGCTCTCTGAAATGCTGTCTCCCAGGCTGCAGTCCTTATTTTGCCCCAAATAAAACTTAGCTCGTAACTCTCACGTTGTGCATTTTTTTTAGGTCAACATTAATCTCCTTTTATCAGTTTGATTTGTAGGTCCCAGCTTTTGAACCTAGAAGAGTAGAGGGAAAATGATTTCTTCTCTTCTACAAAGTTAAAATAATATGGTTTTTGTTAAATAAATAGCAGAATATATGTAATGAATAACATTGATTTATTCATTCTATTTACATGTATATTCTAAATTGTCTGCACTAAACTTATGTATGATTGTAAGGAAAATATAACTTTTAAAGTACATGCACTTAGGAAACTGACCCATTGTTTACCAACTGTTTTGCACCATCTCCCCATTACTATATTTTTCTTTATAAAATTTAGGTTATTAGTTAAAATAATCCCATACAATATAAAGGATTACATTTTTAAGATGCTTTATGGTTTACAGCAAATAAATTTCACATAAAGTATCTCATTTCAGCTTTATAACAATTCCTTAATGTATGCCAGTTAAGTGTCATGGCCATTTACATATGGGTTCAGAGAAGGTAAAGGAATCTCCTAACGAGTGAGAACAGGATATTAACAAGAAGGTTTCAAATCTAAATTAACATATTCTTTAGTTGAGTACATTTCCTCTACCTTGGAATTGTTATATTCAAAGAAAACATTGCTTTTAAAAATATTTTCACATCCATTTACACCATCAATTTTACATCAAACAAATTCAAAGTATGTAAGAGTCAAAATTATATAGTTTAGTTCAAACAAATTGACAGAAATATTACAATTTTAGTAAATGTTCTTGAGATTTATATGGTCTGTAAATTAAATATAAAAATATATAAAAATGAATATTATATCTATATAATATTTAATATATAAATTGAATATGCACTACATAGAATTGCCCAAAATGGGAAGTGGTTTTCACCAATATATTCTTTGTTTCTTTTTTAAAGTGTTAATTCAGAATTTTATTTCTCATATATAATAATTTTTTATTGACATATAGTTGATTTATACTATTACATTAGTTTCAGTTGTACAACATAGTGATTCAATATTTTTTCAGATTATACTCCATTTAAAGTTTTTAGAAAATAATGGCTACATTTCCTCCTGCTGTACAATATATTCTTGTTGCTTTTCTATCTTATAAGAGTAGTTTGTATCTCTTAATCCTATATTTCTATCCTGTCCACCCCCCTTCCCCTCTCCCCACTGGTAACCACTACATTCTCTCTATATCTGTGAGTCTCTTTCTGTTTTAGTATATGCATTTCTTTGTTTTATTTTTTAGGTTCCACATATAAGTGATAACATAGAGTATTTGTCTTTTTCTCTTATTTCATTAAGACAATACCCTCTAGATCCATCTGCATCTTTGCAAATGGCAGAATTTCATTCTTTTTCATGGCTGAGTAATATTTTATATATATATATATATATATATATATATATATAATCATGTCTTCTTTATCCATTCATCTGTTGATGGATACTTAGGTTGCTTCCATATTTTGGCTACTGTGAATAATGCTGCTATGGACATTGGGATGCATGTATCTTTTTGAATTAGTGTTTTCATTTTCTTCATGTATACACCAAAGAGTGGAATTGCTGGGTCATGTGGTAGTTCTATTTTTAGTTTTTTGAGAAATCTCCATACTGTTTTCCACAATGGCTGCACCAATTTGTATTCCCTCCAACAGTGTATGAGAGTTCCTTTTTCTCTGCATTCTTGCCAATGTTTGTTATTAGTGGTCTTTTTGATGATAGCCACTCTGACAGGTGTAAGGTGATATCTTTTTGTGGTTTTGATTTGCATTTCTCTGATGTTTGGCAATGTTGAGCATGTTTTCAAGTGCTTTTTGGCCATCTGCATATCTTCTTTGGAAAAATCTCTATTCAGGTCATCTATCCAGTTTTTAATCAAATTGTTTGTTGATATTGAGTTGTATGACTCATTGATATATTTTGGATATTAAACCTTTATTGGTCATATTATTTGCAAATATCTTCTCCTATTCATTAGGTTGTCTTTTGGTTTTGTCAATGTTTTCCTTTTCTGTGCAAAATCTTTTGAGTTTAATTTGGTCCCATTTGTTTATTTTTGCTTTTATTTCTTGTGACTTAGTAGACAGAGCCCCCTAAAATATTGCCACAATATATGTCAAGGAGTGATCTTCCTATCTTCTCTTCTAGGAGTTTTATGGTTTTGGTCTTACATTTAGGTCTTTAATCCATTTTGAGTTTATTTTTTATATCATGTGAGGAAACGTCCTAATGTCATGTAGCTGTCCAGTTTTCCCAATGCCATTCCTTAAAGAGACTGTCTTTTTTCCATTGTATATTCTTGCTTCCTTTGTCACAGATTGACAAAAAGTCAATTCTGTTCCACTGATCTATGTGTCTGTTTTCGTGCCAGTGCGATACTGTAGATTTGTGGTATAGTCTGAAGACAGGGAGTATGATACCTCCAGCTTTGTTCTTTTTTCTTAAGATTGTTTTGGTCCAATATTCTCTTATTTGAGAGTTATAGTGTAACCCCATCAAGCATGATAGCATAATAAATGCTTTATATTTGAGGTACTCACTGTTAACAAATGTGTGTGTGTGTATATATATATGTATATATTTGATAAACAAAAACCCACTGAAAATCATATTAATAATCCATCTGTAAGTTAAAACTAGTTTACTCAGTGTATGTATGGGGATGATTCTTAAGTTTGATTAATAACTCTGTAGAATTAGAATTTTGTCACAACATTAACTCTCTTTCCTATTGCTGGATTTCTCAGAAATGTTGCTAGCTACTCAAATAGGTCAAAACAGCTTCAGTATGCATTGTCATGTGTCAAGCTCACTATTGAGATCTGACCTTAAGCTCAGCCTACATGACCTATCTGTCTTTTCTTTTAACAGAAAACAACAAGAGTTTTCCAATTCAGTTAAAGCTAGAGGAGCCTGCTGGGTGGGACAGGAGTGACTAAACATGACTGTATCAGGTAAAACCCTCCTGGTTGAGTAAGAGTGGATGTAGGAGATATTTACAAAAAAAAAGAAGAAAGAAAGAAAGAAAGATTCTCCCTTTCTTTTACCCTTACTCCAGGCTGTACAAATCCAAAAGGAAGCTTTACTCACTAAAAGAGTGGTTTCAAGGTTCTTGAAGGGGGTCAGGACGTGCCATCCCAAAATATACCACTTTAAGAATTGTTTTGAACTGAAGGTATTAGAATTCGGAACCTCTTATCTGTCTAAAAGCAGAGCTTCCCCCCAAAAACTCAGTTGTCATAAATCTCCCTCCCAGGAGAAACTTTAATCATCCTTTAACAGAAGAACCATACCCACACAGACATTGTCAGAGAAGATCACATTTCACATATATTCTACTAAGGGTCTATTTACCTTTTTAAAAAAGTCACTTGCTTTCTTTTTAAATTAATTAATTAGCTTATTTATTTATTGGCTATGTTGGGTCTTCGTTGCTGCACACGGGCTTTCTCTAGTTACAGCAAGCTGGAGCTAATCTTCATTTTCATGCATGGGCTCCTCATTGCCGTGGCTTCTCTTGTTGTAGAGCATGGGCTCTAGGCGCATGGGCTTCAGTAGTTGCCACATGTAGGCTCAATAGTTGTGGCTCACGGGCTCTGGAGCGCAGGCTCAATAGTTGTGGTGCAGAGGCTTAGTTGCTCCAGGGCATGTGGAATCTTCCTGGAGCAGGGATAGAACCCGTGTCCTATACCACCTAGGAATTCCATCACTTGCTTTTTCATGATGCACTTTTGCCCCCTCCCTTTTCCCTACTAAGTTAGATATGAAGACTACAAATTTCAAGTAGCCAGTAGAGCTATTCATTGTTGGATACTCAGGTGTGTACATAAAGTTATAAACTTCTGTTGGTTTTTCTCTTGTTAATCTATCTTTTGTTAGGCTAATTTATAGGGCCCTTGCCAGAGAATCTAAGAAGGGTAGGGGCTTTTTGCCTCTCTTACACTCTACAATAATTTTTAAAGATACTATGTCATTCCCCTGAAATTTGTCCTTAGAATGTACACAATTCACGCATAATTTTGAGGGTTTTATATTCCTAATCTGTAAAATGATGATAAAAACACATTCTCCAGATAATTATGGGAGTCCTATATGGAGCAATGTGTGCAAATGATTTTGTTCTTTATATGTAAAAAGTATGTTTTTGCCTTATTATTATTGTTGTTGCTATTATCATTTCTCTATAATTTCCATATACTTTTCTATAAGAAAAATATTGTGGTAATTAAAAACTGAGTCTCTCTAATCAGATTGCTCAGGGTAAAATCCTAGCTCCATCCTTTCCTGGTGGTGTTAACTTGGACAAGTTATTTTACTTCTCTCAATCTCTTTTTTTCTTTTTCTTTTGGCCAGGCTGTACGGCTTGTGGGATCATAGTGCCCTGACCAAGAACTGAACCCAGGCCCCCTGCAGTGAGAGTCTGGAGTCCTAACCACTGGACCACAGGGGACTCCCCCCTCAATCTCTTTTTTCTTCATCCATAAAGCAAAGATAATAGTACAATTTTTTCAAAGAGGTATGGTCAAATTAAGTGAAGTAGTACAGGAAGAGCAAACAATAAATGTTGAGCAGTTATGAAACACTAGTATTCACGGAAACTGCTAGCAATACAGCCATAATTCTCTATTCTAGGCCCATTAAGCATGGATAGAATTACAAATATGCAAAGGGCAGGTAGCTAAGATCGTGTGTAACTAGTGACATTTTGGTCAAAGAAAAGAATCAAACTTTTTTTGAAAATCACTTTAAAACTTGGAAAAAAAAGAGATATGAAGAAGTGGGAAAACTAATCCCACAAGAGCTATTTATCCAGGACACCATTGTGGGGGGTGCAGAATGCCTTGGGAGCCAGTGAGCCAGTTGGATTAAAGTAAATGTTCTTTTTTGGTCTAAGAAAATAAATCATCTGAATAGAGACTCAGTGTGGTTTTCACAGGAGTGGGCAAAGTTGATTTGGGTTGTACCAACAAAAAGAAAACATTTACAACCACAAAAAAGAGTGTAAAAATTCAAACTGGCATGATGAAACCAAGAATTGTGTAAATGGTTCATAATTCAGTTTCACTCATATCACTCAACCCAGAAGGATCTATGACTGAGATAAAATTTCTTTCTTTTTTATTTCTTTCTTTCCTTCTTTCCTTTTTAATTAACTGCTGTTTTTCCCTTTGGATTCAGCAATCTTTTAATCTAAATAGTATATCTGTGATTGATTATGCTACTACTGAACACTTTTTTTGTTTAAGATCTGATGGGAAGTTTCTACTAACTAATAATTTGATGTGAGTTTCAGTTTATTTTATTCTTACTGCATAGTTTTATTTAATCGAATCTTAGTAGACTCAGTGGCAAAAATTTTTTAAAGGAAAGTAAAAATTGTTTTTTATGCTTTGCTCTTTTTTAAGTGTCCACAATTTTAAATTACTTTGCTGTATATTGTTTTTATTTTTATTTTTCCCTATAGGAATTGACTGCTGTCTAATAGAATTATGCAGCATTTATACAAAGTAAAGTAAAAAGTTGATTTGGTGTATTACACTGTAATTGTAGGACTTTTAACATAGCAGCCTTTTTTTTTTTTTTTAAATCTTTTCTTTAGTATGGTACTGTAATAAAGACAGAAAAGAACAGAGAGCTCAGAAATAAAAACACATATATGTGATTGACAGTATTTAACAGGAATACACAATGGGGAAAGGGTGGGCTCTTCAACAAATGGTGTTGGGAAAACTGGATATTTACATACAAAAGAATGAAATTGTACCATTATCTTACTCCACAGGCTAAGATCAACTCAAAATGGATTCAAGATTTAAATGCAAGATCTAGAACTGTAAAACTCTTAGAAGAAACAGAAGAAAAGCTTCCTGACATTGGCTTTGGCAGCGATTTCTTGGATATGACACCAAAAGCAGAGGAAACAAAAGCAAAAATATACAAGTGGGACTATATCAAACTAAAAATCTTCTGTACAACAAAAGTTAAAAA
Source organism: Hippopotamus amphibius kiboko (assembly GCF_030028045.1). NCBI lineage: Eukaryota > Metazoa > Chordata > Mammalia > Artiodactyla > Hippopotamidae > Hippopotamus > Hippopotamus amphibius. The sequence goes on along the minus strand of NC_080195.1, from coordinate 86,423,764 downwards.
TCAACAGAATGAAAAGGCAATCTATGGACTGGGAGAAAATATTTGCAAATCACATATCTAATAAGGGATTAATATCCAAAATATATAAAAAACTCATACAACTCAATAGCAAAAAAAAAATTTTTTTTGAATAAAAATAACCTCATTACAAAATAGGCAAAGTCTTGAATAAATATTTCCCCCAAAAGACATATAAATGCCAAAAAGTATATTAACAGATGCTGAAGGGGAGCAGAACATGCCATTCCCAGATATACTACTTTGACATGTAAATTATTTTAAGCTGAATGCAATCAAGACCCAGCAAACTCAGAAAATATTTTCTCTCTCCCTTACCTACCTAAAGAATTTAGATAGTGGAACTGTGCCAGAAAAATAACTACCACCAGAGATAACTTTTAAAATGAAAGACCTGCCTGCATGCAAGGCAAGCTTCTAATTACAAACATCTGTTCTTATAAACCTGTGAATTGCTCTCCTCTTCTTTGAAGCCCCAGGTCCCTATCACCTTTCTTAGCTTAGGATGGCCTATAAGCCTCAATTGCCCAACTTGCCCTTGAGTCTCATATCTTTGAGACTCCTGTATATATAAACTTAAATTTGTTTTTCTTTAGATTAACAAATTTGTTAATCTATGTCAACTTATTTAGACCAACCAAAGAACCTAGAAGGAAAGAAGGAAAACTTTCCCACCCCTGTAGTGCTCAACATCACTAATCTTCAGAGAAATTTAAATCCAAATCACAATACTTTTATTACCCCACACTTGGTAAGATAACTATTATCAAGAGAAAAAGATAATAATTGTTTATGAGGATGTGGAGAAATGGGAATCCTTGTACATTTTTGGTGGCAATGTAAAATTGTTTAATAATTATGGAAAACAGTATGGAGATTCCTCAAAAAATTAAAAAATAGAACAACTCTATCATCCAGCAATCCTACTTTCTGATATATAGCCAAAATATAGTAAGATCAGGATCTCAAAAAGATAGCTGCACTCCTGTATTTATTACAGCATTATTCACAGTAGCCAAGATATAGAAACAACCTAAATGTCCACTGACAGATGAATGAATAAAGACAATGTGGTATATGCATACAATGGAATATTATTAAGCCTTAAAAATAAATGAATTCAGCAAGGTAGCAGGATACAAGATGAACATACAGAAATCTGTTCATTTCTTTACACTAACTATGAAATGTCAGAAAAGGAATGTGTAAAAAAAAAAAGAAAAGAAAAAGAAACCCAGAAATAAAAACAATATGTTTTGAAATCACACCCCTGAAAACAAAATACTTAGGAATAAACCTGGAAGGAGGTGATAGGTGATAGATTTATATGCTGAGAACTACAAAACATTAATAAAGGAAATTGAAGATGATTCAAAGAAATGGAAAGATATTACATGCCTTTGGATTAGAAGAATTAATATTTTTAAAATGGATATACTACCCAAAGCAGTCTACAGATTTAATGTGATCCCTATCAAATTACCCGTGACACTTTTCACAGAACTAAAACAAATGATTCTAAAATTTATATGGAACCATAAAAGAACCTAGAAGTGCCAAAAAAATCTGGAAGAAAAAGAACAAAGCTAGGGGACTTCCCTGATGGTCCAATGGTTAAGAATCCATGCTTTCACTGCAGGGGGCATAAGTTCAATCCCTGTTAGGGAACCAAGATCTCACATGCCATGTGGCACAGCCAAAAAAAAAAAAAAAAGCAGGAGGCATAACCCTCCCAGACTTAGGACAATATTACAAAGCTACAGTAATCAAATGGTGTGGTATTAGCACAAAAACAGACATACAGACCCATGGAACAGAATAGACAGCCCATAGGCAGCCCAGAAATAAACCCACACCTCTATGGTCAATTAATCTTCAACAAAGGAGGCAAGAATATACAATGGAAACAAGACAGTTTCTTCAGCAAGTTGGAAACTGCTGAAAGTTGGACGCCACATGTAAATCAGTGAAGTGAGAACACATTCCTCCCACCATACACAAAAATAAACTCAAAATGGCTCAAAGACTTAAACATAAGACATGACACCATAGAACTCCTAGAAGAGATCATAGGCAACACATTCTCTGACAAATCATACCAATATTTTCTTAGGTCAGTCTCCCAAGGTAGTAGAAATAAAACCAAAAATAAACAAATGGGACCTAATCAAACTTACAAGCTTTTGCTCAGCAAAGGAAACCATGAACAAAACAAAAAGAATGGAAGAAAATATTTGCAAATGATGTGACCAACCAGGGCTTTAATTTCCAAAATATCCAAACAGCTTATACAATTCAATAAAAACAAAACCAAAAACAAATTGAAAACTAGGCAGAGGACCTAATAGACCTTTCTCCAAAGAAGCAATACAGATGGCCAATAGGCATGTGAAAAGTTGCTCAACATCGCTAATTATTTAAGAAATGCAAATCGAAACTACAATGAGGTACCACCTCACACCAGTCAGAATCACCATCATTAAAAAGTCTACACATAAATTCTGGAGATGGTGTGAAGAAAAGGGAACTCTCCTACACTGTTGATATAAATGTAAGTTGCTGCAAGCACTATGGAAAACAGTATGGAGGTTCCTCAGAAAACTAAAAATAGAATACCATATAATCCAACAATCTCACTCCTAGGCATATATCCAGACAAAATTATAGTTCAAAAAGATACGTACACCCCTATGTTCATAGCAGCACTATTTACAACAGCCAAACACCGATGCAATCTAAATGTCCATCAACAGATGAATGGATAAAGAAGTGGTACATTTATACAATGGAATACTACTTAGCCTTTAAAAACACTGAAAAAATGCCATCTGAAGCAATATGAATGCAACTAGAGGTTACCATATTAACTGAAAAGAGAGAGACAATTGGGGGAGGGATGGAGTGGGAAGTTGGGGTTAGCAGATGTAATCTATTATATATAGAATGAATAAACAACAAGGTCCTACTGTATAGCATAGCGAACTATATTCAATATCCTGTGATAAACAATGGAAAAGAATATTAAAAAAAAAAGTATATGTATGTATAATTGAATCACTTTTGCTGTACAGCAGAAATTAACACAACATTGTAAGCCAACTACAATTTTAAAAAGTAAATAAATAAAGGAAATTCTTCCATATGCGACAGCATGAATGAATCCAGAAGACATTACGTTAAGTAAAATAAGCCAGTCCCAAAAGGACAAATATTGCATAATTCCACTTATATGAGGTATCTAAAGTACTCAAACTCATAAAAACAGAGTAGAATGAGGTTTCCAGGGCTAAGGAGAGGAGAAACGGGGAGTTGTTGTTCAATGGGTAAAAAGTTACAATTATGCAAGATGAGTGAATTCTAAAGACCTGTTGTATAGTATAGTGCCTATAGTTAACAATTTAATATTATATAGTTAAAAATGTGTTACAATCCAGACAAAGACAAATAATGTATGATGTCACATATATGGAATCTAAAAAAATGATACAAATGAACTTATTTATAAGACAGACTCAGACATAGAAAACAAACTTATTGTTACCAAAGAGGAAGTGGGGGGGATAAATTAGGATTTTGGTATTCACAGATACACAGTACTATATATAAAATAGATATAACAACTAAGACCTGCTCTACAGCACAAAATAAACCATTTTGCTATACACCTGAAACCAACACAACATTGTAAATCAATTATACTTAAATAAAAAAAAAGAGTAGATCTCTTGTGTTACCATGAAACAATAGAAAAACAAAATGAAAGGGACAAGAGAAAGCTTTTAGAGTTGATAGATGTGTTTATTACTTGGTTTTGGTGATGGCTTCAAGGGTATATGCATATTTGCAAACTCATCGATCTGTACACATTAAACGTGTCCAGATTTTTTATATACAAATTATACCTCAATAAGGCTGTTTAAAAAATAATGATTTAAAAAAAATATTTTAAAAACACTTTTCAATCCTAAAATGTATTTATTTTATAAAAGCAACCTTGGTATTTCAAGTCTTTTCTCTCTGTAAAATAGTCCTATGCTGTGGTTTATCTCTATATAAAGTACAGAAAGCATAAAAAAGACACACACACACATTAATACACATGTATGCATATATACATGTATGTATATATATACATGTGTATTATTAAAATTGAAGAAACTACAAAAAATTTTAAAAAATAAACTTTATTATGAAAATTATTATAGTCAAAACATATCACCTGAGATTTTTCACACTATGAATGAAAAATGTTGTCTGACATATCAGTAAACAAAGGATGTTTCAGCCATCAAGCCACTACAGCCACCCCTGATGGTGAGTCCTGAGGGAACTCAGGATGGAGATTGCCAACTAAAAATTGGCACATGCCATTTGCCTCTACAAGGTTTAAGTTACAAGCTGCTGCAACTGCTGACCTTCAACTCATCCTGAAAGGAGTTCAGGGTGGAGATCAGGAATGAGGCACTCTGTGCTTTGGGAAAAACTGGCAGAACAGGCCTTCAGATAATTAGATATTTTCAGAAGATTCTTACATCTTCTTATATCTAGAAAAGCACTAAAATCATAAATGGTGACTTCTGCTCCTGGCGACTACCAGTACCCTTCCACAAAAATGTGTGCTTGACGGCAGGTACTCCCCTTCACCAAAATCACATATATATACTGACCTTCCTCCCTACCTCTTTGGAGAAGTTCCTTAGAGTTATCTAAAATGCTGTTTTCTGGGCATATAGTCCTGATTTTGCCCAAATAAAACTTAACACACAACTCTCATGTTGTGCTTTTTTTTTTTTTTTCAGTTTACAGTTTTGGTGGCCAACGGAAGGGTTCCAGAGTAGATGTCTTTCCTTCACCTGAACTCTACAAAGAACCTGAATCTTGGTACCACCAGAGGCCCTTTGTGCCTGTCTGCCTCCTCAGGGAGTCCAGACAAATTTGGGTGAGCCTCTCCTGGTTCTTGGATCTCCCGTATTTGTTGATGATCCTGAATTTTACTTGGAAGTATATAACAGATACCTGACCCTCCAGTTAAAAGGTACTGGGGAGGCCTTGTTGATGAAAGATATCAGGGAGAATACCCACTCAGTTGAAACATACTGGGGGGAGGGGCATTGGGAAGCTGGTCGAAAGATACTGGGCTTTGTGCAGTTGGAAAAAGCTGAGTGATCTGGAGTGAGTGGTTAGATAAGAGGCTGGTCTCAATTCAGCTGCCTTAATAGAATTTGTTGGGATAAAAGTGAAGATATGACATGACAGCTTTTGCTTTGAAGAAAAGGGACAAGACTCCTTCTGGTTAGTTACGACTTTCTCAGGCAACTGAGAAATTTACAGAAATGGTGGAGGCAGAGTCCTCATACTGTGCAGTGTCCTACAGGAAAAACCATTCATTAATTAAAGACTTGCTCATCTAGGGCTCACTTATAAGAACTGGCCATTCAGTGATCCAAGCACCCATGATGGTCTTAGACCACCAAAGGGAGAAACTGAGAGGGCTAAAACGACTCTAGAGTGACATCTAGAGGAGTTAAGCTCACAAACAGCACACTGGCCCACCACAATTTCATTTGTAAATTTTATCCCTGACAAATTCAACTTAAAATGGGAAATAAAGCCTCTTGAAGACAGAAATGAGGGGCATCAGAAAACCAACCTCTGATTAACACTCCAGCCAGATTCATGTAAAATACCTACGGAGCCCATACTTGCAAGTACCCACTTAATTGGGGAAATTATCCTAAAGGAGGTCTCAACCTAAAATGGCCAAATTGGGGTTCTTTTGATATTCTAAAATTGGTATTTTTGCCCACATAATTAGAAAAAGCCAGCTGTGAGATCAAACAGACTGAATGGAATTCTTACTTTGATTGGTATATAGAAGCTTGTAAAAGAAGAAATGATAGAGTAACTTCTTTGCAGGAAACCAAGAAGAAACTGCTTGAAACTATATCAAAACTAAAGATGGCCACTAGCACTGACACTGTCTCTCCCTCTGTTCCTCCCACATATCTTCTTCTGTCTGAATTGCCTGGCCCAGATGCTACCTCTCTTCCTCTTCTGACTCTTCTGTCTCCTGCTGCTCCCTCTTCCCCAGTAAAGGAAGATAAAAAAAAATCAAAAATGATTATAGCTTCCCTTAAGGAGAAACATACTACAGGGAGAGGTGAACTGTCTTTGATGCTTACATACACACCCTGGACCAGAGCAGAACTTAGAGCCCTGGCTAAGTTATTTCCCAATCCAAGTCACAATCCATTGGGATTTGCTAAGGAATTTTAGTTAAGCATCCATATCTATGAGCCCAGGTTTTCAGATCTATATCAATTAATACAGCTATTAATATCTGAAAGCAAAGCAAAGGAATGGATAAAGGAAGCTGGATGGAAACATATCTTAATGGACTTTGAATTACATAGTCCACAGGCTCACACTGACTATAAGGAATTAGCTCAGAGATTACTCAAACTTATTCTAGAGCCTTTTCCAAAAACCGTAGACTGAACAAAGGTTCAGCAGTGCAAGCAAAGACTGGATGGATCAATTCCGGACTATTATGAAAGGTTTGAAAAAACTTTTAAGAAAAATTCTGGTTTGACACCTGAATCATTCTCTAAGCACCAAAATGATCCTTTGCTTAACTCTGCCTTTTTAGAAGGCTTAGACGGGGATTTGGCTACTCTAGTCAAAAGACAAAATCTAGGTTGGTCCCCATTACATACAAATGTCCTTGTTACACTGACTGACCAATTTTTCAAAACCATTAAAAAGAAAGAAAAGGGAATATCTACAAAGCTTATGAACCTTCAATTATACCAATTAAGTAGTCGATGCCAGTCAACCCCCATTTAATCCCCAACTTGTAGAGAAACCCAAAGTTTGCTTTTACTGAAGAAAACCAGGGCATCAGAAAATGAAGTTAAGAAGGAGAAACCTAGAAGGAAAACTGGATTTTAGACTGAAATTTAAAGTTAAACAAGACTAGGGCTGCTCCTAGGGAACATGGAGAGTCTTTCCCCTTCTCCTCTCTAACGCCCTGGGGCAAGCAGAAATGATTATACAAGGAGAAACAATTAAAGCCGGAATAGATACAGAGGCCACCATTTCAGAATAGATACAGAGGCCACCATTTCAGTTTTGAACGCTACCAAAATTAAAGCCTCTCTCCCTTGGAGTAATACCTTAGAACAGATGGTAGGGGGGCTTAATGCACCTATTAAGGTTAAATCATTACTTTTAGAATTCTACTTAGGAGAAATTAAAGGAAGGCACTCCTTTTTTCTAATAGAAAGTGCTCCTGTTCACCTGACAGGTAAAGACATATTAGAAGTTATGAAGCCCATATTTCCTTTACTCCTAAGGGAGAAATATTTTTAGGTCTGAAGAATCAGACGTCCTTCAACATATAACGTTTGCAACCCATTATGAGGGTGATGCTGAACAAGACAAATTGCTATGCTTATCACCTAAAGAATTATGGGCACTTGATTCTACCGACATTGGAAGAACACATTCTATATCACCCACTTAAATCACTATAGATAAGAACAAGCTCCTGCCCAATATTCAACAATAGTCATTAAGGCAGGAGGCCGTAGAAGGAATAAAACCTTTACTATCAGCTAACATTGAGAAAGGGCTTATTGTGCCTTGCACCAGCCCTCGTAACACTCCCATTTTGCCAGTTAAAAAATCAAATGGCAAGGGTTAGAGATTTGTGCAGGACTTGAGATCTATCAGTGTTGTTTCCCTCATCACTCTGTAGTGCCAAACCCCCATAACTTACTGTCATATTCCTAAAAACAGTGACTTCTTTTCTGTGATAGATCTCTATAGTGTATTTTTTAGTATCCCAGTACATCTTGATGATCAGTATCTTTTTGCCTTAACTTGGAATGAATGACAATATACATGGATTGTAATGCCACAGGGCTATATTGAAAGTCCTACTGACTTCTCCCAGATATTAAAAGCATATCTAGATAATCTCAATTTTCCTCATAAGTCAGTTTTCATACAATATGTAGACAATTTGCTACCATGTTCAAATTCTTTGATAAACAGCCAGAAAGACACCGTTTATTTACTTCAGAGGCTAGGGACATAAAGTGTCCAAAGAGAAATTAAAATTCTGTAAGACTATCCTTTTTAGGAAATAGGATGTCTAAAGAAGGACTTTTAATTGATCTGGATAGAGTGAAAGGTATTCTAGCCTTCCCTACCCTGAAGACAAAAAGACAATTAAGGGGATTTTTAGGTCTTGCAGGCTACTGTAGGAATTGTATTCCAAAATTTTCTTTAACAGCTCAGCCACTATACAATTTACTCAAACAAGACCAGCCTGAACCTGTTTCCTGTGGGGTAGAACATTCTGAAGCCATGGAGACCTTAAAAAAACTTCTGGCCAAGGCCCTGGTCCTGGGGCACCCACATTATGATTTACCCTTCTCCCTCTTTGTTCATGAAAGCAAGGGGACTGCATGAGGAGTACTAACCCAGCAACATGGTGGTGAATACCAGCCAATAGGATACTATAACCAACAGCTAGATTTGGTAGCCAGGGGCCTCCCCGCCTTGCCTGTGGCCTATCATAGCGAGAGCTGTGCTGTGTCACACCACATAAGAGATAGCCATGAGTCACCCTCTCACTATCTTTGTTCCTCACTCTGTGGAAGCCTTACTAAACTCTCATTATGCAAAACATTATTCAGCAAGTGGATTAACCTCCCATGAAATTAAACTGCTCTCACCACATATAACTCCTCAGAGATGTAACAAGCTTAATCCAGCCATCTTGCTACCTGGGGAATCAGACATCAATGATGAAAAACATGATTGTATTGTTTTAACTGACAATCTTTTATCTCCCAGAATTGTCTACAGGAAAGCCCTATGAACAATCCTGATTTTATATTATTCACTGACAGTTCATATCTTCAAGGACCTCATGGAAAGTACCAGGCTGGTTATGCTGTCATTTCTCCGGTGTCAATCCTTGAAAATTGTCCCTTACCTAATGCCTTTTCTGCCCAATAGGTTGAATTAATAACGCTAACAAGAGCCTGCCAGTTGGCAAAAGAGCAGTCCACTAACATTTACACTGACAGCCACTATGCTATGGGGGTAGCACATGACTTTTGCATGCTTTGGAACAAAAGGGGATTTTCAACATCCCCAGGACAGCCTATTACAAATGGGAGACAAGTTGCAGAATTATTGGATGCAATTCTGCTACCAAGTGTATTAGCTATTATTAAGGTATCAGGCCATTCAAAGGCTGACACCACAGAAGCAAAAGGGAACTCCTCAGTGGATCAAGCCACCAAAGACAGCAGTTCTGCAAAAGAGTAACAATCAACTAACACCTATTTTCTCTTTCCATCCTCCCAATAACTTTACTGACACCCTGTTAAGCATTCAAGGAATGACACCAAAAAGGAGGATACTTAGAAACAAAAACCAGAAAGGTTTGACCCCAATAAAGGTTTCTGGATAGGCCCAAACAGAAAGCCTACCCTTCCATTTGGAACTCAATACCCCATTTTACAATTCATTCATGAGTTAACTCATTGGAATCCAGATAAGATGGTATTGTGGGGCAAACAATATTTTTTGAAGGCTTCCTTCACTATAGCTTGGAAGCTTTATTCTAGATGCACTACAGGTCGAAAATACAACCCAGGAAAGCCATTACATAGTTCTCAAGGAAGCTTTCCATTACCTGCAGGCCCTTTTGAAATTTGGTAGATTGATTTTATCCAAACGCCTCCCTCTTGAAATTACCAGTACATACTTGTTATGATTTGTATGTTTCCACGTTGGATTAAGGCATTCCCATGCAGAAGGGCCACTGTGCAGTCAGTAGGCAAATTAATTTTAGAAAGGGTGATTTCTGCTTGGAGAGTCCCCTCAGAAATACATAGTGATAAAGTAATTCATTTTATTGGACAAATTATCACGGAAATTTGTAAAATTTGGCCAATTATGTAGCATTTCCATTGTGGTTACCACACCCAGTCCTTTGGGTTAGCAGAAAAAAATCAAACGGAACAATTAAAACCCAATTGGCTAAGATTGTAGATATTTATTCCTTACCCTGGCCAAAGGCCCTTCCATTGGCCCTCCTCAACCTAAGATCTACCCCCTTTGGGAAACATTATTTTTCTCCTTCTGAAATTATCACAGGGAGACCAATGAGACTAGATGAAGGATTGTATGAAGCCACATTATTAAAAGGGACACGGTTACATTATTTTAAAAGTTTAATTGAGCTTCTAAAAGGACATTCTAAGCTTGTTTCTAAAGCTTATCATGGTATCTATCTTTGGATGAAGATCACATTTCCCATGATCTAGAACTAGGAAATTATTTCTATCGGAAAAGACATAATCTAAAAGACTCACTAAGCAACTAAGCCCGTGCACACAACTACTAAGCCTGCACTCTAGAGCCTGAGAGCCACAACTACTGAGACCTGCTTGCCTAGAGTCCGTGCTTTGCAACAAGCCACCGCAATGAGAAGCCTGCGCACTGCAACCAAGAATAGCCCCCACTCGCCCCAACTAGAGAAAGCCTGCATGCAGCAATGAAGACCCAAGGCAGCCAAAATAATAAAAACGAAAAAAATAATAAAAGGACTAGATGAAGGATTGTATCACTACAACCCAGATGGGAAGACCCTCCATATCAGGTACTCTTAACTAGCTCATGTGCAGCAAAACTAAAGGGAATTAACTCTTGGATTCATATTTCCCACTTAAAAAGGGCCCCTGCACTGAAATGGACTACAGAGAGGACTGCTGACCTCAAAAGCACCTTGAAGTGATGCTCAAACAGAAGAGAAACAACACTCACACCAGGATGAGAAGAAGACAACATCAGAAGTAGACAGCTTACCCAAGATGCTGGACCTGACCTGTATGATCATTTATAGTGTTTTTTTGACTTCTTGGACCTTTGCATATGAATCAAATGTTTTTCTATCATGGGTACAATCCTATGCCAGTTTTAAAAATCAATCCAATTGTTGGATTTGTGGCCAATTACCTGTGTCTAGTACTTCCGGGATACCTTGGTGGATTTCTCCCCTCTGAGGCTCTGACTGGATAGTCCTTAAGAAACTTATTTTAGAAGAAAGAAAACTGTATTCTGTTCAGGATATTATTCATATTACTAGGTGGGTTCCTGCCGGGAGCCGTCCGGGGATTGCCTAAAGGCTCAGGCAAGGCCGAGCACTTCGGGAATGGCCTGCAAGGCGGGAATTCCGATGAAGGCATCTTCGGTTCGGGAGAGCTGCAAAGCAGGCATCTTGGAAGTACCGGAGTACTCCGAGATTTAGTTTCACTATGAGTCTCCTTTGTGTACTTTTCTTTCTAGGAATGATGAGCTCTCTGGGTGAGGGGCGCCAACGCCACCTTCAAGAATGGTGGCTACCCCCCGCTTTCTTGGTGTTGTGGAAATTCTATGGGCCACAAACAAATCACATGTAGACCCTTAGGGGGCCCGGGTAATGGAGGAATGTTTAAACTTATTGTCCCCACCCTTGGGCCATGCAGGCAATTCGGCCGTAATGGGCCATGCATTGTGATCAGGAATGCTGCCTCACCCAATCACAATTATCCCAAACCTCTGAAGTGAGGGTCCGTCAAACCAAAGTTGCCTATAAAATACCCCATGCACCCTTCCCTTATAAGAACGGAATATTACGGGTATCTATGTTATGTCCATGTCCTGTATGTCTGCTGTCACGTAGCATAGAGAATGTAGCTCACTGATTAAGCTTAACCTGCTAACAATGTGTCTGTCACCTCAAGCCTGGGCGCCTGAGAGGCCTGCCCTTAGAGATTGTTATCCTGTGTTCCCCTCCCCCTTGTAACCACTGGAGGGTTAAAACAAGAATGGTGATGTAAAGCATGGGGAAAAAATGTTTGATTGTTTATGGACAAGAACGCGAAGAACTGATAAGAACTGATGATTACATAGAAGACTCGTCACCTGACTAAGGACTGGCCCCCGGCGGAATCAATGGGACATTTGGGGGAGGGATATGGGGCCCCTAATGGAAAAATCCACATAACAAGCTGTAAGATATATAAGACCCGAGCAAAAATTAAAGTCACTCTCACTCTCTCTCTCTCTCTCTCCTGTCTCTGTCTCTTTTTTTTCTCGCGACTCTACCCCTCCCAAGGGACTCCCTGGATCCTGCCTGGGCTGGCCCCCGGCAGGTTCCCCTCAGTTGGTCAGTTAATAACACCTGCTCTCACCTTCGCCATAAATATGAATTTTCTTTTAGAGTCACTCAAGCTCAATCAGAACAACAAATTAAGTCTCAATCAAAAAACATAACCTCCTGTTTATTAGAAGGAAACTGCCCACTATTATGAGATGGGTTTATGTGGTTAACACCAGGCTATGGTCATTTAAGTTCAAAGGCTCCTCTATGTTGGGAACAATTAAATCATACTAAGGGTAATCAACCTAGTAACATTAGGAAATTAGGCTGGGTGCCTTATGAACAATGCCTACATATTATTTCCCTTAGAGATAGTGATTGGTATGGAACCAACTGGGTCAGAGGAACAGAGATTCACTGGGTTGCACCTAATGGAACTCAGTGGATTTGTGGTACTAATTTATGATCTTGGCTTCCACCAGGATGGATAGGAAGATGTACCCTAGGATTCCTTTGGATTCAAGGTCATATACATAATAATTTAGAGATGGCCCCAGCCAATTTACCATTGGTACAAGCCCGATGGATTAAGAGATCTGTGTTCCACTGGTATGACAGCTATTTTTGTGCCTTCAATAGGATTGGAGGATGTAATCAGCCATATTGAAGACTTAACAAAATTTACTAAACAGGCTTTAAGTGATAGTAATCAGGCTATTAGCCCACTGAATTCTGAGGTATCTATGATGAGAAAAGCAGTGCTACAAAACCACATGGCCCTTCATATGCTTATATCATCTCAGGGAGACATCTGTGCCATAATTAAAAGTGAATGCTGTGTTTTCATACGTGATGAATCCCCTAATGTAACACATTTAATAAACCACATGAAAAATCAGATTTCTGCCTTAAGTAACCCACTCTCTAGTCTTGGCGACCTCTGCAAAAACTGGTTTGGTGGAGTAAAGTCTTGGCTTAAATATATACTTATGAGTCTATTAATGTCATTAGTTATATTATCTGTATTTTCCCTGTTTTACAAGATTATTGTTTTTTGTATTACTAAATGTGTGACTGAGCCTCTGACAAAAAAAAAATGATGACTAAGCAACTTGAAACAGTTGATCAGATACGTAGTTCTATATGAGATCAATGATTGTAATAGTGTAACTCTAGATATGGGAAGATGCAAGAAGAAGGAATTTTTTTTTCTGGACCATAAAGACTAGTAAGACAGGTGGTCCAGAGACTTTTGGCTACTATTAATAAGGCCTAGTCCAATATTAGCACATTAAGTGGCCTATCAGTGGAATCACCACCTGATCTAGGAATGAGCATTCCTAGCACCATGGCATGAAATAGTCATGAAATGCATCCCAAACCTTTGTAGAATTTATGACCATGAGGGAGCCCTGCCAACTAAACATTGGCACTTACCATTTGCCTCTACAAGAGCTGAGTCACAAGCTGTTGTGACTGCCATCAACTCACCCTGAAAGGAGTTCAGGATGGAGGTCAGGAATGAGGCACTCTGTGCTTTGGAAAAAACTGGAAGAACAAGCCTTCAGATGGTTAGATATTTTCAGGAAAAGATTTTATGAGCCCTATTCCTGCATCTCCTCATATTTAGAAAAAGCACTAAAATCATAAATGGTGACATCTGCTCCTTGTGACTAGCAGAAAGCGTCTGCAAAAATGTGTGCTGGATTGCATATACCACTGTTCACCAAGATCACATGAATACTGACCTTCCCCCCACCTCTTTTGGAGCAGTTTCTCAGAGCTATCTGAAATGCTGTCTCCTAGGCTAGAGTCTTGATTTTGCCCCAAATAAAACTAAAATCTGCAACTTTCACGATGTACTTTTTTTTTCAGTTGACAAGGCAAATAGGTTGCCCTCTGCCAAGCCCTCAGCCACTGCAACCATCCCTAATGGTGCTCCCTGAGGCAACTCAAGACGGGGAAAACAGGATACTGGCCCTAGATACCTAAGGCTGTCAAAAGAATGATTGCAATGAGCCCAGACTCTAGCATCTTTCCATAAACAGAAAAGTACTAAATTCCTTAACTTAAATATCTGGTTTTTTTTTTTTTTTTTCTTTTTTTTATTAACAGTAATCTTTTGAAGTTCCAACTACCTGATCTTTGTTGCAAAATTCTTATACATCCTGGCTTCTCCCTTACCTCTAGGGAGCAGTCCCTCGGAGCTATCTGAGAGGCTTCATCTCAGGCTTAAGTCCTCAGTTTTGTCCACCAAATAAAACACAATCCTCAACTTTTAGGTTGTGCTTTTTTTCTTTTCAGTCAAAACACTGATCATAAATTGGGAGCATGTTTTTAGAAGCTAAAAATATTTGAAGAAAAAAACTTCAAGGAGTACTGGACTTATTCTATGTATTTTGCATGAACGTAAATTGCTCATTTCTTTAAATACCTGCTTAAGTTCACCTCTAACTGAATTATATAACTTTCTAAACCAGACAGAAATATACCTTTGAAATATTTTTGTTTTAGGATGTAACATTATTAATTAAATAAGAACTTTAGCCTGTAGGAGAGGATTTTTTTTTTCCCTCTACCTTCCTAGGTATAATGGCTGGGGCCTATGAATCAAACTGATAAAAGATAGATTAATATGATAATTTCAATAGATGCAGAAAAAGCTTTTGACAAAATTCAACATCTATTTATGATAAAAGCTCCCCAGAAAATGGGCATAGAAGGAAATTACCTCAACATAATAAAAGCCATATATGAGAAACCAAAAGCCAACATCGTTCTCAATGGGGAAAAACTGAAAGAACTCCCTCTAAGAACAGGAACAAGACAAGGGTGTCCACTCTCACCATTATTATTCAACATAGTTTTGGAAGTTTTAGCCACAGCAATCAGAGAAGAAATAAAAGGAATCCAAATTGGAAAAGAAGAAGTAAAATTGTCACTCTTTGCAGATGACATGATATTATACATAGAAAATCCTAAAGACTCTACCAGAAAACTGCTAGCACTCATTGATGAGTTTAGTAAAGTAGCAGGATACAAAATTAATGCACAGAAATCTCTTGCATTCCTATACACTAACAACGGAAGAGCAGAAAGAGAAATGAAGGAAACTCTCCCATTCACCACTGCAACAAAAAGAATAAAATACCTAGGAATAAACCTGCCTAAGGAGGCAAAAGATCTGTATGCAGAAAACTCTAAGACATTGATGAAAGAAATCAAAGACGACACAAACAGATGGAAGGACATACCATGTTCCTGGAATGGAAGAATCAACATCGTGAAAATGACTGTACTACCCGAAGCAGTTTACAGATTCAATGCAATCCCGATCAAATTACCAATGGCATTTTTCACAGAACTAGAGCAAGAAATCTTACGATTTGTATGGAAACGCAAAAGACCCCGAATAGCCAAAGCAATCTTGAGAAGGAAAAATGGAGTGGGTGGAATCAGGCTTCCTGACTTCAAACTACACTACAAGGCCATAGTGATCAAGACAGTATGGTACTGGCACAAAAACAGAAAGGAAGATCAATGGAATAGAATAGAGAACTCAGAGGTAAGCCCAAACACATATGGGCACCTTATCTTTGACAAAGGAGGCACGAATATACAATGGAAAAAAGACAGCCTCTTCAATACATGGTGCTGGGGAAATTGGACAGCAACATGTAAAAGAATGAACTTAGAACACTTCCTAACACCATACACAAAAATAAACTCAACATGGATGAAAGACCTACATGTAAGGCCAGACACTATAAAACTCCTAGAGGAAAACATAGGCAGAACACTCTATGACATCCACCAAAGCAAGACCCTTTCTGACCCACCTCCTAGAATCATGGAAAGACAATCAAGAATAAACAAATGAGACCTCATGAAACTTAAAAGCTTTTGCACAGCAAAAGAAACCATAAACAAGACAAGAAGGCAACCCTCAGAATGGGAAAAAACAGTTGCCTATGAAACAACGGACAAAGGATTAACCTCCAAAATATACAAGCAGCTCATGAAGCTTAATACCAAAAAAGCAAATAACCCAAGCCACAAATGGGCGGAAGACCTAAATAGACATTCCTCCAAAGAAGACATACAGATGGCCAACAGACACATGAAAAGATGCTCAACATCACTCATCATCAGAGAAATGCAAGTCAAAGCCACAATGAGGTATCACCTGACAACGATCAGAATGGCCATCATCACAAAATCTGGAAACAACAAATGCTGGAGACGGTGTGGAGAAAAGGGAACTCTCCTGCACTGTTGGTGGGAATGTAAGCTGGTACGGCCACTATGGAAAACAGTTTGGAGGTTCCTTAAAAAACTACAAATAGAACTACCATATGATCCAGTAATCCCACCACTGGGTATATACCCAGAGAAAACCATGATCCAAAAAGAAACATGTACCATAATGTTTATTGCAGCACTATTTACAATGGCCAGGACATGGAAGCAACCTAAATGCCCATCAACAAATGAATGGATAAAGAAGATGTGGCATATATATACAATGGAATATTACTCAGCTATAAAAAGGGATGAGATGGAGCTATATGTAATGAGGTAGATAGACCTAGAGTCTGTCATACAGAGTGAAGTAAGTCAGAAAGAGAAAGACAAATATTGTATGCTAACTCATATATACGAAATCTAAAAATGGTACTGATGAACTCAGTGACAAGACAAGAACAAGGACGCAGATGCAGAGAATGGACTGGAGAACTCGAGGTTTGGGGGGGCGGGGGATGAGGGGAAGCTGAGACGAAGTGAGAGAGTAGCATAGACATATATATACTACCAGCTGTAAAATAGATAGCCAGTGGGAAGTTGTTGTATAACAAAGGGAGTTCAACTCGAGGATGGATGATGCCTTAGAGGACTGGGACGGGGAGGGTGGGGGGGAGTCGAGAGAGGGAGGGAATACGGGGATATGTGTATAAATACAGATGATTGAACTTGGTGTACCCCCAAAAATAAATAAATAAATAAAATGAAATGAATAAATCAATAAATAAAAAGATAGATTAACAGGAGAAAACACAGTTTTAATTATATGAATATGTCTGGGAATTCAAAAAAAGAAAAGGTGGCTCAAGGAGGTGAACAGATAAATGAGGCTTATATACCATTTTAGCCTAAACAAAGGAAAAGGGGTTTGCGGCTTCTGTGTAGGGCGATCAAGTTTTGGGAAAGTGAAGGGGAGAAATGTATAATAAATAAAAGAGGTCTTGTTAAGAGTCTCTCAGGTGATGAGAGTTGTCTCAGAGAGAAGCTCTCTTGCTGACAAAGCCACATTTTTACATAGGACATTTATTTCATAAATGTAAATTTCCTTTACAAAAAGACAATTTTTACATTATTCTTAAGCAGTTAGAAGGGTGGTAAAGAGATTTTCCTGTCTGCTGGTTCATAATTGCCTTCAGCTCAAAATAATTATTATGCCAAAATGGTGTAACTTGGGGCACCACACTCTTCAGACCCATTGGTAGATACAATTGCCTCCAATAAGTATATATTTTGGGATTATAAGTGTTATTCTGGGGTCATGATCACTAACATCAAAGTTGAATGTTGAGTTTTTTTATGTCAGCCTCAGTGATCTGTTTCTAAAATATTAAAAAAATTTTATTTGGATAGGAAGTGAAGGCTATAGGACTCCCCCCAACCCCAGCCCCATTGACCTTAAAAGTCCAAGGTCAAATGCAACAATGACAGCCCATCCCTGCTACAATCACAACAGTCAGGGGCTTCCCAGCTGCCATATGTGCCTCCTTCTGGGCATCGTTCCACCACATTGTTCCTTTCTTTAAATTATAACTCACAGACCATCTCCTCTTTAAAAGCCCAACAAGCTTGCCTAATACCTTTTCTGTGCAAACAAGGCAACCCCTGATCCACCCTTCCATTTGATGTTTCTATATTTATAATTTTTACTGCAATATATATATGTCTCTTCCTTGTCATTAGAGGGTGAATCCACTAAGCAGGGATCATACATAATTTTTATTATGCACCCTAAATGCATAGCTACCATGGACTCAATAGATGATGGCTGACAGCTGACAGGAAGAAATATGCAAATTTCAAATAGAAGCTTGGATTTTTTTTTTTTTCTGAAATTCTGCCATAATGGTAGGGATAGAGTAGGACAGTTACACAGGTAGTTTTAGAAGTGCCACTAGGGGATTATAGATAGAGAGGGAAATGTAGGGAATTTGGGGAGACCACTGTAAGTTAATGATCGCTCAAGAAAATTATTGGAACATCGTGGAACAAAGCAGGCTTACTTAACTATAAAGCCATCAGTAAAAGCACAAGATATGCCCCAGGTCATTAAGTGAAAAAATGAGGCCTGCATCCTGCTGGTCAAGTCCAGCAAGATAATGATCCTTAGAACCAAGGACAGGAATATAAGGCAAAGTTGACATTCCAAAGTAGGAGACTCTCATTATACTGAAACCTGAGATGATTTAACATATTTTAGTATATGTTACTGCCCTTCTGCTGATTTGAATAAGTGCCATGACAGTCCTAGTTTGACCTCATAGGGTCAAACACTCCTCCTGCCTAATGCGAAGGAGGAGCTAGGATGCAAACCTGATGCAAAGCTGCTGTCTACTCAAATGAGGAAGAAGGCAGTCTCCACTCCCCCCCACTTCCTTTGATAATAAAAATGTAGCCCGTTTAATTCTCGGGCAGAGCCCCCTCACCTGCCCGCTTGTATCCTCACAAGCATCCTATATTAATAAATCTGTTTCTTGCCTATCACTTTGCCTCTCGCTGAATTCCTTCTGCGCTGAGACACAAAGAACTTGAGCCTCAGTAAGTTCAGACACCAGGTGAGTGATTCTAATTAAAAAGGTTCAAGTCCCAATCTGAGGTGCACTATTTCAATAAGAGCATGAAGATACTCAGCCTGATAAAAAGCACACTAGAACTGGGAGCAGAAACTGTCCAAAAAGAAAAAAAAAAAACCCAAAACTATGAACTATAGCCCTTAGCCTCCTGAGCTTTTATGAGTTGAGTTCTCATGGCCCCGTAGGGGTGGCAAAATTTTCCTTTCTTCCCTTCTAGGTTTTAGGCTGGTCTAAAAATTAAGTTGACATCAAAAGATTAATAGAAAAAAGGTAATTTTGTATGTATGGAAATCTGGAAAAATATGAGACCCAAAGGCAATCAGGCCACTGAGGCTTGTATACCATCCTGAGCTAAGGAATGAAATAGGAGCCTGGAGCTTTAGAGGAAGGGAGGGCAATTCACAGGAAGATAAAATAAAAATAAAAAAGCAGATGTGTGGTAATTAGATGTTTGCCTTGCCATGCAGGTACATTTTTCAAATAAAAATTTCTCTGTTAATAGCTCTCTTTCAGGCCCCCTATCTAAATTATTTTAGGTAGTCAAGGAAGAGTTAAAAATATTCTGAGTCTACTGGGTCTTGATTACCTTCAGCTCAAAAAAATCAACATACCAAGATTTGTAAGTTAGAAAAGAATCTCAATACTAAAATATATTGATGAACGTTTCTCCAAAACTTGCTACACAGTTGTGGTATTCAGGTTACCAGGTAAGAAATTGATATTAAAATGGGATATCAACATCTAAATTTGGTTAAAGTAGGCAAAACTAGGAACTAATGACAAAGCCAGGGAAGTAGAGTCAGGAGTGCTAAAACAAACTCATCAATAACTAGGCAAATCAAGGAGGAACTCAGACCAGACTTGTGGATTAAATCAGAGCAGGGCTCATAATAAAAGTAAATGTAGAGAACAAACTGACTCTGGCATCTAATAACTTGGGTGTTTGCACACAACCGTACCCACCTGACGTCAGCTTGACATGACTGTTTTTCCAGGAATTCCTGGCCAAAAAATATTCAATACTGTTGACATAAATTTCTAGACCTAAGATGGAGCCACTATTCCTGGGGTGACACACCAGCAAACGGAACCTTCCAGTTCCTATAAATGCTCTGCTTGACCAAAAATGCAATAAAGCCAGTCAGCAAATCTCCAAATGTCAAGCCCACTCTGGGCTCTATACTTATTTCCTTGCTCCTTCTCACATCAAATAACTTTGATGATGTGGCCCCAGCCAGTCAGACTTTTTTTCCTCTTCCTTGTTCTTTATTCTTTGTCTTGTAAAAGCTTCCTGCCTTCCATCCCACTTTCAGTTCTCTGAATGGAGTTTCTTTTTTTTTTTCTTTTTAATCTAGTCTGCCAATCTCTCTGTCTTTTGATTGTAGAGTTCAATCCACTTACATTTAAAGTCACTACTGATAGGGATGTACTTACTTCCTTGCCATTTTTCATTGTGTCTCTTCTGCGTTTGAGTTTTTTTAGTGAAACGTTTTAATTTTATTTCCTTCTGTGTATATTCTATAGCTATTTTCTTAGTGGTTTTATTTAACATTCTAAAGTTATAAAACTCCTGGGACTTCCCTGCGCCGTGGTTAAGAATCTGCCTGCCAGTGCAGGGGACACAGGTTCAATCCCTGCTCTGGGAAGTTCCCACATGCCACAGAGCAACTAAGCCTGTGCACCACAACTGCTGAAGCCCGCAGCCCACCACCCACCTAGAGCTTGTGCTCCGCAACAACATAAGCCACTGCAATGAGAAGCCTATGTACCACAATGAAGAGTAGCTCCCACTAGCCACAACTAAAGAAAGTCCGCACGCAGGAATGAAGACCCAACACAGCCAAAAAAATAAATTAAAAAAGGTTTCTTAAAAAAAAAGTTATAAAACTCTAATTTGAATTTATACTAGCTTAACTTCACCTAAATTGTTTTCTTTAGTCATTTTTTAACAATAACACTGATACATCTTTTGCAATTTTAAGAAATCAATAAAATTTATTACACAGATAAACAGCAGATCCCTTGAAGGTGAGAAAAGTAATTCACTTTTCTTCTAGAGGCAGTAGAATGCAATGGTTAAGAGCAGAGGTGTTGGCAGTAGTGTGCCAAAGCTAGCTCATAGTGGTCAGAAGAGCCAATTGTTAAATATTGAGGAATTTTACTAGTCAGTTGTTAAACCACCATTAATTATGTGAAATCTGCTGTGGTGGGAGTATCTACACAACAGAAACAGGCAAACACTACAAACACTTTTCTAGATCATGTGGGAACTACACCCAGCTAAACCAGGTATTCTAAGAAAAATGAGATAACTAATTGTAGAAAAATTATTTGTCTTCTGGGCCTCAGTTTCCTCAACTGAAAAATGGGTATGGCGATACTAGCAATAGAATCTGTTTCAGAGTGTTATTAGGAAAGTATTCAAGTTGAATGTGCTGTTTTTTACCGGCTTCTTCATTGACATACGTATTTCTTCAAGCTTCTGCTATTCCATCAGAATACGCTTATTTTTGTGAGGGACAATGACCTTTACATAATTGATTACACTGATAATGACAGTATTTCAAATTGAACAACATTCTGTGAGTTCCTAATAACTCTCAAATCACAGCCTGTAACGATATGTCTATACAGGACAGCGTTGAATTTGGGCATTAAAAACTAGACAAGGCTAATATGGCATCTAATTAGATAATAATGCCTACAAAAATTTTTTCAGTCGTATATAATGTATTTAACACTTAGTTCCAACTAAACACACAAGTGTATTTTAAATGAAAAAAAACATGGAAAGAAATCTGAGTCTTATCTTCATGAAGCTTGGGCAGGTGGAAACTTTTCAGATTTAGAATCAGAAAACCCTAGTTTTGGTCTTAGCTTGCCACTATATATTATGATTTGTGGATAAATCATTAAAATCATTAACTTTAATCAAACATCTGAGGATTAGAGAGAAAAATATGTTATGTTTATTTACAAGCTTATCTTGAAAACTGAATTAGAGAATATCTCTATAATCAGACGATACAAATCAATAAAGAAAGGTTATAACTATGAAGCTTACTACTAGTAATATGTGTGTTTTTATTTTAAAAAAAAATTCTAAGCCATCTGTATGCACTGGTTTAGTGAGATCTCTGACTGAAGAGAGGGAAGTACAGTGACCTTTAAGATTCTTCTTAGTTTTAAAATTGTAAGACTTAAAAATATCTGGGTTTTTTGTTTGTTTTTGATGCAAACTGACAGAACATCAGAGGAAAGAGTATTAATTTATAAGAAGCTGGAGCTGATATAAATAGAGATTTTCAAGTAAATTGCAAAATGTGTAAAATGAACTAAGAGCAATTAATTTCTTAGATGTTTTTAGGAACCAATCAATGTACTCAAAATCCCAATGGAAAGATGTTTTTATCCTAAGGAAACATTTTAGTTGGTGATGTTTGTTAGCTTTACTTAATTGTGAAATTCATCTTAATCTACTGGCCAAGACACTCATAAGTGTTAAAGAAAAGCTAATCCAAGTAAATTAATATTCCTACATTGGTAACAAAAGCCACAGGTAGTGTATTTATATAAATATTTTTAAAAGAAAAGCTGCTTTCTTAATCTTTTGAGTAGTTATTTTTAACTGAGTGATAACATTTCATAGTGATTCAAAGCATATCATCACAGATTCTGGAGTCAGACCAGGTTCAAGTCACAGCTCAAGCACTTGCTAGAAGTATAGCTTTGAGCAACATGCCTAGTGGTTCTCTGCCTTAGGTTTCTTACCTACAGAATTTGGATAACTGTTATAATGCTACCTTTTGCATAGTGTTAGGATTATGAATCCTCACAAATACCTGTGATGTAGGCATATTATTGTTACACAAAGGAAAAAAAAGGAAGTTCAAAGTCTTGAAGTAACTTAATTGTGTTCACATATGTATGCAGTGTGTGTAAAGCTGAAATCTGAACCCAGATCTGACAATTCAAAGACCAATGCTCTTAAACTAAGCTTGCTGATGAAATCAGAACAGCAGTGGCCCGCAAGAGGTAAGAGAAGAAACAGGACTGGTTGGAAAGTAGTAAGAGGAAACTGGGATAATGATTGGGGGTGGAACGGGGGAAAGATTTTCCCTTTACTCTTCTGAGTTCTTGGCTGAGACACCTATAATAAAAGACCAATTAACAAGAGAAAAACAAACAGAAGTTTATTAACATGTAAACCTCAGGTATACATGGGAGTTACCCAGGGAAAAACGAGTAACTCCCTGAGGTGGCTTAGAATGTAGGCTTCAATTCCATCATAATAGGGAAAGGGCGGAAGGGATGTAGACCCCTCAGGAGAGTAAATGATTTTTAGGAAAGGTGAATGGGCCTTTAGAAGCATAAGGGGGAAATATGATAATTTGTAGCAGTTTGTCTGGGTGTGGTATGGACTTCCAATCTCCTTTCCTTTGATAAGAGTCAATCTTCCCTGGTTGATGAAACTTTCAGGGAGAGGATTTGTGATAACTGACTTCCTTTTGGAAGATCTGTCTTTAGGCTGGTAAGTAGCACTCAGAGAAAGCCTCTTACTGCATTTGCTGCTCTTCAAGTGCCCACAGTTTAAAATAATCAATATACCAAAGCAGCAAATTCTGCTACCTGGGGGTGGCATATTCTGCTATCTTTCAATGAAAATGTTCTGCATTTTGATTGGGATGGTGGTTACATGGCATATACGTTTCTCAAAATGTGTCAAACTGTACACCAGATTTTGTACTTTTTTGATCAAACTGTACACTTAAAATATATGCATTTCATTGTATAAAAAACATATTCCTCTAAAACTATATGTTCTTTATGGTACTTTGTTTTCTTACTCCAGGAAGCTTTATTAGTGATCCAAAACAATTGTTCTCTCACTGTTTTATTACTGCAGTTACACCAATTTTATGGTTGGTATTTACTTAATTTCTCAAGTTTTTTTCAATATTTATAGGTCGTTCTACCAAAACGGATTTCTCAACTGTATAGAACACGTTTAATTTACTTTTTTCCCCAACAGTGCCTAGTTAAATATACACTCAAAGAGAAAGATGATATATGAGGGAAGGGAAAAAATATTTTATATTTTTGGCTTGCGTCTTTCTATGTCAGTCTGTTTACTCTTAGGTGGAGAATAAAGCGTTAATAGGAAATATTCTTATGTTTTTATAGCAACAAAGGTGAAAATAATTTGCAATAATTTATGAAGGATATTTCAATTTATTTGCTTCTTTACTGTGATTTTAAATGAAAATGCAAAGTTCCCCCAGATGCACCCATACACACACGCACAAATACCCCGGCATTCACACACACAAAAGTGGACACACAACAGCAGGGGTTGCCTCAATTGGAAAATAAGAATTCCTCATATTGTCTTCATTTACTTATAAAATAATAATGTGGGAAAGCCCTGTTTTTGAATTTGGCCCTGCTTTAAATGTACAGAAGCCTTTTAAAGCCTTGCACTTGTCTTTTGTTTTTGACTTGTTTTTCCAGAGGACGGCCGTCAAAAACCAGATGCTCCTGCTGCTTGAAGACAGAGTGCAACGTTAGACTTTCTTTTTTATGCACTTGTAGATTTCCATGTATAGTTTGGGAATGGGAGAATAACAACAACAACAAAAAGATGGAAAGATGTCTACAACACTCTCTTAAAAAATATATAAAACTTTATCCTCCACGTGGGAAAGGCCTATGAAGATTGTATTGTATTTAAAAAAAGGGTTCTGCTTAATCTGGATCTGTATTTTACTGTCTCTGGGATTTACTGTTTGTTATTGAGAGAATTGTGTTTCTGGGTGTGTGTGTGTCCCAAGGGGCAAGAAAGAATAAAGAGGACTATACAAAACGTGCATTGACTGGAATAAATGAAGGTTGAGATTCAGAGTGCTAAATTTGATCCTAGACAGTATTATAAAAAAAAAATACCACCCCAACCCTGTCCCATATATTCTAGAATGAATAACTTAGACTTCGGATTATATATTACTGATGGTTATTTTGTCCAGAGATTTTCAAGTGGAGGAAGAAGGATTAAAACTAGAGTGAAAGCAGATGCTGTGTATTCCCTTAAAGCTTACAGGGGTGAGATGAATATATATAACATAGAGTTTTGATGAAAGCTCACTCTCTGTCAGTGGACCTCGGCAAGACTAGGATCTAGGATATGTGCCTTTGAAATGATCATTTCCAAATGGTTTATATATTCTCCCTTGTCTTATGAGAGCAGTCTCACTTGGTATGCAATTATCTCCACCTTTTATATTGTCATTTCATTCAGCAACTCCCAATTCTTCAGTCAAGTCTCGTGTCACGGTATAGCTTCATGTAGTAACAGTATGCAGAATTAATGGAAGAGACGGTGAAGGGAAGTGTGGGTTACCCCACTTCTGCCCATCCATTGGGGAAATTTAGAGAAGTTTCCATAGATTATCACCAGCAGAGTATGTAGCTATAACCCATAGAAGACCTGGAAATATTTGGAAGAACCTCACATAGAGCAAGCGTTGCCATGTGGCTAATTGGAAGTGGTCACTCAAAAGTTCCTTCCTTCCCAAACGTGCTAAAGAAAGATTACCTTTGAAGCAGATGGGAAAGATTACAGCTCTAAATAAATAAATACATTAAACATACAATATTTCAGTCCTTTTAATTTTTGTCCTGTTAGAAAATTCTAAAGTTTTGTACTGTACCTTCATCTCTAAATGATAGAATCAAAAATAGAACTCTTCAAAGAGATGATCTGCAATAGGTTAGTCTCCCTAGGATTGTCCTAGGTAAACAACAGTGGTCAACTGTGAAGAAGTAGTTGTATATGTGGAATGTTGAAACAGAAATTGAACTCATGCAATTGTGCTATTCAAAACATAAAGTGTCAGCATTGCCACCATTTTATTTTTATGACATGTCATCTGACAAGAAAATCACATCCTTTCAACTCAGTGATGAATGAGCATTTGAGCCATGCAAATGTATTTTCCATTTGAACTTTATATTTCTTTATTGCTTCAAGTGACTTCGATTTTGTTGCCCTTCATATAGGCCCCATAGATTTCATTCAGGGTAAAAAAAGCTTCATATATTCATGGTCAGTTTGTATGGCAAAGGAGCTAAACTTCTAAAAGCCTGTTATCTTCATAAAGAAGTCAAGAACCTGTTGTGTGCAAAGCATTAAACATCTTTGAACTTGCTGATAATCTAATTAGGGAGGCAAGGAAAAATAAGATAACAGTGCAAGGCAGCATATGCTAAATACATTCATTAAACTTTTAAAAACAGGTTCAAATAAATTTATTTCTCTTCTGCAGTACTTAAAGAAGCAGGCCGGGCTTTGTAGGAGATAAAAAGATTTTTTTTAAAAGGCAAGATCCTTTCCTTTTAAGGAGTTTCCAGCCTAATGAGGGAAAGATGTGGAGAATTTGAATGCAAACAGTGATTTAAGAAAGAATAAATATGAGGATTAGCTAGTTACCCTCAGGTTTAAAAATTTGAAAACTGGTTTTATTGTGTTTCCTTGAAAATCCTTGTCAAATATCACTGTTGAGAAATCCTTCAT
The DNA here is from genome assembly GCF_030028045.1 of Hippopotamus amphibius kiboko. Taxonomy (NCBI): domain Eukaryota; kingdom Metazoa; phylum Chordata; class Mammalia; order Artiodactyla; family Hippopotamidae; genus Hippopotamus; species Hippopotamus amphibius. The sequence continues at coordinate 86,397,138 of NC_080195.1, read as the reverse complement.
ATGTGTCTTGACATGGAGATTAAGCCAAATGAATAATATCAATGACAGCTCATGTTTACTGAACATCATCTACATGCAAGGCACCACATTAGCATTTTCACTGCCTCTTTGGCCTTGAAGTGCTACATGCTTCCTGCAATTGCAATGCAGCCTCTCAATTGTTTGGGGGCCACATAACTCTAGAACAGCATGTTTCTGTCTCAAAGAAGCTAAAAAGTGATCCAGAAAATGGGAATAGTAAATGAAAAACTAAATTAAAAGTCTCTTCCTTAGCAGTTTCTATAAAAATTTTGAAGTCAGTCTCCACTTCTTACCTGCAATTTACCTTCTGATAAATATAGTCCCTCAATTCCTTCATCTATAGAATGAAAAAAAAAAATTGATGTCATAATTGTTTTCTTGGCTGCTTTGGGTCTTCGTTGCTGCGTGTGGACTTTTTTCTAGTTGCGGCAAGTGGGGGCTACTCTTCGTTGCAATGCACAGGCTTCTCATTGCAGTGACTGCTCTTGTTGCAGAGCATGGGCTCTAGACATGCAGGCTTCAGTAGTTGTGGTGCATGGGCTTAGTTGCTCTGCAGCATGTGGGATCTTCCCAGACCAGGGACTGAACCCATGTCCACTGCATTGGCAGGCGGATTCTTAACCACTGCACCACCAGTGAAGTCCATTGATGTCATAATCTTTTATAAAACTAAATAAAAATTCAAAGATCCGGCCTCATGCAAGGACTTAAAGTAAAAATAATACACTGGTAAATGAGTTTATTTCTAACAATGGGGAGATGTCAGTGGGCATGACTTATGGCAATAATGCTCCTTGAAGAGCGTGCTGAATCTTGAAGTGTTATCACACCCTATAATTCTGCGAGCTTCATTTATATTGGTAGGTGTTTGTACTGTTTTGCAAAAATGCTACTATATGGAGCGTAGAGAAACTTGACCAGTCAGTTGACAACGTCCAATTTTTGGCAGATAAAAATATGGCTATCATTCTTAGATGTTCAATAAAAGTTGTTCCACTACTTTGCAGGGGGTGGGGTGGGTGTATGTTTATGTTGGTTAGAGTATGTGGCCCAGGTGTGGGAGGGAGCTGTGGAAGATAGGGCTGAAGAGGCATTTTAGAAGAGATTTAGAGAATTTCTGTGTCGGAGTGACAGATTTTCCCTATCACAGCCATCTATTTGTTTCCCCATCTGGGTCAATAAATATTTTCATCTTAGTCGTCACCTCCTCTATGAAGTCCTGATTCTTTTAAGTTCCATTTCATGACATGGCTGAAGTGTACAAACCTTTTTCATAGAATCTGTATTGTTGCATTTCACACTGTTTACATTTTCTTCTCCCTACCTTGAATGGTGAATTCTTCTGTACGTAGACTATATCTTATTCGTATTTTCATCTCTAACATTTATATGAAATGTGATATAATCTCAATAAGTGCTCCTTAAATTTCAGTTGCACTATTCAATTGATTTTGCGGTTGGAACTCCTAATTACCTCTTGCTAGACTCAAAGATATCTTTTCCACAAATCTCAAAATTACAGACAGGTTTGGTGCAATATAGCAAATTAAGTGCACACACATATGCACACGTCTTCCCACATGTGACGTCTGCAAACATATACTAAAAAATATTTGTAAATGTTATTAAACCCAAACAAAGATTGGGTTAAGGCATTAACAGATAAGAAATATCAACATATTTCTTAAAGACTAAGACAAGTGGTAACGATGAAACAAAAACAAAATCTTTTCTTTGCATATAGGTAGAGAGCGCTATAACAGAGAAGGGATACCCTGTGCCCAGATAATATCCCTAGAACAAGAGGATCCTAAGACAATGACATCTGATTACATGGAATTAAGAAGGGGGACAGAAAACATGGGAATTGTTGAAGATTTTTATGGGGAATATTTTCCTTTGTCATCCCCTCCTGTCTCCCACATAATAGGCAAGCATTCATCTACAATCCCAAAACTGCAGTGTTTGTCCCTAAATAAATTGAACAAACTTTCTCAGTAGAGTTAGGCCAGCTTGAAGCAAAGTGTTCCTTACCTTCGTGTTTAGGTATCACTCAGAATAACATCTAGCATTTTACCAATACACCTTAATTTGACAAAGTCTGTCCTTTGTATATAGAACCCCAATAAACCTTTCTACTGACCTCATTCTTAAATATAAATAAACAACAAAGGATAAATAGACTTGAAAGTATGAACATGATTTTGGAATGAAGAGCTAGACTTCACTCACAGAGAAACAAACGTCAGACTGGCATCAGACTTCAGACTTCCAGATGTAATACCTTCAAAGACCATGAAGCAATATCTTCAAACTTATAACAAAATGTTTTTCCATCTAAAATACTATATATGGGCTTCCTAGGTGGCACAGTGGTTAAGAATCCACCTGCCAATGCCGGGGACACGGGTTCAATACCTGCTCCAGGAAGATCCCACATGCTGCGGGAGCAACTAAGCCCATGCGCCACAACTATTGAGCCTGTGCTTTAGAGCCCGTGAGCCACAACTATTGAGCCTGTGTGCTGCAACTACTGAAGCCCACATGCCTAGAGCCCGTGCTCCGCAACAAGAGAAGCCACGGCAATGAGGAGTCTATGCTCCACAATGAAGAGTAGCCTCCACTCACTGCAACTAAAGAAAGCCTGCCCACAGTAAAAAAGACCCAACACAGCCAATAAAATAAATAAATAAATAAATAAATAAATAAATAAATAAATAAATTTTAAAAATAAATAATAAAAAAATAAAAATAAAATAAAATAAAATACTATATACAACCAAGCCATAAAGAGCCATAAAGAGTAAGGCAGAATGAAAGACATTTTCATACTCTTAGGTCCCAGAAAATTTTCCACTTTGCTTACAAAGCTAAATAAGGCTATTTAAATGAATTAAAGTAGTCAAAATATATAGAGGAAAATTTATTTTAAAAACCCAGGAAAGTTGTGAAGGAAACCCCTTACACTCTGTCCTTTCTCTCCCCCATTTGAATCCATCTGTTCTTCCTGATTGTAAGTCCTGCTGATCTACAGTCACCCTAGTCCCACCACAAGATGCAGAAGCAACACTTCCCATAGATTTCTCTACTAGTCACCTTTATGATCCTGCCTTGGAAGCAGCATACACTTGGCTTACTAAATTTCTCTGCAAGGTCCAACTTGTCCACCTTTGCCAGCAGTGGTTAGAAATTTTTCTATAATCATCCTACTTTCCCTTCCAGAACTTACTTCCCTAGCTCCTCCCACAATTTCATACATCCTAATTTCTGTAGTGAATCCCTTGTTCAATAATACTCATAGTGGATCTGCTTCTCTAATTCAAACTGGATTGATACAGACTCCTTGAGAAAGAAATGTATGTCTAGCATACTACATAGCTCCACATTAAACATTATTTAGTTTCATAATAAACCATTGATTATTTGTTTTCAAATTTTAGAATAAACTTATAGAAAAAATCATAGGATATTGAACTATGCTACTACAACAGGCATAGCTGTCAGAGTTTGGAGGTAAAATAGGGTAAGGAAGGTATGGTAAAGACTGGAACTACTGATGCCTTCAATTCCATGATGAATAACAAAGAAATGAAGCATGCTGTATCAAGTTGTGGAGCAGATTAGTAAAAGAACTTGGAATAGTGATACAATCATTTGGTAAGAGAAAAAGGGGCAGACAGGAGGTCAGTATAAATGAACTAAGCCTCATTAATTAATCATAGTAGAAAATCAATGTAAAAAGTCTAAAGATGATAAATCAAGAAACTGCAGGACAAGCAAACTATTTAGAGACATGGATTTGATGACTGAAAGACCAAATATAGGAATATATAGAAGTGGTTGCCTCTGCAGAATACATAATTATCTAATAAGATTGGTTCCTTTGAAAGAAAACTAGGAGGTGGGAGTTGGAAAGACTTTCACTTGTCTCCATACATACATTTATAGTTACTGAATAGGTTATCATATGTGTTAGTTTTCAAGGGCTACCATAACAAAATATCACATATTGGGTGGCTCAAATAATAAATATCTATTGTCTCACAGTTCTGGAGACCAGAAGTCAAGATCAAGGTGCCAGCAGGGCTGGTTTCTTCTGTGGTCTTTGCTTGGCTTGCAGATGGCCGTCTTCTCACTGTGTCCTCACTTGGCTCTTCTCTGTCCAAACTCATCCCAAATGTCCCTTTCTCTCCTTTTATAAGGACACCAGTCCTACTGGATCAGAGCTGCACTCTTATGACCTCATTTAACATTAATTAAGTAATAAGTAAATACGTTTTAAAGGCCCTATCTTCAGATACAGTCATATCGGGGTGTTAGGAATCCAACATATAAATTTTCCTAGGACAAAATTCAGTCTATAATAATGTGTAAGGTGAATTAATTTATAATAAATAAAATCTAATTTAATTTAAATCAATATTTAAAAGAAGGTGTATCTAGAGTGTAAAACTGGGTGTGATGCGTGAGACAGCGAACACTTTCATTTTAAGCCCTTGTATACTATTTAATTCTCTTAATTAGGCATAAATGTTTTTATATGTTAAGTAAATGAACCATAAGGGGAGAGAGTTCATCAGCATTGAGATCACCTCTCCTTGTAAGGAACCTCAAAGGTGGCCACACTCTACCATTGCCATCCAACTAGCAAAAGTTTTCCTCCTTTGTCCATCAAAGTATTTTTTTTTCCCTCCTCTTCTCTTTCCCTCAGTGTTTTTAAACTGTGAGTTTTATGGAGATGTTCTAATCTTTCTCAAAGAAGCATAAACTCTTTAAGTACTACCAATATCCCTGGTGTCCTTCATCGATTGGAGTAGTTTGTACTAGGAATAACTCAAAAATAAGCAAGAAGAGTGGGAAGAAATCAGAAGGAGAAAAAGGGTAATGGAAGGAATTTGCCAAGGATATAATCCCATCTTCCAATTTCCTTGTTCTAAAGAAAGCACATATACAAAACACAATATACTTCATGGTTAGGCAACTGGATCTATGGAGTGAGCACAGGAGAATATGTTGTTAGGATTATCTACAGAGACAAATAATAATAACGCTAAAGTGCAGAATCCAAAATCAATCATTCAGTGTTCCGCTGATGCAGATAAATAAGCAAGGGAGAGTTACAGCAGAGAAGCCAGATCAATGCTACTAAAACACAAAATGAAATCGGCAATAAACCTTAGGGTCTAGTTAGACCCTTATGCAAATCTGATCTTCATTTGGTTCCCAGTCAGATGATTCTGGGAGAAGAGGCAGATTCCATGAGTTCTCAGGAGAGGCACAGAGAGGTCAAAGGTCTGAACCTTTCAAACCTGGGGGAATGGCTCTGTTCCATTGGATGCCCTATTTATAATGTAGAAATGTCAACACTCTGTTCTCAGGTAAAAGCTGAATGTGTTTACATTATTTGCATTCAAGGAATACTGACACCATGGTCTTGGTTGACATTGGTATCAATTTCATTTTAATTCTAAATTCAGAGGAGTCAAAGATGAATGCATACTTTATGAAGGGGAGGCTTTATTTCAAATTTAAATATTTATAGTATTTGTCAGTTCAGTGTGCGTCAAAGACATTGATCTAACTTCAAAAGTCTAGCACAGAAACTGAACTGACTGCTCAGAACATACTTAACCATAAAGCAACACAAAGAATAACATTATGCTGTCATTGTTTGGTCATTCTGTGGGTATAAACTGCATTAATTTTATTTGAGCCCATGTCAAAACAATTATTATAGCTTCAAACTACCAGTTGATACAGTCAAGGTCATTCCTTTTAGTTTGTTATTTAATAGATATTTATTGAGATCTGTGCTAGGAGTTGTAGTGAAAGAAGCCACTACCCTTAAAAAGCCTGTGATCAACAGAGGCAAGACTCACTTATGCTTTAAAATTAGAAACAATACCAAAAACACTGCAAGTTAATTTAGAATAAAGTACCAACCAACTTGGCTCTCATGCTTTCCTCACTATATACTCATATTTATTCTTTTTTTTCTTTTTAAAGAACTTTTATTGAGACATAATTGACACACAATAAACTGCATATATTTACAATTTGATTCTTTTTCCTATTAGTAATGTATATCTGGCAATCCCAATCTCCCAATTCATCCACTATACTCACATTTATTATAATTTAAGAAGAACTCAGGGAAATAGAAAGGAAAATTAAGAAATTTTAATTTTTCCTTCAAACAATACAATTCAAATGATACTGCTCTAGATCAAGCTTAAAGATGCTGCAAAATGTTTTTCTTTACAATTTTGAAAGAAAATTATTTGTTGTTTCTGTCTCTTTTGTCTCTGCCTGTCTGCCTCTGCCTCTGTCTCTTTCTCTCTTTTTCTCTCCCTTTTTTTGTGTGTTGGTAATGGGCTATCCATAAACTACGTGCAAATGAGATAATGTAACTAAACTAAACTTAAAAATGACAACAGCAACAAAACCTGAGCATCCTGAGTCTCACTCAATTATTTCTAAGCTTAAAAAGCTAAAGAAAGTATTTGTATTCTAAGTTTCCCATATCCTTCAACTTTTTAAAGTGCTAGGGCTTAAATAATCCAAAAAGTGCAGGATCTTCTGACTTTTACCCCCAAGAAGGCAGGTCTCTGGGATTCCTAAGAGTTTGAGTTGCTTCTGCAGGACAGTGGAGATGTCTCCACTGTCCTGAAAATGGTGATACTTGCCTGGAAGTCCCAGTTTTTGTTTGTTGTTTGTTTGTTTGGTCACGCGCTGCCTTGCATGTGGGATCTTAGTTCTCCGACCAGGGATCAAACCTGCACCCCCTGCATTGGAAGTGTGGAGTATTAACCACTGGATCACCAGGGAAGTCCTGAAGGTTCCACTTCTTTCTGCAGTGGAGCCTCACTTGTTCAGGTTTCTGCACAGCTTGGGGTCTTTGAAAGGAAGACCCTCCTACTCTCTTGGGGTCAAGGGTGTTGGATTTTCAGGTTTGTTTGTCAATTTATATGTTCATGGTCAACTAAGGTTCTCCACAAATAAGGATAAGCACTGTGCTGGAGGAGTTCCAGCATCAGTCACACTGTAAGCCAGACATTTTACCCTCATTTAGTTCTTAAGCTTTTCATCTTGATCTCTGGTAATTTTATTTTAAGGTGCTTATTGCTTTTTCCTAAGATCCTACCCCATCTGAGAGGTTTTAATAATCTTGAACCTAATTGAGAAACAATTGGGATTTTGATCCCTTTTACCCAGAAAACTACTGTGTTCCTACACAAATTTGATCCACTTCTTCACCATCTTGTACATACACACACACGTTTCACATACCAGGAGGCTCCATGAGTGGTAGCCTTGATTGAGTCACTAAAGAATTTCCTGAGTTGTCTTATATTTGACAAACTAAATGGGCACTCAATTCAAGTGTAATGATAAAATAAGGTTAACTAATTAAAATGAAAAAGCTATAGATATTGAACTGGCTATATATATAAAATCTTATAAGAATTAGTCATCATATATATTGATTCCTCAAGTATCTGATTAATAAGTAGAATTTTACACTCTCAGGGAGAAATAACTAAGTCCATCAACTATCTTCTGTACTGTAATTCTCTCTACTCTCTTCATTGGTTCAGTTAGACAAACTTAATCAAAGATATTCAATTAAACTTCCCTATAACAAACCTAATTGCTTCTTGAAACTCATTTACTTCAGAAATGGTGTTATTTTACTCTCTGTTATCTCATATTTCTCCTTTTCAAGTATCAGTGTGTCTCATGTTTTTTTCCTCGGTACATGGGGTAGATTAAAACCCCCCATATATTCTTTTCTTCTTCTTCTTCCATTGAGAGGTGGGATCTAATTACACTTCCCATTGACTAGCCTTAGTTTCTTGACCAACAAAATGTGGTGGAAGGTTTTTTTTGAAACTTCCAAGTCTTGGCTCATAAGAAGCCTTCTATCAATTCCCCTTGGAATGTTAACTCCAAGGGAAGCCAACTTTCACATAAAAAGTCCAGCCTTCATTAAACTGGCATGCCGAGAGGAAATCTAAGCCAGCTAGGTAGAAGGCAGAATGAAGAGAGAAAGATGCCCAGGCAGTCCCAGCTTTCAGCCACCCCAAGTTAGGAGTGAGACATGCACATAAGTGAGACATGGCAACCAACATTCCTTGGCAGATGGTCATATCACTCCAATTTCTGCCCTCATCCTCACATCACCTGCTCCTTTATGTGTGTCTGTATGAAATTTCCTCAGTCTTTCTCTGATAAGAATCCATGTGGTTACATTTAGGACCCACTCAGATAATACAGGGTAATCTCCCCATACCCAAATCCTTGACTTAAACATATCTTTTGCCATATATCGCAATATCACAGATTCCAAGGATTATGGCCTGATATTTGGGGGGAATATTTTTCATTTACCTCTAAATGTTTCATGTCCTTTATTATTATTTACATCATTCATCACAAAAACCCTCAGACTCCCAACTCATCCTTCCTCTCTTTTATTCTACTCATTGTAAGATTCTATATCTGCCCTATCACTTCTGTTCCTTTCTCCCAACATCCACAGCTTTTACAACCCTTCCACACTGCCTTCTGGAATCCACAGATTATTATTAGCAATTTCTTCTCTTTCTTTGAATTTTGCTTTGAACATTCCATTTATCTTTATGCTCTCATGGAAACACTGCTATCTATTAAGAGCACTGCTTTCTCTCAGTCTTCTCAAGTAGTGCTTGATTTTTCTCCCATCCTTTTCCCGCTGAGCCTGAAAGTGACACAAATAGCTTTTTATTCCTCTTTGCTACTTTTAGATCATTCTTGCTCCTTCTTTCCTAAAATTTCTCCTTTGAATCATCACGTGTCACTCGCTACCCTTCATTTTTGCTGATATCAACTGACCTTCAGTTTATTTTTCATTTCTCCAATTCTATTCTAATCTTAAATCTTGGCAAATTAAAGATGTATATATGTAGTTTTTCCAACACATTCACTCCTTAGTTTTGTGAATCTCATTTGTTCCATGACCCTGTCTTCCGCTCTCTATCAGCCATAATTTTAAACCTTTCCACAATCTCAATTTCATGAATCCTACTCTTTCAACATCATCCCTTCTCTCTGAGCTCATTCCCTTTAATACGTTAATACTAAGACTCTTTCAACCATATAGGACCTTCAATCCATTGATCTATAATGTTTTCACTGTCACTTACCCTTAATAATACTTCTCTCCTCAATCAGCTTAAATTCTATGACCTCTTTCTTATGTATACTCTCCACCTATTTGATCCTTTCCCTCTTCTTCATTCTTGCTTGGCCAAACCAGTTTTTCATCTACTTCAAGCCTATGTGAATGTGGATTTAAAAAAATTTACAACACTGACTGATGTTTCTATAAATTCATAGTGATGAACACCTTGTGTACCCGTTATTCTAGCAATTCCCTCCTCTCTCTTTTAATCATCAATTTTTTCTTTTTCTACTGGATCGTCTACCACCATGCAAACATACTATTAATTCACCCATCTTAAACAACAAAAATTTTCTTTTCTCTTCCCCAATAGCTGCAGTTCGATTTCTAAAGTCATCATTTCAGAGTGACTTCTCTAAAGAGTTACCTAATTTCTTGTATCCAAATTCTTTTCTCCTCTCCTAAACCCACTTCAGTCATGTGCTCAACCCTGTCATCCAATCAATACTGCTCTCATTAACATCACAATTGTACTTCATACTGTTAAATTCAGGAGTGATTTCTTGATCCTTTTCCTACTCGTCCTATCCATAGAATTATCTGATGTGTACTGGAGAGTCCTGGTTTGCACTTTTTTTCATAGTGTAATCAATAGTGTCTACAGGTATACCTTGTTTTATTGCTCTTCACTTTATTGCACTTTACAGACACTGTGTTTTCTGCAAATTGAAGGTTTGTAGCAAACCTGTATTGAGCAAGTCTATAGAAGCCATTTTTCCAATAGCATTTGCTCACTTTGAGTCTCTGTGTCACATCTTGATAATTCTGCAATATGTTTTTTTATTATTATGTTTTCATTATTATATTTGGTTGGCCAAACAGTGCCTTTGGTTTTCAAGTAAAAATAAAAGACACATTTTTCATTTTCACCAAGAACTTTATTGAACAACGTATTCACCCTTTTGTTTCACTACCATCTGTCATTTGTCAGGCAACTTCATAATGCCATCTTCTCAAAACTTTTTATCTTTTTGAGCAAAGAACTGTTCCAGGTGCCTTTTACAGTATTCCAGGGAATTGAAATTTTTCCATTAAGAGAATTTTGTAAAGACCGAAATAAATGGAAATCTGGAGATGCAGTGTCTGGTGAATACGGCAGATGAATCAGAACTTCCCAGCCAAGATGTAATAGTTTTTGCCTGGTCATCCAAGAAACATGCAGTCTTGCAGTATCCTGATGGAAGATTATGCGTTTTTCTGTTGACTAATTCTGGATGCTTTTCATCAAGCGCTGCTTTCAGCTGGTCTAATTGGGAGCAGCACTTGTTGGAAATAATCATTTGGTTTTCTGGAAGGAGCTCATAATAGAGGACTCCCTTCCAATCCTACCATATATGCAACATCACCTTCTTTGGAAGAAGACCGGCCTTTGGTGTGGTTGGTGGCAGTTTATTTCACTTGTCCCATGATTTCTTCTGTTCCACATTATTGTGCAGTATCCACTTTTCATTGCCCATCACAATTTGTTTTGAAAACAGAACGTTTTTGTTACATTTCAGTAGAGAATCGAATGTGGAAATATGGTCAAAAAGGTTTTTTTCACTTAACTTATGTGGATCCCAAACATCAAACATTGATGGTTGATTAACATAACCAAGCTGGTGCAAATGATTTTTAATGCTTAATTTGGGTACTTTGAGTATCTTTGCTATCTCCCACGTGGTATAACATTGATTGTTCTCAATTAATGTCTTGATTTGATCACTATCATCTTCAGCTGGTCTACCTGAACGTGGAGCATTGTCCAGTGAGAAATCTCCAGCACCACACTTCACAAACCACTTTTGACATTTTTGATCAGTCACAGTAACTTTTCCATACACTGCACTAATCTTTTTTTTGCATTTCAGTTGCGTTTTTACCTTTCTTGAAATAATAAAGCATATGTCGAAAATGTTGCTTTTTTTCTTTCATCTTCGGTATTAAAATGGCTATACAAAAAGTCACCAATTTTAATGTCTTTTTTTAAAATGCATGCTGATATGACAGCTGTCACATACAATCTAACAAAATTGTTTCAAATGAAGTTAAAGACAACTAAGTGCCACTAGAGCCATCTTACAGAAGAAAATGAATGAACATTTTGGCCAACCCAAAGTTTGTTATGGTGATCTGTAATCAGCGATCTTTGATGTTACTCTTGTAATTATTTTGGGGTGCCCATATAAAACATCAGACTTAATTAATAAATGTTATATGTGCTCTGACTGCTCTACTGATCAGTTGTTCTTCCATCTCTCTCCCACTCCTCAGACCTCCCTATTCACTGAGACACAGTAATAATCAAATTGGGAAAATTAATAAGCCTACAATGGTCTCTAAGTGCTCAAGTGAAAGAAAGAGTTCTACATATCTCACTTTAAATAAAAAGCTAGAAAGAATTAAGGTTGGTGAGGAAGGCATGTCAGAAGCCAAGATAGGCTAAAAGCTAGGCCTCTTGCACCAAACAGTTAGCAAAGTTGTGACTACAAAGGAAGAGTTTTTACAGGAAATTAAAAGTGCTCCTCCAGTGAACACATGAATGATAAGAAAGCAAAACAGACTTATTGCTGATAGGAGAAAGTTTTAGTGGTCTAGATAGAAGATCAAACCAGCCATAACATTCCCTTAAGTCAAAACCTAATTCAGAGCAAGGCCCTAAATCTCTTCAATTCTGTGAAAGCTGAGAGAAGTGAGGAAGCTGCAGAAGAAAAGTTTGAAGCTGGCAGAGGTTGGTTCATGATTTTTAAGAAGCCATGTCCATAACATCAAAATGCAAGGTGAAGCAGCAAATACTGATGTAGAAGCTGCAGCAAGTTATCCAGAAGATCTAGCTAAGATAATTAATGAAGGTGGCTACACTAAACAACAGATTTTCAGTGTAGATAAAGCAGCATTATATTGGAAGAAGATGCCATCCAGGACTTTCATAGCTAGAGAGGAGAAGTCAATGCCTAGCTTCCAAGATACCAAGGACAGGCTGATGTTCTTGGTAAGAGCTAATGTGCTGGTAACTTTAAGTTGAAACAAATGCTCATTTATCATTCTGAAAACTCTAGGGCCCTTAAGAATTATGCTAAATCTACTTTGCCTGTGCTTTATAGATGTAACAACAAAGCATAGATGAGAGTATACCTCTTTACAACATGATTTACTGAATCTTTCAAGCCCACTGTTGATACCTACTGCTCAAAAGAAAGATTCCTTTCAAAATATGACTGCTTATTGACAGTGGACCTGGGCACCTAAGAGTTCTGATGGAGATTCCAAGAAAATTAATATTGTTTTATGCCTGCTAACAAAACATCCATTCTGCAGCTTATGTATCAAGAAGTAATTTCAACTTTCAGGTATTATTATTTAGGAAATATACTTTATATGGCTATAGCTACCATAGATAGTAATTCTTCTGAAGGATCTGGGCAAAGCAAATTGAAAAACCTTCTGGAAAGGATTCATCATTCTAGATGCCATTAAGAACATTGCTGATTCATGGGGAGATGACAAAATATCAACATTAAGAGGATTTGATAGGAGTTGATTACAACTCTCAGATAACTTTGAGGGGCTCAAGACTTCAGTGGAGAACGTAACTAAGGATGTGGTGGAAATAGCAAGAAAATTAGAATTAGAAATGGAGCCTAATGATGTGACTAAATTGCTGCAGTCATGGTAAAACTTTAATGGATGAGGAGTTAAAAAAATTTCTTCTACATTAGCAAAGAAAGTGGTTTCTTAAGACAAAATCTACTCTTGGTGAATATGCTGTGAAGCTTGTTGAAATGACAACAAAACTTAGTTGATATAGCAGTGGCAGGGTTTGAAAGGATTGACTCCAATTTTGAAAGAAGTTCTACTGTGGGTAAAATGCTATCAACTAGCATTGCATACTATGGAGAAATCATCAGTGAAAGGTAAAATCAATTGATTCAGCAAACTTCATTGTTGTCTCATTCTAAAATATCACCACAGTCACCCCAACCTTCAGCAACCACCACTATGATCAGTCAGCAGCCATCAATATCAAGGCAAGATCCTCCATTATCAAAAAGATTATAACTTACTGAAGACTAAAATAATTATTAGCAATTTTTAAAAATAAATGTATTTTGAATTAAGGTACATATTTTTTTTAGGCATAATGCTGTTTCACACTTAATAGACTTACAGTGTTGTGAAAACAACTTTTATATGCATCAGGAAACAAAAAAAATTTGTGTGACTTTTTTGTAATATTTGCTTTATTCTGGTGGTGTAGAACTGAACCCACAATATCTCTGAGGTAAACTTGTAATTTCATCCTCAAAGCAACCTGATTTTGATGTTAGTTGTATAGTCATCCTATTGTTAGCAGCGTTATACAGAGTTAAATGATTTTTTCATCCTCCAAACATTTTCTTCACCTGACTTACATCCTTCTGGCTTTCCTACTTTCTTAATAGACACTCTTAAGTCTCATTCATCCCTCCTCTTCTCTACAACCTCCTAACAAAGAAATCTTGGGCTTTGTAATTGGATTTCTTCTCTTCCAGTAGGTAGCCACTGTTGAAATATTTAACATAATTACACTGAAAATGAAATGATAAAGTACTTTAGACAATGATTTATCACATAAAGGAGTCATTTCTCTATGATGATTTTCCCCTTGTAAATGAGACTAAAGCAAAGAGATTTTTAAAAAATATTTCAAAGCGTTTGCAAAAATATCAAATTATTTCTGCTTTATTTCTTTTCTGTCTTCCATCTTGGTTCACCTTCTCATTTCATTCATAAAAAATAAAATATTTCTAACATTATAGGGGTCAAAAGGAGAAAAGAATATTCTGTTCAAACAAATGTAACTATAAGATCAAGCTCTAACTTGACCGGTCCCCCAAGAGTGTAATTACTGATGCTAAGTTCACTGCAAGTTTCTTTTCTCTAATAGTGGATAAGCAAAAGGCTTAAAAGAAAAAAAAATTATATATGTATCTGTAATATGCAGATTGATACTTTGACTATTATGTATCATCTGCAACTTCATTCTCTCTAACCAGTGCTTTTCATATAATGAAAAGAAAACTGGAAGAGCATTGATTGCTCCAATTCTAAAGCAAGTACTTTTTTTCTTTTGTTTATTTTGTTGGTGAAAGGGTAAGGGAGCCTTTAAGAGAGAGGCATGTTGGAAAGCAACCCTTGAATATAAATGTAAATTACAACATTCCCACAAATTGTAACATATCATTATCTTACCCATTCTTTAAAGAAAGAAAAACAAGGCTAATAATCATCCAGTTACATATTGCAATAGAAGAGTTTTGGGGTTTTTATTAGACTATTATATTCACTCATTTATGAATCAAGATGTTTGGAGCTGGAGTGGCTCCTTCTGACCTTTTGGATGTCCTAATGTGAAAGTTGCTACTCATTATTGGACAAATCTATTGTCAGTAGGCTACTCCTTGTCTACATCTTTTGTATTGCTGTTTCTCTGTATCTGTATAGTAAAAGTCTTGCTTCATTTCTTTACTGACTTGAGTCTATTCAGATACCAAATAATTTCATCCAAAATTGGAAGACAAAAAGTCCAATATTCACTCCATCATAAATGTTACCATCACAGATCAGAATATCATATGTATTGGATGCTTCTTAATTCATAACTGTGGTCCATCAGCACAAGGACTGAAATCTCTTCATATACATTAAATCTTTCTCCTTCAGTAGTATGTGACGTTTAGCCAATCTGTCAAAGTATTTCTTTTATCACATTCCCACTGTCTATTTTTCATACAAGACCTCATTGTTGAGCTTCTTTTTATTGATGCAAAGAAATCTTACATGCAATTTCCATCCCATTAACTGTTTGAAGGAGATAATCCACATTCTAATAGTGCTGAACAGTAAACTACAGCCAGTGCTGAGTTGCTGTCTGATCTTCTGTTGAACTGTCTTTTGACCCTCTTTGACATTTCAGCCATCTTTTTTTTGAGAAACTCTACTATTTGCCTAAAAAGATACTGAGCTAGTTGTAACTTGTTTGAAAGGAGAAATAGCTGCTGTGTGCAAATTATTTGCTATAAAAAGAGGTACTTTCAAATAGGATTTCAGCAGATAACACAAATATTATGAATGTGAAATATTTGTGCTTATTACCAAACTTGTTGCTAATCGAGACTTTATAGATATCATTAAAAATATGGAAACTGTTGTTTAACATTTAATGTCTCAGCTTTGAAATCAGAGAGTCCTAGGTATATAATTTAATACCTCTAAGTTATATGTGGATATATGTGTGCAGCTGCTTCATCTATCAGTTTATACCTACATCATAGAATGGATATAAGAGGAAAATTAGTTAAGGTATGTAGAGCTGAAAGCCTGACACAGTAGGATGCCCAGTGACATTGTATTTATTATCAGTGACTAAAAAATCTAGGTCATGGAACCCTAATACTGTCTTTCAGAAGTGCAGTGTGGACAGCATTTTAATTGCTACAAGTATTATTCTTTGTCATTGTCCTTCCTATTTGACCAATTTTTATGATGGTATTGATTTATTCTGGGATGAAAAGTATTGCTAACATGAGGGTCTGGGCCACCCAAGCTGTGACTTTGAAATTGTCTCTGTGCAAACAGGGACTTCTTGGTTTCTGCTACAATCTTCTCCACATGTATTTCTGCTCGTATTTCTGATGTAAGAACACTTGCATACATCTGTAGCCAACATTTTATATTGTTCAAAGTAAATTTCCAATTATGCCATCTTACACTGCCATAAATATATAATATGCTTGATCCTCCAAGTATTTTTGTCCTCTTAAAAATAGAGCTAAACCTCAAATTACATAATATGGTAGGTCTCAGTGCAAATATTCTACTGACTTCAACTGCCACCATAAAATATCTGAATTCACATGCACATTGCCTTTTTTTTTTTTAAACAAAAGGTAAGTTACAGGTTAAATGAGTCCATTCCTAAGTAAATATATTTTATAGTTTTAGATCTCAAATCACCTACCAAATATTAGTTTAGCAATTGTAAATACATTCAAGGTATATTAGAGAATTAGTTCTTTCTTTGTATTGCTGCCAAAATTTCAGTGTGTAGTTCATGACATCACTAACACCTAAAACTGTGTGGAACATATGGAGTCAGGATGTGGTTAGAAAGAACAGAAGCAAAATAAACCAATTACAAAGCTAGTCTTGAGCTCCATTTACATTTGAAAAATTAAGCACTTTACTAGCAGACTTCTGAAATCACTGAGTGACCTTGCAGAGCTGAAGCTTTCTAAGGAGCAAATGAATATGAAGATGGGCAAAGAGGAAACATAAAAAGGAAAAAAAAATGTGAGAATTTCCAGGGAAGCAATAGACACAGTAAAAGCCGAGGATAAAATGTGCCTTTAAAAGGCATCTTGAGATTAACATTAAGAAGCTGTATATAACAAAAATGTTTTCAAAAGGTGTAAGAATATTAAATATCTGATTTGTTTCTTCACATTTCAAATGTATCTGCTGCTGTGACGACAAGCAAAGCTTATAATCAAAAGCAGGAAATTTCAGATCTAAAAAGTAACTTAACAACTAACTACTTTAGACCCTTTTGACAAATGAGAACTTTAATTATTAAAAATGGAATTTACTTACTTAGGCCATGGAAGCTGTTGTCAATTCTCCAAGATTCTCTCCCCACAACTTCCTTCCTTGTAACTTCTAATCCTGCCTCCCATTTATAGCAATGCTGTTAGCACAAGTTCATGTGCGCCATACAAAGTGAGGCCAAACAAACTGAAACGTCAGATTTTGGAGCAGAAGAAGGTTATTGCAGGGTCAAGCAAGGAGACTGATGGCTCATGCCCTAAAAAACTGAATTCCCTGAAGGGTTTCAGCAAAGCATTTTTAAAAGCCAGGTGAGGGAGGGAGGTTCATCTCGCGAACAATTCTCTGATTGGTTGATGGTGAAGTAACAGGGCAGTGTTACAGGGGTTAACATTGTCAGTCCTTAGGCTCCAGGAAGCCTGCCTGGGTCTATGTACTCATGATCATCAAGTAGTTAACATCTTCCATTTTGTGGTGGTGAGGGGTTTTCACATTTGTAAAACAACTCAGGAAATGTGCATCAGCTACTGCTATGGAGGTAATTCAGAGAGGAGCTAAAGCAGAGAATATGGGGAAAGGGCCTGTCCCAGGAAGGCCCCATAGGGTTCTGCTTGGTTACAATGCCACATTCCCTGGATATAGCAATAGTCCAAATGACTCAGGAAGGATCAGTCAGCTATGTCTTTGGCTTTCACTTCGGCTTTCACTTCATACATTGAAAAATAGAAGTTCTTTCCTCCTGGGTTAGCGCCACTAAGTACCCAATCACGGGAGGTAATCCACCATCAGTAAAGAGACAAGGCTAACACAGTGACTTTTTGTTTGGGGATTTTTTTTAGTCTTTGAGTTCTGCTATGCTTGAAATCAGCATCAACCCTGACTTGCAAGTGTAAAAGTTGATTATTTCCTTTTTGATTTGTGCAATTTTGGACTGAGTTTCTATCACTCACAACAAAGTGTCTTATCTAAATGTGTGTCTATTTGGAAGTATATTCTGGACAGCATTTTTATAGCTATAAATATATTTTCTTTGGCACCTTTCTTTAGACTCACTTTATAATAGTACTGATCTATTCTGAGATGACTCTGTGCCCATATAAGTGTTTCCAGCTAGTTTGATAACCTAGGTTTCCTAGGGTCATTATTCTTTCTTTGTAGAGCATATAGTCTCTTTCTTCATGTTGTAGGGTGTTTCAGAAAACAGAGTGGGTGCTAGAGGATGGTCACATCCCAGATCTCAGGAAAGTCCCTGGGACAGCCATCGTGTATGGGTTCTTGGCTTCACGCAGTAAAGAATTCAAGAGCAAGCCATAGTAAAGCAAAAGAACATTTATTCAGGGAGATACACACTCCATAGACAGAGTGAGGGTCATCTCAGAAGGAGAGAGAGGCCACAGAGTACGGGGTTGTCAGTTTTTGTAGGGGTGGGTAATTTCATAAGCTAAGGAGTGAGAGGATTATTTCAACTATTTGGGGAAGGGCAGTGATTTCCAGGAATTGGGCCACCACCCACTTTTTGGCCTTTTGTGGTTGGCCTCAGGACCATCATGCACTGGTGTATATGTCATTTAGCTTGCTGATGTATTACAATGAGCATATACTGAGGCTCAAAGTCTAGTGGAAGTCAATCATCTACCATCTTGGATCTAGTTGGTTCTAACCAGTTTATGTTGTATACTCAATGGCTGTCATTCTTTTAAAGGTTGTGCCCTGCCCTCTTCTTGTCTCAAGGGGAGGAAATATTTTCATCTATACTTCTAGTTATCTGGCTGGCCTATGAATCATACTGATCTCAATGAATAATTAATTAGTCAATCTAAGAAAAAAATGAAAACTTTATTCAAGCTAAAATGAGGATTATAAACCAGGAACAGCTTCTCAGAAAGTTCCAAGAACTCTTCCACCTGTTAGAGTTCAAAGCACAATTATATAAGTTTTTGAGACAGAAGGCTATTCATTAAATGATGTATCACTGACAGTTTACACAATCCAGATCTACACATACAAAAGAATAGTGGTCATGGGTCACTATGGCCCTTTATAAGATTAAGAATCTTGGTTATCTCCTAAGAAGTTGTGATCCCTCATGAGATTAAGAAGGAATGTTATCTCCTAAGGAGGTCTAGTTAATGCAGATGCACAATACACACTAAAGGGGCGGGGGCGGGGGGGGGGGGGGAGCAGTGGAGGAGGCCCAAACCAGCAAAGAACAATTTCCTGTTTAAATTTTTCTTGTCTTGTCATAAAATAGGAATTTTATTTCATCATTGGAAAAAGACAGATGAAAAAGAGAGGGGGAAAAAAGCTTTAATTATATGCATATATAGGAGACTTTCACAAAGAAATGAGACTCAAAGAGATGATCAGATGGTTGAGATTTATATGCCATCTTAGGCTAAGCAAAGAAAAAGGAAGTTTTGGCTTCTGGGTGAGGGAGGCAAGTTACTGAAACTGAGCACTACCCTGTGGGGCCCTCCCTGGTACAAATCCTTTCCATGTCCCCTGTTTCTTGCTTGTAGGAAAGTGACTTTATTCAGCCTCCCTGACCTTCCCTGAGTTCCAAAGGGCAGATTCAAACAGTTGCTAATCAGAAAAGTGAGGGAATGCAGACACAAAGGAGGAGCAATTAAGAAATAATAGTGCAGTGATACAGCAGGGTCCCGGTTCCTCCTCAAAGGATATACATAACAACATCTTTGAGTTCTTCTGTAGGAGCTAAGACCCCCACCCAGGTGGAGGAAAGTAACTTCAGGCTGAGCAGAAGAGTCCTGGAACACTAACCTGTCACCTCACCACTAACCAATCAGAAGAAAGTCTGCACACAGTGGAAGATGACAAAGACTCTGACACCTTCCCCAAATGATTAACTGCAATTAACTTCCCCTTTTACCCTTTAAATTTTCACGGTGGAGCAGAGTCTTTGGAACTGGTTCTTGAACATGAGTCTACCTTCTTCCCAGGTTGCTGGCCTCAGGAATAAAGCAACCTTTCCTTTCTAACCAACACTTGTCTCTGGAATACTGACTTTCCAGCAGTGATTATCTGAACTTGAGTCTGGTAACATTACGGGAAGGTGAAGGAAGAAATGTATGGTAGATAAGGGATGTTTTGTAATGCAGACAGGAGTTTCTTAGGTGCTAAGAGCTGTTTCAGCAGTAGCTATCTTCCTGATAAAGAGACAGTTTTACAAATGTAAATTTCCTTTATAAAGGTAAATTTCCATCACAAAAAGAAAATTTTATACTTTTAGTCAGTTAGAGAGAGATAAAAAGCTTTTCCCATATCTGCTGGTTCACCATTGCCTTTAGCTTAAAATAATCCTTATCCCAAAGTGACATATTTTGGTTTGGCATAGTCTGGTGCCCTTCAACATCTGAAATTCATGAAATCTTGAGGACCCTTCCCTGTCGATTTCAAAAGTTGAAATTGGTCAAAGACCCAAAATTCTAGCTCCGTACTAGGTTTTTTCAAGTAGACAATTTCATATGTAGGTTTTCTTGTTTAATCTTCTCAACAGCCTCATTATATACTATAGCTTGACCATTTCCATTTTAAATGTAGAATACCAAGATTAAATAAGTAAAAAAGTTAAAATTGACATTAAAAATATCTTTCCCTTCCACTATAACATGTATAGGTCTATAATTTCTATTTTTCTATGACATTGTAGGAAAGGAAAAAGAAATCTTTTTACTTTATCAGTCTTAGGTTTTCTGACTGGGTTCCTATAAATTAGACTGGCAACAATAGATTAAGAAGGAAAAAAACAGAAATGTATTCACATGTGCATCGTGCTTGTACATATGGGAGCATTCAGTGATGAGTAGAACTTGCACTTTTATACCACTTTAGGCTAAACAAAGGAAAAAAAGTTTGGGCTTCTGGGTGGGGGTGGGGTGAGTAATATGAGAAGATGACCAGAAAAAGTATCATAAAAAAGGGTTGTTTACTACGATTTGTTATGCAGATTTAAGTCATTGCCTTCTCCATGAATGAATTGTTAAGTGTTCCCTTCTTTCTGGCATAGGAGAAGACATCTCTACAAATAGAAAGTCTCTTTCCAAAAGGAAAAGTTGTGCCCTATTTTTAGAGCTTTTCCTGCATCTGCTGATTCTCAATGGCCTTTAGCTCAAAATAAATGCCAAAGAGGCATATTTGGAATAGAATAGCATATTCTGGTACCCTTCAGTATGATATATAAATATGAATATGATTTTATAATTGAATCTGGTTAAGTATTTTCATCATCCAGAAGACTCATCATAATTGCATTTATACTTAATTCCCCTCTTTTCTATCTATAAGTTGCTTAAAAGGACTTCCCTAGTGGCACAGTGGTTAAGAACCCACCTGCCAATGCAGGGGACGTGGGTTCAAGCCCTGGTCCAGGAAGATTCCACATGCTGCGGAGCAAAGAATCCCATGTACCACAACTGCTAAGCTGGAGCTCTAGAGCCCATGAGCCACAACTACTGAGCCCATGTGCTGCAACTGCTGAAGCCCACTCACCTAGAGCCCATGCTCTGCAACAAGAGAAGGCACCACAATGAGAAGCCCGGACACCACGACAATGAGTAGCCCCACTCACCACAACTAGGGAAAACCCAGGCACAGGAAACAAGACACAATGAAGTAAAAAATAATAACAATAATAATAATAAGTTAATTAATTAAATTTAATTGTTTAAAAAAATTCTACCACATTAGATCTTTTCATTAAGTTAGGTGAAACAACACTGGACTCCTCAAGTGCTGCATCATTCAATTGTATCTCCTAAAATTCTAAATCAAAACTTGTCTGTTTCCAAAATGTGACTCTATTTTCTCAGTAACCTATATGTCATACTCCACTACAATGCTTTTTTTTTTTAACCTCTTTAGTGGAATATAATTGCTTTACACTCTTGTACCAGGTTTTGAGGTGCACCAAAGTGAATCAGCTGTATTTATACATATATCCCCATATACCCTCCCTCCCAAGAATCCCTCCCACCCTCCCTGTCCTGGCCCTCTAAGGCACCACCCATCATCGAGTTGATCTCCCTTTGTTATACAGCAACTTCCCACCAGCTATCTATTTTACAGTTGGTAGTGTATATATATGTCAATGCTATTCTCTCACTTCATCCCACCTCCCCTTCGCTCCTCCCCCAACCCCATGTCCTCCAGTCCATTCTCTGCATCTACATCTTTATTTTTGTCCTGTCACTGGATTCATCAGCACCATATTTTTAGATTCCATATATATGACTTAGCATATGGTATTTGTTTTTCTCTTTATGGCTTCCTTCACTCTGTATGACAGTCTCTAGGTCGATCCACCTCATTACATATAACTCAATTTCATTCCTCTTTATGGCTGAGTAATAGTCCATTGTATATATGTGCCACATCTTTAACCATTCATCTGTTGATGGGCCTTTAGGTTGCTTCCATGTCCTGGCTATTGTAAACAGCGCTGCAATGAACATTATGGTACATGTTTCTTTTTGGATTATAGTTTTCTCTAGGTATATGCCCAGTATTACTGGATCCTATGGTAGTTCTATTTGGGATTACTAGATCATATGGTAGTTCTATTTGTAGTTTTTTAAGGAACCTCCAAACTGTTTTCCATAGTGGCTATACCAACTTACATTCCCACCAACAGTGCAGGAGGGTTCCTTTTCTCCATACCCTCTCCAACATTTGTTGTTTCTAGATTTTGTGATGATGGCCATTCTGACCAGTGTGAGGTGATACCTCATCTCGTGGATTTGACTTGCATCTCTCTAATCATTAGTGATGTTGAGCATTGTTTCATGTGTCTGTTGGCCAGCTGTATGTCTTCTTTGGAGATACATCTATTTAGGTCTTCTGCCCATTTGTGGATTGGGTTATTTGCTTCTTTGATATTAAGCTGCATGAGGTGCTTGTATATTTTGGAGATTAATTCTTTGTCTGTTGCTTCATTGGCAAGTATTTTCTCCCATTCTGAGGGTTGCCTTCTTGTCTTGATTATGGTTTCTTTTGCTGTGCAAAAGCTTTTAAGTTTCATGAGGTCCCATTTGTTTATTCTTGCTTTCATTTACATTATTCGAGAAGGTGGGTCAAAAAGTATTTTGCTTTGATGTATGTCCTAGAGTGTTCTGCCTATGTTTTCCTCTAGGAGTTTTACAGTGTCTGGCCTTACATTTAGGTCTTTAATCCATTTTGAGTTTATTTTTATGTATGGTGTTAGGAAGTGTTCTAATTTCATTCTTTTACAGGTTGCTGTCCAATTGTCGCAGCACCACTTATTGAAGAGGTTTTCTTTTTTCCATTTTATATTCTTGCCTCCTTTGTCAAAGATAAAGTGCCCAAATGTGCTTGGGTTTACCTCTGGGTTCTCTATTCTGTTCCATTGATTGTCCTGTCTATTTTTGTGCCAGTACCATATTGTCTTGATCACTGTGGTCTGGTAGTATATTTTGAAGTCAGGAAGCCTAATTCCACCAATTCCGTCTTTCCTTCTCAAGATTGCTTTGGCTATTCAGGATCTTTTGCATTTCCATACAAATCATAAGATTTCTTGTTTTATTTCTGTGAAAAATGCCATTGGTAATTTGATAGGGATTGCGTTGAATCTGTAAATTGCTTCGGGTAGGATAGTCATTTTCACAATGCTGATTCTTCCAATCCAAGAACATGGTATGTCCCTCCATCTGTTTGTATCATCTTTGATTTTTTCATCAGTGTTTTATAGTTTTCTGCATACAGGTCTTTTGCCTCCTTAGGCAGGTTTATTCCTAGGTATTTTATTCTTTTGGTTGCAATGGTGAATGGGAGAGTTTCCTTAATTTCTCTTTCTGCCTTTTTGTAAGTGTATAGGAATGTAAGAGATTTTTGCACATTAATTTTGTATTCTGCTACTTTACTAAATTCTTTGATTAGTGCTAGCAGTTTTCTGGTAGAGTCTTTAGGGTTTTCTATGTATAATATCATGTCATCTGCAAAGAGTGACAATTTTACTTCTTCTTTTCCAATTTGTATCCCTTTGATTTCTTTTTCTTCTCTGATTGCTGTGGCTAACACTTCCAAAACTATGTTGAATAATAATGGTGAGAGTGGACACCCTTGTCTTCTTCCTGTTCTTAGAGGGAATTCTTTCAGCTTTTCACCATTTAGAATGATGTTGGCTTTTGGTTTCTCATATATGGCTTTTAATATGTTGAGGTAATTTCCTTCTATGCCATTTTCTGGAGAGTTTTTATCATAAATGGATGTCGAATTTTGTCAAAAGCTTTTTCCACATCTATTGAGATGATCATATGGTTTGTATTCTTCAGTTTGTTGATATGATGTATCACACTGATTGATTTGCATATATTGAAGAATCCTTGCATCCCAGGGATAAACCCCACTTGATCATGGTGTATGATTTTTTTTAATGTGCTGCTGGATTCTGTTAGGTAGTATTTTGTTGAGGATTTTTGCATCTATATTCATCAGTGATATTGGTCTGTAATTTTCTTTTTTTGTGACATCTTTGCCTGGTTTTGGTATTAGGGTGATGGTGGCCACGTAGAATGAGTTTGGGAGTGTTCCTTCTTCTGCGATATTTTGGAAGAGTTTGAGAAGGATAGGTGTTAGCTCTTCTCTAAATGTTTTATGGAATTTTCCTGTGAAGCCATCTGGCCCTGGGCTTTTGTTTGCTGGGAGATTTTTAATCACAGCCTCAGTTTCCGTACTTGTGATTGGTCTGTTCATATTCTTTATTTCTTCCTGGTTCAGTCTTGGAAGATTGTATTTTTCTAAGAATGTATCCATTTCTTCCAGGTTATCCAATTTATTGGCATATAGTTGCTTGTGGTAGTCTCTCATGATCTTTTGTATTTCTGTGGTGTTGGTTGTTACTTCTCCTTTTTCATTTCTAATTCTGTTGATTTGCGTCTTCTCCCTTTTTTCCTGATGAGTCTGGCTAATGGTTTATCAATTTTGTTTATCTTCTCAAAGGACCAGCTTTTAGTTTCATTGATCTTTGCTACTGTTTCCTTCCTTTCTTTTTCATTTGTTTCTGATCTGATCTTTATGATTTCTTTCCTTCTGCTCACTTTGGAGTGTTTTTGTTCTTCTTTCTCTAATTGTTTTAGGTGTTAGGTTAGGTTGCTTATTCAATATTTTTCTTGTTTCTTGAGGTAGGACTGTATTGCTATAAACTTCCCTCTTAGAACTGCTTTTGCTGCATCCCATAGGTTTTGGGTAGTTGTGAATTCATTGTCATTTGTTTCTAGGTATTGTTTGATTTCTTCTTTGATTTCTTTAGTGATTTATTAGTTGTTTAATAGTGTATTGTTTAGCCTCCATGTGTTTGTATTTTTTGCAGTTTTTTTCCTGTACTTGATATCTAGTCTCATGGCATTGTGATCAGAGAAAATGTTTGATATGATTTCAATTTTCTTGAATTTACTGCAGCTTGATTTGTGACCCAAGATGTGGTCTATCCTGGAGAATGTTCTGTATGCACTTGAGAAGAAAGTGTATTCTGTCATTTTTGGATGGAATGTCCTATAATATCAATTAAGTCGAGATGATCTAATGTGTCATTTAAAGCTTGTGTGTCCTTACTTATTTTCTGTTTGGATGATCTGTCCACTAATATAAATGGGGTGTTAAAGTCTCCTACTATTATTGTTTTACTGTCGATGTCCCCTTTTATGGCTTTTAGCATTTGCCTTATGTATTGAGGTGCTCCTATGTTGGGTGAATAGTTATTTACAATTGTTATATGTTCTTCTTGGATGGATTCCTTGATCACTATGTAGAGACCTTCCTTGTCTCTTGTAATAGTCTTTAAAGTCTAACTTGTCTGATAAATGAGTCTTGGTACTCCAGCTTTCTTTTGACTTCCATTTGCATGGAATATCTTTTTCCATCCCCTTACTTTCAGTCTATATGTGTCCCTTGGTCTGAAGTGGGGTTCTTGCAGGCAGCATATAGAAGGATCTTGTTTTTGTATTCATTCAACCAGTCTGTATCTTTTGGTTGGAGCATTTAATCCATTTACATTTAAGGTGATTATTGACATGTATGTTCCTATTACCATTTTCTTAATTGTTTTGGATTTATTTTAACTTTAAAGATATGTCAGACTAGGAATAATTTTTACAGATCTGCCCTTTACTCAAATTTATCTTCCAGAGAGATATACCAATTTTTTTATTATATCAATTTGTATCCATTCCATTGTTCATATACACAAGTAGAGTTTTATAATGTGTATATACATATATATAGCATATAAATATATATTATGAGACTCTTTTTTAGTGTAGTGTTTTATCACATAAATAAGATATAAAGAATTTTCTATAAGCAGACATCACTTTCCAGTTGTTATTCATCTGAAAAATTATGAAATAAATATTATTTATTCACAAAACATTACCATTTTTTAACAACCCATAGTTTGTAATAGTGAGACAGGACGGGGGCAGGGCACAACCTTTAAAAGAATAACAGAGCCTGAGGACATGGCATAAATGATTAGCACCAACTAGGTTCAAGATGGCAGATGTGTTGACTTCCTCTAGAACTTGAGCCTCAGTATATGCTCTTTGTAACACATCAGGAAGCTAAATGACACACCCATAAGTGCCATGACAGTTCCAAGGCCAACCATGTGGTCAAAAAGTGCATGGTGGCCCAATTCCTGGAAATCCTTACCCCTTCCCCAAAATAGCTGGAATACTCCTCCTACTCATTAGCCTATGAAATTACTTACCCCTATAAAAACTGACAATCCCATACCCTG
This sequence comes from Hippopotamus amphibius kiboko, assembly GCF_030028045.1. NCBI lineage: Eukaryota > Metazoa > Chordata > Mammalia > Artiodactyla > Hippopotamidae > Hippopotamus > Hippopotamus amphibius. Next base: position 86,370,559 of record NC_080195.1, on the reverse strand, counting down.
GTGCCTCTTGCCTTCCAAGATTGCCCACTCTGTCTGTGGAATGTGTGTCTCCCTGAATAAATCTTCTTTCACCTTACTATGGCTCGCTCTTTAATTCTTTCTCATACAAAGCCAAGAACCCACATCTGGCAGCCTTCCCAGGCACTTGGACATGATCTAGGATGTGAACATCCTCTCGCACCCCACTGTCTTTCCTGAAACAATAGTGAACAAGTGTTTACTGCACAACCTCTGGGAGTTATCAAATTTTACTAAGAATTTGAGGTGATTTTCTCAAAACAATGTGTGGTTTGCACTGACTAATAACTCAGTTCTCAGTCCTGAACTAAATGTTTCTGTTTTCTAAATAGATAAAGTGAGTACATTGATCACTGGCATTTGAAATAACTTTGTTATTAACTTTTTCCCTTAGATTAACATCCACCTCATTATTTTTCTAAAACAGAAGTAAATTAAGTCCTCTTGGAAAGGCCAAAATCTAACGTCTACATGATCAGATTTAAATTCACATTCAGTTTAATTACTCTATTCAAATTCTATGAAAGACTTCTTTGGATTTTTTGTTTGTTTATTTTTATTTTAACCCATGCAGTGACAGCAGGTGGTTACGTACAAAATATTTTTAGATCTTCTTCCACCAATGTTATTTAATATTGATTTAAAAAAAAAGTTAAGGGAGAAATTCCAGAAATATTGCAAATAAGATGTATATAAACACCTAGAAATTCTAACTCAAATGTTATAAATATCATTTAAAATTAATAGTGAAGCTTATGAGAAAATTAGGAAAATATCCTAGGATTATAAATAGAAAAAAAATGTTGAAAATCACAGTATTAAATCTGGTCTGCGTCAGTCCACGTCATCTTTTGACTTCTGCAAGATGGAATGTTGGAATCAAAATTCCCTATAAAAATTCCTGATTCCCCCTCAACTCTTCTAAGTGCTCGCTCTCAGTAAAAGCTATAGTTAATAAAGAAGGAAGGAAGCAAGCAAGCAAGCAGGCATGGGAGGAAGATGACAAAGTCTTCACTGGGATGCCATAATCAGAGACCTGTATCATACAAGGGTTCAGAGTTAGAATTTATGTAATCTTCACAGTCAAGAGATTCCCCCAAGACAGTAACCAAAAAAAAGGGGTAGGGGGCAGGATTCCAGTCCAATCTGGTAATAGCTCAAAGGCATTTAGCAGAAACAAAGACAAAAGCTTTGAAGGAACATGCCCTCAATGCAAACTTCAAGAATTCCAACAAACAAATTTCCACTTAAGAAGAGTACAAATTCATTTAGTCCCAGACACTGTGCTTGATATTGGGGATATATAGTAAAGAAAGCAGACCACAAATCAGTCCTCACAGAATATACTGGTCTTTTATTTTAAAATAATTAATCTAGATTTTGTGTCCAAAATAGATTGGAGAGAAATAAAATAAGAGGAGAAATTAATCAGGGTCTATTGTAATAATCCAAAAAGAGAAGACAGTGGCAGGACCAGATTGGAGATAGTGGAATTTTAGAAAATATTTTTAATATAAAGACAATAGGATATCACTCCTCTATTAAGCATGGGGCACCAGAAAAAGAGAGAAACTCTTTGAAGTTGAAGTCAAGATTTTTCACTTGAACAAAAAGTCACAAAGAATTAAGTCACCATTAACTTGAGATGTGGAGGAAAGGGAGAAAAGTAGATTTCAGAGGAATAAAACTGAGTTTCAGAAATATGTATTACATTTGAGATGCTGAGTGTTATGCAAGTAAAGATGTTGAATGAGCATTTGGATATGTAAATGTAGAATTAAATGAAGAGGTCCAGGTTGGAGATGGAAATTTGGGAGTCATCAGTGTATGAATGATATTTAAAGTCTGAACAAGACCATCTGGGAAGAAAATAAAGGTACATAAAAGACTAAGCCTGATAAGTAGCCAGGAAAGTGGGAAATAGATCAGATTTTGGAGATTTGGAGGGAAGGGGAAGTGATCAACTACAGCTAATCTTTTTTTTTTCAGATATACTTTAAAAATAGGCTTCATTATATAATATACACTTCTCTCTGTTTGGACTTTACTATCCATTTAAGATAAAAGTCCCCTTTTATGAAGAACCCTGGTTTTGCTGTAACAAGAAGAGATCACAGCATTTGACATTTAAAATTTTGCAGTTTCCTTCCAGTACTGAAAATTTTAGAATATGGTTTATGAATAACATTTCCCACAGAGACAGAAAAAGAATTCTGTATCCATCATTAAGAAACAGAAGAGCAGAATCTTAGTGTTTCAAGACTAATTTTGCAACATTTCCAAGATTCTTTCTGCTTTTTCTGTCCCTTCTTGATCATTCCCCTCCACATTTTCCAACTATGAGGGTATTGCCTGCTCTCTTCCACTTTGCATTGTTTTCTCCTGATGTTCAAGTTGATGTTTTGGCAGAGGAGGCTCTGCCTTGAACAAACCCAAGATTTGGTGTAATGATGACTAACATCGCTTCAAGGCGTTTACACATGCCTGTCTGGTATTATTTAAAGGTCATCATAAGTGAGAGAGACGATCTTAGAGCTCAAGGAATGGTGCTAAATCAAGTGACTTAGAGCAAATCTGATTTGTTTTTTCTTTACCCAACTATGAAAGCCAAACAAGTCACCATGCCTCTAGCACTGAACTACAGCTAATTCTGTTGATAAGCCAAGTAAGAATGGGGACTGAGAACAAATCATTGGATTTAGCAATGTGAAAGTAATTGATGACCTTCATAAGAGCTGCTTCATTAGATTGCTGGGGGCAAAAGCCTTATCATAATACAATCTAAAGAAAATTGAAGACAAAATAAGAAATTAATCATAGACAAATTTCAAAAACTTTTACCAAAAAGAGAGAAATGGGGCAGTAGTTGAAGAGAAATGTGAGTCGAAGTGACACTTTCTTATAATGAGATACATTCTGGAATGCTTCTATGTTGATAGAAATGATTTCATAGTTAAAGAAAAACTGATTAATCCGTGGGAAAAGGAGCAATTGCTAGGGCCACATTCTTAAGTAGGCAAGAGAAGATGACCTCTACTGAACAAGTAGAAAGGTTCATCTTAGCTAGGAGCATGTATAATTGAACCATAATGTGAGGTGAGAAGGCCAAAGCATACGGACTCAAACATAGATAAGTTTGCATATATAATGGGGAAGCTTGTGAAAAAAAAAAAACAACTCTGATTAATTGCATTTTTATAGTGAAATAGAATGCAAATTCACTAGCTAAACTGAGAATGGATTGCTGGGGCCAGGGTTGCTGAAAGTTTGAAAAGAAAAGAGAAGTCTAGAAGGGTGAATGGATAAAGGAAAAATGTTGGAAATCTCTCTGGACCCACTTGAGGTTAGTGGCCTTGATTTATAGTGAGACCATTTAATATGGTTGTGTATTTGGGTTTTTTTGGCTGGTTGGTTGGTTGGTTTTTGTTCTATTTTTGTTCTTGTTTTTGCCCACTATGTTTAGCTGTGTGGCATAGGTATGGAATATGTAGACAATAAACTTAATCAAAACTAGGGTTTTTCTAGACAAGTGTAATTAAAAAGAAGAAACAAGATAGATGAAGGTATGTACAAGGGAGTGAAATGTGGTTGTCATATCATGATATACCATAATTTAAAGCTGGGTAAGTAAAGTGAGTTTTTGAGGGTGACAGGGAAGAGTAAAAGGTTATGAAATCAATTTATTTAGGTCTTGATGACATGGAATGATTTTAGGTTAGAATAAAGAGGCAGTGATTTGGATATTCAAAAGGTGATAGATTTAGAACAGGATGACTGAAACTGAGATTATGAAATTCTTGTAGCTACTAATAATGGTGAAATTTGATGTATAGTCATTAGATGAGGTTGGGTGAAGTATGAAATTAGTGCAGAACAGGAAGTCAAAAAATAAGATGACAGAATATTGGAAGAATATTCTATAGGAATATTCTATGGGAATATTCTATGGGAATATAAAAATAATCTATGAGGATAATGAAATCATCAAGGACAGCAACAGGAACAATGATGGAGAGAGTAACAGAGTCACAAAAGTTAAATTCTGTAAGGAAAGGGAAATGACAGCAGTTGGTAAGAGCAAAAATGAATGCACTGGGTGCACAATTTACAGAAAAATATAGGACACTCACTTTAATTTTAATTTCAAATAAACAGCATATTTGAAGGGATATAATTATATTTAAAATATTTATGTATCTGAAATTCAAATTAAGCTGGGCATCTTGTATTTGTATTTATTCTTCATCTGGCAAACTTAACTGAGTGATATAATTTGATACACAATTCAAAGTTTGAGGGTTCTAGGGAAGAGAAAGCATGAATGATAATGTAAGCAGCCTGAAGGAGCAATGAGGACAATTTCCCCATTTCTGGCCCAATACTACAATGAATATGTGAGAAAACATTATGAACTGTTTTCAAATAAGAGCAAGAGGGTAAAGAGATCTTTCAAAGAAGAACCTGATGATGTAGGATATTTGAGGAATGACAACTCATGAGTTCTAGAGATCAAAGTGGAAGGGTTTAAAGGGTTGAAAGAGATGTAAGATAAGTTTAGTAATAAAGGGAATGGCTTGAGCAAAAGAGAGATTTGAATCCAGGGAATGACCTTCGACTCCTGTGTTTCTTGTGGTGATGGATACAAGTGACGTTATAGAGAACAGTGATGTTATTCCTCTGGGTCTCAAAGAGCTAGTGAGACTGTGGGTGTTGAGGGGGAGAAGGGGAGAGGGAAAATTCTTCCTGGAGTGTGTAGTGTTCTGGGTGCCATCTCTTCACTTCTGGTAATGTGGAAACTGGAGAGAAGGTGGAGTTCTTTATTTTAAATTTTTTTATAAAATTGATTGATAGATTGATTGATTGATTGGCTGCATTGGGTCTTCGTTACTGCACATGGGCTTTCTCTAGTTGTGGTGAGCAGGGGCTACTCTTCATTGTGGTGCGTAGGCTCTCATTGTGGTGGCTTCTCTTGTTGTGGAGCACAGGTTCTAGGTGCATGAGCTTCAGCAGTTGCAGCACACACACTCAATAGTTGTGGCTCATGGGCTCTAGAGTACATGCTCAATAGTTGTGGCATAGGGGCTTAGTTGCTGGGTGGTATGTGGGATCTTCCTGGAGCAGGGCTCGAACCCATGTCCCCTTCATTGGCAGGTGGATTCTTAACCACTGTGCCACCTAGGAAGTCCTGAAGGTAGAGTTCTTGAGTTTTGGCTCTTTGTGGAGGAAGGTGTGAGCCAAATGAACTCAAGGAATAGAAAAGCAAGATGGCTGGCTCTGCCCCCAGGAACCAGCCTACCCTACATAATAAAAAACTGGGATTGATTCTCCAATAATTTTGGACAACTGAACCAGCTTACTAGCAACTCTTAATGATTAATGTGATTAGTGAGATACATGAAATTAATGAGAGGTTAACTGACTAGACTTCCCGAGTAGAATGTAAGGTCCATGAGTCTCATGACTATGTCTAATTTGCTCAACAATTTTTCTTTAATCACTAGAACAATGCCTGGCCCTTCGTTTGTAAAGGTTATTTAACTATTACAAATTTAATGAATTCAGTCAATGAAGGAAACAACTGAACTATCAAAAAAAATTTTTTTAATTACAAGATATGAGAAGAGATGCAGGTTTTGAAACTGTGCCAGAAAGAACGCATAAAAATGAAAAAAAGTAGAGACAAATTTATAAGCAAAAGTTTTAAAAAGAAAATCTAATGGAAAGAGATAGGATCAAGATAGCAGAGTAGGAGGATGTGTGCTCACTCCCTCTTGCAAGAGTACCAGAATTACAGCTAACTGCTGAACAATCATCAACAGAAAGACACTGGAACTCACCAAAAAAGACACCCAACATCCAGAGACAAAGGAGAAGCTGCAGTGAGACGGTAGGAGGGGCGCAATTGCCTTAAAATCAAATCCCATAAATGCTGGGTGGGTGACTCACAAGCTAGAGAACAGTTATACTGCAGAAGTCCACCCACTAAAGTGAGGGTTCTGAGCCCCACGTCAGCCTTCCCAACCTGGGAGTCCAGCAATGGGAGGAGCAATCCCCAGAGAATCAGACTTTGAAAGCCAGTGGGATTTGATTGCAGGACCTCCACAGGACTGGGGGAAACAGAGACCACACAAAAAAGTGTGCCCACCAGGACCCAGGGTGAAGGAGCAGTGACCACATAGGAGACTGAACCAGACCTACATGCTGATGTTGGAGGGTTGCCTGCAGAGGTGGGGGGCAGCTGTGGCTCACCGAGGAGACGGGGCACTGGCGGCAGGGGTTCTAGGAAGTGTTCATTAGTTGAGCCCTCCCAGAGTCCACCATTAGCCCCACCAAAGAGCCTGTAAACTCCAGTGCTAGGTAGCCTCATGCCAAACAACCAACAAGGTGGGAGCACAGCCCTATCCATTGGCAGACAAGCAGATTAAAGTCTTACTGAGCTGTACCCACCCAGCCCTACCCACCATCAGTCCCTCCCATCAAGAAGCATGCAGGAGAGTCCTAGATGGCTTCCTCCACAAGAAGGCAGACAGCAGTATCAAGTAGTATCAGCAGTATTTCATCTTGTGGAAGTGAAAACCACAGCCATGGAAAGACAGAGAAAATGAAAAAGCAGAGGACTTTGTACCAGATGAAGGGACAGGATAAAACCCCAGAAAAACAACTAAATGAAGAGGAGATAGGCACCCTTCCAGAAAAAGAATTCAGAATAATGATGGTGAAGATGATCCAGGACTTTGAAAAAAGACTGGAGGCAAAGATCGAAAAGTTTACCAAACACCTAGAAGAATTAAAGAGCAAACAAACAGAGATATGCAACACAATAACTGAAATGAAAAATACACTAGAAGGAACCAATAGCAGATTAACTGAGGCAGAAAGGTGAATAAGTGACCTGGAAGACAGAATGGTGATAATCACTGATACAGAAAAGAATAAAGAAAAAAGAATGAAAAGAACGGAAGACCTAAGAGAAGGCCTAAGAGACCTCTGGGACAACGTTAAATGCACCAACATGCACATTATAGGGGTCCCAGAAGGAGAAGAGAGAGAGAAAGGACCCGAGAAAATATTGGAAGAGATTCTAGTTGAAAACTTCCCTAACATGGGAAAGGAAATAGCTACTCAAGTCCAGGAAGCACAGAGAGTCCCAGGCAGGATAAATCCAAGGAGAAACACACCAAGACATATAGTAGTCAAGCTGACAAAAATTAAAGACAGAGAAAAGTTATTAAAAGCAACAAAGGAAAAACGACAAATAACATACAAGGGAACTCCCATCAGGGTAATAGCTGATTTCTCAGCAGAAACTCTGCAAGCCAGAAGGGAGTGGCAGGATATATCTAAAGTGATGAAAGGGAAGAACCTACAGCCAAGAATACTCTACCCAGCAAGGATCTCATTCAGATTCGATGGACAAATCAAAAGCTTTACAGACAAGCAACAGCTAAGAGAATTCAGCACCACCAAACCAGCCTTACAACAAATGCTAAAGGAACTTCTTTAAGCGGGAAACGCAAGAGAAGAAAAGGACCTACAAAAACAAAAACAAAACAATTAAGAAAATGGTAATAGGAACATACATATTGATAATTACCTTGAATGTAAATAGACTAAATGCACCAACCAGAAGACACAGACTGGCTGAATGGATACATAAACAAGACCCATATATATGCTGTCTACAAGAGACCCACTTCAGACCTAGGGACACATACAGACTGAAAGTGAGAGAATGGAAAAAGATATTCCATGCACATGAAAATCAAAAGAAAGCTGGAGTAGCAATACTCATATCAGATAAAATAGACTTTAAAATAAAAAATGTTATAAGAGATAAGAAAGGACATTACATAAAGATCAAGGGATCAATCCAAGAAGAGGAGATAACAAGTGTAAATATATATGCACCCAATATAGGAGCACCTTAATACATAAGGCAAATGCTAACAACTATGAAAGAGGAAATGCAAGGCAGAAATAGAGACACAGATGTAGAGAACAAATATATGGACCCCAAGTGGGGAAAGTGGGGAGGGTTGGGGGGGAATGAATTGGGAGATTGGGATACCAAACTCTACACTCTAAATATTAAAAAAAAAAAAAATCTAATGGAAAAGACTAAACTAAAGATGAAACACCATTGAATAAATGTGTCAATAACTTGGTAGATAAACCTAAGGCAATTAAATAGTGTGTAGAACAGAGAGATGAATAGTTGGAAAACATAGAGGTGAGGTTGAGAGGCAAGAGTTATTAAAATTTCCAAATCACATAAAACAGATACACAGAGGAAGAAAATATGAATGAGAGAGAAGCAATATCTAAATATATGAGTTGCATTTTTCAAAAAATTGGTAAAAGATAAGTCCTCAGATTAAGGAAGGAGACAAAATCTTGAGAAATATAGGAGAAATTTATTCCACATTTATACACATGGCAATAAAACTGCAAAATGCTAAAAGAAAAAAAGAGTACATTTTAAAATCACCAGAGAGAAAGAGAATAAGGAAACAATCATTATCACCAAAGAAAAGGTAGGTATAATGACCTCTTTCAAAGAACCAGGAAAGTGCAAATTAAAATGAGATACCATTTTACACTCACTACAGTGGGAAAATTAAAGTGTGACAGTTTCAAGTTTAAAATAGGATGTAAAGAAATTCAAATCTTAAAATATAAATTACTAAAATTTCTTTTGAGAGTAATCTGAGAGTAATTTGACCTTATAACTGGGCACATCTAGGTATGTACTAATATATAAAATTTCATTCACATGTACACAAAATTTGTGAATACAAATTTTTTTTTACAGGATCATTATTTTAAGGGGAAACAGGAAACAACCCAAATGCCCACTAACATAAGAAAGGATAAATTAATATGAAAATATTCATGCAATGGAGTTATATGGAGTTATATACAGTTAAAATGCATGAACTAGAGCTACATTTATCAAAACTTAAAAACTCAAAAACATCATGTGCATTTATATATATATGTAGTATTTGCCTATTTGTTTATGCAGTATTGATCATTTATATAGAGCAGCAAGACATACAAAATAGATCACATGTTTTTTTTCTAAGTATGTACATGGTATGTAGCATAGACTTTTGGTAGAGTGTAGGAACATCCACAGGAATGATTCAGGATAGTAGTTACCTGAGGAGACAGAGAGGAGAGAAAAGGGAAGGATACACAGGGAATTTCACACTGTAAGGATTTTTGTGGTAGAAAATCGGAAGCAAGCATGGCAAAATATTGAGTCAGCAAAAGAGGCTGGTGGATGATGTTGATGATTGTTCTATTATTCTCTATATTTTCTTAGTGGTTGAAAATGGTTATAACTTTGGCTTAAATTCTTCATTATGAAAATAAAAATGTCAACAATTTTCATGAATTGTATGCATCAATCTTTTGACTTTTTATTTCTGTTCCATTTATAGTTCTTAGACTATGAGAAAGGTTTTTTAGTCTGCTGACTATCAAGAGTTTAGTTACATTAGGTGTTATTAGATGGTAAAAGTTACTCTCCTTTAACCCCTCACAAACTATGACTTGTTTCCCTTCCATTTTTTAGAGGGTGATGTAGTTTAAAAATATAGGTAAGCTCCTTAGACTATCTTTTGTGTTGACTCAATCAATACCTCATAGAACTGAAAAATCCTGGCAATTCTTAATGCTGGATTCCTCTTTGAAAGTATTTGCCTTAACAATCTAGGTTTGGGGCAGAATACGTATTAAGGTTAAGAGGTAATCCAGGTACTGGCCTAAGAGCAAGAGATTATTTTATGGCATGTGACAGTTTAGAGCTTACTTTGTGCAAAGGCCTGATGGTTCAGTCTTCATCCCTGTGATACACAGCATGTTTTTAGTTTAGGATGGTTAGAGTTTAGTGATTTTAGCAACATGACCTTCACCTAATTTCTTGAAAAACAAAACAAAACATAACAAAGAAACAAAATTGTTTTAAAAAAGTGCTCGAGTTCCAAGCTTGTAGATCCCAGATAGGTGGGGAATCTCTGTGACTGTTTCCAGAAGGGTGACTCTTGAGACAATTAAAGCAGATGACAATGAAGAACAACATAGAGGGATTACAACAGAGACAAGTAAGACGACCTTCCCAGAGAGAACTGCCACATCTCTAGCACTGAGTCACATTCTTTAGTTACAAAAAAAACCTGTCATCAATAATTTATAAGCAAAACAACTTTAGCTCCTCTATTCTCTTTTCTTATTTTTTCTTTTTTTCAGTTCCTCCCCAAATAATCTTCATTTATCTCATCATTCTATCTCCTTAAAACAGACTGTTATGTAATTTAAACATTAGTACATAAATTTTTGTAGACATAGACATGCTTACCCTAAAATTTCTGTGGAAAGGCACATGCCCTAGAAGAACAGAAACAGTCTTGATAAAGAAGGATAAAGTGAGAGAAAACATTCTATACACCCAATCTTAAGGCCTACTGTACGCTACAGTAATCAAGACAGTGTGACACTGGCACAGGGATAGCCACACAGGTCAGTGAAACAAAACAGAGAAAACTATAAATAGACTAGCACAAATATGACCAACTGATTTTTGATAAATATGCAAGAAACAATTCAATGGCGGAAGGACCAATTTTTAACAAATTGTATTGTAATATTTGGATTTCTGTATATGTAAAAAATAATTAGTAACCTTAACCTTATACCTTATACAAAAATTAACTCAATATTAATCCTGGGCTTAAGTGTAACATGTAAAATAGAAACCTTTAGGGGAAAAAAAGGAAAATCTTCAGGATCTAGGGCTAGCCAAAATGTTTAAATGTTTTGAGACTAGAAATACTAGAAAATATTGATAAATCAGATTTTATTAAATTAAATAATTTTGTTCTTTAAAAAAAAGAAAGACAAAGCAAGCTACAAATTGAGGTAATATTTGTAAGCCACATGTTCAATAGGGACTAATATATGAAGAATTCTCAAAATTCAACATTTAAAAAAGAAAGCAATTCAAGTAGAAACTGGGAAAAAGAAAAAGACATGAACAGACATTTCACTATAGAGAATATTGCATACAGATAGCAAACAAGCATATGAAAAAAATGGTTCAAAATCATTAGCCATTACAGAAATGCAAATTGAAACCATAATGAAATATCACTAGATACCTCTCAGGTGACTATAATGAAAAACAGTGACAACACAAATGCTTATGAAGATGCAGCGAAACTGGATCAACCATACAGTCCTGGTGGGGATGTAAAATGGCAGTCATTCTGGAAAAGTGTGTCAGTTTCTTACAAAACTAAATATGCAATTATTACCCAGCAATTGTATTCTTGGGCATTTATCCCAGAGAAATGGAAATTTATGTAAATACAAAAAGCTGTACTGTCTGTAACAGCCAAAAACTAGAAAGATTACCTATTTCCTTCAGTGGGTGATTGCTTAAAGAAACTGTTATCTATCTAGTCCATGGAATAATACTCAGCAATAAAAAGGAACATACTATTGGTAGGTGCAACAAGTTGGATATATCTCTGAGGAATTATGCTGAGTGAAAAAGAGCCTATCCCCAAAGTTTATGTACTCTATGACTCCATTTGTGTTATAGTTTTGAAATCACAAAATTATAGAATTTCAGAACAGATTAGTGATTACCAAGGGCTGATCACAAGGGTGAGGGTGGGTGGAGAGGGATGTGTGGTTTTAAAAGAGTTGACAGAAGGGATTCTGTTGCAATGGAACTGTTCTGTATCTTGAATGTGGGGATGGATACACAAACTTACACATGTGATAAAACTGCATAGAACTAAATACACACATACTAACAGAAATGAATACAAGTAAAATTGAGAAAATCCAAAAAAAGACCAGTGGATTTTATCAATGTTAAAGTTTTTGTTGTGGTGTTGTACTATAATTTGCAAGATGTATTATTGAAAGAAACTGGGTAAAAGGTACACAGAATCTATATTAGTTACATGTGAGTTTACAATGATCTCAAAAAGTTTTTAAAAAAAACATCTAATGCTATAATAAAAAAGCCATTTTTCTTTCATAACCGAAAGTTGCCAACTGAGGGACATATTATGGCAACTACTTGAGATGGTACAAAATACTTCCTTATGTCACCCATTTCTATTGGGGTCAAGAATAGTAACAGTAGAATCATTGTGAATTTGCTCAGTGAAAGAGAGCTAGGATCTGACGGTGCTGACAAGATTGAAATAACATTGAGGCAGAATACTGTGGTTCCTTTGAGAAGACAACCTGTGCAAACCCAGGCAATAAAGTGTTCAAATTCAGATGTGCTACCAGCAGCTTTTGATAGTAAAAGGGAGTTGATGAAAGACAAATTAGAATTGATGAAGGTTGCCAGGGGCTGTTCAAGAGTCAAGAGTATTTTATTGGTTTTAAACAAGCCACTGAGACTGCTCCTTTCCCACTTCCAATTCAGAAAGGAACTACAGTGGCTCCAAAACACAAAGTTGCTTTTGTGACTACTGAAGCAGTGGTCGCTCCAAAGCCATCGGTCATCTGTCCACAAAACGAGCAGATATCTTCCACAGGAAGCCAAGAGTTACATATTTATGTGATTGCAGTCAACTTTCATGTAAAAGAATCCAAAAGCCATTGCCCAGATAGAGTCTGATGCAAACTGTGAGAGTGATAAGAGCACTGATTTGGTTTCAATACCCAGTGATGGCTTTCCAGGTTCTCAATGATAATTCCACTGATTTCAGTGCAACCAGAGGAGGATCAAAATGCCTGCTGTATAGTAATGTCTGGTTTCAATTATGGTAAAGAAGACACATTTACATGTAATTTTATATATGACTTCATGTCAGTGTCTTTAGAGCATATACTGTGGGTAAAGACTGGGATGCATAGTGCCCTTCGACTTATAAATATTTCATGACAGAGAGCTGAAGTTCATTTGTAATTGTTATTTAACATTTAAAAAGATGTTCTCTGACGAACTTATGGTTACTAGGGGGAAGGGTTGGAGAAAGGGATAGTTAGGCAGTTTGAGATTAACATGTACACATTGCCATATTAAAATGGATAGGGAATTCCTGGGTGGTGCAGTGGTTGAGAATCCGCCTGCCAATGCAGGGGACATGGGTTTGAGCTCTGCTCCAGGAAGATCCCACATGCCACAGAGCAACTAAGCCCACGAGCCACAACTACTGAGCCCATGTGCTGCAACTACTGAAGCCTGCAAGCCTAGAGCCTGTGCTCTACAACGAGAAGCCACTGCAATGAGAAGCCTGCACACCACAATAAACAGTAGCCTCCGCAACTAGAGAAGAGCCCGTGTGCAGCAATGAAGACCCAACAGAGCCAATAAATAAATAAATAAATTTATTTTAAAAATAAATAAAAAATAAAATAAACTGGATAACCAACAAAGACCTACTGTATAGCACAGGGAACTCTACTCAATGTTATGTGGCAGCCTGGATGGAAGGGGAGTTTGGGGGAGAATTGATACATGTGTATGTATGACTGAGTATCTTTGCTGTGCACCTGAAAGTATCACAGCATTATTAATCAGCTATACTCCAATATAAAATTAAAAGTTAAAAAACAAACAAAAAAACAAACAGGCTCTAGGATCTTATGAAGTAGCCAAAGACCTTGTTCCCTCTCACACATTTCTTAACCATCTTTGACTTCTGGGTGTCTACTAAGATTTCTTGATGACAAAATGGAAAATAAAGCCCTCTTAGGATAGGGAAAAAAATGTTCTTTGTTCTGCCTTTATTTATAAAAGAAATGGTTTACAGCTCCTTCTTTAATGAAGAAAATGTCATCACTTTTTATTTTCTTATAGGATCCTTAAGTAATTTTCCATCAAATAGGTCAGTGATCCTTTTTTTTAGAAAAATCTGTTGTTTCCACCTTTATCATACACATTTCCAAATAATCAATTTCTACTTAAATTTAATTGAATGAGAACTAAATAAGTGGGGTCTTTATTTTTTAATATCTTGGCTATATTTTGGATATGTGACATGAACTTTTTCTTTTTAATCTGAAATCATGCAAATGTCTTTCTTTAAAATACCAGAGATTTTACTCTCCTGTAAAATTTGCATTGTTAGGAATATATAGCATAAAAAGAACCAAATGCTATTAGGGTTTTTAAGCTGTCAACTAAATTCTGCACACTACACTTATTCTGTTCCCATTTGCTACCAATGAAAAGTGCAAAGTCAAACATGTTCTTACAAAAAGCACTATAAGCTGCATGTAAATTAGCCCACTTTTCCTGAGGGTCTATCTTCAATTTGATGGTGCATTTAAGTGCTTGCTTTCACTTAGAATAGACTGAAATATACAAATAGAAATTGAAAGCAGTGAAAATGCCATTTATCCAAGATTTTCCCCAGGAATAAAAGAATCAAAACAGATTATGCTGTCTCTTTAAAGCAGCTACTTGATTAATTAAACAATTACTTTCTATCAAGATATACAAACATTAAATGTAGAAGCAAATGCTGTAGGCAGTAAGTGACCAAAAGAAATACTAAATTGGCAATTTTATTGAATAATTTTGCTGTTAAGTGATTCAATGTCTTTCTTTTCTTTCTTTCTTGGTTCTGATAATGGCAGATGGGTTGGACTTAACAACTATGGCTACTTACCATAAATTTGTAATTTTCCAAATACTAGGAGCTCTATAGATATGTAATTCAGACCCCAAAATTCCATTCATTCTTTATTATTTCAGGTTTCGTAGACACATCTGAAGATTGTAACATTAGTCGTTATGGCATGTTTTATCAATATTACCTGTATCATAGCTATTTCTTCAAAGTGGTTCACCAACTGGAACCCACTTTGGATGAGTGACTTCGACAGGCATAGTTACTTAGAGGCTAAAAAGCAGAATTTCTGTTGTCAAACACTCCTAGGTTTAGATCCTAAGTCTCCCTCTAACTAGCTATACCACAAAGGTTAAGTCACTAAACTACTCTTGCAACCCCAGAACCAGCCCAAATTGGCCTTGTCCAATTTCTAGGAAGACACTGAGCTGTTTTTCAGAGACAAGAGAACAAAACTGCAAGTCCTGTTGGTGAAGCATGCGGAGAGGAGAAACTTTTGATTTCAAATAACATGTGGAGCCAGTTTCTCCACCTGCCCCACAGAACCGAAGAGCTGGGACATGATGGGAACTTGAAAACCGGAGCCATTTCAGAAGCGAAGGGTCTGTTGTCCAGGAAGATGCAGTGCTAACACGCCCTTTTACCCTATCTTACCATAATGGCCAAGTTCCAAAGCCCCCCAAGTCGAAATCTGCATCACCAGTGCTTCTGCATACCAACCTTCCTCCCCTAACTCATTAGGTCGACTGAACCCCAGAGCTGGGGAGACAGATTTGAGCAGTGCCTCTCGTCTCCTTGGTGGTTGACCTTGAAATAAAGCTTTTTCTTTTCTCAAAATCTGGTGCCATAGCATTGACTTCTATGTGTGTCCAGCAGCAAGCCCTTGCTGGGTAACACTCCAAGCTTGTTTCCTTTTCCATACAATAGGTATGATGTTAACTAACTTATCAGTAAAATAATATTTATAGATTTCTTTTAGTCTTGAAATTTAAAAAATAAATAAATAGTTGTCAGCTTTTGTTATTTTAATTTGCCTCAGCTTTGTGTGACATTGAATAAACTGAAGAGAAATTCTGACTGTGATGAAAACAATTTTCAGTAATTCTAAACCGGGCAGGTCAAACTTAGTTTGTGTATCAGATTGTATATTGCTTGCAAAAAATTGGTTTCTCTCTTTTCTGTGAGAGAATACTTCACCCATTGAATTTGGATTCAGTCACTTGACATGCTTAGGCCAATGAACATGAGCAAAGATGACTGAGCTACTTTCTAGCAGAAGCTTGAAGAGGCATCGGAGTTACCGCAAGCTCTCTTGATTTTTCCTTCAGACATGAGAACTGGCATGTCCCTCGTAAAGGGATTCCTTCAGCCTGTGTCCTGGAGCAGAGTTGACCAGAGATAAGCAGCAGGGAAAGTACAGTAATCAGTATATAACTGATGTGAATGAGAATAAATGTTTGTATTGTAAGCCACTGGGATTTTGGTATAGTTTGTTATTTTGAGAAAATTGAATAAAACAAAAATTGATACCTAAATGTAAGGGACTATATAACAAAACTCTAAACTACGTGGCTTTGGCTTTGAGGTCAGGTGTCTGAATTGAGAAAACTGTTATTGTAGTCTGGAAAAATAGTACCGTATCTCATAATATGCAATGGCAAAACAACTTGGATGGCGAGTGATATGTGTGATAAATCTGTGACTTTAGGCAAAGAATTTGCAAAATTCAATGTTGCTAATATCCCTTGATTGCCAAGGGTTGCATCTGAAAAAGAATGATGAAAAAGAGGTGTTCTCAGATCCATCATTTTTCAGGAAACAATGAAAGCTGAGAAAAGAGAATTCAGGTTATTTCAGAACTTGTCGAAAGATGCAAATATTCATCTTTTGAGCAGTAAAGTTTGGTTTAGATTTAGTCTTTGGGCAAAGACCAAATCAAGGGTGAAATCTTCAAACCCTTTTTAAAAGGTTCTGATTGGATTAAGGTGGCCCCTAGGAAATCCTTTCAGTTAGAATGAATGGCTGAACAAAAAGAGACAAAGTATGTGGCCCACAAAATAGGTGGCCTGTAATTATCTCTAGAAAAAGGACTGTCCCAAAGAGCCTGTGGATTAGCCATTGGCACATGAAGCTGATTGGAATCAAATAGATAAAATAAAACACAAGAAAGAAAGACTGTGACTGTTTGAAATGTAAAATGACCTTTCATTTCCAAATTTTCTCAAACAGGAAGTATCCTAGACAACTGCTCAACCTGTAAAAGCAGCATATTATACTAATCCCTCTTATGATGTAGCCATGAAAAATAATATGAGAAACTACTGTAGAGTGGACCCAAGCCAATGGAGATCAATGGACTAGGAGTCTACTCCCAGCTAAGAGAACCACCAGGGCCTACTCAGGAAATACTGCACACTGCCAAAGTACAGGTTTCAAACAAGTTTTCCCAGAGGGATTTTTTTTTTAGTGGCCATACATCAGTGACTGCTATGCAGCTTCATTTCTCCCCCTATGAAAGGAAGTACTTGATGTAGTTACTCTCTCTGTTTTGCCATTGGATATGAGTTGTAAGGAAGCAGCATTTTCTACCCTAACGTGTCTTTTTAGCACAGTGTTTGGCTGCACTGCACTGCATGCGGGGACCTTAGTTCCCTGACCAGGGTAGAACTCATGCCCTCTGCAGTGGAAGTGCAGAGTCTTAACCACTGGACTTCCAGGGAAGTCTTTAGCATATTGTTTTAAGCTGGTTATTTTCTGAGAAACAGAAGACCTCAGAAAGGCTCTAAAAACCATGTAGGAGTTGTCCTTTTGTAAGAAGCATTAACATTTCTAAAGGAAATTTCCATTTACAAAGGTGTCTCCTTCTCCTACCTGGAAGAGGAGGATGACCAAATCTCTAAAAACTCTTATCAAGGCAGAAGGCATTAACTTAAGTCTGCATCACAATCATCCTTGTTTGCTGTGCTTTTCATGGTAAACCATCTCATAACTGACTCTCCTCTGTCTCAACATCCTCCTTTTTCTTTAGCTAAGGACACTATATAAGGGAGTTCCCTGGTGGCACAGTGGTTAAGAATCCACCTGCCAATGCAGGGGACACAGATTTGATCGCTGGGCCGGGAAGATCACACATGCCGCAGAGCAACAAAGTCTGTGTGCCACAACTACTGAAGCCTAGAGCCCATCCTCGCAACAAGAGAAGCCACCGCAATGAGAAGCCCGCGAGCCCCCTCTCGCCGCAACTAGAGAATGCTTGAGCACAACAACAAAGACCCAATGTGGTCAAAAAAATAAATAAGTTAAAGAAAAAAAAAAGAGAATGCTATATAAGATGAAGGTTTTGGCCATTTTGGTGAGTTGCTCAGTTTTTCTAGGTCTCTCCCGTGTATACATGTTATTAAACTTTGTTTTATTTTCTCCTGTTAATCTGTCCCATGTCAACTTAATTCTTAGACAAGCCAGAAGAACCTAGAAGGATAGAAGAAAATTTCTTCCTCCCCAGTGGGGTGTTGGACTGAGTGGAGGTAAATAATTTGTCTTTCGGGATCATGGGATTCTAGATAATGATACCTAATATAAAGGATGCCATGAGATCCCAGAACTAGAATTTGATGTTATGATCGGATGAACTTTTGAGAATTCTTTTGGGGGGAAGATTTGGGTGTGTTCTGAGTGCAGAAAGGAGAAACAAATACTTACAATTGAAAAGGCAGATTACCATAGACTTCAAATACCTAGTCCTTTCCTCCCTATGGGAGGAGAATATCTTGACTCTACTGATAAGTATTTGAACATGTGCTATGTTTTACCAATGACACATGAGCAGATATGATGCTTGTGCTGGGGAAGGAAGAATTTTCCTCTACTCTTCAAGGTTCCTTATGGCTGATCTAAGAATTAAATTGACAGGAGACAGATTAACAAGAGGCTTCCCATTTTACTTGAAATTGAAACTACTGTCAACTACAACTTGGTGCTTGCCATGGGCACTTGCTGTCTACCTCTACAAGGATTAAATCAGGTGCTGCTGCAGCTGCTGACCTTCTACATCCCCTGAAAGGAGTTCAGGGTGGAGATCAGGAATGAGGCACGGAGTGCTCTGAGAAAAACTGGCAGAATAGGTCTTCAGATAGTAAAATGCTTTTAGGAGCTGATTTTATGAGCCCAATTCTTGCATATTTAGTAAATCACTAAATTCCTTCATGGTAACATCTGCTCCTCATGACTAGCAGGAAACTTCATGAGACCTTCTCAGAAATAATGTGCTTAACTGCATGTATTCCCCCTTCACCAAAATCACATATATATTGACCTTCCCCCTCTACCACTTTGAAGCAGTTTCTCAGAGCTATCTGAAATGCTGTCTCCCGGGCTGCAGTCCTCATTTTGAGCCCAATAAAACTTAACTCGCAACTCTCACATTGTGCATTTTTTTAAGTCAACACTTCTTATGTAGCCTAGAGAGTTCTATGTTATGTCTCCCTTTCTCTCCTCTCTGATCACAAATCTCCCACATTTTTTCCTGGGCAAGATACACTGGTCTATATTTATTTATTTACTGTCCTTCAAACTCACTGAATTTATTCCCACCTCAGGGACCTTGTACTTCTGTGTACAATGCTTCTCTCCAAAACTTCATATTGTTCATTCTAGGTGAACATTAAGTTCTGAACTCAAGCATCACCTTCTCAGTAAGCCCTTTTCTAACAGCATCCCCAGCCATGCTTTCGTATGTTATACTCTTTCATCTTCCTCATAGTACAAAGGTATTTATCTACATGTTTACTGTTTACCCTCCATCGACTTGAATGGATGTTTTAGGAAGACAGGGTACTTATCTAACTTACTTTCATAACTTGCAGTGCCTAAAATAGTGCTGGGCATATGACAGACACTCAAATATTTCTGATGGAAATTCCTCCATAACTAATGCATGCTGTGTTAAATTTACAAATTCCCTAAGTGAAAATAATGAGGAAACAATTATTCATTCCCTAAACATCTGAGTTTATTAGTCTCTTGACATAGTATTCATAGCACTAGTGGTTGTGAATACACCTGCTGGAAAAGTTAATAGCCAAAATAATATATAAACTGCTGCATGTTAATTTTTTTGCTAAAGATATATATTTAATGACTCGCAATTCTGTTAATTCTCAGTTTCAATCAGTATGCAATAAGTATTCCAAGAGATGAAAATATACTAGCAGTTTTTATTTATTTAATCCATAAAATAGAATATATCTAGCATACTATTTTAATCTTCTTTTAATGGAAGATAAAGGCTGAAAAATTCTCCTAAATGCCAATTCTGTTACTATATGTTTAACAAAAGATATTCAAAATATCAAAAGGAAATAAGACAATAAGTTAGGGGTAGAACAGGTAATTACATCACTTTCCTAAAATTACAAATTATATATGGCAAAGAAATGATGATAAAAATATTTTGGGGGCTTCCTAGGGGGCGCAGTGGTTAAGAATCTGCCAGCCAATGCAGGGTTTGATCCCTGCTCCAGGAAGATCCCACATGCTGCAGAGCAACTAAGCCCATGTGCCACAACTATTGAGCCCATGTGCTGCAACTACTGAAGTCCACACGCCTAGAGCCCGTGCTTCGCAACAAGAGAAGCCACTGCAATGAGGAGCTCGCACACCACAACAAAGAGTAGCCCCCACTCATTGCAACTAGAGAAAGCCCACGTGCAGCAACGAAGACCCAACACAGCCAATAAATAAATAAATAAATAAATAAATTTAAAAATATTTTAATATAAGATTTTATATAAAATATTTTAAAATACCATGGCATCATAATTCTATTAGGTTTACCCAATAATCTCTATTCTTAGACAAAAAGCAATTTTTAATGTTTCTTGCATTTGACATCTGAGAAAGGCCCAAGGTTATTTAGTAATTCAGATGTAAAAAACTATGATGAAATCAATTCTGATTTTTCCAAAAGTTAGGCTTGTACAGCATCAAGCTCACACTTTTCTTACATATAGTAGTTGCTCAATAAATATTTGTTGACTGAAAGTTAATTGAATGGGTAATGAACTATCTAAAAACCTGATTTTAGGAATTCATTTTATCCCCTTTGTCTGTGAAATCTTTGAACTAGTAGAAGAGAGGGCTTTTTTTTTCCTCTCACAGCAATGTTAAGAGATGGGAAAAAAATTTAAATGTAGTATCACTTAAAGAATCAAATTTTCTCATATGAATTTGACACTAAGTAGTTTTTATTTTATTAATTCCACCTTTTTTTCCCAGTGGCTCTTGTGCTTAAGTCTTTTTTTTTTTTTTTTTTTTTTCTTATTACTTTTCAGCTGTAGTACACAAAACAAAAAAGAAAAAAATTTCTTTGCGGTTTAAGTTCTCCATATATACTCTTTCTTGCTGTTACTACCCAACAAACTTCCATTCTCTTCTCTTCATCTGTTGACTTTGGGGCCAGCTCACAGTCTAGTAGACCTTTTTTGCATTCTCTCAAAGAGATTTATATTACCATGTATACACAATCTGATAAACTCACCTTGATATTCCTACTTCTTAAATTCAGTGGCCTCTCATGTCCTCTACCTCAATCACACATCCCTGAGCCACCTTCATCTAAGATGTTGTTCTAACACAAAATCTGAGACTCCAGCAGCCCACTCCCTTACCACCGTTCATTTGTCTTCCTGCTCAATCCTGAGTTCTTCCCCCTCCCCCATAACCTCAAGAATCTCATAGGGACCTTTAACACTTTGACCCCTCCATTTTCTTCTCTGTGAGCATTTTATACACTCTGTGATCTCTCAGTTTTATTTTAGCCTCTATTTCATCCCTGTTTACTTTGGACCTCAATTTGATTGTATGAACAATAAGTCAAGCTATATAGAAGCATGGCACTTTTT
Organism: Hippopotamus amphibius kiboko; assembly: GCF_030028045.1. Classification (NCBI taxonomy): domain Eukaryota; kingdom Metazoa; phylum Chordata; class Mammalia; order Artiodactyla; family Hippopotamidae; genus Hippopotamus; species Hippopotamus amphibius. Next base: position 86,349,033 of record NC_080195.1, on the reverse strand, counting down.
GTTTGTTTTATACCTTTCTACATTTCTTTTTTTTTTTTTCTTTCATCCTCCTAGTAAAACTGCAACCAAGGTGGAAATCACACAGCTCTAAAGAGAAGGATCTCTATATATTCTTGGCCTCCAAATGAACCTCAGTGGGGCTCTAATAGTGTTTTCTAATTGCTAATCCTAGAAACATTGCATGAATCTTATTTTGTAGATCTCTCTACTTCCTTTAACTACTGATTATCCTCACTTTTTTCAGATTTTCTATCCTATGGTTTTTTGATATTCCATTCTTCAGATTTTGTGTCTTCCAACTCTTCTTACCTTCTCTTCTTGGCAGACTTCTATCCATACCTTTAATGGTAGTATTTCTCTCTTCCTCAGTCCATGCTCTACCCACTATACAGGTTCTCCCTGAGTAAACTCATTCATTTTTTACATAATGGTAAGTCACAGTTTTATATTTCCAAATGAGATTTTACCCTGAATTCAGACTCGTATATCCAAAAGCATGCTGAATATCTACTTCCACCTAGAAGGTCTGCAATGCCTCAAACTCATCACACTTTACCCTACCAATATCCAACCAATATTTTTGGTTGGTACCCTGAAAGGCATTTTTGGCTCTTTCTTCACTTTCACCTCCCATATTCAAGAAATCAATAAGTCCTGTCAAATTATTCCTATAAATATGTTCCTCATCTTTGTCTTGTCCGTTTCTACTGCCTTCATACTGTCTCAGGCCTTCTTCTCCTCTGGCTTGGCAGCTACTATCTAATCATTATTTCTTCTGTCTTCTCTTTCTTCAGAATGGTCAAAATGATAAGTGTAAAGAACAGTCTGGCCAAGTCACTGCTCCTCTTGATACATTCCCCATGGGGTAAGGTCTAATACCATGTTTGCCCCCTGACTAGCTTTCCAGGCCTTCTCTCTCTCGCTCTTACCTTGTATGCCATACAGATCTACACCAGGAGTGTTATTATATACTGTATAACCAAACACCCTCTCCTATAGCCAGTCCTTCTTCTAGCAAGTTCTGATTCAGCTTTTCTAACTCAGCTCAGAAATCACTTTCTCCAAGAATTCTTACCTGACTTCTCCATGCTTTTGTCTCAGCCACATGGATTAAGTGCCCAAGTGGTATCCTCAGTGTCCAGAGTGTATTTTTGTATTTGCCACATTGTGCTATATATATATATTTTTTGGCTGTGCTTCGTGGTTTGTGGGATCCTCATTCCAGGACCAGGGATTGAACCCAGGCCCCTGGCAGTGAAAGTGCCGAGTCCTAACCACCACTGGACCACCAGGGAAATCCCCACTTTGTGCTATAAACATAGGTTTTACGTCTATAGCTGTAAACAGAAAATTTGTTACTGTTTCTTATTTAACTTTGTAGTCTCAGCACTTAGCATAAAATCTGACAAAAGTAGAAGATTTAAAAAATATTTATTGAACTACTTAATACTTCAAGCATGCCAATATTCTATCTGGACAGTCTATTCAGCTATTCTCTCTCTATGAGTATGCTACATTTCGGTGGATTTGGGGCTGCCTGGCATATTTTTTCTCCCTCTAAACTCTTTTGTTTCCAAGGTTGAATGTGAATCAGGCTTGCCTAGTCATGGATTGTCTTGGACACAATGGCTTGTTCAGAGATAGCTGCTTGATTAAATTAAGGCCAACCTGAATTTTTCCCAGACTTGAAATATGAAACTAAGAGTGAAGCATTCTTTTCCACATGGGCTGCTACGTTGGTAGAATGTGGATTTGTGGCTGATGGTAATAGCCATCTCCACCCACCACATGGAAGAAATCTGAAGGAGACATGAAACCAAAAATTAAAAGGAAGCAGAGCTGAGAAATAATAAGATACAGTCCCATTGATCTTGTGTGAACCTTAAAAGCAACGGTGAGTGAAAATTACATTCTCCCTGATACTTCCCTATTATATAAGCCAATAACATTCCTTAAGCTAACTGAGTTTGTTATTGATACTTTAAAGTAAAGTGACATCTAGAGTATCATTTAAAGCACGCCTTGATCCCCGAGTCTTCTCTACAGCTCCTAGCCCACAATGTATAACCCACTCTGGATTCCATGGATCAATTTCCTATTGGCACCTTACACATAATAATTGAGATTGTCCAAGTAGAGGCAGAGTCAAGAGATGAAACTATAGAGTCATATCATTTCACACACACCTAAATCTATCCATACCAGGAACAGATGTATACACTTTGATCATCACCTTAGGTGACATAAAATTTGCTTACTTGTTCTATTTTTTTCTTTCTTAAAATAATTTGAGTTGTATTTCTGCCTTTCACTTAAACTGAAAGAGTCCTAATGAGTATGCATGGACCTCAAAAACAAGAGCCCCTGCTCTCAAGGAAGTTCTAGACCATTGATCATGGAGGAGAAAGGGCTGCACAACGTACTACAGTGTCCTATTCAAAGCAGAACATAAAATGAATTGAGAGCCCAGAAGAAGAATTGATTATTTAAAACAGAGAAACTATAGATAAAAGTTAGAGTAGAGGAATTATGGATAAAACTTAGAGTTTAGACACAAAGAAACACAGTAAATGCATAATTAATAGTTATTGAATTAATAAATAAAACCTGGAAATTGATTTAAGAGCAAATAATCTGGTTTCCTTTCAAAATCATTAAACTGTTTTCACTGAGATAAAAGTGTATAGAGAAAAACACCTCATGTCATACAAGTGCTGTTCACAATTTCAAGCAAGGTTGCTTAGGTCAGTGTCTTAGGTGCTAAGATGTGCTACAAGGACATCAAAGTCAAGTAAATATCTCACCATGAGTTATTGTTTTAGCAGAAACCATTCTTGCCCTACTTAAGGTGCTTTTGGGAAAATAAAAGGCATAATGAATAATTTATCTTTGGATAATCTTGCTATGTTTCTAGGTTCAAGGAACAGATAGATTCATAAAATGAACATAATCAGATTACCTCAAGGAACAAAACTCTGGGCATAGAGTAGGTCAAGAGTAGTCCTCCCAAGTGGGTTTCTGTTGCAGTTTTCTCAATATATCTTAAAAATAACAGTGTCCCTGCAGAAAATATATAGCTCTTAGTACATGTGGTGACAGGAATAGTCATAGCTAAGGGGGAAGACTATGTAAGCCTACTTATTCTCATAGGTCAAAACTAAACTAACCACCTTCCCCCCTGTTCTTTCTTATGTATTTTCAATCTCAGAAAATGGCACCATGGTGTATTAGGCACTAGAGCTAGAATAATGAAAGTCACTTTATATCCTCCCATATCCCTCCTTCCCCATATGTGCTTTCTAACTGTGGTTTGTTCATTTCAACACATCGGCATGAAAGCGGCAATATCTTTACCACCCACTTCTTTCTATTCCTACCGCTATTGCATTAATTCTGATGTCAACACCTCTCTTCTTTGTCTAACTGCATTTCCTGAGAGAAAGGCTTGCAAGAGCAAGCATGGATGTTTGTGAGCTAGTCCAAGGGTAAATAACAAAAACCAAACAGTACCAAAAACAATTGTCTGGAAAGAAAACACATCCAGGTCAAATGCGGAAAGAAAAAAAAGTGAGACAATGTTTTTGGCTTGGATCTAAGCATGGAGAAGGGGATAGAGTGAGGTAGGATTAAAGATATAAGAAAGGAGAAAACAAGCAGTAGATATTCTCTGAAGAATCCAAATATGAGGTGACCTGGATTAACTCTGAGGCTGGTGGCATTATCTATGGGGACCTTTGTGAGGCCCATTTGTACTTGCATAACTGAGCCACATTCATTAGTGTCCTGGATTAGGTGGACCTGCAGGACCTTGGTATCAATCTCCCCACCTCCACTGAATTTTCCATATTACTGAGAGTCTTGCCTTTCAGTTATCTGTTCATATTTCTCTCCTACTTAAGACCATTAAGTTGTTTTCTAATGGCCATGCTCAGCATGAAGGCCATGCTCATAACTCTCAACTGATCTTGATCCTTGGTGCCCGTGAAACAGAAAAGAAGGCACTGGCGACGTCCAAGACAGGAAGTAGTATCAAGCACCCTCAGTCTGTGCAGCACACTGTGTACAATCGCTGTGGCTAGAACAGCTGGGTCTATGGGAGAAACAACTGCACTGAATTGACCATAATCCTCCAGCTCCCTTGCGCTGGTCATGCAGGGCTGCTATGTGAACATACTGCATCTCTTATTATGCTTGATACATCCATGTCCTTAACCAAAGCTCTGATTTTTTTTTCTTCTCCTGAGATTCTATATACTTTCTGTTGGACCACTCAGCAAAAGACTGAGACATGGATTGAGAAGCAATGTCTAAGTCCAACTCTCACTTCTTTCAAGAGTGGAGAATCATTATATGTTCAGCCGTGGAAGCCACATGAGCACACTGAATAGGCCTAAATGACCTCACCTACAGGTCTCTTTAGCCTCCTTTTCCCATCAGTTGAAAGAGGGTGGTCCCCCCACAGGGCCTGGTAGGATGGTGACTTTGGCACTTGTATCCAACAGAATCATACAAGATTGAGTCCCTCCCCTGCTGGAAGTGCCTCAGCATATTCAGATGGGTGATTACGGTCTTTGTCCCTTCCTGGGGACAGAGAGATCTTGGCCTCTTGCCAATTGTCTTTCTCTATACAGCAGCTAAATGCGGATTGGAGAGCAAGGGTGGGAGAAAGTGACTTTAATGCCAGTAAGCACGTACTATTGCCAAATATTTGTGCCCTCACTAAATTCATATGTTGAAATCCTAATGCCCAACGTGAATGTATTAGGAGTTATTAAAAGGTATAGGTAGGTGCTTAAGTCACGAAGGTGGGCCCTTATGAACCGGATTAGTGCTCTTGAGCTCATTAGCCCCTTTCACCATGTGAGGACATGATCACAAATCTGTGACCTGGAAGAAGGCCCTCCCTTGGCCATGCTGGCACTCTGATCGCAGACTTCCAGCCTCCAGAACAATGAAAAATAAGTTTCCATTGCTTATAAGCCACCCAGTTTGTGGTATTTAGTTATAGCAGCCTGAATGGACTAAGAGAGCAAGGAACATCAAATTGTACACTTTAAATACATGCAGTTTATTGTATGTCAATTATATCTCAATAAAAGTTCTTTTAAAAAAAGGACAGCAAGGAACATTTACTTGTGGTTTTGAGCTGAACTGGGACTGCTGGAAAAAAAAAAAAAAGTTCAATACTGTCTGTCCATGCAAAGGCTTACATCAGAGGCAAGTTCATCATTATTGCCACCACCTGTGTCAGTTTTGGGGACACCTTGACTCAACAACTACAGCCACACTGCTTTCAGCTGGACCTATGGTATTGACTCTTTTGGGCTGACTCAAGCTTGACTTACATTTTTTGTCAAGGAGTCCACCTAACTAAGAGCATTTGCTGCCCACTGTTATGGTAGCATCTCTTAAATATGACCTGGTTTTAATGTGCAGACTGGAGGGGTTTTCCAGGGTAGCAGCACTGACCACGAGAACTTACGTAGATGTATTTGGGTCATTCCTCATTCTCCAATGGGTGGCCTTCGTCAGCATTATTGACCCAATTCTCCTCAGGAGCCTCAGAATACTAAGCAAACTGTCATTTATGGACAAAGCACTATTTATCTAAGAACATTCTCCTTAAGAATACCAAAGCTCCCTTAGAGCACAGGACCCCCTACCCAAAACCCTAAGAAATGATTTCAGGTAAAGAGTTCAAGGAAGGCCTCAGTGAGGAGATATTTTGGAAGGATCTGAACCTTCCATGAAAATGAACCATGCAGGTATTTGGGTGAAATGAGATCCAGAAAAGAAAAGAACAAGTTCAAGGATCTTGAGGCAAGAGCTTGAGGGGTATATCAAAGGAACAATAAAGAAAGTAGGACTAGAATATTGTGAAAGGAGAACTGTGTGGTAGGTAATTTTTAATTCCAATACAATGCCTAAAGGATGAACTATCAAAATATCAATAATCATGAAGTATAATTCATGATTACACTTCAATATTCATCCATTAAAAAGTCTTAATACTGTATGTTTTTTCACACTATTCACTCATATCCTGTCACACTTACCTGTTACCTTCTCTGCCTCCTTCTCTTTTAACCTTTAACCCTAGTAGGGGATTATGCTTTATTAAGTTTAATATTTATGGTGTAGTTGGCCCCACATTTGCTCAGAGTGCTGAATGCACTTTGTTCCAATATTAAAACCAAAAAGAATATGCCCACTTTCTCTGGGAATGTGAAAGAAGATGTCAGGAGATGCAGGGGTTAACACATATGTGAAATCGAGAATGATTATATTGGCCGCTGAATAAACAAAGAAAAGGAGACAGCTCTGCTCTCTTATTGTAATTGCAAATTTATTTTTTATAGTTCTACAGTTTCTATTTTCCTTTAAACTGCCTTAATCTGTCTTCCTGCTGTGACCTATTTCCAGTAATGCATATTCAGTATAAAAATAGTAGATCAAATCATATCAGAATTCAAGCTACTCCTTGTCGCACAGAAACATGTACTTTTACATAACACTGAAATCAATTCCCCTCATACTAATTATTCAATTTCCATAATACACTGAGAGTATTCTGCCATTGTCTTCACATTTGAAACTTGTTTTGTAATATTTTAATAGTTCTTCTTTTAAACAACATAGTGAGGAAATACAGTTACTATTTCATAGATCCAGCAACTGAGCTGTTGGAAAGTTAAAATATTGATCTAAGGCCATACAATGAGGTTATGTTTATGCTTATAACCAGAGTGTCATTTGATTTAACTTATCTTTCAGTTCAAATGAGTTGATTGAATGAAAAATTAATCAGTCAAACTGACATGACCAAATTGATCAACTGTTAGGATTGATCATTCTGGGCTGCTATTTCTCAAACTATAGCCCACAAATTGTCTGCATTGGAATCTCTACATTGTTGATTAAAACACAGATTCTGCTTCTTACCACAAATCTACTAAAAAAAAAGAAAAGAAAAGATTTCCAGGGCTAGGGCCCAGAACGCTGCATTTTAAATAAGTATCCCAGATGATTCTTGTAGATAGTAATGTTTGAAAATTACAGTTGTTAGCAAAGTGTAATTGAGGTGTTTCTTGAACTTCCTTTTCGGAGAAGTAAGATTATAATAAGATCTGGGGTCTAGCATCCAGTCAGGTGGAAATTATTGATGCTAAGTGAGCCATGGAGGAGTGAAGTAGAGCTTGCTAAAGGTTTAATAATTCTGGATGTACTTTTAGACATTAAATGCAGCTCTTCAGGCTACCTGCAGAAATCTGAAAATGTTCTCTTTATTTTGATTTCATATATATAAGAAATTGACCCCAAGTAGCCAAACTGTGGTGTACATATTACGTGTATGGGCAAGTAAGGAAAAATAAAATTCTGTAAACTATTTAATTTTTTTTGTGATTTAACTATTTAATAAGACCACAAAATTTAAAAATCAGAGATAATTTCACTTTTTCCTTAAGGGACGTTCAATCCAGTTTCCCCAGGAATTGAAGAATATAATATCTTATTGGTAGTAAGAAGAGCTAATAACAACAGAAACAGTAACACTAATGTGCACCCTGGTCTTACATGAAAAGTGCACACCATACTTCACAATGCAGCCCATTCCACTGTTTTACAGTTCAAATTATTAGAAAGTGCTTTCTTATATTAACCCACATTTGATTACTTATGATTTTCATGGTATTTTAGTGGCAAATAGAAAATGCTAATTTCCTCGTCACCTCTCTGCTGGAGTACTTCCACCACAGGCTCACGCCCACCCAATTTTCCAGACAGTGCTGACCAAGACAGGGATCATATTCACAGCCACAGTCCCCAACAAAGGGTCAAACGTCACTGCTGGAGCTATAGCTGTGATTAGTCCTCGATGTCCTAGACCACTTGTTCAAAACCTTTTAGCTCACCATCCTTTTTAACGCCACTGAAGCTTCTTGTCCTCATTAGGATGTCTATTGCCTTCACATCTCTCAGGCGCTTTCATTCTCACTGTTATTCTTCCTTCTAAGTTTACGGCCGTTCTTAGCCAAACTGGACATATATAGTGTACCAATTTTTTCTTTTACCAGGATATTCATGATTCCCTACCTTGAATCAATGCAACGATCGTCTTTTAAACTCAGGTAAGCAATCAATGCCAATTTAGAATTCTACTGCCTGATGCAAAAATCGCTTCAATTGCCATTCGCCATAAAAATTCCTTTGTTTACTCATTTATACACTCTTTCAAGAAATCTTTACTGACTACCTACTCAGTATCTAACATGCCTGAGGCAAACCTCTATATATTCTCGGATTCTCCTGCCCGTCACTTTCTTTTTTAGCAAATGAGTTAGATTTCTTTGCAGAGAACATTGATGACAGCATGAATCCTGCTCATTCTATCCATTCCCCCCCAACCTATCATCATAAATTTAAATACACTTATTTCTGTTTTTAAAATGAGAATCTGTTCCAACACAATTGACACATTAAAAAACAATTTAAGCATAACAAATTTTATGTTTGCTAATGCATGATTTCATTCATGAGAAACAGTAGGTAAGCACAGAAAGCAGCACTGAGTTGAACAGAGCTACATTGAAATAAATAAAATGCACCCACAAACACATCTCAAATATCTACCAGCTCAGTTCCCCTATTGTGTTATGAGTCATATCCATCCACATCTGGCATTGCTACTTTGTGGCCAAAGTTAGCTAAACCTCCTTCCACCACTTCACAATAACTCTCAAGCTGCAACCCTTCCCAACATCTACTTCCAAAAGTAAATTTCACTTTTTTCCCAAGGTAAAACTGTCATATTTATTGTAGTATCTAGTGGTATGGTCAATTTTATGTGTTAGCTTGGTTAGACAATGGCAGCTGGTCAAACGCAAGTCTGGATGTTGCTATGAAGATATATTTTAGATGAGATTAACATTTAAATCAGTAGACTTTTAGTAACGCAGATTACCCTCCATAACGTGAGTTGACATCAAGTAATCAGCTGAAGACGTTAAAGGGAAACAGACTGAGGTTGCCAAGCAAGAGAGAATTTGGCCTCCAGACTCTGAACTTGAGTTGCGATGTCAACTCTTCCTTGGTTCTCTGGACTGCCAAGCTGCCCTGCAGACTTTGGACCTACCAGCCTCCATAACTGTGTAAGCTAATTCCTTAAAAGCTCTCTCTCTCTCTCTCAGAGACAGAGACAGATACAGAGATGGATGGATAGACAGATACTATTGGCTTTGTTTCTCTGAAGCATCCTGACTAATATAGCTGGTGACTTTTAGGAACATATATGTAAGGTTATACGGACCTGACTGCACCTCTGAACTCATTCTTACTGTTTTCCAGACATTTCCAAGAACAGGGCACTTCTTTTGTATCAGACACACTTGTTCATCTCTGTTCTATATTCCATCTCTTCCTATTTCCACTGCAATCTTGCCATTTCACTTTTTCTTCTTTCCTATTCTGTTTGTCTCTTTCTTTGCTAGTTCCTTTCTTTCATAATGTAAACTCAGATCATAAGGGCCAGAAGTTCAAGAGGAATGGAGAAGTGTTAGGATAGTTTCATTTTAGCTCACAGAAGATAATAATTTTATAAAAGCAAAAATAAATAAATGGGACCTAATCAAACTTACAAGCTCCTGTACAGCAAAGGAAACCATAAACAAAATGAAAAGAAAAGCTACAGACTGGAAGAAAATATTTGCAAATGATGCAACCGACAGGGCTTAATTCCAGAATCTACAAACAGCTCATACAACTCAATAACAAAAACAAACAAACAAAACACAAAAAAACAAAAAACAATGTGGCATACATATACGTACAATGGAATATTACTCAGCCATAAAAAACAAAATAATGCCATTTGCAGCAACATGGATAGACCTAGAGATTATCATACTAAGCAAAGTAAATCAGAAAGAGAAAGGCAAACACTAGATGATATCACTTTTATGGGAACCTAAAATATGACACAAATGAACATACCTACAAAACAGACATAGAGAAAAAACTTGTGGTTGCTGGGGTATGAGGGAGGAGGGAAAGATTGGGAGTCTGGGATTTGTAGAAGCAAACTAGTGTATATTGGATGGATAAACAACAGGGTCCTATGGTATAGCACAGGGAACTATATCCAATATCCTGTGAGAAACCACAATGGAAAAGACCATGAAAAAGAATATATATATTGCTATACAGCAGAAATGAAAAAAATATTGTAAATCAACTATACTTCAATAAAGTTTAAAAAAAAGAAAAATATAATGTCTCAAAGTAGGACTTTAACAATGAAGATTGGGAAAAATCTTAAAAACATGTTAAAGGTAGAATTGGCAGAATTTGGCAATCAGTAAATGGCCAGCTGGGGTGAGGGCAAAAATGAGTCTCACCTTTTTTTCCCCCGATCAAGTGGGTGCATAGTAATGGTAGTTTTACAAAAAAGGGGAGTGGGTTCATTTTGGTCATAATTTTAATGTTTTTTGCATGGTCTTCAAAGGTCTTTCATAAATTTGTTCACAACTAACTTCATTCCCTGTCACTTCTCCAAACCACTCTTCACATTTCCCCTAATGCATTAAGCTTCTTCATGCCTTCTTCCAGGGGAGAGTCTTTCTGGTCCGAGTATTAGTCTGACTTGTTTATAGAATAATTCCTAGGTCATATTTAGGTTGCAAACCAAGTGTCATGCCTCAGTGCAACAACTCCTGATTCTCTGATATGATTTTTATTATACCAAGTATGTTGTAATTATTAACCTGTTTCCCTTTGACACCGTAATCTCCTTGAGAAGGACAACCATACCTCATTTATCTTTGTATCCCTAGCAGATGATTCAGTGCTTGGCACATATTAGTTACTCAATGAATAGTTATTGAATGAATAGGTACACTTTTGACCCGGGTGATATGATTGTGTTCTTGCTGTCACATTCCCATTAGATCTGAATTCCCATATTACACTCCAGCTTGGCTGGTGGGGACATTTTGACTCCGTTAAAAAAAAAATTTTTTTTTCAGCTTTAGCTTCTTAATAATCTTTCCTCTGAACACTTAAAAATTTATAAACCTAAAGATCATAGAGTCAAATTTCTTCCAAACAATATGATGGAAAGTTCTGCTTTCTCAATATGCTCATCACTTCCACTACAGCGACAACATTTTCGGTGCTGATAAGGACATCATTCGGCCACAATGCACAGCACAGAAGACCTTGGTGGTGCCAATGAACTCTTCATGGATTCTTAACATAGCCCACTGGGTTTATGTAGAATCAGCAAATTAGAAAATTACTGTAACATTTAGCTGTGTTAATTCCCTCCAGGCTGATTCAATGGCAGATATAGCAAGATGAGATTTCAATGTAACACAATCAAGAGTCACAATGAACTGAAAAAATCAAATTACCCTAAACCTTAAAACTCTTAAAATTGATTACTACCTTTCTCAACCATGTTACTTTCTCCAATGCAAACAATAAATACTGCTTAGATACCAAATACATAAAAACATCTTTCATTTCTAGCTGAGTGAGTTTTCTTTCTAAAGAAAAACTGCATACAATGCTGAACAATAAAAACAAAAACTTGATTTGAATTCAGCCTTTACTATTTACTAGCTGTGTGACCTTGGACAAGCTACTCAAATGCTCTGTGCCTCTTTATGGATAAAATGGGGAAAGAATACTCATTTTTAAAGTGGATGGAGGATACAATGCAAATGTGTATTTTAAGTACCTAATACAGAGACTAGTATTTATTACATACAAAATAAAATAGCAGTGTCTTTATAATTGTATAAATACAGTCATAAATTTATTTGCACTATAAAATCATTTATAAATCAATGTATGTAATATGATTTATCCTTCAAATGAAAACGGTTATTCTCTCTCATAAAGTTAACATATGCATATTATAAAATTCTCACAGAATTCAGAAGTGAATATGAGTAATAAGAGAAAGTCCCGGGCTTCCTAGGTGGCGCAGTGGTTAAGAATCTGCCTGCCAATGCAGGGGACACAGGTTCGATCCCTGCTCCAGGAAGATCCCACATGCCACAGAGCAACTAAGCCCGTGTGCCAAAAAAACAAAACAAAACAAAACAAAAAAAAAGAGAGAAAGTCCCTTCATATCATTCTCAAGATGATAGCCACTATCAACTACTTGCAAAAAATGCTGTCAGATATTTTTACGAGTACATTTTCTGCCAAAAAGGGAACCTCATTATATATATTATTCTGTAACTGTTTTTCACTTATTTGTAAGAAAAATTTCCTAGTCACTTAGCCATCTCTAATAGCAATTGAGTTCTTATTTGTGTTTATAACATAATTCAGGATGAATTTTTATCTGTTTGTAACCAGCATAAGAATCCTAGGAAGAGAGAGAAGGCAGCCTTTGCTAAGAAAATGCTATAATAACCGCACTGTAAGGTGGAGACCTCCTGGCTGTCAGGCTGGATACTAGAAGTCCAAAGGAAGAGGGTACCTCCCCTCCCTGAGAAGGGAGGAGAATACGGATGTGCTGCAAAGGTGAAGAGTGAAAAAGGCCAGATGCAAAGAGGGAGGAGCTAGCAGAGCTAAGGGGTGTGTGTGTGTGTGTGTGTGTGTGTGTGTGTGTGTGTGTGTTGGGAGGGGGGAGTGCACAGAGAAGACTTGCCCTCCAATGTGGGAGATGTGACAGAGAAGAAAGAAGACACATATCTAATGGAATTTTTCAGGAAGTCATAGGCCCTGTGAAGTAAAACTAAAACTAGCATGATGTGCTTTATATGATTATTTTGTTATGGAAACTGGAAAAGGGATTGGTGAGGGGTTGGAAAAATGATAGCCATATGTATGTTGTGGGGGGAGCTGATATCTGGATAATCAATTAAAACAGTATAATTTATTTAAGTGATGTCAAATAGATGACAAACCAGTCAAAAAAAGTCCTTAAGGGGGATACTTTAAATATGTATCTTTGCATTTACTTCTCCCACGGGTTTATTAGGTTTACATTTTAATTTAAATATCTTAGCTAATTGACACAGTATTGCCTAGTAAGTCAAGTTATATACCTTTCCTACTATCCAAGAATTCTCAATGACGTTCAGTTTCTTCCTTCCTATAAGAATCCCATTCTAAATAAAAAGCCCAAATACATCATGAAATTTTTATCTTTGAATTTCTTACTCATATTTAACCAAACATTTATGAATCCGAATATTATGAATTTCTACAAAATCTATGAATTTAAATTCTACCTTTTCTTAAAACTTAAGCTTAAGATTTATTATCTCCATGAGTCCATAACGATTTCTTTCTTCTCAAATTGTACAGCACTTGTCACTTGCTACCCCTTGATTTGGGATGCCCGTCATAGTCTATACATTTCCTGTCTGCAAAACTGAACCATGAAGTTAGAAATGTCATCTTATCTACAGGATTTATTTTAGTACTCATTCAGTGAAAGGCTACCATACATATTTACCTTAAAACACTCATATTTTGAATTTCGTATTTAATAATTTCATACTTAAAGGATTTCAAAAAGGAACTATATCCTCAAATTGCTGAAACATTATGATTGCCCTCAGAGGAAAATTTCTGAGTTGAATAATAATTTGTATTTTGCTCCACACAATTCCTGTTATGAATTCAGGTTCTAAAAATAATGATTAAGAGACAGTTAATAATAACTATATATTTAATGCCAGAGACTATTCTTAAATCCTTGTATAATTATTATATTTAATCCTTATAACAATCAGTGAGATAGGCATTACCATTTACTTAAATTTATTGTTGAGTATACTAAGGATTAAAATATTGTAAATAGCATACCTAAGAACATACAGCTAGTAAGTGGTAGAGCTGGGAATTAAATTCAAGAATTTTTGGCTCTAGTTTTAAACCACTACTGCAGATTCCAACTGAAGCTTAAATTGAACTACACTTCTTAAAGAGCTTGTGTTGACTCATTCTTCAAATAATTTTTTTGGATTAATTTGTCCTAATAAAATAAGAGGGTGAAGTTAGCTTTGCTTTGTGAGTTAATTTAATGAAGCAACAGCCTCTTGAAAATCCTCTAGGATTTGAAATAAACTCTAGGTCAAAGACAGACAAATTAGCATAACATTCATATTAATGCCTCCCAAAGTGTGTTACACAAGAAGTCAATTCTTTGGAATCTATGCAATGCTACATATATTGTTTTCAAAGGGGCTTTGGTCACTCATTATGGTGATGGATGACTGTGATGAAAATATCAACATATGTCCAAGTTTTTCCTTCAGTATTTCTCCTATAAATATAACATAGTGATATAGAATGAGGATTATTTAATGAGACAAGCAATGGGGTTATTTGCAGGGGGTGCAAGTAAATTTGATTTTCAAATAGTAAAGTGTGACATTCCTCATGATGTTACCAACTGATTTTATTTGACCTTGCTATTGTTAGAATTAAGAAATGTCTGAATAGACAACACCAGTTCAATAGTTTTCAATAAATTGACTGTACCTCATTATAAAATGAATTTATACACCCAGGGGAGACAATTTTCTTAAGGAGAGACAATTTTTTTTAATCCATATGACTAATGGATTAGATGTAGCAGACCTTCAGTATACAGCCTAGTAGGTGTATAGAATTTGTCATTCGCGACCAAAACTATACTTAATTATCTAACACACAGACACCTCAAATATGAGAAAGTGAGTATAGAAAAATACAGTCAATTTAAATATATGATTAGAAAAAATTTTGTAGATATAATTCTTTGTACTATGCTTTGGTCTAATTGGCCTGAACATCACACATAAATGAGTTGACCTTGAGGGTGCACAAGAGGATAGGTTGAACTATCCACCCTTGCAGTTAGTAAAGTTGAGCACATTTTATATTTTACATAAGTAAATATTGTATTTCTAAGTAATATGTAAAATTAAGTTCCAACAGAGATGAAGCAAGAGCTAGAAAGTGGCACATCCAGCACGTGCAGAACCACTTCAGGTTCCATATTTGAATGCTCTGATGCTGCCCCTCCTAAATGAATCTAAGCTCTCACTGTTCACAGCACTAGGCCATCCTATATGCTCAAACCATTCAGCCCTCTATTCATTAGAGTCAGAATTCTGCCTCTCTGAACTGTTAGTAAATTCCTAATTGAAAATCCTATGTCCAAGCTCCTGTGTTTACACAGCAAATATTCTGGAATATTGGATTGTGAGGAAAGGCAAATCACCTCTAAATGATTTTCTTGACCACAACCTCAGTCAGATATGAGTTTGGTCAGAGACTCCCTGGAAATGCTAAGTACATCTCAGAGTAATCAGGATGTGAGGCGAGGTAGGAAGAGTCATCCAATGCTTGGGCTGCAATTGCTGACTTTCCCACTTTCTAACTGTGTGATCTCAAAGAACTTATATTTCCTTCCATGGCCACAGTCATAAGTGGAGCATATGGTCCAGTATCTGATATGGAATAAAACGACAGTTTCTGTTTCTTAAAGAGTCTCTGTGCTAACAAGGCTGACGTAGGTCCAAATTAAGATTAACCCTGACTCTTTATCATATTCACCTGTCTAATAATTTAAGAATGGATTCATACATATATTTTAAAATTTTCTTATAAAAAGAAAAAAGAAAAATTATTCCCTAAAGAATTATGATTCCATGATATTAATTTTTTGAACAGATGAATTTATAAGAGGAATGCTTGTTCCTTTAAGCACAAGGAAAACTATAATATAAATCTGTGAAATGTACATGTTTGTTGAAAAATCATTACTGAGAGCATCTCTCTTTGGCATTTTTGAATCCATATTAAATGTACTTCTATCTCTAAACAGGAAGAAAGTTGTTTAGCCAGGTTTTTCACAACAACATACATATTCACAGAATTTTGCAGAAATAGAAACGGTTTCCTCCTTATGAAAAGAGATGTTAAATATAGTTGCTAAGATGAGCCCTGGATCAATACATCAATACAGTTCAGGTTTCCTGATTTCCAGAAAGATGTGACGCCTAAAACGAACTAATACATAATTGAAGTTATAAAGAGAAGCCATTGTCACTTAGGGGTATTTTCCTCAGAAAAATATTATTCCCTCTTCCACAAATCATGCCTACTATGTAGTTCTGAAAAGTAGCTTTTACCAGAATATCCTGATGATCAGTTTATGTCTAAAGACCCTTCCTCACCTTTCATTCCTATTAGTAAGAGTGATGGTTAATTTTATGTGTCAACTTGACCAGGCAACAAGTTCCCTGGATATTTGGTCAAACATTACTCTGGGTGTGTCTGTAAGGGTGTTTTGGATGAGATTAACATCTGAATTAGTAGACTGAGAATAGCAGATTCCTCTCTTCTCCAACGTGGGTGGTCCTCATAGAATCAGTTGAAGGCCTGACTAGAACTAAAAGGTTTACCCTCCTGCAAGTGAGAGAATCTCTCCTGCCAGACTATGTGAGCTGAAACATTGGTCTCTTTCTACCTTCGAACTTGAACTGAAATATTGCCTCTGCTTGGGTCTTGAGCCTGTCAGCTTTCAGGCTAGAACATCAGCTTCCCTCATTCTCAAGAGTTTGGGCTCAAACTGAAATGACATGATTGGTTCTCTTGGGTCTCCAGCTTACCAACTGAATATTTTGGAGCTTCCATAATCATGTGAACTACCTTATAATATACTTTTTAATTTATAATATATATTTCCTTCTATAATGATTTAAGGAAATAATAATATAAAAATAATATAATCTTTATAATTTATACCTATATGATATATATTTCTCCATACATATATCTGTTGGTTCTGTTTCTCTGGAGAAGCCTAATATAGTAAGTTATAGATGCATTTAAGTAAACATAGCTACATAACAGAAGAACTTCCTTTCATCAAATAACGAGATAAAACAGCTCCCTTTCCCAAATATGAGTTCATTAATTTGGATTTTTGTTCAGTAATGTGGTCTTTATTTGTGAGAGAATGTTCCTGTTTAGAAAAAAATTACAGATTATTTAACTCTATGTAGAAATTTTATCGAAATATTGTATTCCTCTTGCCACCCCACATCAGTTTTTTTCTCTCATCCCTATCAAACTCAAGTGTCTTCAGGAGTTGCAAAAATAGCTTTTACTATTAACCCAAGAAAAACACAGAGTTTTGCTCTAATATGCTTAAGAGATTTTGTAGCTATTGGCTATTTATTAATTCTATGCCCTATCTATATTATTATAGATTGATAGCTACAGTTTAAAAAGTAGTTACTGAGCCCTCCTTATTTACATATTATGGTACAAAATGGGTAAATAAATAGAAAGTAGAGTCCCTACATTCAGGGGCTGTAATAATCAGGGTTCTCTACAGAAACAGAACCAATATCTTATTTATTTATTTATTTACTTACTTACTCACTTACTTACGAGGAATAGCTCATGCAATTATCAAGGCTGAGAAACTGCATGATCTGCCATTAGCAGCTGAAGACCCCAGTGGTTTAATTCAGTCCAAGTCTGAAGATCTGAGAACTAGGGTAGCCAATGGTGAAACTCCCAGTCTGAGGGCAGGAGAAGATAAGATGAGTTATCTTAGCTCAAACAGGGAGGCAGGGGTAAAAAAACATGAATTCCTCCTTCCCCTGCTTTTGGTGCCTTTAAGGCCCTCAATAGATTGAATGATGCCAACCTACATTAGAAAGGGCAGCCTACTTTATTGAGTCCACTGATTCAAAAGCTAATCTCATCTGGAAACACCTCACAAACATACTCAGAAATAATGTTTGGTCTGAACACCTTGAGGCCAGTCAAGTTGACACATAAAATTAACCATCACACGAGGCTGAAATCATTTACTTCCTGATCTCTTCTCTCTCTCTTGTTTTTATTCATTCATTTGCTTGCTTTATTGTGATAAGTGTAATGAGTGTATTTACTAGCTTCCAAATTCACAATAAGTAGAGAGAACCCTACTTGACACTGAATCCCTAAAGAAGAGTTGATGAATATGGGCAAAGGAGCCAGTTGTAGAATATGCCTGAAATAACCCCGGGGAAAATGCATACACCTTATACACAATGACCTTCCTACAGGGAGCAGTGGCAGCAAGAGTTTCTCTTAGCAGGTTGTTTTTCAGTAGCCTCGGACAAATGGGAAAGAAAAACTAAGCTGAATTTGTCTTTAAACCATAAAGATTTATATTTTCTTTTATAACCTTGTTTTTATTTTTTTACTTTTGGCTCTTCATATTATTTTGGTACCTGTTACAAAATTTATGTTATATCTAAAAGTGTTGAGTCAGATTCTAGGTTTTAAAGGATGACTGTAAGCTGCATAGTAGAGTGGTGAAGTATAAGGGGACTCTAGTCAAATGGACAGGTATCTGAAAGATCATTCTACTTTTTTTTTTTTAAACAGGTAAACCCATACCTAGCTTCCTAAAGATTGGAATAAAAATGTTACTAACCTCAGGATTGTGGCAAGGACTATATTCAATGATGTAAAAGGGGATGGGGAGAGCTACAGACCAGTCATTCTCTGATGGTAGGAGGGGTGAGATATGATCCCCTCGGAGCGAGTTCAGAAGGTGGGGAGAGGGGATGGGGGACTTGTGTAACTTCAACTGCCGTCCTCCCTTCAAAATCTCATGCCTTACACTCTGATTTCTACATTATACTAAGACAAAGATAGGGTTTCAGATAACTACTATAACTAAGTAATATTTAGTTATTTAGTCACATTCTGGATAAGATTGAAAGTAAATTTAAAGAACAAAATTCATTTAATCATTAAAAACACAGTTAAGTTTTTAACCTTCATCAAATACACTATCCTAAAGCAATCTCAGAGATAAGTTAGCATACACAAACAAAACCACAATTAAAAAAAAAACAAAACGCTATTCTAATCAAGGGTCAAGGGTAATAATAATAATACAAGATATCTTCATCTAGTTCAACAATATACAGGAGGTCTAAAATCAACTGCCAAAAGAAGCAAAAAGACAGCTCTGAATAAGGGCTTCTGCTATATCTACTTACATCATAGAGAACCTTAAGATGAAGGGACCATGTAGAAATCTGGTGAGAAACTGAGAAAGGGAAGAAATGCCAAGGTTTTTATTCATATATTAAATATGACTCTCAGAGTGTAATGGAGAATAAATGATTCACTTGTCATCTAATTGATAGTTGACAACATCATGTTAAAATCTGTCAGCTTGGGGCTGAGAATGGGGGTGTTTGGTATTGGGGAGAATGGGAGGAAATCCCTTCGGAAGAAAGCTTTTGTTTTTGGAGCAGATGACACTGAGTTTTCTAGATGTTACACTGCAATTATAGAAAATGTTTTAGACTACATGGTCTGCTACTACAGTTGGGTGGGATGGGGGGATATCTGGAGGAAAATCCTAATAGAGAAACTATGGAAAAGAGTCAAAGGAAGGCATGGGGCATATGGCATATGAGGTGGCCAAATGAAGACCAGACAAGATAGACACATGCAAAGACAAACATGAGAGAGTAGCATAGACATATATATACCACCAACTGTAAAATAGATAGCCAGTGGGAAGTTGCTGTATAACAAAGGGAGTTCAGCTCGAGGATGGATGATGCCTTAGAGGACTGGGACAGGGAAGGTGGGGGGGAGTCAAGGGAGGGAGGGAATACGGGGATATGTGTATAAATACAGATGATTGAACTTGGTGTACCTCAAAAAAAAAAAAAATTAAAAAAAAAAGTTTTGCCTATTTGGCTTTTTCAGGTGCAATTATTATGTAAGTGTAACTAAAATAATCTAACATAGGAATTATTTTTCCTTCTTGCTATACAATTCATTCATGCCAATTCTATGATTGTTTAATCATAAGAGGTGAAAAATCAATTGCATGGATACAAATGCCATTCTATACAAAGTGAACCTGCACTGAAAAACATGTCTACCACTGGACTTTTCAGGTGTATCCTTCCCTATAAAGGAAATTAATTAGCAAATCAGAGCAAGACCTACATGATTGAAGATCCTGCTGACCTTTTAAATCCTGACAATTTGAACTTTTCTGGGTATTTCCAATGGCACTATTGCTATTAGTAACCTATTAGAGTCATGTTTTATACTTTGTTCTTAGACTCTGTGTCTGACATATTTCTCTTTAATTTCTAACTGAGAGAAGGCCCATAAGGAATGTTGGGAGAAAGGCAGCTCTCCTCTGAGACTTGGCATTAGAAGAAAAGGTCTGTTTTCAGGTCAGCTGCTCAGGTGGAATTACTCTCCCACGGCAGCACAGTTTCTCTGAGGGAAGGTACATCTTCCCCTGTTGCCCTTCGCGGGACTAATGAGATACACAGGTCTGCAATGCCAGCCACCTCTTGGACTCACCACCTAGTTTATCAAGTGGAAGCTGACTCCAGGAGCAACTACGAAAAGGAAGCTACTCTGATTTAGATGGTGCTGAAACACAGGCGAGGGCTTCTCCCTCCTGTCTCATTTGATCATTTTTCATGCTTTACCTCTGCTTCTAGGGGCCAATTTATCTTATTTTCCCCTGCATGCTATGCTTTGAGTGTTCTCAGTTCTAACTGGAACTTGTCTTTGAACCAAAAAGATTTACTTCTCTCCTGGTTCATTTTTTCCTCTCATTTCTGTTTATTCTCTCCCTGGTTCTTACAGCTTTTTTCTGGATAATGTGAGTGCTGCATCTATTTTCATCTCTCCTCATCTCCTCTCTGTGAACCCCTTTATCAAGAAATGTGCAGTATAGTAGAGAGAAAGGGGGATTTGGCTGAAAGATCAGGCTGTGTGACCTTTGGCATGTCAATTAACTCCTTTAAACAACAGATTTTTCTCTCTAAAATGAGGATGTTAGATTCAGTTATCTCAGTGATCATCCCAGCTCTTATTTACCAGGATTTCATGTGTTCTCACAGGGCTCAGTCTATCATGCAAGCTCAGTACCTATGAATGTGTTTCCTATTGCAGCGGTAACAAATCGCCACAAATACAATGGCTAAAACAAGACAAAAATTCATTATCTTATAGTTCTGTAGAGCAGAAGTCTGACATGGTCTCATTGTGCTAAAATCAGGATGTCGACCGGGCTGTGCTCCTTTCTGTAGACTCTAGGGTAGAATCTTCAAGAATTCAGGTGATCCGATTGGGCACACTTTGATAATTCAGGATAATCTCCTGATTTCAATGTCAGGAGACATTAACCTTAATCACTTTTGCAATACCCCTGTTGCCACATAAGGTAACATAAACACAAGGGATGGGTGTCTTGGGGGGCCATTATCCTGCCTACCACAACATACTACTTGCTAACACAAGCACTTCATGTCTGGTAGCACCAAATGAAGCCAAAGCAATCAGATACTTCTTCCTTTTTCTGCTTTTCTTATTTCAGAAGGCATCCTGGAAATGACCCCAGCCTCAAACTATCAGTAGCTAGGATATACACTTATTTTTCTTTTTTTTAAAAACTGGGGTATAGTTGTTTTACAATATTGTGTTAGTTTCAGATGTGCAGCAAAGTGAATCTGTTCTATGTATACTTATATCCACTCTTTTTCAGATTCTTTTCCCATATAGTCCATTACAGAGTATTGAGTAGAGTTCCTTGTACTATACAGCAAATCCATATTAGTTATCTATTATATATATATAGTAGTGTGTATGTGTCAATTCCAATCTTCCAATTTATCCCCCCACCTAATCCCCCCGGTAACCATAAGTTTATTTTCTACATCCTGTACCTCTATTTCTATTTTGTAGATAAGTTCATTTGTAGCCTTTTTTAAGATTCCATGTATAAGTGATATCATATGATATTTGTCTTTCTCTGTCTGACTCACTTCACTCAGTAGGCTTTAAGATACACACTTCTGAAGCCATCCCACACCATCTTTTAGGTTAGTTCTTCCAGGAATCCCCATTTCTGCCTAGAATGTTCTGAATCTCTACTGTCCCTGTTCAGACTCACCATGTGAGTCTGAATATATATTGCTAAATATATTCTGAGGACTGCCTCTTCTATACCACCTTGTCAGTATTCCAGGGTAGCTTTCCATCATTGGTTTCCGTTCCTTTGATCTTTGGTTACTCTAAGTGGCTGCTGCTTTCTGATGATATACTCTATGTCCCTGATAGGGACAAATCTTGACATTCAAATTTTGGTTTCCTGCTGGGCTTCTAAACCCTTGAATAAAAAAAGGCAATTCTTATATAGCCCTTTAAACTTTCTCTTTTGAGATTCCTGCACCAGCCATGCACTTTTTAGTCCTCCCCAGTTGTCATTATCAGTTTCTGGGCCAGCCTTCATGGGTGATGGACCAAAGCAATCATACGGGGTCTCACATTCAAAAAGGGCCTGCATACTAAGGATATAAAGCTGTTTGTTCACCATCTTGAAGTTCTTAATAACTTCATTTTGGATTTATATGCTGTTAGTAAAGTCTGATGGAACAATTGAAGCATGTACTGGTGACTTAGAGCCTTGGCTCACTGACATCCTGATTCCTGCTGGTTCTCTACTTCCCTGAGACAGGTTCTCTGCCACTTGCTCCCCCATCTCTGCCCAGTCACTTGTACCATGGTTCTCCCTTGGCAGAGCCTGGATGTGGGCAGAGAGAGAGTTGACATCAGTGCCCAATTGTACATGGAACCCTGGACATCGGTGAGGACCTACAGTTGCCCAACCACTAATCTTGCCCAAGGAAACGTGACTTTCTTTAGCAAATAAAAACCACCATGACAGGTAAAGTAAGAGATGGCAAAAAAAAAAAAAAAGGAAAGAGCATTTTTTTTCCTGCTTTTTGGACATGGTACTCTGCATTTTCATTTTGTACCAGGCCCCACAAATTATGTATTTGCCCTAATATTTTAGTTCAAGATTTCTGAATTTCAGCACTTTTGACATTCTGAACCAGGTAATTTTTTGTTGAGAGTTACTGTCCTCTAAGTTGCAGAGTATATAGAAGCACCTCTCTCAGTTGTAGCAATCCAAAATGCTCCCTGGGAGGAGAGTAAAACTGAAAATAACTTGTTTGGTTTCTGGAAACTTAATCCTTGCTCTTGAGCTTCCTTTTTGATGGAGGTGCTGATACCTATTCTCTAAACTTTAAGTAATACTACTTTTATTGTCTAACATTGAGTAAAATCACAGGTTCTAGGTTCTAGAATTCAGCCTGGATTTGAAACTTAGTTTTGACCTTGATTAGTAGTATTACTGCGAGCAAATTACTTAATCTCTTACAACCTAGTTTTCTGACAATTAATTAAAAACAATAGTAATAACAGTAACTACAACAAATGTTTGTTGTAAGAATTAAATGACATGGACTTCCCAGCTGGCGCGGTGGTTAAGAATCCACCTGTCAATGCAGAGGACATGGGTTCAATCCCTGGTCCAGCAAGATTCCACATGCTGTGGAGCAACTAAGCCCATGTGCCACAACTACTGAGCCTGCGCTCTGGAGCCCATGAGCCACAACTACTGAGCCTGTGTGCCACAATTACTGAAGCCTGCGCGCCTAAAGCCTGTGCTCCACAACAAGAGAAGCCACCACACCGAGAAGTCCATGCACCACAGTGAAGAGTAGCCCTGCTCTCTGCAACTAGAGAAAGCCCGAGCACAGCAATGAAGACCCAACACAGCCAAAAATAAAAACAAATAAATAAATAAATAAATTTATTACCAAAAAAAAGAATTAAATGACATAATATATGTAAAATTCTTAACTTAGTGCTTGGACTGGGACATAGTGACTAGTTAATAACTATTATTATTATTATTATTATTATTATTATTATTATTATTATTAGAGTCAACTCCATCACTTCTAGAAAACTTGACAATGTTGGCTCCTTGGAAATACAAACTTTTCCTTTTACTGATTTTCACTGACCTGTTCATTGTTTAGCACAATTACTAGTAGTTTTTCCCTTAGACAATGTTGGTCTTCTTTGTTCATTATTTTAAGCTAACATTAGAGACTTTCTTAGAGGTCATGGGGTCCTGATAACAGAAGCCAACATAGTTGTATCATTTCTTTCCTGAAGGGCAGCCCAAATGCCATCTCTTCACATTTTATTCCATTGAACCTCTTGCAGAATTGCTGTTTTACAGTGTGAGGGCTGACTATAATTTTCAGAGCAGAAACTGGCTGAGTCCAGTCTAGTGAGAGTCTTTCCATTTCATCCATCAGTCTCATCTGATTCTCTCATAGGGCCTCCAACCCCAAGAAAGGCCAATTTCATAATATAATAATTCAAAACATATGAAAACAAATGGCTCTTATTTGCAAAAAAAGAAAATACCAATTTCCTCACATGAGTAATAAATAGCTACCAATAAAAATCATGTTGACAAAGCCTATGTGATGACTTAAGGAAGAACCTGTGAGGATATACCACAAGAAAAATTGTTTTACAAATTATACCATTTACAGATGTGCAGAAAGTTAAAACTAACAATGACTTTAACATTTCTCAGATAAAGCTACAATAACATAGCATTCCTATAAAAGTAAATATTTGGATTAAATGTAGACATCCTCATCTTTACACATGCGCACACACTGTATAATCTGGAATCTGTTGGATACCACATCATTAGAGCAATTAAAGCTTCACCTCCTTCTTTCTGGATTTTTAAAGTTAAATAATAGGATGGAAGTTTTTTAGACTGACCAAAAATCATTTCAAGCAATACCTTGAATCAATTGCTCATCTTCAAGTTCCTTGCATACTTTTTTCCAACAAAATGAGGTTTTAAAAAATAGAAAAATTTGAAGTCAATAAAATAAATTGATTTGGCTAATCACAATCTCCTGAATGGTTTATTATTATATTCAAAGAAAGAACAGAGGTTTTGTTAAAAATGTTGGCAGTTGGATTCAGCTGAGATTTGTGTGTCCATAGCTCTCTGCACATGACCCATTACTGCACTCACCAGTTTGTACTCTCATTATGTGATCAATGTCCATCTGCTGCACTGGACTGTCATCTCCTCATGCCAAAGTGCCTGGCGTAGGTTACACCTCAAAACATACTAATTTGTGAATTATCTATGCTTCAACAATTTCCACCTGGTGGAATATTAAAAAAAAGATAAATGTAAATAGTAAAAAAAAATGGAAAAATCAAAGGCCTATAGATAAGATACATGCCTGTTACTCTGAAAATTGCTTATACACTCTTACATGAAATGAGGATATATGGTTTAGATTTTTTTTTTAAAAGCACTAATACAGGAATGCAGAAACCATTTTTCCTTTTGAAATGGAAGAAGAAATTTGATCATGAACCAAAAAACGCTTGAATGGAACTGAAATATGCTATTTACCTGATGTTAAAGAATGAGCCTAAATCTTAAAAATTAGAATGTAAAATTAGAAACCTCTTATTATTAAAAAAATTATACTCATCTTGGTTGTATTTTGGTTAAGAACTTTTCAAAACAGATGACGTTCCCTTCATAACCTAAAATGTTTCATGCATATTCATTTAGATTCCTAAGAGGATCTCATTATCTCATCCAAAAAAGAATTAATGATCCTTAATGGTTTCCGATGACACTTTGTCTTTGTCCCTTTCTCAACTGTGCAGATGACTTTAAGCATACAAATGTTCCTGCTCATGCTTTGACCTCTAAAGTCTCTTGCATGATCACAAGAATTGAAAAGAAATCATTCTTCCTACACTGTCATGAATTTTGTATTCTTCTTTTACACAGAAATGTACCTGGGTTTACTTTATATATTTGTACCACATTTTTAGAATAAAATATCAGCAAAATAAGAAAGGGATACTTGAGTCATAGAGAAAAACAGGGTACTGATTATAAAGGACCCTCTAAGCCCTTATAGGGATTGGAGATCTGTTCCTAAGAGAAAAGGAAAATCACAGAAGAGTTATCAGAAATGAGCAAATCAAACCAGACCTGGGTTTAAATAGCCTCAAGTCCATACAGTTCCCTCAACTCTACAATAGGCATAAAAATAGAAACTAGCTCAATAGATTATAAGACTGAAGTGAACATAAATGATTTAGTATGCTACATGACACTGAATAAATACACACACACATAAATATGTCCAGTTCAATAGTTTGTTTGGAAGTTCATACTTTGTGTAAAAATGAACCATTGATGATTGAGAAGGATACGGAGTGGGGAGAAGGCATGAGCTGATTTCATTCTTCCTCTCACTCCACTACATTACAGTAAAGAGTCTATCCTGGTCTGATTTTGAAATGAAGACAATCTTTCTCTTTGCAAGGCCTAAATTTTCTGTTGTTGGATGGTGGTTAGGGAGAGGGAAGACAGGAGATAGCTGTCTGCTTACATTCCCAGGCATCTGCCTGAATTGGGACGGCATTCCTGGTCACACACTAGCTCTGTTTTTATCTGCATCTGGTATGTAGTGTCATGGTATAGTCTCAGTTAGGCTATGTGTGGTTTTCTTTGAGGGATACGTTTTCACTTCACTCCTATTCAAAACTGAGTACTCCCTCAGAGAATGGCAGCTACACCTCTGTGTGGCCTGACAATGGTCCAACCTCCAAGTTCTCCATGGATGTTATGTTGCTTTCTTCAGCTGCCACCAAGAAAGTTCCAAAGCTTCTGCTTTTTCTTTTATCTACTGTGCTCTTTCCTGTAGAAACATGTCAGCTGCTAAGGTCTTTTTAAGAAACGGGGCGAGGGAAAGGCATTCTTTTCTTCCCAGGCACTCTACACCAAGTTACAAACAAGGGGGAAAATTTTCCCTCCAACTCTCCCAGCTTTGAAATCTTTGGGTAAGAAGCATGAACCATACTCTAAATTCCACACATCCCTAAACTCTAAGAGAAGCTATCAAGCTTGCTCAAGAACTTCTTCATCCTGCTCCTCTCTGCTATCACTTGAAGAGGCTTGCAGACTGCAACCCAGAAAGCAACCAGCCTAGGACCAAGAATTCAGTCTCTCCTTCTTTCAGGGATCGCTAATGTCTCTTAATGATTCTCTCTGAGCATAATTTCCATTAACTAATGAAAGTGTAGGGGTAGGATAGGTTAGATATTTTCTCCTTGAATAGTTCACTTCCCTCAAAGCAGATGATCCCAGATTCTGATTCTTCTCTCCTCTTCCCCACCCTCAGGTACCTCCTTATATGATATAGGAGGGATGGATGGTAAGGACAGCAGGGCCTGTTCTAGCTTATTCTGATGAAAATATGGAGGAGGATTCCACCTAGTCATTTTGGGGGTAATTGAGCTACTTCTTCACCTGGAAATGGAATAATCTACCATGCAAAGTAAATAGAAAGAAACAGCTATACTTGGGCAGTAGAAGAGAACAGAAAGGAGTAGGTTGAAAGTTTTGAGCTAAAGCAGTGGCTCACATCAGAATTAGGATAAAAAACAAATAATCAAAGGGGAAGACAGGAGCATATCACCTTAATAATCTGTACTTACTCATTTGGGCTTGTCAACAACTAATTCTTACAAGGCTGCCTCATTATGTATATAATATAGCAAAGACATTTTAAGAGTTAAGGAATACCATGGAAATCCATAGGCAACATTTTATTCCCTTTTGCATCATGAAGACATGGATTTCATGTCACCGATGAGACTTTCTTCATCACTTCATTGGCTTTGTTTTGAGAATCCTGCTGGTTACTCATTTAATTGTTGGCATGGCTCCTGCTGAATGCTAGAGTTGTGGGGGTTACAGAGGCATACAAGGTTTTTCTGCTAGCGTTGCTTTGTTTTCCTAACAGGAATGGAAGCCAAATCTTACATATTTTTAAAATATACTTATACAACCATATTTCAATTTCTCTTTTTCTACACTCTTATTTGGGGCTTTTATTATTTAATTTCTTCATATCTCAATTTGATGGTTTGAAACTGTCACTGGCAAACAATGTATTTACAGTGGCAAGTAGTCAGGGAAAGTTACATTTTGTATTATCCTTAGGCATTATAAATTCCTGAGTGTTATGCAAAGCATTACTAGAATGATTCGCACAATGGGGGGTTCAGTTTTTAATAAAAGTGACTCATTTTTAATTATAGCAATTAAGATCTTCTTATTGACAGGAAGACTACCGCTTTGCAGTCTTAAGGCTTTGTTTTTGTGATTCCCCTGGGCTTAGAATATATCCTATACTTTGGGTATGGTTATTTCCAAGTCTCAAGATTATTGAACCTAGATAAGTAATATATAGAAGGCACAATTCTTCAAAATATGTCTGAGGAACTGTTTTTATCTAGATAGGCTCAGTTTCTCATCATAGCCTATGAAAAGAAAAGAAAAAGCAGCAATGCCTAAGGAATGAATATGTATCTTTGTGGAAACCTTGGTTGAAAATATTTTGTCACTATAGTATATTATGAATGGATACTACACTTCAGCTTGGGTACATACTTAAACAATATGTTTCAAACAAATGACATTCACTTTTTCACTCTCTACATGTGATCCTCTTAAAGAAGAAAACTCATATAGGAATTAAAACTGCCAAAATGCCGTCTGTGACAGTTCTATTTCTGTGGTAGACCTAATTAAACCTGAAATTTTCCAATATTTTCACTGACATCATTTATGTTGTAATTAACACTTTTTACTGGTAAAGACAGTTGTTTTCAGATGAAATCTTTCATCTTGTGTTTAAAACTACAAAACTGAAATAATAAAACTATAATTATGAAAATTTCCTAGCCACAAGTTTATACATGAGATTGCTCTACACCTGAGCTAAAACAAAAGGTAATTAAATGCAGATGGGTATAAGATTGCAAAATCCCAGAGCACTGCCTAGTGTTTCTATCTTTCTGGTATATTTTAACAATATTTGCAAATTGGCAAGCTATTTAGATGATAGCATTATTCTAAACCTATAAAAATGCATCTTTTTGAGCAGATGGCACAGCAAACTACAACAGTGTAGATGATGAGGAATCAGAGAACTATATATAAATATTATGATGACACCTGGAAGTCTGTAGAATTTATATAAAATAGCATAACAGTTGGGAACATATGAATCTGTAGTCTGACATATACACACACACACATACATCTTCTTAGATATAAAGTGTTAGGCTAGATAATGTTATACATACTCAATAGATAAGTAATCAAACATATTTCTTAATATTACAATACTTGCAATGTTTTTTTTTGCTTCCATACTTTACCTAAATTCATTTCAATAAGAAGTATTATGAAGAAATAGAGCCCCATTTAAATGGGACAAGTTTGGAATAAATGGAAAAAAAATTGATATTCACCTTATCAGTCGTAAAAAATGAAAGAAAAAGGCATGGCTGTTACAGAATGATTTGATCTATTGTATTGATGGGTGGAGATAAAAGTGCTGAGAACCATACCTCAAGTTGGCACAGCTCACTGAAAGCAAATTTTCTGTGAATGATGATAATTTGTACTGAAAGAAATTAGTGCCAATTTGATTAGGAATTGCCCTTCTGTTCAGATTGCAGTGGCTAATATATCCTGTCGCAGTTACAGCTTTATCTAGGATATAGGAGTAAAACAAAAATGGTTCAGAGAGGAAAGAGAATGCTTACAGAGAGCATTCTACTCCTTTAATTTATAATTTTTTGGGGAGCCAAGAGGAGGAACAGAAAATAGATGATATTTATTTTACATTTCATGAAAAACTATCCATTTTCTCCACCTGCAGGGCATCATGATAATTTATCTTAAGCTCAAATAATTCATGAGATGAAAATGATTCTAGCTCCTGTTTTCCCTTCATCTTACAAGTAAGAATAATTGATCAATTAAAAATAACTTTAATACAGGACATACTATAATTTGTAAAGTGCTTTCACAACTTTAATTTTAATTTTTACAACTCAAAGTCATAGGAACATTGACTCACAGAATCCAAGTCCTCATGACAAGTATACTTTACTAAACTGCTATGCATGTCCCTCATAGAGGAATGGAATCACCCTTCCAGTTTTAATTCACTCTACTTCCATTAATAATTCTGCATGGTTCTTTTAAGTTTTTGAAGAGATTCTAAAAACAGATCTCACTCAATACATTCTTAACCATTATATGTCTGTGATAACAAGAAAGTGTTGGCCTTCCCTTTATTATCAGATGACAAAGTTTGTATCCCTCTTCCTTCAATTTTCAAATATAATTTATGCATGTTTGATTGAAGTCTATCCAATTTTATTCAATTTGTGGTATAAATCAACTAGAAATCAATCGATCATCAAGCTTCTTTTAAAATATTGTGCAAGGTGGACAAGGATTAGGTAGTGGGGAAGAAGAAGTAAAAGAATAGCATTACTTGAGCATTTATAAGGCTTACTTTCTCCATTTATGTCTCTTTCAAATATCTTTCCAGAGAGGACTTCAGTCACCACTCTAAATAGCCTAAAGCCATAACTTCTCCCTATTCCCTGCCAATAACATACACACCATACATTCATCCTTGTTTTATTTTTCTTTAGAGTAATTATCATAATCTACATTCTGCTAGTACTTATTTATTTGTTTATTGTGTCTTTATTAGAATGCTATCTCCATGGTGTTAACCATTTTGTCCTACATCTAAATAATGCCTGGCACATGTAACTACTAATAACTAACACTCAAAAAGTGCTCACGACATCATTCATTTATTTAATTTAGTATGAAATGGGTACTACTAGCTTCTCCATTTCAGATATGAGAAGCCGAAGGCACGGAGAGGTTAAGTAATTTGTTCAAGGTCACACAACTAGACCTGGTAGAGCTGGAATCTGAACCCAAAATGTATGGTCCCAGAGTCTGTACCTTAACCACTATGTTGCAGACTCTGGAAACATATGCTTGATTAATAAATTGATAAATACAATTTTATTACTAGTGAATGTTTGAGTATATAACACACTTTGTTAAAAAAATACATCTGAGTATCATTCACCTATGACCTTAGCCGAAGAACCTATTAATTAATTTGGAAACTGAAAAGAGATGAGAGTTTATTCAGATAATTTGTTTAAATTTTCCCCAAATCGCACAGTCAAGAAACTTTATAGTTAGCGTGTGTCTGTGTGTCTTTTCCTTTATAGACTTAAGTAGTCTTTTATAAAATGAGAACTGCTGTTAGCAATTTCCAAATTAGGGTCATGTTTACCCTGCTAGAAAAACAAAACATCAACTTGATTATTTAGAGTTGTTACTTCCCATGGTTAGAGTCCAAGAACTTGAATTTCAAAACTGGGCAAATTATCTTCTAGGTCTCCGTCAGAATTCTACTTGCAGTCAAGATGGAAATTGAGAAATTTAGTTGACATAATCAGTTTTCACAATAAAACTACAGTCAGCATCCAAAGACTTGGTGATGAGCCTTCTCTTTGCCTGGAGTTCACAGTTTAGTAATAGCAGGTGTATGATATTAACTATGTACAGGTTTAAAATCAAAACACACTAAGTATTTATAAAAAGTGTGATAACCATTGCTTTCTCCTGTAACCAGATGCAGTTTTAAAATGTATTCAGGTATCTTATCAACAACTAAGCTTTAAGGGGAGTCTACGCTTCCAGGTGAATCTCATTTCTGAAAGTTGCTTATCTTTTGTTGCTCTGCCTGATTCCTCTGAAGCTGGAGTCTGTGTGATGTACTTTTCTAGGCTTCAACTCTGATCTGCTCTGCTGCCTGGAACAAGATGAAAAGTGAACTGCAAAATCTTTGAGAGTAAGGGCTACCTGGAGTTTTATTTACTCAATTTACAGCTCTAACCCAACAGAAGACCTTAAGGATTGGAGTAATAAATAACATTCGTTTTTTAAAAAAAATAAATAGAATATGCCGATTCCTTCCACCATAAGTCTTACTCACTATTATCTCAATAACAAGGGTTTCTCCTGTTGATGTTTTACTATTTGCAGTGTTCAGTCTATAAAAGCTCTGATACATTAAAAAAGTAAAAATGATGGTTTAATATTTAATATGGGATTATTTATTTATTTTGCAACAAAAGTGCCCACTGTCTACGTCTTTAGATAAAGGGTAAATAATACATTTATTTTCAGTATAAATAAATCATATGGACTCAATTTGTACTACATTTTACCAGTAACAATATGACTACATTTTAAGCTACATACAAGGCAGAAAAGCTAACATTTACCAAGTTACTCTTCACATCTAAAACAGTTCTTTAATATAATACTTAGCAAAAAGGCTTAAAAGCATCTGGTTCAGAGCATGACATTTCATAGGACCTAAACATACAACTTTGAATTGAAGAATTGGATTGAATTGAATTGGCTCAAAACACTAAATATAGAGAGTTTTTTTGAATGATAGTTTATTTCTTGTCACTGAAGGAACACAATGTAGAGCAAACTTCTAATGCGTTCTTCTTCCTATTTACACAAATTAGCAGTAGTGTAAACACACAAAATACACTTTAAAATAAAAAGTAAGAGTAAAAAGTGCATCTGCTAAAAGTATTTTAAATATCTCTAAGTTGTTTCTTTCTATTTTTAAGCACAGCACTCAGTCAGTTAAAATAAGTTAGTACTGAGTGTAATTCATTCCTGAATTTATCCCAGGTTTAATAAATAGGGTACTGCTGGGATGGAAGGCTTCAGAAATCCAAATTGCCCTCTTGAAACAAAGCCACATTCATTGCTCTGACTCCCGTAAAAGATGTCATAAAGGTGATGGGTGTGGAGTCAGAAATCTCATCTTCAGTAATAAAAGCTTAGACCAGAAACCCATAAGCGTCCAGCTACCATCTGTAAAGTCAAGTCTACCAGCAAGTAAAGAATTATAGTCCCTGGAACTTCCTGTAAGAAATTATTAAATGTCTATATTTTTTTCATGCTACTTGTGATTTCCTATTTTCTCATAGTAATTAATAGAAAACTCTTAATAAATATTAATGGTTAACATTTTTGAGCATTTACTACATGCTGGGCACTGTTCTAAGAGACACATATTAGCTTCAGTTCTTATAAAAACCTTTTGAGAACATTTAATGTACTACAGGCTAATTTTCAAAAAGGATGGATTAGGAAAAAATCACCAGCTCCTATCCAACGTTGGGTACCCTTCCTTGGGTCACTTCTGACTCCATGACCCCACATATTCCTCCTTTAGTTTTGTTAATACACTCCTGAACCCCACATGTTGGTTTCTGGCCAGAAGTAAATACACAGCAGCTTTGTCCGGAGATGCAGCAGCTCACAGAAGTATTAATATCATGTCATGTCCTACAAATTGACTAAATTCTTTGTAATAACCTGAGGGCTCTGTGAGCAGGAGGACCCAGAGAAGGAGAGAGTGTATGAATGTACCTTTCTACTTTATATTACATCTGGCATCTGGTAGGCTCTATCTAATCCCACCTAATCCTAAAGCTGGATCACCAGCTCCCTCTCATCTTTGGCTCCCATCCAAGTCCTTTCCTACTTTGCCTGCACACCAGACCAATATTTTCCTGGCATTTTTCTGGCTCTGAGCTCAGCCAATGTTCCTCTCCCTCATCCCTGGCCCCATCCAGGCAACTACCCTGCCAAGAGAGAAGCAGAGGGTTACCTGAGTGAGAAAACTGAGAGAAAGAAATGAAAGTTGCCAGAGAGCCTGCTCTAAAAGGCAGAGAGCTTTAGTGAAGGTAGAAGAAACCAGAGTTGAAGATTGGTCACCTATCAAGTTAGACGCCACACTTGCTTGCTCTAGACGCAGCCCCAACCTTGACCCCCACCAGGTCATCCAATGTGACTGCCCCTGCTTCTACTAAGCCCTTTGTAAGGACTACCAGCCCCAAAGAGGACACAAAGATTCTAGCTAAGGGGAGCAGCCAAGAAGAAGGAACCAGAGAGGAGGAGAAGGGAAGAACTCACAAGACAAAAGAGAACGAAATTGTCTCAAAGACGGGTGAAGTGTGGACTCACAGTGAGGAAGAATTCTGGTAGTGAGAAGCTGAGGAAGCCAAGAGAAGGAAGAGCAACTGCAAAGGCAAGCAGAAGAGAGAGAATGAAGCAACAGGAAAGAGATGGAATGTGTTCAGTAAAAGAAAGAAGAAACTTGTGTTCCTGAAGAAGAGAAGATCCCATTGGAACAACAGAAGCATTTCCAGAGAGAAGAACAGGAGGCTATGAAGACAAAAAAACAACTTGAGCAGATTATGAAAAGTACTAGGAGAAGGGAATCTACAGATAAGAAAGCTGTGGATCTAAGAAATGGACATATAGGCAAGGGAGCTAGCACTGGAGGAACAACAACATCTCCACTTCCATGTGAGACAAACTCCATGGTCACTGTGTTCCAGGTACTCCCCAGGCAAATGCATCCAAAACTTTTCCTGAGGTTTTCCTCATGGAGAAGCAATATCTTTCAGACAGCGTTAAATTTAAGATCAAGCCAAGTCAGCAAGAAATTATCCAATGGGAACTCACAAAGGCAGTTTCAGCAGAATTAAGAGACAGAAACAGGATAGGAGCTGGTTGGATAATCATCTAATGGTAAGGGAAGCTGTGATAGAAGATTATTACTTTGAAAAATGTGAATGAGAGAGGAGGAGGTAGATGATGTAAACTCCAAGGATAGTTGTGTTTCTTAGGTTTGGCTTGATTTTTAGAAAAGAAGAAGTTTAGCATATTTGTATAGGTTAAAGGCAAAAAGACAGTAGAGAAGGAATGAAAGAAGCTACAAGAGAAGCAAGAGATAACAGATTGGGGAAGATATAGAATTAAGAAGACGTCTTTGAATAAAAAGAAAAAGACCTCT
This sequence comes from Hippopotamus amphibius kiboko, assembly GCF_030028045.1. Classification (NCBI taxonomy): domain Eukaryota; kingdom Metazoa; phylum Chordata; class Mammalia; order Artiodactyla; family Hippopotamidae; genus Hippopotamus; species Hippopotamus amphibius. The sequence goes on along the minus strand of NC_080195.1, from coordinate 86,314,306 downwards.
GTGAATGATTCTATGAATCATTCTATGGTTCTGGACAAAAAGGGCTGTTAGAAAATGTGAGGTGGGTAATGGACATGAATTTAAATGAGGGCATGCTTAGGTCCGAGTGTTCACTGTGGGCTGGAAGGCAAGGTCATCAGCTAAGGGAGGGGTGGGCGGGAATCAGGAAAGGTGGAATTGTTGGGAATAAATGCTGAAAGAAACTAGATAGGGAGATGACAAAAGACAAGTCACAATGACAAGCAGTATTAAACTTTTAATAAATATTATTGGGTAAAACAATTCATAAATTTTATGTATATATTACCCTGTGTTATTAGATATTAGGTAATATATTGGGGAATATTTGGTAAGACATTGACTTGGATTTGATACAACTACGTAGATTACTAGGCTACCTCTCTGACATGATAGAAATGTCTGTAGGACTTTATACTAAAAATGCCTTTCTTAATACCTCAGTTTCCTCCATTAACAATTCATTCATTTGACTATGAAAAACTTTTCAATTCAAATAATTTCCCCCTTAAATTCTCCTAGGACTATGAGCATTTAAAAAATTATAAGCTGAAGACAAAGTCCTAGAGTAATGGAAAACTACTGTCTTCAACAGAGGGCTAGTCCCTAGGGAGAGAAATCAGGTGGGCTTTGAAACAGGATTTGAAGGGATAGACCCTGAAAATAGACAAATAGCACTGTATTTTGATGGGGGCTACTTTGGTTTTCGAATCTTCTACTTCTGTGAAAATCTGAGATTCTTACCTCAAGAACCTTTTGATAAACAGTTAACACACTGAGAATTTTTTTAAGGTCAGAATTATTTTTCCCAGAGCTTATCTACCTCTGTTGAAGTCATGAATATATTTGTCTTTGGATTTTTTCTATTGCATAGACGCTACTGTCATCCATGTGTGTGTGTGTGTGTGTGTGTGTGTGTTCCTCCTTACTGAAGCTACAGTACAGGAAGCATTGATTTGGTGTCTGAAAGAATACTATGTCCTCAACAGAAATGATAACTTGCCATTTATTATGAAATCTGACCTCTGTATTACAGCAATGGAAACTGCTGAAGATCAATGTGATGGCTTGGAAAAAACAAAAGAAAATACCATTAAAAATCAAACTTGATGAAGGTCACTCTGTCTTATAATTCTCTTTTGTACTATTTCTAGTCACCAGGAGAAATTAAGAAAGGAAAGACTAATATTTTTATTTCTTCTCTGAGAAACAATGACCCTGGAGGAGACCTCCTGATTTAGGAGAATAAAACGGTGAGTCTATGGCTATACACAGCAGGAGAGCTAAAAGACTTTGCACAATTAAATTGGGATGCAGAGAAGAAGCTTGAGAGATTTAAGGATGAGGCCCAGTATTTGGGCAGAATCAACGGGAAGGCAATCACATTTGCATTCATGCAGAGCAAAAAAGTGAGAGCAGCCTGAAGGATGAGATGGAAGTAAAATGGAATGAACTAGAGGTCGAAACGTGGAGTAAGAGGGGGCCTTGCGACTGTAAACCTCTACCTCTAAAAATCACGTATATTTGGGGATGGCCTTCCCACAGTACTGTGGTAGTGGGCCCAGCGCATTTTATTCCAGTGTCAGAGGACACGATGACTTCAAGTGATATCCAGGTTACTTCTCTAAGTTATAAGCTTCATGAAGTTTTAAATCACTAGAAAATTTCAACTTGGGATATCAGTGCATTATCGGTATCCTATTTTACACATTTTATGCTACTTCCTGGTAGCTCCCTCTTTTTGTGGGGGGAGTCACTATACTGCACATGAGAAATGCCATGAGTATTTATGTGGCTCATCTCCACTTAAGGACTATAACTCCTCAGCTTCAGCTCACGTGTTCTGCACCTTGGGTCTCACTGCAATGACTAGTGAGCAAACAGAAAAATTTTCTAGAATGTGGTTAGTATAAATACAAATGTCTAAAACTATGTCTAATATCGACATCAATAAATGTTACCCACTAACAAACATCATGATGCCTTGTGAGATGTGTGTGAAATAAATAGATCCCAAACTACTTCATATCATACCTTATTTTTTTTCAATGTTCATAACATTGTTCAGCGGCTATTTTAAAAGTGAATATTAAACGTGAATTTCAACAGATTTGGTATTGGCATTTGTACTTCCTAGAGAAGAAGAGAGAATAAAATTTTTAGGTATTTCAAACAAAACATATACAAAACCAGAAACCAATACATTTATTAAAAGTAGCTTGTTTACTGGAGAAGAAAGCGAGATTTAAAAATTATCTAATGAACATTATAAAATGACAAACATGACAGATGAGCTTCTTACTACTTTCCTTCATATTTTTCTACAATCCCTCCCCCCCGCCACTATATTATGACCCTTTTAAAACTGACAGAATACACACACATTTATTCTTAGTCAAGAAACTTAGTCAAGTCTGGAAACATAGACTTGGTGGCTGTAAGGTTAAAAAAAAGAAAATTTATTTTTAAAACAAAATAATAATTTGCTGTGTTTTCTTGATCTAACTTCTCTTAGGGTTCATTCCTCATGTTACGTCACAGATAAATTAGGAAACAAATACCGTCTCCTATTTTACAAAGTTGTAAGTTTAAAATGAAAACACCGCTCAAAATCTCTCAGTGAGTAGCTCTACTCCCCTTAACTAAACTGAGCATTTGAGAGAATGCATCTGCTCTTCAAGGTCATACTTTTGTTTAACATATGTAATATCAATGCATCGAGTGGTATCTTGGAGAGGTCCCAATTTCTCTGAAGCACATGCATTTATATCAGAGTATATGAAAAATGGTTAAAGTAAAACTATCACATAAATATTTATTTAGGAGAGCTTTATTTTTGGAAGGTGGTAAAAATGAAGCCTTATGCTGATAAAGGGGTGGGGGAAAAGCATTAAGTCAACTGAGTCAATATTTGAAGAGGGAGGGTGAATACCAACTGCCAATTTGCTAATCAGCTTTCATCAATGTCCAAGATGACTGTCTTTCATTGAGAATGCATTTCAGTCTTTGTTTATTAAATTTCAGATGGTTTACTAAAACTGCCAACAAGAGGACTAATTGATGCCAATTATACGGTCTTTCTCAGAGGAATTGGAATGAGTCCACACGTTCATTTCACACACATGACTCATCTGCCCTCAATTTAAAAATGATGATTAGCCACCTTGATACTATTATAGATAAAAATACAATTCCTGATTTGTCTTGTATAATATCTGATCTGACGTTAACTCAAGATATTACTGGTACTGATATAACAGATTTTCCAGAATTTGGATTTAATTTTCAGTTTTCCCATATTGCCATCTGCATAGGAATGCAAAATTCAATTTCATAAGAAACAATTTTAAAATATTGTCAAAATGCTACTCTTGAAAAAGTCTTTTTATAGAAAATTCAAAAATAACACAACCTGTGCTACTATAGTGCACGTCTCAACTGACAATGCAAAAAGCACAATTTTAGTCTAATTCTGAATGACAGTTGCTATTTATGATGCTGCTTTTCTAATGTAAATAACTGATCATATACCCAGAAGTTAATATCCTACTTCTCCGAGACCTAATGAAATACTCAATCCTATATATAAATGTCCTGCTTCTTCAAGACTTATTGAAAAACTCAGCTCTCTTTAAAAGCTACTACACACCTCTACAACATCACAATGTTTTTATTCTTATATGCAAAGAATGAAATTCTTAGACTGCAAAAAGAAAAAGTCTCTCCCTCATATATTAATACAAAATGGTAGGATTATGCCTTAAAATGAAGTAAGAGAGGACGGAGAATCTGAAACACAGAGTGAGCAGACGAGAAGTTTTGGAGTTTTTTGAGCCAGACAAGAGGGCAGACAGCAGTATCAAGCAGTATCAAGCAGTATCAGCAGTATTTCATCTTGTGGAACTGAAAACCACAGCCACAGAAAGATAGGAAAAATGAAAAGGCAAAAGACTTTGTACCATATGAAGGGACAAGATAAAACCCCAGAAAAACAACTAAATGAAGAGGAGATAGGCACCCTTCCAGAAAAAGAATTCAGAATAATGATAGTGAAGATGATCCAAGACTTTGAAAAAAACTGGATGCAAAGATCGAAAAGTTGCAAGAAAAGTTTACCAAAGACCTAGAAGAATTAAAGAGCAAACAAACAGAGATATGCAACACAATAACTGAAATGAAAAATACAGTAGAAGGAACCAATAGCAGATTAACTGAGGAAGGAGGGCAAATAAGTGACCTGGAAGACAGAATGGTGATAATTACTGATGCAGAAAAGAATAAAGAAAAAAGAATGAAAAGAACGGAAGACAGCTTAGAGACCACTGGGACAATGTTAAACGCAGCAATATTCACATTATAGGGGTCCCAGAAGGAGAAGAGAGAAAGAAAGCACCCGAGAAAATCTTGGAAGAGATTCTAGTTGAAAACTTCCCTAACATAGGAAAGGAAATAGCTACCCAAGACCAGGAAGCGCAGAGAGTCCCAGGCAGGATAAACCCAAGGAGAAACATGTCAAGACATATAGTACTCAAATTGACAAAAATTAAAGACAGAGAAAAGTTGTTAAAAGCAACAAAGGAAAAACGACAACATACAAGAGAACTCCCATAAGGTTAACAGCTGATTTCTCAGCAGAAACCCTGCAAGCCAGAAGGGAGTGGCATGATATATTTCAAGTGATGAATGGGAAGAACCTACAGCCAAGAATACTCTACCCAGCAAGGATCTCATTCAGATTCGATGGAGAAATCAAAAGCTTTACAGACAAGCAACAGCTAAGAGAATTCAGCACCACCAAACCAGCCTTACAACAAATGCTAAAGGAACTTCTCTAAGCAGGAACATAAGAGAAGAAAAGGACCTACAAAAAAAAAAAGCAAAATAATAAGAAAGTGGTAATAGGAACATACATATTGATAATTATCTTGAATGTAAATGGACTAAATGCACCAACCAAAAGACACAGACTGGCTGAATGGATACAAAAACAAGACCTGTATATATGCTGTTTACAGGACACCCACTTCAGACCTAGGGACACATACAGACAGAAATTGAGGGGATGGAAAAAGGATATTCCATGCAAATGGAAATCAAAAGAAAGCTGCAGTAGCAACACTCAAATCAGATAAAATAGACTTTAAAATAAAAAATGTTACAAGAGACAAGGAAGGACACTACATAATGATCAAGGGATCACTCCAGGAAGAGATAACAATTACAGATATATATGCACCCAATATAGGAGCAGCTCAATACATAAGGCAAATGCTAACTATGAAAGAGGAAATCGACAGTAACACAATAATAGTGGGGGACTTTAACACCCCACTTACACCAATGGACAGATCATCCACACAGAAAATTAATAAGGAAATGCAAGCTTTAAATAACACAGTAAATCAGCTTGATTTAATAGATATCTATAGGACATTACATCCAAAAACAGCAGATTACACGTTCTTCTCAAGTACACATGGAACATTCTCCAGGATAGATCATATTTTGGGTCATAAATCAAGCCTTGGTAAATTCAAGAAAATTGAAATCGTATCAAGCATCTCTTCCAACCACAACATTATGAGATTAGAAATCAATTACAGGAAAAAACCTGTAAAAAACAGAAACACATGGAGGCTAATCAATACACGACTAAATAACCAAGAGATCACTGAAGAAATCAAAGAGGAAATCAAAAAATACCTAGAAACAAATGACAATGAAAACACAACAAACTAAAACCTATGGGATGGAGCAAAGGCAGTTCTAAGAAGGAAGTTTATAGCGATACAATCCTACCTCAAGAAACAAGAAAAATCCCAAATAAACAATCTAACCTTACACCTAAAGAAGCTAGAGGAAGAAGAGCAAACAAAACCCAAAGTTAGTAGATGGAGAGAAAACATAAAGATCAGAGCAGAAATAAATGAAATAGAGACAAAGAAAACAATAAAAATCAATAAAACTAAAAAGCTGGTTCTTTGAGAAGATAAATAAAATTGATAAACCTCTAGCAAGACTCATCAAGAAAAAGAGGGAGAGGACTCAAATCAATAAAATTAGAAAGGAAACAGGAGAAGTTACGGCAAACATCACAAAAATAAAAAGCATCATAAGAGATTACTACAAGCAACTATATGCCAATAAAATGGACAACCTGGATGAAATGGACAGATTCTTAGAAAGGTATAACCTTCCAAGACTGAATCAGGAAGGCATAGAAAATATGAACAGACCAATCACAAGCAATGAAATTGAAACTGTGATTAAAAATCTCCCAACAAACAAAAGTCCAGGAGCAGATGGATTCACAGGTGAATTTTATCAAACATTTGGAGAGGAGCTAACACCCATCCTTCTCAAGCTCTTCCAAAACATTGCAGAGGAAGGAACACTCCCAAACTCATTTTATGAGGCCACCATCACCCTGATATCCAAACCAGACAAAGATACTACAAAAAAAGAAAACTACAGACCAATATCACTGATGAATTTAGATGCAAAAATCCTCAACAAAATACTAGCCAACAGAATCCAACAACAAATTAAAAGGATCATACACCATGGTCAAGTGGGGTTTATCCCTGGAATGCAAGGATTCTTCAATATATGCAAATCAATCAATGTGATACACCATATTAACAAACTGAAGGATAAAAACCACATGATCATCTCAATAGATGCAGAAAAGGCTTTTGACAAAATTCAACACCCATTTATGATAAAAACTCACCTGAAGGTGGGCATAGAGGGAACCTTCCTCAACATAATAAAGGCCATATATGGCAAACCCACAGCAAACATCATTCTCAATGGTGAAAAACTAGATGCATTCCCTCTAAGATCAGGAACAAGACAAGGATGTCCACTCTCGCCACTCCTATTCAACATAGTTTTGGAAGTCCTTGCCACAGCAATCAGAGAAGAAAAAGAAATAAAAGGAGTCCAAATTGGAAAAGAAGTCAAACTGTCACTGTTCGCAGATGACATGATATTACACATAGAAAATCCTAAAGATGCCACCAGAAAACTACTTGAGCTAATCAATGAATTTGGTAAAGTTGCAGGATACAAAATTAACACACAGAAATCTCTTATATTTATATACACTAACAATGAAAGATCAGAAAGAGAAATTAAGGAAACAATCCCATTCAGCATTGCAACAAAAAGAATAAAATACCTAGGAATAACACTAACTAAGGAGATAAAAGACCTGTACTCAGAAAACTATAAGACACTCATGAAAGAAATCAAAGATGACACAAACAGATGGAGAGATATACCATGTTCTTGGATTGAAAGAATCAACACTGTGAAAATGACTATACTACCCAAAGCAATTTACAGATTCAGTGCAATCCCGATCAAATTACCAATGGCATTTTTCACAGAACTAGAACAGGAAATTTTACAATTTGTGCGGAAACGCAAAAGACCTCAAATAGCCAAAGCAATCTTGAGAAGGAAAGACAGAGTTGGTGGAATCAGGCTTCCTGACTTCAAACTAAAATACTACAAGGCTACAGTGATCAAGACAGTCTGGTACTGGCACAAAAACAGAAATATAGATCAATAGAACAGGATAGAAAGCCCAGAGATAAACTATGGTCAACTAATCTATGACAAAGGAGCCAAGGATATACAATGGAAAAAAGGCAGCCTCTTCAATAACTGGTGCTGGGAAAACTGGACAGCTACATGTAAAGGAATGAAATTAGAACACTCCTTAACACCATACACAAAAATAAACTCCAAATGGATTAAAGATCTAAATGTAAGGCCAGACACTATAAAACTCCTAGAGGAAAACACAGGAAGAACACTCTTTGACGTAAATCACAGCAAGATCTTTTTTGATCCACCCCCTAGAGTAATGGAAATAAAGACAAAAACAAATAAGTGGGACCTAATGAAACTTCAAAGCTTCTGCACAGCAAAGGAAAGTATAAGCAAGATGAAAAGACAACCCTCAGAATGGGGGAAATATTTGCAAACAAATCAACAGACAAAGGATTAATCTCCAAAATATATAAACAGTTCATCCAGCTCAATATCAAAAAAACAAACAACTTAATCCAAAAATGGGCAGAAGACCTAAATAGGCATTTCTCCAAAGAAGACGTACAGATGGCCAAGAGGCACATGAAAAGCTGCCCAACATCACTAATTATTAGAGAAATGCAAAGCAAAATGACAATGAGGTATCACCTCACACCGGTCAGAATGGGCATCATCAGAAAATCTACAAGCAGTAAATGCTGGAGAGGGTGTGGAGGAAAGGGAATTCTCTTGCACTGTTGATGGGTATGTAAATTGATACAGCCACTATGGAGAACAGTATGGAGGGTCCTTGAAAAACTAAAAATAGAACCACCATATGACCCAGCAATCCACTGCTGGGCATATACCCAGAGAACACCATCATTCAAAAAGACACATGCACTCCAATGTTCATTGCAGCACTATTTACAATAGACAGGATATGGAAGCAACCTAAATGTCCATCAACAGATGAATGGATAAAAAAGATGTGGTACATATTTACAATGGAATATTACTCAGCTGTAAAAAGCAACGAAACTGGGACATTTTTAGAGACATGGATGGACCTAGAGACTGTCCTACAGAGTGAAGTGAGTCAGAAAGAGAAAAACAAATATCGTATATTAACACATATATGCGGACTATAGGAAAATGGTACAAATCAACCGGTTTGCAAGGCAGAAATAGAGACACAGATGTAGAGAACAAACATATGGACACCAAGTGGGGAAAGCAGGGAGGGTTGGGGGGGGGATGAATTGGGAGATTGGGATACTAAATTGTACACTCTAAATATATGCAGTTTATTGTCTGTTAACTGTATCTCAATAAAAGTTCTAATAAAAAAAATCCAAAAAAAAAAAAAAAATGAAGTAAGAGAACAGAGGATAAAATCTATCATTTATCATATTCTACTATATGCCAGGCATTACACTAAGTATTTTATATGCATTGTCTAATTTAATCCTCAGAGCAACATTATGTTGTAGATATGGTGATCCCTTCTCAAAGATGAAGCAATGGAAACTAATTCTCTAGTGACATCATTATGCAAGGGAGACTATAGAGTGTAGAAATGAAAGGAGGCCTAGGAAGATGACCTGCAGCAACTACAGAATTTAAAAGGTAGATGACTTTGCTTTGAGTGTAAAGGTTTTCATATGAGTTCAAGTAATTATATACATGCTTAAGCAAATGTAGTAAGTCAATTAGGCTTCTTGTTTTTTACTTGAAAATATTTCAAGAAATTTATCTGTTTTGGTTCTACATACAGTGTATGATTTTGGTAGAAAGGGTTGGCAGAGTTTCTCAGGTAAGTAAAATTATATTTTAAATCCATTATCCCACTATCACCCAAATGCCTTCGTAAGAACACAATATACACAAGCAAAATCTGGTAAAATAGGAGCCAGAGTCTAAATTTCTGCTTAGCAGAGGGGAAGATTCTGGGGATTGAAAGTGGTCAATGGTACCTGAATAATATGGAGACTATCAGAAATCACAGTCAAAATTGGTGCCTGCAGGTTATAACCATCGCTCCTCCTATGTTAAGGTTATTTAAACCTTCTCTTCTTCATGGGATTTACAATAAATGTGGAGTATAGAAATGCCTTCTCGCTATGAATTAATGTATATTCTTTATTGTATACGATAAATTCTTCCTGATAATAACATTGTATGAACTCTCGTGTGACACAAACCATCATATTATTTAAAACTTATATATTCGTAGACTCTAATCCATCATTTGAAAAGGTGTATTAAAGGTTAATGGCTAAATTTATTTTAAAAAAATAGTTCACTTTGAATAACTATTGCCTACTAATTAACTCCCTAATAGTTGTTACCCTTTTACATGTCCCTAAAATAGGTTTTAAAATTTTAATTGAGAGTGTTGAGCATGTCCTTGCAGAGTTCAATGGGTTTCTTAGTGAGAGATTCAGGTAAATTTCAGTTTATATCTTTCTGCATGCCTCATCTTTTTAAAAGGAGTTCAAAAATATCTTAATAATAAAACAGATATGCCCATAGTATCCACTTGGTTTCTAAAAGAAAAATAGTGGATAAACAAAATGAGCAAAAGTTCCTAAGCAGGATAAGTGCTCACCTCATCTAGTTCCTAAACACTGCAAAATCAAATTGAGTTAAAAATAGATGAACTACACTTTTGAAAACTTAAATCAGCCATTGCTTTATTTAAGAATTTGTCTGCTAGATCAGTTTTACAAATTCAAATTTGACACAACAACAACAAAACCAAGACAAAATACTCAGAAATACATGTCTTTGACTTTAATTCTAATTTTACTAATTTCATTCACAGAAATATTTCACCTACTCTGCTCTTTGCTTGATATTGGAAGCTGGTGGTACCCTTTATGTCCATCTTTCTATTAATTTCCAGCTTAAATAGAAGAAATTCCTTTGTCCTGAGAACCCTAGCATAAGTGACTGAATGAAAAGTACAGAAATACAAAAGGATTTACTTAAGGGTGTAATGAAATCTGATATGCTTTTCTAGGAATTTCAGGATAATTTTTTCATTAATTAAGATCAAATATGGAAACATTTGCAAAGTGATTTCAAGAGTTATGTTAATGAAGCCATGGAAATTTTTGATGTCCCCATAGGTAAGGAAAATAATGCTATGATATAGAAGAGGGAGTTTTTTGTTGTTTTTTAATGACCTCACACAACCTTGGACAAATGAGTCAAGTGAGTAAGTGAATGAATATACAAAGAATTGAATGAAGGTTAAGCTTAGCATGGGAAAAGAGAGTTTAATTATAGTAAAGGCTTTTAAAAATATCAAACATCATAGCAGAACTGAATAAAATGGTTTTCTCCCAAGCTTATTTTTTCAAAGACAATATGTATCAGACATTGTACATTGTATCCTGAAAGCTTTTTTTTTTAATATTACAAAATATCTGTAGAGAATGAAGTCCCAATATGTTGAAGATGTTATTTTTAAGTGTAATTTATACACTGGGAATTTGACATAAAGAAAAAGATTTCACTGTTGTAGTAGAACATCATTTTGAATGTCAAAAAATCCTCAGAGGACTTGGTAACAAGAGCCACTCAGTACAAAATATTCCATGTACTGTGATATACTGAGAACTGTTCACTAATGAGAAGCAAAAAATTGTAAGAAATAAATGTAGGTGCTTGGAACATTTGCCGGAATTGCCAGAGGGATAAAGGGAAGCTCTGATCCATATGTTATGGGAAAGAATAACAAGATGTTTGTCTAAAAGAGACTTCTATCAGAATTGACTTAAAATACCCACCTACTCTGCATCTAGGTGTTTCAACAGACTGTTTCACTTTTAAACAACCTCAGCATGAGATCAACATTTATGCTAATAAATATCTAAGGCCTGAAATATTCACTTAGCTGGCTAAATCAATAAACAGCAATATTAGTTTAAGCAAGGGAAGGAAATATAGTAATTATATGATATGCTCTACAAATTTGCAAGCTATTAGTAATTTAAATATCATAAGCAAGGATGAATTTAGTGATTATTGAACATATTACAAAATGGGCAGTTTATTTCTAGGAAATAAATACTCAGCATATGTCAATCTTCTAATTTACAAATATATTTTAATTAATTTATTTAATTTATAATCTAACATATATATGTAGTATATATACATTTTTCTTTCAAACATTTCTGTGAAACCTCACACACCTCTCCCATAAAAAACCCATTAAAATACTTTTTATGTAATTGGTATATTGGTAATTTTTATGTAGAAGTAATTGTGACTTTGCTTTCCTTATCATTTAAAGGAGAAAGTCAGAATTCAAAGGAGAACTTTTGATTGAATAAAAATAAAGTTTATATATGAAAATAATGAAACTTTAGAACAAAAACTGTGTAGTTAAAGTACAATAAAAAATAAACAATAGGAAATTCTTACTGATCCATTTTACTAGCCTCTTTGCGTCATTATGATACTATATAAAGTATATTTAAAACATTTTACATTGATGCCTTAAACCAGACATAATGGTAACTACGAGAGTAAGTCAAAAATTATCCGCACTCTGGCTGTAGAATTTATTTTAATTAACTTTTAGAAAAGACAAATACATCATTTTTCAACATAATCTCCTTGCTTTTCAATACCCTTTGTCCATCTGTCAACAAGCTATCATATTCCCTCATTAAAAAATGTTTTAGGCTGAGCTGTAAGCCACAAATGTACCACTGTCTTCACTTCTTCATCAGAAGTGAATCTTCATCCTCATAGGGCTGCTTTCAGGGGACCAAATAGATGAAAGTCCGATGGAGCAAGATCAGGACTATAGGGAGGATGCTTTAACACCTCAAAATGGAGCTTTTGCAGAGTGTTGACACTGTGGGCAGAAGTGTGTGGACGTGTATTGTCATGCAAGATCACAACACTCTTGGATAGCAGTCCTCTGTTTAATCCGATGTTTAGGCTTCAGCACAAACTTTTCGAAACTGAAGTCTGTTGTGGATTATTTCATAGGCAGAGCCATGACTGATTTGCAAATGATTTGCCACATAATCCACTGTCACTCATCTATTCTAAAGAATCATTTCATGTGTATGTTCAATATTGTCATCAGCCATGGGCATGGATGGCCGTTCGGCTCCTTCTTGATGGCTAACACTTGTGCGACCTTCCTTCAACTTCTCTATTCATTCATACACACTTCTTCACAACAAAACACTTTCTCCATACTGCACACAGTCTTTGATAAATAACGGCACCATGTATACCCTCAGACCACAAATAATCACTGCAGGATGCTCTTCTTTCATGCAACTCACAAGTGGGGCATCCATTTTTGCTCACACCACAGTTACAAATGAACTGATGTAACATGTTCACACCTGCACAGCAGTGACTGGGGAGACAGTAGCCTTGAATGGAAAGCGCTAATAAGACAGTGCAACCAACAGAAATTTTAGTATAACCAGAGTGCAGTTAATTTTTGACTCACCCTCATACAATAGTATCTATTAAAGAATGTAGAGGCACTAGGTGTAAGACTATAAATATGCTTTAATCCTCACAACTTAACACATCTATGGTTAAGCCCATTTTAGAGAAATGGACAAGTTGTAGAAATGTTAAAAGAATATGATGTTAGCTAATTAGAAGCACTAAAGCAGGGATTTTTAACTAGCACTGTCTGAAACCAAACCCTCTGTTCTTTTCCTACCATTACTGCTTCTTGCAATTACTTATTCCACAAACATTTATGGTTTGTCTAGTATGAATCATGCATCATGTTAGGTGCTAGGTACTATGCTAGGTGCTAATAGCTAAGGAGGCAGAATGTATGCAAAAGGGTATGCAGTTTGCCACCAGACAAACTTGAATTTAAATTCCAGTTCACCCACTGCATGACTATAGACTGATTATGTAACTTGTTAGGGTTGTGGTTCCTCCTCTATAAATTGGAAGTGACAAAGGAATCTCCTTCATAGTGTTGCTATGAAAAGTAATTGTTATGAACATTTGGTACTTAACACAGTGCCAAGATACGATATATGCACACACAGTGGTATGTGTTATTATTGACACCTCAAAGAGTTGTTCTGGAGGTTAAATGAATTAGCATTATCAAATTTTTGGCACATCAAAAATACTAGTTTTAAATTTTCCTGTTCTACAAGAGAAATATATAATGCATACTTATTGGATCCAATAATTCTGATTTTCCACAATACTAAAACCATGGATGATTAACAGGAAATTAGAGAAAACATAGTTATTATTGATTAAATTACTTATGAATCCAATCTGTTTTATAGATTATATGAAAGTAAGTGAATAGAAAATTATTATCTAGAAGAGGTTTTCTGCTCATTAAAAAAAAAAAAAAAGTCTTGCATTTTTTGTCTTATATGTTGAGACCAGAAAGATTGAGATTACCTTATTTGGATTCAACAAACAATATTTATTGAATGGGCATATGATTCTCTTTTCAAGATATCAGTGTGTGCATGTGTGTGTCTTTTCAAATTAGGCTAATTCAAGAATACATATAAGAGAAAGGGAGACAGGAAACAGAATAGAATGAGCAAAAAAATAATAATTTTAGTTTTGGGAAATGTTTTTTATCTTGACATTAAAATTAATAAGATTGCTTGGTTCTAGATGTTTTTGGCCCTGGAGTAATGGGATATCTCAGGCAAAAATGTTAGAAGAACTGGGTCTGTTTCTGCCTTTGCCACAAAATCAGTGGGGGCAAAGCTCCTCATTTCTTTAGGATCCTTTGTGTGAATAGTAGTAATGTCTAAAATGTACTGAGCACTTAACATTGTCGTTTAATCTTCCAAGTATATTATTCCATATTACAGATTAGAGACTATTGGCACTGGGAAATTTTGTAAATGTCCTGAGTCTAAAACTACTTTGTCCTGGAGTCTAGATTAAAATCCAGACAGTTTACTACCAGGGTTGTACTCTCAACCAGTACACTGTGTAAAAATGAAGAATGTAGATTCAAGGACCCTCATCCAGCACTAATGTTCTTTGAGCTTACGTGGGTATGAAAAATGACTTAATGTGAAAGTGACTATCTAAAAACTTGGAAATCAAATAGGAAAAAAACTATTGCATGGAGACTAAATAACATGCTACTAAAAAAACCAATGGATCAATGAGAAAATCAAGGAGGAAATCAGAAAATACCTCAAGACAAATGACAATGAACTTTACAAATTCTGTGGGATACAGCAAAAGCAGTTCTAAGAAGGAAGTTCATAGAGATACAGGCCTTCCTCAAGAAACAAGAAAAAAACACAAACAATCTAACCTATCACTTAAAGAATTAGAAGAAGAAGAAGAAAAAAAAAACCCAAAGTCCACAGAAGGAAGGAAATAATAAAGATCAGGGATGAACAAAATAGAGAACAACAACAATAAAAACATAATAGAGAACAACAACAATAAAAACATAGAAAAGATCAATAAAACTGAGAGCAGTTTTCTTGAAAGGATAAACAAAATTAACAAACCTCTAGCTAGGTTTACCAAGAAGAAAAGAGAGAGAGAGGACACAAATAAAATAAGAAATGCAAGAGGAGAAATAACAACTGATACCACAGAAATACAAAATACCAAAAGAAAATATTATGAACAGTTATATGCCAACAAAATGGACAACCTAGAAGAAATAGACATTTCCAGAAACATGCAGTCTGCCAAAACTGAATCAAGAAGAAACAGATCATTTGAATAGACTAATCATTAGATCTGAAATAGAATCTGTAATTTTAAAAATTCCCTGCAAATAAGTCCAGGATGGGATGGCTTCACTGGGGAATTCTAGCAAGCATGCAAAGAAGAGCTTATATATATACCCTTATCAAACTATTCCAAAGAATTGAAGAGGAGGAAATACTTGCAAATTCATTTTATGAAGCCACCATCATAGCCACCCTGAATACCAAAGCCAGACAAGGACACTACAAAAAAAGGAAAATTACAGGCCAGTATCTTTGAAGAATATAGATGCAAAAATCCTCAACAAAATATTAGCAAACCGAATCCAGAAATGTACAAAAAGGATCATACACCATGATCACGTTGGAGTCATTCCAGGGTCATAAGGATAATTCAGCATATGCAAATCAATCAATATAATACACCATATTAACAAAAGAAAAGACAAACCACAGGATCATCTCAATAGACTCAGAAAAAGCATTTGATAAAATTCAACATCCATTCATAATAAAAACTCTTGCCAAAGTATGTGTAGAGGGAATATATCACACATAAAAAAGTTCATTTAAGACAAACCCACAGGGGACTTCCCTGGCAGTGCAGTGGTTAAGACTTTGCCTTCCATTGCACGGTGGAAGGTGATCCCTGCTTGGGGAGCTAAGATCCCACATGTCTCAGGGCCCAAAAAACCCCAAAATAAAAAACCCAGAAGCAATATTGTAACAAATTCAATAAAGACTTAAAAACAAAAACAAAAACACCCACAGTCAACATAATACTCAACAATGAAAATCTGAAAGCCTTACCTAGAAATTCAGGAACAAGACAAGGATGCCCACTCTCACCACTTCTATTCAACATAGTATTTGAATTCCTAGCCATAGCAATAAGACAAAAATAATAAATAAAATTATCCAAATTGGAAGGGAAGAGGTGAAATTATCACTCTTTGCAGATGACATGATACTCTATACAGAGAATCCTAAAGACTCCACACAAAAGCTATTAGAACTGATAAACAAATTCAGCAAGGTAACAGGATACAAGATTAATTACAGAAATCTGCTGCATTTATTTACACTAACAATAAAATATTAGAAAGAGAAAGCAAAACATTAATCCTGTTTAAAATCACATAAAAAAAAGAAGAAAAAAAAAAACCTCAGAATGAACTCAATCAAGAAAGTGAAAGACCTATATGCTGAAAACTATAAAACATTGATAAAGGATAATAAAGACAATTCTAAGGAATGGAAAGACATCTCATCCTCTTGGGTTAGAAGAATTAATATTGTGAAAATGGCCATACTACTCAAAGCAGTCTATAGATTTAATGTGATCCCTATCAAAATAGCCAGACGTTTCTCACAGTACTAGAGCAAATAATCCTAAAATTAGTATGACAATATAAAAGACCCAGAATTGCCACAGCAACCCTGAGGAAAAAAAACAAATCTCAAGGCATAATCCTTATAGACTTCAGACAATACTACAAAGCTATGGTAGTCCAAACATCATGGTATTGGCTCAAAAATAGACATACAGATCAATGGAACAGAATAGAGAGCCCAGAATAAACCCACATACCTATGGTTAGTTAATCTACAATAAAGGAGGTAAAGATATACAATGGAGAAAGTGGTGTTGGGAAAGTTAGCTAAATGTAAATCAATGAAATTAGAACATTCCCTCACACCATACACAAAAATAAACTCAAAATTATTTAAAAACCTAAATAAAAGACATGACACCATAAAACTCATACAAAAGAACATAGGAAAAACATTCTCTGATGTAAACTGTAGCACTATTTTCTTAGATCTGTCTCCCAAGGGAAAAGAAATAAGAGCAAAAATAAACAAATGGGACCTAATCAAACTTAAAAGGTCTTGCACAGCAAAGGAAACCATCAACAAAATGAAAAGACAACCCATGGACTAGGAGAAAATATTTGCAGATGATGCAACTGACAAGGGCTTAATTTCCAATATATACAAACAGCTTATATAACTCAATAACAAAAATCCAAACAACCCAATCAAAAAATGGGCAGAAGAACTAAATAAACATCTCTCTAAAAAAGACATATAGATGCCCAACAGGCATATGAAAAGATGCTCAACAACACTAATTATTAGAGAAATGCAAATCAAAATCACAAGATATCACCTCATACTGGTCAGAATGGCTATTATAAAAAAGTCTACCAATAATAAATGCTGGAGAGGGTGTAGAGAAAAGGAAACCCTCTTACACTGTGGGTGGGAACATAAATTGGTGCAGCCATTATGGAAAGCAGTATGGAGGTTCCTCAGAAAACTAAAAATAGAGCTGCCACATGATCCTGCAGTCCCACTCCTGGGTGTATATACTGAAAAGACAAAAAGATAAAAACTCTAATTTGAAAAGATACATGCACCACGATGTTCACAGCAGTACTATTTACAATGGCCAAGACATGAAAACAATACAACAGATGATTGGGTTAAGACGATATGGTATATATACAAATATATACAGTGCAATATTACTCGGCCATAAAAAAAGAATAAAATATTGCCATTTGCAGCAAAATGAATAAACCTAGGGAATATCATACTGTTATATAATATCACTTATATGTGGAATCTAAAAAATAATATAAATGAATCTATATACAAAATAGAAACACACTTGTAGAAACAGAAAACAAACTTATGGTAACCAAAGGGGAAAGGGAGGAGGGAGGGATAAATTATGAGTATGGGATTAACATAGACAAACTACTATACATAAAATAGATAAGCAACAAGACTTTACTGTATAGCACAGCACAGGGAACTATATTCAATATTGTAAAAATCTATAAAGGAAAATAATCTGAAATATATATACACATATAACTGAATCACTCTGCTATACACATGAAACACAAAATTGTAAATCAACTATACTTCAAGAAAACTTTAAAGAATTTAAAACATGAAAATTATTTTAGGAACTTCCCTGGTGGTGCAGTGGTTAAGACTCCACGCTCCCAATGCAGGGGGCCCGGATTCGATCCTTGGTCAGAGAACTAGATCCCACATGAATGCCACAACTGAGTTTATATGCCACAACTAAGGAGCCCAAGTGCCTCAACTAAGGAGCTGGTGAGCTGCAACTAATGAGCCCATGTGCCTCAACTAAGGAGCCAGTCTGCCGTAACTAAGACCTGGCACAACAAAATCAATCAATCAATCAATCAAAGAAAATTATTTTAGCTTACCATCAAGATTCTTCACAAATACAAATTCTGATTTTTAGGTGTAATAAGTGGGGATAGAATCTTCAATTCTTAAGAATAATTCTCATGGGATATTTTTTGACTACTTTCATAGAATAAATCTAAGAATCTTTTACTAAGAGATACTTTACTCTTCTGATAGATTTTCACAGGGATATGATTTCTTTTCCTATAGAGCTTTCCCTCTTTAATGTCAATATGATTTGTTATAGATTTTAAGTATTTTATTATATTTTTTATATCTCCATTGCTTATTAGTTTCTGGTCTTATTTATAGGACTGAGAGAAAAATACAGTCCTTAGTAGTATGACTTATTAGCATCTGGAAGATAACATTAACACATTCATATTTACACACACACACACACACACACACACACACTACCAGTAGATGAAATCAATCCAGAATTTCAGATGCCAAAGCCTATTCATCATCCATTGACCATTGACAGTTTCAGCCATATTCCTGAGAGTTGGGAGTGAGGGAGGAGACAGGATGTCAATCTAATCTTCATTCGTTTTTACTTTTATTTGTTTAATTCATAATGTGAGTGAGTGAAACCTGTATTTTAAAAGGAATGAAAAGGGGTAGCCTATCCACTCTCAATAGGTATATGCAAATCTCTTAAAACCAGTTAGGTGTCAACAGAATTGTTAATTATCCTGGAGTCACCACCTTTTATAAAGCCTTTCAGAGTAAAAGGGGGTGTGGCTTAACTCACAGCAGGTTAAAACAGCCCTCTAATTGACAAATTTTATACTCAGCAGTTGGGTTGGCTAGAGAGGTTAAATCACATTTACTCTCCTTCCACAGAAGAACGTGAATGGACTATTATATATATCTTCACATATGAAGCAAATACCTACTCAGTGTCTGATTTAGGCTTCAGGGATCCATGGTAAGCAAAAGAGGCAGCCATTGTCTCATGAAGTTTATATTCTTTCTTTATGCAAATACACTGTCACTTCCCAATTTACGACAGTTAAGAGAAACCTCTTATAGGATATGTCAGAATTCTCTAAGTCTAAAGACTTTCAAAGCCTAGGCTGCTTTGTTTCCTAATTCTGAACATCTGGAAGGAGAAAGTGCTATATATTCATTCGAGCTAAAAAAATTAACAAACTCCTCCTAAGTCCAGCCCCATACTACCAATAAGACACCTGCATTCCACAGCTGCATCACCAATTCCAAGATTTCTTTTCCCCTTTGAAGGAAGCACCACCACCACCACCATCTTCCTATTACCACCGTTAACTGAAATAAAATTGCACAACTTGAGAGCTGCGAGTTTCATTTGGAAACCTTATTGAGGACAGTAGCCTGGCAGACAGCCTCTAAATTAGTTCTGGGGAACTGCTCCAAAGAGGTAGGGAGAAAGGCCAGTATATAAGGTGATTTTGGCTAAAGGGTACGTGCAATCCAGCATGCATCTTGGTGGAAGGTTGTGCTAGTCACGAGAAATAGCTATCTCAGTTAATAATTTTAGCACTTTTCTAAGCATGGGAAGATACAAGAATCCCAGTTCATAAACATTTTTCCTTAAATATATCTAATTATCTAAGGGCCAGTTTTACCTGTTTCTCAAAGCACAGAGTACCTCATGCTATTCTTTGTCATGAATTCCTTTCAGAATATACTGTAGGGCAGTGACTACAGTGGCTAATAACTTAATCTGTGTAGAACCAGATGGTGAGTGACATTCCTTGTTTTTATACCACTATCACGAAATGGAACATGGATTACACTGGAACCTATTCAACAGAATCAGTTAAGAATTATTCTTAGAAGAAATTGAAGTACCATTAGTCGTTTTAATATTTAATTAATTTAATCTTTCATTTCCCTTAACTGTAAAATGGGGATAATACTTTTATCTACTTAACAGTGATAGTATAAGGCTTAAAAATAAACTATGTGTGAAATTAATTTGAAAATTAAACGATAGTATACAAATATAGAGCACTTAAAAATCACTATGCTTTCATTCTACAAACTAGAAATAATAAAGCTTATAAGCCTCCCAGCATAATTGTTCAGCTGAAACAGCAGTTTTCAAAGTGTGATCCAGGAACCTTTTGTGGCTCCCTACATCTTTTAGGGAGTCCATAAGATCAAAATAATTTAGATAATACTACTACTAGGTAACACTACCACTAAGAATTATTTGCCCTTTTCAGGCTCATTCTATCATGAGTTTATAGTGGATTTTCCTAGAAGCTGCATGACACATGATATCACAGCAGATCAAATGCAGAAGCAGATACAATAATCCAAATAGTAAAGAGCTTTTCTGAACTACTTTTTTAAAGTGCCTCTCTCCTCAGGACTTACTTTTTGTTTTGGAGAATTATTCAAAAATTTCCTAAAATGTGTTATTTATTAATATTTATTGAGTTTATTATTGTTTCTTTTGAATGAGTTCATACATTTTTAAATTTTTTCTCAATTTTACTTTCTACTGGAGTGACTTTTGATAATTATAACATATACACACAAGCCCTTAGAGATCCTCAATATTTAAGAATGTAAAGGGTTCACGAGGCAAAGAGGTTTGAAAAACACATGACTTTTCCTAAAAGAATATATGGAAAGAAACTTCGTATCTGTGATCATCATATACACAAAAACTATTGAAATAATCACTGCATTAGAATTAAGTAGACATTTGTGAATTGACCTGTATAATTTACTGGCTCTTTCCTACTTTGTATTCCAAACAATATATTCCAATACAAAAGTTTGTAATACAACTTGTTCTTACATAGAGGTCTGCTGACATATTTATGTACATTTAAAAACTAATGGGATGACATTAAATAATGGCAGAAAAATATAAATGAAATTCATGTGTCCACAATTAAACTAATACTACTGCATTATTTAGGATGTGAAGAATGCTAGTATTCAAACACTTTCTCTCTGGGGGAAATGCCATATTAGTGACAAGTAAATCTCTGTCACACACTCAAAGAAGTTAAAAGTTGAAGAATAGGGGTATTCATCTCCTTCCCCTCTTGCTCTGGGATCTTGGGGACATTGGGTCAGCAAACTTGGTACTCATACCTGGGGTTTTAAATCCTAAAACAATAAACAAAGACAGAAAGACAAAAAATTCACAGAGGTGGTGGCAGTATTGATAATTCAGCTACCTGCCCTGCAGCAGTGATGGCTTCACGTCCAGTGATAGTGCTTTAGTACCAAAGACCTGATCCTGGCTCTTTTCTCTTCAGCCTACTCTCCCTTGGTTCAAGTCAAAATTCTGAGTCTGATTCTATGGCCTTCCCATGTATGCTGGAAGTTACCTTATACCCATCAAGTTATCGTTTTTCCTACTTATTTAGCCAGGATCAAATTTTTGTGGTTTGCCACCCAGAACCTTACAAATCCTGACTGTGCATTTAGATAGATTTGGGCATTTAATTCTCTAGTTCTGCTAGGTACAAGCTGAGTGAACTTAAGTAAATTATTTTACCTCCTAAAATATATATATGTGAAAATAATAATATCTTTGGTCTTGGTTTATTAATCTGTATATTGGGAATATTGTTATGAGGGTCCAGTGAGATAATGCATCAAAAACTTGGAAGTGTCTGTGCGCTTGCAATGGATTTGAGATATGGTCACAAAAAAGCCTACTTCAGAAATGTTTACTCTAAGATTCACATGTGTGAATACAGAAAACAGGATATATCACTCTTATATTGTTTTAACATGTGCTTTCCTGAGGGCATAATGTAGAGTTTAATAAAAAATGACCAATGACTTTTCTACTAGTCTCTTGATTCCTTTAATCTACTTCTATTGGCATATTGAATCATCATTTCTCCTTTTTAATTTGAACTCATTCTAATGTTGTTTCTCAAAGCTGTGCTATTGGTATTTTGAGTGGAATAAGTCTTGATTACATAGGACTGCCCCAAGCATAGCAGAAATTTATCATCACTGACCCTTGCCCACTAAATGTATGACAACCTAAGGGGACAGTTCTGTCTCCAGCAGAGAACAGTTGTAAATCTTGATTGTTTCACAGAACATTGGCACAGTAGCCTATTTTAAAATACTTTAAAATGATTAAGTATGAAAAAGTGAACATACTTATTAAAATTGGTAATGTTCCCAGGCTGAAAATTAGTATTTTGAGGAACCAAGTACTGAAGATCTTAGCAAATTACAGAGGTTAACACATAGAAAGGGATTCAATATACTATGTACAAGTTTAAAGTCACTGAAGAAAAATATATTCATAATATTTTGAGAAATTCTGAGAACACACAGCCAAGTTTTACTCCAAAGTTGAGGTGCCTCAGAATTGCCTGTGGGCTTAATATAAATAGGGTCATTAAACTCTTTTCTATAATGACTAAATTGGAATTCCAGAGAGTAGGCCAGGGCATGAATATTTTTACACCACAAAAATATCATTTGTAAATGCAGAAAACTTTAAAGTTAATGGATTTTGTAGGTCTCCCTCATTCAACATAGATAATAAAAGGTTTCTATAACACAATTCATCAGCATCTACTATGTGACTAGCACTATGCTATGAACATGAAGATAAACAAGATATAGCTCTGAATTCCAAAGGCTTACCATTTTAGTTGTGGGAAACAGACATTAGAGAATTGATGTACAGTAATGTGATAAGAACCTTAGGAGCCAAATAAAAGAGGGGAGGGAGCTGGTAAATACAAAGTGAGGACCAGAACTACATCCTAGAGGATTGGATGAAAGTTGGTGAGGGATAGATATGAATCAACATGGCAGACTATGGAATTTTGATCTTCATACAAAACAACTTTGTGGTGCATACAAGGAACAATTGACTTTGAGCGATTATAAAAGAATGACATCTGTATTGGCCAGGAGATTTGAGATTAATATAAATGAGTGTGCTAATTATTATATGTCTTAATCAAATTAAATGATTACTTAACTGAAAACACAGATTTAAATTCAAATGTATTTTAAACTGCAAATGCAAACAAATATAGCAGAAATAACATTTATTAGAATAGACAGGGGTTCATTCACTTAGGAAAGCAATATTGAATTTCCCTAGAAAATTACTGCATATTTGCCCAGTGAAGTATATGTCAACTTTTCCCTCCCTCCCTCCCTCCCTTCTTTTCTCCCTTTTACTTTTTCTCTTTCAGCTTATACTACCATATTTACAAAGCAGAAAGCACACATCCAAATTGAAGTGGAACTGGTATTCCATTGAAATGGAATTGGCATTGAAAATTTTAAAAAATTATTTTGAAATAGATCTATCTATAGCTCTAGTTTTAACTATAGTTTTTCTCTGATGTGCAAAAAAATACTCCTCTTATGACTGCCAAAGAAAAACAACCCATTTTTCATATATTTGTCAATATGAGACAAATAATAATCTTGACATAAGAAGATACTGCTTTTTTACCAATTAGCAAAGCTAAAAGGAACAATTCTTATCAAATAAACATGTAGATGACACATTTATATTATTTTCTGTGAATTTTATAATAGACCAAATTTCAAGGTTTTTTTTTTAATGTATTCCTTTTTTTTTTAACAAATTTATTTATTTATTGGCTGTGTTGGGTCTTCGTTGCGGTGCACAGGCTTCTCACTGCAGTGGCTTCTTTTGTTGTGGAGCACAGGCTATGGGCTCTCAGGCTTCAGTAGCTGTGGCATGCAGGCTCAATAGTTGTGGCTCATGGGCTCTAGAGCACAGGCTCAGTAGTTGCAGCTCATGGGCTTAGTTGCTCCACGGCATGTGGAATCCTCCCGGCCCAGGGCACGAATCTGCGTCCCCTGCATTGGCAGGTGGATTCTTAACCACTGTGCCACTGGGGAGGCCCCAATGTATTCCTTTTTTCACAAGGGGTGGGAAGAATGGTGTCATGTGGTATAGCACATAGCAATACATATATGTTGGGATCTTATATCTCATGGGGAATATAATGAAAGTAATGGACACATTACCCCAGAAAAATGCACATATGCATAATTGGAAATCACATTAAAGCATTCACAGATGCCTTGGTATCTCTTCCAGGTAAGAAGCGTCATCCATGGAAAGAACACAAATTCATCTAGGGATGGATTCCAGAACTATGTATCTGCCTGACCATAGACAAGCTACTCCTTCTCTCTGTGCTTCAGTGGTCTCATCTGTTAAATTGGAACAGTAATTGTATCAACCTAATGAGTTTGTTTTGGAAATTAAATGAGATAAGATCTCAGCATGCTATTTGCTATCAGTGTCATCATCACCATCATCATAATCAATTATAATTATCTCTAAAATAAGCACCACCTCATAGGGTTGTGCAAAAAATCAACAAGACAAATTATATAAAATATGTGGTTGTTCATAGTAAGTGCTCAGTACAACTTAGCTATTATTGTCATTTTGGTTTATTATCTACAAAATAAACTTGAGAAAATGAATACTGTAACTCCCTGCATGTAACAAGGGAAGCTTTTCTTCCCTTTGGCCTGTGATATAACAAACAGGGCTTTAACAACCAGCTGATTTTTGACAAGAATTACATTTCCAAACTGAATATGCTTAAAAAATATTTCAAACAGTGTAAAATGTAACTCTCGTGCAAATACTAAACTCATTAATTAAAGAGTAAGTAAGACTGGTTCAAAGGAGAATTTGAAAAACAAAGATGCAGCCAGGGATGCTGAAATGAATTTTCTAATGCAAAACTGGTTGGTATCCTATAGGAAAATGTTATGTAACAGGTGCTTTCTGTTCCACATGCGTATTAATTATAGATTCAACTTTAATAGATATCGGCATATTCAAATTGTTTACTTCTTATGTGGCTTTGGCAAATTTTGTCTTTCAACAATTGTTCCATTAAATATACATTATCAAATTTGTAGGCATAGAGTTGCTCATAATATTTCTTTACTATTCTTTCAATGTACATAGGAACTGTAGTGATATCCCATCTTTCATTTCTGATATTAGTAATGTGTTGCTTCTTTCTTTCCTTTCCTTTTTTTTTTTTTTTTTTTTTGGTAACCTGGCTAGAGGCTTACCAATTTTATTGATTTTTTTCAAAGAACGAGTTTTTGGTTTTGTTGATTTTCTCTATTGGTTTCCTGTTTTTAGTCTCATTCATCTCTGCTCTAACTTTATTATGTCTTCTCTTCTGCTTACTTTGGATTTAATTTTTCTTTTTCTAGTTTCCAAAGGTGGAAGCTTAGATTATTGACATTATTAGATCCTTCTTTTTTCTAAATTATGCATTTGATGCTATAAATTTCCCTCTAAGCATTGATTTTCTGCATCCCACAAATTTTGATAAATTTTATTTTCATTTAGTTCAAAGTAATTTTTATTTCTCTTGTTTCCTTCTTTGTCAATATTGTTATTTAGAAGTGTTTGATTTCCAAGTATATTGGGATTTTCCATTTATCTTTCTGTTATTAATATCTAATCAATTCCACTGTGGTCTGAGATCAGATAAGTTCCACAATCTACCATCTATAAGCTGGAGACCCAGAAAAGCCAATGGAATAGTTCAGTCTAAGACTGAAGACCTTAGAACCAGTGGAGCCAACGGTTTAAGAATCATTCTGCAAACAGGAGAAGAACAATGTCCCTGATCAACCAGTCAGGCACAAAGGGGAAATTCTCCCTTCTGCCACCTTTTTGTTCTGTTCATGCCCTCAATGGATTTGATATTGCCCTCCCACATTGAGGAGAGCAATCTGCTTCATTTAGTCTACTGATTCAAATGTAATCTCATCCAGAAAAATGCTCATAGACATACCTAAAAATGGGGTTCAGCCAAATATCTGGTCACCTCATAATCCAGTCAAGTTGACACATAAAATTGTCCATTACAGTATATGTTACACCTTTTATAGTTGTCCCACAGTTCTTAGATATTCTGTTTTGTTTTGTTGTTTTTTTCTTTTTTTTCTCTTTGCTTTTTTTCTGGAAGATTCTAATGACATATCCTGAAGCTCAGAAATTCTTTCCTCAGCTGTGTCCAGTCAACTAACAAGTCTATCAAAAGCACTAATTTCTGTTACAGGGGTTTTTATGTGTAGCATTTCTTTTTCATTCTTTCTTAGAATTTCTTTGTCTCTATTTACATTCTCATCTATTTTTACATGTTGT
Source organism: Hippopotamus amphibius kiboko (assembly GCF_030028045.1). Lineage (NCBI taxonomy): Eukaryota > Metazoa > Chordata > Mammalia > Artiodactyla > Hippopotamidae > Hippopotamus > Hippopotamus amphibius. Next base: position 86,287,624 of record NC_080195.1, on the reverse strand, counting down.
CTACTTTATCCATTTGAGCCTTATGCTAATTATAGTTGTTTTAAATTCCTGGTCTGATATTTTCAACATCCATGCCATATCTGAGTGGGATTCTGATGCTTTCTCTGTCTCTTCAAACTATGCTTGTTACCTTCTACGTGCCCTTAAGTTTTTCTTATTAGCCAGACACGATATACTAGGTAAAAGGAACTGCTGCAAATAGACTTTTTTTTTTTTTTTTGGCTGCACAACTTGTGGGATCTTAGTTCCCCGACCAGGGATGAAACCCCGGCCCTCAGCAGTGAAAGTGAAGTGTCTTAACCACTGGACTACCAGGGAATTCCCAAGTAGACCTTTAGGCTCTGGTAACATAGTTTCTCTTGAGTAAGTGCAGGCCTTGTTAGGAAGAACAGAGTGCTCCAACATATTTCAGAATGGTTCTTTTCCCCATTCTCCTACTGGAAGCACAAGGGAATTTTTCTCTAATGTTCACTGTGAGAAGCTGGTAGGGCTTATGGGGGTAAAATTCACAAAAGTGTGGATCGCCAATGACTGAGACCCAGGAGGTTTTATCTCTAGACTTGTTTACACTGGGCCTCTAGAGTTTGTCAATTATATTTTCCTACCTGGCACTGGTTCCCACAGAGGTTTCTGCTTCTGTGTTTTGCTCTGATAAATTGTGATTCTCTATATCTGCCTGTCTGCCTTACCAATTATGGGGACAGTGGTCCACCCTGTGACATCACTTCTCTGAAAGATCCAAGAAGAGTTCTGATTTTTCAGTTTTGTCAGCTTTTTACTTGATTTTTAGAACAGGGTGACAACTTCCAAGTTCTTTACATGCTGGACTGGGAGTCCTTCTGTGATTTTTACTGTGTGGTTTTACTGTCAAATTTTCCGACTTGTATGTAGTCTACACATTCTCTCCAGATTGACCCAGAATTGCCATTGCCACTTCTAGAATTGGGAAAGCAATTTTTTAAAATCTAAACATGCTATTTTTCTGGTTATATTAAATAGGAATACTATTACTAATGGAAAAATGCTACAAATACAGCATCTTTTCTTTCACTAAGAGTTATAAATGTGAGAAAAAAATCTATGCATTTAAAAACCATTTCTTCTTTTTCTTGGGCACTAAATACTTTTCACCTCTTTAAATGCTATACCCACCTATACATAGGCACCATGATAAATGCTACTCTCAATTATTTTTGAAAGCAATTTGTTAAGCAGAGGAAAACTGAACTGTAAAATTAAAACTACTAATATGATACTGCTTACTGTGTACGCTCACCCACACGCAGTAAAGCCAATCTACTGAAACCCGGTTGTGGTGAAGGACAGTGTAGCATTTATTAGCAGGGTGCCAAGAAAGGAATCTGAGACAGCTAATACTCAAAACACCCGAACTCCCCACTGGGTTTCAGGAAAGCATTTTTAAATGCCAGGTGAAGGAGGGGTGTGTGATCAGCTCATGAAAAATTCTCTGATTTGTTGATGGTGAGGTAACACTATCAGTCCTTAGACTCCAGGAGACCTGGCAGGGTATATACTCAGGATAACCAAATAACTACTGCGTCTTCCATTTGGTGGGGGTTTTAGCATATGTAAAACAACTCCAGAAATGTGCATCAGATACTGTTATCTTGGTACTTCAGAGAGGAGCTAAAGCAGAGGATATGGGGGAGGGGTCAGTTCCAGAAAGGCCCCATGGGGTCCTGCTCAGTTACAATATTGGAGGTACATAGAATTTTATCCAGGTAATGTAGAATATTAATATATTTAAATTTAATTAAGCATGTCAATGGGAGTTACTTCATAGTGACATGATATCTAATTTCAGTGACTTCAGCAAAGCAGCTTTGTCTCTTATTTTTGTCCATTTTGTGTGTGTATTTGTAGCTTAACTGTTCTATACATAAAGATCATCTTAATCTATTTTAAAATATTCAGACACCTGCAATAACACGTAGTCATAAAGCTCTTTTATTATCAAGTTATTCATCCCTCAGCTTGTCTTTATTAAAGGTCTATTGGAAGATTTCCACCCTCAGCCCTATTCTCTTAGCAGTTAATTAAAATATCCTTGCTATTGAAATGCACTGTATAGTCTCTATGAATTAGGGGATGTCAAATATTGTAGTTTGCTTAGAGTAGCTCGGATTCAATTGTTTTTTTTTTTTTTAATTCCCACTATTTCATACTTACTGTGATTTAGAAAAATTGCTGATGCATCAATTAATGCAAATTGTATAAAAGCTTCTGTAATTTAGGCTTAAAATGCCAGATCCAGCCATGGAGCTTTGTATTTTCATGAGCTGCAACTTAAAATATGGGGTTCAATTTTCATTTACCTAATGTTCCCCAGTAATAAAGACGTGTCTATTAAGGACATCTGTTACAATTTGGTAACCTCTAATTTTAATGGGAAATAATAGAGTTCATGTCTGTAAGATTAGAGGTTATGGACTAGGTCTTTACACTGGTTTGGCATCCTTGATATAATGTTCTGCCAGCCAACCTAATATATTCACAAAGGGCTCAAAGTCTTGGTTCTGCAGGCCAAAAAAAAAAAAAAAAGGGAAGAAAGAAAGGAAAAGAAAAAAACTTTTCTATCTTGTCCCTTTGTACATTGCCTTGTTGAAAATCTGCCACCACCTGCTAGAAAATAATTTGTTTCTCTTTTTTTTAAAACACATGAAGAGACAAGAAATCAGTGAATAATTACATAGTAAAATATACTTTACCAACTGACTATGAGGGGAAGGAAGGAGAGGAGAGAAGGGTAGAGATGGAACTCTCTAAAGCTCTGCATGTTTCCCAAGGCCCCCAGTGGAGCCCATGGCCTCTTACTGATGCTCAGGTTTTAGATATCTTTCTCCAGGCAAGGGGTGGGTGATGGGGCTGAGGAGGGGACCAAAGCTTTCCCTCCTCTTTCCTCTCTTGAACTGACAACCTACAGATAGTAAAGAGAATGCATCTGAGAAAACAATTATATCTGCCAACATCAGCAATTGTAACAATGAAATCCTCTTTTTCTCTTTATTCAAGCCTAACTTAAGCATTCCCTTTGAATACAAGTCTTTAATGGCATTTATGACTCTCACGGGTATTTATTTTAGCTGAATATCTTGCATTTGCCATGTCAAGAACAATCTTGAATAAAAAAGATTCCTGTCACTTTATTCAGGCTTCAACAAAAAGCAACCAAGCCAGTAAATCACTAAATGGCACTACCAACTTCCTATGACATGCATGAATAATGCCTTAGCAGTCTGCTCACCAGAAAGATTAGAATGGGAGTGAACACAACCCTGTAAAAGTATGTCTAGGCAAGCTGAGCCCAGAACTCTATCAAAAAAAAAAAAGAAAAAAAAACTCTATCAAAATCAATTTCTCCCATCTGACATCCAAGTATTTTGAAATGTTCTAACAGGAAGCAACAGAATCAAATTTCTTTCCAACTTGCTTTCAGCAAAGAGGCAGAAGTATGATAATCAAACTCACCAGGCCTTAAGTATTGCTGAAAGTCCAATGGTAACTTGAAGCCACCTTGATGGGGAGAAAAAAGATGATGGTGAACATTGGTGTTAAACACTGAAACTGACAAAAATTAAGCAAGTCACGTTTTACACAAATATGTTTTTTTTCCTTAAGTTGTGTAAAGTTGGAAATGACCTTGATCCACTTCTGTATTGGCATATAAGAAAAGAAGGTAAATTACCTATGCAGATTACCCTAAGTAAGATAGTGACAAGATTATGGAATTTTCAATATGTATAGAAAGTTGATGAATATAATAAGAACTCATCACCCTCTAATAACTGTCCTTACCTACAAGCCCATTCATCAAAACCATAAGAAAATCACGTTTACATGTTGCTTTATGTGCTTTAACCCCCTACCCCATGGAAGGAAACAGAAAGTCACTCAAATGTGTTCTTTTACCCATTTAGTCTCACTGTGCTTTTAATTGCTCTCTCTTTAAATATAATAAACTGAGTGAAATCATTACATGTTGTGACTAAATGCATAAATGATCACCTTTCATATTTCTAAAAGAATGTCCTACTTTGTGTTTTATCTTCCTCAAAAATATTTATGTTAAATTGTTTACCTCCTACCAAAATGACAAAGAAATTTTCAGATTCTAGAGAAGAAATAAGATAAATTTTTTATAGCTTACCTAATCAAACACAATTCTATTCAGTTTTCAAGTAAATTATATTGTCTTAAAGTATTCCTAAATCCTCAAAAACTCTGTGTGTTTTCCTGAGGCTATTTCAAAATGGTTTAACAGTAATAATAACTAGAGTTTTCATGTTTTATTAATTAACATTCTTATCTTGGATGTTTAGAAGGCTTGACCTATTTTTTTATTGGTAATAATAGAGAACTTAAAAATTAAAAATAAATAAGAAAGCTAAGACATTATCTTCAGGCTCATGTGGCTCTTTTGGTGATTTATAGATTAATCAATCATCAATGGGATTAAAGGCCATTTACACTAAACAAATTGCTTATGGCTGCAGCAAATTGTGTTTTGAGATTTAGTGATAGGGACTATAAATTGCCAGCCATGTTATTAGACATATAAATCAGAGAGTTACTGAAAATTGATTAGCTGACTCCAATTTTTTTGAACACGTTGTTACTGTAGCTTATTATTTTTCTTTCCCAGGTCAAAACAGTTCAACTCTCAACTGAGTTAAGGAATGTGCATTTCTATACCTAAAGCTAATAATTCGGGGTTTTTGTTTTTGTTTTTTCATTTCTATAGGATGTTCTTTGAGATCAAGAAAACTAGATTTTTGCCTTCATGTGAGTATTGCAGTGGTTTTGGGTTTTTTTTGCTTTTTTTATTCACTTTCTGAGTACAATTATTTCAGGTATGGAAACTAGCATAGTTTAATAAAATAATTGCAAAGTCTTGTGTTTAATGATGGACTCACGTTATAATAAACGTAATAATAATAATAATAAAGTAATGAACTCAGGCCTCATCCTCCTCCTTTAGCACTTTCCTAAGATCCTAATTATATAAACTACTTCTAAGAATAGAGAAATCACAAAAAAGGAAGGCATGTACTATGTATATCTGTGTTGTTGTGAGGACCTTTATGATATTTAGCCATCATGAAATAACATTCATTTTTTAAAAAATTTTGTACAAATCATTTGCTGTCTAGATGAGTCAGTGCTTTTGGGTAATTGTTCTACATACAGACTTTGAGTTCTGGATGAATATGCTAGTTTGCCTGACACTTCTCTCTTCCTATAGCAATACAGCCAATGCAAAGTTACTAGAATGTTCTTACATATGGCCCTTATTGTATTTTTGCCCTGAAAATTTCAATGTCTTTTCAATTATCTATAATATAACTTTCAAGAATTCCATTTTCTCAAACTATTCTTCACAAACTCTATCAGAACCAGAGGTATTGTACTTTGCAGAACAGATAAGTTTCACGACCATATCATTAGCTAGCAATCAATAATAAACAATTATCAAATAATTTAATTAACGTAAAACCAAACATACTTGCAAATTACAAATAAATTTCAAATATATTACAAAATGCCCCAATTCTCATCAGCTCCATAAATTCAAAACCTCGAAAACAAAACAGGAGGCTGAGAAGAGAAAACAGGTGCTCTTGTTTCCTGATAACCCACTATTGAAACCACCCTGTTGGGCAGTGTAGATATACAAGTTAAGGTGAGAATCTTTGGAGTTAGAGAAACCTGGGTTCAAATTTTATCTTCTACCTACTAACTACAGTATGTGTGGAAAACACTACTTGCTATATGGTGCGTGCAATAATTTGTGGATTGAATTTTGCATAACATTGATGTAAAATCATAACTTGGTTCCTTAATCTCCAAATATATGAAGAGCTCATACTCCCAACAGAATACACAGTTTTTGAGCAAAGATGTAGAGCAGAATGCTAGTACTATTTCTTATATATTCACACTGTATTTAATCATCATAAATGTCATGACTTGTGCTTAAATATGTAAGCTGAAGTTTCAAACAGAAATACATATCCAATTAATTCTGTCACAAATATAAATATCAGAGAACTATTTCAACATCCAGAAAAAAAGAGGGATATTCAGTTAGTCTTGTATTTTTGTTTTGACTTTAGTGTTAGCTTTTACAGGAACTTTAATCTGACCTCTCTCCTTTCAGTACACAGAAATATGCAAAGGGAATATCCAACTTTATGTATCTTTAAAGATTTTTAAAATAAACATTAATATTCATATTTTATCTTTCTATCACTTGGTTGCAGAGTAACATTTGATTTATGTACAAGACCTTAGGATGCTGGAGGCAGCAGTATTTTTTTCTCTCTTTTTGTCTTTTTTTCAGTCACGCTATGAGTGATTTCCTCTGAACAAAAGGTTTTTCAAAGTTCTGTTATGGTTAAAATGTCAAAAATGTTGGTAAATGTTCTGAGGATTTCACGAAACCACAAACCTTTCTGCAGGTTTTCTTTGTTTCTTTTTTTTTTTTTTTTAATTTTTAAATCTATATTACATTCCCCATGGGTACAACTGCTTCATATGAACTGTTTTTCCAGTGAAATGAAATAGCCCTTTGGTTCAAGGAAATAAAAAGATGTTATTATTCTTAGACAGTACACCAATATTTGCTTTGGTTATATTATAATAGAATTTCTTTTATAGAAGCCAGCTGAGGGAAAAAAAATACCTTCAAAATTGTAACAAAGAAAATCCCTCCAAACTAGATACTTTTAAAGATAGCTATACATTTGAGGAGATATAGACTCAGAATAATCTCAATTTCAGCTATAACAGATTAGACTAGTGACTTCGGACTGTCAAATATTTTCCTTTCTCTCCTTCTGTTTGAACAGTTTCCTAACTAAGGAGTTGATATTTTTTGGCACTATAAAATATATCAAAGCCAGACGTAGTCATTAGCACTGGGAGACCAAGGGTGGGAAAGAATTATTAAAACCTTCCTGAGAGTTGAACAACCAAAGTTGATTTTGGACTCTGTAGTTTGCACCTGGCTAGGATTAATAAAGACTCAGAATCTAAGTGACGTGCAGGTACTGCATGAAGTAGTCAAGTCACAGATACAGAGGCCCGCCTTCCTTGGAAGACTCATCAAACTTGCCACAGTGAATGTGGAAGGAAAGACCTCTGCAGTTTCTACAACACATTAAGCCATTGTTAATTTTAGTCTATACTTTCCCCCCACCCCCGCCAAAAATCTATTGACTGGGTGTTGCTTGGTTTAATGTTCCTTTACCTCTTTTTAATAATTTCCTATTTTTGAACCAATCTCCCACCCCATTTCCTACTTGGTATTAAGATAAAGTTTAGCGTGAGTAAAATTTATATTATCAACTCTGTAAAACAAGACAGGCACCAGATATTTAGTTCTTGTATTATCACACTGAGCTGAGGTCAGCTCATTAATCTTCTATTTTCACCCCAAGATTCCAAATCGACATACTTATGCAATTTAGCAGTTACAGAAATGATTAATAGGTTTCTCTGGTGCTAACCTAATTGCTATGACACTAAAGACAAGCACATTACAAAAGATAAAGCATTGAGACCAGAATTACCTCCCTTCTAGGTAGCAATCAGCTGTTAAAGGCAATTCTTGAACTCCTCTGAGCAATAAACAAATTGCTGTTGCCAAGTATGATTTTTGCCTTGCTGGATTCAACTGGAAGACAGTCTCATTAACATATCCTCATGCCCAGCTCACTGTTTTCTATCTTGTTCACAGTTTCTGCTATCAAGTTTCTCCAGAAAGAAAATCCTTTAAAAAAATTCTAGATAATATTTTTGTATTTTACCTCCACAGTGTCACATTTTCACATGACCCACAGTCTTGAATTTTTGTTTAATGTACATCAAATGAATATGTAAATGTAATATTTAACAAATAAGTGGAGTGGAGAAAAAGGCAATAATTTGAAAAATCCATGCATTAGTCCCACTTTGTGCTATAAGAATATGCCATTCTCAAGTATGGCATTTGGTATAAGGATAATTTTGAGCTGAAGGCAATTGAGAGAATTAGATATAAGAAAATATTTCTGCCTTCTCCCTATTTGCTTAAAAGGAGAACATAAAATTGTAAAGGGTTTCCTCTTCTTTTCTTTATAAGGAAGGAAAAAGCTAATCATTGGAGATAATTCTAGATCCCTATCTGCCCAAAGATAGCACCAGAAAAATCTACATAGCAAACTTTACTAATTAGCCCTTCTCTTCCTTATCTCCATATATTTGCCTTCCTACAATTTGCCTAATTTTCTTCCTTTATCTTGTCATCACTCTAAAAAGTAAGATGCTATATCAGCCCAAGTTCTAATAATCATTTTGAGTTACTCATTACTGAGTACTCCCACGTGTATTTAAGATGAACATGTTAATAAACTTTTGTTTTTCTCTTGTTAATCTGTCTTTTGTTAGTCTAATTTACAGAGACCCAAACAACAAACGTAAGATGGGCAGAGGCAAAGAATTTTTTTTCCTACCCTACAGTGCCATCTATATAGTTCCAAGAAAAATTATTTTCCATCCAAGTACCCAAAATAGTGTTTTCATTTTTCTATTTGGCTTTCTCTGTTTAGATGACCTAATCACAAAATGTCCCTTGGGTTATTACAAAGTACCAAAAAAATACATACTACGAATTGAATGATCAAATATCTTAATTTATCTAGTGTTTCTTAAAAATTTAATGTTTTTAAAATTTTCATGCCAAGTTGAAATATAGCTTTTAATCCCTTAAATGAACATGAGTCGGCAATTTCTAGAACAAATTGAAGTCTCCTCTTAGGCTATCTTCTCTTTATCAAAACCAAGTTCATAAGTAGATGCCTGTATTTTATATTTAAGTCCCCACACAGCAGTGATAGAAACATTCACTTCTAAATTGAAAAAATGTGTATGTGTTGACATTGTTGGCTACATGTTCATTCCTATCATCTTAATATAATCTGTAGTACCTGTAATTTTCCCCTAAAATAGAGTTTGTCAGTTAACAGAAAAATATTTTCTCTCCTTTTGTACTTTGTGATTCTAATACTTTATTAAGCTGTTTAAAAAAGACATTCTAGCCTTCTTTAGGTTCTCTACTTGGTGGCATTGCCACCACTGAGTTTTTATTATGTAAATTATTGCAATCTGGTTAGCTCCTTCCGTCTTTTTTCTTAACAAAAGGGGTCTGCAAGTGCTAATCAAAATGCTGCAATTTACATATTAATGAAGTTTTATCATGACATTTCCTTCATACAAAGAGTGAGCAAAAGGGAGACTTTTTATCTTTTTTTGAGAAAGCAACCACTAAATTTTGATCTTATGAGGTATCTTTGAAACTTTCCGAAGCTGACTGGAATCGCATTTATGTATTTTAATCATATACAGAACAAAAGTACAAGGTATGAGCTTCACACCTGTGATGTTTATAAGTAATAATTTTTTGTATACATTCATGCACTTGTAATTACACAAAACGCTGAGGATACGTTTGGCAGTGAGGATGCTGAGCACAATCAAGTCCTAATCACTTTCAGGAAAGGAAAAACATTCCACTAAAAATGAGGAGAGACAAGGAGTGTTCAAAAGCTATGTCAAAAGTGTCCAGCTGTTTTCATAGAATATAGGTGATTTCCTGGTGCTAGCAAAATCCAGAAGAAACATTATAACAACTAGAAATGTCTATAATTGCTATAAGCCCAAGTATGAAGATCCACAAAAATAGAATAATTGGATGAAAGTAGTTAAAACAATCTTCTAATAATGAGGTCCTCTGATTATAAAAGTACTTTAACTCTTTAAAACGTGTCACTAAAAACCAAGCTGTAAAAACAAATTAACAGTCTGTCACTAGAATGTAGTCTCCCACAGATAATGCACTCATAAGTGAAAAGTGAGAGGTGAAAAGACATAAGTGAAAAGACAGAGACTCCAATATTAATCTTTATCTAGTCAATGACATTCTTTGGGAATTCAGGCAATGAGTCAATTTGTGCTGTTTTTTAAAAGTTATCAAACAAGCATATAGGCACAGTATATGTAGTGGGAACTATTTTTTCAATCAATAGCATTCTGAAAGAGTGTACATACATATTAAGGGAAAGGAAAAAAAAGAAAGAGAAAAATGGCTCCAACAGTTTTGTGTGACTTGATTGTATTCTTAAAAGTATTTTATGTGAAAAATTTATTGTCACTAATCTGAAATGTCAGTGTTTTTCCAAATCCTATTCTTTTTTTTTTTTAGAAACTGATACAATAGTTGGTATTTTTTTTAGGTGTTTCTAACAGTAGTGATTTAGTCGTTGGTTTGTTTTCTTAAAATGATTTCGTCTTAGACATTTTGGTATCTAGGATCAGTAACATTTCTGATTTTTAATTTTTAATAAATCTTAAATTAGCAATATTAAAATTACCTAACACATCATAAATATAGGTTTTAAATCTGAAAAATAAAAATTAATGATTATATAGCTACATATATATATCATTGTAAGTTGGCTTCAATAAATAAGTTAGGTGTTTATTTAGGAAATGAGAGTTAATGAGAACAGACAACTCCTGTTTCAAATTTGTGGGAACATACCCCAACAAGTGAAATAATAAGGCAGGTTTTACTTCTTTTCACAGCAGGACAAGAATACCCAGTCAATGAGATTAGATGACATCACGCCAAGAGCCATTAGTCCAATCATTGACTTGTGCCTGCAAGTGCTACCATTTAGACACATGGAAACACTTCCAGTCACATCTGGCCACTTGGGCATGTGAGTTGGCACAAGCATGCAATGGAAAGAATGAAAGATCCTGCCCAAACTGTTTACCCCAAATCCTTTAAAATAGTGAGGTTATTTCCTTTAATAAAGGAGAATTCTTGAACCTATGAAATTCTCAGCTGTGTATATGCAATCCACAGAAAGTTTATTTTTCTTTCTCTTCTTTTTGCACTTGAGTGAGTTGGTTTCTGGATAGTTTCAGTCTTCCTCCAGGCCTTTGAACTGTTGATTGCTCATGCTCAGGCATTGATTTCAGGTTGTACCAATTTATTGAAATTGTACTTAATTTCAAAGAACCTCCATCACTTGCTGGAAGATCAGTTTGTGTGGAAGTGGACAAATGACTTCCCTCCAGGAAACCTGACCTCTTCTAACCACAGGTATATATAGGCCTTCCAATGACAGAGAGTAATAGTTCTAATCTTTTGCTGGTTATTCCATAAGTTGCACAATTGTTTCAGTCTCCAAAGGGGAAAAATATTTGGCTTAATTTTGTTTGCTATTTTTTTTTTCTATCTCAATGCTAAACATAACTAAATTAATATACTTGGGCTATTTAAAACATATTAAATTATGAACTTCAAAGAACTGAATTATATACAATTTTTAGTGTCAGTCTTATTTTTTTTAAGTATATTGTCATCCAGAATTAAAATGACACCTTAAAATGCATGCATGGGTACACACACATGCACACATGCACATGCACTCACAAACTACAGCAAGTCAGCCATAACAAACACTAGACAGACACAATTGTTTTTCTAATTCTTCCTTGGTAGTCACCAAATTCTGAGCCACTCTTTGTTTGATAACTTGGCTCTTTTATGAAACTTCACTGTGCCTAGTCATTTTATCTAAACATTATGCTGTGATCATTTCTGGTACTATTTGATTAGTACATACAATAGCTATCACTTGTCAACTTAATATATTTTTCCTAAGCAGGTGTGTTTTGGCTTATTTGTTTTTAATTTCAGTCAAAACAGCACTCTCCTTCCCTATCGCAAAAGAAAAGTACAGAGATCAGAGAGTAGAAGCGTGTTCGACTAATTGGGCCTTCCCCTCCCACCTTCCAAAACTAATAAGGGTTAGCAGAATGTGCCACCCCAAAATATACTTCTTTGGTATAAGGGTTATTTTGAGCTAAATATTTTGACAAGCTGCATGCACAGAAGCATCTCTGAAAACAGAGTCAAAGTTGCCCTTTTATAAAGAACGTTTACATTTATAAGGGAAATCTCCATTTTTAAGTGTCTGCCTCTCTGTACCAGGAAAAGAAAGATAACTCTAAATCCCAAAAAACTCATCAATGGAGAAGGCAGGGACTTAAATCTGTATCAGAAACTTTACTCTTGCTTATTGTGCTTTTTCTGGTAACTTCCCCAAACTGGCCTCTACCACCAGTGAAACCAAGGAGGACCCTGTGGGGCTCCTGGGCACAGAAGCCTTCCTGTCCCCCTCCAGCCTCCATTAACTTCCCTGAGTTTCAAAGGGGCAGATTCAAATAGTTGCTAATCAAGGAAGGAAAGGGATACAAAGACAAGGGAGGGGCAGCCAAAAAACAATAGTGCAGCCTTGGCAGGGTCCTTGTTCCACCTCAAGGGATACACATAAGATGTTTTTAAACCCTTTATGGAATTAAAACCCAGCAAATGGAAGATGTCAGCATACTTCATACCTAAGACCACCTGAGGCCAAACTAAAGGAACCTGGGAAGCTCATCAAGAAGATTACCTGAGGAGCTTCCTAGGTGGCACAGTGGTTAAGAATCCGCCTGCCAATGCAGGGGACAGGGGTTCGATCCCTGCTCCAGGAAGATCCCACATGCCAAGGAGCAACTAATCCTGTGTGCTGCAACAATTGAGCCTGTGCTTTAGAGCCCGTAAGCCACAACTATTGAGCCCATGTGCTGCAACTACTGAAGCCCATGTGCCTAGAGCAATTATATTCCAATAAAGAGCTTAAAAAAAAAAAGAGAACCTAGTAGGCCAAGACAATTGGATAAAAAGCTAAAAATGCCATCAAACAATATAGGCAATGCCAAAGAAGAAAGTTACTAAGATTTTAGTTAAACTTCTGGATGACATTGTATTTGTAGGTCAACATTTCCAATATTTAAAGTAAAATGTACTTAAAATATTTAACACAGAGATCTGATAAATTTTTTACTGGTACGGGAAGATAATTATTTCACCTTTAAAGGACTTGCAAAGAGCTTAATAGACATATCATCAACAGATAAAAATGTAGACAATTCATCACAAATAAGAATAATAACAATATAACAGCAACATTATCAGAAAATAGTGATAAGTGAGACTCATCTTAATAGTTTCCATAAGGGAGGAAAAAGTTTTTTTCTCTTTCCTTCTAGGTTCAGTGGCTGAGAGGCCTTGTAAATTAAACTGACAAGAGATTAACAAAAGAAAAAAAATGTTTTAATTACATACGTATGCACAGGAGTTAACAAAGAAATTAGACTCAAGAAGGCAGCCAGAATTTAGGGGTTTATATATTATCCCAATGAAGCAGGAAGGGGGCAGGACACAACTTTAATAGGATGACATATCCCGAGGACACATCATAAACTAGGTCCAAGATGGCAGGCTAGTGGACTTCCACTAGACACTGAGCCTCAGTATATGCTCATTGTGACTCATCAGCAAGCTAAATGACACACCCACTGGCACCATGATAGTTCCAAGGCCGACCACAAAAGGTCAAAAAGTGGGCTATGGCCCAATTCCTGGAAATTCCTACCTCTTCACTGAAATAGCTGGAATACTCCTCCTACCCATGAGCCTATGAAATTGCCCACCCATATCAAAACTGACCTCATATCCTGGTGCCTCTCACCTTCGAGGTGGCCCACACTCTGTCTGTAGGGTGTGTATTTCCCTGAATAAACCTCTCACGTTACTATGGCTTGCTCTTGAATTCTCTCCTGTGAAGCCAGGAACACACACTCAGCATCCGTCCCAGGGACTCGGACATGACCATTCTCTATGGCTCCACTCTCCTTCCTACAACACCAAAGCAGGGAAAATTGTGAAGAGGCTAGACAAAGAAGAGGGTATCTGAGGCTTCGGGAGAGGGAAATAAGTTTTGGAAAGGTGACTGGGAATAGTATGGAAAACAAGGATTTTGTAGTAAGATTTGGTATGCAGATTCAAACTGATGTCTCCTCCATTGGTAAGAGTTGTTAAGAGTTCTTCTCTTCCTGCTTTGGGAAGAGACATTTCTATGAACGGAAATTTCATTTATAACTGTAAATTTCCTTTTCAAAAGGGAAACTTATGCTCTGTTTTTAGAGGTTTTCCTTCATCTGCTATTCTTTAATTGTCCTCAGATTAACATAATCCTTATGCCAAAGTGGCATATTTTGGTCCCCTTCATTTCCAGGTTCCTTAATTTTCTTTTTTTTAATTCCTGCTTTCTTTCTATAATGGAGGAAAAAATATATTTTGCCCTTTACCCTCCCAGATTCTCTGACTTAGGTCCTGTGAGTTAGACTGACAGATTAACAGAAGAAAAGCATACAAATTTATTTAACATAAGTTTTACATGACACAAGAGCCTTCATAAGGAAATTAAGATCCAAAGAAATGACTAAACTTGAGGGATTTTATAAGCTCAAAGTATTCATACATTGTGTTTCCCTTCTCCCTTTCCCTACTCATTCTCCCCAAACTGAAAACATCAGTATCAATGAAGAAATACTGCAGCACAACATAGTCCATCCTTTAAAACAGAAACCTAGGGTACGTTTTCTCGGTTCCTTTCTTTCTCTTACTACCAGATACAATTGGTTGTTAAATCAGATTTATTCTAAGTTGTTAGTATCTTTCTAATCTGTTTCTTTGCCTTATTTCCACAACCAAAAAAGTCCAAGTGTTCATCCTGCTTTTCTTGGATTTTCCCAACTATTTTCTAACTAACTTCCCAAGGATTGCATCATCTGCCTCTTTCCTTTCTAAACACACTCACTGCATTGAACTCCTTAAAATAATAGTTTGATGGTGTTAATCCTTCTGACTAAAGTCTCCCATTGCCTATGGTAGCATTTCCCAAGGATAATTTCCTTTGTGAGATATTAATATATGTTTTATGAAAAAGATTGATATTAGCATTTTTTCTTTTGATATGTAAAGTATTTGTGTTAGAAAACTGTTATGTTACAGCTGATCTCAGGAAATGGCTTTCCAAAAGAGAGAATATTAGGAAATTGCATAAGAGATCATTTTACTCAAGAAATCTGTGTACTGATGGCAGAGGCAGCAATGTCTTCTTGTCATATATTGCACTACCTAGTTGGTTATAGCTGCTTATATGTCTTAATATTTCAAAAAATATTTTTGATATTTGGGTTTTATTGTATATAAAAGCATACGACTCAAATGTTTATTATTTTCAGAGTATTTAGTTCTAAAGACCGTTTTTATTTGCTGTCTACTGTCATCTAAACATACATATTATCCCACATGTTGGTTTTTCTCCAATATGTTATGATTTTTTTAAAATATTTCCATGAACAAGTGAGTTTTGCAATATTGGCTAATTATATGGAATCCAAAGGCTTTTTATTCTTTGTCAGATTTTTCACACTTTCCAGTGGCAATATCCCATTCTCTTATACTCCTCTTTTTTGCACATGACATTCTTCCCACTTTGTACTATTGGGCAGCCTGATCCTTTGAGCCTAGTTTGGTGCTCATCTGGAGTGCTAGTGTATTAGTTCCAGTCCAAAAGCCAGTCTCAAAACCTGAGGAGAGCCAATGTTTCTGTTCCAGTCCAAGTGCAAAGAGCAGGAAAGACTAATCTTCCAACTTATGCTGTTAAGCAGAAGTTCCCTTTTACTCAACACTTTTGTTCTATTCAGGTCTTCAGTTGACTGGATGAGAGCCACCCACATTAGGGAGGGCAATCTGCTTTACTCAGTCTACGAATTCAAATGTTAATCTTATCCAGAAACACCCTCACAGACACACTAGAATAATCTTTGTTCAAATAATGCTTGATCAAACCTCATGGCTTAGTCAAGTTGACACATAAAATTAGTCATCACACTCATTCTCAGAGAAGGAGCTGAGATGAGATAAAGAAAAAAAATAAAATATAAACACATTAATAAATTAAAATTTTAAATTAAAAAATTGAATAATAATTTACCTACTTGAAATTTTGCCCAGGATGAATTGGTCTCAGTTTTGAGAAATCTCCATCAGCAGTTTTGCTTGACTTAAATATTGACCTAAAATATTGATTTTATCTTATTGACTTTATTTTTAAATATCTAAATTTTGACTAGATTTAGGGAAAATGTCTCTACTAGATAATGTGTTTGATTATTGCTATAAATATTTCCAAATATCAGTTTTTCTCACACACTGCAAAACAAGAGAAACTCAAATATAGCCAGAAGAGTTAAGGGCTGTGCTCATAGCACACAGAAGATGGCATGCACTTGGTAAAATTCCAGACTGCATTCTTAGACCAAACACTTGAACATAAACTGTGTTAAATTAATTTGTCTCACAGAAGTCCTTCTCTCTGCAAGGTACAATTTGTAGATGTGTGTGCACTTGTTTATTGGCTAAGCATCCCTCTGAGGTTCATGGGGGCAGAGGTCATATCTCTAGTGTTCATTATCATATATCAAGCACCTGGCACAGTCCCTGGCATGTAATAAGAACTCTGTAAACATTTGTTAAACGACCAAATGGATGAGGATACATTGTTTAGGTGTCCTGAATCCTACATATCCCTAAGAGCAAAAACTGTAAGCCAGTTGCAGCACATCTGACTAATTCATTTCAGCCATTTGATTTAGAATTGAGGCTGGCTTGCCCCTTTCCATCTAGGTCCCAAAGCAACTTAAAATCTAATGAGTACGTTTTGCACATAAATTAATACAATATAAGATACAAGAACAAGAGTCGAGTAATCAAGAAAAAATGTGCAAAGGAGAGAATAACAGATTCTGATAATGTCTGCAAAATTTTACCATGATTACTTAAGATGGTCCTAAGGAGTGGCATGCTTTATAATCTGATTGAATGTAGTGATGCTACTATCATTTATATTTACTGTCCTCTTATCCAGGAGCAAACAGATATGCAACAGCATAAACTGACTGGCAATAAAATTTTCCTCATTTCCTAATGATAAGCTTTAATTGTACATGGAAACTAACATATACTGAAAACTTCAAAATCAGTTTACTTTAGGAACTTTCAGGATCTTATCAGGTGAATTATCTGACATAAAAATTATAAAATCAGAGTTATTTGATTTTATGCAAGTTATATTTTATGCAAGCTATAAAAGGAAAAAACAGGATGAGCCAAACATAGCTCTAGGATTTAGGCAATCTGTATTTAAAAACCTTTTCAGTTGGCTGATCTTGATCAATTTCTTATCTTCCCTGAATTTTCCTATTTTAAAATGGGGTCATGAAAGCCCTTTGTAAACTGAATATAATTATAATTATCAGTCACATGAACTGATTACTATATATAATTTTTAATCTAAGCTGATTACTGCACATAGTTTTAATAAATTACTATATTTATTTTTAATTTTAAAATATTCATTTTCTAAATAAAGAGGAAGGATTGGGGAAAAAGTTCAGGGAGCAATATATTAAAAACTCATCTTACACATTACATGTTAATAAAAAGTCCAATTTGGACAACGCAGTGAATGCCACCAGCCCCGAAAAGGTGTAGCATTTTGTCAAGTTTTTCTCATCTTTACCTGGAATGGAAATAATGAAAGCAAATAATGATATGAGTGGAATCAGCTAGCGTAACAGCATGTAGAACAGCACAGGGATGATATAATGTAATGTAGATAGAAGAGTGACTCTTTTTTCTGCATTTTCATAGAGTATTGCATAGATCTTTAATGGCTCTTAGAATATACAATACATTTTTTCTATTTTTAATGGAAATTATTATAAGAGCTAATCTTCTACTGTGTCACTAGCTGGCATTAGGCAAGTGTCTGGGTGCATCCAGAAAAAACATGTTATAAGAATATCTTTGGAGATAACCAGGAAGGGAAGTAGTTATCTTTATCCAAACTTCAATCAAGGAGCATTGTGTCCCTAGTGCATTGTATCTCCAGTGCACAAAATAACAACAGTTGTCTTATAGTGCCCACACGTAATTAGTTATTTCCCTTCTGATATGCTGAGCAAGGTGACTTAGCTTCAAGGGTCACCTTCCATTCAAAAACCATCTTGGCTACATGTTTGCTAAAGCTATTAATTCACAGCAAACAAAAGCTGTGCTTTTGTATAAATGTACAAAGCCTTGAAAAAGCTTTCAGTTTTGGACAGTCACAATTGAATTATTTGTATAGGTATAAACATCCATCAAAGCCCACCCATTTCTCTTCATAGTACAATGCCAACCAGTTTAATGGTTGTTAAATCTGAGTAACAGGAATGTTATTAGCAGCTCTTGTGATTGTACTTTCTTTACTGTTTGCCAAAATGTGCTCAGAATTAAATAGGATGAAAATTTAGATATGGGATTCTGATACACAGAATGTAAGTGAGGTATTTGTATAGAAGAAAGTGTATAGACATTTGGCAGAGGCTAAAGAGAGACCTTTTTTGTTTTCTGACCTCACACGCTGCTCTCTATATTCATTGACATTTAATTCTGCAATGACTATGACAGCCATTGATATGGAATTTTTTACTTTTCTATACTCAAAGCAATAAATCCACCTGTATTTAATTCCTCCTTTTCTTTTCTCACTATAGCTACAATAGAGAAAGTGTCCTTTCCTCTATGAAAGGTCATGTTTCTGCCAAAACTGTGGCTCTCCTCTCTGCTAGCTCTCACGAGTTTAGCTGTCCTTAATCATCCTGCCTAAAGCATCGATCACTATCATCTGTGTCATAGCACTGATCAAATCTGACATTAGTTTGCCTATATGTACACATTCCCCCCCCATCTATAATTAAGCGTCATGAGGGCAGGGACTCTGTCCAGCTGGTAATGTATTCTCTGGCACATACTGCCTGCCTGGAATGTTGTAAGTGTTCAATTTTTGCTGAAAAATAAATGATTAAATAAAACGGTTACTGTGTTTGAAGGGATTACAAGTTGGTTTACCAACATATTATAAGGGTTTTGCCAGGATTAAGTAGGTTCATGGGTATAAAACATATGAAAAGAGTGTTCTATTAACATTACCTACTATTAGCTAATATTAATACAATTTGCATGAAATAAGGAACTAGACTTTAAGACACTGGATATGAGGCAGCATTTTGGGAATTATTTTGGAAACAATAAAACTTAAGATCTATTGTCAACCTATATGACTTTGAAATGTTCCTGCACATAAATAGTGTAGACTTAAGGATATCTTCATTTCTTTCTAGCTATAAAATTCAGCGCCTCTGCAGTTTGAGTCATTACAAAAGATGTAACATCATTGTGGCTAGAATTAATGATAAAGATTCCAAGAGGATCTTTGATGTGAAATAGGCTTTTTAAAACACAAAAATTAGCTAGAACTGCCAGATATAAAACCTACCAACGTAATGCACAAATGGCTGGGACCCTCTTCCCACTTTCTTGGAGATCAGAGTCTGATAAGCCTGAATTTAAATGAATAATCAGAACACTGTGAGATCAGTGCTAGGCTATGAAAAATATACATAGGAGTTGCTGTTGAAATCTAGTAGAAAGAGAAGTGAATTGGCCTGAAAGATCTGGGAAGTCTTTAAAATCCTGGAAAAGGGAATAGAAGTTTCCTACATAAGTAAAGAGTAAATGTTATTCAGAGGGAATAGAGTACATACCCATTCCTCCAAATGTTTGAGAAATGACGGTAGTTTAGAGCATATACTGTTTGAGACAAGGAAAGACATGACAATTGTAGAAAGTTAGACAGCAAAGTGAGATTGGGAACAATTTGTAAAGGGTCTTATTGATTTGACTCAGTTGAGGATCTGTTGTGGGAAGAAAAAAACAAACAAAACAAAACAATGACAAAATATTCTAACAACTATAAGCACATTAAAAGCTTACAAAATTGAATGAAACTGGGCTCTAGGCTGTTTCTAGGAATGACTCCCAAAACCATATTGTTGACCTAAAACAAATAGATTGCCAGATATTTCCCCTGCAAAGATGGTACTATTCAGGAGCAGCAGAGAAGAACAATTCAGGGTCTGCAACCATGATGAGTCATGTGCAAGTTCCACATGGCAAGGGAATGACAACAGCTTTTATAGAGAGAAAAAGGAAGTTTGGAGGGCTATAGTAAACAAACAGTCCATGGCTTTTCATTGTCTGAGTCCTCGCCAGGAAAAAGGAGGAGGCTTTCTTCTTCCTGTTGGACTCTGATATTATTGCAGGGTGTAAGTGCTCCCCCTCCTGATCTCCCAACTTTATTCAGTTGAAACTTCTGCTTATTAATTTTTTACAACAGCAACATAGATTCAATACAGAGATCAGAAAACCACTGGTAGAGCCACCATAATGGCCTCCCAACACTCATGAAATTCTGACATCGCTACAGAAAAGCTAATTGTCTTTACTTCCATACATGACAGCGGAAAACACCAAGGCAACAGAAACATGAATAATCAATAATGGTTGCCTTTGCTCCCTGACCTGCCGCTCCCTCTTCAGTCCAATCTATCTTCCCAGCACTGCCATGTCACTTTTCCAAATGCTATGCAAAAATAATATTGGGTTGGCCAAAAAGTGCCTTTGGCTTTTAAGTAAAAATAAAAGACACATTTTTCATTTTCACCAAGAACTTTATTGAACAACATATTCACCCTTTCATTCCACTACCTTCTACCATTTTTCAGGCAACTTCATAATTCCATGTTCCCAAAACTTTTTATCTTTTTGAGCAAAGAACTCTTCCAGGTGCCTTTTATAGTATTCCAGGGAATTGAAATCTTTTCCATTAAGAGAATTTTGTAAAGACTGAAATAAATGGAAATCTGGAGGTGCAATGTCTGGTGAATACGGCAGGTGAATCAGAACTTCCCAGCCAAGCTGTAACAATGTTTGCCTGGTCAACCAAGAAACATGCAGTCTTGCGGTATCCTGATGGAAGATTATGCATTCTTCTGTTGACTAATTCTGGATGCTTTTAGTTGAGTGCTGCTTTCAGCTGGTCTAATTGGGAGAAGTACTTGTTGGAAATAATTGTTTGGTTTTCCAGAAGGAGCTCATAATAGAGGACTCCCTTCCAATCCCACCATACACACAACATCACCTTCTTTGGATGAAGGCCGGC
This sequence comes from Hippopotamus amphibius kiboko, assembly GCF_030028045.1. NCBI lineage: Eukaryota > Metazoa > Chordata > Mammalia > Artiodactyla > Hippopotamidae > Hippopotamus > Hippopotamus amphibius. The sequence goes on along the minus strand of NC_080195.1, from coordinate 86,266,550 downwards.
TTTTGGTGTGGTTGGTGGTGGTTCATTTCGCTTGCCCCACAATCTCTCCCATTCCACATTATTGTGCAGTATCCACTTTTCACAGCCCATCACAATTTGTTTTAAAAATGGACCATTTTCATTACATTTAAGTAGAGAGTTGCGTGCAGAAATATGGTCAAGAAAGTTTTTTTCTCCCTGCTTAACTTATGTGGAACCCAAACATCAAAGTGAGTAACATAACCAAACTGGCACAAATGATTTTCAACACTTCATTTGGATATTTTGATTATGTCAGCTATCTCCCGAGTGGTATAACGTTGAATGTTCTCAATTAATGTCTTGATTTGATTGCTACCAACTTCAGCTGGTCTACTTGACTGTGGAGTATCATCCAGCGAGAAATCTCCAGCACGAAACTTCACAAACCACTTTTGAAACTTTCAATCAGTCACAGCACCTTCTCCATATGCCACACAAATCTTTTTTGTGTGTTTTGGTTGCGTTTTTACCTTTCTTGAAATAATAAAGCTTAATATGCCAAAAATGTTGTTTTTTTCTTCTCTCTTCAATATTAAAATGGCTACACAAAAATTCACCAATTTTCAAGTCTTTTTTTAAATGCATGCTGATGTGACAGGTGTCACACACAATCTATCAAAACTGTTTCAAATGAAGTTAAAGACAACTAAGTGCTAGTAGAGCCATCTTACAGAAAAAATTAAACAAACCTTTGGCCAACCCAGTATTTTTAACTGGTGTAATTTAATTTGCATTCAGCAGCCTAGCCCCAAGGAACTTCGAAGACAGAGTTTTTAACCTCTATAGTACAGGAGTTACAGTAGAATGAAATTAGAATCAATGTGGGTTCAATCCAGCATATTTATTGCAATGATAAATATGAAGTTTGAACTTTATCTCATAGGCTATGTTTCTAGGACACATTTGAGAAAAGAGTAGCATTTCCAGAACAGATTTGAGAAAAGAGTAGAGGTAAATTCTTGGTATAATGAGAATATTATATATGTAGGAAAGTGAGATCCAAGAAAGTTGGATCAAAGAAAGTTAAAGATTAGGAAAAGATTAAAAGAAAAGGAAACAAAGATTAAGAAACAGGGTAATCCTCTGTTTGGAGGCTTAAAATACAGACAGAATAAATGGGATTTGATGTAGATAGTAGGAAAGCTATTATCAGTTCTTGAGTGGAGGAAAAGCAAGATGTTAAAAGTGCTTTAGGAAAATTGCTGCTAAGTTAGTGTATGCTGTAAAGAAGGAGAGACTCAGAAGTGGCAGGTGTAGAGTAAACTACATCTGCCAAGTCTGAGAATGTCAGGGAAAGGTCAGATTGTGTGTGTGTGTGTGTTTCTTATATATAGTGGTTTTAAGAAGTGTCAAATGCAATCTTTTGTTCATCCAATACAAATTGAGAATGGTAACTATGCTCTGCATTCAATAAATAGATATTCATTTCTATTCTCATTTATAGATGAGGAAATTGAGACACTGAGAGTTTAAGTAATTTGCTCAAGGCCACACAGTTAATAAGTAGTAGAACTAAGTCAATAAAGATGATAAGGTATCTTCAGTAGCCGTGTCCTCCTTCTAGTACATTTCCCACATAGAAATACAGACATGGTATTTGTTATGATAAATTCTAGTAGGATATATTGAAACTTGCTTTTAACCTACAAAAAAAAAAAAAAGTTTTTTTGTATTCAGGTCAAATCAACAGTGTTAAATATTTCAACATAATATTTAAAAGCATTCTAGGTTGGATATTCTTTTTTGATCTTAATTTGAGGCCCCCTAAGGATTCCCTGCATGCTTGTAAACACTATTCTGATAGTAGCCAATGCCTGAATCTCCCTGCTGTCTGAAGACCCCTCAACGGTTGACTTCACTATCTCCTTTCTTCCTGCTAGTTATTGGAAGAATAATTGCATCACAACCTCCAACTGACAAATAAATAAGAGGCCAAGGCCATTTGGAGTGTCAATTTTCCTTTAAAAATTATAAAATAAGCCCAAGCACATATAGCTGCAATAAAAACTATAAAACTGACTCTCCACCCCACCCCACCCCCAGAAAAAAATCAGGCAGGATCAAGGACCAGAGATCTGAACTTCATTTCATAATCAAACCATCAGCCTTGCAATTCTACTCCTTAGCTGTTTTCCATGGTCCAGGAGCTGGATCCTTCTCAAGCAAAAGGCAGTGGAATAAAAATGTATATCATAGGGGGAAAGATGGCAGCGAAGTAGAAGGATGTGGAGTGCATCCCTCGCCACAGATGCATCAGGAATACACCAAAAGACGCAATAATTCCCACAGAGAACCAGCTGAACACCAGCAAATGACCTCGGACACCAGAAAGAACTGCAAAGATCCCGACATAACCTGTAGGGAGGCACTTGCAACTATCAAAGAGGGTGAAGCAGCTGAACTGTGGCAGATGGGAGGGAGTGAGAAACGCACGGAGGGTCCGCACCACGGCTCAGAGTGCCCGGACTGAGACCTCGATTCACAGCTGCACAGGGGCTCTGGGAGCGGGAGCATGGGAACCAGAGAGCTGGTTCAGGGCGAGAAACATTGTTGGCGGTGGGGAGGTGGGCCGAGGGGACAGGAGGGAAGAGGCCCGCAGCGAGGAGTGCCTACCACAGAGAGCTGTGAGACCACAGTGGTGGCTGGATACTGCTGATTCACAAGCAGTGGGGAGGAGCCGCGGGCACAGCCTCTCTCTCGGTGCCTGTGACGGATAGAGGAAACCTGTGGGCCAAGCTACCCCTGGGTGGGGCTGGCTTAGAGTGCCTGCAGCTGAGAGCCAAAAGCCCCGCAGAACAGCCCAACTCTGAGACATTCTGTTTACACCTGAGCCACCGGCGTCCCTCTGCAACAGGCACCGCCACACCTGACTCACTCACTCCTAGGGAAAGGAATCACTATTGTATCCTCTCTCTCCCCACACACCAGTGCTTACAGACGAACAATAAAGGAAGCTCTGCTGGTTGCAGAATAATACAAAAAACCCAAGGCAGGTAGAAGGACACTTACAGCTGAGACCTCAAAGAAACAGAAATATTAGTATTGATTCTATTGAACTGGTCAATTCTAGGGTCAGTTCTAGTTTTTTTTTTTATTATTATTAATTACGAGCTTAGTCCTAAGGGAGCTACAAGTTTTTATAACATATCTTTTATTCCATTTTTTATTCTATTTTTATTTTTAACCTTTTTACATATTTCTGTTTCTAAGTCTTTTATAGTGGTGACTGTATCTTTCCTACCTTCTTTTCATCTCTTTTATACATTTCTACTTCTTTCTTTTTATTTTCATATTTCCAGTCACACTACGCTCTTCTGTTCCCCTGTCTTCTATCCTTCTTTATTTTATCTTAATATACTTATAAGCAATATTATCGGTCTGCTCTGTCTTCTTGCGTAATTCTCCAGATGACACACTGCTTTGGTATTTATTATTAGGTTTTTGTCTTTATCTTAGCTCTAAGTATAATTGTCTGATTTCACTCTGAGAATCTTCAGTCTGTCTGGTGGTACTCTAGCTCTTTATTATATTTGATCTTTGCTTTCAATATCTTCCTGGATTTGTGTTTGTGTGTGTGTGGTGTTATTTGCTTGTTTGTTTGTTTGGTTTTGCTTTTGTTTCTGTTTTGCTCTGTTTTGGTTTTGAATTTCTGTTGGTTTTCTCTTTGAATGTCTGATAGCATACTGGGGTTCTTATGTCAGGTCTTTCCAGTGCCTTACGTTCTATTGGATTCAGTATTTGTGTGTCTTAAACACGTATGTGTTTCCTTGACATAGTATAGGTTTGACTCAACAATCTGCCATTAGTCTGGGGCTTGGAAAATCTTCTTTAAACCCCTTTATAGCTGGGACAAGAAACCTCTGAAGTTTGGACTACCACGAGAAAACAAAGAAACACCATGCAGGCAAAGGAGCAGGAAAAAAACCCACAAGACCAAATAAATGAAGAGGAAATAAGAAAAATGCCTGAAAAAGAATTCAGAGTAATGATAGTAAAAATGATACAAAATCTCAATAACAAAATACAGAAAATACAAGAAACAGTTAATAAGGACTCAGAAGAACTAAAGAACAAACAAACAGCAATGGACAACAAAATAACTGAAATTAAAAATACTCTAGATGGTATAAACAGCAGAATAACTGATGCAGAAGAACAAATAAGTGAGTTGGAAGAGAGAATGTGGGAAATAAATGTCACAGAGCAGGAAAAAGAAAAAAAGAATAAAAAGAATAGAAGACAGTCTTAGAGACCTTGATGACAACATTAAGTGCACCAATATTCAAATCATAGGCATCCCAGAAGAAGAAGAAAACAAGAAAGGGTCTGAGAAAATATTTGAAGAGGTTATAGTGGAAAACTTCCCCAACATGGGAAAGGAGATAATTAACCAAGTCCAAGAAGCACAGAGAGTCCCATACAGAATAAACCCAAGGAGAAATACACCAAGGCACATATTAATCAAACTAATGACAATTAAACACAAAGAAAAAATATTAAAAGCAGCAAGAGAAAAGCAACAAATAACATATAAGGGAAAACCCATAAGGATAACAGCTGACCTTTCTGCATCAACTCTGCAGGCCAGAAGGGAATGGCAGGATATACTGAAAGTCCTGGAAGAGAAAAACCTACAGCCAAGAATACTCTACCCAGCAAGAATCTCATTCAGATTTGATGGAGAAATCAAAAGCTTTCCAGACAAGCAAAAGTTAAGAGAATTCAGCACCACCAAACCAGCCTTACAACAAGTGCTAAAGGAGCTTTTCTAAGTAGAAAACACAAGAGAAGGAAAACACCTACAAAAACAAACCCTAAACAATTAAGAAAATGGTAAGAGAAATACATGTCAATAATCACCTTAAATGTAAATGGATTACATGCTTCAACCAAAAGACACAGACTGGCTGAATGGATACAAAAACAAGACCCTTCTATATGCTGCCTACAAGAAACCCACTTCAGACCAAGGGATACATATAGGCTGAAAGGAAAGGGATGGAAAAAGATATTCCATGCAAATGGAAGTCAAAAGAAAGCTGGAGTAGCAAGACTCACATCAGACAAATTAGACTTTAAAGACTATTACAAGAGACAAGGAAGGTCACTACATAATGATCAAGGGATCCATCCAAGAAGAACATATAGCAATTGTAAATATCTATGCACCCAACATAGGAGCACCTCAATACATAAGGCAAATGCTAACAGCCATAAAATGGTATATTGACAATAACACAATAATAGTGGGAGACTTGAACACCCCACTTACCTCAATGGACAGATCCATCCAAACAGAAAATAAGTAAGGACACACAAGCTTTACATGACACAATAGACCATCTCGACTTAATTGATATTTATAGGACATTCCATCCAAAAACTACAGAATACACTTTCTTCTCAAGTGCACACAGAACATTTTCCAGGATAGATCACATCTTGGGCCACAAATCAAACCTCGGTAAATTCAAGAAAATTGAAATCATATCAAGCATCTTCTCTGACCACAACACCATGAGACTAGATATCAATTACAGGAAAAAAACTGCAAAAAATACAAACACATGGAGGTTAAACAATACACTATTAAACAACCAAGAAATCATTAAAGAAATCAAAGAGGAAATCAAAAAACATCTAGAAACAAATGACAATGAAAACATAACAACCCAAAACCTATGGGATGCAGCAAAAGCAGTTCTAAGAGGGAAGTTTACAGCAATGCAGTCCTACCTTAAGAAACAAGAAAAATCGTGAATAAACAACCTAACCTTACACCTAAAACAATTAGAGGAAGAAGAACAAAGAAACCCCAAAGCGAGCAGAAGGAAAGAAATCATAAAGATCAGATCAGGAACAAATGAAAAGAAAGGAAGGAAACAATAGCAAAGATTAATGAAGCTAAAAGCTGGTTCTTTGAGACGATAAACAAAATTGATAAACCATTAGCCAGAGTCATCAGGAAAAAAAGGGAGAAGACGCAAATCAACAGAATTAGAAATGGAAAAGGAGAAGTAACAATGGACACCACAGAAATACAAAAGATCATGAGAGACTACCACAAGCAACTATATGCCAATAAATTGCATAAACAAGAAGAAATGGATGCATTCTTAGAAAAATACAATCTTCCAAGACTGAACCAGGAAGAAATAGAAACTATGAATAGACCAATCACAATATGGAAATTGAGACTATGATTAAAAATCTCCCAGCAAACAAAAGCCCAGGGCCAGATGGATTCACAGGTGAATTCTATCAAACATTTAGAGAAGAGCTAACACCTATCCTTCTCAAACTCTTCCAAAATATTGCAGAAGGAGGAACACTCCCAAACTCATTCTATGAGGCCACCATCACCTTGAAACCAAAACCAGGCAAAGATGTCACAAAAAAAGAAAATTACAGACTGATATCACTGATGAATATAGATTCAAAAATCCTCAACAAAATACTAGCTAACAGAATCCAACAGCACATTAAAAAAATCATACACCATGACCAAGTGGGGTTTATCCCTGGAATGTGAGGATTCTTCAATATATGTGAATCAATCAATATGATACATCATATCAACAAATTGAAGGATAAAAACCACATGATCATCTCAATAGATGTGGAAAAAGCTTTTGACAAAATCCAACATCCATTTTTGATAAAAATTCTCCAGAAAATGGGCATAGAAGGAAATTACCTCAACATAATAAAAGCCATATATGAGAAACCAACAGCCAGCATCGTTCTAAATGGTGAAAAACTGAAAGCATTCCCTCTTAGAACAGGAACAAGACAAGGGTGTCCACTCTCACCATTATTATTCAACATAGTTTTGGAAGTGTTAGACATAGCAATCAGTGAAGAAAATGAAATAAAAGGAATCCAAATTGGAAAAGAAGAAGTAAAATTGTCACTCTTTGCAGATGACATGATATTATACATAGAAAATCCTAAAGACTCTACCAGAAAACTGCTAGCACTAATCGATGAATTTAGTAAAGCAGCAGGATACAAAATTAATGCACATAAATCTTTTGCATTCCTATACACTAACAACTAAAGAGCAGAAAGAGAAATGAAGGAAACTCTCCCATTCACCATTGCAACAAAAAAAATAAAATACCTAGGAATAAACCTGCCTAAGGCGGCAAAAGACCTGTATGCAGAAAAGTATAAGACACTGATGAAAGAATTCAATGACGATACAAACAGATGGAGGTACATACCATGTTCCTGGATTGGAAGAATCAACATAGTGAAAATGACTGTTCTACCCAAAGCAATTTACAGATTCAATGCAATCCCGATCAAATTACCAATGGCATTTTTCACAGAACTAGAAGAAGAAATCTTACGATTTTTATGGAAACACAAAAGACCCTGAATATCCAAAGCAATCTTGAGCAGGAAAAATAAGGTTGGTGGAATTAGGCTTCCTGACTTCAAACTATACTACCAGGCCACAGTGATCAAGACAGTATGGTACTGGCACAAAAATAGAAAGGAAGATCAATGGAACAGAATAGAGAACCCAGAGGTAAGCCCAAGCACATATGGGCACCTTATCTTTGACAAAAGAGGGAAGAATATACAGTGGAAAAAAGACAGCCTCTTCAATAAGTGGTGCTGGGAAAATTGGACAGCAACATGTAAAAGAATGAAATTAGAACACTTCCTAACACCATACACAAAGATAAACTCAAAATGGATTAAAGACCTAAATGTAAGGCCAGATACTATAAAACTCCTAGAGGAAAACACAGGCAGAACTCTATGACATAAATCAAAGCAACATCTTTTTTGTCCCACCTCCTAGAATCATGGAAATAAAATCAAGAATAAACAAATGGGACCTCATGAAACTTAAAAGCTTTTGCACAGCAAAAAAAACCATAAACAAGAGAAGAATGCAACCCTCAGAATGGGAGAGAATACTTGCCAACAAAGCAACGGACAAAGCATTAATCTCCAAATTATACAAGCAGCTCATGAAGCTTAATACCAAAAAAGCAAATAACCCAAGCGACAAATGGGCGGAAGACCTAAATAGACATTTCTCCAAAGAAGACATGCAGATGGCCAACAAACACATGAAACAATGCTCAACATCACTAATCATCAGAGAAATGCAAGTCAAAGCCACAATGAGGTATCACCTCACACCGATCAGAATGGCCATCATCACAAAATCTAGAAACAACAAATGTTGGAGAGGGTGTGGAGAAAAGGGAACTCTCCTGCACTGTTGGTGGGAATGTAAGTTGGTATAGGCACTATGGAAAACAGTTTGGAGGTTCCTTAAAAAACTAAAAATAGAACTACCATATGATCCAGTAATCCCACTACTGGGCATATACCCAGAGAAAACCATAATCCCAAAAGAAACATGTACCATAATGTTTATTGCAGCACTATTTACAATAGCCAGGACATGGAAGCAACCTAAATGCCCATCAACAGATGAATAGATAAAGAAGATGTGGCATATATATACAATGGAATAGTACCCAGCTATAAGAAGGAATGAAATGGAGCTATATGTAATGAAGTGGATAGACCTACAGTCTGTCATACATAGTGAAGGAAGCCAGAAAGAGAAAAACAAATACTGTATGCTAACTCATATATATGTAATCTAAAAAAAAAAAAATGGTGCTGATGAATCCAGTGACAAGACAAGAATAAAGATGCAGATGCAGAGAATGGGCTGGAGGACATGAGGTTGCGGGGGCGGGGGGTGAAAGGGAAGCTGGGAAAAAGTGAGAGAGTAGCATAGACATATATATTCTACCAACTGTAAAATAGCCAGTGGGAATTTGCTGTATAACAAAGGGAGATCAACTCGATGATGGGTGATACCTTAGAGGGCCAGGATGGGGAGGGTGGGGGGCAGTCACGGGAGTGAGGGAATATGGGGATATGTGTATAAATACAGCTGATTGACTTTGGTGTACCTCAAAAACTGGTACAAGAATGTAAAGCAATTATATTCCAATAAAGATGAAAAGAAAATGTATATCAAAGAAACCTAATTATCTGTCAAAGCCAATAAAATTAGGTAAGAGTAGGAACTCTAGAATAACAAACTCATTGCATTTGAATTTCAGCTCTGTGACTTATTAGCACATGCTCTTGGACAAATTATTTGAATGCTCAAGGCCTCAGTTTCCTTGTCTGTAAAACGGGAACAATATCTCCCTAATAGGGTTGAAGTAAGATGAAATGAGTTAACATATGCAAACATAGTTTGAACAACTCCCACACATGGTTCTGCTATATAAGCATTAGCTGTTAGTTACTCACTGATCTCAAGCCACTTTCACATCCTCCCATGTCTTTAACCTCACAGGAAAACTTCGTGAAAGAGTGGTCAATAATGATTGTCCTTATTTCCTTTCCTCCTTTAGATGTTTACCCTATTTTCCATGACTACCATGCCACATGGAGTCGATGTGTGATTTTGTTACTATCATGCATGGACTCCATGTTGCCAAATCCAAAAGCCATTTGTGATCCATATATTATTTAACATCTCAGAAACAATTAACACTTTTATTCATTGCCTTCTCATTAAAACACTTTGTTTTCTTGGCTTCCAGGGGATCACATTTCCCTGGGTTCCATTTCCTTCTTAATAAATAAATCTTTGAGTGCTGCAGGACTCAGTCCTAGATTTCTTTCTCTGTATATAACCTCATCCTAGGTAATCTCATATAACTTGTTGCCTTTAAATAGCATCTTTATACGTTTACTCTATATTTTTGATTCCAGCTGTAACTCCAGCTCAGACTTCTCCCATGGTCTCCAAACTCAGGATAGAAAAATCTACATGCATCATTGGTATCTCCACTTGCAAATATAATATAAATCACAATGTTAAAATGTCCAAAACAAAATACACCCAATCTGCCATTTGTGATCCTCTCCCAAAGAAGACAGTGACCTTATCTTCCTACAAAACAATCAGCATACACTTGTTTGCAGCTCCTTTGGGATAAAATATCATAGCAAAATAGAATATGTATTTAGATTATTCTTGTGCTCCAAGTTTTTGAAAGTAAGAATCCGTATGTCACTAATCCCTGCATCCATTCTGCACCATTACAGTACATAGCACTCGATGGATATTCTGTAAGTGATGAAGTGAATGAAAGAATGCTACTTTAGGGAAGATTTATACTGATGTCTCTTATCCTTGGCCTCCACAAATGAAAAAAGAAACCATGAAAATCATTGCTAACACGTTTTAAAATTATCTTGTTATATTTTAAAATCTCATTTCTAGAGCTAATTTTTTCTATTATTGTACTAGAAATGTTGGTCATGTTTCTGAAACAGCTTTTATTCTCTGTATCCACCAAGAGAAAGCTCCTTGTTTACAACAGCAGTGCCCACCACTGGGTAAGTATAATGATCAGGGTACTGGTTAAGCCAGAGATCTAAAAATAAGACTCAATATTGTAAAAAGCAGTTGGCAGCTCCTCAAAAATTAAGCATAGAATTACCACACGACCCAGCAATTCTACCCCCAGGTATATACCCAAAAGAATCCAAAAGAATTCAAAGTAAGTATGCAAACAAACACTTGGAAAAGAGTGTTAGCAGCACTAATAAATAACAGCAAAAAAGTTGAAGACAATTCAAATGTGCATCGCCAGATGAATGGATAAACAAAATATAGCACGTGCACACACGCACACACAAATATTGAGTCATGAAAAGGAATGAAGTGCTGATACATGCCACAATGTGAATGAACCTCAAAAACATTATACTGCATGAAAGATGTCAGACACAAAAAGTCACATATTGTATGATCCCATTTACATCAAATATGCGGAATAGGCAAGCAAAGGGCTGATTAGCAGAAAGCAGATTGGTGGTTGCCAGGGGACAGTGGGAGGTGGGGATGAGGAGTGACTGCTTAATGAGTATGGAGTTTTCTTTTGAGGTGACAAAAATGTTTTGGAACTAGATAGTGATTGCACAACAGTGTGAGTGTACTAAATTCCATTGAATTTCACACTTTAAAATAGTTCATTTTGGTTTACGCCACTTTCATAGATAGATAGATAGATAGATAAATAGATAGATAGATAGATAGATATCTAGATAGTTCTGTGTATCTCTGTCACCTAATGATCCTGAGATAGACAGGTGGTTGGAGGCAGGTAAGTGACTCTTCTCCATGCGGTGTTCTGAGACTATTTCAGATATGCCACTCTCTACAGTATTCATAGTTCAAATTGGTTGATGAGCATCATTTCTCTGTCCTAGCCTTCCAGAAGATAACATTGAAGAAGTGAAGGCAAACTCTTTCCTCTTTATAGGATGTAACTGAGGCAGTTGCATCACTTCTGCTTACATCTCAATGCCTGGAAATTGGTTGTATTGCCACAACTAACTGCAAGGGAGACCAGGAAAAATGATATATGTCAGCCATTGCGTACCCCTTTAAAATTCAGGAGATTCTATCACTAAAAGGAAGGAGAGAATGGATAATGAAAAACAATTAGCAGTTTCTGCTACAGAGGTGATTGATAAATATTTTGCTAAAAAGTAGAACCACACGTTTTCAGATTAGAAAATAATAATTAGACAATCAAAAGTTGCAGAGTGCTCAAATTTTATTTAGAGAACTGTATTTATAGTGTAAGATTTCTTGTCAAGGCTGTGACACATATTAAAAATATTTTGCACCACTGTAGTATTACAACAATAAAAAGTTCCCTATTTCTTCCACAGGGAGAAAGGCCATAGGTACATCCGTTGGTTGAAATAATACATGTAATGTATTTTCTAGATAATTTTATTAGTATAAAATAGGTCAGAATTTAATGGCCAAAAATAATATTTCAATATTAAAATAGAGCTACAGGAAGAATGTGTTTGCTGTTTTTCCTCCATGACCCTACAAAACTACCCACATTCAGCACCACAAGAAAACAAAACAAACAAAAAAAACAAGACAGGAGTCACTAGAGCCTTTCATGCCCAGACTTGATTTACAGGGTACAAATGCTCTGGATTTACAACCAACCTCCTTTTTCTTACTTTAAATTAAACTACTGATGTACTCAGCCCTTGATATTTGTTCATTGCAGGCTTATGGTTTTTCATTTTTACATTTGAAGTTGAAAAATGTATAAACATAATAGAAGCAATAATAACCAAGGTATCTAGTCTTAGGAGTCAAACACCAGTTTGGATTTAGCCTTGGCTTGAGGCCCTTTGATTGACATTTCGATTGCTAGAGTTAGCTCAAGTCATTTTGAGATCCAACTAAATTTCATTTTGCCTTATCTGTAGGTTATCATTCTTGCAAGAATCATTTCATCCTGGCAGGATCTTGATTTAAGGCTTTAAAACTCAGTGAGGCTCAAAGAGATTTTGCAAGGTCGCAACACTGTAGGTTTGTTTGGTAATACAGAACCTGACGATGGAATGCCAGCCTGTGCAAGATCTCAGCAGTGGTTAGATATGTCACATACTGCATTTTCACGCACAAAATCAGGATGACTTTGAAGTATGTCTGGCTCACAGTTTTCTCTAATGGACCAATTTCAATATTTCTTCCAGGTGTACGAAGTTTTATTTCTCCTCAATTTTCTCACCTCAGGAAAGGCTTGTAGTCATTACTCTCAGTGAATGTTCTAAATGTACATTTTCTTTATCACATCTTCTCCCAATCAGGTAGGTTTCTCTCCTATGGAAAGTGGGTTTTAGTCTGATAAATTATATATCACATAGAAGCGCCTAAAGATACACAGTATGGTCATCACCCACTCAGAAAGCTCGGAGAATATACTGATGTCTACAGACAACTTAATTTCTTGCATGCACGTCGGTATGTCACTTACGCATTTTTGCTACAATTTTGTATCATGCACTTGTACACAATGATGTTCTTTTTCAAGTTCAAGATGGATGATCTTTCATGTTAAGCTATGTGATTCATATCCATGTTGAGGATTTAAATATGTTTCATGAAAATTATGTCAATATTTCATATAACACAAAGAGGAATCAATTAGATATACAAACACATGTAGATTAAGAGTTAATAATTCATTATACTTTTCTTGCTGACTAGCATAGGCATCATAGCGTGGTGAATAAGGGCATCTATTTGGAGTCAGACTGAGTTTGGCTTCATCTAGTATTTACAAGCAGTGTGATCTTGAGTTGATTCCATGAGCACTCTGGGCTGCAGCTTCTTCATCGAATGTTTGCAGATGATAAAAAATGCCTCAGAAGATTATTGTGAAGATTAAATGTTACATATATGTAAGTCACTAGGCACTTAATGGGTGTTCATATATGCAGATATTTTTATACTTCAGGTAAAGCTTGGTAACTGTGGGAGGTGCAGGGTAGAGCAGTGTTATATGATAATGGTATGTTGTGATCAGTAGTGGGATAGCTAATAAATTATTTGCTACTAATATTAGAGAAGTCCTAAAGTTGACGAATGTTTTTTTCTTGTTTATTTACACAAACAATTTTAAAATTATAATCTACACTTATAATACTTTTACTCACTCTCACTTTGAAATGCTTGTGTGAATATCAGGGAAAGCTGGTGGGAAGAGGATGGTACCTGGGCTTGTGCTGTGCCCAGGAAAAGCAGCTGTTATGTGACTCCTGGCTATAAAAACCGGGTGGAAGAATAAGCATGTGGAGAAATAAGCACAGACGGCAACTCCTTTCCACTGATGGGAAGGAAAGAGGTGAGAATGAACAAATATGCTGATAACTAAATATCAGAATATTACTGGATTTTGCACCCGCCTACCACATTCCTAAAAATATCACAATTTTTGAAATGTGAGCCCTCAAGGTAAAAATTGGCAGAGTTTATTGTTCCATACTTTGGATCCAAAAGTTTTATGAAGCTTCCACAATGGATCCAAAATTTTGATGAAATATCTAATGGTCATGAGCTGGATTGAGTCTCAAGGATTTTGTCTAGATTGAACAGCTTAAGCAGCTAACCTATACATGCACATCTGCATTTTTGGTGATTAGAATCCTAAATATTTATGTGTATAAAACTTGTTGCATATTATTTGCTAAGGAGAGTTTATGTTTTAGCATAAATTATTCTATTTTATCCTCAAAACAGTACTTGGTGGAAGGAATGAAGAGAGGCAAAGAAAGAAGCAATCTAATGAAAGTACTTTTATCTCTTTCTATAGCCTACTAATGCCTATGCCTTTCCAGGACAATCATATTATAGACTAGTGAAAGTGCTCTTCTTAAACCGAGGTAGTCTGGGATATTCACCAATAGTCAGTCGTTCAAAAAGATAAAAGAACAGAGAGGAAAGGTATACTGAAGGAGGAGATAACCAAGAGAATATTCCAAAGGAAGTGAAACTAAATAGAGCAGTGGTTCTCAACCAGGGCAATTTTGTCCCTCCCATCCTTGCATCCCTGGGACCTATAGAAACATTGCCGAGACGAGCTCGGCGACTCGAGGTGAGTGACAGGTGCCGCAAGCTTGAAGAAGACACAGACACAGACTGAAGAGAAAGATGGGACCGGGGGACTCAAGACCTCTAGGATCAAGAGCCCTGCTGACTCATCCCAGGTTGCTTTTATTGAGTTCGTGGGCTAACATTCTCAGGTTACACTCATAAACAATCAAAGGCCTCACATGACTGGGGCAATGATCCTTGTTTGCCTCCTGGGTCCGAGCTGAGCAGGTGTGGATTTGAGCTGGGTGTGGAGAGCAAAACAGCCCTGGGGGCAGGAGACCTCTCTCAGATATTGGGGGTCTGTGCCCCACCCGTGTTGGCCCCTCTGCGACTGTGCCTGTCTTAGGTTGTTCCTCCCTTGAGGAATCTTACCCGTCTCTGGCTAACCAGTCATCCTCCAGGGCCAAACAGGGTGATATAAGGAAGGCTCTATGCACCACCCCTGTTGGCCCCTCTGCGGCTGTGCCTGTCTTAGGTTGTTCCTCCTCTGAGGAATCTTACCCGTCTTTGGCTAACCAGCCATCCCTCAGGACCAAACAGGGTGATATTAGTCTCCACGCCCCGCACCCTCAGCTCCTCCACTGCTCAAGCAGGACATTCTGAATCCCATCGCTCGGCCCACATACTTCAACATTTTCAATGTTTCAAAAAGGTTCCCGAATGTCTTCCCACAAAACATGTTTGTCATGATTGGCATTGGGGTTGTTATTGTCATCTAGTAGGTAAAGGCCAGGGATGCTACTAAATCTTACAATACATAGGACAACCCCCCTGAAAAACAGTTATATAGCCCAAAACGCCAATAGTGCTGAGTTTGAGAAACCATGAAATAGAATATGACACTTGCATATAATAGTTTTTGATTTCTAGCCTCAGCTCTTGAAAGCTTCCACCCCAAGCACCATTGTCTCAATGCAACTCAATAATGTGTATCTGTGTGTGTGTATGTATGTTAGGGAGGAACAGGAGTGTGAAGATGGTATAACGAGGAGAAAGAAGGCTTTATAGCCACACCACACACACTCTAAGAGTTGGGAGTTGGGGTGCACCATTAGGAAATAAGAAGGTATTATTAATGGACAGTGCACATAATTGCTTTATAGCCACACCACACACACTCTAAGAGTTGGGAGTTGGGATGCACCATTAGGAAATAAGAAGGTATTATTAATGGACAGTGCACATAATTGAGGAAATTTGATTGATCCCACATTAGTGTTTTTGCTATTACTATTGTTCCATGACCACAAACTACTTATTTTGTAATGTGTCTAGGTAACATTAGAAATGTGCATTTGACTATAAGGGCAATTATCTATTAGAAATGATCTGTTGCTTCTGTCACCTTGGTGAAATGCTCTCCTCATTTGCTTTTCATAACGCTTTCCTCATTCTCCTGCTACCCCTCTGAACATTCCTTCTCAGTCTCCTCAACTTGCAGCCTTTCCTCTGTTCCTCTGCATCAGATTAAAAGATGATTTTCATCAGAATGTTTTCATTACTTGGGACAGTGTTTTGTATGCCTTCTTTTACCTAAATATTTCTCTCCCCATCCTCACCCTTAAGCACACACATGGACACACACACTTTTCTAAAAACTTCATTTCCAAGATTCACACTGTTATACATGGAACAGACATGTTGTACAACATGATTCTATCCTGCTGCCTGAAAATGTTTCAGGGGAGGGCTGAGTGTAAGCCAATCAGGACCTTTTCTGGAATTTTTAGAACTGAAACTGAGTATTAAAGTGCTCCACAGCCATTATATTCACAGGTATCAAATAAAAAAAAATGGAGAAGTTTGGAGGCAGGGGGAGAAAGAGAGAGAGAGAGAGAGAGAGAGAGAATATAGCTGTGTGTAGAGGAATAGCTAAGGAATACCCATTAAAGATAAATAACCTTGACAGTGTTTGAGTCACTATCTCCCATTATGCCTTTGGTCCAGATTTATTCCCACCCCTGAATCTTTTAAGAAAACACCATAAAAGCTATTTTTACATAATCTAATTTGAATCTGGTTTACATGTTGTATAATAGAAGCACATTTAAGGTGCTAGAAGTCCTTCTTCACATACACTTTTCCCCTAAGCAATCCATGCCACTCTGTTACTTTATCTTGAGGAACCAGATTTCAAGCCAACTGCTATCTGAGCAGCTTCACATCATATTCATATCATCATATATTCCCTCTGCTTCCTCAAATTTCCTCTTCCTCCTATATTTCCATCTTAAGGTAATCCAACTTACTCATTTTCCTAAATCAGAAACAAGGCCATCCTCAACAGCTCCATTCCTTTCATTCTTTTTTTAAAGATAAATAATAATGTGCTAATAGTTTAATCAAAAATGAAAAAAATCCATGATGGGCAAAACACCAAATTTCTAAAGATCGGTAATAGTACTATGTGAGCCATCTTTTTCTTTTGAACCTTGCATTATCCCCTCTCATTGTCACCTTCACTTACTTTTTTAGACGCTTGTCAGTGTTTTTCTGGGCTACTGAAATAGCCTCCTAACTGTTCTCCCTACCAACCCTAAAGCCTTTCAATATTTCCTTAACTAAGCCAACAAAGTCATCTTTTTAATATGCAAATCTGGTTATATCCCTTCTCTGCGTAAAACCTTTATAATGGTCTCCATTTCCATATGTTCCTGAATATGGCGTATAAAGCATTTTATGATCAGGTCCCTGCCTTTGTCTCCTGCCTTAGTTTCCTACTTCTTCAACAATCTCCTATAACCTGCAGCACTGAACTTTACTCTTTCATGATACTGAGCTTCCTTTGGTTCTTTAAATGCTTTATAACAGTTCATTCAACTGCGCTTTTTTTTTTTTTACCTGCTATATCTTTTGCCTGGCTTAGTCTTTATGACTTATCCCCGGTCTGCTTATTGAGCACTTTATTTTCATCCTTCAAACTCAGGCCAGATTTACTTAATCCAGGAAGATAGATATTAAATATTATTGCCCTTCATTCCTCTGTTCTAAATCTTCTCCTCTTCCTTTAGCATTGTATGCTTTCTCCTTGGGTTATCTCAACCACTTCTACCTTCAGTTATTGATAACTCCCAAAGCAGGGATGTGATCCCTCATTCTGAACATCACTCATATATATCCAGTTGCAGCTTACATATAAAACAGACAGCTCAAGCTCAGTATTGCCGAGACCAGCTCGGCGACTCGAGGTGAGTGACGGGTGCCGCAAGCTTGAAGAAAACACAGACACAGACTGAAGAGAAAGATGGGACCGGGGGACTCAAGACCTCTAGGATCAAGAGCCTTGCTGATTCATCCCATGTGGCTTTTGTTGAGTTCTTGGCTAACACTCCCAGGTTAATCCCATAAACAATCAAAGGCCTCACATGACTGGGGCAATGATCTTTGTTTGCCTCCTGGGTCTGAGTTGAGCAGGTGTGGATCTGAGCTGGGCGTGGAGAGCAAAACAGCCCTGGGGGCAGGAGACCTCTCTCAGATGGATTAGGGGTCTGTGCCCCACCCCTGTTGGCCCCTCTGCGACTGTGCCTGTCTTAGGTTGTTCCTCCCTTGAGGAATCTTACCCGTCTCTGGCTAACCAGCCATCCTGCAGGGCCAAACAGGGTGATATGAGGTGTGCAAGTGAGAAAGGGGCTGCGCCCCTAGAGACGGGCAACCCTCTGCCTATGCCCCCATAGTCTCCACGCCCCGCACCCTCAGCTCCTCCACTGCTCAAGCAGGACATTCTGAATCCCATTGCTCGGCCCACATACTTTAACATTTTCAAGGTTTCAGAAAGGCTCCTGCATGTCTTCCCACACAGTATGTACAAAAATGAAATTTTATTGCTCCTTGAATTGCCTCTTATCCAGGATCTTCTCTATTTTAGAAAATTGCACAATCATTTATTAAACAAACAAACAAAAAACCTGGAAATCACTCTTGACCCTTCCTTCTCTCTCATGTTTAGTATCTTCCTCCAACATACAGGGCCTAGAAGACACTCCAGCCATCGCACTGGCATTGCCAGTGTTTACATCTTTCCCAATGCCATGGTCACCAGTGCTGCTGCCAACAGTATGCCTGGCATTTACATAGTGAGCACTGCCAGTGTCACATCCCAACAGTGCTTGCTAACACCATCAGCACCAATGCTGCCAATGCGTCACACTCCTTATGTCCCACAGCAATTATAGAGCAATGGCTCTTTTCAATGTCACTTTTTAGTTTATGTTTCAGCCTTCTAGCCTGAGGAGTTGTGTGTGAGATAATGAGATCTGGGCTATGTAATAATCTCAGTGACACAAACCATGCTCAGAATCATTCTTCCCTTCTATGTTCAATATTTGCTAATAATCCTTCAAACAACCTTACCCATCTTGACCCTCTTTTCCCCTAGGATGAATTTTTACTTTTCTAGGAGGTTTTTTGATCCTCCATGTAAACATACCCCGGCTGCTCTTAACCAATCCTACAAATTATGCCGGAACATGTGTGAATCTGACAGTAAACACAGCTTAGGCTTATGCAGTGACTGTTGCCACTTAAGCATCTGTAGTCAATGAACAGTTGTTGAATAAAAAAGGGAATGAATGCTTTTTATTCTTATGCTGTTTCCTTTTTCCAAAATACTTCTGATCATGTTTCCAACAGGTTTCTTTTTTTACTGAGTTCTAAAGAATCATTCTTAAAGGGCTAGGAGGATGTATATTACAATTGTCATTTCAACTGCACACAAATCAAAAATATAGATACTGTTATCCCACAAATATCTAGGATATAGATTAATTCATCAGTTGTATTTAATCATATCATTTATAACTAATCAGTTAAAAGAGAAAAGAAGTAAAAGACAAGGTATCCAGTCCTCTCCAGAGTACACCCTATGCCTTACACATTATCTGGTATGTTTTATTTTTGGTCCTCAGTATCTGTGAAGAGAGTGCTATCCTGCTGAAGCTCGACTTTTCACAGAATCTCTTGGACAAGAAAGGCATGTCTCCACCTTTTTAATGATGATGTTCACTTCATTATTGAAAGGAAAATCTGTCTATCTCTACTTAGAGACTCATTTCTTCCAGCCCCCAAAAGTGTGGGGTTTTTTTCTGATACCAAGCAATTATCAGCAGACACTAACTGTGTGTCCTACAAAGTAATTCAATTCTGAGACTGTTTAATCGAAGAGAGTATCAGATCCTACAGGTTAAGTTAAGGGCTTAGTCCCATAAGACTGCCCCTACTTCAGATGCTACTTGCATGTCCCGGGTCTTCTGACCAAGCGACTATAAATTGGGGTTCCCATAACTCCCTCCTTGGGTTTGATAATTTGCTATAAGGACTCGCAGAACTCAGGGGAACATTTTACTTATGTTTACTGGTTTATTATAAAGGGATACAAATCAGGAACGGCCAGCTGGAAGGGCACAGTATGGAACAGGCACGTGCAGAGCTTCCGTGCCCTCTCTGTGCATGTCAGCCTCCCAGCACTTACACGTGTTCACAACCTGGAAGCTTATCAAATCTTATTATTCAGAAATATTTATATAGTGTAATCTCCATCCTCACCTTCCCCTTCTTAGAGGTCAGTGAGTGGGGCTGACAGTTCCAACCCTCTAATCAGTCTTTCCACTCTTTCCACTGACCAACCCCATCCTGAGGCTACCTAGGACCCTGGCCCTAAGTCACCTCATTAGCATAAGCTCAGGTGGGATCAAAAGGGGTTTCTGATGAATAATAGAAGATACTCCTATCACTCAGGAAATTCCAAGGGTTTTAAGAGCTCTGTGCCAGAAACCAGGGACAAAGTCCAATTATATTTCTTACTAAACCATGACCATCATGTTCTTTTAATGGGTATGTTAAAAAATAATTTGATATTACATCAAATTACATAATATGATATGTGATAATTAAAGCTATGTGATATGATAAACGAAGATCTTCTATAAAATGCTGAAACCAGGTAAAAGCTAATTAAAGTGATAAAATACAGTTGTTTGAGTCAGAAATGCTATAGACATTAAAAATCATTCCTCTCTTCCCTTTTCTTCTTTTTAAAAAGAGATATGTGGTTCCAACAATATATCATCCAGATCTCACAGTGAAGAACAGATAAATTCACTGAAAATGAATGGACATAACACCATTTAATTTTTGCTATTTATTTGAGGTAATCAGGTCCTAGCTACATCATGATTACCTGGAGTGGTTGTTAACCATGAAGATTCCCAGGGGCACTGGGGCCCAGGAATCTTGGTTTTACCAGAATAATGTGATGCACACAAAGTTTAAAAGCTACTGATCAAAGGAATTGATAACAACAACACAGATTGTGTGCCGGATATACTGGTACAGATCTAATTAAATTATACTGCAAAGAATACCTTACATTTAAATTACCATTGAATAAAATAACAAAATGTAAGTGAGAGTCAGGAAAATTTTTGCTTACTGATATTGTTGCCTTGGTATCTGCTTCTGCCCAATGTCATTGCCTATTCCTTTCCCTTGAATCAAGATTTTTCTCTATGTACCAGCTCAAACTTTAATGACCTTCTAGAGATGTTAGTCAAAATGTCTAAATCAACTTGGTTAAAACTGCATAAGGCAATCCAGATGAGATAAACAGATATTTATAATTAAGTGCTTAATAGATACAAGATAATGAAAACAAGTGTTTTGTCAATAACTACGGCTTTTTTTTTTTTAAAGAAAATTCTTTGATGTAAAATGTTTTTATTTTCCATGAAAGAAAACTAAGTATTTCACACAACCTTAACCGAACTTCATTCTGTACAGTATTCTCTCGTTTCATTGAAGCATTTTTGTCCTAACTTCAGCTTTTATACTTTGAAAAGCTTTAAAAATTTTATCTTCATCTTTGCTGGGATAGGGAATACATATCCAATTCACACTTAGTATATGCATTACACACCCAGAAAAGGAACCAGTCCAGCTAAGCAACTCTTTTTCTTCTTTGTTGGATATCAGTGTAGGTTCTAATGAGCTCAGTCTCCTGGGGAGCATTTAAATGATTTTTTCCGCCTCCCCTGATGACCATGTTTATGCTAAGTTTTGATACAGTATACAGGACTTGTGTAGTAATTAGCATTCAAATGCACTACTGATTTCCCTTTCACTGAGTGGGTTGTCTATTTCCAGGCTCAGACATGGAATCCAGTGAGTTAGAGCTTATAATAATCAAGACATATTAACAACTCAAAAACCTAAATTAAACATCCAAGATACAGGGTGCAAAAGGGAAACATCACCCTTGTCACAGACTGGTTAAACCACCAAAAGGGAGGAAAATAATGAAGAGGGCGAACTCTCATGGCTAATGGTCTATAAGCAAATGTGAGTGTAGTAGCAAGAAAAGTAAAATGCTATGTATAATGTCTAAGTGATACTGAAAAATGAAATATGTTGATTTTTTAGGTTTAAAATTTTCAGTGTCTTTAACCACTGCCTATAGTGTTTTCAATGTAGTCATTGATAAAACTCAAGTAAGAGAAAAATGAGGTAAAAATTCAGTGTACCTGCTTGATAACTATTTTAGGGATTCACTTGATGACCTTAATGAGGAACTGGCAATTATTCCAGAACAACATTGAGAATTACAATATTTTACAATCTCCTTAAAACCTGTTATAGTATCTGAAAACATTTAACATTTTATATAATAATACTTGGGGACATAGATTCTCTGCAAGATCTAATGAAATCCTTGTGCCTTCTCAGTACAATCCTTAGAGAAATGTACATCTATTCACACAAACAATAAACTCTGTTTTTAATCATTAAATTAAAAAGGTGTAACAGATAAAAGTGGAATGACTTTGCACTTCAAGTCTTTAATGAATAATAGTCATTTAATATGTATACATATTACTGGTCTAATTATGATTTTCCTTTTTTTTCTGAGTATATGCTTATACTGAATGGTTAAAAATTAATAAAACAAAGAGCTTGAATAAAAACACACATTTAGAAAGTTGATTTTACCAAATATATACCTCTCTCAAACACAAAATAACAAAAGGATAACAGCTTGGTGAGCAATAACCTACCAGGTTTACATAGATCAAAATAATCATTATTATTCACACCTACAAATGAATGGGAAAGCAGAAGAAATTAAACTCTCAGTGTTTTATCTAAATAAATACTTTTGCTGCATTTATGCTCTACACAAATAACATGAATATATTTTTAGCACAATTAACCAAATACCCTGGAGCCTACTTTCCTGTTCATGGCTTTAGGCTGGTTAATGTGAAATTTAATTTGTGCTAATCTTCAGAAGGTTAGCAAAGTGTGAAATATACTGTATGTTGGATTTACCCAACATACAGTAGCACTGAATTGGTGTAAAATTTTAGAAAATAATGTCTTAGAATTTTCCAATCAAAAAGAAAAGAAGTAACATTGATGCTCACTATCAGGGTTGAAGCTATGCTAAAATTATAAAGGAGACAGTGTCCAGGGTAGGTCAATAGAGATTGCATATAAGAAGGAGCTCTTAAAGAGAATCTAGGAATTATAAAAGAACTCTATTTAAAGTCACAATTATAAATTATTTCTTTTTAAGTGGGACCCAAAAGTTGTGGTGAAATCACCTGCGTGCGGCCCTTAAACAAACAAAAAAAAAAAAGAATCTGTTCTAGTCCCAGAAACTATTTCATCATGTAATTGTCTAGGATCAGAGGAGCCAGAATTTGGAGTTGTCTCCTCTGTAAAAGAACTGTTCTGACTCTCTCCAAACTACAAAATACAGACCTTATGTTTAGGGGGCTCTGTGAAACCATTTATGTGGCCAGTCTAGTTACATACCTGCTTCATCTAAAAAGCGTTAGTGGCACACATAAACCAACTTTTAAATGCACAGTAGGTGGTAAGAAATATGGGTGTGGTATACAATTTGTATTCTAAATGAGCAAGGCTATTACACTGAAAGAAAATTCTACAAAATGCTTAATGGATTAAACTTGAAAAGGAGTAATGATGTGAAAAAATATACAGGCGAAGAAGAAAATTGCATGCAATAAGGCAGAAAATAAAATTCAGTGAGATTTAGGTTTGTACAGAGTTATCGCAAACAAGCCACTCAGTTTGCATTCTTTTCTGGAAACTCATAACAGAGCTATGGAAATGCAGTAAGAGCTGAATAACTTGATCATACAAAATTAAACTACGTGTGTGCGCATGTGTGTCTATTTAGCTGCATGATATTGAAAGCCATATTTTAACAATATACCAGCATTTAAAAGAAATGCAAGGCAAATAAAGTAGAAAATCATTTCAAATAACTCACAGTAGCCCTATTATTCCATGATGAGCTCAATATGTTCAGTTAAAATACACAAAATTCTTTGAAATTTAAAGTGCTATGCAAGTATAAGGTACTACGAAATATAATACTTTACATGGCAAAGGCAGAAAAAAATTAATGTATTGTGAAAACAATTTTATTCTTTTATGTGACTGTGAATACACATTTGCGGAACCAATAAATATGCTGTTCTTCCTGCATGAAGACAATGATATGAAACCATTTTTAATATAAAGAGTACTTTGATTTATTTATTATGGAAGCTAGTCAACCCAGATATAAAAAGATGGGTGGAAAAAATTTCTTAGTTATATTTAGGATGGCTTTATTTATAAGAAAAGGACTTGGAAAAAAGAAAAATCCACAGGTTATTTTTTAAAAAAACCTTTTATTTCCTGATTTAAAAAGAGCTTCAAATTTCAGATTTATCTTGTGATAGATGCAAAAATTTCTCCATAATTTGTAGCACTGCAGTCTAATTTGTCCATAAAAGATGTTCAAAAACATACTGCTGGTACTTTTCAAACTACACTAGAAAACACACCCAATAATCTACATCAGAGAACTTTCTAGGTCAATTGGCTAGTTAAAATAATTCTCTCTTTTGATCATAATTAGAAAAATAATGTATATCAAGATAGTCAACATTTAGTTATGGCTGTACTTTGTCTTCATAATTATTCAAATGTGTTATGAAACCATTAACAACTTATTTATATGTGACTGTGTAGTAATCATGTAATTGTGTAGCTAAAAATAAATAAATAAATAATATTAAAAAATAATAATAAAAAAATAAAAGGAAAAAGGAATAGTGTCAGAGGAGAGGTCCAGGGAAACAAACACACTCAGAACTTCCCAAATAGTCTATTACCTTTCAACAACCCAGCTTCACATATGAGCTATAGTCCCGTCTTTAACTTTCTTTACTTCCAGTACTTTCCAAATGGTATTCTAAACATGCTGTTTCCATCTCCTCTCATCCAGCTCCCCGTAAACTCCTTTCCAATCTGAGAATTCTACCAGATCTGCTGCCTCAAAGGCACTCATCCTCCTAGACACTCACATCCTCCCTGAAGTGAAACTTCCACCATGCATGACTTCTGATGTGGTCCCTTGTGCTGCCTCTTTCTCTGAGTCCACTGGTTCTCAGTCACACTTGCTAATTTTTCCTCCTCTGCCCACTTTACCTAGAGTTGTGTATGATCAAAAGAGAATGTCTATTTAAAAAAAAAAAGAAAATAGTAACTATGTGAGGTGACGGCAATGTGAATTATGCTGATTGTGGTGACCATTTCACAGTATATATACATATGTTAAAATATCAAATTGTACACCTAAATATATACAATTTTTATTTGTCAATTATACTTCAATAAATAGGTATAATTATATGTAGGTATAAGGAAAAAATAGATGCAAGGAAAAAAAATAATAGGTATAAGAGAAAAAAAAGTCTAGAAGTAATATCTCCAAACTCTAGAAGTAGTAGCTCCAAACTCTAAGAGATATGGAAATTGGAAACCTAATGACACAACAACAAAAACAAAAACCATATACTTCAAATTACAAGACCAGGAAAAAAAAATTTTCAGAGAAGTTAATATCATCTCTTTGCTTAGGGAAAAACAAACAAACAAACAAACAAAAACCACTGGAGATCTTTTACAATAAAAGGCTCAACAAAAAGCTTAAAACAAGCTTGGAAAATTGCCTATAGAGCAGTTATGCTGGCATCTTTAAGAGCTCTGAATAAGAATTGTTTCCATGGATCAGTAGAAGCAAGAGATAGTTTTAATTGACTTTGGAATAGGATTTAAAATAAAAAAGAAGAAAATTAAAGGAAGCTTTATAAAGACAATAGTGTCAGTAAGATTGAGGCAAAGAAGAAATCAAACTTTTCAACTTCATTGCATACCTAGAATGTTATTACCTTTGTGTTGTTTGTACTATAAGTTACTGTTGTGATCTGGCATTTGAGTTATGCAAAGAAAACAAACCCAAGTAAGCAATGTTTCCTTTTGATATGCTCTTGAAAAGTTTAATATAGTTAGACCCTGACACAATATTTTAATGCCCAGTCTTAATATAGGAATTTGGCATTATTTTATTCTTAGCCCCAAACATTCCATTTACTATGTCCTCTTTCTAGACCACCTCACTCTCCAACTTAAAATCTATTATTCATCTATTTATCTACAGCTCCAGAGAGTATTAAAAATAATGCAGAATGAAAGCTGATGTTTTCACAAGTCAGGGGGTTTGTTTTAAAATTACCCCTCAAAGGGTTTGTTCTGAATTTTTGGAATTAAATATTCCAAGATATTTGGAATTAAATATTTGGAATTAAAAGTGAACCCAAAAGTGGAGTAATTTTCACACTGAACATAGTTATCCCCAATTTTTTGCTCTATATCATTGGCCAATATATTTGCAGATCTCTCCAGAGAAAGAACCTAACTTAAGCATTTTTTTTAGTAACAGGAATTCTGGTGCAGAACTGGATATGGACAGACATTAGTGGTTCATGGCCCAGTATGGAAGCAGGTGGTTTAAGAATAGTGCCGTCTTCCCACACCAGGTATTTGACGATTTCCATGATGTTCCCCAGATATTTAAATTTCCTCTGTTATATAACTTTCTTTAAAGAAAAAAAAAAAGATTTATTGGTTTATGTTTTTATGTACTTTCACTTTTTTTTTCTTTTTTCTTTTGGTTGCTTTGGGTCTTCGTTGCTGCGCACAGCCTTTCTCTAGTTGCCGGGAGCAGGTCTACTCTTCATTGCGGTGCGTGGGCTTTTCATTGTGGTGGCTTCTCTTGTGGAGCACAGGCATTAGGCACATGGGCTTCAGTAGTTGTGGCACACAGGCTTAGCTGCTCCATGGCATGTGGGATCTTCCCGGACCAGGGCTCCAACCCTTGTCCTTTGCATTAGCAAGCAGAGTCTTAATCACTGAACCACCAGGGAAGTCTCTCTGTTATATAACTTTCCAAGAACATATCTTGATCTTCTAGCCTCTCCTAATCCTCATAGCACAATTAAATCACTCCACATTCTGTATCTTTCCCTCACTTTCAAAAGGTAACAACTGCTAATCTGATCAAGTAAATCTTGTTATTTAATGAAGACCAAAAGCCACTATTTTTTTTTTTTGAGCAAGGCAGAATGCAGTTATTTACTAGTGGTAGATATAAGCAATACAGACCAGCAACCTGACCCTTCTGTCTAGTAACACACACAACTTATGGCAAAGTGCTTTAACTCCATACATGATCTGGGTTGGGACTGCCTGAACCCAGCTTCACGGGGATAGGATATTCTTCCTTCCCTACCTCTGCCCCTTTTTAGAGGGACCAAGAGGATTGAAGATAGTGAAGGTATTAGAAACAATACGGCTGGAACAGATACCACACTCCCAATCCACAGCCTTCTTCATAATTTTGAAGAAGTCATTATGTATAAGTAATAACTTTCATATGAAAAAAATTGTCTTTTTGTGTCAAAATTCTACACTAACATCTGATAGGAAAAAAAAAGATGATTCTGAAAACTTGTATATGTGTGACTTTCTTCAGTCTTCAACCCAAAGCATATCTTGAACATATAGTTGGTCCTTTCAGTTTATGTGGTTCAAGTCAACATTCTCTTCCAAATTTAGTACTGCAAGTTGAGATGACATAAATTGATTTACACTATTTTTTATTGTTTAAAATGTGGCATTAACCCAGGTGAGCATAGTTCTGTGAACATATGAACACTATTTTTTAAGAGAAAGGCTCTACTATTTCTGCAAAGAAGATGAATATACTTGGTGCAGCTATGAACTTGAATTAAACCTTCCTTCATTATTCGTTCCCAAGAGAAGTTGAGATCATCAAATCTTTCCCCTTCATGAATTCTCTTGGTAAAAGGAGACTAATTAATTCATTTTGATTTTTGAGATTTTTCTTCTCAAAGCAGTTGAATAACAAGGAATAGTCATATTTCTTTTTCTATATCAACTTTGAGAATTTTTGGTCATTAAAACTATTTTTAGTTGAATTTAGAAGTATTGCACATATAGATTTCCTTTGGAAACATGGCTTTGAATGAAGTGAGGGTCGTTTAACCCATTTATAGCATTACTTTATGCTCTCTCTTCTGTTTCAAGACTTCCAAAGAATTAATTAAAAGTTGATAGGATTGCCCCTAAAACCAATTATCCCTTTGGTCTGAAATGCTGAGTACACATTATTGAGTTTTCAGATAAATTGAAAAAAATTTCAGTCAGGCAACAGCATTATCTTAATTTATAAACATTAATACAAGACAATATCTGATTTGTTTTAAATGATTACTCCACACTGTATTACCAGATTTACCTCTTTCTGCCTGTTTAGAAGTCTACCAGAATACATTCCCAATCTATAATAACAGTGCACAGTCATGCATAATTTTTCTGATATTGAATAGAGTGTTCTAGCTGAGGTGTCTCTGGAATTTAGAGACAGCATTTCATCAGATTTATACTGTATTTCAATTTTTCAGTTTATGAACCCTTCTAACCTGTTTGTCTTTTCAATCTTGCAGTATGGAGGACTGATGGCTTCAGGGACTTTTGACCTTTAATCTTTAAATCCTTTTTCTTGCCATTCTAACATGACTGTCCCATTTTCCATATACACATTTAATTTTTCTTCTTCCACATATATGCGTGCACACACACACACAATATGAGATTAATGAAAGTTATAGGTGGCAATTGAAATTACTAGCATTGTAGGAAATTTTTTTTCATGATAGCCTAAAAAAACAAAAACAAAACAAAGAAAATCAAACTCCTTGAAAAACAGTAGCTAATAAATATTTTGATGTCCTTATCATGGCAGGAAACTGTGCTAAGAGCCTAATTGTAATACTTGCATTTAGAGAAGAACAGTTAAAGCTCAGAAATATTGAGTAACTTACTCTATTGGAGAAAGTAAGTTTTCAGGCCAGAATTTGAATCTACAAAATCTGATTCCAAAATCTCTCACTATGTTTTAGTCATATAGCAAACACACTCTGCCCAGTACAGAACTGGAGGAAAAGGTTTCAAAGAATGACATGATACATTGCCTTTAAGACCTCCAGTTTCCAAGAATAATGAGAGGTCAAAAAACTTAATTTCTACAATAATTTGAAAATAGTTTGGCTTAATAAATATTGCTAAATCAGTGAGTAACTGAAGGAAGAAATAAGATCTGTACAGGCAATTCTCATTTTAGGAACACATTCAATTGTTAATGCTCAGTATTAACTCTGTTATTTGAACTTAAATCCATTTTCATATAGAGGCTTTATCTACAGGGGTTGGAGTATGGCTTCAATAACACAGGGAGCTTGTTCTTGACTTGTCACAAACATTGGCTTCAACAACATTGAGAGACAGTTCTTGGGTAATATTAATATATCCAATAATATTAAATGAATTTCTTAACAACTGAATTTAAGGAAATGCCCCATGTTCATTCTGTGACCTTGTATTACAACTCCCTACATAATCTCACATAACTCTGGTATGTGCTCATTCATATTTGAGAATCAGAATGATCTGCAAGGATATAACCTGATGAAAGTTCAGTGCAAAATGTCCCTTCTATTTTCAATGTTTATGTTATAATATGTATCAGCATATATAATTGCTTAGATGAGATTTGTTTGGTTAATTCTTGTTTTAGGTTTTGTTCTTTTTGTTTTTGTTTTTGGTTTTTTTTGCAGTTGATAGAAAGGATATTAGAAGAATTTCTTACTACTTTCATAAATCTTTCCAATAATTAATTGAGAAAACAAGAATAAAACTGCCCCAAAATTCACTAACTTTTCACAGTTCATTGTCTATAAAATATAGCCCCATAATTTCCATAAATCTTTGAAATTATGACAACAGAATGGTTGATTTCCACAAATACATTTTTGTCTCCTCCAGAGTGGGAGGGGGCAATGAGAAATATTGTCTAGCTTCCTATTTTGTCACATTCTAAAATTTCTCCTTGTATGCCTCCATTTTTAAACATAGTAGGGTCTTCTGAATTATTTAGTTGTTCCTGGTATGTTTAGCATTTTCCTCTGTGAGCCACCTGAGAATTGCATCAATGTGCTATTTCTGTTCACTAATGAAAATGTCAAAGATCAGGCTTAAAAATGTTAAATAAAACTGAACCAATCAGTCCCCCACTGTTGTTCATTTTGAGGCCAACTTTATTCAAAGACTCCTTTACTCCCTGTTGTTACTTCTTAGCTAAGCCTGTAATTGTCAGTAAACATTATCAAACAGGTTTTGGGATTGTCACTGTGAAATAGATGCTCTTGACTATGATCAAAAGTAACCATTCAAAAGCAGGATTAAGTCAAATATCATTAATTCATGCTGCTAACCAGAGTAGTGCTGAAAACACCCAAGCCACCCTCTCAAATTTGCTAAAATGTTCCCAAGGATTGATTCTATTCTATATTTCTATGAAAACCATCAGGAAAATAACAAAAATTTTAAAAATAAAATTTTTAATTATAAAGAATAAGAAATATTCCTTTTAAAACTTTAATTCAACTCAAGAAATCACAACAGTAGAGATAACCACTGTTAACATATATTCTCTTCCAAATATATTCATAAATTTGATATTGTTATGTTTATAAAATTGCATGCTCATATCCTGTTTTTTTTCATTTTAACGTAGATACTATGAAGTTTCTCACATCATTAAAAACATGTAATCTGTAATGTCTAAATAATTCAGGGTGTCCACAAAGTTGGGGAACAAAATAAACTTATTTTTAAACACTACGTAAGTTACATATTCAAATAATACTCAATGTGTTTTCAGGTGAAGTGCCTCTAAATTTATAGCAATGGGTTCAATTGTTAATCTAAAAACAGTACAATAAATATAATACAGGGTGTCAAAAGTGTCTAGAAATACAGAGATAAAAAGGAGTATTTATTGCAGTTCTACCAGATTAACAATTCACCCACTGCTTTAAATTTAGGGTTGTTTTATCTGAAAAGTATCTGGAGGCTAACAAAGAATCATTGGAGTATATTATTTAAAAATACAACCAAGATATGATTTAAAAATAAGTTTATCTACATTTCCCAGAAGTAGTTTCTTTAGATAAAATTACACACCTGTATTTGGATATCAGCTTTTTGTACCTTTTTTCTTAACGGCAAAACACATGATCTGCCATTTTATTTTTACAGGGAAAGCAAAGATTGACAAACTTCCACCACACCAATACTGGTTCTCACTGTCTTCTCTGTAAACTCTGTCTGGAATCAGATCTACCAAAATGTAAAGTCACATTGGAACCACATTCTTGGAACTCTCATGGATTCTATCATGTTAATTATTTTAATTCTTTTTTTTTTTCAATCCTCTTGGTAACACTCTTAACTGTACAGTAGAGTAGAAAAGGCTAGCAGATACAATTATCAGAAAAAGAAACCTTGGGCTTCCTAGGTGGCACAGTGGTTAAGAATCCGCCTGCCAATGCAGGGGACACGGGTTCGATCCCTGCTCCAGGAAGATCCCACATGCCGTGGAGCGACTAAGCCCGTGCCCCACAACTAATGAGCCTGCGCTTTAGAGCCCATGAGCCACAACTCCTGAGCCCATGTGCTGCAACTACTGAAGCCCACGTGCCTAGAGCCCGTACTCTGCAACAAGAGAAGCCACGGCAATGAGGAGCCCGTGCCCCACAACGAAGAGTAGCCCCCACTCACCACAACTAAAGAAAGCCCGCGCACAGCAAAAAAGACCCCACACAGCCAATTAAATAAATATTAAAAAAATAAATAAAATTAAAAAAAAGAAAAAGAAATCTTACCATTGGATCATCAGACATAAACACGGAACAGAGATGGAGTGCAAAAGAGTTGTTTATTTTGGTTTTCTTAAGTCCCTTATCAGACCATAACAAGGCATTATTTTCACTAGCATAATAAGAGCCCCACCTTCACTTCTTGTAAAGGCTCTCTTCTGTTAGCTTGGTTTTAAGTGTGCACCAGGGCCCCAGAATGGAGTAAAACACTTAACCCCAAGATGAGAAATGCTAGGGGAAACTCCACCTTGACAAATTTTATTCAAAAAATGATGCCTGCCATGTACCACTCCCTCTACCCAGTCAGGAAGATATGAAGTTAATTAAGACACAGTCTCTGCCCTCAAGAAACTCACAGTCTGATATGGAATATACATAAGCAGGCTTTGATTGCAGAGCATCATGGTAACAAAGGAACAAGGAACACAGTGGATGAGCCTAAATCAGACTTTGAGGTTAGGAATGAATTCCTGGAGGTGTCATTTTGAAAGAAATTAATAGTTAGAAAGAGAAACCATATGTATCCTGGGTATGTAGGTATATATGTTTGTGTGTATGTGTATATGGATTGTATTGCATGGGGACAAATGACATAGAACATTTCAGTCAGAATTTAGGGAATGTAGGGAAACCAAAGAACTCATTATTTCTAAGTAGATGAAGTACTACTAGAGGAGCGGAAGATAAAGCAGGCAAGCAGATATTAGAAGGAAAAAAGACTTAGAACACTTGATTAAGATATTTATCTTTGCCATGAAAGTTCTGAGGAAAACATTAGCAGTTTTAAGAAGAAGCATCATATATTTAAATTTACATTTTAGCTGCAATATGGAAGATGAATTAGACAAAGGGAGCTCTACTAAAGGCTGCAGACCATTCAGGAGAACTGCATTATACTAAGACTGCAGGGATGGCAGTTGAGAACAAGGCTGGTTGGCTGGTTAAGAGAGAGATTTAGATGTTGAATCCTCAGTCCTTGGTGAATGAGTTAGTTTGGTGTGGACAGTAAAATAAAGTGGGTGTTCAGAAGGATTGCATGTTTCTAGCCTGGACTCTCTGGGAAGTTAAAATAGACAACACTGGAGGGAGTGTATGTTTGAGGGGAAATAGGATGAGTCCAGACTTGGACGTATTACTGAGTTTGAATTGCTCACAGAACCTCCACACAGAGACATTCTTCAAACAATCTATGGGTTTGCAGCACAGATTTGAGATCCCTAAGAATATCACCGTGGTTAAAGAGGGGCTTCCCTGGTGGCACAGTGGTTAAGAATCCACCTGCCAATGCAGGGAGCACAGGTTTGATCCCCGGTCTGGGAAGATCCCACATGCCACAGAGCAACTAAGCTCATGTGCCTCAACTACTGAGCCCACATGCCACAACTACTGAAGCCTGTGCGTCTAGAGCCCCTGCTCCACACAAGAGAGAAGCCACCGCACTGAGAAGCCTACGCACTGCCATGAAGAGTAGCCCCAACTCACCACAACTATAGAAAGCTTGTGCACAGCAATGAAGACCCAATTCTGCCAAAAATAAATAAATAAAAATAAAATAAAAAAATAAAACCTTTAAAAAAAATGAAGTTTAAAATTTCTCAAAATTAAAAAAAAAAACAAAACAGTGGTTAAAGACATGAGAGGATATCTGATAAGGGGTTAATATCCAAAACATATAAAGAACTCATAGAGCTCAATAACACACACAAAAAAACAAACAACTAACTTTGGGCAAAAGATCTAAATAGACATTTTTCCAAAGAAGACATATAGATGGCCAACAACTATGTGAAAAGATGCTCAACATCACAAATCATCAGGGAAATCAAAACTACAATGAGGTATCACCTCACACCTGTCAGAATGGCTTTCACCAAAAGGACAAGAAATAAAAAATATTGGTGAGGATGTGGAGAAAAGGGAACCCTCCTGCATTATGCATAAGAATATAAATTGGTGCAGCCACTATGGAAAACAGTAATGTAGTTTCCTCAAAAATTAAAAATACCATATGACCCAGCAATTTCAGTTCTGGGTATTTATCCAAAGAAAAGAAAAACACTAATTCCAAAGACATATGCACCCCTATGTTCATTGCAATAGCCAAGATATGGAAACAACCAAAATATCTATCAGTGATGAATGGGTAAAGAAGATGCAGTGTATGTATACAATGGAATACTCCTCAGCCATAATAAAGAATGAAATCTTGCCATTTGCAACAGCATGGACAGAACTTGAAGGTATTACGCTAAGTGAAATAAGTCAGACATAGAAAGAGAAATACAGTATGATTTCATTTATATGTAGGGGAAAACAAAAACAAAAAAACAAAACAAAAAAGCCCCACAAAACTTATTAAAGATTCAGAGAACAGATTGGTGGTTCCCAGAGAGGAGGAGGATTGCGGAGCGGGCAAAATGGTCACCCATTTTGATCAAGAGGTATAATCTCTCAGATATAAAATAAATAAGTCATGGGGATATTTAAAAAAAAAGACACGAGGGACTTCCCTGGTGGTCCAGTGGTAAAGAATCCTCCTGCAATGCAGGGACGTGGGTTTGATCCCTGGTCAGGGAACTAAGATTCCATATGCTGCAGGGCAACTAAGCCCATGTACCATACCTACTGAGCCCATGTGCCTCAACTAGAGAGCCTGTGTACCACAAACTACAGAGCCCATGCACTCTGGAGCCCTCGTGCCACAACTACAGAACCCACGCACCCTGCAGCCTGTGCACCACAACTAGGGAAGAGAAAACCCGCACGTCACAGCTAGAGAGAAGCCTGAACACTGCAACAAAAGATCCCGCATGCTGCAACAAAGACCTGACACAGCCAAAAATAAAAGTAAATTAAGTAAATAAAATAAATATTAAAAAAAGCGAAATTTAAAAAAATTTAAAAAGACGTGAGAGGGAATGCAATACTTAGAAGAAGAAAAAAATCAACAAGATTGCAATAAGGGAACATTAATTAATAAGGTATGGATGAAGAAAAAGATCTTGTAAAAGAAGTTGTGGCAGAAGTAGCAAGGAAAAAAAATAGACGATAAGGAAGGCAATTAGAAAAGTAGGACATGCTATTGAGAAACAAATTTCTTTGGATTTAATATTAAGAGGTCATTGATGATTCCAGTTAGAAACCGAGCTAGAAAAGAGATGATATTTGATGAAGAAAGATGTGGAAGTAGGCAGGAGGGGACTGAACCAAAGTCCAGGTGGTGGTATTGCTTTGGGTTTGGGGACACTGCTTCCACTGATATGGGTTGAAGGAGAAGATGCCTTTTCCCATTTATAGCAAATCTGCAAATCTCATCAGGCAAGAGCACAAAGAGAGTGAAGAGTTACCTAGAGGAACTGTGTGAGCTGCTTAGTTATGGATGCTTATGCCAGATATGTTTATTTAACCCTCTTTCTTATAAGCCACCTTCTATATCCTGAATATCAGAAAGTTGGAGAGGGACTTCCCTGGTGGTCCAGTGGTAAAGAATCCGCCTTGCAATGCAGCAGATGCAGGATTGATCCCTGGTCAGAGAACTAAGAGCCCACATGCCACAGAGCAACTAAGCCCACGCGCCACAACTACTGAGCTTGCATGCCTCAACTAGAGAGCTGTGTGGCACAAACTACAGAGCACATGTGCTCTGGAACCCATGCACCACAACTACAGAACCCATGTGCTCTGGAACCCATGCACCACAACCACAGAACCCATGTGCCCTGAAGCCTGCGCACCACAACTAGAGAAGAGAAAATCTGCATGCAAACAAGTAGAGAGAAGCCC
The DNA here is from genome assembly GCF_030028045.1 of Hippopotamus amphibius kiboko. NCBI lineage: Eukaryota > Metazoa > Chordata > Mammalia > Artiodactyla > Hippopotamidae > Hippopotamus > Hippopotamus amphibius. The sequence goes on along the minus strand of NC_080195.1, from coordinate 86,231,117 downwards.
GCATGCCGCAACGAAGAACCCACTCTCTGCAAAGAAAGATCCCACGTGCCTCAATGAAGATCCTGCATGCGGCAACTAAGACCTAATGCAGCCAAAAGTAAGTAGGTAAATAAATAAATAAATGCAGCAAATAAAGAGGAAAAAAAAAGAAAGTTGGGGAGATATGTTCCTATTTGTTTTTACTCAGGATGCGCATTTATTTTACAGTGAGGCTGAACTGAAACCGCTCTGAAATAAGACAAAGTAGGGCAGTTGAGAAGAAACAGTTAATAAAATAGTGGTATCTTCACACTCTGTCACTGATTGCAACAATATACTCCTTATCAAAATCCTTTTCAGGACAATTTTTGAAACAGAGAAATCCCAAGGCACAGTGAAAATGAAATCACAAAAGTTGAATTATGTGTGTATTGGTGGTGGTTGGTGTAAGGGGACAATTCTGCTCTAGTATCGATGGGGGAGGGGAGGCTGATTACATTCAGATACCCTTCCTTTCAGGGTCATTATTCCTCCGTTAACAACTTGAGTCTAGGACCTTGATCCTTGTTTATTCTGTTGTAGGGAGAGCTCTCTAGAGTACAGAACTAGTTCTTACATAGAAAGAAAGAACTGTCCTTTTAAAATCACATGGTCCCAAAACATCTCTGTCAGTATAATATCAAATACCTTTTCCCAGAGAAGCAAGGCCCTCAAGCTCCCAGTTAGGTTGAGATACTGGTGTTGAAGTCAGATGGCTGATAGAAGTGTTATTGGCCCAATGGCTATAGGGCAGGGAATACAAGGAACAGTCCAAGAAGTAAAATCTTGAGGAGACCAACATGCAAAGACAGGCCAATCATCCATGATGGAACAGTCTGATGAGGCTATAGAGAATCCTAGTGGAAGGCAACATGACACAAACCAGGGAAGGCAAAGAGTTGTGGGGCATCTAGAGAAATGTCCTGATTAGAAGAGGCAGCTAGAGGACATGTTCTTTATAGGGAGCAGGAAGTCTATAAAACTAATGGTTCTAAACAGAACACCCAGGACGAAGTGGAAAAGTTACTCACTTTTCAATTTTCTCTACATAGTTGGGTGTTTGGCATCATATACAGGAAATACACCGAGAGATGACCGTTCCAATTTTCATCTCGATGTTAATTGTCCTGCAGACAGGACTGAAATGTGGGAATAAAACATTTTAACCAGTAGCTTAATTCTCGGTATTAGAGGAAGTCTAATAAAATTATTCGTGTGCTCTCATCCAGATGCTAGAATTATCATAAGCTTTTGTCAGACCTCCCCTTCTCCCTGATGGACAGTAGAAAGAAACAATCAGCCTAGTTCATGGGGACCTTATATGCTTCCCCTGGACAGCGATAGGAATAACTGTCAAAAATTAACCTATAAGCCTATACTTCAAAAAAGAGGACACACCGTGCATATGTTTGAATGAAAAGTGGAAGCAAATACTGTCAAGCAAAGTCTACACAAAGCCACAAAGCTCAAGAGAATATATTTTTGAAAAAAGTAAATTTCTGAGATGGGATGCATAGGATGGGCTCCATATAGATTAGCCTTTTCAATGTACCTTTAGCATTGGAGACAACCACAGAAAAAAAAACCAAAAACCAAAAAACAACAAAAACAACAACTAAAACAACAGAATTTTTATGGAGGATCCCAGTTCCTAAACACTCCCTTGTTCCTGATCCATAATGTAAGGCAGGGTCAAGAATCCCCTGAGAAAAAAAGTACAATGTACTTTGTCAAGAGCTCACAGTGGCCTGGCATTGCTCTTGTCATGTCTTATCCTACCATGTCTTAACTCATCTTTGAGGAAGGGAGTCCAAAAAGGTAGAGTAACCCACAGAAACTCTTTGTTCATTTTATTTGCTCAGGATTTTCTATGAGTATGTACACACACACACACACACACACACCACACACACCACACACACACACACAGGTGCTTTGAAACCCAGAGGAAAAAACAGCTCTACTGCTGCTATTCATTTCTATTAAGAATACAGTCAAAATTTACCCAAGCATTTCAGAATTCTTCCAATTAAGATTTTGTATATTTCTCTCTGTAATGTGCTCGTTTCTTTCCTGACCTCTCAAGAGTATTTTAAAATGAAGGTTATTGTGATTATAGTATGGAATAGCAACTTTCTTCTGTTTCAGCCTTATTTATCCTACTCAGAGCCATTTCTAGGCTATCGTCCAAAATAGCCTCTAACCACCTAAGCTGTTCAATGAAGTGTATCAGAAAGCAATCCTTGAAATAGCTCTCGAAATATGTTCTCTTCCTTCATTTGAACATAGTTGCATGCCAATCACCAGCAAAGCAATTAAAATCCTGCCAGGATCAAAGAACGTGCCTTGCTACAGCTTTTGCCAATCTATAAAAACATTTCCCCATCTCCTTTCGCTAAGGCCCTGGCGACCTACACTACAGCAATATCCAAGAATCTACTTATGCTCTTTATAGTTCTTAATTTGTTTCCAAATATATGTCAACAAATTTCTTGCTATAAAGTACATGCTGTCAGTTTCCAGTTTTCCCCACACTGCATTTCTCTGTTTTGTATTTTTCCATCTTTTTGTAAATCAACTGTCTTAGCAACTTTAATATCCCACTTTTCATCTTGGATGTATATACATTTGATTTTAATATTTTCATTGAGGCTACACTGCTTGAGGATTTGTCATATACCCCTATCTGTTGTGTATATCAATTTTTTTAATGTATTCTCCCTCTGCTAATAAGATAAGTCTTTTGCAGATTTTTCTGGTGCAATCTACTGAATCCAGATACACCCTGATATCAACTTCCTTGAGTTAATCAGAAAATACATTGCTGTGGGAGGTAGACAGTCCCTTTCTGGATTATTCTGCCTTCTCATCAATAACTGAAAAGACCAGCTAAGCAATTTTCCATATTCTCTCCTAATCCTTTTGTTCCCCTCTGAGTGCAATTGACAGGCACCTCATACCATTTTACTCAAGAATTGTGAAGTTTTGGGGGTGCTCTGATCACAGCTGTGTGACAGAATGTCAAGAGGCGGACCAAACAATTTCTCTGAATCTAAAACTATCTGCAAATGCAGAGAGACACATAGAATTGCTGCCATTAAAATGAGTAATTCAAACCAACAATATGTTAGCTGAAAAACCTAGGTAATTGAGGCAAACATGTTTTGTTTTAAATTACATGAATAATAGCTTACATTTAACACTTTGTCTATAGTTAAATTCTGTATCCCTAACAATGTTCCATTCTCACAGTTGCTAGGGCCTGGTAAACTCTATTTTAAAGCCCTTTGCAACCTAGGCATTAGCCTAACCCCACCACTCCAGCATCACTTTAGACTTCTAGTGTATATTTTTCTTTTTTAAAAAAATTTATTTTTATTTATTGACTGTGTTGGGTCTTCGTTGCTGCACGTGGGCTTTCTGTAGTTGAGGAGAGCAGGGGCTACTCTTGGTTGCCACGCACAGGCTTCTCATTGCGGTGGCTTCTAGGCATGCGGGCTTCAGTAGTTGCGGAGTGTGGGCTCAGTAGTTGTGGCTCAGTAGTTGTGGCTCGTGGGCTCTAGAGCGCAGGCTCAGTAGTGGAACACGGGCTTAGTTGCTCCATGGCATGTGGGATCTTCCTGGCCCAGGGCTCGAACCCATGTCCCCTGCATTGGCAGGCGGATTCTTAACCACTGCACCACCAGGGAAGCCCCAGAATTACTTTAGATTTCTAGTGTATTTCTAATCATTTCTTCTCAACTTTACTATAAGTCTATTTATCTAAAATAGATTCTTGCTCATTTATAGAGTTAATCAAATATGACACCCCAAAATGTGCTTAATCCTTCAACGCCTTCATCAGATGAGCCACAATATTAACTATAGAAAAAAATATTAACTAAGAAAAAATAAACTTATTTAAGATTTAAAAATTTTTTGAAGATGAAATATCTTTTGCTTTCAATTTAATTTTAATTCTGCAAGTCTGAAACACTTTGCCTTTTGGCATAATGGTATTCATTTTCATGTACACGGATAAAACTCAAAGTTATTAAGTCTTCCTCCTCCTCTTCATCTACTCCAGCCTAATTTTCATCCCGTTACTCTGTTTTTCCCTTGGAATTACAGAAGGGGAGAAAATTTGGTCCACCTAGACCAGCAGTTCAAAACTGGGGGTAGCACGGACCCGTGTAGAAGCATTTGGAAGAATGCGTACGTATGAGTGCGGAGGTGGGACTTGACATTTTGGTGGTCAAATTAACTGTGAAGACAGGCATTTATTGGACAGGATCAGGCATACTAAAAAACCTTTATCTCTAATTATTAAGGTATTTTTGTTTTAAATGTTAAAAAAAAAACACGTGTTTGAGAAAATTTAAACAACTACAAGTTGAAGTATGGGAAATTCAGGTCTTATGTTTAATCCTCTCACTTTTCTCACAGACATACTTTCACTTATGGAAGTGCTAAACTGATATTTTATTCTCCTCCACTTGTCTCTCAAACATTTTCTTCTTAGAAGGTCGATACTTTAAAACTTATATTTCTCAAGAGAAGTTCCTTTGTCAAATCCATCCTGAACTTGTGACACTATAAGTTCTTCACAGCTGCTGTCATTTCTTTAGAGGCTAAAAGTAGTTATGTGCCATGTCACCAATGACCCTTTCACGTCCATTGGTTTTTCTGAAAACATCAAACTGCCTCAATAAATAAGTGCCATAGCTGACAGTACTCACATTATTTTTAGAAAAACTTAGACTTCCTTTTAAAAAGCAACTACATTACCTCCAGTATACTATGCCTTTCTGGTTAAAAATTTCTTGGTCATAGTATCTTATTCTACTATGTATTACCATTTCTTTTAGATTCTATATTGAGTAAACCAAACAATTTTTTTTCTCTGAAAAAACAAACATGGCAGTCAACTCTTTTGTGCTTCATGAATTCCTTTTAAGAGTTGTCCTTATTTTTTAATTTGTAGCAATAACATTACTATAGTCTGAGATATTAACAAGTGAATTATACCTTTATAATGACTTTTTGGATTCCACTGATAGAACAAAACATATTTTTTGAACGTTGCAATGATTGACAGTCAGATACCTACGATACACTAATACATAGAACATCAGGAACTTATAAAATGTCTGTATATAACACCACAGATCTAACACAAAAGCCTTGCTGATAATCAAAAATATATTGCCTTAACATTTATTTTCACCAAGTAATTATATGGTTGACATACACGATACCTGATGCTGTAATGGAGTCTGTTATTCTCCCCTGATCACTTGAAAGGTAGAGATCCTCAAGATGGCTTTATTGCATCACTCCCACATTCAAAAACTGTCAATGGTCAATGATTCTCCTTGTCCACAAGATGAACTTCAAGTTACATGATGTTGTCATCACAGCTGTTCATTATCTGTATTGCATTGTCCTCATGCTTGGCCAGTTCTGCCCCAGCCCCAGTCTACCTCACTCCAGTGTGTAGAGTTGATGACCATGTTCCTCTCTGAGCTCCTGCATTATTTAATTAATTTCTTTATTCATCCAGCCAACAAGGTGTGGAGCAACCATGAGCTGAGACCTAAACAGTAAATATGTGGAGATAAGGAGGAGGGTGGGGACTATCATAAACCAAGGGAGCATCTAATTCAACAACTTTAAGGCAAGAAGGAGATAGAATGTTTGAGAAACAGAAAGAAAGCAAGTGTACTAGAAGCGTAATGTTTCAGGAGGAAAGAGGTTAAAGGATACAGGCCTCCCAGGCAATAGTAAGAATGTAGAGGAATGACACAGTCTAAAAGCTGCACCGAGAATAGAGGAAGCAACCTTGTAGCAATATCAACCAAAATGGCATTTGTATGTCCCTTGACTTAGCAATACCTACCTCTTAGATATATTAGCACATATGTGAATGAAGTTTGAACAAGGTTATTTATTGTAGCATATTAGCAAAAGATTAAAAGCAGCTCAAATATCCATCAATAAGGACCTAGTCAAATAAATTAAGGTATATCATAGAGTGAGGTATTATGCAGTTGATAAAAAGAATACAAAACTCTCTAGTACTGTTATATAAACAACTTCAAGACACATGTTTGGTGGAAAAAGCAAAATGCAAACTGTATGATGGTATGATGCTATTTACATAAAAAGGAAAGGAAAAATAAAAATAAAAACTCATTTTCTATTGCTGCCATACAAATTAGCACAGACTCAGCAGTTTAAAACATCATAAACTTATCATTTCATGGTTTCTGTATGGTTACTTGTGTTAAGGTCTTACAAAGGTAAAATCAATGTGCTGGCCATCCCAGTGTCTTTGGAGATTCTTGGGACAAGTACACTTCAAACTCATTCAAGCTGCTGGCAGAATTCATTTCCCTGTGCTTACAGGACTGAAGTCTCTGTTTCCTTGTTAGCTTTTGGCTGGGAGTTGTTTTCAACTCTAGAGGCCACTCACATTCCCAAACTTAGGGGCCAGTTTATCTTTAAGTCAGCAATGGCCGTTCGGTCCTTCTCTTAAAATATCTGATTTCCCCTCTGCCTCACTTTCCTGCCTCCTTTTCTTCAATTTACTTTTATGCCTTTCTCTTCTGTTTTTTTTTTTAAGCTCTTTATTGGAATATAATTGCTTTGCACTCTTGTGCCAGTTTTTGCTGTACACCAAAGTGAATCAGCTGTATTTATACATATATCCCCATATCCCCTCCCTCCCACACACACTATCCCAGCCCTCTAAGTCATCACCCATCATCGAGTTGATCTTCCTGTGTTATGCAGCAGCTATCTATTTTACATTTGCTAGTATATATCTGTCAACACTACTTCTGCTTTTAAAGGGCTTCTTGACCTTGGGTCCAGAATAATCAAAGATAATGTCCCTATTTTAAGGTTAGCTGATTAGTAACCCTTAATTACATTTGCCAAGTTCCCACAGTAGTACCTAGATTAGCATTTGGTTAAATAACCAAGGGACAGGAAATTGATGAGACTCCTTTAGAATTCTGCACTCCACAGATATATTCTTGTTTGCTTTTATATGCAAATGAAAATTCTGGGGAAAAAATAGATGAGAATGTAATAGCAGTGCCTACATGGGTGTGTTTGTGTGTAGTAGTGTGGAGAGGGAATGATGGGCAGATAGGAGGCCCGATAGAAAGATTCTTTTCTAATATTCTTTTTGTCATGTTTGGACCATGGAACAATATAAGTAACACAGCATACAAGACTTTTAAAGTATCACAAAACTAGTCAAATCATATTTAAAACATTTTATTTTGCTGAAATTAAGATTACAATGCAACACGTATATCAAACTGAGAGACGTGGCATAGTTCTTTCAGGTTTGGTGTACTTTTATGACACATAGTGTGTTATGGCATAGGTCTACTACTTTTCTACCTTTAAACTTCTGCAAGTCATTCTTACGGCATGCTATAATATCATTTGACTTTAAATTTGGGTAAATGGATCTTTTACATAGCAACACTGAGTCTGTTCTCTTCTCTTCAGCATATGTCAACTACAGTAATAGTGTTTGAGACATCCATGATAATTACATGTGCAGACAGAGAGGCTGAAATAAGATGACTACAGGAGATAGTTATACAAATAATTCAGCATATGCTTACATCATCTTTTCCAGAATACATTAAAATTGAACAAGGAAATTAAAATTTTGTAGGGGAATCTCACATCCCAAGGATATGTTCAAAACCCTGAGAAGTCAGTGAACTTCAATTTGTGGAACATTTACCTCAGTGATACCAAGTAGGAAATACATTCACGTTAAAAGATTACCAAAAATGTCTAATGGCCAAAACCATGAGCTTCTCTGCAGAACTATCCTATCTTTTTGTATCATGTGATATGCTGAACACACCCTCCTTCTTGAAACTTTCTGTTAGGAGATAGTCTTCCGTGGGGCTCTTATACATCTTGCTTATTCATACCAAGAAGTTAAGGCCCTGACCACTCTTCACAGGGCCATTCCTCAGGCTTCTGTTTGCAGCCAGCAATCTTAAGGGATGAGATAATGTCTCCCCCTTGAACAAAAATACAGGCTTGCTTACAGGCTTCTATAAAGTGGCAAGTTCCCAAGGTTCAGTGTCTCTCTTGTAATATAGTCCAATGTGAGGGCAGACATCCATTTAGGTTCACTTGTATCACCCCTGTGGGAACTAAAGATCAGAGAACCTATGTGACCACACAGACAATTTTGCTAGTGCTTTTGATGTGAATAATAAAGTCCTTCATCTCTGACCCAGCAGTCTTGTATCTTCTGTCAGCATCCAGAAAAGAGTGGAAGGTTAACTTGTTTGCTTGCAAGCAAGGTGAAAATGTCAGATTCTTCACAGTTCTTGCCACTTTCTCAGTAGATTTCTATGAAAATGCTCTTTCATTTTTATTGACCTCCCTGATTACTCCTCCATTCCTTTCATCTAACTTCTTCCTCCATCATTTCAGAAATGTTAATACCATGCAGGCCTCTGTCCATGGTCCTGTTTTACTTTTATGTCATCCTTTTGCCTTGACAATCCTCTTTATCCAACAGCTGTACTACCATATGTATACTCAGATTACTTTTAAGAATACCTTCTTCAAAATTCACCTATTTCTTCAGCTCCAGCCATCTTTGTCCAACTTCTTAATAGATATTTTCTATCTAATAGGATTTAGACTCATTAAACTTAATATCATTTAAAATAATTACCATTATTTTATGTAATGTTCACTATGTTCCAAAGTAAAAATTATTGGGTCATCTTCAACCTCTCTGAAAATTGTATATTTCAGGGCCATTCCTCTCTCACCTGATGTATTACATTAACTCCCGATCAGTCTTCTTCATATTATTCAGCAGCCACCCCCCATATATTTCATGCTCTGAACTGCTCCCAAAATTATCTTTATTAAACACACGTTTGAATGTTTTACCGTAAGTCTCCTCTATATTACCTATAGATTAAATAGGACTACCTTGAAATGGCAACCCTGATGCTTCACAACATTCCCTATGAAAATTTTCCAATTTCACTTCAAATCACTTTATTATCATCATGCTTACAGGTGCACACACATCCACAAGTGTGCACACTCATCTTGCACTATACACAACACCCTTACAAGTCACAACAACCATCTCACTCTTCTCTCTGTAGTCTCTTCTCTCTTCCGCCTTTGTGCATGCTGTTCCCTCTGTCAGAATTACAGCAGCCTCCTGAATACTCTCCTCATTTAAATAATAACTGAAACAGAATTTCCTTGCTTCTTTAGCCTCACTTTCTTCCCCATCTGTTACCTCACAATACCATATTTTCATTTTTATTACAAGGGCAACCAAATCTCTCACTGTTGCCCTTCAAATATTTCCACTCTCGGCCACAGAACAAAATAACGTGTATCCTTAATCTATTTTCATACGGTTTATACAGTAGATCTTAACTAAACTCTACCTCTTTCCCACATCATATAGCTTCTATCAGTGCTTTCAAAGATAGCCTACTCATTATGTTATGTTTGGGTGGAGAGATGTATGCGTGGTCTTCTATATCTCCAGGTACGTCTCCATAAACCTATGTAAAAATTCATGCCTTTCTGCTCTATCTATATTTATCTCTTTAACTTTCTAAAAACCTTTTCATATCACCATATTAATCTAAGACTTTGATTCCTCTGTTGTAGTCTTTGTCTCCACCCCAAGTCTAATTGTCATCTAGATGGCTTCAAAATCCATACGGATAAATTTATCCAAAACTTTAGCCCCACAGTTTGTTGACTTCTCATCTATATCTGAGTCATTCACTCTCCTGGCCATAGCTTAAAACATTTTTCACCTATAACGGTTACTTCTGAAATCCTGAACTCAACTGTATACGACCACAACTTTCTGCACTTTGTAACCTTTAGTTCATGAATCACGCAACTTCTGCTCTTTAACTTTATAGAAACTTATAATCCCTTGATGTCTCAATTTTCTTCCTCAAAACATCTGTTCTTTTCTGATTTAGCCTAAATCCTATGAATATTAAATTACTTTTGCACCACATTCTAAACTTCTTTTCTATTTATCCTAAAATGAATTCACCCAGAAAAAAAAAGTATCATATTGGCTGACATTGCTATTCACTTTCATTGGTCCAAAGCCTAGTGGCTGAGTACTATGGAAGAAAATTCACACTGAGATATCACTCCAAATGTCTGCCCTTCGATCACAGTTGGGGATCAGAGTACCATCTGTCAATCCTTTCATTTATCCTCATTTATTTCTCTTTCAGGTGTTTTCCAATAATAATTGTTTGTAGCTCTCTTCAAAGCCTTTACTCAGTCCCAGATCTCTCAAAAGGTAAACTTGCCTCTTATTTTAGGAACCACCACAATCTCCACTCTGCTATTCAAACATTTATTGATATCTCCACTCATCTTCACCTTCCTTCTAGTTTTGGAGGGTGAATTTCCCTCCAATATTTTAACACAGGTATGTTTCATCTTTAGCTTTCTGCAGTGCCTAATCATTTATGAAAATCCTACTTCCTTTCATGTATTCTCTTTTTCTCTCTTTCCTCTTTCCCTCTTCCTTAATCTCTTTTGACATTCAACTTCTTTTCATCCTATTTGCATGCTCAAGACTATCACTTTGAAAAATCACATCCCCAGACACAAAATTACCACCAAGCTCATCTTCAAGCCTTTTTCTTTCCAAAAGCGTAATCTAAATTTGCTGATTTTACTTCCTGACCACTTATGTACTGTTCAGCACTTATTATTCGATCTGCTTTCCTCAATTCCACTGAACTTGATATTTCCTAATTACCAAATCAAAAACACACTTTAAATCATGTCTTAGACTCTATGATATTTGATATTACCAAACTCTCCTAAAACACTTATTCCTTCATATTCATGACAATAGACTCCTCTGGTTCTCTGATTCTCCCTATAATTCTAGCACTACTTTCTCTCTCTCTCTCTTTTCCTTTTTTTTTTTTTTTTTTTCTTTTTTTGTGAGTTCTTTTGCCTACCCTTTAAAGCTTGGTATACCCAAGGAATTTTTCTCCCTTTAGTCCATTGAAATTATCATAACTCACTCTCTGATTCCATCCATTCTCTTGGTTTCAATCACCACCCGTATGCTAATGGCTCCCAGTACAAGTCTAACTCCAGACTTCTCTACGAGTTTTACACTCATATGTCAAATTGTTTCTTTCCAAGTTTCAGGTGTGTATATGAACACACTGGTAAATATCTCAAATGAGCATTGCAAATACACTTTCATATCCATTTGCTGTTATATATATTACATATAATATATGAAATGCCTAAAATGTAGCACGAATTGTGCTCGTCACCAGGTGTATGGTTACTAACAAAATAGACTTCATTCTGCCCTGCTGAAATTTACAGTCTATGTCTAAAATCAAACTCATTATTCTTTTCCATTTTCCAAAAAAAGAAATCTATTGTTTTTCTTGTTTTATCTTTTCCTAAAGGTCTAAGCATGAGACTGGTTCTTTTCTTTTTCTTATTCCCCTAATCCAATTGCAATCAATCACAAACACTTGCCATATTGACATGATCCTTTATAATTTCTAAACATTTTATTCACACATTCTACCACTCTAATCTCTGGTCATTACTGGCCTGCTCTAATGCATCAGTCTTATAATACAGCTCTCTATTTTGCCTCTTGCACCAAGAAATTCAATATCTAATATACTGGCATGATGGTGAATGAAAATGCAAATATAGTTACGCTGCTCAACTGTTCAAAACCATTTTATTATTAATTTTTTTTCTTTCTTTTTTTTTAAGCTCTTTATTGGAATATAATTGCTTTACACTCATGTACCAGCTTATGAGGTACACCAAAGTGAATCAGCTGTATTTATATACATATCCCCATATTCTCTTCCTCACGCGACTCCCCCCCCACCCTCCCCCTTCTGGCCCTCTACGGCATCACCCATCACTGAGTTGGTCTCCCTGTGTTATACAGCAACTTCCCACTAGCTATCTATTTTACAGTTGGTAGTATATATTGACCAAAAGACAAACGTCAATCTCTCTGATAAGACATTCAAAGTTCTTCAAAATCTTTCTCTGCACAGCTCTCTGGTCTTATCTCTCACCACTCCCTGTATTGTGTTTTACACTATGTCAACCACAACCGGTAGTAGATCCCCGAGATGCACCATGTTATTTCTCACTGTGATATCTTTATAACTTGTGTTCTACCACATAGGTAATAACTCTTCCAGAAAAGTTTCCCTGATCCTTCGAGTCTGGAACAGTTCTTCCTTCTCTGTGCACCCATAACACCGTTTACATATCTCTACACTTACACATAATCACAATGTATTACATTGATCTCTGTGTATGTTGGTTGTTCCAATAGATGGTGAAATTGAAGACAGAGACTGTATTCTATTTATCTTTGTATCCCTAGAAACTAGCAGTGCTTAACATGTGTCATTTCATAGATAATTGTTAAATAAATGAGTAAATGAATGCCACTCATCTTTCATAATATTACTTTAATTCTCTGTTATACTAGCTCCTTGAGTACATTAACTATGGCCTGTTAATCTTTATATTTCTTAGCACAGTGATTGGTACATAATAGATACTCAGCAAATGCTTGTTCTATGAGAAGTTGTGGATGAGAATTAAAAGCACTGCAAGGTAATGATATAGAATGGAAAAGAAAGAGTTACCTCTGGGAAAAAAAAAAAAACATTGACAAGAAGCAAACAATTCTAGTTTGATATATTAATTATTAGAAGTCACTATTTGGTTATATTTTAAAAATAACTCCATTGTCCTAAGTGTACTGAAGAGAGTTTAAATAAATCATGAGAATGTCTTCACTTAAAATACAATTGAATTGTAAGTTTGTTCTTTTGGAGTAGCCAGTTTTAGATAGATTGATGCCTGTTAGGTATTTGGTTTTCTATAAGAAAATACTGACAACTTCCATGCTCCACACAAAACCTGTTCATTACTGTCAACACATATGCATTCACCATGACAAACAACAATAAAGTTAAAGACAAAATTCACACTGACCTTGATAAAAACTCATTGTAGCAACAGTAGACTCTTACAAGCTGATTGCTATGGGAAGCTTCAGTGCACATGGCTGCAATAATTCTGAAACCTAGAGGTATGTTATTAGCTGCCACAACACTGACAAACATAATAGCGATGTACTCATTCTCATCCCTAACTTTTCCAAACAGTAGCTAGTGATTGTCAGGGGTGTATTTCTGGTGACCAAACAATTTATTTTAATCTGGGATGTATTTGATAAAACAAAAGAGAAGACATTTTATTCATTACATTGTTTTTGGAACAAGCACTAAAGAATTAAAATAAATAACAAATGTTGGAAAGGCACAGCACTATATGTTCTAAAAGGTATTAGATACAGGAAATATGTTGTAAACTATGAAGAAAATCAATATAATTATTGGAAAATTGACTTGGGAGTTGGAGAAACTGGATTCTAAAACAGAATCTACCATTATCTAGCTCTACTGACATGGTGCAAATCCACGTATATTTATGAGCCTCATTTATTTTCCTCTTGTACCTGGAGAGTTGGGCCAATGGCTTTCTCAATTATATTTCAAATCTCAGATTTTCTAATTTTATGAAAAGCTTGGGGGGAAAAAGGTAAAGTGCCATTATAAATTTTTAAATAAAACATTTAAATAATCAAAGGTATTTTTCATCCCCTTATCAGGTCAAGGAAGATCTTTGATTTCAATGTGAATACATAAGCAGCCTAGTCAAGAACTATAGCTGTGACTGTTAGTAATAGGCTCAAATGGGAAAATGCAGTGTAGCCTACCATCAGCATCGACAGCCTTAGGAAAAGAATTCTGAATCTGCTGCCACTTTCAACCCTATGCCTTATGCCTACCACAAGGTAAGGAATTTGTGTTTTATTCTGTGTGATAGAGAGCTATTAAAGAGTTTTAAGCAAGAGAAATTTATAATTTTATTGGTTTAAAAGATTCTCATCTTGGGAGTTAAGCATGCCCAGTTATGGAATGAGTAGTTGGGATGCTGTTGAAACAGACCAAGTGAGAGGTGACAGTGACTTAGATAAGGAAGTTTCAGCAAGATGAAATTAAGAGGAATAATTTTGGCTATACTTTTAAGGTACAACATGCCATTTATTGCCAATCTGTCCTATTGACTCCCAAACCTTTTTCATCCTTCTCTGCTCTACTCAGCAGTTAGGAGACTGACTAGTTAGGAGTACTGCATCACCCATGTTCTTTTTCCAGGTGTCTTCCATTTGGTTTTAGCCAACAGGAAATGCTGGTAGAAAACTGGAAGGTGCAAAGGCATTTCTCCCTCCCCTACACACTCCCTACTTCAGGCCTCAATCTCTGAGAGTATCTGCATGTCCCCATGACTATGATTTCTCCCCCATAGGCTCTACTCCATCTTCTCAGATTGTCTTGATTTTGATAATATTTCTTTCTCCCTTTATCCATTCAGCTCCTGGGATATTATTGGCCTCCTACTGTTATTAATCTCTGTTTGCCTCACCATTCTTTGTCTTTTTCATAATTCTCCTCACATCACTGAAATTCGTCCTTTTATTGAAGTTTTTTTATTTGAACCTTTTGTGATGAATTCTGTTTCCTCTGGGGACCTTGAATAAATGAACAATCAGGGCTTGTTGATATGCCAGATGTGGGGAAGTGAGGAAACGTAGAGTCAAGGTCAACTCTCATATTTCAGGCTTAAGCAACTGGGTGCATAGTGGTTGCATTTAATGCAATGAAGGAGGCTGGGAAAGAAATGAGTCATTTGTGAAACCAATATACCATCATACAACAGTATACATATCACTAACATATGCCAGATGGATCCTGATCCAAGCACAGGAGGCTGACAGCTGAGGACCATGGCACTCAGGCTCATACTAAGTTTTAGAAGAATCTGATGTGAGTTTTATACAATTATTACATCAGATATTTCATATGTGTACTTTTCTGCTTTTTTATACTACATTATTTTCACAGGACACTTTTTTATGTTGCATTATATTCAAAGGATCCTAATAATATTAGAAAGCACATGAATGAAGCATTTGATGAAAGCTGCTAAAAGGAAACACCAAATAAATTTTAACTTCAATTACAAAAGGTTTGGGAAGACGTATTTGTATCACGTGACTTAGAGTAAGGAGAAATGTAAAATTATTGCCAAATACAAGGGTTGGGAAGGTCAGATGCATATTTACTGAAAAGGTACAACAAGAATTTAATGAGTCACTCATATATCTCCAAAAAATAAGTGATATAGGGTCTTTTTATTTCTAGCTAAAATATTTACTTGTACCTAACAGTGGTCAGGAGTTACGTCTAAGAACTCTTGGAAACATTTGTTCTACTTCCCAAGGAAGAAGAACATACTTATCAAGCACTCCTTATCACAGTGTTATACGATTTAATCAGAAACACCATAAAGAACAGCATATGTATGTTTTTGCTTAGTCTAACTACTCCCACTTGTTTGCCTGGATCAGTCTTTGTTGAAACAATCCAATCATCCCTAACTTCTTTGAACATTATTATCCAAAGTGATCTGGATTTCTTAAACATCACATATAACTAGTGATTTTTTATGCCATGTGATAACTAATATTTAAATAAATAGGGCTAAGATATTACAGAAAAGTAGTGAAAAAAATCATGTCCTAAAGAGATTTAAAGTTAACCTCCAAATATTAAAAACATAAATTTCCATATCTTTACTGATTTCTAAGATTTCAATATAAACTTTGTCGTCAAGTTAACATCTAATCTAGCTTTGGTAGCTTGGACGTCAACTGAGATCACTGTATTATCCTGGGAAGTGATCTGGTAGATTTGGTAAGTATATGAAAATAGTTGATTGCCATATCATAGCTCCTCCTCCTCTGACCCCTATAATTCCACAAAAGCAAAGAAACTACACCAAGTACCACTCACCCTGACAACTACTTCCAAGTTCATTGCCAGCAGGTTTCCATATTTAGTATGTTGTTTTGTCAGTTAGGGTTATGGGTACTTGGAGGTGGAAATCACCATAAATATTTGCTTAGAGGTCTGAGATTAAAATGCTTGTTAAGTTTTTTGTCTTATAAAATACATCCCAATACTGTTATGCTCATCCAAAGTGACCAGTGTCTAGAGAATAATATGTGATATTTTTAAATATTTTAAAAGTTTAACTGGCAAGAAGTATTTTACAGAGTAAATTTAAGAATCTTTTCTTGTTCATTTTTTCTCCTGTTTTATTCAAGACTCTTTTTTAAGCTGATGTAAAAACATAAGTATAAATCTGCACAGTAAATAGAATTCTTCTAGCTCAGACTATTGCTTTATTACCTGAGGTCCCAGCTGGGTCAATAATCACCTTTGGGGAGAAAGCTCAATATTTTCCCAATTCATGTAAGCAAACACGGGCGATGCCATCAGAGGCTTCACATCTTTTTTTCTGCCCTTCAAATGCTGTGACTTTGCATGGGCTTTTCTGGGATGATTAATGACAGGTGTGCCTGGGAGAAGTAATTACAGGGAGTTACTGGAAGTTTAAGACAGGATGAAAGTGAATGATATGAACATGAAAGTTTTAGTGATGAAGTCAACTTCTGACAAGCACAACATGCTCATTATGGAAATTTTGAAATAGAATAAAGATCTGAAAATTAAGTTTGTAATGGAAGAACATGATTTAATCATTAACCTCTTTATTGTGGAGACTAAAGTCATATTCTGTGTTGAAAGCATTTGTGATTTGGAAGGCTACTCATACTCCTTCAATTTTATTCTATTTCATGTCTAAGCTCCTTGTACATTCTCATGGACTGTGCAATTTTCTCTGGTATTCAGATTGTGTAGGTGGTGGCTCATGTGGCTTGGAAATTCTAAATGGAACACTCAAATCATTTAATTTTATACTAGTCCTTTATAGGCATCAAATTAGCTCACATGAAGAAGTCCTATAGGAGACAAAGAGCACTTAGAAGCATCTGTTGACTTTTTTCTTGGTTGGCCCTTTAACAGCACTGAAAATGTAATTAGATTGTAAACATCTGGAGGGCAAAGATCATATTTTATATGCTATTTCTCAAATAGCATATAGCTTTGTGTCTCACATATAATAGCTTTAAGATAAATGTAGAGAATGAATAACTGGCAAGACCATAGATTCCCTGGAAGAAGATTTAGAAAGAAATTGAGTGAGAATATCTGAGCATGAACTTCAGATAAATGAGTTTTAATGATTTCAAAACAAAATTATTTTATCTATATTGAATTTGCCAAGGACAGGGTTACTTCTCACTTACTGCTTAACTTAAAGTCATAAAACTGTGTATTTCTATACTAATCATTTTCCACTAATGCAAACTGATAAAAACATGGGCACCAAATTTAAGTTTTCATAGAAATTATATACATCCAGAAACAACAAAAAGGCAGGAGAGTAATAATACTTTAACAACAGTCTTTTTTTTTTCTGGGGGTGGGGGGATCAGGAGGGAACAAATTTATTGACATTCAACTTCAGCCCTTCATGCCACATCTCATTTCATAGCTAATATCCAGTCACTCTTATTTATCAGTCTGAATATTCTATTTCTTTCTGAATGTCAGTTGTTTATGACACCAGCATCCATCCATCCTACTCTTTGAATTAATAACTAAAATTCTTTTGGGAAACTGACACACTTCCCACCTTTAACGCATGTGTTTAGGTGAGGTTTCACTCCTAACTGCAAAGGTAGAGAATGTGAATCAAGACTAGCTAGCTGCCCATCACATTTCAGTGTTTTCAGTTCTTGAACTAAGTATGTAAACAAATCCAAGCCACTGGAACATGCTTTTGGAAGTAGTTTGGGAAAATGACAGACTGGACCCACAGTGAACCAATACTGCTGACACCAAACCACTTATAACCAAGAAAAACCAAGTCCTGATCACACCATTTTAACCCTTATTCTAGCTGGGCCTGAAATGAGAGCTACCCTAACCTTTTTCAATTTTATGAACCATAAATTTCCTTTTATTTCTTAACCTTAGCTGAGTTGGATGTTCTGCCAATTGGTCCTGAAAGTGCCCTGACACTGGCTTGCTCGAAGGCAACATGACATGTAGTTGTCTGTTTCTAACCAATGCCAACTGTAGGCATGACTGGATGGCTATGATTTTCTAAGCAAAGGATCTCCCAGAGTGAAGCTCTATTTGTCATGCCCCTTGTGAACAGAATCTGGAGAGAAGGAGACAGCATGTAATTTTGGCTGCCTGACAACAAATTAGATCTAGATGAGAAACAGCTCCTTTGCTTCAATGTTAATGTCACTTCTCCACAGGTGACAAATTTGTCTATTATCTTTGGCATAAGGGGTAGTAAGTAGTGAGTGAATTGTTGGTGGTCCCAAACAACAGTGATTTCAGAAGTCCGAAGCTGGCTGGAAATTGTAGGCTTTCCTAGAGGCAACTCACGAGCATTCAGCCAGCGGAAATTAAACCCACAGGAGAGGATGTAGAGCAAGTGACCGTCATTATCAGTTCTGAAAGGAATGCCCATGCCCATGGTTCATGTGTAACTCCAACAGGGGAGACTTATTAATATCCATAGTTGGATCAAGCATGCCAAATTAAAACGTAGTCCTTAAAGCTTCCAGAAATCCACATTTATTTATTATATATCATATATTATTATATATCAAGTTATATATTACTTAACTTGAAATCAAGACTCCAGTCCCTACAGAGTTCTGCTCAGAAATACTACTTCTTCAGTAAGCCTGGAATAAAAATTGAGGCCAGGACTAGTGTGTAGTCTAGTTACGCAGTAGTAAAATGCAGCCAGAGGCAGAAACCTCCAGGCATGGAAGTCATTTTCAGAGAATTAGAAGTTCTTTGGCTCTGATAAATATATACCAAGAGCTGAGATTAGACAAGAAAGTGGAGGGTGCTAGCCCATGGGTTTCAAAACTTGAAATCAGGTGTTACTGAAAGACAGTTTGGTAAAAATCAAGTTCAAGAACAAGATCATCCAAAAGAAAATCAACCCAAAGGTGAGGCAGTAAGACTAATAAATTCGAAGTTATAGAAAAGCAAGAGGAACTATCAGAATGTAGAAAGCTGGTAACGCAGAACTAGTGGAAGGCAAATTTTTGTCTTTTAAACGTGGGAGCAGAGAATATTTTATGAAGAATTTAGGCCACACCCATACTCTGGGAGCAGGTAGAAAGTTTGTACAACTACCCTGAGCTCCAGATCATTCTTCCTTTTAGATGAAAATTCGAGTCACAGTAGTAGTTTGTCTCACAGCCCTCCTATATTTTGTAAAAAAGAAGTGTATCCACAAGAAAAATAGAAGTTTAAGAAAAGATATGGTTCCTTCAAAATGAGCCAACCAGCTACTCTCTGAAGGATTAATAGTTTAACAGCAGTGCACCCATTGCTATTATATGTTGTTTATTTGCTAGTACTGAGATTGCTATCAGAAATATTTCACCCATGTCTTCAGTTCAGCAGTCTGTGGTGAAATGGAAAAAATAAGAGTAACATATGAGGTTGTCACAAAGCTGAATGTATTGAACTTAAAGGAGAATGATATTCTAAGTGATCATTCTGAGATGATGTTCTTTCTGCATTTTAGTTTAAAATGTCTTTTTTCATATAGAATGATAGTGATAGGAAATAGTAGTTGTTATCAAAATGGTCCTTGCTATGTAGAATATAAGCTGATAACCCTGTATTGGTTTCCAACTCCTACACACACACACCCCACAAACACACCCCACAAACACATACACTGTAAGGTTCAAATATATTCTAGAGAACTCAGTGGTGTGATAGGAAAAAGGGGGGGGCGGTTCAGAACTGGGGGACTGAATTTTTCTTGGTGAAGTTGGTAATTATGTTCTGAAGTAGAATTGCCAGTCATCTAGGCAGTCAGACACAATTGTCTGAAACAGATTCCTCCAAAGCAAGTGAAATAAATCTCCACCAATCCCCATATGATGACATAATATATATTGAAACCAGTGTTGCATAAATAATATATGCAATTGACAGGCTGTGAATGCATTCACAAAGTTATTGATGACCTTTCATCATGATTTTCTAACTTTGTTTTGCTCTACCACTCTTGAGTTATGAGCTCATCAATTACTCATTGAAAAAATGATGTATGTAGAGTCAGTAAACAAATGAGGTATATCTAGTCTAGTTGGTAAACAATAACATCTCTTGACTACTCTTGATAAAAATTTGTGGGTCATGTTGATCACCCTCTTTGTATAAATATTATTTCAATACCACATATACTGGCCTTTGACTTACAAATATTTGAAGGTATAATGATTTGAGAATTGACAAAATAAACACAAAAATATTAAATATACTTTCTGATACAATAGAATTTTATTTTAATTATCAATTCCAATGAGTTAGTGACAGCAATCCAAAACATTCTATGTAGACTATGTCTACACATGTGGTAGAAGTGAAAAAGTAAGTCAATTAACTTTTTCCTTAGCCAGATATTTTTGATTCATGTAGACACAATTCATGTACATTATATTTATAGTGTCCAGTGATTTATTATACAAATTGAAGAAGTATATGTTAAAATTTATATTTTGACATCTTGTAGCTCTAGAAAATAAAGAAGTGCTCAGAAAATGATGAGAGTATGTCAAAAGGTCATAGGAGCCAAATTGAAGCAATTCCCAATAGCCAAATCTGGAGCAATTTGAGCAAGATAAGAACTGAAAATAAGTACTGATTGTAATATATTGTAACCCTTAAAATAATGTAAATATCCTCGAGTCCAGATGAAGTAAGATAGGCAGATAGGTAGATAAAGGGACAGTGCTTCCTTAGAGTGGAATTCTGATTAACAAATGTAGAAAAAAATGACAAACAGAAGAAAATCAGTATTTGGCAAATACACTATTGATAGTGATGATTTCAAACTTATGATTTAGAATCATCAATAGTTGCTGAAATTATGGGTAGAAGTAAAATGAGAAACAAGAATCTGTATAGTCTCAAAGCATCTCTTCATATAACACTTATTAATTACAATGGAAGAAATACCTTAACAGTCGGGAAACCTGGTAGACACCACCTTAACCAACTGATCAAGACTAATATTCAGTAGCGGGACATCTGATACTATGAGCCACTGAGATACAAAACAGTGAGAAAGACTAAACACCACTTCTTGAGGCATTGTAGCCAAAAATACACAGCATGATTTCCACCATGAGGAAACCTCAGACTAGTGAAAATTGAGGCACATTCCACAAAATATATCTTTAGTACTCTGTAAATGTGAGCATTTCATTAAGTCAAAAACTGAAGAAATGTCACAGATCATAGGAAACAGGAGAAATAGGACATTTGGGGAACAAGTGGAAAAATCTAAATAAGGTCTGTAAATTAGTTAACAGTATTGTGCCAATATTAATTTCCTGGTTCTGGGACTTCCCTGGTAGTCCAGTGGGTAAGACTCTGTGCTCCCAATGCAGTGGAACCAGGTTCGATCCCTGGTTGGGGAACTAGATCCCACATGCATGCCACAACTAAGAAGTTCGCATGCCACAACTAAAGATCCCATGTGCCACAACTAAGACCCGACGCAGCCTAAATAAATAAGTAAATAAATAAATAAATAAATATTTTTAAAAAATTCCTGATTTTGATAACTGTGCTGTTGTTATATAAGATGTTAACATTTGGAAAAGATGGGTGAGGGATACAGAGAAATTCTTTGTATTCTTGTAAATTTTGGTTAGTCAATTTCAAATTGGGAATAAAATAATAAAAGAGGTTTGTTACTTTTGTTGTAAGCAAGTTTTTAAGAAAATTAATGGAAAGCTCTACAGGATCATCCTAAATAGGAACCTTGATAGGAAATTAGAGGAGGGAGCAACACTGTTCAGGCAGAGCAAGACAGGTTCTTTCTCCACCGTAGGCCCTGAGGCCTTCCTATCAATCCAGCTGAGGCCAATCAATCCATATCTACAAGTTCCCCCAGGCCACATCTTTAGAACCAAACCTTATCTTAGACAAGCAAGTGGTACTAAACTCTAAATCAGCACAACCAGTTTTAGTATCACATCAATTGCACTGCTAGTCCAGTGCTGATCCTGCACTAGGGATGGTAAGAAGGCTTCTGCCTTATTCCATTAAATTCCAGGTGGCCACTTCAGTCCCTTCAGCACCATAGTCCTACCTTCCTTCTGCACTGTCACTCATTTCTTAACGATAGACTTCCCAGATGCCAAATATTTGCCAACATGTTTGGACAGATCTGATCCCTCTAACATTCCCATCTCCTATGCCATCTCCTTCATTTCACATTAACCTTCACCACAAACCAACTCCTTGTCTACATTCTATATTATTCCTTGTCTATCTTTCGAAATCCATGAATGCTTGCCATTGTAAACTTTCTGCAGCTACATCTATTTCCCCAGGTCATGCCTTATCCCGTTAAATAGGCCCAGAATAGCTGGTGCCCAGACAAGTTTTAATGCCTTACCCACTGCTTTCACATAGGTGCTACGGCTCTTCATACATGCACAAAGTATCCCAAACAACCTAGACGTGCAACTCCCAGAAGATGACAAAACTTATCCTGACTATTCATGAGGAGCCATTCTGATAGGCAATGGGGAGGAATTTTGTGATTATAGCTTTTAACATTACTGTTCGTTACCACATTATGAAGCAAATAGCTGCTTTTAGTGAAACAGGTACTAGAATTAGATAACTCAGCAAACAGAATCAGGAGCATAGGTGATAGTTCTCTTTGTCTTCAGGAAAGATCTCTACTTTACTTTTTCCATATAGAAATTGTATTCAACGATCAGTTTAACCTTCTCTGTTTGGATTGTTAACAACTTGAACATAACACACAGTAATTTGTAATTTTTCTGAGTTATAGACCTTACTTTGCACATGGACTGAACTGCCTGCTGAACCTGTGAATCCCAGCATGACTGTATTGTGCTCTAATATACAGTGAGTGCATATGCAGCAGCTCTCATCAAGGATGTGAGGACTAGCATGCTGCTCAAACATATGCAATTGCAATTTAGACACTCAATTATTTGCTCTAAGGGTATTCTGGAAATGAGAAAATTGAGACTTTTTTTCTCATCATACATGACATGTATAAGAGTGCGGTGCTTGGTTTATTTTATTTTTTCTTATTTCTATACACTGATATTTTTTAAATTTGACTTAATTTTATACAGGGGTAGAAGGTCAATAATCTGAGAGGAGTTTTAAACTATGTGCTCCACACGGTTCAGTACAGTAGCCACCAGCCATGTAGGGCTATTGCAATTAAAATTGAAACTAATTAAAATTATAGTAAATTATAAATTAAATTCCTCCATTGCACTAGCCACATTTCAAATACCCAATAGCTACATTTTGCTAGTAGCTACCACATTGTCAGTACACTTCAATGACTGAGAAAGTTCTAGTGGTCAACACTGTAAATCTGGAGTGGAAAGAACTCCAAGAAATTTTTGATATCTAAAATATTTGAATGATGTCACAAAGAAATGCTTAACTCTCAAAAGACTTTGGTAACATCGTAGTAAGTAGCAAGAGAGGCTATATAGAATGCTAAAGGCCCATTTTTTCCCTAATAAAATATTCATGCCCTTATGAATTGAATTATGCTAAATTTCTATATAATGTCATACACTCTACAAAATGATTTTCTCTGTAATGATGTGAGTCAAGCATATCTTTTTCTAGAAGTTTTAAACATCAAATCACATTTTTTTTTCCTGATTCATTAGCAGCCTACAGTAGCTTGAAAATATAAGGTGCCTATTTTACAAAATCACAGTGTAACAGGTAATGCCCCATTTACAAAAACATATCTAGATTTTGTTCCTTACAAATGTGTGTAGGTCAATTTTATAATCTTTTCAAGTGTTGAATCCTGTATAGCACTGAATTAAATCAGATCTAAAAGTAATAGTTATAACAATAATAATAATATCTTTTCATATGATCTTAATCTGCAGAAAGAGAATTTATTTCACCACACGTAACTTAAAATGTTAAACATATTGAAGATGCAATAAAGCAATTAAAATAAATGTGAAGCTAGACATTTAAAAAAATATATGAATAGTCATGCCACAATTCTACTGCATAAAAATCATTTTGGTTCTTTAATACTGTTTCTCAACTAATTTTGGTTTTGCAAAACAAATATGCCAGGCAATCTCTTGGGCTGAGAATTATAGAGGTGAATGCCACACAAAAATGTCTTTTAAGAAGCTCACACTCTGCTGAGAGAGGCAGACAAAAGTGGGATGTTTTGTACAGTTTTGTGTGTTCAGTGCTGCCAGTAGACCATCCACCAAAGTCTGGCTGACTAGAAGTCTAACAGTTTTTGTATTTTGACTAGCTGCAATTAAGTTATGCTAAGAACTGACCAGTCAGGACTGACATGTCATGTCTTAATTGCAGATACATAATTTTTTTTACCTTTTTTTAATTGAAGTACAGTTGATGTATAATATATAAATTACAGGTGTACAATATAGTAATTCACAATATTTAAAGGCTATCTATATTCTATTTATAGTTGTTATAAAATATTGGCTATATTCCCCGTGTTGTACAATATACCCTTGCAGTTTATTTGATACCTAACAGTTTATACCTCTTAATCCGCTACCCCATGTTGACCCCCCTTTCCCTCTCTCCACTAGTAACCACTAGTTTGTTCTCTATATCTGTGAGTCTGCTTCTTTTTTATTATATTCACTAGTTTGTTGTATTTTTTAGATTCACATATTGGTGATATCATACTTATAAATTATCTTTCTCTGTCTGACTTATTTCACCTAGCATCATGCCCTCCAAATTCATCCATGGTACTGCAAATGGCAAAATCTCATTCTTCTATATGGCTGAGTATTATTCCATTCCATATAATTCCATTCCATTATTCCAGATACATAATTTGTAAGACAAGACTGATGCTAGAATTTTCATGGCTCTTGGCCTTGCTATATGCTGAAGCATCCAAAATTTTCATTCCTATTTCTTTGTCATTGCATTGGGAACTTTTTGTAAGCAAAGTATTTTTAAAGGAGAATTTTTTCAATTATTCTAACAATCATTTCTCTTTGAAGTCTAAATTATTATGTATCCCATAGATAGTTCATTTCATTTTTCATTGAGGTGGATCAGCCCTACCGAACACCCCTCAAATAGAATTGGTATCTCCCTCCTTAACTTTCTATTACAACTTACACAGATCACAGTTGAGTTATTCTGTATGGTATTTATTTGTTTAAATGCTTATTTCTTACACTAGATAATAACATCTCATGGTAAGGAATTATGTCTTCGTAGCTCTGTCCCTTAAGCTTGTCAGTCGTAGGTCTTTGAATGCATAAATGAATGAATGAATTGCTACAAATAACATTATTTCTTTAGGCTAGATTCCTCTGTCTGTTTCCTTTGTCATGGTTCTCACAATTATAGTTAACATTTTTACAAATTTAGTAGTTTATTAATGTTTGTCTCCTACCTTGAAAACAGGTCTTTGAGAGCATAGGCCTCACCTGTTGGAAGGAATAGCAAGACAATTAATTAATGTTGTTATGTGAAAAGTGGAAATAAGTAAGAAAACAGCAAAAATACCATGACCAGGATTGTAGGCTGGAGACTCACCTACTCAGTGATATTTACAGTCTTGAAACTGCATAGAGGAGTGAAAAGATGGGATCAAAGGACAAGTGCTGGAGGCTTGGGTGACAGCCACATTTAAGGAATGGGGAAAGAAAAAGAAAATGAAGGAAAGAAGTAGAATCAGTGATTAGAGAGGCTGGAGAATGGGAAAATGCAGAGTCATGGAAGGCAAAGAAAAGATAGTTCAAGGAATGGAGATTTAATGACACCACATGCCATAGACAGGTCAAGTAGCACTGAAGAAAAGTAATTAAATTTGAAGGTTATGGGTGACATTTGAGAAATTAAATTCAATATAGAAGTGGGAGTTTAACCATATAAAATGAGATTTATGAGGGGATGGATTGTCCAAAGCAGCAGTTTTGGAGTACATATTAAAGGATTTGGGGAGTAAATGGAAATAAAACATTACAGTACTTGACTATTTAGTGAGAAATTAGATCAAAGATTCTAAAAGTCAAGTCAGTGGACTGACCACATCAATCTTGCTGTGGACAGGGATGAGGCTGGTGGTAAGGATGTTTACAACATTTCTGTTGTCAGAGTCATGATGTTTATTTCCCTTACTTTGTGATCCTTCTGGAGACAGAGGAAACTCTACCACTGAACTTTATGAGCTATTTCTACATTAATGAATAACATATTACATATGTGCCAGGAGTGAATAAAAAATCTAATTATCTGAAAACTTACACTTAACTACAAGCAATTCAAATAAAAATAAAAGTTTGAAATTTATTAGCAAGTAGTACAGTCTTTTTTACCCCTGACCAAAGATTATAGAAAAATCTAATAAGTTACCTTGGAAGTGCCTACAGGTTAAAAGTTAACACTTAATTTCAAATATGTGCCATTTTAAAAGTATATATGTGCCCAGTTTTTAAAGTTAAAACAAAGCATATTTTGTGTTTTCAATAAACATTATTCATTCAATTTTTTTTTGCAAGCTTACTTTGTGCCAGGTATATCAGTGAACAAAAACAAGTAAAGATCCCTGCTCTCATGTAGCTTACCTTCCAAGGAGAGTCAGACAGTAAACATAATAAATAAGCAATTTTATATTATACAAGACGTGATTGCAGCTATGGCTAAAAGAGAGCAGAGCAGAGTAGGAAAGATGGAGAGTAATGGGGTAGGAAGGTAGAGTGTAGTCTCAAATGAAGTGGTCAGGGTAGGTCTTAAGGGGAAATGAACTTGAGCAAATGCTTAGAGGAAGGTAAAGCAAGGGAATATCTGAAGAAGAGCACTCCCACTAAAGGAAACAAAGGTTTTGTGATGTTTGACAAACAGCAAGGAGGTCAGTGTAGTAGAAGCAGGGAGTAAGGAGAAACCTGGAAGAGGGGGCAGGAGATCAGAAAGGTACTGGGGAGCGGGTGAGTGTGATCTAGATTTTTGCAGGTCATTGTAAGGAATTTTATCACAAAGATAAGTCTCCTTCTCTTTTACTAGCTCCTATCATAATCCCTGATAGCTGACTTGGGATACATTAAGTTTCAGTTTAATGCATATGTTTATATATGTTCCAATAACTTCTGCTTCTAAGAATGATATTCAGGAATCTTCCTACCTACACTGGAGTGACTCGGTTGGCCCATCATGCTTTGATACAGCAGACTATATAATAATATGACACTGTCCTATGGCACCAAAAGATGAGATGAGGATTGAAATATATGCAGCTAGAAGCTAATCTATGAAACTGAATCTTACAGCACGTCTGTGAAAGAAACTTAGAAGTTTTTTAAAACTCAAAAACAATCAGAATTCTATATGCAATTACCAATAAATAGAGAAGCTGAAAAAAATTTAATAAAAAACAGAATTTAACCACACAAGAGGAAAGATTAAATTATCTCTTTACATGCTCTATAGAGTATGGCAGTACCGGATTATTATCATATGAAGAGATAAAAGAATATGCAGCCAAAAATATAGAAAAAATTGATCAAGCTGCTAATAAAACATGTTTTACTGATTTGGTGATATTTGAGGTATTG
Organism: Hippopotamus amphibius kiboko; assembly: GCF_030028045.1. NCBI lineage: Eukaryota > Metazoa > Chordata > Mammalia > Artiodactyla > Hippopotamidae > Hippopotamus > Hippopotamus amphibius. Next base: position 86,203,348 of record NC_080195.1, on the reverse strand, counting down.
TCAGTTTTTTTAAGTTTATAATTTGGTTGTGATTTTTTTTTTCATTTACTAACTTTAGAAGATAATTCATATTATTTCTTTAAAGAGAGAACCACATTTTATAAGCTTCAAACCCCTCAGGCCTAGACCTAACCTTGCTCTGAGTGAAATGGAGAGGTATTTCAGGATTTTTAGCTGAGGAATGAATATAAACAGAAAGGGCATGAGTGAGCAAGATCTCAGATGAGCTCTAATGTTAAGAAATGCCTAGAGAGTATCATTCCAAGCGAAGTAAGTCATAAAGAGAAAGACAAATACCTTATGATATCACTTATATGTAGAATCTAAAATAGGACACAAATGAACATATCTATGAAACAGAGACAGACTCACAGACATAGAGAACAGACTTGTGGTTGCCAAGGGTGAGGTGGAGTGGGGGAGGGAAGGATTGGGAGTTGGGGATTAGCAGATGCAAACTATTATATACAGGATGGATAAACAACAAGGCAAGGTCCTACTGTATTGCACAGGGAACTGTATTCAACATCCTGTGATAAACCATAATGGAAAAGAATATATATATATTCTCTGAATCACTTTGCTATACAGCAGAAATGAATACAACATTGTAAATCAACTGTACTTCAACAAAATTAAAATAGGAAAAAGAGGCAAGAGAAAAGGAGGAAGCAGCAAAGACCTAGGAGCCACCACAAAGAAAAGCAGGAGAGGGTTTTTTTTGCTGGAATCCAAGCGAAGAAAACATGTAAAGTAGGAAGTGAGCAACTGTGTCTGCTAGTGGATTTAATTTCAAATGAATCAAGAACTTGGTGTTTCTTTTTTTATTGCAGAATTTTTCTGAGAGACAAATAAAATGTCTTATGTCTAAATATCTAAATTTATTTTAAATTTTCTCAAAGGTTTTTTTTCCTTGTTCTCAAATTTTCACTCAGCGTATTTTCAAAATCATTTTGTGGGTTCACTTATGTTTCCCTCATTTGGCTACAAGCTTCTTGAGGAAAGACACATGATTTCATCATCATTTTGTATCCTCTGTGTAGAGTTTGATGTCTGGGACATAACAGATGCTCATTCAGTGTTCAGTGAGTAAGAGAATAAAGGAAAAAAACAAAGTAAAACTGTTAGGTTTCCCATTTCAACTGAGGGTTCAACCTGAAGAGATATAGTTTCTGGAAATATTTTTCACATGTTACCAATTTCAGATGTCACGAGCCAGGAACACTGATCTGTGCACCCTCCAAACATGCCAATAAATGCATTCATGAAAACATCCTTTTATTCCTGTTGATTGTTAATTTTGTGAGTGCATTGGGTCAGGGATGGGAGAAAAGGAAGCTGGTCAAGTAGACAGCTAGTGGCCTTTAGATGATGAAAGAAGCTCATTCTTCCCGGAAGTTCCTTTGTGTTTTAGAGACAGACCTTCTGTTCCCCTTTAATAAAGGGGGGCGGAGGGGGAAAGGATGTTACATGAAGAAGCTTGGAGACCCATAGTAAGAGCTGCTTTTCATCCCATGAGCTTTCTCATCTCCTCCAGTTCCATTGGTTATTTCGTCCTGATGTTGCCCTTTTTGCTGCATATTCCATTTCAAGGTCACCTTTCTTACATTTCTCTTTAAAGTCAAAGGTCCTTTTTTACTTCAGTTTCAAACACCATCCTCAATTGCTTACTTCTAAGACTTACTGAAAGAGTATGTCCTCTGAGAACTAAGAGAACTGTAATCTTTATATACAGATTCTAATGCATTAAATATAGAATTTTAAGTATAAAGAGTACTGAGTTATATGGCTTCCTCACTATTTATGTCTGGAATTGCATTTGCCATACCCAAGCATAGATACAGTGTGATTTAATTAATAAATTGCAGGAGGTCAGCTACTAAGTCTTGTTCCTTATTTTCAGTGTCCTCAGTGCAGGTCATGAATATGCAGCCATCTAATCATAAATTCACAGCTTTCCAATTACTACCTGTGTGATCCTGGCAAATTATTTAACCTGTATGTAGTTTCAAGATTCATGCTGAAAAATAGATATTCACTAGGGTAACCATGTAATTTATTTCCCAAACAGAGACATTTTTGTGAATGGTAGAGAATGCTAATAATACTTTTACTCTAAAAAAACAGGCATAAAAACCAGGACCATTCAAGAGAATCCAGGACATATGGTCTTCCTACAATTTAGAACCAACCATTATTAAATGAGAAAACACAAGGAAAACACATATACTTAGAACTATAGGTTCTCAATAAGTATTAGATTATTGTTTATAATATTTTAATTTATTATTATTGACAAAGGAAAACCCTTGAGCCATCTTTGGTCAGTAAGTAAGTATCACCTTCCTGAGGTAAGTAAACCATCCAGGACAGTGTAGTTGTTTTCCCACTTTTGCTTCTCTTACATTTTCTTTTGATAGCATATTCCAAAGTTAAGTGATTCTCATCTGTAAATTTCTGTAATCCAGATGCAATAAATGAAATATTTAGCTGCACTGAATGATTGTTTGGTAGAATTCTATCCCCAGGAGAGATTTAGAAGAGCTGATGAATTTTCTGAGTGAGCCTTGAAGGATTATTTTGAAACTGGTCTCAGTCTCTCATTTTAAAGGCAGAATCATTTCAATTCCTTTAATTTCTCCTCATAAGTATAATTTTCCAGCTCTTTCATTTATATGGCTCTCCAATGAATCCTACAAAAAGTTCATTAAAATCCTTAAGGAGCCTCAAATTGGGCATCGTCCTCTAATAAAGATGAAACGATAAATATAGCAAGAGGATAACACTGGGATTGCGATATGCTAATTTGGCATTCTAGTAAAACGTTTTTGTGTGTATATTTAGTATTGTGCTTGATTTGCTACTTTCTACTGAAATAAACTTAGTCTTTGTGTTTTAGGGGCTTACAATAAAAAAAAATACAGACTTCTTCAGGTTATTAAGATCTTTATGGTGGTGTACATACTAGACTGAAAGTTCCACAAGGACCAAGAATGTGTTTGTTTTTATCACCAGTGTATAACAAGCTCCTAGCAGAGGGCTTGCCACATCATAGGCTGCTAGCAAATATTTGCTGAACAGATGAATGAGTGGATGAACAAATGAACAAATGAAGATAGACACAAATGGGAGAATATTAAATAAATGTAGTGAATCACATATTAAAGTTACGTACAAATAAAAATATCTGATACTAACATCTATTTATCCATTTATTCAGGGAATATTTGTTGAACACCTCTTCTGCTAAATACTAAGAATATAAAAGAAAATTAAATACAGTCATTGCTCACTCATAAACATAGAGAAAAATATTATGGATTAAATAAAATAACAACCTTAGTATACACTAAACTAATAATATGCCATGAACAATAAAATTTATTCCATAAAAGCAAAAATGGTTTAAAAATAAGAATTTTTTCATTCATTACATTATTAATTGAAAGGGAAAAAATCATATAATCATAGGAATAGATGACAAATGTTTTTTGATAATATCCAAGTATTTCTGATATTTGTTTTGGCAAATTGGGAATAGAAAATATTCTTAACACCAAAAGTAAAAATTAGAAATAATTATAGAGATTATTCTGAAAGGGTGAATCACTGAAGAGAATCTCATTCAAGTCAGAAACAATTTCCTATATTGTGAAAGAAAAAGAAAGAAAAGAAAGAAAGAAAGAAAAGAAAGAAAGAAAGAAAGAAAGAAAGAAAGAAAGAAAGAAAGAAAGAAAGAAAGAAAGAAAGAAAGGAAGGAAGGAAGGAAGGAAGGAAGGAAGGAAGGAAGGAAGGAAGGAAGGAAGGAAGGAAGGAAGGAAGAAAGAAAGAAAGAAAGAAAACAATGGACAAAGAAGGGTACTTTTTTGGATACTGGAGAGGAAGAGATAAAATGATAAATTATTAGTATACCTCTGTGTTTGTGTATGAAAAACTATGCAAAGATGTTCATCAAATTGTCCATAATATCTTGAAAAGAGGGGAAATTGCAGGAATGAGAAATTTCAGCTTTCTCATTTTTCTGTTTACAGTTTGATATTTGGCATGATAAGAATGGTTATAGCTACATCTGTAATACATTTCCCTGCTCTCACAGAGCGGCAATGAGGAAAAGAGACAGAGCCATGACCAGACAAATGCTTTATAATATCTAGCATAATAGAAGCCCTTACATTGATTTAAAGAGAACAGAGGAGCAAGTAACCAATGAGATGTCAAGGAAGATTTTGGAGAGGGATGAGGCTGAGAAAAAAGAAATACATTCAAGGCAATGAAAATAATGATTGTGAGATTAAGTATAAAAACAAAATTTATTTTGTGAGAACAAATCGTTCCATGTGGCAAAGAGCATAGCGTGCAAGGCAAGAAGAAAAGAAAGAGAACAATTGTTATGTTGAGAAAGGAGGATCTGACCAGATTGTAAGACTTGCTTATCATGCCAAGGAGATAAGACTCAATTTCATACCAGTGGTAACCATACACTTACATTCATGTACACCCCAAATATTAAAAACTATTTATCCTTGTAATGTAATATATATATGTATAGTACACACTCTATAGGCTATGAAAATATATACTATATTGTTAAAAAACCATATACCTGTTTTATATTTCCAAATGACATCTAAAAGTTATCATAATTTTAAATAGTTTCAAAGAATAATTTCTAGTATATTATACACATGCTTTAGTTATACAGTTGACGCTCGAACAACATGTGTTTGAACTGCATGGGTCTACCTATGTGCAGATTTTTTTTTCAAAAAATATACAGTCAGCCCTCTGTATCTTGGGTACTGCAGCCTTGGATTCAACCAACCATGGATCACAAACTTAATACACCATCAGTGGCTGGTGACTCCATGGTTGTGGAACTCACAGATACAGAGAGCTGATTACAGGACTGGAGCATCTAAGGATTTTGGTGTCCACAGCAGGTCCTGGAACGAGTCCCTGCAGATACAAGGGATGACTGTATTTGCAAATCTTTCAGCTCCAGAGTACCACATTTAACTTAAATAAAACATCCTTCTTGGAAGCTAAATGAGAAAAGAAGTCCTCTCATTATAACCCACCATCCATATCAGCAAGATAAGCAAGTGGATATTTAGATAGATGTGTAGGTAGATAGATAAATAATCAGACAGACGGATTACAAAATGGAGTCTTGGCAAAAATAAATTATCTGGTTGAAATAAGATAGAGCCCCCTTTAACATTTCTTAATGAAGCCCTTTTAGATTTTTTTCTCAGGGAAATCACTCTCAGAAGCTATGCATTCTTGAAATGTCCCTTTGTTTATAACCCTGGAGATTTTTGTACCTGGGATGTACAACATACTACCCAGGATGGATGAGAAAAAAGTACAAGGATAATTATGAAAAGAGTGTTGGGAAAGGAGGATTTCTAGACAGGAAAATCATTTTCTGGAAGATCTGTTTTAGGAGAAAATATACATGGAAATTGAAGATCTAGAAATGTGTTTCATTAAAACCTCATATTCTCTAGAAAGTCTTCCTGTGGCCAAGAGGTACAAGTGTCTCTGTTTATAGACCACTTCCACTGATAAGAAAGAGTCATTCTAAAATTTTAAATCTTTAATTGATCTGATGATATTTGTGTTTCAGGAAGATTGCTGACTATATCATCACTATTGCATTCCAGCTGCCTAATATGGTGCCAGAAACATAGGAAGAAATCAGTAAATATCTATAAATAGGCATCAATCAGGTAATCAACAAAGGAATTAACAAACAATTAAGTAATTTAGAAACTCTAGAGAATAGAAAGCTTGTGTTTCCTATTCTTGGAACTCTCCCAGCCACAGTCCTACTTGTCTAACTAGAGGATCTTCCATAAAGTTTTATCTCTTTTGAAAAAATTTCACTTAGATTAAGCTGCTTCTCCTAGTCTTCTCTGTAAGCCTGTTGCACCTCGCAAATATCTTTGTCATATTAATTATCACATTACACCGTAATTGTTGACAATGTCTGTTTTTCCTTCTAGCATATGATAACATGAACCACTCTGGCCAATGTATCCTCCATGCCTGGGATATAATTGCTGTTCAATAAAAATTCAAAATTAAATAATATAAAAACATAAGGATGGCATACTTAGATCCCTAGTGTTGGTGCTGACAAGACAATTCTCTGGGTTCTCATGGGGAGACGTAGGTAAATTTAATAATTGCACTTTCCAGAGTCTTGAGAGTCTGCAGGAGACATTTCTTTCTCATTTGAACACACAGCATAGTTACATTCTTTCCAAGCTATTAGTCTGCCTTTGTATTTGAAAACTGTAAATCATAAGTGTTTGTGTTTTCCTCTTTGCAATGAATAATAAAAGACTTAGACCCAAAGTGTTCGTCACTAGAAAAAAAACAATACATGTATATTTTATGTAACTTTATCACTGGTTTTATCTTCTTATCCCCATTTTGCTTTTGTCTTCATTTTTTCATTCATGAATTTTTAACACAAAAAATATATGAAAAAATATCTTTTGGAGGCAAATAAAAATAAAATGATATTACATACAGAAGTAAAAATTTCTATTCTATTTCTGAATTAGAGGCCTCCTCCCCAGAGTCAACCATTCTCAGGAGTGTCTTGGTTTTAAAAATAACTTACATGTACAGTTGGCCCTTGAACAAGTCGAGGTTAGGGGCACCAACCTTCTGCATAGTTGAAAATCTGCTTGTAATTTTACAGTGGGCCCTCCATATCTGTGGTTCCACATCCATGGATTCAACCAACTGCAGATCATGTAGTACGGTGGTATACATTTAGTGAAAGATGTCCAAGTACAAGTGGACCTGCACAGTTCAAACCTGTGTTTTTCAAGGGTTGCCTGCAGCATATGCATACCCTATCGCTTTACATACATTATGGTGTAACAACTATGATACATCTTTATTTCTTCTACTTTAACAATAGATATTGTATGTATACATAGTTTATATTTTCTTTCTGTAACATCTATTTGAGATATTTTGGATCTTCTTATTCTATTTTCTACATTTCTTAACGTCTCTACCACATTAACCATCTGCTCATCTCTTTTCACTTCTTCCTGGGAAATTCTTTCAGCTCTTTCAGTTTATTAATTATTTCTTCGCCTATGTCTAATCTGCTATAGAAAACCTCTATGGAGTTGTTTTATTTTATTAACTATATTTTTTATTTCTAGAAATTGTATTGGATTCTTTTGAAAATCTGCCCATTTTCCCCAAATTTAATAGATCTAATATGCAAAAGGATAACTTAATTATCATATATTCTTATTTAAAGTGCTTTGAACTAAAAAAAAAAAAGTAGAGAACTAAGTGATTTTTGAACATATAATATTTTGATTACATTGTAAGTAAACCTGAACTTGAATTAACCTGAGACTCTAATCACAATTGTAACGATTTTAACAGATTTTCTAAGAAAGAAAGAAAGAGAGAGAGAGAGAGAAGGAAAGAAAGGAAGAGGAGAGGAGAGGAAAAGAAGAAAGGGAGAAAAATTCTGTGAATTATGGAGAAAGAGAAGGAAGAAAAACGAACGAGAAAGAAAGGAAAACTTCCACTCCTGATTGCTATGGCAGCAACTATTTAATCCATGGTGTGAAATGTTGCTTTTTCTTACAGATGCTTGCTTTTTCCTCTATCCTTTATTTACATAGGAGATGAAACTAATAAGAAAATAATGCATGGATATTGCAAGTCATATAATGTTTATTTAAAAACTTGCCTGGCTTTTTTCACATTGACATGTCTGTTGTGTTTTTAATTCTTATACTTCAGTTTAAAGAATGCTACCCCTTTATTTAAATATTTAAATGTTTACTTAAATATACATACTTATTTTATAGGTATAACTGTGACCTTTTCAGCACTTAAATTCTCCTACTGGTTTTATTGAGCAACTACCACAGAGGATTGGTTCCCTATGTGCCCTGTGACTTTGGACTACGACTTCATCTTCAGTGGACATTTAACTGAGGTTTCTTGTTTAACCTGGGGCTTGCGCCAAAGCAGCTTTGCACTCGTTTCTTCCAGTTGCTCAAGTATGTAAACTACTTGGGACCACTTTTTATGTTAAAACTAGTTGGGAAAAACTGGAGAAACATTTTGCTTGGAGAAATGTTTTGTTTCCCTCAAAACTCAGGCATAAAAACTTGCTTGTCATCCTTCTGTACCTGAAGGTGTTTAATTTTTTTCTAACTCACATTTCACTCAAAGTGCAGCCCTACCAGGGTTCTGTTTTATGCAAGCATCTTTGCTTTGATTTCCCTCCTATACTGCTCCAATGCCTGGTCTCTGGTCCCCATTTAAGCATTTCATCCAAAGACAGTTGGTTTTCGAGACGCTTCATCTTTTCCACCTAGACTGCCCACCACCACACTACTGAAGCACCAACTTTATGCATTTATACTCTGGTTTGCAATTTGTTGGTTCTTTTCTTTGTTTCTGTCACCTAGATATTCCTTTCCTTTTATCTTTCCAAGATTAACAGGTATTAAGTTAAAGTGTTATCTATATTTTACCCGGAATTTCTACATATTTGTACTGAAAGAATTTTTAAGTTACCTTATTCCACTAAGTTGTCAAAACCAGTTATACATTCCTGGCTGGCTCTTCCTACATGTTAACTCTTTCATGCGAATTTTACAATTTGTCAGAATTTTTTATACTATGGTTTATTGAATAATTTTAAAAAATTTATTAGAGCCATTACAAATATTTTCCCATATTTAATTTTCTCTTATTATAAATTGAAAGTTGTAAATAATACTAAGCACAGATCTGTAATTGAAACCACATGTCTTTTATTTGCAGCAATTTGTTGTTGCTACCTTTAAATAGAAGTCTTACTTTCTCCTCTTCATCAAGATATTTTCTCAGGCTTCCTGTTTCCCCAAACCAGCAGTGGACCTTGTTTTGACTTTCAAGTTTTCCATGGATTCACTAAAGAACAAGCAGTCAGGACTGACCACTTGAATACATAGTTAACAAAAAATGTTTTATTTCCAGCTTTCTAAGTTTAAGATAGCCCAGTTCCAATTAATTATTCCTAATCATCACCAGTTTTAATCAATTCACTAGCAGATTTTCTATTTTAGTTCCAGCACCACCTTTTCATTCATGACCAATAAAAGTTAACTATTTTCATTTTCCAGACATATTTAACTACATTTGTATTCCAATTGATTCCCTTAGGCCTAATTCTCTGCTTAAGCTGCACTGTCTTTACCATTACAAGTCTTTTCTAGTTATTTGTGCACTGTTGTGTTCTACTTTACTTGCTCCCTTTGGAAAGATGTTCATCGCTACTTTCACAATTTTGGCATTTTACTTCCACTTCCAGGTCTCCCAACTATCTCCTGCTTTCTATCTAAGGATATGGAACATTCAATTCCTTCATGCTAAATTCATTTTTTTCACTCCTACACTAGGAATGGATCCCTATTTGCTACTTTTATATGTCATTCGCAACAATTTGTTTACATTCCCCCATCCCTCAGCTGCTTTTCAGACTTTAATTTTGAACAGTTTGATTGAGGTGCCTTAGGGTAGTTTGCTTCATACTTTTTGTGTTTGGGATTTATTTTGTTTCTTGGATCTCTGGGCTTATAATTTTCATCAAATCCAAGAAAATTTTAACCATTGTTTCTTCAAATTTTTCTTTGTCCCTGCTCCCTTCTTTCCTTCTGGGATTCTAGTTACACACTTGAATTACACTTGAATCACCCCATAAATCACTGACACTCCATTTTTTTTTTCAGTCTCTTTTCTTTCTCCATTTCATTTTGGATAGCTCTGTCTTCAAATTTACTAATCTTTTCTGTAATGTCTAATTTGCTGTTAATTCCATCCAGTGTATATTTTACTTCATAGTTTTTGTCTCTAGAAGTTCAATTTGGGTCTTTTTTTTTTTCCTTAACTATCTTGGATATCTCTTTATATTTCTGAACTTATGGAATACAGTTACAATAATCATGTCAATGTTCTTATCTGCTAATTCTAAAATCTGTCAGTCTGGATCAGTTTCAATTGATTGATTTCTTAATTGAAATTTTTATTCATTTAATTGTAGGTTCGCATGCAATTACCAAGAAATAAAACAGAGAAATCCCATGTACCCTATACCCAGTTTCCCCCAGTGCTAACATCTTTTAAAACCAGTGTAATACCATAACCAAAATATACTGATACAAAGCACTGATCTTGTTCAGATTTCCCTAATTTTACTTGTACTCATTCATGTGCATGCATGTGTGTTTAGTTCTATACAATTCTACCCCATGTGTAGGTCTGTGTATCCACCACCACAGTCAAGGTACAGTTCCATAACCACAAGAATCCCTCATGTTGCCCTTTTATAACCATACCCACTTCTATCTTGCCCCCACAATACATTCCTAGTTCTGTTCTCCATTTCTAAAATTGTGTCTGTTCAAACATGTTATACAAATGGAAGTAATGAGGCTGAGAATTCATAACCTTCTGTTGTTGGAGACTAAGATGACTATAGAGTTATTATTTAGTACTAAATTCTGTGGTTCAACAATTAATCAATTCTAAGGAAAAAATCATAAACTGGTATTCATGAGGGGACTCATCAGAAACCAATCATCACTCTGTGAAAAGTATCTCAAATAATTTGAGCTCTGACGTTAGAGAATGCCAGCACAAAATGAGATCTTGGATAATTTATGTTTATGCAAATATCTTCTAGTAAAATATTTTTCCAAGATTTTTCCTAGGTAAATAAAAATGGTAAGCAATTTAATATCAGGAGTCATGGTTTATTCATATGTTTTCCACATCACCAACTTCATTGGCCTACTCACAGTCACCCTTTAGTAAGTACTTATTGAATTCAATTCTGTTAGAATTAGTCCATCAAACACTGACAACATGCTCTAGATTCCTGAGTCCTTCAACTCAAGGGTGTTGAGTTAGGAAGGTCAATTGTTAGGTACTTTACACATCTATCTGGACAACTGCAAGAGCTTTTGCAAAACTGAAACAAATGAGATCTATATGGAAAAATGTCCTGAAATCACTTCTGAGTAGCTGGAAGGTTATTTCTTCCCGATATACCGAGTAGGTTGGATAAAGAATTTATTTAACAACAACAACAAAATCCAGATGAGTGATAACATCTATAAATAACTCAGTTTAGTGTCATCAGTTGGCACCAAAGTTCGTCTTTTATTTGTTCCTTTCACGTGAACTCAAAATCTTATTCTACTTTCAGGAACTTTAGTGAATGCAACTTAGCTAAATATTCTCATATAGAATCACCTATAAAGCTCATTGAAATACTGATCACTGGGCCCCATCTTCAGTTTCAGATTCAGTCAGTTTGGGTTGGGACTTGAAAATTTTCTTTTCTGATGTGCGCCGAAGTGTTGCTGATGCTTCCGGTCCTGATGTTCCACTTTGAGAATCACTGTACTACCATATGCATTACTTTTTAAAATTTTGTTTTTCTCACTCCTGAACCTCCCCAAATTAATATCTTTTATAGTGCTATACTTTTTATTTGAATATAATATTTAGGACTCCATTATTCAAAGGTTAGAACTTTTCTTTCTATTCTTTTCTTTTTAATATCTACCTGTTTCTTATCTGACCCTCCCCCATAACATTTTTGAGATAATTGGCCACTATACAATGGATCAAAGATGACCACAGATTAAAGTTTGCATTAGGCTCTTATTTATTTTGATATTTATTTCCCACCTTGTTCCAAAATTTGAGGCAGATAGATCAAAGCAAAGCTAATTAAGCCACAAAGTTACTGAAATCAGGATCTGATTTCCTCAGCCCCTTGTTGTGGACTGAGTCATCCTGCTTCTAATTACCTTCCCACAACTCACGTAACCACATTGGCCAAGGCAAGAATCATGATGATGATGGTGAGACTGGTCTGAGACTCTGGCCTCATTTTCTAACATATTTCAAATGCACTCTCTACAGAGTGCCTGATTTTACTACATTGTACTCAGCAAGAAAGTCACCTTAACGCCTCCATCTATCTGCTGACTGCCACAGAGCAGCTGCAATGTATTTACCGTCAACTGAGAAAGAAATCTATATTTATCCGGATGTGGAAGATGCTGAATTTACCGACAATTGACAAATTAGTCTGGAATGAGAATGCATATAGAAATAGCCTGCAGTATGCCATTATGTTGTGACATAAATATATGGTCTCTTCCCTCAACTTATGCCAGAAGCAAATGAACAATGTTTTTGCAACATGAGTAATTTCTCATCTACATTAGTCTGCCTTTATTTTTTTTTCTGAGTTCTTAACAGCTATAAGGGAATATCCTAATAACCACAGTGAAATTTATACTTTGAAATCCACATGAGCAATTAGTAAAATCTCTGAATGCTATGTCAAATTACTAATTTAATAGAAAATTTAAATTTACTCTCTCTCCCTCTCGCTATATATTTATGTGTGTATGTGTGTATACACACATATATGTATACACACATAGCTCTATAATAGCAATATACTATACATCTTAATATAGGCTGATTAGGCTTTTCATAAAACACTCTAACTGTAAATGGATTTATGTTCCCAAATCCAGTCATTTCAATGAGGTGATATGGTCTAGCAATTAGGAACATAAATCAGAAGTCCTTGTATTAAAAATCAAGTTTGTTCCTCGCTCTCTGCATGATGTTCTGTAAGTTGACTCTCCTTTCACAACCTCTCTTTCCTTACTTTTGAAGCAGGTATTAAATATGTGACTCTATTTTAGGTATTAAATTCATATTATATACAAAGTGATAACAATGGTTAGTACATTATATTTAACACTATCGAATTATTAATAGTACTATTAGTAATGATTATTGAGTATTATTAGTAATAGAATAAATATAGTAAATATATGGCTTTATTCAGTATATTAGTCAGTCATCCTGGCTATTGATCTCAGTGTGGTGATGAAAATTTTGTAGTTTATTTTCCTTAAGGATCAGTTATGTGTAACAACTCTGATATCACTCTGTAAACTAGAAACCCGTAAACCTTGCTCCTTTATATCTTACAGAGCTTTGTTCAACATATATGTAAGTTTAGTTAACTTAGTATAACCAGTTCCTACTGAAGCCAATGTGATAGTTCTTTCCTATTACCCCTTCCACAGAGTACACTCTGTACTCTTACTGTCCATCAACTATATAACAAGTACTAAAGTTTACAAGACCTGCTGAATATCATAGAGACTGGCTCAGTGAGTGCTCATTTAAAACACTTATTGACTAGTAAAAGTGAAGCAAAATCAGCACAAATATTCTGCAAACAGGAAAGAACACACATTTTTATTTTTGTTGTGCACAAATTCTTTCTGGGTAATTGTCACTGCATAATTGGAAAAGAAAGCATTTTCAACATGCTAATTAATGATAGTCAACTTTAAATCAAAATTTTTCTGTCAGAGGCAGGACAGTTGCTTAACTTCAGAGTAATTTATTAATCACAAGAGCTGCTTGAATGTAGAAACTGGACTTTTTTTAGAGAAATAATTTATCTAAACCTCAGTAGAAGGATGATGCCTATGTGTTGATCCATTTTTGTGAGTGCATCCAGATCTCAGACAACATTTACAACAGTTCCCGGCTTTGAAACATCTACCCTCTGTTGATTCAACTCAGCATGAATTGCTTGTTTTTCAAAGACGAAAGGTAATCTCAGAGATTGGTAGGTTATTTAGGCACCTCTAAAAAGTCACTTTAATTTTGCTCTTAAAATAAAACCTACATTTGCACTTTAAGATGTGTTGATATTTTCATTTTTTCTTGATTAAATACTTACAAATAAACTTCATAAGTCCTCTTGCCAAAGATATGCATGAAGGAAAAAAAAAAAGTTAAAAAAAAAAAATTGAGCACACTTAGCACCCAGAGCTTAGTTTCTAATTCCCTTCTCCAATACAAAAAACCAGGGCTCCTTGTAGAAATGTCTGATTCTAGCACTGGGCAGGGAATATGTAAGAAGAGCCTGGAGCTCTTGCAGTCCCAGAAAGCAGGGAAGTGCAAAACAAGAACAGACACACCAAAAAACCACATACAATAATGGGATATGTAAAATGAGTATCAGTGCCAACTGAAAGAGTACCCAATGGCCCAAAATGGAACAATTTCAGCTAAATACAAACATACATATATACATACATACATAAAAGTAAAGGAATACTATTGGTTTATATCCCAAGGTATGAAACAAATATCCATCAGTCTGTACTGATATAAGTAAACTACTAAATAAAAAGGTAAATGGGAAGAAGATACAAATCTCCAGTGCAGAAGAATTTCAAATGATTCACGTAGCTACTCTGCCCTTAAGGAGAGGGAATACAACTTCCCATTCCTTATATATAGGCTGCTCATTGTAACCTCCTTCTGAACAGTACACACTATGAGAAGGAAGGAAAAGAAAACAGTAAACTTACAGTGGAGAAACCTGACAGAACTACCTCAGACAGGTGATCAAGGTCAATATCAAGAGTGGTAAGTCATCCTGATAGTATGTACCTCTGATATGCTATGATGAGAATGGCCCTTCTGTGGTGTTCCTCCCTGAAACCCATAATCTCAGTCTACTCATAACAAAAAAAATTAGGCAAATCCCAAGTGAGGGACATTCTACAAAACACCTGACCAGTACTCCTTAAAATTATCAATGTTATCAAAAACAAGGGAAGTCTGAGAAACCGTCATAGCCAACAGGAGCCTAAGGAGACATGACTTCCAAATGTAATACGGTATTCTGGATGGGATTCTAGAACAAGAAAGGAACATTAGGGGAAAACTGAGGAAATCTGAATAAAGTATGGAATTCAATAACATATCAATGTTCATTTAGTAACTGTGACAAGTATACCATACCAATGTAAGATGTTAGTAATAGGAGAAACTGAGTCTGGTGTATATGGGAACTCTCTGTACTATCTTTACAATAATTCTGTAAATTTAAAATGTTCTCATATAAAAGGTTATTTTTTAAAAGAGTTATATTGAACAATTTAATATGAATTTCATGGGTTTCAAATTCAGGCAATTTTCATCAAAGGAAGAATTTTCTGTTGCTTTCTAAAATCACACAACTATATAGGTAGCAGTCACTTCCATATATTGAGTCAATGGCATGCAGATATTTAACAAATTATCTGAGTGTGGTATAATTGAGCAGAAATAGCAGGGGGTGCAATTTTAAGCATCATAAATGAAACAGCAATTGATTTCCAGTAATTCTCCTCCTGAGCAGAGTGGGTTTTGTATTTGAAAATTGCTCTGAAAAAAACTAAAGCCAAAAACTGACCTGACATATTATTATTGATATTTTAAGGGAGAGGTAGAACTCCCAAATTACAATTAATTGGATTTGCTTCTTTCCTCTTTTGCTAAGTTACATTGAAGGTTAGTGTTGAGAGTGTAAGCAGTTCTATGTGTACAGCCTTTAAGAAAACAATTCATAATAATTCTCTTAACAACAAGAATCCTCTTCTGCATTACTCACTTTCCTGAAGCAGTTTCTCTCCTTATTTGGTTATGCAATTAACTAAAATGATAGTGAGTGTTATGCCTTTAAAATAAAACTAAATTAAATGGTAATGCAGTAATCCATCAATTACAGTGGGGCTACTGGTGGATCCAAATGGCTTAGTATGAAAATATTTTGTTGGATTAATAATATATATAATGCTAGGTACTCACCATTACGGCAGGGAATAAAATAGTGTTTTAGTTAATCTCTCACTGTCAGTGCCTGGAACATTTTACCATCAAAAGGATTATTCTTTACCAGCAAACGAAGATGGGCAACAGTATTTGACAGCCCCTTTTAAAATAACTCAAATTCTGGATTCATAGCACCAGTAAATGGTGTGGGGGAAGGCCATTTAAACTTAATATCAGTTACCAAAATGACAATTTATGACCAAATGAATTATGTATTATATTCTCATTCTTTTTTTTTTCCATTGCAGTTTTTGTAAGAAGTGTTTCCAATAGTTTTGCATTTGTCTATATATATATATATATATATATATATATATATATATATATATATGTAACATAGTTCTAACATTTAAAGTATAGCTTTGCAAACATACTGTACAATCAAACTCTGGTCTTAAGTATGCTTTAGCTTCATATCAGACAAAAATACCTAGCCATGTGACTTTTCATCCATAGATGAAATGGTTCCAATGATGTTTCTCCACTTCAACTAAAGTCATTTTCATCTGAATTTTTAATAATTCTAAAATGTAGCCCTGAGTTCAGCAAAAACAAAATAACATCCCCCACAGTCTAGAATTTCTGGGAATCTCAAAGCTACAATTATCTTTAAAACATCTTTAGTCCAGAACAGTCAACATTTAAGGCCACATTTTATTAGCTGTGATACATTTCCTGCAAAATTCAAATGGGGATACTTCAAATAGCAAACCACATGGTCTGCTTCACATTTATTTATTTATTTATTTATTTATTTATTTTATTTATAAAATCACTTTTCCTATTTATTCACTGATTGGCTGCATTGGGTCTTCGTTGCTACACGTGGGCTTTTTCTAGTTGCAGTGCACTGGCTTCTCATTGCAGTGGCTTCTCCTGTTGTGGAGCACGGGCTCTAGGTTTGCAGACCTCAGTCATCGTGGCATGCAGGCTCAACAAGTTGCGGCTCACGGCCTTAGTTGCTCTGCAGCATGTGGGATCTTCCCGGCCCAGGGATCGAACCCATGTCCCCTACAATGGCAGGTGGATTCTCAACCACTGTGCCACCAGGGAAGTCCCTGCTTCACATTTAGTTTTTTTTTTCATTTCCAGAGGAATTTCTCTACATCAAATATGTACAGAAGTATCTGAATGTACTTACTGTACAGAAAAAAGGACAAATTTGTGTTTTTTACCTCTCCTTAGCAATAAGACTACGAGCCACAGGTGGAGAGTGAGGAGGAGGGCATCAACTTAGCTAATTCTTTTCATGCGCCAGCTTACAGAGCCCTCGCACCCACAGGAAAAGACCGGCTCTGAATAGCATGGTCATATATTTTTTTCCCCAGTGAACCCCAATTATGGGTCACTTACACTGAAATGAAAGGAAGTCCTTTTCTTCCTTAATTAAGAACACCAAAGGAGGAAAGGAGACACAAGAAAAATGACCACCATGAAAAGGAAGTTAAAATGATTTTATTGAACTGGCTGCATTCCTAGCCACCCAGTGTATGAAGTAATAACAATCAGTCACGTTACGGTACATGATTAATAACAATGACTGATCCTCAGATCCCCCACATCTATCCATCAGTATCTCAAGGAGGCATTATTCATAATGCTTCTCAGCATGGCTGTCTTCTGTTGCGCCACTGTAATTTCCTCTTCATGGTATCGTACACTCTGCAAAATGCAGCATTTAAATCTGATAAGCTTGGTGGAGAGTGGAACTATCTTTAAATGGTGTGTATAACTTTTTAAGGGACAGTGGCATAATCAAATCAATTGTAAATCCAAATTATTTGATTTTTAGGTGCACCTGAATTGTTACACATGGCTATAAGTTATCACCAAAAAACATGGTGAGAAAAAATAAATTAAAAAAAAAAACCTAAGCTCTCTTCAATACTCACAACACATTGTTGCCCTCGCTGCACCTAGCTTCCATTTTTAACAAGAGTTTAGGAATAGGTTTTCAATTGCCCCAGAGTTCAGGTTGCAGCATCCTTTAATATTTCAGGGAATAGCAGCCCATGGTAGCCTTTAAAATTTGGGGGAACAATAACCCATAAGTTATGGGAGTGCTGATATTAGATTTCATCCGTAATAATAATAATAATGCTTAAAATGTCACAGTACTGAAGAATATATTATCTGATTTGAGGGGTAGGTTTTATTTTTCCCCTTTTTCTTTTTCAGAAAAGTTTTGCAGCTTAATGAGTTGGGGTTAGATGATCCAATTTGCATTAAGCTGTGCAGTGTCCATTATTAATGTTGTTTTTGTAATTCCAGCTTTTCTTATCTTTTATACATCTGCATCCCTAGTCTATATATTGAGATATGTCAGAACCGTGGCATGGGTTGTGAGTAGACCTCTAGTGTGAACTACTGTACATTTGCCAGGAACCTCAGAGGGCAACTATATATTTCCCCACCCCATCCTCAACCTTTCCCAGCCACAGAGCCCACTGGGGTGTGCTTCCAGCGAAGGACCTCTGAGCAGCTGTGCTCTCCTTTCAGCTCTCCATTACAGAAAGAGGCAGTGTCTTCAGTGGTTAAGAGGAAAGGTTCTGGAATCAAGTGAATTTGGATTCAGAATATGAGAAAACTGAAGTTGAGAGATTACACAACTAGGAAAGAGTGGGATTGAATTAAATCTTAGATTTTAACTATAAATTTTGAGCTATTTTCACTTCCACTTTCTATGCACTGTTAAGAGAACAGCATTAATTATAATTCTATAAGCCATCTTCATTCAACAAAAAACCTTCATCATAGAGAAACTGTTAGTAAGTGCCAGAGGTGTGCTCCTTATTTATTATTTCCACACGGATTGAATTAATTGGAGATCGACCCAATTATTCTTTAAGAAATGCCCTATTCCATGATTTTAAATAGCTGTAATGGCAGCAGAAGGATAGCTCAGCATCCATGGTTCTATGTAAGAATCCAGTTTTCCACCACACAGCATGGACTTCTACCACACAGCATGAGAAAAGTACTGCTACCCTGCTCTCAGGCTCTTCAGTGAAGCCCTACTTCCTCTGCAAAGAGCTGTCCAAGAGAAGTGCATGAAGTCCTAAGAGCAGATGCTGGCACAGGTTACATACAAATTAAGACCTCTAATCAAAAGAAAAACTCTCCCAAACCTTTTTTTAAAGACGACAGTTAGGAGTCAAGATATCCCGTCTCACACCCTGCTCACTCTGCCATTTATTATCACTGAAAGTAAGGACTGAGCCCTCACCTTCTTCTATTGTTGGTCTTGCCTTTAGCAGAGTCAGACAAGATACATTCTTAGTGGTGGGACAAGCAGGGACAAAAGTCAACTCTTTTTTTTTTTTAATTAATTAATTTATTTATTGGCTGTGTTAGGTCTTCGTTGTTGCACACGGGTTTTCTCTAGTTGCAGACAGCGGGGGCTACTCTCCGTTGTCATGCACAGGCTCCTCATTGTGGTGGCTTCTCTTGTTGTGGAGCACAGGCTCTAGGTGCGTGGGCTTCAGTAGTTGTGGCACATGGGCTAAACAGTTGTGGCGCACAGGCTTAGTTGCTCCACAGCATGTGGGATCTTCCTGAGGCAGGGATCGAACCCGTGTCCCCTGCACTGGCAGGAGGATTCTTAACCACTGTGCCACCTACGAAGTCCAACTTTGTCTCTTTTTAAATGATGAAGGTTATTTGGCTCTAAGCATGCAGTATAATGTCACCATTTATGATGACTTCATGGAAATAAGAAACTTGAAATAATTACAGTGTTTCTGTTGTTGCTGTTGTTACCCATGTTCATCTGAGAAAAGACCAGAAAAACAACAGTGGTAATATTCTAGATAAAAGCCATACTTTTGGCATCAAGATTGACACAGTTTTAAATTCTGTCTCTGCTACAATTCATTGTCAATGTAATCTCTCAGTTTTTCTCCAAAATCAGTGTAATACTGTTTAATCTCACATAATTTATAGGAGAATTTCAAAAAGTTATGTATGTACTATATAGACCACTCTACATTGTACAATACATGGTATTTTTGTAAACCCTCCCTGTTCCTGGATTCTCAGGAAAATGCTTTGAAGACTTTTGTAATGTATGAGTGTTGGGGGGAAGTGATTAGAGAATAGAATTAGCAGAAATTAAAATATCTTTCAAGATTCCCATCTTCTAAGATCTATGTTCATCTCAACTAAAATGCTTCAAAATTATCCTTAACATCATCTAATTAAGTTGTAAAAAGTCTCTCATCAAAATATGATGGGTATTCCAGAATACTCTGATGGATACTCCAGAAAATGTCCATAATCCTATTCGGTTCTCTTCCTTTCTCTCTTTTTAGTCATTCTTTCTTTCTCACTCTTCTTTTTTCTCTTCTTTTTGCTCACATTTCTCATCCTTCTCTAAAAGATTCAGATGAATGTTGAGTTAAGAGCAGTACCAACAGAGACATATAGTTGGGCTCCATTGCCAGCTCCACCACTTAGCAGCTCTGTGATTTTGGCAGAGTTCTTAACCTCTGTGATAGTAATATTATAAACCGTTGGGAGAGAGGTTTGGCTATTTGTGTCAAGTGCCCAGTTAACAATCATTGACCAGTTCTTTCTCATCCAGAACACTCCTTTTCTTTGTCTCACCTCCCTTTCTGGTTTCTCTCATCTTTTCATTTTTTCTCTCATCTCCTGTTTATTTCACTTTCTCCATGCTTCGCTTTACAAAAATAACTGTCATTAATCCTTGTCCTCTTCCTTCTTTCACGTGCACTTCTCTCATCTTATTTGCTCCTCTTTTGTTGACCTAAGTTGTGTTCATTTTAATGCAATAAAAAAAAAAAAACAGCAGGGTTTGACAATTTTTTTTTCTTTCAAGTCTAAAAACATTCTTTTAAGCTGTCCCGGTTCCAATCAAGAAAATGTTTCTCTCTTCTAAAATACTTTTTACATATTCTAGAATTAAAATGATAAAAACAAACTTTTAGCTTGATGTATATTAAAAATATTTTTATGTTGTGGATCTTTGATCTGATAGGAAACTCAGTCTATATCAAACAATTCAATAAACAGAACTTTCAGACTGGAAACACTACTATATTACTCTCATTTATGTTATTAAAATTTGGCATTTATGGTGACTAATCATGTAAGAAATTATTTTTAAAGTAGATTTATTTTTATATGACATTGAATATAAATTAGATGCAAATGTATTCTAACAAGTATTTAAACTACTTACCTCTTAATAAGTTGAGGAATCAGTGGGGCTTGACTTAAAATGTGACTTCAATTTATTACTGTATATATTCGACTGAGATTATACATCTATATAGTGGTTATATTTTTCATTGTGCAATTTAACTGATCATTACTATATTGGCACAGATCAAATATTTTTAGTTAAGTAATCTATTACTGGAAAAATACTCTTTTTTAAAAATTATTTTAAAAAATTTTATTGGCGTATACTTGCTTTACAATGTTGTGTTAGTTTCTACTGTACAGCAAAGTGAGTCATTTATACATATATCCCCTCTTTTTTAGATTTCCTTCCCATTTAGGGTCACTACAGAGCACTGAGTGGAGTTCCCTGTGCTATACAGTAGGTTTTCATTAGCTATCTATTTTATACATAGTATTGATAGTATATATATATGTCAATCCCAATCTTCCCCTCTCCTTCTCCCTTGGTATCCATGTTTGCTAAGTCTGCGTCTCTATTTCTGCTTTATAAGTAAGATTATCTATACCAATTTTTCAGATTCCACATGTATGAGTCAGAAAGAAAAACAAATATCATTTATTAACACAAATATGTGTTAAAATATTCAAGTTTAGTGAAAGTACCTAGATAAACTACTCTCTGAATCAATAACAATAAGAAAATTACATTTGTAGATAATGAAATGTAATTTGGGGTGCTATCTTGTATATGAGATTACAAATTAATTATAACATTCTTAGATATCATCATTTTTTAAAACATCAGGGACAACTCTCCTAAGTTTTAAGATGTTATTTTCCTAAGGTGTTGAGGTGCTTTGGTTGAGTGAAATAGCTACAATATTCTGACTCATGAGTCGGGGTTAGAGCAGACTTATATCTATGGCTGTAGAAGTGCATGCATTTACTTTTTTTTTTTTAAGAACTTTTATTGAGATACAGTTAACAGACAATAAACAGCATATATTTAGAGTGTACAATTTGGTATCCCAATCTCCCAATTCATTCTCCCCAAACCCTCCCTGCTTTCCCCACTTAGTGTCCATATGTTCGTTCTCTACATCTGTGTCTCTATTTCTGCCTTGCATTTTCTCTTTCATAGTTGTTAGCATTTGCCTTATGTGTTGAGATGCTCCTATATTGGGTGCATACATATTTATAATTGTTATCTCCTCTTCTTGGATGGATCCCTTGATCTTCATGTAATGTCCTTTCTTGTCTCTTGTAAGAATTTTTATTTTAAAGTCTATTTTATCTGACATGAGTATTGCTACTCCAGCTTTATTTTGATTTTCATTTGCATGGAGTATCTTTTTCCATCCCCTCACTTTCAGTCTATGTGTCCCTAGGTCTGAAGTGGGTCTCTTGTAGACAGCACATATATGGGTCTTGTTTTTGTATCCATTCAGGCAGTCTGTGTCTTTTGGTTGGTGCATTTAGTCCATTTACATTCAAGGTAATTATCGATATGTATGTTCCTATTATCATTTTCTTATTTTATGTTTTTTTAAAAATTTATTTATTTATTATTTTTGGGGGGTACACCAAGTTCAATCATCTGTTTTTATACACATATCCCCATATTCCCTCCCTCCCTTGACTCCCCCCCCACCCTCACTCGAGTCCCCCCCACCCTCCCCATCCCAGTCCTCTAAGGCATCTTCCATCCTCGAGTTGAACTCCCTTTGTTATACAACAACTTCCCACTGGCTATCTATTTTACAGTTGGTAGTATATACATGTCTGTGCTACTCTCTCGCTTTGTCTCAGCTTCCCCTTCACCCTATTTTATGTTTTTGTAGGTCCTTTTCTTCTCTTATGTTTCCTGCTTAGAGAAGTTCCTTTAGCATTTGTTGTAGGGCTGATATGGTGGTGCTGAATTCTCTTAGCTGTTGCTTGTCTGTAAAGCTTTTGATTTCTCTGTCGAATCTGAATGAGATCCTTGCTGGGTAGAGTGTTCCTGGTTGTAGGTTCTTCCCTTTCATCACTTTAAATATATCATGCCACTCCCTTCTGGCTTGCAGAGTTTCTGCTGAGAAATCAGCTATTACCCTGATGGGAGTTCCCTTGTATGTTATTTGTCGTTTTTCCCTTGTTGCTTTTAATAATATTTCTCTGTCTTTAATTTTTGTCAGTTTGACCACTATATGTCTTGGCGTGTTTCTTCTTGGGTTTATCCTGCCTGGAACTCTCTGTGCTTCCTGGTCTTGGGTAGCTATTTCCTTTCCCATGTTAGGGAAGTTTTCAACTAGAATCTCTTCCAAGATTTTCTCGGGTCCTTTCTCTCTCTCCTCTCCTTCTGGGATCCCTATAACGCGAATGCTGGTGCCTTTAACATTGTCCCAGAGGTCTCTTAGGCTGTCTTCATTTCTTTTCATTCTTTTTTCTTTATTCTTTTCTGCATCAGTGATTATCACCATTCTGTCTTCCAGGTCACTTATTCGCCCTTCTGCCTCAGTTAATCTGCTATTGGTTTCTTCTAGTGTATTTTTCATTTCAGTTATTGTGTTGCATATCTCTGTTTGTTTGCTCTTTAATTCTTCTAGGTCTTTGGTAAACTTTTCGATCTTTGCATCCAGTCTTTTCTCAAAGTCCTGGATCATCTTCATCATCATTATTCTGAACTCTTTTTCTGTAAGGGTGCCTATCTCCTCTTCATTTAGTTGTTTTTCTGGGGTTTTATCCTGTCCCTTCATCTGGTACAAAGTCCTCTGCTTTTTCATTTTCTCTGTCTTTCTGTGGCTGTGGTTTTCAGTTCCACAAGACAAAATACTGCTGATACTGCTTGATACTGCTGTCTGCCCTCTTGTGGAAGAAGCTATCTAGGAGGCTCGTGCATCCTTCCTGATGGGAGGGACTGATGGTGGGTAGGGCTGGGTGGGCAGAGCTCAGTAAGACTTTGATTTGGTGGGTGGAGCTCAGTAAAACTTTAATCTGCTTGTCTGCCAATAGGCAGGGCTGTTTTCCCACCTTGTTGGTTGTTTGGCCTGAGGCTACCCAGCACTGGAGCTTACAGACTCTTTGGTGGGGCTAATGGCAGACTCTGGGAGGGCTCACGCCAATGAGCACTTCCCAGAACCCCTGCTGCCACTGCCCCTATCTCCTCAGTGAGCTACAGCTGCCCCCCACCTCTGCAGGCAATCCTCCAACACCAGCAGGCAGGTCTGGTTCAGTCTCCTATGGGGTCACTGCTCCTTCCCCCTGGGTCCTGGTGAGCACACTTTTTTGTGTGCCCTCCAAGAGTGGAGTCTCTCTTTCCCCCAGTCCTGTGGAAGTCCTGCAATCAAATCCCACTGGCTTTCAAAGTCTGATTCTCTGGGGATTTCTCCTCCCATTGCTGGACTCCCAGGTTGGGAAGCCTGACGTGGGGCTCAGAACCCTCCCTTTAGTGCGTAGACTTCTGTGGTATAACTGTTCTCCAGCTTGTGAGTCACCCACCTAGCATTTATGGGATTTGATTTTAACGTGATTGCGCCTCTCCTACCATCTCATTGCGGCTTCTCCTTTGTCTCTGGATGTGGGATTTTTTTTTGGTGAGTTCCAGTGTCTTTCTTTTGATGACTGTTCAGCAGTTAGTTGTAATTCCAGTGCTCTTGCAAGAGGGAGTGAGTGCATGTCCTCCTACTCTGCCACCTTGATCCTATCTCTCCATGCATTTACTTTTGATGAGAGCAACTAGTCTTTTCTCTTCGCTATGTTACTTTATTGATTAATTGGGAAGATAATGAGTGTGATATGATAAATGATTCCTTTTTCAATTAACTGTAATTCTTGTGAAGTACAATATTCCAGGAAACTTCTTAAGCTAAAGTTGCTTCAGCTGTTGTGACTGGAAAATTTTCTAGAATGTAGAATCCTTATGGAATAAATCCCTTTTATAAGTGTATTTCTAGTCTATAGCCCATCCCCATGCTTCCCTTAAGTGGCACTCAAAATCATTTCCCTATCCCAGCAAAAAGGCCTTGGCTGCCTCGATTGTACTAAATGACCCCGAGGAGTAAAAATGGGTGAAACATTGGAGCAGTTGGCAGAAAACCTCCAATATGCTTTGTGAAGAGCAAGAGAGAATAGAAGAGTTGAATAGAAAATTACTGTAACATTGTGCACTTTGATGCGGTCCAGTTGACACTATTGACAACACATTTTGAGTCGCCTATTATGTGATTCTCCCCACCCCAGAGCAATATTTATCTGATCAGAGCTAGCACAGAGAAGACAGATACTTGATTTGGGGTTTTTTTCTGGAAGATGAGACTAAAAGGAATTCACAAAGATATTGAGACACATAGAAAAGTGCATAGAGATGGAAGATAATTCAGAAGGAAGGTAAGTAGAGGAAAAGGGTCAATGACTATGATAGTCCAAAGAAGTCAAAAACAAGAGTTGCAGGAGTGGCTGATCTTAATCACTGGGAGGATAGAGCTGCTACTGGAGAATAAGAAGTGGTACTTCTTTAATATTTCAAAGATGTAGTAGTTTCATGGGATAGAAATTTTAGGTTGTGACTCTGAGAGTCAACAAATGAGGAAAGCAAAATAAAGTTTGTTGCCATTAAACAGCAGTTGAGAAATTGGGATGTTGACTTGGTCATCCTGATGAACATGATTATCATCCACAAGATTCTTTAGATAACCGGTCATGTTATCAACATCGCAACTTACATCTTTTGCCTCTTTTGTCCCAGCATTATAACTTCAGTTCAAGCCCTCATAATCATTCATTTTAATCTGACATTTTATCCTAAGTGGTATCCCTAATTCCTGACCTCCCCATCTCCAATCCATCTTATACATAGCTTTGTCCATGAGCTTTCTAAAACCCAGTCATTTACTTTATTCCCAATTAAAAGCCTACATTGTATACCTACAGGAAAAAGTCCAAATCCATTAGCATGACACGGAAGACTCCAAACCAAACCTTTTTTCCTATCCAACAGACTCTTGTTTCTTTCTACCATGTCTATTTCCAATGTTTTCTGTACCTGGATTGATGCTACTCTCAAATCTTGGCACCACTTAACACTTGCAGATATGACCTCTTTTATCTGTGGAGTATTTCCTGTGTACCCCAGCCCTTTCCTATTGTCAGTAAGTGACCAACATGCCCTTCTTTCAGTCTTCCATCATACTGAGTACACACTTCTTTTTGTGGCAATACGTTGTACTGATTTATTTCCATAACTTATCCCCAGTTAAATGGTACCTTGAGGCCAGAAATTTCTATTATTCAACATTTGACTTTGAGCACCTAGCACAGTGTGTGGCATGATAGACACTCAATATAAGTTTCAAGGGGTCCTTTAAAGTGAAATAGCAGAATAATGGAAGGAATGTGTTCAAATCAACATAAATTTGAAGCCTGTGAAATTGGAAAAGAGATGGTGGTTTTGAAAGTAGTGTGGAATTGAGGGCTGATACTGATTTGAGGTATTACACGAGTGCTTTAGGGCATGCTGAATTTACAGAGAAAAAAAACATTTTTGAGTGAAAAAGAGAGACTGATGGTATTGAATGGGGAGAGAGTGCAAGGTCTCTGAGGCAACCAGGAGTCCCAGGGAAAACTCTTAGTAAATAGAGAGTTGTGTGAATACATTTTCGCTGAGACACTAGGATGTAACAATAGGAGAAATGCTACTTCTTTCTGAATTTCAAAATCTCCCACTTGATTATTTATTATTGAAGTATGATTACTATGCATCTAAATTTTTGAGGATTTTTTTTCATATATACAGAAAATATAATTCTTATAATTTTTTTCGCCAAAAACAAGCTTAATCAGGTATTTGAGAACTATCAGAATCTACAAAGTAGATTTTAAAAAAATTCAAATATCCTTGATCACAAGTCATTTTTTTTTAATCAGTAAAGTTTATCTATAGCTCTAACACCGTGCTGATCAACACTTTTAAGGGGTTTCACTGGAGAAGATGTTAATAAAAGTCCTATGAAAATGTGGCTCAGAAGTGGAGTTCTGATTAAATAACTTTAGAGCTCTATAAGGGTTCTAGGAAATAATGCTGTAAATAAACCACTTTAACTGTATTATTTCAACCTTTTTTTTCAGAGTTCTTCTATTAACATTCCTAGAACAATTTTCTGAGGAATTCATCAAATTAAATTTATCAAGTGACCTTTTATTTTACATTTCATCATTAGGAAATACCATCCAAATAACTAAAAATATTCATTTCTTTGATAATGTTTGTTGTTGGAAGTTAACCAAAAGAAATGGATTTTCTATTGTTCCTATATTAAAAACCTTATTTTTATAAAGTGATCTTGTCATTATTGAGAATGATGATTTAAAGTATTTTACTAAGTGCTGCTTATTCTGTGCCCTAGTGTGGCCCATTTTCACTTGCATTGAAAAGAGAGAGAGAAGAAGAGAGATATAAAAAGAGAAAGAGCGAAAGAGAGAAACAGAGAGAGAAAAACCTGTACATATTTTAAAGGCAAAACCTAGTGATGTTTCCTAAAGAGGGGCATGAAATAAATGCAAAGCATGAATTTAAAAAAAAATACAGTGATAACAAATGACAGTGTGACTTAGACACTAAAATTAAATATAACTAAAACAAATATAAGAACATCAGTCTCTTAAGACATACAGATAGATGCAAAGTTATTCTGTATGTTGCCATACAGAATTTGATTAGCCATCCTTGTCTCTGTCTGTGCTTAAGGGCTTTGAATTAAAGTTTTATCACTTCAAAATTTTAACAGGAGACTAAGCTTCTGTTTTTACATGCAATCCATCTTTTAAAAACACACATTTACATTTCAGAATTATTTCACTACTCTTTCTAATAATTAAGGCTTCCCATCCAGATCAGCAGGATTAACATGGTAAAAGAAACATGGCTTCTAGAGTAAGAGGACCTGGGCTCAGCACTTGCTTTTTGTTTATCCTTGGCTTATCAGTTACTTTCTCTGAAGCACAAACTTTTTATCTATAAAAAATGTGATAGAGAATACAAATAGTTTCTAGGTAGCAGAATTTTTTAAACGCATATGCTAATGTAATGAAATACTTTGAAATCTCTAAATTGCCAAACAGATATGAATTATTATTGTCATACCAGAAGCAATAGTTATAGAGAAAAGAGAATACAGTATTTGAAGAAAGAAAACTGGCTTTGAGTTCTGGCTCTACTTCTTGCCAGTTGTAGGCCTTTCTGCTCAAGTGTCCTGCTCAGTGAGGCTGATACTACCACTCACTTTATAGATTTCTGTAAAAATCAAATGAGATATTTGTGACAAAACAATCGCTCCCTGAAGAATATTTTAGGAACCCTGAGTCCAAGGAGAACTCAGTTTTAGGAACGCTACAGCAAGGTGCAACTCAGTTTGAAAGCCACACATTGAAATAATCTATTAAAATTGTAATGATTTTTGTAAACTTTGAAATTCTTTAATTGATAATTAAAGACAAGAACTTGGTGGTCCATGAGTAATATAGCCTTACAAATAAAAGAGAAGGGTATTAAAGAGAAATTTGAAAATGTGCTCTATGTACATTTTAGTAGATTTATTAACCACAAAATTTTACCTTTGCTTCTCTGTCATTTCAATCTCTTTCTCTTGTGTGCATAGATACACACACACACACACAAATGTGCCTACATATGATTTATGGTTCCTATATGCTGCCAAAAGTGGCCTCCTCTGCTGAGGCAAAAGGCAAGAGGCAGCCTGTTGTAGTTTCAACATATCCTTGAGATATTTCATTTTCATCAGTCTTTTATATGCAGTCATGGGGGTATTTGCAGAAGCCAGCCTTAGTACAGAGGTGCTATGTGTTGCTTATGGGCCTCCTTTGTTTCCTAATGGATATGCCTATTGTCTCTACAGCTTGTACCATCCTAGCCTTGATGCAAGATTCCCAGGTCTAATGGGGTAACAGCTTTATGTCCATGGTGGCTTGTTAGCTGGTGCATTTTTCTCAAAATGTGAATCTGAGTAGCATTTTTTTTAAGCTCTTTATTGGAGTATAATTGCTTTACACTCTACCAGTTTTTGATGGACACCAAAGTGAATCAACTGTATTTGTACATATATCCCCATATCCCCTCCCGCTGCGACTCTTCCCTACTGTCCCTGTGCCAGCCCTCTAAGGCAACACCCATCATCAAGTTGATCTCCCTTTGTTATACAGCAACTTCCCACTAGCTATCTATTTTACAGTTGGTAGTGTATATATGTCTGTGCTTGAGTAGCATTTTTTAAAGGAATAGGATCAAAAGTGTTAACATACTGCTTTGACTTTTTCCATTTTCTATTTACTTTCCACATCCATATATACTCTCACACCCTTGCAAACTCACGCTCCTGGCAGACGCCTTAAAATGAAATTGTTTTCTAATTCATGCTTGCAGTAGTATAATGCAACATGACTATAACAATTTTTATAACACCTCATATTGTTATTATCATTCCTATTACCCCAGATATTAATGTTGAACTACATCTATCATTCTAAATCAGCAGCACAACTAAGTTCTCTTTTTTAGATTTTAAACCATTTTTTTATTGAAGTATAATTAATTTATAATGTTGTATTAGTTTCAGGTATACAGCAAAGTGATTTAGTTATATATAAGTATACATATATTTTTTCTTTCTCAGATTCTTTCCCATGTTAAGTTATTATAAGATATTGAATATAGTCCCCTGTGCTATGGAGTAGGCTTTTGTTATTTATCTATTTTACGTATAGTGGTATGTATATATTAATCCCAAACTCCTAATTTATCTCCCCTGACCCCTACTATCTGCTTTGGTAACCATACGTTTGTTTTCTATGTCTATGAGTCTATGTCTGTTTTGTAAATAAGTTCATTTGTATAATTTTTTTAGATTCTGGATATAAGTGATATCATATAATATTTGTCTTTGTCGGACTTACTTCAGTTAATACGATAATCTCTAGGTCCATCCATCTTGCTGCAAATGGCATTATTTCATTCTTTTTTATTAATATTCCATTGTGTATGTGTGTGTGTGTATAGCTCATATCTTCTTTATCCATTCATCTGTCCATGAACACTTGGGTTGTTTCCATGTCTTGGCTATTGTAAATAGTGCTGCTATGAACATTAGGGTGCATGTATCTTTTCAAATTACAGTTTTCTCCAGAAACATGCCAAGGAGTGGGATTGCAGAATCATATGGTAACTCTATTTTAGTTTTTTAAGGAACCTCCATACTGTTCTTCATAGTGGCTGCACCAATTTACATTCCCAGCAACAGTGTAGGAGGCTTCCTTTTTCTCCACATCCTCTCCACCATTTACTATTTGTAGACATTTTGATGATGGCCATTCTGACTGGTGTGCAGTGATACCTCGTAATTTTGATTTGGCCAATTAAATTTTCTTTACCCTCAAAAAATATGCCTTCACTTCATCTTTGAAAACTGTTTAAAAGAATTGGAGAGTAGTTTGTTCTCTACTGTTAAAAAGCACACATCTGTGGGAATAAAACAGAGTATGCATAATCAGTCATCCCAGAACCAAAGATGCTAATCCTGTTGCTCTGATGAAAGCAAACACCAAAGTAAGATTTTGATATTGGATGACCAACTTCTAGACTTTTATGAGGGTCTCATAACCCAAGTGAAGCACTGAGACCATCCTGGCATGGAATACTAGTATAATTATTAAAATTTTCATCAATGATGCACTGGGAATTGATACCAGTGGAAAGAAAGGGAGTGATGGTTACAATTCTTCAAGTATTTAAGAAGTGCTAGAAACAACAGTAATTATAACAACATTGAACTTGGGGGTAATCACTGCACTGTTAAAAGGCATTAATAACCAATTAAAGGCTAACTGTGAAAGTCAAAGGATTTTCCTGGCAGGAAAGAAAGAAACTCCCTTCTTATGCAATCAGATGACCGATTTTCCTGGTTGAGGACACTGTTTATCAAAATAATAAGAAATGCCATGGTGAGATGGATACCAGTATCACCAAGAAGCTCAGCCATGGTACTCCTTTGTAGGGTAAAGCTAACAGTATGAGATGCTTTTATAAAACGGCTCAATTGGACTGACAGATTCTCAGAATAATAAAGGCCAAGTAGTGCACTTAGCTGCAGAAGCCAGGTATGAGCAATGATCCTAATGAGTGATAAGGTTGCAGTGTCAGCCATGGGGCCTGACCCACAGATTGCTATGGAGATGCTTAATAGGACTAAAGAAACCTAGGATGCCCAATAAGTGTTTGCTCAATTTGTACAAACATAAGAATTCAAGCGTAGGTCAGAAGGCTAAGGGAAGCAATCTTATTAAAAATTCATAACCTTTTCCTGATATCCAGAACCGAGCAGTTTTTAGACCTAGACCAACTGCATGAAGCACAGGCTTTGTCCCTGGGAGGAAGGACCCTCTTTGACCCCAATATGTGTATACAGTAATTATTTCCCCAGACTTATTCCAAAGGGCATGTAACCATGTTGGGGTAAGGGATAAATTCATATTTTTCAAGACTATTGGACACACAATTTGAATCATGACAAGTTGGGTTCCTTGGAAAACAGACATTAAGATGGAATTTAATGTACAGGATGTTTAAGGATACTAAAATCTAAACCTATGGAAATGAGAGGCAAGAAACAAGAGTGTCAGAAGTAGAAGTCAAGTGTTATGATGGCCCAGCAATAGACTTGGTCAACTCTAAAGGGAGCTATGGAGTTAGAATAGCCCTTCAGAGTTGTCTTAAGTTGACCCAATATGGTGGGATCTTCATACCCTCTCATTGATGAGAAACTGGAAGTGGACTGCCCAGCGAAAGGGGATGACTTTTGGTAAAGTGGCTTTCCGCAGTTAATGCTGTTCCTGAAGAGAACACTCAACAACTGGGGCAATAAGTTCCTTACTGAAGGAGATATGGATGCCATTTCACCATGTCCACCGTAAAGTTGACTTTAATACCTGGTAATGATTCCTCCAGTCCTTCCCCAAAGGATCCTAAGCTATTTATTCAGATAATGTCACACTGGGGTAAAGGGACTACCTAGTCATTTTGAGGACAGTTAGACACAGGTTTTCTCTGACAGTGATATCTGGGTATTTGAAGGGTTTGAAGCATCATCACTGACTCTCTGTTAGAGTAGATGTATAGAGGATCCAAATAATACTTTAGCAAACTCTGACCCAGATCCAACTCACAGAAGATCTACTAGTTCCACAGACCCAAGGTTCATTTCCCCAATTCCAAACATAAAATTAGGATGAACATACTTAGAGATGAATAGAACCCCCAACATTGGCCCCTTGACCTGTGTGGTAAGAACATTCACAGAGAAAAAAGTCAAGTGAAATTATCTATCAGCACCCACCCCACCTCTGGCCAAGAGAGTATATCAAAGACAATACTGCATTCTGCAGGGAATAAGAGAGATTATTGTTATCTATTAAGATTTGAATAATGCAGGGATGGTAGTTTTCAATATGCATCCATTTAATTTACAATCTTGAAGTCTATAAAAGCCAAAGAGATATAGAAGGACGATAGTGGATTACCATAAACGCAACCAAATAGGAAACCCAATTAAACCTGCTATACCTGATGTGATATCTTTGCTGGAGCAGATTAACTAGTTCTCCAATACATAGTATATGGCCATCAATCTGGTAAATGCATCCTGTTCTATTTCTCTCAAGAAGCAGGATCAACAGTATGTATTCATGTAGGACAAAGAAGAGTATATGTACATTTACCATCTTTCCCCATGGCTATAATTAATCCTCTTAGCCTGTATTAAAACAAAGTGTGAAGGAACCTGAAGAATCTGTATATTCTTCAAAAGTTTATAATGGTCACTTATTATATATAATATATTGATGACATTCTGTTAATCAGAGTGGATGAGCAAGAAGTGGCAAGTATGCTGGAAATCTTTATAAAACACAGGTGCTCCAGAGGGGAGGAGATTAAGCCCTAAGACAATTTAGGCACTCACAAGATCAATGAAATTTTTAGGGCTTCAGTAGTCTGGGGCATGCTGAAACATACCCTTCAAACTAAAGGAAATAAATGAACAAGAATAAAAAGATAAGGCACAGACTTGAAGAAAATATTTGCAAAAGACATATCTAGTAAAATTTTACAATCTGAATACACAAAGAACATGTAAATCTCAACAATAAGAAAACAAACAACCACATTTTAAAATAAACCAAAGACCTTAACAGAAACCTCACCAAAAAAGGACGTACAGATGGCAAATTTACATTAAAAGGTACTCCACTTCATATGTCATCAGGGAAATGCAAATTAAAACAACGAGATACCACTACATACCTGTTAGAATGGCCAAAATCCAAAACACTGACAACACCAAACGCTGATGAGGATGTGGAGCGACAGGAAGTCTCATTCATTGCTGGTGAAAATGCAAAATGGTACAGCCACTTTGAAAGACAGTTTGGGAGTTTCTTATAAAACTAAACATTCTTACCATATGATCCAGCAATCACATTCCTTGGTATTTACCCAAAAATGTTAAAAATATATGTCCACACAAAATATATGCCAGCACACAGATGTTTATAGCAGCTTTATTCATAACTACCAAAACTTGGAAGCAACCACAATGATGTTCTTCAATAGTTGAATGGATAAATGAACTGAGGTAATCCAGACACTGAAATAGCAACACTAAAAAGAAATGAACTATCAAGTAATGAAGAGGTATGAAAGAAACTTAACTGCATATTCCTAAGTGAAAGGAGCTAATCTACATACTATATGATTCTAACTATATGGCATTCTAGAAAAAGCAAAACTATGGATACAATAAAAAGATCAGGGGTTGCTAAGGGTTGGGAGGGGGGAGGGATGAACAGGTGGAGCACAGAGAATTTTTAAGGTAGTGAAAATACTCTGTATGATACCACAGTGGTGGACACATTATAAATCTGTCCAAACTTTAGGATGTACAAATCCAAGAGTGAAATCTAATGTAAACTATGGAGTAGGGTGATAATGATCTGTCATCGTAGGTGCATCAACTGTATCAAATGTACCAGTCTGGTGGGGGATGTTGATAACGGGGAAGGCTATGCATGTGCAGGGAGTATACAGAAAATTTCTGTACCTTCCTCTCAGTTTTGCTAATTCAGAACCTAAAACTGCTCTAAAACATGTTTTTAATTTTTTTAAGATAATAATTCTTATCTAGACCTTGTCTCATGCCAATAGCAGACTGTACCACAACTCTGGGAAACAGTGGAGACCTCAAGTGGACGTTATTTGTAAATACTACAAATGTGTGAATAAAGATTTTTCCCCCTCAAAATATTATTTCTTAGGAATAAAAAAATATCTTGCATTCAAATCCTTTTCATATAAAAGGATAGACTCATTTTAATACAACAGCTTCAAGGAACCTAAATCTGTGCTAATTTGATATGCTTTAGAAATCAATTCACAGAAATGTACATTTATGCTTTGGAATACTCCACTATCAGGAACAATCGGTGTGTAGTCTATTTAATACCAAGGAGCAAAAGTCTATTTGGCAAACAGTAAACTTGGTGCAAAGCACGAAGCCAGTCCTTTAAAAAAGAAAATGTGTGTGAGTTTGTATATGTGTATACATATACATGTATAGAATAGAGACTGAAAGAATATATTCCAAACGTATATGGTAACCACTAACAGTGGTTACCATGATCCATAATCATATTTTATATTAAATTTCTATGTATTCCTCTCATCAGAAAACAATTCATAATAAGTGATTCTTAAAGTGCAAAAAAACAAAAAACAAAAAAACCCAAAAAAACAATTCACGGAAGAAATAAAAAAGAAGACAAAAGGCTTAATACAGGTTTATTCATTTTTTCTGTGGGTTTGAATTCAGAACTGAAATGTTGAACTATTGTAAACAATTTTTAAAGGTCATTTTCAAAAGTACCACTGTGAGGGTTATAATGGGAAGATCACAAATATATACTTATTGGATGAATTTTTAAAAAAGACAACTGTGCTAATCCAAAGTTTTTCATTCTTGGTTCTATTGACATTTTAGACCAGAAAATTCTGTGTTGTGGGGGACTGTCCTGTGCATTGCAGGAGTTTCCAGGCCTGTACTCACTAGATGCCAATAACATACTGCTCCCATTTGTGATATGATGGTCAAAAATGTCTCCAGACTTTGCCAAATGTTTCCTGGGGCCCAAAATCCCACATACACCCCATTAAGAACTATTGCCCTAAAGTTACATGAATAAATTTTGTGACTTGAGTTAAAATTTAGTGACAGCATGAGATACAAATTCAAAAAGGGCTGTATCTTCATCTACTCAGGCAATAGTGAAGCTCATGCGCTCCATAAAATAGAGGACTCTAGGGATGACAAAGACATGAATATTGAGATGAACAGGAAAAGTTTGAATAAAATTGTTGCATAAAATATGAGTAAAAAGTAATATTTTAATTAATATATTATTTTTAGAGCATGTAATTTTAAATATATGATGCAATTAAACTAATAAATTATCTATCAAAGGTAGATACTTTACTCTTTCATTGATATCTCTAAGTTAGGAAGCTGTTTTTACTGGGGAAATAATGAATTTGTATTTTGGTTTTTCCTTTACTGAGCAATGTAGTTTTCTGTCGCCTTGAAATCATGGAATTTTAGCATTTAGAGCTTCATGGTCCAACACAGTAGACACATGTGGCTATGAGCAAGTCCAAATTCAAATATGCCATAAATGTATAATATACCCTAGATTTCAAAGAATTAGTATGAATAAGAAGAATGTTAACTTACATTTATAACAATTAACATTTATAATGTTAAATTACCATTATAGTATCATTTATATTGCTGTAAATGTTGAAATCATATTTTGTATATATTAGTTTCAATCAAGAATAATATTAACATCAATTTTACCTATTTCTTTTTACTCTTTTAATATGTTTCCACTAGAAAATTTAAAAATCATACATGAGGCTCATATTTCTTTTGGACATCACTGCATAAGCTCTAGTTTGAGAACTATTAAATGGACCCCTGAGCCTTATAAGAAGGTATTTAAATCACAAATACCAATTGATTAAAACAAACAAAACACTGTACTTTCTCAGTGAAATATTAAACTCCAGTATATCTGTTTTTTTTAATCCAATTTCAAGATGAAAATCAGTCACTCCTGTTACACCAACCCTTGCAATCCAATTATAACTAATATTCACAATGTCATTAAAAAATTATAACCACTTTGGTGAGAGATTGGGAAAATAAAGAATGTCTTTTCATGGAACACCAATAAAATATATGTTGTATAAATAAAAAAAATCCTCATAAAAAAACTGTAATTAAAACCTTTTCTGAATCTATTACGATTACTTATGTACTCTCTTTTAGAAAATGAATTACAATCTGAAATATTTAAAGAATTCTGGATCAATATACATAATATACTCAATATTGTAACTCTAAAAGACTAAAAGGAAATGCATATAAACAAATAAATATGTCATCAATTGGATAACTATGAAATATAAAAATCTTTGTAAAATGAGATATGCCATTAGGCACTAATATCTAGCCCTTTTCTTCCTGTAGCTAATGAATATGGACATAAAAGAAACACACTAAGGCCTATACAGCAAAGACATGGCTTGCAGACAAAAGATAAAATTTGAGTGGAAAAAAAAAAAGTGAATCCTGCTGCCAATTACATATCAAGTGGTATTTTTAAAATACTTAATGCTTTTAAACTAAGACTTTAGAAAACAGACAGGAGTGCCTATTTTAAGGAATAAAATTAACCCCAAGAGGTCTGGAATCTCATAATTCCATGAAATCTTAACTATTTACAAATTTCTTTTTTCGTGCTTTTAGAAAATGAAAAACATTTTGCAAATTACATAGTATTTTATACAAGTCAGATTTTACTCAGACTCTGCCCTAACATTTCCTTCTGCAGCAGATTAACCAATAGCCAGCTCTGTACAATAGTTTAATCATGTTGATTTCTAGCTTTTGGTTTGATTGTGCCATGAAATTGATCTACCACTCTGTAGAAAATATACAAAACCCTCCTGACCGAGATGGTTATTTAACTTGGTTACAGGGTAACTTTTTCCTTTTTTCCTCATGTCTACGGCTTGGGTTACTTCCATGAATTCTTCTGCATTATTGTCTTCACGATTACAAGATTAGATTCCAGATCCCCTGTGGCAGATATTGCTGGTGTCCCTATATCCTTTCCTCCTCCGAATGGACTTCCCTTTTTTTCCAGAGTAGCAATGAGTCCAGTTAAAATATTCCATTTCCCAGCCTCCCTTGAAGCTAGGATATCTATTAGCAGAATTCTGGCCAGTAAGATGTAATTGGATTTCTCTGGGAAAGACATAAGATCTTTCATTTTTTCTTTCTAAGAGAAAATCCTTTGGGTTTTTGCTCTTAGCCCTTTACCCTTGCTCCTTTTTCCTGTCCAAAATGCTAATGCAACACCTTGGAGATATAGCAGACACCTTGCAATCATAGCATGAGAGCTAGGTGAAAGGATGGCAGAGAAAACAGAAAGATCCTGGGTTATTGCAAAATCTTGAACAGTTGTACCAATTCTCAACTGCCTACTGCAGGTTTTTTTGTTATGTCACTAAAGTCACCTCTGACCTGCTTACACTCTGCTTGTTATCTGATGCACAGGGAGTGCAGTCCCTCTTTGGTCTACTATTCATTTCTGCTTTCCTGTGTTGTGACTTAACCCTGGCCCTATTCAATGAGACATGTAAGTATCTCCTGTTCTGGGAACCATCATTGTTGTGCACCATTTCCCTGCAATACACCTCTATTGCCACATGGGCAGCACCCAGCACTGGCTGTTTTACAGTGAGTCAACTTTATACATGTTGGATCCCTTGCCTTCAAGCACCTGAACCTGGGCCAGCTTCCCAAGTAGTTACCCCACATAAGTGGCCAAAGTCAGGTTTCTATTCCGCCTAAGTTATGTCCAACTTGTCTTGAAAGATGTCAGTCCCTGAGTTAGTTGGTCCTCCTCATTGCTTTACTTTAGAATTCTACTTTTGTAAATAACCTTTTTTATCTGTGTTCTAGCTGTAAAACAGTAGTTCTCAAATAGAGGTAATTTTGACCCTAGGAAGATATTAGGCTATGTCTAGTGATATTTTCTGTTGTCACCTGGTTGGGTGTGGGGAGTTACTACTGCATCTGTGGGTAGAGGCAAGGGATGCTGTTAAATATCCTATAATATGCAGGAAGAGCAGCTTCACACAACAAAGAATTACCCAACACAAAAGATCAACAGTGCTGAGACTGAGGTAGTCTGCTCTAGGACAACGATTTTTACCTTTGCTGCACTTTAGAATGAAATGGAGAATTTGAAAACAGTCTCTCTACACCTGGGCTCAACCCCCAGAGACTGTAATGTAACAGTTCTGGAGTGGGGCCCACACGTATTTGAAAGTGCCCCAGTAGACAGCCAAAGTTGAGAACCACTGAGGCAACTGTAGCCGCTGAATCTGGAGTATGGACTGTTGAGAGTTGGCTGGGGTTGGTGAAAATAGTATATAAGCCAGAATCAAGGAAGGAAGTCAAAAAGGGCAAACACAGAATCAGACCCATAAGAGGACTTTCTGTAAGAGAATTAATCACAAGGTGGAAAGCCAGAAAGGGAAGGAAAGGTCACCAAAGAAAGTGCTGTGTGTGTCAAGAAAAAAAGTTCAAGAATCAAGTTAGAGCATAAATAACTCAAAGGTGTTGGAAGCCCGCTTTTTAAATTATTAAAGTATAGCTCTGGTTATACATCTGTAGTTATAGTTTTATGCTTATAGCTACAACTATCTAGTTGCCCTTTCTTAGCCCTGATTATAAGAGTGATGCAGATGGATAATTAAAAGCAGTTGTATGCCAGGGTAGAATTTGGACTACGCTCTTTTTTATGAAAAAAAATTCTTTAATATTGCTGTATTATACAATATCGACAATTTTATAAAAAGTTAAAAGTCAAAATAATAATATGGCTTAGTGTCAAAACTTTGAAAAACAAAAAACAAAAAATAGAAATTACATAGAATACCTGCTTATAGAAATAACCATCAATTTTTTAAATTAATTAATTAGTTATTCATTCATTATGGTAGGTAGTGTAGCCTAATGGTTTAATGTTGTTGAGTAGGAGCCAAAATGTCTTCCCCATTTCATTTTCACATCCTGACTCCAAACAATTCTGCCATAAATACCTCAATATCTGAACTGGTATAATGTTTCTATCAGATTATAATCACCAGCTTATTTTCATCTCACACACAAAAAAAGCTGGGTTTAATGTCACATTCTTCTGGCATAATATAGAATATTGCATGTACTTCGAGTGTAAGATTTTTACCAATGAATCCATGCTCTGAATCTCTGTGCTCAGGGATTTTTTTTTCAAATTTACAGTAACCTAGTTCAGTTACATGTGGTGATTGTTTTTGCAAATTCACAGGAATGTAGTTCAGTTAAGTCTGTTATATATGGCTAAACCCATATTAATTTTGCAGTATCTACAGCCTGTATTACATCTTCGACTTCTGTTTAGTTTCATAATTCATTTGAAATATGGTTATGAAATGAAAATCTGTGCCTGTAATATTCCAATGCTAATTAAGTAATAGCTAGTTTCTTCTCTCAAGGATGTTTTTCACTAAGGATTGATACATAGATCTCTGACAGTAAAATGATTAAGTCTAACACTTCGTTTTTCATCCTTATGAGCAATTCATCAACCATCAGTGAAATCTTGTTTGCAGCATTGAAAGTGGGCCACTTGATCATATTCATTATGTATATTCCAAAATATAGAGAAAATACAGTAAATGAACTACTGACATAAGCAATAAGAATATACACACTGTTCTTCAGTTGCCTTTCATCCAGTCCAATGGCTTTTCAGTAACGTTTTACCAAAACCTACAGTAAGAAATTCAATTTCCCTTGCAACCCAGTATATATAAGTGAAGCAAATTTTTCCATGAAACCTATCCTTAAAATAATGCATGAAAGGCATTCTAATATTTTCTGTTCTGTAGTTATAAATTTTTAAAATTCCCTGCCACTAATTAGTGAATTTCAACCTGTAGTTGAAAAAACACTAAACAAGATCATGTAAAGGAAACTCATAGACCACAAAAGAAAATTTTGGAACAAACAAGGAAAAACAGTGAATAATGGAAATGGAGATTACTAACGTTGAACAATGTAATGAATAGTTCAACATTTTCTAAATTGTTCCAATTCCCTAAAAACTGAACATTATATAATATACTTGTAAGTATAATAGAATTACATTTCAGTTCCCCATAGGGTGATGTACTATAC
This sequence comes from Hippopotamus amphibius kiboko, assembly GCF_030028045.1. NCBI lineage: Eukaryota > Metazoa > Chordata > Mammalia > Artiodactyla > Hippopotamidae > Hippopotamus > Hippopotamus amphibius. The sequence goes on along the minus strand of NC_080195.1, from coordinate 86,163,056 downwards.
CAAATACTACATTTTATCCTATTGTTAACATTTTCTAAATTATTTTAATTTTCTAAGTATTATTAATATTTATTTACTCTTATTTATTTACATATAAACTCCAAAACAGAAACATTGAGATTTTTCTTTTCATTCTCACTTACCTTCACTACTTCGAATTTTGGTTAACAAAGGACTGAAAAAACAGTTATAACAATGTCCATGAAGAAATGTCTAAGGAAGAGAATAGATACATTCTCAGTGTTAAGAAGATCCCAACTCACAAAGTATATGTCTGAAGAATGCATTCTATTTGGCAATGAAAAATAATCATTAGGACACACAAAACTGAGAGAAAATCTTATTAGTTTGTCTTATTGATAAAGATATTTGTCAAATACTAAATGAGTTCATTTCATTTCATGCAATTGATAGCCTATTGTGAATTTTTTAATTAAATATAAAATATTCACCTCTCCCAGATAGTGTTCAATAAGTTGATATTATTATTAAAATTAAAGAATATTAAGATTCTTATGAGATTTTCTCTTTTATTAAATGTACATATAAAAGTTAAAGCATAACTATTTCCAAAAGAAACTAACTATAATCATACAAACGGCTTAAAACTACACCTATAACTTTCTCTTATTTAAATTCTTACCGTATCAAATGTTCTACACATGTGTATGTGAAATTACCAGGAAAAGATTCCCAAAGAGAGCTCAGAGCAAAAGAATAAGCAATTTTCATCTGCAGCTCCTCAACATTCATTTTAATGTAGATCAATCTTTTGAAAGCAAACTACTGTCTTATCCTCTGCTTATGAGTCTTTTTTACTTAGGTAGATACTCTATGATTTTATACCTTCATATCTTTCTATGGATTTGTTTTCATTTCTTCATATCTTCATTTCACATTAGGCTATCTCTCTAGGGTGACACCAGATTATTCAGATAAGAACTTATGAAAATTTAAATTATGTTTTAAGAATCATTTTCTTTAATTACTGAGGTAAATTTTAAGGTACTATTTGATACAAGGCCAAGTATTCATCTATTTTCTTTTTCTGTTATAAAACTATTGAGTTATTTTTAAATAAAGAAAATTTTAAGTCAGAATTTATGCATCAAAGAGTGTTGAAGTTTTAGAGTTGGGCCACATTTAACTAAGAATTTGTTCTATTGACTTGTGTAGGAAAAAGAAATCCTCAGATACTCTTTCTGTCATTCTCAAACAGAAATTTAAGAATGTTTCCCTTTAGTTGAGAATTTAGAGTAAAATAAAGAAGGTACACTAATTTCTTAACAAAGAATATATATTGTAAGCTGTGTTTAACAATGAAAAAAGAACATAAAAGTATCCAAAGGCAACACCATTTACTTGGCACAGCAATGAAAATGTCAAATATGTGAACCTCCAGTAAAGACACCACTATTCTCAGATAACATACCTACGTATACTTGAAAGTCTGTATATTTTCAAATATGCGCATACATACGTGAATGTATATGTACAAATATACATATATATATATTTTAGCCTTCATTTTGTTTTTGAAAGAATTATTGCCTGTTGGTTAATAAGTTTCAGGTGCTTTCATATTTCAAAATATGTATGTAATTGTGCTAAAGGTAAAAGCTGACAAGCAAGGTGTAAGTTCCACTGGGCCTTGGAAGTAATGACTGTTGGCCTTTGTATAACCTCCTACTCTCAACACTTCCACACACACAAACACACTGAGTCAACCTCTGTCATCAGTTACTCACTCACAACTCCAAAGCTGAATTGGGCCCTCAGCAGTACAAACTGAGATTCCCTAGGGAGTCAATTAGAATTACACGGCAACTGCACAGGGCAACATCTGGACATGGAATTTTACCTAAGATAGTGGCAGCTGACTTTGTCCTAGCATGTCCATATTGCTCTCACAGCTCCTGACAAAGGGTGAGGTAAGATGTTCAAGCAATTAAAGACTGTATTTGGAGCTGACATTTAATCTTGACATTGGAGGTGTGCTTCAGCATTTCAAAAACAGAGATGCTGTTTAAAGCTTTACCACAAATTTAATTTGATGACTTTCCCCCTATGGCAATTCAAATGGACAAACCAATCTCAAAACTTAAATGAAAACTATTGAATAGGGTCAGGGAAAAAAAAAAAAACGCCTTGTCCATGTCGAGTCACAGAGTTTACTAGTCCAGCAGAGATCAACTTACGTTGCACAAAGTTATTTATGGCCAACCCAGTCTAGTTTTACACATTATTAAGATTACTTTAGTATGCATTTAAAATTTATTTGTTTGGCACATAACTAATAATTTAATGGTACTTAATAAAGTATCTATGATTGAAATAACTACAACTTTTAATTGAATAGATAATTGTATTTTTTATATATAGTGTATATATATACACACACACACACGTAGAGAGAGAGATCGATCTCGACTTCACCTGTTTCAAATCCAGTTTTTAAAAATGTGATCCCAATTTGTACAAATAGTAATCTTTCTTCATTCAAATATCCCCTTTTTGGTGACAACTTTCCTCATGATCCTTTTTAAAACTGCATTACATCTTTCCACAACACTTCAAATCACCTGCATCCACCTTATTTTTCTTCATCGCAACTACCACCACCTCACGTGTTACATATTTTCAGCTGTGTTTTGTCTATCTCCTTCTACTAGAACACAGTTTCGAATATTTTTGTTCTGTTCATTGGTATATCTTCAATGCCTAGAATAGTGCTAAAACATAGAAAGTGCTAAAGGAATATTTGTGAATGGTTAAATAAAAGATCCCTTTCTACAAACAAAGGATTTTACCTAAAACCAGGCATGTTTGATTTTGGATGTGGTAAAACCGATAATAGCAATTTAGCTCAATAACTCTTTCACTAGTTAAGATGAAGTAAGCACATCCTACTCCTTCTCTCCTAATGGCTGCAGCTCTGAAATCTGGAGAGAATGCATGAAGCCACCTTGAGAAGTCTGGAAAGGAAATAATTGCAGGAAATTGCAGTAGAACAGAGTTAAAGGACCACAAATCCAGTAGTGGATTTACCTTATTTTCCCCCTTTAGTATCTTCAAGCTTGGACTCAAGGTAGCAAAAGCCCAGAAGTAGGTAGTGACACAGAGAAACCCTCCAGTTCCAGTTTGAAGCATAGGAAATAAATGTTATTTTCCAGAGCACTTGGAACATTCATCATAATAGATCATATCCTGGGACAGTAAACAAATCTTAACATATTTGAAAGAATTTATATCATACAAAGTATGTTTCTAAACCATTAATGGAATTAAACTTAAAATCAATAACAAAAGATGCACAAGAATCATAGAAATTAAAATGCACATATACTTTTAAATAGCTCATAAATAAAAGAGGAAGACCCAAGGGAAATTAGAAAATATTCTGAATTGAAAAAAAAAATGGAAATGCAGCACATCCAAATTTGTAGGATGTAGCTAAAACAGTGTTTCCCTGTTAAACTGTTAAACAGGGAGACACTATCTTAAAAAGTCAAATGTTTATATTACAAAAGAAGAAATGTTTCAAATGAATAACCTAAGCTTCCACTACAAGAAACTAGAAAAGGAAGAGGAAAATAAGCCCAAAGCTAGCAGAAATGAAATAAAAGAGAGCATGAATAAATGAAGTGTGTGCCTATATGATTTCATGTATATGACATTCTCAAAAGACAAAACCATAGTGATGTTGAATAGATCACCAGTTGCCAGGGATTAGGGATGGGGGAGAGTGTAACTACAAAGCAATAGTACAGAGAGGTTTGGAGGATGATGGACCTTTCTGTATCCTGATTGAGGTGGTGGTTACACCAATCTATATAGGCACAAAACTGCACACCAGAAATATCGGTTTTCCTGTATCCTAATTTTAAAAATAAATTTTAAAATAATATTCCTTTAAACTTCTGACATACTCATTCTAAGAGGAGATATGAGAATTTTATAAATGTAAAATATGATAATAATTCTCTCTTCAAACACTGGCTTTCACATGACTAATTTTAGAAACTTTCTGCAACCCCTTCACTCCTGTAAGCTTTACACCCCTCATTTTAAAGGCAGAAATAGTACCACTTCCATACAGGGCTGTGATGAACAATCCTGATCTGAATGGTGCCTGGTTGAATGGAGTTTCACCTCATTCTACTACTCAAGAAATCATTCCAATGTATCTGAAAACCTTATATTTAAATCACACTCAAGAAAAACTCACATACATTTATTTTAGAGAATACACTGTAGTAATTTCGGGTTGGCCAAAAAGTTCCTTTGGCTCTAAAGTAAAAATAAAAGACAACTTTTCATTTTCACCAAGAACTTCATTGAACAATGTATTCACCCTTTTGTTGCACTACCTTCTGCCATTTTTCAGGCAGCTTCATAATTCCATGTTCCCAAAACTTTTTATCTTTTTGAGCAAAGAACTCTTCCAGATGTCTTTTTTTTAATTAATTAATTTATTTATTTTATTGGCTGTGTTGGGTCTTTTTTGCTGTGCGCGGGCTTTCTTTTTAGTTGCAGTGAGTGGGGGCTACTCTTCTTTGTGGTGCACGGGCTCCTCATTGCCGTGGCTTATCTTGTTGCAGAGCATGGGCTCTAGGCACGTGGGCTTCAGTAGTTGCAGCACATGGGCTCAATAGTTGTGGCTCACGGGCTCTAAAGCACAGGCTCAGTAGTTGTGGCGCACGGGCTTAGTTGCTCCACGGCATGTGGGATATTCCTGGAGCAGGGATCGAACCCATGTCCCCTGCGTTGGCAGGCAGATTCTCAACCACCGCGCCACCTAGGAAGCCCCCAGATGTCTTTTTTATTAAACTCTTTATTGGAGTATAATTGCTTTACACTGTTGTGCCTGTTTCCGCTGTACAACAAAGTGAATCAACTATATTTACACATATATATCCCCATATCCCCTCCCACCTGTGACTCCTTCCCACCCTCCGTATTCCATCCCTCTGGGTCATCACCAATCATCAGTCTCCCAGGGAATTGAAATTTTTTCCATTAAGAGAATTTTGTAAAGACTAAAATAAATGGAAATCCAAAGGTACAATGTCTGGTGAATACAGCGGTTGAATCAGAACTTCCCCGCCAAGCTGTAACAGTTTTTGCCTGGTCTTAAAAGAAACATATGGTCTTGCATTATCCTGATGGAAGATTATGCATTTTCTGTTGACTAATTCTGGATGCTTTTTGTTGAGTGCTACTTTCAGTTGGTCTAACTGGGAGTGGGAGCAGTACTTGTTGGAATTAATTGTTTGGTTTTCTGGAAGGAACTAACTGGAAGAGGACTCCCCTTCAATACCACCATATACACAATATCACCTTCTTTGGATGAAGACCAGCCTTTGGTGTGGTTGGTGGTGGTTCATTTCACTTGCCCCACAGTCTCTTCTATTCCACATTATTGTACAGTATCCACTTTTCATTGCCCATCACAATTTGTTTTAAAAACGGAACTTTTTTCTTAAGTTACATGTGGAAATATGGCCAAGAAGGTTTTTTTCACTTAACTTATGTGGAACCCAAACACCAAAGCTATTAATATAATCAAGCTGGTGCAAATGCTTTTTTCAATGCTTGATTTGGATATTTTGAGTATGTTGGCTATCTCCCAAGGGGTTTAACATTGATTGTTCTCAATTATTGTTTCAATCTGGTCGCTATCAACTTCAACTGGTCTACCTGACCATGGAGCATCGTCTATTGAGAAATCGCCAGCACACAACTTCACAAACCACTTTTGACATGTTCAATCAGTCACAGCACCTTCTCCATACACTGCACAAACCTTTTTTTGCATTTCAGTTGTGTTTTTACCTTTCTTGAAATAATAAAGCATAATATGCCAAAAACAATTTTTTCTTCTATCTTCAATGTTAAAATGGCAACAGAAAAAGTCACCAATTTTGATGTTTTTTTTTTAATGCATGCTGATATGACAGCTGTCACAATACAATCTAACAGAATTGTTTCAAATGTAGTTAAAGACAACTAAGAGCTTCTAGAGCCATCTTATAGAAAAAAAACGAACGTTTTGGCCAACTCAATATTTTTAAAGAAAGTTAAAGTAAGGATGTTTAACCAAATAGCTACCAGAAAACTGCTGAGTTTGAACTTTGTATAGCCACATGTGTGATATAGATTAATAAAACACGTTCCTTCTCTAGAAAGAAATGTAATCAATAATAAATAGTTTCATCCAGGTGGTTTTTTTGTTGCTTTTTTTATTTGTTTTTGTTTCTTGTCCTGACACATCGTTCTGAACCATAATTATAAATATTATATAATATGTATTTTTAAATATGTGTTTAGAATTGAGAAGAGTTTCTATATGGATAGGTTAACTGCCCCTGCTGTTTAATGGTTTCTCTTTTTCAATATGTGGACAAATGCCTATTGTTCATTTATTACCACAAAATTTCTTTCCTTGACTCTTCAAAATTCTCTATCTTCAATCTTATTAATCATAAATAGAAGTCTCTTTTAATCTTAAGCAAAGGCAAATAATTATTTCAGCTGTTTCTCAGCAAACTTTCTGGGTTAACATGTGACTTGTAGAGTTGAAAATTATGCTAAACACGTCAATAAACTTTACTGCTCAACATGAGAGTTAAATCGCCAACTTGTAAATATGGACTGGAAAATTATTTTAAACTGCTATTTTTATTCACACTGGAACTGAATTTAATACATATCTCACTGTAGTCTGTAAAATCAGCACACAATATAAGCTGGTGAAATTACACTTTCAATTTTTATATCCTTTAATAAATCATTCAATACCAAATTTTATTTACAATTATGGATTTATACAGATGAATTTTTAAAGCATTCTACCAGAAAATGAAAACCAGAGGGTTGGCTCAAATGAAAACTAAATCACAATAATTACCTCCTGAATTACTTCTTTACATACGTGTATTATATTTTCCAAAGACATTATAAACTGTGTTTGGAAAAACAGGAGAAATCATGTCTCGACTATAACATTTAGCACTTTTTGTGTCACAAGGACAGATAAACTGGATTTAAACTGGAAATTTAATTAACTTACATGAGAAAAATTTTAGAAATAGTGCAGATCTTTTATCATGACCTCACAGCTTATGTTGTGTTACCACAGACCAAATTCTCTCTGCCTCTCCACACTGCTTTTCATGCTGTTGCCTTCCTTATCCTTACACTCAATAAGATGCCTCTTCCCAAAAGTTCTAGAAACTCCCTCAGATTGGAATCAAAATGGCTATAATAACATCATACTTCATATCCTCATTTCATACAATCCTATCCTAGGGAAGAAAAAAATCTTCTGTAACTTCTTTGAAAAAAGTGGAAATTTTCTCTTTCGCTTTTTTGCTTCTCATTGCCCTGATTGGGTTATAGGCCATTTATGAGGGGTGGCAGGAATCACTTTGGCTAGGACCTGTCATTTTACATTGGTTGGAGTCAATAATACTCCGTGCCTAGTACTTGAGTGGATTCAACTTACTAAAAACTGTATTGGTTTTAGAAAACAAATAAATTTTTACAATATAATTGTGTGTGAGCAGTACAGGATATATTAGTGTATAATGTTTGAGATTAACTTTACCTGCCTCTAGAACTTATAGTCATTATAAGTATATGACAGAAGAATCAAGTGTTATTCAGGAACAATGCAAAATTTATATTCAACTCTCTTTTATCAAAAATATTTTATTGTGAAAAAAATTGTATTGTGTATATACTAACATGAAATCCTAATTATGTATATTGACTGAACTTTTTAAATGATGTAGTTAAATAAAACATTTTATACTTTTCTTTAAACAAGATGTGTTCAAAATTATTAATTTATCAAATATTTATTGTATACCTACTATACATTATTCACTATTATGAGTGCTACTGATGTAATGGTAAACAAAACAAAATATTCTGTGCTCACAGAGCTTACATTCTTATGGTAAGGCTTATATTCTAATGAATGACTTGATTATGTTAATACAGGTATCATTATACAAAAATCTAAAATTACAATGAGCTTATCAAAGATGGCTAGTCATTTTACATATATTGCTAATTTTGTTGGTAAGTTTTCCCTATTAAAACTCTGAGGTTCATTTCTTTATTCATTCTTTTAACAAATAATATTTTATACATATTATGAGTTCAAACATCCTGCCAATCCCTAAAGAAACAAAGGGGAACAAGTGAACAATTTTTTTTTCCCCAATAATAACAGTTCAAGAGAAAATATATATTGCAAATCTAAAAACATTATAAGTAAGTTTATTTGCCAAAATATTAGTTTTAAATTTTTCTAGAGTAATTGAAAATCTGAACAATTACAACTGTCACCTTAAATAAGATAAATATGATATGTACATCTAATATATTTTTATATGTAACAGAAAATACATACATATATATTAAAAGCCTGTGGATCACTTTTACATGAAGGTGTTCCTTCAGCTATTCACAAAGCAACCTCATCCCTCCTTTCCTAAACCCCTATCCATATGTAGTACACACGGCAACAGAAGTGCTAGGACAAACACTTGTATCCATAGTTCTTATAGAGGAATTTTCAAAGGGAACATTCTCTTGGATAGACACTTTCTAAGAGGGAGTAATTATTTTTTGTTGATATAGAAAGTTAAATTCAGAAAATCAAAATTTTATCTCTACATAAGACTTTGTAGAGATAAACAAGAAGACTTTGTGGAGATAAACTTTGTACTTGGAAACAAGAAACATTTTCCACCTTAGTCCCATTAGTTGACATTATGTTCAGGAAGCCAAAAGAAAAGAACATTTGTGAAGCCCCTATTTGCACAACTACAATTTTCAAGGTCAGGAAAAAGTCATAACGGTTCTGTATGGATTAAAAGGGTACATCATAACATTATAATTTAATCAATTATATTTTCCTCCATGAAATAAAATGTAGCCATTAACAAGAAAAGGTAAATTTTTGTGTGCTGAGATATAAATATTTATAGGATATATTACTAAATAAAAAAAGCAAACTGAAGAACAACACATGTAAAACTATTATATTTCTCATTTTAAAGAGAGAGAAAGGAACAAGAGAATTTTACCTCTGCTACATATACAAATTTCCTGGAAGACTGTGGTGTAAGGCCAGAAGGAAGGCAGGAGCCAAATTATACAAGGCTCTGTGGCATTAATGAGAAGTTTCGTGTTTACATTAAGGAAAAAATGAGCCACAAGAGGGTTTTAAGAGGAGGTCGATACAGTCTGACTTTAAATTTGAAAGGAAAATTGTACGAATTCTAATTCTGGCCAAGTTGGAAAAACAGGAACTGGATATAGCCTTTGCCTGAAACAACTAGAGGAGGGGAAAGTATTCTAGAAGATCTTGCCTCAGAACTGTAGAATGATTAGTCCTAGAGTGATCACTGTTCTGGAACTGCCTAGAAAATCATAAAAGCAAGCCTAGAAAGGATCAAACTCTTTCCCAGAAACTTAACTGCACTCCAGAACTCAAGAATATTTATAGGAATACAAAAATATCTAGCACTCAACAAAATAAAATTCCCAAGCCTGCCATCTAATCAATATTACCAAGCATACAAGGAAGCAGGGAAACAGAATTTGTTATGAGAATAATTGATTAGTTGAAATGGAGCCAGAAATGACACATATGTAAGAATTAGGAGACAGGAAAATTAGAAGTTACTATAATCATATTTCCTATATGGTAAAAGTTCGGTAGAGACATGAAAGCTATGAACAGCACATATAAAACCCCTGGAGATGAAAACTACAAAGTCTGATATAAAAAAATGCACTAAATAGAAATAAAAACAGCATAGACAAGTTCATGAGATTAATGAACTTGAATACATAATAATAGGAAAAATGAAACATAGAAAGAAAAGAGTTTTTAAAAAGTGCATCATTCTCCCATGAGACAACTTCAAGTATCCTAATAAATATGTAAGTGTAACCAGTGATAGAAAGGCGAGAGGAAGATAGGCAAAATATTTGAAGAAATAAGGAGGAAAATTTGTCCAAATTTGATCAAAACCATACACCCACAGACCCAAGAAGCTCAACAAAATCTAAGCACAAGAAACATGAATAAAAACACAATAAGGCACACCATAATCAAAATGCTCAAAACCAATAACAGAGATAATCATATAAGCAGAAAGACAAAAAGACACATTACACACAGGAAAAAAGATAAGGATACAGTAGATTTCTCATTGAAAATGAAGTAAGCAATGTAAGCAAGAAGATAGTAGGGTGACAACTTAAAGTACTAAAAAAAAAAAATACCATCCACGTAGAATTTTATGCTTAGAAAAAAATATTTTTCAAGGACAGGGACAAATAAAGATAATTATAGAGGCACCAAAGCTAAAACAATCCATTGCCAGCAGATGATTACTGTAAAAAATGTTAAAGGAAATCCCTCTGGCAGAAGGAAAGTAACGCCAGGTAGAAATATAAATCTACAAAAAAAGCCTACAAGGTAATAATTATGTGGATACAGTTATATGATTTTTCTTATTTAAATATATTTAAACAATAATTCACTATAAACAAAATATAAGTAATGTGGATATTATAACATATAAAGAACTAAAATTTCTTGCAATAGAGCAGAGGTTGGGAGGGGAGAAACGGAAGTACACTGTTAAGAGGTTCTTTTACCATAGGTAATACTTCTCACAGTTTCCTTTTCAACATGAAAAGGAAATTGTGAGAAGTTATATATATATATGTGTGTGTGTGTGTGTACATATATATATAACAAACCAAATAACAATCACTAAAATAACAAAATAATTACAGCTAATGAGTTAACAAAGAGATAAACTGGAATAATAAAAAAAAATACACAATCCAAAAGAAGTCAGAAAAGGAGGGAAAAAAATACAAAAAGGAAACGGAACAAATAAAAAATAAATAGTAAAATGATAAACTTAAAGCTAACCATATTAAAAATCACATTAAATATAAACAGTCTAAAAACTGGAATAATTTTGGAAATGACAGACAGGTTGACCCCCTCAATTGTGGTTATGCTTCATCATGTTGTACACCTTAAAAATGCAGTTTACTGTACATAAACATACCACGATAAAGATGTTTAAAAAATAATACACAAAAACCCATTCATAATAGCTACAGCTAGGATATGAGAATGGGAGTAGATATGGCTAACAAGACTTCTGCTATTATTTTTAGAGTTTAACTTCTACTTTATACATTTGAAAATTATTTGTAAGATATATGATTTATTATTCAAAAATGTTTAAACTAGTACAGAAAATTCAGGACAAATTAGGAATATTATTCATAATGTAAGTAGCTATATATTATAATTTTATGTATAAAATAATATGCATGGCAATAATATTGTGAAAAAGTTCTTGAAAAATAAGAAAAAAGTAGCAAAGTTTCAAATGGCTAAAGAACATAAAAATAATCCAGGATGGATACAAAAGGCCAATAAAAATATGAAAAAGTTACTCTGCCTATTTATTACTAAAAATGTGTTTTTAGGAAACAGTGAAATAGCCTCTTTTACCTATGTAATTGTCAAAGATTTAAAAACTAATCATGCCTAGATATCAGTGAAATTGTAAAAGATATATAATTCTAAAGACAATTTTAACTTTCATATCAAAAATTTTAATTAACATGTTGACAAGTTATTTTGTCTTTCAAGAATTTGTAGAGTCTAACAGAATAAGGGATGTTCATTGTGTACTATATAAAATAGCAATAAAATTTAAACAATCCAAATGTTCATTAATAGGGCTTGCTAAAAAAAAATGCAATATCCTTCTATCTACAATATGGAATACTGCAGATTGTTACAAAAAGGAGAAGGGGATGAGTTAGACCTAGATCTATAAACCACAATATACAATTTAGTGAATGGCTTTTGAAATATCAGTAGTATGTATTTCTTGATCTTATTTATGAATATGTGTATATATACATTTGCAGGTAAAGCTGAAATTTATATACTTTCTAGTCTTAACTGTAGCTATTTCTTGGCAGTAGGGAGAGGCTTGGGGCAGGAAGAGTGAGTAGCATAACAAGGGAATTTTCATTTGCTACATATTTCTCTGTAGTTAATTTTTTACAATGGACAGATACAATAAATATATAAAGACACTTTCGTTTTAGGGAAAAAAATCAATCCAGCAGCCTGATGAAGACAGAATAAGACAGCGCTTTTGGGAGAATGCAAGCAATCTACTTATGCAAAAATAGAGTGGAATTTAGAATCGCACAATGGGTTGAGATCTTTTTCTACCATACACTAGCTGTGTGAATCTGGAAACTTATTTAATTCTGAGTCTCAAATTGTTGATCTGCATGGAAGAATACCACTATCTACCTCAGAGAGTTATTGTGATGATAAGTCAGTATCTATAAAGTATCTACCATAGGTGTTGAAGAAATGCTACTTTTCTTACTTTTAATGCCAAGAGAATACCATTTAATGTTATTATTGTCTTTAAATAATCAAGCTATTTCCTAATATCTGAATATACCCAAGAAATGTCAGAATAATACACTTGAACTTCCTTAGAATGCCAGGCTTTAGAAGTTAGACAAGGAAATCACTTTACAATGTAGCATTTTGATATTTCAGGAGCTGTATCTAGAAAATGGGATTTAGGAAGTATAGCCTCACACTGAATTCCATCTATACTAATGGCATTAGGCATAGTTCCAATGGGAGAATAAATGTTATTGAATTCTCACAAACTGCATGCAAATAAAGGTGGTGTCGAAACTACAAAAATACATAACAAAGAGTAAGAGTTTATCTTTTACACGGACACGTGCCCTTTTCCTGCTGTCGCCCACAAGCAGGCGGCACACACTGGTACAGGTGGTCCTTTATAATTGTGTGCATAAAATAACTGAGTCATTTTCTGATTGGTAAATAATATGCAATGTCAGACTCTCCACACCATCTGTGTCAGTCACCACCACAGTTTTCTGCAAAACTGCCAGCAGCACAAGCCCAGCACCTCACTGTTGGAGAAGTCACAGGATGAAGTATTTGGCATCCTTGGCAAAGCTTATATCTGCTCTCAGTATTGAACCTGACATATGCCCCAAAGCAGAACGTGTATGCTACTCTAATGATCTCTCCTGCTGCTTTATAATCAGAGACATAGATGAAGGGAGTGCTGCCATTTTTTCATTTGGCACCAGTCAGCCTCCTGGACTCTCTTTTGGCCAAAAAAAAAAAAAAAAACAGCTCTCATATTTAGGAAAATTAATGTTCAGATCGCTAAACACAACCATTTCACTAATTTTCACTGCTATTTCCCAGATGCAAGATTTGCACTTTTTTCTAAAACTGCTTCAGTTTTCTTCAATTTTGGGGAATTCTCACCTATATAATTTGAAGGAAGCATTGCTAACTGACAGTTCGACAGACTTCTTGAAATCTGGGAGAGCCTAGCTGGTAGTTGCCTTGTCAACTTCCCTTTCCATGGAAGGAAAGGAACACTGAGTCAGAGGGCATATCTTGGCTTCCTTTTTAAGATGTCTGGTATTGACAGAAGCTAAAAATCAGAGGCTCAGCATGCATCATGCAGGGCAAGTCCTGGAAAGACTTCCCCTTCCATCCCTCTTTTTCTGTTGTTTTCTTTCCTAGGATTCACAATGAGCAGTATCCATATGGTGGTAGCCCCTGATCCAGGAGTTACTAATTTTGCAAATCTTTTTTATACCCGGGCTTTCACTTTATTTTTTGGTGCTAAAGTCAGCTAAAAATGGTAATATGCTTTTGAGGGGTCCATGAGTCTATGTAAAAAACTCCATACAAAAGTTAATTCAACAGAGAAAAATGCAGTTTTGATCATAATTTTTTTAATAATCCACACCAAATTCATACAGTTCTATTAGGTAGATTTCATAGGCCAACACAACAGCTAAAACAGCTGATGATCTAAAGCCAAGAAAATTAAAAACCAGGCAAGGCAGACATATATACTGTAACAACTCTGATATAAATAGGCTTGCTTTGAAGATCACTGTTCACTTTATTTTTTTAGTGTGATAAGAATACATCATGATTATTATTTTAATCCATCTAATGTTCAACATGGTTTGGAGTCTGTTTTACTAAAGACAACTCTGCAAAAAAAAGATATCTAGAAAAGAAGCCATCAAGATATCACTGTACAAAATTTTATGTTCTTTACAAATAAAATGTGGACTATTTCAATCAAAAATAAGGAAATAAAATTAAAGCTGCAATTATAAAGTTAAAGCAAAATGTACAGGGAAAAAAGTTACAGCTCTCAGCTTTGAAAACATAAACAATATCACACTAGCTATAACAACATTATCCCACATTATTTCCATATAAATCAGTAAAGATGATCTCTAGAAAGTGCACACTCTAAAGACAGAAATCATTGGACTCTGTCAGGCTGTGGGACTATATCCTTGAATAAATTTTTATGACTGTCTAGCTCCTATATTCTTATTCTCTCATTGAACTGCTGGAATTCTGTTGTTGTTATTTTGTGTTTGTGAGTTTATGAAGTAACTCTTTCAGTACCTTTTTATGCAATGATCTTATGCAATGATTTGCTGAGTGTCAGCACTAACTTGGTTCAGGTTCTAACTGTTCACTTCTATAGAGCTTCTTAGAACTGCCCCTACTTCAATTCACAATCTCATGCTGCTGTTGGCTCTCCAGGCAAGTATCTTAGGGGTGAGGATTGTGTTGTCTGTGTTAAGATGCAGTTGAGATATAAATACCCACAGAGTTTTAGTGCAGGCAGAAATAGGTCTTACCCTATACTTGTCCACAACCAAAAAAAAATCTTTGAGGCAAACAAGACTTGGGGGCGTGCAGGTAAACCCTGTGTGACACAGAGAGGTATATGAGAGCCAGCAACAGAGATGAGTGGTGGAAAAGTATTCCACTCCTCTGATTACCTATAATAGCAGGTGAGGTCATTAGCCCCCACAGCACTTGTTTGAAACCTAAACAGGTACAGCAACTCACCATTAAGATCAATCCATTACTGAATTAGAAATACGACTGAATTTAGCAACAAATTTGTGCCAACATTACTTCTAGCAGCAGTAGGTTTTCAGCAGCAGATTGGCACTGTGACAGGGTCCATAATTTTCACAGTATGTGTTTCATAATTTGTCATGCACACTCTGATTGCTTGGCATATTGGCAGAGTCCACAGTGTTCTCTAAATGTCACCAAACGCATTTGAGGATTTGTCATGCACGGTCTGAGCAAGTGACACAACACAGCAGAGTGGCCAGGTTCAAAGCTGATTTTTGCATTCACCGTAAGTGTTCTCGAGCTCAGCCACCAATGACGAGGGCCTGGTGGGAGCTGTATAGCCCCTCTCTCGGAGCTGCTGATTTTTATTTCTGTGTCAAGTGATCATATGGATGTTGCCAGGAGAAAATACTATTACACTGCAGGTGTGACATGCACAGCATAGAATTTCTGCCTGATAATATTCTTTTCCAATCATTCCTTGTAGTGTACTTAACATTTTTTCATACAAGCACAAAGGGCATTTCACAAATTCGGAGTAAGAAAAAGGAGAGTAATAAATATGAATAGAGGGTGGAGAAAGCTACATTCAAGAAATCACCCAGTTAAGAGCCCAAAAAACGTCTGCTGTTTTTAACAGAAAGGTGGAATGGTGTCAGGATCAGAGAACTCTGGGCTAGTTGTCATAACACCTGGTTTCTGTAGGAACAACTTCTGAGTTTAGGCAAACCATCCATCCTATTTTTGGCCTCAGTAAACGGGGAGGTTGGATGAGAGGACCTCTAAGGGTGCTTTCATGTCTAAACATTTCATTGTTCTGAGAGAGGAGCATGAGTTTATTAATATCTTTCAGTCATCTTCCCTGTTTGCCTGCAATGATTGCATAATGCTCTTCCAGTGTTTAGTAAAAGCTTCAAGAGCTACACCTGCTGGAAGCTTTTAGTTGTCTAGGATTCCAGCCATTATCTTATCACTTTTAGTCACTGTCTTTTAGGAGGAGGAAGGGAATTAGTCATTTTTATACGTTTAGGTCCCGTGGATGCACCTGTTACTATGAAATCTGTTTGATGATAAATAACTCACATATGCTCAAGAGCGTTGTCTTGACATGTGCAGTGAGAGACCTTCACAGACATATGTTGTAAAAAGCAATAGCTGTGACTTTGTATTGGCTCACGGATCAGTGAAAGTAGAGGAGTGAGTGGAGGCTAACAAAGACTGTTCTGGCAGTGAGAGAAGCTGAGGCTTTTACTGGGAAGTTTTGAAATTTTGAAAATTTCACACCTACGCACTATGTACAAAAAACTGATATAAAAAGCACATATTACTCACAAATATACACCTATTGGCCAAAGCAGCCATATATAAAACCATGTGAAACATATAGAATTTTCACTTCTAAAAAATCCAGAAGACTAGAATCATCTAAGATTTATAGATTTTCGAAAAACAAAATATTCTCTTCCAAAGAGGCTGCGAGGATTTTGCCTTTTTTGAAAGTGTTGTTTATTCTGATTTTCTGTGCTCAACTTCATGGGGACAAGCAGAACCATCACGACTCTTCCTTTATTTCCAGGAAAAAGTGCTTTTTTACTAACCTTTTTATATGGACTTTTTTCCACTATTCACCTCACACTGCTAACCCCCAGCTACAAGTCAGGTGGCCATTGAACCCTCACACTCAAATCTCACCATAGCACACATCAGCAAGTGAAGATTCAGTTAAGTTCTATTTTTCTCTTCCCCTAGCATACGGTGAAAACTGGGTATCTTACTTTTCAAATTCTATTAGATTGATTCATATAACTGATCCTGTATCTTTTAATAATTAACTTTTGAAACTGATTTGTTCTGATCCTTAAAGTTTCCATTGTATTATTCTAGAATATACCATCATTCTGTTTTCCATATATTTGTTTAAAATTATATCCCAAAGTAGAAGACTATACAACTTTCACATAGATATAGATACTCTTCATATGCAGGTAGTGAACTACCCAAAAACAGTATTGAACTGACTTAAGAAACATAGGTTTAATACATTTTACACCTAATTTCTTCCCTGACATGCCATTCTCATAAAATGTTTGTGAAGATCTCTATAACGATCTGTAGTTCCTGCACAATTAGCCACACAAATCTACAAAAATCTTTTCATATACACTTATAAAAGGCACTCATCTTCAGTTATGTCAAATACACACACACGCACATGCACACACACAAACATGCCTATCTAAAATTGTGTGGTCAATAAATTAATAGGTTGAAATATTTGCTTGATTTGAAATAGCATCTGGTTTCAAATGTTTATCATTTCCTCTATTCATGCTGCCTAAACAATGAACAGGTAGAAAGCAAAAAGTCAAAACGAATATTTAAAAACACATTGAACTGGAACTTCCTAGGTGGCGCAGTGGTAAAGAATCCACCTGCCAATGCAGGGGACACGGGTTCGAGCCCTGCTCCAGGAAGATCCCACATGCCACGGGGCAACTAAGCCCATGCGCCACAACTATTGAGCCTGTGCTCTAGAGCCCGTGAGCCACAACTACTGAGCCTATGTGCCGCAACTGTTGAAGCCCACACACCTAGGGCCCGTGCTCCACAACAAGAGAAGCCACTACAATCAGGAACCTCCGCACCACAATGAACAGTAGTCTCCATTCTCAGCAACTAGAGAAGGCCCGTGTGCAGCAACGAAGACCCGACGCAGACCAATAAATAAATTAATTAATTTAAAAAAACACATTGAACTGAAATAAAGCAAAAGATTTGATATTTTAAGTTGTCAATCTAATTCTCAAAAGAATGTGAGTGTATAGTACTAACAATCTGATAACTTTGGAGGGTTTTTTAAAACTCAACAAAAGTCTGCGTTAGCCTACCTTACACACTATTTCTCTCCATTCCATCCACAATTGTTTATTTACCTTCCTATAAACACTTAGTGTTCACAAGAAAACACACAATTTTCCTCCTGCCTGATTTTCCTGTGATATCCCACTTGAATTAAATAACTGGATAATGAATATATATGATTTATTTAGTGTTGTTTCCTTAACCAAAATTGTACTATTCATCTCTTGCATTAGTTTTAGAGGTCTAAATTTCCATGTAATCTTTTTTGTATCTATTACTCATTCCCTAGATAAAAGAGTTACATAAAGGCACTTTTGTTAGAGGCATGCTATCTTCCATGACTTAAGAAATAAAATAAAAATAAATTAGCTTCTAGAAAGATCATCAAAAATGTGCTTTATATTAAGAACCAGAGGAGAGTCTATCATTTACAAAGGCTCCCAGCAATAACCATAAAATCCCTTTTGCCTTTCTGTAAAGTGCCTTTATAGCATAAAGTCCTGAGTTCTCAAATAGCACTTAGTCTACCAATAGATTTTCTCAGAGCTAGCGTTAGTTTTTGTCAAATTTTCACACAAACTGCAATTGCACCATCCTGTTAGAATCGTAGGTCTCTCCACTGTGAGTGATACATGAAGGTCACATTATGCATTTGTAGAAGTAATCAGGAAATAACACATTTTTTTTCTTACACACATTATAAGACAAACTAGGAAGGAAAAAAACAGTTGAACATAAATTTTAAAGATTTTTTGCACCTATTTAGCCAGTAATTATTAATCTTCTTTTACTTTGCAATGTAAATATAAACAAGATTCCTGCTATTATGGAGTTTATATGCTAATGGGAAAGACATAATAAATAAATTATTAATTTATGTGTATACGTATGGGTTTATAAATATGCATATGCATACCATATATTATATAACATATGCATACATACATTGTACATTTGCATACACATCATATACACATGCATAAATTCATATCACACGTGTATGCACAGCATATAAATATATATATGCATGTATGTAGATATGTAAATATCAGGCAGTAGTAAATGATTTACAAAGAAATTGCAAGTAAATAGCAGGAAACAGAATGTGCCTGGTTTTCTCAGAAAAGTACGTCACGCACTGTGTTGAGGGAGACTTAAGGAACTGTAGGAAGGAAGAGACAATGCTTTGATTTTACTTCGTTGCCTTCCTCTGTTCATTTGTGTGGCAGGATACATATTGGAGATAAATGCAAACTACCCTTTCTCTGCATTTTCCTCTTCACTTTGCCTTCAGGGGGGAAAGTTGTTGCACCCTTTCTATAACCAGAGATCCAATATTCCTAGTGTTTTACAACATTAAACCCTACTTCTATCTTTTATGACAATTTCAATGGCAAAGTGGAGGAAAGTGAATCAGATACTACTGGCTAGCCACTACCTTTATTAAATGTCAATAATAATTTTAATATTCTGAGTGAAACCATTCTAGCAAATGACAATCTGTGAAGATGACATATACATTTAGTTTGAAAACATACATTATTATGAATCATATTCAATATACAATTAATATTATGTTGTACAAAAAGGAAATACATGGTCAAATGTTTATTAGTCTACTGCCATTTGTGATACTCTTATCTAACCAAGGCAAATACTTCTGGTTTCAGTAGAGAACAAGTGTCATACTGGATTGGTAGGCACTATTTGTTATCTCTTTATTACTTAAAACAGGCTCTGATCAAAAGAAAGAATCAGTTACTGTTCTACTGTCTTTTTCCCATATTTAAATTAATATTAGGAAGAATCACAATCCTAAGACAGACCATTTTCAGTGCCTCATCGTACACTGCTCCAGGCTTCAGTAGAACCACAGATACTCTCACACTGCTGATAACTCAAATGACTGTTTTCCTGGACTGCCAACTGCCTACTAGAAATCTTGACCTTTTTCTCCCACAGGCACACCTTGTACTCTACATGATTAAAGTCCATTATCATTTCCCCGCAAAACTACTCCTCTACATTCCTTTTCTCAGTGAATGGGACCAGCATCTAGCAAGTAACCTTACTGCTATGCTAGTCTTCTTTCCCTTTCTCACCTGTCCATCAGTTCCCAAGACCTACTGCTTCTAGCCACTAGAGTCAACTCACACAATCTCGCTTACCCCACACATACTATGGCAGCACTGTTGGATTTTCACCCAGTATTCATTCCTTCACCCCCTTGATCCTTTTAGGAGAGCCATGATTTTGTTCACATCGAAGGTTATGTGCTTCAAAGAAGACTGGGTCCCTCCTGGGCCCTGCGATGTGAGTCTTGATATATCTAAGCAGCTCTATACAATAGAACTTTCTGAAATGATGGAAATAACTTATACTCTGTGTTGTCAATATGGTAGCCATTGACCAGAAAGCATTTGAATTGTGCCTAGAGCCAATGATGCACTGAATTCTTAATTGTATTTAATTGTATTAAATTAAATTGGTACATGAAACTAATGGCTAATATATTAGACAGCACAGGTACCAATCAGAATATTTCCTTAACCCTCACCAATGATTTCTATAGGATTGGATATTTGACAGCATTTTGGTTAGTTAGATATGAGAAGAGTCTGCAAGAGGACTGCCGGCAGACTTCACTCTCATAAGAACAGGAAAAGGAAAGGGACATTCTTCTGTTCTCTGGATGTTGTACAATGCTATGATACTTAAAGCTATTGTAGCCATCTGATCCATGAGGGGACAAACCTCAGAGAAATGCCTACATACTGAGGAGTTCCGATAAGAAATATGGAAATAATCTGGGTGCTCAATCATATCTGCACTAGACTGCTGAATTAACAACACTGGAAGCTCTTTTCTTCTGGATTTATTTGTGTGAGATAATAAACCTCCTTAGTTTAAAAACTGTTGGCTTGGAATTTCTATATCTTTAGGTAAAAGACATCCTCAACAATGGGAGCCTTTTTAAGATTCAGCACCTTATTTTTTCACCCAGTGTATGTTGCCTCCTTCCTGATCTCTTTTCCCTTCAATCTATCACTCATACCTCCTTCAGAGTGCTTTTTTTTTTTTCTTCACAAGACTTCACATGGTCTATAATGAATATTTAGTGATTCAGCTGTGTGGTTTTTCATGGTCTATCCCCATATCAGCTTTTAGCCTCTGGACAAGAGACGTCACAAATGCCTGGACCATCACTGTACACATCCTGGCAGTAGATGGTTGTTCAGCAAATAGATACTGAATTAATTAATTAAAGTATATGTCTGATCATGATTCTGCTTTTTTTAGATGCTTCAATTTTTCCATACAGATTATCAAATGAATTTCAAATTTCCTAGTGTAACATATAAAAATCTTCACTATTTGGCCAGGCCTGTCTGTGCATCCTCTTCTGTATATATTTAGAATATACAACATGGCCCAGCAAGCATTTATTGAGCAACTGTTTAAGAATTCTGCTCAGTCACTTATAACCTACAGGTGGATACACCCAATTTAAAAGGTAATTAAGAGTTAAAATAAGCCACCATCTGGCACTGGTACAATCTACTGGTAACAGCAGAGTTAGTATAGTTAAGCCTGAGAAATATCAACTAGCAAGACATTTTCAGTCTAATCAAAAGAAAAGACTAAATTGTTATCTAGTGAATGTTAACTCCAGGTCTTATGAATTAGGTGAGCTTCTGCAAATTATGCTTTTCTTAACCTGAGTTCCATGTTGAAACAGAACCCATAAATGGCTTCATGAGGTTCATGGGTTTTAGCACAAAGTCTGGATCTGAATAAGTGGGCCGTTTGTAGAGACATGGATGGAGCTAGAGACTGTCATACAAAATGAAGTAACTCAGAAAAAGAAAAACAAATATCATATATTAACACATATATGTGTAATTTAAAAAAAACGGTACAGATGAACTGGTTTACAGGGCAGAAATAGAGACACACATGTAGAGAACAAATGTATGGACACCAAGGCTGGGAAAGCGAGGGGGAGAGGGGGTGGTGGGATGAGTTGGGAGATTGGGGTTGACATATACACACTAATATGTATAAAATAGACAACTAATAAAAAAATTATTTTCAGAAAAAAAAAAAGAGCAGTCACCTCCCCAGCTCTTCTCTGTCCTCAATTTTTACTTCTATTTTAAATTCTACTTGTTTCTTCTAGTGTTTGCTTCCACATTTCTAAATAACATGCTTACACTGACAATATTTTTTTCATGTTAGATACTATCTATTAATTTCTTACTCTGAATCCAAGGATTTAATTTTGTAATATGTGCCTCTCCCTCCTCTTCACTGAAACACTTTTCCTTCCCAATTTTCCAAATATAACCTTATCATTCTGTTTAATTAAATCAGAATTCAGTGTTTATAACTATATAGACTTTATTTGTAGATGAACTACATAGTATACACTAATTCCATTTCCTTTCCTATATAAATTTTATTTTTCTTAGCATATCCTTGACTAGCTTTCTTTTGTTTAATTTTCTAAGTACCTATCACAGCTCAACTCCAAACTTTTTGCCAGAATCCCCTCAGATGCATTCAAACATACCAAATAAAAATTCTTAAATTATCACTTTTCCGTACACCTGAAACTAACACAACATTGTAAATCAACTACACTTCAATTAAAAAAAAAAAAGCATTAGCGTTATCCCTCCTGAATGCATAGACTCAGTGCTCTCTAGTCTAGCTATACCGTTGGTTTTTTGGGATCTCCCTTCATCATCCTCATAGAAATTCCCTTAAACTCTCTCCCATGTTAGAGACTCTGTTTCCTGGTTCCCATTGCCTGGTTCCTCTTTCTTGGTTTACCTTCTCTATCAGTTCTGGAGAAAAGGATCATGGGAGCACATTTTTTAAGACTTTTTGTGTCTGACATATTTTTAGTCTATCCCCATTTTGATGGATAATTTGTCTGGATATAGACTTTAATAGTGGATGTCATTTTCCTTAGAATTTTCAAAGCATTAGTTCACTACCAGGATTGCCATTGGAAAATCAAATATGATGTAATTTTGATTCTTGGCTTCTGATCTACTTTTATTTCTGATCTGGGAAGATCTAAGATATTTCCATTCTTGGTATTTTGAAAGTTCATGATCTTACACTTTGATGTGTATTTTTCTTAATTCATTATATTAAGAATCTCAGTGGGTGCTTTCAAGTTCAGTTCTTGGAAACTTTTCTTGGATTATTTCTTTCACAAAATCTTGCTCTTTTTTTTCCTATTCTTTTTATCTGAAACTTCTGTTGGTTAAATGTTGGACATTCTGCCTTGTTTTTGTTGTCTTCTAACTCTGTCTTTTGTCTTATTTTGTAGATTGCAATCTCCACTTTACAATTCTATTGCATTTTAAATTTCTGATATCACATTTGTAATTTCAAGAATTCTTTCTTGCATTCTTAATGTCCTGTTAAAAATAACATGCTGGGTTTTATTCCATAGCTGGGTTATCCTCTCATCTCTCTGGAGATATTAATTTATTTGGAGAAGAATTTTCTGGTTTCTACTCTGTCTCATCCCTCCCAGTTTCTTTTATTGTTTTAGTTATTGTCCCTCTTGTTCGAGGTTTCCCTCAAATGTCTTGTGTCCTCTGGGTGTCCACTCATTTAAATTTCATGCACTAAAAGGCTGTCTGGGAGCTCCAATGGGCTTTATTCTAGCACGATTGGAATAGGATGTTTCATTGGGGGATCCACAAACATCAGTATCTGTAGATCTTTTCTCACAGGCTGGTGATCTTGTGATTTCCTTCCCAGGGATCTAGCCCTGCTACTGGTGCATTCTGGGAGCTGAGTGAGGAAAAAGGGAGGAATCTCACTATTCAGTATGTCTACTGTGACTTAAAAGTTTTATTTTCAGTACATCACATTTGACTTCAGCTGTTCACAATATAAGATCCCACTGTTTCAGTCCCTCCAAAGAGCATTTTTGTTGGTTGAGGAAGAGAAATTTCTCTGGCTGAGTAGGTTGGGAGAGGTGAATCTGGGCAAGAAGTAGGTCTAAATGTTTTTGGCTTTTGATCCCAGAGTTGCTTTCAAACATAAGTTTGTTTCAGCCACATCTTTACCTTTCTTTTAGAGGTTAAAGATGTCTTCAATTTTGAAACACTTCAGGGTTCTTTGATGTAAATAACCTGATTCCTGATCTTACTACATTGCTGGTGTATGTTTAACTTTTCCCCTTTTTAATGTTAGTCATCCTCATTTGCTCTATAGATTCCAAAATTTTGATGCTGTCATTTCCATCTCTGTTCTCATTTTCCTTGTAGATTTATATCTTTTTTTCATATCTTCAGTGTCATTTTAGTCAAGTGTGGGAAAGAAATGAAGATCAAGATATATGTTAAAATTGCCATGTTTAAACAGAAGTCTCTGTTTTATTTTTAATTCAACATTTACTTAATAGGATATTAAAATTTGGGATGATTTTTAAATAACAAAATCACACAAAATTCCATTACTATAGTACAATTTGAAAATTGTACATATTTTGTCATAATTTCATTCATATTATACACACTTATTTTCTTTGTGATTTCATTTAATATTTCATCATAAATATTTTCATATTTTCCTATAGGATATTTGTAGTTATGGCTTTATAATGTTTCATTGTGTTGATGTCACACTATTTACTCAATCAGTCTGTAATGTTGGAATCTAATTTTTTCCTGTCATTCATAGTATCAAAATAAACATTTCTTTACTTAAAAAAAAAAAAAAAGACTGAGAAATAACAACTAGCAAGACATTTTCAATCTAATCAAAAGAAAATACTAAACTGCTATCCAGTGAGCATTAACTCCAGGGCTTAGGAATTACGTGAGCTTCTGCCAAATATGCTTTTCTTAACCTGAGTTCCATGCTAAAAGAGAACCCATAAATGGCTTCATAAGGTACATGATTTTAGCACAAAGTCTGGCTCTGAATAAGTGATGAGTAGATGATAATTATTATTCTCTAAATTATTATTTACTACAAGTTCCAGTAGGTACAGGGCAAAAAAAAGATACAGATGTCAGGTGCTGCCAAGGCCTAAATTGAGAGTTTCCTAGTCAATTTAGCACAGTCTAGGGAACACAAGTATTTCTCCGAAATTACAAAAAAACAAAAACAAAACAAAACAAAAAACCCACCTCTCGCATGGCCATCTCACTTACATTATTGCCCTCATGTTTTCTTTCTGCTATTTTCTTTCTAAAGTAGATTTTCTACCACTTCAAAGTTTTGGGTCATTGTGGTAGATGGTGTTATTTGTTCATAATCATTTGTTTCATCCCTGACTTTATCATACCTCATTATGGTTGGAAAATGCTTGGCTACCTCACTGGCTTTGGGCTTCATCATGTGACTTTGGTCAATGGAACATGAGTGGGTAGAATTTACACCATTTTCAAGCAGAAACTTTAATATACTTTTGCAATTTGGCTTTAGCCTTTGAAATTCTGCCTTGTGCTGCAAAAGAGAGCATCACCCAGATAATGGCTGTTCCTTCACCTTGACTTCTAGAAAAAAAGCCACATGGGTCCAAGCTCAGCCAAGTCCTGCCTAGACCAGCAGAACCCAAGTGAGCTCAGCAGTGTAAAAACTAACCCATGGTTTTCATGAAACTAAAGTGACAAATAAATATTTGTTGTTAAAAGCCACTATGATTTTTGGAGTTGTTTGTTGCTATGGCAAAAACTAGTAAAATTTTCCATTTAAAAAAAATCTGTTAATCAAATTACATAAATGTTATGTTTCATTCAAGCCATTTTTTTTCATATAAATCTTACTCATGATTAGTGTTGGTTAGCAGTAAACCCATTCTTTAAAATAGGTCTGATAATTCAAAAATGAGAACATGAGGCCTTTCAGACCATCTACTAGCTTTACAAAACTTAAGTTAATAGGAGGAAGAGAGCATTTCACGCTAGGAGTTCTGGTCTGAAGCACCGGGTACAAGGCGTCTGCACGCGGCACTCTATGAGCAAATGAAACTGAATGAAGCATGAAGGAAAAAGAGACTGTTGGGAACTTTGCACATCAGCAGTATGTGGAGTATAAGTGGTGAGATAGGACATCCTTCCCTTTTTCTTAATCTTAAAGGAAATGCTTTCAATAATTCACCATGAAGAATGATATACAGAGTTATTCAAATCTTCTGCTTCTTAAAGTTTGGATGAGCGACCACTGGAGTCTGGATTCCTCCACCAGAACTTATGTCAGACGTTCTGGGGAGGGAGCACCGAGTCCAGGACACTAGACCACTAGAGTCCTCAGCCAAAGGGAAGATTAACCTCAGAGAATTCTCACAGAGGCCTCTATCAGAGTCTAAGACCCAGGTTCACCCAGCTGCCTGCAACTGCCAGAGCTGGATACCTCACACCAAACTACAAAGAACACAGGAACACAAACCCAACCATCAGCACACAGACTACTTAAAGCTATACTAAGCTCACAGATACCCTAAAACACATCAATTGACAAGCCCTGCATATCAGAGGGAAAAGACTCAGATCCATACACCAGAAAGCAGGCACCAGACCCCTGAGTAGGAAGCCTACTCAAGACACTGGACAAACCCCACCACAAGGGGCAGAGAACAGAAGCAAAAGGAATTGCTACTAGGCAGCATAGGGGAAGAAGACAGCAAATCCTATAAATTAGACAAAATGAAAAAACAAAGAAACACCTCGCAGGCAAAGGAGCAAGATAGAAACCCACAAGATCAAATGAAGAGGAAATAGGAAAATTGCCTGAAAAAGAATTCAGAGTAATGATAGTAAAGATGATCCAAAATCTCAAAAACAAAGCAGAGAAAATACAAGAAACATTTAATAAGGACCAAGAAGAACTACAGAGCAAACAAACAGTATTGAACAACACAATAACTGAAATTAAAAATACTCTAGATGGCATAAACAGCAGAATAACTGAGGCAAAAGAATGAATAAATGAGTTGGAAGATGGAATGGGGGAAATAACTGCCACAGAGCAGGAAAAAGAAAAAAGAATGAAAAGAATGGAAGACAGTCTCAGAGACCTCAGAGACAATATTAAGCACACCAACATTTGAATCATAGGCGTCCCAGAAGAAGAAGAAAAAAAGAAAGGGTCTGAGAAAATATTTGAAGAGATTACAGTGGAGAACTTCCCCAACATGGGAAAGGAAATAATCAAGTCCAAGAAGTGCAGAGAGTCCCATGCAGAATGACCCCAAGGAGAAACACATCAAGGCACATATTAACCAAACTAACGAAAATTAAACACAAAGAAAGAGTATTAAAAGCAGCAAAAGCAAAGCAACAAATAACATATAAGGGAAAATCCATAAGGATAACAGCTGCCCTTTCTGCAGAAACTCTGCAGGCCAAAATGGAGTGGCAGGATATATTTAAAGTCTTGAAAGAGAAAACCTACAGCCAAGAATACTCTACCCAGCAAGAATCTCATTCAGATTTGAGGGAGAAATCAAAAGCTTTACAGATAAGCAAAACTTAAGAGAATTCAGTATCACCAAACAAGCCTTAAAAAAATTGCTAAAGAAACTTCTCTAGGCAGAAAACACAAGAGAAGGAAAAGACCTACAAAAACAAACCCAAAACAATTAAGAAAAGGGTAATAGGTACACACATGTCAATAATCACCTTAAATGTAAATGGATTACATGCTCCAGCCAAAAGACACAGACTGGCTGAGTGGATACAAAAACAAGACCCTTCTATACGCTGTCTACAATAAACCCACTTCAGACCTAGGGACACATACAGACTGAAAGTAAGGGGATGGAAAAAGATAATCCATGCAAACGGAAGTCAAAAGAAAGCTGGAGTAGCAATACTCATATCAGACAAATTAGACTTTAAAGACTATTACAAGAGACAAGGAAGGACACTACATAATGATCAAGGGATCCATCCAAGAAGAACATATCACAATTGTAAATATCTATGCACCCAACATAGGAGCACCTCAATACATAAGGCAAATGCTAAAAGCCATAAAAGGGGACATCGACAGTAATACAATAAGAGTAGGAGACTTTAACACCCCACTTACACCAATAGACACATCATTCAAACAGAAAATAAATAAGGACACACAAGTTTTAAATGACGCATTAGACCATCTTGACTTAAATGATATTTATAGGACATTCCATCCAAAAACGACAGAATACACTTTCTTCTCAAGTGCACATGGAACATTCTCCAGGAAAGATCACATCTTGGGTCACAAGTCAAGCCTCAGTAAATTCAAGAAAATGGAAATCGTATCAAGCATCTTCTCCAACCACAATGCCATGAGACTAGATATCAGGTACAGGAAAAAAAACTGTAAAAAATACAAACACATGGAGGCTAAACAATACATTATCACACAACCAAGAAATCAAAGAGGAAATTTAAAAATACCTAGAAACAAATGACAATGAAAACACAACAACCCAAAACCTATGGGATGCAGCAAAAGCAGTTCTAAGAGGGAAGTTTATAGCAATACAGCCCTACCTCAAGAAACAAGGAAAATATCCAATAAACAACCTATACTTACACCTAAAACAATTAGAGAAAGAAGAACAAAAACACCCCAAAGAGAGCAGAAGGAAAGAAATCATAAAGATCAGAGCAGAAATAAATGAAAAAGAAGTGAAGGAAACAATAGCAAAGATCAATAAAACTAAAAGCTGGTTCTTTGAGAAGATAAACAAAATTGATACACCATTAGCCAGACTCATCAAAAAAAAAAAAAAAAAAGGGAGAAGACACAAATCAACAGAATTAGAAATGAAAAAGGACAAGTAACAACTAACAACACAGAAATACAAAAGATCGTGAGAGACTACTGCAAGCAACTATATGCCAATAAATTAGATAACAGGGGAGAAAGGGATACATTCTTAGAAAAGTACAATCTTCCAAGACTGAACCAGGAAGAAATAGAAAATATGAACAGATCAATCACAAGCACTGAAATTCAGGCTGTGATTAAAAATCTCCCAACAAACAGAAGCCTAGGGCCAGATGGCTTCACAGGAAAATCCTATCAAACATTTAAAGAGCTAACACCTAACCTTCTCAAACTCTTCCAAAATATTGCAGAAGGAGGAACACTCCCAAATTCATTCTACGAGGCCACCATCACCCTGATACCAAAACCAGGCAAAGATGTCACAAAAAAGGAACATTACAGGTCAATATCACTCATGAATATAGATGCAAAAATCCTCAACAAAATACTAGATTACAGAATTCAACAGCACATTAAAAAGATCATACACCATGATCAAGTGGGGTTTATCCCTGGGATGCACAGATTCTTCAATATATGCAAATCAATCAATGTGATACATCATATCAACAAATTGAAGGATACAAACCATATGACAATCTCAGTAGATGCAGAAAAAGCTTTTGACAAAATTCAGCATCCATTTATAATAAAAACTCTCCAGAAAATGGGCATAGAAGGAAGTTAGCTCAACACAATAAAAGCCATATATGACAAATCAACAGTCAACATCATTCTAAATGGGGAAAAACTGAAAGCATTCCCTCCAAGAACAGGAACAAGACAAGGGTGCCCACTCTTACCACTATTATTCAACATTGTTTTGGAAGTTTTAACCACAGCAATCAGAGAAGAAAAAGAAACAAAAGGAATACAAATTGGAAAAGAAGAAGTAAAATTGTCACTCTTTGCAGATGACATGATATTATATATAGAAAACCCTAAAGACTCTACCAGAAAACTGCTAGCACTAACTGATGAATTTAGCGAAGTAGCAGGATACAAAATTAATGCACACAAATTTCTTGCATTCCTATATACTAGCAATGAAAGAACAGGAAGAGAAATTAAGGAAACACTCCCATTTACCACTGCAGCAAAGAGAATCAAATACCTAGGAATAAACCTGCTTAAGGAGGCAAAAGACCTGTATGCGGAAAACTATAAGACACTGATGAAAGAAATCAAAGACAATACAAACAGATGGAGAGATATACCATGTTCTTGGATTGGAAGAATCAACATTATGAAAATGACTATCTCACCCAAAGCAATTTACAGATTCAATGCAATCCCTATCAAATTACCAATGGCATTTTTCACAGAACTAGAACAAAAAATCTTATGATTTGTATGGAAATGCAAAAGACCCCAAATAGCCAAAGCAATCTTGACAAGAAACATGGAGCTGGAGGAATCAGCCTCCCTGACTTCAAACTAGACTACAAGGCTACAGTGATCAAGACAGTATGGCACTGGCACAAAAACAGAAATATAGATTAATGGAACAGTATAGAAAGCCCAGAGATAAACCTAGGCACATATGGGCACCTTATCTTTGACAAAGGAGGCAACAACATACAATGGAAAAAAGACAGCCTCTTCAATAAGTGGTGCTGGGAAAATTGGACAGCTACATGTAAAAGAAAGAAATTAGAACACTTCCTAACCCTACACAAAAATAAACTCAAAATGGATTAAAGACCTACATGTAAGGCCAGACACTATAAAACTCTTAGAGGAAAACACAGGCAGAACTCTATGACATAAATCAAAGCAAGATCTTTTTTGACCCACCTCCTAGAATCATGGAAATAAAATCAAGAATAAACAAATGGGACCTCATGAAACTTAGAAGCTTTTGCACAGCAAAAGAAACCATAAACAAGACAAGAAGACAACCCTCAGAATGGGAGAAAATACTTGCCAACGAAGCAATGGACAAAGGATTAATCTCCATAATAATCAAGCAGCTCATGCAGCTCAATACCAAAAAAGCAAACAACCCAATCCACAAATGGGTGGAAGACCTAAATTTCTCCAAAGAAGAGAAGCAGATGACTAACAAACACATGAAAAGATGCTCAACATCACCAATCATTAGAGAAATGCAAGTCAAAGCCACAGTGAGATATCACCTCCCACCGGTCAGAATGGCCATCGTCACAAAATCTAGAAACAGTAAATGCTGGAGAGGGTGTGGAGAAAAGGGAACCCTCCTGCACTGTTGGTGGGAATGTAAATTGGTACAGGCACTATGGAAAACAGTTTGGAGGTTCCTTAAAAAACTAAAAATGGAACTACCATATGACACAGCAATCCCACTGCTGGGCACATACCCAGAGAAAATCATAATACAAAAAGAAACATGTACCTTAATGTTCATTGCAGCACTATTCACAATAGCCAGGACATGGAAGCAACCTAAATGCCCATCAACAGATGAATGGATAAAGAAGATGTGGCACGTATATACAATGGACTATTATTCAGCCATAAAAAGGAATGAAATTGAGTTATTTGTAGTGAGGTGTATGGGCCTAGAGTCTGTCATACAGAGCAAAGTAAGCCAGAAGGGTAAAAACAAATACCATATGCTAACCCATATATATGGAGTCTAAAAAAATGGTACTGATGAACCTAGTTACAGGGCAAGAATAAAAATGCAGATATAGAGAACAGACTTGAGGACATGGGGTAGGGGGCAAAGGGGAAGCTGGGATGTAGTGAGAGAGTAGCACTGACATATATACACCAACAAATGTAAAATAGGTAGCTAGTGGGAAGCTGCTGCATATCACAGGGAGATCAACTCGATGATGGGTGATGACTTAGAGGGGTGGGATAGGGAGGATGGGAAGGAGTCGCAGGAGGGAGGGGATATGGGGATATATGTATAAATATAACTGATTCACTTTGTTGTAGAGAAAAAACTGGCCCAATAATATAAAGCAATTATAGTCCAATAAAGAGCTTAAAAAACATAAAAAATAAAATAGGCCTAATACAGGTGTGCGTGTTTTTTTTTAAACAGGTTTAAGGAAATAAATTTGACTTAGGAGCCTTTGAGACAACATTAAATTCCAGGCATATATAGTATGTTAAGGTATTTAACACATTCCAGATAAAATCATTACATTGCCTTCTTAGATATATGCTTTCTACCAACTTCCTCCAAATAAACCCTTCTAATGCCTAATAAACCTTTCCTTAGGCCTGGTCTTAATCCTTCAAATCTTGAGATCAGTCATCTCCCTCCTAAACCTTCTTAATTTCTCTCTAGGAAATCATGAAATTGACCATATAAACATTTTCCGCTTCCTTATCTTCTTTAACCCACAGAGAAAGCGAATATCTTTAAGTGTTGACAAAGGTTGAAGTATTGAAGTATTTCAGTAAGGCTATAGCTCTGCAAAAGCCACCCATCAAAACACCCATGAAACACAAACCTCCCTATAATTAGTCATCAGAAATAATAAATTGTCACCACGCCAGCCTTGACAGTCTCCAGCAGCACTGACCTGAAATATCGCCCATCCCCTGTGACTGCCAATCAAAGCCAGACAGCCCAGCTGGAGAGCTGAACGGATTCAGCAAATGTGGAAACAGGACCCGCAGCTATTTAACATTTAGTCACAAAAAAAATGTTTCAGAAAAGAGAGATCAAAATGTAGCAAAAGTTAGCCTAAAACCAACAGAAATGGAAACTTCTAAACACACACTGGTGTGAAAGAGCTGATCTTAAGAGTCTGGAAAACTGGGCAAAGTAACTACTTTCAGGAGGCTAAGCATTGTTTATCTTCCCCTTGATTTCCTCAAATTCACTTTAATCTCCCATTATACAACTTTCATGAGGATGCTAGTGAATGACTTAAGAACCTAAATTCTCTACCCATAAACAAACACACACAATGTGAATGCAAATTTCCTCCATTCTACTGGGACGTGGGGGGCCATTGCCCCCAGGCAGTTCTGTCCTGCTGGACTGAAGCCTACTACCTCAAAATTGAAGTTTGCTTTGAAGTCTGTCACACTGTCTCAAAAATCTCTTCCAGGGCCCACTACCTGAGTCTCAGAATTAGTCATTAATTTGGTTGGAACAATCTGAAGTGTATATGAATACATACTCCTTTTTCATGGTTAGTATGGTAATTTTAAATGGAGAGATATTAACAGCAGGAATCTTTAGGGTTTAATATTCTAATGATTCTTTTCAAAGAAACTAGATCTAAAGCTGACACTCCTAAGGGTGTACCTAATTTTGACTTTGACTTACTTTGCAACCTAAGGCTAGTGACAAAACCTTTCAACATCTGTAAGGGAGCTATAAAATTTTGATAAGATGCTATTTTACAGAAGTTCTAAAAAATTAACCCTTGCCTAACTTTTGTCTTTATCTTTCCCAGATATTCCAAATACAATCATATTAATGTCTAGTCCCCATCCCTACTCTCAGATTTACATCCACACACAAATTCTGTTCTATCTTGGTTGTAAAATATAATAGACATATACCAAGTATCTCCTTTAGTTGAGAAGGAATGAACCTCAGTCACTCACACAGACTCAGTGGGCCCGTTTAGATCAAGGTTTTCATGCAGCTCCCTAAGCCTCTGCCCTGATAGGCAGGCCTAATGATCCTAGTAACATAACAACCCCATACTCTGTTTTCTAGTTAATTCATTAGGTCCATGCTTCTGATCAGTTTCATCTCCTGGGTCAGAAAAGTCACCTGGCATTGTGGCTAAGGATAGGATATTGGAGACTTCTGCCTGGATGCAATCCCAGTTGCTCATTCTTGGGCTGTGATGTTTCAGTTCCTCAGCCAGTAAAATGGGAAGAATAAAAATAATGGAACTGGGACTTCTCTGGTGGTCCAGTAGTTAAGATTCCATGCTTAGTCCAGTGCAGAGTGCCCAAGTTCGATCCCTTTTCAGGGAACTAGATCCCACATGCCACAACTAAGACCCGGTGCAGCCAAATAAATCAATACATATTTTTTAAAAATAATAATAATGGAACCTACCTCCCAAGACCGTTAGGAGGCTGAGATAAGTTAGTATCTGAAAACACACAGACTAATTCCAGGCATATGACAAGCTCTACAAGTTTTCTAAAGAAATGCAATGGCTTGTTAGTTTTGAATTCCAACTGCCCACTTGGACACTGAGAGCTTCCTTTACTCTTAGACACTCCATGAGGCTTTAAGGAAAACAAAGTTAATGTGCCTTCCTGAGTTTGCTACAAATATGGGGCACTGGGCCTCATATGCCTCTTCTTACCTGAGTGTTTACCTTAATCTTTTACTGCAAAGTCACCAACATTAACATTACCTGGAAGCTTATTAAAAATGCAGAATTTCAGACCTACTGAATCAGAATCTGGAGTTTAGATGTTCACCAAGGTCATCTAGATATATACTGATTTGAGAAACACCACCTTAGCACTTATTTCCTAATGCAGATCTCCACTGTGAAACATATAATTTTATTACTAATAATACAATATTGTACCAAACTTGATAAATAGCTATGAGAAAATAATTAGTGCAAAACTAAAGTTATTTCCACAATGCAGTCATTTTCCCTTTCTTACATTCCAACATAAATTTTACTGAACGAACAGGAGAGAAAGAAGTAGGGTAATAGCTTGCATACTGGGAACTGAAGTTAAGCACTAGAACATAGAGGATGGTTTGTCAGAAATGAATGCTGTCCATTCTGTTTGAAGAATAAACAAGAATGAAGAACATAAAAATATCACTTATTGTATCAACATTCAGACCTAACTTTTATTAATATTATTTTGATGTGGATATAGTCTTTTAGCTATTTATATGTATTAAATAAGACAAATTCATGTGTCTTTTTGTAACCTACTTTAAGCATTTAATAATAATAAATGCTCATGTGATTTTTTAAATGTTTTTACAAGCTATGCTTTACCTACAAAACCTTGTCACCAAGTGAAGTATTCAAAAAAAAAACTATTTGCACATTAGAATATATACCTATTAAGGAGGAATATCTCCATGTATTTCATTACTTTCTAATTCACCATCCTCAATATTATACAAAGGAATTGCAATGACTGCTCAGTATCAAACTAATAGAAAGTTTGATCACAGGAAAAAAATTGCACCTAAATTAAAAAATAACAAAATTAATTTCATTCTAGCTTCTAGTAAAATAAACAAATACATGTATGAAGAAAGCCTTTTGGGCAGCAATTTTGTGCTGTGTTCTAAATTCTTTCTTGGAGCAAAAGGTATGGCTGACTCACCAACTAGCACAAGGCAGCATCAAGAGAAAATGATTATGGAGCTGTTATTATAGTTCTAATATAGTTATCTCAACAACTTTTTGCCAGAAACCTACTAATTTCTTATAATGACATGAAAATCCCTTGGTTGATAGGTCTTTTTCTCTTTGGTCTGTTGTGCTGTTGATAATGATTTTCTTGCACAGTAAAAACAAAAAAATCCCTCCAACATGAACAAAGAATATTTATAGTCTCCTATAAATAAAAGTCTTTAAAAAATCACCTCTAGCTTGTGTAATGCACAAAATCCACAGAATTTCATCAGATACGTAGTTTCCATCAATTGTTAGTTCTGCTTCATTCACCATGTTGGCTATTCCATGGTCCAAAAATGCCTACTACACAGCAATATCCACTGAAAGAGGAGGACAATGTTACAGCCCATGCCTAAACCAGTCCCTGGTGAGGGGAATGAGACTCTCACGACTGGTTTATTCCATAATGTTTCACGGCCTGGGGCTGGGACTGCTGCCCCACCTTCCACCCCACCAGAGCACATAGCTCTGCGGAGGAGGGCTGACAATCACACAGGATGAGGTATCTGACAGGAGGTAAGGCTGTGAGTAGCTGGTGGGAAGAAAAGCAGGGGTGCCTGCTACATCTAACAACTTTACGTCGCTCCTCCGATGCCCAGCAGCCCACCTGGGAACACCACACACGCTGCCCCGGTAGTTTGTTTTCTAGACTATGAACGTTCTCTTTTCTGAAGGTATGATATCAGAGCCATGCTCTTGGAGGTACTGTGCTG
This sequence comes from Hippopotamus amphibius kiboko, assembly GCF_030028045.1. Classification (NCBI taxonomy): domain Eukaryota; kingdom Metazoa; phylum Chordata; class Mammalia; order Artiodactyla; family Hippopotamidae; genus Hippopotamus; species Hippopotamus amphibius. The sequence continues at coordinate 86,127,279 of NC_080195.1, read as the reverse complement.
GGAACACAAAGGAACCACACAACATTCACAAATTCATTTAACAATCATTTATTGGACCATTGTTGTGACAGTTAGTGTAATAATGCTAGGTTCTTCAAGTAGTTTATAGGCTAATGAGGAGGGTAGACCTGGAAACAAATAATGGTTGTGTTACCAACAATTAATAATGATAAATGATAATTATAATAAATCACTGATAAAATAATAATAATAGTGTATAGTTATAGAGTTTTCAATATGTTAGGAACTATTCTAAGTACTTTGCATATAACACATTTGATCCTTATAACAAAACTAGGAGGTAGATACTGCTATTATCTCCATTTTACAGAGAAAAATGAGGCTTAGAGAGGTATAAGTGTCTGGTCAAAGTGGCATAATAACTTGACCAAGACATATCATTTGTAATTGCAGAGCCAGAATCTGAACCCCCGTGGTTTGGCTCCAAATTTTACATTAACCGCTACATTGTAATGTCCCTCTGTATATAACAAAGTTTATGCACTAATAACTATGACATAGAAGACTAGGCATGAGGAGTTGGAACGGAGAGGCAACATGCAGTTCATGAAGGATCTAGTCTGCTTTCCTGAAGTGTAGAAAAATGATTCTTCATCTAAAAGCCATACGTGCAGAAAATACTTTAAAACCTATGGCCAAATATTCCCAGTTATATTATACAGTCACTGTTTTCCCAGGTCTTGGTACTTCCACAAGTCACTATGATTTACAAGGTCACTATCATCCCCGAGCCCACAGAGTCTCTCCCTTCTCTTGCATCCTGTAAAGTCTTTCTAGTCAGAGAGATCACCCTCCTCACTCTTGCTTTTCAAAGACACTCTGGTTATACCTCCAAACCCCTTTCTACATTTTATCTCCATGAGAATGATCTGAAATCTCCTAAAGACTCAGCACTTTAAAAATGAATCTAGAAAGACTTGCAGACTACCTCTGCTTTCTCCCCAGCCAAGCGCCTTCCCTGAAGCAGTGGTGCACAGAGCAGTTTTCCCCACTGAAGTCAGGAAAAGGACTGGGGAAATAAAGAGGAAAACAACATAAATCAAAGCCACAAGGAGTTTATAGTTTTTCTTACAGCATTAGGGAGCTATTGAAAAGTTTCATGCAGATGATTAATATGACTGCATTTGGGTTTAGGGAGATAAATCTAAGCACAGTATGGAAAAGATCAACCTAGAAGCAGGGAGACCACCAGTGAGGAAGCTGTTAGAATAATCCAGGACAGAAGTAGCTCATATACTGTTAGTGAGGATTGAAAATAAAGTGTGCCTAAGAGAGATATTGAAGGGGCATGATACCGACTTCCACAGAGCTTACAATTTATTTAAGAAGCTAATAATAATAATAGCTAGATGTACTGAGCTCTTCTTACATGCCAGGTTCTCTGCTAAGTGCTTTACATGAAATCATTTAAGATATCTCGTTAGTAATTTTCACATTGATTATATGTTGAAATGATAGTAGTTTGGATGGATTGGGTTGAGTAAACTAGACTATCAAAATTAATTTCACTGTTTCTTTTCTTTTTTTATTCTTAATGTGGTCACTCTAATATGTGGCTTGCATTTGTGGTTCTCACTTTATTTCTATCGAACAACACTGGTCTAAAATATACAACACCTTCCTTCTCCTATAGTCTATTTCTCCTTTGGTTTATTCCCCTGAACTACAAGGACCCTTTTCCATCTTTGGAAAAACAAAATTAAAAAAAAAAATGTTCTCAATCCTTCCTCTTTCATTAAGTTGTCCCATATCTTTTTATTTATTGCCCATTTCTTGAATAAGGAAGATAAGAGAATGTTTTATTGTTATTGAGAGTCTCCTACATGCCAGCATCAGGGCTAGACACTTCATCTGTCATATCTAACTCTTACAACAACCAGATAAATTCTGTTAATGACTCATATGAGGAAACTGAGTCTTGGAGAAATTAATGATTTTAAACAGGGTCTCACAGAAAATAGGTATTTTTTATTCCAAAACCCATCCCAAGTCTTCCAGGTTCATGATGTTATAGCTCTTGTAAAGAAAACTCTGTATCTGCTCTCTTACTTTTTGCCACTTATTCAATCTTCTAAGTGAAATTTTTGCCTTCACTTTCACTATTTTGATAATATAAATTTTTAGTTCTCATATCACTTAAGATGCCACACATTTGCCAGAATTGACCACCCCTGAATTTTTCTCTCTTTGACTTCAGAAACATTCCAATCCCTTGAAAGGGCACTTATTGACTTGCTGCCTCTGTAATCATGTATACTTTTATTTTTTTTATTAAGGCATTGATTACACTGTACTATATTTTAACCATCTGTACTCCTTAACATTGACCTGCTTATTTGAATGCATTATGTTTCCATCATATTCATATCCTAAGACTCTAGTATTGTACATAAAAACAGCAAACATTCGACAAATGATAGTTAAATTGGAATGAAAAGACATTTGCATTCAATCAATATTACCTATGACTTCCACAACTTGAAAAAAATTTTGATTCAAAAATAATCCATAGTTTTAAATCCGCATTATTAGGAGAATGGCGGTCTTTTACAGGCAGGAAAATTGAGAGCGAAGTTTTTTCAAGAGAAAGGATAATATTTTGTCTTGAATGTGCTTTATCCGAGGTGAAAATAGATATATAATGAGATGTGAGCATACACATCTGCTACAGTCTGGATTCAGAAGTTCTGGTGACATATATATTAGGTTGGCTGCCAGGGCATAAGAAGCCGCAAATGCACTAATAGCTAAAAAATACCAAATGTTCCTACTATAGGCCTGGGTCTGAAAAAAGAACATTACTGGTTTTATTTTGTGCTCTATTCACGGAAACTCTATAATGTGGGTGTTACTGGTCTCCTTTTGCAGATGAGTAGAATTTAACATAAATTGCCCAAGACCACACAACTAGTAAATGACAAAACCAGGATTTAAATCCAGTTTTGTATCCCCTGGTCTGACCCAATTCACTACAGAGCAAAACATCTGAATCAGAATTGAGAAACACGTGCTTGATCAATCTACTTGTATGCTACATTTTTCGTTTATTAGAAGAATGAAAGGATAGAAACTTTTGGTAAAATTACCCATTAATGTCCAGTTTTAATCACTGGTAGTAACTCTTAATCATTTTGCTGAGTATCTTTCCAGAGGTTTAGCAACTTGTTTTTTCTTATTTATTTAAAACTGTGAATTGAAATGCTTACTGTGTCAGGATGTATAATCTGCCTCACCATTCCCAATGAATACCTAATATTCCATGATATATATGCATATATATATGTGACTTTTTCAATTGATGGTTTCCAATTTAATGCTATTATAATTATTATGATAATCATTTACGTACATAAATCTTTGCACACTTATGTGTCTGTAAGATAAATTCTTAGAAGTTGTGTTTCTAGGTCCAATGATATAAATTTAAAATTTTGGCAGATATTTTACCTTCCCCCCAAACCTTCATCAATGTATGTTCCCACCAGGAATGAATGAAAATGCCAGTTTCTGTAGGGATACTTTTTTTTTTTAAAGAAGTTTTATTGAGATATAATTGACATACAATAAACTTCATATATTTAAAGTGTACAATTTTTTTTCTTATTAATAATGTATATATGGCAATCCCAATCTCCCATTTCATCCCCCCCCCCAACCCTGCTTTCCCCTCTTGGTGTCCTTATGTTTTTTCTCTACATTTGTGTCTCTATTTCTGCCTTGCAAACTGGTTGATTTGTACCATTTTTCTAGATTTCACATATATGTGTTAATGTACGATATTTGTTTTTCTCTTTCTGAATTACTTCACTCTGTATGACAGTCTCTAGGTCCATCCACATCTCTAAAAATGTCCCAATTTTGTTCCTTTTTATGGCTGAGTAATATTCCATTGTATGTATGTACCACATCTTCTCTATCCATTCATCTGTTGATGTACATTTAGGTTGCTTCCATGACCTAGCTATTGTAAATAGTGCCGCAATGAACATTGGGGTGCATGTTTCTTTTTGAATTATGGTTTTCTCTGTGTATATGCCCAGTAGTGGGATGCTGGGTCACATGGTAATTCTATTTTTAGTTTTTCAAGGAACCTCCATACTGTTCTCCATAGTGGCTCTATCAATTTACATTCCCACCAACAGTGCAGGAGGATTCCCTTTTCTCCACACCCTCTTCAGTATTTATTGTTTGTAGATTTTCTGATGATGCTCATTCTAACTGGTAAGAGGTGATCCCTCATGTAGTTTTGATTTGCATTTCTCTAATAATTAGTGATGTTGAGCAGCTTTTCATGTGCCTCTGGGCCATCTGTACATCTTCTTTGGAGAAATGCCTATTTAGGTCTTCTGCCCATTTTTCGATTGGGTTGTTTGTTGTTTTGACATTGAGCTGGATGAACTGTTTATATATTTTGGAAATTAATCCTTTGTCTGTTGATTTGTTTGCAAATATTTTCTCCCATTCTGAGGGTTGTCTTTTCATCTTGCTTATAGTGTCCTTTGCTGTGCAAAAGCTTTGAAGTTTCATTAGGTGCCACTAATTTATTTTTGTTTTTATTTCTATTACTCTAGGAGATGGGTCAATAAAGATCTTGCTGTGATTTATGTCAAAGACCGTTCTTCCTACGTTTTCCTCTAGGAGTTTTATAGTGTCTGGCCTTACATTTAGCTCTTTAATCCATTTTCAGTTTATTTTTGTGTATGGTGTTAGGGAGTGTTCTAATTTCATTCTTTCACATGTAGCTATCCAGTTTTCTCAGCACCACTTATTGAAGAGGCTGTCTTTTCTCCATTGTATATCCTTGCCTTGTAGAGATACATTTAAAATATACAATTTTATGCTTTCATGACCATGTTGCAAGTCATTGTATGCAGGGCACTTTCTGGTAAATATTTGGTGGGTAGGGAGTTCTATATAAAAAAAATTTAAGTCACCAAAAGTCATCATGTCATTCGCATTCTAACAACCTAATCTCACACTATCCTGGAAAGAATTATATCTGGCAGGCGAAAAGGGGCAATCTGCTCTCTAGGCCACTCTTCTTGAACCAGGGACAAACTACAGAGTACTGGATAATCCCCATAAGCTCAATTTCTGAAACTCCTATGGGGCATCTGATCACCACGAAGGGGAAAGGGTCAGACAGCTCCCCCAAAAGGAGAAAACAGGGACCAGAGACCACATACAGGTACACTGCCCCAGAAGGCATTGCTGCCCCCAACTGGCCCAGTCACTAGAGAGAGGGAAATTTACACATTTTAAAGAAGGTACTCCAAAACGTTAGCTCTTCTGAGGAACCGGGTGGGTCAATGTTCCCCTACCCCAATGTTTGCTGGGATTAAAAGAGGTTGTCAAGTATGCTGCCTAACAAGGAAGCCATAGGAATGAATTAACTCTCTAGGGGAAAACAATGTTGAAATAAATACTTTAAACAAAAACTTGGATAATGGAAAAACATTGACAGATGAAATAATATTATCTAATAAGAGATTATAATGATAGAAAACTGCAGATTGATATGCTAAAGAGATCTAAATAAGCAATTTAAGTGCTGTCTCCACTTCTTTCAGAAAAGCATCCACATATCGAAAACATCTTTTCAGAAATAATTCTACCCACTTGTCTTACCATTTATGAGGGAAATGGCAAGACATTTTGATCTAGTAGAGAGGATGGAAAAATGCCGTGGAAGTTTGATTTGACAGGGGTGAGCCTTGATTATTATCTGGCATATTGTACTTAACAACTGTCTGTCTATTTTACCCCCAAGAAGTATAGAAAGTTATGAAATTCATTCCATTCAAACTGACCTTTCCCTGCTCAAACTCCCATGACTGAGGGCTGAGGCCAAGAGAGGTGGGACATGGGCATAGGTTCTCTCTGGCAAGTCTTACTTACTCCCCATTATACTGTTCAGATTGAGAATATATATAGAAATTGAGTTTATGTATTGATAACAATGGTGTGATTGTTAATATTATGTGTCAATGATGTCCAGATGTTTGGTCAAACATTTTTCTGAATGTACCTGTGACAGTGTTTCTAGTATGAGATTAACATTTAAATCAGTGGATTTTGAGCAAATTGTCCTCTGTTTTAGTTCAGGCTGCTATAAAAGAATACCACAGATGAGGTGGCTCATAAACAACAGAAGTTTATTTCTCACAATTCCTGGAAGTTAGAAGCCCAAGATTAGGGCGCCAGTATGATGGTTTCTGCTGAAAACCCTCTTCCAGATTATAGACTACCAAACTCTCACAAGGCAGAGAGCACAGAGAAAGGAAACAAACACTCACTTCTCCTCTTTGAAGGTCACCAATCCCATACATGAAGCCTCCATCCCACCTCTGAAAACCCTTACCTCCTAATACCATCACAGAAGGGATTAGGATACAAAGGTGAATTTTGGGGAGACACAAACATTCAGTCCATAATACCCTTCAATGTGTGTAGGAGAAAAGACCTCATACAAACAGTTAAAGGATTTAGGAGAACAAAGACTGACTTTGAGCAAGAAGGAATTCTGCCAATAGATTGCTTTTGAACTTGAACTACAACTCTTCCCTGGGTCTCCAGCCTGTTGGTCTTCGCTGCAGACTTTGGACTTACCAAGTCTTGCCAATTGTGTGAGCCAATTCTTTAAAATAAATCTCTCAACATATATACACATCCTACTGGTTCTCTTTCTGTGGAGAACACTGACTAGTACAAATGGCTAACATTTATTGAGCATCTATTATACAAGTACTTTTCCAATCATTTTACAAGTATTAACTATCTCATTTAGTCCTCACAACTAAGGGATAGTTAGAGAGATAGTGCTAATGCTAGCTCCACTTCACAGAAGAGGAAAAGGAAGCAATCCCAGATTAATTGGCCAAAATTGTACTGTTTGGGGTAAATTTGGTATGTAAATACAGGCAGTCGGATATTAGGGCCCATACACGTAATCACTGTTTCATCTCTTGCCAAAGTCCAGGGTATTACAGGAGACATATTATCAAATCTCTCAAAAATGGACACTGGTCAAATAGAAAAATTTTCTTATTGCGCTTAGGAAATGCCTATTTGGGAAAATATATATTTATGTCGTTAATTAAGTAATAAGAAAAGGGTGTTTTGTACCAGGACTGCAATCAGCCCCATTCAAGACTTTGAAGTTCAGAGCCTGAATGGAGTTGATTGCAGGCAAGACTCAACACTCATCAGACAATCAAATCACTCCATTTTTCCTAGAAATTTTCTTATTTAACTGAACCATAAGTGACATCTTCAGGGCAGATATTTCAAAAAAATTTTTTTGCTCCTAATTATGCCTGGTTGAAGCATTGTTGTAGGCCAGCAAATGGGTTTCTACAACCTTGAAAAAGTAAATGACCTTATTGTAAGCTTTGACCTTGCTTGCAGCATCTTCCCTGTTGATTTGGTAGCTCTGAGTGTGGTGTATTGTTTCAGCTGGGCAAGGTCTTTGAAGCTCCACTTTTTGTCACCCCTCCCTCCCTAATGATTTCAAGCTGTTCAAAGAACTGCTTTGAAACACAGGCAGGAGCCAAATGTTTTATAGTAAGCCTGATTTAAAACAAGCTTCAAATAACGCTTGCTTTTAGGGAACTAGGGGGTATATGAATAAATGGACAGTACACGCTCCTTCAAAATGTTCCGTTTTCTTGATCACTCACAGATAGGTTTGTCTTTCATTATGTGCAGCATGAAAAAAAGAACAACAACAACACAGACTTCTGGAATTTATAACAAAGCAATCACGTAATACTTGCTTTACTAGGTTTTAAAAGCAGTGCACATGAGACTTTTATAATATGCAAACAATTTCGGGGCAACTGTGATGCCAGTGAAAGAATGAACTCATTTATTTGTATTGATTTTTCTCTCAATGTAGGGAAGCCTAGAAGGCAATATATTTGTTTCTTTAAAAGATGCAATAAAATCAGAATTTAATTTGTGTAGACAGTCCTTACCAAATTGGAACAATAGGAAAATCACTGTCATATTACTTTTATTTAACACATACTAAATAACAACTATGTCTAATAAATGCCTTCAAAACAGATATACCAAGGCCTAGATTTTGTTTATTAAAACCTATCAATTAGATTACTATGTTGTAGAAAGATGGCTTTTCTATCAGTTCTACAATCTATACACTATTCTTATACATCTATGTGTAATAGTACATAACATTATGCCCTGCACATGGTGGGTGCTCAGTAATTATCCCCTGAATGAATGATGTTAGACAAAATCAAGAACAGACTTTTTTTTTAAGCCATAAGAAAACAGAAGGCTCTCACACTAGAGAAGTGTAAAACTGGAAGCAAGAAAAGTAAGTAAACATTTTTAAAAGAACTAATGTTCAACACCAATCTGAATGATACGCGTAGGATTGGTAAGAATTGCTTTCCCTTAAGATTACACAAATTCAGTGTAGGAAAGGGTGGGGTAGAATTATAGTGGCTAACTCACCATGGTGAGGACATATTTCCATGAGAGAGAAAGAATTAAAAGGTGGAAAGAAGACATGAGAAGGAAGGAGAAGTCATGAATTAATGGAGGTACACATGCTTCCAGCAATGGTAGCAAATAGAGGGTATATTAGTTTCCTATTGTTGCTGTAACAAATTACTGCAAACATATTGGCTTAAAACAAAACAACATTTATTACGCTTCAGTTCTGTAGATGAGAGATGGCTTCAGTGGGCATTACTAGGCTAAGTCAAGGTGCAAAAAGGGCTGCATTCCTTCTGGAAGCTCCAAGGGAGAAACTGTTTTTGCCTTTTTCAGCTTTTAGAGGCTGTCCAAAATTTTATTACATGGTCCCCCTTTATATTGAAAGACGTCAATGGTTTGGGGTTTATAACACAGATATAATAAAAGACAATACTTCTGATAGGAAGGATTCTCAAAGATTATCTGGTGGTAGCTGAAGTTATGTTTCCAGAAAAAAGAGATGGAGAATTTGGGCACATGGTTATCTCTATCTGCTTTTTCTATTTATTTTCTGTCTCTACTCAGTAGAAAGTAATCTTCAGAGAGATCTGGCACAGAATAAGTATGCAATAGAGAGTTTTGGAATGAATGACTTGATGAAAACAAAGCTTTTTCTTTTGGATCATAGAATAAGTAGAATATAACTAGATGTCTCCAGGTAGCCAGTTTCCCCACCATATCATGAGTTCATGTCTGCAGTATGAAAGAAAGAGACCAATGGCCAAGAGAAGCTGGATAAAGAGATGAAGGGAGAGAACGATACCCTTGTTTGGGTCCCTGGATCTAAGCTTATACGAAGCCAGACAAGTTCTCAACTACCAAATTAAATGCACCAGTAAGTTGTATTTCAAGCCTAACTTTGTTGAGTTTCTGTCTTCTATAACGGCCCTGGTAATACATCCACCATTACCCTAACAAGTCTCTTTCTCTCTCCTGAAATTAGCACCAGGTTTCTATTTCACTGCATTACGAATACAAAGACCATTGTTGGTTAGAAATAAATTCAGCTTTTTCCTCTCTTGCACAATGCACTGGAAGTTTTAACAAAAAATAAATACAAGAAAAAGAAAAGTCTATGCCATTTTATTTCATCCTCGTAGGCTTTCTTGAATGCCCTGAACATGTAGGAATATGTTAATTTGCATGGCTGCTACTGCAATATATAATGATGATTTAAAATGAGACAGAGAAAAATCTGGCTGGGATCCAAGTTCAAGCTTCAGAAGAGGGACTGCTTGAAATTAAATCCCCAAGCCTAAGCCTCTTGGACTTTAATTATGTCTCTTAGTGAAAAGCACCTGAACGTTTTCAGACCCTGATCAGTCCTATCCTAGTTGTGACAATGCAAAAAAAAAAAAATCCTGTCAGATTAAATGCTATTCTTGATAATGGTGTCCAATAAACTTTATACTTTCTGAATCTTTCTGTAAATATGTCAGCTCTTCAGCTTCTACCCTTTGTTTTTCATCACCCCCAAGCACCAAGTTCGATAAAACATTTGGAAGAAATGAATATGCTGTACATATTGAAAGATATACTGTATGCATCTGAACAAAAGACTTGTAGTGCACCATTTTATTGAACTCTTATTTCATTTCAAAAGCTGAGTGGAAAAGAGAACCACTGCAGATCTATCAAGTCTGTGGGCTTTAATATTTACTTTAGTCATAAAGAGCAAGTGACATGATGAGGACTCACTAGCATAGTAGAAACTCAGGTTGTCAGTACCAGAAAATGAAATTTTTATTTATGGAAGATGTAAGCTCTAGAAATGATATGTATTATTTTTCTGTTCCTGCTGATTTATAGATTAAATGAATTAGTAGTCGCTAAGTTACAGTTTCATATTTTTCCTCTCTGGAAACGAAGATTTTAAAAATATCTAGGTGGAAAGTTTTTCAAGAGATAAGAGATAAACTGATTAAAATGCCTAAACTTTCTTTAGGAGAAAATGACAGAATCACCATGAATACAGACTTGGAGTGATATAGCTATTATGCTTTGGTTTTCCAGATAATAAATAACAATAGATAGTCCTTTTTCATACATAATATGTGAAATAAATGTATTTTCTTTTTAGAAATTGCATCCATTTTCTAAGTTTCTTGAGTTTAAAACAGTGTTCCTAGGTTACAATGTCTATATTATCTCCATTTTTAAGTAAATAATTTGAAATTTATTATACGACTTGTTTATATAAGACATGCTTCTGTTTTATTTTGAAATTCTTTCTGTTAAACCCTTCTAGTTTAATACCTTGTTTGTACAAAATGAACATCTGAAACTACTTTATTAACAAAAATACATGCTGTTGGAAAACAGAAGGAAAAAAACACTGAGAAATTATTGTACTTATTCAAGTTGTTAGTTTTAGCATAAGTTTGTTAGCGTCCTTATCTAATATTTCTCAACAGTGCAATTTGAGGAGAATAATATTTTTTCTCTTTCATATAATTTCTTAATGGAAGAGTGGGATAAGGACTCATACAATATGCCAGGCACTATTCAAAGAATTGGAGATTTAGTGGTGAATAAGAGACAGATTTTTTTTCTTCATGGAGAATATCAATTGGAGGAAGAAAAAATAAGTAAGTAATCAAATAGACACTATAATTACCAGTTATAGTAAGTATCATGACCTGGTGATATATCAGAAAGTAACTGGCTGAGGGATAGACAATACCACATTAGACGAGATTATGGGAGAAATCTGAGGAGGTGACACTGAAGATGATTCATGAAGAATGAAAAGGTGCCAGGCCGTAGAGGACAAACATATGGACACCAAGTGGGGAAAGCGGGGAGGGCTGGGGGGGGAATGAATTGGGAGATTGCGATACCAAATTGTACACTCTAAATATGCAGTGTATTGTATGTTAACTGTATCTCAGTAAAAGTTCTTGAAAAAAAAAAAAAAGAAGATAGGGTGCCAGGCATGTGGTGAAGAGGTGAAAACTATTTCAGGTAGAAGGAACAGCAAATGCAAAGGCTCTGAGGTGGGGAAAGCTTGTCAAATTTACAAAGCTGAAAGGAGACTGGTTTGAATGCATATACCTAAGAGAGCTGTGATGAGAGGAAATGGAATAGATTGGCTTCAGCCAGATAATACTTGGCTGCTTATGGTCTGAGTGTGTCCCTCCAAAATTCACATGATGAAACCTAACCCCCATGGTGATGGTATTAAGAGGCGGGGCCTTTGGGAAAAGATCACGTCATGATGGCTTTGGGATTAGAGCCCTCATAAGAGACTCAAGAGAGACCTCCCTTGCCTATTCTGCCACGTAAGGATACAAAGAAAAGTCTGTGACCCAGAAGAGGACCCCCACCTGACCATGCTCACATTCTAATCTTAAGCTTCCAGCATCCAAAACAGTTAGAAATAAATTTTTGTTGTTTATAAGTTACCTAGGCTGTGGTGTTTTGTTATAGCAGCCCAAACAGACTAAGACACTGGCCTTATAGGCCATGATCGTATGTTTGGATTTTATTCTAAGAACAGGAAAAGCAAAAGCAGTACAACCTCAAAAAAAAAATGTTAAAAGTAAAATATTAAGCACTAAAATATAATATGCTTTATGATTTGAAAGTCACTTTGGAGATCTGTTTCACAATGATGTAAACATATTTAACAGTACTGAACTGTACACTTAAAAATGTTTAAATGGTAAAAAAAAATTATCAGTGTCCTTTTTTCAAAAATTCTGTCTAAATACAGAAAATATTGCACCACTTTTAAAAAGTCATTGTCTGTTGTTTGGAGAATAGCATCTGTGAGAAAATAAATGGAAGCAAGGAGACATATTATATTGTATTATCACCATGATCCAGAAAAGCAATAACAGTGCCTTGAATTAAAATAGTAGCAATAAGAATGAGCAGAAGTAGAAGGATTCAGGACCCATTTGGGGAAAAAAAAAGAATATTGATGGAGTGAAAATGAAAGGTATTTGATGAATAAATGAAAGGAAAAAGCAGGAATCAAAATTAACTTGTATTCAAAACATCATTGTCACAAAAGATAAAAATGATAGGATGGTGAGATTACTGTCATAGATCAAAGAAGACTAAAGATACATGATTACCAGAGGCATCCTTACTTGAATACTAGATCAGAAAGCAAAAGGAATAGGATTTCCAGCAACTGGTAAGAAGTTGGTAATCTTTTTTTCCCATAAAAAGCCTATAAAACTTGATTCAGTTATCAAAACAACCATTTCAGGACCCTGAAATCAACTGAAAACAATTAATTGAGAAATATTTATTCATGAAAAATTTCTCAACTTTGGGAACGATCAGGGGGAGTCTGTGGCTCTCTTCCCTGGGATGCCGCCATCCTCCCCCCAACCCAGATGGCGCTATAGTTCTACCAGGGTGGGACTGACCAAAAATCAGCAGCTTTGCTCCTGGAAGGGGCTGATTTGATTTGGACCAAAGGGAGAAAAATCAAGAGGCTTTTCAGTAAGAGAAGAAAAAACTGGTAGTAAGCAAATGGAAACAGCACATAGTTCTGCAAGCCAGAGGTTTGAGACTTGGTTGGAGTCCATAGGAGACCAGTGCTTAGACATAAATTAACATAGACATCCTGAAAGTGAAAGAGCCATAGAGGGACTAAATAGGCTGTCCACACATCCCTGGCTGACTGAAAGGCTTTGTGCATATTCAGAAGAGACCCGAAAAGGCCCAAACTCTTCACACCATTCTGAATGACTGGAAATCTGTTCATTTGCATAGGGAAGACATGAGAGGGTCCAGAAAATTGTGCTCCCTTACCCACAAACATCTTCATTGGCAGAAAGTAGAAGACTAACTGATTTCAAGTGTTTGAGCACAACCTCTGACTAAGCATTGGCTACCTGTAAAGATATATAGATACAGAGGCTACCCCTAAGAATCCAGGATACAAAATAAAATTAATAAAAATGTCAAATGCTGGCAAGGATGCAAATCAAAAGTAACTCTCATTCATTGCTGGTGGAAATGCAAAGTGGTACAGCTACTCTGGAAGACGACTGTTTCTTACAAAACTAAACATACTCTTACACATAATCTGGCAACCGTGCTTCTTGGTATTTACCCGAAGGAACTGAAAATTTACATTAACATAAAAACCTGCACATGAATGTTTATAGCAGCTTTACTCAAAACTTGCAAACAACCAATATGTCCTTCAGTAGGTGAATATATAAATAATCCGTGGTACATCCAGACACTGGAATATTATTCATTGCTAAAAAAAATGAACCATAAAGACTTGAAAAGACATGGAGAAATGACTAAATAAAAGCAGCCAATCTAAAAATGTAACATACTTTATGATTCCAACTCTATGACATTCTGAAAAATCCAAAACTGTGGAGACCATAAGGATCATTGGCTGCCAGGGGTTGAAGGGGAAGAAGAGAGATGAATAGGTGCAGCACAGAGAATTTTCAGAATAGAGAAAATATTCAATATGATATTATAATGATGGATATACATCATTATACTTTTGTCCAAACCCATAGGATGTACACCATTGAGTAAACTGTAAACATTAATTTATTATTGTTTAACTGTAACGTAAATGAATGTATTATTTAAAATAAACTTAGCAAAAGAAATGTAAGATTTGTACACTGAAAAGTACAAACCATTGCTGAGAAAAATTAGAGAAAGCCTGAAAAAATGTAGAGACTTTTTACATTCATGGACTAGAATACTCAGCATTCCTAAGATGGAAATTCTCATCAAATTAATATATTCAATACACTCTTAAGCAAAATCTTAACAAGTGTTTTTTCTAAAAGTTGATGAGTTGATTCTAAAGTTTTTATGGAAATGCATACAATATTAGAGGAAATAATTTTGAAAAAGAACAAATTTGAAGGTCATGCATTACCCACTTTCAAAACTTAGTCTAGGGGGAATTCCTTGGAGGTCCAGTGGTTAGGACTCCATGCTCTCACTGCCAAAGGTCTGGGGTTCAATCCCTGGTCAGGGAATTAAGGTTCAATCCCTGGTCAGGGAACTAAGATCCCACAAGCCGCACGGTATGGCAAGAAAGAAAGAAAAGAAAGGGAAGAAAGGGGAGAAGGGAGAAAGGAGAGAAAGGGGAGAAAGGGCAGGCAGCCAGCCAGGCACGCAGGCAGGCAGGCAGGCAGACAGACAGACAGAGAGAAAGAAAGAAAGAAAAGAAAAAAAAACTTACTACAGCTAACAAATCAACACTGTGTGATATTGGCATAAGGATAGATATATAAACCTATAGAACAGAATTTAGACCAGGAATAAACACATTTACAGCAAACTGACTTCAACAAAGGGTAATTAAATGCAGAAATGACAATTTACTTTAAAAATCTAATACTCCTAGCATCATTTTTTGTTCTTTAAATTTGTTATTTTTCAAAGTCATTTCAAATTTATGCATGGTATGAGATAAGAGTCAAAGTTCATTTTCATCTTTACTTCACACCATGTATAAATATTAACTCAAGGTATATAACTGACTTTATGTAAGAGCTAAAACCATAAACTTCAAGGATAAAATTTAGGAAAAAAAATTGTGACTTGCGTTAAGCAAAAATTTCTTAGCTATGACACCAAAGCATGATCTATAAAGAAAAAAAATAGAAAATATGGACATCATCAAAAGTGAGAAAATAAGGACAAGCCACAGGCTGAGAAAAAATATTTGAAAATCACATATCTGATAAAGGAATTGTATACAGAATATAAAAATAATTTTTACAATTCAATAATATGAAAATGTAGAAATCAATTTAAAAATGGGCTCAATATTTGAATGTACATTTCACCAAAAAATATATACAAGTGGCTGATAGTCACATGAAAAGATGCCCAATATAGTCGTTAGAGAAATGGAAATGAAATCATAATAAGATACCACTACACAGCCACTAGAATTGCTGCATTCAAGCAACAAGGACTCATGAAGATGTGGAGAAACTGGATTCCAAGTGAGACTGTATATTTATGTAATCAAACATTATCCAGCAATAACAATGAATGAATTAATGGTTTGTGTACCAACATGGCTGCACCTCAGAAGCAATATGTTAAGTGACAGAAGCCAGACACAAAAGATTACATATTTTATGATTCCACTTAAACTTTCAAGAAAAAATAAATGTATAAAGACTGAAATCAGATTAATGGTTGTTTGGGGCTGGGATTGGGAATAGGGATTGAACAGAAACACATATGAGGAAATTCTTTAGGGTGATGGAAATGTTCTAAAACTAGAATGTGGTGATGGTTGCACAGCTCTAAAATTTACTAAAAAGCATTAGACTGTCTACTTATGTTGGGTTATTGTTATGGTATAGAAATTACACCTCCATTTTTGAAACAAAACAAAAAAAGGAGCTACAAAGGACAGCTTGGGATCATTTAAGGAAATTTTGATATGAACTTTATGTTACTCAATATTATTATATCAATGGTAAATTCCTTGTATTTTTGTGGGCAAATATTCCTGTTCACAGTATTTACAGGTGAAATGTGATGACCGCAACTTATTTTCAAATGGTTCAGTCAAAATAAAAAGGAATATAAATAGAAAACAAATGTTGCAGGTATATATTAACAAGTCTGTGTTTACTGTATTATTCTTGGAACATTTCTGTAGGTCTAACATTTTTCAAAATAAAGAACTGGGAGATAGAGAAATCCCTTCTAGGTTTGTTTGCGGCTTTTACATACTTTGAAATGGGGAAGACTGGTGGAAGAAGAGGCTTGGTGTGGAGTAGGAGAGAAAAGTGTTTTCTTCTGGACAATCTTCAGAAGCTGTGAATCATTCAAGTGCTCAGGGATGAAACACAGAGAAAGGATTTTGAAGCTTTGAGTGTTAAAGCTTTAATATTGTAGGTATCACCTATCTAGGTAGTACAGATCAACACAGGTGGGAGTTGCTAACTGTACCAAATGGCACTGAAAGACTGCACGTGATAAAGAGAAGAGTGACTTTTGGGTTTGACCACATGAAGGTTGTTAGTGACATTAATTATAGACATTTCAGTGGAATGAGTAAGACAAGAGCTAGAGTGGTTTAAGAGTGATGAGTGAGTAAGAGGTGAGACTAGGGGCATACACAACCCTTCAGAATGTACTTCTATGAACAGGAACATATAAATAAGGTGGTAGATGTAGGAAGATTTGAAGTGAAGAAGATATAATTTTCATGTTTTTTGTTTGTGGGTTTGATTTTTAACGTGAGATACTAGAACATGGTTTTTTAGAGGATTTTGATAAGAGAGAGAGTGGGGGAGAGAAAGCAGGAGGGAGAGAAAGAAAGAGATACAGAGTGAGAGAGATTGGTGATGAGAGAGAGACATTGAGACAGAGAGAAGGTGACTGAAAGAGAATTTTCTCATTGCTCCTTATTGCTTTTAGTGAGGAGCCTTTTTCACTCTACAAGTACTTTAAATTATAGCTGAAGAATGCTGTCCATTAAAGTCCAAATACAATTTCTTAGAACCCCATCCTAAGTTCAATGAAAGTCTCTGAATATGTCCCAAGATATCCTGGAGGATGGAGATACCATGAGGGGAAAATTATCTTACCTTTTTTCTTAGATATTTCTTTTCTGCATTTAGGCTTAACTGGTTTGGTATATGGGTTGTCTTCCTTTCCTGAGCCCGCGGCATTGCCTAAATCAAAAAACTCAGTCTTCATTTTTGTGATTTACACATACACACAAACAAATTAACATACATATAAAAATGCGGTTGAGTTTGCAAATAGATTTTACTGAAAATCTGACGATGGGAGAACCGTCAAACAACTTGAAATTGAACATAATTCTTTTTGATGCTTCTTGACTTTCCTCCCTTTTCAGATGTTCATTATCACCTACAAGAGCAGTTCCACTGATTTCTTTATTTTATCCATTTTATCATCCTTTTCCAGCCAATGCTCACAGGTGCTCATTTTCCAAATCTAATTGACTTTCAGAGGATTATGAGGAGAGAAAGGGTGTTTTCCTGAACAAAAGCACTTTCATCCATAATCAGTTTATGATATTCTCTGCAGAGATCTTATCTTTTCAGACCTTCCCAAAAGTTGGTATTCTCCTTTCCAGCCATAGCTGGTATATCTTCCCACTTTCACACAATGTAATTAATGCCAAATAAACTTGGTCTTGGTAAACCATGACAGCTTTCTCTGTAAGAAGACTTTGAAAGACTAGCCAAAATCTTCAGTCTGTGAAAAATGCAGGTGTGTGTTAACAGCTATTGTAATAAACTGGAACACCTGCTAAGAAGTCTGTATTCCAGTCTGTATTTCTCTTTAACTCCAGATGCAATTCAGGGTCTTCGCATATCCATTTAATAATGTCAGAAAGCTTTACATGAAAGAGTAAGCCAATATTCCCATCTGTTTCTGAGCAGGGTTTTCAAATCTGTGCCTTCCTTCAATTTTGTATTTGTGGAAGGACTTCCGGAATACCGAGTAAGTGGTTTTTGAGGATTTGATAGAGAAAGCATATGGTGGTTCAAAATTTTGGGGTATTATTTTTTGTGTGTTTTCCTTTTCCCTTTTTATTGGCATAACTCCCAACATTCAATATGTATTATTTAACACAAGCATGTTAAGTGTAAAATTGTATGTATAAGTTTGACTTTTCTTATGAAACCCAAAACAGCTAAAAATAATACATACATTAATTAAGTATGTATTATTTAACACAAGCATGTTAAGTGTAAAATTATTTTTAGCTGTTTTGGGTTTCATAAGAAATTCTTTTTGTTTTGTTTTTTTCTCCCCCCTCATTTCCCATGAAATGAGTGAGTCTTTGGGGAAAGAAAAGAATTCCAATATAAATAATTTATTTTTTACTTTCGTTTGATGCATATTTTGCTTAAAAGTGGAGTAATTCATATATTTATAAAACCATCCTGGTAGGATACATTAAAAGAAAAATCACTTACATATTTTTATGAAGTATATACTATGGTAACTTTGAAATTTTCCCTAAAGAAAACTGAACATAAAGTTAATGAAAGAAATATTGAATGAAGATGCTCTTGTTAGTAGAATAAAAAATATGCAACACTCTTATCTGTGTCAGTACAATTAAGGTTCTGTGTATGTATCTGTTTAACATAGTATCAACATAAAAAATGGCTGGATGATTGTTACTAAAATTGATGGGGTGGCTGCCTTAACATATCAGTTCTGTGGTATAGGAGGAACTCACATTAAGAGTCTCTAGTTGACTCCACAAGGGTTTTTCCTTTAAACAGAATAAGGTAGCACTTTATTTATTTACTTATTTATTTATTTACTTACTTACTTATTTACTTATTTTAAAATTTTATTTCTATTTATTTTATTTATTGGCTGTGTTGGGTCTTCGTCTGCCTGCGGGCTTTCTCCAGTAGCGGCAAGTGGGGGCTACTCTTCATTTTGGTGCGCTGCCTTCTCATTGCAGTGGCTTCTCTTGTTGCGGATCACAGGCTTCAGGTGTGCAGGCTTCAGTAGTTGCGGCACATGGGCTCAATAGTTGTGGTTTGCGGGTTCCAGAGTGCAGGCTCAGTAGTTGTGGCACAAGGGCTTAGTTGCTCCCAGACCAGGGCTCAAACCCATGTCCCTTGCATTGGCAGGCAGATTCTTAACCACTGCACCATCAGGGAAGTCCCAAGGTAGCACATTATTTAAAAGATACCACAAGCTAAAGTCTGAAATGTACATTTATTTTCAGTTTTGCTCTAATTTTATGCTTATGGTTCCAAAAATGTATTAATTATTTCAAAGGAACCTATTATTTTTTGCTATGCCTATTATAGCTTTGATGATAAATATGCAGAGCTAAAAATTTAAAAATAATAATTTCAAGAGTCCAAGGATAGTCTAAAAGAGAAAACAGGTTGAGAGCAATAAGAGTTGAAAACCCCAATTAAGGGCAAATGAAATTGATGTTTAGCATGAGGACAATTTGGCAGCCAAGAAGGAAAAGCAAGCCTTCTCAAAAATAACCAAGACTGACTGTAAAATGCCAAAAATGATTGAGCACCAGGAGAAATTATCAGTCATCTTTCAGAGCCATTGGAAAAAACAGTTCAAGATGTCCAACAGGGCAAAACACAGCACTTAAAGGAAACTGAAACCCCAGTGCACATGAAAGCTGCTAAGCTGCTGGTCATGCAAAACATGCCATGGTGTTAAGATGCCAGGGACAGTGAAAAACAAGAGTTTTAACTATGAGCTCAGACTCAATTTGTCATGGAACTTACTATCAGTTTACTATCTGAAATTCACCATTTTCATTTTGTCTTAAAGTAAAAATATTTGCCTAAATCAGGAGTCAATAAACTCTTTCTCTAAAGGATAACAGAGTGAATATTTTAGGATTTGCAGGACACACAGTCTCTGTTGAATTTTCTTAACTCTAGCACTGTAACATGAAAGCAGCCATAGGCAATATAAAAAATAAATGCCATGGTTGTGTTCCAACAAAATTCTGTTTAGGGACACTAAATTTTGAATTGCATATGTTCTTCACATTACATGACAATTATTCTTTGGATATTTTTTCAATCATTTTAAATGTAAAAGACATTCTTAGTTCATAGCCATACAAAAACCAGTGATGGGCTGGACTACAGTTTTCTCACCCCCAGCATAAAGATATATATTGATATGAATAAAAGTTTATGCAGACCTGGCTATTGAGTGCATCAGTTTCTGCTCAATAATGAACCACTTCAGAACTTTAATGGTTAAAATAATCACCATTTACTGCTCTTGGTTTTCAAGGTCAGTAATTTGGACTAAGCTCACATAAACAGTTTTAATCTGGGCCAAACTAGAGTGTTCTTAGTTGGGCTTATTCTGTGTTCAAGACCTCATCTGGGAACAGTGGTTTATTCCAGGACAGTGGTTTATTTAGCAATAGTCCAGGACAGCTGTGACTATTAGAGCTTCTGGCAACATGGCCCCTCGTTGTCCAGTAGGCTCCCTGGAATAGTGCATAGGGCAGTTAAAGGGTTCCAGTATCATGAAAGCAAAAACTGCACAGTCCTCTTGAGGCTTAGGCTTAAAAGATGTACAGTGTCACTTCTGCTGTGCTCTATTAGTCAAAAGCAAGTCACAAAGCCAGTCCCTATTCAAGGAGTAAGGAAAGAAGCTCTCTCTTAAAAGGAAGAGCTGGAAAGAACTGTGGCAATTTGTTTCTTTTTTTTTTTAAAGCTCTTTATTGGAATATAATTGCTTTATACTGTTATGCCAGTTTTTGAGGTACATGAAGGTGAATCACCTGTATTTATACATATATCCCAATATTCCCTCCCTCTCGCGACTCTCTCCCACCCTCCCTATCCTGGTCCTCTAAGTCATCACCTATTACTGAGTTGATCTCCCTATGTTATGCAGCAACTTCCCACTAGCTATCTATTTTACATTTGGTAGTGTATATGTGTCAATGCTACTCTCTCACTTAGTCCCAGCTTCCCCTTTGCCCCAGCTACCCTATGTCCTTCAGTCCATTCTCCACATCTGCATCTTTATTCTTGCCCTGCACTGGGTTCATCAGTATCATAGAACCGTAGCCATTTTTACAGTCTACTATGCTGAGCACCCAAAGGCCTTTAAAAAGGTATTACTGGAGCAATATCTGAAATTGAGGCAATTTTAAAATAATGCATGAAGATCAGCCACAACAGATTGTAATGGGATGGAATAAAGAGGATTCACATTTGTCCCCTCAAAACCAGTACCACAGGCAGCCTCTCTGCACACAGCCCACTGCTGCCATCTCAAGATGAGGGGTCTTTCCCAGTGCTTGTGCACTCAGCCTGTCAAGCCAAGTCCACGCCATCACTGTGCATCAGGAATGCTGGTCTGAGGGGTGGGGTGCGGGGCCTCTGCACAGGGACCCTGTGAGCCAGTGAAACTACACTAAACACAAAGGAAAAGAAAACAAAAAGATGGGACAACAGAGGCACAGAGAGAGTTAGTTGCCCAAGATTTGTTACTAGAAGAAATGCATCATTAAGAACCATCTCAGGGCCTGGAAGAAAGATGGCGGCGAAGTAGAAGGATGTGGAATGCATCCCTCTACACAGATGCATCAGGAATATACCAAAAGATGCAATAATTCCCACAGAGAACCAGCTGAACACCAGCAAAAGACCTCGGACACCAGAAAGGACTGCAAAGATCCCAACATAACTGGGACAAGCAACCTTTGAAGTCTGGACTACTCCATCAGAAGTCAAGTAGGAGGCTCTGGGGAGGGAGCACTGAATCCAGGATGCTAGACTACTAGGGAGTCCTCAGACACAGGGAAGGTTAACTGCAGAGAACTCTCACAGAGTCCTGTATCAGAGTCTAAGACTCGGCTCCGTTTGACTGCCTGCAACTGCCAGTGCTGGACACCTCACATCAAACTACAAACAAGACAGGAACACAAACCCACCCATCAGCACACAGACTACCTAAAGCCATATTAACCTCACAGATAACCTAAAACAAACCTCCTGACATGGGCCTGCTCCTCAGAGATAAAAGACACAAAGCTACACACTGGAAAGCAGAAACCAGACTCCCCCACCAGGAAACCTACTCAAGACACTGGACAAACCCCATCTCAAGGGGCAGAGAACAGAAACAAAAGGAATTACTACCAGGCAGCATAAGGGAAGAAGACAGCAATCCTATAAATTACACAAAATGAGAAAACAAAGAAACACCTTGCAGGCAAAGGAACAAGATAGAAACCCACAAGACCAAATGAAGAGGAAATAGGAAAACTGCCTGAAAAAGAATTCAGAGTAATGATGATAAAGATGATCCAAAATCTTGACAACAAAATAGAGAAAATGCAAGAAACATTTAATAAGGACTCAGAAGAACTAAAGAGCAAACAAACAGTAATGGACAACAAAATAACCAAAATTAAAAATACTCTAAATGGTATAAACTGCAGAATAACTGACACAGAAGAATGAATAAGTGAGTTGGAAGAGAGAATGGGGGAAAGAACTGCCACAGAGCAGGAAAAAGAAAAAAGAATAAAAAGAATGGAACACAGTCTCAGAGACCTCGGGGACAACACTAAGCATACCAACATTCGAATCAGAGGCATCCCAGAAGAAGAAGAAAACAAGAAAGAGCCTGAGAAAATATTTGAAGAGGTTCTAGTGGAAAAATTCCCCAACATGGGAAAGGAAATAATTAACCAAGTCCAAGAAGCACAGAGAGTCCCATACAGAATAAACCCAAGGAGAAATACACCAAGGCACATATTAATCAAACTAATGACAATTAAACACAAAGAAAAAATGTTAAAAGCAGCAAAAGCAAAGCAACAAACAACATATAAGGGAAAACCCATCAGGATAACAGCTGACCTTTCTACAGAAACTCTGCAGGCCAGAAGGGAATGGCAGGATATACTGAAAGTCCTGAAAGAGAGAAACCTACAGCCAAGAATACTCTACCCAGAAAGAATCTCATTCAGATTCAACAGAGAAATCAAAAGCTTTCCAGACAAGCAAAAGTTAAGAGAATTCAGCACCACCAAACCAGCCTTACAACAATTGCTAAAGGAACTATCTTAAGTAGGAAACACAAGAGAAGGAAAACACCTACAAAAACAAACCCAAAACAATTAAGAAAATGGTAATAGAAACAAACATGTCAATAATCACCTTAAATGTAAATGGATTAAATGTTCCAACCAAAAGACACAGACTGGCTGAATGGATACAAAAACAAGACCCTTCTATATGCTGCCTACAAGAAACCCACTTCAGACCAAGGGACACATCTAGACTGAAAGTAAAGGGATGGAAAAAATATTCCATGCAAACGGAAGTCAAAAGAAAGCTGGAGTAGCAAGACTCATATCAGACAAATTAGACTTGAAAGTAAAGACTATTACAAGAGACAAGGAAGGACACTACGTAGTGATCAAGGGATCCATCCAAGAAGAACATATCACAATTGTAAATATCTATGCACCCAACATAGGAGCACCTCAATACATAAGGCAAATGCTAACAGTCATAAAAGGGGACATCGACAGTAACACAATAAGAGTAGGAGACTTTAACACCCCACTTACATCAATGGACAGATTATCCAAACAGAAAATAAGTAAGGACACACAAGCTTTAAATGATGCATTAGACCATCTCGACTTAATTGATATTTATAGGACATTCCATCCAAAAACGACAGAATACACTTTCTTCTCAAGTGCACATGGAACATTCTCCAGGATAGACCACATCTTGAGTCACAAGTCAAGCCTCGGTAAATTCAACAAAATGGAAATCATATCAAGCATCCTCTCCAACTACAACACCATGAGACTAGATATCAATTACAGGAAAAAAAAAAACTGTAAAAAATACAAACATGGAGGCTAAATAATACGTTATTAAACAACCAAGAAATCAAAGCAGAAATCAAACAATACCTAGATATAAATGACAATGAAAACACAACAACCCAAAACCTATGGGATGCAGCCAAAGCAGTTCTAAGAGGGAAGTTTATAGCAATACAGCCCTACTTCAAGAAACAAGAAAAATCTCGAAAAAACAACCTAACCTTACACCTAAAACAATTAGAGAAAGAACAAAAAAACCCCAAAGTGAGCAGAAGGAATGAAATCATAAAGATCAGTTCAGAAATAAATGAAAAAGAAATGAAGGAAACAATAGCAAAGATCAATAAAACTAAAAGCTGGTTCTTTGAGAAGATAAACAAAATTGATACACCATTAGCCAGACTCATCAAAAAAAAAAAAAAAAGGGAGAAGACACAAATCAACAGAATTAGAAATGAAAAAGGAGAAGTAACAACCAACAACACAGAAATACAAAAAGATCGTGAGAGACTACTGCAAGCAACTATATGCCAATAAATCAGATAACAGGGGAGAAATGGATACATTCTTAGAAAAGTACAATCTTCCAAGACTGAACCAGGAAGAAATAGAAAATATGAACAGACCAATCACAAGCACTGAAATTCAGGCTGTGATTAAAAATCTCCCAACAAACAGAAGCCTAGGGCCAGATGGCTTCACAGGAAAATCCTATCAAACATTTAAAGAGCTAACACCTAGCCTTCTCAAACTCTTCCAAAATATTGCAGAAGGAGGAACACTCCCAAACTCATTCTACGAGGCCACCATCACCCTGATACCAAAACCAGGCAAAGATGTCACAAAAAAGGAACATTACAGGTCAATATCACTCATGAATATAGATGCAAAAATCCTCAACAAAATACTAGATTACAGAATCCAACAGCACATTAAAAAGATCATACACCATGATCAAGTGGGGTTTATCCCTGGGATGCACAGATTCTTCAATATATGCAAATCAATCCATGTGATACATCATATCAACAAATGGAAGGATACAAACCATATGACAATCTCAATAGATGCAGAAAAAGCTTTTGACAAAATTCAACATTCATTTATGATAAAAGCTCTCCAGAAAATGGGCATAGAAGGAAATTACCTCAATATAATAAAAGCCATATATGAGAAACCAAAAGCCAACATCGTTCTAAATGGGGAAAAACTGAAAGCATTCCCTCCAAGAACAGGAACAAGACAAGGGTGTCCACTCTTACCGCTATTATTCAACATTGTTTTGGAAGTTTTAGCCACAGCAATCAGAGAAGAAAATGAAATAAAAGGAATCCAAGTCAGAAAAGAAGAAGTATAATTGTCACTCTTTGCAGATGACATGATATTATATATAGAAAACCCTAAGGACTCTACCAGGAAACCGCTAGCACTCATTGATGAGTTTAGTAAAGTAGCAGGATACAAAATTAATGCACAGAAATCTCTTGCATTCCTATACACTAACAATGAAAAAGCAGAAAGAGAAATTAAGGAACCTCTCCCATTTACCACTGCAACAAAAAGAATAAAATACCTAGGAATAAACCTGCCTAAGGAGGCAAAAGACCTGTATGCGGAAAACTATAAGACACTGATGAAAGAAATCAAAGACGATACAAACAGATGGAGAGACATACCATGTTCATGGACTGGAAGAATCAACATTGTGAAAATGACTGTACTACCTAAAGCAATTTAGAGATTCAGCGCAATCCCTATCAAATTACCAATGGCATTTTTCACAGAACTAGAACAAGAAATCTTACAATTGTATGGAAATGCAAAAGACCCCGAATAGCCAAAGCAATCTTGACAAGGAAAGACGGAGTTGGTGGAATTAGACTTCCTGACTTCAAACTACACTACAAGGCCACAGTGATCAAGACAGTATGCGACTGGCACAAAAATAGGAAGATCAATGGAACAGAATAGAGAACCCAGTGGTAAGCCCAAGCACATATGGGCACCTTATCTTTGACAAAGGAGGCAACAACATTCAATGGAAAAAAGACAGCCTCTTCAATAAGTGGTGCTGGGAAAATTGGACAGCTACATGTAAAAGAATGAAATTAGAACACTTCCTAACACCATACACAAAAATAAACTCCAAATGGATTAAAGACCTACATGTAAGGCCAGACACTATCAAACTCCTAGAGGAAAACATAGGCAGAACACTCTATGACATCCATCAAAGCAAGATCCTTTTGGACCCACCTCCTAGAATCATGGAAATAAAATCAAGAATAAACAAATGGGACCTCATGAAACTTAGAAGCTTTTGCACAGCAAAAGAAACCATAAACAAGACAAGAAGACAAGCCTCAGAATGGGAGAAAATACTTGCCAACGAAGCAATGGACAAAGGATTAATCTCCAAAATATACAAGCAGCTCATGCAGCTTAATACCAAAAAAGCAAATAACCCAAGCCACAAATGGGCAGAAGACCTAAATAGATATTTCTCCAAAGAAGACATACAGATGGCCAACACACACATGAAAAGATGCTCAACATCACTAATCATCAGAGAAATGCAAGTCAAAGCCACAATGAGGTATCACCTCACACCGATCAGAATGGCCATCATCACAAAATCTAGAAACAACAAATGTTGGAGAGGGTGTGGAGAAAAGGGAACTCTCCTGCACTGTTGGTGGGAATGTATGTTGGTACAGCCACTATGGGAAACAGTTTGGAGGTTCCTTAAAAAACTACAAATAGAACTACCATATGATCCAGTAATCCCACTACTGGGCATATACCCAGAGAAAACCATAATCCAAAAAGAAACATGTACCATAATGTTTATTGCAGCACTATTTACAATAGCCAGGACATGGAAGCAACCTAAATGCCCATCAACAGATGAATGGATACAGAAGATGTGGCATATATATATAATGGAATATTACTCAGCTATAAAAAGGGATGAAATGGAGCTATATGTAATGAGGTGGATAGACTTGGAGTCTGTCATACAGAGTGAAGTAAGCCAGAAAGAGAAAAACAAATACTGTATGCTAACTCATATATACGGAATCTAAAAAAAAAATGGTAGTGATGAACCCAGTGACAGGGCAGGAATAAGGATGCAGATGCAGAGAATGGACTGGAGGACAGGGGGTTGGGGGGGGTGTGGTGTGAAGGAGAAGCTGGGCTGAAGTGAGAGAGTAGCATAGACATATATACACTACCAACTGTAAAATAGATAGGTAGTGGGAAGTTGCTGTATAACAAAGGGAGATCAACTCAATGATGAGTGATGCCTTAGAGGGCCAGGACAGGGAGAGCGGGAGGAATCACGGGAGGGAGTGGATATGGGGATATATGTATAAATACAGCTGATTCACTTTCGTGTCCATCAAAAACTGGTACAAGAGTATAAAGCAATTATATTCCAATAAAGGGCTTAAAAAAATCAAATTAAAAATTGTTCTTTAATTAAAAAAAAGCAGTACCACAGATTCCTTGGAATTATCCATTTGCTTTCATTATTTTATTTATTTATTTATTTAGTTAGTTAGTTATTCATTGGCTGCATTGGGTCTTCATTGCTGTGCACAGGCTTTCTCTAGTTGTGGCGAGCGGGGGCTACTCTTCATTGTGTTGTATTGGCTTCTCATTGCGGTGGCTTCTTTTGTTGCAGAGCACGGGCTCTAGGCACATGGGCTTCAGTAGTTGTGGCACATGGGCTCAATAGTTGTGGCTCACGGGCTCTATAGTGCAGGCTCAGTGGTTGTGGCACATGGGCTTAGTTGTTCCACGGCATGTGGGATCTTCCCTAGACCAGGGCTCAAACCCATGTCCCCTGTATTGGCAAGAGGATTCTTAACCACTGTGCCACCAGAGAAGTCCCTTCGTTTGCTTTCAAATGTCTTTCATTCTGTGCTTCAGTTTTGCTGTGACCTTTGCTATATGGTAAGCTTAGTTTTTCAAATTACACGTGTTGATTTGTAATTGATCTGCTCTCCCTGTGGGTAACACTGCATTAACTACTTCAAAGTACATAGCAGCAGATATATTTCACTACCCCAGATAGTAGAATGACAAAATTTTATATAAAAGAGCCTTATTAGAAGGATGCAAATATAATTGCTCTATATTAATTATAGGAATTATAGAAAATCATTAGAACAACAATCTTCATTTATTTTTAGTATTTTTATTAAATGTTACTTAACAGTAGTTAAGATTTACCCCAAACAATGATAGGTATTCACAGCTGGGTTTTTTGTTTGTCTTTTTAAAAAAAAATTGTTAATATAAGTCCTTCATATTCAAAGAAGAATTTTTCTTCAAGGGCATGGTAAACTAACTTATAAAATGAATAAAAAAAAAATGAATAAGCCCATTTTGTCAGTAGTCACTCACTGCCACTACCAGACTCTAAGTGACTGCTAGCAGTGAGGTAGTTAATTAAATGGTATAAACCCACTTCATCACCAATCATGGCACCATCACACTCAACAGTACGGTTTCAGAGGAACCACTAGTGCAGAAGTGGGGACATTTGAGGCCCCAAACCTTAATTTCAGCAGCTCTCACTTGTTTTCATTATCTGCACACTCGTTGTTTGTTCTTTGCCCTTTGGATTGTGACTCAACAATCCCAGACCCTCTTTTGTTTGTTCTGCCCCAGCCTTAACCTTTCAGGTCTGTACCTCTTACTCTGAGTTCTGCCCTTTCTTCCAGAAGTCATGGTGCTGCTGTCCTTTTGAACTTGTCCTTTTCTTCTTATCTTCCACTAGTTTTCTTTTAATTTTTTGCATTACAGAATATATCAAACCTATAGAAATGTACAAACATAACAGGCTTCCATGTACCCACAAACCTGATTTAAAAGATGTGGACCTTTTCTAATTCTTCCTGCAAATCTCTTTAAAAAAATAATTTAAATGAACATGTCCAGCTAAAGCCTCTCATTCTTTCTCTGCCTCCCTTCTCCACTATTATGAAGCTGATTTGCATTTTTCCCATATGTGGTTATTATACTTTGGCATATTAAAAATATATATCCACTGTTTTCTGCTTAATACATTTATCTTAAAAACAAAAGAAATTATTAGGGGAATAAAGTACACATGATACCTGAAGACAGCAAAAATTGTGAAAGTGTTATATGAATGACTGAAACTTGGGAAAGTTTGCTTCTAAACATAGCTATCTTCAGGAGACTGTAGAAGAATAAGCCATAGCCAGCTATTATTACTTTAACAGTGGTCACAACCTCAGTCCTGTCCCTCTCTTACAAGCATTCTTGTCACTCATAATAGATCACGGAACTCTTTCTTGCTGATACTAAACATGATTCTCCTCTAACACCATGCTCCACTAAACCAAAACTAAAGTGCAACATCTATTTGCCACCTTAACATGAACTAGTTTTTCAGCACCATGGCTGAGAAAGATTTAATGTAGAGATGTGGGAATTGGGGGCATAGCAGGAAAGTGGATCGCAGAATAGAATCTGTAGGTATGGGGCATAGACTGTCAGAAGGAACAGTGAGGGTGTAGGTATTCAAGGCAAGAGACCAGAATCAAAGCAGAAAACAGTCAAATCAGATATAAATCTGACAACGTAGCTTTTCTGTTTCCAACCATGTTAAAGGCTTGCTATTTTTCATAGAATGAGGTCCAAATTCTTTAGCTGACATCCCAGACCTCCATGATCTGGCCCTGGGCTACCTACAGATACATTCATCTTCAGCAGCCTGCCAATATGCCTTTTCTCTCATATGCAATCTGCCTTCTCATCACTGGACTATTGGCTGTTCCACACATTCTGTGTATGCTTATGTTTCAGAGTTAACTTGGCATCTCTTTACAAAGAATGCTGGCTAGATATCCTGCTCCTGCCTTGCCCAACCCATTCTATTCTTTGCCTACAAAAGTCTATTTCTTTGCATCTTAGCCCAGACATTAACCCACAGAAAACATTCACAACATCTATTCCTTCTCCTGATTTTCCATAGCCCTTTGTTCATTTCTCTGGTTCAGCAACTCTGATGTTACATGGTGGTTATCCACATTTGTTGGTTCCTAGATCAGGGAACACAACTAGTTCTGAATCTCCAGCACCTAGCACTGCTCATAGCACTAAATACGTTTTGAATCAATAATTGTCACAGTTTTGTCCAGGGGAGACCCTATTTTGATAGCAGCAAATGCTTCACAAATGACAAGGAAAGATTTTAATTTATAGTATTACAAGTACTTCCTTCCCTGCCAAAGGCTGTGCTTTGCTAGCGAAGCTGCAGAACAAAAACTAGGCTTTTTCCATTTGAGATTCATTGTAAGCAATCACAAAGTAGGCATGTTAACTTTTATGAGTAACAAAATCATACAGGGAATTCCCTGGCGGTCCAGTGCCGTGGCCCTGGGTTCAATCCCTGGTTGGGGAACTGAGATCCCACAAGCCAGGTGGCACAGCTAAAAACAATTTTAAAAATTTTTTAATAAAAAAAAAATCATATACAACAAAGATATCTGAAATACGGTATTGAAGAGAATAAACATTTCTCAATCTTAAGACAGAACTATTATGTGACAAGACTGATTTCAGAAATAAATGAAGTAGTCATTGAATTAGGTTGATTTACACATCTAGAAGATCACAATATGTTTCCTGGTACAGATAGACATCAACTAACAATTGAAGAGATTAACCTTTTAATTTGGTTTAGGTTTGGTTAAGTTTATAATGACTCAGAACAGTTGTTTAGGATTAAAACCTATTTTGTTTTCTAAATTTTTCTCCTTTCTCTATCTGAATATATACCATCAATCAGGCATTATATATGTAACAGGTATTTGGTAAGTGTTTGTTGGAGAAGTGGATAAGTAAATAAATGTTTCATTGAACTGTGTTCTCTCAAAAACAAAACAAAAGAGTATAGTATCTTTAGAACTTGTTTCTCTATCCTGAACTAATTTGCAGCTATAGACCTCACATAGAA
Organism: Hippopotamus amphibius kiboko; assembly: GCF_030028045.1. Lineage (NCBI taxonomy): Eukaryota > Metazoa > Chordata > Mammalia > Artiodactyla > Hippopotamidae > Hippopotamus > Hippopotamus amphibius. The sequence continues at coordinate 86,096,416 of NC_080195.1, read as the reverse complement.
TTTCTAGCATCATCTATTTTCATAGACATATATTCATTGGTTCCTGTAAAGTATTAAGTGTCTAGTCACAAAAGATTTTCAATCTACTATTATTTATCTTCATTTTTTCTCAGGGATTACTCTTGAATTACATTTTAGGACATACATCATTGATCCATTACCCATTAACTTTAGGTTTTTAATACTCATTTCTTTTGACAAAAACACACTTAATTATCCTAAGATATTTACAGTTTTCAAAATGCCTGACTCTGAACTGAGGATTAGACTCAATTCAGACAGAGAAAAGCAAAAAGGTCTAATAGAAATAGGAATAAATTTTAAAAATATATATGACTAAAAGTAATTATGCCAAAATGTTAAGCTGCCGTTGAGTTGTGAAATCAAAGTCAATTTTTTCCTTCTGTTTATCTTTTCTTCTTTCCAAATTTTCTAGAATGAGCATGTACTAATTTTATAATCATAAAAGATTAACATTTAAAATTAATTAATCTGAATTTACATAGGATAAGTCTATCTTGAAATTAATTCAACATGATGATAGAGTAATGTGAAAACACATTATTACTCTCTGTGGTAGAGCCTTCCTGTTCTAATGTGCCCCAAAGTCATTCACTGACTCACATGGGGTTCAGATAATCTCCTATCACCTATATCACCACTGGAGACAGGACTCTTGTTGTGGTGTAGACCTTTGTAAAGTGCAGACTAAATTTTAGTCTTAGATTTTACTATCTAGGATTACCCTTATTAAAGATCTATTGGAATGATCATTTGGCCTCATAATTAACAGTTCCCCTTCCTAAAATTAAGCAGATTGGGCATAATCCGTATGACAGTCTGCTCTGGTTAGCCATTTGCTCCCATGTGCATTTCTGAAAGTGATATTTTAATTTATGCAACCATATGCTATTAGAACTCTGGTTTTACTCTACCAGAGATTGCTGCTACAACTCTCAGGAAAAAGGAAAAGAGAAATTTCCAAAAGGGGTTTATTTCAAGAGATTCCTACTATTGAAATACAGCTTTTTTTCCTTCCTTTCTTTATTATGGTTAACATCTTTTGGGGAATTTTGTGGCCTTAAAATTTAGCACAAGTATATGGGAAGAACATAATATCAGAGTTGTTCATAAATCTAAAGCAGTATTTTTTTTTAACTCGATTCTTGCAGCTGAGGCTGAAAAGTAATGTTGGGAAATGACTAGAAAGACCATCATAGTAAAAAAAAATCAGAAAATATGCTTTTATAATTTTCCAAATAATTTTGAAACTCTTTTTGCATGTGGCTGAATAATACAATCAATGAACAACTATCACTTATCTCTCCTGCCAGCCCCTGTTTGCTGTAGAATAAAAAAATACTGCCAAGTATGAAAATGTAACAAGGGACATAGATAAAAATAGAAAATCTAAAATACACTTTGAGACTTGATTTTAGCATTTATTAAGACCTAGAAAATCTTCTATGCAATACAATTACTTAAAGAGAAGCATAGCTGATTAGCCTCCTTTGGGAGTTTCTTACCTTAAAAAATATTGATTCTGTACTGTTCTGCTTTTTTTTTACCTAGAATAACCACTTCAAAAACAGCTAAAATGACAAAATTATAAAGAGCCCAGAATTTCAGAGCTGAGAGTCATTGTGTATCACTGTGCATTTGAGACTGCTAACCCAGATTTGATTGTGTGGAACATTCAAGAAACTGTGGCATGCCCTCTTTCCTCCTTCCCTGCGACAGAATGCCTTAACGGATTCCTTTTCCATGACTGCAGATCAGAGAGCAGTACTCTTATTTGCTTTCCTTTTGTCAGCTAAACATATCTTGAAAGGTCAAGACTAGACAACATTACCATGAATATCCAGTATGACAAAGATCAGTGGTTGGCAATCTGCAGCCTGTGGACCAAATGCGGTCACCAACCTTTTTTGAACGGACTGAAAACTAAGACTGGATTTTATACTTTTACATGGTAGCAGTATAATCAAAAGAATAATGTCTTATGATGTGAAAATATGTAATATTCAGATTTGTGTGCATAAATGATGCTTTATTGGAACACAGCCATGCATATTTGCCTAGGTATTAGCTATGACTGATTTTTCAATATAGTAATGGGAGAGTTGAGTACGTAGAAAACCTTTAGGCCCCTAAGCCTAAGGTAGTTATTATCTGGACTGTTATGGACTGAATTGTGCCCTCACCCCCACCCCGACCCCGCCACAACTCATATGTTGAGCTCTAACCCCCAATGTGATTGTATTTGCAGACAGGAACGTTAAGGTTATAATTAATGTTGAAAGAGGTCATAAGGGTGGGGTCCTAATGCAACAGGACTAGTGTCCTCATAAGAAGAGAAAGAGATACCAAGAGTGCACACACAGAAGAAAGACCACATGAGGACACAGCAAGAAGGCTGCCATCTGCAAGTCAAGAAGAGAGGGCTCAGGAGAAACCAGATGTTTAGGTACCTTGTTGTTGCACCTTCAGCCTCTAGGACTGTGAGAAAATGTTTCTTATAGTTGTTTAAATCTCCCAGTTTGTGGTGTTTTGTTACGACAGCCCAACTAGAGTAATACATGGTTCTTTACAAAATATTTGCCAATGCCTCATCAAGATAGAAGTCACAGCTTTTAAAATTATAAGCCAAACCAAAAGGCCTGTGGAGCTCACAATATCTATCTGGTATGATGTAACACAAAGCAGGAACCCTGAAGAAAAGGACGCAAGCAGAGAAAAAAGGGATAAATCCAAGGAAAGTACCTTTCTGTTGGCACTCTATTATGGAAATAACAAATTTGGGTTGGAGAGGCTTCTGTGATTAAGAAGTTTCATGGCATCTGAAGTCTGGTTTAATCTTCTCCCTGTCTCTATTGTTTATGCCCTGCAAGTGTGTGTGTGTGTTAACTAGAGCTTTGTTTGTTAGTTTGTTTACGTAAAATGACAAGCAGTCTTCTGAGTGGGAGATTTCTATTGTTCTCTCATTTATTTTGCTGCTGCTCATCTAAAAATAAAAACTTCATTTCTGTGTTTGAGTTATTTTTGTTTCTTCTGAATTTTTTAAAGTTATGCTTGATTTTTTAAAAAGTCAAAATTGAATTTCAGATGGTTTCATTTTATTGTGTACCAGATATAATGTTTTACTCTTTCTCCTTTCTTCAGGCAACATGCATCTGTGCCAGAAGGATATAGAAATGTAGCTCAGAGCTCGTAGATAATAAATCATATCAAACCCAAGCAGCTCACTTTTCAGATAGAGTGCTCTCAAGTAGAAACCTCAGGATATTTCAGGATGACAGGCAATCAGAGCACTCTGCTTATGGCTGAGTTTGGTTTGAAAAAATTTTTTTAGTGATTTCTACTATATTGTATATTGGTGATCAGAATTTTTAATAGAGAAGAGGAAACAATCTACTTTCGTGTTCATAGATTCATAGAATATTGGGAATCGAAAACAGTCTTGGTGATCCTCTAGTCTAATTCATCCTCATAACTTTATAGATAATAACAGATGTAATTTGATCTGCCTTTAACAGTCAGCATAGTCTGGGTTACACTGCGGTAAAAACCAAACCCCCGATCTCAGTAATATTAAAACAGTTATTCCTCGCTCATTCTACATATCCAAGTGGGTGGGTGGAGGGATGCTTTGGTCATCTTATTCCCTGAGGGACTGGAGACAGCAGAGGCTCTGATTCAACACAAGTTTCCATGAGCACCATGGCAGAGAAGAGAGAGCACTGTCTTCCACCTCTGCTCCCACATCAATCGCCAGAGCAATCCACTGATGACATTACAACCTCAAAGGAAGCAGGGACATGCCATCCAACCCTGTGCCTAGAAGGAGAACTAAAACACTTGTGAATAGCTTCAGTGTCTGCCACAAACTACAATGTTTCTGGTGTGTCACTTGTTACCACTAAACCAATAGCTCCTAGAATGCTTCTTCCCCCTGCACTGAAGGAGACAGATACTGTGTTTCCAATAAGGCATTTTAAAAAGTAAATCTTTTCCTCCTAATATTGTTTTTGCTACCTGCACGGAAACAGCAGATGAGCTATAAGTAGGTAGAGGGGGACAAAAATACATACATCAATATAAAAGGGAGAGACATTTCTAAATAGAGAGAAAAGCAGCAGATCGCCTATTTTTTGTTTCTTTGGACATTCAGTCCTGATTATGAAGGAAATGTCTAGAAAATCAAGTTTTCATCTAATAGTCTCACTAAAAAAAAGGGACAGGGACATTATAGTCTAGCTATGTGACCTATGGCTAGAGCTCTAAGGATTCAAAGTGGACAGGCCAGAACTACAGACATATGTCAATAATAACAGGAAGGCACTTTTTCAGGGGAATAGGAGAAACACTTGCCCCCACCCCAACTTCCTGGGCAGTGGTGGGCTATACCTGTTGCAGACATGATGGATCTGACAAAAGTACACACAGATAGCTACACAAATCGTAAATGATAAGTTATATTTGTGTGTGATTGTGTAAAAATTCTAACTTCTTTCATTAAGCCAGAAAATAAAAACAAAACACAACAATAACAACAAAAAACTATGAGAGCTAAGTTGGCCACCAGCATCCAAAGTCAAGAAAAATGTGTCCTCTTCCAAAATAATGATTCATTACCATAATAAGCAGCTCATGTAGAAATATTCCCTCCCATACCCTTGAGACTATACTAAGTCTACGCAGAAAAGCAGACTCAGATTAAATAATCTGTCTAAAATCACACCAGCTATTAAGCAGCCAAAATCAATGCCAGTATGCTAGGGTCCCAACTGCTACTTCAAAGTTCTTTTACTCTACTATCCTATTTCAGCAGTTAGCTGAGTGATTCTACCAGGGTGCTACTCTATGCCATTTCTGAAAATTGCCGAGAAGTAATGTCCTATAACTATATTTATAGTATTAAATGTCAGTATAAAGATACAGATGACTTCGCCAATTCACACACAACATCTTCGAAGATTTCTGTGAATTATATCATTGCTACAGCTTTATCGTTGCTGTGCCAGGTTATCTTCACTTCCTCTCAATATATTTATTTATTTTCTTGTATGTCCTAGGACTACCAAATAATTACTTTCCTGTGGCTGCCCATAACAAATAAACATAAACTGGGTGGTTTAAAAGAACAGAAGTTTATTCTTTCACAGTTTTGGAGGCAAGAAGTCCAAAATCAGGGCTTCCCTGGTGGTGTAGTGGTTAAGAAGCTGCCTGCCAATGCAGGGGACATGGGTTTGATCCCTGGGCCGGGAAGATCCCACATGCCGCCGAGCAACTGAGCCTGTGCGCCACAACTACTGAGCCCACCTGCTGCAGCTACTGAAGCCTTCGCACCTAGAGCCTGTGCTCTACAACAAGAGAAGCCACGACAATAAGAAACCCACACACTGCAAGAAAGAGTAGCCCCTGCTTGCCACAACTAGAGAAACTCCCGACACAGCAACGAAGACCCAATGCAGCCAAAAATAAATAAGTAAATTAAAAAAAAAAAAAAAAGTCCAAAGTCAAGGTGTGGACAGGGCTGCACACTCTTTGTAGGCCCTAGGGGAGGGCCTTCTTTGCCTCTCTACCAGCTTCTGGTATCTGTCTCAGCATTTCTAGGCATTCCTTGGGTTGGGACCATATCACTCCACACTGTACAGTCATGGGCCAACTGTATGCTAAAATATTTTTTAAAAAAAGATGTGACAAGGAATAAACCTGCCTAAGGAGGCAAAAGATCTGTATGCAGAAAACTATAAGACACTGATGAAAGAAATCAAAGACGATACAAACAGATGGAGGGACATAACATATTCTTCGATTGGAAGAATCAATATTGTGAAAATGACTATCCTACCCAAAGCAATTTACAGATTCAATACAATCCCTATCAAATTGCCAATGGCATTTTTCACAGAACTAGAGCAAGAAATCTTACAATTTGTATGGAAACGCAAAAGACCCTGAATAGCCAAAGCAATCTTGAGAAGGAAAGATGGAGTTGGTGGAATCAGGCTTCCTGACTTCAAACTATACTACAAGGCCATAGTGATCAAGACAGTATGCAACTGGCACAAAAATAGAAAGGAAGATCAATGGAATAGAATAGAGAACTCAGAGGTAAGCCCAAATACATATGGGCACCTTATCTTTGACAAAGGAGGCACGAATATACAATGGAAAAAAGACAGCCTCTTCAACAAGTGGTGCTGGGAAAATTGGACAGCAACATGTAAAAGAATGAAATTAGAACACTTCCTAACACCATACACAGAAATAAATTCCAAATGGATTAAAGACCTATATGTAAGGCCAGACACTATCAAACTCCTAGAGGAAAACATAGGCAGAACACTCTATGACATCCATCAAAGCAAGATCCTTTTGGACCCACCTCCTAGAATCATGGAAATAAAATCAAGAATAAACAAATGGGACCTCATGAAACTTAAAAGCTTTTGCTCAGTGAAAGAAACCATAAACAAGACAAGAAGACAACCCTCAGAATGGGAGGATATACTTGCCAATGAAGCAACGGACAAAGGATTAATCTCCAAAATATATAAGCAGCTCATGCAGCTTAATACCAAAAAAGCAAATAACCCAATCCACAAATGGGTGGAAGACCTAAACAGACATTTCTCCAAAGAAGACATGCATATGGCTAACAAACACATGAAAAGATGCTCAACATCACTCATCATTAGAGAAATGCAAGTCAAAGCCACAATGAGGTATCACCTCACACTGGTCAGAATGGCCATCATCAAAACATCCTAGAAACAATAAATGTTGGAGAGGGTGCAGAGAAAAGGGAACTCTTGTACTGTTGGTGGGAATGTAAGCTGGTACAGCCACTATGAAAAACAGTTTGGAGATTCCTTAAAAAACTAAAAATGGAACTACCATATGACCCAATAATCCCACTACTGGGCATATACCCAGAGAAAACCATAATCCAAAAAGAAACATGTACCATAATGTTCATTGCAGCACTATTTACAATAGCCAGGACATGGAAGCAACCTAAATGCCCATCAACAGATGAATGGATAAAGAAGATGTGGCACGTATATACAATGGAATATTACTCAGCCATAAAAAGGAATGAAACTGAACTATATGTAATGAGATGGACAGACCTAGAGACTGTCATACAGGGTGAAGTAAGCCAGAAAGAGAAAAACAAATACCATATACTAACACATATATATGGAATCTGAAGAAATGGTACTGATGAACCCAGGGACAGGGCAAGAGTGGAGATGCAGATGTAGAGAATGGACTTGAGGACACGGGGCTGGGGTGGGGGGGCGAAAGGGAAGTTGGGACGAAGTGAGAGAGTAGCATAGACATATTTACACTACCAACTGTAAAATAGATAGCTAGTGGGAAGTTGCTGGATAACAAAGGGAGATCAACTTGATGATGGGTGATGCCTTAGAGGGCCAGGACAGGGAGGGTGGGAGGAAGTCGCGGGAGGGAGGGGATATGGGGATATATGTATAAATACAGCTGATTCACTTTGGTGTACCTCAAAAACTGGTACAAGAGTGTAAAGCAAATGTATTCCAATAAAGAACTTGAAAATAAAAAAAAAATAATAAAAAAAAAAAGATGTGACAAATTATGGAGCTAAAAAAATATTAGACCTCGGACTAGAACTCCAGTCTTCTAAGTCCCTGCCTGGAAAACCTTTAGGTACACTGTGTTATTGACATATATTTTAACGTCTTGAAGCATGCATTTAGTATACTTCAATTCTATTTTATAATAATTCATTGAGTCTTTAGTATGTGTATTGCAACAGCAGGCATTTAGAAAATATCAGAAAGGTGTTTTTCAGTATACATTTTCAGTAACTTCATCCTAACTCTAGAGTTATTCAATAAAGACCCAATCTATGAACAGGCTGATTATATTTGAAAGCATTTAATTCCAACAGAGCTTGAGGAAAGAGAAGCCCTTTAGGAAGAAACCATAAATCAGTAAAGTCAAATGCAATAAGCCGGTAGTATGATGAAAGTAGAATAATTGTAAACACATTTAATAAGCAGATTAAACACAAGGAGGAAATTGTTAAGGAATTCTTAATGATTCATGTTGATGGAATGCCTAAATAACAAAGTAGACAATTAATCAAAGACAAGGGGAAATTACTGTTTGTGATTTGTGGCATAGAGCTGGAGGCCTAGTAAGAAAGAAAGGTGGAAGGGACCCATAAAAGGGAGAAGGACAGAAAAAAAAAGATATTGATAAATATTGTTTTACTTAAAACAAAAAGTTTGTAGTTTGCTGAAAATCTCTAGCTCAAAACAACTCATTTCTAGCCACTAAGTCCAAGATAATTATTTAAAATTATCTGGCTACTAAAAAAACTAAATGCAAGGCATAGAAAACTTTACACAATGTCAACAACTACATTGTAATCTTTACAACTTTTAGGCCCTCCATTAGGTTGAAGCTTGCAGGGACTAAGAGCTCTGCCCAGATCCTGGCACAGAATGGCTATGATCTGCTGGAAAGACTTTCTTTACACCTTCATTCATTACTTCATAAATTTCCTCTCCTAGCAACACGCATTTTACACACAAATATATTGTATAAATATAGTTATGCTCCTTTTCTATTAAGACATACCTGAATTTAAAAATGTGAATTTTGGCAAAAATAATGAAATAATATACAAATACCGAGACCATTCTTTCTTCAAAAATCAAAGGAAGCTTTCCAAATTCTCACAGCAATTCTCCAGCTAAATCATTAGCCTTTATTGCTTACCTTGTGTATTTAGCTCTAGTTTTTAAAAAATAAAAATAAAAAAGGGAAGAAAGTTAAATGTACATGAAGCATTATGGTAAAAATCGTGCAGACAGAATAAAATGAAGACTTCACACTTAATTAAATACCATATTTCTAAAGTTATGAAAAACCCCTCCCCTTTAATTTGTGACTTTAGGGGCCTGTCTTTGACTTACTTCTTGCTTTTCCAAATTAATTTTTTTTTTTGATAGAGGACCCCTTCTCACTGTTGAGCTACCTTTTGTTAAAAGGAAAAATTGGTGTCATGTTTCCGCAGTGTCCCTGGATTAGAAGTTCTAAGGTCAGGCTTCGCTGGAGAGTGGAGGTTGATGCCCAGTGGGAGCATCAAGCGCTTGCCTTGTCCTTACCTCCCTAGATATTTCATTTTCTTCAGACACGTTTCTGGGAAGAAGGCATGGTTTTTCATTTTTGTGGTTGTTGTTTTAATTATTTTACTTAACCCCCAATATCATAGGGATCCAAAACTTGTTCCATAGCTAGTCCACTGTTCCCTCCCAAATAGTAGGCAAGGAGACATTCTGTTCAAATTTCCCCTTTATCAACCAGGAAATCATGGCCTATTCCACTTCCTATTTTTGTGCTTTCTTGTTGAGAATTCAGTTGAACTACTCCACAATATTTCTGCTTCAGCATCCATTTTTCATGGCCAAGTGGCCTACACGGGCCTTTAGCTAACCCTAGACCCTCTTGCAAGTGCACGCCCTAGGTAACAAGTAAATGCAAGTTCCTCCTATGACTCCTTAGCTGCCCTTGTGATAAGCGTTCTCCCATGCCTCCCAGGGCCCTCCCCTAGAGCTTCCCTTATTATTTTTTTAATAATGATTTTTTTTAAAAGATTTTTTTGCTGCAGACCATTTATTTAAAGTTTTTATTGAATTTGTTACAATATTGCTTCTGTTTTCTGTTTTTGTGTTTTGGCCATGAGGCATGTGGGATCTTAGTTCCCTGACCAGGCATTGCACCCATACTCCCTGCATTGGAAGGCGAAGTCTTAACCACTGGACTGTATGGGAAGTCCCCTCTTGGGCTTCCCTGAGGTAAGATTCCCATCCCAAAGCTTACCAAAAGACTGTTCTTTTTATGTAAATTAACTTCTCCAGGCTTAGTCTGAGATTCCTACTCTACCCAAGGCCTTTTTTTTCCCATCCTCTTGCCTAAACCCCTGCTCTCCCTGCCTACATTCTGCCCTGACCTCCCCATGTGGCACCCTGCGGCATACTGTGTACCTCCTCCAGGACCTGTGAGTAATAAACTTCTCTATTTCACTTTGCCTTTCAATCTTCTGTTGAACTGTGGTTCACCATCTGACATGGATACCCAGGGCTCTAGTTAACAAACGTTAATTTAACAAAATCACAACACTTCTTTATCTCATTCTAATCATCACCGTGTTCCATAAGTCCTTTTTTGCACACAGTCTTATCTTGAACATGTGGTTAAGAAAGGTTTAAATCATCTAGACATCTTGAGAATACCTAGCTTGTCATTTTGTCTTCAGTCTCTGTCCTACAAACAGATGTCAAAAATATTCCTCAATATTAAGGACAAAACTGGGGATGAGAGAATCTATACGGAGTTTGTTTGAATGTTAATAAATCATGAAATCACTGCAAAAAAAAATATTCCTCAAACGCCAACTCTTTATCAGCAATCAAATTAGCCACTTTTCTTTGTTAATTTGTTACGGTAAATTCTGTATCATTCCTGAAAAACTCACAGTGAAGTCTATTTCAAATATCATAATATTATGGTATCCAGCTACTAGTGATAATTTTTCTATATCCTGGCAAAAGGAAAAAAAAATTGTTCTCTCATCTCTGTTTCCTGTGAATATATCTGTTATTACATGAATCACATTGTGTTATCAGTGTTTGTTTATATGTCTGTCTCTGCCACAAAACTGAGAACTCTTTGAAGATTCAGGATGAGTCTTATTCATCTTTATGTTCCCATGACCCAGACAACTTCCTGGCAAGTCATCCAATTCTAAAAAATCATTTGAATGATTAGGGAAAAGCTGTCTGAGGGCATAGATGAACAGTGCTTTTCTGTTAGATATTATCCTGTGCTACTTAATATTTATCTATCACTTTAGAACATCCCCTTCTTAGTGTTTGAAAAAACTCAAAAAGATGAACTAACATCCCAAGGTCACCAATGGTGATGGGGCAAAGCTTGATCCTAGGTCTTTACATTTTTTAAAAATCCTCTTCTACATGACCTCCTCTAGTCTAGTAAACAACACATCCTCTTAAGAAAAATTCTTACATTTTACAATTAATTTCTTAGATTAAATTCCTTACATATATCAACTTTATATTTCTGTGCATTTGTCTTTGGATGTCATACTTAATTTAAGCATTATAAACTGTTTCTTGTACATTAAACATAATCTTCTTTCAAATGTGTGTTTTTGGGGCAAGAAGAGCATGAAGCTCATGTCTGGTAGAATATTTTTCCTACTGAAATGAGAGGCTATTTGGATAGACTGATGGATAAAATGGAATACCCACCTTCAGACCAAATGAGATTTGAGAGTACAAGGTTGGGGTTTTTAAACAGGTATAAGGGATTATGAAATGTAAGAGCCAGATGAAGCAAAGTAGGGATGGGAATACTTATCTCAGATGTGGAAAACTCAGAGAGTATGACTAGTTAGATGAAAGAGGATAAAAAAGACAAGGTCTTGGATTTTTTTTTTCTTCTGTACTCTGTTTTTAGGAGATCCACAGCCTTTAGGGTAACTGTCGGGTAACTCAGACAACTGATGCTAAGCTAATCGATGTTTTCCATCCCCTTGCCAAAGCAACTGGTTCAGAGAGGCACATGACCCAAACTGGAACAATTTTTTGTGTGAGCAGAGTGGTAGACTCTCCTTTGATGCACTGTATGTTAAAATGATGTAAAATTAAAGCTGACAGGCACTACAACAAAGAGGCTTAGAGATGGGCTAAACTAGGGGAAGCAGAACTGAAAAACTGGTGACCTCTTTGAAGCCTTAGATCAAGAAATCTAAATATATCTGAATCTGAACTATTGAAATTAAATGAATTGCCTATTTATTATTATTACTGTCAGTTTACATATTCTAATAGCTGTAATTAAAGCTGCCTAATTCATATGCCCTGGGACAGGGAGAGTCCTTCAGGAGTGCATATTGGTAGAGAAGGATAAAGTAAAACATGAGGGAAAGGGAGAGACATGATATCAGAAAATTACATCCAAATTTTTGCATAAAATTATATGAAATATGTATGGAAAGAATCTTGGTGCTAATAATAAGCACCAGGGTTCTAATCACAGGAATTTAATAAACGTTAGTTCTTCTTTCTTTTTTAAAATATGGTCCCTTAATAGACTAGAAGCACTTAATGATAAAGTAAAGGAAGGTTGTTTCTATGCCGTTATTGCATTCATGTATTTAATGAATTACCTGTGTAACCTAAGGCAGAGCTTTCCAACTGGGACACACCACTTGCTATGAATGGATTACAAATGAGGTGAAATACTGATCATTTTGTTCCTGAGGTATGTGTTAGTTAAGATATTGCTAGATTCTGTAACAAGCTCCAACATTCCATTGGCATGTTCATATATATACATATTTGAAATATATATATATACACTATACATATAATATGTATAGTATAATAAACACACTAGTGGTTTATTTCTTGCTTATCTAACTGTCAAAAGCTAATTTTCTGGTCAGCAGTGGTCAGCAAGTAGCTTTTCTCCATGGGGTGATTTAGCCAACACAGCTCTCCTCATCTTGGGCTCTGCCACCTACTTTCTAAGCACCCACATAGTGCCATATATTATCTCTGTTTACATTCCATTGGTGAGAACTTGTCTCACACGGCCGTACATAGTACACAAATCCTAGGATATATAGTCCCTAGCTGGGCAGCCACCTTCCAGAAACAACTATCCCATAGAAGAGAAAATGCAAATTTTAAGTGAGCCAGTGTTGCCACTAGCCTATTATTTCCAGCCATCAGCAAACATACTCACTTACATGACTTCCATTTACATGTTATGTGTGCCATAATGTAAAGATGTTTGAGAAGCATCAATCTACAGCACCAGTCACTGATATCCATGGACTTGAAACTTTCCTGCTTGGTGATCCTCAATCCTCTAATTCTCCAGGCATCCAATAATTGTGGATTAGACCCAACTCCATTTCTGACACTTCATTTTGCTCCCTTTGTCATGGGTAAACATGGTACAACTCTGATTTCTTTCCCTTTTCAACTGCTTCTATTAACTACCCCATGCTACCCATTTCTTTTTTTTAATATATAAATTTATTTATTTATTTATTTATTTATTTATTTATTTATTTATGGGCTACATTGGGTCCTCATTGCTGCACATGGGCTTTCTTTAGTTGTGGTGAGCAGGGGCTACTCTTCATTGTGGTGGCTTCTCTTGTTGCAGAGCACAGGCTCTAGGCACATGAACTTCAGTAGTGGTGGCATGTGGGCTCAATAGTTGTGGCTCACAGGCACTAGAGCACAGGCTCAGTAGTTCTGGCGCATGGGCTTAGTTGCTCTGCAGCATGTGGGATCTTCCTGGAGCAGGGATCAAATCCGTGTCCCCTGTATTGGCAGATGGATTCTTAACCACTGTGCCACCAGGAAGTCCCCCCATTTCCTTTCATCTTTACTGTGTAACTCTGATCTTCTCCATCAAAGGGCATTGTCATTAATCTCATCATGGAAATTCACAGCCTCTTGATAGGGAAACCAATGATAATGATGCAGATCTTCAGATACAAAATAGAGAAATTACCAATCCAACTTCAGTGCACTTAAGTAGTTACATTGGAAGGGATACACGAAAACATGCAGATTCCTTTATAGAAGCCTCTCCTATGAAAATTAATTAAAAATTCTACTGTTTATCCCTTTCTCAATTTAAATATTACTCTGCTAAATATTTCCTTTATGCAAAATAATAAACATACGATGTGTCCTATTGTGTGTACTAGCCAGGCTAGATATCTCCTAGAACAAATAAACCTTCTATTTCTGTGGCTAAACACAATATAGAAGATGACTTTTTGTTCATGCACAGTCTAATGCTTTGTGTTCCTTGTTATAGAGGAGGGGTCAGTTTCATATAGTCATTTTGTTCAGAGATTCAGTCCTCAGATCCTGGATCATCTTCAGTGCTTCACTTTCAAGATCATTCTGAACATCTCTATCCAACAGGCAAGAGAAGGAGGAACATGGAAGATCTCACATGGGAGGATTTGGGGACCAGACATGGAAGGGCCACACATCACTTCTGCTGTCCTTCAACCATTCTTAACTGCAGAGGAGGCTGGAAATGTGGTTTAACTCTGGAAATGCGTTTTGTGTACAGCTAGTGAACTTGCCACACTGTGACAGCTGGCCTTTATTTTAACTTAAAAAAAAATCATCCTATCCCTTTGTCTTGCCTATTATATTAAATTCAGCTTCGGCTTCTTCAGTCAAGCATCAATTCCCACCTCAATTTTACCAAATTAATTTCTCATTATACCCTGCAAAGACCTCCCTTTTCTTCCAAACTAATTTACTTTCTGTTCACCAGTCCTATTACTGTGCCTTTCATAGGTCATTTCAATTTACTCCATCTGAATATACTTCCTTCATTTTCTATCAGCACCTAATCCCTACATCCTTAAAAAACATGTGTTTAATCTTATCTAGAAGATTTTTCAGGAATTCATCCTGAAAGCTATATCCTTGACCATACTCATACATATGGCTCCCACAGTAATATAATTATTTCTTGTCTCCTTTCTCCCCTCATATTTCTGGGAGCCCTGGGAAGGATAGAAGTTAAGAGTGTTCATAACAATTTCTGTGGTCTGTTATGTGGCTCAGGGTTGGAACTTTCTACTAACATGCATTTGTTTAAACCATATTTTCTTCCTCCAATGCATATAAACTTGTTCACAAGCTAATACTATTGTACATCTGGTCCTAGCATATCAAAACCCTGGGTAATTGCTTAATCTTTCTGTGAATCTACCCATAATTCTATTCTGCTCCAATTCGCATTATATGAAATAGGTAGGAGCAGATAAGAAACTAAAAAAGTCACAAAATTTTTGGTTTTGTTTTGGTTTTAAGTCACAAAGTTTTAAAATAAATTGGAAAATCTACAAAACCTTTTATTATTGTATTAAAGTGCTTCAAAATCTGTATATATGTATATAGACACACACACATACAAAGGTATTTGAAATATATATTTCAGAGACACCACTTTAAAGCTATTCATTTTACCTTTTGGTTATCTGAAACTTTCAACTAAACAGCTTATCCAGAAGAAATACTTATATTCTACTTTTTGGACATTTTCTAAAAATTAACTTTCTTTAAAAGACAAGGGCATCAGCTAGAGAATCTATGTGTGAATGTAAGAACATGTATAGAATATCGTGTGATATAAATAGAAAGTGAATAAAATATAAAGATGATACTTAAAAAAAAAAAAGTCAAACATGCCAGATACCAAAAATGAAATCTACCAACGAACTGCTTCAAGGGACAATAAGGGATTTTGTGGAGTTCATTATAATTTTCTCCCTTCAAATTACACTTTTTCACATAAAATGTTTTCAGTATCATACACATGTATTAAAGGTACATTTTTTTTCCAGTCATGCAATATACATCTCTGCTCTAGGTAAAAATCTTATAGGCAAAATTCTCCATCACATTGGACTTCCTAACATAAATCTTGGTCCCAATCTGTCACCGCAATGTTGAATCCCATGCTTATCACCTCTTATTAAAATGAATACCTATGATAACGTCTTCTGCATGGGTGTACTGGAACTCAAAAGCTCTGTTGGCGAAGGAGAAGATGCTCCTCCCAAGATAGCAGGGAGGGACACAGCACATGCCGCAGCTGATTGACTGAGCAGCGGGCTTTAGTTGCGACCATTACACTGGGTCTTAAATCATGCCTATGCCAAACAAATTTTTATTTTTCCTTTCTTCTCCCAAGAGTGATTCTCAATGCTGTGCCAATAGAATCACCTAGGAGGTATCCAAAATGCTGATTCCCAGGCCTCCCTGTAGTCCAGGTGTATACAACCCTTCCAGCTGCTGGCCTGACCTAGAGCCTCCAGATCCTAACTGAACATCCTGACCTTGCTGTCCTCTCTGCGGTAGGGCCCTCTCAAAACTCACTTGACTTCATTTCTCCTCAAAGCTCTTTAGGCCAAAATAAGTTAGAGCTGAAAAGCAATTTTTGTAACAAGTCACCCTAAAACTTATTTTATTTTCAATTTTCTGAAAGTGACTCTAGAAAATGGCAAAGAAAATATTCCTTTTAAAAATCCAGCTACTTTAGATTCTGAAAATCTCAAATTGTGTATCAAACTGATAATTTGCTTTTCTCTTAGGAAATTTATTTTAAATACCTTAAAACAGATATTTCCGTAAAGCAGGAGTGAGAGTGTTTCCTAGGAATTAGACCATATTCCAACCTTTTGCCAACTAAAAATTGTCACTTGCCACCTACCAGGAGTAGGTCACTAGCCATTGCAGTCACTGACCTTCAACACACCCTGAAAGGAGATCAGGAATGATGTTCTTTGTGCTCTGGGAAACACTGGCAAAACAGGCCTTCAGCTAGTTAGATATTTTCAGGAGAAGATTTTATGAGCCCAATTCTTGCATCTTCTCATATTCAGAAAAGCACTAAAATCATTAATGGAGACATCTGCTCCTTGTGACTAGGAGCAACCTTCTGCCAAAGTGTGTGCTTGACTGCATGTATTCCCCTTCACTAAAATCACATGTATACTGACGTCCCCCCTTACCTCTTCAGAGCTGTTTCCCAGAGCTATCTGAGAGGCTATAATCCTCATTTTGGGCTATAATCCTCATTTTGCCCCAAATAAAACTTAACTCACAATTCTCACGTCATGCATTTTTTTTCCAGTTAAAAGTCTGAAAGACTGAACTCACTTGTATGTGTTTATTAAACACCTAACAAGTGTGTATTATTTTTGTACTCAGCTCTGTGGGAAACAGAACTGAACCCAATATTTTTTGGAAAAATAAAAGCTAGGTACAAATAAATAATAAGATAATAGCACAGAATAAATAAATAAACATTGAAAATGAATGATGTAAAACGAGTGACGAGTTCTGAGAAAAGAGATTACGTGGCTAATGGTAATGAAGAAAAATCGAAAGGAATGATGAGGAGGAGAGAATCTTGGTAATATGACACTACTGTGTGTTCACTTCTCTTGAGGAGCTTAGATTTCTTGTTTGAAAAGAGTGGAGGAGAAAAACTATGGCCTAGATTATTAAAACTAGGCCATAGTTATATACACTGAAAACTGAAGAATTTAGACAGTCTTCTGTAGAAAACTGGGAAATTGGTTAGAGGAAAGGCAATGAAGCATGTCATCAGTTTCATTAAAATAAGAACAGCTTAAATAGTTACATTTTACAGAATGCCTAGAAATATGCTGAGCAAGTGACAGGAGGGAGTGTAAAAAAAAAGCTGGAAACAAGGGGATCCAGTGAGAATTAAACTTTAAATGCACTTCAAAGCATCTGAGCAGATAAATGTAAAGTAACCCCAAACAGGCAAAATGGCTTCAGTATTAAGGCGTCTGAATGAATTCATTAACATTTCTAAAGCATTGACCTGAACCAAATAGACTGCCAGATATTTCTCCAGCAAAGATGGGTTTTTCAGGATCAGCAAAGAATTGCAGTTTGGGTCTGCAACCATGGTGAACCACATCAAGTACCCTCTTAGCAAGGGAAGGAGAATGCTTTTATAGAAAGAAAAAGGAAGGTAAAAGGGCTGTAGTAAGAAAAGAGCCCATGACTTTTCATGGGCTGAGTCCTTACCAGGGAAGAAAAGGGATCTTTTTTCTTCCTGTTGGACTCTGCTATCATCACAGGTCATGAGGGCTCTCCCTTCTCATGTGCCAACTCTATTTTATTGAGGTTTCTGTTGATTAATTTTTTACAAAGGAAAAGAAGTTCTCTATCAGCATTTGGTAAATGAAAGAAAAAGTGACGGAATTGGCAGAACCACCTAAATGATTGTCCAGGGCTGAGTGACTGTAGCCAGACCTGTCTTTGCCTGGAAATTAATGTTTCAACTAAAACCATGTTGACACTTAACTCACAGCCTAATGCTTAGCTTTTATACAGTCAGTTCTCCATTTTCAAGGGTCCTGAAGCCATGGATTCCACCAACTCCAATCAAATTCAATCTGTAGTTGGTTGAAAACACACATGCGGTACCCACAAATGCAGAGAGCTGACTGTACTGCTTTCACAAGCAACATTCTGATTAATTACAATTGCCATGTGATCATCTTAATGGGAAAAAATAACAAGCCAAAGGGTTCCCCAAGTATTCCCCATGATATGTGAAGAAATCTTTATTCTGATTCATAGATCCATCTCTAAGGAGATTAGTAAATGTGAATCTGCTCCAAGAGTAAAAATTGCCATTTACAGGGTTCTTTGGATCTGTTACACCTTGTAAAGAACTGATGAGGTTCAGGACACACTTAAAAATATAGCACCTTGAAATATTCAATATTTCAAGCTGAAGAAATTTAAGAAACAACAGATGCAAGAAGGAGTTTCAGAGCTTCCCTTGAAGCAGGTCATAAGGCCATCATGGGAGAGGTTCCCTTCCTATACCCAATGGAATGTAGCATCCTTATCTCTGAAGATTGAGGAACATCAGAGGGATACTGGGAGAAATCTGAACAAAGAGCTTGTCAAGACCACCCCCCACCCCCACCCCCATTTACTATATGTAGTTCATACCCTTTTTCCTATTACAATTTCCCACAGCTTTCTATTCCATCAAACCTAGCATAAAAATGCTCAGGTTTAACCACTTATTTGGGGTAATTTCATCATCAAGTTTCCCATGTCATGTAAAACTTATGTTAAATAAATTTGTATACTTTTCTCTTATTAATCTATCTTTTGTTACAAGGGCCCAGCAAAGAACTTTGAAGAGTAGGAGGAAAAGATATTTTCCTCCCCTATAGGATGGGTTGATACTAATTTATTTAATTCTCCATTATTCTACAAAGTAGATACTATTATCCCCATTTTACAGATAAAAATAAAAGCAAAAACCTTAGAGGTACCCAGGTATGGAAGATTGGTTCAACATTTAAAAATCAATTAATGTAATCCATTACATCAACAAAGAGAAATAGCACAGGATTCTATCAATAAATGCAGAAAAAGCATTTGACAAAATCCAACACCTATTCATGATAAAAGGCTCAGAAAACTAGGAATTGGGGGAAACTTTCTCAACTTGACAAAGAATATCTACAAAAAATTGACAGCTGATTCATACAAACTGGAAAGAAACTTCAAGCTTTCCCACTAAGGTCAGATATAAGGCAAGTATATCTCCTCTCATCACTTCTTTTCAACATCGTATTGCAAGTTCTAGCTCATGTAATAAAGCAAGAACAGGAAGTAAAAAGTATATATATTAGGAAGGCAGACATAGACCTGTCTTTGTTTGCAGATGACATGACTGTCTATGTAGAAAATCTGAGGGAATCAACAACAGCAAAAAAAACCTCCTGTACTAATAAGCAATTATATCATGGTTGTAAGCTAAGGGGTTAACATATAAATGTCAATCACTTTCCTACGCCAGTAATAAGTGCAAACTGAAATTAAAAACAATACATTTACATTAGCACTTAAAAATAAAATATTTAAATATAAATCTAACAACATATGTACAAAATCTCTGTAAGAAAAACTATAAAACTGATTAATGAAATCAAAGAAGAACCAAATAAATGGAGAGATATTCCATGTTCATGGAGAGGAAGACAATATTGTCAAGATGTCAGTTCTTCCCAACAATCTATAGATTCAATGCATTCTCAATTAAAATCCTAGCACATTATTTTGTGGATGTTGACAAACTGATTCTAAAGTTTATATGTGACACAAAAGACATAGAATAGCCAATTCAATATTGAAGGAAATGTGTAAGGTTGGAAGACTGAAACTACCTGATCTCAAGACTTACTATAAAGCTACAGTAAACAAAACAATGTGGCATTGGTGCAAGAATAGACAAATAGATCAGTGGAATGGAATAACTAGCCCAGAAAAAGATCCACATGAATATAATCAACTAATCTTTGACAAAAGAGTAAAGGCAAATTAGTGAAGCAAAGATATGGTGCTTTTCAACAAATGGTGCTGGAGCAACTGGACAACCACATATTAAAAGAATGAATCTAGACACAGACCTTACACCCTTCACAAAAATGAACACAAAATGGACCACAGACAGAAATGTAAAATGCAAAACTATAAAACTCCTAGAAGATAACAAATGATAAAACCTAGGTGACCTTAGGTACAGCAATGACTTTTTAGATTCAACACTAAAGGCATGGTCCATAAAAGAAATCATTGATGAGTTAGATTAAAATTTAAAACTTTTGCTCTGCAAAAGACAGTACCAAGAGAACGAGAAGACAAGCCACAGACTGGGAGAAAATATTGCAGAAGACACATCTGATAATGAATCATTATCCAAAGTATACAAAGAACTCTTAAAACTCAACAATAAGAAAACAAACAGCCTGTTCAAAAAACGGGCCAAAGACTTTAAAGACATATCATCAAAGAAGATATATAGAAGGCGAATAAGCATATGGAAAGATACTCCACACCATATGTCATCCAGGAAATGCAAATTAAAGCAACAATTATATACCACTACACACCTATTAGAATGACCAAAATCTGGAACACTGACAACATCAAATGCTGGTGGGGATGTGGAGCAATAGAACCCTCATTCACTGCTGGTGCTGGTGGGAATGCAAAATGATAGAGACACTTCAGAAGACATTTTGGTAATTTCTTACAAAACTAGACATACTTTTACAATACAATTCAGCAGTCTCACCCCTTGATATTTACCCAAAGGAGCTGAAAACTTATGTCTACCAAAAGACCTGCACACGGAGATTTATAGCAGCTTTATTCATAATCACCAAAAGTTGGAAGCAACCAAGATGTCCTTCAGTAGGAGAGTGGATAAATAATCAGTGGTATATCCAGATGATAGGATATTATTCAGCACTAAGGAAGAAATGAGTTATCAAGCCATTAAAAGAGATATAGGAAACCAAAATGCACATTTCTAAGTGAAAGAAACTAGTCTGAAAAGTCTACATACTGTATAATTCCATCTAAAGGACATTAGGGAAAAGAAAAATCTATGGAGACAGTAAAAAGATTATCGGTCTCTAGGGTTTGGGGACGTAGGAGTATAGAGGGATGGGAAGGTAGAGCACAGAGCATTTTTAGGGAAGTAAAAATACTCTGTATGATACCATAATGATGGATACACATCATTGTACATTTGTTTAAACCCATAGTATGTACAGCATCAAGAATGATTCCTAATGTAAACTATGGGCTTTGGGTAATAAGGACACGCCAATGAAGGTTCAGCAATTGCAACAAATGTCTCACTCTGGCGGGGGATGTTGATAACTGGAGAAACTATGCATATGTGGGGGAAGGGGGTGCATGGAAAATCTCTGTGCTTCCCCTCAATTTTTCTGTGAACCTAAAACTGCTCTAAAAAATTGTCTTAAAAAAAAACTGTTTTTAACTGAGAGGTAGAGAAACTAAGTCACATTCCTACACTTTTGTAGCCAGTAGGTTGTCGTTTGGGGTTTTAGATCTCCCTCTGCCTGGTTCCAATTCCTGTGCCCTTAGCCAATCGATAATAACAAAATTAAGCACCTGGGCCCGTGAGGCTGGGTAACAAGCCTCAGCTCTGATAACTCTGCCTTGGTGCTTATTGCCCTTTGCACCGTCTTGGATAATTCAGGCATTTTCTCATGGTGCCTCAACTGTGCAGTTCATCTTTTTTTCTAATTTCAAAAGCTGCCCCTTAAAAGAGTACTCTCCCACCAATCTTGGTGTTTGAGCCACTCAGGTCTTTAAGTTCCTGGAGAAAGCTTAATTCCCTCTTGACTGAAGAACTTAATGTCATTCCCTGACTAGAGAAAGTTCTACTCCTAGCAGCCTTCCTCCATACTGCCTAAATAACTAAAATTCCATATCATATCAGATTCTTTTTTTCCCTACTGTCTCATTTTTAAAAATAAATTTATTTATTTATTTATTTATTTATTGGCTGCATTGGGTCTTCGTTGCTGCTCCTGGGCTTTTCTCTAGTTACCATGAGAGGGGCTACTCTTCATTGCGGTGCATGAGCCTCTCATTGCAGTGGTTTCTCTTGTTGAGAAGCATGTGGGCTTCAAAAGTTCCAGCACTTGGACTCAGGAGTTGTGGCTCATGGGCTTAGCTGCTCTGAGGCATGTCGGATCTTCTGGGGCCAGGGATCAAACCTGTCTCCCCTGCAATGGCAGGTGGATTCTTAACCACTGTGCCACCAGGGAAGTCCCAACCCCTACTGTCTCATTTATCCCCAGTCCTCTCCCAGCTTCCAAGTACCACAGAGCTGAACTCTGTTCTGTTTCCCACCCCAGAGTGAAGCTGAGCAACAAAACATTCATGACTTATGAAAAAGGAGCACAAGTTCAATGAAATTCTCTCTTTTTGCTTCCACTCCCTCTCTCTCCTTTTCTAGGAAGTATCCTTGAGATTCACAGCTTTCTTAAGAAAGCTTCTCTTAAGACTTCCCTTCCCTTGGGACTTCCCTGGTGGCGCAGTGGTTAAGAATCCACCTGCCAATGCAAGGAACACCGGTTCTATCCCTGGTCCAGGACCATCCCACATGCCACGGAACAACTAAGCCCATATGCCACAACTACTGAGCCTGTGCTCTAGAGCCTGTGAGCTACAACTGTTGAGCCCACGTGCCACAACTACTGAAGCCCATGCGCCTAGAGCCTGTGCTCCGCAGCAAGAGAAGCCACAGCAATGAGAAGCCCATTCACTGCAATAAAAAGTAGCCCCCACTCACTGCAACTAGAGAAAGCCTCTGTGCAGCAACAAAGACCCACTGCAGCCAATAAATAAATAAATGAATTTATTTAAAAAACAAAACAACAAACTTCCCTTCCCTTAAGGCAAGAGAAATAAATGTTTGATTTTTTGTTTTTCAAAGAAAAAACTGTAAGCCTACTCTTCCTGTTCTTGCTATGCCTTAGGTGACAATCCAAATAAGAGTAAAAATAACCAATAAATATTGTGTCAATCAATCTGTGAAGTAAAGAAGGTGGTAAAGTCACCAAAAGTTCAGCTAGACTTCATTAGGATAAACGCTAATGCAGAAAATCACGTTTGCTCTCTTGCTCACATACATGCGACCCCTATAATCAGGCTGATCTGATACAAGCATACAAGTGTAAAATCACAGTGTCTGCCTTCTAGCTGATTTTGACCCTTGGGTATATACTTCAGTGTGAAGTTAAACAAGACCAGTCATGGAATATTTTAGACATGTTGAAACCTAGAGATCAAGATAACGTTCTCCGACACTGAAGGTAAAGAATCTAAGTAGAATTCACAAGAGAAGGTTGTGGCAATAATCTCATGAACCCTGAATATGCTTCATTCTTTCCACATTCAACATCATATCCTGAAGACAACACATCCTGAAGACATCATATCCTGAAGAAAATGGAAGATCTCCAAATCCAACCTAAAAGTACATGAAGGAGTGTGAAAAAAAGAAAGAAGAACAGGCAAAGAATAGAGGAAGTCATCGGGACAAGTACTGCAGAGCCCCATGTTACAATGTAGAGCATGAAGAAACATATGAAGAACCACATGCACTCATTCATTTCAAATAGCTCCTCTTAATATGGGTTGAGTGGCTTCATTCTACATATTTTGAGTACTAAAGTAAGTAAAATATTTTTTTTTCCTTTCATTTTGTTGTCTGGAGACGAGCCTATTTGGCACTAACTCCCATAGAATACAGGCAGCACTAGACAGGCTTCCTAAAGAAATCAGCTGACTTTGGCACAGTGCTGGGTTGCAACACCAGTTGCTTACCAGTCTATGAACATAATGGTTAACATTTGGCTTCTTGTTTTTTCCTTTACTATGGGAACTTCTGAGGCTTTGATCATCTTTCTATTTCACCCATTGCCCTTTAGTTCCACAAATTATTCACACACACTATATTTGGTTTTTCCTTTCACTTTCCTTATTCAATGTTTCTTCTATCCACTAATGATTACTGAATTACTCAGTGGTTTAGGGAGACCCCCCACCCCAAAGGGTAATGTTTTCCCAGGCTCTTTTTTTCACTGAAGGCCATACAGATAACACTAAAATTTCCCATGAAACAGCTGGTCCTAACTATCATTTTTAGATCTACAATGCTCAAAATCAATACTAAAACTCTGTGTAACCCATTATCACCATATGAAGTACTTAGAGATCTAGAAAAATTGATTTTTAAAAAATTCTAAAGACATTAAATATTGTGATTAGTGGCTATACAGAATAGCATATGCAAAAATTGGTTAAATATCTTGGCATATCATTGTTGTTTGCCTTAACAGGGACAATGTTAATTATTTTTTGAAAAGTTAATTCCAAGAAGAGACTCAGAAAGGTTGAATCATAGGCTCATCCAGACCATGAATTTTTTAAAAAGTATTTCATACATGTTAAACATCAAACAATATGTCACCAAATGCTGTGTCAGATATTTTAGCTATTAGCACATTAACACTCTACAATCATATGGGGCAGATTTTATCATGCTGTGGCTTAACTTAACAGGAAACTGAACATCAGAGGAGTCAGATAACAAAGGCAACGGAAATGCCCACATTGGAATCTGAGTATCAGGGTTATACAACCATGCATTTCCATCCCACCATACTGCCTCCCTTAGCTAGACAGTTCCTGAACCAGAATTTTTCTTTCTCCCCTTTAAATTATTTTGTGCATTGTGGTACTGAATAACTAGTATTTTATTACATCTCCTCTCCAGTTTTTCTTTTCTTTTTTTTTTATTTCAAATGATTACATGTACAATGGTCTAATAGTTGGATGATGTTAGAAGGCTATAAAAACAACAACAAAAAAGCAATACCTTGCTCACCTGTCCCATCCAAGTCCCACTTTAGTTGTTTCTTTTCACATCTGTGTCCATATTTTAAATGTGTTTATATATCTTTACCTTTCAAAATTTAGACATTATTTATTTTGCCTTACGAAAAAAAGTGATGCTCTCTTATGTTCACCAATCTATAAACATACACAATCTCTTCTCCTCATCCATTTTCTATTTTTAGATGAAACTTTTAAATGGATATTTATCTTATTGCAACAATAACAATACTGTTCATAGATAAGTCACATGGTATACTAGAACATCTCCTTTTCTTGTACAGTTTTATAGTTTTCCTGTAATTAAATGCTATTAATTTTAACTTTTCACATCTGAACAGTCAGGTATCATCTGCAGAGTTTGCTCTCCATTTTTACAGAGTTGCTTGAGGTCTATTATTAGCTCTCATTTCTCCCCATCCTCTTTTCCCACATGATTTTTATATATTTATTTTTTATTTCTTTTAATTTTATTTTAGAGGAGTTTTAGGGAGAGGTTAGGATAAATTTGTTTTAAGCCAGCTATGTCTGATCACAAGTCCAATATACCCTGAAATTGTCTTCAGCACATAACTTAGCACTCACCAGAGCAACACGTAATGTTGCTTTGTGTGATAATGCGTTTTGCTTTTATAATGTGGAGCAGGGAACTTGTTTTATGTTTCTCTGGATCTACATTTGTATTGAGCACACCACATTTTACAGAGTAGTCACTTTATAGATTCCTATTGCTGGCAATCAATACAGCAGTCAACCACTTCATCCTGCCATTCCTTGAACTTGAAATATAAAAAATGGGATGGCTGGTGATGCCAAGAATCCTCTTTAATAAATTAAGTATAATCTCAAAGCAAAAGCTTTTCTTTTAAAAATCGTAATTTTTTTGATATTTACATTTTATATATTTTAAAAAGAAATTGGGGGCTTTTAAATGCTTCATGACAAATGATATGCAAAAAGGGATTTTCCAATTCTCTACACCAAACAACTAAGTTAATTTGATTTTTAGTCAATTTGCCATTGAGCCATTTCAGCAGGATAAGTTATTCTGCTGTTCAGTAATACTGCTGGCAATTATGTTACAGGAGAACAGAAAGGATTATATAAAAATTTTCTTTACAAAGTCTCTTTAGAAGTAGTAGGGCCAGCCTTTATAAGAATCAAGCATGGAAGAACTTGTTTTTGTATTAATACTTGAAGCTAAAGTCCTAACCTGTTTATAAAACTTCATCCACTTGTTGAGAATAAAATATTTCCTCTTCAAAATTTAAAAGAGAAAGGTATTGAGTGAGTTACTTTATAAAGCTTCTATGTTTATTTATTTATTTTTTTTGCAGAAATACAAGTTCCCCCAATTTTTTTTAATTTATTGTCTCTTGTTGAAGGAATTTTAAAATATGAAAATGGGGACTTCCCTGGTGGCACAGTGGTTAAGAATCCTCCTGCCAATGCAGGGGACATGGGTTCGATCCCTGGTCTGGGAATATCCCACATGCCTTGGAGCAACCAATCTCATGCACCACAACTATTGAGCCCAAGTGCTGCAATCACTGAAGCATACGTGCCTAGAGCCCGTACTCCACAACAAGAGAAGCCACCTCACTGAGAAGCCCATGCACTGAAATGAAGAGTAGCTCCCACACACCACAACTAAACAAAGGCCACACACAGCAATGAAGACTCAGAGAAGCCAAAAATAAATAAATAAATAAAATAAAATAAAATATGAAAATGTAAGAAAAATTAAAATATCAATAAAAGATTATCTTGTCTTTTTTTCACCATTTAATCTCTCAGGATTATTTTATATCTAATTTTATTTTCCATGGTTTTAGACTCAGCATCCAAAAATATATTAGCAGCAAATCTAGTAAACTGCATTATTAGAGTCCATGAATAAGTAATTTTGGAAGATTGGCACACCAAATGAAAGATGATTCCTTCTCTCTGTCTGGATCATCTTATCTAAGAAACATCACTAATATCAAGCAGACTTGTTTTCAAATATTAAGAGAAGGGGGTGAGGGTGGAGAAAAAAGGAGAGAGAGATCAAGAAATGGAGTCATCTGTCATCTACACTGTCCACAATCAGATTAAAATTCAAAATTATTTACTTTCAACAGTTGATGAGAGAAAGAAAGTTAACCAGGTTCAAGAAAAGAGTAGCCTGGCTAAATACATCATTATTATGGTTATTAAAAGGAAGAGAATATTTTAAGTCTGAGAGCCTGTATACAGTAATTATAGAGTCGTATAGAGCAGTAGTTGAGAGCATGAGCCTTGTAGACAGATGGCCTTGCTTCAAATTCTACTTCTGTGACATCCTAGTCCTGTGACCTAAAACAAGACCCTAACCATCTCTAAATACCTTTCTGCATTTATGAAATATACAGATAGTACCTAGTTCATAGGATCATTGAGAGGATTAAGTATGTGTGAAACAGTACTCTGCCCAGATCTTATTAAAAAAGAAATATTAACTATAATTTTCTACTCATGGATGCAACAAGTACTTTTTTGAATGCTTATGGTATACTCCACAGGTACTGTGAAAGTTCATAATCTTATGGCAAGACAAAAAAAAATTTAAACATAAAAAATTCTTCTCTGGCTTTTGGCCTCCTCTCTCTCCACTACTGTTTATTGTGTATCTACGTTGTGCACTGACCGAACCTCCCACATTAGCATGAATACCTGTCCAACCATAAAGAGCAACATTCTCCTAGCAGCAAGAAAACTCTTTAAAAGATAACATTTCTTCTTGATCTTGTAAGGGGTCACATGACCTACCATGATGACACTTAGATCCGGATTATGTAAAATATCAATAATACATCATTTGATGTACAGCCCTCTGTCTCAAAAAACTTATATAACTGTGACTTGACTTCTTAGGGGTGCAAGAGTTCTCATAGCTTTCTTAGATGCTCTTCCTGGGTTATAATTCTCAAATTTTCCATTTCTTTCTTATATTGGCTGATGAATTTTTCATCAACAGCACTATTCTGGGTGTTGTAGACATCATGTTATTAAATTAATTAACCAAGGTGATCATTAGATTGAGGTGGCTCTAATGGCCTATATAACGTATAAATACATTAAAGTTAAGAAATCAAAACCTCAAAACAATCAATCACAAGCAGCCAATAAGGTTTTCCCAAAAAAGGCAACTGTTTAAGGTACAGTCAATTTCCTTACTTTGCATCTGCATTTTCTTTATAAGTCTTATCCTTCCATGTCCTGTCTATTGTAAATAGTGCTGCAATGAACACTGTGGTACATGTTTCTTTTTAGATTATGGTTTTCTCAGGGTATATGCCCAGTAGTGGGATTGCTGGGTCACATGGTAGTTCCATTTTTAGTTTTTTATGGAACCTCCATACTGTTTTCCATAGTGGCTGTACCAACTTACATTCCCACCAACAGAGCAGGAGGGTTCCCTTTTCTCCACACCCTCTCCAGCATTTATCGTTTCTAGATTTTTTGATGATGGCCATTCTGACCGGTGTGAGGTGATACCTCACTGTGGCTTTGACTTGCATTTCTCTAATGATTAGTGATGTTGAGCATAGCCAGGACATGGAAGCAAACTAAATGCCCATCAACAGATGAATGGATAAAGAAGACATGGCACATATATACAATGGAATATTACTCAACCATAAAAAGGAATGAAATTGAGTTATTTGTAGTGAGGTGGATAGACCTAGAGACTGTCATACAGAGTGAAGTAAGCCAGAAAGAGAAAAACAAATACTGTATGTTAACTCATATATATATGGAATCTAAAAAAAATGGTACTGATGAACCCAGTGACAGGGCAAGAATAAAGATGCAGATGTAGAGAATGGACTTGAAGACATCGGGTGGGGCGGAGGGGAAGCTGGGACGAAGTGAGAGAGTAGCACTGACATATACACACTATCAAATGTTAAATAGATAGCTAGTGGGAAGTTGCTGCATAACATAGGGAGATCAACCCGATGATGGATGATGACTTAGAGGGCTGGGATAGGGAGGGTAGGAGGGAGTCCCAAGAGGGAGGGGATATGGAGATATATGTATAAATACAGCTGATTCACTTTGGTGTATTTCAAAAACTGGCACAACAGTGTAAAGCAACTATATTCCAATAAAGAACTTAAAAAAATAAATTAAAAAAAAAAAAGTCTTACCCTTGACTCCTATTGATGGAATGTTCCTAACCACTTCCACTTCCAAATCAATTTTTGCTCAAATAAACTCTTAACAAATTTTAATATGACAGTTTATTTGGTAAAAATAGTGAATAAATCAAAATTTTTACCCTCAGGGAGGTTGAATTCCAGTGAGACTACACAAACAATAAGCAACAAAACAAGTAAATGTAAAGATAGTGTGAAAAGTGACATAGAGAAGAATAAATTGGGATAAAAACAAAGTTCTTTTTAATAGATTATCTCTTGAGATTGCCTCTATTGAGTATACCTAGCAACTCAATTCATCCAAATACATTTACTGAGGATGTATGGTAGACCTGACTTTGTTCTCAGTGCTGTGAACAAAATTTACACAAATTCTGCCCTCAAGGAGCTTTGGTCTAGTTAAAGATGTGAACCAAACATTATTCCTACCCACAGCTTGGAAAATCCTTACCTCCCACAGAGCTTACTTTCTACATTAACAAGAAGTTACCATTCCATTGTCTTCATTAGCATAAGTTTACTAGTTCAAGAGACTGTCACCCAGGGAATAAATATATTGTTCACTGCAGAAACTTTCCAAAAGACCATCAATGCTTTATTAGGAAAAATCAGCAGTTTATATCCTAAAATTCTTTGTTCTCTTCCTCTCAAAAGTGGTGCCCTTTCTTGTCCTGCTCCTGTTCCCCTTGGGATTGAGGCATGTCAAGAAAAGGGGGAATTGAAACCAAGTAGGACCCTTCGGGGTCCTCCTGTGTTGCAAAAACCTCTCCATGTCCCCTGTTTCTCGTAGAAAAAAGACTTTAGTCTCCTAGGCCTCCCCTGAGTTCCAAAAATCAGGCACTAGCAGTTATTAATTAAGGAAGTGAGGGAATACAGAAACAAAGAGAAAGCAACTAAACAAGAAGAGTAATGATAATAGTTCAGAGATAAAGCACAATCCTAGTTCATCCTCAAGGAATATACATTGGAGATAGGGTAGGGGATGAGAACCCTCATCTCTTCAAGAGAAAGAGAACCAGGCATGGCCTCTTGACAATGAACATGAGAATGCACCATGTTTTGGGTGGGTTCTTAGAGGGTAGGCAGTGATATGGGCTTCTGGCACAGAACTCTGGGGCTCAGTCACACTTCTGCCAAGGTCTAAAGCTGCAGCAACCCCATCAAGCCATTCTAGTCTAAAAGTCAGAAAATAAGGTCAGACCAGCAGAAGACCTGAATGGAAGCCCGCCTGATAACATCAGGTGCTGTCAGCGGTGGCCACTTCTACTGCCCCTCTGTAGCCATCCTCCTCTTTCTCCTCCTCATGCAGACCTGACTACGGGGTCCTCAACATACCACTTGGACATACCAGCTCTACATCCATGCAAACTGCAGATCCTGTCACCCTCACCTCCCTAGACACTCAGTGGCTAATACCATATGATCTCACTTACATGTGGAATCTAAAACGAACAAAAAAATCACTCCTAGATACTAAGAACAGATTGGTGGTTGCCAGAGGTGGAGGGGTGTGGTGGGGTCAGGGGGGTGTGTGGGTTGGGGGACAACATCAATGAAGGTGATCAAAAGGTACAAACTTCTAGTGATAAAATAAATGTCATGAGGATGTAATGTGTAGCACGGTGACTACAGTTAATAATACTGTATTATATATATGAAAGTTGTAAAAGAATAGATCTTAAAAGTTCTTATCACAAGGAAAAAATTGTTCTGACTATGTTGACGGATGTTAACTAGAATTACTATGGTGATCATCTCCAAATATATCCTATAAAAATCTCAAATCATTATGTTGTATACCTGTAACTAATATAAAGTTATATGTCAATTATATCTCAATTAAAAAATGGCTAATATTCATGACACTGAACATGACAGGGTGCCATGTTTTAGATATGTTCCTGCAGGGGCAGTAACACCTGGTACTTTATAAACAACTGTGCAGGACTCGGTTACAATGCTGATGCCACATGCTCTAATGATATCGGGCAAAAGGACCTTTGTTGGAGCCTGACTTGAAAGGGTCAGTAACAAAATTCTGGCACCCCCAGATGGGATGGACCATGGCTTTTATGCCTGTGCCTATGCACTAGGCTCCGGGCTCTCCCTGGCTCCAGGGGGAGGACAGCAGAGGCTTTGGAAGGTCCCTGTGAGGGTGACTGACCTTGGTCTTTGAGTTCCTCTAAATGGTAGAAAGGCAGCAGCTTTTGGCCAAATTCAGAGCAACTCTGCCCAGCAACCCAACACCCAGGAGAGTTGCATACACAATGCAGCCTCCAGAGTAATATGAACTGCACCCCCTTGAGTGGACCACACTATGGCATGGTTGGGGATGGGAGACTGAAACTCACAAGTGTCTGCCTCTGACTAGCCTTCTTGCAGTACCCGACACCTGGAGACAGTGGGGACCTGTGGACAAGAGGGAGCCACAGCAGTCTTGCCTGCTGTCTCACCATTGGTGTTGTGCACTTGACCCCAGCACAAGGCAATGGTGGCTGCACCAGGGCCTTTTCCCCTCCTCACCAACCTCCAGGGATCCATAGTAGTGTTCTCCACCATCACTTTCAGTTTGGTCTTTCCTTTGAAAGTGGCGAGCCCCGTGAACCAAATGGCAAGACTGGGAAAAGCCCCAGGTAATGAGGACCACCTGAGAAAACGGAATGAAGGCACTCAATCTGAGTTCAGGAAAAGGCACCAGGGATGTCCGTGAGAAAGGGTCCCAAGGTAAGTATACGACAGTGACTTGACCTCTGCTGGTCAGCGCTAATTTCTCTGAAGTGGGCTGGGGAGCCCTGTGAGCCGCTTGCAAGACCAGGAACCCCATTATTTTTCCTTCCCCTTCGGCATCAGTTCTACATGCTCTTGTCCAAGTATCAGAACAGAGTACCAGATGCCCTGGTAATCTGGAGAATACCCCGTGGGGATCCCTCCTGCTTTTAGCCCTTACCGAATGGAAAGTCCAAAAACTCCTCCTTTTTGGTTGAAAGGAGGAAAGAGAAGACCCTGCCTTAGACAGCTGTGCCACTCACTAGCAGACCTAGTAGTTCAGGAACTAACATGGCTAGGCTGCTCTGGCCTGGAGGCATCCCATCTAATCTAACCTCCTGTGTGGTGTTCTGACAGAGGAGGGACTATCTCAAGAACAAGCCACTACGAATTCAAAGGGGACCACCCATTATATCAGAGTCCATGCTGTTTAGACGCCTCCTATTTTGGTCTTTTGAGGACTCCATTAACAGTTTGGTGCTGATTTTGAATTTCCTGAACAAGAAATCTTATTTGTGTCAAATCTTGTGGCATTTGCATGCCAACAAATCACTCCAACTGCCCCTCAGCAGTTGGAAATCAATCCCTACACCCTAAAAAGAGAACATCTAAGGTATGGGAAACAAACTTGCACCATACTGAAGAATAACCCATTAGGATGCACCTGCAGAACTGGAAGTTATTCAGGTTTCACCCCCTGAACATTTTTTTTTGACCCCCAAACATTTAACCTTCCTATGTAACACAGGCTGGCCCTGGGAGATGGGGAAAGTTAGCCCGTCAATGGGTCTCTAAGTTATGTTGTTTCTGAGTGTCCTGCTCCGCATGCAGTTAGCCCCAAGGGATAAGTTAAAGTTCAGTGCATCTGAACTCATGGATAGTAGACCTGTGCCTCAAGCCCGAGAGAAGGGACACCTTAGCCCCTTTGAAATGGAACAACTCAAGTGTGCCCTCCAGGTAGGAGAAACCATGAAAGCTTTCACAGAACATGGTAACCAGGTACTGCCTGCACCCACCAACCTGGTCCTCTTTCCCTTCTGGCAAGGAGCCTGGGTGCACCTAAAAACTGGGAAAATCAGCAGTTTGCAATGTCACGTCTACGTGGAATGGAGACCTTTGGTGACCCTACCCACCCATTCTGCCCTGAAGCTCTGTGGGGACATCGTACTCGAGGGAAGAGGTCCCGGAGCCCCAACCGCTGGAGAGACAACCTGGGGCAACAGCCCTCTTGACTACTCTGGGAACCTCTTCTGACCTCCTCTTCCGAAAACAACCAAAGTGTGACTAATGACACTCAGCCCAGCCGTGAGCTTGGCCATCAGGGCACACATCCCTGCAGGCAAAAACTTAGATACCTTCATTTTTAGAAAAATCTGACATATGACCATTACTCTTGCTAATACGGGGGCCATGCAATATTAAAGGCGGCTGGGGAGGAGTTCTGCTCCTTTCCCCGCAGTTATGATGTCCCCCCCCCAAATCACCAGGAAGCAGGCTGGGAAGGCGGACCTTTGACCCTCAAACATGAGGAGCAGGATAAAAGTCAGAGGAAGGCGTTTTTTTCACAGGCAAAGCCCATTAACCATTCCTGGGGAATGTGGAGGATAAAATAAAGACTAACCTTGTTTTCCCTTGGCGCTTAGTCCAGTTTCACTTGCTGATAGGATGCCGCGTGCAGAGAGGCCTTGCCCCTGGCTCTTCAGACCAGCGTTCCCGGTGCTGTGCCGACACCTCAGCTCGCGGACTGCGGGCCGAAGCCGCGCACGGCACCGGGTCCAAGGTGGCGGCAGCGGGCTGTGCGCACAGGGGCTCCACCTGGTGCTGCGATCCGGGGCCGGAACAGAGCAGCTGCACCCGTTCCGCGAGGACTCCGCCCCCTCCCCCGCTGAGGGATTGATCCCTAGAAAGCAGCCCCGCCCACCGCCTGTCTGGGAGGGCGCACAGCAGTGCCTGCACCTCTCCATTCTCTCATCAGAGAATCAAGCTTTCCTTTGCTTCTGACCTCGCTCTATTGGCCCATATGTCACTGGGAAGGAGGATCGTATTTGGGGCCCAACTCAAAAGGCTCAGTAACATAACCACAACGACTCTTCATCATCTCACATTACAAACTAATAGTTAATGTTGTGGTGAAGATTCTATTTTAATATGTACTTGAAAGTACACTGTAAACTGCAAAATTCCATAAAAAGTGTAAAGAAGCAGGGAAATACTCTACAAGCATTAAAATTTATATGTTCCCTGTTATGCCATTATCCCTACTAAAAGGAATTAAAAATGAGTATATACCTATTTCTATTCATTTTCCTTGCCTTGGTGAAGTTACAAATAAGGAATAAACAAGAAGAATAAAGGTAGGAAGAGAAAGTAAGAGCAAAGATGATTGTTATGGATGATTTAGGTGCTGGTTAGTAGCAAAAGAGTTGTTGCCTAAATTTCAGAATTTATTCAAAACCCCCTATAGCTTCTCTGGCACATGCAAATGTGAAGGAACATCACATTTCCGATTTATAAAGTAAAACCAAAGAATCAGTGACTCAATGTGACTCTTTGGAGCAGAAGATTCTTTACAACTGGACAATGTACTCCTAGGATCATTAAGGGTGACACTAGACATATAATACAAGGGTTTTGTTTACCATCATCCTATTTCAAAATTAACATCCTCCCCTGTCAAAATATAGGCTGTTGCTTAAATGCCTGGCAACTGCCTTTATTTTCAGATCTTCTTTCCTCCTGTTTCCAAGTTTATGGATTTCCTACTCATTAAAGACATTAGGCCATCCTGGTTGTATACTGCTGTGTAACAAACCACCTCAAACTCACTGGCAAAAAGTAACATCAAATTTATTACGTGGGTCAAAATTCAAAGCAGACCTGGAAAGTCTTGTCTTGGGATGTCTTCACAGCTGCTCCAGGTTCCTAGCTGGGATGTTGTGAGTGTCAGGGGTGACTCAAGTGAATTGGAATCATCAGATTCTCATGACAGGCACTAAAGCTGGCTCAGCTGAGATCGATGACTAACACAGACCTTTCTAGGTGGCTAAGTTTTTTACAGCATAGCAACTGGATTCCAAGAGCAAGTTGCTGCAGAGCAAATATTCAAAAACCAAGAGGAAGCTGCATGGACTTTAATGAACTAAACTCAAAAGTCAGTAACCGTCTTTTATTGGTTGAGGTAGTCATAATTTTATCATGAAGGGGATGAGTCATAGACTGCCTCCTGATGAGAGGAGTGTCAAAAAATTTGTAGTCATTAAAAAAATATATTACATAAACTATGTACAAAAGCTAAAGATAGAGCACAGACTCATTGAAAACTGCGTGAATAAGGATATGTGTGTGTTGCTCGTTGTTGAGTGTGTTCCATCATCCATTCTCCTCAAAAACAGTCCATATACTTCAGAGTTAACAGCTCACTTCCACTCCAGTGGAAGACCTGATGAATCTAAGGGAATCCAGACTTAAGCCAAATGGTACTTGGTATTTCTCTGGAAACAGGATTGGTCCTGGAAAGAGCATATGTAACAGTTTAGATCACTGGGATGTATTTTTAGAGAGTATTGAGTTTTCCTGCTTTTCTCTCTTGGTCTTTGAATATTATCATGTGTGCCTTGAAGCTTGGTCTATTTATGGCCATCTTGATAACAGCTGGAGAAAGAAACACGTGGAGCAAAGCAGGGCAAAGACATTCACAGACAGTCAGAGCCTTGATTGAACCATGTCTGCTAAGGGCACTTTTGTTGTGTTTTTTCAGTTCCATTACACCATAAATTTCTTTCCTTGTTTAGCCACATTGAGGTGGATTTTATGTTTTCTGTGTTCAGAAGCATCATCACTGATACTCTGTCTATATGAGAGAAATTAAACATAAATATAAAAGAAATATAAAAGAGAGCAATTTAAGCCCAAATCCTCTTAATATTTTTATCAGTTAATCCATTCATGTTTTTATTGGCTAATTCTTTAAATTTGTGTGATTCTAGTTGGAGAATGATGGAAAGTGTACAAAAAAAAAAACCTAACAAATAATTCAAATCACCTTTCTCAAACATAATTAAGAATTGGTCTTTGGGGCTCATCTGAATGTATTTTAATTTTAAAACATATTTAATACATATTAATATGTATTTTTGTAAGTAGAAAACAGTAAAATTTTGAGACAACCACAGATTTATGTTATAAATGAATCAATGATGTACTCTTCAGCTTTCATAATCCAAACAAACTAGCTCTTCAATTCCTTATTAGAATTTCAACAAGCTCCTTTATTGCCATATGCTATAGAATATTTGTTCCCCCAAATTCATATGTTGAAACCTAACCCCTAGTGTAATAGTATTAAGGGATGAGGACTTTAGGAGCTGACTAGGTCATAAGGGTAGAGCCTCCTGAATGGGATTAGTTCCATTACAAAAAAGACCTCAAAGAGCACCCTTTCCCCTTCTGCCATATCAGGACACAGTGGAAGATGACTGTTTATGAACTGGGAAGCAGGCTCTCACCAGTCACCGAACCTGCAAGTGCCTTGACCTTGGACTTTGCAGCCTCCAAAACTGTGAGAACAAAACTGTGTTCTGTTGTTTATAAGCCACTCAGTCCAAGGCATTTTTGTTATAGCTGCCTGAACAGACTAAATCACCATGTAAATATTTTTATTACTCTGTTGAGTGTGTACCTGCCTCCCATTACATTCTGAGCAAGAATTTCTGGAGCTTATTCATCTTTGTTCTTAGCACATAGTAGATGCTTAGTAGACTACTGAACCAATGAATGAATGTCTAGATTGAAATCAGGGTAGGGAGCTTGAGAAAAAAATTTATAAATAATTTAATCGAGCTCTTTTGATTACATTGTAGAGGGTGACTATTTTTTTAGGGTAGTCCAGTAGTCATATTTTTGGCACCATATCATGTAAGCAGGTTAAGATATCAAGTTTATTCAAAATGATTGTTTAATTATACACACCTGAAACATGTGGGGCTTAATTAATGATGGTTGATAGTAAATCATCCAGATAAAATAAATTAACTTCTGAATATATGCTAATCCTATGCATAGGTGCATTATTAGTCAAAGTAATTTATTATTTTTCTTGACTTATTTTTCCCCAAAGTATTCAAGCATTCAAAATGGTAAGGTATTTTATTTACTATAAATGTCTTAGCCCATTTAAAAAAGACAGATAAAAAAAATGTTAAAACCTCTCCAAAAGATTTCTCTTTCCCACAGAGAGGCAGACGTGGGAGCAAAAGAATTGCTGGGTTGGGCAAAGCAATTAAAACTTCTGACTTAAAAAGTAATACTGTATGACCTTGAGCAACTTCCCAAGTTGCTTTGATAAAACAAAGGTATGTGTTCTTGGAAGGTTCAGTTGGTCTTCAGTAAGATTGTTAAAGTCCTTTAATTTGGGGAATGTTAATATGCAATTCATATCCTGTGTATATCTATACATACCTGTATCTATCTATACATCTATATCTATATTTATATCTATATCTATAACTACACACACAATCGCTATGTTTGGAAATTATCATTTATAATTTCTTATATTTAAAAATGACCTTTGGAGCCTGAACAATACTTTGAGATTTATATATTAATTAAAGGTGATGGTGCTTTTAAATATTTGGTGCCAACAGCACAGAACATTGAACATCCACTCATCTTCTTACTCCCCACAAAAATAGCATTTTTTCCCCATTTCAGTTATAATTAATGAAATAAGGGAAGTCAGGTATTGTTTCTAAATTTTATTAACAAGTTTCTCATTCCTAAAGGGCAACTTTGTTTCCTGGAAAGAGAAGGAGCTTTAAAGTTAGATTCATATCTACACTCTGTTTATGTGTCACTATTGAGAATTTCATCAAATTTTTTAGTCTTTCAAAATCTTGGTTTCCTTATTTGTCAAGGGATTAGGCCTAGCCATTTCAAACCAATTGTGGCAAAAATTTAATCTGATTACGTATTTAAATCATAGCAGGTACACAATAAATGACAATTTTTTCCCCATGAACTATTTATTCATATTTATTTCCTATAGTACTCCCCATAGTAGCTATTCCAAATGCCTGTCACTCTCCAAGCCCTTACCAACATGTTGCATATTCGTGACTTGTAGGTTTGAAAACAAGATTTATATAAAGAACCATTAATTCAGTTTACTCTATCACTGGTTCCCCTCGAAATCACAGGAACAACATAAATTCTCACATTCAAAATGAAAGGGCATTTTTAGAAATGATTTACACATAACCTTTAGAGAGAACACGTAGATGGGATATTGTATATCTAAACTCCCATGTTGTGCAAAATATAAGGCAGTCTGTTAGTCATTCCATATAAAAACTCAGGTTTTTATTATGCTGGCTTAAAAATATTCCTTTCCCCTAATTGCAGGGCTTCCTTAGCACGGCAGCCACAGCAAATATTTTGCAGAACCTCTGTTTTATGAATAATTTGTCACCTCACATTAGGCACATCGGTACCATGTTGGCAAAACACGCTCACACAGTTTTATGAAAAAACTATGCCAGCCAATGGTAGCAATCCACTAACTGGTCTTCTCTCCTGGAACCAGGGGCCAGCTGCAGGGCCCCAGGACGAACCCATAGGTACTAATCTGAATTCTGGAGCCCCTCAGATATGAAATTCATAAGCAGGGTCCCCGTTGGTCCCAGGAGTCTGCCTTAAAGCACTGTCCACCCAGACCAAACTCAGGCAAAAGGCGAGGATTTAAAAAGTGTCTAGGAAAGCAATTCAAAGTGGACAGCAGCCCTGCTTGTCCCTGTTATTTTGTTACTTCCTGAACCTGAGCAAGTCACAGAAGTCGCTTAAGCAGGAGGCACTGAAAGCTTCGCTTTACTTGAAATAGAGCTTTTTTTTCACATGGAAGAATAATTTCTAAAACCTCAAAGTGTAACTTAAGTCTTAATGTGTGGAGTTATTGATTATGCCGAAGATCTGAATGAAAAAAAAGTACCAAATCCACGTAAATGTTTTGAGCCCAATTTATTTGAAAGTAGGTTTGTATGTTACAATATTTCATCAAATATAAGACTCCATTGATTGTAAGATCTGTTTCACGTTCCACTGTGAAAATGCTTCCAATTGTACTTATGATACAATGCCTCAACGATAGTCTCACAGGACACAAATTATTCACACTGCCCTCAACTTTGCTTGATATTTCATGTTTTTCTGAGGTATTTGGTAATTTTACCTGTATTTATTTGCATTGTGTGTGTATTATAAAATACAACTTTAATTAATTATTGTGGTACTCTAAAGCTTATTGCTTTGTTAGAAAATGCTCAATTCACCTCTCACTGCTATTTCCACATGTTTTTGCTTTTGTTTTGTTTCAGGGATGATAGTGTAAATTTTTTAGAATATGTTAAATGGCAGTTAAAGTCAACACCCATAGTAGTAACAATTGGTAATTGGTAAGAACTCCATCAACGTGAAAGTAATATAAATACCCAGGACTAATTTCATATATTCACAGTATGAAAGAAAATTTATCTTAAATGTAGAAAAAAAGTAAATTGATGATTGCTTAATTTTTGATACCATTCTAAAACATTTCCCAAGATTCCTGCTTATAGCATATGGCTTTGAGGACTCCCCTGTGACAGAGTTCCCTTTGAGCTCAGACTCACCTCATCTTGGCACCTACCCAGGTCAAACGCTTGCCATATGCATGTCCACTTTCTGCCCCAGGGTCTTCTACTCGCACTTGGTCTACTCACTGATGCTTGGGAGATAAATCCCGCACCTCATTCCACCTCACGCCACCCCACGTCTACCCCACAAGCAGCCTGCAATCAGTGCAGAAGCAGGAGCAAACTGATAAATTTTTAGGCTTGCATCCTTCTGTGAAGGATTCTGGAAGGGATTCTGTATGATTTTTGGAGGCACTAGTAGGGTCCCCCGGAGGCAAAGAACAGATATTGACTTCTCCTCTTGTTCTTCTCTTACTCCCACTTACTGAAATTGCCTCCCAAATAAACGGCACCTAAGTCTTTGTCACAGATTCTGCCTCTGGGGAACCACAGACAAGACTAAGTGACTTTATTTCTCATCTGATTCTTTTGGGGCAATGTAAATCGCCAAAGTATATTTTTTGCTAATTCAAATGATAAAGGTGATTTCATGTAGTTATGAAGGTTAGTGATTAACCTAAAGAAAAAGAGGTGCTATGATCCTCTGCCTCTGTAAAGATAATAATGGCATGCTTGTGTTGCCCTATAGAAAATCAGCTAACTTAGCCATCATATTTAAATTCCTTCTACAATGGATCTTCAAAGCCTCGTTTTCTTTCCACCCATCCCCTTATGAATGAAGTAAAGTTTGACACATGCTCACTGTCTGTTTGTATGAGGCATGTTTTTTAACAGCAGCCTATGAAAACTATTGGGTTGGCCAAAAAGTTTGTTCAGGATTTTCCCTACCTTCGGGAAAAACCTGAATGAACTTTTTGGCCAACCCAACACATCATAACTGTTGCCTGACATAAAGTGATTGTAAGACACGGCTGACTGTAAGATCCATTCCAGTTTCAGATATATTACAATGAAACTTACACTTGATATGTTGGGGTAAGTGGTTTTCAAACTTTTTTTTTTTATATAACATTACCTTGGATCGTCTCTGAAATGTAAATTATTAGGCCTTGCCTCTTACGATTCGGATTCAGCAGAATAAGGACAGGAATCAGGAATTTACATTTATAACCAGAAGACATATCCATGGACATCACTTTGAGCAACATAGGCTTAGTGTCTCTAGAGAACAAGAAGTTTTCAAAATGTTTTTTAAATACCCATTTACCTTTCCTCTCATTAATGTCCAAAATAGGGAATAAGGGAAAGAGAAAGACAGAAAAAGAATACAAATTTTTCAACTATTTTAAAAGCACTCAGTGTTAATTAGTTATTTTGTTGTTACCAATGACATTTTCATCATAAAGGATTATCTAACTTTTGAAGCATAAAGCAACACTTGTTTCCTTATGCAACCTTTGAAGGGAATGACTAAAAATTGTTTAGGATTTGATTAAAAGGTCAATATACTATTTCAAAGTAATTTTATGCTTGTATTCTGAATATGAGCAGATCTTTTATTTTTAAGCCCAAGAGCTCTAATTTCTTATGTTCCATTTCCATATATTCTACATTTTTTGTTAATCGTGGGTTAATTTCTTTAAACCACTAAATTCAGAATTTTACAGCTGACAGTTGCTAAGCAAACAGTTTAGTTTGGTGCTGTTGGCATCTGTCTTTGTAGTGTTATTTAAATATTTCATGTTTTGTCATGTTGTAAACATAAGGGAATAATAAAAATGAAAATGCTGATGAAAATTATACGTTTGGGGTATTTGTTGTGTTACAGACAGAAATGTGGCCTTAATGAGAAGACACTGGACTTTGCAGGTAGAGTGTGTTCATATATGGAAAAAACAAAACAAAACTTGAGCATCAGTACCAAAACAGGACTTACACACGTAGGAATCCAAAAATACAAGATCCTTAAGGCTACTGGTTGGGAGTCTTGATACAGACGCCTTTGTGAAAAGACAAAGTGCAATCTCCATATTTCTCTGGAGATAACTTCCCTAAAACTTTTTGACAATATAATGATCTTTACACTCTCATGCTCAATATTCCATTAGTCTGTTGCCAAATCCTTATTTTTTCAACATTTAATTTCTCTCTGTGACATTTTCTTGAAATAAGCTGATAAAACTAGAATTTGAGAAAAGATGTTTCTATTTTTAAAGAGTAACC
Organism: Hippopotamus amphibius kiboko; assembly: GCF_030028045.1. Taxonomy (NCBI): domain Eukaryota; kingdom Metazoa; phylum Chordata; class Mammalia; order Artiodactyla; family Hippopotamidae; genus Hippopotamus; species Hippopotamus amphibius. Next base: position 86,054,749 of record NC_080195.1, on the reverse strand, counting down.
TCTGTGTTTAATGTTTTCTTTTATCTTTTGCAGCAAGATCATATTTTGAAATATTAACAGACGCTGCACCTGTTAGAAGCGATTTCCTGCTATCCCACCCCACTTGAGGCAGCTGAGAGGACTTTCTATATATACTGCCCTGAGATGGTTACCAGAGAAATGCAAAGGGATGGTTACCACAGAAAAGCAATTCAACACTCTCTTTTGGGCTTCAAAATAGATTTTTGAAATCGGTAGCAGAGTGAAGCCTGATTTGCAAGAACTAAGGTCTTGCAAACCAAAGACCTGGCGTACAAACAATATGCATGATAGTTTCTCTCCTTCTCTCCTACCCTCCCTCTTTTCCTTCTTTCCTCTCCCTCTCTCCCTCCCTTCTTCTCTCTCAGTCTCTCTCTCTCTGGTCTCTTTCTCTCTCTCCCCCCCTTTCCATCTCACTGGGAAGAGAGAATTAAACAGGAGGCGAGGGAACTAAATATGGTGCGTGTGTCACTGAGGTTTCTGATTCCTGTGCCCTCTCACCTTCCAGTCCAGCAGGGCTTGCGGAATATGAAAGTTAAAGTGACCTGTGCAGCTCTTTCCAGTTGAACACCAAAGAGGCGGCAGGTATTGCCCTTATTATTGTGCACTTCTTATATGCTTTACGTATATCAACACGTTTACTCCCAACAACCTTGTAAGATAGGTATCATTAATTATATTAATATCACCGTTTCAAGATGAAGGCATAGATTCATTAAGTACCTTTTCCATGGTTCCACAGCTAATAATCTGAGGAGCCAAGATTCAAGCACAGGTCATCTGGATCTGGAACCAAAGCTTTTTTTCTTCATAAAGCAGAAGTACCTGCCATTCCCTCTCCCAACCCATACAGCCCAAAGGTGACAAGCAGTGCAGGAGGCAGAGTAATACCTTGTGAGGCCCTGAGGATGGGCCCCTACACCCAACTCTCCAGAGCCCCAGCACGGCATGGAAGAGCATACACAACTCCCATTTCGGGTCCCCCACACCCAACCTACATCAAAGGACTTAGGAGACGGTCAACAGATAATGAGGGGTGTGAGGTGGAGGGGAGGAGGATGCAGAGTAAAGGTTCTGCCAAACAGAGACCATTGGAAACTTGGACGATAGCAAGAATGCCAAAGTCCCCACCATTAACCCCCAGCACTTGCTACACGTGAAGACAGACTCTGAAATTTTGATACCACCCTGTAGAGGGGGAAGAGAGGAGAAAATCCAGACTCCACATCCGGGTTGACCAAGAAAGATATAACTGAGTTCACCCGGCACTAAGACAGTATTTTCTGCCACTAGACAGAAGCGCAGCCCCAAACAGACCCTAAGTCTAGTCATTGAGACCTCAGGTGACATGCTTGCACCCATGAAATGTGAAATATGTGCTGAAAAATGCCATATTCTCGCCCTCAGGAATTCAAAAGCAAGGAAACAAGCTACAACACCAAGAATTTATTCCATGATTAGGTATTTCACAGTGAGTTTTACTCACCGGAAAAGGAACCACCCCTATCCTTGAACCACACTTACTTTTTTACCGTTTTAGAAAAATTCTTTGCAAGTTATGGGGAACAAACTATGTGCGAAAAGTGGAGACAGCATGTGTGCAAAGATTTCAGTCCATAAATACAATATCTGTATCGTTTTGGAGGTTTACAGAGTCCATGTCATACACATGAATTCACTAAATCATGACAATAGCTCCATGAGGTAGGTATTATTAAATGTACAGGTGAAGTACCTGAGCCTTAGAGGTTAAGTGATATGTCCAAGGAAACACAGCCCATGACAAAACTGGGACTGAAACCCAGGCCCTCTGATACACATAATTTGTATGTATATCATATACTACAAAAGAGAGATTTATTTTTAGTCAACTCACCAAAAGAAAGAAAAAATTAGGCCATAAACATCTCTCTCCAAATTTTTTTCTTTGATACAGCCTGGAAACTGACTTCTTGATTTATGGACCTGTTTATCTCTAGGTAGATGCTGGTGGTTACTTCATTTTTGTAAACTTAAATTTCAAATTATCATCCTCATTTTTTCAATTTTTTTCCACATTTTAAAATTGTGATCAACACAAAGTTTAGCAATATAAAAGTCATAGGAGAAAAACTTTCACTAAATTCTATTGCTCTTGGAACTTTCAAGACACGATGCCCATTTGATTCATCCAAAGCTCAATAACTGAATATGCTAACTTTAATGAATAATAATATGCAACCTGGTGTATGATAGGTATTGTATTCTCAATATTTCACATAAATTTGTAACAAGAAAGCAGATAATTACTGATAAATATTTTGGATCTATATAATTTTCTTGTTAACAAAACATAAGTAGTCCAAATTTTACAAATCAGATTTACAGTCCAAATTTTACAAATCAGATTTACCATAGTTGGATCCTGATTATTTCAGAAATAGGTTAACTGAAATTCAGATACATACACTTAAACATTTTAGTACATCCTTAATATTGAAAAGTTAATCTCTGATTAAACGACTTTTAGTTTATGATTCCTCTTATACCTTTAATTTCAGAAGAGTAAAATGAGAATTTTTCCTTACAAATAAAACCTGATTGTTCATAAAAGAGAATTTTTACTCATTTGATAATATAGTGGTGAAATGTTAAGACAGCACAACTTTGTGATTAAATGGAATAAATTTGATCACACAATGAAAACAAAAGAAATCAACACAAGAAAGAATGATGTATTTGAGAACATTTTTAATAAATAATGTGACAAAATTACTTTTCTGATTATTGGATTTTCAGTATGCAAAATTATGGCTAAAAATAAGAGGCTTCTTACATGAACATAATGAAAACATTAATCACATGGATTGTTCTCTTAGTACTGCACACCTTTTCTATGTAAGTTTCAAATTATCTAAGTGAACACATATAGTTTTTGGTGAACATCAGCTTTTTTTTTTTTTTTTGTGGTTCAGTTTTGTTTGGCTTTGTTTTCCAGTGGGGTCAGGCCTGATACCTAAATATGAATAAACGTACATTTTTTTTCTTCAAATAGCACCAATTATAAAGTCAATGAAATTTATATAATGACAAAAAAAAGGATTGTAAAAATCTACAGTCAGAGGGCATCATTTAGCAATTCAAAGCAAGTAATGCCTCTGTTTGAGCTTATAAGGAAATCTTGTAAGTCTCACCATTGGCCACAACAAACTTAAACCTTTTTTCTTTAAGTCCAGGAAAAGTAAGAACCATAACTGTGTTCATGGCCCACAATAAAGTATGCACGTTACTTCACCATCTGTCATCATTCAAATATTCCAAATACAAACATAGAGCATTAACAAAACAGGTTAAAAACGCTTCTCAACATTTTTTTTCAATAAGACAAAAAAGGTTAATAGTTACAATGGTTTACAAATAAAGTTTAGTGATTGTGCTTTTAAAACCAAAAAAAAAAAAAAAGATTAAAAACAGTGCATTACAAAAACAAAAATCAAATTTCCTTAAGTGGCACTTCTGAAAGTTGAACTGACACTACCAGAAGAAATTTAGGCCAGTTAAGATAGGGATGTCCTTATTCAATTGGTCGTTAAAAACATCCATTTGTTTGTAATATGCATTTATAATTGCTTTTTGATTGAAAAATAGAACCAGGTTTTTGCTAGGCTGACTTATGACAATGACTAGACAACCAGAGATCCAACTGGCTTACCCCTACTTATCCAAAAGTATATTTCCAATAAGAATATAATTCAATGATCAAAATGAAGACAAAATAGAGTACCACCAGGGGTTGCAAAGAGTATATATTTACAATGTTTCTACTCCATTCAAATTGATTGTGGTTGTTCTGCATTTGCTATGTATTTTTTTTTCTCCCAGCAGAGGGTGGTATGAAAGACTTTAAAATCATGTTAAAATGAAGTTATGTTTTGGTTTGCATGAGCAGTTGGTTATAGAAAGATTATATCTTGAGAGCCCTTGACATGAGGTTGATTAGTCAACTTTGTGTCTCTGATCAATATTTTGCTGTAAATTGGCTTGGTATGTAAGCAGTGCAATGCCATATCTCAGGGGCAAAATGCAAAAGAACTGTTTTGTTCTCTCCTGCTGGCTGATGACTGAAGCAAGAAGTCAAATGCTTCCCTTGCTGGAAGCAAGGTGTAATGATTTGTTCCAACAGCAAGGGTAATAGGGAAGTTCTTCGTAGGGATAGGGATCAAACAACAACAATAAAACCCTAATAAAATTTAAAAAAACGGTATTCCAATAAGAGGAATAAAAACTACAATTTGTACACTCTGATTGCACTGAACATTTTATCTGGCGTCATATGTCATCAGACACGAGGCATCTTGAATGATAACTTTCACATTAGATCTCACAAGCCTCTCTGGTTGTCTTCAGCTTTCAGTTTCCTGTAAGAGATAAGTTCTCGTTAAATTTGAAAATAAACTTCGTATTTACTTATGTGTTTTCATCCTTATAGTTTGTGTTTCCTCTTTCATTCCCTAGGATACACTGGAAAGTGCTCATGGCAACATATTCATATATCAATTTTAGTTAATTTTGATAGCAAATCCAATAGTTCTCTAACAAGTACTAAAGTGTGTTCCATACAGTGTCTGGGTATTGGGGGGTGTGGCACAGGGAGAGAGGAGCAGGAGGAGGCCAAGTTCTCCACACCTCCAGCCTCAATTCAATTATAGCTCAATTTTTATTGGTTTTAAGTATTAGGTTGTCTGTAATGACTTTCTGTCCTCCCAAAAGGGGTCTTCTAAAAAACCAAAACCAAAACCTGAAAAATAACTTTTCTAACAGCATTTGCAGAAGGGAAGTCTTCTTATTCCAAACTTCAAAAGTAAAATACATTGGGCATTACAGAAAATTCAATTCGACATAATTAATTATAACTTCTTTTATTATAAAAAGTTACAGTTTAACACTCAACTAACAATCTGCTTGAGATTAAATATATTTGTAAGAAGAGAAATTTGTCCTCAACTTATTTCTTTATTAAATGGGGAAAACACAATCTTAAAAACAGAAGATGATTTTATAATATGATGTGATTTACTGCCAACTCTATCTTCTAACACTATCCATAGATTCCAACAATGGAGTATATCTTTGACTCAAGAAGTGTTCTTCATTTGGGAAGGTCAGCGTCAAGTATCAGGTTACCATTTTCAAAAGACTGAAGATGAAAGACAGTTACCCAAATCATCCTGGTTAACCTCAGTAATCATAATCACTAGGATGGCAGATAACACAGGCAAAACACCCTCACTCACATCTCACAACTCTGTCACTTTACTGGATTTTAATAACCTACTGTAATATTATGAATTACAATTATCCAGATCAATAATTCTTATTTCCCAGCAACATGTCTGCTATATAAGTTTGCTGAGTATCTGCAGATAAATATGAACCCTAAGATCTAAAAAGACACTTATTACCATTTAAAACTTTGGAACACATTTCAAGAAAATCAATCAATTCTAAGACTTTCAGTTGCTGGCATCATTAACATTACGGTTTGTGAAGAAACAGTAACATTTCTGTAGACTGATGAATGCTTTTAACTTTGAGGCTGATATGAAAACTAGTCTAATGCTGGGAAACCTGAAAAAATATAGCGATACCTCTAATTCTTCATTATTATCTTCTCCTCTTTCATATCCTCCGAGAACTTGCATTTCTGCAATATTTCTTCGACCTACATTTGCTTGTTCTCTTTGTCTGCTTCCTGATCCTCTTGATGACATTGAGCTTGAAGAACTAGGATCTCTGGGATTATTTGATGTCGGAAAAGTAGGTCTACAGTACGGTAGAATATCCTCTGTGTAATGAAATATAATATTATAAGTGCATATGAACAGCATTGTACATTTTCATTGTATAATGTACCACTTACAATTCTGAATAGGGAAACATCAGTGTTTCTGAGGAATAAATGAGGACATTTTATAACAATAATGAAGAAGGCAGCACTGCTTTTTGAGAATGAAAATAACAACCTTGCTGTTTTCCTAGCAGTGGCTGGGATTTAGCTTGATTCTACTCATAAGCTCTTGTCTACCTCAAACTCAAACTTGAGATCAACAGCCTTAAAAGAGAGAAACCAAACCCGGAGTCAGACACAGATTCCAGTTCTTTCCTTCACTATGTGATCTCCCATTATTTCAGGATCTAGTTTCCACTTTTCTAAAAAAGTGATAATAGTATCTCCATTCAGAGGAGCTGCTAGTGTTGATGAAAACAAATGAGATATTGTAATATGTCCCTATGTAAACTATGAAGGAATTATATGGCATTGATAGAAAAATACCCAGATTCTTCTTGAATCACCAAAACAGAGTCAGCCCTGGATTCACTTCTTAGACACCAAAATGCCAACCTCCATTTCAACATCACATTCATATTGTGGAACCCTGACTCTCAGAAGCCTGACATCATTGCTAGCTTCAAAAAACAAGCCACTCCAGTTAACTGCTTAATTTAACCTGAATTTCTATCTCCTGAATTTCTATCTATTCTGCTTTAAATTTCAAGCTGCTTCTACTGATGCATCTTCCAACTGCTCACTTCTCTCCCAAGCATGTCCATTCTACCCTTTGGACACCAAACACATACAAACAAAGCAAAGCAAAACAAAACCAAACCTCTTCTATGTGCCCTTTTGTTTTCCTCCTCCAAAATCTTCCTCTACTGTTCACACTGCCTGAATGAAATCTGATTTCCCCTGAAGTTTCCACTGAAGTTCCCTGCAGTGGAAGCAGGGAGGTTTGCCTTTAGCTCACTAACACCAACTCTAAATCACTGCTCCTCCAACCCTGAACAGAAACTTGCTCCTCCTGTGAGGGTCACGCAGTCGAGTTATGTAGTCTCTAAAGGCCTCCTTGATGGCACCTTTGTCCTGTTCTCACCACAACTTTCATTCCTGATGCAGACTTCTGGCTCTCTGCGGTTTTGCAGTCCACGTGGCCCACTATACCTGCACCCTAGCTTCACAGCACTTGGTTCTCTATGACCTCCATCTTCTGTCTCTGTTTCATCCACTTTTTTTTTTTAAGTATTTGAGTTTTATTCCACCATTTACTTAAGTTGCGTTGGCATCAACCTTTGGGTATCCATTACCTCAAAGTAAATCAAGAGGGTCAGAGGGTTAATTTGTGACAGAGTATTATCCTGTTTCACACATGGATTGGATTCTCACGGCACTAAGACAAGAGGCTTTAAAAATTTTTTTTTAATAAATTTATTTATTTATTGGCTGCATTGGGTCTTCATTGCTGTGTGCGGCCTTTCTCCAGTTGCAGAGAGTGGGGGCTACTCTTCGTTGTGGTGCACGGGCTTCTCATTGCAGTGGCTTCTGTTGTTGTGGAGCACAGGCTCTAGGCATGCAGGCTTCAGTAGTTGTGGCACATGGGCTCCATAGCTGTGGCTCATGGGCTCTAGAGTACAGGCTCAGTAGTTGCGGTGCATGGCCTTAGCTGCTCTGCGGCATGTGGGATATTCCTGGCCCAGGGATCGAACCCGTGTCCCCTGCATTGGCAGGTGGATTCTTAACTACTGCGCCACCAGGGAGGCAGCCATCCACATTTTTTTTGTTGAATTTAGTTTTTGACAAAGTACCATATGGCAAAATATCTCTTGCTAAGAACTTCCCCTTTAAGCCTGCGCTCACATAAATCAATACTTTCTCTACCGATTGCTTAGCAAAGCTCTTGAAAAGCAATCTGGACTCAGTATTGGTCGTCACAACTCCCATTCACTTTGTATGCCACTGATATCTACTTATGTCCACATTACTACAGGGAACTGAGAAAATTCACTGTTGACTTTGACAATGCTAATCATGTTTCAGTCCTTAAGTCTCTGGACTTCTCACTGCCCTTCACCTGAAAACCATTATCCACTTAAACACTACTACTCTCTTAGCTCCTACTTCCCCCTCCTTCCTGGCTGGTCTTCTGTGGGTTCTTCTTATGCAGTGCCTCTTACATGTTGATGCCCTTCCTGCAGGTTTCTATGAATGCTCTTAGCCCAAGGGGTGTGTGTGTGTGTGTGTGTGTGTGTGTGTGCACGTGTGTGTGCACTGTGTATGTGTGTGTACACAAAAACATTTTTTCCCACCACCCTGGATGATTTCATTCATTCTCTCAGATTGTAATCTTTTCTAAAATATAGCTGCCATGAAGGCAGATACTCTTCTCTGCTTTGTATACTGATACACTCTTAGTTTGACATCAGTAGGTCATCAATAAATATTGTGAGTGTATGAATGAGTGGCTTTACTATTTCATCATGATGAGTTATTAATTTTTACTTTCTGAACTCTGCCTAGCTGAACACTTCCTCTTGTGGGTCCCTCAGACGCCGACTGTCAAACATTTTCTTCATCGTGTCCACTCCTCCGAGATTTCTTCCCTCTCTGCATTCCCTAACACAATTAATGACATCACTGATCATAGACACCCAAGACAGAAAACTGGAGTTATTTCAGGGTCTTCTGCCCCTTCCAAAAACCTTCCCATAACCTCTAAAATGTGTCTTGTCCACACATTCAAATATGTAACATGTAAGAGTGATTTTAACTCTAAATAAAATTTCTTGAATTTCCCCCCTCTCCCATCCCTGCTCCCGCAGCCTGGTTTATATTCTCTACATCTCTTATGGGAGTTGTAAATATCTTCTAACAGATCTCTGCTTCTTGGGTTATTTCCCTCTAAACTGACTTCACTCAGCCACCTTCCTTTTACAGGAACTACAGGCTCACTGTGACTTAAGCTTACATTTAAAGCTTACATTTACATCAAGAGCTTCATCTTCACCACTAACACTGAATTTCCTATAGCCTCCTCAATGCACCTCAACTTTTCATGCTGACTTTCTCTGCCAGAACAATCTATCCACGCTTCTCACCCAAGGTAAATCTCACCCATCCTGAACACTCAGCTTATGGGTCATTTCCATCAGGAAAGATAAAGAAGTCTTTCTTTACATTCCATCTCCTGCAAGACTGGGCTAATTTTCCCTTCTCTGGACTCTCAAGTATCATGGCACTATAAACATTATATCAAATATGAGTATATCTGTGAATTTATAGATTACCTGTCTCCCTCTCTGACCATAAGCTCATTGAAGTCAAGGTTCATGTTTACACATAAATCTCAGGACTAATACAATGCTTAATAACACAGTAGATGTTTGATATATGTAGAAATAAATTGAACGAACTGAGGTAAATGTCAGCAAAAAGATCAGACATTGAAGTCTAGAAGACCACTCTCCTTAATTAAAAATAACCATTTGTTACACATGTAAATCAGGGAGCCTCTTTTATGAGAAATAATGTAAATTGAAATATGAAGGTGAAAATTATAGCAATGCACAGAAATGATAATTGAATGACACATACACACAAGGTGATGGTTCAAATAAGAATTTGGGAAAGTAAGACATATAAAATAATAACTGGTCAGTGTATTCCAGTGCTTTTCATGGATAATCCTTGTTTCTAGATTAATGGTTCCAGTCTTAGTTCTTTACTTAGAAATACTTTTATAACACAAAGGATAAATTATTAAATTTCTAAAGATTGATAAAGATAATTTCATCTCTTTGTTCCAATTCTGCACACACCAAGATCTTTCTGAGTTTGCAAAATTTTCTCCTGAAGAATCCCACTTACTTCAGAGGAACATTGCTTGTGAGCAACAAATTGGTCCCTCCTTTCAGGCCAGATATAAACTTCGCAATTTATATTATGACATTTGATTTATGAATCACTGCTTGGAGTACAATCACCCAAAGCTAAAAGTTCAGATCACCTTTGGCTTCAGTGATAAAAATACACTAAGTTTTTCAAACTTCAGATTGCGCTGATGTCACCAAGTACTCTGTGGTCACATAGGGAGGCATCTGTCCAAACTACACAGCTCTACCATCACTTCACTGCTGAGTCCACGCCTGGGTGAGGGGTTCAGGCTTCCGTCATAGAACAAAGTGAAACTGCTCTCCACATTGAAAGGAAATTGTTAATGACCAGAGGCCCATAATGAACAGAACAATAGCTTGATGTCTAATCGGACCAAAATAGAGCTTTGAAAATACGATTGTAGTTAAAGTGCACTTACAGCCTTCTAAGATTCATTTCCCCCTCACTCTCTCCGGATTCCTTCAGCAATCACCTTCCTTTTCTTGTATCTCTTCTGCCTAAATGGTTTCTTCTCCTTAGTCTATGATAATGTTCAAATACCACATCCAAAAACATTTCCACAGATTCTGCCTTCCTGTCAAACCTGATCTTGACCTCTCCTCCTCTTCCCAACCTCTGCAAAGAGTCCATACTCATCACCTCCCTTCCACAGCTTCCATTCACTTTCCAGCCCCCTACAGTTGGGATTCTATTCTGACTGCTCTACTAAAGACAGTTCTTTTAAATACCACCCACAAAAAACATTTCGTAAAATCTAGGTGTCATTCACCCATTCCCCCACCCCCAACTCCCATTTACATCCAGCTTTCCCTTCTGTGGCATTTTATATTTCTTCCTATCTTAAAACTTCTATCTCCATTCTTTCTAGGATACTATTCTTCCTACTCGTAGTGTGGATGGCTTGATTATATCACTGGGTGGAGCCACCTCAGTTTCTATATACAATGTTCCTCTGCTGACGTATATGCATGTATTTTTATTGAAGTGCAGCTGATTTATAACATGATATTAGTTTCAGGTGTACAACACAGTGATTCACTATTTTTATAGCAGGCTCTATTTAAAGTTATTATAAAGGAATGGCTATATTCTCTGTGCTGTACAATATATTCTTGCAGATTCTTTGTTTTATACGTAGTAGTCTGTACCTCTTAATTCCCCATCCCTATCTCGCCCCACCCCCTTCCCGCTCCCCAAGGGTGATCTTTAAGTACAATCATCTCTGACTGTGGTGTGCTGGAGAGAGCTCACACTTTCTCACAAAAGCCTATTGTACCCACCCCCTCCCAACTCCACATATGCTGGTTTCATAGTAGCTTGAAACTAGCCATTTGGGGAGTAATTACAACTGAACTAAGCGAGTGGCTACAAATTGGGGTTTGTTTGTTTGTTTGTTTTCTTCCCAGAAAATTGATTGTGAAACATTATCCACTATATCACTGCTGATAATTCAGCTTTTGTAATTCAAACAATTTTCACCTCCATGTTGCTGGTTCTAAAATCCACTCTCTACCTTTAATCTTTCTCCTGATCTTTAAACTTAGTTCTCTGAATTTTTATTGATTTTCTTCATATCTGTGTTCTTGTCAGTACCTTAATCCATTTACAACCCTGAAGTTATTTTCCACAAGACTTTTATCCTTTTCCCCATTTGTTTTTCATTGGTTAATACAATTATGTTCCACTAGTCATGGATAGCCATCCAATTAACATTTGAGGAATTTTTCTTTTACTCCATTAGTTCATTTTACTTTTTTACATGCAATTAGTCACCAAGTCCTATAGGGTCTATCTCTGAAATGCCTACGTAGACTGTTTCTCCTTTTAATTTGCACAACTATTTTAATTCAGTGCTTTCATATTTTATGCCTAGATTATTCTGCAATGTTCTGGCACCTTCAGCTACCCAATTCCAGACTCTTCCTTCACTGTAGAGTGCTGTCAGTTATTTTTTTTTGAAAACATAAATCTGATTATTTAATTTCTTGATCACTTTTTTTGCTGGCTCACCACTGTCGATATCATAAATCTCAAACTCTTCAGAATACTATTCCTGGCTTTCCCAATCAGCCTCAACTACGTTTCTAGTTTTATCTTTTACTGTTTGTCTCTGGCCCCAAGTATCTCATTCTCTAGCCAAATTGTAAATAAGTATTCACCAAATATTAATTTTTACACTTTCATAATTTTTCTCCACTTATTGTCAGATATCCCTTTCTCCCTGTTTAACTTGTGGAAATCATGTTTTCCTTTAAAATTCAACTCACTTGGCACCTCTCCAAGGAAGACTTGCATAATGTCATGTATTAGAATTAACTGTATTCAAATTATCTGGGAGCATGCCTGTCTCCTCCAATAGAGAGCAAATTTCTAAACCTTACCCTTTGCACATGATCCTAAGGAGCCTGGCAGTGTACCATGCAAACATGTTCAATCTATATTTATTGGCTGCTTGACTAGATCGGTACCTTGGATGAGATGAGTCTTTGCTGGTGGAAGGTCTCGTTTTGCTGTCTTGTTTCCTCGTCCTTTCCCATCATTTTGCTGTTCCTGTGCTTCTCTGGGATCACCTGGATTTGGTCGCATATCAGCAACTTGTCTTCCATCCAATACTTCTCTCCCCTTGTAACTGCCTCCTTTTCTATCTGATGATCTGTCTGTTCTTGCTTCTATAGAAGGTAGTTTTGGCACCATGACAGGTCGTACCTCCAGCTGTGCCTTGGACTGGGCAGTGGGTGACTTTATAGCAGGAGGTGGCACAGGAGGAGGCGGAAGATCTAAAAAGAAATATTTAAAATACTGTAAAAGCCTGTCACTCATAAAATTGTCAACATTAGTATTACCATTAGAGTCACATTCAACTGTGAGATAATACATCTTAAGTGAACTGGAACACCTGAAGGCTACAAGGAATAAGATGACCAACAACTTTAAATGTCTCATTTTTATCTAGTACAGGAATATTGAATCATAGAGCTGGGACTCAGAGATTATCTGGTCTTGGGATGGCTAATATGAGTATATATGTCATAACTTTCTCTCCTGCAACCATGGCGGATTTTCCTAATTGATTTCAGTGTAATGTTTCTGATCCCAGATGGATACCCTTACTCTTCAGTCAACCACTTCAAATTGATTGAGGCTGGCACTTGAGTTGAAACCTCTTTGCCATCCTTAATCTACCCTGAATCCTTTCTCATTTTGTACATAGGGAAACTCAAACACATAGATCTTATTTTCCAGTCTTAAAGGTAAACAAGATCAGAACCAGGACTAACGCCCTCAGATTCTTAATTTCTGGTTCAGTGTTCTTTATACTACTATTTCATCCTATCACATATTCACAATCTACCATTCACTGATGGGATCTCTCCACTTTTTGTATGCACCCATGGATTTTAAACTAGATAATCACTAGTATAAATATAATTTTATCTATCTAAAATTATGTATTAATATATTGCATATAATTGGATATTATATATAATTCAACTTCTATTATAGACATACTTCAAGATAAAAGTAGGCACAAAATTTGATATCTAGAAAATTTATTTCCTTTAAGTGGTGCTATTTTTTAAAATGACTCCTATGTATACTCCAGGGAGAAGAAATATACAACCTAGTAATAGTTGGTAAGTTAGTAGAAAAATACTAATAGATTCTAGTTTTAGGTTGTTCTGGCTGTAGTGTGGAGAATAGATTAAAATGAAAGTCTTGAATCCAAGAGGTCAAGACATTATTTTAGTAGCTCAGTAAGTAATGATAGGAGATAGAATTGTATTGGTGACTGTTCAGATCGAGAGTAGATGTGTTTGAGAGGGTATAAGAAAAAAAAATCAATTATTACTTAATGATCAATGGAATATAGTAGGGGAAGACTATCCATTAGATAACTTTAGGATTTTTGCCATAGCTGACTAGGTAGATGGGAGAAACCTCACTGAAGATGAGGCGTACGCGGATGAGGAAGAGATAGCTGGCTCGCAAAGGAAGACTATGAATTTTGTTTTAGAAAAGTGAATAGGAGGAGCTTTAGAAATATCCAGATAGAGATGTCCAGCAGGTTGCTGGACATAAAGTCTGAATTTCAAGGGAGGTCAAAACCAGAGAGAGAGAGATTTGGGAATTATCAGTGTAGTTTTTTAAGTTATAACTTTAGAAATGGTAATATTTTCATATTTGGAGAGAAATGTCTATGTCTAGGTGTAAGTCAACTAAAACATGTATAGAACATGTATTAAATGCTTAGTATTACAAAAGTAACATGAAGATTTTCCACAAAAAATAAACATTCACATGGTAAAAATGCAAAAGCACATAAGGACTTGGAAATACAATCCTTTATACCTCCCCACCTTCATTTCGAATCCTCCATATTGATAGAGGTAATCAGTTTGAATAAGTTTTTAAAGATTATTCCAGAAATTATGTATGTGTATAAAGCAGGGCTGCCAAGTTGCGTAACTCCAGGGAGTACCATTCACATTAAGAACTGTGTAAAATGGCCACATCTGGGATTGTGTAGAGGGCCTGTCTGCCCACCAGAATGTGACAGTCTTCCTGTCTTAGTAACATAAGAGGGACTGCACTTTTTTTCACCTAACTGTGTAGCTGTATACATTTCCATATATGTACATATAGCTTTACCTCTTTTTATGAAGAGTTTGTATAATGTTCTGTTTTATGAATATATTATTATTCATATAGTCAATCCCTACAGAGGCATATTTAGGTTGTTTCCAGATATTTTACTATTATTAGCAATGGTCCACTGACTATCACTTACATATACCAGCATAAGAATCTCCTGAACATTAAAACTGTGCCTTGAAAATTCTTAATATAATAGCAAATTAAGGGTTCTAGGAAGTATCAGTTTTGAGTATTTCTCATTCTTGTAATGTTTTAAAAAATAATTAATACTTTTGTTCCTTAGTAGACATGAACTTTTTAAAAAATAATTTTCTTTTGACATTGGGTCAAAATAAAATTATATTATTATTATAACTAGGGCATTAGAATTCATTGTTTTGATTTTCGAAAGCAGAAAGCTTGAGGTACCATCTTGTTATGAGCTGTTTTACTTAGGACTCCATTATTAAAAGTGGTCAGACTGTAACTTGCATTTTGTTGTTACTGTTAGCTCTCACAGCTCACAATGTTCTCCTTTCATGTAAACAGCCTCAATACTGTATCTAAAATGGTGACCAAAGTACAGCCCACAGCACTAATTTTTCCAAGAATCTGGGAAAATCAAAAGTTTTTTTGTCTTACAACATAAATTGCCATTGTCAATAGTGTTGATTTTCCTCCTTTACTACGTTAACAAATTTTTTTTAAAACAACACTTTAAAAAAGTACTATCATGATATTCTCCCTCATCTGCTACTTGTTTATTAAAAATAACCAAAAGAGAGAGTTAGAAGACAGATTGTACTGAGAGGCTTAAAGCCCAGAGACCCAAGGCTGAGCTGTTCTAAGTTCAGACTGAGCCTGGGACTGGCAAAGGGAAGAGGAGAAAAGTCTAATTCAGAACATACCTGGAAACAGAGGGAATGAGCGACGGCAGGCTCATTTCTGCCCTCTCTGCTCGATACGAACTCAAACCAGATTGCAAACACAGCTTATCAGGAAGCTGATGACTGCCACGGTCATCAAATCATAAAATGTCTGGGCTTATCAGATATCTCAGTGATGATTACTACTATCGAAAGATCATACAAAGTCTTGGGAATTTATGACTCTCGAGACAAAACTCTACTACCAGATGCTCTATATAGGTGCTCTCTATAATACAGGTTCACAAAGAGAAGAGAATCCGGTGATAATGTTAAGGGTTCTAACTTCCTGTATATAATTGCCACAGTATATAACTGACAGAGGAGAATGCTGATAGGTGTAATTATTTATATAAGCAGATTACCAAATAAATTCTCTTTTAGGTACTGTAAAATAACTACTGAGTCAAATCATAGTATAAACAATTCTACATTTCATAAACTGATAAATAGTATTTTCATCCAATTCATACCACTAACAGCTCAAATTGAGTTTAATGAATGGGATCACAGAACTCATATGTATGTATAGACTCTTTCTTTATACAATCATATAAACACCATTCTTTACACAAGACTCTCTAAATACCAATATAATGCATGTAAAGTAACACATAAGAGCATATATATGAGACAATTTTGCCGGCATTAACTCACTATGGAGATCCAGCACTCTATTTACTTAACTGCTTAAATTCCCAGACCTTGTAATTAATGATATATTAGACCAAAATAGCATCATTCCAAAGAGGGTGGTGAATTTATAATCTATGAAAAGTAGATCTGCAGAAATAATGTAGATTTGGTTTTTACATCAAGTATGTAAATGAATCAGAATGGGTTGAAAAGGGGTGGAAAGAATCTATTAGAAGGTCCTAGAAATGCACTTATGCTTGTCTTTAACTCGATAAAAGTCTGACTGATAAATATGCATATATTTTAATCCTACCCTTCATCTGGCTTAAACTTGGAAGCGGCACATATGAAATAAATAGAGAGTGAGATTCTGCCTGTCAGTGTCTGTAGCCTGCAGCCTTCTGCTCGGCAATGAGAACTCCCTGAGCGTTTATGAGACCCAGCATCTACCTGCAATGCAAAGCGTGGCCACAGTGCCATGGATTAGGGCCTTGTGGGCTGTTACGGGCTGAACTGTGTCCCCTCCAAAATTCATATGTTGAAGTCCTCATCCCCAGTACCTCAAAACTTGACTTGCATTTGAAGACAGGGTCTTTAAAGAGGTAGTTAAATTAAACTGAGGTCCTTAGGGTGGGCCCTAATCTAATCTGACTGGTGTCCTTATAAGAAGAGGGCACATAGGTACACCGAGGGAAGACCAAGTGAAGACACAGGGAGAAGGTGGGCATCTACAAGCCATGGAGAGAGGCTGAAGAAGAAACCAACCCTGCCAATGCCGTGATCTTGGACTTTTAGCCTCCAGAGCTGTGAGGAAATAAATTTCTGTGGTTCAAGCCACCTAGTTTCTGGTACTTTGTTATGACGGCCCCAGAAAACGAATCAGAGCTGACTGACAAGGGTCATTGCCAATTACTCTTTATCTGTTCAGACGCAGCCGCTCTTTATCTTTCCTTACAGAGTGTACAAAAATTCTGCAAAGGAAAGTGATAATGTGAACAAAATTTACAAAGTGGAGATGCTACACCCTCAAGACTGATAAACCATAAACTGAAAATAGTTCACATAAAAAATCTATTGACGATAATCAAACTCGTCGATCACAGTTGATGTATTTTCATCACTGAAAAGCAACAATGAAAAAACCCTCCACGTCTTGCTTATATATTTAATTCTCATTTTCACAACTGGCAGCTCTTTAAATTCTTTCTTTCCCCTTCCTCTCTCTCCCCTTTAATAACTGCACAAATTGTATCTGCCACTGAGTGTCTTCATGAAATGGACTGTAAATATTTTTTTCAAAAAATGAGGAAATGATTTCCGATAAAATGACTTCTGTTTCCATGCTATAACCACTACTATCAAGACTCTATGCATTTCTTTTATCTGGTGCATTAAGAAGTATCTGCATTTAAATGATTTTGGTTCATCGACATGCATTATGGACATATATAAAATAACACATAGCTTTGTTACTTTTTTTCTTTCCCAAATCAGAAAGCATCCAGAATTAAATTCAAGACTTGTTAGTACAGTAAACATCTCTAAAAGACAAATGATTATCAAAGTGCTAAAGAGAAGGTAAAGCTAGTATTTAAAAAACAGCTTTAGTTATATCTCAATTTTGTGACCGAGAGGAAATAATTACTGGCTCCTACCCTGTGATATATATGATGACTATGCTGCATAAGCACCTGTGAAATGAACATGTGGAAATTCAAATGCTATTTCCTATTAACATTCTCACTTTCACACATTTTAACATATTTCTTTGGTATTTCTGAAACTAACCTAATAAATACCTTGGTTGCTTCATCATTCAGTTTAACAGCTATTATTCAGGGGTTAGTTAGACTTTATATTTCATTATTTAACACACTGAAAGAAGTACTACAGCATGTGCGGCAGTAAATACAGATCACAATTTTCAAGCATCATGTAATTTATAACTGCACCACTATGCCCTTTAACTGGCATGTTTACACTGTTTAAAGCATTTTTAAAGGCATCACTCAGTGCCAGAAGCCCCTCAAAACAAGTATAAATAAGAGGTAGAAAGAGCTACACAAAGCTTCAGGCCAGATTTTTTTCCCTCATGTATTCAACCTAGGTGTATTTACATCCAGGTTTGACGTTTGACCAGCTTTCTGTTAGGAGCACTCTCTTCTAGATAATAAAAACTGATAGAAGAGCTACAAAACTTGTAAAATGCCATTATAGGGATCCCATAAATGTAAAACTGCCAATAGAGTTTGGGGATTTACACCCAGTGTTTGTCCCTTCACAGAGGCAAACAGGCACAAAGCCACTATAAACAACCCTTCAAAATCAGATAATATTCTGACAGCTCAGTTTCACTGACAAAAGAGACCTGGGCAGGATCCAGGAGGCCCAGGTGCGCTGTGTCATGCCAGTATTTAATGCAGTCTAATATCAGATAGATGCTAGTGAGAGAAAATACTCTGAGTAAAGTACAGATAATAGCACGGACAGCCACTCATTGCAAAATGACTTGTGCTCATCACGCTGTGAGCTTCGTATTAAATTTTTTCTGTCAAGTGGCAGGAATCACAGGGAGAAGTGCCTCAGAAAACCCTCCTTGCAACCTTGGATAAGGAGCTATAATATTAGGCTTTCATATGATAATGGCAAATGATGCCCTTTTTGAAAAACTGCTGACTGGTAATGAAAGTTCTAATCAGATTGTGGTTGGAGTGGACCAGGAGGTGGCGAACCGTGCCTGTGACAACCTTCTCTCCCCGCAACCCTTTAGCAAATTTAGCAAACTTGACAAGACGGGTGAGTCTGAGAGAATTTATCTTACACGCATTTCCAGCAAAGCCCTCGGGGTTGTTTTATAAAACGAGAAGGTGGCGGTTTCATAAATGCCCGGCCACCTGAGGCACTTTCATTAAAGGCTTTCTCTAGACAACGTCGCAATGTTTGCGTTATTCTCCTGTGCTCCCTGGAGAACACAAGCCTTACCTCTTTAGTGAGAGTGGATAGTGTATGCGAAGGCATGAAGGAAGATGATTCGATCTGCCTTTTGATGCACAAACTAACTGTTTGTAACACCACAGGGGAAAAAAGTGAGGACATTTTGGAAGAGTTATCAGTGAATGTGTGGAAGGTTAACCCTATGTCATTACTTCAACTCTAATAATGTCTACTTGTTTAAAACTATATACTAACCTTTTAAGAATATTAAAAGTATTATACACTGTTATAGTTTCTTAAATAACCCACTTACTAGAAAACTGCAGGGACTTGAGATGCCTGATAAGATATGGAAGTCAATATCATTCCTATAAGTAATATGAGGCTTACTGTTAATGAATTTTTAATGTAATTCCTAATGTCAGAGGATGCATTTTCAAGTTATAGGGAGTCAGGGTAAAGAGGCGAGATTCATAGATGTTTTCATCTGTTTCAGTGGACTTACCATCTGTGTAGGCTTCTCTGCGCAGATGTCCTGGCTGGTGTTTCTGTTTCTTGGCTGGTCTGGCCTTCTGCACTACCGCAGCACTCATGTTGCTGTCTGTAGACACAGGACTTGTCGGTCTAGGACACTGGGATGCATGAAAATGGCGGCGGCCTGAGGAAAAAAGATCAGAGCCAAACTCACCAATTAAGTTTAATTTAACCGTAATAATCAAAATAAAACATCGAAACAAGAAACATTCCTAATTTTTTTTTAAAAGCTTAAATAAACTATTTTAGTAAACAATAGGATTTTTGTTATTCTGCTTGAGCTATCCACTGGATAGCTAAAAGCTTTTTCAGATGCTTTTTTTAAAACCATTACTCCATTAAAGTTCTTGATACCTATTTATTAAAGAAAAACATTGTGACTATTTTTGCAGTGACCTTCACTAAAGTGCTATTGCTGAACAAAAATATTAAATTTTTACATAATATATTCAATGTCTGTTGCTTTCTCAAAAGGAATAGCCAGAGCTCTCAAGAATTCATGTTCTAAGAATGAACAGTACAAAATACATCCCTTATTTTCATTAAATATGTTTGTGCTATTCTTTGAAGACAGACTCCTGATATCTTAACACATTCTCAGGTATCTTCCCTTAAGGTGGCCTGAAATTAGGCAAGCTCACAGATTTAGACCTGCCCCAAATAACTCACAGCCCTTTTCTATTGAAAGATATTTATTAGCTGGTTTTGGATATTTCAAAGTGACCCCTCCAGAGACTTCTATGTTTTTTGGTGATGGTGGAGGTAGTTTTTGGTTATTTGATTTTGGAGAGACAATATTCATAGGTGATAAATGAATCTGTTAATCAGACATGGTGCATTGCGGTGCTCTCAGATTTTCTGGCTTTCTTACGTATTACAACAGCACAAGATATTTAATCCATAATGGCAATGGAGGTCTATTGGCCCTACACTTGAGATTCCTTTGTTATTTTGGTTTCTTGAAACTCCAGAGATACAAATCCAGAACTTTCTGTCATACCACAAGAAACTTCAGAGAGACCTAGACAACATGTGTTTTGGCTATAAACAGGAGAAGCCACATATAGTAAAATCAACACATTTAAAGGTATTAACTGAAGCATATTAAGTAACAGACATTAATGCAGCCAAGTGAGAAGCAATGTGATTGGATTATTCATTCATATTAACCTCAAGTCATATGATAAGCAGTACCCTTTCCTGAAAAGAACATTTTAATAGGCAGAGTCCAATGTCTGTTTAGTTCATTTTAATTATGAGCCAAACGAAAACCAGAAGAGCCATTAAATTACAATACAATAAAATATTAAACCAAACTCTCTTTAGCTTTGAGGGAGACTATTACAATTAAAGTTACATAGCCATGAAAAGAGAGAATTAGGGCTAAGACTGAACCCATTACTCATTCTATTGTGTAAGGCCATCTACTCCTCATAGACCCTGAGGCATAAGGTCGTTTACAGATGAATTTTTAACATTATTTCTATGTCTTGTTGATTTAATGAACTGAAACACACCCTTAATGCAGTCTGAAAGCAGTAGTTTGAGATGCTTAATTTCACTTATTTTTTTTACTGAAGATTAAAAAATAAGGAGAAACACAAGCTAAATATAAAGTTAGATGTTATTTATTTATTAAAAACGATAGGTTTGCCTACTTATTTTATTATGCCCAGCAGCTACTACAGGAAAAAAAGGAAATTTGGTTGAACATCATAAAGTATAGGCTCAGCTGAAATAAGTACACATTCTGCAATAATAGTTTGAGATATTAGACATTTATTTCCTGCAACACATTCTTGATAAATAATACATAGGAAAAAAATCTTTACGATGTGAGTTAAACTTTCTCTGAATATATTCTACACTGATAAGAAATAATGACCAATCCAAAATCTGAGGGGAACACAGAAAACTACCAATGTGATAGTTATTAAACTAAGAAAAATAAAACAACAAAATAGCAATTATTGA
The DNA here is from genome assembly GCF_030028045.1 of Hippopotamus amphibius kiboko. Lineage (NCBI taxonomy): Eukaryota > Metazoa > Chordata > Mammalia > Artiodactyla > Hippopotamidae > Hippopotamus > Hippopotamus amphibius. Next base: position 86,033,386 of record NC_080195.1, on the reverse strand, counting down.
TTTGTTACAATAGTCTTTTCTTTCCCAGATATGCCTCTCTTTCTTGTTGACCGCATTATTTTTATTCTATTCATATTTTCTTGGTTACCAGAAATATACACATACACTGAACATGTATATGAATGTATATATGTATATATTCCATTCTACAGAAATGAAAATCATGCGATAAATGTATGATTTAAATTAAATTTTTTTCTTTCTCATACTGTTTATGTTCTAAACAGAGTTGGGAGTAGGGGATAAGTAAAAAATGGGTTAAAACATAAGAATGGATATATAGTAATTAAAAACAGGCTACTGGCAATGAAAAGGGAAAATAGAAAAAAATATATAAGCACTTGGATTAACTTGCTCTCCGAATTATCAGATTAACAATGTATACTTTAAGTATGGAAGATACTTATGCTTGAAAATGTGTGTATATTACAAACATCTTTATATCATCTCGATTAAATTAGTGTGCTAATTGAGAGGGCATGAAGAGAATGGGAGTTAAGGAGAAAAAGCCCAGTTTCCAATGGTTGAGTGTCCCCTGGGACATTTATCTATCTCTTCTAGACACTTTCTAATTAAATGGGATGAGAGAACTACCTCAATGAATTTTATTTTGGTGACTTTTTACATCTTAAAAAAAAACCCCATATAACACAAACCTTACTTAACTGATCATATACATTCAAAAGAAATTGTACACATATTTGCTAAGACTACCTTAAACCAAGACTTTTCAGGTAGCTTCACTCATATAACATAGGATTTATTAAGTAAAAATAAAATAGAAGATTTTAAAAGCCTTGTTAAGAAAAAGGGATTAAGAAACTACATCATAATCTCGGACCTGGGTTTCCTTAAGCAGCCAAGAAAAAAGTAATAATAGTTGCATTTCATATAGGACATAAGATTATGTAGATAATCAGCAACTGACGAATACACATGGAATTTTCTTTCCCAGCTTGGAGAGAAGTGGACGACTTACCAGCAGCATCCTGCATTTGGCGCCGCGCCACTTTCAGACCAGCGTACTCTGCAGCGGCTGCCACCGCCTGCGCAAAATCCGCATCGGTGAAAAAAGAGCCGTCAGAGGAACTAACACTGGAGCGTCCGCTGGAAATGTTGTCCTCCTCTGAGGCTGAGCCCCAGCCATTGATCATGGACCCAGTGACAGAGCTCTCCAGGTCCCCAACACTGGAGGCCGGGGTCTGCTCAAGCCCGCGTAACAAAAGCCTCCTGGTCTGCATCTTGGCTACTTCCATGTCGGCTTCGTCTTCTTCCTCTTCTGGCGCATCCGTATCCATATCAGAGACAAGGGGTCCTGAAATGTAGCCGTAAGTATGGGGTGGGGAAATCGGCCGTGGAGGTGGAGGAGGGCTCACCGGCTGCCGTCTGCAGGAAAATAAGTAAACAGGTATGGCTTAGCTCATCACTTAGGACACAAAAGGATAAATTAACCAAGAAATTCACAAGTACACCAATTTGACCTTTGCTTCTGTGGAGCTAATATGTTCAGGAAAAACAGCGGGAAATCAGAGCATGTCTCGGTTTTATTTTGAATTATAAGAAATTTACCTCAAAACCAGAGGTGTTTGAAGCAAGCCGGGCCACGTTTTGATTCAAGCTTAACAGAAGTATACTCATCTATCTATAAGTCTCCTTAGGTTTTATCTTTTGGATTAGGTTCAGTTAAAAAGGGGTAATACCTATTTTGAAATTGACACCAGTGTATTTGTCCTAAAGCGTATGGAATATTATTGACAGCTTATTATTACCAAAGACAGCAGACATCAGTCTTGAAACAGGCTGCTCCGTAAATGTATAAAGGTTCCTTTCCCTTTCCTTCATTGCCACTCCCACCACTGTAGGCAAATGGACTCATTCATTTTTACTATAGAGAGTAGCATTTTATAGGATTAAAAAATTATGCACTGAGCATACGACACAATTTTTTTTAGATTTAATTCTATTAGAAAGTCTGAGAGCCAAGAGCAGTTTGTCTCCAAATTATTCATAAAGATTATTAGCTATTTTCAAGTATATTGCTTTTACCATTTTTCTACCTGTTTATCAAAATGCTTACAGGTATTTTTCTTGATGCTTTGGAAGTTAAGGGCCAAAGCGCAGGACAAAATAAAGCAGTATCCTACAATTTAAGTTCACAGTGACCAATAACTGGTTTTAATCACTTCTCCACAGATCTGGAGAACATCAGTTAAAAGCAGTCCTTCTCCTACCCTCCAACACCATCACACACGGTGGATATAAGATGACTGAGAAGGTAGAGAGCGTTTGGACTTTAATGGAAAACAAGGTTTGTGGAAAGAAGTTATTCCCAAGGGGGAAGAGTACCAAGAGATTAACTCCTGATTAGGAAAGTGCCTGAGTAAAGGGAACACACACAGTGATTTCTACTTGAAGGACTACTTAGTGATGTCCTCAACAGTTCCAGCGCTCTCTAAGCAAGGTTAAAAAGATGACATAAGGGGAATAACATTTGGAAGGGTCATGACAACACCTCATCAAATTCTGTGCTCCTGAGAAGTAAAGAGGATAGATGTCAAATGAGCCTGCCAACCTGAGCACTAGTGTTCGAGGGTAGGTAAGATTAGGATCTAGTGTCATTTGATGACCCTATGGCTTGGGAGCCTAGGAGAGATACAGCATGAATGCCACTGACTGGTAGTCCACCTGAAGAGGTGGCTAAATTGTTCAAGGACTACGGATGCCAACAGATGCTGTCCAGGATCGAGTCCTTCGTCAGTGGAGTAAGCTGGTTCCAGCCCATTTCCCTCACCATTCTTATGATACTCATAGAGCAGGATGAACAGTCATTAGGGCTAACCAAGTAGAAGATGGATCCTCATCTTCTTTACTCTTTTTATGTGCACTCTTCCTTGCCTTAGCACTTAGGAGAATGCACTGGGAAGAGGGAGGAAGGAAATGATTAAAAACAGAACACGCCCCTTACTCCATGCCACCACGGCTACAGACATGTGCAATATGCAAAAATTCTGGAAGTGCGTGATTATGGTTTGATAGGACCGGGTCTCAAATTAAAAGAAAGCATACGAGCAAAACCATATAGGATCCAGTCAATATCTAACTCAGGGACCTGCTATAGACAGGGAAGGGGAGTTCAGTATAGCACAGTGGTTAGGGTCACACGGCAGTTGTTCAAAGAAAAAAAATTTGTGCTTTTTATCCCAATGAATTGAGACATTTCAATAAACATGTTTTATTAACACAAATGGAAAGCATTTAAACATGAATGATCACTAACATACTACAATTAACTAATTTATTGAGCACCTACTTTGTAGCTAAGTATTTCACAGTGTTAACTCACTTAATTCTCTCAACAACTTTCCAGGGTAATTATCTTAGTATTATTTTAACAGATGAGGATATTGACATTCAGAGGAATTAAGGACCTTGCCAAAGTTACCCCAACTAGTGTGTGTCAAATTTAGAATTTAATCCCACATTGCATTTCCAAGGCCATGGCCTTTCTTCTAGGAATGGTGTTATTACACACTTATATACATATATATACACACCTACACACACATATATATACATACACATACATACATATGAAATATATATATACACATAGATGGTTCTTTAGCATAATGTGTATTTTTCATTTTTGGGTGGTTTCTAATGCATCTGTGTGTGGCACAAGAAGAAATATGAAGAATATGCCAAAGCTGAAGTTATTTAAGAGATTAAAATGGATAATTGCTTCAATATGGAGTGTGTTATACACATAGGAGGAAAACCTTTGTTTAATTTGGACTGCAATAAAATACCATACTTAAAAGTCAATTTACAGTCTTTGTCAGCAGGCACACCCAAAATACCACAAGAAACTACTTTTTTAAATACATGTAAGACTTTTTAGCACAAAAGGGACTATTTTGACCATCAATGAAGGGATGTAGGACAGCCAACTTCACAATAAAAGGATGGCAGCATTGTTGTATTTGGATAATTCACATTCTGTGAAACAAAACATTGTCATGTTAAATGAGGGCTGGTTTTTAACTACCACCACCCTGTGCAAATGCTGAGGAAAGACAGAAAAATTTATTCAAACCATCTGTAAATAAGGCAAGCTTAGGGAATGTGTGATAAACATGTACAGTTTGAAATATGTAATATATTCTATTTGAAAACAAAAAGCTATTTCAAGATGCTGCACTCAAGTGGGGCTTGCTACAAATGAACCTCAACCCCCTCAGTTTTTCCCCCTGAGGGGTTTCAATGTCTTCTGAAATAATGTGCAAGTATGTGGCTGAGAATCACAACACTCTAGGCTCCTGCAAAAATGATGCCTTCATAAACATGTTCAAGAGAAGAAGGGAACAATTCCATTAATTTACAAAAGCAGGTGTTTATACACTTTACCACACACCATTTACCAGGCAAAAGATGAAAGGAGGAAACAGATACCTTTGAGATTTTTTTTAATAAAACTGGTACAGTTTCAATACTGTGTATAATTAACCATTATCCAGTTTCTAAATAGACAAAATATTTAATTTTTCTTTGCCTTCTTTCTTTTCCTTCCAACTATATCATACTCAGTTCATCTATATGAATAAAGTGTCAATAAATTTCCTATTCCATACATGAAATTTACTTTTACTTTTCAAGAGGTTTTTCCACTAAATATAACTATAGTAAACTCAATAGCACCAGACACTTTTGAGAACAGTATCTGTAAACACATTTAATTATATTATTTTCATAGTTATTGTCTGAAAAGAGAGGAGAGAGATTCCTATTATGTTGGTCACCTAGGTTATCTGGTTTTGGACAAAAATGGAATATCTTAGAAGCTAATTAGAATGCCAAAACTGCACTATCCATAATAATGCAAGTGTGAAATATTTATCTAGCTAAATATTGCAAAGTTTAATGGTGTCAGCTCAGTAATTTCTTATTCAAATATATTACACTATAATACCCCAATCAATAAACATAAAAGTAAAAAATGTATTCATCCTTTAAACATTGACTTGTACTGACTATGGTGAAGAAACTTCTAGGTTCTGAGACCAAAGGGATCAAAAGCAACAAGGGCTTAGGTAATGGTTTACGACATGGAAGGATTCAATTTTAAGACGTTCATACTTAATAAAGCTAATTATGTATCAGTCCGTGACAGACTGTATTTTACAAAGATGTCCATAACAATATCTTCCATCCCCAGCACTCTTCTGGGATGAGAGCTTGCCATCCCCTGATCAAGGAATGAGTTTAGTTCTAAGTTCCTGAATCTGTGTGAACCCTGTGACCACTCTGACCACAGAATGTGGTGGAGGTGAGACTGTGACAGTTCTGAGCGTAGCTCTTAACTGGCCTGGCCACTTCCTTTCCCTGCCACGTAAGAAGTGCCACTCCCCTGAGATCCCTATGTTATGAGAAGCCTGGGCTATGGTGGAGAGACCCTGGAGAATGAGACTCCACATGGAGACAGAGAGAGGCCAGCGAGCACTCAGACATCAGACCTATGAGTGAAGAAACTAATTTGAAAGTTGATCTCGCAGCCCCAAAGACCAGAGGAAGCCATGTGGGCTGGCAATGAAGAGCCCAGGTGAATCCTTTCAGAATTCCTAACTCATGGAATTGTGTGTAAAATAAAATGGTTTTCAGTGATTACATTTTAGTGTAGTTTGTAGGCAGCAACAGGAACAGGAACTCAGGCACCATGTTAGAAATTCAGCTAAATAAAATAGATATGTTCCTTGCCTGAAGGGACTTACAGTCTAGTGGAGACAAGCAATTAATCAAATACACAATGATAATGCAGTATTCACAAAGCTCGATGACGGAAGATATCTAGGGCACCGTGGGAACATATAGAATTGGCTCCAATTTCAGAGCTAGAACATCAGGGAAAGACTCTGTGGAGAGTATCTGACATTTAATCTTGGATCTAACCGATACATAAGTGTTAGCTCCAAAACAGAGAGAAGATAATGGTGTTCTAGGAAGATGAGACAGCAAGTGGAAAGACCTGAAAGTGGGTGAGAGTGAGGCAGGAGATACATGGGCCCCAGGCTGAGCAGCTGGAGTTTGTCCCCTGTGGACAGAAACCCCAAGATGAAGACAATAGCAGGAGGGCGGAGAAACTGAGCCCTGCCCTGAGCAGAGACAAAAGACCACATATTTCTCAATCTCGAAGTCAAGGAGACCTTCTTGACTATGCACGGGCAGAAAAGCTCCTTGAAGGTCAAAAAAGGAGGAGGTGCCACCCCATAGGAGGTGATGCCAGCCTCTCCATAGGCCTCTTTGCTAGCATCCATCTTGGCTAAGAGATGCGCATGCACACATGGGAGGACCTTGAGATAAACCAAACACTCACTCAGAGCCAGGCAAAGCAAGATGACTGGCCAAAGGAAACCCAGAGGAAATGCCCCATATAAATAAGTCAAACTACCATGAGGGCGCGACTCTCTCTCTGAGCCCGCCTGTGTGTGCCTATACACACGTCCTCTTTTCCCTCCTAATAAACACTTTACTTGTTTCAATACTTTGCGGAAATGTATTTCTACAAAGCCAACGGGGCAGGGCCTTGTCGCTGGCCACTGGTCCCCGCTGGTCTAGTGGGTAGGATTCAGCACTCTCACGGCTGGGGGCTGACTTCCATCGCTGGCCGGGGAGCCAAAATCCTGCTTCAAGCCACTGCAGGCCAGGGCCACCCGAGATCAGGAGCACTGGTCATTCCAGGAACTGGAAGAAACTCAGAGTGGAGGCAACAGGAACAGGGAGGAGGGGGGTGGCAAGGGACAGGCACGGGGAGGCACGCAGGGGTCAGATCACAAAGGGCCTTGATTGCGACATTAAGGAGTCTGCCTTTATTCTAAGGGAAATGAGAAGTCACGGAGAGATTTTAAGCAACGGAGAGACTTGATCAGAGTCGCATTTTAGGAAAATGCCTCTACGCGGTCTGCAGCAAGAAGATTAGATTGAAGTAAGGGCAAGGCTAAAGGCAACAAGACCACTTAGGGACCATTACAGTAATACAGGCAAGAGAAAATGGCTGTGGGAAGGAGGAAAGTGCCTTTATGGCTGGAGATGTGTGTATTGGTCTGAGTGATATTCAGTACAAATCTGCAGGAACAGGTACTTGGATATAAGGGTTTGATTCTCTACAATGAAATCTGGAGAGAAATATCTATCTATCTTTAATGAGTGCATCGTTAGGGGAGTGGCAGGATGATGAGAAACGGAAGTCATGTACTGATAAGGTAGGCATCTGAATAGGTTAAGGGTTTGGGAAGAGGCCTGACTCAAAGACTTAACCATAGAGATGGGAATTACAGCATCATATATGGTATCAAAAAGGCAGACATTACTTAAATGCCCAATATTAAGGAATTGTTTAAATAAATTACAGCATACATTTGTTTAACATGGGTATCTAAATTGTTATTGGCATGGAAAAATTCACCGTTCAGTGAAGAGAATACCTTATAAAATTATATTAGTATATCAGATTCAAAGCAGTGTGAGTACATGTAGAGGTGAAGGATGGAAAAGATCTTTACTGAGGTGTTAACAATTTCTGACTACACAGATCAATGGTACTTTTGTATTTTCATTTTGTTTATCTGTATTTTCAAAGATTGTATGGTAAACGTAGAATATACCTTCAGCATAAAAAAGCACTAGTAGTTTTTTGTTTAATGAGCTTTCATCTACTTCTTATTAGCACCCAGTGTTATTAATACCTTCATAGACTGAAAGTCATACCTTTTAAAAAAGGCTGAATGTAGTCAAAGAGGATTTTAAGTGTAGATACCCAAGGCATTTCCCAATTATACATGTTCACTTTGAGTTCACCCACCTAAAACAGCAGGGAGTAAGTCAACTCCAAATTCTCCTCTAATATCAGATTCCATTTATCAGATACTCACTGAAGAAAGCTTTGTGGAACTCAATGACGTGAGTAGGACACGAGCTCTGCTCTCAAAGAGCTTTTAATTTAAACAGGGAAGCAGAGACGCAAGTAGCCAATGCTGCTGCCACGTGAAAACCTGATTATTGTGATAGTAGAGCTGTGTCCGGACCATTGTGAAGAGTAAAGAAAAAGATTAGTTGCGTTTTCCCAGGCAACAAGAAGAAAGTTGCACAGGTGGCAAATGTGAACAGGGCTTGGAAAGATGAGAAGTGCTTGCCAGATAATCAAAGAAACAGCCTGTACCACGACACCTGTGCTTAGTGAGCACACTGAGGATTTCGCTGAGAGTCATGGAGGGCAAGGGTGGCCTGCCCTCCTGCTAGCTCCGGAGCAGCCCTCTGTGGGCCGGAAAGTGGCACTGCTGGCCGGACGCTGGTGAGTTTAAGACAAATTCAGGGAATTTCAAACACACTAATTAGAAAAGTAGGTGTGTAGAGGGGTTGGGAGGGAAGAGGTGAGTAAAGGAAAAAGGATTGTAAAAGGCTCTGAATACTGGCCTAAACAGTAAGACCTGACTCTGAAGGGCAGTGACATTACCAGACTGGTGGGTAAAGTAAGATAATGTGGAGAGTGGACAGAAAAGGGAAGAGAGAAGAAAAGTGGTGATCTGTTCCAGGGATACGGCCATATTTCAAGGGACAGGGACTGAGGGCCTGCCCTAGGGGCTCTAGGAATGGAAACATAGGAACAAAATCAAGAGATATTTTGGAGTTAGAAATGAAGGGACTTGGTGACTAATTTAATTTGGGAAATGGTAGGAAGATAACAGAAGAAACTAAACTATAGGATAATTACACTGATTTCAAAATCACAAAGATATTTTCTGTGATTTTTACCTGTTCCCTAGCTATTTTATTTTTAATCTGTTGGTCAAATAAATAAGGATTAATGATTCTAAACAAGAGAGCCAATAAAAGGAGGAAAAGGAACAAGTTTGAAAGGTCAAGTGAAAAGACAAAGAATTTGATTTTGGCCATGTGCAGTCTGAGATGTCCAAGTAAAAATATCCCAGTGGTGCTCAGGAAAGAGGGGTGGGCTGGCTAAATCGATGTGAAAGCCATCAGAATAGAAGTAATAGTTGAACCAAGTATAAGGGTGACAGCATAAGGGTGAGGACAGTAGGTAACTAATATTTGTTGACTACTTACCCTGCTTTAGATACTTTATATACATGATCTCATTTGATTCTCACAAGAAATCAGAAAATTACCATCATTGCAGAAAGCTTAAGTGTGATGAAGATGGAGAAGCCTTTAGATTGACGATTAGGAGGTTACTTTCTGTAGCCTGATGGAAGCAAAATGGTATAAGCTAGCATACAGAGGGCTGAGGTGTGAATAAGAATTAGGAAGGTAGAAGTGATTAAAGAATCCTATGGAGTAGGAGAGAAAAAGAGGAGGATAACTAGAAGGGGAGTCTAAGGAAAGTTTAAAAAGTAGTAGGGTAATAGTGAAGAGAAAAAATTGAATGAAGAGAAAGAGGCTGCAAAGTCAAGACAGATAAGCTGCTTTTTGATCTTGATCAAGGAAGTTGAAGAGGATAACCTAAGAAACACAAAAGAAGGGCTTGCCAGGAAGAAGATACTGGGTACCACTTGTAACCAGAGAAGGATGGTGAGGAAATAGGTAATTTGAAAGGATGAGAAAAGAATGTTGAGGTATTTCAGAGCTAACAGCCTCTATTAACATCTCATTTTCTCCAAGTAAGAGTGGCAGCGGTGGCAAAGATGCTTGTGACCTTAATAGGGAAAAGAGATGCCTTATTTGTTCTCAATCTTCTTGAGGTTCCATGGTTAATAATGTTAAATTTAAATGTCTGGCAATCCAAATTCCCCCTTGTCACACAGAAGAAAATTTAACTACTTCCTTCATTTTAAAGAATATATGAGTTAAATTTATTAAAAACCTCTTACGATAGAATAGTTAATAAACGTTGCAAATTCTATTTTAATCTACAGAATTCAAGCAGTGTAAACCAGAATTTGTTATTCATTCAAGAATATCAAAGGGAGATCTTCTGAGACAAATAATATACTCAGTTTCAAATGACATTAGGAATACAGAAAGTAACATATATGTGTGTGTGTGTGTATAAAATGTGTCAAGGGCAATACAATAGTATAAACAAAATCATCAACAATGAGAGAAGTGCTGACATGATGCAGTAATAGCTTTTATATGGCAGAAATGACAAGTGAAGGATTTGTGCATAACAAAAATGTACTGGTTGGCAATGCTGAATACATAGATTTTAAAAAGTCTAAGACACACACACACACACACACACACACACACTATTAAGTAGCTTGGACAAAAGGACTGCAATCTAACATTCAACCAGAATAAAGGTACCTGAGGTCAACACAAAACGGATATAGCAAATTCCTTCTCCTGTAACATTACACCTATGAAAGAACAAATCACTCTGCAGACTTAATTTTAAAAGATAGGAGAAAAATCTATTCTTCACAGACTAAAGAACTGACATGCCCGTGCATAAAGAAAACTAAAATATAAAACCACCCATCATCAATAAACTGTTACAAGATTAGCCACCCATATATTTACTACATGATCTGCATGTGTTTAGGAATGCAATTATCATAAGTGGGAGAGCATTAAGGCACATTATTTTATGGTTGCAAGTTCACTGGGATCAATTAATCTAATGTTCTGATCAACAATATTACTTGATATGCTAATTACCAAGGCTTACTGTGTGATGATATTGGAAAAAAGCCCCATGTGACCTGAAAATTACTTCATGTAATGGCATTCTGTAAATGCCACTTAGGAGTGGAAATTATCTGATGTCAGTGAAGAAGACTAGGGACAACATACCTCCTGTCAGGTTGGTGCTGCATGTGGCCAATCTCCTCTGGACAATCCTGTAACATGGGCTGGAGCTCCTCTTGTGGAGAGGGGGTCAGAGTGGCAGTGGACTGATGGCTATAAGACACGGCAGCTGGAGAAGAAGCGGCTCCCCGCACAGGGGGGGTGGGGCCTCGTTCGTCTTCCTCCTCTTCTAGTTCACCTTGTTGCAAATACATCCTTGCTGGTGGCACGGGACATGGCATTTCTTGGTCATAGCTAAAACAAATGATAAGGACACTTAGACTGACTTCAGGTTATTCAAATAAACTATTTGTAGAGTTAGTGAAACATCAGCTTTGAATCGCTTTTGAAATCTGAATGTTCTGGCCACGTTAAGAAGGTATTGTTTAAAAAAATAGTTCACTGTCAGAAAGGTGTGTGAGTTGCTATATATAACATTTTTTTTCCTCTGAGAGATTACAATTTAATTGGCTCATTATAGGCTCTGAGAAGTCATGCAATAAAGAAATCTACTTAACACAGTTTAATTTAGTAAACCCCAAATGTGTTTGATATATTCTATCCCTCCAACTCAACACGATCTCTGAAGGATGACTCAAGGATGGTCTTCCATATAATGCAAAGATGATATGCTAAACTCTGAGAAAAATCACTCTTGAAAATCCTTTCAGAGGGAGATGCATTGGAGATCAATGTATTAGTCCAATACAACCCACTTTTCCTCTAAAATGATAATCACTGTTTCTTCAGTTGAGCACAAAAAAGTACATATTTGGCTTGCATTTAGGATGGTGAATGAAAAACAATAAATAAAATAATCAGTAAACAATAAAATGTCCCCTCTACCCCACTGCTAGAGCTGTGTGGAAGCTCTGTGGATTTGGGGAGCGTTCATGCCTTTTGCTTGTACCTCAGGGCTTATGGTTATTAATTAGAATGGCAGTAACTTAATGCATTATATAAATTGTGTTCAAGTTACCCCTCTCTCTTGTTCATTCTCCACCACCTGCCTTGCTTACCGGAACTCAGGAAAGTTGATGCTCATATAACATGATTTCTTTGTATCTTCTTTTACTGAACTAATCCCACTATCTTCCTCTTGGACACTTTTTCCTGTGTTTCCTATGTATTCTGTACTCATCTTGACATTCCTCTCTCTCTATCTCAAACTGTTCCCCAGTTCATTTCTCTTTTACTTCTAGAAAAATCTCTAGAATCTGTTCCTTTTTCTCCCTCCTCACATTGCTCCCAAAATTACTTTGTTATCATATGCATCACTCTCTGGTTATTCACCTGCTTTAAAGTAATAAATGGCTCTTTAATTGCCTAGAGAATAAAATATGAGGACCCAAACGTGACATTCAAGTACTTGTGTAATCTGGTTTACACTTGCCTTCCCAGCTTCCTCTCACTCTCTACCATGTGTTTCCTGTTAGTTCTCCAGGAGTCCACATCACTCTGTGGTCTCAATGTACAAAAAATCCCCTCCTCTTGATTGAGACCCTTCTCATTTGTTAAGCTCAAAAACAAAAGCAGCAAATCAGGAAACCTTCATTCTTCCCAGCTAGAAACAGCTTTTCTCTTGGGGGCACAGCTACATTGCTTGTTTTTTTAAACTGTACTGACTTATTTCATTTTATTCCTATTTTTGGTGGACTAAAATAGCAATAAATGTTGTTAATACAGCCTAGGAAACGAATTTAAAAATACAGCCAATCCTGATTATTTGCATATTCCATATTTGCAGATTTATTTACATGTTAAAAAAAAAAAGGAACCCAAAGTCAATACCCATCGCACTTTTGTGGTCATTCATGGATATGTGCAGAGAAGCAAAAACTTTGAGTCACCTGATGCATACATTCTTAGCTGAGGTCAAACAAAACACTCAGCCTTCTTGTTTCAGCTCTCAGATTGTAAGTGAGCATCCTTTTCATGGTCTATGTAGTACCATGCTGTTCGCTCTCTCTCTTTTTTCTTTTTTGTTTTATGTTGGTGAGTTCCCTGTTTAAAATGACCCCCAAGTGTAGTGTTTTAGGGCTGTCTAGGATTCCTAAGGGCAAGACGGTTGTGATGTGCCTTAATGGAGAAAATACGTGTATTAGATAAGCTTTGTTCAGGAATGATTTACAGTGCTGTTGGCTGTGAATTCAATTAAATAAGGTGTCTTTAAACAAAAACACACATAAAACAAGGTTATGTATGGATGGACTGACAAAAATGTTGTGACCAGAGGCTTGCAGGAACCTAACCCTGCATTTCTTCTAGAAGCAATGGCTCAGTATGTGTGAATTAAGTGACTGGAAAATAAAAGTACAGAGACTTTGTTTCCTGGCATAGTTGAAAGTGTAAAACTGTTTTTTTGTGTTGCTTTGAGCGGGGAATGAAAGAACAATGTCTTCATTTCTGTAACAGTCATTAAAAAGACTATTTTGGGGCCTATTTTGCATTTTTTGTGTTAATTCTCTATGTCAAAGGAGTTCTCCTCCATTGATCACACTAGTGAAGCTGTTGTTTTGTTTTGTTCTGTTGGGTGGTACCAAGTCCAGTTCTACAGAATCTGGAGTGAGGAAGAAGGATGCTAACTTTCTAATTGCTGTCATGTGGATTATTTACACTTGTTAAATCCTTGTGAGAGACAATTCAGTAAAGTTTAAATTTCTACAGTTTTCAGCAGAATGTGATAATATTTAAGAACAAACAGTTTTCAGGATACTGTAGCTGTGGTATAAATCCATATAATTATTTTATGAAAATACAGAGATGTGCAACAGAAGTTCTGATATTTGAAAAATAAGAAATCACATAGAGCGATACATGTGACTCATATAGATTCATATATATTTATGATCATATATGTAAAATATATGTGTATAATTTAAAATATTGGTAAATATAAATACGTAAACTATGTGTGTATATATATGTTTGTGTGTGTGTGGACTCATAATTCACCGATTCTTAGTTCCAAAATAAGCTTCCAAAGCACAAAGTCCTCTTTTTCGCAACACTGAGTGGGGTTTTTAAGTCCTACTGACCTATCCAATATTGTTTTATTCAGAGACAAATGTTGGTGGACCTTAGGAATCAGTCTCCCTTGGTGATCTAGTTTAACAATTACTTAATATGGGTTTAAGGAATCATATTATTCCGCTTACATCTGTTCTAAAATCCCTCTTACCTTTCATCTACGGAAATACTGTACTCTTCACTATTGCTATGAGGAGGAGGATGCGCTGGGGGAGGAGGAAGCAGGTCTGCCCAGTTCATGCCACCTTGTTTTGGTACCTTGGGTGTCCGTGCCCCTTTCTTGTGCCCTTGACTCCCTTGAAAAGAAGTAAAACACAAGTCTTTTATTCCTGGACTTTAAATCTTTTCTATTATCCACAGGTTAATTATTTTCTGTAAATATGACCATAAAATTCATATACAGAGGAAGAGAAACACACTTTTCTTCATTAATTTTAAACAGAACTTTGTACAATAGAAGACACAAAATACTGCCAAGTTTAACTGCAAAATAAATAGTGAAAAAGCAATAAAGTCATAAGCGAATTTTACAAGTCAGATCATTAACAGTGATCTTCTTACAGCAATTAATTGCATTATGCATTATCATCTAAAACAAATGAGCTGTAGACATATTTTCTGAAGTGCTTTTCTATTATTTAATTGCTGGAACCTAAAATACAATATGATACAGATACGATCTATTACATTTCCACTGTTGCATTAAATCACTGAGTATATATAATTTGTACTTGTCCACTGAAATGTTTTAGGCACAATGAAATTACTAGCTTTTGTCAGAAAGGCAGGTGCAGATGAAAATAATTGCTGGAAGAACTAATGTATCTAACAACAAAACAGGCAGAAAAGTGATTTTTAAAAAGGAACAAAAATGGTTTTAGCCACTGTTTCTATAAAATTATGGCTCAGAGTGAAATAATGTTGCTTGAACATTCTTAGAAGTTTAAAATAGCTCAATTATTCAAGTTCCCCAATGTTCTGATATTAGATTTGGCATATTCTTTAAACATAGGTAGCTGCACATTTTGGTATATTTACCTTAAAATAACTTTAGGTCAAAAGATACTTGGGGATAAAATGGTCTTTATCCTCCTCCTCCCATATGATACATTTTAGATTCTTATGTAAATTATAGACAATGAGTCTATAATTATTTTTCTCATATGATTCCTTAAATTCAGTGAATTATCTTTGATCTTTTTTTTTTAAACCTTTCTGAAATAGCTCCAAGTTACATGGTACAAGAAACAGGTCTGAGTACATTCAATGAGCCTTATTATTTTTTTAGTCACTTGGAAATTTTCAAATGGTAGTGTTTCTTAAGCCAGATGTTCTTGTACTGGTATGTTACTGCACCAAGTGTGGGCTGAGGGACAGGCTGTTATTCATAAATTATGAATGTCAGGCTTCTGCTTGTGTGTCTCCATTCTCTCTTCCTCCACTCAGTTGTCCTGTATTGGAATGGCTATGCATGTATTATGGAGTTGACTATATACCCAGTGCCTTCCTCTTGATTTCTTAGCACACATTTACTGTAACAATTCCATCTGTCCTGAAAGGCCTCACATCACAAATTTCTCCTACACTTAATTGCTTCATTCTCTGCCCTAATTACCACCAGATTTCACATCTTTGTATCTTCTCACCACATATGTATCTAAGCTGGGGGATGAAGGAAGTCAATCAAATGTTAACAATCCAGAATCTTTTTTTTTTTCATTAAGACATGTTTTTCTCTTTAAGTGGCTAAGAATTCAAAGAAGAAATGGCATGAGATATCAAATAATAAAATACTTTACATAGTTTTCCCAAGAGTACCTCTTTGAAAATTTTCTCTTAATTTAGGGTTTACTTACTTCAAAAAAGAAAAAAAAGAGTTGTTTGATAAGATTTGATTATTTAAAAAACAAACAATATATAGTAGAACAAGAGTAGATCTAAAAAGATATAGAGCTCTTTCTAAGCTCCTTAATTCAAATAGAAACAATTTCAATCAGTGACAAAACATGGGCTAGAAAATGCCAAATCAGCATGCCTTGGTCAAGGGAAGATGGTAAAATGCAAATACCATTTTCATTACAGAAGAGGGGTAGAGACATTTGGCTAAAAGCACCTACCAGCAACTTTAAGCCAGTTGCTAGGAAGTAATATTTCTACCCTCTCCTGAAGAAACAAACTAGGGTCAAGATCAATTGGTTTTGTTCTCATTGTGGTGTGACTTGCCACATGTTAGTTCTAATAATGAACCGCCTTTAATTAGAAAAACAGGAGTTAAGTACCAGCAAGCTTCCATCTGCAGCTCTTATCAGGAAAACAGCTGGCAAACAGCTGCAAAAGCATGAAGACCACAGGGAAGAGGCCTCAGGGTGGCTTCTGAGGCACTTACAGACTGAAGTTGGGAGGCTGCTTTATGAGGTTTCAGAGCAAGAACTGAGGGAGGGATAGTAGAGAGATTAGAAACTGCGGCAGGTTCCAACTGTACCTAAATCTCACGATACTATCTCTTAGGCTTTTGATTCTGCTCAAGTGTACTCATTTTATATGCTTCAATAGCCTTCCTTCAAATGGTAACATATTTAGCAGATCAACTCTATGTGTGCAACATTTTTAGTTATATTTTTGCTGAGGGGGGAAAAAGTTTCCACTGCCTTTAAAGATTAGGTCATGCTTCTGGCTTTAATGAAGCTTTTTAACAAGAAGGAAATAGGAGTCTCAGTCTCTGTTTCTAAACAGAATATAAAATGGCTCAGTGAGTGGATACTGCCTCAAATTACAGAGACAAGATCCATGCCTAGAAGATTCAAATCATATACAGTGATTAGACATGTCATATACACGTATCAGATCATTTGCATTTAAGTTGTAATCTTGACATGAACCATCTTTTTAAAGAAGAGATTGTCCTTCTCCTTGGTTTCCCTTACTTACCAGATGTACTACTGCCCCGGTCTGAACTATTGTAGGAGCCTCCTGTATTCTGGTCATATGACTGATTGTACGGGATAGTTGGAGGAATTGTGTCATTTGCTCGATAATCTAGACATTTCAGATGGAAAAAAGTTAAATATTTATTTTCTCTTTGGTGCCACAATCATTTACCAACAATTAGGCTTTTAAACTATCATGTGGATCACTTGCTAAGATATACATATGTGTTCCAGAGGAAAGGTCAAGAAAAAATAAAGATCTTTATACATGTCCCCTTTAAGATTTAGAGAATACAAACTCTGCATCATCTTCTTGACATGAATCAGACTAAGCACAAGTGTGAATTAATGCTATCAGGGACTATTTCTTCTCTTTAAAATATTTATAAATCAGCTAAGGCAGAAATCTGATTTTCTTGACTTCTCATCTTTAAAAATATAATAACAGAATAATTTTAATAGTGAGAAATCAGAATCAGGAAAATGTCATGTCCGTGAATCATAAAAAAAATATGTGAAACATAAAACTAAAACTTGCCAGCAAGATTATATCTAATAAAAAATATATCCATGATAAGAAAATGAAGTATCTCAGTCTCCCACAAATGCTTCTGCTTATTTAGGCAGAGGTGAAAATCCAAATGGTAAACTCACCACTGGAATGTACTGTGTAATAATCTGCCAGTCTAGTTGCATTCCAGTGTCTTTATTATATTTTGACATACCAAGTCTGTTTATAAGCAGTATAAACAATAAATCAGAGCTCTGAAATATTTGTACAGAGGACTGTCAGACCTTTCCAAAGTCCACAATAAAGCCATATACTATGCAGGAATAATATGACAATAGTTTGCATCCCCACTGTAAACTCTATGATTACAGAAACCCTCCTATTCATCTTTGTCAGCCTTTGTCAAGAACTCGTGTATTATGCTAAGTGAAGTAAGTCAGACAGAGAAAGACAAATATTGTATGACACCACTTACATGTGGAATCTAAAAAATACAACAAGCTAGTGAATATAACAAAAATGCAGCAGACTCACAGATATAGAGAACAAACTAGCGGTTACCAGTGGGGAGAGGGACGGAGGAGGGGCAGTACAGGGGTAGGTGACTAATACTTGCAAACTATTATGCATAAGATAAGCTACAAGCATATGTTGTACAACACAGGGAATACTGCCAGTGTTTCATAATAACTATAAATGGAGTATAACTTTAAAAAATTTGTGGATCACAATATTGTACACTTGTAACTTATATAATAGTGTACATCAGCTATACTTCAATAACAAGGTTAGAAAATAAGTATTTATTGAATTGGGTTATTATACCAATCAAATGTTTTCTTAAACTGGCAAAAAAAGTAAGGTGACTGTATTATTAAATTAAAACATACAGCACTAACTGAAATGAAATGTTTGTTTTAAGCTATCTTTTTGTAATCAATTGTAATTAGTTTTATTTTGAAAAAAATGTTCCCAACTCAAGCCTAAGGAAAATAAATATGTTTCTAATTATCTACAGTAAAATGTATCCTTTACCTGGACACTCATACAAAACTGCCCTGATCTATTCAAATTAGGGCAATGCCTTTTCTTCTAGAGGTATAACTTTGCAAATCATGTTATTAAAGCAATAGCCTAAAAGACTACAAAGAAATCAAATACCTATCTCTTCCAACTCATTCATGTTACAATAGAGAAACATTCCCTTCAGGCCATAAAATATTATTCTGCTGCTACAGGCTAACACTAAACTTAATTTATTATAGGTTCTATCCTGACAGACTTCAATCAGGTCACTCAAAGAAATTTAGGTTGTAAAATCATACATTGCAGCAGTTTTAGCAACCACATGAGGTAGGAGAAATGTAACAAATTGAACCACTTCTCCAGTTCAGGTTTTATTTAATTATTTTTCTTCAGTCTGATATAAAAATGCCATTCATTTGTATGACCATGTAGAAGCAATTATCTTCCATTCTCGAGTGGAAAGAACGGGAGAGTCTATTTATTTAAAATGTGAGGTATTGTGACGGTTGTACATCTGCCTTATGAATAAAAGATTGTCTGTCCTGAGCAATCCCTCACCTACGATTAAATTTAAATTAATCTCAAAACCATTTGAAAATACTTATATATTATTATAAAATCAATTTTCCAAGGTTATTGTTGTGCTAATTAACTTTCTGACACTGGAATTTTTGAAACCAAAGAAATAAGAAAATCTTAGTGACGAAAGATTTCATTCTCTGGTTCCAGACAAGCTTCCGCATGTAGAGCTGAAGGGTTAAGGATGCCAATACAGAAAAGGATGGGAATAAAGGCAAGGCTCTTCACCTTTGTTCAGTTTGTTTTGTTCCATGATGTTATACTGAATTGGTGCCACTTCTTGTTTCTGCTGTCCGGGCGGTTTCCAGTGCTTCTCGCTGGAGTCCCCGCTGCCATTGTTCATGTTGTTGCTGAGGTTTGACTGGATGAGCTGGGTGGTAGCATAAGGGGTAGGCTGCCCTGATGGATTGACAAAACGCCCATCCTTCAGATTTGGGCTATTGAAGGTTTTCATCTCATTGATTTTGTTACTAAGGTCCACATCACCATAAACAGTTGACTCAGGGAGCATCAGATTTGTTTGTTTGTTATCCAGTTGGTTGTTATAATTTGCTATACAATCAGCTACGTGCAACGGAGAGGAAAAGGAAAAAGTCATTCTGCATGGTTATTCGTTTTAAATTTCCTTGTAAGTAGCTTTGTGAGTCATAGTAAAATTGTTATATAAAATATAAATGGGTTTAAATATGATGAATAAAAAGGACCAAGTATTCTTATGTCCTTTCTAAGGAACATATTCAAATGTTCTTTCTAAAGAAAAACTGAGTGAATAAGAGAGGATGCATAATTTATATGGAGACTAAATAATTCTGAACTTCTGCTGGTGTTATGCAGTTTATAAATAATGCACCCAATTGAAATAATCTTTCTTTAACAACCCCATTAAGGGGAATTGCACTAAGATAATATATACATGAATATCTTTATGTGCCAACTTTAAATTTCCTAGTCTGGAGTTACTGAACTATTTAAAGTTACTAGTTAGCTATTGAAGCAACAGAACAAAGCTTAAAGGTTGAGAATCCAGACCAAAAAAAAAACAAAACAAAACTCACAAACCCTCTGCCCTCAGATCAAAGAACCTGAGATTTCAATATTTTATAAAATACCTCTACTCAACAAATATGAGGAACAGAGGTAAAGTGATAGTGAACAGTACTCAGGAGCATTTTATTAGTTTTTTCCCTTGGTCATGAAGGATAATCATCAGGAAAAGATGTTATATAATCATTTTTCATGGTTTCATAATGACACCTCAAGAAGTATAAAATGACAATAAAGATGGCAAAATGAATCATAGCAGCCAGGGAAATTTAATCAAATAACACCTGAAATAATATCTAATATGTCTAATATTTCAATTTCACTCTAATTTTCCCTTTAAGTATCTGAGAGCGAAATAGCTAATACATATAGGAAATATTTAAAGCCTGTAGTTGAAAATATTAAAACAGCTGGAAGAACTAAAATCATTTAAAATTAAAACATTTTTAAAATAAAAAATTAATCAAGTTATAACAGTAAAAACACCACCATTTTATTCATAGTGCTGCAACATTAACAGGTCACCTTGAGGATTAGTTTTCAACTGCATATCCTAAAAAATGATAAATTAATACAGTCACTACTAAAGATATAAAAATCAATATAGTTTTAAGAAAAATCTGCAACTTCTCTATCCTACTGAATTCAGCTACCCTGCATTTCAACAACAAATGATCAGGGATCAGAGGTATTTGACTAATCTGGCTTTTTAGTAATTCTTATTTCTAATTTCTAAGTATTAAGTTTTATATAATAGTGGTTAAACAAAATTTTTAATGGCAATATGGTTTTGACAATCTCGTTTTTCTTTGCCAATCTTTCCATATGAGTGCTATCCAACAGAACTCTCTGAGATGATGGACATGTTCTATTCTGCACTAATATGATAGCCACTAGTCACATGTGGCTACTGAGCACTTGAAATGTGGCTAGTGCAGATGAGGAATTGGACTTTTTTTTTTTTTCTGGGAATTTTAATGTTTCTTTTATTTATATGTGCTCAAACACACACTCTTTAACGGTTTATGTGCCTCTTGTTTTAGTTTTTTTTTTCTTCTTCTTTTTCTTTTCTGGCCGCACCCCTGGCATGCAGGGCTCTTACTTCTGGAAGGATGGCGGATGGAAACCTCGCCACCTCCAGTGGAAGCACGGAGTCTTAACCACTGGACCACCAGGGTAGTCCCTTATTTTTAGTTTCTTGGCTACCTGTTTTTCCCTTTCTACATGCAATCATTGCTGCCAGCTGAGGAACTGGATTTTAAATGGTATTTATTTGCTTTAAATAGCCACCTGAAGTCAGGCTACCATATTAGACAAAACAGCTCTACTTGTTAATTTAAATGGATATTGTCATTTTTTCTTTTTTAGGCTCAGCATAATCTTTTACTTATATTTATGTGAGCATTTCTCTGCCTAGACAACTAGAATATGGACCTCTAGACCTGGTCACATGGATATATCATACCTACATCCATATCCAATGGAGACTAGGATTTGGTCCATATGCTGCCTCACACTTTTTACTTAAATGCCGTATTCTATTTCCCTTTTCCTTAATATCATGGTGATTTTACTTCTGTAGTCATATACTTTGATTTTGATTCCTTATGATTCTTTTTATATTTCCTATATTGTGAATGAATGTTGAAAGATTTTCTGTAAGAATTATTCGTAATTTTCCATTTTTCCTTTAAATATTATCCACTCTACATCCAATTTTACTGTCATGTTTTAGCATGAAATTTTAGCAAGTAATTTACCGCACATATTTCTGAACCAAAAACATATAATACAAAATTAGTATTAGTATACACACCTGTGAAAGATATATATTTCTTGTATCTCAGGATTTACTAGCATACTATAAAAATCTGATTTTGAATTCCAGTTAGCTTTCATTTAAAACTGTTTATTACCACTGTATAATAATAATTATTATTATCACAATTATTAAAAATTTGGTTCACTCAAACTATAGATTTATTGATCTTTTGATCTGCTTTATTCTTAAAATTTTTAAAATAAATACTATAAGTAACTACAATTAAAATTATAATTACATATATTCTTATCAAAATGAATACTTTTATATAATTTCATTTTTCCTTATTTGCTATCTACTCTAGAGTCTCTAATCTTGATTCTCCCTTCCCATACTGGGAAACTTTTCTGGGTGAAGGGTGAGGTGTGGCGATACAGGGATGGGAAAAATACTTGAATCAGGCTAGTTTGCTAAACAATAGTTAATATTTCATGAAAATGTTGATTAAATTTCCCTTCCAATTTAAGGAGAAGAAAAGGAAAGTTATTTCCTCATGGCTTGCTCCCAGCAATGCCAAGCTTTCCTATCAAGCCATCTCCGTGCCTCTAACCTGGGCGACTGTATGTGGTCAGGTTACTGTCGCTGTTCCCATTGCCCGCTGTGCAGCAACTGATGGAGCAGTCGTTGTGATTGTTACCCGTGTTAGGCCACGTGTCTGCCAGCCACGGCTGCGTGGCGGGTTCACTGATGTTGAGAAGTCCTGGCCTAAAGAAAAAAATATGTGTAAAAGCAACTGTTATATATGTAGCAAATAATATTTCCTATTCAGAATTCCAACAACTTCTTCATTTCATTATTCTCACAAATAATTTGGTCAACTATGCTGAAAGATATTATAATTCCTTTTATTTTACAGACAAGGCAACTATAATGGAATGAGACACCTCAGTTTACACAGCCATTATGTTGTACACTGGCAGAAACTTAAACATTGTACCGTGTGTAATGCTCTTCTCTGCCTTCAGTCACAGTGACTAAAAGTCAAACATGGGATCTAAAAATGTGGATGCCTATATTTTTTAGTGTTTTAGTAGCTTAAAGAATATTCTAGTAAAGACAGAATTTCTTAATTTTTGAGCTATTAAAAAATCATGATTCTCAAACTATACTACAAGGCCATGGTGAACAAGACAGTATGCTACTGGCACAAAAATAGAAAAAGATCAATGGAACAAAATAGAGACCCCAGAGGTAAACCCAAGCACATATGGGCACCTTATCTTTGACAAAAGAGGTAAACCCAAGCACATATGGGCACCTTCTCTTTGACAAATGGAAAAAAGCCTCTTCAATAAGTAGTGCTGGGAAAATTGGACAGCAACATGTAAAAGAATGACATTAGAATACTTCCTAACACCATACACAAAATAAGCTCAAAATGGATTAAAGACCTAAATGTAAGGCCAGACACTATAAAACTCCTAGAGGAAAACATAGGCAGAACACTCTATGACATACATCAAAGCAAGATCCTTTTGGACCCACCTCCTAGAATAAAGGAAATAAAATCAAGAATAAACAAATGGGACCTCATGAAACTTAAAAGCTTTTGCACAGCGAAAGAAACCCATAAACAAGACAAGAAGACAACCCTCAGAATGGGAGAAAATACTTGCCAACAAAGCAACGGACAAAGGATTAATCTCCAAAATATACAAGCAACTCATGCAGCTTAATACCAAAAAAGCAAATAACCCAATCCACAAATGGGCGGAAGACCTAAATAAACATTTCTCCAAAGAAGACATACAGATGGCCAACAGACACATGAAAAGATGCTCAACATCACTAATCATTAGAGAAATGCAAGTCAAAGCCACAATGAGGTATCACCTCACACCGATCAGAATGGCCATCATCACAAAATCTAGAAACAACAAATGTTGGAGAGGGTGTGGAGAAAAGGGAACTCTCTTGCACTGTTGGTGGGAATGTAAGCTGGTACAGCCACTATGGGAAACAGTTTGGAGGTTCCTTACAAAACTAAAAATAGAACTACCATATGATCCAGTAATCCCACTCCTGGGCATATACCCAGAGAAAACTATAATCCAAAAAGAAACATGTACCATAATGTTTATTGAAGCACTATTTACAATAGCCAGGACATGGAAGCAACCAAAATACCCATCAACAAATGAATGGATAAAGAAGATGTGGCATATATATACGATGGAATATTACTCAGCTATAAAAAGGAATGAAATGGAGGTGTAATGAGGTGGATAGACCTAGAGTCTGTCATACAGAGTGAAGTAAGCTAGAAAGAGAAAAAGAAATATTGTATGCTAACTCATATAAACGGAATCTAAAAAAAAAAAAAAAAAAAGGTACTGATGAACCCAGTGACAGGGCAAGAATAAGGATGCAGATGCAGAGAATGGACTGGAGGACACGGGGTTGCAGGGGCGGGGGGTGAAGGGGAAGCTGGGACGAAGTGAGAGAGTAGCATAGACGTATATACACTCCCAACTGTAAAATAGATAGCTAGTGGGAAGTTGCTATATAACAAAGGGAGATCAACTCGATGATGGGTGATGCCTTAGAGGGCCGGGACAGGGAGGGTGGGGGGGAGTCACGGGAGGGAGGGGATATGGGGATATGTGTATAAACATAGCTGATTCACTTTGGTGTACCTCATATGCTGGTACAAGAGTGTAAAGCAATTATATTCCAATAAGGAGCTAAAAAAGAAAAAAAAAAATAAACACATAAAAGGGGGGAGAAGAATTGTCAAAACAACTCGGTCACAAAAAAAAAAAATCATGATTCTTCTCACAACTTCATTAAAAAATAAAACATGCTCCTTTCCTGAGATAAACGATGCTTCACAGTAAGCACATTTGCATATTTTTCTTCAAAACCATGTTTCAGAGACAGTGAGTTTGGGGCTCTGTGACATTTTGCAGAGAGCCTCATCAGTGTTTCAGTGCACAGTTCTGTAAACTCATCAACATTTTCTGATGATGACAATGTAAAATGCCATAAATCCCTATATAAATAAAAGAGAGCTACTGAATTAAATCTGGTAAAACAATGATGTCCACTATAAGAAATATTAGCCTTCATGTTTTTTTTTTGGGCAAAACAGATATTAATCCTTTTTCGCTGTGCCCTGGGAATGCAAGGTACATCAGCAGTTATTAATGGGACCCCTTGACCACCGGTGCCAGAGACACAGACTGCAGTCCAGGAATGGTGATCCTGAGGTCCTTTTCCAACACTCACTCCATTTGATAACCCAGCAAAAGGGGTGATGATGCATGATGTACTGTCAGATCCACAATAAAGCGACTGGCACTACTGAGTCTGAAAAGATTTTCTGCATGGCTTCATTGTCTTTGTTAAAGTGCAATAACCACGCTTCTCATTTACCTGGGAAGCAAGAACCTGACACTGCACTTGCCATGGTTCCAATTCTGACACACAGAGTCAACGCAGGAAACTTTCTATGCAAATGATGGTTATTTGAGGAATAATTCACTTCCAATGAAAAATATGGATTTATAATTTATACATCTGTATACATACGTATATGTATGTATATGTGTATACATGTATCTGTAATAAAAATGAATATTTACCCTTTGTTTACAATGTGTGAGGTGTCGTTCTGACCTCTTTATGTGTATTAACTCATTTAATCCTTCTAATAATCTACAGAGTAGTTACTATTATTATCCAGATTTTACAGACTAGGAAACTGAGATGCCTGAGACAGGTTAAGAAACTTGTGCATGGGTACACAAAATGAGTGGGTGGCAGAGCTGGGATTCAAATCCAAGCAGTCTGCTGTAGAATCCACACTCTAAACCAGAATGCTATAAACACACATGCTGGAGAGTGCTGAAATTTCCTAAAACCCTCAAATGTTCTCATAAAAGGAAGAGTGGAGAAATGTCTGAAGTCTTAAAATTCACAATAATGCTTGTTAACACTGAACAAATTTACTATTAAAATTGTTGATAAAAATATGCTTTGAAGAGAAATGCTGCCGACCTGTTAAAATTTAAAACATTTAAATGCAAGCTGTATCACAGATATCTGGAGCTTTTGAAATCGGTGTTGGTTACAGAAATTCTGCATCTAGTAGTCTTTAGCTTTTCTTATTTTCTCTTGGACTTAAACCAAGTGTGTTATCACTTTTGAAGTTATTAAAAATAAATCTCCACATTTGACATTGTAGAAATATTATAGGATGTTTGAAGTATGGGTCAAGTGGAAATTTTCCACAGCCTGACTTAACATGTTTCAAAAGGAATACACAGTATTTTTATGCTACTATGAGTCCCTCAGGAAAACAGTTTTAAAAGTGAACATTTGATATCATCAGAGGCTGAAAGGACTTTTCATGTGTATGGGAGCTTTCCAACAGGAAGTAGGATTAACAATTTACATCCTAGTTTTCAGTTCAGACTTGTGTTTGGAATGCAAATTATTTAGGGAGGAAGGTTGAGTCATGATTACTGGCCCATAATGAATCTTAAAATGCCATATGTATATTTCAGAGACCTCTGAGGAAGTCAAGGTCATGTGTAGCTACTCTCATAAGGACGTTAGGATATTTAAAAACTAACCATCTCATAAGCTATCTTTATGCATTTAAGATGATCTAGTGTCTATGAGACAGATTTAGCTGCCCAACAATAAGAAATGACGCAGAAGCAAAACACAATGCTGGCTACAGTGATTAATATATGTTGAAAATATTATATAATGTTACCATATTTTATATATATAAAAATGCAACCATATTATACATATATATCCATATAATATGCTGGTTGTCATATTTTCATACTAACGTTTCTGAGTTTTGCCTATTTCTTGTCTTCAAAAAGATATTATCAGGGAAAGAAAGACACTAGGGCTCCCCAAAACCATATTTAACTTCCAGCGTGTATTAGGGGGACAGTTTTGTGTCACAAAGGAAAAGAGGACAAATGTACTTAAATAATTATGTGGCAATTACCTTCAATTCCTCTGCTCCTCTTACTGCAGATATTCCAATCACTCACTCCAAAAACAAATACACACACACACACACACATACACACACACACACACAGACAAACCTATCTGAACTCCAAAACTACAAAACAAAACATTAATACTAAAGGGTCCAGCGGCTGGAGAAAACAGTGAAGGGGCCTAGCAGTAAAGGCTGCCTAGAGGCTGTCTCCTCTTTCTTTTGATAGCCTGAAAGAGTTCTGAAGCCCAGGAAGACGTAAGGGATAGATCTGAGAGTGGTCAGTCCTTTACAGCAGGGGTCCCCAACCCCCGGGCCACGGACTGGTACCCGTCTGTGGCCTGTTAGGAAGCAGGCCACACAGCAGGAGGTGAGCAGGGGGTGAGTGAGTGAAGCTTCATCTGTATTTACAGCCACTCCCCAAAGCTCGCATTACCGCCTGAGCTCTGCGTCCCACCAGCATTATGGTGAGTTTTATAATTATTTCATTGTATATTAGAATGTTATCACATACTAGAAATGAAGTGCACAAGAGATGTAATGCACTTGTATCATCCTGAAAGCATCCCCCATCCCGTCCTGTCTGTGGAAAAACTGTCTTCCACAAAACGGGTCCCTGGTGCCAAAAAGGTTGGGGACCGCTGCTTTAGAGAGAAGTGAGGCCTGAGCTCTGTTTCTTTCTCACCTCCCACTGCCAGGAAATGTGCTGTTGGCATAGTGGCCCTGGTTAGCCTCATTTTCCTACTCTTTTCTTCAGGCTTTCTCTACTATTTCCTGGTTTTTGCTGTGGTTTGGATTTTAACTAGGTTTTTTGTTTTGTTCTGTTTTGTTTGTTTTTTGAAGAGGAGATTGAGATGTTTAAGGTAAGGAAAAGAAATGAATAGAAACAGCCACTTAATATTTCCATGATCCTCCACTAGATTACTTTGCAAGCCCTTTGCCCTTTTCAAGTTGAGATCTCTTTGCTTACCACAATCCTCATGTTCCCGCTTCTGTGAATAGCTAAGTTCACAATTTTGAGAACCCGAAGAACTCTCTGGTTCTCCTTCTCTCTCCACCTTCTCCTTTATCAGAGGAAAAAGTCCAGGGCCCCAAATCTCTCAAGTCATCAAGGACTGAACTCAAGTCTTCTGACATTTGTTTAATCAATAACTCAGCCCTTCTTTCTTGAGGTACTTTTCTTTGATGTCTTTCAAAGATCAATAATTCATGTATTAAATTTATGGATGTAATCCAAAAAATTACATTTATTGCTTTACAAAAATTCATGTATTTAATTATTGATTAATAAATCATGTAGCCTCTAACTCCAGGATATCACATTCTATTGTGGGAAACAATCATTTAAGCCGGGAGTTAGAAAACTATTTCTATAAAGGATCAGAGGGTAACCATTTTAGGCTGTGCAGGACATATATTTTCTGTTTCAACTACTCAGCTCTGCCACTGTTGTGGGAAAGCAGTCGTAGACAATATGTAAACAAATGAGTCTGGCTGTATTTTAATAAATCTTTATTTACAAAAACAGGTGGCAGACCACATTCAGACCAAGAGCCATAATTTGCTGACCCCTGATATAAACAAAAGATAATTGCATCACCTCATATTAGGTGCTTAACTGTGCTATTTATACAGCACAAAGAGTTCACCGAGGACACAGCAGGTGAACCTCAGCAAACTAACAAGGGGAGGGGGACACATTCCAGGCCGATGTAATAAGGACATAGAAGAGAATGCAATATTGGTGACCGGCAGGTGGGCTGACACAGTGGATTGCAGGGTGTGGCACTCAGCGTATGAAGGGGGCCTGCAAGGCCCTAGAGGTTGTGGGCATCACATGCTCTGCCCAACCTGGACTCGCTATTTTAAATACGGTGGGTTCTATTGAAAAGTGGGTTCTTCAGAATCTCAGAGACATGATCAATATGCAATTCAAAATTTCATTCTGGCTCCAATGCGCAAAGGGAATTAATAGGAAATAGTGCTAATGAAGGCAGATGAAGGTAGGACTGCTGGGAGCTTTGTAACAGATTAGGCAAGGGAGAAAAAGAGCTGGAAGTGAAACAGTACAGTGATAGTGAAGGGGGAAAACGGTAGGATCAACAAAATGCAGTAACAGATGCAGGAAAGAGGACGACTTGACATTTTGACTGACGTGTCATTAACCAGATGAGGTGGGAGGTCCAGTGAGGGCTCACAGAGTCTGAGATGCCTGAGGGAACCCAGTGTTTAAGGGATGGCATCAGACAAGTGAGTACAGGAGTCTGGCTCACTGTTCATTCTCTTACCACACTGGATCATGAAATACACACACACAACACACATATACAGAACACACACACACACACACACACACAAATGCCTAGAAAGTGAGACCTCTTCCTAATGCATTCCTGATCCTCTTACCCCGTTCTATTTTTTCCAAAGTACTCATCAGCTGCTTCTCCTATAGAGTTAACTTTTTAAAAAATGTTTATTATTAATCTTCTGTCTTCCCCACTGAATGTAAGGTTCAGAAGGACAGGAACTTTTATTGACTTTGCTCACTGATGCATCCCAGGCAACTAGAACAGTACCTGTCACATCGTAGCTATTCAATAAATAGGTTTGATGAATACATATATTTAAAATTGCGTATATAACTGTCATTTTGAGCACTGACTCTAAGATCTTTATTTAACTGTTGTCTCTGTAACATTCCAGCATCTTTTATCATTTTATTTGGTAAAAGATCATTTCTATTTGGTATTTAAAATACATCCATTTCACTGTTATACTATTTTTACATTCAAAAGGTTAATTTCAAATGATGATCTAGTGAGCTTTCCAAATGGAGCTTTGTAATTTTTCAGTCCTGCGGAAGAAACTAGCATTTGGTACTGAGAGATCCCTGCCATCATTTCCTCCTCGATAATTTGGCCGATTTGGGTTGTAAATTCCTTTAGAGCAAGGAACCAGACAGACATATTTTACACGTGTGTGTGCATGTGTGTGTGTGTGTGTGTGAGAGAGAGAGAGAGAGCACATCTGTGCACATGCCCACGCACAGAGGCTGGTGCAGAACACATCGAAGATGCTCAATAAGCACTTTCATATGCTCTGATTAACGAGGAAGCTGAAGTCTACCGTCATGAATATATACACAGAGAGGTGGTTATAACATCAGGTTAAGATTTATCCATGAGAGAATGTTCTTATGCCAGAGGCTGTTTCATGAATGTCTGGGCTATGATTTAGACAGAATTTCCCTGGATGCAAAATCATGCCCTGGTTTAATTCCTGAATAAAGTGGATTTATTCCTTACGAAGACCTCCCTAGCTTTGGGGTCTTTCAGTGGCTGGCTTTGTTTCACAAGTATGAAAACAGGAAGCTAGCAGCAGTACCCAGGAAAGAAAAGATTAGTGCTTACTGTCAAATCTGTACAGCGTTTGCTCAAAGTGGTCAATATTTTTTTCACCACTCTTTGTCATATACTAAACTCAGTAATATCATCATCAGATGGTATGTTCCTCAGATTCAGGAATAATGTTTTGTTTTTATCTCTTCCAGTAGCAACCGCATTCTCTAACTATGCAAAGCAGGACACTCAATAAGTTAACTGAATTTGAATTATAAAATGGTTTTGGTCAAAAGAGTTTTTTTTCTAACACCTTAAGCTAGAGGTTGCTGTTTTTGCAAAGAAAAAATTATCTTATCATAGAAAATCCTGAAGCTTGGCTCATGTAACTCATACCTTCTTTCAGCCCCTTTCAGCCGCCTGTCACATCGATTTGTGATTTCTCTGTGAATATATTAAAGTTCACTGAATAACAATTACCAAAAAATCATAAATGCAGGATTGAGGTTCATTTTAATTAGAGGAAAAAGAAACCTCCGTGTTAACAAGCTACCTAGATTCTCCTTTTATTTCAACATATTTCCCGGCAAATAGAGACTGAACTATGTTGAATCCATAATAAGAACAAACAAACAGACATAACCTAAAACAAGTGATGAGCCAATGCTGTATTCAGCAGGTTTCCAGATGAACACTTTTTCTTTGATAGTATCTGTTAACGAGCTATATTTCTTAATCTTCATAAATGCCATTGCTTAATTACTTTAACTCCTTTTAATCATTTGCTAAATCAGCAAGTCTGTTTTTCCCCGGTCAAAGCACTCCCTCTGGCGTTCACTGACAAAGATGCGACAGCTCCAATCAAGTGCGTTTTTGTGTTCACAAGCTTGGTTCTGCAGTACAACAGAATGCAATATTTCTAAAATATTTAAACAAATTTCACCTTTAAGTTAAACCTTTGAAGTGAAGAAAGTGAGGTCACAGATGAAGACATGAAGAAATACCTGGACTTCTTAGAATCTACAAAACAAGCAAGATAATTACCTCCCTCCACTGCTCACAGCTTCGCCTCCTCTCTGATAAGTTACTGGAATGTTACAAAAAAAAAAAAAAAAAGAAAAAAAAAGAACAATTAACAGTCATGCTTGTGTTTATATATCAAAAGCTGTGACATTAATGAGCATTTTTCTAGAATGGAATGTTTTCTCCCTTTCTACTTAGAAGCATTGCAAAAATTCATCCCAGGAAATAGCAGATTTCCCATTCAACTAGTATTTTTTAAAGACGGTATAGAATTAGACATATTATTTTATTTTCTTTATGTGCCAACAAGGTTGAAAACTAAGCAGAAGCAAACTTCAGTATATTCTTATTAAATATTAAATATAACTATTACACATTTGTACATTCACATTCTCACAGATTTCTGTTTTGAATTTATTATTAGATCATATAATTTCATGATTTTATGTAAGTGCGATCTTAAATTTGGGGAAAAAACCTACCACACCATTTCCCCAGAACTATGAGTACCAGTAAGACAAAGATAAATGTTAAAATAAACCTTCTTTCTCTCCACACACAAAGATGTATGCCAAGTTTTGACAATTAATGTGACCTGTTTTTTATTGTGGCTGTGAAAACCCTTCTCATTATATTTTCATCAGACATGTATATATAGTAAAAATACATTTTAATGCTCTTGAAAGCATTCTCAGCTTAATAAATTATGGGTATAAAATTTAGCCATAACCAAAAAAGATTTGCACATAGTTAGGCAAGGGATTAAGAATATTAGCTTTTCTGTAAATACAGAGACATTTTCTACGAAGAAATATGTTTCTAAAAGCTGCCAAATTCTGCTACTTAGAAGAACTCCAAACTGGGAGTCTGTTAAGGAGAGATAACTGCTTCCAGTGATTATAATAACTGGATTAAAACCGAGGAGGCAAGACTACAGGTACATCTTTTACTAAAGGTGATGCAAAAAAGAGGACCCACTTTGAAAGCAACTGAATAGAACGGAATATTAGGAATGAAAAGTTTCATCTTTCACATGTGCTGGGTATTTTGGTTACCTTTAAGAATGTTGATTCTAGGGATAGAGAATTGCGAGGGAGAGACATTTTTGTTGGAAAACCTGAAAGCTTATGTTAAGGGGAAAAATGCACTGCCAAGCCTGAAGTAATCAATATGATCATTAGCATGTTAAATCATGCTGAGGCCAGAAACAGTGTGTCTATCTAATGAAACACATGCAAACAAGGCTGAGATGCGATGTGGAGTCATGAATAAATAACTGCACTGAAGGGACAGCAAGCAACACTAACCATTTCCACTTCAAGTGCATGCCTGGCATGCGTAAATGAAGCACTGTCTCCCACTGTAAGTACTTTCCCCTCAATGTACTGCGGAAAATGAAAGAAAACACAGAAACACAATAGTACAACACATGCCAAACCAACAAAGAAAAGGAGAAGGGTAAGCGCAAATATATACCTGTTGGTGTGAAGGTAAAAGACGGGACTGGAAAATCAAAACAAAATATAAACCAGTTATTAAGCTGAAGAGAGAAAGGGAACATATCACATTAGTATAAATCAAGCAGACAGCTGAACATAAAACAAATGTAAATAACTAAGCCAGCAGTTCTGACACTCTGATATACGCATAAAACCAGATCTGAGGTTAAAAAAGAAGCCTGTCTCTGCAGGTACCATTTTGAAGTGTCTGACATTCTAGGACGGGAGCGGGGCGGGATCGTGCGGGGTTAGCCTGCAAATGACCCCTGCATTTTGTAATAGAGATTTAGCTCATGGCTTTAGCACAAACAGGAATCCTCTGCTATTAATCATTTCCAAACATTGGATAATGGGTTCTTAAACAAGTATTATCAGGGTCTTGCCTAAACCTTATCTAGAAATCTGAAAGTAAATGCTTATTAAAGTGGACTAATAGGTGCACTTAAGTATTCATCACCAAGAGGGAGACAGAACTAGAGACAGAGAGGAGAGAGAGAGAGAAAGAGAGAGAGAAAGAGAGAGAGAGAGAGAGAGAGAAAGGAAGGAAGGAAGGAAGGAAGGAAGGAAGGAAGGAAGGAAGGAAGGAGAATAAAGAAGAGGGAGGGAGAAAGAAGAAAAGGAAGAAAAAGGAGAGGGAAGAAGGGAAGGAAAGAAGGAAGGAAGGCAGCAAGCAAAGAAAACTGAAACAAAGAAAACCATAAAACTGAACTGTTTCACTGCTAAGAAATGCCTGACACCTTATCATATAAAGAGTGTAATGCTACATTTTTATCATCATAGAAATTTGTGAACGGACAGGAGAAATGGGGAGTTTTAAACTTTAATTTCTCTATTATAATTTACATTTAGAAGCTTTCTAGAAGCAGACTGAGCATTTTTTAAAAAACACCACACCAAAAGCTAAACAATAGAACGATAATGCCCCTCTGAAAACCTTCACTCTCTGCAGTTATAAATCTTAATCTAATCAATAATGCCTGAAATTGAACTGCAGACCTCAAAAGTAGCAGCCATGCCTCCCCCACTTTCCTATCTTCTCCCATTCTTGGGTGTTGGACAACACCAGAGCTATTTCCGTGTCATTTCATAGAGGGAGGAGGCTGATGTTTTTTTCCAAGCTCCTCACATTAACTTAAAGTAAACACTGCCCTGGAAAAGAAAGCAAGGAAATCTACCTTACTCCCTTGAACATTAAAATCTGCTTTTAAGAAATCCTTAATACACACAAACTGGAATATTGATTACTTATCACAGATCAAAAAGCTGCCAAAAATATATTTTCCACTTCACATGTGAACGTCTCCAAGACATTTACTTTAGGATTAGAGCATTTGGGTTGCAAACCTGAATGCCATAGCATTCTTTACAACTGTCATTTCTTACCAAACTATTTTATCTCTGAGCATACTAGGAAGAACAAAAACAAAACCCTCAATGCTGGGGATCCAGTTTACACACTGGGCTGCCTTTGCTGCACACCAGTCTCTGTCTTACGAATTCTACTGTGTTTTCTTTCAGTCATGTCTTTTCAGAGAGTCATGTAATTTAGCTACAATCAAAAATTCAGAGCCATAGTAACTAGTCCTCATAAAAAATATAAAAGAGATACATTTGAAAGTAAAGCTACTCAAGCAAGAAGGTAGTGCCTGAACATTAATCCGCAACCACAAGGACACAGAGAAAAAAATGCAAGGTCCCCGTCAGTACTCCTAGGCAACTGCTAAGCTCAGTTTAAGGAACGGAAGAAGAGATGAAAAGAGGTCCATCTAAATGAAATTTTTACAGCTCGTACACCAAAGGACAACTTAATTCTCAAAGCTTCCAGTAATAAAATAAACTCCTTTTATCCAGTGATACCGGTGCACTGCGTGGATGTATGTGGACAAGGGGGATGAGTGGGGGTGGGGGTGGGAGTTAAAAGTGCTCACTGTTACCCAAAGCCACACTCCGCCTTGATGGTTTATAGGTCAATAGGCTCATTCACACTGATTTCTTTAAAATATTTTACTTCCTTGTTTCTTAGAACTACCGGCATTGTTTCGGACATAGACAATTTAAGATTTCAGGATGCACTTTCTAAAACTGCACAGAACCAGAATTATGAAAAAGTGCCCACAAGGCAAAGTCAGGAAAGAAGCATCAAATGCTCACCAATTACATTTGTAATTATGTTCTATGATTTCTGCTTAAACACAAGCTAGTTAAAAGGACAATGATATTAGTTTAATAGGTTTTGCAGAAAGAGCACATAGGCACTTGCCAGCATGCTTAAAGTACATTAGTAAGAGAAAAGAAACATTTCAGGAGGGGGGGTTTCGTGTCACATATTTAGATTTCAAGACAAGAGAGAGCATTCAATTGTTACAACTACACAGTTATCATACTTCATGGCAATAAAAAAATACAGGATTCCTGGAGAATTCAAGACACTCTACATCTAGATGTTAATTCGTCACTTTTCCTCATTCAAATGGGATTTCAAACACACAACTCCCAACAGCCCGCCCCTGCCCAGCTCCCCAACACACAGACACCCACAGACCCCTTCTCTGCCTTGTTTTTCAGTCAAAGGTTTTGTATGGTAACGTGTGTCTGACATTGTTCTATTCTGTATACGTAATGGGCACCAGGTCTCCTTGCAGTAAACTCCTGGCCCTCATTTTCCATTTCACAGGCAGGGGTACTGACATTTGGCTTTATCTCTACATTGGACACACATCTGAAAACAACATATTTAAGGATGATGACGCTAAGGTGAATGTATGTACACGAAGAGACTGCTGTGGAGCCAAGGGCAGGAGGCCCATTCATGCATTTCCACAGTGTGTGGGCGACAAATTTGTGTTGATTTTCTTGCCAAGACCCCTTGTGACCAAGAGCACAAATATTTTAGACTCTTGTCCCAGACTGTCTGACAAGCTTAGAGGGACATAAGTGTGGTCAGACTTAAGTACAGATCCTATAACTAGGGTGAATGTATACTTTGCCATCTAAAAACCAGGATAATTTTGAGAACCGAAGGAGCACTGTAAATAACTTCGCTGGACTAAAGACATAAATTGGGACCGTGGTCTGAAAACTGGGACTTACGATCACCCTGCCTATAGCCCAGATATGATGCCCAGAGCTGATGAAGATATTTGAGGAGGGAAGGGAAAAGGATTATCTGTCTGATGGTGTTAACAGCCTCATCAGAAAATAAAAAATACAAACCACCGATCTACAGACTCTGAGAATATGTGGCAACAGTGTCTGTAAATCCTTAGCCTATTCAGGTCATCCATAAAACTGTAAATAATTGCAGCCACATAAACTTTCTTTTCCACACTGTAAACACATTGTTAGCAAATCGTCACCACCCATTAACAGTATATACAAATTCAGCTCTGCAACTTTAAATATAACAATACTAAAGTACTATATACCTCCTCTCTGCAAACTAAAGCACATTATTCAGCCATGTATTTCATATTTATTAAGAAACAACTGTTTTACACATAATCAGAAATAATAAAAATATAATTATATATAAATAATCTCTTTAGCTTCACAAAGGGCAGCAACACCCCCTTTAAAGTTGTGTGATAGTCCAAAGCTTGGATTTATAATTCCTGCGACAAGGTTAAAAACTTTCCTCCAGAATATAAAACAATAAAGTTATTCCCTAAAAGAACAAGGGAATGATATCACAACCAAGTGTAGACCTACCCGGGGAAAATATATTTTAAAGGAACTGGGCCTGAAACTGATAAGCCCTATTTGTAGTACTGATACTCAACAGCTGTTCATACCTCGATATTGCAATAAAATAAAAGCACTTTTGAACATCTTTATATATTAAAATCATTTAATATAGCATATGTGTAATCATGAATAACTTGGAGTCACAGATTAAAATCAAGAGTTACCTAAACATAGTAAAATATGGATAACTTAGGGAAGCGAATACCTTTTCTGATACCCGCATAAGTGCTAGTCAGCCCATTTCTCTTCTTCCGGTGTCGATAGAGCCAGATGCTAAAAACCATAAGGATGATCCAACAGGCCGCCCCAATTCCTGCGATGAATGCTGGCTGCTTCACAACGTCTGAGATCTGCTGAGCAAGGCTGACTTGGTCCTCAGGTGACACGGGGTTTCCATGAGAATCTGAAAAGCCATCTTTGGGTTAGTTTGGGTTTAAAACTCAATGAGACAATGAATGCCTACTGATATAATATATGTAAAATGGCCATCATTTTGTTAATTTTTGGACAATAATTTCTGCTTTTCATTCTTCAACATCCACCACTGTTAACTAAAAGAGTTCATGAGATTTTTGGCAAAATTATATTCATTTTACTTATCTTAATTCAAAACAAATATAATAATTTTACAGAATATATTCAAAAACAAAGATAGTAGCACACAATTTCTATGTTTTACTCCAGAAAACTGCAGTTCACTGCTTAGATAAAGTTTCCAAGACAGTGCCACCTGAGATAAATACAAAATTATAATTTTAAAACGTGAAATACTTTAATGCAAGGATACAAATAAGGCATACTGAATAACTATGTATAAGAAAGATAAAAACTTTCTCAGACTGCTATATTATATTTTCTAAAGACGGTAAGAAATAAAATTTCACTTCCTCTATAAGGTTGACTTTGAAAAAAACTGTATGTGTGAGTGTGTGTGTGTGTGTGTGTGTGTGTGCATGTGCGCACACACCCTTGTCTCCTCTCCCCCGACCCTGGAATAGTCTAAGACTCTTAACTGCCTCAGAAACACATTATTTGAAACTATGTTTGGAAGGGTCTAAAAATGCAGAATCATTAAAAACCAATGAAAAATTATGTTACCACTGAAAGAACTATGAAAAATCTTCCTTTTAAAATATTAACCATGGCCAGCAATAGCTATAAGAATACTAAATATGGACAAGAATTATCAAGTGTTATGAAGACTCAAAAAGGCTCCTGTTTTCTGTCAGCTATTCTGATTTGAGAAAATTGATGGAACTTATGGCTATTAAAATTTTCTTATTTGTTTAAACCTACTGAGATTCATTTTTCAAGCCCACCATTTTATCAAAGCACACATAGCAGTCTGCTAAGTCGACAGAAATCTGGAAGCTGTTCCTCTATCATTAAGGCATAGTCTACTTTGTTGGCACTAAGTGGTGCCAATGCTGAGGATGCCCAGTGGGCAGCATTCTTACTAGTGTCTGTAGTTTTCTTCCCCTACAACATCTGGTCAAACAAGGTGTTTGCCTATTTCACTAACCTTGGTGCTTTCTTACAACTGTTAAATCCTTTGACTCTGAAAATGTTCTGCTATCACCATCTGCTTTAAAGTAGAAACATTTGTTCCAGTCCAAAACTCTTTTTTTTTCCCAGAGAAATAATGGGTATAACTCATTAGTTATCAATAACATTTCTCAAACAGAAAAAATGCTTACAGATTATTTTTTCTTATTAAATGATACTGCATCCTGATAAGACATTGGCAGGTAAAATAAGCAGCATTCAACGGCTTAGGAAACAGTCTTAGGAAAATAGCACCCCTTTTTTACGTAAAAGGGCTAAATTGCTACTCGTGTTGTGTATGGGTGTGTTTTATATTTGCTTTTTTCTTGAACAGGATTCCGGATTTCATTCTATGGAGGGTCAAGGCTGAAAAGCCTATTTTCACAAGCAGTTGCCATCACTTGCCTTCAACTGTTTGTTGACTGAAGTTTTATTTCATGTTCCAGACTCTTTTATCTATGGTTATCCTAAGAGCACTTCATCCTCTGAAAGTTCACCAAGCCGACCTATTCTTTTTATTCTTAATACACCCTTTGTATCTGCTAGGTTTATAGATTTCATGGCTATTTGTGCAAGGTTAAGTTGAGTAGCTTCAGATTTTATGGAGACAGCTAAGGGAGGTTCCATGCAGGCGACCAGATGGGCTTAACAGAGTAAAGTGTGGTGTGACTAATGAATTGAAATGGCCTCTCTCTATCTCAGTCTTTGTCTCACTGCAGCTGAGCTTTTATTAAGATATGGAAAACTGGAACACATTCATAATTTCAAGAAAACCAATTTGACCCTTAAATCCCACGATTAAAATCTTAAATAAATAAAATTACACATGGTCCTTCTTCCAATTCATATTTGAAAACCTAGCACTGAAAGTCATGTTACACCAAATAAGTAAATGACATGACAATGTACAGGGTCATCACCGTGTAACTTTTAATTTCAGTTTTAATACGTTAATAATGACTTTTCACAAAACTAGGCAACTATCTGATTAAAAAGATCTATGTTCAGGCTACTTTCTCCCATACCTTAGCTAACACTGTAACAGATGCGTCAATCAGTTTTTAAAGATAGTTTTCTGTATTGCTTCTGTATTGCTTAAAATTTGGAATAAATGAACCAGAAATAAACTATGAAGCTATTTTTGCTTAAAAGTTGTATATATTATAATTACTGTTGAAAAAAAGTACTAAATGTAAAAGATAATCCAAAAATCAAATTCTAGCCCATGGCTGCAGCAGAGGCAGCAAGCTGTCCACTAAAGGCTTGAATGGTACTCTCATAGCATAGAGTTGTTGGGAGGTAGCTCCCTAGCCAGTGACTTGATTTTGCGGTGTTCCCATTCATCTGTTTGGAATCTCAAGACCAAGTTCTGGGCAGCAGGGATGTGCACCATTTCCAGACATGCACCATTTAAACCCTCTTCCACACTATGCATTTCTTTTCTTCCTTTCTGCTGGCCCAGAGTCAACCTTGGAAGACCCACTTTAAAGAAGGGAAGCCCCATCAGGCTGCAACCCTCCCCGTTTACATGTCTACAGCCACTGCACTTCAGGTGGACTTCATTGTGTTACTTTACAGAAATTCTGCAAGTGTATCTGCTACAGCAGCTAGTACTGTCCTAACAGTGGAACATCAGTAACAGTTTCCAAATTAATGTAAAGTTCATTACCTACAGCAAGAAGGTTTATTCAAAGTGGAATGCTTCTTAATTTTATTCTGAAATAGTTTCTAACATGTCATCAATATTATCAACATGCAACAACACTACGTACTTACTTGTGATAATATAAAGATTCATGTATCTGGTTCTTTTTCATAATTTAGCAACTGGCATAAAACGTTACTAATGCTTAACTCCTGATCTGGAAGGAACAAAGTTGACTATACACTTCTCACTATCATATGTAATTTAAATGTCACCTCTTAATATCGGACCCTTTTCTCTCCCCCTTCCATTTATAGTTTTGTCGCTGTTGTTTTGGTCTTTGTTTCAGATTTTACTGGTAAGCAGTAAATTTGAAGTTTGTGTTCAGGCCACATTGTCTATAGTGAAGTGTGGTAACTAAGGCTTCTGTCAGCTTTTTTCGTTTCTTTTTCATTCACCCAACCACTTCTGAAGCACACACTGTATTTAACTTTCTAAGTAGTTAGCACAGACCATATCCCAATGCTCTTCAACATCTCAACCTACCTTTTGTTATCAAAGGCAAGACAATTTTAAATAGACACAAAAACGGCGAATATAAATTTCATAGTGCTGTAAACTTCCAATACCTAGTTTAAGTTTTACATGGAAGTTTTTCTTTGTTTGTTTGTTTGTTTTTAACCCCAATCACTGTAAGTTCCATGACGGTACAGACTGAGTTTTTCCTGTTCACTGAGGTATCCTTGGTGTTCAATCAATAGTATTTGTTGAATAGATGAAGAAAGTTCAATAGGACAGGATTAAGATGACACAATACTGACAGCCTTTTGCTTAAAATATCATTTAAAATGTGTGCCTCGATAGGTTTAAATTTAGTTGTGATATGACAGATAAAATAAAGCTAACACCATCATTTTCATAACTCTATTGCCATATTTCACAGTCTATTCAACCTGCAATGTTTGGCTCCACTAGAAGGACAAGCAGGACAATGCGTACAGTGATCTGCACGGCACTCACCTAACTGGATGAACTGTGGCTCACTCTTCACCCCGGCCCCGGCCCCAGTGCTGGCTGCCACCTCTACGCTGTATCGGATCCCAGGAACCAGTGAGGGAATAACCACAGAAAAGGTGGAACCGTCTACCGTCTTGTTTATGTGGTATCGAGTTTCATTGCCCAGACACCAAACCTACAAGAAGAACACAACAAATTACGTAAGCTAATGTAAAGATCGGCATAGTCCTGTAGTTTTAGATCTAAACAGAGTTCAGACCTATCATGAACCTAAAATGGGAAGTTTCAAAAGTCCTTTTTCCCTGGATCTAGTTCTGAGAAGACTCTTCCGGTCAAACCTGGTGTCAGTAGCACCTTGAAGACTTCTTTGGACTTTCTTACATACTTTTAAAGCAGCGCTCCCCAACCTTTCTGGCACCAGGGACCGGTTCTGCGGAAGACAGTTTTTCCATGGACGGGGGTGGGGGCGTGGTTCGGGAGGTCAGGCAAGTGCGAGTTCAGGAGGTAACGCAAGGGATGGGGAGAGGTGGGGAGGGATGGGGAGAGGTGGGGAGGGATGGGGAGAGGTGGGGAGGGATGGGGAGAGGTGGGGAGGGATGGGGAGAGGTGGGGAGGGATGGGGAGAGGTGGGGAGGGATGCGCAGCGGCAGATGAAGCTTTGCTCCAGCTCTCATCGCTCATCTCCTGCTGTGCAGCCTGGTTCCTAACAAACTGTGGAGCCCTACGGGTTGGGGACCCCTGTTTTAAAGGATTATATTAGGTGATTGAACAAATGATTCTACAAAGACCCTGATTCCTATCTACCCTTATCATCAGGGTTTTTTTTTTTTTTTTTCTTTTAAACACCTAGAAATTATTTGCCAGGAAAAGATAAAAGGAAATTGCAAAAAGCTATATACATCCAGATAAAGAAGAGTAATCTACCTATTATCATTCAGTATTTGCATTCCTGCTAGGGACTAGACCTAATACTAGCTGACCAGATATCACAAAACAAAAATGAGCAGGCAATTGTGTCTAATACTTTACTTAAACAGTTCTCTGGGATCAAATTACCTGGTGCTGTCACAGTCCCATCACCTTTTATGTCAGAACCAAAAAACAGTTGATTTAAAGAGGGAGCTTCTGAATAATCTAAAGTATCTTGGCATAAATATGATTTTTAAAAATAAAACTGAACATAAAGAATAATGATCATCCTAGGATTTATTCCGCCTATGGTATGTGGAACTATTATCAATGAAAGAAAAATAGCACTCTGATCTTGTACTTATAGTAATATTAAGTAGTCTTTGATAATATATATACGATCATAAAAGATAACAATACATATTTGATTTGAAAGAAGAATACTCTCTTAATGAGAAAATTATTGTATGTCTCATTAACTTTGACGATGACATTTGTGGTAGGAAATTATTTTCAGGAAGTTAAGATTTCCAAACTATGCTATAACTCTTAATTTAAATTTCACTAAAGGATTACTTAATTATTAGAGTGATCTTCTGCAATGCTACAGAGCTTGGATATGATGCATGACAGTATTTGGACTCAGTTTCTATAAGAAAATGATCCATGGAGTAGTAAAACATGCTCTATACTCTTTACGATGTCCTCAAGCAAGATGTAGAATTAGTTTCAAGTAGCCTATTGTCTAAACTGTAATAGGAAATGGGATTCAAAATAAATCTAAGAATGTCAGTGTCCTCTATCACACGGGCAAAAACCTTTAATTTTTTTCTTTGAAAGTTAATATTATTTTAATATAATTTCAATGCATCATACCAACAAATGGTCAGACTCTATACCAGGGTCTCACCATTTGGAAATAAAAAGTTCTTTGTGATTTTTACCCCCCAATTACATTACACAGCTGAATCAAACTCACAAACTGATTTTGTAACAGTCAATCAGGTTGTGAAAGGCATTTTATTATTTTAAATTGACCACGAAGTTAAGTGTAATCCACCCTTTCACATTTCTTTAGGAGAGAAATGAGTTTTG
Source organism: Hippopotamus amphibius kiboko (assembly GCF_030028045.1). NCBI lineage: Eukaryota > Metazoa > Chordata > Mammalia > Artiodactyla > Hippopotamidae > Hippopotamus > Hippopotamus amphibius. The sequence continues at coordinate 85,990,860 of NC_080195.1, read as the reverse complement.
ACTCTTAGGGGAAAATGCCTACATTACACAATTTTGCTTGAGAGCTGACACATCGCCTCATTTTGTATGCTTAAAAATCTCTGTAACAGTTTATTTTTTTGGACAGAATCATAGCATCCCATTACTTCCCAGTATTGAGATAACCTTGAAACTCATGAGAAAGCACTTAAAAGTGTAGTGATTCTTACCTTTTAATGACTCAATTACAGTAGAAGATCTAATTTGAAATATCCTAAAATATCTACAGTCCATTTATGACAGTATTTTAAATACTTCTTAGAAGTGTCACCCTTTTAAAGTATACACAATTTCATAAGGAGGTTTTTAGTTTGTTTTTAAAAATCATTTTAAAATGGAACTACCATATGACCCAGTAATCCCACTACTGGGCATATACCCAGAGAAAACCATAATCCAAAAAGAAACATGTATCACAATGTTCATTGCAGCACTATTTACAATAGCCAGGACATGGAAGCAGCCTAGGTGCCCATCGACATATGAATGGATAAAGAAGATGTGGCACATATATACAATGGGATATTACTCAGCCATAAAAAGGAATGAAGTTGAACTATATGTAATGAGGTGGATAGACCTAGAGACTGTCATGCAGAACGAAGTAAGCTGGAAGGAGAAAAACAAATACTGTACACTAACTCATATATATGGAATCTGAAGAAATGGTACTGATGAACCCAGTGACAGGGCAAGAGTGGAGATGCAGATGTAGAGAATGGACTTGAGGACACGGGGCTGGGGTGGGGGGTGAAGGGGAAGCTGGGATGAAGTGAGAGAGTAGCATAGACATAAATACACTACCAAATGTAAAATAGATAGCTAGTGGGAAGTTGCTGTGTGACAAAGGGAGATCATCTCGATGATGGGTGATGCTTTACTGAGACAGGACAGGGACGGTGGGAGGGATTCGCGGGAGGGAGGGGATATGGGGATATATGTATAAATACAGCTGATTCACTTTGGTGTACCTCAAAAACTGGTACAAGAGTGTAAAGTAATTATATTTCAATAAAGAGCTTAAAAAAATCATTTTAAAATAAAATGTTACACCTAAAATTGAGCTCCAGTATATTTGGTCATTGTACGAATTAATTTGGTACTCAAAAGTACATTTATGGTCTTTATTTGGGCCTTACCCAAAAGCGCACATCAGAATCACCTGGAAAGACCTACCAAAGTATATGTGCAAGGGTCTTGTTAGACTTAACGAATCAGAATCTCTGAGAATGGTGGCCAAGCACTTATACTGGGAAAATGATTCCATAACTGATTCTGATGTTAGCATGTAATTACCTGTAGAAGGTAAATGTGTTCACCTCTTAGCATCAGTTTCATATCAATAGACACCTATAAATTTTCACATAGATGAGACCATTTATTAAGTATCATAGTTAGTAACTAGAAAAATACTGAGGTATTATGGACATATAATGTAGTATCTATAAAATATATGCTTTGCAGTTAAACGTCTTCTAGTATGTATTGTGTTTACATAAGTGTTTAAAAGAATACACGTAAAATCTACTCTCTACTGAGATTCCCCAATTCAATCTATCATTTATTCATTTATCACAGCTCATGAAGACTGCTATAACGCATATTCAACAATAGGATAAATCTAAAGTCTCTAACTTAATTTTTATTGTACCTTGACACACTTGAAACTATTTGCTTGAAATGAATCTATGTAAGACTCTCTAAATTCAGTGATTAGAGCTCATAACTTCACAGGTAAAAATAATTATTCAGAATCATTGTATTAAATTACTTGACAATACATCATATGTTTAAGTTTTTCATTTAAATGTATATAGAAACTTATAATTGAATTTCCTCTGAGACATAAAATTTTGTTTAGAGATAAAATCAAGGCTTATAAAAATTTTCAGGCATCCTAAAGTAATTTTTCCAACTTAGCTCCAATGTTATAAAATTCCAAACAGGTTAAAAGAAAGAAAGCAAACCACATCTGATACAATTCCATGGGGCAAACTAATTCTGCAAAATGTATTTAAGCTGTTTTTTAGGGGGAAAAAGAGATTCTTTGATTAACCTTTACATTTGTTGTTTGTATGAAAATATATGTACCTATATATACTGTGACCAGGTAGATTCTCTCTTTCAGATTTTTTTTTTCAAATGGCTTAGGAAAAAATTATTCCAGAATTATTGAATAAACAGGAAAATATTTTTAAAATAATTTTATATGCTGCAGTATGGACCAGCAGATGGCGCCAAATATCCATGAAAAATTTAACTTTTTTTTTTTTTTTTTTTTTCTCCCCTTTGCAGGGGAGAGAGGTGTCCATCAGTAAATTACTGTATATGTATTTACCTTATACTCTTGGACCATTCCATTCTGAGTATCTTCAGGAGGTGGCTGCCAACTAACAAGAATTGCAGTTCCATTTCCATCATTCTTTGATACAGTTACACTTTGGGGTGGGGCACTGGGTGCTGTTAAATTGTTTTAAAAAGTAGATATATTATAAGCACATTAGAAAACATTGAAAGCAGGCATTTAACATTTAAACAGAAATATTTAAAATTTATATCAACATATGTATATGTTTTAAAGCTGTATCTCATCCAATTTGAATAGTCCCAAACTATTTGTTTTTCCTCAATATTGCTAAGCTATTGTTATTGTGCGTTTTACATAACCAAAGTTATATAGATTATCTCCGTAAACCATCCCAGGAGAATTCCTCTTTCTCCTACCCTGTAACCCTAGTCCCATGTTCTCCCTAAAAGTATTCAAAAGTATAAAGATAAATGCTAACCATCCATGATATAAACTATATCCTATAATTTATTGTAATCAAAGTAATAAAGACATTTTAGGAAAAATTCTGGCTATTTTTAAAGAGTATACTTGTGATATGTAACCATTAGCCTTTATGTAAATACTAATTTTTAATCTCCAGTTATAGGGTGTCCAAACACACTGGTTTGTCTAGAGCTGAGAGGTTTCCAGGACATGAGGCATAAAATGCTAAGCCCAGAAGGTCCTGGCCAAACCAAGACATTACTCACCTTATTTACAAATCATCACTCAAAATAATATTTGATAAATGAATGAAAAATAATTAATGGAAAGACAAGCAAATTGAGGATAATTCCATCTTTAAATGTGAATTTTAGTTCTGAATAATTAAATATATCCAATATATGTCATTAAGTAATACATTGCTCACATTTGCACATTTTTAGATAGGCCACTATTAAAGCAAGTCCAGTATTATATAATTTTGTTTTATAGTAGTTGTAATTAAATAAATTCTATTAGCAAAATATAATGCTCACTATCAAGATGGTTAATAATGTCACTATTAACAATAAAATTTTTCAACTAAGTTAATAAAAGCCTAACAAAAGTATTGCAATGCATAGTAATCACACATTTCATTATACTTGCCTTCTTCTAGGGTTCTAGCAAATTTAATTTCACTATCTGCTCCTTGAAATTCATTAAAAAAAGGACGAGCCTTAATTTCATAGTTGACTCCTTTTTTGAGATCGGGGATAACCGCGCTATTTTTGGTTGGAGTCCTCACTTCAAAAACTAACCACTCGGATTCACCATGGTCGGCTCCAGATGGGCGATACAGAATTTTGTATCCTTGAATATACTGAGACTGCTGGTCCACCTATTAAAATGACAAAAATGCAATCATTCATGTCTTCTTATTGACTTTTTAGAAAATTATGATAATTAAATGTGACAAAATGCAAAAAATTCTATCTGACTTCATTCCACAGTTTTCTGGTTTACATAAAGTAGAATACTAAAAACAAATCACTATGTTTTGTAACATGTCCAGTTTTTCACTTTTACATATAATATTAGATATTAATTTCTATGCTTCATGCAGACGTGAGGCATCATGGCAGTTCTGCAACAGACATCTAGAGGGAAGTCAGAGTGTCAAGGGATGAGGACATAAAATATGTTTTTCTACTATCTAATTTTAAAAGACTACTTATTGCTATTTAGAAATATTTCTCAGTTTAAAAAATTCATATGCTAATGATCCTATCATCAGATTATTATGAATATATACTTGTTTCCTCTGAGACTGGCAAAGTTCATTATTGCAGCAGAATATAAAATACACACAAGATGACATTTTTCTCTGTTTAAAGTCATTTCACAGCTACTGTAATTAACAATGCTTCCATTAAAAGTTATCATTGGTGGGGAAGTAAGCAACAGATATATATAATTTAACTATCTGTCGCATATATACACATATATATACACACATACATTTTTTCATATCATGATCTTCTAAAAGTCATCTGCTTATTAAAACTGAGATCAAGTATTACAGTAGCAACAACAATGACTTACTGTCCAGTGCACTTCAATTGAAGAGGAAGAAAGGATGGTGGGGTTGTGGAGGTGCAGTACAACATTTCCTAGCTCTCGCTGGACCTGCTTGTGATCCACCCCCTGACTTGTTGGGGGAACATCTACAACAATACAAGAAGACTCTGTCAGATCCTAGACAGCCTTACTGACGTGAATGAAAACATGGGGAAACAATCCTTTCATTCATAGAAAACCTCAGAAAAGAAGAATCATTCCCACTGCGAAGAATCATTCCAACCTGTCTTACAGAATGAGATGGGAACAACGTCACCTTTTCACTAGACCCGGGAGGACAGGACCTATAGAGAGAGGGAACAAGCAGAGGGCAGGTACAAAGCAAAAAAGAGCAGGAGGCAAAGACAACAGCGGCAAACAGCAGCATTTGAGGGCTCCTCCTATCATGTAATGATGGCTTTCTTGCCAAGGATGAAGCGCAATCCCCTGAGTCTGTTACATAATCTTCTCCAGGGATCCTAACTATGCCAGAAAGAAAAGCGCAGGGATTTGCAGCATAGTAGATGAGTAATGGAGAGAATGGAAACAGTGAAAAGCAAGCACAAAAAAGACATCTCTCATCTTATAAAATGAACCCGAATGGCTTCCCAAATAAGATATACGATAAGTTAATGGTTATGGTGGGGCATATGGAAACCATCAAGAAAACAGGTAGAAAAGAACAGAATAGAACAGAACAAAATAAATCTGATGAGAAAAGAGTACTTAATATCTATTTACTCGATGGTTTGGTTTAGTTTAGTTATTGCATCACTGTCAAAAAGTTTCAATGAAGAGTTCTAATTCTCAAGAATACCAACATTTTTAGAAAGGAGACCAAGAACATAGTAAGAATTAAACTGCTACTAGTGTTCATTTATGTTGCACTTTTTTCCCAACAAGGAACTGCTTTGTTAAACGTATTAAAAAGTCTGTACTTGATAAAAACTGCCTGTTTCTAAAGAGATTTTCTAATTACAGATGTTTTGCTTTGTTTACTGTAGTAAAAGGGAACACAGGATGAAAACGAGAAGAAAATTAAGATTTTTTCTTTATATCTGGAATTCTCCTTCTGTACTTGTACTGTACTTGACACATATATTTTGGATTACTTTCCATCCCATAAGCAATAGAAACAAGAATTTTAATTTTATGAATGACTAAATACCTTTAAAGAACTGAGTTTGAATAGGAAACAAAAACGAATATTAAAAATGTGGTTGGGGACTTCCCTGGAGGTCCCATGGTTAGGACTGCGCTGTCAATGTTCAAGGAAGGCAACTTGGCTACAGAAAGATCGCACAGCTGCTCCAAGGCCACAGCACCCACGAGCAGGCAGTAAAAGACAGGCCTTTGGACTCAAGACATGCTCTTCTCACTACTTCAGACCACATTATCCATGGGATCTGAGTTTCTTGCTTAAGACTGCTGGAAGTTTATACCTCTTTGCAAACTTCCAGTTGCAAAATAAATGACTCACGGGTATGAAATGCACAGGGTGGGGTATACAGTCAACGGGTATGAAATGCACAGGATGGGGTATATAGTCCATAACTATGTAATGTCTTTGTATGTGAACTTGACTTATTGTGGTGATCATTTTGAAATATACAGAAACATCGAATTACTATGTTGTGTAACAGGAACTAACAGTGTTGTAGGTCAATCATACTTCAATAACAAACAAACAAACTCATAGAAAAACAGAATCAGATGTGGGAAAAAAAAAAAAAAGACTCTGCGCTTCCACTGCAGGGGGCACAGGTTCCATCCCTGGTTGGGAACTAAGATTCCCACACACCTTGTGATGTGGCCAAAAATACATACATACATACATACATACATAAGGTCAGCCATATGGGAAAAGAATCTAAAAGAGTGGATAGATGCATATGTATATATAACCGATTCACTTCGGTGTCCACCTGAAACTAACACAACATTAGAAGTCAACTATACTCCAATCAAAATGTTTTAAAAATGAAGTTGGTAAGTATGTTTGATGGAGTCCATGGAAGGCAGACAAATGAAAGACATGACAGATCAAGAGTGCTGTTCAAGACTCTTAGATGTAATAACCTTGATTGTATATATACTGAGCCTATAAAATAAACTTGTAAATAAGCAAAATGAGAAAAACTGAGATAGTTTTGTCTTCTTATAGTTTATCATACCTTAGGAAGAGTTTTGGCTCATACTGGCCTTCAGGTTACCTATTATCACAGACTACAGACAGAAAGTACTCGACTGTAGCTTTCTTGTCTCAGGCATATTTCTTTCCCCACTGGTCCACGTTGCTCCTATAACTTCAGCTACCATCTATCTTTAGGGTAAGAGTAGAGTTCTTGGAATAAGGCAGACTTGGCAACTCCCCAACTCAGCAACTTGACAGCCACGCAATATTCGGAAAAAATTTTTTTTCATTAAGAACTTTTATTGAGATACAATTGACATACAATAAAGTGCATATACTTAAAGTTGGGAAGATTTCTTAACCTCACTATTTTTCAGTTACCTTTTCTGTCAAATGGCAATATCAATGGAAGCTACTTCTGAGGACTTTTAGCTGCATTTTTTTAAGGCATATGAAGTCCTCTTCTTGAAGGTAGGGATTGGGTCACTTTTTATGAACCTAGAATCCCTAGCACAGTGCCATATACCTAGACTGTGCTTAATAAATATTAGCTGAGTTAAAGTGAATTACTGTACGGAAAACAAACACATATTATACATGTTATATTAGCTTCTAAACATGTTCTCTCATATGTAAGCCTCCGTCCTCAGGGAATCGTCTATCTTTTAGGAAGTATCTGCAAATACGTTAGTAATTACTTTAAAAGGTAACTACTATAATCTGCATGGCAGCCTCTAATATCTCTGGTTGAGGTAACCTTGCCAGTTAATCCTTTCATGAAAATTGCTGGATTCTCCTGCCTAGTGTACCATTCTGGCAATAGAATATTATCCTAGAAAATTCCTCATCAGGAAGAAACACGGAAAGTAACGTCTAATAATGCAATATTGAGACACTTATTCATTGGCCCCTAAATTGTTCTCGGTTTCCTTCTCCTCCCGAAAGAAATGCATTATAATGCAAAAGGTCTTTCTAAGGGTCAGAATTAAACTGCGGAAATCTCAGATATGATTCTGCCCCCACTGTTTCTCCAGCATCGGCGCTCCCCATACATAATCTCTGAGAGGGGGGTCATCCGGGCTTCACTTCATTATTGACAATAACGGGTCTCTTATTATCGATAGTATACACATATTCTGCACATTCTGTGTCTGTGTACATATTCTTTAAGAGATAGGGACCAACAATGCTGTGTGGACAGAACACGGATAAAGACCAGTGGCAACCGTGGCGACAACCACCCCCATCTCAGCCACGTCCACCCCCACTCTCCACTTGCTAGGCGCTCACGTCCTCTTCCTTGAGTTATCAGATCTTGTATTTGGGAAAGCACATTTTGATTACACGGGGACAGGGCTCCAACTCCAACTGCGACCTAGGTCCAGCTGACTCCTGAACAAGAAACCATGCCCTGAATCTGTGCAGTGTTAACTTATGAACCAGCTCATTCGCAGGAATCCCCACTTGGGGAAGATACTTTGCGGCCACGCTGCACAAGTAGTTAATTATGCCTGTTCCCTCGTGGATGAATTTCCAACAAGTCTTTCCTGAATTCTCTCCACCCTGGCTCTTCCCTTCACTGCTTACACATTCTGTACCCTTCTACTGGATTTTCCCAGGTTCTTCCCCGGATTCCTGCCGTGGCCTGACTCAGCGCTGCTTCATCATGTCTCAAAAGCAGTCTAAGAACGAGACAAGGAAATCTGTCTCGATGTTAACTTCCACTCACTGGTCTTGTTTTGGTGCCTGGAGTGAGAAGAAGCATACCTGGCTCACACAATAGTCTCTTAAAATACTAAGGAAAAAAAAAGTCAAGCCTAGTCTGATTTTATTATTTTGGGGGTTAAATGTGCCAAGTCCTTGGATTTCTTTTCCAGTGATGTGATTTGCAGCCTCCAATGCAGCCTCACCATCCATCCTCACTGTCTTCCTCTTAAAAGTCTTAAAATTGTCTACCTGAAAATGCAGTGCCCAAAAAAGAACACATTACTCCATTCGTGTTCTGACCAGTTCTGATTTTGACCCGCATATAATTCTGTTAACGCCAGCTTAGACTACACTTGTATTTTTGACAACTACTCACTCAGTTGGCTCAAACAGGTGCTCTAATTGACTTCAAACACTGTAGTCAGCCTGCCCCCTCCCTCCCGCCACCACCCTGACACACTTGGCACACACTCACACGTACTCCCTTTAAGTCTAGATCCTCCGCCTATCCTTCTACATCTAATTTTCAAAACCTAAGTTCACATACTAGACCTTTAAATTTGCTCCATGAATTTAATCTTGTTAGTGCTGGCCCACCATTCCAGTCTGTTGAGATACTTAATGACGGTACCCCCATTCAGCACACTAGCTGTATTTCTCAAATTTTATGGACTTCCTTTATTTTTAGTCCAAACAGTGAAAGAAATACAAAGATGTCTGAGTCCTGTATATTCATAAATTGGCTAATTTAATCCTTGTCCAATCTTGTGGAGTAGGGATTTTCAGCCCCATTATATAGATGAGGGAACCGATGTTCAGGGCTCACTAACTTGCTACTGGGTTAAGGAGCGGAGATGAAAAACTCTTTGATATCAAAACTGTGTGCCTGTTCTACTATGTTTCCAGTTTTCCAGTTGACGTGGGTTCATTTCCTTTAGGGTGTTCTCCCAGCTATCATATATGAAGGTAAGCTGATTAAAATTTTAAGGAAACAAATTAATTCACAGATAAAATGTTAACTACCTCCTCGCTTACAGTTGAGGATGTATTTTACAAAATCATTCAAGTGAGTATATGACAGGATTGCAGTTAATCAAAAACGTTTACTAAGGTCTCCTGGGTAGAGACCACCACACTGGGGACAAAAGTTTAAGTTCACTTTACAGCTGTCATAGTTTCTGCATTCTTTACAAATGCGTATCTAATACTGAAAACCTCAAACTGCCTTAAGGCAGGCTCCAAGAATATTAAAGCTACTGGTGAGGTGACTCATAATAGCAAATATATGCATTTGGGTGTGTTGATTTCACACGGCAAGAAACAGACATGGGCATGTTCTTCAACTTAGTTCGCTTTCTCTGTGAATTCTGAAACAAAAAGTCCTTCCCGAAAGATTGTTTATACACTCACTGGAGAAGAGGAAGCCTGCAACATGGCTGGCAGACCCTCTCCCAAACCAGGAAAAAGTAATTTAACTTTTTCAGTACTTTTGTGTACAATCTGTTTCTATCACTGTAGCTAAGTTACAGTTTTTCCTTTGGAAATATGCAAATTAAGATAGAGACATTATGATTCCTCTGTATGTTGAGGAAAAAATTATATTTCTAATTTCTACCATCTAGCATTACCTTTATTAATATAAGTACACGTATATTTTAATTGTGATGACAATACATTCAAAAAAAGAAGAAAGGTTAATTCAAATTCATCTTTTTTCAGTATATAAATATTACTACTATTAAAGCATTAAAATAATAAGAGGAGCAAGAGGGTGGATAGGAGATAATAATCTGTTGAAAGCTAAAAATAATTCCTATTCATGAAAGACAATAAAAAGCAGTGTACCCAGAATGTGGTCCAAGTGAAAAAATTTCCAATTTCAAATGTTTTTAGAAGCAGCTACAACATGTTCATTTTTCCTTTTATCTGTTTCTTTAACCCAGCTTTGACGAAAATATACATGATTTCCATTTAAAAGTTTAATATATCATGGTTCACATAATTGACAATGAAAGATAGGCCAAACAACATACAGACCTAAATTATTTTTTTCCATGCTTTGTAGGAGGTTGACTGGACAGAGAGATTAAGAATAAGTTCAAGTTTATCATCCAACATTTGTGTGATTTACAGAGAGTATTACTTGATTATGGTTGTAATGTTCAAAACTCATCCAGAAGGTCATGAATATTAATCTCAACATAAATAAAATTTACTCAATTTTAAATACAATTATGTGATTAAGATTTTACACTCACAGTCACATTTAAAAATCAAGAAATTGAATATAATATAAAAATATTTACATAATATTTTCAAAAATCATTGAATTTGTGATTTTATAAAACGAGAAACATTTCTCTATTATTCATCTTGTCTTGGAGTGATTATTCTAGATAATAAGAAAGTCTGCAGACACTGTGTATTAAAAATTGATTGAGCAACCTGGACAACAGATCTATGTTAAGTATACAATCCTAGCATGTAGTACAAATGATTTACTTGTAAAATTATAACATCTAAAGGTAAGTAAGTGTCTCAAGGCTAAATAAATCAATATTTACCTTGTGTTTTCACTGGGTCTGATATCTGGCTTGGATCACTAATTCCGTACGCATTTGCTGCCCTCACAAGGAAAAGGTAAATTGCATTAGGTTTGAGTCCTTTAATGGCAAATGTTTCTGTTTTCACATTCTCTGCTACGGTCTGCCAGCTGCTACCAGATGCATGGCTAAGGATAGATACACAAGTTAGAACATGCATATTTAATGGTAAACCAAAAAAGAAATCAACTAGAAGAAACATCATCTTTGCTCTACCTGAAGGCTTCTATAATATAAGATGTTGGAGTTGCACCTGAATTCAAATTTGGTTGCCATGACAATGTTACTGTATTTCGGCTGACATCTGTAACTTCAGGTTTTGAAGGAGCACTAGGGATTAAATTTGGGTCTGTGGGTCTTGGAGGCTGAACTGGAACTCCAAATTCTAAGAAAAAAGAAAAAGATGAAAGACGTTTTTACAGATAAGCACGTAAATGTAGATAACATATCCACCCACATACTCGGGCATCAAGACATCCACTTCATCTTTTTAGCAGGAAGAAAACAACTGCATTTCAAGCTTTGTTTTAAGGTAAAATACTATTGAATTTACCTTGGACTTCAATGTAAGCGCTCCATGTTGCTTCACCACTGGGGGTTGATGCAATGCAGGTGTACCGACCAGTGTCACCCAGCTGAGAGGACAGATGGAAAATAAATATTTGGAGCAATCAAGAGCTCACTGGGCTGGAAAGGCAATTACAGTTTTGTATACGGTCCATGAATATGAATAACTGCATTAAAATGCACTAACCAGAAACTTCCTCTTAATTTAAGAGATTTTTATTGAATGTGAAGTAAAATAATGCAGGAAGACAGAAGACAAAAAGGTTATTCTAATTATAGAATAAAAATATAATATTTAAGACCATTAACATCACCATTTTCTGTGTCAGGGACAGTAAACAGTGAGGTATATAACTTTGAACTCAAAGGGTTAATCTTTATTATTAATTTACAGCTTTGTATTTAATAAGACACATAATAAGGCTAATGAAGCTTAGCCAATGACTATTCTTGCTATTTCATATTTTATCTGAGGTACAGCCATATGGATATTGGAGATAAACAGATATTTATAGAAAATGGATAGATACAAAATGATTTCTTCTTAAAGCATTCACTCTTATCGATCATTTTATTTTTGTAAACCTGTTACTTAAGGCAGGTTAGTAAATATAAAGTCAAACCCCAGCTGGAATGATGCTCTCTCCCTCTGAAAGACTGACTGCCAGAAAGCAAACACAGGGCACATGTTCAATATTAAAATCATGAGTAGCATAATGAACCCATATACCTCTGCTTAAGGTAATAACTCTATCATCAAATAATGTGGGATAAAGCAAGAATGCTGTCATCTTGCTATGACAATTGTAGTAACAAAGTCACAATCGTTGTCACAAAAGAGTACAACATATTAACTTTTGTGGCACATAAAATGAACTGCTATGTTGATCCAAAACTCCAAAGAAGCCGCCCACAATAGGCAATAAAGCAATTGAAATTTATGTTTATTGCTGTCAAGGCTAGTCTTTCATATGCCTCATGAGCTTGTCTGATCTTGACCTAAAATGAAAAAGAAAAATCAAAACAAAATAACACAGTCCTGAAAGAACAGGTATGGGATATGATGCCCTGAGAAGGTAAATCCCTAAATTGTGCCCACAAACCTATGGGCTTTCATCATTTAACATTCTGATTTGAAATGTACATTCAATGTGTACACTGCTTTATCATTTCTGTTTGCATGCAGAGTATTTTGTAATTGCAAAATGCTGAACCAAATATTCACAATAAAAGAACTGTTCAAGTACTCAGCACATAATATGGTACTAGAAAATATCTTTGAAAAATGCTTTATGGAATGAATGCATCATATCATTGCTGGGAAGGTATTTTTCCCCCCATAAATCCTCATTCTTTTCTGCTCCGTATAAAACCTTAAACTACTTGCCATGGGCTAAATTATGAGTTAAGTCATCTTAAATACACACACTGAAATGTCTGAAAGAATAAAGCATCAAATTAAAAATATAATAATACTGTTATTAACATTTCACTGATTCTAAAATTGAGACTTCAACACTAGTTGCTGGAGGCAAAAACAAACTGGAACAAAATGGGAAACCCAGGCTGTCATTTCAAGTTACCTTAGCATATCGGATCTGTAGTACTCCGGTCTCCAGCTGTTTGATTCGAGAATCTTGGGTTGAAACAAGGACTCCATCCTTTCTCCACAGAATTGTGGGCACTGGACTGCCTGTGGCCACACAGCTGAGCACTAAAGTACCATCCACTGCTACAGTCTGATTCACAGGACCTTGTCGAATGACTGGGGGAGGTCGGTCTGCAATCACTGCCAGAAGAAACAACAGGAAATAGATTTCTGCAACTGGAAGCAATTTCCTAATCATCCAAGCAACAGCAGTTGCTCTAGGCTTTGAAACAAACTAATTAAACAAGTAATTAAAGTAGGAGACATGCATTATTCAGAATGCATTTCCATGATACACTGATTCATAATATTAAAATGAGATACAATGTACTCCTTTCAAATGACCAACCACTAACTAGGCTTGCTGCACTGTTAGGGACCTATTTAACTTAAGAGTTCTCAGAGACTAAATAAAGATTGTGGATGGGGAAGGAGATGTATAGTGGTGAGAAGTGGAATACTGTGCTTATTAAGCTTTAAAATACATAAAACCCCAAACACAACAAAAAACCCATTTACCCCAAGGAAACATATCAGACAGATTTTCATAAATGAACCAAAGCCAACTTGATAATCATTCTGTGTCCAACAGAAAGAATGATGGCATCATACCAGCATGTTTGACAATTTTGGATTCAAAAACGTGCTTTGAACTTGGGTAACTGACAAATCAATATGAGTGAGATCCTTTTATTTTGGAATTTTTCTATTAAAAGAGTACATGGTTAAACATGTCCCAATCCTAGTGAATTCAGAGACACTGGAAAACTGTCCAAAAATATTGTTGTCAGGCTAATCCAAAGATATAACTCAAGCTGATAACCTAACCCAGGAAATAGCACAATTCCATACCAAATTACAGGAATAGGAAGACAACTTTCATTAATTCTATTACCTTAATAGTTTTAATGTCCTATGGAAAACAATGGAAGGCATTTTTATAACATATAAATAAAATTATTCTTATAAGAAAAAAATCTAAACCTAAAAACTTTATCTGAGGTAATAAAGTCATCATTTTAGGGAGAAATCCAAAACAACTGTAGTGGAACTACATATGGTTATGTAGTTAATGTAGAATAAAGCCTGCATTAGAGAGATGTTCTGATCCCCTGACGTAGGCAATTTAGGTGAAATTTCATAGATAGTTTTTAAAATGAAAAAACGTTAAAAATAAAGCTCACTTTTCATTATTAAACTTTAAAATTCTGAATATTCGTTTAAAAACTTTTATGTCACAGATATTCAAAAGACAACTCTAAGAAATTGCCTGCTTAAAGAAAACTGGTTGCCAGAGTAACTAAAGTTTGGATGCAACCGTTTGCAAAGCTGAATGTGTCATGTTCAAAGTTTTATGCACCAAAGATTTTTCACAAGCTAGAGTCACACTTCAATTTGTTCCTCATTTATCATGCAATAATTATTACTTTTGGGCATTCAATCCAAGAAAACAAGAAAATGAGAGAGTGAAATCAGCAACTGTGCATTTTCACTCCACCCTTCCAATTCTCTTCCATCCTTGGTTGCTAGTATGAAATTTGTTAATACCGTGGGGGTGTATGAGAAGGCTGGAGTTTGAAACTTGGCAGGAGTGTTTCAGATACTCCACGGATGAAAAATATAAGCCAATAATTCCTTTGCTTAGAAATGTTTAATCTTTTCTACATTATCTGTTGAGTTTGGCTGAAATCAAATTAGAGGTCCCTCCTGGTAAGTATGAAAAAATAATGATAGTGTTTTATTGCACTGGGGTTTTTATAAGACTCTACCACCTGTGTTCCCTTGATTATAAGAATGAATGAATATTTATTTCCAGATATTAATTAAATTAGTAACAGAGTGGTTCTTTACAACTGATTATAATTAAGTCCAGAGTGGTTTACATTTCATAGTCTTGTTATATTTAGAAACAATCCAATATCTGGGGACTTATTCAACTTTCTGCACCTTTACAGTTCTTTGATATCTGCATTATATTTAGCATCATCTGCACTTCCTTATCCTATCCCAACCCAGTTTAATGATGTTATTTCTCTGTTACTGATTTCTTCCTGGTTTACACGGGGTAGTTTACAAAAATAAAGCAAGAAAAGAAGAGTAGGGTTGATTATCAGGCTACACCATCTGTCATGTGTCTTTAGGCAAGTTCCTTAAATTATCTAAGTCTCGGTTTTTTATCTGTAACATGAGGATCATAATACTTGTTCTAACCAGCTCAGGTGACTGCTATGAAGATTTAAATGGAATAATAAATATTCCATGTGCTTTGCTATTGCAAAAAGCTAGACATTTATATGAATTGTGATATCACCACTGATCCTTTTCTATAAAACTAACATGTAAATCAGAGGTAAAAAAGTTCATTAAAGCAATTTTATGTTTTTAGGTAGAGACAATGAAATGTTTTGGTGTTGTCACAGATTAGAATAAAATACTGATGAAACTTTCAAAGGTACACAAACTAATGTGCGTAGTACATTTAGAAGTCAAATCTAAATTTAGGATTTAAGAGAAAAAACTTCAAATAAAGAGTCTAACATCTCACATTTGGATTATTAGAATTGATTATCAGGTAATAAAATAGGATGTGTAAGAAAAAGAAATATGATTTAAAGAAAGTAAGTGCATGGACTCTGGAATCGGAAGGATGTAGCACTGTAAAATGAAAATGTTCCCTATCTGCACTCTCCAATACAGATGCCAAGAGCTTCAAGTGGCTACTGAGCACCTGAGTGTGGCTGGTGTGATTGAGGAACTTGATGGGTAGCTTTATTTAATTTTAAGTAATTTTAATTCTAATTTAAATAGCCTCATGTGGCAAGTGGCTACCATACCGGACAGTGCAAACTTTTGTCTTAAATCTTAGTCCTGGTACTTCCCTGGTGGCGTAGTGGTTAAGAATTTGCCTGCCAATGCAGGGGACATGGGTTCCAGCCCTGGTCTGGGAAGATCCCACATGCCCCAGAGCAACTAAGCCCATGTGCCATAACTACTGAGCCTGCACTCTAGAACCCGTGAGCCACAAACTGAGCCTGAGTGCCACAACTACTGAAGTTCACATGCCTAGATCCTGTGCTCCACAACAAGAGAAGCCACTGAAATGAGAAGCCTGCACACTGCAATGAAGAGTAACCCCCGCTTGCCGCAACTAGAGAAAGCCCGCGCGCAGCGCCGAAGACCCAACACAGCCAATAAAAAATAAATAAAATTTTAAAAAGATATTAAAAAAATTTTTTTTAAAATATCAGTTCTGCTAGTTAGTATCTGAAGGATCTGGGTGTCTCTTTTCACCATTCTTAGCCTCAATTTCCTCATCTGTTAAATGAGATGTCAGATTTGAAATTATCTGTTTAAAGTTTTCAGCATAGTGCCTGGTACAAAGGAAGCATTGAATATCTATAACGTCTTATTATAAGTATCAGTATAGTGGTGATGGTGGTGGTAGTAGTGCTGGTATGAGCAGTGTAACAGATGATATAACCCTGTAGAGCAGAGTTTTTTACCTAGTTTCCCACATGTTTATTGAAAGATTTAAAGACCCTAAAAAAATGAGGGCATATCATCAGAAGTAATATTTTTTGTCACCTCAAAAGTAGTAATCATAAACTCTATGTTAATACACATAAATACATTCATGAAATAATTTTAAGTGAAAAAGAATATAGACACACACTGACTAATTTAAGTATGTAAAATACACATCTATACACCAACAAACATCAGAGTTATTTATCACAGTTGCCATCAGTTTGCGAACATATCTCATAAACCTATAAGTTAGGCTGTAAACTATTATCTCGGCAATTAAGGAGCTGACACATTGCAAGTTCAAGTGACTCATCTAAACCAAACAGTTAGTAGTTGGCAAATAGCTAGTAATTGGAAAGTTAACACTCTTTCCACTGTATATCAATAACTTTTGAGAGATCAATGCACGTGGTTTTAAATTTTCTACATTTAATCATCATTAACTATTTTTTCTTGCGTTCTAGTAACAAAAAGAAGAAACATTTTAAATTAAATAGACAATATGAATTTTTTTGTTCCTGAGTCAAATGTCATTTGGGGTAGGCCTCAGCTGGAAAGAAACAACATTTCAAAGACAACTGCTGCTCTTTCGTATTCTGTGTCTCATGCTTTATTCTGCCTTTGCCTTTGCTCTGTTTGCAAACAATAAAGAAAGAAGGTCGAGAAACAAAACTCAAATAGTATCCAGAAAATACTCTGCATATAACCTCTCCGCTTGCCTTGCCTTGACTTGGCAATAGGTAAATACTAATACTGTCAGCACTCACAATAAGTACAGTTCACCTATGAAGAATGAGTCCACAATTGTAAGTTGTTTGTACAATATTGATGGACTCCAAAATAAAGAAAACAAAACTAAAAATACAGTGCCACCACAGCAAACACAAACATCTTAAATATCCTCTGAGATGGTAAGATGAAACAGGACATTTAGTTTTAGAAGTGAATTGGCTACTAGGGATGAATCCCAAATCCACAAATTTAGGGGATTTGTTTTCGTTTTAGTTTAGCAAAAGTTGATATGTTTGATGTATTCTCACAAATATAACCATTCATGATAAAGCCATGTCAAAAGGCACCTAGAAAGTTTTGCTTTCAATTACGAGAATAATAAGACATAGTGAAAATATTTAATCATTGTTTTCTATGGCCTTTTTTTAATGTATATCCTTACATACAAGTTGCTTTAAAAAGTGGCAATCATAAACATACGTGCAAATCTGTTTTACTTCTATATATTGATTATAATAGTCATTATCAAATTCATTACATGGTTTTCACAATCATCATTTAATAGCTGTAATGTATGTCAGAAATTGTAAAAACATTTTAGGTCATTCTAACTTATTGGGGACAGTAGATATATATCATAGACAGGATTAAGGGTGTGGACTTTTGAGTGAGACAATCCTAATTTTGAATTCTGAATTAACCAACAGCTAGCTGTTCATTTCTTCCTTCTTTGTTTTATCTACTTATTCAAAAAATATCTACTGAGCATCTACCACGTGTCAGACCTTGGTGGATACCGGGCATAAATTTAACTTGACTGGACAGATATAATCCCTAAATTGGAAGACTCAAATTGTTAAGATGTTAACTCTCCTTAAATTGTTCAATAATTTAAGTGGAATCAAAATTAAAATTCTGATGTTTTTGTTCGTTTAGGATGTTGGGGGGGTGTATGTGTGTGTGTGTTATCTGTATGGCCACTGACAAGTTGATTTTAAATTTATTAAAAAATGCAGAGGACCTCTAATAGCCAACCCAAAACAAGAAAGACAAAGTTGGAGACTTAACACTACCAGTTTGTAAGACTTACTATAAAGCTATAATAATTAAGACCATATATACTTGCATAAATAGATTAATACACCATATAGCAGAGAGACTAGAAGTAGGCCACTACATTACATTCGTTTGAATTCTGATTAAGATGCCACTGCAATTCAGTGGAGAAAGGACTGTCTTTCAATAAGTGATGCTGAAACAATCAGTATCCATATAAGGGAAAAAAGGAATTTTGACACTTATTTTACACCATACACAAAACTTAAAGATGGATTAAAAAATTAAATCTCAAAAACATAGACAATAAAGATACCACAAAAAACATAGGAAAACATCCTCACGGTCTCAAGGTAGATTAGGAAACTAAAATCACCAAGCATAAAAGAAAAAATAATATATTGGTCCTTATTAAAATTAGTTACTTAACCCTTACAATCATCATTAAGAGAATGACTGGGGAGAAATATTTATAATACTTATATCTGACAAAGACTTGTATCTGGAATACATGAGAAACTGAAAAAAAATAAAAATAAAAAAAGAAGAGGGAGAGAAATGAGTATATGCATCCACCAAAAGGCAAACCAAGATAACTGAGTGCACACACTCACCCATAGACATGGACAGAAATATTCAGCTTTATTAATAAAAGCCCTAAACTGAAAACAACCCATCAATAGAAGAATACATAAATTGTGAGCTATTTATACCATGGAATACTATACAGCAACAAAAAAGAACGTATATATGTTTATTTTATGTATATATGTATATATACATATGTGTATATAGGTACCATCCGTTTTTTGAAAGTTCATTGTAAGCCACTTTGCTTTTATGAAAGACGTACATTAGTACATGTGCTTACTAATCGAAATGAATCTTAAGTGGATTTTCATTTTTATGAAAAGAGACAACTGCTTTTTCGCTTTCTGCCATTTTGGCTTACAAAAGGTTTCATAAGAGTGCTCTGCTTTTGGAGAGCAGGGGAAATGTGTTACATACACATATGCATATATATTTTTATATATTTATACGCCTACTTATATTTTCTTTTCTTCTTACTACACTCCATCTTATGGTTTGGAAATTTTCTCCATTACTGCGTCTTTAAAATATATTTGATACTAATTAACCATGTTTAGAGGAGTTGATAAGTAGAACAAAACCACATTATTAAGAAAAATGTACTCATCATGAGTTGTGAGTTGTATTTGTCAACAATTCACCTTATCTCCTTAATTTGGAGGAAAGAAAAAGGATGATATTTTACACTAAGAAATTTCATAACTTTATTTTCTAAAACATGGACACAGTCCTATGTACAACTATTCAGTGTAAACGTTCCTTGTATAATTGCTATGCTGTTATGAATCTAATTTGATGCTAGAAGTTTATAGAATAGCTAAGTTAAAACAGGAATAATTTTACATTTAATCATTGTATCTTCATCCTCTTCACCTTACACCAAAATTGCTGTAAGAAAGCATGTAAAGTTGAAAATAAATGCATTTACTGGCACTCTCTTTAGACCCTAAGCCAAACTTGGACATTTTGAAATACAAAAGCTCTACTTTACCATCGGTAACTTCCAAATATGCTTTTGTGATGATACTTCCCGCAACATTTAAAGTCTGGCAGATATAGTAACCAACATCAGATCGCTGGACATTAGTAATAGTGAGGTCACCAGTCTGGGAGACTGAAAAACGGCTGGATGACTGTGGTGGCTGATATGAGAAAAGCAGATTCTAGAACCCAGAATTTGGGCGGAAAGAATAAAAATAGGTTAGTTTCCAGTTTCCAACACGTTGGCCTATATACGAGGGTGAGTCAAAAATTATCTGCACTCTGGCTGTATAGAAGTTTTAATATAACTGGAGTGCAGATAATTTTGGACTTACGCTCATATATGCATATACTTATAAACAGATATATAAACATTTACACACATACACAGACACACATACATATGTGTGCAAAGAAGCCAAACATTCTTTATCACATACCGGCATATATAGATATGCACACACATAAACATATAAACGCACAAGGTTTAGAGATCTAGCCTTAATACGGTTATTTGAAAATTTAAATGAATTCTAAATATTGACATATGCCTTTATAGTTGTCAGTTTCAAGCAATACAAGATATCAAAGCATATTAGATACCATTAGAGTTAAAAGTTTTACAAATTTAACCAAAACAAAGCCAAAAGCTTTGTTTCACATACATGTGACTATTAGGATTCAAAACACTACATCTTTTAATATATAAACAACATTAAAATTTAAACACATTCTGACAAATTAAGTTCAAGGATATTATTTTGGCACCATAACTAGCATTTCTGTTACCTGTCCGTTATAAAAGTTCAGTAATCTCTATCAAATTGTTAAGTTTCGTGTTTTTCTGGTTAAATGATGAGCACATCTATTGCAGATTTTTAAAATTCAAATAATGTATTTAAGAATTCATAATGGAGTTTTATTTCTACAGAAAGTTATCTTAATAACAAATTAAACACACAATAAGTGATGTTATTTTGTGGGACAAATTTCTCTCTGTGAATCAAAATATCATGCTCACTGGAAGGAGTGTATAGTTCATGCAAAATAACATACCATGTCATTGTTTTTCATGAAATAAATATCAGTATTTCCTCTAACCAAATAAAGTTGCTACTTTTTAAAAGTTTAGGTACCTTTTAACATACATCATTTTATAAAGGCTTAACTACCTTGGCATAGATATGTGTCCAATGACACAATTTTTGGAAAAAATGAGCTATATCATTAAATCAAACCAAACCAAACCAAATCAAAATTATTTCAAAGTTCGATATAGATTTTAAATAACAATGAATAATTTATTTAAATAACTAAATGAATCATTTAAATATTACTCTACTAAGAACAGCTAGTGGATTAACTATTATTCCTACACAGATACTCTTATATAATATACTTTCAGTTCTTGTTCTAATAAAATGTTTTGTTTTTTTCTCGTCTTTAATTTGCTGTCAGCAAATTTGGTCCTTTGAGGCCAAATGAAATGTGTTAGAAGCAACCAAGGTATTAGAACTCAATTGATAGCCTCTGTAACATAATCAAGCTAGTATTAGCCTACCAAAGTGAAAATCAAAGTGAACTTGATGGCACTGCATACAAATGATTAGTGAGTACAGTCAATAAACTACCTGTGTGTTATTTGTATGAACACAGTAGAAGTATGATCATAAAACAACACACCCATGGTTGATTTAAGCAAAAATATAAGATGTTAGAAATAACTGTATTAAAAATGAGTAATGGTTTTTTACAAGTATTGGAAACAAGAAAGGGAAATGTGTCCATTTAGTGAAGAACTCAAGTCACTAAGAGATGAAGAGGAAAAGGGTCATATTTTCAAAACTATTTTGAAGTTTCCTATTATTTATTATTTTAAAAATAAAAGTGTTTCAAAATTCCCATTTTAATAAACTGAAGCCCAATAGTGAATTTAGAATTTTTAAATGCACAGATCTCTACATTCTAGCTTCAATGTATATAGAAAATTCTGGTTTATGCATAGAGAGTAGGACTTGATAGCAGATGGTGATCACCAATTATAGTTTTAAAGAATTAGAATATACTGAATTATATCCAACATGACATCTATGTTAAAGAGACTTTCACATAGTTTGATGAATCTTTAAATGACATATATATATGTAAATTAAAACACAAAGAAGGGATTTCCCCAGTGGCGCAGTGGTTAAGAATCCACCTGCCAATGCAGGGGACATGGGTTCGATTCCCAGTCTGGGAAGATCCCACATGCCATGGAGCAACTAAGCTGTGTGCCACAACTACTGAAGCCTGTGCACCTAGAGCCCATGCTCTGCAACAAGAGAAGCCACCACAATGAGAAGCCTGTGCACCACACTGAAAAGTAACCCCCTCCCCTGCCAGCCCCACTTCCACAACTGGAGAAAGCCCATGTGCAGCAAGGAAGACCCAATACAGCCAATAAATAAATAATAAATTTATATTAAAAAAATAAAGAAGTGAAGAAGACACCAGATTCCTGATCCTTCCAGAGAAATTGCACTAATTATCATCTTTGTTTTAAATGTATGTAAATCTCTTTTAACATATAATTACAAGTATCTGAGTAATGAAAGTTATAACTAATTGAACTAAGTTGAGAAAAAAAGTAGTTTAAAAAATGTGGCTGAATTGGAAATAAAGGTAAATTTTATATGATAAAACAATTACTATTCTATATACCACGCTATGCACCAAAAGCAGGCAGGGGAAATTTGAGAATTAAGGCAGGAAATTTTGTCTTCTCTTTTATTGCTGAAATGTTTAGGTTATACAGAGATTTCTCAGCTTTTTAAAGTGATAGCTATGCTATTACAAAATGTGTTGCTTTTTCTTTTGTATTTGGCACTCATCTTTGCTGACTGAAATATCAGAAGGTCATACCTGACTGCCCTCTCTCCTCCAGAAGATAGCTGGTTGGGGATTTCCGGTTGCTTCACACTGGAAAGTTACAGTGCGTCCCAAGGCAACAACCTGGTCACGGGGTTTCACAACAAAATGTGGAGGTTCTGAAGGAGATGAAACAAATTACCCTGAATCAAAAGCATGAAGTCATTGTCCTAATTGAGACAATCTGTTGACATCCCAAGTGCTGCTATTATTTTATACCACTTGTTATGTACTATACAGATATACATAATGTACCAATTCTCATCCTTAACTCAATTGAAGCTATAAATTGTTAAGTGCATTTTCATAGAGTGGAATAGTGTAGTTTTGTATAGACATGTTTTGTTTTTTTTTATTACCTGACCTTCTAAGATTAACTTCCGTATTAAAAACAATACTTGAACTACAATTTGACCCTTTACATTCAACCTATATATGAAATTTGTGTGAATAAATATTTTTTCTAATTTAGAGCTACTTAAAGGTGCATGGACACAAGGACCTCCTGATGTAGGCAGGTACTAAAATTACTTTAACTCAAAAGCTCCTGAAATGCTACCACGGAAATTATAACCATTTAAAATCTTCAGTTCAATTACTTGAATAGAAATGAATGCAAAGCAATAATGGAGCTGAATGCCTCCTTCACGTACATAGGCAAGAGCACGTTCACACAGAATATCTATGGAAATGAGGGCAAATTTGAAACATCTGCTCATCCTGACATTATAAATACTGCCACCTTTGTCCAAACTGTTTGATTTATACAGACTTAAATGGTCACTTCATCCAGCAGTAAATAGAGTGTCAGAAAACTGTGTCAGTTATACTGAGAGCAATGGCAGCTGAAAACACTAGGTGTGCTGATGGAGCCACTCGCTTGAAAAAAAAGAAAAAAAGCTTGTTTGGGGCTACACTTTATGCTTGGAAAAATGTACACTGAATATAAGTCTTTCTACCTACTGTTTACACTTTTCAAATTCATTTCTTATCAGCTGTCTGAAATGCCTAATTATTCTCCTTTCTTGTCTCAGTTCAAACTGAAGTGAATGTTTCAAGCCAGACATTTAACGGTTTATACAGGGTGATCCACTTTTTAAGACTGCTCCATTATTTCCAACCTTTTCCTTAAAAGTACTGTTAGTTACTTATGTCAGTCACTTAGGATAATGCCTTAAAGTGAACATGAATCAAAAAGTATGTTCAGATTATGTCCACAAGTGCTACCACTCTGCTCACAAAAATATGACTTCTTTGCTAATGAAGGTGAGGATTTGAAAGGATACTTTTTCCCCTTGCTAAATTTTCTGGTCAATTGTGTCTGAGACACATACGCAAATATTTATAATATATAAATTTAGAAACGTTACACATTTGTGTGTATACACATATATACATGTGTGTAAAGCAGAATATAAAACCCCCTTAAAAAAGGGGGATATGGAAAACAACTTACATGGTCACAAAACTGAAGAAAGCAATTAGATCTCCTAACTTCAAGATTAGTGTGCTTTCTTCTATACTCCCTTTTTACTTTTAATTGAGGTTTAGTAGAAATTACACCATTTGACTAGAAAATTATAGGAGACCTGAAAAATCAGGTCAAATGCCTTCAAATGTCTTATAACTTATAGGGAAGAAAATATAAAGTTAGGAGAGTAAGTTTAGGTTCAATTTGATAACACTGACGTTCTAGCTTATAATTTTTTTAAACTCTGATTATAATTGAGTGGTTTACTCGTGAATTTGGCAAACACTATCATTATCCAGGTATAATAACAGGCGTGTGCATCATCCCCTGGGGATTTTCCTCCACACACATCCATACAGGAGCGTTTGATTCCTTCGTTAAGGGTTGGAATAATTGACATAGAAATCAGACCAAAAAACTGAAAGAACTGAGTGGATAATAAACTAAATCCAGAAGAGAGTTTGGTTTGCTTCAATAAAAGAAACCAAATGATTAATTACATGAATGGGAGAATATGACTTTCCAATATATGCACGGAATTTAAGTAGGAAAATATAAATATTCAAATCACTTAGACAAGTAAAAACTTCGGGTGGTCTCTTTCCTAAATCTCAGAAGCATGTCTAATAACGTGTGCCAGAATCCATGCTCCTTTTATAAAATGCCAGCTTTCCTCAAACCTCAAAGACTTATGTGGGAACAAGGGATACAAACCCTTATGCTAATTACATTCATCCTGCAGCAATCCTTCCACACAGGATATTTGCCTGGAAATGAATTTATCTTATAGGCATATTCTTCAGCCAACATCAACAGTGACATCAGCCATGAGGCATGTCTTAGAAAAAGTCATTTTCTACATGTATGTTAAATACTACATTGTAGACATATCTCTAAGAAAAATTTTAAATGGATTAAATATGCCTCTATCAATGTTCTATCATCATCACCTGTCTATTTAGATTGAGAAGGCCAATCACCATATGTATCTAACTAATGTTTATGATAAAATTTGGACTATTTTTCAAAGGCTACAATATTTAAACTTGCTATAATTAAAAATACATAATTGTGTTACTAATATGATAGTCAGTGTTGAAAATAAAGAAAATTAGACAAGCAAAGAAAAAAAAGAAAATCTACCTATAATGCAGGCACACAGATTACACCATATTATTGTAAAATATTCTCCTACAATATCACTTGAATGACTGTTTAATGGTCTGAATACAAATTACCTTAATTATTTAACTAGTCGATTGTCTTTAAATTTAGATTATTGCTAATTCACACCGTTAAACACAAGGGTGAGATTTACATCCCTCTCAATTTTATTCAAGTTTATTTCAACTGCAACTCTCTCTGATAGGGCACCCTCCCAAACTTCACTTTTCTTCCAAAACTCACAAACACTGAACCTTAACATCCTTGCCAAACTTAGAATAGAATCTCCTCTTTATTGGCATTTTTATATCAGTGAGGCTAAACATTTGTCTTCACAATACCTTGTCATCAATATCCTATTTGTTGTGGATATTGTGTTCCTGCGCTTAGCTTATTGATTTCTAAGAACTAATGATAGGCTAAAATGTTATCCATTTCTTAAAAATGTTGTAGATATAATTTTTCCATTTATTAAAAGTCTTTCTAATCTAGTTAGGCTTTTTTGGTGTTCTATCAATAAAATTATATAATATAGATTATATAATACATAAGAAATTATTATATAAATATTCACTCCATTTTAACCCTGTATTTTTTTGCTTCTATTAAATTTTAATTCATCTATATTTTTGCGTATATAGAAAGCTATTTTTCTTCAAATAGCCCATTATCGCTTCACCATTACTGAACAATCCATCCTCCTATCTGCATCAGTATGAAGTGACATCTTTATGATATGTGTATAGCTTTTTAACTTAAAACATAGAGAGACTCTTTTAGGGTCAAAATTATTTCCTGGAACACCATACAAAATTCTCCAAAAATGGTGCTCCAGCATCCTTAAAAGTGTGTGAATGGACCTTCCCCAAAGTACTGATCATGAAAGTACTTAGAAACCTTTACGTATGAGGACAAATGTTCATCAAAGCAAACTTTGATAAATTTTAAACACATCATATGGTTATTTCTTACATAAAATGAAATGAATCTGACACATAGAAATGAAAATGAGTGCAAACAGCCCTAAGTGCAAGGTTATTCACCAACAGGACATTTAATGACTATTATTGAACAACAGTTAACAAAACCTCAGACTGACATGGATTCATAAACATTGCACTCTGGACCTGCCCAAACCCAAACTGTTCTCTGGGCACCTATTTTTGTTCTTTTGTTCATCTTGTGAGATATAAATTGAAATAGTACTTAATCAAGATAAAGTCCTAGTTATCACTCATTTAAAAAGAGAAAACATAAAAGGATGCAGATCACACATCATTTAATACGACATAAAGTTAGCAACCCCATTACCTTTACTCTTTGTCACAGTTACCCATACTTCCTGCAGACTTTATTCTGTGCAGTCTGTCTTTGTGGCCAATGACAAGTGAAACATGGAGGCTGATTGGTTGAAGGACATGGAAGGGTATGGATGGAAAGGGGAAGAGAAGTTCCAGTCACAGTGACACGATGATTAGAAGATGGCCAATAAAATGTCAACTTACCAGACCCAACTAAAACAAAACAAAAAAAGAAAACATGGAATAAATAAAAATAAAGAAACAGAAAATGAAACAGAAAAAGTAATAAGATTTGACTTAACAATGATCTTTCTTTTAAAATAAAACGAAGAACACATTAATTTTTGGATATATGGCTCATACTGTCCATGAATGAATATTTGTTAACATTTCCAGAATCATCATAAATCATTCAAGAAACAATAGAAATAAATCTTAAAATCTCTACTTTGATTAAATGGCAGAGCTACAATGAATAATAGCTATAAAATTATAAAACACTTTTCAATGACTTTACATTTTGCTACCAGATGATGGGATTAGATAACTATATATGTAATGGGTTTAAAAACACACTATAAATCTTAACTGCTAACCTACGTAGAACAGAAATCAAGCATCTTAATCAAAGATAAAGAAGTGTTAAATCCTGTAGCTCCACCATCAGATTAATTTTTAAAAGGTTCATGCTGCCAATGATATTCTATTAAATCCATGCTTCTCATACTTGAATAAGCATAAGAATCACCCTAAGATCTGGTGAAAATACAGGTTATGATTGTATAGGTCAGGAGTGTGACCAGGGATTTTGCAGAACCCAGGTGCTGCTGGTTCATGACCGTAGGTTGAGTAGTGTGGTTAATAAAAGGTGTTGCATTTGAATTCTTGCATATTTTTAACTGAGAAAACACATAGGAAAAATGTAAACACATTATGGAAACAGAGCAAACTTTATAACACTATCTAATAAAGTCATAATCACATTACTGGTTTTCAATGCTGAAACACTGGGCATTGTAACATGGAAAGCTCAAGTAATATACATTTAAAATACTGCAAAGCAATTGTTTTGCTCCTTTAGAAACAAAGGTAATTACTGTCAAATGCAGAGCTTTTTCATAATAGCCCAGTAGACACCCACAATACATTCAACTCAAATAAATAATGCCCATGTCTTTCAGCAAGTCACAATTAATTAGACTTGATGTATATTCCAGTACTTTAAGTAAATGAACTATGCCAGGCACTGCTGCTGTGAAATGGTAGTTTTAAAATAGAGGAGTTCTCTTGCCTATTGTTGCCACATATGCAAAATTTAAAGGCAATTCAGAACACATTTTAACTCACACGTTCCCTTTAGAGTGAGTGAAATAAATTGTCTTTATTTTTCACTCTGAAGCAAAGACTTTAAGCATAATTTTTCACTCACGTAGGCAAGAGGTTAAAAAAAAGCATATTCTCATTTACTCAGGCATAATGTTTATCATAGCATAACTATGCTATCCAGATTTGAAAACACAGAGGATGGGACGTGCTTACATTTCTCAAAACCTTAAAGATGATGTCTTTTAAGTGACAGGAAGAAATGTTCAGAAACTACACGAGAGAGAAGCTGACAAGTGTAGCAACAGAACTTTGCTTTGAGAAAGCAAAAAGTCATAAAATTATCTTTTGGGTAATCTGTGAAAATAAATTTGATCCCATTAGACTGATGCAGTTAAAATCAAGCCTTATTTGAAGTCAGGAGATCAGAGGAATGATTCCCAAATAGTTTCTAGTCATATAGTTTCAGTACTTTAAAATTCCTTAACCAGTTTCAAAAGTATTTAACATGTGAGAAACCAAAAAAAATCACTGGGAAGCAGCTCATTTAAAATTTTAAAAAGCTCTTTTCCCTTGCCTACAGGTTCTACCAGCAACTGAACCACAGCAGTTGAATCTTTTAATTAAAATCCAGTGTGTTTAAGAATGTTGGGCTAATGTATTTGCATATCACATCAATGACAACTGATAACTGTAAAATTTTTCATAGTCTACTTAGGACCCTAAAACTTATCGAAGACAACATCTAACACAGATGCTCCTAAAATATCAGAGCTTTGTGAGAGGACTCTATCTTGAATGATCATTTAAGCTTTTAACAACCATGATTATCAGGAAGTGATTCTTCTTATCTAAATGAAAACCTGCCCATCACAATTTCATTTGTTCTAGTTTCAGTAAACAAATAAATGCCATTTATATCCTCCACATCAAATCCTGTATTGGCATGCGGATTCTTAACCACTGTGCCACCAGGGAAGTCCTACATCAAATCCTTTTTCCTCATTTGAAGAAAATTATCATCCCAAAATTTCTCTTCTAGAGAATAAATGATAGAAATGTCTTTAAGTTTTCCTCAGATTTCTCCTTTCTTCGTATTTCTCTCAGGGTCAGGTCAAAGGATTCTTCCCCCCGCATACAGAAAGCAGAGATCTTCTACCAAACAGGCAATGCCTATTATTGTCTGGTTAGGTAAGTCCAGAAAGAACCAGAGAAAACAAGAGCCATTTGGATCCTGTTCATTCATTATCCTCTAAAGCTCCGGGTTTATGGGCTGCTTCACTCCCACCCTCCACACAACTCGTCTCAACTTTTTTTTTTCTGCTTTAAAGGCTGAGAGCACCTCTATCTCAGCTCCCCTTTCTCCCTAAGAAAGAGGAAAAGCCTGTCTGTCTCTCTCTCTAATAAAACAGTAAAGCAATAAAACGTTAGCTCTGGAAGTGACCTTAGAACTTATCAGTCTAACCCTATCTTTTTGCATGAGAAAATGGAGAACCTAAATTGTTAAATAACTTTCTCAAGGTCACAGATGACCAACCAAAGACTGCCTTCCAGGTCTCTCGACTAAATCCACGTCTGTACAAATTTTCCTACTAGTTAATCAGTTTGGGGAGAACTATATGCAATAGGACACAAAATCTATTTGATTTTACGTTTAAACTGTCATAAACTATTTAATCTAAAATCATTACTACCTACACGTAAAAGCAGTTTTAAAGAATTCCTAATATTAAAAATCTTTAAAGAATATTTAGCTATAGTTTTAAAAAGACATGGGAAGCTAACAGGTAAGAGGAAAACAGACAAAGTCTCTTAAAAAGTTCACCTTTTTGGAAAAAAAGTAAAGTATTCATTTCTTAAGAGTGAACCAATTTGAATCATTTCTTGTCTTGAAAAGACATCTTATGTCATTATAAATTGAATAAAATAATACTCTTGAAGATGAGAACAAATAATATTTTCACAAAAATACTTTTTAAGTTAAATATGTCAAGTAGGAAGGTAAAATCACTTTACAAAATAAATGCATTAATATATTTTTGAGAGGCAAAAAAACCTTACTAGTTCTTGTTTTTTAACATTGCAACACTGTGAAGATTACAATCCATCCCCAGGAACAGTGTGAAATTTCTATATGTTGGAGGGAGTTTGGAAAGAGGTGAGGGATTAGAGAATTGGCCACAAAGCTGAGTTTGTATACAAGCATACTGTTTTCACCTAGGTTTTATTTTCTTGGCGTTGGGAGGGGAAGGAAGGGGAGTTAAGCAAAGTATAATAAATATATAATATATATAATATGTATAAATTATATCTATATAACACCCTGGTTCCCTTTTCAGTGTAAAGAAGAAGGACAGCTTTCTTTAAAATAACTGTAGATACTCAAATATTATATACTTGACTAACAGTATTTAGAAAACAAACCGTTTAAAAAGTTTGGGAGAATTTAGCCACTTTCTCTTACCCACTCTCCCCTCCCCCACCCAACACACACACACACACACACACACACACACACACACACACACACACTTAAAGAGATTTTCTTCCTCTTTTGAATGTGCCTTCAAAGGACGCCAGTTTATTTAATTAGTTTGAAATCTTCTGTATTCTAAGAATGTACACTGTTCAGACAATAATCTTTAGGTATACGTAAGAGAAGAAGCTAGGAGAGAAAAGAAACAAAAAGGAAAAGAAAGAAGCAAAGAAGGAAAGAAGGGAGGGAGGGAGGAAGGAAGGGAGAGAGAAAAGACTCATTTCTTCTATCTGCTTGTCATATTCAGGAGACATGAGTCAGAAAGATGATAAATGTTTGAAAAAAATTATACAGAAGCTGGAGGAAGAGGCTTTTTTTTTTTTGGTCTGAGAAAATCAGTTAGCTGGACAGGTACTTAAGAAGTCTTCAGATGATGTCTAATAAATACAGGGACCAGCCAATCTTGATAACTACTTAGGCCAGAAGAGAAGAAGATAATGGGCCTAAATAATAGCATGAACGACTTAGGAAAAGGATAGAAAAGAAGCAGTTAACAGTCAAGGTCACTGAACCATGAATTGGTTGCCAACTGTGATGTCTCTAGAGGTCTTTAAAAATGGGATTTATTTCCATTTGGCCACAACAGTTGAGCTATATAACCCTGTCTGGGAAAGAAATAGAGTAGTTGATTCTTAAAGTGCTTTCTACACTATGATTTTAAGACTATGGAAATTCAGAGGTAAAGCAGGACCACAAATATATGCCTCTGACTCCAATATTTTTCCTCCAGAATATGTATGTACAAATGTACACTCTAGTAGAAAATATCCCGGAAAATATTCTTTTCGGTTCATATTATCCAAAGTTAATGAAGTACTTTATATTCACAGCTCATATGATCAATCCAGGAGATATCAGAAAATTCCAAGAAAGTAAAATATTTGCTTGATTAGCACAGTTTTGGTATTTTCACATTGAAATCTCAGTTTTTGAAGCATAATGGCAAAAATATTTGAGTTTATCCTTACCAATTAAAAGTACTGAGATTCTTCGCTATTAGCTATGGCCCATACAATTACTTTTAATGTAATGACAGAAAACTGTCACAGTATTTGGGTCTAAAATAATTTATTCTAAACTCTTAGAATGGCCCTATAGAATATTTCATAGTTAAGCAAATTTACGAACAGTAGGACCAATCCTACTAACAAATATCAGAGAACAGCAGCTATCTTAAATGGGCTACTAATGAAATCTCCCCGGCTATGGAATCCTGCTAATTAATAGATATTCATTTTCATTATTAGTAGCTAAATTCTAGTGAATCCCTAAATTGACGCGACCTTTTTCATTCTCATACATGTTGCTTTTTGAACAGCAGGGCTCAAAGAACAAATCTGACAGACTAGAATTATAAATACCACATTCCAGAAGAATATGAATGGAGTAAAGTAGTGAGTTACAAGATTTTTTTGAGAAGAAACACATTTTTATTGAAACAGAGGAACACTCAAATTTTTAAGTAGTGAAGCTATGTATATCTGAACTGACGAACCGAGTTCCTGTTACACCAGAGAAATTATATGCATAGATACTCATGAATGATAATATCTCTAACAATTAAAAACCCTCAAGATATTTTAATGCTAGGTATGATTTCTTTTTAGGGAAAAGATTGAGTTTTAACATAAAAGCCTGTCATTACGTCTTTCAACTTTTCAGACATAAAAACAGAGTGATTAAGAGGAACATTTTTAGAGTATATTTAATGGATACATAAAATACCATGAACTTTTCCCCTCCACTCAGATATCTCACTTTATTCTGCAGATCAATGGTTCTGGAGACAGTTCTGATTGTCACAACTGAAAAGGGGGTGCTTCCGGCATTTACTAGGCAGGGGTCAGAGATTCTGATAAACATCCTACAACGCACAAGACAGCTTCCTACAACAAAGCCTGATCTGACCCAAAATGTCAATAGTGCCAGGATGGAGAAACCTTGCTATCTGCACAAAATACCTTGCACTATGCCTGACACATCACAGGTACTCAGAAAAAAGTTAATATTCTTCTTTTCCTTCTGCTTCTAAAAATGTGCCCACTGTCCTCAAAAGCAATTATTAAATGGTGCAACTTAGTTATTTGCCTGCTAAAGAGTCTGAGATTGAAATGCAGCTACCCAGCAATCTATGATAATGTGTATGCCACCTGACATAGGATCTCAGGATCATAATTTTGGTGGCAATAGTCCCAAAATCAATATAGAAAGCCAGAAACCTAGATCTTTCCTCTCCTTCTTCCTTGAGATACACAATTCATTAGCAAATTCCATAGCTTTTATTTCATAACTATTTCTTCATTCCATCCACCTCTTTCTATCTCTATTGCCACCACCCTGGACAAGCTATGCAACGGCGTTCGTCTGAACTAACGTCTTGCTTTTTCCCATTCCAATCTCACAATGCGGCCAGAATGATTAAAAACTAAACTAAACAAATCTGATTACAGCAATTTTTTGCTTAAAATCCTTCAATATGGTCCCAGTGCTCTTAAAAGAGAGAGCAAAATCCCTAACATGGCCTCTGGTGTCTTCTCATATCCCTTCTTCTCCTCCACCTCCCTAACTTAGCCCCATAAGTCTTCTTCCCACACTTGAGTACACCTTGTTCCATCTTACTTCTGGTGCTGTTTATGCTGTACCCTGGGATCCTCCCCCTTTTAATTCCTATTCACCTTAGCCTTCAGCTCAAAAAAAAAAAAAAAAAATCTGCAAGGAGCAACCTCTAAATCTGATACTAAATCTTATCAGAATGCAATATGTCCTCATAGCAGCCTTCACTTTTCTCCTAGAGCACTCACTATAGTTTTAAAGTATACATTTGTGATTACTCTATAGATGTCTGTCTCTTAAACTAGCCTATAAACTCCACGAGAGCAAGTATGTAACCATTTTGTTTGCCATCATTTCTCTAGAACTTACCAAGTTGAGGACATTATTCACATTGTAAATATCTGTTGAAAGAGTGAACAAATGACAATAAGGTCCCCATCGCCCAGCCATAAGCACTTTCTTCCTTCCTCCCTGGCATATCTGCACAAATCCATTTTTTACATTCTGCTGATACTGTAGACATTTGTGTATATATCTCTCTTTTTTTTAAGAACTTTTATGGAGATACAGTTGACATACAATACACTGCATATATTTAAGGTGTATAATTTGATAATTTTTTTCTTATTAGTAATGTATATATGGCAATCCCAATCTCCCAATTCATTCCCCCTCAACCAATATCTCTTTATCAACAGGCTGTAATAAGCTCCATGAAGGCAGGCTTCATGTTTTATTACCTGTTCATCCTTCACAGAATCTAGCATACGTTTTATACATAGAAGGTGCTCAAGAATTTGTTTAGTTGAAAATCTGGAACCCTTATCTTCAAATGTCATAATTCATGGAGGGTCAGCGTTAAGGTACACGAGGGCATAATGATAAAATTATTCAACTGACAGTTAAAAAACTTTGGATGAAGATTCTCTGCAAAATTAATCAAATTTATCCTACACAAATCACATAACCTTTTACATCTCCATTTAATAAAGAACTGTCAATGTTAGCTAACTACGTGTCAGATCATACTCTAGAAACCTTCTCAGGAACTCTGCAGAAGTGTTCAATATGCCAATTTTGCAAAGGGAGAAAAAAGTGAAGATGAAATCATTTTCTTAAGGTCATACATCAGGTAAGACATGGAAGACCGAAGCTCAGGTCTGTTCAGCTCTTTAAATCCTTGGTCTTTTTTATTACATTGCATGACTTGTTTGTTTAAAAATTTTAAAACCGTGTTAAACCTTATTCTAATGTAAATTTATTCTAAAACCTCTGGCTCCATAACCTAAACAAAATAACTTTCAATCAGAAATTATTTACAAAAGGAATCATCAACAAAATGAAATGGCAACCTACTGAATGGGAGAAAATATTTGCAAATTATATTTCTGATATGGGGTTAATATTCAAAATACATTTAAAAAAATTTCATACAACTCAACAGCAAAAAACTAAGTAATCTGATTAGAAAAATGGGTAGAGAATCTGAACAGACACTATTCCAAAGAAGACATATAGATGGCCAATAGGTACATGAAAAGATGCTCAACATCACTAACCATGAGGGAAATGCAAATCAAAACTACAATGAGATATCACTTCACATCTATTAGAATGGCTATTATTAAAAAGACAAGAAATAAGAAATGTTGCCAGCGATGTGAAGAAAAGGGAACCCTTGTTCACTATTGGTGAAGATGTAAATGAGTGCAGCCACTATGGAAAACAATATGGAGGTTCCTCCAAAAATTAAAAATAGAACTGCCATATGATCCAGCAACTCCACTTTGGCTATTCATCCAAAGTAAACAAAAACCCTAATTCAAAACCATATACATACTCCATGTTCACTGCAAAATTATTTACAACAGCCAAGATATGCAAAAAATCTAAATGTCCATCACTGGATGAATGGATAAAGAAATATAAACTAACAAACTAAATAAACACATACAAATACACAATGGAATATTATTCAGCCATAAAAGAAGTAAATCCTGTCATCTGAGACAACATGGATGGACTTGAGGGTATTATGCGAAGTGAAATAAGTCAGACAGAGAAAGAAAAATACCATATGATCTCACTTCCATGTGGAATTTAAAACAAAAGACAAAAAAATAAAAAAAAACAGGTTCGTAGATACAGAGAACAGATTGGTGATTGCCCAAGGTGAGGGTGAGGGGTAGGCAGAATGAATGCAGTGGGTCAAAAGTTATACATTTCAAGTTATTAAATAAGTCACGAGGATATAATGTACAGCTTAGGGAATATAGATAATAATTCTCTACTGCATTCTTGAAAGTTGCTAAGGGAGCAAATCTGAGAAGTTCTCATCACAAGAAAAATTTTTCTAACTATGTATGGTGATAGATGTTAACTAGACTTACTGTGCTGATCACTCTGCCATATATGTAAATACAGAATCATTATACTGTTAACCTGAAACTAATACGTTATACGTCAATTATACTTTAACAAAAAAGATGTTATTGAAATGCACAGTCTATTATTAATATATTAAATTAGCATGGGTACATAATTATTCTGTTTCACACATATAAAAAGATTTTGGGTGAGGAAATGACCCATGCTGTATTTTATTTTCTCATTTAAAAAAAACCAAACAATGTCCTAACAGCCAGTTCTATGTCTGAAAAATGGTGTGATGCAACCTTTTAGGACAACCACCATAAATGTCAAACGCATGCAGTCAAGTATCAAAAATGTGTATGTTCACAGTTTGCTATACATTATAAAGACATCTCTGACCTCAGTTTTTCATCAGTAAAGCAGAGCCCCCATCCATGTCTAACATTCACCAGCCCAACAACCCTGCATAGAAATTAGGTAATTTATCATTATTTCCAAGATGCCTAAGTTAGGCCCAAATTACTTATTATCAATTATATTTAGCCATTTAGTACATTTGTGGAGGAATAAAAAGCCTATGGAAAAACAGAAGAGCACATCTCCTCTCTTTACTAATGACCTAAAAAGAACAATGTTTGAAATGACTATTCTACCATCCACAATGTTGCTTTGAAAGCACCTTTGCAAAATGGCCGTATCTATCAGTTTTAATTGTGCAATGCTCTAAATTTTCTCCTAATAACACCGACCACACAAAATAAATGTCCTACAGCTAAAGCTAACTTTAACAACCATTTACGGATCTTCCTACTCTCATAATTCTGTCCTATAGTAATTACTCAGCTACACTTTGTCTTACACTTATTTTAGTATTTTCTACAGGTGTGTTTATACTGGCACATTATTTATCAAGTCCTGAGAATAACAGTTTAAAAGCAAATTAAAGTGCTTGTGGTAATTTAATCAGTTTTGCAAACCTTAGGTATGATTTTAAAAGGTAGTAACTTCCAATTTATACAGAATCTTTTTAAAAATGAAATGAAAAATATTATATTTTTAAGTTATTGAAATATGGCTTAAAGGACACCAGCTGCTGCATAATGTAAAGTGTAACTAACTATTCTAATGATGACCCTAATGTTTGGAATATACTGAAGTTATTTGTGAATCTATAAGGATGAACAGTTTTTGCAGCATAATTATTCATTCTGTGTATACCTATAAAATATTCAAAATTATAGCAAGCAAATATTAAACTTTGATACAAATGGATGTATAAAAAGATGCATAATATATCAATTATCTTGCATATTTAATTTATCCAGGGTTCATCATAAGAAAAGGGTGTCTTTAATGTCAAATAGTATAAAATTATTCTCTTTGTGATTATTCTCTCTTAAACAATAACTTATCTCAATCACTTTAGGTCCTAATAATTCTGGTTAAAACAGAATACATCAATGGAAATTAACTTAGAATTAATTCTTTTACATTAAATTATATACACAGAGCCCTGAGTAGAGTATCCTGTACTATACAGTAGGTTCTCATTAGTTACCTATTTTATACATAATATCACAAAATAATTCCAAGTCAAAGTTGTGTGAGATTGTTAGCAATGAACTTAATGTTTTAAAATGAGTTACCCATTAATGGCCAGAGCAAAAAACTGACTTATTTCTTCAAATTTCATTCTCAGGCTGAGTAATTCAGATTGTATAGACTCACACAACTCAGTTACATATTTCCAGGTTGATGCCATCATTTCAGAATGTAGGTTGCTAAAGACAGTTGCTAAGTTATACATCTATATTACTGAGCAAAGGGAAAGCCATATCCACTGTTACGTAGATGAATAAATCACAGTAAAGCTCAGAACATAATGGAAGACCCATGATGTGCTATTTACTAGTGTGGTGCTGTGTCATTATTTGTCACAGAATCATCTTACGTATCAATTATTTCTTGTACCTGACTGCTTCTCCTTATTTCTTCAAATACTTGCTTGGCAAAAAAAAAAACATTAAGAGCGTGTTTCAAGTTCTCTGTAGGAAGGCTATATGGGGAATTGCTTTTTCTTTTGATTGGTTTTTAAGATTTACATCAGTTTGCTTGAAATAACTGAAAGCAACCCAAAACCTTCATGAGTAAATGAAAGAAATCTAAGAGAATGTCACATCTTCAACAGTCATTAAGGTTAAAATGGCTATTTCTGAAAGGCTATACAAACACAAGAAGTTCTTTATCCTTTCTGTAAAAAAAAAAAAAAAAGAAAGAAAGAAAATGGAAAAGAATCATAGGCCATAATGTTGCTGGGTCTCAATCAAATCAAATAGCATAAGAAAACCAGCAGGAGTGGAGCTCGGCATCCTATTTATGCCACCGGATCAGAACAGTCAGGAGACAAAGCCATTCTCACCAATCATTCTCTGGTTAAATTCTGTAGTGGGACTTCATTAAACCTCTTGGCTGATAGCACTTTACTTTCAGCCTGTTCACAAAGAGCTCAGCTGGCAGTACTGACTCTTTAAAAGTCTTCAATCACACATTGTCTTTTTGGGTTTTCTTTTTACAATCACAATTGTTTTTTTTTTTTCTAATTAGCTCCTCAAATCTTCAGTTAAATTTTTAAAATCATTATTTTAACTACAAAACAAGCAACAACAACAAAAACACAAAAAAACTACAACAAATCCTGTAAGGGAGGCATTCTCAACAAGACTCGAGTTCAAAATTAAGAGTAGCAATACATACATACAGAAGGTGGTAAATACTTATAGCACGGTGTGTGTGTGTGTATCCCATTCCCTGAAGCACTGTTTACTCTAGTACCACTGACTTTACTGGGCCTTTGTGGATTGCTGCCATATGTCATGAAGAATCATTCCCCAAAGAACCAGACTGCCATATCTTGTCAGTATGGGCAACGTGTCACACACAGATCAAGGTTCTTAAGGTCATCAAGCAAAGCTTTGGGGGCCTTATAATATGTGTTTCATCAAAACCTTGAACTCACCATTCTTTTTTTAAAAATCTGAAACACTTTATTTACCATTTCATACTAGTGAACTCACAGTTCTTAACTACAATCTTGGATTATAGCAAACCTGACTTGAACCTGCAAAAAGGCCCCTTGACACTATTAGTTTTGGCTTTGACTCAAATAACCACGTTATTGGTCAGAAACAATGTACTATTATACTGCCAGCTTTTCTGAAATCAGCAATTTAAGCGAACTGTTCCAACAAATGATTTAAATGAAGTCTACTTCAAAGAAAGGAAATTCAGAACTGAAGGGTCCAGGTTTTTCTCTCATTACTTCTTTTCTGTTTAGATATTATACCAGCTCTAAAAAGTCATGTAACTCTTACCCTCTATCAGATCTCACATGCTGATAGAAAGCTAAACATGGTGAAGCCTGTTTATGGGAACCACAAATTTACAAAACAGGACTTCTTTCCCCCAGAGTTTGTTTTTGAATGCAAGTTTATTAAAGTTTACCCCTCACTACTGGCAGTAAAGTACACAGCAAGCTACATTGTTTCACTTTTACTTGAATTTTAATTTATACATTCTGAAATAATTTTATAGAGGTCCATAAAAAAACAGCCATGCACACAACTTGTTACGTTATGTGAGATTAACATGTGGTTTGGTAATCTTAAAATCTGCTATTTCACATCTTAGAGAATGTTCAATGTACAAATGCATATTTCTTTTAATGGATTATACCTTCTGATTCATTTTCAAGACTACTAAAGTTTTAAATTATACAGACAGTTACTACCATCTATCCAAATTATTTTTATCTCTAGTTAATTCAGTTGTTCCAATATATGGATTATATTCATAGGAGGAGCAGTGAAGGAATTCAATATTATTCACTTTATCAGGAAATTTAGCAGCACTGAATATATAAGGGGGGATAATAATTACGTTTAAAGATCAAAGGGAATTGTTAATTATTGATCTGTTTAATCAAAATAAAACTATTTGGGTCTCAAATGGATATCAAATACACACAGTTAACAAAAACAAAACAGTATTTTTAACTAAATGTAGAATTTGTTGTTATACTTATTTTCTTTTTCCTGAAGCAACTAGAATAAAAATTGACATTTTTTTAAACCAGTTACAAAACCTTGATAGTCATTATTTATTGAAAAGTATTTACTGTGCGTCTGTCTATGTAAAGTATGATGGGAGATGCACATATGACTCAGACCTTAATCTTTTTATACAGCTAGTGATAGGCACTTAAGAGTGCTAAAGCTACATGAAGTCCTCATTCTGATACATATAAAGACACATGATTGAAATGGCCTCCTCCACTTCCTCCTCCTTCTTCATATCACCTTTATTGCTTCTCCTTTTATTGAGCATTTAAATGCTTCACACAACGTGCTAAGTGTTTCATATTTATTAGCTTACTTAATCTCCACAAAATCCTATGTGGGAGACATTTTTCACCCCCATTTTACAGATGAAAAAACTGAGAATCAAAGATTTAACATCTTGTACATTCAGCTTTTGAATCCATGTGTGTCTATTAGAAAAGACTGTTAGTTCTACCCTACTGAATGTTTCCTAAAGCAGCAGTAAGAAAAAAATATTGAGAACTGATTCTGACAGACAGACCTCAATATCAAGGAGTCACAGAAAGTTATAACTGCAGAAAAGCAAAACAATTACCAAACTATACATTAATCAGCTACCCAAAATTTCAAATCTCTATGGACTCTAATGGGTTTTTAGTTGTTTTGGGAAAAGATGAGAAAAATAATCATAACCACCATCGCTTTTGCATAAGCACTTCATAACCCACAAGCCACTTTTATGAGACTGTAAGTAATTTGTTAATTATCTTTTTAAAAAATTTCTATCATGTCTGATGTTTATAGTCCATGTACGAGGGTGAGTCAAAAATTACCCGCCCTGTGGTTATATTAAACCTTCTGTTGGTCGCACTGTCTTATGAGCGCTTTCCGTTCAAGGCTACTGTTTCCCAGTCACTGCTGTGCAGGTGTGAACGTGTTACATCAGTTCAGGTGTAACTGCAATGCGAGCAAAAATGGATGCCCCTCTTGTGATCTGCATGAAAGAAGGGCAGCGTGCAGGGATTCGTTTCTTGTGGTCTGAGGGTGTACCTGGTGCCGTTATTTATCAAAGACTTTGTGCTCAGCATGGAGAATGTTTTGTTGAGAAGAAGTGTGTATGAATGAATAGAGATGCTTATTGAAGAGCTGAAGTCTAAACTTCAGATTGAACGCAAAGGACTGCTATCCAAGGATGCTGTGATCTTGAATGACACTGCACGTCTGCACACTTCTGCCCATACTGCAAAAAACTCATTTTGAGGTGTTAAAGCATCCTCTGTATAGTCTTGATCTTGCTCCATTGGACTTTCACCTGTTTGGTCCCCTGAAAGCAGCCCTATAAGGACGAAGATTCATTTCTGATGAAGAAGTTAAGACAGTGGTGAATCTGTGGCTCAAGGCTCAGCCTGAAACTTTTTTTTAATGAGGGAATATGAACAAAGTGGACAAAGTGTATGAGGGAATTTGAACAAAGATGGACGAAGTGGAAAAACAAGGAGATTATGTCAAAAAATGTTGTAATTTGTCTTTTCTAAAAGTTAAAGTAAATTCTACACCAGAGTACAGATAATTTTTGACTCACCCTTGTACATTCATTTTTTTCAGCAGATGAGTACAATGAAACTCAGAGAAGTTAAGTGACTTGCCCCAGATCCCACAGCTGGTATGTATCAGGGCAGCCCTTGATTCACTCAGAGACAAAATGTTATTATAAGCACCAAGGATGCTTCTAAGACTGCAATAAGCAAGAGACTAGGAAGGCAAAGTAAACAAAGTATGCCTGTAAGGAATTCACAGTCAAATGTGGCAGATGTTGAAACGCAATAAGGGTGACAACAGCATCCAGCGGGGTCCATGAATGTGTGTCCCCAACCTGACACTGGGGTGAGGACTGTCTGCAAAGCTTCCTGGAAGATGCCTACCTGAGCTGGGTCCCAGGATAGGAATAATTAGCAAGTAGAAGATGGGTCAGTGGGGACAGGGCATTTTAGACCAAAGGAGGAACATAAGGAAAAGCCTATTGTAAATACCAAACGGTGGTATTTACATGAAAAAGTTATCTAAACAATGTAGTGTTACCACTCGCAAGGGAGTAGCAAGAGGGGACTAAGTAGCCAGGCAGAGCAGTATTTAAGAATTTTGAATCTTATCTGGAGAGATGGGAAGCAGGACAATGTTTTATGAATGGAACTAATACAACTCAATTTGTGTTTTAGTTCAATGTACCTGTTGTGTGGAAGATGGATTCTATGGGACAAGATGGAGGCAAGGAAACTGGTTAGATATTAACAGTTTCACTGCGCAAGAGATAATAAAGCAGTGATAAAAAAGATAAGACAGGTGCTGAGAGTTGAGAAATATTTAAAAGGCAAAATAAATGGGATTTTAAGGTGATTGACATTCGAGAAATGGAAGGGTAAAGCATGACCCTACCAGCACTCAAGCTGCCTACTAGCGTGTATCTGCAGGTTGTATTGCTACCAACTGAAATGAAG
Organism: Hippopotamus amphibius kiboko; assembly: GCF_030028045.1. Lineage (NCBI taxonomy): Eukaryota > Metazoa > Chordata > Mammalia > Artiodactyla > Hippopotamidae > Hippopotamus > Hippopotamus amphibius. The sequence continues at coordinate 85,948,700 of NC_080195.1, read as the reverse complement.
AACACTGAAGAATTCAGCTTCTTATGCCTCGCCTACTCCTTTTTTCACTGCATCACTACTATTTCCTGTGAATTAATACTCACACACTGGGTTAGGAGCATCTTAAAAGCTTAGGCAAACCTCTGACAGTTGCTTCTTGTTTTACTGGAAATCATAACCATTGTTCAATTCCTAGTTGATTGGGATATTAAGTAGAGGTCAGTCATAAACTATTGTGCCCAAGCTATTTCAGCAAAGGGTTTTTTTTTCTTTTTCTTTTTCTTTTTTTTAGGCATGCAGTTCACCAGCAGCAAGGAGAGAAGCTCTAGGAAACATTCCATTAGCAGCAATTAAGTCACTCAAAGGACTGCACTGGTCTTTTTTTTCTGCCATTGTGTCTCTCTGGTCTCACGTCAATCTCAGACGTCAAGGCTTAGCCTTCCAGAGGCTGTCAGTGGCTAATCAGTCCTAATGAGGAAGTGCTCTGTTCCGTCATTGCATAGTAGGCATCATACTTATGGGAAGCATCAGACAAAATAACAGTTCAGAACAGAATAGAATGCACATATTTTCGATGATTCATCTGAACATTCTTATTGTATGCCAAGGATACATTTAAAGAGAGAGCAACATCACTCATGATACCATATTTTAGAACTAAAAAAAAATAAAACAGGTGATGAAATAGAGAGAATGGAGTAATTTCACATCAAGGGAAGAAACGTGGACCAGTCCTTATGAGAAAAGAGCTGGGATTTCACAGAAATGCCATTTGTTTGGTAACAGAGCATCACCTGGTTTAGAGATGCTTGGCATCTGCCTTTCCTTTTAACAGAGCTATTGCTGAAAGGGCAGAAAAGCAACTGTTTCTTGAGCTTCAAAGAGTAACTGGTCCCTGTGAGAGGCCTGCAGGGGAGGGCAGCGGGGTGTGAACTGCAGGTCCAGCTTCCTGTGTCTGACTGGTCCAGCACTCAGCGCTAAAGGGAAGGGAGAGGACTACATGTCTTTTAGTGCCTATTGTGAGAAAGACAGACAAAAACGGGATTAGATATTCTTCATGGTTCAAGTCAGCAGAGAGAAAATGTGATTGCCTGGGAGATGGCTGGTGTATGGAAGTCTGTTTTCAGTTCCGTTTCCTGGGACAGACACAGCGATGGGAACACGATCACTCTGGTGACAGAAAGTCACAAATTTACTTTGTCAATGAAACTGCAACAGTAATAAGAGCTGCTTTATCTGTGAAGTTGCAAAAGGAGTGGAAAGATTAATAATGCCATCGAGTTTGTCTTGTTTAAGCAATGAGCATCACGGAACCAGAGAATGGTAAGAAATCTTAGAGGCAGAGGACAAACTTGGACGTGGGAGAAATGTGGAGTTTAAACTCTGTGTGGCTTTATCTTCTATCTTTCTTTCAGGAGAACATGCCTCAAAAATGGAATTATTTAATAAGCTATAGACATGATTGCCATCATAAACAAATACTAATTTTTAAGGTTATGCTCTAAATAGAATGGTAAATAAAGTTATTTTTCTTCCTTTATTTTTAAGTGTTGCAAGGCTGCATCCACCATGCTTTTCTTAAAAACTACTTTCAACAAAGAAACAAAAAAGTACCCACTTTTTAAATTAACTATGAACTGATTCAAAAATAAAAATGAGTGGAAAAATTTACGTTGGCTATCACGTGATTCCAAGAAGAACCTCAAGGCCCACCTGGCAAGCATCTAATAAAGGCCTAATAGGTTTAGATTAAGATAGTAAAATGATATAAAACAAACCTGCAACCATTCTTGGAACACCAAGCAGAGGCATAAATTTTAGCAGTTTCAATGACACGCTGTTTAAAAACCTGGCAGAATGCCTCTCTGCATCTATTTTGTTCTAGTTAGACTTTACATTTTATAGGTATGTCACAACCTATAAAATGGTTATAAATACTACAGTATATATCTTTTTTCCTTAAAAGATGGGGCCATTATGCAATATGAAACACTAGTGCAGAAGATAATTCATTCCTACCGTGACAGTCAGCAATCCTAACACTTGTTGAATTGAGACATTAAAATGCAAATATAACAATGTAATCAATCAAAAAATTGAGAAGACATGTCTTTGAAAAGATGCTTGAATTTGTGTATTTTAGGTTTACAAAGCGAATTCTTGAGGAGGTGCGTAGATGTTATTACAGTATGGAGGGAAAATAGGGCAGACAAATGTCAGCCATAAATATAACAACATCGATGGTTTACTTTTATAGGAATAAACTTATGATTATTCCAGACAATGACAGAATATCAAGTCCAGGTTCACCGAATTTTCTGGTTAACTGGGAGTTAAACAGAAACACTTCTCTGTTGTGATCATTCCAAACAGGGTTACTTCACTATTTTTTATTGGTCATGTAATGGACATTAATTATTTTTCAATAGGTCAAATTACTGCAGAGCCTTTGAGTCTCTGCTGAACGTTTTTCCATAACAATAACACCCCATCGCACATAAAATGTAATCATTTTTTGAATCATTTCTATTCCCAAATGGCCATAATTTTCATTAAATTATCTAGTTATTTTGCAAAACCTCAACATTAAATCTAGCACTAGCTTTGATGGCACTAACAAGATTCAACACATTTAGTTTGAAAGCCAATAATGTTTTTTTAAATAAAAATGTAATGTTTTCTATTTGAGAAGAGTTTTAATAATTTGTTACATAATAAATTATCATGATTATGTTACTACTTCAGATTTCTCATTTACAACAGCAAAGGAAGAACTACCCGTCTAGAATTACCTGAACATTACTATTTTTCTTATGAAATAGCCAATAATTATTAAAATTAAGCAATAAAGCTATCGCTAATAATAACACTTATATGAGTACAATGTTCCTTATTTATAAAATGCTGTAACAGACAATATGTTAAGCTTTATATATATATATAATTTAATTTAATCCTTATAAAAATGCTGTGAGGTTGGTATTACTGTACCCATTTTACACATGGGGCAACTGAGACTCAAGAAATTTAAATAACCTTCTCTAGGTCACACAGTTGGTAAATGACAGAAACAGGATTCAACTACATTCTGTCTGACTCCAATGTCTATACTCTTCACTACGCAATCCTTTGTGACACACTTCTTCCAGCTCTGGTAATTCTCAAACTCTAGAACAATTTTTTAAAGCCCTTTATTCTTTCTGTGAGCTCATCAGGTAACTCCTCCTTCCTGGGATTGATGAACTTGCTTGAAAACAAAAATAAAAACAAATTTCTGTGCTCCAACACAGAACTACTAAATAGGTTCTTCAGGGGCATGCCTGATAATCTGTACATTTAACAAGCTTCAGATAAGCTTAAATATATACATTCAGATAAGTTCAGATGACAAACTACATCAAAGTTTAGGAAATTCTGTCTAGTCCCAGGTTCTACTCTTCTTTTAAACACAAACCACCAGGCAGCCAAGAGAGATAACAATCTCTTCCAATTTGATCCAAAGTAACCCACTGTTGGCCCTCAGGATCAAAGTCACCCAGAAGATGCTTGAATTACTCCTGGGATATCCTTGTGATATTTCTACCACTCAAGAAGAAAGTTGGAGTTCACATGCATATTTCAAATTGTAACATGTATTTATTATATAAAGTGTCTACTAGATGCCCAGTACCATGTGAAGCACTGTGAACAGTACACAAGTAGAAAAAACAAATCACAAATTGAGAATGGAATATTTAAGGAAAAACATACAGATAGAGTCTCTAAAAGAGCAGAATTGGGATTTCGAAAAAAAAAAAAAAATCAAAAAAAAAAAAAAGGAAGTAATTCTCAAATCCGGGTTAATTTTTAAATGTTAGAACTAATCATATCTGTACTGGGGCTGAAAATCAAATGCTCACCCTTACTTAAGAACATTTTTTCCCCAAAACTTCTACCTGGAGCACAGGGTTCTGTTGCTCAACATCAATTCTCAAAATTAAATACTTATTGCATGAGGAGTGAGGAAAAAGAAGATTATTTTTAAGCCCATACTGACTCCAATGGTACCTTTTAAAAATGAAGCACAAATAAAATATAAAAATCAAAAACAACTATGCTACTGAATTTCTTATAATTGTTTCCTGCTATCAAATGGATTCATTTCTGATTAGTTTCCTTTGTGGTAACTAATATTTTTCTACATTCAATCTCAAAGGACAAAAAATTCATAACTTCTCAAGTGTCCTGTGAAAAGTTTCCTTTGTTTTTTTCCTTAGTTATCTTTTGCTGTTGGGAATCACATTACTTTCTTTGACATATTGTGTATATTATTCTAGCATGTTAAGGGTATTTTAACAGTGACGTTAAAATGCATATTTTATTTTAATATTTGAATACAATAACTTAACAATACACAGATCTTTTGTAAGTTTATATAAAACCTAATGCAGTTGAAATAAGAACTTCTAAATTCCTTAAGTAGTTTCTGGATTTGATCATTTGTACCCAGTTTTCACTGAAATCCAGGCTTAGGAACAAGAATTCCATATGGAAAACTTAAGGCTGAATTAACTTTGGAATTGAGTATAAAATTGCAGGAAGAAACTCTATTTTGATTTCAATGTCTATCGTAGACACAGCAGAATGACTATTATTTATAAAAGCATCAGACTCCCAAGCTAAAGGACTTTAAAACATAAAGTGAAACATTACTCTGACTAATGTAATAGACAATCAACCTCCCTGTCACAATTACCTGGAGACAGACACACCTCTTCATGTCTTGTAATCATCCTGGGCTACTTTCACTCCCTCTGGTGGGCTTTTGAACTCAGACTTGACATCTCTTAAAATTTATGCTTTCTCCAAATGTAAAGGGGTTTTGTTTTCTTACAGTTTTAGTCTTACGTGGAGTTCCAGTCTAACTTAGATTAAAGAGAAGTAGCCTAGGCCTTAGAAATTCAATGTTTGTTCTTGATCTTTTTTTTCTTTTGTTTTTATGAGGTTGAGCTAAAAACCCCAAAGTGGGACATAATGGCTTTAGAGACAGGAAGGAAATATTCTTTATTCTCTTTTTCTACTGTAAAAAGCCCACAAGGCTCTTTTGTAGAAAGCCCACAGTAGAAGCACTCCCTCAAAAGCCACCTTTTTCTTCATAATAGCCTTAGAGGAGACAGTGCTCAGAAAAGATGATAGAGCAAGTGTTGCTAATGTCATACTCAGAAACAAGCTAAGTGGTTTATGGCCCAAATCCCTATTTACTCTATACACTTGTCAAAATAGGGAATTTTTTTCACCAACAAAATGTTCTTTAAAGGTCACTGTCTCTCAAATTCCACAATAACAATTTGTCCCTAAAAAGGAAAAAAATGAAAGTTCTCAGATGAGACACAGTAAGAAATATTCAGTATGACATCATGGAAAAAGGAGAAAAGGGATTATGAGAATGAAAAATATATGAAATTATGGGTACAAAGGAGGTGACAGAACCATTTCTGCATATCAGTATAAGATGTGACTTTGATATTCAAAAACTTGTAGCCAAAGAACATGGCACCCGTTTTGACTCACATCACACCAAATAATAAATCTTTATCAAAATGAGCAAAGTACAAAAAAAAAATTAGCAAAGTACAAATGCAATTCATTCACTCAACAAACATTTACTGAATGTCTAAGTCACAGGCACAGTGTGCACAGAAAAAGACTGCAAAAATCCATACCCTATGGATGGATCTTACATTCTAGAAGGAAACAGAACCTTTTCACTTTTTTGTTCTGAATTGTATAGACCCTTGAAAGTGCATGACCTGAAGGAATGGCAGATTTATTTTCATTTAAAGATCAAGTTTTCGTGGCAATAGCTGTCATTTAATTAAAGCTCTATGTTTGAAGACCCAGAGATTAAAGCATACTCTTCCTCTACCTGACCAAGACAAAGCTCTCGTAATTTTGAAAACTTAGTTCAATTTCCTGTAACAAACACTTACAGAGCTCCCATAGGCAAAACAATAATTTCCTTTAAATATGTTTGGAATAAAGTGTATATAGCACTATTCAAAGTCTGTGTTTTATTTAGACTAATTACAATATTTTCAAATATCAACACTGTATCTCATATAACAAATCAACCACAAAAACTGTTCCCCAAACCTCACCTTGGACAGTCAGAGTAGCTGATGCTTCAGCTTTTCCAACCATATTTTCCGCAACACAAGTATATGACCCCATGTCACCAGCCATCACTTTCCGAATTTTCAAGGTATGATCATCTCTGATTTCATATCTAGCAACATAACAAAAGAAAGCACAGTTAGGTGACTTTCTACTTGAAAGATCCCATTATTACAAATATGACGTCTTTAGGCATCAAATCACAGGCAACATTCTCTTCAGAAAATTTATTGCAAAAGGTAAATAATGTAGCATTCCTCTAAGGAAGCATGCATGTAGAAAAGAGCATTTTTTAAATATTCATGTGAGCAAAAATATTAAACTACTTTTCAACAGAATATTTTTAGGCAAAGTTGGCACTAACTTGTTTATTTCCTCAAGATCCTACACTTATACGAAAATCTGAGTGACCATTAAATGAATTCTTATTTAATGTCAGACAGTGTTTTATATGTTTTATCTTTTAAAATTATTACAACACCTCATGAAGGATTATGCTCACCTCCATTTAGCAGATGAGAAAATTGAGGGATAGGAAGGTAAGGTAACCTGGCTTTGGTCTTCAGCTATTTTAATGGCAGAGTTAATATTCTAACCCAGATAGTCTCATTCTAGAGTTCCCATGCCTTGCCTCATCTTCCATTCTCTTAAATGTTGGGTATCCCCTTCAATCCTCTTTTTACTCAACATGACATCCCTGAGTTATACTAGCTACACTAGGTTATATATTGAGTGACCACACAAACATTTCCAGCACTTATTTCATTTAAGCTCCAAATTCATAATCCTGACTAATTATTAAACATCCTGTCCCACAGACACTTAATATTAAATATGTTAGATAAAACTTTCTTTTCTTTTCTTACCTTATCACATAAAACAACTCTTCTCCTAACACAATCTACCCATCTTCCTTCACCAGCGCCCTACATATAACAAATCATTCAATTTATCAATTTGGTCTCAGAACTTTCTTTCCACAATGGACCCCTATCCTATTTCCATCTCATCTCCTAGTTCAGGCAATTCACATCTCTCTCTCTCTCTCTTTTTTTTTTTTGCCTCACTGGGTGGCATGCAGGATCTTAGTTCCCTGACCAGGGATCGAACCTGTGCAGTGAAAGCATGGAATCTTAACCCTTGGACTGCCAGGGAAGTCCCCACATCTCTTATTTGAACAACAATGGTGACCTAGCCAACAGCTTCCTCCACCACATTAATGTGATATCCATAATGCTAAAAAAATTATTTTCTCTGAAAAGCAATCCTGTTCACAGTAACCCCTCTTCACTCATCAATGTGCGTGCCCTATGAGTCAAAATTCTTTAATCGATGCAAAGTCCTGTTAATTTGGCCTCGCCACCTCCAACCTGGTTTCCCATAACTTCTTGCCACATGCCCTATGTGCTGCCAAGCTAACTTTCCACCGCTCAAAACATTCTTAGATTTGGGTCTCTGTTGTGATGTCTGCTCTCCTGGAATACTCTTCTTCTCTTTCTTGCTTATCAAACTGATACATATTTTTGAAGACATTTCTTCGATGTCACTTTCCTTTAACTCTCTCCTGATTTTTTGCTCCCACATGTCTACCTTTATGCCAGAAAGGGGTTTGCTACATTACTCTGTATCTATCCATACATGTCTCCTTTGGTGAGCTCTCTGACAGCAGAAACTATATCTAAACCACTGCTGTAACCCCCAAACCGAGCAGAGGCTCAAGGTATTTTTGCTGAATGAATGGACACAAGCAAGAAGACAGCCTAAAGACATGCCTGAAAGTTTCATTTCATTACCTCATTCCCTAAGGCTGCAAGTGTATCTCTGCCTCTAGCTAATTTAAGGGTTTGACAGATATCAAGAAACTCTGACCTCTTCTACTATTCCCTGGTGATGTTGCAGCTAAGGAAGAGGAAGCCTGCTTTTTAATTGGTTCACAGCTATATCTTTAATGCTGTACCTCCCTCCCCTACCTATTCCCGTATAAGACATTGGTATTAACTGTAGTCTAGTTGGATAAAAACTGTCTAAGGAATATCACATCTTACACAGGTTCCCTGGGCAGGCCGGGGTCTGAATGTACAGTTCTTATCTGAAACTCTCAGAGAAAGCATGGCAACCTTTTGATTCGAATTATCTCTGTTACTGTCTCTGGCCCAAGGAGACCAAGGAGTCTAGAGTAGACCATTCTAATGGCGTATACATGAACAGTGGTCTGATGAGAACCATAGAAATTCTGAGTGGATGAATCCCATCATTAAATCCTGATCCATACCTGGATTTGGGCAGTTCCCCGTCATCTTTCCTCCATCGTACTGTGGGCACAGGGTCGCCTCTGGCCTCACATTTAAATTCCGCACTGTCATCCACAGTGACTGCCAAGTTACTAGGTCTCTTCACAAATGATGGTCTCTCTAAAATTAGAAAAATTCACCTCAAGAAAAAATACAGATGGACAAACTAAAAGCCATTTAGATGTGCCATAAGAGCAGATTTATCATTTAAAATATTATTTACAAAATTATTCCACGGAGCTCCCTACTTCCTCCTAGGTGTAGTCTTTCTGCTTGTCTTTCCGTGTCTTGGCTACTTTATCTCAGGCTGCTCTACTGATTCCTTCTGTGTTTTTTCCATCCCCCAAAATATTGGTTTACCTTCTAGAAGAGGTTATTTCTTTCTCCCTTGTATAAAGCTACCAAATAATAATAATAAGAGATACTCTTTACATCGAGCAGATCAGATACAACTGCACTTACCTAAAACAGTGAGCTCTGCTACTTCACTCTCACGTTCCCCAACCATGTTGGTACCAACACAAACGTACTTGCCAGCATCACTTTTGCGGGTATAAGTAATCATGAGCTTTCCTCCTCGTATCTTAAAAAAAAGTTTCCCATGAATACCATTAAAATTGCTTTAGCGATTTTCACATGACAGAGGTCTTCACAAGTGACACCTTTCTAATAAGCATGCAAAGAAAGCCTAATTACATCAAAAAGCTGATGTGTAGTATTTGCCCTCTTTACAGGTAATAACTTTGTTAAACAGAATTTATTCCAAAGGTACAATACAAAAGAGGCAAAACATTTTTACTTACCGACATTTCTTGTAAAGTTATTATATTCTGTATAACTAGAAATTTGTGTTTCCACACTGATCAAGTTCTTTCATATTATTTAATTAAATGAAAACAAAAAAATGCATGAATAATTTGGTTAGCAAGGAGAAAAAAGGAAAAGGAAATTCTTTTTTTTAATTGAATTACAGTTCATTTACAATATGTTAATTTCTGCTGTACAGCACAGTGATTCCATTATACATATATATATACAATTTTTTGGTATTCTTTTGCATTATGGTTTATCACAGGATATTGAATATAGTTCTCTGTGCTATACAGTAGGACCTTGTTGTTTAGGAAATTCTTAATACCATATGACTGCAATTAACGTGTAAAAACATATTAGCTATAAGTAATTTCAAGGAAGCATATTCTTGTATTACAAGATACGGAAAAAAAAATGTCTCTAATTACTTAACTTGCCGGAGCTACTTTAAAGGAACATATCTTTAAAGAAATTTCCAAAACATTGAAGAATCTGAAATGTCCCAAAAAACATAGGTGCTATTGCCACCCAAGCAGTTTCTTGGGGACTTAGGAGGCAGAAACTGAACAGGTCCCAATAAATCATCTGGAAAGTTATTCGGCTACACTCTTAAACACCTAATTATTTGAAGAAGAATTAATTACAAATGTAAGCAGACTTCCAGCACAATAAGTAGGCTAAAGCTAGCCATGAATTAAGATTGGGATGTGGAAATTGAACTATCTTTACTTAATTTAATATGCTTTTGGTGGGGAGTGGAGTTCAATTACTCATGAATATCTATAATGCTCTGAACCTTAGAAAGGTTTTGTCAGGGATAACTTCCAGAATGTTTTTCATGGAGGTTTTGACCTCACACATATTTTGTACAGTGTACAGATTAAACTAAGGAGGAAAGAAAAAATATAGAAAGGAAGGAGGAAGGGAAGGAAGGAAGGGAGAAAGGAAGGAAGGAAGAAATGAACGAATGAACCATTCAAATAGAATTTTTGTTTCATCCTACACTAGGAGTTTATTGAAACTACTACTTTATAAAGGTGGGGTCACAGTGTTTTGGAATGCCTAAATTGCGTTTTTTCAATTCAGACACCCAAACCACATATTGCAACCAAGTCTTTAAGCATTAGGACAAATCAAATATTAACAGAGCAATTTTAAATTTTTTGACTTTAGAACTTGACGTTTTCTCAGTCCTTTTATTAAAAAAAAAGATCATGATTCTCTAGGTATCATTATAAAAACCATCCAGGGACTTTTCTCTGCCTTGTTCATGGTTATATCCCTCATGCTTAGAACAATGTCTGCATACAGTAGTCACTCAAAAGATTTTTGATGAATGCAAACTACTTTTGCAGACAAGTTAGTCTATTATCCACTGAAACATTTTTATAAAGGATTATAGCAGTTATAAGATATCAATGATAGATTTACTGTTTTCGTATATACTTACCTCAGTTTTCAAACACAATAATACAAAGAACAAATAAATGGCACATAAAAAAAGTCTTCCAAAAGTTAACTACTGTCAGTACTTGCCAGCATTTTTCTTTTCTCCCTCCGTCTCCCTCCATGTAGATATAGATAAATATATATAGATAGATATAAAATGTACATCGCACACACACTTTTACTAAGGTAAAATCATGTGATACATGCTTTTGTGTAAGCAGCATTTTCAACTCAATAATATCTTACAATGAAAGGAGTCCAACACCTTAAAGAATTATCACACACCCCAAATGTCAATAGTTCTGAGGTTGAGAAACTTAGTTCTAAAGACCCAGCTCTGGCCTAAGGATAAATGCTGGATTAAAATGCAAAAGGAAGGAGGGGTTAAAATTAGGTAATACCATAAACGTTCACTCTATTTAGAAAAATCATTGCTAAGACTCTCCAGATTACTATAAATACCTCACACAGCTTCCATCCCATTAATAAGACAATTTCATTAAAAAACCCTACATTCCACTCTACACTCACTGGCAATAATGGTTAAAGATCCCAAAGAGAACATTACAACTTAAATGGAAAACCCAAACAAGCCTCACTAAACCTGAGAGGAACTTAACTTCCTCGGAGATGATAGAGACAGAAGTTGACAAAAGTAACGGAAGAAACAACAAGGTACTGCAAACTAAGACATACAAGAAAGAATTCATGAAAATGGTAGTCTTCAGTTTCGATAAGTTCAAATTGATTTTGGCATTATGTCAATGGCTTGAGTTGAAATACAGCAAACCGAAAGTCATTATTCTTTAGGGTCACAAATGTGGACTGCAAGGTGACCTGTTCTTTTCAATAAACAAAAGAATAGAAAAAAACCTAGTGCTATAACCCCAATCAAATATAACATACTAGCTTTTAGGGGTACCTGCTATTAACAATCACCATTTTATGTTGAATCATATAAAAATACTGATTGTAAAGGGTGAGTGTATACATTCTAAACCTTAGTGCCCCTTGGTAAACCAAAAATTGACATTTCCTCTCTCTACAGAGAAAGAAAAAATATGTCCAACACATACAAAATGCTATAAATGTGAAAACAGCACTATTTAAAACAAGCTAAGGAATATTTCTTGGCAGGTCTCTTTCTGCAGCTGGATCTGACAGCCAAACTGTAAACCTATCAAAAACGAGTTTGTATAATGAGCAGACACAATGTTAAACACAGCACTGCAGCAGCACTACTTCAATTAACATAATCCGGGTAGGGGAGAAGCAGAACACGTTAAGCTTTCAGACAATATGCTGGCATCTAGCCTATGTCAAAAATCCAAGCAGAGCTCCCACTTCCTCATTACCATCCACCTTACCAGCCGGCAGTAGTAACCACATTAGAAGCCTACATTTCCATAATCTCTAGACAGTGCTTCCAGGGGAGCCCCAGCTATCTACATACTAGATGAAAACAAAACAAAAAAGGTCCCAGTGGTATTGCTCCTTTTGGGGAAGGAGACAGAGGAGGAGCAAGCAGAAGGTGGTAAAAATTTTAGTTTCAAATATCTTTTCACTTTATATTTTTCTTCAGAACAGTCTCAGATTAAAAAAAAAAGTTTTAGTGACATTAAGGTATGGAATACATGAATGTATTTGATATATAAGATTCTTATATACTAGCATTTTCCCCTTTAAGAAGCTATAAATGATTTTTTTTCCTTAGGGGTAAAAGCCTTCTCCCCTAGTACTTGACTTCTCTTAAGTAGCTGAAAATCCCTTCTAGAATGCTTTCATCTCCTTTATTGCATTATTTACTGAATAACAAGGTAATACAGAAAAATCAGGTATAAGGTGTAGCTTTTCAAACAAAAGTGAAGAGAATCATTTCATATTTCCAGTCAGCATGAAAAACTACAATCAGAATTCTTATTTCCAGAATACAAGAAGGAACATTATCTTTGCATATATAGAAGCACGCTTTCTTTTAGAAAGTAAATTAAGTAAGCTTTTTGTCTTGTTATTCTACGGCATATACAGCTTACCCTGCAATCAGTGCTTAAAATCAGAAATAAAGATGAACTTAAAATGAACTCCTTGGTATGTCTTCATTTTCTACCCTAAAGCAAGTCAGATGATTTGCAGTATCTGTTAAACAGAGATTTTTTTCAAGCATCACCCCCACAATGTCATCCATACACCTCTAGGTTAACATACTAAACCAACTGGGGCTAATTAACTAGTTTGGCTACACAAAATCTCTTCTGCTTTTAATTACATTAACCTAATGTGACTTGAATTCAGCAGACCAAATATGAAACCACTAATTATATTAAGGGCTTCAAAGATGATTTCAAATTGCTAACCACCAAACTGTCATATAATTTATCTCATTTCCTTTAGTAGATTTTGCATTCAAAATCTGTGTTTCTTACCATAAATACCACTTTTAAAATAGATCCTAACAATGGATTAAAAGAATACTGATTTAGGGTACTAAAAGAGAAATCTGTTTAAATAATACAAAAACACAAATAGGTGTCATTATACCAATGAGAAACTGTGCAGTACTTAATTTTTACAATTTTCTAAGAGATTAAAGGCTCAGAAATATTCATTTGCAGTGGTAAAGACTTAATAAGCAGTATTAATATGAGTGAAAATTGTAAAGCACCCAGCTTTAGAAATTATTTTTTCTGAAAAACTGATTCTTTACCACTGTTTTCATACTGTTTTGCAAAGTAAATGAGATGAGAGGTTTTGAATTATATAGTCTAGTGTATCATCCTTAAACAATTCACTACTAAGTCTCTTTGGGCAAAATATCTTTTCATAGTAATGCTGTCAATTCTGCCTGAATCTTTGACCTGCAGAACAGATATCAAGCTGTTGTGAACTAGATGAGAAGTACTTTGCATGGGTTTAAGACTTCTTAATGACCATGAGATGCAGGTACCCCAGATGGCCAGTCATAGCCCCCAGACACTCTCCTTGGTGAACTAAACTGCAGGGCAGTTTTGGATGGTCCCTAAGGACTCCTTTCAACAGAGACATGTAAAGAAGAGTTACAGCAGCAGCTCTTATTTCTTTAACATTTAGCATTAATTCAACAACAACAACAAAAATAAGTGAAAAGAAAAAGATATCTTGTTTGATCAGGGAGCAGAGAGTGGGAGGAAGTGGAAAAATACCCATCACTTTCCAGTCTGGTTGCAAGAGTGGTACCAACCTTTAATGTAAACAATTCTGATGGAAGTATCCACATACCTTCTAACATATACCATAGTACCTTTCAAAAACAATTATGCTTTGTTGCATTCTAAATTAAGGAAAAACACTGGTAGTAGTGTAATTACCACATTGTACACTGAACAAATGATAGGCAAAGGGCTGGATAAAATGCATGTCTCATAACAATCTAAAAAAATTATAAGCAAGTAAAAGATAATTTATATAATTCAGATCTTATACAATATCAAAGACTACAGTATTTCTTATTTGTCAATATTTCTTATTTACATTCCCAGGTAAGCAGTTCAGTAAGAACAGTTAAAGAAAAAAAGCCATGTCTAGAATTAAATAATTTCATATGTTTAGTAATCATGCTTTAATATCATATGTAGGTACTTTATAGTTTTGAATATACACATTCATAATTTTTCTGTTTCATTCTTTGGAACCTAAATTTTAAAGGAGTTAGATAAAGATTTTAATTTTTGAAAAATTTCCATTGTCAAAAACCATTGATATAAAACAATTTATAACTACTACTCTAGTCACCATCAACACTTTTCTTAAGTACAGGAAGAAATTTCAAGAACTTAATCTTTATTCCATTTATTTATACTAATCTCATCACACAAAAATAATTTTTTAAAAAGTGATATCATGTATCCATAACAACATGATTTCATATTAGTCTCAAACATAAGTTTTATTTTAGGTATATAAATAAGCAATAAACCATGGTTAGCCAAATCACAGTTCTTTTTTCCTGGCTAACGAAGTTTATTTCCTTTCTACTTTTCATAAAGGCTACGCCTGCCTCTCAATATATTTTTCAAAAACTTTTCAACTCTTCCTATTCCTACTTCATTCTGGTTCACAGAGACCTTAAAAAAAAGGAGAGAAAGAAGGAGAAGGTAGAGGAGGAGAAGGAGGAAGAGGAGGTGGAGGAGAAAGAGTAGGAGGAGGAAAAGGAAGAGGAGGAGGAAGAGGAGAAGGAGGAGGAGGAAGAAGAAATGCATTGTCTTAAATATTTCCCACTCAAGTTTCTTGATGAGATGTGATCTGGTTTCATGCTAGTTATCCAAAGGCTGTTAGGCAAAGCTGCCATGTACTCATGACCCGTTCAATATGGACTCAGGATACAAAATGAGAGTGACTGTACATCATAGATGGGTTAAACTAAGAAAAATAGATTATATGCTAATATTTACAGCATTTTTTACTATAGATTATAAAAAAAGAATTAGATTTCAATCCCACTGTAAAAGTTTTCACCTGAATGTTACTAATCCATTTATTTGTTCATTCTTATGCAAAGCCCCCTTCCTCTTTATAGACTACTTATGGTATGAACAATGCTCATGAGATTTTCACAAAAAAATCCTGTACAACAAAAGGATGCTTGGGTAAGTACATGCACACTGTAAAGAAATTATGAAAATGACAAATGGAAAACAAATGACCATTCTACATTTTACTTGGTGACATTAAAAGGGACAGTGTTACAAGGAAAAAACCGTAAGTTATCATAGGTCTTTCAACTGTTCTCTTAGGAGGGGAATTGACAGGAAAAACAGGCAATTAGGATCTCTCCATTGGTGTCCCATATTTGCTTGGGCTACAGCATACAAGAGAACACGATCCAATTTCATTTGTTTGCTGGTACATTTTACAATACCATTTAAAAACCAACATGATTTCTGCCAGGAGTTTAAACACACTCGATCATCAGAGAGAAGCAACAAGAGACTCATGCAGAAAAAGCAATTATCCCAGTGGGGACACGTGGCTCTCTACACAGCTTGGTGAGCTGCCAGCTGAGAACACAGGCCTGGGAGAACTGCTGCCTAGGACTGTGGCAGCTGCATTTCTCTGTGATTTTCATTTCTCTGACTAAACTTCTCATTTCTTCCTCAGAGCAATTCACAAATTGGTAGTTGGCTCTTTGCTGCTGCAGAAGCACACCTAGGATAATTTGATTATAGACTACATCAGGAAGAGCTGTATTGCTAATTGCAGGCAAGTGGGAGCCACTCTGCAGAGCGACATAGTTATATTAAAGGGAGAGGATGATTTTCTTTGTGAAGGTATAAATTATTACCTTTCTATCTATCTAGTTTATATCATCAGAGGATCTTGCCACGAAGCCTAATTTTATCAAGGAGTAACAGAAAAAAAGAAACCTAGTCTCCTTAAAAGACACTTATTTTGCTTGATTAAGCGTGGCTGAAAAGTCAATATGAAGACTTGGGTTTGGCATTTTCTCTTGGACACCAATTTTCTTGAGCCAGTCAACTGGGAAAGCCATCTCTAATTTATCGTATTCCAAGCCAGGGTCAGACAACTGCTGAGTGCTGGTGAAATGGAGAGCAGATGAAACAGTGAGGGCTTTTAGCTGATTCCCCAGGTGTCTGGTTCCCAAGTCATTAAGATTGGAACCCAAAAGTGAATCCCATAAAAAGGAGGCAATATAAAGAGTGGTTTGGGAAGAAAACAGCCTTTGCTAGCTCTTCCCCCAAAGTAAGTAAGCTGATCGATTTTTACCTCTGAAAATTCTACATCTTATATGGTAGTATTCTGCATGCTTATGAGAAATTAATTTAGTCCCTCACCATTAAAGTTAATGTATTAGTTCCTTCGCAGGTCTCTTGAAACAATGTCCTGCTGTTTTAAAGGTAAAAACAAAGTCTCATGGGCAATTTTCACTTGCCTACGAAACCCGGATTGTTTTTTATCACCTCTTCCAACCATCTGGCTATAATACTGAATTTACATGCACTCACTGTTAGGACAGCCTGAAATAAAAACCTATGGAGGAATTAGGACTATATAAAGATGACAAATGCTCATCATATTTGAGGGGAGAAAAGCTGCTTTTCAAACACTTGGCTCTTTTGAGTTACAAGTGGACCAGCTGAAAATACTTTTCAAACAGTAAGTCCTTTTTTCTCACCATGGGTTCTTATGCTTAGTTCTTGTCTACAATTTTGGTCCAGTGTGAGAATTTCCCTCACCACCAAATAACGTGCTAAGATAATGCCTTTTCCAGAGACACTGTTTTGTTACTCTTGAAATTTAAATTCACTTATATTATGAAGAAGACACATCACCATGGCAGACAAAGTCAAGCCAAGGTCGAATATGTAAGGGATTCTTGGATTCAGAAATGCAGAATGACTTAATGGAAATGAAGTACAGAAATTAAGTAAGGAGAATTGCTTTATGGAAACATATTTGTAACTTGCAAAAATAAAAAAGCAATAAAAGCATTTAATACTGTTTATTAAAAGATCCTATACAAGTATGAAGATCCCTAAAATAGCTACAAATTGAAATAAACACGCATTCCCCTTCTGTAGGATTTTAATCTAAAAGAGCCAAAGGAGAACAAGAAGAGACTTGCAAGTGACAAGCTTAATTGATTAATCAGAGTCAGGGTTCATCAGACAGAGTCAGAGATTCAATATCCATATGGCCAGTTGCTTCACTCTCTTATTGATCACAAGACTGTGCAGGAACCTAGCTGACTTATTTGGCAAATGTACACTTCATTTCATAAGGGACACATGATAAGATAAAAGATGATAGATAACCCCCTCTCTCCCATCACTGCACATGGTAAAACAAATGAAAATATATCTACATGCTACCTAAGAGAAAACAAGTAGGGTAATTTACACATGCAAGGAAGAGAATAAAATCTTAGAGAGATTTAAGCTAGGACTTAAAGAAACTTTTCGGTGGGTTACATTAACCTTCAGAATTATGCACATGTACTTCTATTTCTTGAACGAATGGTTAACTTGTGGACAAATAAGAAATCAAAATAAATGCATCCTGTCCCTTATATTTCTATAGTTATCTGTGAAAACAAAAGAGAAAATATCTATCTGAAGAGTTTTTCCAGCACTGTTTGGAATGATACTTGTTTCTGACAATCTTTCTCAGCTGTAAATGGTTCAGTTCCCCAGTCAAGATAAAAACATACTGAACGTAGTGAGAGAGTAGCACTGACATATATACACTACCAAATGTAAAAGAGATAGCTAGTGGGAAGTTGTGCACAACATAGGGCGATCAACTCGATGATGGGTGATGCCTTAGAGGGCCAGGACAGGGAGGGTGGGAGGGAGGAGCGGGACGGAGGGGATATGGGGGTATGTGTATTAATACAGTTGATTCGCTTTGGTGTACCTCAAAAACTGGCACAAGAGTGTAAAGCAATTACATTCCAATAGAGAATTCAACAAAAATACTGAACAGAAAATGCAGTGCAAGAAGTATTAATACTGTTAAGGGTCTCAGAGTTTTGGAGTGCTCCCAACACTAAGGCTGTGAGTTACAATGTCTGAACTTTTATCTGAAATTCAGAATTCTGTGAATCCTAGGTTGCTTCTGTACAAACCTAAATAGGAGGTTTCGGCATTGAGTGGAAGGAAAGGTTCTGGTGTTGGTGGTACCAGTCAGTGGGAAAATGAAGGAGCAAGATAAAGTCAATAAGAAACAAAAACAAACATAAAAAACCTTGATCTCTCCCTTCTTGCTTCTCTTCTACATAAAATACAAGTGCTACGATGGCAAGGAGTTTGTTGCATCTCTAGAATCCTGGTCAGCACCCACATAGAAAGCACACTACCAGATTTTTCAAGATCTGAGATGTAGGAGACATAGAATTCTTTGATTTCAGTCACCATCTCTTCATAAAAAGGCTGGATGTTTTAGAATTTATGTTAGACGTACACTTTCCTATTGCCTTGCAAAAGACAAATTCAAATTCTGATGACTTCATACCAAAGTAATAAATACACTTACATTTTCTAATGTTTCAGTAGGAGTTTTAATTGGCTTAACAACTAGAAAAACCTGAAAAAAACATTATGTCCTAAGTGTAAAATGCTTTTGGCAGTTTTCTCCACAAACACATGAAAAATATATCAGGGGACCTGTGGTAAATTTCATAAATGTACTACTGTATTTAAACAACAATCTGGAATATCATTATTGTTGTGATTAATGAGAACCATGACGTAGCAACATGTGCTGTGTATATGACATGGTTGCAGGCATCATCTTTCATTTTTACAGCAGTCTCACAGGTGAGGCAATTTTTTCTATTGGGGGATGAGAAAACCAATGCTCAGAGAATATCAGAAACTCGCTCCAGATCATTTAGTAAGTGGACTGGAGTTCATTCGACATAAATCCAAAATAAAGTTTACACAGTACACTTTCTTTTGGACAGAAAACAAGAGCTTATATTTTCTGTGCTTCTCATGCCACAAACCTCAAATTAGCAACATCTTGTATAGATTGCGAGACCCAATGGCTTGGTAAAGGAATAGGTGCTATTGGTGGACCTCCCTGAGTGCGTTAGATTGATGGCCCTCCTTCCATTACACTCCATATTTCAGCCTGAGTGATCAGAATAGCCAACCTAATTGCCATTAATCCATCTAGCTGCCAGTGGAAAAGAAGTGCATGTTTACACTTCACATATGCATGTGTTCTTTGCAGGCGAAATCTAGTTAGGTAAATATCTTACATTAGTTCCTATATACAGAGGAATGGCTCTTCTTTTCCCACATAAACATGTACTCATTACTATGACATTTAAAATTCGAACAGACTATGTTTTTCTAATAAAGATGAGAAAATCTGATGATCTTTTGTAAGCCTAATGCATGGAGCAATATGGTGATATGATGTATCCAGGTGAGAGAAGAGTGACACCATGAATGTCAAAAGGCAAAGAAATAAGAAATAATGGATTCCTTAGTAAATTACACTTCACCCACTCCAGGAGACAGAGTTCTATTATTGTCAACCAGTATTATACAGATTGAGTTCAACTGCTTTTGAAATTTTCCCATACAAGATGATGCTCTTAAATGTGACTTAAACATGAGGCTTTTTCTAGTGTGATCAGCCTTTAAAGCTATATGATCACCTAGATTTGTAAGATTTAAGAAGAGAAAACCTGTGCCATCTGTTAGTAATTTTGTTAATGCACACCTGATTATTTTACAAGTGTATGATTTATCATATTATCAAATTCTTCGGGCTTAAGGAGATAAAAATTGAAGCGGTCAGATGTTACCAACAGAGTATTAGCACTTTTAAAGCAACTCACCTTTAAACAAAAGAAATGCAGAATCAGCATTAGATTAAACATCAGCCTTAGCATAAGAGCTGGGATTATTTTTTGAGAGAGTATCTTTAAAAGTGACAATATGAAAAAGATGGAGAAATAGATAAAACCAATTTTAGCCAATTATAAACAATGAAAAGGAAATCCCAACTCCTTTGCTCAGATTAAAAATAATTTTAAATTTAAAGGTTTAAAATAATTTCTTTGATTTCTGCCTTCTGACCCATGTTTTAAGGAAAGAATGCTGTACAGTCAAATGCACTTTTTACTTTGTTTTTTAAGGATCACAATTCATTCTTCCTATGGTAAACAGAAAATTAAAATTATGTCTGGGCCATCATGAGCAAACACCAAAATTACAAGCATCTAGAAAAGTCAACTTTTTAAAAACAGAGAATTTACCAAAAAGCATTCTGGTGTCATTCAAATATTTTCCAAATTATAGGCAAGATTTATAGGCAAGGTTTTAAGATAAATTTCAAAACTATATCTTTCAAGAAACATTTCACCCATGATTAATAGAACGTTGAAAATAAAATAAACTGATTGGAACACCATCCTTGAAACCACAAAAGATTGCACCTTTAATTTGGCAAACGACTTTAACCTATAATTAAACAAAGTGCTCCCAGACAGTAGTAAAATTCCACTAGTCCTTAGTTATTTGGAAAAACGTAATGGCCTGATCAAATATATCAAAGTGCTAGGAAAGTGAAGAAACCCAGCTGCTTGAGTGAGCATGCATTATTATAAGGAAAAAACAAAGGGGACAACACCGTTTGTAAGTCAGCTAGATTAGGGTATCAAGCTAATCAGAAACTCCTATTATGAGCTCTGTCTCTGACCATGTGTGTTCCTTTTGTAGGGTTATAATGCTTCTGATAGTATACTGTATTGATAATTACTTTGAATTATGAGTGATAACTTTGTTAACTGATTACTCAAATTTCTGAGACACTTTCTGCTTTCTGGAAGATCTCCTGTGATGGAAGGATCATAGATGCTGAGCAGCAGTGTACATCCACATCAGCTTTTGGCCCAGCGAACTGTAGGAGCTGGCAGAATTCCATATGGAAGGCGGCTTAGGCAGATCTCCCAGGCACTCGTGAAACTAACATTAGGCAGATCTCCCAGGCACTCGTGAAACTAACATTTGGGTGGGACAAGATTTTGGAAAAATATTCACAACTATTTTAGAGAAAACATACTTGGGAAAAAAATTCAAAAGGCCAGAATCATCCTGAGAGATTTAAAAGAGTACTGACAATCAACATTAACACAAAGCTGGATTAAAAAAACCAACATTGCACAATACCAAAACTGTTCAAGAGTAGTTTGATGTTTCACATATGTTAGGACTTTTACTCATGTGGAAACTGATTACGCTTCTTCAAGGAAACTTAAAAGTGCTACAGTATATTGTTTCCTGAAGCCACCTAAGATTATTTGTTAAACTGGAAAATATTTTATCTGGCACTCTGTAGCCTCTGCTACTTTATCTCTGCATCCAAACATACTTGCACCCTCTGTGTGGTACTTGAGTCATTTTATATGGATGTATAAGGATTTTTTTTTTTTTTTAATAACTGGCCACCTGTGCTCTACACATCTTTTTTT
Source organism: Hippopotamus amphibius kiboko (assembly GCF_030028045.1). Lineage (NCBI taxonomy): Eukaryota > Metazoa > Chordata > Mammalia > Artiodactyla > Hippopotamidae > Hippopotamus > Hippopotamus amphibius. Next base: position 85,927,034 of record NC_080195.1, on the reverse strand, counting down.
TTTTTTTTTTTTTTTTTTTTTTTGGTGCGTGGGCTTAGTTGCTCCACGGCATGTGGGATCCTCCTGGAGCAGGGATTGAACTCATGTCCTCTGCATTGGCAGGCGGATTCCCAACCACTGCACCACCTAGGAAGCCCTGTATAAGGATTTTATTAGGAATTACAACTAGGTGTCTCAAGGGACCCAGACAAAAATGGGCATGTAGACTATAAATTACAGAACCTCCTAAAAGTATATGTCATACAGGAGACATATATTTGAGGTACACTTAAAAAAACTGATTGAAACATGATATACTAGCTTTGTCAGTGTTGTTTTTTTGGTTTGTTTGGTTTTGTCCACTAAATAGTACAAAAGAGTTCTTTTTCATTCTGAATTTAAAAATCTCTGGTCTCTCATCTCTCCAAGTTATTAATATCAATGCAGAATGAACATTAACTGGAAATCAAGACAGGAGTACTTAAAATAACACCTTACAATGAGGCTGTTATTGTGAGTCTTCAAAACACTCTCACTGCTCTGGTTTGATTTTCATTACAAGCCTAATAAATAGGGAAGATATTATCAGCTTAGTATTTTCAACAATTTAAGGACATGACTAAGGTCTAGTTATTAATGTGGTTTCAAAACAGAGCTTCAGACTTTCCCAAGATGGCCATAAGTTAAGCTTAACTTAGTATTTAAATTGCTGTAATTTATTTTTAGTTTTTGGACGAAATCCTAAGGCAACCTCAGATAATCAATCACGTAAGATGAACTTAGATATGCTCTTAAAAACATACTTGATAAAGCAAAAATGTGTACAGAATTATTAATCAAATTGACAAAAGGCTATGTTTGCACCCAATGGATAAATAATTGAAAATAATAAGGGAAAATAATGAAAATAATACTTTCCGTAACTGGTCCTAAGATAAGAGATATTGAATTTAGGACACAAACCAAGTAGCAAAATTGTATGTAATGAGTCTGGTAAAACTCTTTACCTACGGATTTTTTGTTAGGAAATATCTTGAATTTAAGTCTTGTTTGATCAGGTCTAGTTTGTCATGGGAAAAATAAGACCACGCATTGAGAGGTCTGGCTCTTACTCCTGACGCGCAATACAGACCCAGTAAGTGACTCAGGGCAGATCGACTCCCCTGCCTTCCCTTTCTTTCTTAAAAATGAAGGGACTTGCCCCCTGACAATCTCTCATCAGCTCTCTCTCTAAGATTCTGTGAGTATCTTTAAGTCATACTTACCGAAATATATTTAGTCACATAATTAACCCATGCAACATCTCCTCCTTCTCTTGCTGATATGCCAATGAAAAAAACATGCTTTAGAAAAAAGAAATGGTATGGATGATACCTCCTTTCTAATTTATAGGGGAATAAGAAAATAAATAAGTGTATATGGCAATAAAATCAAGTATGTTCAAATTAGCAACTTTTCAGTTCTGGGTATGCTAAAAGACAAGATTCTGATATCTATTTCATTGACTTAATATTTTTTCAAGAACTATGTATTGAGCTCCAACCGTAAGACAGACAGAGGGAATACAGCTGGCCCTTATGTGTCTTATGTACATGAGATGACTAATATATAATTAAAAGAGAAATACTTAGCAAAAGAAAAAGGAACAGATAATAGGAAGATAAGTCTAGTATGGAAGTGCAGAGTAGGGTTTTGCAGTAGGCTCCTCTGAAGAAGTTTCCTTTAAGTTGGAACTTGAAAATGAGTGAGTTAGACAAAGAGGGTGTAGGCCTCAAAACATTTCAGGCGGAGGGAATAGGATATGCAAAGACTTTCATAATTCGGTACTGCAAACTCTTAGTATCCAAGCTTTTAAATGCACATCTAACATACAAATAATGAAAATCTAGTGTAACAATCAAATAAATATAGTTTATATCTATATTGTCATCTAAACTAATTTGTGTGCTAGTACTGAGAAAGCCTAAGTTTATTAAAATCCTTTCAAAAGAGAACTTGGGCTCCACAGGTAGGTGTGAGATGCTTGGCTTTCTTTTTTCCAGTTTCAGCATCCAAACATGATGAGTGTATGTGTAATTACTTAAATAGAATTACAAGTTTCTGGAAAGGTTCAGGATGTTCCTTAGGAAGATAAACCAGCCTTTCTCAACCAGCGCACCTCATCTGAATCACAGCATTTCTCAATTCCCCTGAGAATTGTACATAACTAGAACTATTCTAGATGCACAGGAGAAAAGTCAATTTATTACACAGAGTGTATGCCTTAGGGCATTAGGGCTTAATTCTCTTGTGGAATCTCCAGTTGATTATTGCATTTCACGAAAAGGGTGAACATAGCATTCAAATTAGTTTCTTAATATCAGTATTAGCCTGAAAGCGTTACTTACTCATAATATTCACCTATACTAAATACTCATGGTAATTCTGTAGAAATTGATTTTCTCACAGTTGTAAATCAGTATAAATAGAAAGACGAGATAAATGCTGGGTCTATTTTTACATACATATATGGTCTTCTTGTTTATATAGAAAAGATGAAATTGCTGTGGCATCACTAGTTCCTGATTTTCCTTTTCCATCAAGTTTTTGACTGCTAAACATATCCAGAGTTCAGGCTGGTGTACTAACAACAATAATAAACAGAAGACTGATTATTAATACATACAGAGTGCGTCACCATTTAAAATGACATGTAACATGCATTTTCTCACTGGATTCCCACAAGAACACTGTAAACCAATACAGGTATTATTAGACAATTCATTTCACAGATGGAACAATATAATTTACAGAGATCAAATGTCCATAAAATCATGCATAAGTTTTAAAACTTCAATTTATAACCTGTCTTATAATATATAAAACTGTTTAATTTTACTAATACACTTTCAATTATTAAATTTGAAAATTAAGTAGAACATAAACTTACCTTTTTAACTCATTTCTTTGATCCCATGATTCATATTATAGACTCATTGATTAATTTATTTTAAATCATGAATAAAATTTTTATTCATTAAAAAAGGTGAAATGTATAATGCGCATGACTCTTTATGTAAGATGGACAGAAAAAAAAATTCTGGTTCAATACACCAGTTTCCTTTGTCCTTCACACAACAGAACTACATATTTATTTTGCAGGAACACAAACTTAACTTCTCAGGGAAAAGGGGCTCTATGACATCAGCTGCATTAAGCCTGTTGATTTCCTGTAGGGGAGCAGAGGGGAAAAGGAAGCAACAGACATTGAACAATGAAAGAAGCTGGAAGACCAGAGGAAAGCACTAATCGAAGGAAGGGAGGAGGAGCAGATGGCTTAGGAAGGAGACATGTGGGAATTGGGGGAAAAGGAAGCAATTGGCAAGGAGAGGGCTGAATGCCAAATTTATGAAGGATCTGGAGGACACTGGGGATTTGGATGGGATGTGAGTCAGCTGCTTTTTACCAAAATATCACACCAACAAGGGAAATCAAAGAAGCCTACAAAGACACACAGGAAGCAGAAAAGGACTGGAAAAAGAACTGATGACATACTGCATTCTAATAATTGTACTTCTTAGCATGAGGAATGGGATGTGTTTAATCATTTTTTATGTGAAACTGAATTTTTCTCCTAGCTTCACGAATGATTTTCAGATCTTTAACCTGCTTATGAAAGAAATGATATAGATAACAACTCTTCTATTTAAACTGCATTTTACCTACCTTGTATGACTGTGATTTCTCATTCATATATAAATCAATTCCTTTAAACCATCTAGGCTTACAGTGACCAACTATCTCAGTTTTCCCAGAACTGAGAGTTATTTTCCTAGGACTAGGGATTTTCGGTGCTAACATCAGGACATTTCCCTGCAAACCAGGATGGCTGGTCATCCCATCTAAGTAAAAACCTTAAGAAAATGCTACTAAATACCCTTGCCCATCATGTTAAAACACATAGATGCTGTGAAATTTTTTCCACATTTTTCAAAGAAATGAATAAAGTCAATACAGTTATGTGATAAGTAGATGAAATTGATAACAAAATGGTTTCTGGACTATGGCTTTGACAGAAATAAATAACTTATAATGAAAGTATTCCCTCATAATCTATTTTTTCAACTAAGTAACAAATCTTTAAGACATTCAATACTTATAGCATGCTGCTTTGAGATCAGGTAAGGAAAAACTTAAAAATTCAAGACAGCTTATCTCAAAGAATAATACAATTCATTCAAAAATGTGTATGTCACAAAGCCACATACAAAGAAAATGAATAAAAAACAGGTATTAGTCACCTCTAAATTCTGGCTTAAAAGCTAAAAGTTTCAAACATGAAAAGATGAACGTCTTTTAAGCTCTTCTTTTAAATACTAAAATGAAATAATTCAGGATAAATGACAGTCAAAAGTTATTTTGAAGAAACTTACTCTGGAATTTCAGAACTGAGTCTAGGCAAATCTTACCATTTACATTGTATTGTTACTATGTTAGTTTTTACAATATTTTATTGTATTTATACAAAATTGTGAAGCTACTACATCAATGTTTTTTGACTTAATTTCCCATTCACACATATAATTTCCCATAATTGCTTAATTTTTCACCAATAAGTTTTGATGTGTGTACAGCTGATGGTATTAGAGTCTAGCTATTTAGATAGTTAACTATGAAGTACAGTCAGTTAAATCATTCTCTGACTCATTCCCTTTTAAATCCTTCTTTCCCTAAATGCCAAATGGTGAATGGTTATTTATCATCCTCTTTAGATAATCTCCTAATATCTTTTGAGGTAGGACCTCTAGTGTCCAGAATAAATAATTTTAGTTTATCTTAACTGTAACCCTTAGTCAAACTATAACCTTTGGTTGAAACTGACCAATTCTGTGCCGCCTTTTGTGAAACTACCAAACTTCAAAGTTTATAGATGTTTATGTTACAGCTGTTATTACTGGACATAATATGGACTAATTCTCAAATGTACCAAGCTTAGTTTCAAACCACTATAATCTCCACTGATTGAAGATTGTCAATTTGTTCAATTTGTTCAAGAACAAATTGAAGCTAAAAGTTACAACCATTCTGAGTTGAAATTTGCTGATAGCAAATCAGAGTCTATACATGTAGCAAAATCTATAGGATCTATAGAAAATGTTGTCAATAAACAAAAAGCAGGTGTTCCCACAACCAATTTGGAGTTATTTATGTGACAGGGTTCTTATCAGGGTAAAAGGAGTCAATATACATAAAGTGGTTAGAATGGGGGCCTGGCACATAATAAGCGCTACATGAAGGGTTTAATATCAGCACCCCCCCCTCCTCCTCCTCATCCTCTCCTCTGTAAGACTGAATTGACAGGTATAAGTATGTCATAATGGAAAGAAAATAGATTATTCATTGAGTTTTAAAGGGGATTAAAAGAGATAATATAAAGTATCTGGTACATGGCAGGTGCTCAATACACAATAGCTATTGTTATTATGGTGGTAGAGTAGTAAATTGCTGGTGTCCCTACAATGACCATTTCTAAAACGCGACAAGTTTGTTTGAAAAACTTCAGATTAAAAAAAAAATAGAGCAGTTATTTTTTCAATTTGTTTTCATGATAGACTTAAGCAAAAGAGCTGTAACATTCCAGAAGAGCTGTAACATAAATATTTATTGCATTCTTACTATGTTCCTGTACTGATAATCACTATTGTTCCTATAAATATTAATTTACTAATCAAAATCAAAAGATTTCATTCCTAGTCATAAATCATCAGATCTCATATACAAATATATACAACTGTCATTTTGTTTTGTTAAAATAATGATATCAATTTGCTATCCCAATTTATCATATGCTGAAGTAAACCACATAGGTGATTTTGTCTCATTAGTTACTTAGGTACTATTGGATACCTTAATATATTTAACTTATGAATACATTTGTTTTTATGCTTATAAGTGAATTAAATAAGTTTTATTTTTATCTTCTGTGAGAGATGGGCTATTTCCTTCTGTCTTTATGCCTGCAATTTCTGTAGCTACCACCAGGAGCATGTTCATTTTGTAGAGAACCAGTAAAAAAGACATGGGAACTGATGCCTTAGATATTCTGCAATTGTGTGACTCCCCTCCCCCAAACTAGCCTGATTTTCAATATGCTTAACTTTTCAATACGGTAACAACATTAAAATTACCCAGGTCAACAGATATAAAAAATAAATGGCAAAGTTTTAAATAAGCTAATACCTTTTCACAGTGTTTTGGCATTAGTAAATTTCTCTTCTCTCTTTACCAATCATGATTCACTCCATTTAGAAACCTAAAATTACACTAAAATTTTTCTTGGACTCTTTTGGTTCTAGTTTTCAGCTTTTATTCAATATAATTCTGTAATTGACAATCTTTATACTTAATTAAGCTCTTCTGTAATCTATGAAATTATCTGTGATATGTACTTTCAACTGAATTTATCTTTTCCTTTAATTCAAGGGCAATTTTAGATTTTTAGTCAACGCAAATTTTTTCTCAATATTTGGTATTAACTGTTTTCCCCAATCTTAAGATTCTCAGTTTTTCACTCATACAAAATAATCTTGAATTTAAGTACAATATTTCCAAAATATAATGAAATAAAATCAATATATCACTTTTTATAAAGTACATCTAAATATTGTTTCACATGAAAAAGAAGTCTTTGGTCCTCTGATTCATCTCTATAAGAAAAATTCATTTATTAATAATGGTCATGACTAAGTCTCAGACAAATGAAGTAAATGTATTTAATCCAGTCTGCCAGTCACATTACTTCCATTTCTCATTCTAAATATAAATACTCAGGTTTAGAAAAAAAGGAAAGAACACTAGAGACAAACATCATCTAAGGCCTTCTTCAAAATATTCTAAGAGACATGTGCCAAAAAAGTTCTAAAAGATTCTCCTCTCAGGTAGGAAAATGAGAAAATGGTTTTTATATATTTCTGGTTTGTAATCATCATAGATCTCCAATTTGGCTCAGAATACAGGTCAATGTAAAAAGAAATGACTTAAGAACATCAAAAAATACAGGTGCAGCTACAATTCAATTACATATTTTCCTTTTTTGTAGGGTGTGGCTTTGTTCTCACAGCTGGGAGAGTTGCACTTTAAATTTTCAACAAAGAAAGCCACCACATTAAAGAACTCTAGAAATTCCTATAACCAAAACTGTAGCAATAACCATGCAATCTTCACTTGCCTTTCGTAAAGATATTATGTGCTTTAATCTCCTGTTTATCTGTACTCAACATATTTGGCAAAGTACTTTAACAATAGAAATGAAAACAATCATTCAAAAACAAAGCTTAAGGAAGAAGAATCCCATAAAATATCTCATAACCAAAATCTCTTAAGAATTCACTTTGAATTTTTGAAAAAAAAAATAACTAGAAATAACATCAGGCATTCTGTTTCTGTTTTAAGTTTCTGTTTTAATTACTCAATTTTAGTTTTGCCTAAAGGAAGAAAATCCACCAAAAACAATTATGATCTAAATAAGAGCAGTAATTTTGTCTCCCAACTGCTGAGCTTTAATCTATTCATTTCCCTGCATGAAAAAATGTGCTTTTTACCTCTAGTGTTTTATCAGTTTAACAGTCATAATTTACACAAAACACACAGATGGTCTTAGAAATAGTAAAAGTTTCAGATGTTACAACTTCCTGGCATATGGAACACTATTGTGGATCATCATTTTGGCAGCATTTACATGATTTTAAAATTATTTATACATTAACATCTTGGCATTGTTTCATAGTCATAGGTTATTGCAACTTTAAATTATTTGATTCCTGATAGGAGGTGGTTCTTATATTGACTCTAAGCTACTAACATATGGGGGCATTGGTGCCCTTTATTTACAGCATAGCATCTTCTGGACAGCAAAATGTAAATGAAAATCCTATAATAAATTAAGCACTTCGGCATAAACCATAACATTTCTTCTAATTCAATGTATGATATAACAGGAAGTCCCAAGAAATTTTTAAAAAATCAAATTTATCATAGCAATTTTAAACTATTAATGTCACAAAAAATGCAGATACACACGTGCATACACACAAAAGAAAACCTTTAAGATTAAGACTTCAAAATGTGAGACTATAACACCTTTATTTTTTAACTGCTGTGTTAGATACAATATAGGAAGAATGGTCTATACAATTCTAATGTGTCTGATTTGTCTTTCCAATTTCTCTTGAATCAGTTCTGCAAGTTTTAACGCCCTAGTCCACTGAAACTGCTCTTGTCAAGGTTATTAATAACCGACCTGGTTGTCCATTCCAATGGTGAATTCTTGATCCTTACATTATTTGATCTATTGGCTGCCACTGATTCAGTTGTTGCTACCTTCTTAAAGCACTATCTTCCGGTGGCTCCCCTTCTGGTTTTCCTCCTTTCTTACTGACTGCTCCCTTTCAGTCTCCACTGCTCTTTCTGCCTCTTTTCCCTAAGAACTAAACATTGGATGTCTTTTCCTTTCTATGTAAAAATCACTCCCTTGGTGATTTCAGTCTCCTGTTTTTAAATAATATGTATATGCTGACGAGTCCCATATTCCTTACAATAGGCTACATTAGACTGTACTGAGAAATTCTCCATGACTTAATACAACAAAAATTTATTTTTCATTCATTCTAGATGTCCACCATGGGAAGAGAGAGGCATGTGGTGGAAAGTTCTGCTACACCTAACTCAGGGACCCAGGCTCTCTGGGTGTCCTGGAACACGTGTCCTCCTTGGTTGCCACATGGTAAAGACAGAGAGTGCTGCAGGCTTACCCACTAGTAGTTAACGTCTTTAATTTTCATGAAGCTGAACCAGCCAGAGGGGTCTGCCCCGTAGCAAGAAAGCTGAGAAGCAGAGCCTTTCATCTGCCCAGAAGGAGGGGAGGATTGCATGGTAATGAGTATGTCTACCACAACTCAAATTTTTCTCCAGCCTTAACCTCAACTCTGAATTTCTGACTCATGTTTCCAACTGCCTGTGTGACATTTAGACTTGGATATCTAATACAAATTTCAAAATTACAGTGTCTAAAACTGAGCTCCTGATACTTTCCACCCCAAATCTTCTCTTTCTACAATTAATGGCATCTCCGGCAATGGCATCTCAACCTTTTCAGTTGCTCAGACCAATCAATGGATTAAGGCAATCCTTCTCCTTTTCTCACAAGCCACATCCAATCTGTTAGCAAATTCTGTCGGCAGCTGCTTCACAGCAGATCCAGAATATAACCTCTCCTCTTCAACTACCTCCAAACAGACTGGTCCAAACCACCATTTCCCCTTTGTCCGGATTATTGCCAAAGCTCCCACTGTCCTCCCCGCGTCGGCCGTTGTCGCCCTTCACTGTGTACTCCAGAGAGTGGGGGATTCTGCGGAGAAACCTCTGATGCTTTACACCTTGCTTCAAGGAAAAGCCCACAAAGTCTCTAAGGTCCTAGGCAGTCTGGCTAGTTTTTCTTTTCTTTTTTTTAAATTTTTATTGAAGTATAGTTGATTTACAATGTTGTGTTAGTTTCTGCTGTACAGCACAGTGAATCAGTTATACATATTTCCACTCTTTTTCACTCTTTTCCCATATAGGTCACTACAGAATACTGAGTAGAGGTCCCTGTGCTATATAGTAGGTCCTTATAAGTTATCTATTTTATATATAGTAGTATATATATGTCAATCCCAATCTCCCAATTTCTTCCTCCCCACCTGTCCCCCCGGTAACCATAAGTTTGTTTTCTACATCTGTAACTCTATTTCTGTTTTGTAAATAAGTTCATTTGTGTCATTCGTTTAGATTCCACATATAAGTGATATCATACGAGATTTGTCCTTCTTTGTCTGACTTACTTCACTTAGTATGACAATCTCTAGGTCCATCCATGTTGCTGCAAATGGCATTATTTCGTTCTTTTTTATGGCTGAATACAGTCTGGCTCGCTGTCACCCCCGATGCTATCTCCTACAAATCTCTCTGGCTCACTGTCCTCCATCCACACTGACCATTCTGCCTTTTTTTTTTTTTTTTTTTTGAATGTTAGAGGTACATCCTGCCTTAGGGTCTTTGAATTTACTATGTTGTTTGAACACTCTTTATCCAGATACGTATCTAGTTCCTTCCCTCAATTTTTCACATTTTCATGTGACGCTTTTCTGGTCATTCTATTTAAAACTGAAATTCTACACCAATCCTAATTAATCTGTCTACCACTTCATTATTTTTATAGGACTTATTATGGTCTAAAATACTATATGTTATACTATCTATTTTGGTTTTATCTGTATAATTAACCACAGAGTATAAATTCCAGAAGGGCATTCACTGATTTCTGTTTAATGCTGCATTTTCAATGCTGAGAATTTTATCATTAATTTGTATTAAACACAAATTGGTAATCAGGAAAGACATGAGGGAGGAGATGGATAATAACAGTTTCAGTGAATTATTAGGGCAGGAAGATGGAAATTACAGATAATGGTCATCAAATGACTTAAAATAAGTTTTTGAAGGGAAAAATATTATCTTAATTGTGCATAAGTCTAAAAGTAATCTGTTGTCACTAACAGGAGAAGCATTTGATCCTAGAATCTCTATTTCCCTGTCCTCTTGACTCTATTTCCCCAAATCAATATTTCCACATATAGTTTAACTTTGCTATGTGGCTTTTCAGCATCTCCTAAAAGTACAGCTAGGTCCTTCTCACTCCGATTCCTAGAATTAAAAAAAATAATTTGAGAGACTCATTCTAATTCAGATCAGTGCAGGAAAAATGCCTGATTTTCTTTCAAGGTCTCTAAATCCCTCTCTACCACAACTTTCTCTGTTTTTTTTTTTTCCTCACTATTTAATTTTCATGCTAATCTGCTAACTGGTTATTCAGAAATAGTGCAAGCATTTATTAGGATTATGTGGTCTGTGTTATAACCTTGTTCTTCTACAACTTTAGCAGTGACCTTTTCCTTACACACATATTCTCCTGGGAAACTTCAAATCTTGGCTCAAATTCACAATAGATAGCCAGTATGTGCAGAACAAAGAAACCAGTAAAGGGGAATATTGTATAATCACAGAACCAATGAAAGTTGGGTTACTTACGTACTTTAACACCTTACAAGATAGAAAAAAAAAGAAGTCTCATAGAATAGTTGTTGTCCAGAAGAAAATGCATCATTACTTACTACAGATAGCATACTTCTCTACTCATATCACAGCAGAAATTTGAAATCCAAAAATCTGGTCACACTATTTTATTTTGGAACCAGATTAATCCACCATTAACCATCATTCAGAATGAGATTTTATTTTTCAGCAACAATATCAAGCTCTATAGAACAGAAAAGCAATCCAAAAAGGAGAAGAAGATAAAAATTCTGAAGTGATTTAAGAAGTCTTCTGGAAATATAATATTTCTGAATTCTATTTAAAATTTTTTATTGTAACATCTAGAAATGTGATATGTCCTGCATGATGAAAATAATTATACCACACATAAAAGTATTAACTCTAAGACACTGATGTAGAAATTATAGTTTTCTTTTACTAAACAGAAAACTAAACACATGCATTTTCCTCACTTATTTTTATATCAACACAGGGAGAACTGAAATATATTTATTTTAAAAGAAGAACTGAAAATGTGAGTTAACGCAATCCTGTATTTGAAAGAACCCACCTTTTTCTCTTTCTCTTTGGTGAAGATATATACAATTAGATTTATAAATGCTCCCCACTGCTGGATTAAACACTCACAGTTATTCTCTCATCTTTATCATCCAGCGGAGAGCCATCTTTCTTCCACGAGATGGTGGGCTCAGGATGGCCTCGTGGAGGCTGGCATTCCATCACTGCAGGCTCTCCCACGGCCACCATGACATCGGAAGGGTTTTGTCTGAAGTCATCCCGTAGTACTGCAGGAACAAGATTAAATCATTACACTCGATAGTGATATATACAGTCCTTATCTCTGAACTTCAGCAAAGGAGACATTTATTATAGCAAACGACTACTAACAGCTATCTCAATACATCTTGGAAAATCTATATCTACTTACAGACATATGCAATTTAATAATGATATCTGGCCTTAAGCACACAACAGGGATAATCTGATATTCTTCATAGGCCAGTGGACAAGTGTACTTTGCTGCTAGTGCCCTCACAGTTAGCTTATCTCTACTTCCTTTTCTTCTCTGCCTACTGCCTACATTTTCTCATCCATGTGCTAATGATATAACCAACCCTCTTTTTACTGACATGACACATTGGGATGATGCTTTCTATTATTAAATGAATTCCATATGCATACAAGCAAAAATATTAAAGGTAAAAAAATATTCCTCCAAGCATGCATTTGATTGAGATATTTTAAAGATATTTCAAGCTAATGTATAAGATTATATAATCACTATAATTTAAATATGCCCATTATAAAAACTTTAGACATACTTGCAAAGTGACTAAATTCAAAACACTGTCTGTTTTTCCATTATCACTGAGTGAGGGACATGTTAAAAGGCACCGATGATGAAGACAGCATTGCTACCAACCATGTCACTTTGTATGTTCTGTACTTTTTGGTTTCTGTGGATTTGGCGGGGGGTACACATTATTTACTTCTCAAACCTGCTCAGAATAACAGATATTATTAACCCCATTTATATTATTAAGCATTTTTTAGAGGAGGAAACAATTCATTACTATAATCTTAACTGGATACTAATATATTACTAACATACTGTGAAACAGTGGTGATTACTGGAATAAAATATAGAACATAAATCAAACGTATATCCAAAATAGTTAATACAGTATAATTGTCCTCAGTATCTGGTTAACATCAAGAAATCATGAATTATTTGGCATCAATTAGTCTTAAATCACAGCTCTGTTGTTTACAAGGTAGGTAATCTCAAACACATTACCTTATTACCTCTTTTCCCCTATTTACAAAGCAGGCATGGAGATACACACTTAAACTCAGAGTCTAAAAATGTTAGTTACCTTTCTCCCACCCCATTTTCCCTCAGTGTGTAATAAAAGGTGAACAATTTCAGTAATGTGATTTGATACTTAAAATGCTCGTTGGTATGTTAATAGATTTGAAGTGATAAATATTATTTATCTTTAAAAATCTATTGAATTGAATATTTGATACTACAATTTTGTACTTGAATATCTTTCCACTTCAATGGCATTTAAAAATACTTTCATGCATGAAGTACTACAAGGAAAAAAAACTTACAATTTCAAAAGTCACCCTTAAATGTTGGTTTCAAAACCCCAAATAAGCTTAGAGGCTTACAAAATCCTATACTTTTCTCTTGCAACTCTTTACTTTTCCTTCCTCTATGACAACTAAGTGTGTACATACATCTGAGTAAACCTTAATACCCACTCAAACAAAGCTATTTTTTAATCTACATATTAAGACAACTTGGGCAAACTATGACAATATTAACACTTGAGAAATACTTCAAAGACTTGTGTCCTCATCTTTGGAAAGAACAGTAAAAGGAAAAAGCAAAGGAAACATGATCACACTACACTGTTGTAAGTCCAACTTCAATAGACACACTATTTATTAATAAAATACATTGACACAAAAGATAAACCTTGTTGAACTGAAAAGAGCAGCTACTATTAGCACATTATAAAAGAACAGAGTACAAAGACTTCCACTATTTATGTACTTATACTACTATTAGGTGTTAAGAATATACCACAAATAAAATGTAAAGTTTATAGAAAAAGCAAATGAATTGACCTTAATAAACAATATGTGCTTTTGCTAGATCACGTTATTAATCTAAGATAACACCTCTGAAAATTTTAACACCTCGAAACACACAAAAGTAAAATACTTTTTCAAATAAAAATAAATAATTTGCACAACTGTTCTGCTTGGTGAGCTTAAAACCAACTTGGCAATACTATATCTTATTTACAAATTGAGATCATATCTCAAATAAACCAATGAATAATAAAATGTCTTTCAAAAATATCAAAGGTCTAAGTCAGATAAATCAAGGGTTTTTTTCCCCCATTTACTATGTTATTTGGGTTTTTACAGTATATAATGAAAAGCTAACAAAATGTAATCCATTAAAGATTGTTGCTTAGATAATGCTCATGTAATTATTTTTGCAGCTGTAAAACATAAAACTCTAGCATTGCCTATGGCTACAGGCAACCTTGCATAAAGTTATGAATTTAAGATTTTTTTCTCTCTTCTATAAAAGCAACCCTTCTTCTTACTTGTCCTGAACATTTCCTTTTGGGGAAAAAATAGTATGTGTCACATTATAAAATGATACAACTTTTAGTTAAATTATCCAATTTTCTTAATTCATGTGTGTATTTAAGAAATTAAAATAAAAATTGAATTCAAATGATTGGCAGCATCTTGGCAGACAAACCAATGGTATCCATAAGTAATATCAAACACAGATCTTTAAAAAAAAAATCTCTCCTTTTCTTCTCTAAAATCTCTACTAATCAAAGTGTATGTTTTTAAATGTTTCTTGATTTGACTAGTATGACATTCTAAAATATGGAACTAACTTTTGAAAAGAAGATTTAACATTAATTTGAAAGACAGCAAATAACATATATAATGTATCCAAGTAGATATCACCTAAAAAACTTGTTAAACCACAATTTCATCCTAATATTATATTTCTTCCATATTTAAATAATTGTTTTATGTTTACAGGTTGGTACATGTAATTTGGCTCAATGGCTTTTCACTTTCTTTTCATTCTGTTACATTAGGAAGAAAACATAAGCTTCAGTGAATCTTTGAATTTCCTGGAAGTTTTTGGTCTAAAAAAAAATGGCCAGCTAAAGTTTATCCTTTAAAACAAAACATGTAATCAATTTGTCTTTCTGAAAAGTCATATATAAATTTTAATACAATTCTCAGAGTAAGTAAACACGTTTTCAGAAAAGGATTCTAAAATTCAGTGGGGTGACTGCAAACTTTTTGGGTAATATTCAAAAGATGGAGCAAAGTGACAAAATAAGTTAAATGAAACTTTCAAGTATTATGGAGATTTTAATATTTGTAACACACTTTTTAAAAGCATTGTGGGAAATCTGAGAATGAAACAAAATTATAGAAAGGGCAGGGGTCTCTGACAACATCTAATCCATCCCACAAATAGGGGCAACTGAGTCCCAGCTTTGTCACTAGCCTGTGTTGTCAGGAAGAGACCAGAAGAAAACATCGATGTCCTGATTTCCAAGGCAGTGCTCTTTTTAAAAGAGCACCATTATACTGTAAAATGCAATTTTCCTTCCTAATCTATTGTATTTCCAACAAATCCACTCCATTATAGCAGAAGGTCTGACTTACCAGTGACTGTACATCAATGCCCTGCAGTCTCATGACTGCCCAATTTTGGTGAGGCTCAAATGCTCCTAAAATTAATTCTGTTCCTTAATCACGTGGTGAACATCTGGGAACTATATCACTCTGGCTTCATGAATCACAGAATCTTGGTGTAGTCAGGGGCCTGTGAGATGTGGGACCCAAACTTCTTCTTTCAGAAATTAATAATTTAAGACTTCTCAGGAGGAGAGGAGCTCGTCACATAAATAATAATAATGATATTGTTAGCAGTATAATAATAATGTTAGCAATGGCTGATGCTTATTGAACAGTTACTATGTAATTAAGGAACTGTGGCAAGTATCCGCTCATTTCATCCTCATAACAAGGCTATGAAAAAGTGACTTTATTAGTTTCATTTTATGAATGAGGAATTGGTAAAGACAGGAGCAGAGTCCACCAAGGACAGTTTTCTATCAACTTGCCCACCCATCTGGTCTTAACACCACGTGCACAATTCTAAATACATAGCTATCGTGATAGAATTAATACTGAAGCCTCTTTCCATTAGAACCGAAGTTGAGTAAGGAATTTCCCTCTTGACAGTCAAATGGCTATCTTTGAATATATTCTGCATTTGTGTATCTTCTCAGATTTTTCCATGTCTCGAAGAGGCCACTACACATTTTCAGTGGCATACTGAGTAACAGAAATCATCATTCAGATGATATCTGTCATGCCCTTTATTACGATTCTTCTACTTCAACAACAAAATGACTGAAAAAAGCCGCACAGTAATAAGCACTTTAATTAAATATGGGTATTTTAATTAGGAATGGGTATCTTGGGAAAAACAGAGGAAGAGAGTATGCAGTCCTGGGAATTTATTTTTCTACTTAAAAGACTACTTTGTCAGTGAAACCTCACAGCAAATAATCATAAGCAGTTGACAGGGGAAGGGGAAAAAATGAATGAAATCCTTAAAAATACGGCATATGTGAAGACCAAATAAATGAGAAAAGTGTATTCCCAAAGACAACAACTTTAAGGATGCTCAGAGACAGCCTGCCTCGGCTACAATGTACCACTTCAATTGCTTTCAAAATCACTAATTACTTTTATTGTCTTTAACTAGTAGAGATTACATTACTCACTTCTTTGATACTTTTGGTTCTCTACCTAAATGCCTACTTAACATAACTAAATGGTATTTAATTTTAAAATAACTATCACTCTTTCATTTAACACATCTGTACTGAGCACATACTTTGTGCTTGGCAACTGTGCTATAACTTCTGTATTTTTCTTGCAGTACAGTTTACATCAATGGTGAGGTATGTCAAGAAATAACATTAATCTTCACCTTTCAGGAAATGGTAATACAATATGGTTTATTGCAGGTTATTTTGTATTAAGATATATGCTTTAGGAGCCAGCTAAGGAAGCATATCATAAAGGCCTTTATAAATATTTGCATTCCTACTTTTTAAGCTCACAGCATTACCCAGAAGAGCAAAGTGTTATCTGGGGTACAAATGTTTTCAAAACTCCTTAACACTTCTTAAAAAAATCATATTTCAAACTTTTAAATGCATTCCAACAAAACGGATGAATGTACAGAAAGATATTTTAACCAATTGAAAAAAAAACTAAGATGATAACATAAAATAACCTTTCATGAAGTATTATCTATCTTATAGCATCATATTCTAAAGCTAAAGCATCTGATTTTAAAAATGATGCATGCACACATCAATTCTGTATAAAGTTATGATTTAGTCATGATTGTTTCCTAAAGGGTACATATTTACTTTTTAAAATTTGA
The DNA here is from genome assembly GCF_030028045.1 of Hippopotamus amphibius kiboko. Lineage (NCBI taxonomy): Eukaryota > Metazoa > Chordata > Mammalia > Artiodactyla > Hippopotamidae > Hippopotamus > Hippopotamus amphibius. The sequence goes on along the minus strand of NC_080195.1, from coordinate 85,909,894 downwards.
CACCGAATATATCTATGATATATAATAATTACGTCATCTTCTACTTGTGTTTTTTATAGCATGCAACTTTATTTTGAGACCTTAAATAATGCTTTGGTTAAGATCCTGGAAGAAAATATGCTGGTAAAAGTATTTATTTTCTCAACTACTGTAGCTTTTGAAGATTCACAAACCTTTTATGCTCTACCCTAGGAAGGCAGTACTTTAAAAAAAAACATACATTCTGAAAAAGTAATGTAGTATGCATGGATGTCAGACGTCACTCAACCTTAACTAGCAATGAATACAGAGCCCCGCAAATAGAAAGGGAAGTTATTACCAAAATGAAAGTAATTAATAGCAATTTATTGGGTTTCGTTTTAAACAACATATGATAGAGGAACAGGCTTAAACACAGTTACATGCCTCTGTGTTCTGCTGGGTGGCAGCAATGCGGGAAAGTCATCCTTGCTCTTTTAATGATTAGAATTTACTTCTAGGTTGGGTCCAAGCTTAAACCACATTCCCATTCTGCAGAAACCTGGACAGCATAATGACAATTCCTAGGAAAAGCCCTCACAGCTCTCTGCAGTCAAAGTTTCCTGTTTTCATTATTTCTCTTCAGGAACCAAGAGTGCTACAAGATGCACCCTAGAGTTTATTACACTGGCACCAAGGCATCAAGACAAAGGGGTGGGAAGTTTGGCATACTAGATATATGTTAAAACCCATGATACATTCCAGAGAAAGAAGTACCTCAAAAAGGATCAACATTTAAATAGTTAATATTCAGCAGACTTGCAATCTGGGAGATCATAAAAAAAAAACAACTGCCAAAGTTAGTCAGGTTGCTAAAATCATATGTTCTCACTTAAAGATGTCAGTAGCTTAATAGATGTTTGAATTTGACACACTGTCAACTATAAATTAAATGGATTTACTAATGAGAACGCAGCATTTGTAAAACACCATTTGATAGGGTATTGTTTATAGATAATGTTTACTTAGGAGTCAAACAACAGAAGTCAGGAATTTCAGAATTACCACGCGTATCCTGCCACTATGTTGTGATTTTAGTAGGTATATTCACAATGGCTCAGTTATTTCCATACAAAACAAAGAATTTTACACTCTGTCTTGCTAGGATTATTACGAAGACTAATTATTTAGTGTTAGTACAGGACTTGCCATTTATATGGTACATTACATCTGCAAAGAAGTATTGCTGTTAGTCACTAAGTAAGGCATTGCCAAATTTCTCAGCTGCCAGTACAAATGGAAAGGAGGACAAAGAATGCCATTGATGAGGGTTTCTAAGTGCCAGAGCAGAAGTCACATTCAGGAGTAGCCTGGCAGGGTTAAAAAAACACAGACAGAATGAGGCTATCTCAGGTATGGGACCCTGATTGGGGCAAGAGAGACATGTGTTCTTTCTTTTATAAAATCCAACTTTCTATTTAGCGCCCTGCACTTGAGATAGTCCTTGATCAAAGGAATATACTTATCTACTTACTGTCTGGCTTTTTGTATTCAAATGTCAGCTCCGTGACAATAAGTTTGTTTTTATCACTCTATGTAACCAGTGCCTAAAACAAGGCCCAAGACATGTTTACAATACACCTTCTGAATGCTAGGTTTTATATCTCAAGTAGTGTTAATAACAGCACGAATCCTACGTTGTAGTGTTAATAACAGCACGAATCCTACGTTCATAGCGCATAAGGTATGGGGAGGAGACAGGTAATAATCAAATAAACACATGCATAAAACACAACTACAATCATGACACATGCCACGAGGGAAAGCATAGGATTGCTGTGTGAGAAACGAATGAGGAACATCATTTAAATAACAGTTAAACAACATCCTGAGAAATGAGAACTTAACCTACAGAAGTGCACTACAGGCAGAGGAAACAATCCAGGTTGAAGAAAAAAACTTTGAGACTCCGACTCCAGTTAGTGGCCAGGTTGAGAGTAGTGCACAATGAGATTGGCCGGGGAAGGAGGGGCCAGATTTGCTGCGCAGGGTAGTCGTGGTAAAGGGTCAGCTTTTATTTTAATTCCCATGGGAAGCCACTTTTGTGGTTTTTAAGCGGAGCTGAAATTATCATATTTAAATATTCATTCTAGTGGTTCTGTGAATGAAATGAAGAGGGAAATAAGAAACTGAAGTGGAGAGACCAATTAGAAGGCTAGTATAGTAATTAAGGGAAAAATGATGATGGTTTTATAATATTATAATGACACTGGATTTGGTGCAAAGGGGAAAGGAGAGGTATATCCTGGAGGTAAAAATCAAAATAACTTCTTGAGGGATTGAAGTTGACAGAGGGAAAGATGTCAACAATGATACACAGGTTTCTGATTTGAAGAACTGAACATGCCATTTTTAAGGTAGAAGAGGATGGAGAGAAAATATACAGATAAATCCTCCCATGAGGAAGACAGAATAAGAAATCCATATTATCAAATTGTGTGTGTGTGTATATATATACACACACACAAGTTATATATATATAACTTGATAATTTGGGAGAATAACATGAAAATTGTTTAATTGATTAAAAACTACTATGGTTTCAAATTCTGCCCCTTGGTATTTAACACAGGACACATTTTTATCTGTTTAGACCTTTATGCTACTATATGCCAAATCTCAATTGCTAACTCATATCTCTTGATTAATTAATCTATATTATAATTATTAGGATGACAAATTTTAATTTAGTTTGATGCATATCATTTTAACTAACTGAAAATCTGACACAAAACTAATCTATTTTGATTATATATTTAGAAATATGCGATTATATATGTCTGTATATGTGTGATGTATATCATATACAAGGGTGAGTCAAAAATTATCTGCACTCTGGCTCTAGAATTTACAGAAGTTTTAATATAACTGGAGTGCAGATAATTTTTAACTCATCCTCGTTATATGATTACTAATAACTGAAATATTGTTTTGACATCCATACTTGGCAGCAAATTAGTAAAACCTCAGTCATTTTGTTCAGAGAATAAAACAACTCAAAACAGGGCATTTTTCAAGACTGCCATCAATTAAGTTTAATTCGCTATTTAAGTATAAGAGAATCAATAGCATAAAAATGTTATTACATAATTAGAATAGTCAGAAAATTCACATTTGTCAGAAGTTTACAAAATCTCTGAAGCATAGTAAAATCCCCTGGGAAAATGCTGAATCATGAAACTGTTAAGGATTTATTTGTGATTCACTCATTTATTCATTCATTCAATAAAAGTACTAGGCATAGTACTGGGAGGTGGCGGCTAACAAGATATATGAGACATAGTTGATCTGCACTTTCAAGGCACTTATTTAGGGTTTTTCTTTCGTTTTCTTTTGTCACAGCATGCCTCGTTCAATTGAAACTTTAGACAAAAGTTTAATATGCAAAATAGATAAAGGGGATATTGTTTACTCCTCCAACGGGGCTGTCCTGCAGAGGAGTTCAGGTCTAGTGGTAAACTGACATATGAGAGGGTAAATAAAGTTCCTCAGTTCCTATAGCTATATTGCATGTAGCTAGTTAAGTGATAACCCTGGATTCAGGTTTGGACCTGGATTCCGTGGGATACCGGAGCCTACATTTTTAGCACTAAACCATATTGGGCTTTTAGGAGATAGATACTCAGACCTGAGTTTGTCTCCTTTGCAGTTTATAAGAGAACTCCACTTTTGTGTGTTTCGAAATACATCCAGCTTTCACTGTCATTTTGAACTGAAATGTGGAAGAGTTTTCATTCCTTGCATTTAAAATAATGCCTATGAACCTGGTGTACCCCCCCCAAAAAATAAAAATAAAATAAAATAAAATAAAATAATGCCTAAAATAGACCTATATTACTCTAGCTCCTGAAACCACAGATGTACACAGTCTGAGTACAACCGCCCCCACTTCCACTGCCACCCCCAACTGCAAATGAGGACCCGAAGTCAGGCACTAAAAGGACTCAAGGTTGGACAAATGAGTAACTGGACATAGTAAGACCAGATCCTGAAACAACTACTTTCATACTTTGTTTTCATAAAGACAGTTTTTTAAGTGCCTGAGAAAGACTAGAATGTTTTCTAACTAAAATATTTGCTGGGAAACAAAGGTGGTTGTAAAAAAATTAAAGAAAAAAAAAACCCCAGGTGTTTCTCTACCCTCTCAAGCTCAAGATGCCAGCAGCTAAACAGGAGAAGGGCCAAAAGCAGTTTTCAGATTTTATGGGGAGTCTAATGGTAACAGTCTCAAGGGAGAAAAATCCTCACAGTTTAAAATGATCTCGTTAAAACCTCTCCAGTAATCGGGAAGAGCCAGAGAAAATAGCTATTGGATTTAAAAACAAAAACAAAAGTGGAAAAAAAACAACCAAATTATTCTCACTAATGTATCTTAGTGCAGTATAATTAAGAATGTCCATTATAACATCCTTCCTTCCCCAACCCCAAATGAAAGGAATATTTAAGTGCCAGGAAAAAACTAAGTCTAAAGAGCACACACACAGACGTATCAACTAAACAAAGGAGTCTTTAATTGGTGACAATCTGCGCTAAATCACTGTTACCATTCCCCAACATAATAAGTTTCAGATCTGTTAATAATTCCTTGTATCTTCCCCTATCACAAGCTGTCTGGGGCTTCAGAATAATAATGCCAAGTACCTAACAGAGCTTTCAATCTCCAGGGACTATAACAAACATGCAATTGTGTAGCTGTGTGAGCTGCCTTTTCCTAACAAATTACACAGCCCTTGGGAGAGTTCACTTAGCCCTCAACTCTTCGGCAGACAAAGTTTAAGACCTCTTTTTGCTGATAGGAGTCATGCTAACAAGCCTTGCCTTAGGTACTAGGATTAAATTAGTAGAAAAGCGAATCATTTTATAATTCTTATTAAGCATTGCTATTTTACCAATAACCCTCAGTGTTTTACATAATATAAAATGTATGCCTCCTCAGGAAGTATCAGATGCAAAAGAAAGAAATTCTGAACATGATAAAACAGTGCAATAAAAATAAATATTGCTCTATAAAGATAAAAATCTTGAATTGTGAATTACTGCTAAATGTTATTTGTGTGTGCCTGTTTATTTTCATATCAGACAATGGAAATGGAAACTGTTTACGATGGAGGTTCATTCCCTGTTACAAAGAGCACATTTCCACAGATCTTCATGTAAATCTCAGTGTAAATCTCAGGTGACTTTTTGCAAAATACCCTCAGTCCACAGTGGAGGAGGCTCATCTAAATCTCAGGGTGCTATATCATTGCCAGTGAGGCAATGAGAAGAAACTCTGGCCAAAGTTGCCTCCCAAATCAGTTCATAGCAGTTAAAGATTGCTGTGTAATTCTTCATCTTAAAATCATAACTCATGATTTAAATCATACGAAGACACATTTCATGTGTTGTTGGCTACTCCACCCAAGAAGGTCCATTTCCTTGGTCCTCACAAATCCATTTGCTGGGCTCCCCTCCAATAATTTGAAAGACCATGTACTCTTATGATACTTCAAAATCATTATCTGAAAGTTTAAGTGATGGTAAGATTGGAAATGCCTGACATACTGTAGGCAGTAAAGTCAAAATAAAACTATTCTTTCTGTGTCCCTTTCAAGTACATCTGATGAACCATAAAGACCACCCCGAGTCAATGCCCACCATGGCCTATTTAAATAGATGTGCAAATAAGCTCTTTTTTAAGTTTTAAATTTGACATTATTCATTTTTCTCTTTGAACTTGTATTTCCATTCTAATTCCTACCCAATTGTCTCCTCATGCACCATGCTTTTATGCTTGAAAGACTTATTGTTGTTTGTCGATCAGCCTATCTTTGCTTTGAAATGAGGAACCACAGAACTGTTCCTGTGTTTGCTGCCCTCGATGTTTTTACACTGCTGCATATGCGCCATGGACAGATTCTGGATGTCTGAGTATGTATTTCCTTTATAAAGTGAAAGCAGGGCAAATATGAAAACCAAGGCGGGAAAGGGGAATCCACAAGCAAGGACATTTCCAGGTACTTCAGTTTTAGGAATGTTATATAGGGAGAGTGAGAATCTGGAAAACGTCAAACCACCACACCCCAGCCACCTTTGAAATGTACAGGTATTCTGGTTTGAAGACCACTCGCCCCAAATGGCTAAGTCCCCACACCCACTAATCTAGTCATCAGCTTTAAAGAAGTTAGCAAGTTAGAAGTTAGAAGTTAGATAAGTTTCTCTCTATTGCAATGGGAGCCACTACCTAAAGACTCAGGACCTCATGAATACACAGGAATTATCTTCCTTGAACAAAATTTAGTTAAATTTCACAAATTAAAGTTGATGCTAACATGGTTTATATGCTTAAGTATAAAGTCTGAAGAAAAACAATCCAAACGAAATGTAATTATTATGTTCACTGAGTTGAGTAAATTATCTATGGCCCAACAGATCATTGTACAATTTTAAATGATCAGTAGTCAAAATGGGAATCAAGTAAGCACAAAACCCAGTCTAATGGGTGAAGAGGGCCAAATGCTTTCTCTGGAGATTTTATGACCTCTGCTTATAATGAGGAACAAATGGTTCTTGGGACCAGGTTAGCTGACCAGTTTTTTAAAATACCCTATGACCAACTTAAAGAACTATAAAATCATTAGCAACTTCAAGGAGCTCAAATAAATACAAAGAAACCTCTCAGTTTCTCTGCAAAGCTGGCAAGCTAGGGATTACTTTTCTTCTTTAACAGACCCCAGTTGGAACAGCAACATTTCTTGTAAATTAAACAAATGTATAAGGTTTTGTTTTTCCACAAGGAACAGCTATAACTTCTGCTTTCCTATTTTAAAATCTTTTTATTTTCTAAGTGCTGAAAGTTGTTATATTTTTTTAAGCCACGTATTTTATAAGTCTCTGATGATCATAAAACTTTTGTCTATATTTTAGTTACATTGATAAACCTGTTTTCTAAATATTTGCTAGGTTCCCTGACATATACGTAATATAAGTTCTCTCTCAATCAACACTTCTTTAACTAAGGGTTACAGTAAAAACTAAACAAGGAATGACAACTGCAGCTATTAATTTTAATCATGTATCCTGTATCAACTACTGAAAGGATATACAAATATTGTTATTAATAGCCTGTAACCGTCTAAGTTGAAATTGATGATAATTCATTTTGACAAAGGAAAGCAAAATTGGGGACATTATAATTTTAAGTACTTATAAAAGCTTGACGCCTAAAATCAATATTATAAATTTTTACGGGTAAAAATAAACATTTTTTCACATTGTAAAATTCAGGATTTTAAAAGTAAACTTGATGCTAGTTAATTTGGTGTTCCTATCCTTAATCATGTATATTCAGTCTCAAAGAGTTCAATTTCATTAAAAATCTACATAGCCAAAATTCACATTTATTTTCAAAATGGGAATATTTTTTATCAATAATACAAGATTACATTTTCCTGATAAATTAGAAAATAATTTTTCTAGCTCTAAATATGCTTTGTTGACTCTTCTAACAGATATATTAGGCCAGTATATGAAGGGTCCACTTTAAATGCATGATTATTTTTTAATTGACAATGACCTATGATTTAATAGAGATGAAGTTCTGAACTTGCAGTCATCATAGAGGAATCGCAAGGTCTTAATGAGCAAAAAGCTGAGTCACATAAAGGATTATTTACTAGTTAAAAAAAAACCATGGCAAAACATCAAATAACCCTTTGACCTAAATACTAAAAGGCAGAAAAATAATGAAATTTAAAACACATTTCTGCTCCTACTCTCAAAAATATTTCTACTTGCCATCTTGTTTTTGTTTGTTTACCATTTTTAAATTTACTGTTTAAAAAGAATTTATGCGAACATATAATAATCTAGAATATACATCATTTAATGCTCCAAAGTAACTAAACAAATGATGTGGCAGCATTTCTTAATCACACCACATTTCTTAAATTAATTTTTTCTTTTGTGTTCTCAAGGGCAGAATTAGAGAGAAAAGTTTTTACTTGAGTTACACACACGAATTTCTTCTCTAATTTCCTAAAAATAAAAGCTCATGACCAACATTTCATATAAGGAAAGCTCAGCTAGGTTTAACTTCTCTGATTGAAAGTATAACATTTTAAGAATTACTAACTTTATTGTCTTTACTAATCAAACTATTATCTATAAACGTAAACAATAACGATAACACTTCCTTTTTGCTTAGAAACAAAAGAATCAACAAAGTCATTTCAAATAAAAAAGCACAACCAGTAATTATACAACATTCAAGGATTTGAGGGACTCGCAGACATGTTGAAAAAGGTAATTAAATGTAGAAGAAGAAGATGAAATAAGCACCCTACAATATGATAAGTGACACAAGAGACATGATTTTACTCCCAAACACTGTAAATAATTGACAGCTCCTACAACCATAGTTAATTGATTTAAGTAACACTTGAGAGAAACATATTACCACATTTCTAACAAGGATAAGAGCTGGCTCCAAGTCAAGATTGGCAATTAAAATAGCCTATTCGCATTCCATAGTCACATAAATGCAGTGCTGGTAGCAAAGTAACAAATAAAAGTAAAAACATAAGAAAAACCAAATTAATAAAGAAATTTCTTGTAGGTTTTTGGTTTTGTATCCTAATGGCTAGAACACAAACTACTGAAAATATTTAGAGCAAGCACTTTCCATGCTTTAAAGTTGTTTTCAATATCAATATTTTAATCCATGAATACTGTCTCCAATTTAAATACTTAAGATATGTTACAGTTTATCATCTTTAGTATAAAAAAGAAATTTATACCTTAATGTTCCAGATTATCATCAAAATTGAAATATTTTTTGAAGCAACTATAATTTTAGCTAACCATGTTCCTCTATATTCATCATGAAGTGTGAAAATACAAGCATACACAGACTTTACAAAATAATGCTTTCTCTTCATCTCCCAACTCCACCTGACTGCCTGCCTTTTTATTTACTCAGTTTTAAATTTCATTTCAGTCAACAAACATTTGAGTTCCTACTATTGGGAGCCTTTGAAAAACTGTCTCCATCTATGACGTTGTCAATGTTGAAACCACCTGTTGGACTTAATCCAGGAGAACTCCTCAGCCATCCCTCCTTTCCACTTCCTTCTTCAGCTCCTACTACATTTCATATCTGCAACCACATTTCCCACTTCTTACTTTAGGCCTCAAAGACTGGAAGTCTGTATGTCACGGGATTTGAAACTCACATAGTGCAAGTAGTTTAATCAGTTAAGGTTAGCATGTGAAGTAAAAGTTTTATAGGGTGGAGGTGTAAGAGATAAATATGCAGTAAAAGATTTAATTTTAGTTAGAAGCTGCAGATAAATAGACGCTGACTGTATTCTGAATGCGGATTTTCTTTTTTTTTTCCCTTTGAAATTATTTTTTAATTGACTATAGTAACATATAACTGTGTAAATTCAAGCTGTACGACATGTTACTTGATAAATTTAATATGTTGTAATATGAGTGCCAATGGTATATTTCACACTACATAATTATAGTACAACATTGTTGTCTCTATTCATTATACTGTGCATTAGACTGATGTGGCTTAGTTATTGTTCATTGTAGGCTTGTATCCTTAAACAACATTGATTTTATCCCGCACCATATCCCCTGGTAACCAGAATTTCCCTCAGTTTTTTACTAATTTGACTTTTTTAGATTTTATACATAATGATATCACACAGTACCTGTCTTTTTCTGTCTGACTTGCCTCACTTAGCATAATGTACTCAAGATCCATCCATGTTGCTGGAAATGGATGTGGATTCTCAATAGATAACTGTGCTTTATCTTAAAAGCAAAGGAAAAATTCCAATAGATTTTCAACTGAATTCAACAGGGAAGGATTTAGTGAAATGTTTTAAAGTTTTATATTTTGGAGGCAGGAGAGAGATAAAAGATAAGCAGCCCACTCTATACTCTGTGATCTTATCTTACATGTTTATTATTTTGAATTACAGAATGTTTTAATGTAAAGGAACTTAGTGATCTTTTTAGTCCATGTCTGCTTCATTTTACAGGTGGGAAAACTGAGTTCACCAAGGTTTAATGCTATTATAACCTAGATTAAGAAAACCCATCCACCTCTGATTAGACTATCATTATTCAGACTATCATTATTAGATAATTATCATTATTACACTATCATTATCTAGTTCTGGCAACTGGAACAGAATCCAAAGATAAACAAAGAGCTTTTAATTTCAAAAAAAAATTTTTTTTTTAATTTGAGGTAGAATATAGAGTATTTCTGAAGCAGCTTTAACTGGGGCTTTAATTGCAAGTCCTTGGCAGTCACAAGATTTGCTCAAGGTGGTTCACTGGGGAGGGGTTGCTTATTTTGTAGTTTTCTTGCTAGCTCAGCCCCAGAACCCCAACACTTAGGAGAAAATTATATTAATATACTAAGCAATATCACTGTATTAAGCATTAAGCACACGGGGAAATTAACTAAACTCATTCCTGTAACAACCATTTAAAAATCTGGTACTGTATCTGTTAGTTTACTTTCAGTTTTGAAAACCTTTCAAGCTTAGAAATTTCATTCTTAGGCTCATGAATTTAGGTTGAAGACAATGTCATCATAATCTCTACCTGTCACAGAGATATAAGGCCTGTACTGATAAAATAAATGGTTCATTCTGTCATCATGACAGCTATAAAAAGTGACAGCTCTCTTAAGACTGAATAAATACTTTAGTTTAATAGGAAAATGTACAAAAAGCAATTTGATGGTTTGAGTGATTTTTTTTAAGTAAAAGACTTAATATATCAGGAAAGCATGGTTGTAATTTGATTCCAATCCTAACACTTCATCAATGAATCAATGTATATTTGGATTTTTTTCAAACACATACTTTGGACCTGTGACTTTATTGTTATTTTATATATATACGCATATATATATATTTAAAATTAACGTGCTGCATGATTAAAAAGGAACACTTCCCCATTAATTTTTATAATTTCAGACATTCCTTTAAGTTCTTTGTATGTAGATAGGATGGGATATTGTTGTGGCCTATCCCAAATTTTTCAGGGAAGGCAAATTACTCTTTCATTTGGAACTGGGTGCAATCTAGCATTTTGGTTATATGTGGAAGAGAGGGCTAATTTTAAAAAGTTCACTTGTAAGTCAAACTTTACAGGGGGATAAAAGTGATTATTTTAAAATTTAGAAACATTAAATTTATTATGAAGATAAGTTTGATTAAAAAGTACTTGTAATTCTACATATACAGCAATCTCAGTTGTTTTACTAAGAAAATTACCTTAAACTACAAAAATATATACATTTTTAACTTAAGCTGCTTCACAAAGATAATCTTTTTACTAAGGAAAAGAGTAGGAGAAAAACTGTATTAAAGAGTCCTCATAAAGGGAAGGAGAAAATAACGTATATTTTTAGGTTATTCTGGGGAGCACTGATATCTAACAGAGTATTACACTAATAAGGTGGTCTTTGGAAATGCTGTATAGCATAAGATAAATATATGAGCAAGCCAAAGATTTCCATTTCCATTTCTCATTTTATCATGTACTTTAATAGAGGGCAAAGCTAGTTAAACAGATGGCACTCAGGATTTCTCAATGAATTCAGCATCTGTGTGTACATGTTGCATAAATGCCAATTAAAATGTGTCCGAGTAAATTTACATCCCTTGATGATAGAAAGTAAGCCAATCTTGCTGGCTCAGGATCAAGGTTAAACTTAATCATCTGCTGAACTTGCAGCAAGTTGCTCTCAAATTGTACAGAAATTCCCAGTGAAATAATAAAAACAGAACTCCTATTGATTTGTATTTATTTACATTCATAACTCATTTCTAAAGCCTTGGGCTAGAGCTCAAAGGGAAAAAAAGTTACTACTTGTATGACTTGGCCAACTACACTTTTAACCATATTTCCAACAAATACCTCTTTGATTAACATGCACGCCTGACTGAATACATTTTCCTAACCTCCTCTTTGCAACTTCCTAGTTGATAATTTTGTTTAAAAATTATCCTTCAAAATGATCTTGAACAAAGGAAAAAGACACGTAGCAGTTGGAATATCATTCATACAGGGAAGAACAGAACCTGCTGCAGAGTGACAGACATTATTTGAAACAATTCCTCCTAGAGGAACATAAAAATGACTTCACAAGACATCCTTTTCACTCTGGTTTTTTCTGCAGCACTCCCTCACCACCCCCCACCCCAGTTCATATGTACCTACCTAAAGCTTTGTTAGGCTACAACAGGCTTGCTCTTTTTGAATTTCAAACTTTCAGTACCCACATTACATATTCTAAAGAGAAATTGGGGGCTTGTTATTAAAAACAGGCACCTCATTGCAAGGGGATATTACACAGACATTAAATATAATTCTTTTAAAAATAAAGTAATAAAATGTTAATTGAAAAAAGAAAGCATATAAAAATAGGTATAACCGAGTTTCCGAAAGTATGCTCTATAAAACACTAGTTCAAAGGGCTCTTAATATGTATTTGCTTTAAAAAAGTAAGATATTTATGTTTGGAAAATGTTATATTATAGCCAACCTTTGGAAAATTACAATATTCATTAGCATATTAAAAGTATTGTGAAGTCCTTCAGTAAAGAAACCCATTTAACTTTGTTGCCATAGTATTTTCCAAACACATTTATTTGGCCATGTCAATTTTACTTCATTAAGTTTTATACATTATTTGAGGAACATCAGTGCCCTTTTTCTTTTTTTTCATTGCAGTATAGTTGATTTTCAGTGTTGTGTTAATTTCTGCTCTACATTAAAGTGATTCAGTTATACATATATATACATTCTTTCTTATATTCTTTTCCATTATGATTTATCACAGAATGTTGAATATAATTCCGTGATTACAGTTGGACCTTGTTGTTTATCCATTCTATATATAATAGTTTGTATCTGCTAAACCTAAACCAGCGCCCTCTTTCTAAAATAAAATCCTTAGTAATATACTTTGGGAAAGGCTAATAGAAAATGTTTCTAATTTTGCAAAAAACATTTAAATATGTATATATGTAAAAAGCAGAGGCATAAAGAGAAGATAAACTCTTAAGAGTAGTCATTTCTGAGTCATGAGATTATAAATGATTTTTTAATCTTTGTCTTTGCACGTTTCTTTTTTTTAAATATTTATTTTCCTATTGATTGAATGACTGATTGATTTCGCTGGGTTGGGTCTTCGCTGCTGCGTATGGGCTTTCCCTAGTTGCAGCAAGCCAGGGCTACTCTTCGTTGGGGTGTACGGGTTTCTCATTGCGGTGGCTTCCCTTGTTGTGGAGTGCAGGCTTTAGACTGTGCAGGCTTCAGTAGTTGCGGCTCATGGGCTCAGTAGTTGTGGCGCACGGGCTTAGTAGCACCGTGGCATGTGGGATCTTCCCAGCCCTGGGATCGAACCCTTGTCCCCTGCATTGGCAGACAGATTCTTAACCACTGTGCCACCAGGGAAGCCCACCTTTGCACATTTCTAAGTGTCTGATTTTTTAATATAGTGAAACTATATATTTCTAGAAGAGAAAAAGCATCCATTGCACTAAATACCATCTTATTTCATACATTGCATAAGTATGCTTGATATCATTTCTCATCCCTCTACTACAAATAGTTAGAAATCTGCCATTTTGTATGTGGAAGATTTTGGCTTAAGAACTGAATATCATTTAATCCTCACAAAGGCTGATGACGAGTTTGCACTATTTTACAAAAGAAGAAACTGATATTTTGCTTATTATATGGGTTAATCAGGATTCTATCCTAGGTCAGTCAAATCCTATACTTTTAAACACTAAGCTCTGTTAATACTCTGAGGACAAGAATTAGGCTTCATATTAGATATTCCCAGAGTATATCAAAATAGTACTATGCAATAATAATCAAATAAAACTATTACTTAACACTCATTGGATATTAGGTACAAGGCGTGTTTGTGTGTGTGTGTTGAATAATTACACTAACATTTAATGAGTATTTTATGTTGTGCTAGGGACGGGGCTAAAATTTTGTTATACATTAATTTCACTAATTCTCACCAGAACATATGAGTGTAATACTAATATTATCACCAACTTATTGGTAAGAAAATTAAGAGATACAGAAGTACAAAAACCAGGATGCAAACCATATCAGTTTAATTCTAAAATCAGTGCTCTTACTCACTAAATCAACGTAACACCACAAAAAGGATGCTTTATTATCCCAATCTGCACTTTTTAAATTGAGTTCTTTCTTTAAGAAAAAGAAAAGCTTAGAAGATAAATTCAGTTCAAATTTCTTACATCAGCACATAAATGTTCATTCATTCTACTCATGTTTGTTTCTTAAAATGATGAAATTAAACTGTTATCCAAGAGGGATGATAAATATACTTAGATTTTGGTAAATATCTAAACATCTCCTTAAAAAGCATATGTTTTCAAAATAAAATGGTTAAAAAAGTATTTTATAGAGCTAATATTCTACAATTTTCTGACTTACAGATTTGGACAGCAGAGAAAAAAATTGCATGATGGGTGGGTTTACACTACACGCAGTATGGTGTACTAGATAATCCCCCAAACATCCTTTTTCATTACTTATGTCTTCTTCCTCTACTCACCCTTAGCAACCTGCATCTGGCACAATGGGTGCACAAAAATGTTGGTTGCTATCTTTAATACACACGACAGGGTTCAGAACACACTACCTCAAAATATGGCTCACTGAGTATTTTAAGATGAAGGAATTTGAGAAATGGCAGGTAGAATAAGTACCTAGGACCCTCTGACCATTGCCTTCTCCCCTGCAGCAGATCATGAGACCTTCATGTGAGAGATGGCTTCCTATGTGTAGCTGGAGGAAAGGAGCATCCTCATCACCAAAGATGGAGAGCCACTGAGAAGAATGTGAACAAACAGGCCTTGCTCATCTCCATCCACTTTGCTATCTTTAGCTCACACCCTTTTGTCCTATCATGTTTTTCCATGACTTTCTACTCTTCATCAAATCTCTTATAAAAATGCTCAAGTTTAACTGCTTCTTTAGGTTTTCATTTCCTTATAAAGACTCCTGTGACATGTAAAACTTATATTAAATAAATGTGTTTGCTTTTCTCCTGTTAATCTGTCTTTGTCAGTCCAATTTACAGGGCACCAGCCAGAGAACATAGGAGGGTAGTAGGAAAAACAATTTTTCCTCCCCTACACACAGCTCACTAGTTTTAAGACTGACTTGCTTGAATATTAAGTTTAATTTCCATCTTGGTATCTTCACTAAGATTCAATGTCTTGTTTAATCTTTGGATAACTGGGGTCTGGCACTGTTTCTTTTTCTAGTAAGGACCTAAATACATATTGTTTTGAATGAACAAAATAATCCCAGTTAATCCCTGAAACAATAGAAAGATGTACTCTCTTTTTTTTTTTTTTTTTTTGCTCATTTTCTAAGTTAAGAATTTGGCCCAAGAAATTGTAGCTAGTATGTGTCAGACTAGGTCTAACCCTAGGTGTGTCAAATTCCACAGATAAGTTCTTTCCATTTATCTGTTCCCTATCATTTATTTCAGCTCTGATATTATACAGGATCATAAAAAACTGCAACAATCAAAAGTAATTACACAATTTAAATATTCCCACCTATCTTTAGTATTTTCAAGGGCCACAATGATCCTTTAAGCTAAGTTTAAATAAAAAACTCCCTTAAATGTTTTATGCTTTATTGTAACAAAGACACTTGCTAAAACAATCTTTAATAAAAAATGATAATCAATAAATAATAAGGATTTATTATATAGCACCAAGAACTATATTCAATATCTTGTAATAAACTATAATGGAAAAGAATTAAAAAGAGTATAGATATATATACACGTGCATAACTGAATCACTTGGTGTACATCTGAAACTAATACCATATTGTAAATTAACTATATTTTAATAAAAAAATGATAATCTATCACTTGAAAGTATCAGAGGAAGCACACTTTAACTTCTATAACCTGGTAAAAATTAGTTTCTATCAAACAAATGAGGAAAGGAATACGCAGTTCAAATTTTGTTCCCTGCTCAATAAAAGTTTAAAAACAACAATCACTAACACCAACAGTCTCCAAAGTGTATCTATTTGCACAGTATAGTCAAAAACATTCAGAGACGACCTTCTACTCACCTTCAAGTCCTAATGACTTGAAAGTTTATTCAGTGTTTACCATTTAATACATTTCTACCAAACATACATTTAGTCACTATCCACTGTTAATCTGAAAATACTCTTCAAAGCAAATCATGAAACAAACTTTACATAATTTTAATTTATTGGAGTGGATGTTTTCCAATTTTCCTACATTTAGTATTTGACATTTCTGATTCTTATGTATCCTACACTTTGAAGAAATCCCTTATGTATACATATCCCTTTATGCAGGATGCCAATTTGTAGCCATCATAAAACAAAGCTGATTAACTGGTAAACCATCCAATAAAATTCTATCTTTTGGCCAGCTTAAACTAAAAGAAGTTTTTCCACTAAATTACCCAGA
This sequence comes from Hippopotamus amphibius kiboko, assembly GCF_030028045.1. NCBI lineage: Eukaryota > Metazoa > Chordata > Mammalia > Artiodactyla > Hippopotamidae > Hippopotamus > Hippopotamus amphibius. Next base: position 85,893,339 of record NC_080195.1, on the reverse strand, counting down.
TGAACACAAATCTTGGACAATTATATCCTACTAGCTCATGTGAGTAATTGCTAGGGTGGAAAATTGCAGCAAGTATGAAGGTACAGATGTTCGTTTTCAGATGACCAAAATAAGGGGAAAATGTTCTTTTCCACGTGGAATTCTATTTATATAATACATTTTGCTCTATTTACACTTTTCTATGAAAGACACCCCTTCATATTTCTCAAGTATAAGTAAAATAATTACAATAAAATAAGACAGGTGAGACTATTAAATCATGTACTACAGGATTGCAGTTATTTACTTTGAATTAGCACTTCACTCAACATCCAATAATGTAGTTACTACTCTGTACAAGGAGGCAAAGTTACAGGAAAAGCAGCAATGGTACCTTGCTTTAAATATGCACAAAGATTGTTCTTCAACTTGCTGAGAACAGAATACAAGCTATCCCAGCTTTAAAGCAACCAGAACTTTTCTAACAAGCTCACCTTGTTTTTGCTGATGTGCTTTCATGCTATTTCACTATAGTTGAGTCCTCTGGTCCCAGTTTTGTCCTGTTGTTTACTGTAGAATTATTGTCTGAACCATTTTTAGCCTTCTATCGAGAAGTGTTTGTTTGTTTGTTTGTTTGTTTGTTGTTCTATTTCTTCCTCTTGGCTGCCTTAGCTACTGTTAGCCCATTTCTGCTGAGATCTGCACACAGACTGCTCCAACAAGCCCTCTCGATGTTTGAAAGCTAGCATCTCATTTCACAGCACTGAGAGGGGAGCCAAGTACAGAGAATAGTACAATCTACTCTTCTGAATTTGACACACTTAATAGAATCAGAATTTTATCCTATGGTTATATATTTTTTTAATTTTTAAAAAATATTTATTTATTTGGCTATACCAGGTCTGTTATATTATACTGTACTATATTATAGCATGTTATATCTATTTTTTTTAACTGTCTCTTTTCCCTACCCACCTAATGTCCCAAGAAAGCTTTTGTCCATAGCACACAGAGTAGCATCGAGGACAGAGTGGACACTTAATAAGTATTATGCAACGAATGACTCAATGAATGACTCTCACATCCCCCATCAGGCGCTCCTCTATGTGAAGAAATCCTTTAACAGTGTTTCCATGAGGAATTAGCCCTTGGGGGCCTTTAATATGATTCTATAAACAACAAGTAAACCTCTGGCTATTACTGGCAAAAAATACACTCACCTGCTGACATTGGTATTTTCCTCTGCAACTTTATTTATATTAAACTAGACTGTATAAATCTGGAGAGAACAGTGTTTAAGAGCAGAGACCCTGGAGCCAGACAGCCTGGGTGAGAAACTTGGCTCAGCTGCATACTTAGTATATTACTTTGGACAAGCTGCTTAAGTGTTTTCTGCTTGAATTTCTTTACATATAAAAGAAGAAGAAGAAAATAGGGACTGATAATAACTCTATCAGAGAACTGTGAGGATTAAATGTTACAACATGGGACATTAAAATAGTGCCCAATGAACTGAATGATAGCTTCAAATACTAACTAGATATTATGGTAAATATTAATGTGATTAATGTTAATATTAATTGTGAATTCTATTTCTAGGATAATTACTATTATTATTAATCCCATTGGGAGACTGGTTAGATTAAACTGGACCCTAACAGGTTGACTGTTTTTTGGTGGACGGTAAAATTTGTTTATTGATTATGGAAAGCTAAGGACTAGCACATCTTGGTATGTGATAACCTGATTAGAATATAGATAAACTATGTAGTCACCTTCAGCTATTAATTAAAACAGCACCAGTAACAACTTTATATTAAAAAGCTCTCCTAAGTGATTCCACTAAGAAACTTGAACTTCTAATGAAAGGATGGCAAAGTTCAAGAAAAAGCACACAGCATTATCAACTTGAGAAGGATTTTAAAATGTGGGTCAAGGACTTCCCTGGTGGCGCAGTGGTTAAGATTTCACCTGGATGCAGGGGACAAGGGTTTGAAAATCCCACATGCCTCGGGGCAACTAAGCCAGTGCACTGCAACTACTGAAGCCCGTGTGCCCTAGAGCCCACGTGCCACAACTACTGAGCCCACGTGCTGCAGCTACAAAAGCCCATGCACCTAGAGCCTGTGCTCCACAACAAGAGAAGCCATCACACTGAGAAGCCCAGGCACTGCAATGAAGAGTAGCCCCAATTCGCCACAACTGGAGAAAGCCTGTGCAAAGCAACAAAAACCCAAAGCAGCACGCCCCCCCCAAAAAACACAAAAAACCTATAGGTCAAAAGATACACTAAAATAGAAGAAATGGAAGGCTCATGAAGACACATTTAGCCTGCATCACAATTTTCCCCAGTGCATATACACAACAAATGTCATCTGGTACTACATTATTTTTATTACTATTATTATTTAAATGAATAGATATAATTTTAAACAACATTCTTTATATTTGTATTTGAAAGTCATGTATTATGGTGAAACCAAATAAAAATGCCCCCACAAAATTTAACTGCACATATCTAATCCTCTTTAGTGATTGTCTCTTTTTCACTTAAAAGTCAAAAACTTTTGCTTACTTTCTATAAAAAATGTTTATTTCACAAGTATCAATGATTTATCATTAAATGAGATTAAACATCACAGCCATATGTTAAAGCAACATATTAAAATAATATACAATTTCCGAAATGTAAAATACCTTAGATGCTGGAAAAAAAAAAACTGTACAGAATAATCTACGCTCAGTTTGCTTTTCCATCATTCCACTTTTGTCTTTCTACTGCAATACTTATTCTACTCTATATGCACGTATGACCATATCTCTCCAGTAAATAAAAACATCCCCTCAAACTTTCCGTAAATGCACTTTCATATCTTATTCCTTTCTCCACTGCCAAACATTCTTCAGGTTGAGACACACTGCCTAAGCCTCTTCTGTCCTCACACTATTGAAACTGTCTCAATTTAGATTTTAAACATCTCTTAATTGCCCTGATTAGAAAGCCTTTTTTCAGGTTTTGTCCTACTCGATTGTTTTGCAGAATTTACTTTTGTTGACCACTGCCCCTTCTGGGAACCCTACTCTCTCTTAGGCCTACCACATTCATTTCTGCTGCTTTTGTTTTCCTTGTCTCCAGCTGTTTTCCTTCTTGGTCTTTATGAATTTTTCTCCATATGTTGTCCTTTTTAAGATTCTTTCTTTTTCCTCTTCCTTTTTTGCTAAATACTCTTCCAGACTCAATATTACTCAACCATATAATGTTCTCCACTGTCTTTATGTGGGAAGCTTCAATATCTATAACTCTAGCCCTGATTTTTCTCCCAAGTGCTAAACCAATAATTCCACTTTCATCATACATAAACACTTGGATGCCTCACAGGGTTGAATCCTAAACACACATGGTCTTCACCAACACCACTTCTCTTAAAAAATAAATAACAATAACCACTTTTATTCCTTGAGTCTTTCCTCTCTCAGCATATGAGTAAATTGAGAAATCCTAGAGTCAGCCTGGTATCCTCACTCTACATCAGCTCCATATTCATAGTCAAACTTACCACATTTCTTCCCCAAACCAGTCATCTTCTCTCCAACCCCAAACTCACATATTAAATCAGATCCTAGCCAGCTTGTTTTTCCAGATTTTTATTTAACCTAGATCAATTCAAAGCGTATAATACAACCCCAGATGGCTATACAAAATCTCTAGAAAGATAAAGCAATAGATGTAGTTTGAAATAATTTCCTATGTGATTCTAATATAACTACCGTTCCTCTCTCCTGTTTTCTCTGGGCTCAGGGTTGAAATCACTTTTCTAATCCCTTTATATGGTTCTTATCCTTGACTTCACATTAGAATCCTCTGAGATGGAAACATTCAAATGTATGGGTCCCACATTCAGAGATTCAGAAGTAATTGTTCTAGAATGCAACCTGCTATACCCAATGCATAGCCAGAGCTGAGACCCCCTCTTCTAAACCAGTAATATCTAAAGTGAGTCAGCAATACTCCAGGTCTACATAAAATAATCCACTGGTATAGGATATGAATAGAAATTCTACTGATATGCATTTTAAATCTAATTCTTAAATTTTTAATAGAATTTCATATGATGTTTAAAAATGTGCATAATACCTTAGCATTGGTATATAGTAGTACACAGTATATACCTTTATGACAGTTGTAGTGTACTTGCAAATATTTGTTACTAAACAAGCATGCAAAAGCTTAAGTCTGAAATCTTTCCCTTTAAATTATATAGACTGCCATTTTTCAAGGCACTGTGCAAATAGGTCTCCTTTCACCCAGCCTCCCATCTTCTTGGGCCAAGAAATTATTCCACTATAGCTATCTTCTGAAACACCAAATATGATCCCTGTCACTCCCTTGCTTTAAAATCTCTATTGACTCCAAGTTGCCTTGTTTAACTCTGAGTAGAAAGTTTAACTAAGTGACCTATTAAAAAATAAGTAAAATTTCTTAATAGGGCTCACAAGCACTTTCACAGCATCTCTTCAAGCTCTTTAGCCTCATTTCTACCCTTCCATCTCCATATTCTACGCTGTAATATTTACTCCATTATCCCAATATACCATGTTCCTGTTCACATTTGTTTTACTCAATCTACAATGGTCAATTTCCTTCTTTTCTACCTGATATACCTTGATTTAACTTGCAAAAGACAATTAAAACACAGTTTTTCTCTCAAATAGTCCAAGATTCTTCTAGACAGCATTAATTAAATGTCTATTAGAGTATTTATCACATTATACTGCAATTATCATATATATATTGGTTTGTTCCTATTAAATATTGAGATCCTCAAGGATGAAAGTTGACTTACTCATCTTTATACTTTCCCAGTATTTGGCATTGAGCTAAGTATACAATAATGGCTTAATATATGTCTTGTAAATCATTCAGCTTTTCAACAAATATTGATTGATTGTCTACTATGTGCCAGATACTCGTGTAGGCACTATGAAAGTAATCATAAAAAATTAAGTTCTGAATAAATAAATGAATAAATCATAATTTTTTTTTTTTTGGCCAAGCTGCACTGTATGTGGGATCTTCCCTGAGTGGGGACTGAACCCATGCCCCCGGCAGTGGGCACATGGAGTGTTAACCACTGGACCACCAGGGAAGGCCTTAAATTTTAAAAGTGAATGTTGTTTGCTACAAGGCAAATCAGAAAAAAAAAAAATAGCCATTACTAAAACAAAGTAACTCAACATTTATTACAGACCCAGGATTTCATCTACACATACAATTAATTCTGTTTTCTTTCTTTCTCTTAATGGGACTTCACTATTAATAGCAGCTCTAAATACCTACTGTAGAATGATAAATTATATTCATAATAGTAATCCCTAGGAAATTCAAGATTCTATAATGTTATCATAATCCAAGATTAAATTATGTCTATTTTACTCTTAGGTTCTACTGCATTTGTGATATTCTAACTGCAGGAAAAATTCAGACAACAGAATACCAGTACTAGAAGACATAAATTCATTACTTTACAGAGGAAAAAACAGATTTACAGAAGTAAAATGTCTTGCTTTAGGTCACACAACTAGTTAATAACTGAGCCACCAATGTAAATCACACCTCCAAAGACTGCACTCCTTAGACCATACCAAACAGACTCTCTTTTGGTGAACCAGAATATGTGGCCCTAGATTAAATCATGCTGAATTACACTTCACTGTCCAAGTAACAGAATGTTATTATGAATAAAACATTGCTCCTCATTGTTTAAATGTAGTGAACTTGAGAAAAAACATTATTATGGCTCTATGAAATATTAAGTGGCGTTGAATTAACTCAGGTTTTTGAGCATCTAAAACAGTACTGATTGCTAGGGAATGGTGCCTAATCAGAAAAGAAAAAAAAACAAATAAACCCAAAAAACACATTTTAAAGGACCGGTTTATAATTCCTTAAATATGGTAACATATATAAGCATTATCAATATATAACAATCATAACCAAAAGTTATAATTTGTCATACAGAGATAAGAGTTCTAGCTTAGGTTAGCTGAGGTTAAGAGTGAATTCAGGGTCAAACTACCCATTTACTATCCAATGCCTCAATTTCCTCACTGTAGAACAGGTATAATAATAGTAGTTATTGTTATAACTAAATGAGATTACTCATGTAAAGTCCAAATATCATTGCTGGTACATTCTAAAACAATAAAGGTGAGCCACAATTAGTTTTATGATCAAACACGTAAGGAGCCAGTATAGACAAATGGTTAAGAGCACAAGCATTAAGTTCAGACAGGCATCAATTTAAAATTCTAATTCAAAATGTTGAGCTGTGTGGAAACTTACCTCAAGTTTCTAAGTAAACATAATACACTCTAAGTACAGAAGGCATGATTACTACGCACTTGCAAATTAATAAATGATATTAACAATGCGTGAAATTCATCTGGGAAAATTTAAGAATTAACTTAAAAGTGAATTGGGAAAAAAGAAGGTTGAAGTTCTAATGGTCTAAAGAATAAAATAAATATATATTGGATTTGTCAAAAAAAATAGCAAAAATATTCTTACAAAATTTGTTTTACATAGGTTACAACATGTCCTGACTATTAAATCATCTTTATGTCTTAATTTCTTATAGGATAATTCTAGATGCCATTAGACATTGGCAACTATCAGAATTACTTATTCAATAACTTTAAAAAGTTTTTCTTGTCCCTGGGCTTCATTTTCTCACCTATAATGGAACATATTCATCTGGACAATTACTAAGTTTTCTCCCCATTCTATAATACTATAAAAATTAATAAGCAGGACCACCATGTACAGTTGTGCAGGTTATTCACTGTACAAGTACACTCAGCAAAGAGGTTGAATGGGTCAGAAATGTAGCTTGAACTTCACTTGCCAAACTGTGCTCAGGGATTTACTGTAAATTTTTGTATAAATTTTAAGATTATAATCCTATATTAAAGTATTTGAAGTACATTATAAACACATTACAATAAAGCACTTTTATAAGCATATTTCCTGTTCTTTTAATTGGTTCAAACAATTAACAAACCCTTCTAAGTCCTTTTCTTTAATTCTGTATTTATTCCCTTCCAATTTGAAAACAGTGCAACATGGAGACCTCAACCACATTCAAAACGGACACACTCTCTTAGTGAGGCTCCAAGCTTTCACCTTCCTCAAAATACAAAGGTGGATTGCTTATTTGATAACTTTTTCTTAACTGTCTTTTCTTTCTCCTTACTCCTCCTACAGACCTGTCTTGTGTGCTTCTCAATTAGACAAATCTTAGAAATTCTGCCTATGATTCAATTCCTCCTTATTTGAAGACAAATAAGGAAATTTTTTCTCCCTTATGAGTACCTTCCCTTTTACAGTATTCCTTGAAATTAGCCCAATTCCAATTATTCCAAAAATTTTTTATACCTAGTGATTTCCACATCTGCTCACTTTACGTTTTCACTGTAGCAACGTAACAGTGTACATTCATTCTCTGTGTACTTGCATGCATTTAGCTTTGTTTTGCAAATCCTAATGAGTATATAAACACCCTCTTCAAATATTGGATATTTTATTCACCTTCTTTCTTAGTTCATCAGAGTTCATAAAGAGGGCTGTTTGGTTTTCAAAGTAAATCAAAATCAGAATCAGTACTTTTTAAAGGTGCCCATGAAAACGGCTAGTTCTCACTATAAAACTCTCAATTCAACAAGGATACATAAATTAAATGAATGTGAACTACTTTTATTTTGAAAAACACAGAACAAGTAGAGAGAAATAGGTAAGAGCATAAGTCCTACAGTCAGACTTCCAGATTTGAAATTGGCTCTGTGACCTACTATTCATTGCTTTTCTCTGCTTATTCCTCGTATTCTGAAGATAAGAGAAACTGCTTCTTTTTCCATTTTTGAAAAGTAGAGTGGATAGTCATTTCTATCACATAAGTTTGATATGTACGTAACTTAGAAGAGTGACAATATTCTGGTCACATATTATGTGCCTAAGTTTAATATGAGGAATAATGATATTTATTTCCGGTAGGAAATACACATTAACGAAACAGTGTTTTACAAAGCAAGTTTCAGTGAATTTCAAGAATTATTTCTTAATACTAGTCTTAAAATAATCATAAAATGAGTACTTAGTATGTTTTACGCATTTAGTTTAATTCTCATGGCAGGTATTATCATTTTACCATTTTACAAATGTGAGATCTGAATTCTCAGAGAAGTTAAGCAACTCACCCAAAGTTACACAGTTAATAAGCGAACAAACCAGAATTTGAGCTTAGGTTCGTATAATTCCAGAGCTGAAACTCCTAAACCAAACTTTAGCTCACTTCAGAATCACTTAAGCGGCTTGATAAAATATAGATAGCTGGCACCCATGCTCAGGGTTTTTGATTCAGTTACTCTACTATAGGATCTGAGAAATTGATTTCTAATAAGCTCCCAGGTAATACAGAATCTGCTAGCTAAAAAACCAGACTTTGAGAATCACTGGCCTAAATTACTAAACACGTTGATTTGATTGTTTCATTAAGTAACCTATTAAAAAACTAATTAGTAATCCTGTAGGCATAGACCAATATTTCAAGTCTGTTGTAATATGATAATTCATGTTATTATCTTTATATGATTTAGTATTTAAAAATTAACTACATTAATTGAAATGAAGACAGGAAGTACTTCAATGATTCCTCGGGATAGAACATGAAAAAAGTAAGATTTAATATAGTTAAATCCAAGTATCAGTTATTTAGTTGAAGTAAACAAATCAGAACTTTTTTAATAATCCCAAACTGATTTTTGGAAGCAGGATTCATTAAAGAAAATGAGTTCATCCAAGGTACATAATAACTATAACTGCTTTCACTTTGATGAGGTTTATTTTAAATGCTGCTTCACGTTATTGTAAGTAAAATTATGATTTAATTCAAGCTATCATTTCTGTGTGGTTTTCATGTACTAATATTTATGTATACTGATTTCAGAAAAAGTTTAAATAATAGAATTCAAAAGGTTACCCTTAGGACCTGGAACATCCATTGTTGCCAAATAAAATAATTAGATCTCTGACATTCAAATCCAGCTCTCCACTTTGAGTCCAATCAATTGCTTATTTTCCAAAAGTCATTTACCACATTCATTTCTTCTGAAAATAGTCCTATCACAGTTACAATCTGAAATAATTCCAAATTATCTAATTGTTTACCAATGCTTGATGTGTTACTGTTTTGTTTTAAAAAAAAAACAAGCAATTGAAATTTTAGTGTGTTTTGTTCTATGATTACAAAATGTTAGGGCTTCTGTGACTTCCCTTGTGGCGCAGTCGTTAAGAATTCGCCTGCCAATGAAGGGGACATGGGTTCGATCCCCAGTCCAGGAAGATCCCACATGCCGCACAGCAACTAAGCCCGTGTGCCACAACTACTGAAGTCTATGTGTCTAGAGTCCATGCTCCATAACAAGAGAAACCACCACAATGAGAACCCCATGCCACAACAGAGTAGCCCCTGCTCGTCACAACTAGAGAAAGCCCACATGCAGCAATGAAGATCAAATGCAGCTGATAAATAAAATAAATAAATAAATTTACATAAAAAACATTAGGGCTTCTTATTCACATTGGCAAAACCAACAGAGCTAAAACTAAACCCTAAATTTATAAGATGTTAAAAATTAATTGAGGAATTATAAAAAGATATGTCTAAGTTACTCTATAATTTCACCATTCTGTAAATATATTACAGTGAGAATTAGACAAGATTTTACACTTTGAAATTTTAATAAAGTCACAACTAGTTATAATATTCAGGAGAATAGGTAAATGTCTCCACCACTTAGGGGAAAAGAATTATGAATGGACTCATTTCACTAACCCAATATGGGCTAAGCCAAATACTATGATATGAAAGATCAGTATTGTCTTCCAAAATAATAAACCTAGTAATAAACTTAGTAAGTCTGAATAAAGTGCTGAAATTTATTTCTAATAAGTGTTGACTGATCTTGGCAAATCTAGAGAACTAGACCACACATAACTAAAATTCAACAAGTCATCACTGGTTTTGTGTCCCAGGGGACTAGAATGAATAAGAGAAAGGTTATCACTTAATGATGAAAATAAAGAGAAAAATTAAGCCTAAGATACTGATAATAGTATTCTCATTTCAAAAGCATTAATTTAGACTTCACCTCAACTTCTGGTTCAAATTTGCAAATGAAATTAGGGTTCAAGTATGTGCTAATCTTTTAATGAATGAGAATAACTACTTTTCCATAATCTCTCAGCACCTTGGAATAGAGAAGTAGATTCACTCTCGGTAATGATTTGTGACTGATATTTAGAGCAGCACAGATCGTATTTCATATGCAAATAAAAATAAACCACGCCTTTAAAATATAAATGATAGTTGTCACTATTTGGTTTCAAAAATTCCCTAGCTCTTGTTTTTACTACATCCTTTGGGAAATTATAAATGATCTGTCTTTTATCTTCAATCTCTTCCACATTCTTCGTACCCCTTTATCTTCAATAAAATCTGTTTAACCTGAGAGAATATGGGAGGCTCTCAGTTTTTCAGTGCTAGGAAGGAGTGCAAACATTTCCTTCTCAGTCTCACTGAGACTTAATTCAGTGATCACACACTCTTAAGAACCACCCCCCCACCTCATACCTCAGGCCATTCACACATACAACTAGCCATCCCATCTCACCATCACTTTCAGCTACCACCTCTGCTGAATCAGGATTTGCACAATTCAACCCTGTATATTCTTCCCCACACCTTCCCCAATTCTACCAACATCTTGTTGTAGCTCACCATCTACAGATGGCTCATACAAAATCCTAGCTTTTTTTTTTTTAACTTTTATAATGAAATTAATCTCCACTTGCAGCCTTGTCCTCCATTGTTCACAAACCATGGACCCTGATATAAACGGGAGGCTGTTTGAATTCTAAAAGATAAGTTCTCTAATCTCTAACAGTCTACTTTTTCAGTTTTCTTTCTCTTATTATACCTGGTGTCAGGATATGAAAACTTATCAAAGATCCAGGTCTTAGACGCCACTCCAACCCCCATCTTTCTTTTCATATCATCCCTCTCTTACATTTACAATTTCTCCTACGCAGCTTAAAATCCATGGTCCATTGCTTTAAATATTTGTATCAGCAAGGATACGCAGCTCAAAATTGCCGATGGTCCCTACTCTGTTGGATAAATCAACAAGGAAAGGGTGTTATCTCACTAAACAAAATGTCCTGAGGTAGGAAGCTCCAGAACTAGTCCATTCCCCAGTCAGCAATGTCCTTATGAACCCAGGCTCCCTCATCTTTCCACTCTCCAATATTCACCTTTTGTGTTTGTTCTGCATTATGGTTGACAGATGGCAGCTAAAATTCTAGTTCTCATAAGGGGAAATGATATGAAAAAGTAGTAGGAAAAAGGGACATGCCATCTCAGCCTCTTGAAGTAGTCTCATCAGACTTGTCTTCCTATCGCATTGTCAAGGAAGGGGTCAACCATCATTTCTGAAACCAGTTATTGCTAAGGAAGTGGAATAGTACAAAAAAGGATTGACCCTGGAACTAGTAAGAGGACAGCCCTTCTTTAATTAAGTCTTATGGTGGAGGGATAAACACACCAGATCAAAACTGAAACTCTGCCACCAAGAATAAGGGGGAGAAAAGCTGTCTGATGCATAACCAGCAGAGTCTGGTTCTCTACTTCCTTGTCATTATCCATTTTCCTGTGGTCACTTTTTCTTCTTACAGTCTCTCATCACAGGTACACTATTACATGAGGCACAAAATCAGAAGAATCATTGTAGTATTAATGGTTCTCTATGATCCTATCCTGTAGGTTAATATTTGAATACATGCCAATTTGCTAAATTAACTAATAAAAAGAGCAGCACAGCATGCCAGAAAGACTCCTTTGATTCAAATAAAACAAAACAACAAAATCTCCAAAATCACAATTCAAGCCCTGACTCTGATATTTCTGCCTTAGGAAAGACATCAACTTTAAAAACGAATCTGCACAAGTGGATTTATCCCAAATCTAATAAAGTTTAAGCTTTAAGGTCCTTCACTGACACAGGCTCCTTCAACACTCCTGATTACGCATTCTTGTATTGTAAAAAGACTCTCAAATTTTTATGAGCTTCAGACTCCTAAAAATCTGTATCTGCCTCTGCTGATATGTCAACCTTTTCTACTTGCATGCTGTTGAGCATGTCACTTACCCCTTTATCCACTCATTTCCTTATCCTCAATTTTGGTTTAATAAAAGGAGCCCTACCTTGCTTACAAAACTGTGATGAGAATCAGAGATACCTGTATAGAAGTGCTATGTAGCAATGCTCTGTGTAATTATTATAATCATCAATATACAGTATTCTCTTGCGGCTGCTATTTTCCAGCAAGAGGCTGCTGTTGCATCTGCTCCTGCAGTTTGTCTCCAGGATATTACAACAGCTCAGCTTTAAATGAGCTGAGCCATCCCTGACTGCTGTCCAGAATACCCATCCAGCTGCAGGTGTTTTCCAGCTATCTACTGTGATGTTACATTGCTTCAGGCTGTGCTACAGGGGACCCTCCCAGGGTTTCATCTGCCGGCCATGTGCTCAACTCCCCTCCAGCCCTGGGGAGTTGACTTTCATGTAGAATGGTTTCAGCTTCTCAGGACTGCATGAGTCCTGGGACCTCGTTGTGGGAAACTATGCCCTACCATCTGGTGTGAAGCGTGGTACTAAGAGATGCTGATAGAATTTGTCTCGTAATTGAATGTGGTGATGGTAGGTGTCATTTCCATAAACAAGACTAGACAGCACAATAGCTTCGTAGACTTTAATTTTGGTCTGGAATGTGTTTCTTTGTTTTCATCATCCTGTCATTCTTGCAAATGTTATGAGTTTTAAAATATGATTTATTACTTTACCCACTAATGTGTCATTATTAGATAGAGAGCTGCTGAAGTAGCAGAATTCGGTAACGAGCAATTTCACAAGTAATTATGCAGTCATGGGTTGAGTGCATCCAAGTGCTGCAAGGGTTGAATGGACAATAGCAAGTAGAAAGCTATGAAGAGGTGCAGGGATGAGCAGCCTGTGTGTAAAAGAGAAAGGACTGTTCCTGTCCCGGCCATCACTATAGCACTGAGGAGAACAATCATGTACAATGGGGATGATACCCAAGACAAATTCTACAGTGGCCTCACCTCCCTCCTCTCAACACTTTATATCAATTAAAACAAATTAAAATCAATATTAACAGTCTCTACCATTTATTGAGGTTTTACTATATGCCTCACCCTCCTAAGGTCTTGTTGTACATTATCACATTTAACCCTTATGACAATCTTATGAAATAAGTAGTAATATCAATGTTTAAATATGAAGAAACGGAGGCTTATAGGTGGAAGTTAACTTACTAATGCAGTTATTAACTCATGGAGGTAAAATATAAACATGAGTCCATCAGATTCCAAAGACTTCATTTTAATTCATTGCTTTTTAGCTGTGAGTGCATAATGGAATCTCCTATAGAGTTTTTTCTTAAAAGTAAGATACTCATAACTATGAAAGTCACTAGCTTGGGCTTGGAATCTGATTTTTGCATGTTAAAAAATATTCTATAGGTAATTCCAATGCACACTTTAATTGGAACCCTCAGATTATACTTAGCTTTACAAAGAATAATCATCAAATGTCACCTAAAATTTGACTATGAGTTAGAGGAAAGAAATTTGCTAATCATGGGGTTTAAATGTGGGTATATGGTCCAATATATTTTTTCCTTTTGAAATATGGCAGATCAAGCTTTCTCTCTTCTTGGGTGACAAGCAAATCATCAAGAGCAATTGGTTTAATTACCGAATCCTATTGTAGGACATCAGATAGAGTATGCCAACATGCTAATGCTAAAGATATATCATATGTTAGATTAGGAGGTAGAGAAAAAGCAAGAACTGAAAAAACTGGCTTTTTAAAAAATTTCAAGGTACTCAATTTTATCCATATAAATGTGTCAAATGATATTCAGATAACAATTTTTTTTCCATGCACAGGCAATACTCTATAATTAAAAAAAGCAAAACACTCAGAGGGAGGAAGGGTGAGGGAGGGATGGATTGAGAGTTTGGGATTAGCAAATGCAAACTATTAAATATAGAAAGGATAAACAACAATATCCTATTGTATAGCACATCCTATTGTATATTCTGTCATAAACCATAATGGAAAATAATATGAAAAAGAATGTATGTATATGTATAATTGAATCACTTTGCTGTACAGCAGAAATTCACACAACATTGTAAATCAACTATACTTCAATAAAGTAATTTTTTTAAAAAAGCAAAACACTGAAACATATTTGTTTCTTCAAGGAAATACTGAATTATTTTAAAAATTTAAATTTAAAGGAAACTAACTATAGAATTATTTTTAACTAATTTCTCATCTTAAAAAGGAAAATCACATTAATTATCATTGTGACTTTTAAAAAGTTAATATTTGGCCAAATTTTCTAATGTAATGAAAGACCTGCACTCTACTCTTAATTCTAAACCTACAAAAATACAGCAAATAAAAATCCAGTAGGAGGTACTACAGTGTATCAGTTAAGAATATGGATTACGAAACTCAATTGTCTGAACTGGAATTATGGCTCTAGCCTGGGCGAGGTGTGTCCCCCTGGGCAGGTCATTTACCTCCCTATGCCTCAATTTCCCTATTAATAATATGGAGATAATAATCATAATGCTTACTTCCTTGGATTATATGAAATTATGCAAATCTAAAATACATAAAACACATCAGTTCCCAAAACATAGTAAGCTCTTTATAGATATTTACTATCACTTTTGTTTTAAATTTAAAAAATCCAATTTCTAATCATAAAGGAGTATGAAACTTTAGAGTTGGGAGGGGTCCCTTTATGTACAAGAAGGAAATGAAAGACTGAGTCACTTGCAAAAGCCAGTTACAAGGCACAGTCAAAACTAGTATATAGTGTGCTGAACAGAACAAAAGAGTAGTTCTGTAGCAATGCCACTCTTTACCAGTGACTATATTCTGGGGGTTTTAAAAAGAAATAACTTCAAATGAGTCATTTTAAATATTTTTCAGAAAAGTAATTTATAAATAGCCTCATATTGTAATCAGATTGAACAGAAAACAATCCATACTAAAAATTATGTCATGTTTTCAAACTACTGACGCGTCATTTACAGTTATTTTACATAAAAAAAAGTTGGTCTGTAAAAAGAACATATTTTTCCCCAATACCTACCCTATACAACACAGTACAGAGCTAACCTTTGTTCTTCAATAAGAAAGTTGATAAATTACACAAGAAAGATAATGAAGGATGATAAAAGTCAGAGCATCAATTTCAGGCATCTTTTTAATCATCCCCATTAGTAAATAGGAAGCTATTTCTCAATGGAAATAATAAACTCCTTCTTTACATAATCTCAAGGACCAAAATCATAGCCTCTCCTTCCCATAACAGAAAATGTGTAACATCGTAGTTTAAAGGCCATATACTCTGATAGAAAACTCTTGAAAACTTCACAGCCTTCATGAACAACTTTGCATACATAAATAAGACTGGTCGCAGAAACCATGTTTATTGAGATCTCAAACAAGATATTATGGGAAGATATAAAAGAAAATACTAAGGTCACTTCCTTCAAGTAGCATGACCTTTTTGGTGAAGACACAACTGTAAACATGACGATGATTTATAATTACTCATAAAACATATAAAAGGGGGTTGGCATCCAGGATTACAATTTTGAACCAAAAAGGAGGAAAAGCCAGTCTACAGCTGTTGAGGTTGGGTTTAAAAGTGTAATTTACACAGAAAATTTTTTAGAGTTCATGTTTTTGCAAAGAGGAGAGGATTTTCAATTCAGGCTCACAAGGAAATGACACCTTATCAGCAAAGGGAACAGTAGCACAAGCACGAAGGCATAACCCACGAAAGCGGGAAAGACACACCTGAGCACAGAAAAGACCTTGGCCCTTCACAAATGGAAGGAAAAACATTTCTTGAGGAGCCACTTCTTTAAATGCATTGATAGAGTCAAATTAAATATGAACTTCAAATCCTTGAGATAGACTGTGATGCAGTAAACAGGCTTGGTTTGAATCTGACCTCTGCTACATATTAGCAATGTGATTTTCTGCAAGTTACACTATCTCCTTCTACTGTTTATTCACTGCAAAATGTGGATGACAATAGGAGTAGCTGCCTCATGTGATAGTGGTTAAGGATTAAGTGAAATAACTTAGGTAACATGTTTGAGATAAAGCTTTCCACCTTGCAGATACTCAATACATGTTGGCCATTATAGTTATTTTTCTAATTATTAGAGCCGAGTAAACCAAAATAACATGGAGCACCTTCCTATCGATAAAGAGAGGAAACATGTCCCTTAGACACTTCCCGCTAAAGGATACAACTGATGAGAGACTGAATCTCAATACCAGAACCCTGTATGGTATGAGTGAAGACACACAGTCCTCCCTTGTTGTCTGTGGAGGGTTGATTCCAGGATCCACTGAGGATACCAAAGTCTGCAGATGCTCAAGTCCCTTATATAAGTAACATAGCATATATTTGCATTTAACTGACACATATCCTCCGGTACACTTTATCTCTAGATTATTTACAATCTGGAACACATTGTGAGGGCTATATAAATATTTGCTGGAGTGTGGCAACTTCAAATTTTGCTTTTTGGAATTTCCTGTAACTTTTTTCTCACCCATATGAAGTGCTGACTGTCCTGTGTGTGCTTGCACACGCACTGGCACTTTCTGCTTAGGTTTTCTGTGTACCAAACTACCACCAAACTAAAAACATAGCTGTCCCAACCCAATTTATCTGGCAGACACTTAGACATCCACATTTCAACGTTCCTCTCGCATCCCAAACTCACTGTATCCAAAACTTAACTTCTAAGCTTTTCTACCCTCCTCTACTTCTACTCCTGCTCCCCCTACCTTCCACTAATTCTGTTGTACCAAATCTTGCTCCTCTTCCAATCTAAATTTAAGTCCTTTCAGTCTGCCATCAAGTTCTGCCAATTTTAATTTTGATCCAGCTCTCAATTCTGTCCACTTTATTAAAACTCCACTGCCACTCTTACTTACTTCCATCCTTTCTCTTGACTAACTCACAGCAGCTAACTCCCTGTGTCTCTAAACTTTCCCCTCTGTAATTTCTCCTCTCCGCTACAGGAGTGTATTGTCTAAATGTCTATTTGAGAAATGTCACGGGCTGAGTAAAAATGCCAATGGCTTTTCATTTCCTTTAGAAGATAGTCCAAAGTCTTTAGCATAGTTCACCTTTTATACATTGGCCTTTTTTTTTCTACCCTAATCTCTTGTCTTTCCATCTCTTGGACTCCAATCTCTCCAATCAACTGAACTACTTTTCATCTCATGTGTTCCTTTTTGCTTAGCTACTTGCTACTTAACTCTGGCCACAGCTTTGACAATTCTTCCTCCTGAAGCTTTTCCCCACTCTCTGGAAGTCTGGCACAGGTGCTCCTTCCATTCTGGCATCATCCTGTATTCCCCTTTCTAAGTTTATACCTCATCACTGTATCCACATGTGTAAATGAGTCTCCTGCAAGACCAAAACTTCTCAGAAGCTGGGGACAGTGTCATTGTTCATTGATATATTCCTAACTCCTAACCCAGTATCAGTTATACACAAATGCAAAAGAAATTGTGATGGTACTGAACTTTATAGTGTTCTCATCCCACAGTATTGGTTCAGTTTTTCCAAATAATCCTTCCATTGCTTTCATTTTAAAACTCCATATTGCTATCTATCTATCTATCTATCTATCTATCTATCTATCTATCTATCTATCATCTATCTATCCATCTAGATATAGAATGGGAAACCTCAACTGCCTACTATCATCAGGGTTCTGGTACCCACCACGGCTGTAACGAAGCAGCACCACCCCTTGCAGCCCTACACTAGCTAGCCATATTCCGGTCTGCTTCTGAGCCGTGGTTACTGAAATACAAAATTGAGTATGTCACAAGTGGTTATGTAATTAATCCGGAATAACCAGATATCTCTCTTCAGTCAATTTTCATAAAGCAGAGAGATTTGGGGGGGGGAATAGTAATAACAGTTGATTATATAACCCTTGGTATAATGAAATGTTTGATTCTACACCAAAATGGAAGAAGTTTCTTAAGCAGTTCTTCCTAAAAACCACCAGTATGAAAAATTATAACCATATACCTTGAAAATATACATGAAAAGAATGAATATATATGTAATTTTAAAAACTTTGAAAGTCAGATATTTAGGTGTGATAAAATGACTTTTGAAATTATGTAATACTTGGCATGAGATAATAAAACAAAACAAAATGTGATCTCTGTTTGCATATATAATAACTGTTCTCTATGATACGAAGAAACAGGGAATAACAATGTAGTATGCTCTCAGTTATTATAAATTTTGGGGTTTTCTTTCTCTTAAAAAACATTAACTAATCCAAGCCTACCACAACTGTTGATATATCTATTATTTTCCTCACATTTCACATATGGAATTTAGTATAAAGAAGATAAATGCTATTTAGAAAACATGCTGTAAAATCCAGATAAGTATAGAAAAATGAAGGATTTTTCAAGTACAGAATATCATCATTCCAGGATCTGTTACATCTAAATAAAATCCCTTTTCTTTGGAAAAACATAAGAGTTATTTTTCTTGAATGGCTAATAGATACTGCATATGATATTTTCAGTATGGTGTCAAATAAACATGAAGGAACAGATACACCAAATACATAAAACTACTAAGTAGTATGTATAGATGCTATCAACCATTTTGATTGACTCATATTTTATTTACTCTGCATTTAGTTACCAAAGCCACAAGCTTAATAGTGCTGTTTATGAAAACACAGTTAGGCAAGCTGAATGCTAAGAACAAATATATGTGAACTCATTTTTTAACTTGTGGATGCATGCATGCGCACACATCTTTTTATTATCAGCATGCTCCCAAATTAAAATTGTTACCACATGCTAAGTAAACTTTTTCAGATGTTCAACAGAGAAGATCAAAAGCGATTTCATCATATATTTTTAGATCTCTGACCAGTCAAACATATAGGAACACAGACATGTCAAAACATCAAGTAATCCAAAGGTACAACAACTTGGAAATTTTCAGTTCAATGAAACTCATGAAGAGTAGCTTAGTGTACTTTCATTCTTTCCTTACTGACGTCTTACAGGTGAAGCTTTTCATGGAAACTTATTTAGTGGTTATTTGAAGGTAAGACTTGAGTAGGAACTAAAAGGAAGAAGAGAACATAGATAAGCTGGAAAAAGAAGTTTAGCTTTCCAGACAGACAGAAAATCACAAAACAAAGCACGCAGGTGGAAAGGAACATGTTATGTTTGGGGCCATGAGAAAAGCTTGGGCGATTTTCTATTGGAGGTATGAGACTGATAAAGTGATAGATTAGTATCATATAGTGCGCTCTAATGACCATTCTTGTAATTCCTCTTCTCGCCTGCCCCAAATTCTCACAGCTTTCGTTAAACTCCTTTTGTAGATAGGGGAAGTTTAATGGATGTGTGAGAATCCATCCTCTAGTGGATTAAAAACAAATCAATTTTATTATTTGTTCCATTCTTTCCTTAAACTTCCAGTGCAGTAACTGAGTTTTGGCCTGATTTTATATCTAAACCTATTTCCTACTCTAGTTTTAGAAACTGAGCCATTTTATTCTACCATTTTGAATCCTTATCTTGTTTCTCTGTCTAGTTCCTGGGTTCTGGTCTTCTTCTCTCTAATCTTCTGGATTTCCTCCACCCTCAGCACCAGATGAGTATATTACCATCTCCAGCACTCAAGCTTCTCTTGGGTAACCCTTTACCTGCTGGGACCCCCCCCCCCGCGCCCCCCCCCCACCTACCACACCATGACAGGCTCTTCTGATAAAACACAGTGCCTGCTATTTGACACTATTTTGAAACACTCATTCAAAACCAAACTTATTTTCTTCTCAAGGATTCACCCTTATCATATTTTTTCCCTTGATGAGCCTGCCTTGATTGTGCGTCACAGTCATCCTAACTTCAAGTAGTGGTAACAATTCATTGCAATACTTTCCTAGAGTGCCTCATCAAGCACGGTCTCCTCTTTTGTAATTGGTTCTAAAGTTGGAAGTCTGGACAGATGTTTTGCTAACACTACAAGTGTGTTATTGATATTCCAAAAGGATTTTATAATGGCATTGCTAATAGCTGACATTAACAGTTCTCATTTATTCTCAAAGTTGAGTACATTTTGTTTATTTTGCTATTAAAATACACTTTAAAATCCTGAAATATTTCTGGGACAAAAATAGATTCAGAAAGCAACCCAGAAACACATAACAACAAGAAAAAGATAGCTAAGTCCTTCAGCAACATCTGATCAGTGGTAAGCAATGGAACTACGATAATTTTGGGGTCCCTTTTTAAATTCTTAAAAGATATTTGCCTAAATATGAAAGAAAAAAAAAGGCAATGAGCACTTTTAATGGGTATGCTCAGGAAACATCTTGCAAGGAAGCTGCAATCAAAAGGGATCACCAAAAGCCATCAGCCCTCAACTTCAGAATAGGATGCCTTACCCTCATTTGTAATACAAAAATCATATTAGCCTCACATGAAGATAATATAATAAAGGTTTTTAAAAATTGAATTCAATCTAAAAATTAAAAGTAGAGAAAACTCCAAACAAGGAAATATTGAATATTTTATGAATAGAATGAAAACTGATTATTTCAATCCTTATGCTTCATAATAGACTGAATGCCACACCACTTCAGGTAGGCGAACATAGAGTACATTATTTTACTCAATTGAACGCAAACCTAGAGTACTTACTACTGTGAGATATGATATATCTAAAAACAAAAACCAATTCACATGAGATTTAGGGCTCATAAATTACAGATCCAGAAGATATTATTAAAGGAAGTTAGGGACTTTTCCAATGGATTTGCCCCAAAAGTTCATTGCTATAATTGGCAAGGAAAAACTTCTGGATAGCATGAAGTAATGCTTAACGTTTCTTTTGTCCTTGCTGAAAATTTACTCAGGATATAGTCAATTATGAAATAGTTTTCTAATTCTCTAAATAGAGGATTAAAATAGAGAATATTCTGTTCAATTTTTAAACTCGAACCTACTATTATATCAGATACATTCACTGTTTCAGTATATAAAAGTTTATATCAAAAGCATTCAAGTATCAAAAATCTAAAATTGCACTGCTATTTCTCTATGATAGTCTCCTTTACAATTTTACCCTAATTCTGCCACTAACAAAATACATATAGGCAAAATGAAAATGCTGTATTTTAGTTACTAGTATTTAAATTGAAGAAAAATTCCTGAAAATGTGTTATATAAAATATAAATGCAAAACAAGTGGCTAGTTGTAGATAATCAGGAAACAAATCTAGAAGTATTTTAACTGTTGTAAACGTAATATGGGGTACTTTCTACAAGTTTTCTGCTTAACAAATGAGTATTTTAACTAACTAGTATTTCTCTAGACAAATATAACAAATAAGAATGAAACAAGTTTAAAAATGAAACTCCTGTAAGCAGTTTAATAACAGAGACATACTAGAAAGATTTGGTGGTAGATTTACACATAAGATATATGTGACACAACAAAAACAGGAAAAGGAAATGCTTCCTGTAGATATGTGATGAATTTTTTTAGGGTTTGATATCATTGTATTTTTAGGGTTTGCAATCAATGTATTCACTTTTTGGTGTGATTATATTAGACCACATTTATAAGATATTTTCCCATGCTGATCTTTTTCCCTAAAGAGATCTCACAAATGTCAAGTATTTCCAAACAGAAGGCAGTTTTTCTGGCCATTACTTCCATTTCATTGCAATTAAGATCGGAAGATTCAACAGGCCAAAAAGTTATACCAGGAAGAGATTTTCATGAGAGGCAAAGCAGTTTTACGGGCAGTGCAGGGTGTATCTGCTGGATTCAAAAGACTTATTATATAATTTCTCTAGTTAATTTTCTACGAAAGTACATTTTCCATATCCAACCAATTCTCCTATTTCTTTCTGAAGAATGTATGATTTATGGGACAATATTCTTGCAGTGATACATTTCTATTTGTGATACCAGTTGAAAGCACATAAAAATAAAGAGCTTTTTAAGATATAACCATTCAAGTTAAAAAATAAGAACAAATTACATATCAAGACCTTTAGTACATGAAGAAGCATGTTGTCGAGTCCTTCCTAATCACTGGCAGGCGACACAGAATTGAAATATCTCTTTAATAAGTCACAGAAAGAATACTCCAAATGTGTAACTAAGATATGTCAAAAGAATTCGACAGGCTCATCAAATGATTCTATAACAAAAAGCAAACAAATCAAAAAACACTAGATCACAGTTCAGAGATACATCTGCTCTTTCTTTACGAAACCTACTTAGTTAATTTTCATTTATCAAATAAGTGATTTCAATACTATAGAAGACTTTATGGAAAAGATGTTATAGAAGGAACCCATGGACTTCATCACCACCACCATCACCATCATCACCGGCCTCAGCAGCAATATTAACAATAGGACTCTACCCATAAAGGCATTCCACAAAGTGCTTTCAAGTTTATTCTTTCCTTTTTAAGTTACAATGTCTTTATAAGCAGGCAGATCTTATATATGCTTTTATTTTGTAGATATGAAAACTGAAGTATAGAAAACATATAAACTTTTTATGACGACTTGACCAGGGAAACATAGCTAGTAAATGTTCTGAATAAATACTGCCTGAAATAAAGGCTGTTTTTGCTTCATATTAGAAGTATTATACTGTACCTATATTGAAAAGAAGAAGTAACCTCTGATCTACAGTCATTCCATTCTAACAGGAGAAATTATACCACGGTAAAAAGAGTAGGGACGTGAACATCAGACACATGTGAGTCCATTCCCACCTCTCCACTTAGTAACTACATATTTTTGGTAAGTTAGTCAATGTCCTTGACCTTAAGCTTCCCCACCTGCACACAGGAAATAATTCCTCTCTTTCCCTCCCTCATAGGGCTACTGCGAAACTTAAATGAGATACATATGATGAGGGCTCAGGGCAATGTCTACAACATACAATGTGCACACAAACACAAAAATGTTTGTTGCTTTCCCTCCAAGCGTTATACTATTCTATACCATATACCTAACATAATGCCCAGGAGAAAATTTTACAGCGTCATTATTCTTAAGGAAATTTTCATCATTGAGAAGAAAAAAAATTTCAAATAGAAAACAATATACTGAAAGTATGATAGATTATAAAAATGAAGCACCAATCACTTTTATTACAGATTGTCAGACGAGAGAGAACATGAAGTATTCTAGATTATTCAGTTTCTGCTAGCTATTTTCAGCTAATGATTCTAGTTTCAAACAGTAAGTGGTCTTTAGTAGCTAGCCTTCTTTTTGAGATATTTCTATGAAACACATTAAATTCACTTCCTCGTTTTTCCCCTGTAAGCTAAACAATAGTTGCTGTTGGCAGCATGAAGAGTGACAATATAGGAACACATCAGCCAATGGACTCAACTGCGGCTTAGGAAACTAGCAGCACATGCAGCTTATTATGCAGAAAACCAGAAAGGAATAAGAAGAAAGAAGGCTCTAAGTATGCCCAATCACGGAAAGTCTCAGTACTACATCTTGAGAGTGAGTACTTCTTAAATGTGCATGTGTATTTCAAAAGATGTTAAGTTGTACAGTGAGACTATGTGGTACAAACTGCACTTAAAAGATTTTCCTTCTACGTAAGAACCATATGCACCTAAACCCTTATGTTATAAAGTATGGTGTCTCTCAGAGTACACCAAATCACTCTCCTTCAAAGCCCATGTTCTTCTGATTTCGTTGAAGTCAAGAGACAAACCCCTACCACAGCACTCTGAAATACTTTTTCAAAACTAATGCATCTTTCCCTACAGATTATAAGATTTAGATTTGGAAAATATGCTGGACTATTACTTGGAGACTTTTGTTTATTTTTCAGGCTTTCTACTATTAATTCTGTCCTACATCTGAGAATTAACAGAAATGGACTATTAAGCACAGCTCTGATTTTTTCTCTCAAACACATAACAGATTTATTAATACATTTATTCTTGTATTAAAAATGAAGCTAAGCTAGTCTTATTTCTCAAGCATTTTAGCTTAGGTTTCTTCTTGCTTCCACTAAAACATCTTCTGTGTATACAACATAATTAAGGAAAACCACAACAGTTGTTTTCTGCCAGTGGGAATGTTTCAAAAACTATTACTTCAGAGTGGCTTCCTTTCTTCCCCCCTCCTTTCTTTGGCAAAGGAGTCTTTTACTAAATCCACTGTACCTCTCAATCATTTCCCCTCCCTTCTTTTTCTTTTAACTCTGAAAAAATAGTACTGAGGGGCAAAAAGAGTTCTGGGGTAGACATTTTTTTTCCCACTGACAAACAGTCTGGAATCTAGCAATTGGATGAGAAATTGAGTATCTGTTCCTTGACTCAACTCACTAGAGCAAAAGCAAAAAGAGAAAACACTCAGGGTTTGGCAGCAAACTTCTCCTCTGGACATATTCCATTGGCTTGTGGCACAACTGCTGTACATCTATTAAAAGTTCCAACGTCTATTGGTTGGGTTCATCTGCTTCAGGCATTTCCCTTTTAAGCTCAGCACTTGTTGGGCTTATAAGAGCTCCTTGAAGGTTCAGTTTCAAAAACCTCTTCTGGTTACAAGAGCTCCTTCTGCTTGTTCCTTTATACAGCTTCCTGTTTGTGCCTGTTTATTAAATGCCCTTTTCCAAGTAACCATTGACTGTTGGAACTTTTACAGGATTCATAATGATTCACTTGATCTTCAACTGCTTCGAAAGAATCACTGTTCGTCCTATCCTCATTCTACAACTTGAAAGTCTGTCAGCCCAATTAACACATTCCCAATCATGTACTACCAGGGCTTTCTTGGGAAAGTTCATGCCAAATTAAGAGAAAGTTAGAATTTATGTACATATTTTTCTTTCCTGGTAGTTACCATGTTGAGAAATATATTTAACAGAAGATTGCTTGTGACTAATTTTGTCTCCCTTCCCCCTTCTGTGTCTTAATAACACAAACCACATGAGAAAGTCACCAAGAAATGTGGAATTGGAAATCTCTCCTTAAAGTGTATACTTAAATTACTTACATGTACATAATTGTCAGTTAACCATATTTAAAACTATCTACATAATTCTCTGATCTATTTTTGATAAATAAATGTATCTCTTTCTTCTAACTCTAAATGTGGTCTCTTAAGATCCCCATTACTTGCTTCTTTTCATAATCACAATAGTATCCAAATATGACCATACTCTAGGGTTTGAGAAAAAAATTAATTTGATAACATTCACTAGAGCACCTTTCTTTAGGGTAACTAACTAGGTCTACTGGAGAGAAATATGCCAATTAGATGATAAGTAAACTTTCACTGATACTATTCAATATTATTATATGTCACTCACACTATTTTAAATCTAAAGTTTGTGCTTTCATATTTTGAAATGTACCCTACAGATACAACATATTTTGACCTATCAATCAGTATATTATAAATTAAAGAATAAAGTACATTATATATACACATATAGTATAGTATAATCACACTTTATTTTAGCCAGTGGTATACTTGAGCTAAACTTATAATTATTATATAGCTTAATAATACTTTACTTACAAAGGATTTACAAAAGAAATTTTTAAAAATTTAACGTTATCTCTAGTTTTGGAGTCATGTATAGCTGACCCTAATCCCAACCAACACAGCACCTGATTCAGACTTGAGGTATCAGTGAACGTTGCTGGAAGGAAGTGGTGTCTAAATTGAGAACTGACAGGTGAAAGGAGTTGGTAGAATGAGAGGTGGTTAAAGTGTTTAAAGATGAGGAAGAAGGATGTGCAAAATGGGAGGACAGAGTATGACCTGCTTTAGTACTAAAGCAGTATTTGGAAAAGTAACTAGTGTTTGTGGAAGTAGGAGGAAGGTTTCAAGAGAATAAGACTGTAGATATAAATAAGGGACAGATCAGGAGGGATTTATAAGCCATATTGAGATGTCTGAACTTTATATTTGAGGAATTGGCGAGCCCCTGAAGTTTTTGTTCTGTTTTGTCTTAAGCAGGGGAGCTACATAATCAGATTTGCATTACAGAAAGACAATTCTGGCAGAAGTTATGTAGAAATCCATTCCAATGACATTGATATTCTCAAAAGCCTGTGAAAGCCCACAACATAAAGAATGAGTTAAAACAAAAAACTTTAATACTAAAAGAAATGGATTTGATATAAATCTCTATAATATTATCTCTTAATTAGAGATTTATATGTATGTAAGTTCCAAGATGGCATTCTTATATAAGGTAGTTTAACGGAATGAAAAAAATTAACTACTAATTAATATAGTGCTTTATAGGTACGAAAAGTTTTTTGCATACTCAATGATTTAGATCTTCTAGGATAGGACAATGAAGGATTTAAGAAAGCAAAGCAAGATCTTTCTACACAGACTAAGGCAGAGTAGAAAATTAATAGGATATTTCATTTCTTTTCCAAGACTTTTTCCCACAGAGCAATGTATAAGGAGAAATGTACGGATAGTGGTAGGATCAAGAATTCTGGCATGTAAAGGAAAAAAGAAATTATAAAAATTTATAAATATAAAAATTGGTTTTCTCTTAAGAAAATAATATTTTCAGGTTTAATCAACTTTATAGAGAAGCCAAGTGACATTTTCTGTGTCTCTGAACTGTTTTTGGTCCTTTTATTAACCTAAGGCATTTCCCAAAGAAACTAAAAAGCTGTATGCAGTAAAAGATAACGTACGAAACTGACTTTCAGAGCAAAAGGAATCCAGCCCCCCCCCCCACAACAGGCAAATAAGCCTTTGTTATTCTTTTCCCTGTTAGTGAAAAAAAAAAAAGTTGCCATATTTCATTGAAACTAAAATGCCATCAACTGCAAAACTTACTCAGATTTCAGAGCTGTTAAATGTGAATAAAAAGACGGCATTACAAGTGATGAAAAACACTGACGTGACAGAAAAGATGAAGTTACTATGGAACTTTCTTAAATTCCTGTCAGAATCAAAGCAACAATGAAGAGTTTGTTGTATACAAATAAAAGCTTATTATGAGAACATATGGTGGCATCCTTTTAAGCTCTAATTTAAACATTTGTATGCATACATACAGTATATGCATGTGTATTTGCGTGTGTGTATAAAGATTGAAGTTTCAAAGGGAGAATAAATGAGGGAAAGAAAAGGGGGGGAAACAGGGCACAGAAGAGCTGGCATGTCATAATACAAAATGAAAATAAGCCACAGCCTTATTAGTATTAAAATCTAACAAACATTTGCTAAAACCTTGTAAACATGTTAACAAGATTTGTCATTACAGTTCTCTGTTCTGTACCTGTAAGAGAACAGCAGTGAATAATGATGCTTTCATGATGTAGGAACTAAAAACTGTCCATTTTCCTCATGAGGGCTTTATGAGAGTTTGTTAAGAAATATTAGATAGACATATTATAACAAGCATGAGGATATTTTTTCTACAAAGTAACTTATTTCATAGGCTATTTCATGGTTCTCATCTCCCCCCAAATCAGAACTCTGCTTCCTGACCAATGATGGGGTTAAAACCATCCAAAATTAATGCTGTAATGTATATTTAAATGTTATGCCTAGCTAAAGCCAACATCACTGAAATAATGATGGGTAAAAATAAAGTACAAAGATTTTTAAATTAAATTGTAATAATAACCAAAGCAATGTAAATGCCATAGCCTCAATGACTTTAAAAATATTGTTAAAAAAAATCCCAATCTTAAAAACGGGTTTCATAATTCAGCACTCATGTTACAAGCAACTGTCCCAGGTTGGAGAAAGATGTAGGAAATTCTGGACCTAAAAATGTAAGACATATGGTCTTGATTGCCTTTCGCAGCTATGTTAAGAGTTCAGTGTAAAGAAAAGCTTTCCAAACGCCAGCTTGCAAACTAGGTTTTTATGTGAAACTCTAATAAAACAGCAGCAGATGTTTCTATGCTATTAATTTGTTTGGGACATTTTTGGCTGGTTCATTCCAAATCAACTGTTATCCCTTGTCCAACAACTGTAGCATTCATTTCTTTTTTACACATAGAGAAAGAGAAAGGAAGCTTTTCCTTTGGAATAGATATTGCATCAATTTGCTACATTCATGGGAAAGTGAATGCCAGCACTTGTATTTTTTTCTCTGTTCTTTTTCTAAATGCCCTTAGAAACTGATAAAAGGTGGTTTTTATTTTAATTTTTTATTTATTTATTATTTTTTTACTACTGGGGGATGCGGTGGGGGGATCACCCAGCCAAGGCATTGCAGGCTAATGAAACAAATCTTGACTTATTTACTTCTGAAACCTGCTTATACTGCTGTAGATGATTGATACATTGATTCTGGCCCTGATTTATATGACAAAAAGATCATCACCTTATAAATGTTCACACCATCGGAGTCAATTCACTTCCATTCCCCCTCTCTCAACCTTGTAGTCCATTCTTGCTCCCCCAAAGATCTTAACAGATTGCCTTTCATTGGATGTAATGTATCTCTTGCTCATTTTTATTAAAACAGTGAACATGCTTTACCTTCAGAAGGAAAACAAACGCGATTTTCAAAATTAAAGTCTTTAGTCATTTTCCCAATTATGAATAAATCAAATTTTCCCAGCAAAAGTAGGAGGAAACAACAGATCCAGCTGATTCCTTCCAGTGGGGCCAAATGTGTTCACTCTAACCAGTTTTCCTCTGTAACTGGGCTACTGAGAATTCATTTTTAAGGATCATTCTCAGTCCATACAGTTTATTAATATATTTCAAGATTATACAGAATTAATGGGATTTAGATAGAAGCCCTAAAGCCTATTACTCTATGAAATTACTCAAGCGCTGGCTAAAGTGCCAAAATGATTTGGATTTCAGTTTTGTTTTTCAAACAAATGTAATAAAGTATCATTAACAAATTCAACTACAGTTGGTTTGAGTTCAAAAAGTCTGCACATTTTAGTGTAATTAGAGACAAGAAAGTTTTAAAGCTCTAATGGAATTTTCTATAATTCTCTCTTTAATTGGAAAACATTTGCTACTTGGAAGCATTTCCAGGATATAAGAGCCAACTAACAAAGCACAGTATTTCTCTATATGTATCTACTCTGATCTTTTGACATGGTAGCTGCTCTTCCAGGCCTCTGGGAACAGTAACTCCCACGATATTTCTCAGTTGCCCTGCGGATAGCATCCATGTTCCTGTATGATGAGCATCTTTCTGATCCAGCTCTTCTGTCCAACTCTCCATGTCATCTGCTGCCACTCTTGACCTCTCTTGCCACTCTATCCTCCAGACCAACTGAACTAATTTCAGTTCCTAAACTAGTCACCATTTCTCTACCCACTGTGTAGAGACTAGTATATTCTTACATCCCAAAGTCTTAACTAGTCACCTATTGTATGTCATAGTCTCAAATTATACCTCTTTTTTCACTTACAAATTTCTCCTAATTCCTTTCGTTCCACAGCATCTACCTGCCCATCCCTACCCACCCCACCCCCCAACATAACACAGGGGAAAGCTCATTTGTATGTGCTCACATAAAACACAGCCCTTATCTTTTTAAGAGCGGAAAACATTGCACTTGTCAATCTCACCCAAGCTCCTTTACAGTAGGAATTGTTTAATGTTACCATAAATTTTTCTTTTCTTAGCACAGTACCTGATTTTTAGAAGCCATTGGGTTATGTGCTTAGAATTGAACACTCTTTAGTAGCTCTACAACACCAGCATGGATTTTATTATGCAGTGACCATGTAGCTGCATTTCTTGATTCTGCTCATTCTGCTAAATAAATGGGTTTCCCAAACTTAACTTGTCCCAAACCAGTCTCTGCTCTGAACCCTCTAACCCTTCTGCCAAATCATGTTTTCCCTACACTCATTACTGCCTTTAAAACTCTCCAATTATGCCATCTCACAGTAAAAGCCAAAACTGTTATGATGACCTGCAAGACTCCATCTATATCATTGGCTCACCCTACTACCTCTCTCACTTCTTTAACATACTTCCTAACTCACGCTGTCCCAGCCACGCTGGGGTGCTAGCCATACCTTAAATGCCTTAGGTGCTTGTCTTCCCTCAGGACTTTTGCAGTTACTCTTCCATGTGGATAACAGACGCCCACAAGCTTCTTCCTTCACCTCCTTCAGATTCTTAGTGAAATGACACTTATTCAGGGAGGCCTATCCTGGTCCCTTTATTTAAAACTGAATGAATATCCTCACATCGGGCGTTTCCTATCCCCTCTTTCTGCTTTATTTTCATGTTTCATCATCTAATAAACCATACACTTTACTTATATACTTACTGTTTATCCTCCCTTCTGTACTGCAAACTCCAGGAAAACAGGGCTTTGAAACAGAGTTTGTTTTGTTTTTTGTCTCCCCAGCACCTATAATAGTGCCTGCCATTAAGGAGATACTAAATTAATACTTAATTGAATAGTACCTGATAAATATAATAAAACTAAACCACATACTTATATTTCTAAGCATATCTATGCTAAAATAAACTAAAATCCTGACCCTGATCATTGTTTTTAATTGCACTTTTGTAATTATTCACGTGGTAGAATTGAAAAACTATTAAGCATAAAATGTTAACAGCTTACACCTAACGTCTAAAAATATTTTTCTTATTTTGTAGTTTTATAGAAATTGATAGAAGAATTTTCAGTAAAACAATTTCCTTTAGATCTCAGAAAAACATAAGCTATGAACTGTTACAGATTCTTTAACAAAACTAAAACACACAGCTTTTTTGTTAATTATATGATCTAATCTTTGGGAAAATAAAACCACAAGTTAACCAAGTTTAAAAAAATTAGGAATAAAATAGTATTTATACCCAATATTTTTCATCTAGACTAATAAACATACATGCACACAATACTAACACAGGCACATATCACACTTTGACAACAAAATAAAAACAGGACGTCTTCAAAGTCATAAAGTTTGAAATTCACATCATGTCTGAGCTGAAAGCTTATGTCTGTAAAACATCTGTCAAGTTTAAAATCATTTCTTGATTTTGCTAGTTTTTACAAGAGATAAATACTTGTATAAATATATAAATGTTGATGTGTCTTAATTCACCTGGATCAAAAATGTATATATATGGCCTTAACTTAAAGTTAATTTTTACACTGAAACAATAGTATACTGTATTCCCAGATAATCCAAAATCAGTTAAATAGAATCCTCAGAAAAATTCCATTTAACCAAAATATATTTTTGTTAACCACATTAAAAAAAGAAAGTTATCTACTACGCCATGCACACTGTTGCCTTCATTCCCAAGGTTACACAATAGGTAAATCAGAGATCTCAACCCAGGCAGTCTGACTTTAAAATTCATTCTTAATCACAATTCATTCTTAATTATGCCTCCCTGTAGCACTGGCCTAAGGCTATTGACATTCACTTCTGCTCTCACTTCTGTCATAGTAATAATAGTTACCATTTATTGAATGTCCACTACAGGCAAAGCTTACTTGAGTTCTATCTGCAAGCTCTAACTTACTAACTACAAGGGTGTTGTCCTGTAGGTTGGATCAGAATAGACATATTCCTTCCTTGCTCCCCTTTCTTCCTCCCTCCCTCCCTTTCTCTCTCCCTTCTTTCCTCCCTTCCTTTCTTCTTTCTGTCATTCATTTATTCATATTTAAGTAAATGTCCCATTCCTCCCAAACACTAGGACCATTAGCTTACTAGGCTGTTCAGTTAAGTGTATGTCAATTTTCTTATTGGTAAATTGTGTGTGTGTGTTTCTGAGACAAATATTTAAATTAGGGTGCAAGGTCCTTTAGGCATAGTTATTCCACTATTGATGGACCTTTTTACTCTTTATCAGCTTGTGGAAAATGTGGCTCTGTGACATTTTTTGCCTTTAATTTTTGAGAAGAGAAATAATTTCTAATACATAAAAATATAAGGCATCATGTCAAATTGCTAATAATCTAGAAATTCAAGCTTGGTTTATCATTAAAAATATATATATAGGAATTTATTACATCAATAGATAAGGTGGGTAAAAACACAAATGACATACTCAACATATCCAGGAAAATCATTTCATACAATTCAAAACTCACTAATAAAAAAAAAAAAACCCTGAAAATTAAAAAGACACAATATATTAAAAAATTAGAGCAAGTATTATTCTTAATAGAGAAATATTAGAAGCATTTCTTCTTGAATCAAGAATAAGACAGGGAAGCTTGATATCACCACTTCCATTCAACACTGTTCAAGAGGTCCTAAAAAAGAGAATTTCACCCCAATGTTCACTGCAGCACTGTTTACAGAAGCCAGGTCATTGAAGCAGCCTAAATGTCCATCAACAGATGAATGGATAAAGAAGATGTGGTACATATATACAACGGAATATTACTCGGCTGTAAAAAGGAATGAAATTGGGACATTTGTAGAGATGTGGATGGACCTAGAGACTGTCATACAGAGCAAATTAAGTCAGAAAGAGAAAAACAAATATCGCATATTAACACATATGTGGAATCTAGAAAAATGGTACAGATCAACTGGTTTGCAAGACAGAAATAGAGAAACAGATGTAGAGAACAAACATATGGACACCAAGGGAGGAAAACAGGGTGGGGGGGGCAGAGGGTTGAGGGGGATGAATTGGGAGACTGGGGTTGCCATATATACATTACTAATAAGAAAAAGTATATCAAATTGTATACTTTAAATATATGCAGTTTATTGTATGTCAATTACATCTCAATAAAAGTCCTTAAAAAAAAAAGAGAGAATTTCAACCTGAACAGTCCCTACAGTCATAGGTAATTTCAGTGATCATAGTTCCAACCACCATGGTTTCAACTACGACCATGTAACTGGAACCTGGAAAATGAGGTAAAAATATAGGAGTCCAGGATGGACACTGCAGACCTACTGAGGTGAGGCTGTCTGCTGTTGGAATTTTTTCTGACCACATCCCAAAGTCTTAAGTAATTCAGCACTGGAAGCAATAGTCCCTCATGGTTCAGTCAAAAAACAAAGCAAAAGCTGTACACAGAACTTAAAACTAAAACCGCTTCAAGGGCTACAGTTTGCAGCCAGAAGAGGTAAGGATGAATAAGAGTCCATCTGCATCTCGCTGAATATTCTTTCCTATCTGAACTCCCTCAGTCTAATACGGGAAAGGTTCAAGTAAATCGCAGAGGCCCTAGGCTGTCCAGACACCTAGCTGGTGTTTAGGTCATGGACTTCACCTTGGAGTTTAGGAGGCCAGGACTCTGTGAGGTTTGGGGCAGAGATGACCAAATTTCCTAAAGTTCCACATTCAGATGCTCTGGGGGGTGTTGTCATTCATTCACCACACTGCTGTGAGTTCCCTACAAGCTCGGATCTCCCTCAGCCTCGGAGGGGCTGCAGCTACCAATGATGGCTGGTGGAGGCCGCAATCCTGTCACCACCGCCATGGCAGCTCTGGGTGCCTGAGCTTAGATTCTGGGAAGGGGCCTGCTGCTCTTAGCAATGGAAGTCATGACCTTGTCCCAACGTCTGAAAATAGAGGTAGTGCCTTGGAGACACAAGGGTAAATGACAGAGCCTAGGCTCCAGCAGCCACCCGGGGGCTTTACTACTTAAGCCCTCAAGTGCTACTGAGAATATGGCGGCTGGCGTGAGGGCAAATGAGCTTGAGCGTTTGTGCGCGGTCTTTCTTGACCATTTGGGTTTCAGCTTCTGTGAAGGGCCTGTTCAACTTTCTTGTCCACTTTTTATTGGGCTGTTTGCTATCCCTACTCTGTAATATTTAATTTATATATTTAACATATAGTAAATATATTTAATATTTGATATATTTTAATATATTTTGTTTTTAATATTTTTTTCTTGTGAATGCTAATCCTTTTTCATATGTGTTGTGACAGTCTCTTGATTGCTGTCATGTTTTTTTTCACTCTCTTCACAGTGTCTTTTTGATACACTGAAGATTCTAATTTTAATGTCAAATTTGGAGATTTTTTTTCTTTATGATTAGGGATGTTTTAGCTTTATCTTTTGTTTATCTTTACCTCAAAGTCATAAAGCTTTATTCCTATATTGTTTTATAGTATTTCTTTTTACATTTATGACTTTTATCTGACACGTCTTTGTAGAATATGGAGTGTCTACCTCTTTTTTTTTTTTTTTTTTCTTTTACCCATATGAATAACCTCTTGTTTTGGCACTTTTTACTGAAATGATCATCATTTCTTCCCAACCTGTAATATCTGCTCTATCATAAATCAATTTCCATTTGCCTTTGGCTCTGTTTCTGGGCTCTTAATTGTGTCTGTTGATCTGTTTGCCTAAGTCTATACCAGTCTTCATTACTACAGCCTTATAGTAAGCTTTTACATCTGATAAGGCAAGGCCTCTCACCTAATTCTTATTCTTAGAACTGTCTTGGTTATTTTTGGTTTCTTGTTCTTGCATAAAAGTTTTATATCAGCTTGTCAGCCCCCTCACATACACACACTCATACACTCCTGTTGGGATTTTTATTGGAATTGAAAGAAAATAAATAAACAAAACAATCGTTATTCTCAGTGAAGGAAAATGATTTTCAGCTAAGATCTACCATAGCTATTTATTGCCTAATGGGATAGGACTTTCACAACTTTGTGATTCAGTCCATTCTCCTATCTCTATAAACAGGTCTTTATAATGCACCCAGGTTGCTGGAACAGAACTGAAAGAGTGTGATATAATAAAAACATGAAGTGATCCAATTTGAAAGCTAAAGGCTTTCATAGTTAGCCCACACTCAGCAGTTTCCTTATTTTCTGTCAGATTGGGTTTACTTATATATATTATTTTAGTGTATGCATTATCTGTATGATTAGAGGCAAATTCTTTTGAGATAGAGAACTACTTGCTCACTCCAATAAAACTCTTTAGTACCTGTATTTTGCACTGTTGTATCTGATGCTTTCCAGTATTTTGAGTGTCTGCGAAGATCATGCCTAGCAAACAATTAAGTATTTCATGCTTAATCATTCATGTTTAAAATAATTCTGTAAGATAGATACAATTATCTAATACCTGCAGAAATTGAATCTTAGGTTAGGTAACTTGCCCAAGGACAAACAGCCAGTAAGTGGCAGGACCTGGATTGAAACCCAAGTTTTTCTTAATTTAAAGTAGGTTGAATAAGTGTTACATGTATAAAAAATGGTAATAGAACTCAGATTTGGAAGAGACCAACATAGATACATTGTAAGCAATTAAAGATATATGATATTAATTGAGATTTTATTTACTTAAATCATTCATTGTTGATAGGTTGAGTCTGCACCAGACCTATGATCCCCACTCTGGAATTATTCCATTCAGTTGTGGCTTGATCTATGCATTGTTTCTCTTGCCAAGAACCGCAGCAGTCCAGGGAACCTCTCATACTGGTCTGTAACTATATTAAAACTGTTACAAATAACTGCTGAACAGACTGTCTCTTACATCATTCAAACCAGAAGTTCAGTGGCAATGTGCCACAGCAACCTCTTCCTGATTTGGTAGCTATAAAATTTGCTCTAGGATTCTTTCTTTTGAGGAAAAAATCCTCTTTCACTGTCTCTTACACACACACACTCACACACACACCAACACACACATAATCTAAACGGCTATGTGATCTTTCTTGACTTAAAATATGATTCTAATTACAGTGAAATTTCATCTATCTGTCCCACTAAGAAAATAATTCAGGCTAGTTAGCTAGTTTCTCTTTTGGGGGGTACAAATTATGAAGCAATTTAATCTGTTAATCTGAAAATGTCAATTAACATATAGTGGACACTTCAAATTATATGGAAGTAAAGATAACTGATTATACCTGCATTTTATAGTGTTTCTGTTTTATCCTATGACATCCCATCTGTAAAGTCATTTTACCTGTTCAGGTGTGCCTAACCTTAACTTCTTTTTTCCCTCTCAATTGATATCTTTTCATACGCAATAGGTTTTAGATACCAGACTACAAACTAGTTAATATTGTGTATAGATTAATTGTCAACAGATTCACAATAATAGCATGCCTCACCCCTTCCTCCCCAGCTCCCATGACAGCACATAATGAGTATTTGGATTTGGCCCAGAGAAATCAAGTTGCAGGATAATTTAATTTAATTCAATTCAATTCTACATAATTTAATTTCTTTCAACAAACTTTTACAGACATCTGTGGCTAGTCCAATACTGCAGGAACCTGGGTCCCTGTCCCTTGCTCCAGAAGAAGATCCTGAGATAAGGCTTTGAGTGCCATCACCTTTAGGAGAAGGGGAAATTCAGACGAAGAAGGAAAGGAAGCCAATACAGGATGTGTTCATGAGCAGATAGAGTCTCACTGGAGCCCTCTAGGACATATGGAACACCCTTCAGAGTTATTCCACTAGAGGGATACGACGAGAAGCTATAATTACGCATCAAATCCCCTGTCTGGGGAGAACAAACACCCGGCACTGGTTGAGGGTTAGTACTAGACATGCTAATTCCCCACAATTTCAGGGTACCTACATATACAGCCAAACACGGGGCCAGAGAACCAGTCACAGGTATTTGCAGAAGAAAGTCCTGAGTAAAGAAGCACTCACTCATGGAAGCAGTGAGTACAAAGAAGATTTGAGTGGTAAACCCGTAGCATCCACTACAACATCCTTAACCTGCACAAAGGGAAAAATCTAGAGATTTTGTCTCTCTATTCCTAATTCTGTTTGTGCCAGTTGCCCTGGACCAGCCAAATATTCTCCAAGTAACTTCTGTACACAAAACCTAAACTGGACACTGTGGGAAAGACAAAGGTTATCAAAGGCACAGTCCCTGCACACCCAATGAACTAGTAGTGAGCTTTTATGATTCTATAATCTGGTGGAAGGGTTCTACATGGACTCTCTAAGTTCAAAGAAGGTAGATTTATATATTGCAAAAAAAGCCACAGGCAGACTACATATTACATATTTCACAATACATATCACAATACATCTTCCCCTGAAAATGAACATTTCCATGGGTTAAAAAAAATTCTGTCTTCCTCATTCTGTTCCAATTTAATGTCTATCCAAAATTAAAAGGAAGCCAGTGGAAAAGGAGAAAAAAAAGAGGCACGATCAAGTGGTTGTTCATACTTTTAAAAAATGTAAATATTTTCCAAAGGTTGAAAATTAATATTTACACTTTAGTTGAACATGCTTTGTTCATGCACAATCGTGCATTTGTTAACAGTGACATATTTATCTGGCCTTTCCTAGTCCTAGGAAAAAATTATGTCAATTTTCCCTCAGACTGCCTTCCTATTCTGTCACACAAATTATTTCATGAAACATGAATCCAAATGTTCTGTTCTTTTTCAATTTCCTTTCACCACAAATTCCAGAGTTCTGCATCTCATGGCTTTTCAGTAACAATTCAGTCTTTTTATTCTAATGGCAAAAATGCAATACTGCTGTCTTTAATCAAGCTACTTCTGACATGTCTTCAATAGTGAAGATTCAGCCTTTTGTGTCAAAGGGAAACTTTTAAAAATAATTACAATGATTTTAAATGATTTTTTGCTGATGCATTTTCAGCTCTTGGGATCCTCATTACTGCATTTTCCCATCGGCTTCTGCAACGCTTTTGCTCCTTTTTTTTTAATGCTAGACAATCATTATAAATACAGAAATGTCATATTTTGAAGATTTCTCATTGGACAAACAAATATATAGATAATATACATAAAGTATCAAGAAATTTACGATAATTTACTACTCTATCTCTTTGCTAACACGTCCAAGATTTAAGAGGAAAATAAGTCAGGGAAAAAATACTGGATGCATATCCTTATTAAGTAATTCAAAGCAAGCAGGCTAACTCCAGTCATTTGTAAATAAACTGTAAAGATCATCTATACATAATTAATTGGCAGAAAGACTATCGCTCCTTTAAGTCGTCATCCAGGCAATACAAATCTGCAAAAGGACTTAGTCGACAAGCATCTCTAAGATCTGGCCCTGCCTATATTTCCAGCCTCAGTTCACACCATTTCCCCTGTGGTCTTTGAACTTGAATAGCTTTCTCTTACGTTCAGATTTTTAAACTATCAGCATTCTCTGTAAGAGTATTCCTTATTTTCCTCATAAATTTTGACACAGTTTGCTTGTGTGTGTACATATTCATAGTATGAATGGCTACGAGTCTAGAAAGCATTTCTATTTCTTATGCTATCAGGTACTCAACATCTCTCAGTTAGTGACCACACAATTAATATTAGTCAATTAAATTAGTAAATGAATGATAATTTTTATCCAACACTTTGGGATAAATGGAGGTCTGCAACATTTATTATTCATTGACCTCAGTGAGAGATATGACTTGCTGAATTCCTTAAGGCTGTATTACACTAGCTTTCCAAGAGCACAAACCAGAAATTATTCACTTTTGTTTCCTGATTTCTAGAACAGTGTTTGGTACATTGTAGGAACATTAAAAAAAGTTTGTTAAATTAAATAAACCAATGAGCATGTGTGATAGTTTCCAAATTTTCACATTAGTCAATGGCAAGGTATATAACGGTCTGTGACAAGAGATATATATTATCAATGCTCTTTATCTTCCATTCTCCAAAAGCAATTATATTTGATTTTGAGATTTCTTTTACCCTGTTTGATTAAATAAAGTCAACATAAAAATCTAGTTAGGAAGAATTGTCCGTGGTTATTTGCATTATTCAAAACAGATTGTAAAACTTTTCCGGTGTTTAAACAAAATGTTTATAATGATAAATGGCAAATGTTGGCTTAAGATACCATTTGGAACTGTAGTTTATAATGATGGAAGTCAGGATATGATAGAATATACGAGAAAACAAAGTTGGAATCAAATAAACCTAGATTCAAGTCCTGATGTGGCTATCTAAAAGATACACAACTTTGGGTAAATTATTCAGATTCCCTAAAAGAAGAGTCCTTTTCATCATTCATTTAATAGGGATAATAGCACCACTCATATTTTTTATAAGTATTGGAAAAGCCAAAATTAAGCAAGTAATATAATGGTTACATGCACATAGTAACCTCTTACTTAATAAAGGACAGCTATAATACTACTAATTATTATTATTCATTACTGTTTTAATTAGGCAATATGTTTAATTCCCTAATCTGTTATTTTCTCCCCTTTATCTCTGCTCATTCACCTACTGCCTAATACTTATTCCATCTCAGGAATGAATTTCTACTCCTTCACAAAGCTATTCCTTTCACCTAAATTCTGCATCTCACATTTTTCACTCTCCTAAAAATTTTTTGTCCGAATAATCCCTTTTTTGTATAAAACCTAAATTAATCTCCTTTAAGGGCTATCATTCTAACAAGAGTTTCTTCAAATGCATACAGAATGTGTTAGTTACAAACAACTATCTTCGAATAGAGGTAAACATTTTATAGTTTAAAAAAAGCAGACTCATATAGTTTCCATTTATCCTTGCAAAGGCGCTTTTAAAACTTAGAAACTGCTAGCCTAATAGTAATAACAAGCGTATACAAAGAAAGCCAAACTAGTTTGATGTCAGCAGAAAATATGCCCTGTAGCAAAATGGTCTCTGGCCAGATGATATTACTCATCAAATAAGCCCTGATTTAGAAGAGCTGAACTCGAAAAAGAAAGAGAGTCCTGAAGTAACACATATAAAACAGAGTGGCTGATGACAAGTTAACCAAAATCTTCCTCAGGAGATGAGTTAGAAATGTCCCAGTCCCAATAGAAGGCTATTCTAAGACAGCCATATATGTCTTTCTTCAAATAGACAGCGTTCATAAAGGCGTCGGCCATCAATTCTCTAGAAAACCAGGAGAGAAGCAAAATACATTTTCCGTTGTTGATTTTTTTTCCTCTCCCTTAAATCACATCATCATGAAGAAAGAGACTGGGTACCCGCACCCCTAGAAGGTGTCATCCTACACATAAGATGTTTAACAGAGGCCCTACCTGACAAAATGCATCATCTACATGTCAGTCCTGTTTCAAATTCAAGAGACTATAGCTTCATGTAAATCTGATTTGGATATCAACTGTAAAAGTGATATTCTCTCTGGGAAAATCATCTCATATAAAATGTGCTGATACTGTTCAATCTCAGTGCTTAATTAAATCTGTCATATCCCAAGGATTTTTATTAAATAAAAGGAATGATGACTCCTGCTAAGATTTTGAAAAATGTTAAGTACCCACAAAGACCACTTTGCTGTAGTTCCTACTGGAAGAAAACATTCTCCATTCAAAAAATAATGCCTAATACCTAGGATATCCAAAAATCTCTGAATCAGCATACCCATATCCTTGTTTGTAGCACAGTCACAGAGTTGTAACATTTTCTATTTTCCCTAAGTCCTAAATCAGCTGTAATTCATTAAGGAAGCTGTTGAAGCCAAATTAGAATTTCCAGAAACGGAATCATCTGACATAAAGGAACTCTGCTTCGGTAATAGATTCAGAAGAAACTAGCTAGCTTTTCAGCATTACTCCTTTAATCTCATGTAATCCTGCAGTGAATGCAGAATACACATTATATTCTGTACAATAATCAGGGTGTACTAGCACATTATTGCCTCAATGAACTTTCTGCTTATTGAACCATTACATAAACATCTTTCTCAAAAATGGTTTTAACTCCGTAATTTGCCTCATTTTGAAGTCATAATATGCTATGATTTTTGGGATGCAAATTAACAGTTCCTGAGAAAGGCAATTCTTTTTATGATGTTTTAACATCTGTGGAAAAATTTAAGGTTGTTAGAGGTCAATCAGAGAGGCAGAAGCGTATGCTAGTGTAAAAGGTATGGGATAATTGTGTAAGGAGTACTTCCTTTACCAACGACCCTGTTAAAATCAAGAATTGAGGTTGACAATGCAAGCCATTTAGAATCTATGCTTCATGGACACAAAATGCTCCACCAAATGACTTCAAGTGCTATTATGGAGGAAGAGGTAAAGGGATGAAGATATAGAGAGTGGGCTCTACTTCCAGACTCCTGCTTCAATCAGAGCAGTTCTGTTTTAGCTCTCAGCGGTGATATATTCATCCCTCATACAGTCTACACATTCAGACATTATATATTGACACCCTCAAATGGTTTTTTGCACTGCGAGCACTTTCAGCTGAAATAACTATGGTGACACAACCTGGCAGTTGACATTTCAAATTTGGTAGTTGCCATCTTTTTCTGCGCAGCATTGTATCTCTGTTTTAATGTGTGATTGTGCATATACATATGTATATACTTTTAAGTCTTGCTTTTATTTTATGAAAATAAAGGGAAAACAGAAAACTAAAATGATGACACTAGTAGTAAGCACTGACCTCAAATACAATATAATAGTAAATCTAAACTAGGAATGTAGGAGGAGTTCATTTTAATTTCAACTGAATACTTTGATGGCTATGTTTCAGTTGGATAAAAAAGAATAAAAGAACATGTATGAAATTAAGGGAAAATACTGTCAAATGTATTTAAACATAGGATATAATTATAAATTACATGTTTTAGCTTTCTTGAACTGGAATTTGTCTTACTACATGCAAATCTATCATTCAATTTTTCCTCTGAGAATATAGGGCTTGTTTATTGTGCTACACTTATGATCTTTTATCTCTAAGATTTGAAAAATGTTACAAACAACAAATATATTCCAATCACCTTAAGTAATTATTAAGAAATCTGATGCCCCCAAAGTTAGAGACTAATCTAAGTTCACATAGCAGGTAAGTATCACTGGTCTTTCTAATAGACCACTATTAGATAGTTCACAATCTATATTTGTAGAATCATGTCTTTCTAATATACGTTAGGGTTCTCTAGAGCACAATAGAATAACAGAACTAATGGTGTGTGTGTGTCTGGAGAGAAAGACATAGAAAGATTTTAAGGAATTGGCTTACAAAATTACGGCAGCTCTGAAACCCACAGGGCAAGCAGGCAGGCTGGAGACCTGGGAAGAGCTGATGTTGCAGCTTGAATCCCAAGGTAGTCTGGAGGCAGAATTCCCACTCCTTAGAGGTCTTTTTCTCTTAAGGCCAATAACTGATTGAATGAAACCCACACACATTATGGAGGGTAATCTGAAGTCTACTGATTTAAAAATTAATCTCATCTAGAAAGTATCTTCACAACAATATCTAGATGGATGTTTGACAAAATATTTGGGTACCATGGCCTAGTCAAGTTGACACACAAAATTAACCATCAAATGGTGCTGAAAGATTCGATTTAGTAAAAAATAAGACCAGATACTATTAACATTTTGATGTACAGCCATTCAAAGGTTTAAATTAAACCCAAACTCTGTAGCTACGTTATTTTGCTTTGTAGTCATAGAAAGTTAAGTATGGAAAGTTGGAACGCTGGTTAGCTCATCCAATAGCTAAAAATTCTGACTGCAGTATTTAATTTTACTTATTCCTCTTCTCAGCATAAAATTCATTTTCTGCAAGTTGATTTTCACTGATGTTGCATTTTTCAGTTCCATGTTATGCATATTTAGTCTTCCAGAACGTAGTTTTATCTTGTCTAAAAGGCCAATTTTTTTTAACAAGCTCCAGAGAATTTCCAATAGGCCAAAAGGTGGTCAGTGGAACAGATTGCACTGCTAGAATACATTAATTTATTACTGCAATCTTCATTTGAAAATGTGTGTTTAATGACCTAGGAAAATGCTGCATGAATCCAAGCATAAGAACAATAATTTTCTGGCAGACAAGTTTCATGCTACCATACTAACCCTAAAACAAATGCTTCCATCATGTACATGGAAAAAAAAGATAGGTATATGAACTTAATTACAAACCAATTAAAATTTTATTTCGAATCCTAAAATACACTCCCTCATGATTTTGATCACTCGGGTATGTAAG
Source organism: Hippopotamus amphibius kiboko (assembly GCF_030028045.1). Lineage (NCBI taxonomy): Eukaryota > Metazoa > Chordata > Mammalia > Artiodactyla > Hippopotamidae > Hippopotamus > Hippopotamus amphibius. The sequence continues at coordinate 85,850,223 of NC_080195.1, read as the reverse complement.
GATCATGGAATACAGTAACTTTAAAGGGATCTTAGAATATTTCCAAACTATACTCCTCATTTTTTAGATGAGTAAACTGTAGCCCTTGACAAAGGTCAAACAGCTCATTAGGCATGAGCCATGTCAGGAAACTCTGTGCCTTGTGTTCTTTCCACTATAATAGATGGCTTCCTAGTGGGGAAAGTTCTTGATCCAAGATTACAATAAAGCAAGTTTGTAGAAATATTATCTAGTAAAAATCAAGCAATCTGGCAGTTAACCAACTAGCTAAATGCAGAAAAAGAACTTTCATATATCCTCACAATAAACTTTTTATGATGGAAACAGTGTGGAATGTTTCTCAGGGAACCACTTAGTAGATCATGGAACAGCATTAGGGAAAGTTCGACGGCGTGAGAGCATAATGGTTTGCAACCAGGTGAACCGTGAAAAATCACTCCCTGGGAAAGACACCAACATTCTAGTGTTTTCAGGAGTGTAATTAAAACATAATATTTAGCTTCCATCTATAATATGCTGAATAACAAATCTGTAATTACATAATTCCTTTAAAAAAAAACCTAGAACAGTATCTAAAATAGAGGTGGGTCCTCAATAAATGCTAGACAGAGTGGAAATGGCCTTGGAAGCAAATAATTCTTCATATATCTGGAACACCAAACAGATTAAAGATATACTCATTAAATTTCGCTGATTTTCTCTCTGTACTAGTAGCATCATTCACAATCTAACTGGACAGGTCAGGATTAACTCTGTAAGCTTGATTTTATACCTTTTTGCTTCTAGCCCATTTTTCTGCCCTAAAAATATCTGCTTAGCAGGTAATAAGAGCCAGACAATGTGTACATGTCCCTCCCCCCAACATGAGGTGAGATCTGTGATAACATGAACATGGCTACGTCATCAAGAGCAACAATTTTCATCCCTACCATTTTCTTAGGGTGGCCTTTAGATTTATGCCCTGTTTTCACTCTTTAAAAAGACCATAAAGGTCCCTCTTGAGATAAGAAGAGGGTTGTAGATAAGAATAGTTCTAACTCCCCTTTAGAAGGAGAGAGTCTGGTTAGAAGTCGGTTGTGTGACTTGTTTCTATGTGTAAATAAGGGTGAGATAGTTACTTGAGTGAATATATTTTATGATGGAAATACAGGAATATTAGTTATCATTATTGGAATGTTTGAAGATTGTGTTTTTCTTTGCGTTTTAAAACATCTTAGGGTTTTTTTTTATATATACACTCTACTAGATATAAAATAGATTAATAAAAACCTACTGTATAGCACAGGGAACTCTTCAATACTCTAATGATCTACATGGGAATAAAATCTAAAATAGAGTGGATATATGTATATGTATAACTGACTTACTTTGCTATCTAGCAGAAACTAAGACAACATTGTAAATTAACTATACTCCAGTAATAAAAAAACAAAAATTAGAAAAAAATTTAAAAAGGAGTTGGACAGGGCTAAGTTATGGGTAAGTTTTAGAGTTTTCTCCCCAATTTACATAAGCATGGTATAGCTGTACAAAATAAAGGTGACACCTGTATAAAATAAAGGTGTAGATTTGTTTAATCATCAGCCGACCTTCATTAAATGTCTAAAAAGCAAATCCATGGTCGCTAGAAACAAAGACCCAGGCATGCATCTAGTCCTATTTTTCTTTCTAAGTATCTCATTTGTCTGTTGGTCCTTGTTAAATGATTAGAAGGTCTGGTCCTGTGTTTCTCAGCATCACATTACATGAGAACAACGGCCCACTACCATTACCAGAAGACTTCCCTTGTAATATCACCATCTTCACTCATGTTGCTGATGACGTTACTTCGTGACCTGAACACAGATGCATGTTGTGTACTCCTCTGCTGGAAGAAACCTTGGAGATCATAATTCATAATTTCACATTTAAAATAGGAGGCTCAGATGGAATGACTCATCTGATCATTCTTTTCCTTAATAGAGGGAGCAGAAATAGAACTCAATTCTCATGAATTTCTGGCAGAAAACTTCCAGAATACAAACCTAGAAATAGATTTAGAACGTGGATGTGTTATTTACTGATGGAAACCACCCCACAACTCCTGCTTTGGCAACCCTGGATTGTAATTTTAAAGCCACATTCATTGACAAAGTGCTTCCCAGACATACGGGCAAATCTGATTATAAACAATAGTAATTATTTCTATAGCTTTGGTAACAGAAATACCAAAGCTGGCTAACTTTAAAACTGATATTAAAAGTTCTTCTATAAATATTTAGATAAGTGGACAAAAACATTCTGCAAATAGTAGTTTTTTTTTTGGGGGGGGGCGGTTCTTTGTATTTATTTTGAATGTAAACTGCATGTAAATGAGACAATCATATAAAATTATCTCTATTCGCTATTTCTCAGTGTTTCATACTACATATTTGTTAAATAGCTACTAAAACACACAGCACAATTTTGTTCAATTGTATGTAATATACAGAAGAGATATCAGATTATCCTACGCATCAGAAAGCTATTAATAGGCAGTACTTCATTTTAATTTTTAATTAGCTTTACTGAGGTATAGTTGATACACCCAAAACTGGATATACTTAATTTTTACAATGGATGAGTTTGTACATGGGCAAACACCCATAAAATTATCACCACAATCAAGATAGTAAACACATCCATTACCTTCAAAAGTTTCCTTCTGTCCCTTTGATATTGATGGTGTTTTCCTGAGGTAAGAACACTTAACGTGAGATCTACCCTCTTAACAAGTCTTTAAGTGTAAAATGCTGAATTGTTAACTACAGGCACTATGTTGTACAACAGCTCTCTAGAATTTACTCACCTTGCAGAACTGAAACTTTACACCTGTTGAACAACTCTCCATTTTCCCCTCCTTCCATCCCCTGGCAACCACCATTCTTCTCTTTTCCAATGAGTTCGACTGTTTTAGATATTTCATGTAAGTGGAAACATGCTATATCTGTCCTTCTGTGACTGGCTTATTTCACTTAGTGTAACGTCCTCCAAGAACTCACCACTGAAAATCACTCATTAAACATGCGTGGTATGTATCACAGAGTAAGGGAAGCAGGTGTTGATAGATGAAACTACTTTGGTAAAATATTAATAATTGTTAAGGCTTAGTTGTGGATAAAAGGGAATTAATTTTACTATTTTTCTACCTTTGAGGTCATTCTAAATTTTCTCTTTTTTTTCTTTTTTTGCCTCACCGAGCGGCATGTGGGATCCTAGTTTCCTGACCAGGGATCAAACCTGTGCCCTCTACAGTGGAAGCAAGGAGTCTTAACCACTAGACCGCCAGGGAAGTCCTCCATTCTAAATTTTCAAAAAAAAAAAAAACACATAAAAAAACAACTCACTGACCCTCATCCATCCTTCCACTCAGTTGAGATAGATACTTTTTTTTTTCTTGCAATTGGCTAGCTCATAGGTAATTCCATGTTAGATACTTCTTAAATTTTTGGTCTTACTCACTAACCTTTCTGCACCGTCTTTTTCCTCACTACACTCAAAATATTTTCTTTGATTCGTCCTTTGTTCTTTTGTGTAAACACAGATATTTATACAGGTGCATATACTCTCAACCTTTAAAGTAGATCTAGGCCAGAATTACTGAGCAACAAAGACCTCGGTTTCTTTCCTCCTTCTTCTCTTTTACTCAGAGGAGGGCTAACCTCATTAACTAACAGACATCTGCCTCTGTTAACTAGTGATGCTTGAGGGTAACTATTCACTCATGGTTTCACTCACTCACTTTTTCAACTAACGTTTGTTGAGTATGAACTAAATGCTAATATCATGCTAAGAGCCAGATACACAAAGAAAACTGGACACAATTTACATCTTTACCACACAAAACTGGGTAGCAAATCAGTAACAGACGTGTTTTAGTGGTATGTAATATTCTCAGGTGAGAGAAGATGGATACCAAAGCTATTCAGATGCACTGGAAGGGAAAACATTCTGGAGGAAGTACTTCCTGAGGACAGTAGTAAAAAAAATGAATACAAAGGTGGGAGGAGACACTCCAGTTATAAAGCACAACCCAAGAAGAAGCATAAAACAAACAAACAAGGTAGTATATGCAGAGAACCATAAATAGTTAAGTTTTAATACAGCATGAAGTAGGATGTACGGGATATCTAGAGATGAAGCCATAGATCTAGCAGAGGCAAGATAACAGACAGCTTCATATCACATAGTAAGGATCTTTCATTTTATCCTGTTGGTAATTAGAAACCAAATGTTTAAACAAGTAAATGATGTGGTCAGATTTCCATCATATATAGATCACAGTGGCCACTCTATGCAGGGTTGATTTCAAAGAGTTAACAGTAAAAATGCTGTTATAATAGACCAGATGAGAGGTCATAAGGGCTTAAAGAAGGGAAGTGAAAAATAAGGATGAAGAAAAGGGTGAACATTGTTTTAAAAGTTTGTTCATAACTTAAGCAGTGTTTAATATTTGATTACATGTGAAAAACAGGATAGGAGTGCAGTGAGGGAAAAGCAAAGGGTCCCTCCCAGCTTTTTAAATTAGCTGACCAAGTTGTGCCAACAACTGCTAAAGAGAATACTGGAGGAAGAAGATGTTCATTTATATTGATGATTTTAGTTTGGGATATTTTCTTAGGATTGTTTTGTGGAATAAGTGAAGTAAAAATACTTAGTGTTGGGCCTGGCATACAGTACATGTTCCATACTTGCTATCTATGATTGAGGTACGTACTTACAGTAAATAAAGGAAGAGGTGATCAATAGGCAGCTGGCACAATTTTGCAAACTGTGATATCACTTGGGAAATTCTGAAGGAAGATACACATTGGGAGCTCTGTGTCATATCTGATATTATGATTCTAAATAAGTTGAACAGGAAGAGCATGTAGAATAAAAACACAAACACAGAAAACTAAATAAAATAACAACAAACAACTGGCTACAGTCCGACCTTTGGCAAACACTGGTTCTGTGTGAGCAGAGAGAGAAGGAATAGCAAGCTTATATGAGAGAATGTAGTTTCACAGAATCTAAGGAAATAATATTATAGAAGTGCAAAACAGAGTAGAGATATCCAGTAATATGACCAAAACATGACTGCTTACTACAAATTGAAGGACATTAGTGAGCTAATTTAGAAGAGTTACAATGGAGTGAGGATGATTGGAACCAGATTATAGCAGTTTTAACAGAGAATGGAACGTTAATAACTAGACATAATGAGGGTACACCAAACTTTCAAATAGTCCTAATAAAAGAGGAGAGGGGGTGAGGGGAGAGTGGAGAAGGAGAGAGAGAACAGATTGCTGTTAAGGTAGTGATTTTGGTTGGGGAAGGCTTGGGTATATTTACAGAAGGAATTTAACAGGAAATGAAAGTTTGAAGGGGCAGAGGAAGGAATAACTTGATGGAGGATGGCCAGAGGAAGCGGAAGATGAAACTGTTAGAAAAGGCAAATGAATGTAGAAAAGGACACAAAATAAACTGTGTTTTTCCTATTCGGTTATTGGAAATACATCTCCAGTACCTCCACAGTCACATCAAGGTGCTTAAGCTACTTAATGATCAAAACCATCATTAACATGGAGACAAGCTAATGTCTTTAAAAAAATAGAAACGAAGAATTAAAAGGCAAAAAATACTAAATGCATTCATATTCTTCTTTATCTGGCCTTGAATGATTATGCCTGAACTGAACTGAACTGAGCTGAGCTAAGGAATTGGCCTGGTTTTCAATTGAAGCAGCTAAATTCTTTCAAGTCATTGTTGGGCTTGATTTTTAAAAACCTGCCCTGAAAATATTTTAAAGAGTTGCATTTCCAGAATATCATAGCATTTTATAACGAACTATTAGTACAGAGTAAGTTCTCCCTCTCTCATATTAATTATGGAAATAAGTAGTTTTTCCTAAAATTTTGTGTATATAGCGACATGACAGTTAAAAGTCTAGAGTAAAGCTTCCGTCCCCAAGTAATGCTTTAAAAACAATACATTCAACTTGTTTTACTAGTGAGATTTATCGCTTTCAGACTGCCTATTGTAACAGAGTGGAGCCAAAAGATGAATCAATGCCTATTCTATATTAAACAGATGTTTTTGTCATCCAGAGTTTTCATTACTCATAGAACAGAAGCCTCCATTGGAATCATCCCTTCATTTCAAGGAACTGAAATATTTTTTCTCTGTAATATCATCACAAACTATGTATTTAACGATATTTTCCAAATGTCTTATTTGGCTTTTCTAGATGAAACAAAGGGCCATCAATAGAAAAGTAAATTGCCACCCCCCCCCGCCCCGAAAAAAAAAAAACAAAAAAACACAAGGCAGCAAGCATTTGGTAGTAAAGGCACAGAAAAGTGCTTAGAGATGAGATTTACAACTTGGCAGACAAGACACCTGAACATGACATTTTTAAAAGACAGTGATTCAGCGCCATGGATTTATAAGCAACATTATTAATGCCTCCAAATGAAAGAAAAAACTAAAAAACTGCTATGACACAGTGGCCTATATTCTTCACGTTACAATACTGTCGTCTAAATTTCCTACAGGGAGTGCTTAAGACTGCATTACAAAACAGTAATTTCTAGGTAAAAATCCTACCGGGAAATGATACACCCATAGTTTCATGCAGACAATATGTCTAAGAAATTATATCAATTTACAAATTATAAATTCCTACATTTAATCAACTGGGAAATGTACATTTCATTGTATTTCTAACTGCTATATTAATCTTCTACATCTCAATGTAGCAAGACAGCCAAATTAAACATTTTTAAAGCCACAGTCATATATTCAGGTTTTAAACTAAACGTATTCCCATCTTAGAAAAGCAATAGTCTAATTAATAATAATCTTAGGGAATGACATTTTTCTTACTGTGTCTTAATGCCTTTTTTAAGCACTTAAAAGAAAATTTTAAATTACCTCACCTACTTTTGAGGTAGAATTGAATCATTCCAATTGGGTTAGACCAACTTTATTTTAGAGAAATTAGTGCTGTGGAAATCTAGTAGGCTCCAAAGATAAAATACATGTCGAACAATGTGCCCAAACCAACTGATCCATTTTACTGTCAAACATAGATGCACTATGCTTTATGACAGCTTATTGTAAACCAGTACTTAGAAATGCCTGCATTTCCCTTTCACCAACGAAGGAGAAGTTTGGTTCTCTTTCAGAGCTTTCCCCAGATCTCTTTACAAAATTTACCACTCAGGAATTCCTTTAGAAGTCATGAAAAACACTAACTCCTATTGACCAGTTTCAATTAAAAACTACAATACAGACAATTATTGACAATGATAAATAGAAACACTATAATATAATAATATTGCTGAGGCTAAACCAAGAAAAAAAAGTAAAATAATCACTTGCTGATTAAGAATGGCAATTAAGTTGTATTGGGGGTGAACTGGCCTGCATGATAATAAAGGAAAGCATCATACTCCTCCCAAATTTTCTTTCCTTCTTCCAGAAAACTGAGTTATAGATAAAATCTCTCTTTGATGTAAGAATGAGACAGAAGCATTTTAAAATAACAATTTTAAGTTGCGGAGTTCAAATTTAATGATTTCTAAGATTACTGTTCATACCAAAAGAAAAAGAACGAACATAAGCATCTGTTGTGATCCACAGAGCAAACAACACAAAAAGTAGTCACCGTGGCACCCATACAAATTTCTGTTAATTTATTAAAAAATATATCCATCATATCTTAGGGTCTAAACCTAAACATATTACTACTCTACATAGGAAAAAAAGAGAAATGAAAACAACATCAAATGGATATTTTAAAGCAATTATAATTCACAAAGGAATTGATATAGATAGTAATAAATGACATAGAAAATCAGAATAATAAACGTGGGTTTATCAATAGTCTTCACATTTAAAAACATTTAATTTCAATGATTTGCCATATATTGTTTTTAATGCTGGCTATATTCAACTCTAAATTTGAATACAGAGCTTAATAATGAAAAAGTATTGGTAGATTTATTGAAATAACACGCACTTTTTTATGACTAAAAATTCCTAAATAATGGAGAAGCTGCTTAATTAAAAAGTCTCTTCTATGACACTGCCAAACAATGGCTTTTGAAAATATATATTCTGATTAATAGAACATCGCTGAGAGAAGTAAAAAACAAATAGTTGCTTAAAATGATCTAAAATGGATATTTTTAATCTATTAAATCTATAGCTAACATCATATTTAATGACACTATTCTCAAATTCATAAGGAAAAATGCCTTTATTTTCTTAAAAATTTTATTTTATGTTTTTCTGAATGTGCTATCCAATGCTATTTCATAGGAAAAAATAGATCAAGTGCAGATTTGGGGAAATAATGGCAAAACTATCATTTTTTTGATGATATAACTGTTTATGAGGCAACCAAAAAAAAAAACTGGCTAACAATCTATGAGAATATGTAAGAAAATGTTCAAACTGAGTAATGAAAAAAATTTCCATTCCTGTATATTACTTGTCAACAATACAAAGAAAATAATTAATTCCTTATAGACACAAAAATATAAAATATACAAAAACCAAATTAACAAAAATTGTACAGGACCAATATGAAGCAAAACACACATGCACACATATACACACATGTGTGCACGTGCACACAAACACAGGCACGCCATTAAAGAGCAACATCAAACACCAGATAACTAGATGGAAAAACACATGCCATGCTGCATAATGAGATAACTCCTGATTATAAAGATGGTAAATCTGCTCAACCTATTAACCAAATGTTATTCAATTAAATGTCCAATTTCACAACTATACCTTAACATTTTCAGCATTTCTTTTTCTTTAAAGACTGTATTAAAATTCCAAGTGAATTCAAGATTATTAATAGTTTTTTTTTTCAGAATTTCTTTCTTTCTTTCTTTCTTTCTTTCTTTCTTTCTTTCTTTCTTTCTTTCTTTCTTTCTCTTTCTTTCTTTTAAAGCTCTTTATTGGAACATAATTGCTTTATACTCTTGTGCCAGTTTTTGAGGTAAACCAAAGTGAATCAGCTGTATTTATACATAAATCCCCATACTCCCACCCTCCTGTGACTCCCTCCCACCCTCCTGAACACATGTATATATGTAAGGAAGCCTACTGTGATCATAAATTCAGCCAATAAACTAACACCTTTGGTTTAATTTAGTTTTTAATTTTTAATTCAGATTTATAAGAACTTATAAGTTAAGAGGGCAGACAGCAGAATCAAGCAGTATCAGCAGTATTTCGTCTTGTGGAACTGAAAACCACAGGCACAGAAAGACAGAGAAAATGAAAAAGCAGAGGACTTTGTACCAGATGAAGGGACAGGATAAAGCCCCAGAAAAACAACTAAATGAAGAGGAGATAGGCACCCTTCCAGAAAAAGAATTCAGAATAATGATGGTGAAGATGATCCAGGACTTTGAAAAAAGACTGGATGCAAAGATTGAAAAGTTTACCAAAGACCTAGAAGAATTAAAGAACAAACAAACAGAGATATGCAACACAATAAAGGAAATGAAAAATACACTAGAAGGAACCAATAGCAGATTAACTGAGGCAGAAGGGTGAATAAGTGACCTGGAAGACAGAATGGTGATCATCACTGATGCAGAAAAGAATAAAGAAAAAAGAATGAAAAGAACTGAAGACAGCCTAAGAGACCTCTGGGACAATGTTAAACGCACCAACATTTGCATTATAGGGGTCCCAGAAGGAGACGAGAGCGAGAAACGACCTGAGAAAATATTGGAAGAGATTCTAGTTGAAAACTTCCCTAACATGGGAAAGGAAATAGCTACCCAAGTCCAGGAAGCACAGAGAGTCTCAGGCAGGATACATCCAAGGAGAAACACACCAAGACATATAGTAGTCAAATTGACAAAAATTAAAGACAGAGAAATATTATTAAAAGCAACAAGGGAAAAACGACAAATAACATACAAGGGAACTCCCATCAGGGCAACAGCTGATTTCTCAGCAGAAACTCTGCAAGCCAGAAGGGAGTGGCAGCATATATTTAAAGTGATGAAAGGGAAGAACCTACAATCAAGAATACTCTACCCAGCAAGGATCTCATTCAGATTCAATGGAGAAATCAAAAGCTTTACAGACAAGCAACAGCTAGGAGAGTTCAGCACCACCGGGCTGGCCCTACAACAGGTGCTGAAGGGACTTCTCTGGGCGGGGAGCATAGGAGGGGGGAGGACCTACAGGAACAAAAACAAAACAGTTGGGAGAATGGTGATGGGAACATGCATGTCGATGATTGCCTTGAGTGTGGATGGACTAGGTGCGCCAACCAGAGGACGCAGACTGGCTGAATGGATGCAGGGACAGAGCTGGGGACACATACAGACTGGGGGGGGGGGGCATGGGGAAAGATAGTCCATGCAGATGAAGATCAGGGGAGGGCTGGAGTGGCAGTGCTCATATCAGATAGAATAGACTCTGAAGTGAAGAGTGTTGCAGGAGACAGGGAAGGACATTGCATGGAGATCGGGGGATCCATCCAGGAAGAGGAGATGACAATTACAGATGTATGTGTACCCAGTGTATGCCTCGGTGCACAGGGCGGGTGCTGGCAACTATGGCGGGGGAAGTGCAGGGCAGAGGTGGAGACGCGGGTGTGGAGAACGGACGCATGGACGCTGGGTGGGGAAGGCGGGGAGGGTTGGGGGGGAGTGAATTGGGAGATTGGGATGCCAAATTGTGCACTCTAGGTGTATGCTGTTTATTGTCTGTTGACTATATCTCAATAAATGTTCTTCAAAAAAAAAAAAAAACTTACAAGTTAACCTTTCTATGCCCGCTTTTCATTGATTCCATAAATGGCCATTGTGAAAGTACCAAAAAAAAAGCTGTCTATCATAATTAAAGGTCACGTTGACACTGATCACAATCTATGTGTACTTAAGAATCAATACATGGGGGGGAAGGGGGGGTGGGATGGACTGGGAGACTGGGATTGACATATATACACTACTATGTATAAAACAGATAACTAATGAGAACCTACGGTATAGCACAGGGAACTCGACACAATGCTCCGTGCTGACCTAAATGCGAAGAAAATCCAAAAAAGGGGATATATGTATACACATAGCTGGTTCACTTTGCTGTACAGCAGAAACTAACACAACATTGTAAAGCAACTATACTCTAATTAAAAAAAGTAGCATCAGGGAGTTCCTTGATGGTGATGAAACAGTTGTGTAACTTGTGTATTGTGGTACACAAGAATCTATACAGGTGATTATACGAATCTACACAGGTGATAAAATTACACAGAACTACACACACACACACACACACACACACAAGTACAATTTCCCGATTTCGATATCACTCTGTAGTTACCAATGTTTTGAACTCTTTGCCTGATAAATTGTTTATTTCTGTTTCATTACGCTAAGCTACATAAGATGATGCCTGGGGGAAACCAGGTGAAGAGTACTATTTTTGCAGCTTTCTCTGAGTTTATAATTATTTTCAAATGAAAAGTTAAATGAAGAAACAAACAGAAAAGAATCAATATATGATCAACATTTTATCCAGCTCTCCTTTTGGACTGCTATTTGCTTCAATTACTTGCAAAAGCTGATCCTTACATTAGACATAAGCCAAAAGAAATGACCAAAAAGAGAAGGGGATTCTCAACCTTATTCTCCAATCCACATTCCCCAAACATACACATTTCTGGCACTCCCTTGTCTAAATCTAGCTTTTTAAAAGATGATTACTGCAGGCTGGTGCCATGCTTTTCAATTATTTCAAACCATGACCTTGTTTGATAAACAAACAAGCAAAAAAAAAAAAAAAAAAAACACAAAAAACAAAAAACAAACCATTTCTCCAGAGATCCTGAGAGATTTTCTTTGTGGGCATATCTTTTTCTGAAATCTACCCTTAGCTGAAAATCACAGCCCAAGGTCTATTGATCTCAGTTGCTGGAAGCTAGGATTCAGGGCTTCCCTAGTGGCACAGTGGTTAAGAATCCGCCTGCCAATGCAGGAGACACGGGTTCCAGCCCTGGTCCGGGAAGATCCCACATGCCTCGGAGCAACTAAGCGTGTGCGCCACAACTACTGAGCCTGTGCTCTAGAGCCCGCAAGCCACAACTATTGAGCCCACATGACACAACTACTGAAGCCCACATGCCTAGAGCCCGTGCTCCACAACAAGAGAAGCCACTGCAATGAGAAGCCTGCGCACTGCAATGAAAAGTAGCCCCCACTCTCCGCAACTAGAGAAAGCCCATGTGCAGCATGAAGACCCAATGCAACCAATAAATAAATTAATTAATTAAAAAATAAAAATAAAACAAAATAAAAGCAATGATGGAGACTTTAAAAAAAAAAAAGCTAAGATTCATTGCATTTCATTCTTACAGTTGTCCAATATTCAAAACAAAACTTTGGTTGTTAGCCTTTTTGATCATCTGATCTTATTTCTGTGTGTGTGTATAAAATTGGTGACCTTCCTTGGTCCAGACACTCATGTTGATTTGCACTGAATATTCTTTTCTCAGTAATACTTGTCAGTAACATTAACAGGATGTCACAATAAATATCTATTAAGATAGAAAAAGATAAACAATATTTGTTGAATAAGTAATTACTTTCTGAAACTAATTCTTTTAAAAACTTATTAAAGCCCTGTTATTAGGAACAAATTCATGTTCATTTTAGCAACAGCACAATTTTATCACCTTTAATCATATCCACTTCAAACTAAATCTTCACAGGCTGAAAATTCTAGTTTTGTCACTATGCAAGCATATGAAAACCTTTTCCTCCCCTGAACCACTTCAGTTTGCTCTCCTCTGAACTATGCCCATGACTTCAATCACACCCATCAACAACAAAAGCACAAAATGCCACCTCCTCTGTTGCCTCTCAGGCCATCTGCAGCTAAAATGGCTCTGAATGAATCACTCCCATGAATCATCTGTTTACATTTATTAAGATAACAGAGAACAAATGATAACAAAAAGTGTATCAGCTAAACGCTAAATATGCTACCAGCAGCCACATAAGATATCAATGAAGTGTCAGGAAGGCAATATGGGTCTATGTCTTACCTGTCAAAAGTTATTTCCAAAATAAATGGACCTTAGGCAGCATGGCCAATGCTTTCATTTTGGCTGTCTTAATGATCAAAGTGAATCATTGCATGATTGATTCAGCTGTTTCAATCACAATGAGGGCCAAAATGAATGGATTAGGTGTTCAGCTGTCCTGATCATCTAAAGGAAATAGATACGGTTTCAGAGTTAAAAAAAAAAAAAAAAAAGTTGCTGCAATCTAGTGATAGCTGAAAGTGACTAAAATTGTGCCTTCATATGGAACAAACAGTCATAGATTATAACCAGTCTACCAATCATATTCACCCTCTATCAAATTATCTGAGTCTGGATTTCATAATTGAATGTAATGATATAAAGAAATGATCACTATCGTTAACTGAGGCCTTAATGTATGTCATGAATTAAAGTGCTTCATAGGTCTTAATTAATTCATCTGCACAGCAATCCCCGGAGATGGGTATAGTTATTACCTATATTAAAGATGAGGAAACCAACATATGAGGTCACACTTGTGAGAGGTCATATAGCTAACTGCGCAAAACTGCATAGCTAGAAATGGAGCTCCTCTACTTTCAAGCCTTAATCATTCATAATATGACAAAAACACTTAGTTGAAATAAATATTAAGCCACAAATTAATGTCATGGAAAGTCAATTTCTATTTATATTGATGTAAATATAAGAAGATAAGCCTCTAAATTCTAATAATTAAATTATAAAAAGTGAATAAAGTATATATTATAGTTTATAATGCCAATAAGGCAAGGTTATGTGTTAATACAATAATATATACTAATAATACATAGTCATCTTCAGATTATCCAAGATAATGGGGAGTAAGGGTCACGGATAAACCCAAATCATAGGTAATGCTCAACTGTATTTAACTCTGGATTATCTGAGCATACACAGACCACAGTTAAGGTGAAGGAGAAACCTGGCATTCATTTATCTCGCCAGCAGGGCTTGAAATTAGACAGCTTCTTACTGCTGAATACTTCAGGCTTAAAGGAGGTTCAGTCCAGTGCTGGGGCTATGTCTCATGGGAAACATAAAGGAACTCCTTCCTTCCTCAATCAGAACAAGAAAATGGTCTCTGCAGTATACCGGCCATAATTAACAGGCTAAGAAGTATCATGCCCCAACCTACTGACACTTGGCTCAAACCAATTATCTAATTTCACCATAAATGGAGCGGAAATAATGATGGGAGAACTAATATACACCTTTAGAATAGGGAAGGCCTTTATAACAAAGTCACAAAAGCCAGAGTCATAAAAGAAAAAAAAAATCAATAAAGTCAATTACTTAAACCCCAATTTTCTGTACTTCAAAACCAACATAAACAATATCAAAAGATATACAACAAGCTGTGAAAACATTTGCAACTCCTATGACATATTATAGACAAGGGCCAATTTCCTTAATATATAAAGAACTCATACAAATCAATAAAAAGAAGACAAACAAGAGAAACATGAAAGAGTACATGACCAAATGGTTCACACACAGATATGCACGCATTATAAATGGCTTCTAAATAGACGAAGTAATATTACACATCATGCATAAGAGAAAAATAAATTAAAACTAGACTGATACATCAAATAGCCAAAAATTCAACAACAAAAAATTAAAAATTGATTCTACACTATCAGTGACGTTTTCAGAGAAATAGGAACTATTTTGCCTTACTGGTGGGACAATAATTTGTTGAGCTGATGGGAAGAAAAATTTTGCAATATCTAACAAAGTTAAAGATGCATATACTTTCTGACACAGTGATTTATTTCTAGGAATTTATCTTGCTGAAAGATTTTCACATTTGCAAAGTGATATGTAGAGGATTATTCACTCTAGCACTGTTTGCCACAATAAAGAGATTAGAAACCATGTAAATATATATTAGGAAGGAACAAGATAAAGTATACACTGTTCACACAACTAAATAGTATCCACATATAATAAAAAAAATGAAGTTCCTTGTGTATTGCTATCAATATGTATAACATGCTATCATTTGTATGAGAAGCATGCCTTTACTTTCATATGCTTAAAATTATCTCTGAATAAATGATCTCTGGAAGGATTCCCCCAAAACTAGTAATTTTGAGTTTTCCTTGGAGAAGAACTAGGAAACTAGGATACTTTTAGCATGGATTCTTTTTGAAGTTTTTGAATATTGAACTATGTTAATGTCTTAATTATTTAACAATTTATTTAAAAATAATACTCAGTGCTTCATTCACTCCCTCATTAGGAGACTGGGACTCACCTTTCATGAGGCCAAGTTTAAATTCATGATTCCTTTTCCAGTAGTGCTGTACATCTTAGCAAAAGACTGTTATGGAGGAGCTAATCTTTTTTTTTAATATACTTTACTCAACATTCTTTTTTTATATACTTGAACACCCCAAAAGCTTTTTGATGTCCCATTATTTAGTTGGACAGATAACAGCATTTTGGCATCACCTGGGGCAAATAGGTACTAAGCAAACATGTCTCAGAGAAAGTATCTTTCAATAATAGTATATTTCTCCAAAAATATTTTAATAAGAGCTACATCATGATCTAGAAACAAATGGTACTATATAAAATGAAAGCTAACTGTCCTTTTTTATAGACAGATCGGTAGGAAGAAGTAATTCCAGAAGCGAAAGTTCAAAAAGAATGCCTTTGCAGGGAATAACATATATACATAGTAGAGAAATCACCAGGTGACAGGCCAGTATAATAAATCACACTCTCAACAAATTGAGTAAAAGGACACAAAATAACCTGAATGAAAGTTGAAATCCTAATTCCACATTTATTTCATTAAGAGTCAGTCTACTGAAACTATCTTTAGCTTATCTGCGAATCAGAGTATGCAGGACTTACCTACGTGTGTGATAAAAAAAAAAAAATGGCCTGAAGAAGACTGTAGGAGCTCCACTGAAATCACTTTATCCTAATATCAATATTTTGAGAAATAAATTTCAATCATTCAACTTAGATTCAATTTACTTGCTTAAACTGTGGTGCTTCTGTTCCCCCCCCCCATTTTAAAATTCACTCTGTCCCCCACTGGGGTACTAAAGATGGAAATGCAAATTTGACATACTTTACTAAGAAACTAAGTGAACTTAGCTACGATCAAACGAAACTCAGACCTCTGCTTCTCAATCCTTTTCTCCTAAGAGAATGTGTTTGTGATTTTGGACTCAGCAAGGATTTTTCTGACCTTTAGCTGCCTGCAATTATTTTTGGTACCCCCTTTTCCTGGATTATCCAACTGCTTAATATATTCTCATAGAGTCTCTTGGCCTTTTAAAGTTTAAAAGACCTATTAGGAAAGAAGTTTGTGATTCACCATAATTTTACAGGAACAAATAAAAGGTCAAAGGACGCAAGCCCAGAGATGACAAGATAGCTCACTGGCAAATCAATACTAGTCTTTGTGTTGACCATGACGAAAGATTTATGAGCAAAGGGCAAATCAGTTAGAGGGTTCAGGGAAACCTTGTGCTTGGGCAAGCTCGCCCTCTCTGCTCTTTTATCTCACCTGAAAATCCACCTATCTTGCATCACAGTTCTCAACATAAACATCACAAAATACAAGTTTAAAGTCAAGTTCTAACATTTAAAATATTTTAAATGCAAGTTTTCCCATATAATTTCAATTAAATCAAGAAAGCATGAATTCAGTAAATAATACTGAAGTTAGGATGGTCTCATGGTTTAATAATTAAAGAATCCAGCTGCCACTAAGGTATGAGTAACACCTTGAAATTCCTTCAAACCAGTCTCTGGAAAATGGAGGATGTTGGGTTAAGTGTATCACCAAAAGGTGTGTATATTATCTTAAAGCTGTCGATGCTATTTTAAAAGATATGTCTACATTTTAAGTAATTTTGTTACACTAAAAGAATACTTTATTAAATGTAAGTTATACTTGTAGAGGTTGAAGAAAAAAAACTGGTCAAAATTTGACTTGGTTAAAATTCTGAGACTCTCCCTAGGGACTTATTTCAAAAAAGTCTTTTGGTATCTATGTGTTCTTGCACTTTCTAATAAGGTAGCTACTAGTGTGAATTAACTACTGTGAATTATGATGTGCTGTAAGTATAAAATTTACACATATTTTTGAAGACTTAGTATGAAGAAAAGATGTCGATCTCATTAATAATTTTTATATGGATTACACCCTAAAATGCCATTACTATTTTGGCTATCAAGGTGAAATATATTTGAAATGAAAGATATACTGAAATAAAATGTATTATTAAGATTAATTCCATTTTTTTCTCTTTTCTTGGTAATGTGGCTACTATAAAATTTAAAATTATACATGTAGCTCATATTTGTACCCTACATTATATTTCTAAATTCCATTATGTTTATATGTTTCAGCGTGTGTGATATATATGTGCATTTGTGTATACACATATATACATACATATATATATTTCCCAAAGAAAAGAAAAATGTTTACTGAAAAGGAACACTAAATGATAAAAAATACCTTCATAAAGGGAGTAGAATTTTTTTTTAAAGCCACTGAATACACAAACGAATGCAGTCTTGGAATGGCAGAGGTTCAAGAACAGGTCACTGGAAGCTAAACATAATGCCCAGCATGTCTGGGGAGGCTCCCGAGGGGAAAGTGATAGCATGTCTACATGTTTTAATCCCCCAGTAGCACAGGCAGTCGCTCTGCAAGACTGCAATAAGCTGCCTTTCCAGATAAGGTAATACAAGTGCTTATGAAGAAAAGCTTTAAAATCTGTGCAGTAAATCACTAAAGAAAAACAATGTGTTCAGAATTCTGAAGGCAAGTAAATTATTTTTCCTGGATTATGGTAGTGTGCTCTACTTTACTGGTTTGTAAAGGCAGCCCTTGGAGACTCTAAAATATTGGAATTCAGCTTATTTTTATATAACATCAACTGGACATGAACACTTAAATTAGCCCCAAAGATTTCTTTACCTCTGCCAATGCCCTAGGATGAGGCTTCTTCCTGCCACTAAACACTAGGGAGATGGTAAGAAAGATATAAATGTAAAATCTAATTAGTAATCTCTTTTGTAATTACGAACAAACTGCATCTAGGAGCCTTTCTTTAGTTAAGTCACCACGAAATCAGAAAATGAGGTTTGGAACTACCATTTCCTCTGTGCAGGCAAGACAAATATAAAAAACCAAAAGTTTTCTTCTTGCCCAGACTTGGAGGTAAATGTCAAATTTCACTGAAATGACCTTTAATCTTATAAATCACTAGTCACATTTTATTGCATTGATGATTTGATTTAACAAATTGTTATTAAAATGCATGCAGATTTGATCCTCCCCACTCCCCAAGTAAACCAAAGTTCAATCTGGAATGTCTGCCTGTGAATACCAAGCACCTCCCCTGTTAGAACAATCAATACCATTCTCACAATCGTTTAGCTAGGGAAAAAATTCTTCAGGCCTATAGAACATGTTCTTTATAAACAGAATTTTGGAAAACATAGTCTTCGATTCATAGATTCCACAACTATGAGATCATTTTAAGGATTCCAATCTTTGCTGTTTCTTTTCTTTTCTTTTTTTTAATTGGTCTATTTAGACAAGCCTACACTATGTTCATAGCGTAGTTAAATACCATGCGTTGACTCCTGACATTATGCTGTTATTACCTTAAAATGGAAACATTCATTTAAAGTATATAAGTGGTGTACTTTTAAAGAACCTTTCTGTGGTTTTTCCAAAAGCATTCCAAAGAGGTTACTTACGTTGCTTTGAAACTGGTTTGAGTTATGGAAAGGCCATAGCCTCAGACCAGCAGCTGAGACAGCAAAGGAGATGAAAGTTTTTAGCTCGAGATCCAAGGGGAAACACAGCTGCTACAGCTGGCCTGCTCAGATCTCAACACTTAGTACAATGATCGAGAAGGCGATAATGCTGTGTCTCGGCTTGAAAAGTGCATTAATAAAAACAACCCTTAAATAGAACAGGGAAATCGATTAATCAAATCTAGGCTCCAGGCTGAAAAATGAAATGAGGGGGAAAAAAAAAAAAAGGCAAGTGAAGGGGAAATCCTTTTAGATTCTTGGAGATAACCACTCCAGAGACGTTATCTTGACCAAAAGGCATCATACAGAGGATGGAATATAACTTCTTAAGAAACCAAGTTTACATTGGACAGGTACTTCTAAAAGAGTTTCAATTACTATGATGGAAAATGGGAATTTGGCAAATGTGTATCTTCTGTAATAGGTGCCAGAAATGTCTCAGGCCATAGTTTGTTTCTTTTTATTATCTGTACTGCAGAACACATGTGTAAAGCTGATAGATCTCAGAGATTAGCTGTGCCAACACATGGACTACCTGAAGCTGCACCTCAAAACAGTTGTCTAAGGAGGACAAACGTGTTTCCATGAATCTGTCAGGGAAACTGGTAAAATATCTGGATAGGGCATTTTTCCAAAATAACTATAAATATCAGAAAAATGTAAGGCTCCTTTTCTCATATTAATAACACCTTCCTCCCGAGGACTTCAAAGTTCTAAATAGCCATTATCTTATTAACCTTAACAACTCAGTCAGGCAGGTAAGAGAGTGGTATTATTACACCTATTATTATACCTGTTTTAAAGATAAGAGCCCTGGCTTGGCAAGGGCATGTAACTTCTCCAAGGCCACACACTAAGTTAAAGAGAAGATAAAACTAGACCAGCTCATTTCAGTCTAGAAATTCCTCACTGTTCATTCAGCAATTTCTGCTTTCCGGTAAAAGAAAAGTTAAGATAATTAAAGGCATTACATATACATATACCTATATAATTGTTTTATTTGTTTCTGTAAGAATAGCGTGTTTGGAAAAGGGCAACCCGCCAAAAGACTATAAGAATTATCAGACAACTAAGCAGCCTGCTGAAAAATGTTTTTCCGTTTATTCTGTCATTTTTTTCCATAAAACCAACCTGTACATTTCTAATGCTGAAGAACCTTATTATATTTCTGCAAATGCTCTATAGCATCATGGAGGATCCAAGAAATATTCTATGATTTTATGTTTTCTCAACAACCAAAGAAATGCCTCAGTTCAAACTCGCCTAATAGCGGCTTTAAAGGAAAAGGAGAGGTTTGTCGATTTTACTTCATCCCCCCTACAAAAGTAGAAATATTTACAGAGTTATATCACAACTTTGGTAGGAAATATTTTCATTTAATCCATCATCCGTTCAACTAAATTTGTTCTATGTCCTAAAGACAAAGCAGTAAACAAAGAAGATGGAGTCCTTGCCCTCATGGCGGTTAAGTGCTAAATGGAAAACCAAAGCAGTGTGAAGGAGTGAGAGCATGCACGGTGCGGATGCAGCTTGCCTCACCCTGGAGAAAAATCAGGAAATCAGGGAAATCCTATTTTCATGACTTTTGTGCAGCATAGATTTAAAAGAAGCAAACCAGGTGGACATCTGGGCATAGAACTGTCCAGGCAGAAGATGTCCTGCTATTCTGGAGAGAAGTGAGCCTAGTGGGGAAAACAAGGTCAGAGAGGGACTGGGGGAGTGAGAACAGAGAACACGTCAGGTTCATAGTCATGTGCAGACTTAACTTTGACACAAAGTGAGACTGAAATTCTGCAGGAGTTCAGAGCAGAACATGAAGTGACTTGAAAAGAGAGAGGCGTGTAGGGACTTGGACAGGGGTGGAAGCAGGAACCCACTTAGGTGGTGACTGCAGTAATTCAAGTAAATTGTGGCTCAGTTGGCCATGCTAGTGGTGATGGAAAAACAGCATGAGAGCCTGAATACATGTTGAAGGTGGAGATGACAGAATTTGCTGATGCATTGAATGAGGCACATGAAAGGAAGAAAAGAGTCAGGGACAGCATTTAACTTGAGCAACTAGAAGATGGAATTTCTGTTTACTAAGCTGGGAAACCTGGGAGTGGAGCAGTCTTTAATATTTTTTTTTGGACACAGTGAGCTTGAGGTGCCTTCTAGATCTTGTAGTAGAGATGTTGAGTTGACAGTTCAGTGGAGTTCAGTGCAGCAATGCTTTATAAAGTCGGAGGTTTAAGGGATCTTAACCAACTCCCTTCAGTTACTTGTAGGAAAGCATAAACACGTTTATGAGAAGCTTTGGCAAGAATCAGGGTCTCCCGAATCCCACTTTATCTCTTCATTATATCATTTTATAACTGTATGTCTCACTTTCCTTGTTACAATGCAGTTGTGGAGATTAAAAATTATACTCCATGCAAATACTCTGCACGGTTCCTGGCATACAGAGAGCCTTCAATAACTGTTTTTTACTGGATGTTTCTCTATAAGATATGGCTAATAATTCTCACAGATAAGGTATGAATTTATTTGGGAAGGGCACCTGAAAGCACTTGAAAATATGAAAATCAGTTCTATAAAATGTACATTAGTATTATAAACCATTATTGATTCAGCCTCAACAATGTAAGACATGAAAAATACAAAAAATAAGTTAATAGAATTATTAAAAAATAAAACAACACAAAGCATAACTTTTTTAAAAAGTAGCTTTTGCTATTGAGATTTTGACTTTTTCAGATTAATTCACTTCACTTAACCCAAAATAGTTTATAGACTGTCAACCAGCATATTGATTTTCCTACTTAAAAAATACTGAAGATTTAGTAATTTTTCTGAGTATAATATACTGTGAACATTATAGAGAAACACTTACGGGGTGTTCATACTGGTTATCAATAAGGTTATAAATAATAATCCTGCCACATATTATACATATAAGCAATGCATTAAACCAATGTGTGTAGCTTCCCAGAAATTTAAACCATGTTTTAATTTAGAATCAGTTCCTAGGAAATGAAGCATCACTTCTAGTATGCATTCATTTTTAATGGTTTCTATCAATCCCTAAAGCCATTTAAAGATCTCATTTAGTATTATAGGATATTTGTAATTAAGCAAAGCAATGTAATACATGTTAAGTAGAAGTGCAAAGATGATTTGTGGGAAGGAGTACTTTGAACCTCTGAAATAAATTTGACTCCAATTAAGTGAAAATCTTTATCATTATAACAGATTTCCCTTTTCTGTATGGTAATATCAATTTTACTTCCTGTTGTATGTTATAACAACTCATATTAAGTAACACTTCCAGTGACAAAACTCCCTAACAGGATATTACCAATTTGAGCCATATTCAGAGGTCGCCAAACAAAAATTAGGAAAAAAATGTGGTCAGCATTTGGTTTAATTCCTCCTTATCATAACTTTTCATTAAAAGCACTTAATGCTTGCCCGCTGTTCAATTCTTTCTCGTCACTATTTGATGCCCTGTTATTTTGACAATGAGAGGGAAGGTGTCTATAAGTGAGAAAAAAGGAGTTAGGGACGGATCAAGTCATCAAAGATGTTGGCTAACAGGCTGAGGGGTCTGGATTTTACCATGAGGACAATAAAACTGTATAAGATTGTTGTGATGGTTAATTTTATGTGTCAACTTGGTTAAGCAATGGTACCCAGTTGTTTGGTTAAAGAGTAGTCTGGATGTTGCTGTAAAGGTATTTTTTAGATGTGAGTAACATTTCAATCAGTAGATCTGAAGCAAAGCGGAATACCTTTCATAATGTGGGTGGCCCTCATCCAATCAGTTGAAGGCCTTAAGAGAAAAGGCTGAGATCCCCCTCCTCCTACTTCCCCCTCAACACATACAGGAATTCTGCCTCCAGACTCAGGATTGCAACATCAACACTTCCCTGGGTCTCCAGCCCTACAGACATTTTAGACCTTCCGGCCCCCACCCCCCATCATGTTAGCCAATTCTTTAAAATAAATCTAACAATCTCATATTGCTTACACATCTCTCCTATATAGAGATTTCCTATTATTTCTGTTTCTCTGGAGAAGCCTCACTAATGCAATCACTTCATCATCAAGTATATATTTGTTAAAAAATATATATGCCCAAATATGAAGAGTGGCTTTCTCTGTGTGGCAGGATTTTGGATGAATTCCCCTTTCTTCTTTCTCCATTTATGTAGTCCATGATTCTTCTTGGAAGAGAGTATATTAGTTTTACTTTTACAATCAGAAACAAGCAATGAACTCTTTTAACTATAACTAAGAATCAGAAATTTACATTACAACTTCCAAATAAGTCTTTTATGGCAACTGTTAAAATTTTTCCAAAATTATACATGCTGGAAATTGTATACAATTTTAAAATAGAGGATTGTCTAATAAAAAATGCAATGAAGATTATAGGTTCTTTTCATGTATTTCAACTAACTTCTATGGATTGCCAAAATATTAAATATTTTAAAAGGCCTTGGCTAAATGGATGAGAAATTTCCCAGGGCACCAAAATTTGCTTATACTTTGATAGAACGGTATAACATAAAAGAAGGGTATAACTGGAAAGGATGGGAGCTGATCAGCAATATAACAGACTAAAAGAGGGTCGTAAAATAGAAGTTTGTTTGGGATTAATTGTCTACTGATAAGCGTCCCAATATGCAAAATGTGATCTATCTGGTCCTGGGAGCACACAAAGCACCTGTTTTAAAGATGCTATCATTAGGTTCAGTAAGCCTAATGCCACTAAACACCTGAGTCATACTTTGACCACTTATTCTGATTTGATGCTCACCCAGCAGCATCCCAAAGAGAGTATATCTTTGTATTATGGCCACAGAGAAAACAATTTGGTATTTGGAGAACCTAAGTGTCCGAGTTAGCATTCTGGTTTATGTACTAATAATTCTCCCTGAGCTTGATTAATGTGAGTCTACTCTGAGAAACAGATCTACTCTTCTTTTTTAATGAAGTATACTTGATTTACAATGTAGTGTTAGTTTCAGGTATACAGCAAAGTGACTCAGATATATGTATCTGAATATATATATACATATATTCTTTTTGCAGTAATTATATATATATATATCTTTTTCAGATTCCTTTGCCTTATAGATTATTACAAAATATAGAGTATAGTTCCTTGTGCTATACAGTAGGTCCTTGTTGGTTGTCTGTTTCATATATAGTAGTGTGTATTTTTTAATCCCAAACTCCTAATTTAACCCTCCCCCCTGCTTTCCTCTTTGGTAACCATAAGTTTGTTTCTGTGTCTGTGAAAGAGATCTACTCTTAGAGTGCTAAAAAACAGGTTTCCAAACCAGCAAAAATCTGGCAGAACCTGGGCAACCATACATTCAGCAAGGTGAATTTGCCAGCGCTACCCTGTGAGAACTACCTGAGTTGATAATTTGCCTTAAACAATTGCATACCTCTGCACTGCCAGGCAAGGCGGGTTTTCTCATTAATATTATACACCATAATTATTCAAATTATATGGTCCCTGAAAGTTAAAGTGACTCAGATAACCTCATTAAACATATTACATATTATTATGTGTCTTTAAACTTCTCTGCTCAGGCTCCATGAAGTATTATTACTGCTACGATGAGCATTACTTTAAGTTTAACTTTAAAACTAGGTCACAGACAAGAGCACAGTAAGGAACCAAATCTCCCTAAAAATCATTAAACAACAACAAAAAAAAACTCATTTAAATAAACATCCTAATAGGAACAAAGAACTACTGCAAAAGGAACTTTAATTATCACAAACTGCTCACTCACTCAACTTAAAATGATGAAAACGTACCAGAATCTTTTTTTCTCCTTTTTAAACACTAAGGGAAATGAAACTAGGAAACTTCATCCAGATCAAAAATGACTTTTGCATGTTGTTTTTATTATTCTAAGAGGAAAAAACATTTAAAAAGTAAAGTATAGTTAGTTCCAAGGGAATATTTAAAGATGATACACTTCCAGAACTTCCTACTTTTTTAAACTTCATGGGTAACGAACGACATTCTAAAAGAAAGATCTATTTTCTAAGTAATCTACATAATGGTTGTAATTCCTTTAAGGTTTTGAACATCAGAAATGGGTTTTGAACAGGAAATCTGGATTGCTGTTTACAGGACTTATTGTAAAATTTTTATAAGGAAGCACAAAAACTTCAGCTAACTGGAGAGTTATATTTAACCTATAGTAAATATCATACCCTAGCAAAAAAAATATATTAAAAAATTCAGGGGAAAAGGCCAAGAACAAGCACATAAACAAAGTGAGTAAACATGTCACCAGAAGAATACAGAAGCTATCTAAAGCTGAATAACTTTCCTATGCTTATTACAAGGATGTCATCTTGGGAGATAAAATATAGTATCATAAATTTAAAGGTCACTGGATTTTTCAAGGTAACCCAAACACTGTAAGGACACACAATTAATTCTCCCAACAGTTAGTGTATAACCAATAATTGCAAGAGCCCCAGCTATGTCTCATAAAGTCTCTCTTCTTTATGTGCCCTGACCTATAGGTATAGTCCAACTTAATAAAAATAAATATACACTAAATTATCCAATCTCCTTTGATATAGTTTATGTTTAGAGCATACTAAAAGAAAAAAAAAGTATTTTTCTTTAAAAATTATATTTCATACACTTAAATGAATTATCTACATCTGATCAAAATATATTTTACATTCTGGATACTCAGCACAATCTATAAAAGGTAACAGATGTTTGAAAATCATCACCATTGTTTTCTCTAACCCTGAAGGGCCAATCCTAAATTCAACCTCTAACCCTTTAAAAATTCCATTCCAGATTATGCTCTGGACTTTTGTGAACAATGTTTACAGCATTAACTAAAGGCTAATTATATTTAAAAAGTGACTTTTTTAAAACAATTTTATGCATAGTTACATCCATTGAAAAAATTCTCCAATCAGAGCTCATGTGATAAATATTATTTATGACATTTATTCACACAATATTCATCCTCCTAAAAAGCTGTTTTTCAAGGCTCCAAATAGGTAGTATAATCATTAGTTAATAAATGTATAGAAACAAATGAATGTGACAAGTACTGTGAATGCGTATATAAAAAAGGCTGTAGCCTCATAAGCAAGTTTCATTTTTTTCAACTGTTGGACATAGGTGCATATGATTCAAGGAAATGTGTTTTTGCAATTGTAGTAGGTTAATCGACAGACTTAAAAAATTTGAAATTTTGAAAATTTAACTTGTGTATGCTTTAGGCAATTAGCCATAAAGGGTTAACTTAAGAGTTAGGCATCAACCCAGTCCTGATTACGAGCCTGATGTTTTGAAGTGTGCCCTATTCTTACAACACACGCACAGAAATCAGCTCTAGATATTCCTATTTTCAGATATGAGAAACAGACTCGAAGAGGTGAAGGCAGTGGTTCTCCAAGTGTTGTTTCTGGACCACCAACAGCACGAGCATCGGATGGGAATATTTTAGAAATTCAAACGCTCAGACCCAACTCCAGACTTGCTGAATCAGAAACTCTGGGGTATGGTCAGCAGTCTGGTTTTATCAAGCCCTTCAGGTAATGCTGACACACTAAAATTCAGAACAACCAAAGGGTTGAGGTATTTTGCCTAATGTTACACATCTAGTCATTGGTGAAACTGGAGGGGCCTCTCTCTTTTAAATCTCAAGCTTTAAGCCAGTACCTTCTACGTGGTCTTCAGTTGACGGCAACCCTTTTTGTTTCAAATTCTTATGTCTTTCTAAACTGGATTACTCTTGATAAAGAGAGTATACTCAACATAATGGAATCTTTGCTGCTACAGAACCTTATAATGCCTCAAGGTCAGCATTCTGACAAATGTTCAACTGTCATGTAAAACACAGGAAACATTCCTGATATATTGTCAAGATTCGAGATGGAAATGTCTGATGCCTCCAGCTCCCAGCTCTGATCTGGCCAGACTAGCTATCCATCCCATCTTTCTCAGCCTACAAAAACAGGCCTTCTTCATTAAACAGGAGTGGGGGGCAGCATTTTAGGACTAGGACAGGGTTATTTAAAGTTGGGAAGCAAGCAGAACTGGGGCCATTCGTTCTCTCAGAGGACACATCAGAGGAAATTAATAACAAATAGGCCCCACACCTCACAATAGCTCCTTCATTCACCTCATCAGTCATCCCCGACCCCTTCTTCACCAGGATCAAAAGCAGAATGTTGGTAATGATGCCATCACCTAAGCTGTTGTCACAGACCAACTCTGACAAGGAAACCAATTCGTGCTACCAGGGTCTCAGCACCTGCACATCCTTAGAAAGTGGGAACTTGGAATCAGAGAGAGAAGTGTCCAAAGCACTTTGCTTAAAGGAATACATATGTATGGCCAAGTCTAGAAGTCAGGTTTTCTACAATTTAAGTAAGTAGAAGAGAATGCCAAAGATTGACCATTATTACCTCAGGACATATCTGGGAACTGCTAATAAATATTTCAAACTTTTCCTTCTGTCTCAGCATATGTAAACCAACCACTCATTCATTCAACAATTTGTGCCACGCCGGTTCTACGTAAATTGTATGGAGGCAGGGAGACCAGTGACAGACCCCTGAAGTAGTGCAGGAGAAAGTAACTCAGGCCAAGGTGGTCCTAGTACAGATGGAGAGAAGTATTATAGGTGGAGTTTAGGTGTGTTTGGAAGTAGAGTCTTGCTGATGGATTTAAATGTAAGGACAAGAAAGTTTGAAGTGTACTTCATAGGAAGTACAATTTCAGGGGTGATAAGATCTACAAGAGGACCAAGGAAATGTAGAGGAAAAGATTACTGTAGATAAGGTGGTCAGGAAATTGAAAGGCCACTGTGTTGAATGGATCACCTGATGTTTAAATCTCCAAGATAGTAACAGAAGTCGAAATTAAAAGAAAATCAATAAATAAGGCGTTAAAGTTATTACCACATGAGTAATTATTACCCCTACCTATCTGTGCATTTCCAATCCATGGATTCAGCCAATTATGGATCAAAAGTATTCAGAAAAATAATTCCAAAAAATTCCGAAAAGAAAAATTTGAATTCACCACATACTGGCAACTATTTACATAGCATTTGCATCATATTTACAACTACTTACATAGCAGTGGCATTGCATTAGGTATTAGAAGTTAACTAGAGATGATTTAAAGTGTACAGGAGGATGTATGTATGTTATATGCAAATAGTACACCATTTTATATAAGGGACTTGAACATCTGCAAATCTGGGTTATGGGCGGTTGTCCTGGAATCAATTCCCCTCTGATACTGAGAGACAACTATATATGATAGCAGTGAGGAAGGGTATTGGCAAGTAGAGTCTGCTTAAATGAACATAAAAGAAACAGAGGTTTTGGGAAAAGGAAGAGAAATAATACTTTTGGTTACCTCGTGAGGTGTTTTGAGTGGAAAATAATGTAGAGAACCACTGCTTTAAGAACATAATGATGTCTCTAGTTATTCTGGTCTAATTGTGGTTAAAGACTTTCTTCTTGGTTCATAGGAAACCACGATGGATTTTTCCTCCATGGATCTTTACCAGGAAACTAAGGGAGAGGAACAAAACAAAATAATAACAGTAATAAAAGCACAGAAATGAATAAGCTTAAAGAAGAAAAGACTCCTTAACAAAAGAAACTACTCGAACCACAGACTGAATTGCCTGGAACCAGGACCGAGCAGTCAGGCCCGATTCATTTTCCTTGCCCGGATCCCATGAGGCTTGCATGCCAAATGGAGTGACTTCAACTCAACTCAACCAAAGGTCAGTTTTTAGCCTCTGCCAGGACTCCCAGGTACAGTCTCTCAAGGTGTTCTCTTTGACTGTTCTCTACTACTTGAAGCTTCCCTCACTCTATCAAATGGTATCTCTTCCTGGAGGAGGCACTTTCCTATTTTTTCCTAAATTCCTCCTCTACCTACTAACTTTTTAAAACTTCAGGTTTAATGAGGTATCATAGACAAAACTGTAAGATGTTTAAAGTGTACACTGTAGTGATTTGATGTACATATACATTCTGAAAGGATTCCCCCATTAGTTAATTAACACATCATCACATGATGTATTTATCCTTTTTTTTAAGTTCTACTCTCAGCAAATTTCAATTTAACAATACAGTGTTATCACCTATAGTCTCCTTATTTTACATTAGACCCTCAAACTTTTCACTGGGGGAAATGGGGAGGTTGGTAAAAGGGTACAAACTTTCCTCTCCAGTTTTGAAGTCCCCCTTTCTAGAAGTTTTTCCCAAGCATCCCAGGTGGCTGCATCTGAACTGCCTTTACCAATGAAATTCCTGCTACCTCCACTTCATATGTGGCTTATCCTCAGTCTCACTAAGAAGACTGTGGGTTTCTTCCACATTTTTCATCAAATGAACTTACTCATTCTTCTGCCTCAACTATCATATTGATGTTGATGGATTTCCTAAAGATATCTCTGGCCAGAAACCCTCCCAATTTCCTTCTCAAATTGCACAAAGATAGTAAATGCACAAATCCAAATCCAAACTCCTTATCTTCTCACTCCGAAATGCTATGCTTCACATCTCTCTTATTTGGGAACAATGGCATCACCTTCCCCAGTCTCCAAGGCTAGAAAGTCTACATTTACCACCAACCCCTCATTCAATCAGTCAATCTCCCAGAAAGAGTTTCTGGATATACCTGCATAATTTCTACCATTTCTACTAGCACTTTCCCCCTTTCTCCTTTCCCTTCTACACAAGAGCCTTCCAACAGGTACTCTGCCTCCAATACCTCTTCCACATTGACACCAGGCTTTCATTTTCTAAAACATGACTTTTAGTCTATTACCTCCTGTAGTCTAAAAGCTGCGATGGCTCCTATTACAGAATAAAGTTCTAACTTCTTAGAAAGGTTATACAAAATCCCATTTTCATTTCATACTGCTAGGAATCCCAGGCTGTGGCCACATCCTGAATATAGCATATGTCTTTGCTTTTAAGTCTTATAGTCCTTAAGACAAAAAATACCTTTCCCTTATTCATCCTTCAGGATATATTTCAAAAGCTACCTCTTCAAAAAAGCATTCCTTGATCTTTTTTCTCCCCATTAGAAAGAACTTTTGTCCCCATTAGAAAGAACTGCAATTTCCTTTGTGTCCTGAACACTTTCTTTTAATAGCTCTCTGGAGCCCCTTATATCTAAATAGGAGTATATAGATTTTATTTTCCAACTAGACTATAATTTTCTTAGACCTTCAGATATTTGAGATGAACTACTGAACAAGTGAAAAGGAGAACAGGGAAATGTTTCTCAGAAGCTTTCATATTTTATGATATTTGAATTAAAAATAACCCAAGTGTGATAGACAGAATAGCTCTCTAAAGATATCCATGTCCTGATCCTTAAAACATGTGAATACGTTACCTTCCATGGTAAAGGGACTGTGCAAATGTAGTGAAGGCTTTATGTATATTTTAACATAGGGAGAGTATACTGGGTTATCCAGGTGCGCCCAATCTGATCACAGAAGCCTTAAAAGCAGAGAACTTTCTCTGTTCAGTATCAGAGGGATACAGCAGAGGTCAGAGAGGCTGTAAGCATGAGGGACTCCGCCAGCACTTGTTGAATGGGGTCAGCAGGAAAGCAAGAGAAGGAACAGAGGCAACCTCGAGGGCTCCAGAGGCAACGACCAGCCTCTGATTGACAGGCAGCAAAACAACAACAACAACCACATAAACAAGGACCACGTTCTTACAACCACAGCCACAAGGAACTGAATTTGGCCAACAACCTGAATGAGCCTAGGAGTGGATGTTTCTCTAGAACCTTCAGTAAAGACCATCTATTTGATTAGTCTTTGTATACATGGAAAACTTGACTCAATTTAAACAAGTAAAAACATATTTAAATGGCTTATAAATATGGTCCTCAGCTTCTTTCCTACTCTGAGCATACTTGAAAGCTACAATATAAACCTCTCAGCAATCACCAGAGGATAGTGTTGCATAAGAGGATATGTACACCAGCATTTGCAGGGTGTACTGTCCTCTTGGCAAGTCTAATACACCCTTTTCCCAAATTCCCTTCCAAACCTCTAGCCTAGCTAGTTAAGAAACACTGGTTTGGAAATGTCAAGAACCAACCCTGCACTCTAAAGACACTGGCTTAATAAAATTTAAGGTAATCTTAATCTTCTGAAAACTGGATCCTACAACTGGACCCCTAAAATGTCCAGTTGTCAGAATAACTAACCTTGCCTATAACCAGGTTAATATCAACAAAAGTATTGTATGTACAGAAAGTACTGAATGTTTACTCTGAGCCAGGGAAGGTTCTATATTGCATATCTCAATTCTTTCAAAGAATCTTTCAAAGAATCGATGAGGAAACTGAAGGAAAACAAGTGAACTAACTTGTCCCGTACCTCACATCTAGTAAATGGTCCTAATTAATTTAGAGACCTAATATTCTCGACATCTGATCCGTTTGGAACTGTAATAGCATCTAATATCCACTGAAACTCTCTCATATTTTATAAAGACCATACTTGCATTTTTACTACAAACCTTTTAGATTTTTTAAGACTACGTGAAAGAAGGAGCAGTCAATCAGGACACATGTGGACTGTATGTGAGGAAAGAGTGTGAACGCACAACCGGAGCCAGCGGTAAGCCAGTACGGGGAGGCCATTGCAGAGCAACTGCCAACTGCAGCCTGGTGTCATTCACCAGTGGGCAACTTTAGAAGTGGGGGACGCATAAGGATCTGGGGGAGCTAGTCTCCCTACCCCTGAGCCAACAGTTCCTCCCAGTTACTGCAGAACTAAGGCCAAAAATTACACTTGTTTTATAGTTTCTTCATTTCAGGGGATTCTTTGAATCTGAAATTTCATATGCTTGGTTTCAATCCACCATGTTCTTTCAGTTAAATTTCAGCTGCTTTCAGTTAGCAGGCTAGGGAAATATGCCAAAATATACCCAAATGCAGTCACCATTGCACTGCATGCTATTTCTAGTCCAACTACTGGAAGCTGAAAGAATGAGGGATGGGAGGTCTTTCCACCGTCAAGATCATTTTGGCCAATGCTAGATAGACAAATGTCTCATCTGGGATAGTATAGAAGAATCCATGGCACACCGATTCTGCTAAGAAACATATAACTTTTTATGTTCTGTAATTAAAATTTATTGTATGACAACCTGTGGTCTCTACAGTGCTAAGAGATCACTGCCAACATAATAGCATAGGGCATTTCAGCTAGTTCGCTCCCTGCACTCTGTGCTACTTACACAGTTCACAAATTCCATCTTATTAAAAACATAATTAGATTTACTCGTCCCTCATCAGGAAGAATATGTTAATTTATTATCTTTCAAACTACATTGATCCATTTTATTTATCCCTCTTCTCAAAAAAAAAAAAAGAAAGAAAAGAAAAGGCAAACAAAACAGACAATGGGCTTAATGGCTTATAAAGGAATGCCATTTACCTTCTCCTGAACCTTTTTTTTTTGCCCTGGATGATCAGTTTGCTAGTTCTTTGCTGAAAGATATAATCCCGGCACTCACAATATTTATTAAAGGGAAAACAAGTCAATTGCCTAGTGTAAGCAATGTAATTTGAGATAATTCAGATATAAATCAATATAGCATATCCCCTGGGAGGCCAACACATGAAGAACCCATACTTTAGGAATTTCAATAAATTCTTAAACGAGATTATATACATGCAAACAAATTTTTCAGGGACAAAAAAAGATAATACAGAAGATTTACACAACAATGCATAATGTTTGAAAGTTATTAACTCCCTAACTACTAAATTAACTACAATGAAGAAAGATTAACCTCATTTCAAAATTAGTTTAAATAAATAGATGTATTTTAAATTAAATATAACCATTTTAGGATCTAATGATATTAACAAAAGGATCTTATATGTCTCATTTTAACCTTTCTTTAAAACATAAATAGAAAATCTGTCGTTTTGCAGATTTTTAAAAAACATTACTGCTCCAATTGAACACTCTATGTAAATAAGGAAAAAAATTTCAGGGAAGAACAAAAAAAGACATGAGCCATTTTTAAAAAGTTCACTGCCACATGATGTTTAACTGTAAGACCTTTATGATTATAAATGCCAAAAAAAAAAATAGACTGGATTTTGTTTTTCATTTCATCTGATAAATTTTCATACTTGGGCACTACTTTTTTGTAATGGATGATATTATCTTTACTAAAACAGACTTCCAACTTTTTGCAGTACCATTCATTTATTTTAAAACATATTATCTGAGTGATACTACACTACTGTTTTGCCTGCCTGTGGAAAATGCTTTAGATCAGGATGTGTGTCTGCACATTGTACTTATTAACTTGAACAAGATTATTCAAGTACATTTCCCTTTGTGCAGTACTTAAGAGAAAAATAGGTAATTGGAACAAAATGTACCAACAATGTAAAATAATAACAAATACAATCAACACTGCCATAAATGTCATAGCAACCCTTCTTTGGTGAAAATGCTACATTGATTTTTACCACCACTGGCAAGTATACTATAATACCAAAATGACAAAAATTTTCTTGCTACCATATTCTTTACTCTGATGTTCCATTTTTAAACTAAGAATATCATGCAGGACTTCCCTAATGGCGCCGTGGTTGAGAATTCGCCTGCCAATGGGTTCGAGCTCTGGGTGGGGAAGATCCCACATGCTATGGAGCAACTAAGCACATGCACCACAACTACTGAGCCTGTGCTCTAGAGCCTGTGGGCCACAACTACTGAAGCCCGCACGCCTAGAGCCCATGCTCCACAAGAGAAGCCACCGTAATGAGAAGCCCCCGCTGGCCACAACTAGAGAAAGCCAGTGCACAGCAACGAATACCCAACGTGGCCAATCAATCAAATAGCTAAATAAAATTTTAAAAAAGAGAATTTCATACGAAAATTTAATTGCTTAACGAACCATCTTTTTTTTTTACTGTACATATGATACATTGTCTTGTATAATACAGAGTTATGGTTTCCTTTACATTTCTGAGACAAGTATTTGAACACCTTTAATGTCAGTAAGAGTATCTTACATAACTCTTCACTAGTACCTAGAGCAATGCTTGCCACAGAGCTGACATTCTAAAAATATGGACTGAATTTATCAATGTATTCCAAAGTTATGTAATTGTTTTTGAAACAATGGAAGGCTCAATGGTAAATTTTGGTTGGATTTTATGATGGTTTTAGAGACAGCACTCAGCTGCTGTTAGATTGTGCTATTACAATCTCGATGGCCACAAGAAAGTAATACCAGTTATTATCTGGAATAATCCTGTTTTCTCAGGAATACCTCAGTTTTTCTCAGTGCTCTCCCACATATTTGTATTTGCTAGCTTGTTAGATCTCTGAAACAACTCTCACACACAAGAACAGAGGCATCTGTGAAAAATTCTTCTTCTATCTGATATTCTTCCTACTTAAGGGTCTCTACGTACCTGGCAACTCCCACATCACATGTCAGCTTCACTCATATCCAGGCCCAGGCCCATGTTTCCTGCACTGGTCAGTCATCCTGGTAAGTATTTTAAATTTAACAGAAAAGCTTAACTGTTTCACCAATTCTCTGCATTAGAGTGATTTCCTAAATTCCACAACTCATACCAAACAAGGTATAAAAAAAGCTGCCACCAAAAGACAATCATTCAATATGCTTCAAAAATAAAATTACTTTGGGGTTAATTTTACCACTGATTTATAGCCATCTCACCAGATGACAAGGTGAGTTAAATGTATTTGTGCAAATATATAATCTTAGGTTTGCATTTCCTAGATTCAATACCAACTGTCCAATGCAAATTTATTCTAAACGTCATAGAATTAAAATTCTAAAATTAGAAGATTATCTTAAAGTAAGATGTTTTTAGGAAATGGTTCTAAAAGTAAAGGAAAGAAACGACATTAATTCCGATTTCTAAAAGAAAATTAGCAAGACCAAATTCCATTTACTTGTGGTTTGGTGGGAAAAATGTGCTAACTCAACAGGACAATACTCCTTGGTTGACAAACCAACATTCCAATATAAAATATATTTAGCTTTACATTCAAATGTTGAACATGATTCTCAAACAGAAGATACTATACAGATACATATCTTTTAATATCTGTATCTGTATATATCACAGAATGGCTTCAACTAAATTCAACTGTAACAAAAAAACTTTTTGGAAATTCTACGTTCTATTTACCAAACAGGTACAGAATATTACACATTTTGAAAAATAAACACTTTTCAACTCTATCTTCCTTGCATTATTTTTACATGAACATTATTTGGATGCTCATTAAAACTGTCAATCTTCTTGTAATAAAATATAGAAACAGGAAAAGAAAGGGAATAAAGGACAGAAAAATATTGGAAAAATATTGTTAATGAATACAAACATTTGCCAACCAAAAGCGATAGAAAAATATTAGAAAAATATCTTCTGTTTATTAATAACAATGTTTGCATATGTGGAAAAAAATAAAAATGCGTAGAGAACAACACTTCCTTGAGTCACCTGTGCCCAAAGAGAGTTGTTTTACCTAAAATAAGGCAAGAAAGATGGGGACTGCTAAATCCTAACATAAAAAAGCTTTTTGTCTCTGTTTACTAAATTCATGTATTGTAGATCTCTGCTTTACAACCTCGTCCGCATGCCATTTCCTTGGATATACACATATTCTCTGAAAGAGACTAATATGATACAGACCTAGAACCAGAAATACGTTTTGTAATAACGCACTGCTGAGGCATAAACTCACATAGTGATCCAGCTGACTAAAAATACACTTTGGAATCTGAGAACTATTAATATTGTTTATAAATATTCATCCACATAGTTTCTGTTTTGCACTAGGGAATACAGACACATCTTAAACTTGCTGGGTTTTAAAACAGCAATGTATAATGACAGTTCTTCTAGGGCTTTGTCTATATTGCATTTATCTCTTGGGAATAGTGGGGCGATGGAAAAGGAAACAGAAATATAGTCCATAATGCCAGACCTTGAAAGATCTCTACTGGTACCAAACTGTGATGCTACACATAGCATCAATTTACACCGGAGAGTTTCAGACTGTAATAGGTCCTTTTGTGCTTCAGTTACCACCAACCAAGAATTTGATTAGAATAAGAAGACAAAATTGCTCACCAGGTTTGCAGTTCTTTTTGGTCTATCCTTAATTTTGACAATTGGGACATTATTCCCATTGAAGTTTCTGTTTATCCTGGAGAACAATTTAGTACCTCATTAAGAAAATTCCTTTTGCTCTTGAGTATTTCAAGGGATAGTTCCTTTACCACAAACCCAAGCAATCAGTTCCATTCTTGTGCATTCTTTTCTTCTCTTTTCTTCAGATTACTGTTTCATGAAGCTACCTTGTCAGGAAACTGGAAAACTGCCATCTTCATTTATATTACCTTGGATGTATTTGTAGTCTTACGATTATATCTCTTTTCATTCCCACAGGATAGGAGCAAAATGCTAGCTGTCTGAGGCTACAGGAAATTGAAATTTTGTCACCTGCAGAGGACTAAAAGTGTTGGACTTTTTTCTCCTTCAATGTTAAGAAAGGATCTCTTGTGCGTGAAAGAAAATTACCTTCCCTTCAGTAAGACACATCTGGAAATATTCTTAACTATAGTCTTGCAGAATGACGAAGAAAGCTGATACCAATGTTTTTGTGATTTATCACAAGAATGCAGTAGAGTCTTTAAGGGATGTTTTCTTTTACTCAGCTATTTGCTTGGGAATCACGATGCAACTGATAGCCAGAAACAGAAATTTTTCTTCACTAAAGGGCATTTTTTCCGGATATCTATATACTGCATCAAAACGGAGTTGAAACCAAATAACCCGGTGGGCTCTTCAGACTTCCAGAAATGCCTTCTAGCTTGTTTTAAAAGCCAGATCGGCTACAAATTTTCTTCAAGTGGCCCACAATAGCACTCTTATCTTGTTATGCATCAAATCTTCAACAGAAGATTTTCTGCCATCCTCTAAGATCTCATGCTGTGTAGGCAGAAAAATGTGACTACAGCAGAGTAACCCAATTTGCCTTAGAATTGAGACTAATAGCAGAACCTCTCTCTCTATTCTTGTCTTAAAGGCTTGTTAGACTCCCAATGGGGAGGAAAGTTTCCCTGCTGATAGAGTTGTAGCATAGCAGAAATGAATCATGAGTACAAAGAAAGATTATTTTGTTCAATGAGACATTTCTTACTCCCCAGCTCAGGTGACAGCATTTCTGGCTAATTATCCAATTACCACTGATATAAGGTATGAGGAGAGAATTAAGGACGTGAGGAAAGGGAACACGGAGCCACCAAGACCTGATAAGACAATATTTTCATTTCAGTAATGTACCATTAGAACCAGAGCACAGACAAAAATAGTTATAATATACATCGCAATGTACTCAGTCATGAGATTATTACCGAATTTTATAGAGGATGTGACTGCAAACTTGAGAGATCTTAGAGACCAAAAAAAGTCAAGGTTTGAGTTAGAACTGAAAAAACAAGTACCCCAAAAGTTGACAATATCATCCAATCAAAGACCTAAATAGAAAGTGGAGTGAATTTAATGAGTGGTTTAAAATTTTATTGTCTTTTTTATATAATGGCATCACTTCTTAGATACACAGAGCAATTACCACCCTCCCCAACAAAATGGTCTACTATTAGAAATCTTACGCTTTAATCCATAATATAAAGCATTATCTAGAGGTAGCAACAAAACTATAATTGATTTTGATTGTTAAAATCCTCACACTAAAATTTCAGGATAAAGTAAACGTAGGAAAATTGAGCCTTATATAACACTGAAGTAGGAAGGGAATTATGCACTCAAGCACAAGATAAAAAAGGGAAAAAACACACTTGGTACATCACAGCTGTCTTCTATTACATATAATTATCCATTCTCAGCCTGAGCTAGGGGAACAAAAGCTTAGAAAGAACAATGGGTATGTAGATGTCAAAAGGTAATACTTCTCTTCAACTATGTAGCCTTTTATTTATTTATTTTTTTAAAAAGTGTAGGTAGAACAAGAATAACCTGTTTCTGTATTATAAACGTTGTTTTATTTTGCAGGCTTGTGGAAAAGAATGTTTAAAATATTGATCAACAATGAGTTTTGGCCATCGAACAGTAAGTTTTAAATTATTTCTTTTTAGAGTAAAACATGAAAGATTTATTTAAAAGAAACGTTCATTTTATTTAAAACATATTATCTATTGAAAATTTTAAAGCTGAAAATCAATTACAAACAGGTTTTTTTTTACAAAAAACCTTTCTGTTTCAGCAAATGATTACATGAAACAGAAATTTATCCAATTTAAATGATAGAATCTTTTTTTATCAAAGTTAAAATCTCAATATTTTTTGAGTTAAGAATTTTGAATTCAGCTGCCTTTGTCATTGTTCAACTTAACCCAGTAATTAACCCAACTTAACCAACTTAACCCAATAATTAAACTTGTGTGTAATATTTCTGGGGTTGAATCTCTCCATTTAACCCAACATTTTTAGCTTTCTACCCCTAATTAATAAATTTTAACCAAGAAAGTTGGTGTTTCATGTCTGCAACACTTACACAAGATAATGAGAAGTAACCTTAATATCATTTGGTCACCCTTTCAAAGATTGAGATGCTTTCAATAGCTGTTTAAAATAAGATGACACTATGGCAACGGAAAACAAAAACAACTTTGCGTAAAATATGGATCATTAATTTAAAGCAAAGAACAACTTTATTTTTAATGGATATTTTGTCATTCATTGTATTCACAGATTAGTTTGTATTTTTCATTTGCACCAACTCTGTGTACAACCTTTGCTTTCGTTGATTTGCCTTTGGGGGCCTGGTCAACTCCATCTACCTGCCTGCAAGTGACAGAGTAATGTAAGGAAAATTAGTTGGCTGTAAGTCCAGAGATTGTTGATATTATTAAAGTCTGTTCTGATGCTCAATGATGCCCTCAAGGTCCCAGACTCTCATTTTCAGTTCAACTTATGTTTGCCATGCTTCTCCCTTGTGATTCAATGATGACTCCTGCAGGTGCAAGCATCTCATTTTCACTCAGCAATGGCTTCAGAAGGACAGAATCATTTAGGAGTAAAAGCCTTTCAACCTTGCACTGCCTAACAGGGAAGAGATGATTCACATACAATGTCCTCCAAAGGACAGAAACGGGTACAAATAAAAAGGTTTTCTCTCGTACTGTTTTACAGGGAGAAAATGTTTCCCAGGGGCACCAGGGCAAATTTCCTTTTGTAAACCTCTGGAGTCATGGCTGAGTGCTTCACCAAGGACGGGGGTAAAAGGATTGTCAAAATTGGCCAACCCAATTAAGACACATCTCAGTCCTGGCACATGGCTTCCCAGATAACACTGTGATACTCATAACAAGAGAAACCACTGGGTCTGAGAGAGGGAGAAGAGTCACAAGCAAGAGTGTCTGCCAATCTCGGGACCTATGTCTCCACTTACTAGCTACACAACACTTACGAAGTTGCCTTTCCTTTCTAAACCTCAGTTTCCACATCTGTAAATTGGAATGAAAATAGCACCACGTGCCTCATAAGATCACTTTAAAGGTTACATGACACACTAGGTATAAAGCATGAGGTATAATTCCTGGAATACAACAAAGCACTCAATACACACCATTTGTTGTTAGCTGTTTTGGTGCTATCACAAATATGAGACAGTGCATTGCCTGTGTTAAGAAAAGCTACATTTCCTTGTTTTCTTCTAAGAGTAACCTTCTGAAAGAGAAAAAACATTCACAAAAAGATACTGGTGCCCATGTGAGTTTAAGTGTTTGGAGAAGGACTCCCGTAGGAAAGTCAGTGGCATCTATGCCTGGTTTACTTTTGTGATGTTAGATATGATTCCAAACACCTAAAAGTTAATGATTAAGAAGGTTTGTGCTTTTAATGTCAGCTGTATTTTCATTATGTAATGTAAAATACACTGAAGTTTAGATCTCCATCTGTTCTTTTAACTTATTAAATTCCTTTAAAGAAAAAAGAGTTTCCCATCTCCTTAGCTTTAATTCATATGGCATCGCTTGATTTCACTAACGTATGATTTTTTCATTCACAGTACTGTTATTTCAACAAAGTTATATAGTTTTCACTATACATCAGATTTTTCAAAAGTTGCTACTTTTGCATTATTTTCCTCCTCTGTATTAGTGAATCTCAGTTTTTCTAATTTTATTTTTACGATGTGTGAAAAGAAAGCAAGTTAATATTGGGAATCTATGCTTCTTCCACAGAGCTAAGCATTAGAAAAAGATACTATCTGTGCTACATGCCTTTACAGCAAAAAGGAATCTGTAAATCTAAGGTTTGGGTTTTTAAAAAAGTAACCATTTAAAAATTTGAGTCTCAAGCTGATCTACTTAAGAATTTCTACATTCAACTCACTGAAAGTGGAATGAATCCATCTGTCACCATAATATCCTGCTCCTGATGCTGAGATGTATAAAAAACAAGATAAAAATGAAAGAAAATCTACCTTTAAACTCATGACCTATCAATTATGGACACAAGAGCTTTTCTTTGTCACTTGCTATGTTATCAACAATACGAGACAAGACCGAATCTGGGTCTCCCCGGATCATATTTTATTGCAACTATTTTTTTTTTTTAATTTATTTATTTATTTTATTTGTTGGCTGTGTTGGGTCTTCGTTGCTGCACACGGGCTTTCTCTAGTTGCTGCGAGCGGGGGCTACTCTTCATTGTGGTGCACAGGCTCCTCATTGTCGTGGCTTCTCTTGTTGCGGAGCACGGGCCCTAGGCGCGTGGGCTTCAGTAGTTGTGGCACATGGGCTCAATAGTTGTGGCTCACGGGCTCTAGAGCACAGGCTCAATAGTTGTGGCACACGGGCTTAGTTGCTCCGTGGCATGTGGAATCTTCCCAGAGCAGGGCTCGAACCCGTGTCTCCTGCATTGACAGGTGGATTCTTTACCCCTGCGCCACCTAGGAAGTCCTATTGCAACTATTTTATAAGATGTGAGCATAAGCTGCCGTACATTTTATTATTTCCTGAGACTTGTGACTACATATACTCTAGCCGAGAGAATTTTTGGATTTTTAACAAATACTCTTTTCCATGACTCCTTGTCCTGATCAACCCCCTCTCCTCCTCCTCCTCACCACTTTCCCCCCAAACCTGACTGATGTTACAGTAAGTTGACCCACTCTGGGGGGAACACAGACAACCTTCCCAGAACCGCCTGTGCGTTTTGATAAGGAATGGACTCCAAACTATGCTGAGTTTGGGGGAAGGTACAACGTCTGGTTTGATAAATCTTGTCTGGGCTTCCCAACTCTGCTCTTGTTTCAACTTCCCCTGCTGCAATCTGAGTCTATTCTGGAATCCTAGAAGACTGCAAAAGGACAAAAGAAATTTCTTTTATTGTTATAAGGTTTATGACCTTGCATTTGATGTTCGACAATTGAGAAGGATTATTTTCTTTTTCTAACAATCACTGACTGCCTTTGAGACCCCAACATTACATTAAACAAACACACTGAAGGACAAATTCTGCTTAGTTAGAAACCCAAATTGAAATACGACATTTGGGGGTGGAAGTGGGGGAGTGTCCAGGCACTTAAAAGCAGGCTAGTTTCCAGGTAGCAACACTCACAGTATCAGTGAGCTCCCGAGACAAATCAAGGCACTTTTCCTTCTAAAAGTCTTGTTTAATTCAATAGCCCAAGAATAAGTGTTTCGGAAATTCCCATGATACTGATAATTCCACAAATACTGTTTTTCACTTCAGAAACTCTCAAGTGAAGAAACATTTAAAATCTAAAATACTGAGGACTATTTCAAGTGCATGTGTCATTTTCGAATTTACAAATTTTCATTTAGGATTCATTTTAATATTAGGAAATGTAACACTGAAAATGTTTACTTCCCAACTCAGCAGAAGGAGATGCTGTTTACGTGAAGAGCAGGAAAAAGTCTGGATTGGATAAGACTGACCCAATAATGTTCTTTTCTTCTATGGGATAAATATTAAGAATACTAATATCCTATTACATTTACTTAAAATTCTTTGCCCTCCCCAAAACAATCTAAGGGGAAATATTGAAAACTCTTCTTTCTATATTAAAGGGCTATGTTTAAGTTCCTAAATCAGTCAGCCTCTCTCTCTCTCTCCTTCCTCCCCTCCCCCCCTCTTTAGCTCTCCAAAGGAACTCAGGTAGCTCTGTCAGTCGAAAGGGGATTTATTGTGCCACTGTACTTAGATCTCCCTCTGGAGATATCCAATTCTGCCCTATCTCTTCCTTCCAAAGGAAAATAGATGAGCTGGCTAAACTGTTAGATCTCACTTCTGGATTCTCCACAGATTTCTGGCCATGAACTGAAACCCTAGCTGAAACAACATCAAAGACATGAATTCCAATTTTTTCCCACAGTGATAGTCTACTTAAGTATTTTATTCCTTGTCATATATTTGGGACTAAGGATATTTCTTTTTACACGTGAGTAAATTAAAAATGGGATAGCAATTTGGAAAATACTTCTTAAAAAACGATATTCCTAATATTTGAATCATGTAAGGGGTCCAATATGAAATTAAACTAAAGGAATATTCCTTCAAAAATTTAAACTTGTTATCATGTATGTTCCTGAGAAAAGATTAAGAAATTTTTAATAAATGCTCTCCAGGAAGAGAAAAGTTGAAGGGTTAATAAATACCCTTTTATGTGTGTTCATTTGTTTCCAGGTGATTTCTATGGGCCATACCTTATGCTAGATACTTTATATTTCAACGATCTCATTGAATATATACATCAACACTGTGACTAATATAGATATTTTTATTTCAGTTTTGCTCGTAAGGTAACTAAGCCTTTGGCAATCAAGTGACTTAGCTAAGGTTCTATAGCTTGCATTCAAATCCAATTTCTTTGTCTCTGTAACCCATACTCCATATGCTCCTCTGGAAAGGTAGACAGGAAATATTCCCTAAGATACATGACTTCCATTACTAACTTTACAGTACTAGCAGTAGTGGTAAGCTCAGGTTTCAAAGGAATGTTCTAAAGGAAACATGAGTTAAAACATTAAGTCAGATAAGGTATTAAAATATATTCAATCACAGTATCAACTTGCAGCACTTTTAAGACAAATTACTTATATCTCCTATAAATATACAGTAGTAATTATCTAGCACACAGTAGGCACTAAATAAATGTTTACTGGGTCACTGCTTATTAAAATGCATTTGTTTCTCAGTAATTCACTATATAATTTTATATCCATATAACTCTGTGACGTGAAAGATAGGTAGTTAAAAGAATTATCTCTCAAATTTATAAGCCTTTATTACTTCTTGAAAGCCAGCTTAAAACTAACTTTAAAATATTAAGTCAAAACTATTTCATAATTTGCATTATAATACATATGTAATACATACATAGTAAGAAAATTAGCATTCGGCTTTCAAATACTAATGTTATCCACGTAACGTATGTATTCTAATAATACATAACATGTAGTTATAATACGAGGTGTTAACAACTCATACTTTAAGGCTAAGAGTAAGGGGCAAACGGGGCAAGAATAAGGATGCAGATGCAGAGAATGGACTGGAGGACACAGGGCTGGAGGTAGGGGGGAGAAGGGGAAGCTGAGACAAAGTGAGAGAGTAGCACAGACATATATACACTAACAAATGTAAAATAGATAGCTAGTGGGAAGTTGCTGTATGACAAAGGGAGATCAACTTGATGATGGGTGATGCCTTAGAGGGCCAGGACAAGGAGGGTGGGAGGGAGTCGTGGGAAGGAGGGGATATGGGGATATATGTATAAATACAGCTGATTCACTTTGGTGTCCCTCAAAAGCTGGTACAAAAGTGTAAAGCAATTATATTCCAAAAAGAGCTTAAAAAAGAAAAAAAAAAGTAAGGGGCAAAGAAGTCTTTGAAAAACCTATGCCATGTATTTTGAAGTATTCAATATTCTCTGGATTGTTTTGCTTTATTACCAGTAATAACATATGATAAAGCTCAAAAAACATTTAATTAGTAAAAATTGAAGCGTAGAGTTTCATGATATAAGAAACGTAATTATTTTTACTATTAGATAGCATCAACCATATCAAGGGATTCTATCATGTGATGGATAAAAATTTCAGCTAAAATTCAAAAACTATACTGTCTCAAATTATTGTTACTTTAACAATATGAACTACTGTTACCTCAACAATAGTTACCTCAAACTTAATACCTCTATACTATTGAAATTTACCTTGGATCCAAAGAAATAAATCTACACCTATCTGCTGTACTTCAGAATGAACAAATCATTGACTCTAATAATAGATTAGAGCGTCACCATATATTAAACAATAGGAATTTAAAATGTATGAGGTGTACAGAACTGTACTGAAGTGCTAAAACAAGGTATCATATACCTCCAGAAAAGTCATGGGAAAATGAGAAAATGACAATCAATTGTTACACTTCAAAGTTTTAAAAACAGAATAAATTGTCTTCAAGCTGCAGACAAATGATCTTGGCAGCAATTTCAGTTATTACAAAGTGATTCATTTAAATAACAAATGGATTAGGAATGATTAGGAAAAGAAAAGGAAAGTCACAAGGAATCTGTGCGGGATCACTGAAAATAAGTCATGCTACTTTCCAGGCTTTCTGGCCTGGTTGATCAGGAAAATGTGATAGAAATCAAACAACACGAGATTTTTTTGTGAAAGATACCGGGACAGAAAATTAGTAAGCTTAAAAGCAAAGGTAGACTAAACACAATTAAAGAAATAAATCATAAGGGCACTGGGATTGTGAAGTCATATAAATGACATACATAATGGTAAATAGAAAAAAAATTAAATCTAATAGCTAAAGTGACTTGATTTCACTGCTTACTAACTGCTAATAAAGCTAGGATAGAAAAAAAATCAAAATACATGCATTCAGAAGAGCTTATGGAAAT
Organism: Hippopotamus amphibius kiboko; assembly: GCF_030028045.1. Lineage (NCBI taxonomy): Eukaryota > Metazoa > Chordata > Mammalia > Artiodactyla > Hippopotamidae > Hippopotamus > Hippopotamus amphibius. Next base: position 85,805,277 of record NC_080195.1, on the reverse strand, counting down.
ATCTGCAAAACGTCCACCAGTTCAAAGACGCTAAAGAAAGAGATATGTTACCAACTGAAAAATTATCAGAATCCAGGCCAAGTATTCTGGCAGTCTCCAAACATCAGAACATTCAGACAATTTGGTTTTAGGAAGACAAAACGTTACAGAGAGAATCATGAAAATCTGTCCCACATGGAGATTAAAAGAGGAATCAATGTGAAAAATATCAAGCTTTCGCCTGTCAAATGTTAGGAATTAACAACTCAGAGGAGAAAGAGAAGCTATTAATAAATGCTTCACAAATATAACCTTTGCAACTTAAACTCTTCCTTAGTGATAGATTTTGTTACATGAAATCAAGCACTATTTAACAAAAAAAAAATATATGAAAATACTAAATACAGACCAGAGCATAGTTAATGAAGATTTATCAAGAAAGAATTCAGTATTAACATATAAGACTTATTCACTTTATAAGTACAGTAAAACGGCCAGAGAGCACTGAGTGCCAGGTGTGAAAAGGAAAGGTTAATCAAAATTGAGTAATCAATAAAAGATAATAACAAATTCCAAAAATGAAAGATCTTATATCTTGAGAGTACGAAACTCACTTGTTTCCAATTATTGAAAAGTATCATCTAATAAGTTAGATCGTGAAACATGCAAAGTTTTCAATAATAAAGATATATTTTATCTCATTTATAGTAGGTCCATATAGTGTAACCACATATAAAATAGTCCAAAGAGTCAAACACAAATCTACTTGTAGAAATAAAAGCTAAAGTTCATCCATAATTCCATCTTATTCTTATGAGGACTAGGTTACCTGATAACACTATAGGGTTTGCTGTGCTTATTCAGATAGTTATACAGTCTATCGATAAGTATGGGTAAGTATGTCAATAGGCATAAGAGTGGTAGTAAGGAAACTAGCATTTGACTTGCAAGCACTTGTGTTACGCACATAATATATTCCAACATATATAATCAGTGATTGTTGGAATAATAAGCTCATTTGATCCAATGTGTGAAAACTCAAAACCATATCTTTAAAAGTAAGTGAAAATTCCACACTTAAAAAGAATAGAAAGTCAAGATACTCTGAAATAAGCCAATCACTAATACAAATGTCTGATAACCTCCTTTCAAGATCAATATAGGAAACATGGTAAAGAACATACTAGAGTGTAATTTTAAAGTACATGTACTGTGAAAGCTCTGCTAGGTTACACTTAAAATATTTTGGTAAAACCAGAGTAATAGATACTTGAAGACTCTGAACCAAAGAAGTATCTTTAAAATCCCATCACTTTTTTGTTTTCTTTGTGAACTGAGAGACTTTATTTATAGCATATATAATATCATTTGGATCCACTTGGTGTGACTGCATCACTTTATAAACTCCACTTCATTCAGTTACATAGTGTCAATACCAACCCCTGTGCCTCCAATAGGATGTAAGCTCCATGAGGGCAAGAAATTTCATCTAATTGGTTCACTGATGGACCCAAGGGCCTATAACAATGTCTAGCACACAGCAGCCACTAAATATAATTTACTGAATAAATTAATGCAAATGACACACACAAAAGCAATTGATGGTATTGACATTTTATACTACTAACCTTGATAATTTGTGGTATGCCTATATTCCACACATTTTAAAGTAGAATAAATATAAAAGAACAGAGGGAATAATTTCTTACGGAGAATTTTAAGAGCTCTAAGAATACATCTATTGAGAACAAGAAATATTAATGTAAAACTAAAATTTCCATGTGAAAAAAAGATAAAGTGAATAGAATAACAACACAGTAAAAACTGTGCTATGCATTAGAATTCACTGATATGAAATACTAAAAAGCATAAAAAATCACAATAATAAATTTAAATAAAAAAATTACACAACATATTTTTAGGCTAAATTTGAAAAAGAAAAAATGCATATTCAAGTATTTAATTAAGGGCTTAGGAAAAATAATTCTGGTATATTATAAAAATAGTTTAAGATCTGTTTTTTCATTTCTTATTTTTTAAATTTATTTTTATTTTTGGCTGCATTGGGTCTTTGTTGCTGCGCGTGGGCTTTCTCTAGTTGTGGTGAGTGGGGGCTACTCTTCGTTGTGGTGCACGAGCTTCTCAGTGTGGTGGCTTCTCTTGTTGCGGAGCATGGGCTCTAGGCATGCAGGCTTCAATAGCTGTGGCACACGGACTCAGTGGTTGTGGCTCATGGGCTCTACAGCACAAGCTCAGTAGTTGTGGTGCATGGGCTTAGTTGTTCCTTGGTACGTGGGATCTTCCCAGACCAGGGATCGAACCCATGTCCCCTGCATTGGCAGGCGGATTCTTAACCACTGCGCCATCAGGGCAGTCCCAAGATCTACTTTTTTAAATAAAGTAAAATGAGCATTCTTGCACACTTCTAACTAGATTCTTAACTTCAGTATCCCTCAGACCAATCCTAAATGGTATCTGTTAATAAAATTAAAGATTGTCTTTGAATACAAAGTAAAGCCACCTGCTTTTCATTCATAGAATGGAATATATGCTAGCTTTAAAAGTGATATATTCACTGAGAAACATCTAATTCGTGCCATGTTTTAAAAAAAAGGTGGAAACGGTGTATTAAAAAGGTAAAATTTGTATAAATTTATCTGAATACTTTTTGAATCTTGGGACAGACTGAAAAATTTACATCTATTCAAAACTAAAAAATGCATTTCAATGAGGATCTCCTATATCATACAGGCTTCTGGCTTCAGACAGACTCTTAAATCACATACCTGTTGAATCACATGTCTATGATGTCTATCCTGACACCACCTTACTAACTTTCAGTAAAGATTTCTTTGATTCAGGGCCACTGGCCTCAATGAAAAATGTTTTATTACTTTAGGAATGTTCTTGTTTGAAACACCAAGAAGCAAACAATATTTTAATGTTGAGCAATCTAGGCCTAGTCACAATCCAAACAATTTACTCCCAAACCCATCTTCCAGCTCAGGATTCAAACCAAAGCCTCAGTAAAACTCCAATGTCTAAATGCCATGAAAATACCAATAAGCTGTGATATGTGTAATTTCAGATTATTGTATAGCGGACACCTGTATTTTTAAACTACTTTGGAAATAAGCAGCCCAAATAAAATAGACAAATTGCTTTCTCAATGACAAAAGAGTAACAATATTAGACGTAAGTTAAATAGAATATACGGAGCTAAATTTTAATGATCGCTCATTCATCTTTCTATCAATTCACATATTTATTTATTTTCAAAAGTCTTAAAGGATGCAATGGAAAATTCATGTGGTGTTTTGTAGAGCAAATGTTGATTATTACCTTTTACTATCCAGGCAAAAAAAGACCTGCTTTCCTATATAATATGCAGATGATAAAGAGAGAAAAACATTGCAATTACAAAACAAAAATTTTAAAGCTTGAGGTTGGCCATTTTTTAGTGGAAGTTATCTTTTAAATATGGGGGAAAATGAGTCAGTGTATTAGCATCATAAGATTGCTGCTCTTATTTAAAACTGTTCATTGTCTTGCCCTACGGTTGTTTACTCGTCCCTTAATTCACTGTGCTCTACTATCCTTCTGCCAAAAACATTTTAAACTGAACTAAATAGCATGTGCAACAAATTTCCTCTGTTATGTTAAGTTGGCCTTAATGAAAATTATTAAAGACTACAACTAAAGAATTACAGGGCAGGATAGAAGATTTATGAGAAAAATTCTCATTTTCCCCAACAAAATATCGCAGCATTTTAAGTGGCATTTACTTGATCTGTATTGGCACACGTGTGGGAAGTAGGGTGTGTGTGTCTACACATATATCATGCCTACAAGCTGGCTGGCTAAAATGGCATCATCTATTCATACAAATTTCACATATCTTTCCACCCATGGTCTGACCTAGATAGGAGGTTAGGCAAATATAAGCAAAACTCAAGTAGCATTTTTTTTAATCTTATAAAAATTCATGAACATCATTACCACATGCTTTCATTCATTAAAAAAAAAAAAGCTAAATACCATCTGTGCATGATAGTCTAATTAGGGGATTAGAATCACAGACGCTTTGCTGGCTCACATGTTCAAGCACATGCCCCCTTGACCATTTCAGAAAAGAAAATAAAAAAGAACAATAAAAACGTAGTCAGAGGCATCCCTTTGGATTCAGCTTTGGCTACCAGAGTTAACTAACCCCACAGAATTTAGCTGTCTAGCACTCCCTTTGGAAACTTTTTTTTTTCCCCGTGATGTGCATGCTGGCCCCAGCACAAGCCTTAGGATAAACTTGGCATCACATGAATCAGGTTTTAATAAGTTCAAACAACATTTTACAGAAGCCTGGTATTTACAGTCTGCAACTTACTGTAGGGACAAATTTTTCTGGACTTGGTACCCACAATAGAAAATTCAAATGATAACACTAAATTGTTCTGAAAGAAAATTAATGAACTATAGTCATTACTCAGAGTGATGTATAGTATACACGTGACCCTGTGCAATATGTATAAAAGAACTTGTAATACTTATTCAAACTTCATGACAATTTTAGGGCCCATGAATTATAGAAGCTGAATTGATAAAATGAGTTCATAAAGCAAACATCATATTTATTTTCAGTTAGGACTACTCTTCTTCCTTATCCTAAAGTCTCGTAAAATTATTGCACTGGCAGCATTTTAAACTATAAAGACCATGCAATCTAATTTGATGTAAATCCTGCCAGTCCTACCAGCTAGGACTGAATCCTACATAGCTATTTAAGATGTCAATAATTAAATACATTCTGCAAAAAAAAGAGCAGTGAAATTTTGTTGTTTTTCATAACCAGAAAAAAAATGTGCACTTCGTAGATTAAAAGGGTTTTCACCTCAGAAAATGCAGGTGGTGGATAAGCAGAAACCCATCATCACGTAGAGAAAAAGGTACCCTTGTGTCCTTTCCATGTAGCACAAGGTAAAAGAAAAATAAAAGCATGGAAAATATAATAATTGAAAGAAAGGAGTAAATCAGTTAAGCCACCTAAATTGTTACAAACATAAATTTGTTTAACATTGAAAATAAAGTATAATATCAACAAAAATGAAATTAAATGGTACCATCACAAGGCCATTGCTCTTTCAACTATCATAGTACCTTGAGATTCAAATGTTTATCTATTTTCTATTTCTAGTCCAGTCACCATGCTCTATAACAGGAGAGACCAGTCTGCTAAAGAGTAGCTACTTATGTCTTGGTTTCATAAGACAGATCCAAGCCCAGCTGGAAATAAGTTCAGGCATTTTCGGCCCAAACCAGCTATATAACTAGGTCTCTTCGAGTAAAATTAGGTCTACACAGATTCTTCACATTCAGATCCAAAGAGGGAAAAAAGCCCCCATTTAAATATAGCTTATAAAATCTGGAATTATATGCTATTCTTTCAGTGGTCAGACTCTGCTAGTTATTGACTAGTGCATTCTCCTTGGATTCTGGAGGCCATTTCTTACAAATACTGGCTGCTCCAACAATTTCATATTGTCAACAGATGCTGGGATGCTGCTTATTCAGCTCAGGAGTGGTTGCCAGTGGAGGCTCATTGCTCCAGGCTGAAGCAAATTAATCCCAGCAGAGACAAGTTTTATTTGTTTCTCTAATAGTGGGAAGAAATATTGATGAGAGAATCCTGAGCTGTGCTAAGGACAAGAGGCTGCTGGAGATTTCACCAACTCATTTTAGCATCTCCAAGTTGGAGGGCATGTATGGTAGGGAGCCCCTCTCAGGCTGTGTTACCCGTAGGGCATCTAGCTCATAGACTCTTCTTTCCACAGCAAACATACAGCTCTTTGTTCTCCCTCTATTTACAGTGGAAAGCGTTAGCTTCATGTATGAATGTACTTATATCTGGCAATAAAATGTTTTGAAGAAAATAATTAAAATGCAACTAAAAACTGTAAACGGCAAGAACTAAAAGCATTTTTCTTTCACTGAATTTTGTAAAGTATATATTTTCAGACACTCAGTATCCTACATAAGTACTCTGCTTTCCTGAATGTAACTACAATGAGCTAATTTTGTAACTGAAGACACTATTTTCCATATTGTTCTCCTACTTCCTGTTGAGAATCCTTCCTCCCCAGGAATAAAAACTGGCAGATTTTACTAACGACTGTATCAGAGTCATGCCCTACTACAGCAAAAACTCATAGTAAAGGGACAGGCAAGGATGGAAAGAGAAATACTTTTCAGTTGTTTAAACAGAAATTCCTTTTAAATTAGCTTATGGGCATCCAGTAAGAGTACAGTTATTCAATTTTTTAATAAAAGTTACCAATTTAATATACTTTTAATGGGCATGGTATTAATAGATCAAATGGAAATAAACACACAAACAGAGGTTATGGATTTTAACTCTTTAATTATTGCTAGATGAAGAGTAAATAAGTAACATGAATTCAGGGGTAAATTTTATGGTATTAGATTTGATGTTTATGTGCTTTCCAGCCTTGTTTTTCCATCTCTTTAAAAACTAATGGTAAGTGAAAAAGTGAATTTTAGACATTTTTTTATCCTTGATCTTAGAGTTACCATCCTCTAAATATTATAGTTTAAATTTAAACATGTTATAGAAATGACTACATTTGGAGAAAGTGTGCGCTGTAATAACTGGCCAATGGATTCTAGCATGAGCCCTAAGTTTTACACTCAATTTCTTGATTTGTGAAGGTAAAAAGCATGCAGAGATTGATATGTGAAAAAGGTCCCTGCAAAGCTAGAAACTAGTAAATAATTTTTGACTAAAACAATGAAAGCTGAATCACATATTCATCTGCTTTACAAAGACCATGTGAACATCCTACATGTTCAAAACACCATTGTGTCCTGCCTCCCCTTATGTTTCTGTTCTCATCTTCAAGATCTCACCCTTTCTTATTTCAAAATACAACAAGCTGTTTTGAGCTGACATTTCAAGCATATGGCCATCATGGTGAAATATCTTCCAAATGTTTCTTCTTCACTGCATCTTTCTCTCACCTCAGGGAATGTACACACTATCTTCTTTCCATGTTTCCCAACATCTAGACCTCAATTGTCTACATATGTCCTCAGGTCTACTCCCTCCATTTGTTTCCTCCCCTCCCTCAATGTCCCTTTATCTATCATTTCATCCATTTAATTGATTCATTTATTTTTGTCACAAATGTGGAGAAAACCTCTCTAAGTCTCTCTACTCTGTGAGGTAACCCCTCTGTTTTCCTCACCCTTTCTCTCTCCTGTTCTTCTCCACAGTAAAAACACTGAAATCAGTAATTGTGCTTGGTTCCAATAATCTTTTTCCTTGGACATTTGTTCTCAAGTTTTAAATTGTATACTTTCTGTTGCTTAAAAAAAAAAGTACCTACATGGGATATAGTATATCAAGAAAATGTAATAATATCTTGCCATGACTTGTAAGTGTTCTCTTATAGCAACAATCACTGTTGTGATTAGAACTGTTTACCTTCAAGCAAAAGATATTTAAACAATTACAATTTTCTGTCCTATTCTACTGCATTGTTGATGATTTGTTATTACACAGTAAATTTAACAACAGTGTATGCTTTTTTGGGTTTACTCAGGAGTCCAGCCACCATTTAAAACTCTCCCATCTAATGCTTCAAGTTTCTTAGATTAATAGATTTTAGATCTGGGAAAGACTTCAGAGTATAACCTTTTTATTTTATGAATGAGGGGCTTGAAACCCAAAGAGAAGACTGTTTGGCCCAACATTTCACAGCATAGCTAGAACAAGGAGGTCGCCCTACATATGTAAAGTCATTGAGCCTGACTGCACTGGGTAGTTTAGGATTGCAGAAGGAAGGAGTGAGAAGAACGAAGATAAAAAAGGTGAGAGAGATCATGAAGGACCATTCCTTTATACAGCTGGCGTATGGTAACTGCTCAATACAAATTTTATGAATGAACACTTCCATGCCAAGCAAAGGAATATAAGTTGTATTATACCTCTGATGGGAAATCACTGTAGGATTCTGCTATAGGAAATAGTGATAACAGGCCTATATTTTAGAAATCAGTTACTATAAGCAAGGCAGTAGAAGACGGATTTCTGCAGGATGGTACTAAAAACAAGAAAACCAGTTGAGAAAACATAGTAGTTCAGATAAGAAATGATAAGCTCCTGGATTAAAATATTGCCAGGAAGAAAAAGAAAGAAAATTGCATGCATGCACGTGTGTGTGTGTGTGTGTGTGTATGTGTTTCTTTTGTAGGTTCTACTCATGGAACTCAAGTCATTTCTTTGTATGAAGGCTGCATCCTCCACTTACAACACACTAATCTGATCTATGAGATATTGTGTGAGATAATCTTCATGAAGTTGAAATAATGTTATGGAAAATTCTGAGCATTCTCAAAAATGCTTCTCATGACAAAACAAAATAAAACAAAACAGAACAAGTTGTGCAAATCCCATTTGCCAAGGTAAGGATGTCCCATCTATGCAAACCAAAGTAATGAAATAATTATATGGATAAAGTAATAATAACGACAACAATAACACCTGACACATTAGGAATATACACATGCCAGGCAATATTCTAAATGTTTCACTCATTTAATACTTGCAGCAATTTTATGATCTAGGGACTATTAGTACCCCATTTTACAGATTAGTAAAATGAGAAATGGAGAGGTTTACTCACATGTTCAACATTAAACATCTACAAAGAGGTGGAGACTGAATTTGAAATTTGTCATTCTAACTACAGGTCCTTCACTGACTATCTTTTTAGAAAAATAATGATCATATAACCCTGCCAATTTTGCAGATTAATAAAATAAGATAAATGACGTATTCAAGGCCATACTACTAACAGCAAAAGTTTGTATATGTGTTTTTACACTTTAACTCAATATTCATTTAATGAATAATATTACCTGGATATAAATAAGTTCATATATTTGATACATAAGATTTTTTTCTCTTGGTTTTGCTTAAAAAAAACCTTCAGATATTTAGGTCAAATATTTAAGTAATGTTTTTTCTACAGTGAGAAGTTAATCCTTACTAATTAGAATTGTAGAAATTTAGCATATATATCTTCTAGAGGGGAAAGAAAAAACTAAAAAATAAGTTGACTATAAAAACAATACTGAGATTCTAAGGCTCTTTAACCAAGTTCATATGTTACTAACAAATTCAATCAATTTCCATCATAAAAAATTTGCACTATGACACACGTAAATGATATCTGTTACCAGAGTCAAGAAAGGAATTACCTTTCAAAAACCACTCATTCAATAAAATTATGATTGCTTTATATACTCAAACATATGAATCTCAAAAATACACTATGGAATATAGAAAAACATACACAAAATAATACATATTATATGATTCTATTTATGTAAAGGTAAAAAACATTACAACTAATATAATTAATATATGATGTTGGGAGTCAAGACAGTAGCACCATGCGGAGAAAGGAAAGGCAAAGATTGAGAGCACCTCCAAGGAGCATCTAGTTATTGACCTGCATACGGGTTATATGAGTGTATTTAATTTTTTATAATTTATCTAGCTGTACACTAATGATTTATGCAAGTTTCTGTATGCACATTTCAATTAAATTTGTATTTTATAAAATATTCATTATTCATTAATTTAGTAAGCCTTTTTTACCATTTTACTAGATCAATATATAAGTTCTAGTATTGAAGAAAGTAATATGCATGCAATAAAATTAAAATGGGATCTCACAGAGTAAGGGAGAGGAGAGAGACATGAAAAAATTATAGTATGGCATGATGGCGGTAGGTTACCTTAAGAATGTCATGAATTTTGGAGTCAAACAGGCTTCAACTCAAAAATTTGCTCTATCACTTCTTAGCTTGGGACTTATCTGTTAAAATGGGCTTTTGAGAGATTCAGTGAAATTCATTACTGGACTTCAATCAACATTAATTACTTGTCCTTATAATGTTCTATAAAGTTGTGTACAAACACAAAAAAGGGTGATTAACTTAAGCTCTATGGATTGAAGGCTAGAGAACAGTTGCAAAACTTAAGACCTCCCAGAAATGCCAACTGAGCAAACACTTGAAGCAGGAGCTGAATTTGACCAAGGTGATTTCAAAGAAAAGCAAAATTCAGGAAAACACAAGCATACGCAAAGATACTAAGCTATTTAAATCCAATAATACTTAGTAGTTCCTTGTGGTATGTGTGGAGGAGAGAAGTAGAGTGACAAAAGAAGAAGCTGGACAGGTATGTTTTAACCAAGTAGTGATGGGCCTTGCATGCTAACACAGGAGTGTTCTGCTTGCTTTGCTTTTATCCGATAATTATGCGGTGAACTTGAAATTAGGCTCGCCTGGTTCCTTGAGATCTGAATAAGATCAGTACAAACTACCCTTCCAAATGCTTGGCAGTTCAAATACCTCCTCAAGCTTTATGCCAAATCACTGAAAGCTGCTTCTGTAATTGGGATTTCTGTTTCACACCGCATTACCAAATGCGAAACCGAGATTCTTCCCAGGTTTGCACATGACTCCACTCTCAACCAAAAACTCCTCTCCAGAAAGCATTTTGTGACTTTAGTCCTCTTGTCTAAAGAGTAGGAAGATCATAAGGAGACAGAGTTGCACACATGCATACAACTTGAAGTTCAACATTAGATACTGTATTTCTTAAGATGTTGCCTCACAACAAAGGGAATTTGGGGCAAGAGGAATTCTTTTCCTGTTCATCCTTTTTAGAATGCAGTTTTGATCAGTTAAATGCTTTTTTTGTCAAAATAAACCATCAAAAAACTGTTTCTCTGGATAATGTATATTTGATTAATCACAATGTCCCTTCCCCTGAGATTAACATTTAAAAATTTAATCTTAACAATTTATTACTGGTAAGTCACTGATTTACAAAATTGGAATTTATATAGGTGTGTGGGTTTTTAATACCTAGTTTGATCATGGCTGAAAAATTTAAACTATCGTATGTATTACAACAAAGCAGCAATTGCCAGCCTTTTGTGGTAACAGATTTGAAGTATCCAACGATAATATTGTAAAAACAAGTCATTTCCAATATTCCTTTTCTTGCTCAAAAATAACACACCATTTTTAGAATGTAAGTCCAGTTAAAATTAAGTAACCATTTTGATGCTAAAGTGAACACTGTCAGCAAACAAACAAGATTACAGAAGTCCTTTCTCCACCTTGAAACAGTGGTTCTTTACAGTTCAGAAAGCCCTCTGGGTTGCTTTCTTGTCTTGACTTCAAAGAGATACATAAGCTTAGATCAATTTTGCAGTGGCATACAGCATGATGAGAAATGAGCCTGGCTCTGTTTCAGGTCATGGTGAACCAACCTCCCAAAATGCTAAAAACTGTAGAAGTTTTATAAAAATTCCCTTTACTGCTGCCATGAGATTGATTTAAGACCCATGAGTCATTTGAAAAAATAACCGTTCACCCATTGGTTTGATGTTTCTTATGTGTTACACTAGATATAACCAGAATGTAAACAATGGGTCCTTAAAGAGTACAATACTACTGTCTCTTTTCTGACAAGATGATGCATTCTGAACAAAGATACTCCTTCTCAAAGGCAAGGCTGGAGCCTATAGTTATAGATGATAGAGAGAAGATTTCTTAAAAAAATATCTGACTTGATGCTGCAATTTCAACAGTTAAACTATTAGGAAGCTTTTAGAAGTGATCCTAAATGAATTCAATAAGAAAATAAAGTGTGTTAATATTGCTAGCATGAAGTAAGATAGTGTTTTTGCTTTTCTTGTTCTATATTTACATTAAGCATTTTTTCAAAATATGCCAGTTTATGTTTATTTCATAAATTTCAAAAAGAATTAAAGATGAGCCAGGACCGCACATTTTTTCACATATTCTGGAGCAGCATATCAGGGGAAAGCCAGAGGCTCTAACATTCTTTCTTTCCAAATTAAATTCTGTTTACAAGTTTACTATACACAGGTCCCTAAAATTAAATGAAATCCAGCAACCTGACTTCTTTAGAGAGCCATGACTAGGAAGAAAGTGCACATATGCACAAGGGTGCATACACACAAACATGATTCTAATTAGGGTGGACATAGTCTCCCAGTGATTGATGCACACATGATATTTCTTTCTAGTCAGGCAGAAATGTTAGAAGTCAGCAATTTGGCGGGAACAGAGACGACCACGTATACTGCCAGTTGGGCAGCTTGACAGTATGGGGTTTTGATTTCTGCTTGGGAACTGTGTGTTCGTAACAGTACAAGCCTCGTTTGGATTGAAGGAACACAGAAAATAACTCCAAGGAAAAAGAGAAGTGGGGAAAGTCAGTCAGTGAAAAGGGATATATTTAGAGATGCACAAAGCTTAAAAATTAACAATTACAATACAGGTTTTCAAAGAAACTAGATTGGAAGAAATAAGATTTTTAATAAAAATACACCTTTCCAAGCTAATGAGACTAAAATAAAGCATCACTTACTTGTTCTTGCTCTTCCTTCTTTCTGACTGGCTCCCCCAGTAATGTCAAATTTTACTTCAATATCACCCTCTCAGTGAGCTCTCCATAACATCTGAAACTAAACCCTCCCTATCACCGCTGCACTCCTTGCATCCCACGGGTTCTTTTACTTTTCTCCATAGCACTATCGCCATCTAACATACCATATATTTTACTTATTTTCTTAATGTTCATCTCTTCCCACTAAAATATAAGATCTGGAAGAGCAGGAATGTTTTCAGTTTTTTTTTTCATGGGTGTATTTCCAGGACTCAGAAAAATTTCTGAAGAGACTAGGTGTTTCACAACAATTTGTAAATAAACAAAGAATTCCCATTAGTGAAATGATGACACTGAAGAACAGCAGCAGAACATTTTGTTGTCCAAGACATATTCTGAACTTATTTTTTCAGTTTTATTTTTAATTATCAGGATACTTTATATGTTGATTATGTATATATTAAGCTTTTTTTCTGTGCAATCTAAATAATTGGTTTAATTTAATAGGTTTTTTTCCCATTCCCTTTTATGTGTTCCATCCTGGGAAATAAAATGTTATAAAACATGAATATTAGAAGAAATAAAGGTGGGAACAAGTTGAGATAATTATAAAGAATGATTCAAAAATATGTGATTACAGTTGCAGTTTCAGTAATGGGTGAGTAGCTTAAATTAAACTAAACCACCTACAGATAACTATTATATACTCTGGACAAAATATAAGGAACAACTCTTTGAAAGCACTGGAGAGTGACTAAAAGCAAGCATAAAATGGAAAGGATTAAACCTTGAGAGAAGGAAACTTCACTAGGAATTAATGTGGGGAAATACACATTCATACAGCTTTTCAACCAAACACTCCCCAGCCCCTGCAGAAACAATGAGTTAGAACTCAATCAGAAAGCCACAGTTTTATTGGCCTGAGATGTAAGAGAATGGAGCTCAGAACTGCCAGAGTGGCTAGAAATTGAAGGAGAAAAAAAAAAATCCAGAAATGAGAGAGTCACATACAAATGAGCTCCAAATATGCATATAACTTCCCCTCAAATCCTTGAATGACCCACGAATTGCACATGTGCAGTGGAGATGCCAGAGATCCCAATGGGAAGCATCAGCTAGAAGGCCAAAAGAGCTAAGGCTAACATGGGGAAGATGGAGCTGAAGTCATATCAAGTTAGAAGGGCCTGAATAAAACCCATGTCCTATACATAAGAGATTCATCTTGGACTAAAGGCAAAATCAAAAAAAAAAAAAAAAAAGAAGAAGGAGAAAAAGAAAAAGAAAGGAAAAAAAAAGCCATACTAAAAGAAAGTAAAACCATAAAGTTTAGGGTGTCAGAATGTAATTTAATTGCTTGCTGGAAGAAAAATTAACATGCTTCAGGAAAAGATAACAGAATGCAAAGTCTCTCCAATGTCTAATTTGAAATGTCTGGTATACAACCAAAATTTCTAGGCATGTAACTAATATACAGAAATATGCTGATGAAATAAAAAGAAGTCTACAGAAACAGACCTCAAAGTATCTCCAATATTAGACTTAGCAGGCAAGGACTTTAAAGCAGCTACTGAAAATAATGGAATATATAGTGACGATGGAAAACAGAGTCATAATAACCAAGCAGACATAAATATTAAGCAGGCAAGTACAAAATATAAAAGAGAATCAAAATAAATTCCTACAACTGAAAAGAAATAAAAATCTGTAATGAAATTCACGGCATGAGCTTAACAGCAGATTGGAAGTGGCAAAAGGAAGAACTGATGAACCCAAAAAATGGTCTCTAGAAATTAACCAACTGAAGAACAGAAAAAAAAAAAAAAAAATGACTGAAGTAAAATGAGCTGAGCCTCATGCACAGGTGGGTTAATACAGAAGGGCCTAACATGCATGTGAATAAAAATTGCAAAACGAGAGGAGAGTGAAAATGGCCAGAAAAGTGTTCCATGAAATAAGGGCAAAACGTTCCTTAAGTAGGAAAAAAATAAAAGTATAAAGCTCCAAGAAACTTTATGAATATCAGCATAATAAATAAATACAAAATACCTAAACATAGCATAGTCAAACTTCTGAAAATCAAAATTAAGAGAAAGCCTTGAAAGAAACCAAAGGAAAAGATGGACATAAATTATAATCTAATTTCTCCTCGGAATCAGTAAAAACCAGGAGACGATGAAACAGTCAAACTGCTTTAAGGTAAAAGCAAAACAAAACAACAACTTCTAAAAAACTCCACAGAATTCTATGACTGGTGAATATACCCTTCAAAAATGAAGGTGAAATAAGGCCATATTCAGATAAAAGCTGAGGAGAATTTACTGCCAAAAAAATTGCACCACAGAAATGCTAAATGAACTTCTTTGGACCAAAGAGAAATAACACCAGATGGAAACAAACTACAAAGGAATGAAAATCTTGAACTAGAAATGGGAGATACATGGATAAGTTAAAGGCAATTTTTTCTCTCTTAATTTCTTATAAAAACTATTTTTAAAGCAAAAAATATTAACATATTGTGGGGTTTCAATTATAAGACAACATTACACAAAGGCCAGTGGAGGTAAACAGACTTATAAACAGAATTACGCTGGTGCAAAGTTTTTACATTCTACTTACAGAAGTACAATATCATGCCAAGTAGACTATTATCATTTAAGTAGGCATATATTTATACCTAGCACAGTAATTTAAAAATGAATATTAATAGTATAGTTTAAAAGAGTATATAGTTAAAAACCCAATAGAGGAATTAAAATGGAATACTAATATATATTTGACATATATGTTTGAATATACGAGGGTGAGTCAAAAATTATTCGCACTCTGGCTATAGAATTTACTTCAACTTTTAGAAAAAACAAATGCATCATTTTTCAACATAATCTCCTTGCTTTTCAATACACTCTGTCCATCTGTCAACAAGCTTTTGCATTCCCTCATTAAAAAATGTCTTAGGCTGAGCTGCGAGCCACAAATGCACCGCTGTCTTCACTTCTCCATCAGAAGTGAATCTTCATCCTTGTAGGGCTGCTTTCACGGGACCAAACAGGTGAAAGTCGAATGGAGCAAGATCAGGACTAGAGGGAGGATGCTTTCACACCTCAAACCAAAGTTTTTGCAGAGTGTCAACAGTGTGGGCAGAAGTGCGTGGACGTGCACACCCTCAGACCACAAAAACAAATCACTGCACGCTGCTCTTCTTTTGTGCAAATCACAAGTGGGGCATCCTTTTTTGCCAGCACCCTAGTTACAAATGAATTGATGTAACACATTCACACCTGCCCAGCAGTGATTGGGGAAACAGGAGCCTTGAATGGAAAGTGCTGATAAGACAGTGCAGCCAACATAAGTTTTCATATAACCGGAGTGCGGATAATTTATAATTTTTGATTCACCCATGTGACTCACTCATATGATGACAAAGTACAGACCCAAACCCAATTATACCAATGATTACATTAAATGTAAACTATTCCATTTAATAGGCACAGACAGTGTTGTTAGATGATTATATTGGTAATATTAGACTAAAATTTAAAAAGCAAGACTACCCAGCTTTGAGAGATGCACTACAAATATAAATATACATATAAGTTAAAAGTACATGGATGGAAAAAAATATATAACATCCAAATAGTAAGTATAACAAAGCTGTATGGTTATATTAGTATCAGACACCATAGAATTCAAGACCAAAAAATCAACGGATAGAGAGACACTTCACAATGGCAAAAGTGTTAATAACAATCTTTGTACGTGCCTAAGGAGGGAGACTGAAAATACGTTAAAAATTAACAGAACTAAATAGATTTACAATTATAAATTTACAATGAGATTTACAACTATAATTTACGATTATAGTTGAAGATTTTATCACCCTCTCTTAGTAACTGAGAAAAACTTTATACTGTTAAGATGTCCATTTTGCACAAAATGATCTATGGATTCAATACAAACAGTACAAATTCAACCAGGCTTTTTCTTTTGTAGGCATTAACAAAGTTATTCTAAAATTTCTGAAACTTTAAAGAACGTAGAATAGCCATAATAATTTAAAAAAGAAAAAGATGGAGGATTATCAGGATTTTAAGATGGTAATAATATAATAATTAAGGAAGTTTGTATATTTGTTTTTGGCATAACCAGAGACAAACAGATCAATGGGACAGAAGAGAAAGTCTAGAAGTAGACCCACACATAAAATCAGTCGATTTCAACAAAAGTGCCAAGGCAATAAAATTGGGAAAGGAAAGTCTCCTGAATAAATCATGCTGGAACGACTGGATAAACATATGGAAAAAAAAAAAAAAAAAACCTTTTTCCCCTTCTTTACACTACACACAAAAATCAATTTCCTATACATCACTGGCTTAAATTAAATGTAAAAGCTAAAACGATAAACCTTCTGGAAGAAAACACAGCCATATATTCATGCCCTTGGAGGAGGCAGATTTTTTAAGAAAAAAATGGCATTAAACATTTTTTAATGGATAAATTGAACTTCAGCAAAATTACAACCTTCTGCTCATCCAAAGACACTACTAATGAAATGCAAGTCAAGCCACAGACTAAGAGAACATATTATATGTACACATATATATACATATATATACACATATGTATATACATGAGAAAGGATTTATATCTAGAATAATTTTTAAATATTCTACAAATCAATAACAGAAAGATAAACAGGATCCCTAAATGGGCAGAAGACTTAGACGATTCACAAAAGAAAATATATGAATGGCTGATAAGCATGTAAAGAAAAGTTCAACATCATGAGGCATTAGAGAAACACAAATTGGGGCTTACCTGGTAGCACAGTGCTTAAGAATCTGCCTGCCAATTCAGGGGACACGGGTTCAATCCCTGGGCGGGGAAGATCCCACACGCTGTGGAGCAACTGAGCCCATGTGCCACAACTATTGCCCTGCACTCTAGAGCCCATGAGCCACAACTAATGAGCCCATGTGCCACAACTACTGAAGCCTGTGAGCCTAGAGCCTGTGCTCCACAACAAGAGAAGCCACCGCAATGAGAAGGCTGTGTATCACAACGACAAGTGGCCCCCTCTCGCCGCAACTAGAGAAAGCCTGTGCGTGGTAACAAAGACCCAACACAGCCAATAAATAAAAATAAAATAAACAAATTTATTTTTTAAAAGAGAGAGAGAGAGAAACACAAATTAAACCACAGAGAGAGATCTCATATCCACTAGAATATCTACAAAGGCTGAAGATACTAAAGATGGTGAGGATGTGCAGCAGTTAGAACAGTTACACTGCTGGTGAGAGTATAAAGTGGTACAATCATGTTGGTAAACTGTCTGATTATCTTCTATAAAGTTAAACACATACTTAACATACAATCCAGCAATTCCACTTCAAACTATTTACCCTCCCCCCACAAAAAGAAAACATATGTCCATAAAAATACTTGTACAATAACGTTTCTAATAGCATATTTGTAACAGGCCCAAACTGGAAATAATCTAAATATCCATTAATAGAAGAATGAATAAACAAACTGTGATATAGTCACACAATAGAATTCCACTCAATAATTTAAAAAAGAAAAATGAACTACTGATATGTTTAAACTAGTGGACAGATTTCACAAACATGTCAAGTGAAAGAAGCCATATCAAAAGAGTACACACTGAATCATTCCATTTATATGAAAGTAAAGAATAGGCAAAACTAATCAATTGTGATAAATATCTAAACAGCAACGACTATGGTGATAGACTGGAAAGGGGAATGGGGAAACTCTTGCAGTGACAGACGTTCTATATCTTGATTAGATTTGTTGTTATGTGGGTGTATACATTCATCAATACTCAGATTGCGCACTCAGATCTATGCATTTCACTGCATGTAAATTTTCCGTTAGTAAAAAGAAAAGATTATCTACTCTGCAGTTTACAAGATATAACCTAATTTAAAGTATCAAACAAATAGTCTGAGACCTACAATTCCAAATTAGAAAAGACACTATAATCATCATTGAAGTATTCCTATGCTATTTAGCTTTCGTGCTCACAACACACCACATTCCCAAAAGTTAATCTCTGACCCTAGAAAGGTCCTTTCAGTGTCTTCAAAACAGAAGGGAAAAAAATTCATAATACTTAAGCAGTCTTCTGTAATTTAAAAGTATTTTTTCAACAGTATAGGAAAGATTTTTTTAATCTAAAGTATCAGTTGTATGACATATTGGGAAAAATAATCTCATGACAAAAGCTACTATTACTACTTTTTTTTTTTTTACACAAAAAAAGCTGTATTCAATGCATACAACTTGATAGGTTGGGAGATACTTATACAACTGTGAAACCAACACCACAATCTATGCCATAAACATATCCATCACCTCCCAACTATCACTATTTTTTAAATTGGCACAGTATATTTAACTATCAGAGTGTTTCTTCTTCAATTGTGTTACAATGATATTTATACGAATCTGCAATATAGATGGTTTCTGAGCAGTTTTTACAATTCTTGCTAGAGCTATTTCCAATGATAAGCTTCTTAATTAGGATATTTGGGAATGTCATGAAAGCTAAATTTAGGTTTAAAAAAACCAAAGTTATAGAAAAATTATAGAAAAGAAAAATCTTTAAAAATGCCAGTATTTAGTTTTAACTTTAAATATAATAACAATTTTAAACTTAAGTCTAAATGATTCGTAAAGTTTCTGATTTTCTCCAAGACTTAAAATATTAATAATGTTGAATTGTTCAGAGGTAGCACAGGATCCTCACACTATATGCAGAAATTTCATTGCAGAAGGAAGCTCAGATTCCATTCAGATTTAATACAGATCCCTGTGCTGTGAAGCTAAGAATATTTCTGAGCTACAAAGATGATAAAGACATTAGGAGAAAGGCTTACTTTCCTTTTAAATATATGAACACTGCACTTCTACCAAAGTTTGCAGTAAACTATTAGGGCCACTTCTATCCTTAAAGTATTGTGTCTTCCAGGGGGCCTGAAAATAAAAACAGTGATATATGAGAAAATACACTGGGAACTTCATAATAATAGAAGGCAGGTTCTTGCAACTATGGAAAGAGCTATTACCTTAGAAATAAGAGAATACAAACAAGATCCAACTAAAAGAATAAATATATTACTTTTGCATTAAAGTATTGTTATTTGAAATGTTTTCTGTTTTTTTTTTTTTTTCTGATTGCATGGAGTACATTCATCCTAACTTAAGGCCTATGAAAATGGAAATTTGAGAATATAAATGAGTAAAATACCAGAGAATCTAATGTCAAATAAAGGATAAGGGTAGCAGTGCTTCACTGAAATTAAGTGCTTTGTTGCATTGAAAGCAAACTCAAAGATTTGGTTATCTCAGGAAAGATTTATTCAAGGGCTAGATTTCTCACGGGGGAAAAATGGTCAGCATCTCTCATTAAAATTCAATACAGTTGAATCCTTCAAACAACTTGAAAACACAGAAATAGAATATGAGGGCATAGAGTGTTGTCTTTTCATCATACCATGCACCTGACAAGCAGTAAAATGCCTGGCGCAATAAATGTTGGAAAATAAAAAGAATGAATGAAATTAAGAAAATTTTTGTTATTTGAAACAGGGTAAAAAATCAGTTCATCACTGACTTTTATGGAGGTTGACACCTCTAATTAGATGTGATATATACCATACCTTGATGGAAAAAAATGTAAGTTTGGTTATTTAGCTGTGGTTGCGATAACTAACGGTGACAGCTTTGGAAGAAAGATAGATCTGGTGTGAGAAGACATTGGCCACATAATCAACTTGGGCAAGCTGCGTAATCTCTCTAAAGCCTCAAGTAAGATGGGGATAATCATAAATGCTGCACTGTATTATGTGGAACAATTGTAAAAAAATATACAAAATGTTTAGCACAGTGAGTGGTAATAGTAATTGCTCCAGAAATGTTGATTGGCACATCACCATCATCATCATTTCTATTATTCTGAGTGCCAAAATAAAAGACTAAAAATGTCTCACTTTCAGTTAATCGAATTAAATGACTATAATATTCTCAGTAGGTAGATCAGCAGAGAAAGTGCTTAGTTCATGTTTCTGAAGAGTTTACTTCTCTTGATTTTTATGTATAACTGGACCATTTACCTGAAACCATTCCCAGTTGATACATCTCTGAGTTTCCTCATATACCTTATATAAAATCAACTACCTAGTCACAGGAATTCCTCTTCCCACTGCACTCTCAGGAGTGGAGTTTCCCACAGTCCTCTACTCCATCAGGTCACCCACTATTGCCCTTTGTTTTTCCTCTCAACTTTAGTCTCCTAGATATCATGAAAAGGAAACTCATTTTTGTACCAGCAAAGAATCCCTGCAACATCTATCCCTTCTGCTATCCCACTCTGCCCATAGCCACCGGGATAAGCACAGCTCAATAGGACGTATGTTCTTGATCCCTCAAGTTAAAATTGTGAATGCATTTGTCAGAGAATCACTGCCAGGTGTCATCTGTAGGCTGTTTATTAATATTAATCCCATGCTTCATTTATAAATTATAAATAATTTTCTTGGGCAGGTTTAAGAATTAAGCATCATAAGTTTTAATTTGAATAATAATTTCAAAGTTAAAACAACATATTGCACTTTGGGTAAAAAAATCTCTCCTACATAAATGAAAAGCTGCCTATTTTTTCCCTCTTTCTTAGAAGTAAATTCTTTTCTACATTACAAAAATTGACTTTTCTAAGACAATATTTTATGACAGATGTTTCTCTAGGATCTGGTATGAGGAACTTCTCTCTTTTGTAAGAGAGAAGCTTACAGATCATGAATTAATATGCAAAAGGCCATAAAAGGGTTTATGCCCTTTTCCTCACTACTCACTAATTTTGAACTTTGACATAACTTATCTTTAGCTTGCCTGTTCATAAAAAGGAGAAGAGATCTTCTATAAAACTTTTAGTAATATTTCTAGAATACTCAGAAATAAAATTTTGCAGAAATGTTTCATCTTTTCAACACATCTGAATCTCAATTTCTTGCCTTTAGAAATGTAGTTCATTTACCTATAAGTTCAAAGGTCAAATTAAATGAATATATAATTCTAACAAAAAAAAAAAACAAAATAAGAACCTACATTAACATTTTCCTCAGGCAACACATCACTCAGTCTCAAAGATATGACAACCAGAAAATGCAAAACTATGAAAATTAAGTGAAAATGGCAATTAATGTACCGTTATTATTACCATTATATGTATACTTTGACATATTTTTTTAAAATTCAAAGAAATGAAAAATATTCAATGATTTTACATTTTAAAAATAAACAATACTGAAAAAATACTGAATACTCTTTCAAAGTTTACCTAATTTTTGTTCACTCTTATGATAAATTATGTTATTTAAATATTAAAGGAAAAACAGAGCTGCATTTTGTAACCAAAATTTTGCGATTATATTTTTAACTACCCCTGGATATTCAGTATTTAGGAACAACTGGTAAAACAGAATATGGGTTTCCTAGCATATCAATAAAAAGAAGGAAGAAAACATACAGGCAATAAAGAAGAAAGAAGAATCTAATATGAATATTTTGTCTTAAAAATACCTGTCAACTACAAAAGAACAACCAATTGGGTTGTAGAAAAAGAATAATACAACAGAGGCAAATTATCACTGAGATTCACTAAAATTTCCAAAAATAAGAAGCCTTGCTGTTCTGCCTATTGTGGCTGCCATATGTGCCTGCAGGAATCCCCAAAGACAAGAATGGAGTCTTTCAAAGCCTCTGATTACATCCCTGTTTTAGGCCCACCTCAGGCAGCCTAAAGGTTCTGTTAATCAATTAGCTGAGGTCCATGCTAAGCCCAGAAAGAGAACACTATAAGGAGACAGGCTGGAGCACATGGGACAAAGCTATCTATTGCAGTGGATGAGCTTTTCTTGTGCATATGCACACGGGCCATTGTTCCATTCTTGAACAATCACATTAATCAATGTTCAGAGGCTGCACCTCCGAAATAGAGAGTTGGCTGTTCATCAGTGATTTATTACAGAGCCCAACATGCATTTGACATGAAATAAGTTGGTAGTCTGGAAGCTGCCACTGCAGGGGGAAGGGAGGAATGGTTTGGAGTGTGAGGGGTGCTAGGGCAGACAAGTGAGCTCCCTTCAGCATCAGGAAAGTACGGGTGCTGACAAGTATGGTTACAAACATCCATGCTTTCCTTGAAGGCTAAAGGTATTATTTTGATCAGCACAATTAGGGAAATGCTGAAACTTTAAACTTGAAAATGAAAGGGAAGTAAGAAAAGAAAAGAAAAGAAAAGAAAAGAAAAGAAAAGAAAAGAAAAGAAAAGAAAAGAAAAGAGAAGAAAAGAAAAGAGAGAGAAGGAAGGAAGGAAGGAAAAAAAAGAGAACGGAAATCAATCCAGGGTAGGGTGGGTTGTAATCATTGAGAAAGGGCTTCCTTGTTTTTCAGAATGGTTTAAGTTTTTAAAGTGAATCCTTGTTTATGGGATATATTTTTAAATGCTTTCATGCGAAAGCACAGCATACCTATCCACTGCCCTATTAAGTGAGAAAAATTATAAAGTCCAATATAAAATGAAGTATAAGTTTAAAAATGTCATGTTGCACTAATTGAATAGTCTCTTGTTTAACTGAATGACCAGAAACACGAGTATATCAGTTAAAAAAGCAACATTTTCCTTGGGGGGAAAAACTACATGTGCTTTGGCAGGGTTTGGCATTATCACCATAAAAGTTAATAAAGTAAAACTCACTTGAGCAGGAAATAGTGGTTGTATTGTGGTAGTTGTTTTAATTCTCAACATAATTTCTTTTGAACCCTAAAGCATTTTTAGAAATAAGGATCACATATTTTAAAACAAAAAAATCTGGATACAACATTTGATGTGTTTCAGATGAAATATCTGGCAATAGGAGGTAATTTTTCTGAATTGGGACTCTTCTAGAAAATAAGGACCATACTCTTGTCCTACACTTAGGAGCAATCCTCAAAATTTCAAAGATAGGAAGAATGAATGTTTAATTAACTCTGTTAGATAAAAGTAATTATTCATCACCATTCACAAATCTTCAACTGCTCAAAACATCAAAACCTTCAGAGACTTAAGACTATAAGAAACAGCTGCTTTTGGCCAGTTATGTTCTGGGCTGTCAGGACTCATAATACTCAAACAGCTCCTTCACCCTATTAAAAGCAGGAAAATTATTCAAATAGGTATGTTGATTGTAGCAGGAATTTTAACTTGACTTAAAGTAAAAGAATGTACCCAAAGAGGATTATATTCTCTTACTTTGTTTCAGTTTCCTCAGCTGTAAAATGGGATAATAGTACTGAATGACAGGTTGGTTCTGGTAAGTGTTCAATAAATGTTTCCATCTGTTTAAACTTTAAAATATTGATCCATGTAATAACTTCATCAAGGCTTTAAAAAATTGCTTTCCTTACTTTTATCCATCTTGTATTCACAAAGGAGAAAAGGTGGGGAAGTGGGGAAAAGAGGAGAAGAACTCCTAGGTCTTAAATTACCTACGAGGTATACCACCAATTGCAGCAATGAACACATCTGCCTACAAAAACTCATTCTTCATGGACAACTGGATGGAGTCAGAATAGCAAAGATAAGAAAAAGCAACAACATTGAGAGATCTGCTCCTATCACTTAACTGTGGGAATGAGCGTGGGTGTGCACACACCGGCACAGACACATTAGGTTCTGCTACCTACACATACGTCTCTGTAAGGAAACAATCTGGTGTAGTTGTGAATGTGACCCTTCTTATTCACACCTCAAAGATCTAGACTAGTGATTCCAAAACTTGGCTGGACAACAGCATCACCTGGATCTTTTAAAAATTCCAAAGTCTAGGCCATACCTTGACCCAATTAATTCACAGTCTTGGGGAAGGAGGGGGAGGTGTGGTGGGAAACACAAATATCAGTATTTGCAGAAGCCCTCCAGGTGATTCCAATGTGCAGATGAATCTGGGAACCATAAATGTTTCAAAAGCAATTTCAAAGCAGGTAGCATGTCTAGAAGTCAAGACTGAGAATAGCCCGTATGTATCTTTGTCTATCCCAAGTAGATAGCATATTTGTCCTTTGGTTAATTTTCTTCATCAGTTACCTCATGGAAATTAAAAACGTCATTAAATTCTTTAATTAATGAGATACTTTTGAGTGGGAACTTGTGTGGTACACTAGTTATTTTGAAAGAAGCCCTGTGTTTTTCATATTTATTATACTGAATTATAATATTTATTTAAAGCTAATATTTTAAAAATAAATTTGTAAAATGAACCAACATCTGTGTCTTTTTTACAACAAAATTGCTAACTCAAAATTCCACATCAGAAACAAGAAGAAAACATTATGGCCATATTTAAAATTAAAAAATTAGTATATCACTAAAGCCGGATCGATCAGGATAGCAAAGTAGGAGGACATGGAACTCATCTCTCCCCATAAACACATCAAAAATACATCTACATGTGAAATAATTCTCACTGATAATTAACTGGAAATTGGCAGAAAGACTCCTGTGCAATCAAGGCTTTAAGAAATATTTACAGGTAATTGCGTAGGAAGGGAAGAAAAGCAATCAGTTCAGGACCTGGGACCCTGGAAGGAAACTTAAAGGAAAAAAGAGAATACATAGGCAGAGACCCACACTGAGGAGTGAGTGGTAAGAGCCAAAGACTGGTAGCTCCAGTCCTGGGGTCATACACAGGAGAGACAAGTTCTCTTGGCTGCTTGGGGTACTATTGGGACTAACAGGAGGTGGTGGGAAACCTGGACTCTACTTATGAGGAGCACGCATGTGCTGGCTTGCCCCCAAGATAGGTGGAGAGAGGTTTCCTGCAACCACCTCAGCATGCACCCCAGCCAGAGCTGAACAAACCCTCTAGCCCTACTTTTTTCATGTCACAGGGCTGCCCTGGATCTAGGGCTGCCACAACCAGGAGAAAACTCAACCACAGTGCACAGAGGTGACTCGGTCCTAGGGTAGAGCCTGGGTGGGGTGGCAGTGGCCATCTCTGGTACTTACTCGAGCATCAGAAGAAGAAATGAAGAATCCAATAACTGAAATAAAAAACAAACTAGAAGGAATGAATAGCAGACTAAGTGATACAGAAGAATGTATACGTAATCAGGACTTAGAATAATGGAAATCACCCAATCAGAAAGCAAAAAGCAAAACAAATTTTAAAAAATGAGAACACTTTAAGAAATCTTTAGGATAACATGAAGGATTCCAACATTCTCATTATAGGGGTCCTAGAAGGAGAGGAAAGCGAGAAGGGAGTTGAAAATGTATTACCTGAAAACTCCCAAAACCTAAAGAAGGAAACAGATATCCAGGTACAGGAAACAGAGAAGGTCACAACCAAGATGAACCCAAACAGACTCCCACCGAGATATATCATAATGAAAACAGCAAAAGTTAAAGAGAAAGAGAGCATTCTAAAAGCAGCAAGATAAATACAAAGAGCTGTGTACGAGGGAATCCTCAAAAGACTAACAGCTGACTTTTTTGCTGAAACTTTGTAGGACAGAAGGAAGAAGCATGATACATATAAAGTGCTGAAAGAGAATACCTGCAAACTAGTATATTCTACTCAGCAAGATTAACATTTATCATGAAAGGAGAGATGAACATTCAGACAAGCAGAAAGTAAAAGGGTTCATCAATACTAAACCTACCATAAAAGAAATGTTAGAGGGTCTTCCCAAAGTGCAAAAGAAGCAAGAATCTATAGGAGAGAATTCCCTGGTGGTCCAGTGGTTAGAACTCAGAACTTTCACTGCTGGGAGCCTGAATTCAATCCCTGGTCAGAGAACTAAGTTCCCACAAGCCACATGGTGCAGCCAAAAACAAAAACAAGAATCTACAGGAAAGGGCAAATCCCACTAGGAAAGGCAAACATACAGTAAAGACTGAGGATGGACCACTTAAGCCAGTACAAAGATTAAAAGACAAAAAAAATCATAAAAGCAACTATAACTACAATAAACAGTTAAGGGATAAATATGCAGATTTAAAATATGACATCAAAAAAACAAAATGTGGGGGAGGGGAGTAAAAAATGTAGACCTTTTAGAATGTATTTGAACCTAAATGACTGCTAATTTAAAATAAGTAGATATAGTTATAGGTCACCTTATATGAACCCCATGATAACCACAAACCAAAAACCTGTAATAGATACACAAAAACTAAAAAGAAAGGAACACAAGCATACTAGTAAAGAAAATCATCAAACCACAGGGTGGAAGCAAAAAGAAGAATTAATTAATAAACAGAGAGGAACTACAAAGCAACCAGAAAACAAGTAATAAAATGGCACTAAGTACATACACATCAATAATTACTTTAAATATCAATGGACTAAATGCTTGAAACAAAAGACATAGGGTGGGGGCTTCCTAGGTGGCGCAGTGATTAAGAATCCGCCTGCCAATGCAGGGGACACGGGTTCGATCCCTGCTCCAGGAAGATCCCACATGCCGCGGAGCAACTAAGCCCGTGCACCACAACTATTGAGCCTGCGCTTTAGAGCCCGTGAGCCACAACTATTGAGCCCATGTGCTGCAACTACTGAAGCCCATGTGCCTAGAGCCCATGCTCTGCAACAAGAGAAGCCACAGCAATGAGGAGCCCATGCACCACAACGAAGAGCAGCCCCCACTCACCACAACTAAAACAAAGCCCACACACAGCAAAAAAGACCCAACACAGCCAATAAAATAAATAAATAAATAAATTTATTTTAAAAAAAGAAAGAAAAAAAATACACATTCCTGAAGTCAGATGTGCCCCCCTCCAAAAAAAAAAAAGACATAGGGTGACTGACTGGATAAAAACCAAGACCAATCTACATACTGCCTACAAGAGATTCACTTCAGAGTTAAAGACACACAAAGACTGAAAGTGACAGGATGGAAAAAACATATTTCATGCAAACAGAAATCACAAGAAAATGGAGGCAGCAATAGTCACATGAGACAAAACAGACTTTAAAACAAAGGCTATAAAAAAGACAAGGAAGGGCATTTATAATGAAAGAGGGATCAATACAGGAAGAGATTATACTCATTAACATATATTCACCCAATACAGGAGCACCTATATATATAAAGCAAAAACCTACAGACATAAAAGGGAGAAACTGACAATAATAATAGTAAATTGACAATACTTCAATAAAACCCACTTAAATCAATGGATAGATCAACCAGACAGAAAATCAATAAAGTAACAGTGGTATTAAATGGCATAATATGCCAGTTAGATTTAATAGATATCTACAGGACATTCCATCCAAAAACAGCAGAATATACCTTCTTTTCAAGTACACATAGAACCTTCCCCATAATAGATCACATGCTAGGCTACAAACCAGGTCTCAACAAATTTAAGATGATAGACTTTTTATTAACAAACTAGAAATCAATTACAGAAAGAAAAATGGGAAATGGAAAAAGAACAAACTTGTGGAGACTAAACATGCTATGAAAAGAAATGAAAAAATCAAAGAGGAAATGAGAAAATACATTGAGACAAATGAAAATGGACACAAAACTTTCAAAAGTCTATGGGATGCAGCAAAGGCAGTTCTAAGAGGAAAGTTTATAGCAACAGAGGCCTTCCTCAAGAAGAAAGAAAAATCTCAAATGAACAACCAAACCTACCACCTAAAGTAATTATAAAGAAAAGAACAAACAAAGCCCAAAGTTAGAACGAAGGTAAAAATAAAAATCAGAGAGGAAATAAATAAGGTAAGATGAATAGAAGCAAAAATAAACAAATTGGACCTAAACTTAAAAGCTTTGCATAGCAAAGGAAACTACCAACTATATATATATATATATATATATATATATATATATAAACAGCTCATACAATTCAGTACCAAAAAATAACAATCAAAAAATGGGCAGAAGACCTGACTAGACATTTTTCCAATGAAGATATACAGATGGCCAACAGGCACATGAAAAGATGCTCAAAAGTGTTAATTATCAGTGAAATGCAAATTAAAACCATAATAGGATTATCACCTCACACCTGTCAGAATGGCTATCATCAAAAAGAACACAAATTTTGTTATGTTGGCGAGGATGTGGAGAAAAGGGAACCCTCATACACTGTTCGTGGTAATGTAAATTGGTGCAGACACTGTGAAAAACAATATGGAAGTGTCACTAAAGACTAAAAGTAGAACTACCATACGAATCCATCAAATCCACTCCTGGGTATGTATTTGGAAAAAAACAAAAACATATTTCAAAAAGATGCATGCACCTCAATGTTCACAGCACTGCTATTTATAATAGCCAAGATATGGAAGCACCCCAAGTGTTCATCAACAGATGAATGGATAGAGAAGATGTAATACACACACACACACACACACACACACACACACACACACAGAGGGATATTACTAAGCCATAAAAAAGAATGAAATTCTGCCATTTGGAACAATACGGGTGGACCTAGAGAATATTATGCTTAGTGAAATAAGAGAGACAAAGACAAGTACTGTATGATAACACACAGTAGAATCTAAAAACTAAAACAAATGGATATACACACAGCAAAACAGAAACAGACAGATATATTGGGTTGGCCAAAAAGTCCGTTCGGATTTTTTCTGTAACTGCTTATATGGAAAAACCGGAACAAACTTTTTGGCCAACACAATAAAAAACAAAGTAGCGGTTACCAGTGGGGAGAGGGGAGGGGGGAGGGGCAAGATAGGCATATGGGGTTAAGAAATACAAACTATTATGTATACAGTAGATAAGCAACATGAAGATATTGTGAAGAACAAGGAATTACAGCCATTATTTTGCAATTACTTTTAAAGGAGTATAATTTATAAAAATACCAAATCACTGTGCTATACACCTGAAACTAATATAACGTTGAAACAACAGTACATCAATAAAAAAATTTTCCCCTCTGAATTTTACTGAGATATAATTGACATATATCAAGTTTAAGGTGTATAGTAGACCTCAATATACTGTGGAATGATTGCCAAAATAAGTTTACTTAGCATCCATCACCTCATATAGATACAAAGAAATAAATAAATAAGAAAGAGTAAACAAGAAAAGAAAAAAGCTAGTATATCACTGATAGATCCTCATTCTTGAGTGGGAAAAAAAGATGGTATAACAAGGAGGTCTTGTCCAGATTTTTGACTTGGATATACCAATGCTTGTTAATGGTACAAATGACATAGTGAATGACAGAACTCATATGTGACATATTATAGTTAGTAGACAAAACTATAAACTACAGATAGTGCTTATTTTATACATCATTTCCATATATATATATTATATATATGTTTGCTACATGTCCTATATATTTGCTACATATATTTGCTATATATGTGTATATATATATAGTAAAAATAAACAAATTGGACCTAAACTTAAAATCTTTGCATAGCAAAGGAAACCACTGACAAAACAAAAAGCCTATTGAATGGGAAAAAAAATACTTGCAAATGGTATAACCAATAAAGAGTTTATGTCCAAAATATATAAACAGCTTATACTATATATATATATGAACACACACACACACATTTATATATGTACATATCCCATCTCCAACCCCAAAGTAATTTTTCTATTTTTTTATGTCATGTCTCTTTTCAGTTATTTTGTAAAAAGAGGGAATAAAACCAAAGGCTGAAGCGGGCACAGTCTAGATATTGGCAGAGAATGAGAGAACAGGAAGCCCAGAGGCACTGACAGTGTGGCATGCCCAAAACATCCAGGCATCATGCCTGAGGCAGGGCATTTATTCTTTACTATCACAATCTGATTTATTCTCATGTTCTGTGCCAGTACTAGCACCCTAGTGCTCACCAAATTCTGGAGTCATTAACTGGCTCAATTTTAAAATAGTAAGTGTCCTTTTGATCTTTACTGATCACAGAATAAACATATCACTCTTTTTCCTTTTCTTAAAAGACAAAGCAATTAGAGGCTGAGGGACAACTAAAAGAAATGAGTACATTTTCTGACAATGGAAATCCCAACTCCTATAAAAATACCATGCTTTGTGACTTCATATACCTGGTAGCCATTAAAACTGTGGGTACTTTTCATTGCACACTACAGTTATCTTATTAAATAACTTATAGAAGTTCATTGTTATTCAATGATAATGTTTTAAAATCATGGAAATATTTCTGTGCAATTTAATATTCAATAGAAGGATGCACGGTTATGCCACACTACAGGTAGCTGACCTTAATTCTAGTTTATATACGTCTGTTTTTGTATTAGACAATATTTAAGAACTGGGATAACTGCGGATGTTTAGTCTCTGAACATAAATTTTTAAACACCTGTAAATATGGCATGGCTGTAAAGCAACAACAAAAATAGACATGCTTTAACAATAAACAAAGATCTCATAATCAAAAACTTATATTAACACACTTTCATTTACAAGAAATGCAAATGATACCATATATTTACAGATTTTCCATTACCATTTCTTGACTTTTTCTGCCTATTTGCTACAGAGATCGCTTCTTAAAAATAAGGTCATCTAGAAAAGCATACATCCTATAGAACAAAGGCATCCTCTAAGAATTTGGCAGTATGACAGGTTACCATAAATGCAGATAATTATGAATTGTATTAGGAAAT
This sequence comes from Hippopotamus amphibius kiboko, assembly GCF_030028045.1. Taxonomy (NCBI): domain Eukaryota; kingdom Metazoa; phylum Chordata; class Mammalia; order Artiodactyla; family Hippopotamidae; genus Hippopotamus; species Hippopotamus amphibius. The sequence goes on along the minus strand of NC_080195.1, from coordinate 85,774,085 downwards.
GAAACTGCTTTCAACAGTATCGCTGTTGCTTTAGGACTTCATGTCTACAACACAGTCTGGAGCACTGCAGTTGCTCTCTGGGTACCAGGCAGGAAAGCCTTTGGGACTCTAGATGTGTGAGGTTATTATTTCTGGGCTTTGGCAGTTAGAAATATGATCTGTGCCCCAGGAAAAACACTAAAACCAGAAGACATGGTAATTTAAAGCCCAACCACAAGAAAACAGAAAGTTCAGTTACACATAATTGCACTTCTCTAAGATAAAATCAATACTGACATATTAACAAGTAGTTGTTAAATTAATATTTAATTTGGTTCAACCAATGAAATTCTTAATAAATTTAAGAGTATTTGACAATTTCTACTATTCTTCAGTGTTGACATAAACATAGAATATGAACTGAAAAACTGCTAAATATTTAATTCTCAAAAAAATATATGTATAGATTCATGTATCTTAAATTATTGTATCAAACATTCAGAATATTTTCGTAGGCCTAAGAATATAAACTTTAAAAATTCTTAATTTGTAGACCTGATAAAAGAACTTGCACGTTGTTCTTAATGAAAATGTTGGCTGCCAAATTAACTAAAATATTTACATTAATAAATGCACTGGTGTTTTAAAATGAAACCTTGTTACACATTTTTAAATTGGTCCTAGATTTAGCTACATAAAAACAACAGTTTCAGGAATGACAGTTTCTATTCCTTTTATCTTTGCCTACATATATAGAAGAATGCTTAAGCAGGCAGATTTTCACCTATGATTTTTGAGTGTTGAAAATGAAATGTTTCTAAATTGATTTTTTATATTATCCTTAAAAAAAAAAAAACTACTTGGGTTACAGTTAACCAATTTCCAATATAAAATGAGATGTTACCTCTTTCTCCAAAATAAATGTCATATTCTAGAATGGAAATAGAAATTGGAAACAAATATTTTTATAGTATTAATTTAACAGAAGCTACAAAAAAGAAAAAGATAAAATAGAAAATGAAATGTAACACCTTTACTCCTCTCATCTGTCTCTTTCTCATTATCCATCCATGGAGACACTAACAGCCTCACTAGAGAGAGAGAAATTGCTTGTTCATTTATTGTAAGAATCTTTTTCAGATAAGTGGCAATTTGCATCCTCATGAGCAATGTATGGCAATGTCTCATCTGGTCCAATGCAGTATGCAATTTTGCACACAATGTCATGCTGACCTGAAGTAACTAGGATATACTGCTTGCATAAGAAATATAATGCATAGTGGAAATTTCCACATTCATGTCTTCCAGCCCACAATTTCATTATGCCATGACAATCAAGAACACAGCAGATGCCACACCTGCAAATATTAGGAAGTTAATTAACCAATGAAATATCATCAGGGATTTTCATTTAGCCAACAAAAATAATAACGTAAAGTTCACTCAGATTAGAGATAGCAAAAGTTTTACACAACTCTTCAACATTTACGAGGAAAAAAGATCTAATAATTGATGGGAGTATGCCTTGAAGAAATTTTACTTTAAAATGCAGTAAATATAAAAGAGAAGCAAAGTAAAACATTAAAACTTGTTACTAATTATAGATAATTTCTAGAATCCAGTAGGGATTTTTAAAATAATGCCATTTATTTTAAAATGCTCTTTTAAATTGTCAGAAAGCTTTTAAAATTATTTTTGACTAAAATCAAGAGGGAAATTTGACTACACTGGGAGTAATGTATCTCTCTCTAACAGGAATGATTTAAATCTGTGAAAAGTGAGGCCTGACAGGCATAAATTGGCTCCTGTCTTTTGATATTTAGAAGATGCATTAGCTCTCTTTTCTTGACAGAATACAGTATTCCATAGGTAGATTAGACCCCATCAAATGTCTACACTAATAACTTTTGTGATTGCCCATCTTTCCATTATGGTGGCCACTTTTCCCATTGTTTTCTTTCTGTCATTTATTGCCGGGGGGAGGGAAAGATCGGTTTGATGAAATATGACCGTCCTTTATAGTTCTCTCCAGAAAGAAAGTTTTTGTTTCTTATACTGGACTCTAGGTCCATCTCATATTCTAGAATCCCTGATAAACAACAGCCTAGAAAGCAATGGAACTCAGTCAATCACTCAGTGCTACTAATCCATGACTTCATATTTTGGCATCTTCGATGATTTTCAAAGCTATTGTAAGGGTAAAATAATTAAGTGAAATAAAATGTATGAAAACATTTTCATATGTGAAGCAGAGGTATATTTAAACATGCAAATCATGTTTGAAATCAAGGAATAATTTTAAGCTCTATTTTAGATCAAAGAATTCTCTTATCCATACTATTATCTCTGTAGAGAATAAATACCTTTCTGGTTTGCAAAGATTAGGTGGCAGAGATCTCTAAAATCTAAACTGACTTTTCTTGCCTTATCTTCTGCTAGCTTCAATATACAATGAATAACTTTTTATATAAATAAACTTTCCTTTTGTGCTTCTTAAGAAGGCAAAAAACAAAATTTCTATAGAACAGTAAAATATTAAAGATATATTTATTGGTACAGAGATATTTTCCAGTATTGTCCTAAAAGTCCAAGCTATAGAGTTTTTTTTTTTTCTATAGTTAATTTTCTTTTACTCCTAAGTCACAGGAATATGTCATTATGGTAAAGTAGAAAAAGGTTTTGAAAAATTGTTTATTTATATAGACAGGATTCAAGAACCACTCTTATAAGGAAAAGGTAGCCACAATTTAAATGGGGCAGACAGAAGCATAACTCTCTTCAAATACATACAAACAAATAAGTAAAAATCATAAATATAATTAAAGTTTATCACTTTTTATTAACATAATCCTCCATCAGGAATATTCTTTTGGATCCTCTTTTATAACTTCAAATGCCACACACATCATAAATATTATGGTTTTTCAGTTTGGCCAACAGAAAGTCTTAGCTACTGAACAATTAAATGCTTTCTCCATATTCAGTCTGTTTTACTTTGGAAGCTTTATCCCACAACACCTGCCTTCCAGCTTAACTTCAAAGGAATATGTCATAAAAGCATCTGAAAGGAGGAAACAAATCTGACGCCACACTTGTTTTAGTCTAAATTATCAAAAACAGTACATAATAAGCAAATTTAGATTTACTTCTTAAAAGAGTACCGAGGCAATTACTAAAAAAAAAAAAGTTTATAAGTATGTCTTGCAAGGAGACTTCAACGCTTGATTACATTAGAGAGACAAAGAAGTAAATAAAATAGGCCACACTGTCTTGGTTCATATCCAGGTTCTGCCAATTACTGATTAAGTATAATTTGTAAGCTTACTCATCATCCTGAAGAGTAGTTTCCTCACCTACAAATGGGAGCAATGGCTTTATTTACCTCAGAGGATTACTGTAAGTAGTAACACTGATTCCATATGAAGCATTTATAACAGGGCCTGACACAGAGTACTAAATAAATGTGAGTATAAGTACATTTTTAGATGACTAAAATTATTTTTGTGTGTGTATGTGTGTGTGTGTGTGTGTGTGTAGATGTTTCATAGCCTTGGTGAAGAAAGGTAACTTGCCAACATTCATACAATCAGAAATCATTGGGGGCAGGATGTGGGTCTGAGTATGTCTGACTCACTTCAAAGCCAGTGCTTTAGTCACTATGATAGATCGCCTTCTGCAGTTAAAGGCATGAATCTCAAGAACAGGTATGATGGTAGAACTGTTCTGTCACATAGGTAAATGTAATTCTAATCAATGTACAAGGTTTTTATAAATGTGGAGGGGGAAGGGGTTTTGTTTGTTTGTTTTTTGCTTGTTTCTCTGTTTTGTTTTATAAATATATAATTTCAGGTATCACTAACAAGAACATTCTTATTCCTGAGGTCCTCCCTGCCATATTAGGTTTTTTCTGACAGTCACTGTTGGACCAGCTGTCCAACATCTCTCATAAAATAGTTCCTAATTCACATGGAATCATTTGCCCCAAACTCTTCTTTCATGTCTTCTTGAAAAAAAGCATGTCACAGCTGCATTTCAATGATGCTCAAGTAGTGCCTCATCTGTGAGCCATCTCAATGGACAACTAATATTTTGAAGTGCATACAAAATGGGACCAAGAGTGCCTTCTTGTTAATTAAAACCATCCTGACAGCCACTGACTTGGCCTTTATAGATGCAGCATCTCTCTGTGTTTGCCGAGTTGAGTCAACATATCTGCACCTGTAGGCTGGCTCATGATGAATCAAATGTGAAAACTGAAGGGATCCTTAAAAAATAGAAGGGTTGGATTCCTTTTTCCTAAGATGAGCAATTCTCCTGGACCAAGTGTATATGTGTACATCCAGTCCAGTACTTAGGACATCACTATCACTGCCAACAAAGAAACGTTGCACATTCTGATATTTTAAAGCAGCTTGATCTCAAATAATCTGGTGTCAAGAGCCTTTTGTACTCAAAAATTATTCATAACTCCAAAATGCTTTCAATTATGGGAACTTTATCCAATTATATTAGAAATTAAAATGGAGAAACATTTCAAATATTTACTAATTTACTTTAAATTTAAAATAACCCTATTACATGTCAGTATAAAAAAATTTCATGAAAAGTAACTGTTTTCACAGACAACTTTAGTGAAAAGAAACACTGCTTGACATTTTTTTCAAGTTTTTTTTTTAAATGTCTGGTTTAATGAATAGACAGCTGGATTCTTCTCTTTACTTCTGCCTTTAGTCTGTTGCAATATATTATTTTGTTGAAATATATGAAGAAAAACCAGCTTTACAAAGACAAACAGTTGGGAAAAGGAATATTTTAATAGCCTTCTCCGAAAATTGTGAATATTCTTCTTTCATACTACAACACTTGACGTGGTAGTTCTTAAAAAGTTAATGGCAGTGGGGAATCTGAAACCACTTCAATGAACTTTTTGTAATCTGATACATTAAAATCCATTGCTTTATCTTGAACTTTGAATGGATCTTTTAGCCATAGATGATTTTGACCTTGTGGACTCCCTGAAAGAATCTCTGGACAACACCTTGAGAATCACTCCTACAGAAAAATTCTGAAAAAAACTATGAATGCCCTCTTTCACTGTTGGTGGGGCTGTAAATTGGTGCAACCACTATGGAAAACAACATGGAGCTTCCACAAAAAATGAAAAACTGAACTAGCTTATGATCCAACAATTTCAGTTCTGGGTATTTATCTGAAAAAAAAAAAAACTAATTCTGAAATATATATGCACTATAATGTTCAATGTAGCATTATTTAGAGTAGCCAAGACATGGAAGCAACCTAAGTGTCCATCGATAAGTGAATAAATAAAGATGGTGCATACATATACACATTTACACACAATGGACTATTACTCAGCCATTAAAAATGAAATACTGCCACTTGCAACAAAATGGCTGGATCTAGAGAGTATAATGCTCTCTAGATCTATACAAACACCGTATGATCTCACTTATATGTGGAATCTAAAACAAAACAAAACAAACAAAATAAAATGAAAACAGACTCACAGATACAAATTACAAACGAGTGGTTGCCAGAAGGAGAGGTGGCGAGTGGGCAAATTAGGTGAAGGGGACTAAGAGGTACAAACTTCCAATTATGTAATAAGTCACGAGGATGCAATATACAACATAAGGAACATGGTCAATAATATTACAATATTATTGTAATATTTGTATGAGGACTGATGGTTTTTAGATTTATCATGGTGATCATTTCATAATGCATGCAAATGTCAAATCGTTATGTAGTACACCTGAAACTAACATAAAATACAATGTAATACATCAAATATATTTCAATAAAAAATTTTTAAGGCGTATGAATGAATAAATCTAGCATGGTGACAAAGCAAGAGGCAGTAATTATACAAAGAACTTTATAAAAGGGTTCAAGATTTTGGCTCATACCAGCATTATATGTTTAGCACTGTAAACTAGAAAACAGGCCCATCCTGGAGATGTAGCCTTGCAAACTTGGTTTAAGTAGAATAGACTCAATTGGATTCTAATCCATTTGCTCCCTTGGCCTGATTGACCTTTCGCAGTGAATAAACTATACAACTATACATGGTAGTCCTGGTTACACTGATATACTAGGAATGGCAATTCACACATAGCAGGGGGGAAAAAGAAGACACTTGCTCTTGTAAGCCATAAGAATTTGAAATAATTCATGCTATTCTTCAACTTTTATTCATGACAAGTTTGACAGTAAAAATTCATGGTCAGTAGAAAGTAGTATCAGGCCCCAAAGGAGTGCTTTTATTTCATGACATGTCTATTACTAGGAGAAAAAAAGTTGTTACATAGAAAACATTAAAAAAGGAGAAAATCTAATTTTAAATCTTATGATTAAGAGCTTTCTTTTTAAAAAGCGAGCAATTCCCTTCAGTTAAAAGGAGTAACAATACAAATTTCTATGCATTTTAACTTTGTTGCATGAAGAAGCTGCACACAACCCAAAGAAAGTGATATTTCATGAAAATATAATGAAACAAGAGATTTTAAAATAGAAAACTTGAGCCTTCCCTGGTGGTGCAGTAGTTAAGAATCCACCTGCCAATACAGGGGACACGGGTTTGATCCCTGGTCGGGGAAGATCCCGCATGCTGTGGAGCAACTAAGCTCGTGCACCACAACTACTGAGCCTGTGCTCTAAAGCCCGTGAGCCACAACTATTGAGTCCATGTGCCACAACTACTGAAGCCCGTGCGCCTAGAGCCCGTGCTCTGCAACAAGAGAAGCCAATGCAATGAGAAGCCCACGCATTGCACCGCAATGAAGAATAGCCCTCGCTTCCCACAACTAGAGAAATGAAGACACAATGCAGCCAAATAAATAAATAAATAAAATTTAAAAAAAAATAGAACTCTGTAAATGCTGAAATAGTTTAAAACTTTTATTCTTTAAAATGTGATGAAATCACTAATTTTTGCTAGTTTGCATCAATGTAAAAGTATAACAGTAACAGAAGATATTTAAAACTAAATTAACATTCAGCAAAAATTTGTTTCTCTCATTGCTCTTTAATTATTACAGCATGCTGTAACCATTACCAAATTCGTGATGCTTTCTCATTCATTTGTATGCAGTTATAATGTAAATCTGATTTTAACCAACATAACCTACCATCAAGAAGACTAGCTATTTCCTACCATATCTGGTGTCCAGACGGTACAATTCCAAACTAAGGAAATTGCTAAACATCAATGTCTTTCAGAGACTTTTGTTATGTGGTAAATATGCAATTTTGAAAAACATAGGGTTTACAAATGATGACTCATATGTACTGGAGATTACCAATAAGTCTGAGTAGCCATTTAAAATGAATATATTAAAAGCTGGTTATAAGTAGAAAAATTACTGTATTTGGTACTAATTGTGGTTCTTTTTCCTTTACCACTTTCTGAGCTCATTAGAATCACATGTTATGTAAATCTCTCCTCTTCGGAAAGTCAGACACTATTGCATCGCTTATGCCATTAGTTAACCTTAGCTTTCCACTATCCCACGCTGCTACAAGGCATTGAAAGTACATACTTGTAGCAGAGGTAAAGATAATTTTTATTCCACAGATAAAAAGCATGCATGAACATTCAAGTAAACTGCACTCTGGAATGTGCTAAAATCTTTCTAATAGACATTTTTTGGTCAGCCTTTCAACATAGACACAATGAAAACATAAATTGCATTCCATACCCTAACCTGAAAAGTCGATTTTTAGAGTTTCGCTGAAAAATGAGCATTAAAAACAATAAGAAAAATCCAAAAATATGCACATGAGGCTTAAAACAATTTAAAGATTTCTTTTAATTACAAATAATATTTAAATTACAGGTATATAGGTGGTAAGGCAGAAAGAAAATGTGATTATGATCCATGCTTCTCCTAATAATGGTAACTTATGGAGCACTGCATTTCTGTACAGGAAACTGGTGATTAGCCTGGCTCTCTCTACCTCCAGTTCACTAACGCCCAGTGAGAGTCAAAATCCAGTTGGCCCCCCAACTATTCTGATATATCAGAAATATAGAATACGTTCTTCTTTAAACAGAAAACTACATTTCACATCAACACTGGAATTGTTCAGAGAATCAGAATGAAAACAGCCTTATATATAAAATCATTTTCATGCTCACAGAAAGTATTGTTATTAATTTCATAATCCATTTACTTGGTTCAGAAAGCAAAACACAGCCAATATGAGTCCTACACTGTTAAAAGGATGAGAGTCTTGCCCAAGAGTTGCAAACACAAAGGTTATTCCTCTGGGGAATAAGAAGTAGCTATGTTAAATCCATTGAAGTGTCTCAAGGATAACAAACACCTTTCCTCTAATGACATGCTCATCAAGAAACCTTATAATGTCATTTTCTGGCAGCACAAGAATTTATGTACAGTTGTGAATATTCTGGTCTCCAAATAAATTAAATCATCAAACTGAAAATTAATAAATTGCTATTCTCATTTCCTTTCTCTTCTGAAAGAAGGTATTCACTTGATATCTATATCAAAGTTACCTTAAGGATAAATGAGCACTTCTGGAAAAAAAAAAAAAAGAAAACCTAGGGAATAAAGGGAGTCTGTTTTTTTTTAAGACCACCAGTATATGTTAATTATTTAATTTTAATATCAAGTATATGCAATTAAATTGATTTATTAGATAATTTGAAAAACAATATTTGTTGCTGATTAACCATTAGGTATCCTACATTGATTCTAATACTTAAAACTATAAAAACCAGTGATGCCACAATAAATAAATAGAATCATTTGACCCTGAAACTCTCCAAATTTTAATTAATGTAAAGTCAGACACCAAGAGAGGCATTTTGTGAAGACATTAAGAAAAGAAAATATGGGTATCAAAATACCCCTGGGTCTTAATATTACACTACCTAATAATAAAGGACTTCTTTATTCTGAATGAGAGAACAAAGGAGGGACAGTAAATTTGCACTTCAAAATGAATGATCTTCAAGGTATAAGACAATCAATGGCATGTGTATATTTATAAGGAATCCTGCTTGGTCCTATTGAATAAAGTTTTTGTTAAATTGAAATTTCAAGTCACTTTATATATTTCAAAGGTGTCACATATTTATCTTTTATATACTTAACATGTGTAGATGTCAAGACATGTTTCTGTGTGTGTGTGTGTGTGTGTGTGTGTGTCCATCCTCAGTAAAAGATGACTTCAAATCATACCTAGGTTCTCCTAAGAATTGGCAATTTTGTAGAATTTCTGCCAAGGAGGCACAGGAATATTTTACTCTTTCCAATCCCTCTAATACTAAAACTGATTCAACTCCTAGAAAGGATCGATGAAAATATGAAATGTCATCAAATAACTCATAAGAGAGTAAATTAGTAAAATATTAGGGAAACCTTGAATAAAACTACTGGGTGGATGAAAAGGGTTAGGACAGAGATAAAAGGGGAGAAGAGAGAAATGGGAAGTGGGAAGAAATGCCAGTGGTTTCCATAAATGCCCCTCCCAAGTCAACGGTGCAAATGCTTTTACAAGGCTTTGCACATATGCTGTGGCAAATATTCTAGGTATTTGTCTGGGTAATTTCCCCATTACATTAGAGGTCATATTTTTGAAAAATGTTAACTAACTGAACTATGGTGAAAGCAATGTTAAAAGGTATTTTACAGAACAGAAGTTTTCAATGTGTGGTCCCCGAACCTGTGTTCATCAGCAACACCTGGGAACCTAGGAATGCAAATTCTCAGGCCCAATCCCAGACCTGCTCAATCAGAAGATATGTGACTCGGGCCCAGGAACCCAGGGTTTAACAAGTCATCCAGGTGATTCTGATAAACACAAAGGTTTGAGAACTGCTGATCTAGACTTTAGGAAAACAGAGCTTGGAGGTAATTACACCTTAAGGAGAAAATCAGGTTCAAAAAGATCTTTCAGTTTGTCACCGCACTAAATAATGCCAACTATTCCAAAAACATGTAAGTAAAAGGAGAAACTTACCATTAGAAAACATGGAACCACAGACATGAAAGAACTTAAAAGAAGTAGTAGATAATTAGGTCCATACTTTGAGAAGCTCTGAAATCCAATCTCTGGCAAATTGTTGATTTTACATCTGTAGTTTTGAAGTCTACTTTTGTAGAGTACAGTTACATGTATTTTTTTTCTAATTGATGAAAAAATGGAACACAAGCCACGAAATTTACTAAACTAAAATTGAGTGGTTAAGTAAATGTCAGATCATTCACTTCTTGATAATCTAGAATTTAATGCATGTGCTGAATCCCCTATCCTACTTAATTCACAGTTACTCTGTGAAAAATCTTACCTCTTTTATCGGTATGGACTGTATTAGTAATACTGACTGTGCAATACTTGGACAGGGAGGTGGAAATATGTCCATTGTGCTATTGGAAACTGCTGATCCTGATCTTACTAAAATGAGTAAGAGTGTCATGCACTAGTAACCTGACCTTTAACCTGAACTTTCCTGTGGGGGATTTTGAGACAGACTAAATCAATTGATATGGCCATTGCAATTGAAGGCCCTGTCAAAATTTTAAGAGTATTTGAAGGGGGTAATTGGAATTCGAAATGGCCTGTAACACAGAACTACAGTTTTCAATGTACCAACACTTGATTTCTTTTTTATACTGTTTAAAGTGAAGCAAACAAAAAAATTATACAATTTTCAAGCAGATACTGAGAGATTCTGCTATCTTGATTCGAATATTCTTTAATATAAGAAATGAAAAATAGTTTAGATGAGAGGTAAATTATTTTTTAAAAATAAATTTAACAAATATATCTTGATGGTTGAACTATCACTTTCCCTAATAACTTCATAATTCGGGGGAATATGGTACACAGGGAAAAGGTCTTTTACCTGGTTCAAAGGAAAAATATTTCATAAAAGAGCATAGTTAAATATAACCTTTATTTTACATTTAAAAAACAATCACATTGAAGCTTAACTTCTTTCCATTTCTAAAACTAAAAGATATCTAATATATATACTGATTTACGCCTGGCCCACACAGTGCTTTTTTGTACTGGACAGAAAAACTAGAATGCTTTTTAACATTAACGTATGTTTTAAATTATACTAATAAGCAACGTATCAGCTGCGAGGTGAGACTACACTGAAAAAGACTGCTTCAGCTTACGGAAAATACCAGCTGTCTCCACTCTGTGAAGATGGATTACCACCTGTCCTGCTATCTTCCATACACAATACAAGGCACGTTGGCCATTTTAACCAGGATAACTGCACCCATATGTTCTCTAATTCTGGTCTGCATGCTGCCTACCATTAAATATTCGTAATGGGTCACTGTAAACAGAAGATTAGCATGGAAGACAGGGTGTTTAAGCAGGGTCTAAGCCTCTGTTCTATTAAATCTCCTTCCTTGTTCTCGAAACCTTGCATGAGCTGTATTTGTGATAATACCATCAATTTTAGCAAACAAGGAAAACATCCATGTGAAAACAGAAAACAGTGAGGGTCTTTTTTTCTTTTTAATTTCAAGGCATAGTAAGTTCAGGCTACATATCAATAAATTAAAACAAACTATCACATACATAATTTGCTAGAAATAATTTTGCTAGAATTTTTTCCTTTACTTTTCACTTACAAAAAAGTTACACAATTAAATGTACCTGCCAGAAAATAGTATATGAAAAGAAATAGATTCTTAAATATTATAGCTAGAAAAAAAGTCATTTTTACTGGAAAAATAAAATGTATATTTAGAGTTATATCAGTTCCTTTACTAAATCTTTAATCAACAAATGGGGATGGATAAATGAATGGGCATCTCTACAATGGAATAAATGGAGTAAAAAAAAAATGTTTCATTAGCAAAAGCATATATGTACTTGGTCAGCCTAATTTGTAACCAATAGTATGTACAATGCTAAATGATGGGATATTGAGCTCTGTTTTGGTGAGTGCAGGGCTAACTCGGCTCTATCGACATCAAACACAAAGTTGTAGCCCTACTGTGTTTACACTGTGCCAACTGAACAAATGACAGGTCCACTAGCAGCTGTTTGCCGACTGTGCAATATTTAAGGCCTCCAGTCAATATGATTTAGTCCAAAATATTAATAACCTAAAACAATGCAAAATAATTTATAAAAACAGAGTAAAAACTATATTTAAAATCCCATTGCTTTATCTTAGATTAACTATAAAGATAAAATGATCTCAAAATATAATCTCTCCACTGTAAATAGTCCTAAATTCCAGTCCTCTTGGAGGAAAATAATAGACTGATACTTGCAGAGATATTTGGTTGGCCAAAAAGTTCGTTTGGGTAACATCTTGTGGAAAAATCCAAATGAACTTTTTGGCCAACCCAGTATTTTTGTCTTACATTGTTGAGTTCTAATTTATATTAGTCAAACATTTTATTTCTCTCAACTTATACAATGTTAGAATTCCTGATTAAACTTTGAAATAAAAAGAACAGGGAGAAGCAAAAAGAGATTAAAGGAACACATTACAAAAGCTTTCTTGATTTACAAAACTTTTCTTAAAGGAAAGTAGAAAGCTATTGTAATGGTTAAAGACAGAGCTCTTTTATGTGTGCAGATGGGAAGTACTTCTAGAGCGGGTCATATTTCCTTAGGCTAAAGACCAAGAAAACTTAACTGCCCCAGGCCTAGAGTTTTTGTAGTGAGAACAATTCATTCATTGAGAGTGTTAGGATTCAGTAATCAAAGTATGAGGACAAGGGTGTGATTTTCATCTTATCTGAGGACAAGTGACTATCAATTCAAAAGAAACAAATGGCAGCAAGAAAATGGAATCTTTCCAATGGCTAGGATTTTTACACGTGTGGTACTTTCTTTGATTTTAAATTTCATTTTATATAAATCATTTACTATACAATAAGCCAAAAACAGACACTGTGTTTGACAATATCCAATAATAATCATATTTTTAAAATATTTCCAAAAATCAGAAAGCATAAAACTGTTGCATCAAAAATTAAAAGAAGGTACTAAGTACAGAAATTTATCAAATATTATCAACATTTCGTAATACAAGAAAACTACTGAAAATGTAAAGGTAACAGTTACAACTTTTAAAAATACTACTTCACTCAGTGCACTCAGTTACATTAATGAGTTTTGTTGAAAAGTTTAATGTCAGAATGTCCTTAAGAGTCAGATGGAGAAGCCGTGTATTAATATACATACTTATCTTATCCTATTATCATTCTGTTTGGACTCCAATGGCCCTCACCAGCTATACCTATTTCCCTGACACTACTCCAGCCAGAAGAATCAATAATACAATCAGTATCTTTACTGGATGGAACTCGCTTGCTTTTAGAACACCAGCCTTAAAAATAAGGTACAATGGTTTACAATCCTGCCTTTAATTTTACCTTTTATTTTGCCCCTTATTTTGCCTTTCATTTAAAGCTGACTAAAAATTTAGGTAAAAATGGAGACAATGCATTTTTAAGGTTAGACGTAGTTAAAATACGGCAATTTTTATAAAAGAAAAGTCTTATTAATCATCTGTTCTATATGAAAGTCCTCCCTCTTAAAGGATCAGCCCAGAAAACTTGCAAATGCACCTGTTTTCTTTTTGCATTATCTTTATCGCATGTTTATTGAAACAAAAAAGACAAAAACAGTGGCAAACAGAGAGGACAAAAGGGATATGGAAAATACAGGTCCCACCATCTCACATGGCAAGATAAAAAAATGAAAGACCATCATCTCTTGTGACAAGGTCAAGATTAGCCTTTGCACCTTGGTCTCCTGGAAGCATAATGCTAAAAAGTACAGAATTAACAGTGGTTTAAATTTAGATCTACTCACAATTATAACAGTATCAAATAATAAGAAACACCAATAATGTTCTAAAAGATTTCACAGTTCTAAAAATATTTCAAAATTTAGGGAGATAAGAAAAGTTAGCCCTGTTTCTGATTTGATTTTAACCTACTTCTCTCAAAGGCTCACATATTCTTATATTCAATTTCTATTTAAAATTAACTTCATAATAATACAAGCATATTTCCAAATGAAATCACAATGAGAAATGTACATTAGATTAACTGGTTTTTACCTGGTATAACAAATTTCCAGTATTTCCACATACAGACTGATTACTTTCCCCTCTCACCGCTTTACATATTTTATTTTATGACAATTTAAAAAAATATGTTTCTACAATATAACACTTATTGAGACATGAAGTTTAATTACTAAAGTAAAATTTAGATTATATCCAAAATATGTTAACAAATTTGCCGATTTGAAAACTATAGAATTTGGGTAAAAATCAAATAGAAATATATTTAGATATTTTTTTTCCAAAGGATCTTTTCTAAATGAAAATGCTGTTATTTATCTAATATATATAGGTATTTTGTGTGTGTGTGTATGTGTGTGTGTCTTACCCAAAATATAATGTTAAGTAATAATGAGCAAAACCTAAAGAAAAATTGGAGGCCTGTCTTTATAACAGTTTTAACTATGAGTATGGTACAACAATAACTGGATTTACAATTTCCAATCCAGTTAAATAATGTTTTCCAGGAATGATTATTCAGTTTAATTAGAGTCTAGATACGCATTACTAGATAAGTTCAGATATTCTCCTTTTGATAAGAAAAAAGGAAAAACGAAAAAACCTGAGATGGTACACATAAGAGTTTATGGCCATCTTCTCTGAACTAGTCAGGACAGGAAAGCTTCCATTGTTAACTTTATTATTTAAGTATGTTAGAGCAGACGAATGACTTAGCATTAAAAAACCAGATAGGAAGTCTGAAATCGAAAAATTTTGCCATGAGTTCTGAGGCTGTATCATTAAATATTCATATTCCTACTTAATAATGATTAACATCTGTATAGGCAGAATTTCTCTTATAAATGGCTCTTCATTTATTTTAAAAATAAATCTGAAATATCCAGTATTAAGATAGCATCTTATTTGTTAGAAAAATAACAAACATTTCTAAAAGAAAAGATTAAGCTAAATTACACAAATTTAGGCTGTTTATTTTGCCTTTGATATATTAAACATAAACGTAACTTGTTGAGAGTGGTAAATTAACTTGTTTTATATCTAGAAATATGATTAATTTTATAAAATCTTAATTTTCATCATTACTCTTCAGCTAAAATAAAGAAAAGATGCTATATTTAAGGAATGACTGTTAAAACTCCAATTTCAAGGAGTTCTTAGTCATCCTGAACCTTCAGACAGGCCTTGGCATAAACTCAGATCATGTCCCAGTAACACAATTTCTCTGGGGACATATCATTCACTCAGCTTTGAAGGATTTATCCTAGACAGATTCATCTGGCCTACTAAAAATTCTAATTTAAAGAATCCAAACAAGAAAGCAAGCAAAAATGAAGTAACTGGGGTTTTTAAACCCCAGCTCTCAGCTTCCACTCAGCAAATATCTTCCTTCTTTTTTTCTTTTCCTATGTGAGCTGTTATTAATGTTAAGAACAGCAGCCACTAGAAGAGCCTAACTTGTTATATGATTACTTTCTATATTTAAGTATGTAGCACAGTTCTATATCATCCATGCATAGGCTTTACGCACACATTAATTGATACTGAATAATATTTGATAATAAGTTATCATAATGCTGTGAGCACCAAAGCCAGCTGGTAGTAGATTTTTAATCAACTATTAAAAGAACACATATGTATGGTAAACCATTTACAGAAAAATTATAAAATAATTATAATTTATTCCTTCTCGTACGACATAAGATTAGATTATGTTCGTGACATTCACATCTATAAATGGAAAAGAAATCTACAAATGGAAATTACATCTATAAATGGGAAAAAAAAAACTTTTTGCAGAGAGAGAAATATGTAAATATTTTAGAATGCCTATGGTCCATAAAAGAGCCAGAGTATTAAACGTGATGAGAGAAATAGGAGAAAAGTAACCACGATGGAAGAGCAGTTTGGAAAAGTTATTAACCAGAAAAAATTCTCACATGGAAAATATGGTAACTTTTGTTCAATTTAGAGAACAAAAATTAGCTATAAATTTTAAAGAACTATTTGATGCTTTTAACAATTAAAGATGAATCATCATCCCTTATTTGGCAATTTTTAGATTTTGTTTCATGTTAATTTACAGCAATCTTTCCTAACTCAGTGTTTGCTTATTCTTCAGGATATAAAAAAAATCACCAGGTAGTCTGTGGTAGGGCAGCCAAAAGACATAAATTATCAGCTCAATTAGATCCTGGCTTTCTTTCTTGAACTTTCCAAGTTCAGACTATTACACTGAGATTGTCATTCAGCTGAGACTTCTCAGCTGCCTTCCAAGGTGCCAGAGGGTCTGGTTTATCTGTGAAGTTTAGTACAATTCATACATACATCCTTCATACTTTCAGGAAATCTCCTGTAGAAAAGAATGCTCATGGATACTGATAGCCTACCACCAGAAAACACTGTTATGAAAAAATATGGCATTTGGCAATTACCCTAATCTGAATGTATTTACCTAATTCTCCACCACATGTTTCTGCAACCAAATTATTGCTCCTTTCTTGTGATTCTTTCTGGAGCAAAGCAACATCATCACATTGACATGATTTTTCATATGCTTACAAATACTTTAGCAATTTTAATTAAAAGTTCAGTGATATACTGGCAATGTTATCTCTAAGGCTGTCACATCAAAGTGAATTATGACTACTGCCCTCAGACATATATGTCATTTGATATAACAATTTGTGTTTGATTTTCTAAGTGGTTATTATATCTGACTTTCAGGAGATCATGGTCCCCTGAACTTCAAACAGCCCCAAATGAGTCCTCAGAAATGGAGTTTCTGTGGATCCTGTGAACAGGGGAACTCACACAGCTACTTGATCAGACAGTGCAAAGCAGGACTGAAATACTAGGACTTTCACATCACAGAAATTTATGAGCCAGAGATGACTGGCTCATTTTTTAAGTTGAAAAATTGTGTTGATTTTGACAATATAAAAAAAAAAACAAACCACGATTAAGGGTAAAGTAAGTAGAATCAAAGTATATGGCGCTAACAGAAAGCTGAACATGTCACAAGAACAAACTCGTCAACACCAAAGAAAGGGAAATAGTATCTGTTCACAATGTAAGCCAACTGAAGCGTCACTGCTTCCCAGCTATTTACTTAATGATTGCCTTATCAACATGCAGGCTTTAAAAGATTACCTATGCCACGTCAGAAGATCCCAAATATTGATCTCTCCTGGACATACCGGTCATGTTCTTTTAAGGGGTCATACTAGGGTAATGGTTTCTTTACCCAAAGCCACTCTGTCTTTATATCACAGAATAAGTTGAAGAAGCTAAGTTGATATGGGTCAAATCTGAGAGGCCTATTAAAGGACAATACAGACAAAAATAAGGGGGAAAAAACTATTAATTTACCTCATTGTTTAGCCCATCTCAAATTTTATTAGGGAAGTCTACTTTTTGTTTAAATTTTTGAGAATACTAATCCTGTGATAGTTTGATTTGTCAATAATGCATAGATACCAAAGGCACAGCTTAATCTTAAATGTAAAATGTATAGGCCTTGAACCAATTGACTGTGGCAGGATAAAAATATAAGAGTTTCATATGTAAAAAGGAATTACATGTAAAATAATGTTAACATTTTACTGGTTCTTGTCTATGACTGAGTGTAGATGAAGAAAACAAACAGACAAATATAATTTGAAAATTGTGTATATAAGAAATTAAAACTTATTGGCAGCCATGTTAGCAGTTATTTTCCAAAGGAAATAATATATATACATCAAGTTCCGTCATCACTTTTGAGAAGGTAATTGTCTCATGTGCAAAATTAATTTGTCTTAACTTTCACATTAATGATTAAGAATCTCCCATGATTAAGGAGTCTCATTAAGTGCTAGAAGCAAAATAACATAGAGATTATGAACATGAGCAAAGTTATTTAAACTGCCTGGGCCTCAATTTCATCATCTGAAATGTGCGGATGATAATTATGTCTACTGCACTGAATTTTGGTGAGGATGAAATAAATTAATAAAGAGTCTGTCACATAGTAAGCACTCAGAAGCACTGGTTATCATTACAAATAAAACGGCCTTTCCCCTCACCTTCTTCCTCAACTTTAAAAAACTTAGATTGTATTCTATAATAAGGTTTTACTAAAGGCCAATTTATCCCATTAAGTTAAATATAAAATAGAAATAAATTAATATTTTAGCTTAAATATTAAAATTCGATATTCTTCTTCCTTTGGTTCTGTTTAGAATTTCAGTAATGATGTTCCCTATATACAAACACAATTTCCATAGCTAAGTACACTCTCTATGGTGCTTAAAAAGCTTCCAAACAGCCAGGAATGTACTTACACAGTTTGATTAGCCCCTTATGTGACATAAATGAACAGTTTTTGTAAACACTGAGTGTGATACAAGTCATTTTGAAATGAGTGACTCTCTGTAGGACAATGCATATCCCAAAGGTAATGTCTCTGAAATAATATGATTTTTTCCTCAAAATGAGTTCACCTTTTAAAAAGTCAGAATTTTAAAAAGGTATAAGGATAAAAAGAAAGAGGTTATTACATGTGGCAGAATACAAATGGGTATGTTTACACACAAAATTTATAACAGTTCACCTGCACAAAAACGCACTTTGCACGGGGAACAAACTCTGGCATGAACAGTTAAATATGTCAAATAACTATAACGTAAAGAAAAGACACAGCACATATAAAAGAACAGGAAAAGTGCTTTAACCATCTAGTGAGTTAAACATGTAAAAGGCAGACTAGGTTTCCATGGGATTAAAGACATGTAAGACCGGTCATTAGAATAAATGCTGTGAGAACACAATCCAAAACTAAGGCTAAAGTTGTCCTTCAAAAATAAAGACCAAAAAACAATCTCTTACTGTTTCCCCACCCCCACATCACCAAGCAGAAATGTCAGGGAAGACAGAGGAGTGTAACTTCTGGAAGTAGACGTCACCCCTGCCACATATGATCATGACCTACACTCACTCACCAATCTGCCCTAGACATACAAGTCCATCGCAACAGATTAAAAAACTGGAAATATCATCAAAAATGCACAAATTCTTATGAAAACACATAATTTTAAAGAAAAGATCATAGAAAAGCATAAAAGAAAAGATCCTAGACATCAGAGCTAATTAAATTTAAAGTCCTCTCCCTCTCCTTCTGGCTTTCGCTCTCCTCTCTCTGTTTGTATTGCACCGCTTCATGGCTTTCTCTCAGGTACTAAGATTGTACAGTTTTGCAAAAGCATAATAAGTATCAGAAGCTCTAAAGATATCACTGATTACATAATAAAGATAACCACCTCTCATCTGTACAATGCCTATCTCCGACCATTCCAAATGACTTTCCAATAGTTACCAATTACATAATTATTACATAAGATAGTGAATAGCATCGCCTATTTGTAGATAAGAAAATTAAGTCACAAAGGTTAAGAGGCATTATCAGGTCCTTAGAAAAGTCCCAGAAAATCAATGCCAAGCGTTAAGCTAACAGAACAGCTGTACACCAAACATTTTGGAGACTTTTTCTGTGCCAGGCACTATTTCAGATCAGTAGTTATCCCAGAGTGACAAGGTCCTTGTCCATGTGTATCGGATACTGCAGGAAGGGAAATGAATGGTAAGAAACTATATGTCGTTATTCAAACGATTCCAGCTCTCTTTCGTTTTGGTTGTCTGCAAGTCATTTACTGCTAAAATGGAAAAGAACCCATTAAGATCCCCCCCTTCTTCAGGGGCTGTACATAGAACTGTAAGTTATCAATGGACAGATTCCAAGAACTTGAGCTGAACTGGAGACCCAGCTTTTAGAGATGTGTGTAAGCCTACTCTAGAGTAGCCGCCTCTTTTGTATAAAATCAAAAGCCTACTAGGGGAGAAAAGATACTGGGACTGGGAAGAAGATAAAGTGATTGATGATACTCCTTGTTCCAGAAGAAGTTAATCCTCTCTCAAGCCACCTCTCCCACTCATCAAGTCAAGCTGCCTAAGAAATATATCCCTCAGGGAAGTCCTTTGCCCTGTCACCTACAGGAGCATCAGTAGCTCAAGAGCTTTCATCGCGAACTGATTTCCTATGTTCCTCAGATGTGTGAACTAAGTGATGAAAAACAGTCCCTTTAAGGAGGCATTTGACCTGTGGAATTAATGACCTACATTTTCAAATTGGAAAATATTTTCATTTATAAGAGTTACATTTTCTATATTGAATATTATGGAAATATGATCTAAACTCAGGTGACAATGGAGGAATTTCTAAATATAATCAATTCTGTTAGTGAGCCCCCCAAAAGACACATACATATATGTATATATAATAAAAATTACTTTATAGATCAGAAGAAATGGTGGCTTTTGAATCATAAAACAGTGAGTGACTATAAAGATATGTATACTCATGTACTCAAGTTTTCTAATGTATACTCAACATTCTAAAATGTGGCAAATTACATCTAAACTTGAATCTGTAAAATAATTTCAAATTAAATATTAATCAAAGGTACAATTATACCAAATCAATTTCATGCATTGCCATCTTACAGGATGAAGGCAAAGTGAAGTATAAATTATTTATAAGAAAAAAAATCCATAATAACATTGAGCTAATCATCACAGTAATTTTAGCATTTCAGGGCAAGGGTAGAGACAGGAGATTTCCTTTGTTCATATTTTTCCTAACCAAAATTTCATGAATAAATCATATGTTTCAGCCCTATTTTAAACAACTAAAGAAAATTTGAATCTGAGGTTCTTTAAAACATTAAAAAACAAAGAGGAGTTTTAACTGAATCCATAACAGCATAGAAAAAAGTTTCCTTGATTTATGTATGTTTGTATGTATGTGTTTGTGTGCATCCTTTCTGGCTTCAATAAAATCCCTTTAAAATTGGAACCACTTCACTCAAATGAACATTCTTTCCTCCCTGCCCTTAGTATAACTAACTGCTGTAGCTTAGAAAATGGTTATCATCAGCCCAACTGAGTTAGTCAAAAGAAATAGTTACCAAAGTCTCAGATTTCATGTCTTACTTCAGGCAAAAGCAGAAGGAGTGTTCTAAAATTTTTAAATATTTAAAATTTCAAATACTTAGCATGTTTATTTATATTTATATGAAAATGCTTATATTTTAAAAACTCATGTTAAAATTTGACAATGTTTTTAATTTTATTAATTTTTAAATTTAACTTAGAAAATCTGATTTCTATATTTTTTGGAAGAATTCTCTGCTGGATTACTAAAACAAACTTTGGGATAAAATTTTATACTATATATTCACCTATAAATGTTAATGTGAGGTTATCTAACAGCTTAGAGGGGAAATGATGCTTATTTCCACTGATGTATATCTATACAAATTTCTTTTGACCGTCCATGACATCTTTTATTTAGTATAAATTCTAAAAACTTAACTTCAGTCTATTCAAGGCACATTAAATTTATAGCCCAAGATATTGATCAGAATGTGATGTTAAATAAACGAATGTTGTACTTGAAGTTCTTTTCAGAAAAATTCGCTGAGATACGCAATTATAGGCTTATCATTACAGATGATTCTAGAAAAAAAAAATTTTTCCTAAACAGGGAAAAAAAAAAAAGATTCATAAAGCACACCAGGCACCAAAAATACAGGTAATTTATGTAAGCTCTCATTTCTACTGGGGAAACAAAATGCCAAATTGCACCTTAGCACCCTCAAATATGAGAAAGAAAACACTTTTTTCCATTGTTTCGGCTGGACGAGATCATTGTATAGAATTTTTTACTCACAGAAATTCAGTAATAACACACCCTTTGTGACCTGTGCTTGGTACTACAAGTTATACACAGTGCTTAAAATCAGGTGGATATATAGACAAGTAAATATTTAATTACGATACAGGACTTACCTGCTGCGATCAAGGAATATAGGGTGGTGCGGGTACGGTTAACCCTGACTTGTGATGGGGAGAGTGGTGGTGTATACAGAAAAGGAGGCTCAGAGGAAGTGATGACTCTGCTGAGCTCTGAAGCAATAAATAGCTTTTTCCAGATCAAAGGGATGAGGGTAGGAGAGCGTAAACTCTAGACTACAATGCCAGGATCACACAAAACCTTGCAAGTCATTTTAAAGTGTTTCGATTTTAGGAGCAACTGAGAATCTCTGAGAAAGCAATCAAGAGAGACAGATCGGATTTTTATTTGTGAAGAAGTATCACAGTTATCTAGATGAGAAATGACGGTGAAACTAATTAGAAAAACAGCACAGGGGATGGCAATAAGTAGGGAACGTCTAAAACCATTCATGAAAAAACATCATCAAGACCTGATGATCACCTGATGTGAACAGATGAAAAGAAAGGAGGAAGGAATCTCAGGTTTCTGGTCTGCTGGGCTGGATAGCTGGCAGGACAGTATCATTTTCATAGCTAGGAAATAACAGAAGAAAGGCAGGGACGGCAGGTAGATGAAGAGTCTCAGTCTGGATATTTGAGTGAGAGGTGCCACCAGGACCTCCAAATGGAGATGAGTGTAGAAGTCTGATCAGAGAAAACAGAACAAGGAATGAATCAGGACAACTTTGATAACTGAACCCAAGGAGGAAGGTGTGTTCATCCAGGATAGGCAAGAGAGCAAACTCCTCCGGAACATGAATTTCAGCAATAGATCCAGAAAGAGACAGGTAAGTAAGAGGAAAATCAATAGCATATGTGTGGAAGACCTTGCTAGTTGCCTACTAAATACCCATTCTCTGTTCTTTTTGATGAAACACCAAATTTTCTTTGGAGAAGAAATGAGCCCGTTAAAAACACCTCTCTCCATGCAACTTTGAAACTAAGGGTGGCCATCGAACAGCATTCTAGCCAACAAGAATTCTAGTGAGTGGGAATTCCAGAAAATTTATTATTTTTCTAAAAGAAAAATAGGCTGATGATTTGTTTACATTCCTCGCTCAAGGGCAGCACAGAAAGGTGACACCGGGAGGTGCAGCAGTCACCTTGCAACCACAAGAAAGAAAGTCAAGTAAGGTTGGCAGAGCAGAAAAAAATCAAAGCAAGCTGCATTCTTAATGGCTTCTTGGAGCTGCTATACTTTCTCTCCACAGTCTTCCTCCAGAATCAAATTTAAACCTATTTGGCTAAATTGTCTGACTTTGATTACATGCAGTAGGATGCAATCCTGATTTAGCTGAGTGCCATGAAATTCTGGGAAAGAGAATATTTCACAAAGAAGGTCAACTGTGTCAAATGGCTGCAAGAGGTAAATTATATGCATAATAGAAGGCAAAGTTTAGAAAGCTGAGGTCAATGCTATTAAGAGTAACAGGATATTAGTGAGAGAGAAGGGTAAGGAAGGCCACACACTGTGCTCTGCACCTCTTTGCAAAGTTTTGGTAAGGCATTATATTTAAATTGCCTATGTCTGGAATACTGAATGGATCCTTGCTATGGCTTTCAACATGCTGATGGAGACGAAGAAAACATCCCCACACACAAAATGGAAATAAGAGTATATCATATTCTTACTCCTATGATCTTGAAACAAAGAACCATGAAGATAACCACACACCTGAATCTGAAATGCACACTTTTGAAATTGTACATCCTCCCACAAAGTACCAAATATTACTGTTTATCCAAAACGTTTTCTGAGAAAACAAATTTTTTTCTGAAAAAAAAATATTTTGACAGTTCATTTAAGTGTGGGAATCATAATTTTGATTTCCACTTGTGTTTCACATCATTCATTAATATTTTAGAAGCTCTGAAGTCTCATAAAAAAAAGATACACTTAAAGATGTATTTTCCAAATTATTTTTTTAACGGCTCATAGAAATAATTCACTGGAGCATATTTTGAGAAAGGCCACAATAAATGCTAACCATGCCAATAACAACAGCTTTACAAACCCTCAAAAATATATGATCATCAAAGACATACTGTGTACTGATATATGAAGAATACTTATTTCACAAACATTTATGTGGATTTTAACTATACCTGTGTATAAGAAGATGACAGCCTCTGGGAACAGAAAGCTTTTTCTAAATGTAACTATATGTGGTATTATGTTTTCAGCATCCCCCTTCCTGAAATAAAGAGAGACATTCTTTGGGACCATAGGAATGGAAGAGGTAAGCCTAAAAATGTCCCTAGTACAATAAATAGCACATAGAACCACAGCCACCATTCATGTAACGCTTGCTATTTGCCAGGCACAGTTCTAAGCACATTATGTCTGGTAATTGACTTAATCCTCTCCAAAGCTCTATAAGGTAAGTAGAATGATATCCCCACTTTACAGGTAAGAGAATTAAAGTATAGAAAGGGTAAGTAACTTCAGCAAGGCCAGAGAGCTACGCAAAATAAACACTTACTGAGTTTGCTGGGAACAAACTTTAACCTGACAGAAATAATCGTACCTAACTATGAAGAGTTTCCATAATGCACTCGATGGAAATTCAGTCCATGGGGTTGATGGCTGAAAAGAACCCCTTATATTAAAAGAACACAAACTCCTCTTGGAATAGGTCATGAGGAACATATTGTTATTCTCCTGAAGTTGATGATCCAAATTTTGAAGGAGATTGAAGAATCATAACCAACATAGTCCAGAAAGAACCTATTTCATGGGAAACCATACAGAGACCTAAGTGGGCATCACTTTTTAAAAAGAAGGGAAAAAAAAAAGAAAAGTGGTAAGGAATTGACTTTATTGCCTACCAATGTTAGGGCGTCTAACCACAGAATTCTGAGGTTATTCAAGTTTTAGGTTTTGCTAATTTTGACAAAAGATGAGAAAAGTGGAGGAAAAGGTAACCATCAGCAGGACCTCAATCCACTGGCCATAAAACATCGTCTCCCGCCTGTGGAATGTTGGCTCATTGCTGCTTTCTTTCCTGAGGTGGTCCCAGAGGAAAATATGTTATAATCATATCTTCCAAAAGTTCCCTCAAGCAAGAGTCAACAAGGTTGCAATCTACCTACACTTCTATTTTAGAACTAAGGGAAATCACTTAGGTGATGATGAGAAGTGCTGAACTGTTTGATCAAAATGCTCTCAATGTCCTTCTACATCAAACACAGGCTCCTGATCCATTTCCTAGCGCTTGACTGAGATAAGAATCTAATAAAAGGGTAACAATGTGACTCAATCTAGATGAAGTACAGTATTATCTGGTAAAGACATATAGGGTGATGAAGAAGGAAAGACTGAAATAGAATATAAAGCCTTTGTGGGGGATGTCCTTTCCCACTTTCTTCTTAACTTTCTGGCTTTTAGTCTAAGTTTTGCTCCATCATTCACTGGATAACACTAAAAATGTCCCCATTCAGTCATACTAAATAACTTGGTCATAAACTTTTATTTCTCTTGACAAGCGTAAAATGTCATAAGCACTATTAAAACTCCAATTTATGTGCCAGTACCATACTGTCTTGATCACTATGGCCTTGTAGTATAGTTTGAAGTCAGGAAGCCTGATTCCACCAACTCCATTTTTCCTTCTCAAGATTGCTTTGGCTATTCGGGGTCTTTTGCGTTTCCATACAAATCGTAAGATTTCTTGCTCTAGTTCTGTGAAAAATGCCATTGGTAATCTGATCGGGATTGCATTAAATCTGTAAATTGCTTTGGGTAGTACAGTCATTTTCACGATGTTGATTCTTCCAATCCAGGAACATGGTATATCCCTCCATCTGTTTATGTCATCTTTGATTTCTTTCATCAATGTCTTAAAGTTTTCTGCATACAGATCTTTTGCCTCCTTAGGCAGGTTTATTCCTAGGTATTTTATTCTTTTTGTTGCAATGGTGAATGGGAGAGTTTCCTTAATTTCTCTTTCTGCTCTTCTGTTGTTAGTGTATAGGAATGCAAGAGATTTCTGTGCATTAATTTTGTATCCTGCTACTTTACTAAACTCATCAATGAGTGCTAGCAGTTTTCTGGTAGAGTCTTTAGGGTTTTCTATATATAGTATCATGTCATCTGCAAAGAGTGATAATTTTACTTCTTCTTTTCCAATTTGGATTCCTTTAATTTCTTTTTCTTCTCTGATTGCTGTGGCTAACACTTCCAAAACTATGTTGAATAACAGTGGTGAGAGTGGACACCCTTGTCTTGTTCCTGTTCTTAGAGGGAATTCTTCCAGTTTTTCTCCATTGAGAACAATGTTGGCTTTTGGTTTGTCATATATGGCTTTTATGATGTTGAGGTAATTTCCTTC
This sequence comes from Hippopotamus amphibius kiboko, assembly GCF_030028045.1. Classification (NCBI taxonomy): domain Eukaryota; kingdom Metazoa; phylum Chordata; class Mammalia; order Artiodactyla; family Hippopotamidae; genus Hippopotamus; species Hippopotamus amphibius. Next base: position 85,747,838 of record NC_080195.1, on the reverse strand, counting down.
TATGCCCATTTTCTGGAGAGCTTTTATCATAAATGGATGTTGAACTTTGTCAAAAGCTTTTTCTGCATCTATTGAAATGATCATATGGTTTTTATCCTTCAATTTGTTGATATGATGTATCACATTGATTGATTTGCGTATATTGAAGAATCCTTGCATCCCAGGGATAAACCCCACTTGATCGTGGTGTATGATTTTTTTAATGTGCTGTTGGAGTCTGTTAGCTAGTATTTTGTTGAGGATTTTTGCATCTATATTCATCAGTGATATTGGTCTGTAGTTTTCTTTTTTTGTGACGTCTTTGCCTGGTTTTGGTATCAGGGTGATGGTAGCCTCATAGAATGAGTTTGGGAGTGCTCCGCCTTCTGCAATATTTTGGAAGAGTTTGAGAAGGATAGGTGTTAACTCTTCTCGAAATGTTTGATAGAATTCGCCTGTGAATCCATCTGGTCCTGGGCTTTTGTGTGTTGGGAGATTTTTAATCACTGCCTCAATTTCTGTACTTGTGATTGGTCTGTTCATGGTTTCTATTTCTTCCTGGTTCAGTCTTGGAAGATTGTATTTTTCTAAGAATGTATCCATTTCTTCCAGGTTATCCAATTGATTGGCATATAGTTGCTTGTAGTAGTCTCTCATGATCTTTTGTATTTCTGAGGTGTCCGTTGTGACTTCTCCTTTTTCATTTCTAATTCTGTTGATTTGCATGTTCTCCCTTTTTTTCTTGATGAGTCTGGCTAATGGTTTATCAATTTTGTTAATCTTCTCAAAGAACCAGCTTTTAGTTTTATTTAGGAAGGAAGATCAATGGAACAGAATAGAGTTTTATTTAGGAAAGGAAGATCAATGGAACAGAATAGAGAACTCAGAAGTAAGCCCAAACACATATGGGCACCTTATCTTTGACAAAGGAGGCACGAGTATACAATGGAAAAAAGACAGCCTCTTCAATAAGTGGTGCTGGGAAAATTGGACAGCAACATGTAAAAGAATGAAATTAGAACACTTCCTAACACCATACACAAAAATAAACTCCAAATGGATTAAAGACCTACATATAAGGCCAGACACTATCAAACTCCTAGAGGAAAACATAGGCAGAACACTCTTTGACATACATCAAAGCAACATCCTTTTTGACCCACCTCCTAGAATCATGGAAATAAAATCAAGAATAAACAAATGGGACCTCATGAAACTTAAAAGCTTTTGCACAGCAAAAGAAACCATAAACAAGACTAAAAGGCAACCCTCAGAATGGGAAAAAATAATTGCCTATGAAACAACGGACAAAGGATTAACCTCCAAAATATACAAGCAGCTCATGCAGCTTCATACCAAAAAAGCAAATAACCCAATCCACAAATGGGCAGAAGACCTAAATAGACATTTCTCCAAAGAAGACATACAGATGGCCAACAAACACATGAAAAGATGCTCAACATCACTCATCATCAGAGAAATGCAAGTCAAAGCCACAATGAGGTATCACCTCACACCAATCAGAATGGCCATCATCACAAAGTCTGGAAACAACAAATGTTGGAGAGGGTGTGGAGAAAAGGGAACTCTTCTGCACTGTTGGTGGGACTGTAAGTTGGTACAGCCACTATGGAAAACAATTTGGAGGTTCCTTAAAAAACTACAAATAGAACTACCATATGATCCAGTCATCCCACTCCTGGGCATATACCCAAAGAAAACCATAATCCCAAAAGAAACTTGTACCATCATGTTTATTGCAGCACTCTTTACAATAGCCAGGACATGGAAGCAACCTAAATGCCCATCAACAAATGAATGGATACAGAAGGTGTGGCATATATATACAATGGAATATTACTCAGCTATAAAAAGGGATGAGATGGAGCTATATGTAATGAGGTGGATAGAACTACAATCTGTCATACAGAGTGAAGTAAGTCAGAAAGAGAAAGACAAATATTGTATGCTAACTCACATATACGGAATCTAAAAATGTTACTGATGAACTCAGTGACAAGAACAGGGAAGCAGATACAGGGAATGGACTGGAGAACTCGAGGTATGGGAGGGGGCGGGGAGTGAAGGGGAAAAAAAAAAAAAAAAAAAAAAAAAAAAAAAAAAAAACTCCAATTTAAACCTCAGGTTAAATATGACATAACTTAAAATGTTACTAAAGCTACAATTTCCACTTTGGATACAAAGAGACTGAGATTAGAAACTGTTTTATTATACTCAGAAACCTAAATTAAACATTAGATGTACTTTATTAAAAATTAGGCCCCACTTAATAATGATCTTCAAACATATGAGCCACTATAATTTAAAAATGGCTTTTCTGTTATCACTTACTATGTAAAATGAAAGTCATGCTGCAGCATAGAATTTAAGTAAATTAAAGTAATAATGTTGGTTAACATATGCTGATGCATGTAAGGGATACTGATGATGGAGGCCAGACAGTCCTTTGTTCTCAACCTTGTTTTTTTTTTTTTTCCTTTTTTCATCCAACAAGAAGCCATAACTTTATTAATGATAGAAACAGTACAAATTTCAAACCCAACTGCAATTAATTACTCTTGAAACACCCAAAAAAGGGTCCTCTTTTCAGGTGGTTACATTGTTAATTCCATAATAGCATTTACAATATCATTACTGTTGTTCTTCAGGACTCAGACTGCCTTTGCTCTCGACACATTTGCTTGTGACATGACCAATTCTATGTCCTTAACTTCCACACCTGTTTCATCAACCTCTTCCTCTTTACTCTCCTCTTGTACAGTTGGAGTCTCTGTGTTTCCTTTAATGTTTGAGACAGCTTCACCTTGAACTTTGAATTTCTCAGCAGCTGCTAACTGTGCTTGCTGAGATAAATCCTCGATCTTGGCTTCCCCAAAAACTATGTAGGTATCTGAAGCCGGGCTCCTATATACATCTGGTTTTGTGATGACAAAAAGGATATTCTTAGATTTCCGGATAGTGACTCTAGTAACCCCTGTAACCTGTCGAAGACCCAGTTTGGACATAGCCTTCCGTGCTTTCTTTTCGCTCCGGCTCTGTTTTGCTTTACTGACTGGTTCTTCATCAATTTCAGCTGCCGCTGCCAGCTGGGCTTGTTGTGTAGTTGCCTGCGTAGGATCCTGCTCCTCGAGCTCTGGTACTGATTCATCACTATCGGATTCTGTTCCAGACCCTGTCTCAGCCTGGGGCTGTGGCAACTCCTGCTCTGTAGCAGGGACGGTTTCTGTGGCTTCACCGGGCATTTTGTGCGGGGAAGGCAGAACCAAGATGACGGCAGAAAGAGTGCAACCTTTTTTAATACAACAAATGATCTTCAGGTAATTTAAACTAAAAGTCACAAGGACAAATTAAATGATTTCCACATGATCCTTCCAGCACAGTTCCATTCTTATTAATAAAAGCTAGTTTGGTTTTATTTTAGTTTTCATTCTAGAAAATGTGAATGAAAATGATGAATCTCGCATTTCTCTTTTGGATTTTGCTAAGCAAATACAGCCTTCCATGAATTTACTTAGAACATCTAAGATACATTTCCCATATTACTTTTCTTGATAAACAATGGTATGGATATTCATGAAGATTTGAGTATCCTCTTCTCTGATTAACATTCCACTATCTGTAAATATTCATATGTAGGAAACAATTCTTTCCTTATTCATCCAGGCAAATGTACTTCTCTGCTCTCCCAAGCTTATTCCTACCATACCAGTACCCACCCCACCCCAACCCTCAGCGCACATAAGCACGTCCTCTCCCCCCCCACCCCGCCCCCCTCTCCTTGAGTCTCTTCCTCTGTTACTCTGGATTTTTTTTCCCTCTGTGTCCTTTCTGTGTGTTTCTCTCTCTCCATTTCTGCCCCTGTATGTCTCTACCAGTCTCTTCTATATCCCTCCCCACTCTCTGCTGCCTCCACTCCTTACTGGTTTAGAAATCCAGGATAGTTCACCTAAAAACATATTTCACCTGCTTCCCTTTTGAAAAACCAAGCACATTGGGCTTGCATTCCCAAAAGGTGTTTGAGGTCCTAGGGGATGAGCAGGGGTCTATGAACTCCAGTTCACCACAATGTATAACAATACTTCTCAAACTTGAATTTGCCTGTGACTCATATGAATCACCTTAAAACATTGTTAAATACAGGGTCTGATTCAGGTGGTCTGGAAGGGGCCCCACATTCATCATCTCTAATTTGCAACCAGGTGATGCCACTGCTGCTGGTCCGTGGAACATGTTTTGAGTAGCAGCCTCCACTTGCTGCCTGTAGTCGATCCAATCCCACCCACATCTGAGTTTGCCTCCCCCACACGGCTGGGCACATTACCATCCGTGTGAGTTTCTTCTCTTTCTTATCCAATATCATGCCTAGTTACTGGAGCACCTAGATTTTCATTGGTTTTTACATCTTATTTTAACGAAGTTTTTATTTAAAAAATTTCATCAACAACAGATCAAAGCCCAAGTATTACAGAATACTTATTTTGTGTATTTTTCCCCGTACTCAGAAAAAGAGAAAGTAAAGATGGTTAGGTCCTACTCTGCATCTATAAAGTTTCTCAAGGGAACTTCAGAAAACCCCTTATTACTGAAGGGGTTTTCTGAAGTTTCCTTATCAGTCAGGAAGTTTAAACCCTTTTGTTTTCTATCAGCCTGTCATTATACTCATAAACACAGGTTGATGTTACTCAGAGGAGGTCACTACACTTAGAAAGCCTGTTCTACACTTATTAGAGCCTAAAAAGAACTCATTTGACTTTTTGTACTAGTGGAAGTCAACTAAATTTCCTGAGTAATGTTATCACCCAGAAGAGCCAATTAAATATTCCAAAATCTTGAGAGAAAGACAAACTCCCAGGGAAATAGTACCAAGACTGCATTCTAAGAGCTGTGCCTTCAAATGAGTGTTGAAGATCATGTGAACTGCTTGCCTTTACAAAGAAGTTGTGTGGGGACTTCCCTGGTGGCGCAGTGGCTAAGAGTCCTCTTGCCAATGCAGAGAACACTGGTCCGATCCCTGGGCTGGGAAGATCCCACATGCCGCGGGGCAACTAAGCCCGTGTGCCACAACTACTGAGCCTGCGCTCTAGAGCCCACGAGCCACAGCTATTGAAGCCCACGTGCCACAACTACTGAAGGCCATGCACCTAGAGCCTGTGCTCCGCAACAAGAGAAGCCACCGCAATGAGAAGCCCATGCATGGCAACGAAGAGTAGCCCCCACTTGCTGCAACTAGAGAAAGTCCACACACAGCAACAAAGGCCCAGCACAGCCAAAAATAAAATTAATTAATTAATTAATTTAAAAAAAAAAGTTGTGTGGAAATGAGACTGTTCCTTGAAGTGGCATTCTGATACTTTATGATGCTCCCCACATATGGAATAAAACACATCCAAGTTGCATGTCAGATCACGTCACGTACAACGGGCCAGGAATGGTGCTTAGCACTTGAGTCACAAATGGCTCCAGAGGAGGTGACTGTTGAGCCAATTATAAGAGAGGGACCAGTGGGTCAGGAAGAGAAGCACATTTCAAACAGAGGAAAGTGCCATTTCTTGGGACTGTGAAGGGCTGCCGCGTACTAATCCTAATCCAAATTCTCAATTCCACTTTCATGGTCATAGAATTGACCTTGACTTCACCATCACCAATAACTGCATCTCTTTCAAAATCTCAGCTTCTATTGTCTCACCCTCCAAAGTTCAATCGCTGAATCTAATCTTCCCTTTTCTCTTCATCTCCATTACTACACCTATTTCAAACTAGCACCATCTCCTGCCTGTGATACTGCAATAGCTTCCTAACTGGCCTCCTCCAACCATTCTGCAATTCATTCTCTAAACGTGTAGTATGCAAGTATCACATAAGTGACTTTTTAAAATATGTATCAGATCATGTCACCTCCATCAATGCCTAAAAACTTTCTGTGGTTCTCACTGCACTGCACATATAGTCCAACATCAATAACCCGGTTACAGGATCCTGTATGACCTGGTCCCCACCCGTTTCTCTAGCTGTTTCCCTTACTCACATGCCATACTAACCATCTTTCATTCTCTCAAATATGCCCAAGTCTATCATTTCTCATGGCCTTTTACCTGTATTATTCTTTTTGCCTGAAGTGCCCTTTCTTTTACTCTGTGTCTTGGTAATACCCAAGTGTATTTCTGCTCTCAGCTTAACCCCAATCCTTCCTGCCACTTGTCACAATTTTAAGGATAAAGTTATTTGTATGCTTAGTTACTTATTTTCTGTCATCACAACCCCCTCTTCCCACTATTTTGTAATTTCTATGAAGGCAGAAACGATTTTCTTTTTTGCTCACCACTGAATAGCTAAAACTAAGCAGAATGCCTGGAAAAAGTTATTTAGGGAAAAACATCAATTGTTTGGATAAACTATATTTCATTATTCTTCATATTTTTATTTAATGCCTGACTTTTAAAACAACATTTTTAATGCCCACATTGTGTAACTAAGAGAAGAAATTTTATGCCTCCAAAACATTCAATGGGGCTTTATCTAATCTGATTTAAAAAAAGCTTGAATTGTTAACTAATAAAAGGTTTAATTTATATCATCTTTATTAAAATCAATTATACAAAGAATGTTTAGGTATGTTTCATTAAACTTGTCATTGAAGCAAAAATTTTTAAAAATACAAATGATTCTCAAGTTAGTCTGTGTATGTGGCAAAGATGTCTAGCATTTAAATGACAAGTAAATTAGGAGGCTTAAAAGGAAGAGTGATATGATGATAAGATTTAAGAGATAACCAGATCTACCTTGTTATTTTATTATGTTTTAAAGGCAGTATTGTTGATATGAGGAGACACTGCCAAGAATTTCCCATAAATAACTAAATGCCGAATTGATTTCCTGGAAGCCTCAAGAGACTTTATATCTATGCATCAAATAGTGTTGAAATAATCATCTTAGTACTTTTCAGCATGTATGAACACCATCTACTTTTTGAGAAAATAAAAGGAGTGGCTCATGAGACTGCTAATGGAATACATAACCTTTAACCCCAAGATTACTGGATTGAATCCAGTCCAGGAGGGTGTATGTAGTAATATTCAGCAGATGGCAGCTGTTTTGTAGCCTCCAATCTAGAGAGCTAAACTCTTCCATTTAGCCTTCATGACATAGCTGTGTGTTCCAACAAAGCCAATGTCTTTTTTTTAACCAACCAAGAAAAGACTGATTATTAATTGAATAGTAAATAGTTTTCCCTAGAGAACATATAGTGATGTTAGGATATCTAGAAGGACATCCACCCAACTTTCGACAGTGGTTAACTCTGGCCAAATGAGATTATAAGAACATATATTTTAAAAGAGCAAGTATGTTCTTTAATGCATGTATTTAGAAATAAAACACAATGTTTAAGTTATTTAAAAATGATCTCTATAAGCTTACTAATCATATTCCTTAACCTGAGATTGGGAGTAAAGGAAAGAAAATGGATAACATGCCCCCACTCTAAGATCTTTCCATACATTTGCTAAAGATTAATATGTAACAGTTTTGTGAGCCAAAGAAAAAACAGTAAAAGTTTGCCTAAGAAATCAACTGAACACATATCTATAGCCCATAATTTAACTAAGAGTAGTTTTAAGATAGAACATCACTTGTTGGTTACTTAGAATAAATAATACATTCTCTGACACAGCCAACTCTTCTAACGCCCACATTCAAATGGTCAGCAGACTTCATCCTTATCTACTAAAATACCCCTTGAAACTCACACCTTCTCTTTACACCCATCATCACTGTCATCTCTCACATGGTTATGGAATATGGGTTTCTGCTTTTATAGTTCATACTAAATACTCTTTAGAAAGATATGACCAAAAAAAAAGAACTTTTATGTAATTTCAAAGAAAACAAGAACTGGCTCCTCTCTTAATATAGCATAGAAAGGATGCTGCTCTTACTTTTCTCAACAAATACAGAATTCACTCTGTATTTACTTGAAGACATAATGTTTCTATCCTCGATTTATGACACAATTTAAACCTGATATTTGGATGCAGCAAGTGACCTGATGGATCACTGAGATTACATGATTTTCCCCCCGGGGTTTTCTGATTTTTATGTCTCAGTTTCTCAAGATCATAAAACAACTATAAATCCAATTTAAAAATCCCTGAATAATTCTTACTAAAGACAGCTATGGTAGAATCTTTGCATCCTGCCCCCAAAATTTGTATGTTGAAACCTTAATCCCCAGTGTGATGGTATTTGGAGGTAACAGGTGGAATGAGATCACAAGGGTTGAGCCCCGGGGATGGAATCAGAGCCTTTATGCAGGGATAGAGACCAGAGCATTCTCTTCACCACGTGAGGAAACCAGGAAGAGAACTCTCACCAGAACCTGACCATGCTGGCACCCTGGCCTCCGACTTCCAAGCCTCTAGATTTGAGAGAAATAAATGTTTGTGTAAGCCACCCAGTACATGGTATTCTTGTTAAAGCAGCCTGAACAAAGACTGGCAACAATGAAAGACTATATTCTAATTGGTGGTTAAAAACTCAAGTCTTTAGTAAATATAATCATGTCATGGAACTTAGCAATATTGCTTCTTTACTTAAGTGAAAAAGTATGTGAATCCAAAAAGAAAACTTTAATAGTATCCCAACTGTAAAAGTTACAAAAACGAATTTTTTCATTTGACCCTAACACAAAAATGATTTAAGTCAATACTATTTGCATGCGCTGCGTTAACAATGAGAATCTAAAGATGAGAGTAAATTTCTCATACCAGGGGTTTCAGCTCAAGATGGAATTTAATATACTTAACATGCTCTGTACTTAACCAGAAATTAAAGAAAATTTAAGTACTGAAACATTTTATTTAAATTTTAGTATATTAACAAACATATCTTCAAATTCAAAATGGAGTCAGTCCACTTCTGAAATAAAAAGCGCCGAGATCCCCTTTGTATAAATAATTATAGTGTCTGCCCACAATACAGGGAAAGAGAAGAAAGTAATGAAAACAACAGCACCGGCAATTAGATTTATGATTTATTATTGTGTGCCAGGAACTGTGTTACACATTTTAGATGCATTATTTCATTTACTCATGAATCAATTTTGCAACAAAAAGTCACTGCATTTTAGAATATGTGTGCAAGTAAGCAGAAAGATATTTTAAAATCATTAAACTAAATGAGTCTAACATTCTTCATCTGAATACTGAAAACAAAAATAATACATATAAAAATGTTTTAGAATCTGGTCAAAGCACGGAAAATGGCAAAGTTTTTTAAAAGATGAAACAGATTAAGTAGAGGAAAGAAGAAAGATTTTCAAAGATGCAACATAGAGCTAGTTCAATTTCAAAGATAAAAAAGTCTTTCAAGGAACAATATATGTGTGTGCACATGGAAACTGTATGAATAACCTTAGTGTCTGACCACAATAAAGGTCAGCTTGATTGTGTGTACAATCCATCCATCCATCCATCAATGGATATTTTATACTCTAATGGCATATTCTATTTTTACCTACTCATCCAAACCATTTCACCTCCAGGAGTAATCCTTCCATCTTCCATGCTCTGGAGTTTAGAAATACATGCTAATGTACCAACACCTGGCTCCTTAGCATACATGATCAGTACATGTTCTCCTTTTATCCAAATGAGGAAAATCAGATCATTCAAATTCTAAATCACTTTAAGGAGGATTGTTTAGTAACAATAACAATGAAAGATTATAATGTACTGAAAGTGGTGGGAAAATATTACTTTAAAATATAAACATTCTACCTCAAAATAATTACTATTAAAAAGCACCCCAGTTAATAAAATCTGGGAAGACTTAATCTCTGATTAATTGGACAAAATTATTTTTTTCTGGAAAGACAGTTCTGTACTTTGCTGCTAAGACAGTCAGCAGATGTCTGCCTAGTCTGCAGGGAATTTCTCTTCCTCAGGAGAAAACAGCTTACAACAGGAAACAAATAGCCATATGCTGACTGTGCACTGCTCAGCAGATGACGTAGAGAACCATGTTCTGTAATCGAAAGCATGAGGGTCAAGGTTCAAATTAATTTTCCTTAAAATTCAATGCAATTACCCAAGATTGAATTACTTATTAAATATAAGTTGTGTCAAAGAACTGTGCTATCAGTTTGTGCCAGGCATAAAATGAAGTTCTAAATTTAATAACTGGTAATGTTGGGTACAGAAGAAGAGACCCATAAAATATTTTTCTAAACATTTAGTAGACTCTCAAATAAAGCTAATACAAAACAAACAAGAAAATACTACTTGCAATACCGTTTTAGAAGGCTGGGTTTGAAACTAAGTTAGATAAACAGTGAATTTTCATGAGTCTTAGAAACAGGAATATACTCTAAATTTACAAATTAAAGTCTTCACCAAGATACACCATTCTTGGCTTGCAAAGAAAAACAGTAATTAAAAAAAACAAATTTAAAAACTGTATCTGTGATTAAAAATTACAGAGATAGGCTTCCAAAAAAATCAAAGTGGAAACTTTAGGTGTAAGGACTACCATATATTTCTTAGCATTCCGATTCTTAGACTTTATAATTGTGTGAGATAAACTTAACTGCATCAAAACCGAGTTTTCAAGAACAAGAATACAACTTTTACCACATGGCAAAGATCAGCACCTAAAGATTGGCCAGTGCTTTTCACTGAGTCTAACCTGGTTATAATTGGGATTTAAATAAAAACAAAAATAAATAATCCTAAGGTAACCAATAAAGGGAGTCCTTTTGGTGCATTATTTAAATTTAAGTAAATATTAAAAATACAAAAGACAAGAATATTATCATTTCTATATAAAACTAAAAGTTTTAAATGACATTTCATATCATTTTTTCCCCACTGAAAGAATGACAATTATTAGGAACCAAGAAATCCAGTTGTTGTTACAGCTGTAAAACTTGGTTTAAAGGCAAATAAAATACAGATAAATGTTTTTAAAAGCATTACCAACAACTGTGCTGTGAAACCAGCACTGCCTCAAGACACTTTTGTTAATGCTATTACTTTGGGCTATAGCATCACTAAGAAATTAGATGAAATCTTTGTCCTCCTGTGTCTGAGCCTTTGGAAAGAATAAGAATAATTCTTATTAAACTTCTGGTACCTAAACTAAGAAAATATGAAAAAAACAGTAACATTCTCCAGGAAATAATAAAACCAAGCTATAATAGTACGTTATAGATGTAACCTACAGCAAATACAACCCATGTTTCTCTGCCCTCCTTCCCCTCCAGTATTTATGTAACGTAGAAAAGGCTAGTTTTGATTTTAGGATGCAAGCATATTTTAAAATGGTGAATGAGCAGTAATCACTGTTTAAAATAAATAACTGAAATACATGTGAATCAAATTACTACGTATCTATTTGTAGTGCACTGAACCATGGATTTTTTTAGACACAAAAATCCATTTTAACTGTAGAGTACTTAATTTTTCCCATATAACTTATGCGACCAAATAACACAATTTATTTAAACAAAAACATGCTTTTAATCTTTACAATTTAGCTAGTATAAAAATTACTGGAAGCAAACACTAGTTGAACTTTTTTCATGGTTTCAAATAATTAGTATCATTAATAAGGATCCTTATTATCAAACTACCCTTATTAATAGCAAACTGTATTTGATAAATATACAATATCTATATTCTTCTCCCTTCCCAAGTATATGAATTGTTACTGAATACAATCTCCAAGTATTTTCTAGAGTACTTTTATTACATCGTATTCAGTAAATTATAATATTCTTTTTTCTCTGGAGCTTGAAAACATTTTGGAATGTGTCTAGAATATCCCACTAAAACTTGTGAACTATACATTAAGGGACTATGTGTTTGAATATTTTACTGGTAAAAGTTATATAATGATCTTATGTCTGGTTTCAATTTCATGATCGTATATTTGTTGACTGAGACTGCAAGAGCTTTTCCCATAATGAACTCTCAAGGTAATGGAATGTCTAAGTTAGAAAAAGAACTTAACTGGAAACTAATAGTGTCTTTTAAAATAACTGCACAAAAGCCAGATTAAAACAGACAGGTCTCTAAATCCCAGTGCATTAAGGATATCTTGATCATCTGAGGTAAAACTAGAGGTGTTTTGAAAAGGAAGATCTAGAGGGTAAGCATTTAGACCCTCTACTCAAGTCTATAAACTTTAAAAAAAAATTCTGACAATGATAAGAATGCAAGGAGCGGTAAAAGATAATACAGAAACATGAGATGATCTTTGATATTTCTGTTGGTACACATTTCTTGTAGAGAATTATAAATCCAGAGAATAAACAATCACTGTTTTTCCCTCCTCGTCTTCAGTTTCTTACCACACACAGGAGTGGGCCTAGGTTATCTACATCATCTTTCTTGATTCTCTAAATTTGTTCTCAAATGTTAACTTACATTTATCTTCACAGAAAATAATAATTCTTAAATACAGTGGTGTCAAGCATTAGAAAGATGTTAATATCTTAACTTTGAAAGATTACTTTGTCAAAACATATGTCTTCTTATAAATAAGTTGAAGCTTCAAAATTGTTTTACTTGTTTGTGCTACATTTAACGCTGAGCTTAAAAAAAGGCAAAAAGAAATAGAAAAATATCTTTCTGCTGTGATTATAGCTTTTATACATCTCACTGATTTAGCTCTAAGATCTTCACGGAGAATCAAGGCAATAAGAGAAAGTACCATAAATTAATTACTGATTAACTGTGAATAGAGAAATATAAACCTGGGTTTCAAGTAAATGTTTTTAAAATGTGAATGCCTAACTCTGACATAGGTTTAAGTGATTACTTTAATTTTTATGCTATCAATTAAATTTTATGCTCATATCAGATTTCTTTGGTCTTCTGTCTCAACATAAGACCATGAAATCATGTCTCATAATTTCATATATGAAATTATTTCTATAATTAGATAATTATCTGTGGTTCTTTATATTCATATTCTAGTTGAATGTTGGAGGCAATGTTATGAAAGCTGATTACATAAATAAAATTTGAACATACATTATATTAAAATATCAATCACCTTGGAAAACAAATATATAGACATAGTTATATATACAGTGTCATATATAATTATAGTTAAATTTAAAGTGAATTAGATCTAAATTTCATTTGTCTCTCTAATCTCTATACAATTCTCAATTTCTGTCACATATACATATACACAGCAGGATTCCTTAAAAGGAATGAAATTTCCTGGCTACCTCTTTAATGTTTATTGAAAAAAAGAAAAGACTGATTCTAAGTCAAATACAATACTCATCTAGACTCTATATATAACAATTTAATCATTAGCCAACCAAATCCTTCTTGAGGTAATTTCAAATGAGCCTTTGGTATCTGTATAAATAAATGGAACTATCAACTCCCTGAGGATTCCATCTACATGTTCGCCTCCCAGGGTGCACTACAGCATAGCCTAGATAATAAAGTATGAGGCATATACATACATTTCTCTGGATATAGCTCTACCAAAAGCATATTTCTGAGAATTAGAAACAGTTTAAAAACCATACCTCACACTACCATTTGAAAGTATTTCTCCTAATGAAGACAAATGAAAAATACCCCACACTATTCTCTTTACATAAACATCCTCATATTCTACATATTTAAAAGGAACAAAGGTGGGGAATAAATCCATTTCACTGAGCGTGTTCAACAGAAAACAGCTCCAAAAAGTAGAACACAGCACAACCAACTCTGCTCAATATCCTACGAGGGTGAGTTAAAAATTATCCGCACTCTGGCTGTAGAATTTATAGAAGTTTTAATACAGTCGGAGTGCGGATAATTTCTGACTCACCCTCGTATAATAACCTAAGTGGGAAAAGAATCTGAAAAAGAATAGATATATGTATATGTGTAACTAAATCTCTTTGCTGAATACCTGAAATGAACGCAACATTGTAAATCAACTATAGTCCAATATAAAATAAAAGTTTTTTATAAAATTAAAAAAAAATTTTTTAGAAAAGTAAAACAATTCAAAAGAAAAACTATTCAATAAGTATTTATAAATCCCAATTTAGCTTGAGTAATCAGCTAGGATGAGAAATACAGAAAACTGAAACAAATAGTGGATGATATTCACATACAAATCTAGAGAGTTTCCTCAGGTAAAGCCTGTGATACAGGCTTAAAGTTTCATTACCACGATCAAGGCAACTGATCCCATGCTGCCATATCCCCTGGCGCCCCCCACGCCCCCCAGCCCCACCAAACACAGAAAGCCCATTTTACTTACTGGCTACCTCCAGCGATGCATTGTGACTCACAGCCTCTCCGAGGTAATTCCTTGCTACACAGACATAGACGCCTTCATCAGGCCTACTTTTTCGTCCATGCACTATACGTAAGAAAAATAAAGATCCACTTGGCAGCAACATTCGGTGTGAGCGAGGGTCATCTTTGTCTGTCTCCACTCTCTCCCCGCCTTTGTACCATTCAATGGTGGGTGTGGGGCGGCCTTCGGCTTTGCAGTTCAAAGTTGCAGGTTCTCCTTTTGAGACAATTAGGTCGGAAGGGTGTTCAACAATGCGAGGTGGAAAATCTTCCTGACGAAGACGGGAGCCTGCAGAATTGACAAAACATCTTCATTTCGTCGCTTGAAAACAAAAGTCTTATTTCAAAAGCATCGGTGTTAGCACTACTATCTAAACACTGCATAATAACGACCTACCCCAACCTCCTTACTAACTAATCCTTCTGGTGCCCACCTTGACTATACCTTCTAATTCCTGAATCCTTTTGACCCACCACTTAGAAAGTGCTCTTGCTAAAAATCTTTGCCTGTACAAATTCTGTCTGCTCTCCAAATCCCTTGTCCACAAATCCTTTCAGAACCCATCACCCTGTCTGTTTGTACCATGTACGTGCCTGTTTTTGCAGAGGAATGTGTTAGAGAATTGTTGACTATGGCAAATAATGGCACGGCTTCCTGGAATCTCCTTTTTAACGAAGCATCAATCAACACTTTAACAAAACATATGCTATACACTAATAAACATTTATGTTAAAATATATATGATGGAACTGTTCTTTATATAGACTTTTACATCTTTTGAAATAATATATTATGTGTGTATATATATATGTATGTATGTATATATAAATATATATATACTTTCCAAGAGTTTTTACTAATAAATTAAGTTCATTAGTCTCCAATAATCATGTTAATATTTTAGTAGACTTTAAAGGTGAAATGCTGAATAACTGAGTTTAAATAATTAAATATAATATTAAATGGAAAAGGATATTGGGTGAGGGGCTACATTCTAGACCTTATATATTACTTAATAAGTGAAGTCCTAAGTGTATGTGTCATTTAAATATTTTCTGTCTGTACCTTATTTTTCTTCAATGAGATTATAATCTCTAAAACAGGGATCAAGTTTCATATTTTTAATATTCCTACCTTATCGTTGCCATGGATAGATTTAATATGTAAAAATCTTAGAGATTTCTCAACTTCAACAACCAAACCTTAAATCTTGTTCTCATCTAGTGTTCCAATCTCAATGAACAATAAAAAGTAGGAACCAGTCTCGCTTAACACCTCTCTTTCTGTCCTCTAATCCTCTCCCAAATTTCTTAAATCAATCTATTCATCTCATTCTCTACAGCCAGCTACCATCCCAGATCAAACTACCATAGATTCCCACCAAGATTTAGGGAAGCACTTAAATAGCTTCACTTCAATGCAGCCAAATGAAGGCTTTGAAATGCAAATACAATCTGGGTCCCTCCCTACTTCAGCGGCTCTTAAAACAAACTCATTGCTCTTAAAGTCTTTAACAAGACCTACATGTTCATTCCCCTATCTACCTCTCAGTACTCTTCTTGTTGCACTCCCTTCTCTGCTTTCTTCACCCTAGTCTTCTGTCAGTTCCACAAATATATTAAGCTTCCTCCTACCACAGGCCTATGACTGCCACAGCGTCCGGGCTCAGGGCTCAAAATGATCTTACCCTGGTTTATACCCATTCTTCCTTCAAATCTCTACCTTCCCTGATCTTTACCACGAAACTGAAATGCTCCTTTTCAGCAAGGGTATGAAACTACCTATGGTAAAATAATCAGAATTATATTTTAAATTTATTTGTTTGAAGCTCTGAATAGTGTCTGTCTTTCCCATTACTTTGTAAGATCCGTGGGTCTGATTTTGCTCACAGTTGCTTCTCTTATGCCTGGCAGAGTGCTGAACACACTACGAATACTCAATAAATATGTGTTAAGTAAATAAAAAAATAAACAAAGTGCTAGCAGCAAAACCCTATTTGAGTGGAATGATCTGAAGCTTAATAATCATGCACTGTATAAAGAGACTTTAAAAGACTTTATTTTAAAATTGTAACCATATATGCATACTGTTTAACCTTTACTATACAGTAAGCTCTGCATGCAGTTTATTTATATCCCTAATTTGTAACTACTACATTTACCATTTCTCAATAAAATGATGAATGATGAAACTAAAAGATCTATTATTTGCTTATGTCCACCACGAAACAGAAAAATTATAATCTGAAATACTGAGTAACAGTTTTATAATCTGAAATATTGAGAAATAACTTTAGTTCAGTGCATGGTATACAGCACACGATAAATCCTTTAAATGAAACCAGGCTCTAAAAGAGGAGGAAATAAGCCAACAACACGGGAGAAAATTACTTGGACACTTGTGGTCTTTTGCAAAAGCTATACTGAAGGCAAATGAAATTTAAATTGAATTTAAGATTACTCAACTACAAGTGCTGTAGAGCTTCAGAAAATAAAGCATTATAATATATTATTAGCCTTTATTTTGGCTGTAATTATGAAAGCTGACTGCTAATGAGGATCAAGTGCTGAGGTAATATATATTTAATTTAAGCAAACTTTATTTCTATTCTGAAAGTCTATTTCAGATAGGAAACAGGGAGGCACAAGTTGCTATAAGAATACAAAGAATGGGCACTTCAGACAGCCCGAGAAAGGCATGTTGACACACGAAACTTGAGATGAGTCTTGGAAAATGAGTCAGGAAGAAAAGAAAGGAGAGGATTTCACTCAGAGGCACAGCTACAACAGCATATGGTACACTTGTGGGACCTGTCCTTAGGTTAGAACGGCCTCAGTATAAGGCGGATGTCAGAGATTAGGAAGCATGTGCCTGAAGAAGCTATAATGTGATGGGCTTTGTACATCAAGCCAAAGTTCTGGAACCTAACTGAAGGCAACAAGAACATTCAAATATTTTAAGCAAGTGACTACATGACCAAGTTTGGTTTTAAAGCACTCATCTTGGTAGTATAAAAATAGACTGCAGCAGCAAAGCTAGGAAAAGATTAGGATGCTTTCACACTCTTCAAACAATGAATTATGAAAGCTTGAACTTGGATCTTGACAGACAGAAGGGAAGTATCTAGAGATATTCAGTTACAATATCAACAGGATCTACTCACTGGCGGTGTGGGGGAAGATGGAGATAAAAAATGCACAGGATGGAGGAGAAGCAGAGGGTAGAGAGATTTCAAGTTTCTGGTCTGAGCTACGGGTGAAGGGCAGTCCCAATGAAGGTCAAGAATAAGAGAGTGGGATGTGGTGAGAGGAAGAAGAACAGAGATGATTTACTCAGTGTGAGACATGGAGAGTCTCAGATACTTCCTGAATATCCAAATACAGATAAGTTGCCAATTAAACATCCAAGTTTGACCTCAGGAAAAAAAATCGCAGCTGGATTCACAGATGAGAATCAAGTTGGAGACTGAAACCCTGGGAAAGAATAAAACTGCCTAGGGAGAGTGTATAGAGGAAGTAACGGCCAATTACAGAACCTGGAGATCACCCAGGCTGCATGAAAGTGCAGTGGAGCTCAAGGCTCTCTCCATCCCTAACTTACAGCCCTGTACAGCTGGACCACAGCCAGCATGACTTTTGGGAGTGGAGAACTCAGGCCCAAGTTTTCACCATGATGTTTGTACAGCAGCATTCAGTGAAAGAGTTTCAGCAATAAAAATCCTCTCTATTCTATTAAAGGCTAAATTTTCAAAATGCTCTTTGGAATACTCTTTTCTCAGATTGTCTGCTCAAAAAAAGAGCTGGGTTCTTAGGGTCTTTTAATCTTGCAAATGCACATTGTGTGCTCTAGAAGAAAAGTATAATATGTAGCATTTCTTAAACTTATTTGGCCATTGAACTCTGTTTTTCTTTTATTGGACATCCCACCGAACTTTGCTTCTGAGGAACACACTTCAAAAGAAAATAAACTCTGTTAGCACAGAATAATCTGAAGAGAATGAACAAGGTTAGCAACAAAAAAAAAAGAGAGAGAGAGAGCGAGAGAGAAAAGAAAAGAATTACTTGGCTGTAGAGCCAAAACTTTTGGAAATCATAACAAAAAACATAGAAATGCCATGTTTCTCATAACGTATAACCTTCAAGAAAGGAACTTTCCAATCTCCAAGTGATGTTTATAACAAATGATTGGTTAACCTCAATAATAACAATTATATATCACCATCATCATCTGTATTAAAAACTATAATAAATTATTTGTTATTATCTTGTCTAAGCAGAAGAAAAGGAATGGAAAATAAAACAAATATTAATTATCCATCATCTCTTCTATCACAACAGCATCTTTATGAGGTGGGTGTTGTTATCTGGTATCCACATGGGGGAACTGAGACTCTCCACCGTTGCTCAGCTGGAAGGTGGCAGTGCTGGAATCCAATCCCAGTCAAATTCAAAATTCTTGCTCTTTTCCACTATTCCATCCATACTGCTGTGATTAATTACTTAAAATCCATTCTTGTTTCCACTACTGGAAGTTGTTCATTTTGATTACATTTATTTAAAATGTAGATAATAAAAACAGTAAGAAGCAGTCAAACCTGATGACATCCAATGTTCTCCTCCCATGCAGTCAGAGACTATTGAACTGTAAATCACATGATTTCATAGTCATTTAACTCAGTAAAGACTTCCATGATGAATGAATGAGAATATAAAGCATTCCTTGTACTGTGTGATCTTCTCTAAATATGAGCTTGCATTTCTGAGTAGCTATCCTATATTACCAGTTTTTAATATTTGAGAACCTCAGTTTCTACACACTGTACAATTAAAATGAAATATCACTGATCCCCATTTTTTTCCCACCAACATGCTTTGGGGGAAAAGTCACCCAACTTCCACCAATAACTGTGATTCACTTTCTCAGAGGAGGACCTTGAGGGAGTTATACCAAGAATAAATAGGGAAGAACATATACAAATCTCAGAATAGTGTAGATGAAAGACCCCTTAGAAGTCATGTCCATCTCCACTCAGTCACAACACTTCTCTTTACATAACATTCTCGACTCACTATTCATAAAAAGCCTTCTTTCTTCCATCATAAATTCTGAGTTCCTATAAACCACCCGACAGCCACCATTCTAGTTGTGCTATTTTGGGTAATTTTTATATAATAAGATAAAAGGTTTATATTACATGGCAAAACCAAATTCAAGGTTTCAACTATACTCTGCATAGGAAACTAAAAAGTTACAAAGAAGAGAGGGTAAAAGAAGAAAGCGGCTGATGGAGTGAGGCTTTAACAAGGAACTAGGATGATAATGTCAGCTGCCTTTGGCAAGAATCCTGGCAGAACCTTGGGAATATAACACAACTGACTTCAGGCAAGGCCAGCACCAGGGAAGAGGGCAGGGCAGGACTCCTTCAACAACTGCCCGGTTGGAAGATAAAATATAAACATGAGTGACTGAAATATCTAAATATTTACACAACCACAGCTGGAAGAAGATACACACGTAAGTGCTAAGTATTTCAAGGAAATATATCAAAGTCACATGAGATTTATCAGGAGGAAACCAAACTCCTAGTTGGATGTAAACTGTTTCCCCCTTTAAGACATCACATTTACAGAAACACAAGCAAGTAACCGTTTAAGAGACTGATTTGTTAATATTCTGCTGAGGTACGCAAAACATACAAATATAAAACTGTATTCTCTTTTCAAATGTACGATTTTATTCTTCTTTTCTAGTATAGCAGTAATACGTATCTCAGGGTTTTGTTTGTTTATGTTTTCAAATCTGTTTCTTCTTAGTAGACTGAGCGAAGCAGTATTTATTTTATTAACAAAGTCTTGTTTTGATCCAAATTTCTTTTTCCTATTCCTTGGTGGGTAAAATGAGAAAAACCTAAAATGAATAAAATATCCATTCGTATCATATATTAAAACATCGTGCAGCACAAGAATGCCTGTAATATTGCTGAACGCACAGGAGAAACAAGTTCAGTGAGTAGTTGACAGATGCACAATGAATATTAATAGACAATTGCTGATATTTGCCCCAGGGGGTGGGGGGGGTAGGAGAATATATATTTGCCTTGACAATATACCTATATTTGTAAAAGAATACCTATATTCTTAAAAGAGCCTTGCCTCTTAACCTTTTTTATTTAAGCATCATTTAGCTCTCAAGCCTCCAATTATTAACATAAATCCTATCATGGGCACCAATCCTATAATCTTCCTGTCAGAAATTCACCCTACAAGGAGATATTTGTTAAAAATAAGAAGACAGCACCCATTAATTACTGTGTAGAGAGTAGACTTAAATATCCTCTACAGAGTTATACACATTTCCCAAATACTCATGTTTACTCTAACTATAAAAACAAAGGACACTCTACAAAAAAACTAGGTAATTTCACCTGAAATTATACAGAGTAAAGGAGTACAGGATCCATCCAAATAATCATATGATTAATGGATCATGCCACTTTCCTTATGTACTTTGTTCCATCCTAATTCCCCTTGATTATAATTCTACCAAACGAACAGGGGAGATGGATTTTTTCTAGTCAAAATTTAGAATAATCCCAATAATTAACTAAGTGCCACTGGTACTGTCTGTTACCATCTAAAATGATTACCAAAACAGACCAAAATGAAATTCCAGGAATGAATCCCTGGTGTTCTTGTAATATTCCTACAGAATCTAATATCATATGGCTGTGTCTCTAGAGACGTGAGAAAGACTGACAGTAGCATAAGTTAAATCTTAGAAACAATATTGCTTGCCCTTCCCCCTATTTTTAATAATATGATCATGGAATACAAATACTGCAGAAGCTGCTATGGCATTAACTCCAAGAATTGCCTCAGCTGACTCAAAGCAGCCAGGATTTCACTATGAACTGTAACTAAAGGGATTGGAGGGTTGAGTTGTTTCGTTGAGTTCAGGCTTCTTCTCTGCCCTTTAGTAAAATTTCCAATTAACATGCAAATAAGAGAATTTTATTTTCAATAAAATGCCAAACAAAAATATTTGCATACCTTAAAGTCCAAATTCTCTCACTCTCTTATCCATCAGTTTACCTATTTATCGTGTCTATACTGAATTAAGAATTGTGCTCAACATTGGCTACACAAAGAAAAATGAAATAAAATCCTTGACCTTAACAGCCAGAAATTCACCAAAAGAGACAGAAATATTAATAAGGATAATGTTGAAAAATAAGAGCCATAAAAGGAAAGGTAGGAGGAGAAGAAACTAGATTCCAGACGAAGGAATTGCATTGTCAAGAAAGCATTAACTAATGTAGCATTTGTGGGGAAATTTTATTAAATCTAGAGAATGGATTCAGTTTGACTGGGTTTAAATCTAGGCTCTGCTACTTGTTAGCTGTGTGAACTTGGATAAAGTGCTTCACCTCTCTGAAAGTTAGTTTCTTCATCTGTAAATGAATATAAAAATAATACCTGTACTTTATAGGTTAGCATAATCCCTGAAGCACAAAATAATATTGCATTGCATCTAATTCAAGGGTTAGAACCATTAATGCAGAATTTTGGAAAACTGGAATAAAGACCATTGTGTGATTTGATGATTCTCCTCTTCTGGGATTACATTAGGACTCTTGTTAATTTATAAACAAATCAATTACATTTTTCCTAAATCAGTAAGAACAGTTGCAAACTAAGCCAGTCTCTAGTTTTAGTTGAGAATTCAACTCAAAATAATTTCTCATTTACATGGTTCTTGGCAAGATCTGGCACAATTCCAGCAAAATGTTTTTCAAAAGAGAATAAAAACAAAATAAAGCTAGAGCACTTAGCATAGCCAACTGATTGTTTTACTAAGTATTATCAAATGTCGACTCTAAAGTCATCTATAGTGAAGCATTTCTATTCCATGTGGAAAATATTCCATATAGATAAAATATATTGATTAAATATATCACTTGCAAAACTTTAAAAAACACAGTAATACTTTTAAAATAATACAGAGTAGGATTAAGAGGGCCAAGATGGTAGAGTAGAAAGACACTCTCTGAGCATCACCTCCCACAGGCACACCAAAATTACAACTATTTACAGGGTAACTATCTAAGAGAATGACCTGAAGACTAGCAGAAAAGACCTTCTATAACTAAAGATATAAAGAAGGAACCAAAATGAGACAGATAAGATGGGCAGAGACATAGTACAGTCAAGTCACTACCCCATGTAGGTGACCCACAAACAGGAGGAAAATCACAATTGCTGAGGTTTTCCCCAAGAAGCAAGAGGTCTAAGCCCCATACTGGGCTCTCTAACCCATGGGTCCTGCTCCAGGAAGAAGAGCCCCCAAAACATCTGGTTTTGAAGGCCAAAGGGGCTCATATATGAGAGAGTCAGAGGGTTATAGAAAATAGACTCTTCTGGTAAAGGGCATCCAAAAAACTCACACCTTCTGAGCCCCAGACCAGAGGCAATAATTTGAAAGGAACCTGGGTCAGATCCACTTATCTCAGAAAGCCTCCAAGAGAGGCAGAAGGTAACTGGCACTTCTCTGAGGACACAGATGCTGGCAGCAGCCATTTTGGGGGAGGGTGTTATACCATAAAGACACTGGTGGAGGCCAGCACCATTTTGGAATCCTCCTTCTAGGCCATCAGCACTAAGCGTTTACCCAGCCACCGGCAGGGGTGGGCTAGCACTCCCTAGTCACTGCACGATGCAGGGCTTCGCAGTCAACCAGACCACAAGCCTGCCCCACCTACCAGCACACCCACAGCAGTCAGGCCCGCCACAACAGAAGGGCCCATGTAGCCCACATAGGGGGCACCCCAAGAGCATACAGCTCTGGTGAACAGAGGAGAGCATGCTGCTGGGCCCCACAGTACGTCTTCCATGTAAGGACACTTCTCCACGACTGGGAAATGTAATCAACCTACCTAAGTACATAAATATAAACATAGAGAATAAGGCAAAATATGGAGACAGAGGAATATGTGCCAAGTGAAGGAACAAGACAGAACCCCAGAAGACCTAAGCAAAGTGCAGATAAGCGATCAACTCAAAGAGTTCAAGGTAATGATCACAAAGATGTTCAATGAACTGAGTGAACAGTCACACTGTCTTTCTTTTCCTTTTCATTACGAATGTAAAAAATCCTATGGGTAGCCAGAATATAGACAAAGTTGGTAATCGTGTAGAGTAACATTTCAAGTCAACTCTCAACAGATATACTAAGATCATCAAAATTTACAAATAATCCTTTAGTTATTAACACTTATACTGACGAACAAAGATATTTAGGTCTGAACATAGAATAACTTATTTTAGCTTTTAGGACTGTCTTTCAAAGACAAGGCATTCTGGACAATATTTTGAACGGTGAAAAGAGTATACGGTGGCTCTGTGAATTTTTTTTTTTTGCTATGGAAATACAGTTCACCCTAATGTTGGATTTTCAACATATCAGAATAAATTACATAGCATACCAATCAACGTTAAGCTATACTTCACTTTTTTGTATATAATAATAGGAACAGCATATAGTTATAAATTTGAGCCAACTATAACTTTAGTACACAGAACCTGAGCAGACTTCCTTATTGAAATGGCAACTCAAAAACACTCTTATAACTGTATAAAATAAACCTGGCTTACCAATCTTCCTGTGTCCTGAATTAAAATTTCTGAGGGGAAAACCTTTATTCTGAAAATAATCTTATTTTTATGTTTAAAAACATTTTTTAGTCACAAATTAAAAGTATATAAAAACCAATACGGATAAAGTACAATTCTTTAACTATACAGAAGTTTTGTAAAAAATAATTATATTTATCAATTCTTTATCTAAAGAGTTACATTAGATTTTCAAAGAATCTGTATAGATATAACTTACTGAGTCAACAACCTTAAATCAATTAAAGTATTAAAATAAAACTTTCAACTTTACTTCTTGAATTAGTCATGCTAGAGCCATATTTAGAGAACCCTTGAATCTAGGTAAGTTATTAATGTCTGCAAGATAGAGTATGGAATTGCAATTCTAAAAATAATGGTCTAAAGAGTCTAAAGACAATTACTCTTTTGGAAAACAAAATATTTAAAACAACCTTTTAAAAGATTACTGAGAAATCTCTACAGGAATGCAGTCAACTTCACTCATTTTAAAACACATTCAATACTTCTGACATGAATAAGAATTTCTAAAGAAACTTTTACACATTAGCAAACTGTCATCTTTACTTCTCTGTAACTTCCCCATTTCTCTCTCATTATATCTCAAATTTAATTCTTACAGATCCTAGAGGGTACCCTAATAAAAAATGCTGAGAGGCAGATTCTAACCCCTTGATGTATGAGATATGGAGATTTAAAAGCTATTCTATATGTTAATTGATAATCTACCCTGTAATCTTTACTTTTCTAAAGGTTAAGTAAATAATTCATCAGTCCACAACAAAGCTATGTGTAGTTGATCTAAGAGAGAAAAATCCACCATACATAAATTACTACCATATGTAAATTTTGAGGCAAAATGATAATATTCCAAAACATTTTTCTAAGAGCATTTTTTTTCCTTTTTTGCACTCTGATTTGAGATTTGTAATGTACTCTCTCTCTTTCTCTCTCCCTTTCTCTCTTTTTTCTTTTGCAGGTATGTTAGGATTTTTGTTTTCTTATGTTACAGAGGTCTGGTGTCACTTTTTCCTCAAGGTTTTTTATTTTTTAATTGTGGTAATATGATGTCTACATGAATTTATCACTTTGTATGTTAATGCAACTTTAAAAAGGAAATATAATACTTTTAATCATTATTTTGATGGTTGTTTAATTAATTTTAAAGGGAAAGCTATAAAATCAGTTTTGATTAGAAAGCATTTATAATATTGAAGTACTTGTGCTTAGTAACTAAATAGCTGAAAATAACGAAAATACTTCCACATCTCCAGTGCCTACAATAGCATCTAGCACTCAGCAGGTACTCAACAGAATTTGTTGAATGAATAATCAGATAACAGAAAAAAAAATGATGGGTGATGCCACATGTATTTATAAATAGTTTAGAACATGATATACACACACATACATGCTTGGAGGCAGTCAGTGTCCCCCTGGGTTCAAGAGAAAATAAGGGGAATCTGTACTTCTGCTCTGGGAAGTAAACATCCACAGGAAAGGAGCCCTAAAGCAATGGTCTTCCAGAAGGGATTTGGAGATACAAACTTTTGGTCCATCCAAAGTCGGGAGCTTTCTTTAAAATTAATTCTAAGGCCATTGAAACCTATATAAAGTATCATGTGCAGCACAAATATAAAGATTAACACAAGTGTAAGCTGCACAATTCTAGCATGAGAAAAAGAAACAGAAGGAGAAAGAGACCAAGAAAAAAGATCTAAAAGTGATCTTAATGTCAATTTCTTAGGGACTGTTGAAAATGGATAGGTTTTGTTTCCTTCTCTCTAAGTATCTCTAAAGTATTCCATGATACTCTGGTGTTATTTTCATAATACAATATTTTATTTTATAAGTGTGAAAGCCAAAAGATTTTTTTCGGAAAATATGGAGAAAATAAAATTTAACTTTTGCTAACTCTTTAGTGTTCATGTATTCACTCAACAATTATGTACTAAGTAGTCACACTACACCAGGTCTTTGCTAGATGCAGGTAATACAAGAGTGCAAACAAACAAAAACAGCTGTACCTATCTTCCTCTGTCTTGCTCTCTCTCTCTCTCAAAGATGCTAAGTTCATGTGAATGACACACAGGGAACACTTCATGCACTTAAACAATGTATATGCACTTATATATCTTTTAGCCAATATTAAACTTTTCTGTGTGTATAGACATAAGCAATCAGCGAACAAATGAAAAAGCTGTATATGCAAAACTGTGTGTAACATAGTTAGAATTAGTGGAAACAAACGTACTGCATGCAAGATAGAATGAGCAGAAGCAAATGTCTTCAACCAAAAATAAACCTTCCTGGAAAGGTTGTTAAGTTTGTATGAGATTAAATGAATAGAGGCCACAAACCCTGAGGTGCAGAGCTGCTTGGTCATGCCCTGTGTGAGTATTAGGAGTTCAAAGACTGGATATGGATTTAAACCTATTAACAGGTATCAATGGCCTCTTCTCTTTAAGAAGCAAATAGACCTAATTATTTTACTTACCTTCAATACCATTACAAGGTAATTCCTAGTCTATGCCACTCAGGGAAAGTCAATTTTTTTTTATCTTAAATAAGTTTTCTCTTCATATTTGACTAATTTTGAGTAATTCTGAGACATTCTATTAATAATAAATTAAGACTCAATTACATTATCAAAATATATTTACATTTTTCCTACTCAGCCTGTTAATAACTAGTAGCATATTTCAATGTAATAGGTATTTTGCTAGCTTCCTGCTAGCACAGAAATAAGAACTGAGATGGAGAGGGATGAAGTATAAGGTTGTTTTTGTTTATTTGGCTGATTTTTTGTTTTATTCATTTTAGAACTGTATTTATTCAGAACTATATTTATATAATATGGTCTTCTGAAAAAGTAAGAGTAATTTTCTTTTGAAATAAGTATTTTATTTACTGCATGTATACATAAAATTGCATTTAATGTTTTCAGAGGCAAATATAGGCTCAGCAAAATAAAGTCTTCCAAAATATCAGGCACAGGCATTCCAAACTGGAGTGGTAACATCCCACTCAGCAGGTAACCTTTAAAAAAATTTTTTTTAATATTATACATAAAATGAAAGCAATGAGCCTCAATACACGATCCATTTTTGCTTATGAGGTTTCTCTAATTTCTACGTATTCTTTTATTTTATTTTGTTCCTCAGATAGTCATTAGAGTATAACTGCATACAATGTTGTGCCAGTTTGCACTGCACAACCAAGTGAATCAGCTATATTTACACATATATCCCCATATCCCCTCCCTCTCAAGCCTCCCTCCCACCCTCCATATCCCACCCCTCTAGGTCCTCACCAAGCATCGAGCTGATCTCTCTGTGCTATGCAGCAGCTTCCCACTAGCCTTCTATTCTACATTTGGTAGGGTACATACGTCAAAGCTACTCTCTCACTTCATTTCAGCTTCCCCTTCCCTCCCCCTCCTCCCCACCCCCACCCCGTGTCCTCAAGTTCACACTCTACATCTGCATCTTTATTCTTTCCTTGCCACTAGGTTCATCAGTACGTTTTTTTTTTAAGATTCCATATACATGTATTAGCATACGGTTTTTGTTTCTCTCTTTCTGACTTACTTTACTCTGTATGACAGACTCTAGGTCCATTCGCCTCACTACAAATAACTCAATTTCGTTCCTTTTTATGGCTGAGTAATAGTCCATTGTATATATGTGCCACATCTTCTTTATCCATTCATCCGTTGATGGACATAAATGGCTGCTTCCATGTCCTGGCTATTGTAAATAGTGCCGCAGTGAACATTGCGGTGCATGTATCTTTTTGAATTAGCACATATGTTCACCATATCTTTGACAAAGGAGACAAGAATATACAATGCAGAAAAGACAGCCTCTTCAATAAGTGGTGCTGGGAAAATTGGACAGCAACATGTAAAAGAATGACATTAGAACATTTCCTAACACCACACACAAAAATAAACTCAAAATGGATTAAAGATATAAATGCAAGGCCAGACACTATAAAACTCTTAGAGGAACACATAGGCAGAACACTCTATGACATAAATCACAGCAAGGTCCTTTTTTACCCACCTCTCAGAATAATGGAAATAAAAACAAAAATAAACAAATGGGACCTAATGAAACTTAAAGGCTTTTGCACAGCAAAAAAGACCATAAACAAGACAAAAGACACCCCTCAGAATGGGAGAAGACGTTTGCCAACAAAGCAACTGACAAAGGATTAATCTCCAAAATATACAGGCAGCTTATGCAGCTCAATACCAGAAAGACAAACAACCCAATCCAAAAATGGGCAGAAGATCTGAATACACATTTCTCCAAAGAAGATATACAGATGGTCAACAGAGACATGAAAAGATACTCAAAATCACTAATCATTAGAGAAATACAAACCAAAGCCACAAAGAGGTATCACCTCACACCAGTCAGTATGGGCATCATCAAAAAATCTACAAACAATAAATGCTAAAGAGGGTGTGGAGAAAAGGGAACCCTCCTGCACTGCTGGTGGGAATGTAAATTGATACAGCCACTATGGAGAACAGTATGGAGGTTCCTTGAAAAACTGAAAATAGTACTACCATATGACCCAGCAATCCCTCTAAGTAATCTTTATTTAATTTATTTTTCTCCTTTAGAAAAACCTGGGATTAGGTTAAAAGTGCAGATAAGTGGTCCCTGACCTATGCAATCACGCCTTTTGGGGGTGACAACTTCTAAGTGGTACTTTACACGTTGTGATTTTAATGAAATTTAAAGTGTAAGAACCACTGAACTAGAAGTTGAGCCTATAATGGTATATATTTGTCATATTATTGACTGTTCTGAAATTACACCATTTTTAAAATATTTCAATGACTACTATTATCAATACTAATACTAGCAAATAGTTATACAGTGCTTACTATGTATCCCATACTTTCCTAAGTGTTTTAAACACATTAACTCATTTAATTATCACACACACACACACACACACACAAACTGCAATGTTATTTATTAATCCCATTTTATCGATGAGAAAATTGAAACATAGCAATGTTAAGCAATTCACCTGAGGTCACACTGCTAATATATGACAGATCTGAGTCATGGTCTCAGAAGATGTGGCTCCAGAGTTTATGTTTATAATAGCTATTCTCCACTTAACTATTAGCAGAACCATAACACAATATTTAGTATGACCGTGTATTAAAAAATTTAAAATATATATGACTAAGGTATACTTGCAAGAATAACCTCTTCAAAGAGAATAAGAAATAACATTTTACTCATATATTTGCCCATTATGAAATTACTGAGTTCAGAAATGGAAAGAAAATGGCAAATTTTGTTCCAGGGGTATGAAGTATAACAACATCACTGGAGCCCTTGTCTCAGCTTTACTCAACTAAAAATTTAACTGAGAGTATAAACAAGCCTCTCAAAATCAACAGCCAAAAAATTATAATTTCTTTTATATATTACTTTTATAAATAAAAAATATAAAAAAGTTCATACAAATTAAAATAAGTAATAAAAAATGCATTGTAGAAAATGTGGAAAGTACAGAATAAAAAATAAAATATTTATCTATAATTCCATATACTCACAGAAAAAAAAAAAGGCTATTATTTTAATACCCTTCTTTCCAGTATTATTCTATTCATTTTTACATGACATATTCTAAAATCAAATTTTTGCTTACAGTACATACTTTGTCCTTTCACTAGGAACTCATGAAAATCATATTTTTAAATGTATAAGTAATATATCTTATTGATGTGTTACGATTAACTTAACTGAACTTCCTTGTAGGAAGTTTATGTCCAAATTTTTAGGATTATCAAAACCTAAAGTTTAGCATCATTGTGTCTATACCTTCATTCATGTATTAAATTATTTCCTTAATATATCATCTTAGTTAAGGAATTTGGGGACCAATATGTTTTTAAAAGTTTAAGCGTTGATGCATATCTTCAAAAATAAATTTTTAAAGGTATCTTTTAAAAAATTCCAATAATTCAAAAAACATTTGACACCTTGTTAAAAAATGCTAAATTCCAACTTTTTCATCTGTAAATCAAAACTACAGTAAGGTATCATCTCACACCAGTCAGAATGAGCATCATTAAAAAGTCTACAAATAATTGGGACTTCCCTGGTGGCACAGTGGTTAAGAATCCTCCTGCCAATGCAGGGAACACTGGTTTGATCCCTGGGCTGGGAAGATCCCACATGCCTCGGGGCAATTAAGCCTATGCACCACAACTACTGAGCCTGTGCTCTAGGGCCCATGTGCTGCAACTACTGAGCCCGAGTGCTGCAACTACTGAAGCCCATGTGCAGAGCCCATGCTCCACAACAAGAGAAGCCACCACACTGAGAAGCCTGTGCACCACAACGAAGAGTAGCCCCCGCTCACTGCAACTAGAGTAAGCCTGTGCGCAGCAATGAAGAACCAACAAGACCAAAAAAAAAAAAAAAAAAAAAAGTCTACAAATAATAAATGCTGGCAAGGGTGTGGAGAAAAAGGAACCCTGCTACCCTGTTGGTGGGAATGTAAATTGGTGCAGTCACTAAGGAGAACAGTATGAAGGGTCCTTAAAAACCTAAAAATAGAGTTATCTCATAATTCTGCAATCCCACTCCTGGGCATATATCCAGAGAAAACTATAATTTGAAAAGAGTACATGCACCCCTATATTCATAGCAGCACTATTTACAATAGCCAAGACACAGAAACAACCTAAATGTGCATCAACAGATGAATGGATAAAGAAGATGTGGTATGTACAGACAATGGAATATTACTCGGCCATAAAAAAAACAATGAAATAATTGCATTTGCAGCAACATGAATGGACCTAGAGATTATCATACTAAATGAAGTAAGCCAAAGACAAATGATATTGCTTACACGAGGAATCTAAAGAAAAAAAGATACAAATGAATTTATTTACAAAACAGAGACTCACAGACACAGAAAACAAACTTAGGGTTACCAAAGGGGATAGTGGGCTAAAGATAATTTAAGAATTTGGGATTAACATATATACACTACTATTTATAAAATAGGTAAACAACAAGGACCTACTATATAGCACAGGGAACTTTACTCAATACCTTTCAATAATCTATAACAGAAAAGGATCTGAAAAAGAATATATATATACACACATATTTATATGAATCACTTGAAACACAACATTGTAAAATAATTATAATTCAATTAAAAAAAGACTTTTTTAATTATCTCAGTAGTCCTGAATGTCAGAACAATAGCTAAAATGTACTTATGTCTCATTTTCATAATTCTCACAAGCCTCAGAATGTGCTGAGTTAGGCACTATTATTATTCATAATCCATAGATGAGGAAACAGGCACAGAAATTAAGTAACCAGTCAAAGATTTCACAGTTACTAAGTGACGGAACAGAGACTGAGATTCCTGTAGTCAGCTCCAGAATTCAGGCACTTAACTACTAATCAATGCTGTAAAACAGTACAATTATTTAAGGACTTATCTTGTGCAAGAATAAATATCATCGATCTACAGCTGCCCCCCACCTCTGCAGGCAACCCTCCAACACCAGCAGACTGAATATTCGTCTAATCCAATACTTGGACATTAGTCTGAGGCTTGGACAGTCTTCTATAAACACCTCTATCACCAGGACAAGCAACCACAAAAGCTTGGACAACCATGAGGAAACAAAGAAACACCATGCAGGCAAAGGAGCAGGAAAAAAACCCACAAGACCAAATAAATGAGGAGGAAATAGGAAAAATGCCTGAAAAAGAATTTAGAGTAATGATAGTAAAAATGATACAAAATCTCAATAACAAATTAGAGAAAGTACAAGAAACAGTTCATAAGAACTCAGAAAAACAAACAGCAATGGATAACAAAATAACTGAAATTAAAAATACTCTAGATGCTCTAACCAGCAGAATGACTGAGGCAGAAGAACGAATAAGTGAGTTGGAAGATAGAATGGAAGAAATAAACGCCACAGAGCAGGAAAAAGATAAAAAAATAAAAAGACTAGAAGACAGCCTCAGAGACCTCAGTGATAACCTTAAACGTACCAACATTCGAATTATAGGCATCCCAGAAGAAGAAGAAAACAAGAAAGGGTCTGTGAAAATATTTGAAGAGGTTCTAGTGGAAAACTTCCCCAACATGGGAAAGGAAATAATGAACCAAGTCCAAGAAGCACAGAGAGTCCCATACAGAATAAACCCAAGGAGAAATACACCAAGGCACATATTAATCAAACTAACGACAATTCAACACAAAGAAAAAATATTAAAAGCAGCAAGAGAAAAGCAACAAACAACATATAAGGGAAAACCCATCAGGATAACAGCTGACCTTTCTACAGAAACTCTGCAGGCCAGAAGGGAATGGCAGGATATACTGAAAGTCCTGAAAGAGAGAAACCTACAGCCAAGAATACTTTACCCAGCAAGAATCTCATTCAGATTTGAGGGAGAAATCAAAAGCTTTCCAGACAGGCAAAAGTTAAGAGAATTCAGCACCACCAAACCAGCCTTACAACAAGTGCTAAAGGAACTTCTCTAAGTAGGAAACACAAGAAAAGGAAAACACCTACAAATACAAACCCAAAACAATTAAGAAAATGGTAATTGGAACACACATGTCAATAATCACTTTAAATGTAAATGGATTAAATGCTCCAACCAAAAGACACAGACTGGCTGAATGGATACAAAAACAAGACCCTTCTATATGCTGCCTACAAGAAACCCACTTCAGACCAAGGGATACATATAGACTGAAAGTGAAGGGATGGAAAAAGATATTCCATGCAAATGGAAGTCAAAAGAAAGCTGGAGTAGCAATACTCATATCAGACAAATTAGACTTGAAAGTAAAGACTATTAAAAGAGACAAGGAAGGGCACTACATAATGATCAAGGGATCCATCCAAGAAGAACATATCACAATGGTAAATATCTATGCCCCCAATATAGGAGCACCTCAATACATAAGGCAAATGCTAACAGCTATAAAAGGGGACATCGACAGTAACACAATAATAGTGGGAGACTTGAACACCCCACTTACATCAATGGACAGATCATCCAAACAGAAAATCAATAAAGACACACAAGCTTTAAATGACACATTAGACCATCTCGACTTAATTGATATTTATAGGACATTCCATCCAAAAACGACAGACTACACTTTCTTCTCAAGTGCACACGGAACATTTTCCAGGATAGATCACATCTTGGGTCACAAATCAAACCTCAGCAAATTCAAGAAAATTGAAATCATATCAAGCATCTTCTCAGACCACAACGCCATGAGACTAGATATCAATTACAGGAAAAAAACTGCAAAAAATACAAACACATGGAGGCTAAACAATTCACTATTAAACAACCAAGGAATCACTACAGAAATCAAAGAGGAAATCAAAAAGTATCTAGAAACAAATGACAACGAAAACACAACAACCCAAAACCTATGGGACGCAGCAAAAGCAGTTCTAAGAGGGAAGTTTATAGCAATACAGTCCTACCTTAAGAAACAAGAAAATCATCGAATAAACAACCTAACCTTACACCTCAAACAACTAGAGAAAGAAGAACAAAGAAACCCCAAAATGAGCAGAAGGAAAGAAATCATAAAGATCAGAGCAGAAATAAATGAAAAAGAAAGGAAAGAAACCATAAGAAAAATAAATAAAACTAAAAGCTGGTTCTTTGAGAAGATTAACAAAATTGATAAACCATTAGCCAGACTCATCAAGAAAAAAAGGGAGAAGACGCAAATCAACAGAATTAGAAATGAAAAAGGAGAAGTCACAACGGACACCTCAGAAATACAAAACATCATGAGAGACTACTACAAGCAACTATATGCCAATCAATTGGATAACCTGGAAGAAATGGATACATTCTTAGAAAAATACAATCTTCCAAGACTGAACCAGGAAGAAATAGAAACCATGAACAGACCAATCACAAGTACAGAAATTGAGGCAGTGATTAAAAATCTCCCAACACACAAAAGCCCAGGACCAGATGGATTCACAGGCGAATTCTATCAAACATTTCGAGAAGAGTTAACACCTATCCTTCTCAAACTCTTCCAAAATATTGCAGAAGGCGGAGCACTCCCAAACTCATTCTATGAGGCTACCATCACCCTGATACCAAAACCAGGCAAAGATGTCACAAAAAAAGAAAACTACAGACCAATATCACTGATGAATATAGATGCAAAAATCCTCAACAAAATACTAGCTAACAGACTGCAACAGCACATTAAAAAAATCATACACCACGATCAAGTGGGGTTTATCCCTGGGATGCAAGGATTCTTCAATATACGCAAATCAATCAACGTGATACATCATATCAACAAATTGAAGGATAAAAACCATATGATCATTTCAATAGATGCAGAAAAAGCTTTTGACAAAGTTCAACATCCATTTATGATAAAAGCTCTCCAGAAAATGGGCATAGAAGGAAATTACCTCAACATCATAAAAGCCATATATGACAAACCAAAAGCCAACATTGTTCTCAATGGAGAAAAACTGGAAGAATTCCCTCTAAGAACAGGAACAAGACAAGGGTGTCCACTCTCACCACTGTTATTCAACATAGTTTTGGAAGTGTTAGCCACAGCAATCAGAGAAGAAAAAGAAATTAAAGGAATCCAAATTGGAAAAGAAGAAGTAAAATTATCACTCTTTGCAGATGACATGATACTATATATAGAAAACCCTAAAGACTCTACCAGAAAACTGCTAGCACTCATTGATGAGTTTAGTAAAGTAGCAGGATACAAAATTAATGCACAGAAATCTCTTGCATTCCTATACACTAACAACGGAAGAGCAGAAAGAGAAATTAAGGAAACTCTCCCATTCACCATTGCAACCAAAAGAATAAAATACCTAGGAATAAACCTGCCTAAGGAGGCAAAAGATCTGTATGCAGAAAACTTTAAGACATTGATGAAAGAAATCAAAGATGACATAAACAGATGGAGGGATATACCATGTTCCTGGATTGGAAGAATCAACATCGTGAAAATGACTGTACTACCCAAAGCAATTTACAGATTCAATGCAATCCCGATCAGATTGCCAATGGCATTTTTCACAGAACTAGAGCAAGAAATCTTACGATTTGTATGGAAACGCAAAAGACCCCGAATAGCCAAAGCAATCTTGAGAAGGAAAAATGGAGTTGGTGGAATCAGGCTTCCTGACTTCAAACTATACTACAAGGCCATAGTGATCAAGACAGTATGGTACTGGCACAAAAATAGAAAGGAAGATCAATGGAACAGAATAGAGAACTCAGAAGTAAGCCCAAACACATATGGGCACCTTATCTTTGACAAAGGAGGCACGAGTATACAATGGAAAAAAGACAGCCTCTTCAATAAGTGGTGCTGGGAAAATTGGACAGCAACATGTAAAAGAATGAAATTAGAACACTTCCTAACACCATACACAAAAATCAACTCCAAATGGATTAAAGACCTACATGTAAGGCCAGACACTATCAAACTCCTCGAGGAAAACATAGGCAGAACACTCTTTGACATACATCAAAGCAACATCCTTTTTGACCCACCTCCTAGAATCATGGAAATAAAATCAAGAATCAACGAATGGGACCTCATGAAACTTAAAAGCTTTTGCACAGCAAAAGAAACCATAAACAAGACTAAAAGGCAACCCTCAGAATGGGAAAAAATAATTGCCTATGAAACAACGGACAAAGGATTAACCTCCAAAATATACAAGCAGCTCATGCAGCTTCATACCAAAAAAGCAAATAACCCAATCCACAAATGGGCAGAAGACCTAAATAGACATTTCTCCAAAGAAGACATACAGATGGCCAACAAACACATGAAAAGATGCTCAACATCACTCATCATCAGAGAAATGCAAGTCAAAGCCACAATGAGGTATCACCTCACACCAATCAGAATGGCCATCATCACAAAGTCTGGAAACAACAAATGTTGGAGAGGGTGTGGAGAAAAGGGAACTCTTCTGCACTGTTGGTGGGACTGTAAGTTGGTACAGCCACTATGGAAAACAATTTGGAGGTTCCTTAAAAAACTACAAATAGAACTACCATATGATCCAGTAATCCCACTCCTGGGCATATACCCAAAGAAAACCATAATCCCAAAAGAAACTTGTACCATAATGTTTATTGCAGCACTCTTTACAATAGCCAGGACATGGAAGCAACCTAAATGCCCATCAACAAATGAATGGATACAGAAGATGTGGCATATATATACAATGGAATATTACTCAGCTATAAAAAGGGATGAGATGGAGCTATATGTAATGAGGTGGATAGAACTACAATCTGTCATACAGAGTGAAGTAAGTCAGAAAGAGAAAGACAAATATTGTATGCTAACTCACATATACGGAATCTAAAAATGGTACTGATGAACTCAGTGACAAGAACAGGGAAGCAGATACAGAGAATGGACTGGAGAACTCGAGGTATGGGAGGGGGTGGGGGGTGAAGGGGAAACTGAGAAGAAGCGGGAGAGTAGTACAGACATATATATACTACCAACTGTAAAATAGTCAGTGGGAAGTTGTTGTATAACAAAGGGAGTCCAACTCGAGGATGGAAGATGCCTTAGAGGACTGGGGCAGGGAGGGTGGGGGGGAACCGAGGGGGGGCGTCAAGGAAGGGAGGGAATATGGGGATATGTGTATAAAAACAGTTGATTGAACCTGGTGTACCCCCAAAAAAAATAAAATAAAATAATAATAAAAAATAAAAAAATAAAAAAATAAAAAAAAAAATAAAAAAAAATAAATAAATAAATAAATATCATCGATCCAAAGATTATTTTTAACTCTCAAATTAATGTAAGAAAAAGCAGAACAAAATAATTTGGTTCTATATGGTAGCTGGAAGGAAAGAAGGTAGTGAATTCATATCAGAATACTTTTCTCCTAGGTTCATAAATTTCTACCTCTCCATCCTCAGTTACTGGGTCAGTTTCTTCATCCATAAAATGAGGTTAATATAGCATGTTAAAGCTGGAATAAGAACAGATAAGTTTGTCAACCCTCACATTTTCCAAACAAAGGAAAACTAATCAATGGATTGAAAATCCTTGATTAAAGCTGACAACAAATAATCCCCTGTAGCCAGAACAGGGACCTGGTTCTTCTGAATCTTTTAAAAGCGAAGTTCAGGATAAAATCGTTTGTAAAAGAGTCTAAAGAAGAGGTGATCTTAGCTCATTCAGGATGTGCTTCAAAGTGTCTACGAATTTTTGAAAGTGGATGCAAATTTCTCTGGGCATGCACAGATATAAAAATGACATAGTCTTAGGACAGATTCTAATCTTCACAAGAAATATAAGGATAATTATCTTTACTTTTTTAGGTGAATAAAGAAGAGTTTGCAGGAATAAACAACTTGCACAATATCTCCCAAATAACTCATAGAGAGCTGAGAATCAAATTCAAAGCTACGGACTCCAGGACCCGCAGCCTTTGCAATGCGTTGCCATGCAACACTGCTTCTCTGCCTTCTCATTTTAAACTTCTTTTCACACCTACTCTTCACTTTCTCTGGACTCAGCACAGGCTGAGCGAAGTAACACCTGTTCTTATTATTCCCTTGCCCAAGCAGGAAATTCAAGTTATTTTGTGTGGAAAAGTATTTTAGCAGACATTAATATTAAGAAAGGAAACAAAACTAGCTGGCATTGAATACTGAACACTTAGTAAATTAGTAACTTCCAAGCATTTACTGGGAATTGTGAACATGGAATCTCCCCATATCTTATACTTATATACTTACCCTGTAATGTTGGTGAACTAAGCCTATACTGAAAAATCTTACAAAGGAGCAGTTTAGGACTGAGAAAGATTGGCATTTTTAAGTTAGGGAGGGCTTATATATGTTGGGAAGTTCAGAATCCAAAAACAAAACATATGCAATAAAAGCCAAAGAAGAAATAAGAACCAAAAGTGAAATGGGGAGAAAATGCTTTCTCAGAGAAGTTGGACATCGAAGGCTGGATATGATTTGGGTTAGTCAAAGGTTCTTTGCCCCTGAAATTATTTGGAGTTTCATGTTTATAAATACATTTGCATTTTTCTAGAGAGACAATCTATTCATGGAAAAGGCCATCAGATTCTTGAAGAGGAACAGAAAGGCAAAAAAAAAAAATTAATAAACAGCAAAATAGTGAGTATATCCATTTTTTAGGGTTGCCAAAACAGTACCACAAACTGGGTGGCTTAAACAACAGAATTTTTTGTGTCACAGTTCTGGAGGCTAGAAGTTCAAGATTAAGGTTCAGCAGGGTTGGTTCCTTCTGAAGGCTGAGGAGGAATCTATTCCATGCCTTTCTCCCAGCTTCTAGTGGTTTCCTGGAAGTTCCTTGGCTTTTATTGCCCATCACCTCACCCCCAAACTCTGCCTTCAACTTCACATGGCATTCTCCCTATCTCTGTTTCTGTGTCCAAATTTCCTCTTTTTAAAATGACAGTCATGTTGGATTAAGGCCCACCCTAGTGACTTCATCTTAATTTGCTCACCTGCAAAGCCCTGATCTCTACATAATGTCACATTCACAGATACTAAGGGTTAAGATTTCAACAACTTTTTTTGTGGGACACAATTCAACCCATAATAACCCCTGGGATAAGCAGAGATGAGTGAGAAGGATGTTTCAAAAGAAATATGGCAGGCCGGGGGGTGCTGGACAGAGAATAATGTATCAAAAAGAAACTTAGCATCATTTGTATGAAGGGTAGAAAATAGGAGCTGAAATGCTAACTTGGGCCAAACTCTAAGATCTAAAAATGTTCAAAAAATGCTCCGGAATCTAGCCTATTAGCAACAAAGAAGTTCTTAAAAGATTTTGATAAGTAAAATAACATGATGAAAATGTTGTTTAGAGGCATTAAACTCACAGGACTAGGCAGGATGAAGAGTAGTGGGAGGAGACCCAGGACCTGATAAGATAATCACCCCTATAACACAGGTGTGAGGCAACAAAGGTAACAAAAATGAAAAAAAGAAATGAAAAATTCAAGAAGCATTGTGAAGTAAGAATTCACAAAACTCAGTCCAACAGCTCTGAGGTTTGGGGTCTGAGAGACAAACAGAAAGCCAGCTTTGGGTTGTTTTCATGTGAAACTCGTGTTTGTCTATGAGAAAGCAACCAACACTGTCCATTTAAGTTTTTTCATACATTAAATATGACATAACTATAAGATTTTTTAAAAACAAACTTGAAGCTCAACAGATGATATTTAAAAAGAGTATAGAGAAGGCTTTTTTTCCATACCATTTCCATGGAGTTTTTTATTTAGAGAATTGTATGTTTCAAATTATAATCTCTAATTATACTATATATTTCCCTATGATAACTTCACTTGATAATTAAATTATATTCAATATGTTCAGGAAAATGCTATCAAAGTAGCATAGTTATACTTAAGATTTAATGCTAAATTTCATTCACATTTAATAAAGAAACTTTTGGTGATACACACAAGATGATACAATGTAGCAATATTAAGACAAATCCTCAAGGTTGCTTAGAACACTTAGCTTCATTTTTTGCAGATCATCTTTAAACCCGTTTTGTAAAGTGATAAAATATTGGGGCCACTCCCACTTCTTTGAGCATAGTAAGAAATGTTCTTTAGGAAACTTTTTTAGTGGGAAAATCCATGTATATCAAAAAAGTCTTCAGATGATTAGCATTCCAAGTACAAGTCAAAACCATGTAAGTAATTCACAGATAGAACAAAAAAATAAAGCATGCAATCTTTGTTATTAGAAGTATTTTTTAATATTAAAGCTACTATTGTAAAGAAAATGTCTGTTCCTACTTAAGTAAAGTGATATTTTAATAAGGCTAATTTAAAAAAATAATTCCCAATACCATAAAAACTAGGGGCCAAATTTCATTATTCTCACATTCTAATCCAGTGCTGTCCAAGAGAATTTTCCGCAATGATTAAAATGTTCTATATGTGGTCTCTCTGCAACAGTATTCATCAGCCACATGAGGCTTCTGGCCAGCTGAAACTCAACTTTTATTTCATTTTATTTTAATTAATTTCATTTAAATAGTCACATGCAACTGGTGGCTACTGCGTTGGACAACGCAGTTGTAATTTACTGGTAAGTGAAAATAAATGCAGAGGGGACAATCAAAACCTACACCTGTAGCTCTTAAACACTGGTATATATCATAATGAAAATCATAATTTATATCCATGAATCTTAATTGCTGGGGAACATTGGAGTAAACTAGAGAGGTGGGCTCATTAATTATTTGGATGTCAGGGGTCCCCAGTCCTGATCTACTGGACCAAGTCTCTCAAAAATATACTTTTATCAAGTACCAGACATAATTCTGATGCACATTAAAGTCTGAGAACACCTGATCTATTTCTGCTTCCATTACAAAGTTGAGTCACTATTTCTCTAACAGGAAATATGAATTCATACTAACTACTGACTTCTAATATTAAAACATATTGTTTTAATTTAAATAACATTGGCACCTCTTAACCAACATTTTTAAAGAGCTCCATCTCTTTAGAAACAACTGGAGAATAAATTATTTCACATTCTAAAAGACCACTAAGTATCAACTAATTTCCCTGGACAAATGCTACACTTCATCAGATCTGTCCCTCTGTAGATCCTACAGGAAAAGAATTATCTGCCATGATTATTAACACAAGTCTTTTTTCATTCTACAGCTTTTAAATCCATGCCCTAATACATAAAGCTATGCAATGTCATTCTCCAATTCTCAATTTCCTAATCAGAAAAATGATATAAAACTGGAATGAAAACTCCTACCTCCCAGGATTGGTACGAGGCCAAATGTAAAGTGTCTAGCCCAGAATCGGGCACATAGGTAGTAAATGCTAGGTATCCAGTTCCCTTCCTCTTCTCAGTGAGTGTTTTTCTATTTAATTCCCTTTTAATCCATTCATCTGTCAATATTACTGATACTTGTCCGAAACCACTTAACTTCTACTTGCAGTTTTAAAGCTAGGAGGAGCCTGAGAGCATGCTTCCCTTGGGCAGGGGAAATCGAAGGACATGTGACTCCTCATCAAGCTATATTCTGCTATGACCTGGTCTCTCTTTCCCACCTCTCCCCTTCATTCCACCTTTAAAGCTGGGGCACGTTTATCACTCTAAGCCAAGTCTAGTTCCTGTAACTAAAACCTTGCTTCCCTCCTCACGACTTGATTTTTAGGTTTTGCCTTACGTATAACACTCACTCTCATTCCCTCCAACAAAGAAAGAAAAGTAGGCAACGAAGACATCCTTCATTTAGACAGTATTTGGGAGTAAGTGTCCCTCAATCTGGACATACAACATTTGATATACCTTGTTTAGAAGCAAAAAAGCAATGATGACCCTCCATCTTTTATTTTTCTAGTGGGGTCATAGAGCTGTAAGGTTGGGCCACGTTTTTAAGTTTATTTTCATTTTAAAAAAATTAATCCCTTACATAAATATGAGAAATTCCTAAAATTTAACAAAAAAAACCCCTAAATCTAATAAAAGTATTTCAACATTACTTAAAGTGGTTTCTCCACCTTTTGAAAAAATATGGTAACTGTTCTAGCATTAGGGTAAAATTGAATGCTTTCTACAAAAAAGAAGAAAGAAAAAGATAAAAATGTTTTGATTTTCTCAATCTTGCTACAACCACATACACAATTCTTTTGAGGTTTACCTGTTTTTAGTCTTCCAAAGGTGAACCCATCACACACTTGCTAATCATTTTGGGATCAGGATAGTAACCAAAAAAACTTTTCTATTGAAGTTTAAGAAACTATGGGTGAAGGGAAATCAATATTTCATATTAAATGCAGTTGGTTTTTAAAGTCCTATTATAAAACTCTCAAAAGATCTTCTGAAAGTTTTACTTGTTTTCTCCTTTTAGGGATCATGTGATTTATTTGAGGACAAACCATTTTGATATGTCAACTTCATAAGGACCTTGAAGAATACTAGCAACATACTCTTGGGACTCATGAAATGGAAAGCATGATACTTTATGGGAACTGCAAAAATACAATTTTAAATAATATATGGATTTTTAAAATAAAATAAACTCTCTGAACATAAGTTAGTAAGAAGAAACTAAAGAATCAAGCTTGGCCAAACTTCAGTTTCCTTTTTTCAGGAGTTGTTTCTAGGTCAATTCAACAACAAGGTATGAGTTTTTATATTATGTGGGATATAATGCAATTTTTTGTCTGACAAGTTTCATTCACATGGTATACCAGTAAGTTTTAGATTATATTTCATTACTGATAAGGGTAAATGAAATGAATTTTATAATAGGCATAATTAGATGCCATTCTATGTATTTTATCTTTTTTTTTTTTGAAGTATAGTTGATTTACAATGTTGTGTTACTTTCAGGTATACAGCAAAGTGATTTTATCTTAACAAGTATCCATGACATTCCTACTTTAAAAATTTTAAGATAGAGAAAAGGAGGCTCACAATAGTTAAGTACCTTGTTTGAGGTGTAATTTTTGGTAAATTACTTGACGCTGTCTGACACTACTCTAATGAGTTAAAATTATCCGAATTTTGTAAAGCCAAGCGGCACATGAGTGAGTCTCCAAACCTTACCTGCATCAAGTATTACTCTACAAAGTAAATAACTATTGTCATGCACACAAATGTACTTTTTGAAAAATGAGAAGATAGTTGTTATAATAGATAAATTATCTTTAAAACCCTACTGAATTCCCAGCAGCTTTGTTCCCCTAAGTGAAACACTACTAAAATTATAAGTATTATCATTACAGAAGCTCAGAAATTAAAATCAGCTTCCAACATTCGTAAAGGATGGAAGAGAATGCTGTAGAGCACAGCAGAAGCCTACGAATAGAAAGAATGCCTAACTTAAATGTCCTTCTCCTAGTAACTTTTTTGAGTTACATACTGGTTATACTGCTAATTACTTGGCACAGAAAGTTAGAAACAGGATAGCAGAGTTAGGCTGACCATAACATATTTTATCCTGACTCTAGATCAGGGTATTTGAAAATGCCTATAATAGTAGTAGAATCTAATAAATCTATGGTGAGCTCCACTTCCTGGACACTCTCAGTCAAGCCACTTGGGAAGCACGGTATCATTTCAGCGTGCATACTCAATGGTGCATGTGTTGCACTGAAACAGCGGCCTATTGTGACGTGTCTGGGCAGCATCACATGCGGAGATTTGCAGCCCTCACATATTCTAAAGTTCGTCTTTCAAAAACACCCAAAGCTAAACATACGAAAATAATTAGTTTATATAGAAGTCATATGGATACAAACTTTAT
Organism: Hippopotamus amphibius kiboko; assembly: GCF_030028045.1. Taxonomy (NCBI): domain Eukaryota; kingdom Metazoa; phylum Chordata; class Mammalia; order Artiodactyla; family Hippopotamidae; genus Hippopotamus; species Hippopotamus amphibius. The sequence goes on along the minus strand of NC_080195.1, from coordinate 85,704,483 downwards.
TTTCCATTGCACAAAAAATTAAAAATAAACAAGTGAAGTATTTGGTGTTTGCAGACAGAGTTAAATTACTATTAGTAAACACTGCTAAAAATTCATTGAGTTATGAGTGAGACATGATTCACACAAAAACAAGAATATAGCCTAAATATGCAATCTTTTTGGATACACAGAGGAAAGAGAATTACCTATAAATGGTTTATATTTACATGAAACTTTGTATTTTAGAGCACATTTTATTTCTCAAATTGGAGGTTGAAATGAGCCAAAAGGCTACATAAAGATAAGTGTAAAAAGAAGTAGTAAACCCATCAACTACCACAATAGGGTAGGAACTGATGATCAAATCTGCTTCACAGATGAAATAATTTGGGAGAAATTGCGAAATCCAGTGTCGTACACATAATATATGCTCACATGATGCTGGTTCCCTTCTGCTTTCCTTCTTTGGCATTAGATAATGAGACCAAATAATAATTCTGATTAGTAATAATACCACATTGCATGATGATGGCAATAGGTCTTTTATCATTAAGGTCCAACCTCAAACTTCAAACTATATCCACCCCTCTAATCTTTAAGGTATATTAGAGTGAGAGTCCTTTATGCCTTTTAGAGACCTAAAAGCATAACTGTTGCTTAAATATCACTTCCCCCAAATCTGAAAACAGAATAGATTAAGAAGTCCAGATGACTTGTCCAGGGAATTTAATATTAAATCATCTACAACATAAAATAACCATAATAACATATTTATCAAGTAATTACTACAATGAAATAAGAAAAACAAACCTTTGCAGAGGTAATGAGCAAGTTGTCTTCCAGAAACGTTATAATTCATCTCATTCAATCCACAATTGATGGGTGCTCTTATCATCCCAAGTTTACCCAGAGGAAACTAAGAACAACAGTTCCAAGTGACTCACCCATATTATTTAATCAGCTAGTAACTGAGGCAGAATTTGAATCTAGGTCATTTGATTACAAAGCTCTTCTCACCATACATGACTCCTCTGGGTGTTTACTATTGGTATAGATTTGCAGAAAATATGTCACTATATTCTCAGGATCAGCAACAACAGAACTAAGAGGAAAAGCAGTTCTCAGATTTATCACTTGGAAAGTCTGATGAACCAAATCAATTGAGAGATTCTGATTTGGTAGGTTTGCAGTCTGGCTCAGGCACCAGAGTTTGAGAACCACTCGCTCATAACATAAAAAAATGACAGAACTAGTGATGCACAGAGAAAGAAGTCCCAATGTGAGCAGATGGGTAAACCCTAACAGCCTGAATTGGGAAGTTAAAGAAGCCAGGCCACCAGCAGCAATTCCGATATCCCTCTAACCTGCTTAACACAAAATAAACTAAAAAACCTACAGATCTAATGCACCAACAGAAGAGATCCCATGACAATACAATGGGATAAACAGGTAAAAATATAATACTTTGTATTTAACTCCTTTAAAATATCCAAAAGGCTAATAAACCCATTCCTTTTACAAATACTTATAGCAAGGGCTATGGCCACTGGCCAGTCAATCCTCACACAGCTGACATGGTCAACAGTGTAATTTTCAGAATTCCTTTTACTTTTTGTATAAACAAAGCCTAAGTTTAAATATTTTCCAAGTAGTGTCAAAAGCATATCTTAAAAGATCTACTAAATAAACAGGACAGTTCCTTCAACGCTCATGCTTTGAAAACCAGGTCACGCTATATAGTGTAATCATAACATCATCTCTTTCACGTACTTAAAGAATGGATCAACATGTATACTTTAAAATGGCATAAAAATTTCCGTTTTGAGGCTTTAACAATGTAATAATTATGGGAATGATATTATAAGTTAAAAAATAAACAACACACATGGTTCTGATCAGGGCTATATTAACTAGAATTATAAGCTCACTAACATGTAAAGGAATCTGACACAGTGACACTCCTAACTTCACTCATGATTCAGTATCCTTCACTGATTATTAAAATCATTCACTGCCCCCAATTGTTAAGGAACAAATAGAAATTTTCTTCAGCTGCATATTAATTCTCCTTGGTGGCGATTTTTTTTTTGTGAGAGTGGAGAAGGCTGTGGCCAGTATGCTTTTCCTCCACTCTGCAGGTAACATGCTCCATTCCTACATCACAGTGGCGAGCACTGGCCCCAGGCTGGTGACACCAACTACTAGTCCAGGAATGTACCTATGACTAATGCTGGGACAACTGGAATCCTTCCCTAGGATTTTCCCACCTGGAGTTGGCAGTGGAAAGCGATTAGATTGTGAGCTGCCAAACACCATGTTTGCTCTTGCAATGGAGAAGATTCATCTGTAAAGTAGAAAAATGAAACAGCCACACAAGAGGAAGCAGAAGGGAAAAAAACCAAACACACTGGTGCCATTCGCTTATTTGTTCCTCTGCCACTTAAGTCCAGTTCCTCCAATGCGTTTTTGATGGCTTGAGCATGTAAGTCAATGAATTTTCCTTTTGTTACTGAATGGGGTTTTTTTGCTTGAAACCACATTGTCCTAAATGCACTAATTTCTCTACATTAAATTAAGTTTTTCCTCCCCGGGACTAAGTCAGTATGGAGACCCTGCTAGGAATTTTACATTATCACCTCTCCACTTCTCCAATGCCTTCAAGTTTCTGTTCTCCTCTTCCATGAAGCCTTGCCAAACCAGTACAATCCATGCCCTCTTTATTTTCAAAAAAATACTATGATATATCATCTTGTCATCCATAACAGTCAAATTGTCTATTATTATTTAACTTCTTATGTGTATATGTCTTTTTCTCTAACTAAATTATTAAGGTGAAAGCCACATCTTAAATTTATTTGTGAAAGCCACATCTTAAATTTATTTGCAATCACCTCAGGTTTTCATACACTTCCAAGCTGTACAGATGTTAGTATAACTTTACAGTTACTATAACCTTACAGTTTCTTCGGTCCTTCCGCTGACCCCACCCAGGACTGTACTGTGCAGTGAGTCACTTCTCTGTTGTCAAGGCCTTTGCAGTTAAGAGATATTGTTTAATAACCATTAGGACCAGGTAGCCTCTATGCTCTGTTAAATTGTTTAGTCCCTAAACAATGATGAAAACCGTGCCCAGGAGGCTTTAGTTACTCATTCATAAATCTTAACTTAGGAAAGCACATCCTGTTTCTTAGCCACCTACCCCTGTACCCAGGTTAACTATAAAATTGTCCCAAGGGCCCCTCGGTGCAGAGGACAGATGCAAGTGCTTCCTTCTGGATCACTGTCTGCTCGATCCAGATTCCACCCTGTGAGTAAGTTACCCTACGATAAACTGACCCATTGATTATATGGAGCTGCCTGCCTTGGTTTTTCAGTCTCAAGATGCCTCCTCAGTTCAGTGGGCAATTTTTCTTGCCTCCATCCTCCAACACAAGCATACCTATAAAGTAGAGAAAGGCAAGTGAACGAGTTCTGGCATACTTTTCATATTTTTCAGTGGCAACTGAGGAGGTAGTACTATGTTAAAATTTTGATCTCAAAATTTTAAAAGATGTTACATAAATACCATCATTTATCAAGTATTTATCATTTAAAGTGTTCTCTGAATTTCTCTGAAGTGTTTAGTCTAAATAATAATGTCTGAGGTGGACAGGAAGTATACTTAAATTTAGTTTCTTTTAAAAAAATACATTTTCAAAAAGTGCTTAGTGCCTATTATATTTTCCTCATAAAATATATAATCAGCTTTGTACTATTTAGGTATAAAAGAAACTTATAAGACTGAATAAACGAGCTACCTAAATGAAACCATATAAGTATTCACCAAATCAAAAGCATTTTTCTTAAAATAATATACTCTTGCTGTTTTAATTTCTAAGAAACGTGGACTCATTCAGAGAATTTTTTTAAAAAAACAAGTTATACACAAATTATTTCTTTTCAAACATCCTATATCATATATCACATTCATATCATGGGCCAATGTATCAATTTCTATTAATGTATCATTAAAATCCGCAGGGCTCAACTCTCTTGAAATACAACTCTAAATAAATGTGTTTGGAGAATGAAAAATAAGAAAGAAAGAAAAAGAAAGACTGAAAAATTGAAAGAAAGGGAAATTCCAAAGTGATTCACAACTTGAGACTTATAAAATTTTTTTTTTTTAATTTTCTTTCTTGATGGAATGTGTTTCTACTGAAAGCTGAACCAAGAGTCATGGTACCGGCTGTGGATTCTTCAGACAGATGGTGTCAACAGACCAGTCGATTAGTCAGCTTGGCAATGGAAGAAGGATAGATAGTTTTACAAAATGCCACCAAACTCAATATATGAAAAATAGAAAGAGGCTTGAATCCATACTCTGATACTTGATCCTGTTACTGCATGGTTTGTAAAATAGGCTACTCTTGTCACCAGCAGTTTAGAGTTTCCTCATTAGATTTTCATAGAAATGGTTCTCAGAAAACAAAGCCAAATCCCAGAAGGGACAGCTGGGTTTAACAGGTGAAGAGATCACATCTAATGGTTTTCCTACCAAAGCCCCATTACTGCTGATTTTCTTTCTTATTTCTTACCTAATATAAATTAACAATGTCTATTTCTATTTTTTTAGATACATCATTTAAGAATTTATTTATAACCTAAGAGAAACAAATACTGTACCCAAAACAGAAAGTCCCTGTTTATACATACAAATACAATAATTTAATTTTTTGTTGCTCAAGGTAAATTTTATATTAGATTATATTTTGTCAAGTTTAAATTAGTGTTCAATAATTCTGTCCCAAGAGCCTAAGACCGTCTCTACTAATGCCACCAAATTAAATCAGAATCAGAAAGTTCAATTTGATTAGTCATTTTCTTGGTGAGTAGGGGGCCCTTCCAATATAAATTAGAATTTTCATTGTCTTGGGAATGAAACCAGGATATGGGGCCCTGCAGAGAAAAGAGCTGATCTGAGAATCAAGGAAGCTGGTTCTGCTTCTAAAAAGTGAGTTGTCTAGAACAAGTGTCTTAGACTCACCTCACCCTTACTAAAGATACTGCAGTAAATTATATTTAAAATAAATCTCTCCCAGGCTAGCTCTGATAGTAAAAGCCAGTTAAATGAACATTTTTGGTTTCCTCTGAATGTATCACATAAATAAGCATTTGAAAGATTATCTCCTATTCTGATGACGTTGCCTATATACAAGGGGAATTTGATCAGGTTAAATAAAAACTTTTGTAGCAATTTTATTTGCGGTTTCATAAAGATAAAACCATCATGCCTGGGAAATCCCTGGCTGTCCAGTGGTTAGGACTCCCGGCTTCCACTGCAGGGAGCATGGATTCGATACTAAGATCCCACAAGCCTAAGATCCCACAAGCCGTGTGGCATGCCTCTCCACCAAAAAAAAAAAAAAAAAAAAAACCAGCATGCCCTCCTGTCTGCTTTAGGGAGACTGTTGAGGCACAATGGAAAAAGAGAATGAGGTCTGGGGTCTGAAATTTGGAATCCCAACTTTGACCTTTAACTAGCTGTGTAAACTTGGGCCACAAGTTTCTTAACATCTCATATCCTTAGTTTCCTGACAAATAAAAAAAAAAAGTAACTTGAGAGGACTCAATGAAATATAATGTGAAAAAGACTTAGTACAGTCTGACACAAAAGTAGGCCTGCAATAAATGTTTCTTTTAAAAGCTAAAGCTTTCAGATCACCTATTCCAGCCAGCAAAATGGGACTCAAGGAAAAACAGAATTGTTGCGTGTGCGATCATATGAAACCGAAATTAATTTGTCAACCTCTTCCATAGCCCAGGGTGTTTAGCAACAAACATAAAAGGGAACGGAAAGTCCCAGCACTTAAATGGTGAACATAATTATGTTTCTCTAATCATGCAACATTTCAGACCATAACTCCCTAACATTCAACTTTGATCCTGAAAACTCTACCTGCTTGAAGGCAGCATAAAGACCTTTATTCACCCAATATTTAAAATAAACTACATAAAAATATACACGTCAGCCTAATTTTGTTCTTTGTTTTGTTTTCCTGTTTATGTAGTTTTTTAATTCCAAGTTTAATCAGAATAAGTTCTTCATACTCGGGTATGACGTGAATTAAGCCCTAAACAGAAGAGCAGATTCACGGTAATACACACATTAGAACTGCCTCAGCAAGGTGCAGGGTCTCAAAATCAAGAGCTAAGGGTTAATACAGAGTACTGAGAAATAACAGCATCAGTAAAATAATAGACCTCCATCCTATAGTATGCAATTTGAACTCAGTGTTGCCCCAGAACCCCAAAGTGGAGACATAAAGACTCACCTGAAGACAGAAGAAAAAGAGGGGAAAGAACCACTCAGTCTTGCAGTCTCATTAGAATTAGTGCCCACATCTGTGCGGCACGTGACCTCGGGCTGCTTCTACTCTGCCTGAGAGTCCCTTGAGCCTAGATGCTCAGGAACCTGGAGACATAATCCTGACTGCCAGATCCCTCGAGATTCCAGTCTTCTGTCTGCCTGGATTTACATGTAGCCTAATCTTCCTTGACATAGCTTCCTGCTCTACCTTCATGCTGCCTCCAAATCCCTCACCAATTGTGACCAAATTCTAGGGCATTTTGTCTCTCCTCTTTATATCAGCATTTGCCCAAGTTTAGTTCTGACCAAATCCTATACTGACTCTATATTTTCATCGACTAACTGAATCTATACATTTTACTTTACATACAGCTATAAGTTTCAGAAGGCTTTCTTCACTCAACATGACCAAGAAAGAATCTATTTTTGCACTGGAAGAGAAATAAAAATGAGCCAGAAATCAAAGTGCACAAGGTGATCCTTCGCCAAAGAGAAGAACAACACATAAACTTTCTCCAAAATTTTCTTTAAGACCACAATATGTGGTTGACTTGTACATTTTGTGAATTATAGCAAATCAAAGAAAGAGCCCTATTACAGTTTAACAGTGAAAATCTGAACTTTGCCTAACACCAAATTCCCTTTTTCCCTTAAATTTCTTCATGCAATTTGAAAAGGGGATTCAACTAGAACTTCAAGACAAAGAAATTGGTATAAAACTCTTCCTTTCCTCTTCCAAAGAGAAGATGACTGCTTAGCTGAATGTTCTCAATTGTCTACAGAATAAATTCCACAGCATTTAGCCCTGTCGGTTAAAATCTTCCCCAATCTGAACTCAATCTACATTTTTAAACCCCAATTCCCACAACTTCCTTCCAATCTAGAAAAGTCAGATTACTCACTGGCGTGCAAACATGCTTTGTTCGTTATTCACAAACTTCCCTCTTCCTAAAATTCCCCTTTTCTTTCCCACTGCCCTCCTCTTCACTCTTTTTCACTAACTTAAAGTACCTACTCCATCACAAAATGATTTCTCCCTACAAAGTTTTGAATCATTTTTCCTTGTCGTCTGGTATAATAAATTGCATACATTATTTAACTGTTTATATTTTTTTCACTCAAACTACAATGTAAGCTCCTTGAAGAAAGGAACAGAAGTTTTTATTTTTTCTTCTTCGAACCAGAGCATCTAGGAGAGGGTCTCAACTCAAGCAGCCAATTAGTGCTTTTTAAAAAAATCCTACAATACATTGAAAAGAAATAAAGGAAAGCATAAAAGAAACAAATCATGAGAAAATAAGTCTTCCTGATATATTTAGAAATATATACCACAAAATTGGCATCACATGTTGGAGGCTTAAGTTCTACTTATGAACATATGCAATACTGCTCAAACTAGTGATTATGTTCACTTAGGATGTTACTGAAAATGTAGTCAACCCCTCTAGGCTAAGAAAGTACTTAAATCTTTAATATCCATACAGTAAGCTGTTCTAATGTATATAAATTAATAAAAAATAATAATAGTATCATCTGAACTAGAAGGACAGAATGTCTTGCCAATTAATTTTAAACATTACCAATATTTTGTACATAATTTGCATGTACACCAATCCCACATCTGTGTTTTCTCAATCTTAAATTACTTTTATTGTCCTTTCCTACGCAGGAGTCTCAATCTAGTTCTACAGACTTAGAAAATTATCAATTACACTCACTAAATCTGATATTTTGATTTTAGATATGCATATCTCTTGATAAAAGACCTATATATTTACAGATATAAAACCAAGAAAAATATATGCTTCCATCTAGTGGCCAATTTAATCAACCAAAGTAGGGGTGAAGGAAGGAGTAAGTGAAATCCAAATGAAACTCCCAATCTCATTTCAGCCAAATAACCCTGGTCCTGTCTCTTCTGGATCAAAGTTTCTAGACAAAGTACCTTCAGTCTTCAGTCCTTCCATATATGCTACCTTATATTTGTTTGAGATGCTGAGAAATAATGATAGTAATAATGAGTACTGGCAACGGCCACTTAAGAAGTCCTTATTGAAACCTGCTACCAGCCACGACCTTGCACACATTAGGCCATGCCTAAGAACAGCTTTATAACATAGATAACGTTATTCTCACTCTGTAGGTAGAGAAACTGAAACTCAAAGATGTGAAGTGCCTTCCCTAATGTTCTATATTAGTCAGTCGCAGAGGGATTCCCACCCAGGTCCAGTTTTGCTGATTCCAAAGCCTGTGCTCCTCCCACAATACTCTGTGATTAAAAACAGGTAAGAGAGAAGGAAAGAGTTGATGATCTCCAAACAGACTGGTGTTCCCTTTCAATAATTAAAGTCTGACTGAAAGAGTTAACCTTAAAGTCCTGCAGATTGCATTCCCAGCCACCTCCCTTCCAGCGCAGGTCAAATTCAGCTCAAATCTATTCTCCAACTATTTACAGACCTCTTTATCAGCATTAGTACCCTTCAAGTTCTGACATCTCTCTTCAGGCCAGAAGTATTTATTTAATCAACAAGTACAGCTTGAGGAACATCAGGCTCTTATTCATGGTTAAGTAATTAAAAACGGAAAACACATCACCAAGTGCCTAATATATGCAAGCGTTAATTGGTTCAATTGGTGAATGTTTCCCCAGACTGCATTTGTTTCTTAAGGATGGGTGCTGTGTTCCTATCCATGCCTCATGGCTTTCAGGGTTTGCTAATTAGTGCTTTCCTAATCCCATTCAGAAAACTGGAGCAAGTTTTTGCCATTCCCCTTCCATAAATGGGTGGTCACCGAGATTAGGTCAAGCCAGCTCAGCCTACAATAGCATCCTTAATCAGCCCATGCGAAATGAAAATGAGGCAAAAATCCTGGCTTTTATCTCACACTGTCTTTGGGGCTAATTAAAATGCACAGGCTCTTCCTCCCGTTTCAACCCTGCTGTTCTACACACTAATAAGCCAACAAAAGGTGCTGAAAGCAATGGGCTGAATAATTGTTGAAATTTACAGTTCCTTAAAGGCAACTGTTAAAAGATTTCTGTCTCCTCGGCAATGTAGATCACAGTCTGATAAAGTATCACTAAGTAAGATCTCCTCTCACATTTATATGATGCATCACAGAGATTTGGGGAAGAATTAGGATCCTATAAATTGATGACTGTTTTGTTGATATCCTTTTACTTATGTGGCTTTCAACTCACTTTACTAACCAAAGAGTTAACAGATGTTCTTTGACTGAAATCTGCACCATCACTCTGCACCCCCCACAGTACCCTGGGCTTCTGCTGTTTTAAAAGTGCTATGAAAGCTTACTTGCATAATAAACAAAAGGGTGGGAGGGGAAGCAGGATAAGACAGGATATAGGCAAAAAGAAAGAAAATGAACACACAACACACACACATACACACATACACACACATACACACACGATCTACTTAGGCTCATACCCTTCCCAGCCATTTTACCCACCAAAAATAAATCCCTAAATTAATAATCAACCTTAATAAAACTAGCTTCTAAAATAGAGTAAGCTTTTGATCTCACTGTTCCCCTGCCTCAGGGTATTCCTTTATATTTATTAAAATACACCTTGAGCATGTTACAAGTAAAACAATAATTTCCTACACTTTAATACACACACAAGCATATAATTTAAGGAAGCATTTGCCAAGGAGTAGTACATGTTTCAAACACACATACCATATTAAATTCACGTTATAATTATGTTTAAAAATCAATACATTAAGAATTCAACATGTTCAAAGAGGCATATTAGCCCAAAACTGTAATTATAAGAAACTGACCTGCCTCCCTAAGACTGGGCAGGATGTAAGATGTCTGGACAGAGGGTAAAAATTATAATCACCATCTCTTGCCCTGCCACACACACGTCCCCAAAACATGGGCACAAAGAACTCACATATTTTCATCTATGCTTGGCACAATGTCTAAATGCCATGTGATGTGAGAACATCAGGAAGCATCAACTACTTTTTGAAGCTACAGAAAAAACTCTAAAAGGATCTAAAAATATAAATATATACAGATAATTAATAAAGCATTCTTTTCCAATAGAGGAACATTTCTTATATCAAAAAGTTAAATATCTTCTTGAATATCTTTACCACAAGCTCTTGTATGTATAATAATCTCTATTTCTCTGCAGCCTGGTATTCATTTAAAACAGACAAAACACCATAACAGTAACTACTAGTCTTCACAGCATCAGCAACTGGCTGAAAGATATGCAGTAAAAACTTTCCTCCTTGGACAGAATTTGGCTTCTTAGGTCTTTTTTCCCTGCTGCCTAGTTATATGTAATTCTATAAACTACCTCAAAACACTTCAATCCATGGGAATGTTTAAAGATTACACCCCTGGTAGATATAGCTTTAAAATCATCCATCGAGAGAGAATATTAAATAAAAAGAAATAACAATTGAGAGTAATTAGTGAGTTTAAAATATATATTATTTTAAAACTCTAAGCCACTACTAACATCCAAACTATCATTATCTTCTAAATCATCAAAGTAAGACAGTAATGACACTTATTTAAAACATAGTATATGTGTTATATGTATTAATGTATTTAATCCTTTCATCAACCATATGAAATATATATTAATGTTTTATCCACTAAAGAAATGAGAAAGCTCATGAACACAAAGAGTTTAAGGAATTCAAATTTCCCAAGCTCACATAGCTTGTAATTAGGCAGAGTTTGTGCACTTAATCATCACGCCATTCTATATAATTAAATAAATTATAGTATATTGTAGTTCATTTTATTGTATTCTACATAATAGTGATGGTTTCACATTTAGAAAGAGTCTATGTTAAGCACCTCACACAAATTATCTCATTTAAATCTCTCAACAGTTATGAGGTAGGTCCTCTTACCATCTCCCTCTTAAGAGACAACCTCTTTAAACAAGAAAGACATGCCCCACCTCTACTATACAAAACTCACTAAGCAACGGCATTGTGATAAAGGCATTTATGCCTAGATTAAATATTGAGCTTTCCTCTTTTAATTATGATAAAAACACATAACATAAAATTTACCCTCTTAACCATTTCTAAGTGTACACTGCAGTAGCGTTGAGTATATTCATAATTTTCTGAAACAGATCTCCAGAATTTTTTCATCTTGCAAAACTGAAACACTAGTCTCATTAAATAACGACCCCTTTCCCCCTGCTCCCTAAAGCTGTCAATACTGATCATTTTTGTATCATTATAAATATCATAAACAAACACACTCCTATACATTAAAATGATAGTAACTAGATTAAAAAATGAATTTTTTTCCTTTAAAAAAATCATACCTTAAAATTATGGAAATATCAAAGATGCTGACTTGAAAATGTTTACATAAGAGTTGAGCATTTCTGTCACAAATTCCAAGTGTGATATTCAATAGCCATCTTTTTGTAGTTTTTACATTTTCAGACCAGAAAAACAGTGAGGTCACTTTGAAAGCTTTCAATATGCTAATCACAGTTAACAGAATTAAATAACTGATAAATGGATATTTAAAATTAAAAGGTAGCAACTAAAGAGCAAATTGACAACGCCCTTTCTTTCCACCTTATCCACCCCCCCACACACACGCACAAGTCAATTTCCTAAAGGGAACAAAGAAATGATTTTAAATTAAATTACTACTTACACTATCTTTTCCCCTTAGTTTCTCAAATGCAAACACAAAGAACTCTGGCAGACATTTACAGAATCCATTTCTCAATCCCATAGGTCAGGACATTTGATACTAATGCTAATCGAAAAAGCATTTTTATTCAAATTGCCACAAGATTGAAATCCTCAAACTTTGTTTAATAAAAGGGTAAAATAGTCTATCGAACTCATAATGTAGTCGTTTTTTCTGTGAGTGAATCACACTTGGCATTGTGAAATATAATATAGGAAAATTACAAAAGTTAAACAACAAAAAACACAAATCTTTAACATGAAGGAACATACATATGAAGAAAAAGAAAGAGGTAAAGACGTGACCAATCTCAACTGAAAATATGAACATTTGAGTATTTAAGAAATTGAGAAGTGGATACTTTCGGGTTAAAATGGAAGGAAGCTGGCGTAGGGGTATGCGTGCAGTGACACTGGGAAGTCTACTGAAAGCAGAAAGGTAAGTTTTAAAGGAGAAAATTTTAAGGACAATTGGCTCAAAGCAACTTGTAATCTGGGTGGCAAACAAATAACGTGAAACACATAAACAATAGGAGAACCCATGCTACTCATGCATGCTATCAATGTATAACCATGAAAATATTAGTAACAGTAATATAGAAATAAATTATCAAAGCTTTGTGCCAAACACTGTTAATATTTCACTCTATTCTTCCAACAAATTTATGAATGGACTGGGATAATAATGCCAGTGATGAATTTACAGATCTGCTCTGCAGAACAGGGAACTGAGGCTGGGAGCTAACGGGGATGTGAGTTGATTCCAGAGCCTGTGCTATTTACCATTATTCGATGCTGACACATGAGATTAGGAAAATCAGAGGTTACTGCTAAGCTCACCTTCCCCAAACCATGGCTGAGATGTTCAGAAGGCAGACAAAGAAAAGAGGGGGGTAAGAGGGAGGGAAGCAAGTCAAGAGGCTGTTTCAGTAACCATCAGGTTCACAATGAATGATGAGAGATGTATACAGACAAAAGATCAGTAATAATTATATTGGAAAAAGATTAACTGTAGATGAAGTATAAAAGGTATAAAAGTATTTCAGTGCCTTCCAGGAACACCATTTGCTTTTTTTTTTTTTTTAACTGAGATACAATTGACATAACATAGTGTAAGTTTAAAGTATACAACATGTTGATCTGATTGACTCATATATTGCAATATGATTACCATTACAGCATAAGCTAACACCTTTATCATACCACACAAGTATCTTTTTTGAGGTGAGAACAATTAAGATCTAGTCTCTTAGTCACGTTGAAGTCTAGGCTATGTTATCAGTGACTATAATCACTATGCTGCACATTGAACTCCAGATGTAGATGTCTACTAAGTGCAAGTTTGTTCCCTGAAATATCATCTCCCTGATTCCCCGCCCTCAGCCCCTGGTAAACACCATTCTATTCTCTGTTTCTAGAATTGGGCTTTTTTAGATTCCACATATAAGTGACATCATATAGTATTTGTCTTTCTCTCTCCTGGACCGTCCTATGTCTTCCTACTTGCCTTCAGCTCTCAGAGATCCTTGATGAGTGAGCGCAGTGACAGCATTTCACTTTATTCTCCACCCCAGAATTAGTTTTCTCATTAGACCTTGTTCTTAGTTGGGTGAGAATGAGGAAAAAATGGGCCATTCATATCCACTGGCTAGCAGATTAGACTATGCAAGTAACCACACTAATTTGGGTCCAAATAAGTGAAAGGAAGTGGTAGTAATGGATAGAAGGCAATGTTTTAAAGGTGTAAAAACTGAATAGGGAAGAAAAATAATTTTGTCTTATACCAGGGGGTTCGCAACTTGTCTCAGATGGACATTCTGAGTGGGATCATTGTTTACTTTGAGGGACTGTGCTGTGTATTATAGGATGTTGAACAGCATCCTTGGCCTTGACTCACTAGATGCCAGTATTCCCCCAGTTACAATAGTCAAAGTTGCCGAATGTCCAGGACAAACATTTTACATATATTTAAGGGTTTTTTGTTTCTTTTGCTTTGTTTGTGATTATTATTCTAAATTAGTATTTATATGGAGTATTCAAAGAAAGATTTGCAGACAGCAACAAAGGTGGAATTTCAAACCAAGCCTGGGAAATCCACACTGCCAAGCATTAGTGAAAATTCTACCTATTCAAATACCAGCTCTACAGAGTTAAGATTCAAGTCATATGAATGGTGAAAACCTCAATGGTGAAAAGAAGGAGGGAGAGCAGAAAGTCCAGGACTAAACCTTGAATGGGTAACATGGAGTTAATAATCAGGTAAAAGACATCAGCAAAAAAGTTGTTGAAACAAAAGAACAAAGCTGATGGCATGCCATCCTCTCCAAAGCCTGGAGCCTGAAGAAGAGGCTAAACAGAGACTTCACAGAAAGGTCCAAGAAAACAAGAACCTAGCTGCTGCTGCTGCTGCTGCTTTCAGTCAAAAGGGAATGGCTGGCTATCTCAGGGCTCTAGAAAGAGCAGCGCAAGCCACCACCTCATCATTTGGTGCCCTGAAGCAGTGCTCAGTTACCATGGAAGAATGAAAGAGTCAATGTATACTTCCACATGCTTGAATGGCCGGCAATTACTATCAGCATAGGATATACTTCCACGGTAGCATTCAGTGAGGAAAGGAAGAATAAAACCCCATCCTTCTGAGCTGTGGGTGCTAACCCGTCAACCCTGCTGGCCAAATCCTGCCTCTCAAAGCCTGCCTCTCAAATCTCTTTGTAATATACACTATTCACCCAGGCAGAAGTCTTCAATGACAGCTATTCATGTGTCTAAAGCTGATCAAATTCAGGCAACAGTAATGGTTCAGCACGACTTGCCTTTACTGAGCGAACAGAAAGTTTCCCAATCATCCATCTGGTGTACAAACTCTGCTGTTCTTTTAGGCTTTTAAAGGACTGTCCTCCAAATGGTACATCAGAGAAAACATTTCATCTGAAGAACAGGTATAGAAGGCAGCTACTTGTTCAGCCGCAGCCCTGGCCTTTTGGGTTATGTGCAGTCTTAGTTCTGAATAACGGGTGATGAGGGGGGAAGAAAAAGCTTTTCCCTCTATTCTAAACACCCCTTAGTCTCCTTTGAGTCAAAGCCGCTAATTATGCCAGGCAGGCTGAATGATGAGTAGTGGTTTTGTGATCCCAACTATTGTTCAGAAGGGCTGAGATCACCAATGCATTTTCCTAGGTATAGAGAATTTGAAGGGAAAAGTCTGAGTACTTATGATCTCTTTGTTTTCTTAAACAGTGCCTATTTACAAACTTTTCACTAGTGAGTAAAAACATTTACTGGCAATAAAACACAGCAGTGTTTCAGAATGTTAACCTCTTCCCCCACAACATGACAAAGTACTCTGAGTGTTTGGAAGGAAAAAAGCTGCTTTCTTCTCTGCTTCTTACCACAAACACAGGATGAGGAGATGGGAAGAAAAAAGGACGAAAATCAGAAACAGTTTATATACATAGAGAGAGATACATACATACATACAAACATACATACATAGATTTCCTTGGAGCTATCTGTATCACAAAAATAAGCAACTGCACCCTACCTTTATAAAACCCCAATAAAAGAAATAAAAACAACATACACAACAGGTTAGAGAGGGGTAACTCTTACTTCTCACAGAATTATATTGGCAATAAAATATAGGTCATAAGAATGAAAAAAAAGATAACAACCTGGTGATAAATCCTGTGACCTCTAAGGGAAACCAACAAGCCTTCCTTTGGGTGGATGTTTGTTTTCTGAGAAGTAGGTGGGATCTTGTTAAAACATCCGTGAGGCAAGAGTCATGCTATAAAGACATTACATATTCTAAGTCACTAAATACCCAGAACTGTATGCAAAGATAAATAATTGATGAACAATATAACAATGAATTCACACTTGTTTTCTATACATGCTGCATATACTTTTAATAACATTTGGCGAGTAAAGAGATATTCCAATGTCTTCTTCAGCATCGAGGATACTGAAATAAATCTGGGGAAGAGTTGTGATGATGTGAACAACTAACTGTCCAAATGTTATTTTCTCTTGAGAGTGAAATCTGAAATCTTGCTTCCCATGCATTTGTCTCATACATGTGTGATTTGTTTCCAAGTTCCCTGTTTGTCAGAGTTTTCATGTCAATTAAAAAGAACTAAGAACTCAAAGGCAACTTTTCATGAAGGAAAATGTGTTCATCTCACAAGACTGGCAGACTCTCCTATCTGGTCCAGTTTGGGGGAACGTTCATTTCAATTAGCTAAAATTGAAAGCAAAAGAGCTGTGAAGACAGAAAAAGAATGATGCCTGCTCTGACTTTTCCACAACATAATTCTACAGTCCCGCATTTTTGTGGTCTAACATTTTCCTTATTGGATACACCAGATTACTAGCGTCACTGCTAGAAACCTTTTATCTCCACCTGCTGGAAGCATGCAACATAACTGGGTTCAAGATAATCACAGACATATTTCAGGAACAACAACAAAAAATCTACCCAAATTAGATTTTAAATCGCCCATTTTAAACTACATCCCTTGGTACATTCTATCTGTCACTGAATTGATTCACAACCCTAAAACTCTTTGTTTTGTGACTGTCACAAGGTTTTTTCTTCTTGTCTATTTCTTTCAAAGTTTTAAAGTTGGCCATAACATGTCATCAAAATGGTCAAGCAATTATTTTGCAAAGAAAATGATGGAAATACATAATAGCTGGATAATAGTCCATGGTCCTTAGGAAAGACATTGTTATGGAAAGATCATATATCACATATCTTGAGTTATGAAGAATGTAATGTCTACTGTTTATTATATACAAAGAAAAATGATGCTGAGATAAGAGCTTCAAAAATAAGATATTATGTGTTTTTAACAGAGAAAAAAACAGCTTTCTCTTGGGGGAAAACACCCTCCTCTTCTTTAGGCTATAACACTGAGTTTTAGCTGCCTCAAGGGGTATGGAAACAGAAAACATCTGCATGGGTTCACCTTCTGTTGTATAAATTAATTGTCACTGTTGATTATTCACTAATGTATTAAAAACAAATCTATTTCTCTTCAGAAAAAAGTTATTGCTCTTTCAGATTGCTTACATATAATTGGATGTAATAAATAATTTAGTAGAAGCCTAAGACTATTATAAAAAGCCAAAATAAAAGTTAATGCATAATGGGTATAAAAACAAAGTATTTGCCTTTTGGTTAAACATTTTTGTATCTCAGTGGTATTTAATGATAGCAATAGTCCCTGCAGGGGGAAAAAAAAAAGAAAGAAAGAAAGGGGAAATTGCCTGCCAACACTGGATTTTCCCTTTTAAACTAACAGTACTTTTTTAAAAGGTTTCCTTAGAAAATATTTAATACACTAGAATTTTTTTCCTAACACACTAGTTTTTTCTTCCTTTAATACTCTTTCAGTCATTGTTGATTGGCAGTATGCCATTTTGCTCATGTTCAACACATAAGAATCTATGAATAAACCATTTTTCAGGTAATATTTCAGAATTTTATATATTGTGTATTTCCTCCAGCTTTTAAACAAGAGAACAGTAGAAGAACCCACCAAAAGTTTACCATACCACACACAAATGAATCTGAGTCAGTTTTCTGGTGAATAAGTTAGTATTCTTTTTCAGCTAATTATAGAAAAAAATGAAAATGAATCCATTGCAATACCACTAATATGCAACCAAAAGCTCAGCAATGGGACTGCATTCACGTTTTCAATATAACTTATGAATGACTATTATTTTCAAGTGCTGTATTTGGCACAGGAGAAATCATACACAAAAAGTTAAACATCTCCCATCCCCTTCCAAATTTACATTTAGTTCATCCTACAATGAGGAAGGTATTTACATTCTTTTTCAAACCCACTGTCAGTTCTTGTCCTTTAGTTAGGCTTTATTAAAACACAAACTGTTTATATAAAACTAAAACAATTATATATAAGGTCATTCACAGTACCCAGCACTTCATAGAGTTCCATAGATATTTGCTAAATGGATGAAAGAACAGCAAGAGAAATTAATTCTGGACTTAGCTATTTATAAACTAATCTCTCTGATTAAGCAAGCTTGATAAAATAAAATGGTAAATATAAACGATCACACACATGGTTAAAATAAATACACTTTGAATTGCCTCGGTAATAGGAATCAGTTTGTGCTTGTTCCATTTAGGTATCTCATAAATCACTTTGGAAATATTAATACTATATTCCATCCAACTGAGTTATCATTATAAGTAATAACCTACATTTAAAAGTCTAATTATGCATTATATTACTCAAAGTAGTAGTAACTGTTTAAGATCGCTGATCAGGCACACACAGCGGCCTCCACGCTTTCTGAAGCCACTGACACAAAAGTTACGAGATGGGGGGGAGGGATAGGTATCGCCAATGAACAAGAGATATGAATGTGTTTTTGGTGGAAAGACAAAGACTGGGAATGTGTAAGGAATTAAATAGAGAGTTGTAACTTAGAATTTGCTGTGAGGGGGCTCTGGAAAACGTAGTGGTCTGCAGAAGCAGCCTTCAGAAATCAAGACCCATCCAGCAGGTACTGTGGAAGATGGGTGTGAAAGGTAACCAAAGGTATGGGAATCAAATTAAAGATCTGCATAAGAGCGGCTCTCTCACTTGTCATCCCCCCCTTCCCAAGTGTAGGCAAAATCAGGCAGCTGGTATTTACCTCCAGCAAAAAGAGCTGACCCTTTCCCTGTGAAACTGAACAACCTGCCAGGTGAAACCTGGCGTAATCCTCACTCTTTAATTTGAGTGATCCTATAGTCTGACAGCTGGCTTCCGAGCTGATCCCCCTAAAGCAAAGTCTCACTTCTGTTTACCTCACACAGAACTCCTAGTGAGATTTCCAAGTGAGAATTAGTTGTAACTCAGAAGACTTTTATTAACTAGATGGTCCTTTCTTCTATAGGAAGGATTAACAGACATACAAGAAAAAGTGCAGAATGAGGTGCAAGAGCCAAAATTAAGAAACTAAACATTGACCCTAGCGAAAATGAAGGTAACACAAGCATCACACAAGAAACTGGGGGGGTGGGGTGCGGTGGGGTGGGGGTGATAATAATAGATTCTTATTTCTAAATAAAGTCAGAAATATTCAGGAACAGATTACATCTACAAAACAAGAAAAGAATGCCATGAAAAAGGAATAATCAGCAAAAAAGAACAGGCTTGTGAAGATTAAAATTATGACGAAATGTAAAATTATGGCTACAACTGGACTTCCCTTGTGGTGCAGGGGTTGAGAATCCACCTGCCAATGCAGGGGACACAGGTTCCATCCCTGGTCTGGGAAGATCCCACATGCCATGGAGCAACTAAGCCCGTGTGCCACAACTACTGAGCCTGTGCTCTAGAGCCCACAAGCTGCAACTACTGAGCCCACATGCCACAACTACTACCCGCTCGTTCGCCTAGAACCCGTGCCCCACAACAAGAGACGCCATCGCAAGCGGGCCACGAAGACCCAACTCAGCCTATAAATAAAGAAATAAATTTATTAAAAAAATAAAAAATAAAATTATGGCTAAAATTAAAAACGAAGACTGTTGAGCAGGCTCACAGAGAAGACTGTCCAGATTGGAACACAATGATGGATTGCTCTGGGAGAGTAGCTTCCACTAATGGGTACAAAACAGAATAAACCTTTAACAAAGAGCATGGTGAACTTCTTCCCAATGGCCCTGATGCCATTTGGGTATCCACTCGCCAGCATGTCTCAGGTGAAGGCAGTTTCAATCCTGGCACCAGGAACCTTAAGTCAACTTCTGCATGTCATTTCCCTGGTACCTTTATTGGTCCAAAGGTGGTATTTATCTGAAGATGAATCAATCAGACTAAAGGGAAGGATTATTTCTTGAGGCTGAAGGAGCAGTTACTCTCACTATTGCTAAAATTAAAACAAGGATCTACAATTTCCACCAGCAGCCATTTTGCCTTAACAAGAGGAAGCAATCCTAGGCTGAAGCGAACCATGGGGATGGCAGAATTGAGAGGCAGAAAGAACACAGTGTTTGACGACATCTGTAAACAGCTTATGTCTTCTGGATTTCTACTCATATGATATAATACATCTGCTTACTTCTCAAAGCAGTGTGAAACAACGTTTACAGTGACTTGCCAGCAAAAGCTGTACAACTCCAGGGCCACTACTTAAACAGAAGACACGTACTCTTGGAACTGTGCCCTGTGTCAACCCTGCCTAAAGTATTAAAGTCAAGATGGCAGGCACAAGACACTCATGCGGTCTCAATCAAGGTCTACAAATACAATGTGATCACAAATTGATCTCAGACCAGAAGACATCCAAGAAGTTCAAGCATCTCTGTGTACATCCAGTGTTTCACAGAGCAACAAAAAGCCTTGCTCAAGGAGAGCTCTGAAACAGCTCAGATTCTTCTATTTTTCCAAAACTGAAACAGCAGTGAGGACCAAAGAACACGCCAAGATTGGGCTGGAGAGGAGAGCACATATATCTAGCTTCGATGGAGTGGCAGAAAAGTTGGATAATCTTTTATCTAATGTTTCATTATATTGTGCTAGGACTTTCTCAATTCTCCTCTGTTAATCTCTAACTAAATTTAAAATCATCAATGTCATCGGGAAATCTTTTCTGACCACAGGAGGTCAGAAAATAAACAAAATAAAGTGAAATTAATTTACGTTCTTGAATTAGGCATGTTCCATAACAACGTGTGTGTGTGCCTGCGCGCACGCAAAGATTAATTTTAAGAAGATATTCATAGGTATGTGCATAGAATATATACATACTTCAAACACTTCTAAGAAAAAAAATTAATATAACCAAGGATACTCAAATCCTGAGTAAAATGTACTTTAAGACTTTTTTCCCCCTCATACTAATTCTTTGAATTTGCATCAAGTTTAGGCAATAATACAAAGGCCTAAAAGCCTTCATTTACTGGCTTCTTTAAGTTGAGGAAAGGGCATAATATACTTATATATGTAGCTGAACCCAGTCAAATCAGTTCTGAGACTTATTAGGGCATGACACTGTTGACACAAGGCTAAGTGCGAAGCCTTGACCTTTGCATTTCCGCCATGACCTCAGGGACCAGACCTGCTCATCTCACCCCAACCTTTACAACGTGAATGATGTCAGATCAGGCTGCTATGTTTTTTAAGGGATCAGTTAGCCCAAATGAAAGCTATTTACTTTGCCCGTTACTGTTCACTTCTCTGAGTTGGCTTTTTTTTTTTAAGGGCCTTGAAACAGTCAAATCTATTCAACTTCCATAAAAACAAAATGTTCCCTAAATTCTTTAAAGTTTATGTTTAAAATCTAAGTCAAAATGGTTTTGTCCCCTACAAAATCTTGTCATATTTTGACAGAAATTCAAACTAAAGCAAAAACTATAAGTAAAAAGAGTATTAAGTATTAAAGGGGAAGAGAGTGGCCAGTTTATTAGGTATAATGATTTTTAATGTCTCAAATATCAAATTATAGTTCCACGTGAGCAACTCAAAAAAGCCTAGTCATTTAAGGAAAACTGGTCTACTTAAGCATCAGACTTCATTTCTCATCTGCTTTTAAGATCAATGTAGATACTAAACACAGCTTTAAAAGGAAGCTTTAGTCTGCTAATCCCATTCCCGGGTTGCAAGAAGCAAATTCAGGCCCTCACACTCCATTCCTCGACTAAAATCCAGTCTCCAACATTTGAATTTAACAAGGAAAAGGCTATATCAAATTACCCAAAGTACTTACTCAGAGAAATGGAGAGAAATGGGAGCATTTGGGGGGGTTGGATCTATTAAAAACAGTCAGTGGAGAGAAAAAAAAGCAATTTTCTCCTCTAAAAGTGTGCTAGTGTATTTATTGTGGTAAACTGCCTTCTTTATGTAAAAGACAGTAAAGCTGTTGATGCCATTTGTTAGGATAGTCTTATCTCAACAAAGGGCAGGCATTCAGGATCTATAGTTTCCCAATCTCAGCAATGTTAAACAGGGCTTTAAAAAGAACTTTCAATTCGAAATACTGAGTAAATGGGTTCACACAGCATGGATTTTATTGCAGACCAACCTAATTTTCACATTTTCCTCTCTATAACAAGCAAGTCATTTGTTCTCTGCACTCATAATGGAAAGAAAACAAGACTTCCTTTGTTTGTGTACATTAACTCCATGCTGTAAAAGTCATTCAGTCAAGCTTCACTATACTTTCACCTTTAAACCCTAACCTGACTTATAACAATATTTGTAGCCTCTACAATTACACTGGTTGAACCCAGACGGAGTTAATCACCCTTCACTGTCTCAGTGAAACGTATAATGACCTACCATTTAATGTGAAACCATTAAAATGCTAGAAAGGCCAAGGATTCACATCACGTGTTTATAAATACCTCGCAGACATGAATCCATACATTCAAGCCACCAGAACACTTTTCATGTGACACTTGTTTAGAGAACCAGATGGAAAATAATGACTGCTGTACACTCAAAGCCAGAAGTGTCTATTCTGCTGGTTTATATAGTGCACCTTATACTTTTAACACTGACATAAATTAATTCCAACAAATTCCATCTGCAGCTAAAAATAAGAAAATCAGAGTTGGGTAATTCACAATATTTTTTCCTTTCCAGAGCTTCCACACAGGGCAACTCTACCAGCAAGAGCCTTCATTTCTACCTGCAAGGCATGTTCCAACCCCTTCCTTCAGAACTGTTACCCTGCACAAGTCCGGAGGCCCCGGCTCTCATCACACTTGGGGACTGTGATCTAGGGCCTGGTCATTCACAGCAGCATGAACAATGCACCTGAAATTGTGCAACACAGAGGCCTAGACCACTTCTCTCCATCTCCCTGGTACCACCTCAGGCTGAGCTCCCACCCACCCCCGTCTGCAGCATCCTCTTAAACATCCTTCCCATTTCCACTCTTGCCTCTATAATCTATCTTTCCAGAGCTTGCTGAGTAATCTTTTTGGTTTTTAAAGCAGATCATGGTACTCAGAGAATGATAAGTGCATCCTTACAGGACCATGTAGTTAATTAATAGGGCAACACAGGCCTTAGGACCTCAGCATATACAACATGAGTGGAGGGTACCAGAAAACCAGGGTGCAGCAAGACTGCCTCAATCCAGCTCCAAGTGACAGCTTGCACATGTGAGGAAAAATGTGAAGTGATCAGACCACCTAATTTTTCAAGAGAAGCTAGAAATTTGGATTTTCATGTTCAACTACAATTTTTAAATTTGCCTAAAATTTTAAACAATGTGAAATAAGCCAAATATCCTTGCCAACTGGCATAGGACACTGTTGGGTGATGACATTTTATAACATTCTCCCCCTTTATACTTGGGCAAAACACCCCTTCTTTTCCTCTAATTTACCAAGCTTTTCTTACCGCAGATCCTTAGCTCTTACTTTTTGCATGTTTTTTTGCATTCATTCTTATCCCTTAGATCTCAGCTGAAAAGTCTCCCCTTCAAACCTTTCCCTGCCTATGCTATGTAATATAAATCCTCCTCACAAGTCACTATCACATTACCTCGTCTAGTGTTTCTTATAGCGTAGCTCCTCATGAACGAGGATTTCAATAAGTCGCACTGGTAAATTTAGTCTTGTAAGCAATGGCCTTCTTGATATACGAATGAAACCCACTTTCAATAAAAATCAATACAGAATATGCTAAACTGAGCCAGTAAGACAGATACACATACACACACACACACACAACTTTCAAGCTTCATTACTTCATAAAAGCACACTGGCAGGCTGACTGGTTATTGTTTGTTCACTAAGAATCTACAATAATTTTCTGCAAGAAGAGAGAAAAAATACTCTGTGTGTGTACACATGTGTGTGTATATATATATATATATACACACATGCACACACACACACAAGTATATAGTGTGTGTTTATACGTGTATGGTTTCTATTGAAATGGTTAATAGGCAAGTAAACATTAACCTACCTCAATGTGGTTCTGCCAGATGGACTCTGTGAGGAGTCCCCTCATGTCGGCATAAGGCACTGGTTCTCAACTTGAAGTAATTTTTTTTTCCCTCAGAGGTTTGGCAATATTTGGAGACATTTCTGCCTCTCACAACTAGGGGGATGCTATTGACATCTAGTGATATAGGCCAAGCAGGCTGCTAAACATCCTACAAGGCATAAGACAGTCTCCAAAAGAAAGCATCATCTGGCTCAAAATGTCGTAAGAGCTAAGGCTCAGAAACCCTTAAGTTACCGTCACTCCAATTTTGCCAAAAGAAGTAAGAACCACCTTACAGTTTTGGTTTGGGGAGGCAGGGAATAATTTTAAACTAGTTCCTCAATACCACTGTAAATTTTTTTAAAAAATATTGTTTAATTGACTGTGAGCACGTAAGTTCTATAAGGGACCAAAAAAACACTTGCTGTTTTGATCTTGGTTTACTCCTAGAACAGTGCCCAGTCCCTTCTAAGCCTTCAATAAAGAATAAATAAATCTAGTAGCAGTGATCTGTTATTTTATGCTTCACACTGGCCATGTATCTAAATGTTGGCTGAATAAGTGAAGCATTCAGGTTGAACTAAAAAATACTGTTGCGTTCTAGGCATGTATAGATCAAGAAAAAAATTCTCTTTGCCCTCAAAGTATTCAAAATCTGACACTGGAAACGTAATACAACACAATATATTTCACACATTCTTACAATAAAGGCATACACAGACTACTAGAGTAGCATAGAAAAGGGCCAATTCACCTAGACTTGAAAAATTAGAAGACAGCGTGGAAGGGATGGTAGTCCAAAATGTCCTTCTAGACTTGATGCCTGGCTTGCCTTATATGAGCTGAGTACTAATTAGGCAGAGGGGTAGGAGGAAGAAACAGCATTTTCAAAGACACGACTCAAGAAGCTGGAAAGGGCAAGAAGTTTAGCATTGCTGGGGTAAGTAGGTGGCTTTTTGCAAATAAGTGGAGAAACACATTAAGGCTCTACTATGTGAAAACATAAATGAATTTCTGTCTTAGTATCCACTGGGCCAGACTTCTCAGTTTCCTTCCCACTAAGAGATTCTGTGAGCCTGTAATTTCTTCATTCAATTACCGCATAATGGGCCTGCCCTTAAACACCTTTCTTCATAACCTGTTTTTGATACACTTGTTTCCAGAAAGTCTTTCTGAATCCATATAGCATGATTATGAATTAAAACTGTAACTTCAAAATTAGAAAAGTTTGTTATTCCAGGAGTTCCCCGGTGGCCTAGTGGTTAGGATTCTGGGCTTTCACTGCCGTGGTCCAGAGTTCAGTCCCTGGTTGGAGAGCTAAGATCCCATAAGCCACATGGAGAGGTCAGGAAAAAAAAAAAAAAGTAAAGAAAAACTTATAATTCCAAAGAACAAAACTTATGTAAGATCATACATCAGCACTCCTGCAACCTGGGGTCCTTTGGACTAGGGCTTTGTCTGAATCACTTTTGTATTTCCAGTGTTTATCCCAGATAATGTTGCACGGTGATTACTCAGCAAATATTTGTGGCTTCAAATTGTAACCTGACTCTACTCCAGACTCCATGTTTTTCCTAAATCAATAGTGAATATTGAAATTGCAATGTACTCATCGAAGGATAAACTTGTTCAACATTGAGATTCAGAAATGAACATTTCCTTTAATGTTCCCTTTAATAATACATACCTCTAATCTTATGTACAGGTTCACATTACTGTATCTAAATAGTAATAATAATAAAACAGGCAGGAAGAACTCATTTTATTTTAAATCCTTCTCTCTGTCTCCCTCCTCACCTTCTAGCTTCTCATAGGAGAAACTTCTCTTACCACATATACTAAGGTTTCTCCCAAAACTATTATCTCTAAATTAAAGAATTCCCTTAAAATCCTTTTTTTTTTTTAGCATTTCAGGCATTGTAAAATGCTGATGTGGAAAACTCACTGGCATCATAAACTCAACCTACCAAGGTACAAATCATAGTGTTTCCTCTGTACAAACTGTTCCTCCCTTATGACTGAAATCCCTGCTGCCCAGGGAGTCATCTAAGAGTCACAAGAAATCCATCCATCTTGCATATGTTCTACCAATTCTTTCTATTCCTTCTACTGTCCAAAAACTCTGTATCTTTCCCGTTTGCTTCATTTCCATCAGCCCTGTATTTATGCATCATCTCTCCCCTTCTCCCCTTTATTTTTTTTTTATACATTTTTTAATTTATTTATTGGCTGTGTTGGGTCGTCATTGCTGCGCATGGGCTTTCTCTAGTTGTAGTGAGCAGGGGATACTCTTCATTGCAGTGTGTGGGCTTCTCATTGCGGTGGCTTCCCTTGTTGCAGAGCACAGGCTCTAGGCGCGCGGGCTTCAGTAGTTGTGGCACACGGGCTTAGTTGCTCCATGGCGTGTGGGATCTTCCTGGACCAGGGATCGAACCCATGTCCCCTGCATTGGCAGGCGGATTCTTAACCACTGTACCACCAGGAAGTCCCTCTCCCCTTTATTATTTTAACAGCCTTCCAAGTCTCCTCATGGCCTGTAGTATCCTGCCCATTTAATCCACTGTCTGTGTCACCGGATGGGAGATCTTTCTATCCCACCCAAGAGAGCAGGTTCTTCCCTACCTAAAAACCTTTCCTTTGCCGCATAATGAAATCCAGTCTACTTGGCATGGAATAAGAGAAGCTTCATATTCTGACTGTCAGTTTATTCTTACAGGTAGCTGATCTGCAATTAACTCCAAACTATTTCTGGTTTCTCCAGCATCTAACACAATTTATCTTGTCTTTGCGTACACATTAAGTGTTTTTGCTGCTTAGCCTGAGGGGCAAACAAGCAGAAGAAAGGATATTCTTCAATATTTATTTCACTTATTCTTTAAATACTCCCTGACCCTAGGAGGAAGTATGATTTCCCTTCTTGCACTTCTATTACCACATATGTATTTTTCCACCATATTCTAATTATTCATGTATCTTTCTCAATTATCAGATAATATGAACTCTGTGTGTAGGGACCATAACTAAATCCTTCTTTGGATTACCAGTGCCTAGAAGTCACTCACCTATAGCAGGTGCCCAGTAAAAATTCTTTTGAATGGCAAATATCCTAAAGAACAGAAAATTGCACTGCATCCTTTATACCCATCTATTCATGAATGAGTTTCAGTAAGGCATAAAACAATTTTTAAAATTCCCTTTTTTAATAACGTGAGGTTCTTGAATTCTCTAGATGTTTCTCTACAACCTCAAATATACAGCTCATCACTGTAGATTCCTAAAAGAAATAAACATTTAAATCTCTCTCCTTAGCATTATTCAAGGCAAACCCAAACACTGTGAGTTCTTTACTACTACATTTATGGAAAAAATTAACATAAAGGATAGTGAAAATATCAGATAACATAGCCTTAATTTTCTTTCAATTGTAGGAGGATTTGTCAGTTTTTCAATAGATATACTTTATTTTTTTTAGAATGCTGAAACGGTCAGTTCAGTCTTTGTCCATTAGACAAGTATTTTCTGACTACCTTCGACGTGCTAAGTGTGCAGCACCTATTGAGGGTCCTAAATTCTGTAATACAGTCATGGGTCATCCCTCTCAGAGATGTGAGACTATTGTAAACAGCAGAATCTGAATAATCATGAGACTAATTAATACTGAACCTGACACAGTGCTTTGAATAAGAGCGTACAATTCCTTAACACAACATTGTAAAGCAACGACACTCCAATAAAAATGAATAATAAAAAAAGTATGTCTCATGAGACCACCTGAAAAAAAGAGTGTACAGTTCCTTTAAGAGGGTCTGTAAGGAAGACAAAGCAGCTTCTTGAGAAAGTGACTGTAAGCACACGTCAAGCAAGCAGCAGTGACAAGCACACAGGGAATACGGGGCCAGGGGTGGGATGACATAGAAGAATATAAAGGGGGACGTGCCACGCAGCAACTAACAGCAACAGGATGAAACAGACAGATGGCACCTTTGGCCAGGAAACCTCCCTACAACTCTCCCCACCCTCTTCAAAGTTCTTCCGATGTTAGTACTGTCAATCGATACTTAATGAGCATTAAATACCATTACTCCAATATCCTGCTGCTTTCCCAGAACACACACCCATACGAAGAGATACAAAGAAATATGTATAAGATTTATGTGTGTTAAGGTTTGGAGGTAAAAGTTCTATACCTAAGTTTGATCTATGGTGAGACTGAGATGATGTCTTTATTGAATCACCTAAGCACCATAATTTACAACTTGTCTCGTCAATGGACACACCATTTTATCTCATCTTATTAAACACATACACACACACACACTAGGTCTCAGAAACTTAGTATTGGTTAGAACTCCCAGTTCATTTCTATATCACCTTTTTGGACTTTGAACTTCTACTACGTATTAAATACTTCTAATGAGGAAAATAATGCCTTTTCCCATTTAAATCTCAAAACTCTTCAAGGTAGGTATTATTACTATCAGATGAGGACACTAAGGCTTAGAAAACTTAAGTAATAGAACCAAGTTCACATAGTTCGCTACTATATTAACTCTATTTTCTTCTTTTCTTATATTTTTGATGCTCTGGCATCTGGGGCCTTGCTGACTGGGCGAGACGACCTCTCCTAGGGTAGTCAATTACCAGAGATGGCAAATGCTCGCAAAAGAGCATACTCTTCAAACACAGACCAACCAAGCCAGGTTCCACATGCTGAACTACCTCCTCCACCTGGCTCTTATACTCCAGAAGGCAGTATTCCTCTGCCCCAATCACCCCAGGGCCACATCCCCGGTTAGGGACCTTCCCTGTAGCTGACAACCTGCTGATGTCACTGAAACTATTCAATTCTACATCTGCTCAGCTTTCATACCTTGCCTTACTCATACCTTCCTGTGAAAACCACAATAAAGCCTTTTGCCCAAGCTCTCCCCCTCCCTCCTTCTGCCTCAACCAACCCTCCCCAGGTAGAGAAGCCCCTGCATGGCAGCCTCTGCCTCTCATTCCTTGGGAGCTGTAAGTAAAAACTTCATGACCGTCACGTCTGTGTCTGCGTGTCTTGCCATCCCTGATATAAACACATCCTGGGTACGTTTTAAAGCAGCTAGCGTTAGCGCCAAGATGAGAGCACAGTCAGCCACACACAGAATGTGATGTCATTATTTATTAAATGAATGAATTCCTCTAGAGGCTGAAAGCCTACCCACCTAATTATTCTAAAAATGACACAACTCCCCAAATGTATGTCAATGACTCATCGAAAAATCAGGTCCTTGTACCACAGCATTAATGCTTCTAATTTGGTTTTTGGTTTCTTGAAGGAAAGCCTGAAGTAGTAAAGAAGGAAGCTAGATTCAAAGAACATTTTTAACACGTGAGGTTACTGGTACTCATTTACCCACCGCACCCCCGCCCCCAACTTCAAATTTCACGGTCCCAGTTTGGTCCCCCATATTACTCAGGATCCAAAATGGCCTCACCCCTCTCCATTCCTGACACTTCCCAGGGTCTGTCACCATCCCACACTCCAAAGGAAAACTTCCATTCCCCAAGTGCTAAAGAGCTGAACTCCAAGTAAAAGAGGACCTTTAATCTGATTAAAATAATTCATAGTAAATGGCAAATCTCTTAATCCTCTTAGAGGCATGAACATTTTTTTTTTTAATTCGGGAGGGGAAAGCAAGTTGATATAGGCTCTAATTGTTGGCATTTTTGTACAGCATAAACAATAATATATCCTGCTATATTCGGATAGAAATGGCTATCACATTGGCATGGCAATCTGCCCCAAAATCTGTCTCCAACCTATCAAATTAACCCTGAATTTTTTCTTAACAACATTTACCCTTCTTCTGCTTGTTTGTTTGTTGTTGTTATTTTAAAGTTCTGGTGAGAGGTCTTAAGATTTGGAGGGATATCTCTGCAGGGATAATTTTTATGTTTAGGGTTTGTAGGGTCTATACCAAGCAACTATCATAAACTAGTTTCTCAAAAAAAAAAAAAATCTTGATAACAATGACCAATTGGCAAAACAATAATAAAAACAACACACTTCACACTTAAATAGACATTAGAACATGTCAAACACTGCTTTAAACACTTTATATATATTAACTTTAACTTTCACAGCAACTCTATTATTTCCATTTTATTGATAAGGAAACAGAAAAGTGAGATAAGCTATTAAGGTGACGCAGCTGGTGAGCAGTGAGGCTAGATTTCAAACCTCTGTATTTTAACTGGGAAGCCCATTCCCTTACAATCACTAAGCTCTACTGAAAGACACGCCGATTAGGAAAAACCCTGGGAGAGATATTCCAGCTCACTGTGTGGTTCCTAGGTTAAAAACTATAGAGTTTAAATTCTGGAAGGAGCCCACATATCACTATTTCAATTCCTGCTTTTTACAGGTGAAGAAACTAACTCATTCATGGCATGGTGAAAAGCTACCTAATGGCAGAAGTCTTCAAAGTCAGCAACAACGAAGGCAATCCAAGTCATATTTTTTTCCCTCACTATCCTACAGTTAGTGCATAGAAAAATCATAGCAAAACCTACAAACTCCAAGCAAAGGTAGATATTCAAAGTCCTATCCCATCCATTTTTGCAGGATCTGGTAAATACAAACTATTGAGGTTCCCATTTATAAATTATTTACAAACTTGGCAACTCTGGTTTTTCTTCTTTCCAATTACTCACATCTCTGTTTCTAAAAGAATGAAATTTTATCCAGGAATAAGAGGCAGTATTGATTCCTTTTATAACTCCTGTCAAAGCAAAGAAATTCATGTACTGAATCACTTATCAATTCACTGAATGTGTCTGTTGTAATAGTTAAGGAGATACAGACCCTCAGAGTTTGAAAGGACACCTAGATAAGTAAACTTAATAGAGCATGCTCATGGGCAAAGTCACAGTTTTGTAGAGGGTGCGAGGGAAACACGTAAGAAGTACATCAAATCTATACTGGGTGAGTGGAAAGGGTGGCTAAGGGTTTCTGGAGGAGTAGACACCTGAATTTATTCAGTAGGCCAAAGAGCAGTTGGGGTGGGGAAAATGGGAGGGAAAAGGAGAGAAAGGAATGAGGAAAAAGGAGACAAAGGAATGGGTCTAGACAGAGCAGTCCCACATAGAGGAACAGCATTAGAAAAGCCAGAGGGATAAGAGGCTGAAGTTGATTCACAGGCAGGGAACCCTAATTAGGCAGGTGGGCAATACAATGAAATCAATCATGCCAATACCTCCAAAGACAAGGTACTTTCTCCTAAGAAAATAAATCAAACATCACCTTTCTGCAGTTCACAGGAAAGGAAGAGTCTTTACAAGGAAAGAAACAGGGGGAAGAAATAGACAATAAGAATCAACCAGGCCTGGGCAAATTAGCAACTAGGTTTTCATTACATTCCTTTAAGGCTGCAGTTCTCAACTACAGAAATAATTCCCAACTAAACGTAGAAGTCATGGCTGCCCCTTTAAGGGATGAAGAATCCATTACTATTAGCAAAATATTTTGTCCAAGCATCAAATAATGCTCATCTTTAAACATGCCTCCCGTGGACAATGAAATGGTGGTGACGATTTTCCAGCTTCAAATGAATCAGCCCTCACTGCTCAGGGCACATTACTGCTTCTGACCTCGTCCCCTGCCCCTGCCTTGACCTCCTCCCACTCCAGCGTTATTCCCCACCTCGTGCCTGTGAGCATCTCATATTATCTGATAGCTGTGGTCTGGAATTTAGCATAAGGAGGGCTGCCCCTGATAGATGTCTAACATGAGTATTGCTCCTAATGATCCCCAGTGGGACTCTGCCATGTTCTTCCAGCAGCAGGAGTCGTTGGAAGACAAAAAGAAATTCTGTGCACTTTACACTGAAACATCATGAAGACAAGAAATTTCTACATATAGGGATATTTTACTTGGATTTAGTAAGAAATGACCAGTTTGAGTTTTTGTTTTTTTTTTTTTGAAGAGTTAACAAAAGTTTCTTCATATGTATTTAGCTTTGCAGGATATCTCGAACACCTGAGCAAATTATCCCATTTCTATGTTGCCTAAAGAAGTCCTATAAATGTTATTTTAGAAACATTTAGGCACGATGCACAAGGTTTCCTCACAGAAATGCTAGATATGCTCTTGAACACCGTGCATAAATCAATATTTTTAAAATTAAATAACATTTTCACTGACAAATTATTTCAGAGATGCTTTATTTTCATTTCTCGTTAATATTCAATTGGCAATGATTACTGGCCCTTTAGATGAAGCTTTTCTCTTGATGATATTTCTGTCAAATAGCTAATGATCTATAAAACAAATAATAAAATATGGGAATCTAAATTTTAGAAAGGAACCTGCAATACATACTTGCAGAAAGTAAAGGCTCCTTTGCAATTCAGCCTCAGCCCCAGTTTTATTTTTATTTCTTCCTTAATGTAAGTTCTCAACCTGTAATTCATATGCAACACAGTGGTGTGTCTCTTAATAGCAATCAGCACATCTTTAGACTTCTGTTGCTAATTTCTTTTCTTATTCAAGAATATATTTATTTATTCAGTTCATCAGGGACTCTTCACTCATCAAAGGACTTGTGGTTTTGTTTTCTTTGTTTGCTAGCTTTAAGACAAAAGAATAAACAAAAACAAACTGATCACTTTGCCTGGCTTAACAAATACAATTTGTAAAATGTAAATAACTCCGAATAAGGGCAGATGCTTTTGGTTAAATAAATAAGCCATTATGCATCCATTTGGTTAGTAACAATGCAGTAAGGATGGCCAAACACCAGAAAAGTAAAAGTTTCTAAAACGCTGAAGATACCAGAGTGAGGGGATAGCAATGTATTAAGAGTAGGAATACACAGCAACAAATAGGTCAGTGCTATATGGGACTGATGATGTAATATTGCAGCTACAAAACAATGACCCGTGGGCCACATTTGGTGTGAGGACTTGTTATTGTTGTTGTTGTTGTTATTATTAATTTAGACCTAATTGTTCCCATTTATCAGTTGGAAGGTTTTACTTTAAAGTATAGATTTATGCCTTTTCTCGAAAACTCTGAAAGTTTGTCTATATTAAGTCCACACATCCCCACGGTAACATCCAGCCAACCATCCCTTGGACCTGATACAGGGCCTTCCTTACACAGGCCCTGTACTGGCATTTCAGTTTTCAACCATTATAAAGAGAAGAAAAACGGAATCTCACAAATTTCATTTTGTTTATATTCCCTGCTAAGAATCGTGACTTTAGACCAGGAAAGGCAATTCGAAGATGGTTCAGTGGTAAATGAAGGTGGGAAGAGAAGTATCTAGCTTATTAATATATTTTAAATCTCCTGATCCAGAAAAGCATTACATCCCAGGGTGCTGGTAGAACTTTTAGATGAAATGAGATCTTTATTTGAACCCTAGGAAAAAGTTAAAAGTTATCTAGATTTTTACTAAAAAAAAATACAGCATGCTACACTTTAGGACATGACAAAATATATATTAAAAACAACAACAACAAAAGAAAACAATAAAGGGAAATGACGCTTTCAAATAAGGAAAACTGGAAGAAAGCAGGGATTTTGTATGCGGAGAACAGAAAATTTAAAAAGAGCATAACTGTCTTCAAATAGTGAAATAGTTTTATGTAGAAACTAGACTGAGTTTACCATGGGTAGTTTGGAGGGTAAAAGAGAGTCCAGTAGGACAAGAAATAGAGTTGAGTTTTAGCTTAATTAATGAGGAAAATTTATACAAAAATTATAAATGGAATCTTCTATATGCTATGAGGAGATACTTCCTGTCACCAAAAGTAATGAGGGTAGGATAAAGAATAGGTGTTCAGGGTACTGCAGAGAGGGTAGAAGCACAGAAATAAAGTTGTTCTAAGATATTGTCCAAATCGTTCTCTGATAGGTTAAGAACAAATAAAACGTATCACATCTAAGTTTATTTATCTGTACATTGCTACCCATACCCTGAAAGAACATGCCAAAAAAGTAAATGTCTTAATTTCTAAGAATTATGACATCAAATTTACATGTACTTTTTTATCACCTCTTCTCCATTTGGTAGAAGCTCTTTACGGTCTAAACATAGGCTCACAGGGCAGTCACGCATACCTCTATTAAATTACCTATTGGGCAATCCACCATGTAGCATAAATTCCTTAAAGTGCAAGGAATGAACTTTTTTTTTTTTAATACTTTGTTGCCTGGTAAAATTGATTAAATGAATGAAAGAATGAATGTTCCTATTAAATAGTGTCCTCTAAAATATAACAGTGTCATAAGTGAAATTCTATAACAACTAACTGTAAAATCTACCTCTTCAAACAGATTTTTTTTTTTAATTATTATTTTTTTTTGGGGGGGTACACCAGGTTCAATCAACTGGTTTTATACACATATCCCCATATTCCCTCCCTTCCTTGACGTCCCCCCCTCGAGTCCCCCCCACCCTCCCTGCCCCAGTCCTCTAAGGCATCTTCCATCCTCGAGTTGGACTCCCTTTGTTATACAACAACTTCCCACTGACTATTTTACAGTTGGTAGTATATATATGTCTGTGCTACTCTCTCGCTTCTTCTCAGTTTCCCCTTCACCCCCCGCCCCCTCCCATACCTCGAGTTCTCCAGTCCATTCTCTGTATCTGCTTCCTTGCTCTTGTCACTGAGTTCATCAGTACCATTTTTAGATTCCGTATATGTGAGTTAGCATACAATATTTGTCCTTCTCTTTCTGACTTACTTCACTATGTATGACAGATTGTAGTTCTATCCACCTCATTACATATAGCTCCATCTCATCCCTTTTTATAGCTGAGTAATATTCCATTGTATATATATGCCACATCTTCTGTATCCATTCATTTGTTGATGGGCATTTAGGTTGTTTCCAAGTCCTGGCTATTGTAAAGAGTGCTGCAATAAACATTATGGTACAAGTTTCTTTTGGGATTATGGTTTTCTTTGGGTATATGCCCAGGAGTGGGATTACTGGATCATATGGTAGTTCTAGCTGTAGTTTTTTAAGGAACCTCCAAATTGTTTTCCATAGTGGCTGTACCAACTTACAGTCCCACCAACAGTGCAGGAGAGTTCCCTTTTCTCCACACCCTCTCCAACATTTGTTGTTTCCAGACTTTGTGATGATGGCCATTCTGACTGGTGTGAGGTGATACCTCATTGTGGCTTTGACTTGCATTTCTCTGATGATGAG
The DNA here is from genome assembly GCF_030028045.1 of Hippopotamus amphibius kiboko. NCBI lineage: Eukaryota > Metazoa > Chordata > Mammalia > Artiodactyla > Hippopotamidae > Hippopotamus > Hippopotamus amphibius. Next base: position 85,669,263 of record NC_080195.1, on the reverse strand, counting down.
TGATGTTGAGCATCTTTTCATGTGTTTGTTGGCCATCTGTATGTCTTCTTTGGAGAAATGTCTATTTAGGTCTTCTGCCCATTTGTGGATTGGGTTATTTGCTTTTTTGGTATGAAGCTGCATCTTCAAACAGATTTTATCTTTTTTCCAGATCGCCACTCCTGGACGCACCTTTCTAACACTTCACCTTGCCCAACAAGATATTCTATTCCCTCTTTCAACACTCTTTGGCAACCTACTTATTCCAGGGAGAGTTTGCTGACTACATAAATCCCCTTGATCTATCAGTTCTCAAATGCAATTCTCCCTTCTCCCATCACATCAAAACATCTTTCATTCACAGACTGCCAACAATTCACTTATGTGCTTCAACATTCATTTTCCTGTCTATACGTACCAACCTGGTTGTTGTATTAAAAGCTCCTACACGTTATCAGGTAGATCGGAAACATTCTTTAAAGTGTCTAACAGCAGCAAAAGTAGACAGTTGGTTAATAATAATTTTTCATTATTATCAAAATTGATAATCTTGATTTATCTAATCAAAATAATCAAAATTGGAAGTCATTTACTGAGGAATAAATAATGTTGTTAAGCTCCATTAATAAACAAGTAGCATTATCAAATATAAACAAATGGCAGGCTGCAAAGCAATAAATACATAGAAATACATTTATTATAAAGTATATTTTAAGACAGAGTAAAATCCTTAAAGCTATGACCCACGTCTCATATAAAGGAGGGTTTTAGATGTGATGCCTAGTTTTGATTATTGGTAAAGAGCAAGGAGTTGGGGAAATTTTCAAGTTTCATTTAAGCCTATATAAAGTCATAAACCTATGGACACAGAGAAGAGGAATGTACCATCCCGTCTACACACCTGGAAATGACTTTGGGAGGCTACTGAATTCAGCTGAGAAAAACATACCTAAGAAATTACAGAAGAATCTTTAGTCAGAGGTATCTATTTAAAAGAATAAGAAGAGTGAAAGAGTAACATGTAAAAAACCAACTATATTACTTCTGAGAGAGTGTTGATTCCACTACTGTTTCTGATAGTCACTACAGCCTCTGGCAGGTTTCATTCACTGGGATCATGTTTACCTTGTCATCTGAGGATACACTTTAAAGGGACAGTAATCACAGATTCTAACCAAGTTGCTGCCTAATATATTTTTATTATCTATAACATCATATCACTAAGTACACTGGGTATTTTCAAACACACACACAAACCAAAAATTCAACACCAGCTTCTTAGAGACATTAAATGCCAGTAACAGTACTGGCTTGGCCAAAAAGTTCGTTCGGGTTTTTCCGTAAGCTGTTATGGAAAAACCCAAACAAACTTTTTGGCCAACCCCATATTTTCTATATAAAGAAATTTTTATGTACTTACCTAAATGAGCAATCATAAAACTTACTTGGACTTTATTTCAAACTTACTCCACAAACTGAGCAGCACTGAATTCCACTAGATCATGTTATAGGGCTGGATTTCTATTTCTGTGTTCTATAGTGTATAATATCAGGGTGCACTTTTTTTATAGGTTATCATGCGGCTAGCAGAAGAGGGGAAGAGACAATCAGATAGACCAGAAAAATCTATCATCTAAAAAGGAACGAAAACAGCTGGGCATCTTACAAGCTAGTTCCTTCACAAAAAGCATCTTAGCTTTGTTAAATACGCATTTTACACTGTTTCCTCTACAGTCATTTTTCTATAAGGGAACAGCGCAGTGCGTATAACGGTGAAGAGCCAAAATTCTGCGATCAGGCAGGCTGGTTTCAAAGCCTGACTCCACCACACTAGCTGACTGACCACAGTCAAGGAACTTAACTTTATTGAGGCTCATTTTCCATACTGATAAACAGGGATAACAGCAGTGCATGCCTTCTTAATGTGGTATTAAATAAGATAAGGTGTGTGAGCACTGTGCCAGCATATAACTTTATACATTTTAGACTTTATAATAATTATTATTAGAGATGTAACTATTGATTCCTCGTCCTTTAGGTTCATTGCACACAACTGGATCCATATGCCATCATTTAATTAATTACTTGTTTTTTTATCACCATATATAGATATATAGCCTAATATATATATACATATATGTATATATATCTTATGCATATATCTTACAAAATATTTAATATATATTATATATATGTATCTTACAATATATTTAATAACCATGTGTGGTTATTAAAGCATTATGTTCAATACGTCAAATGCAAAATGGTGAAAAGGTAATTTTGAATATGGGGTCCCAGGAAAGGACAAGCTCCTGGGATGGAATGTCCCTTAGCAGAAGAAAAGACCAAATAATGTAATGTATTTTGTTTCCTCTCTGACCATACTGAATCTAAATAAAAGCTATCCCTATGATGCATCTATTGAATCCTAATTATTAATTGATGAATAGGGACAATCTTGTCAGTTAAATGCCCCTCCTCTCTGTGCAGTATCCAACGGAAGCTTCTGCCTGTCTCCTATTTTCCTTCTACATGTTTAGGTTTTGGCAATATACTACTAAGTTCATTAATTTAAGCAAATTCCAGTTCCAAACTTAGTACCAGATTGCTAAGGAAATTTTCACTTCTCTTCAAATATGAGGGAGAAAAACAGATGAGTCTATCTCCCACAGGCTGTACAAGCCAGTTTACTTTACTCAGACAACTTGCTAAATGAATGGTGTGGAGACACTGAAATTACTTCCCAAACGAGGCAACTAAAGCGGTTTAAAGTTACCCAGAGGTGTGTAGTTAACACTCACAAATGTGTTTTAACTCACTTTGATATATGAACAAGCACCATTTTAGTGAAGTTTCCAAGCAATAAAGACTGCCTTTTAAATCAAGCCTGAGTAAACAAAATCAGCTTTAGATCAGCGAAACTAAAAAGTATACATTTTATTTTTCCTTTATAGAAGAACGGAAATATAGGCAGATACTTTTAGCCAAACTAAAAGTTAGTACATTGTTAGCAGAAGAAAACAAGCGCGTGCTAAAACAGAAAATATAACAGAGCATGCATGTTATTGAAGTTTGGAGATTATATTTTGAGACAGTACCTCATTAGCACCATTTGATGACAAAAGACCTTGAAACAGACAAGTGTGGCCTGATTCACTTATTCTTTGGCCCCATTTTCCTTTCAAACTCTACCTGGCATTGCTAATGACCTAAAAGGTCACATGAATGGAGAGAAACTAAAATCTGGCCTCTGTTTACTCTTCTGCTAACATCCAGCAATGAGTTTACCAAGTTGGTATTTTTTTCATAATGGTACATAAATTATAACCATACACAACATACTACAAAGAACCTGATGGTCATATAAGCACGTTTCTTGTTATGCTCATTGAAATTTTAAGTCAAGAGATCACACATATTGGAAATGATTTTTAAAAGTACCAAATGGTGGCATGTAACAATTTTATTACTCCTAAAATACTTGTCCTCACATTAAAAGAAGAATCTATAGAGCGTGAGGGATACAAACTCGGTCTCTGATATTGTCAAGCAGAATCTTTTGGGAGTAACTTTTTGGGAGAAAGTTCCAAAGGCTCCATGCTCCTTCCATGGCTGACTGGATAAGCTGAGCCTGGTTCTCAGGGCATGTACAGATGAGCTGAACATAGGCATAGATGACCCATACTGTGAACTTGATACTTTCTGAAATCCAATCAAGAGCATTTTGAGAAAGTGTGACCATGAGCTACTACTTGCCAGAAGTGCTTTAAAAATATGTTTTCTAGTAAGGAAGACTAACATGACTGAAGACATAGTTTCCCCGAGAAACACTGCATTATTAGGAATTGAAGCCTACTACTTCCTATGTGCTGCATATAAGTCACTCGACAAAAAAAGAATATATTCCCACTTAAGGCAGAACCACACGGCTCTGTTGACATTTGCTTGTACCCATTGGTGGTACTTTTAATGCTTCAATTAAGTGTCAAACTAGGTGACAGGCATTAAGCCTATAGACTATTCAGCACCAAATTCACCATCCAAGAACCTTTTCTACCATTATCTTCTATACACTCTCCTCCAAATAATAAAATAAATTAATTAAATAATCAGATATTCTTTCCCAGCTCTAAGCCACAGATGGCTGTGAACACTGCAGAGGTACTTCTCTCACTGAATGAAGTCAAAAAGATATGCACAGTCATGCTGTTCAAAATATTGTTTTATGTGTGGAACAACATTGTCATAAGATGTTTGGAAGCCAAGTAAAATCACAGAAGTAAGGGAATTTGCAGCAGTCTGTTTGGGCTTGAGGGAAATAAGACTGAGCTCTCCCTTGAAGCAAGCAACATGATACCTTCCAGCATTAGAAATAGCCTTTTGGATGGCTAAAGAGAGACAGAGAGGGAGGCAAAGAAGTGGAGATCAAAGCTATCTCCCTGTACACTACAGATAATCTTTTTTCTTCCTCTTTTTCAACAGCAAGATTGAAGGAAAGGGCTGAAGGTAGAGGGAGAAGGGGAAAGGAAACCATGCTAATCCAGAATTGTAAAGAAAGGGGGTGGCCTTTGATCTCCACAGGATGGCAACTTTATTGGCTATGCATAAGCAGTTTCCTACCAGCTGATCAACCAGGTATTAACACTCAACACCCTTCCATGATCAGTAACCATGAAGTGACTCATCTGTGAACAGCAGTCAAGCAGAAGGCTCATCTACTACTAAATGACCACCAGTGCATGCCCAACCCAGAGGGGAAGAAGCAACCCCAGGGGAAATGATTGCTTCTCCACAGGCTCTTCCCTGATAAGCACCAATTATTTGCCTGGGGACTCAGAGCAAAATCTTTCCTCAAGTGTGCCCGAATGAGGACAGCATTCATTTTTCGAAATACAACTTGGAATCCATGTGTTTCCACATCGCCAGCAGTCATTGTTTTGACTTCTGTTCAGTGTCTTTTTTTAAGCATGCCAGGAAATACAGACATGATAAAGCCTGGATGTGAGCTGGTTGAATGTAAAAACCTGATTATCTTGCCTACTGATCTAAAAATGTAAAGATCATTTATTTAATAGCAGAATAAGAAATGCCTCCCTTCCAAATTCTCAAGTGTTCAAACCACAATCTTGTTTAGGTGGATTTGGGGGACATGTTTTAAAATTTTTAAAAATGATTGAACCATAATCTTTCTTATTTTAAATCCTTCATTTCCCTCTTTCAACTAGCAAAGTGCACAGTGGTTAAGGGTTTTGGAATCAGCCTGGTCCAAATCCCTGCTCATCCATATCTCCTAACCTCTCTATGATGTAGTTTCCACAATTATAAAATAAAGTAATATTTTCATAACAATAGCACCTACGTGATAGGGCCCTTACAAGCATTAAATAAGAAAATGGTGAACTGTCAACAAATGATAGTCATATTATCATAGCAACAGTGGTAGTCATCATCATAAAGTTTCTCATGGTACCCCAGAATTTGAACTTGATCTCTTTTTTTTTTTAATTTCCTTCTTTCACTTTACTGGTCTCCTCTAAGCAAAAACATTATGATACAGAAGGTAACTACTTAGCTTTCCACTCCTCTCTATAAATTGAGGAAGTCAACATTCTAAAGTCTTATTAAAGGTAGCTTTAAAAAAAAAAAACCTAGAACTTCCCTAGTGGCTCAGCGGTTAAGAATCCGCCTGCCAATGCAGGGGACACAGGTTCGAGCCCTGGTCTGGGAAGATCCCACTTGCTGAGGAGCAACTAAGCCCATGCCCCACAACTACTGAGCCTGTGCTCTAGAGCCCGTGAACCACAACTACTGAGCCCACGCTCTGCAACTACTGAAGCCCACGCACCTAGAGCCCGTGCTCCACAGCAAGAGAAGCCACCGCAATGAGAAGCCTGTGCACCGCAAGGAAGAGTAGCCACTGCTCACCACAACTACAGAAAGTCCGCATGCAACAACAAAGACCAATAAATAAAAATAAATAAATTTAAAAAGAAAACAAACTATTTTATGAATTCATTAAAGACTCAAACTACTCTGTTGTACTACTCCTTTGTTTTAAAAATTGTCTGGTTCTTTATATACCTGTTAAACATAAAGCATACACACTGACATCACTTTTTCAAGAATCCACTTTTCAGATTTGCTTTTCGTGCTATGTGTGGTCAAAGGGTGCACTCAGATTTGGCTGCTCTATTGCCACTCTTCCTCCTCCTTTAGTTTAAAACTAGCTTAATTCTGGGTCTGTTTCTTATACTGTAGTTCTCTAGACTTCTGCTTCTGGTTTCACTTTTTTTTTTCCCTTTCTTATTATCATATTTCTTAATTTAGTCTACAGATTACCTTAGGCCTAATTTTTAGTTGAGTAACAATTTTAATTTCCTTACATTCTTCTGTAAGAAATCAAGCATGCAAGACAGTTATATTTTTGTTTTCAGAATTAAACATTTTTTAAAAAGCTAGAAATTAACATGAGCATTACTTTAGCATCTATTAACGCAGAAGATGATAAATACTCAACTACTTATGCTTTTCATTTGCAAGCTGTTATTTTAAGTTTCCTCCCAATCATATTCCTCTTGCCCAGTATTTTTAATTACAGATATATACTCAATGTAAAACAAATAAACAAACAAACAACTGTGATTATAGGTTTGAAATTTACCATTTTGTATCACTTTAATTCACACAAGAATATTTCATCTGTCAGAGTGAAGACTACAGGAAAATTTCCAGTAAGCTTACTATTCTGAGACATTTTAACTGTAAATAGCTTATGTTTTAGAGGGTCTATTATCAAGAAATAGGATGTGCTACAAGATATCATAGTATTCAGATAAGTATATTTAAAACCCAACAAGTTTATGAAGAAATTAATAAGAAATTATTAGCATTACCAAAGAATCTCTCCAGTTAGAGAGACCAGACACTCAGATAAGTGGTTCACATAGTGAAACATACGTAAAAAATTTCCCTCCCCCCAAGAGAAAAAGATCCCTCCCCCCCAAAAAAAAGGAGGAAAGAAAGAACTAGTGATTTTCCACTTCATTTGAAGTTTAGATCTCATCCTAAGTTTGAACTGAAATTCAATCACTTTTTCATTAAAAAGCAGGTTTTAGCAAATAGAGTTGAGGAGAGGAAGTCCATAAAGAAAGAATGTTTAAAATCAGTTTTTGAGAGATCACACAGATTTTTTTCCCAGTGCTACCCCATCTGCTCCCTTCACCAAAATCCAGCTCTCCATAGAACTCAGGTATGCAAACAATAAAGAAATTCACTGCAAAAAAGAAATACCTATTTTTCCAAAATCTTAGTTTCCTAGAATAAAAAGTTATATACTGTAGCATTAGGCTAATAAATAAAAGGCTACAAAAAGCAAACACATAGTATTTGATGTTAAGTATGACATCAACACATCAACATGAAGTTTATAATCTGAAGAAAACTATAGGACTTTGTTAAGTTGGCAGCCAAGTTAAAAAAAAAGAAAGAAAAGAAAAAGAAAAAAGAGCTGACAACCAATAGATGCTTTTACAGGTTAAATCTTGTTGAAGGTACCTTACCCCCTCAGTACACTTTGATTTATTTAAACTCACCACATTTCTCTTAAATACACTCCATTAACAAGTGATAGACTGTGATCTTAGGCTTGAGGCAAGATATGAAACACAATCTTTCAAGAACTTCATTCATTCCCTGTCCAGGTGTCTTAAGCACGCCCAGCTCTACTTACTTATCTGAGTTCTGTGAAGTTTTATTCAAATCAATAGTGTGGCTTTAGAACAGCACACTGTCATGAAATCTCCCTAGCAGCCCAATAATCTGGCCTCTCCAAGTTCAGATTCACTGAAGGAATGAAAGTTAGCAGAAGACTGATCAACAGTTTCAGGTTAAATAGGAGAGAGCATCTCACAAGGACACCTCTGACCCCACCAACAAAGCAGATAAGCACACCTATCGGAAAAACTTAGGTTTATTAAAATCACCACTAGCTTCAGTGGAAAATTAAATTGGAAAAACAAAGCCAGAAATCATTTCAGCTCTAAGATTATAAATGCTGTAATATTTATATTACATCTAAATTACAAACCTCAGATACTAAGTACTAATCAAATTATTAAATCTGAAAGGACGGTACACACACTCCAAGATATTTCTCCAAGTGAAGACAGAATTTGCACGCGGACGCGACCAGCTTTCAGTGATATCCTATTAGTGTGACCCTATCTTTAATCTACAGCCATGATAAAATGTCCCAACATATACAAACTCAGCTCAAACAGTGACTAATGACCATTAATCCCCCTATCTTCAGTAATCTGCCCCTCCAGTCATTCATCACACTGACACTTCACTTTACACACGTGAATAAACTTTAACCCAGAAGGTGAATCAACAAAAATCTCAAAGGTATCTGAAGCTGTAAATTAAACTGGGGGGAGACGCTGCAAAGAGAGACAAATAGAGAGATCAGATCTGAATGTTTTTGATTTGCATCCTTGGCTGGTCGTGGGGGTGGGGAACTATTCAATCACTGAGATCTGCAAACTAAGAAAAAAACTACATTAGAGAGGGGAAGCTGGCAGGAAGAAGAGGTGGCCCCAAAGAGTCTGTTTAATCTATTCATCCTTCCACTGTGACACAGATGAAAACTAAAGTTTTCTGTTTTCTTCAAAGGAGTAACACTTTAATGAATTTCTCATTTAGTTTCATTGGAAAGGTTCCTTTTAGTCAGAAAGCATATCTCGTGGACTGAAGCTAATTTAGGGGCTTGCTTCCTATCATTTAGCTGGGGTGTGTTTTTCTTTTACATATTTCCTTAAGTAAAATCCTTGCTTAAAACATAAACCATAGCCATGGACCACAAAAAGCTCAAACCAAACTTTCAAAGCTGTTTCATAATCATGGAAATTGAGTGACTCTAATCTATAGGCCCTGATGCAACTTGAAGCTCAGTACAGGACTATAAAAAATTCCCTGGGGTAGTGTGTGTGTGTGTGTGTGTGTGTGTGTGTGTGTGTATGTGTGTGTGTGTAGGCCTGAAATTGGATCCTTGATTGAAACCAGAATGTACCAAAAGGAAAGAAAGAAAAGTTGAGTCGTGGCTCTGTTCCCCCACAGTAAAAGTTTCCTAGGGAGGGTAAGAAAACTATCTGTAAACGTGGATGCAGTGTACTCCTAGGTCAGCCGTATCCCACTACAGGAGGATACGTCAGATATCCCACGTATCTCATCCTTCCAACAGTTCATATGAAGTTTCAGTACTATTTGATGAATCCCCAAAATCCTAAATTCAGCCTTCTGTTTCCCCTTGCCAATGAAAATTCCCAGGCAACTAAGCGGTCCCTTTCAGATACTTGCAACCTCTTGTTTTTCTTCTAAACTCAGCCAGGCAGAGGGGCTAGTTTATATCCTACCGTAAGAAGGAGTTATTTCCTGACGTTTCTTCAGGATCGAATTTAATTACAGACTTTCGTTACATAAAACAACTACTAATAACCCCTTTGCTCGGAAGAGGAGGGGCGAATTGGAGGACCAGGTTCAGGAATCCTGGCGTGTTTCTGGGCTACAGCTCTCCCAGCGCACATCTCCCTTTCCGAGGGCAGCAGCTGAGGGATGAAACTCACTTGGGCTCATCCACAGGGCCCAAGCTCACCGCCAACCGCTGCCTCTCCCACCCTTGCGCTAAGCCGTGCATTTGCCCGGAGTGATCTGGGCGTGCCTCGAACTTGGCAAAAGGCCTAGGTCTGCGAAGAGGCTTGGAGGGTCTTGGAGGAAGAGGGAAAGGCGACAACACAAAGTAGGAACCAAGAACCTTTTCGTTTAAAACTCCTGCCAGGGGTCCGGCTGCTCCGAGCTTAGAAGGGAGAAGTCACCAAAATGCAGTTCAGGGTTGATTATGAAAAGTGGAGAGGGGGCGTGCAAGGGGAACGAAGGGTGAAGAAAGAAAGACGCGGGGTTACCTGAACAGAGACATATTAATCCAAAGAGGTAAAAGTGAGCAGGCTCCGCGATCATTGTCCTCGGGTGAATCCTGCATACAGTCTCATGCCAAGAGGAGAGAGCAGAAATGGGGTCCCCAAACTTATGAAGTCACACACCACACACACTACACACAAAGGCTTAATATAAGCAACGTAGGTCAATCCGCCAGGAGTTTTCAGGGCAATTACTTGTCCACCTTTCCGGACGCTTGTCAATATCTCAGAGTCCTCTGCAGACGAAGAATTCCAAGCTTTGCCTTCTCTGGCGCCAGGGTTTCCGAGGAGGCTCGGCCACTTCCAAGGACCATCCAAAGCGAACAACAAAGAGCCGAAGCAGAAGCGCAGCGGTGCGGTTTCCTGCCTCCACGATCTTGCCGAGCCTCCCGGCGTGCGCGCCCACACTGTGCGCCCGAGCGCCGCGGCGAGGGCCGGCGCGGCGGCGGCAAAGTTGGGGTGTGAGAACGGATGAGGCAGGGCCGAAAAGTGCTTCTCCGTCTTTAGGCGAGCCCAGTCAACAGCTGGCCACCCGCGCCGGCGGCAAAGGCAGCCAAGTCAGCGGCAGCAGCTCGGGAGGACGGGCACAGGGTGCCGGGGGTGTGCCTGGGTGACTCCGCGCGCTGGAGGCGAGCAAGGGGGCGGTGCGGCGACAGCGGTTCCCTGGGCGGGCCCTTGTTCCCATCACTTGGGGGATGCCGAGGGCACTGAGGACGGCAGCAGGTCCGCGGACACACTCACGCCTCCCGGGCGGCCCCAGCCCAGCGCGGCACCACTCACCATCCCTCCGGCCCCTCGCCCACGGGGGCGTGCGCGCAAGGCACCCCAAACTCTCCGCCGCTGGGACGCTGGAGCCTAAACTTCCAGACGGTGACTGCCCGCAGCCCTGGCTCCTGATAGCTGCAGAGAGGCAGCTCCTGGACCTCCCCGGGGTGGCGGAGAGGGGCCAGGAGGATGCTGCTGCGGGTGGGAGAGACGGCCGCCGCGGCTCACCCGAGCTCCGCCGGGACCAGCAGCGTGTGAAGTTTCTGCTCTCACGCTGCCTCCGCTCTGGCTCGGTTGCTTGTGGGTTTCCCCTACAGTCCCCGTGGCTCCCAGTTTCCTCCCTCTCTTTCCCGGCCCGGGAATACTTAAAGGGGCCGCGCGATCCTGTCCATGCTTCACTCTACACTCTCCAGACGCTGGTCTGGCAAGTTCTGCTCGTTAATATTTCCATCCACAAGCCAGGGTGCCCGACTGCGCCCTCAGGTGAGAATCAAACTGCACAGGATCACAAATCCGAGCGAATGGGAACTTGGCTTGTTTCTCTCGCCACCCCTGGCTCCCCTGCACCTTTCTCCAAATGGAACCTCCCAGCCAAAGACTTCAAAAATCCTCTTGGTCCAGCTTAACCTCTTCCCTACCGCTTGCAGTAGTTGGAATAAACTCTCAAATAACTGTCTTCACCTTTCCCTAGTCCCATTAAAAAAAAAAAAAAAATTAAATATGGGCAAACAAGCCTCTAGGACAGGAGGTAGAGAAATAACTAAGTAGAATATATAAGGAGATGGGCACTATTACAAAAGTCAGTTTCTTTTAAATCGTAGTTGTTGAGGCTCCTGTAGAAAGGCTACCCAACTCGAGGGGCACAGGGGTGGGCCATGGGGATTTTTTTTGGTTTTTTGGTGGGTTTTTTTGTTTTTGTTTTTTTTGTAACCAAATGCCTCTCCTTCAACTTCATTGACTTTCCGTATGAGAATGCTAACAATGGAGAAGTAACCAAGAAAAAGGGACAAATGCAAAAAACATCCTTGACTACCCAGGAGTTTGCTGTTATAGGATAAGTCATTCAGCATTTCAGAACCAAAAGTCATGGGGTTTAACATCCCATACACCTCGCCCTGAAATCCCAACCCACCAGTTAATTAGTTCTGTTACCACGCCAAATCTCCATTTTCCCTTCTGAAACAGAGACTCTTGAGACATTCACAAATCATACCCAAAGCAAAACACACCTGGCCCATCTGATGGGCATTCTTGCATTCATTCATGCATTCATTCACTCATTCACATTTCTTTCTATTAAAAAAGACACTATAATAAGCAGTTTATTGTATGTCAAAAAAAAAGAAAAAAGACTATACGAAAACCACCTGAGACTTGGTGAGTGCCCAATAAATGGTAGATATTGGTATTTAGGACTATTATACTTTTCAATAGATTGTTATGTACCAAGTTATGTACTATAACTTCAAAGTGCTTATTTGTTATACCAGAACCTGCTTTCAGTGGTTGACTCTGGAGAGGAGAATGTATGGTGGATGGAAAGGTGGGAATGGATTTCCTCTTTTCTAAATAATGTTCTACATTTTTTTTAAGTGAGCACATGTATTACCTAACAAAAGATATAGTTTTAAAAGCAAATTATGTATTAATTTTGGTTGCTGATGGCACAACAAATGACCTTGGAGCAGCATTTTGTAGAAAGATACTCTGGTTAACAGCACCTATCTCTGAAAGTGAAAGATAGTTTAATCCTGAGAAAGCTGACTGCAAATTCAGTAAACAGGCTAGAGATAAGAATTCAAAGACTCCAACCAAAACCTTTCCAGCAATAAAAAACAAGAATGTGCAGTAAATGCTGAAAAACATACACTGACTTGGTCTTTGTGAAAGGATATTTAGTGAGAAACAGAAAATATATCCTTTTTTCCCTTGGTATAAAATGTGCTTTTAAGGTAAGCTTACCTAGTAATAGAAAATAAATAGCCTGAGGCATGGTACTTGAGAAAAAGAGGGAGGGAGAAAAATCTTTCAAATCCTCATATCATCTGAGTGCATTTTAAATAAAGATTTGAACTTTCACTTAGTAAAGGATGTATGCTTTTAAATATAAAGTAGATTATCTGTAAGGATCCCTATTGCATTGTTTTTCCAAAGTGAGTCTCCTGGTCACTAGAAATTTGCTAAGATTTCTCAAATTCTCCTTTACCATTTTTCTCATTGTCATTGAATGAAAACCATATTAATATTCCCTTTTATCTTTTTATTTCTCAACTTCAGTTAGCAACAGCATCCTCCCGCCCACCACCAACTCCTCTCTCCTAGAGGCTATACTCCTGGGAGAGTCAGGAACTAACTTTTGGCCAGCCCCCCTCCCCCCACACCCCCATAAGGATCATCATCACCAGCTCATATATGTTGACACTTTCTTCTTCCCCTGCCTCATCCAAAGTGTACTTTTCTGTCAATTATATCAGTAAAGGTGGTACCTGAAGACAAGAATTTGTATTCAGAAGGTATTAGGAATCTGGAACACGTCAAACTCAGTGCACCTGAGAACTTTCATAACTTCTTCCTTTCACTCACTCACTCACTCATGCAAACAAACTTAGTGAACATCATCCATGTGCAGGAAACAATAAAGGGTTCTGTAGAGGCAAGATGCAGATAGAAACCTATTCCTCAGGCCCTCAGAGCTCTCATATAAGAAGCTCCACAAGCTCCACAGTGGAATCTGTCAGAAGAATTAAAAACAGTGTCATTGGGATTAAATGACAGCTCAGTTTATTCCTGGAGGTGGAGGAATCATAGCAACTTGTCACCTTTCCATTTTTACTCCTGAATATTAAGTCACTAGAAGAATGCAAGATATAATCAATGTGTCTGCGTGAGTATGTGTGCAAGTGTGTGTGTGTGCACATGGACATGGTGCCTACATATGTCAGGTCTTCAGGCAGCTCTGACACATACAATAGAACTTTGACTCATTCCAGATTTATTGGTTGGGAGACAAAGATCAAGGTAAGGAGAAAGTGTGGTAGTTTGCACTCAGAAACTCTATTCTGATCACCATGCTCTAAATGAATGGTGGCTTCTCAAGTTCCTTTTAGAGAATTAGGATAATTTAAAGCTTATGCAATTCAGGCTCCCTAAAATGACAATTCTGAGGAAACCTGAAAGTAATGCATTCTAGTAGTCCTATAAATGTTTGACCTTAAACATTTTGGAGCTTTAAAGATATCTTGAGTTGGTCTGATCTGATTTTTTCTTTCACAGGGGAAATAACAAAACTCCCAGGATCTCTCTAGAGATTCCAGATATCACTTACCCAGATCAGGAGGAGTACAGTTGAGCTCTTAAGGAAAATACAAACCAGAACATTTCCCTCTCTTCCTCCTTTCCAAGAAGCCTAGAATCAGAACAAGCCTGAGATGCAAGCTGAAATTCCAGGAGGTGTGGTGAGAAACAGCATGACACATACAGTACTCACAAAGGCTGGGCTGCATTTTCTCTGAGTACAGCAGCTAGGTTAGCAGTTTTTATACACAACTGCCGAATAATCTGTGCAATTTTTGGTACCTGAATTGATGAAATAGATTAAATATTTGAATAATTAATATTTGAAAATTTGAATATTTTTCTAAGTTTGGATACATAAGAGAAGTCCCATTTAAGAAGGAACCCTAAAGTAACCCTAATAAAGGGAGAATAAATTCATATCTGTTGGAACATCTACTGGGTTTTGAAACACCTTGCCTCTGTAGTAAACATTGCTAAGTCTACGCCATGCTGCTACTGCAGTTAATATCTCTAACCCCCCATTACTGACAATTAAAAGCTTCAGTTTTCCTCACAAAACAGCATACGGTAGTTACTTACTGAAAACTTATTTTTTATTAAATGAGCAATGCAGTATTACTTCCTGATTCTAAATGCCATATATGAAAGCAAGTCACATGTAATATTTCACATATGGTTGGGTATAGATTGTACATGCAATAGGAGTTCAAGGAAGAAAGAAATAATTTAGGGTTAGAGTAATAAAAGAGAAAGAGAGGGAGAGAAGAAAGAAAGAAAGAAAGAAAGAAAGAAAGAAAGAAAGAAAGAAAGAAAGAAAGAAAGAAAGGAAAAGAAAGGAAGAGAAAGAGAGAGAAGGAAGGAAGGAAGGAAGGAAGGAAGGAAAGAAAGAAAGAAAGAAAGAAAGAAAGAAAGAAAGAAAGAAAGAAAGAAAGAAAGAAAGAGAAAGAGAGAGAGAGAAAGAAAGAAAGAAAGAAAGAGAAAGAAAGAAAGAAAGAGAAAGAAAGAAAGAAGAAGAAAGAAAGAAAGAAAGAAAGAAAGAAAGAAAGAAAGAAAGAAAGAAAGAAAGAAAAAGAAAAAGAAAAAGAAAAAGAAAAAGAAAAAGAAAAAGTAAGAGAAAGAAAGAAAGAAAGAAAGGGAAAGGAAGGAACAGGAAAGGAAAGGAAAAGAGTAAAGAAAAGAAATGCTAGGTAGAATTTTTAAATGTGTAACTTTATTCCTGTTCATGAAAGAGAATAAAGTTTACCAGAATGCTTTCTTTCAAATGTATATAGGGCACATTATAACAGCATTATTTTTGTTTGTTTGTTTCCCTGCCTTTTAGAATGGGTAGTTATGGGCTGCAAACCAGGAACCATAGGGAGAAATTTCCTGGGTTATCTGTCTTTACTTACTTAAAGGTTTAAGACACTGTCAGTGTTTTCATTACAGGAAAACGTGGGATAGAACTCCCTAGGCTTCACCTAATCATGTGTTCCAGGCTCACTAACGGTTTCTAAGGCTCATTAAAAAAGATGAACTATAATACACTCGAGTTTGCTATGGAATTATTGTGACTGTGCTTGCCTTTCAGCATCTCAGCATCTTGGGGACATTGTAGATACTCTAAAACTAGGTGCTATATTGCTAAATCCTTTTGGTAGAACCTGGGACCTTAACTATTAGCAAGGTCTCACGAGGATTTAACCCTTTAATGTTAACAATTAGTTTTAGAAGAAAAAGAGGAGGACACTGGGAAGTAGCATTGATTGAAGGCAAAGTTTTGGGCCTTTTACAGATGTTATCTGATCTAATTCTCACCAAGATCACGTGAGGTGGTATTATCATCCTAATTCAGAGATGAGGTTGAGAGAGTAAATCATTAACTCACAGTTCACAGGTCCGGAAGTCATGGATCTTATATTTGAACTCAGCTTGTTTGGAACCAAAATGCATGGAAAAAAAAAAAAGAAAAAGAAAAAGATAAGAGTTTCATGGTAGGAAAGGCACTCTGGTTCAAAACAAGCTGGGTTCAAATCAAGCCTCTGCTCAAAACCCTCCAGTGGTTTTCCATCTTACTTAAAGTGACAGCCCACTCTTTCCAGAAGCCTACAAGGCTTCACAGGAGCTGGTCTCCCAACCTCCCTGACAGCATCTCCTTTCCCATTTACTTGTTCTTGCTCACTTTGCTTCACCACAATAGCCTCTAAGCTACTCCTAGAATGTTATCAGGCAACCTCTAGCCTCAGATTTTGTACTTGCTCTGGCTGGAATACTTACCTCCACATATCAGCAAACCTACTCTCTTTCCTCTCTCAGGTTTTCATAAAATCAAAACTTCTCAGAGGGGCTTTTTCTGATCACCAGTTTTTAAATTACATCTTTACACAATATTTTCCATACCCTTTTCACGTTTTGTTTTTGTTTTTGTTTTGTTTTGTTTTCTTCCAGAGCACTTATCCCCATCTTAGACATTACATATTTCCTTATTTATTTTGATTGACTGACCCACTCCTCTTAGAATGTTCTATGAGGTCAGAGATTCTTTACTATTTTATTCACTCTTTTATTTCCACTATCAAAAACTGTGCCTGGTACTTCATAGGCACTCAGATGTTTGTTGAATGAATAAATGAATGAATGAATAAATGAGTCTTATTTTCCTGTTTGTTAATTTATTTCTTGGAAAAAAATGCTTCCTTAATGAACCTGTTTCTATAGTTTCAAAGTATATTTTCTCAGATATATAAATTGTTCAATCATATACCCACTTCAGCTAACAGAGAACTCACATGAATGTCACACACACAGTTGATGTCTCAGTAGACTTCAATAACTTAAAAGCCAATGTTCTAGGTAGGCACAAGTTGATTTGGGTCAGGTTATTTGAAAGCAAAGAGATTGGAATCTGAGTTTAAAGTATATAATATTTAAACTGGAAGCAACCTTCAAAATTAATTTTTCATAAATGAGAAACCTAAAGTTTAAAGAAACTGACTTTCCCCAGAATACACCTTTAGTTAGGGTACTCTACTCAAAACTAGAACCCAGTCCTCTAAGTCGCTAGAGATTTCTTTCCATCAGAGCAGGTTAATCAGAAATTCTTGGTGAAGATTCTCTACTTTAGAATACTTCTATCACTAGATATGATGCAATATAATACATATATTACTACCATATTATATAGAGAATTTTACATATTTCTGACATCTTCAGGGGTATAAGAATTATGGCTTTTTCATCTATCTCCATTTCCTAATAGAATAAAAATAATAACAGCCAACATTTACATAGCATTATGTGCTAGAGGTACTGTTCTAAGTATTTTATGTATTCTAACTCATTTAAATCCTAAGAAACACACTAGTAGATCAATTTCTATTATTATCCTATTTTATACACAAGGAGATTGTGGACATGTTACTGATGTGAGGCTAAACACAGATTTGAACCTTGGCTGCCTGGACCTTATCCCCACACCAGACTGTGAAATACAAATAAAAGTTGTTTAAAATAACATAATTCTTACAGATTTGGTTCCAGCTTGAGGAAGCCATTCATATATAAGTTTTGTTTTGTTTTTTTTAAGATCTACTTTCATTTTGGAATAAAAAAGTGACTCTGAACTATATGCATCTGCACTTTTCCTTCTATATGGAATTTAGGTGTTTAAATCTTATTTTATTTCTAAAGCGTTCTTTAATGAAAAGGCATGGAAAACTATATAGTACAAGTGTGTTAAGACATTCAAAGTATATTGAAAAACATAAAGATAGATATATATTAATATCTTACCATAGAATTTTGCTGTCTTTTGGCTTCTTACTTCCAGATATATCTGGAACCAAGCATACACTATTCTAATCATGAATTAAAATTCTCTTAAATTGGGATCATAGTTAACAGCTGCACTGCTGAATGACACGCTATAGGCTTACAATTTGAACACAAGCTGACTATTTTGTAAGTAATTTACATTATGTTTAATTCTGCAGATGTGTTGTACAAAACTGTTTAATGTTTTTGGTTTTTCATCACTTTTTTAAAAAACATTCAAGAAATATTTAGAGGATTGAGGTACATATGTTAGGATTTATGTCTCATTTTGTCCATTCATTATGTTTAGTCCCACCTGCTGCTTTGTTTATTCTGAATAGTATTTTACTTAGGTTCCAACAGTTGTATTAATCAGTTCATTAAAGAGGCATTAGGTTGACTGGAAAAACATCTTGAAATTCTATTAGAGTTCCCTATTTAGAGGTTACTTTCTGGGTCAGTAAATAAAAAGTAGGCCTAAATATTTAATGTTATAATAATTTTGGAATAAGAGCATCCAAGTTTATCATAAATAATAACATTAATAATAAAGAATTTATTAAATTGTAGTATTATACATCGTATTGAAAGTTTTATGTTATTTGTTTTATAGCCTATTAATGTATTTCTTTTATGGAAAAATGACTTCTTATTTGAAAAGCTCAATCAGGGCTTTGGGATTTAATAGTTGCTTGGCGTGATTGAGAACTAGGATTCTAAATATGAGGTGCTCATTCTTGTGAGTAAATATGGAATCCATATCCTACAGTGGTCTCTGAGAAACAAACTGCTGTTGAAAATTGACATGAAATGTAAACCTACTGTCTTAACAACAGGATAATTATATATTTTCCCAAGAGTTTAATCGCCTCCTCTCTAACATCCTGGCCACATTCCAAAAGACCAATTCCATTATTCTAACCGAAAGTCTTTGTTGATTTGATCTAATCTCATCTTCTCAATTTCCTATCACTATATACTACCTTCAAGCTGCTTTGTTACACCTAGAAGGTAGAATTTCACTGTCAGAGTACATATCTTCTTGCATTTATGTGTCATACGAGTATCTTTGAAATAAAACAGATGTTTGCTGAAACCAGTAAAACAAACTTACAAAAACATCATACAAAAATTATTCTATTTATTCAAAGATTTCCAAAGCTTACTTTTTTTCTTACAATGCTTCAGCTACAAATTTAAAAAAATTGTTTTAGTAATTTAGCATGTCAGTGTTTTGCCACAAATATTCTTTCAGCACATACTGAAAGCAATATGGTTTACATCCCTATATTCTGATGCTAATTGCTTCTAATGAGATTTTATTTATTTTTCTTCAAAATATCAGAGGAATATATTTTTAGAACATTTGGAAAATACAAAAAAACCCAAAACTTACAGTAATTCTCTCAAATATAATCACATATGCAACCAACATTTTATTGTAGCCTTTTCTTTTTTTTTCATTTTCTCACTCAGCATGTATAGACTTTTATTCTTACAATATGTAATAATACTCTATAGCTGCTATGTAACCTACATTTTCACTCGACAATATGTCATAAAAAGTTTTTCTGCCATAAAATATTCTTCAAAACCATCATTAAAAGAGCGAGGTAAAATTCCATCATGTGAATGTACTAAAATATATGTAATTAATCTCTGATGGTTAGATATTTAAGTTACTCTAAGTTGCCACTAAGGCACATAGAATCTGCTTTTAAAAATCATACTAGGATGTTGTCTTGTTAGTTAAATTGTTAATAAATTTCATTTTAATCACAGATATTCTATTGAAGGGATACACACATCCCCCATTTAAAGTGACTCAGTTGTTTGGAGTTACCATGCAGAGTATTCAAATGATCTTAGAATCAACACACATAAAGAGTTAAAACATCACAGACAACAATGAAGAACCATTAGACAATTCCTAACACCTGAGTTTTTCACTTTTTCCCAATAGGATTATTTCGTTTGTTCAAGGGGTGCTTTTAATTTTCATTATAACTGATTAAAAAATGAAAATGTTTGTATTTCACAAATATACTTGAATTTCACAGGTCTTGTATTTCACACCAGAAAGTAAACTCTTTTCTTTTAGCAAAGGCAATAAATCAAGACAAGATTTTCCTAAGCAGTTACCTTTAGGAAAAAAATATAAACTTAAGCTCAATTCATTGTTTTACTCATTCCTCTTTCCAGCTGGGAGTCCACATTGTTTAACATTTGGTTATAATAATTGACAGTGACCATAATGTGATCCTACTTATATGTCCTAGTCTAAATAGGAATCAGCCTAGAGGTGTAATATGTATCCTACTTTATCCAAATCACATTATTTTGGTCAACCTCACCTATTTCTTGATTTTTCTCTAAAATCCACATGTGACTTATTGTGTAATAGGAGTCTGAAAATTTAATCATCCTCCCTTTCCTGCCAAAATATGAACTATAAAGTTAAAATAATTAAAGAAAAAATGTCAGTTCTCATACTGGATGCCCTATTGATTGAAGTTTGAGGATGTAATGTCATTATTTCTTGAGGGTAGCAATTTTATAACTTAAAATCAGATCTTCATCTGGCAAATCCATCTGGGTTTTGTTTTTTTTTTTGTCATTTCTGTCTAACTCATACAGAAGTGTACAGAACACTTAGCACAGTCTAATAAACCAGATTATTATGCTAGATCTTTCTGATCTCACTCTCTTTAGTATTTCACAACAATAAGAGTATTTGAGATGGTGATACTGAATGTAGAGGTGTTTCTTTAGACATGTTTATACATTCTAGAACATCAGTAAGTGTGTTTCCCAGGTGGAAACTATGTGCTTAAGGGACCAGAACACAGTCTGAAGAGCTTGCCTTTTCGCTCAGACTTCTCCTGGATACTTTCTACTTATCCTTTAAGTCTCTGATGACACTCTCTTCCCAGAAAAGCCTTCTCAGACTTGCATTTCCATTTTCCCCAATAGGTCAGGTGTCTCTGTAAAATGCTTAAAAAAACTTCGACTGTTTCTCCATAGCACTGATCACATACAGTTGCTGTGAAATATATATACCTTTTAAGCCTGCCTCTTTTGCAAGTCTTATAAGCTCCACAGTGGCAGTGATGACTTCTGACTTGTTCAAAATGGTATTTTAGCTTGTATCAGAGTACATCGAACACAACTTTGTGCTTACACTTCTGTAAAGTATCCTAAGTTTTGGAAAATACTCAGCTAGACTAAGAGAGGAATAAAAAGAAAGTCTAAATGCAGATATCTGGCATTCATGCGTTTTTGCCTTTAGTCTATCCAATTTCGAAAGGAAACCGACAATTACTAGGAGGGTTTCTTAATTTCACTGTTCTCAATCGGGGCCATTTTTGTCCTCAGAGGATATTCAGCAATATCTAGGGACGTCTGTGGTTGTCACAACTGTGTGGAGGAAGGGAAGAGGTACTACTGGCACCTAGTGTGTAAATGCAAAGGATGCCACTAAACACCTTACGTTACACAGAACAGTCCCCCACTCAAAACAAAGAATAACCTGGCCCCAAATATTAATAGTGTCCAGATTGAGAAACACTTCTCTAATCTAACTTTAACTCCTTTTGAGGGAATTTTTTTCTTGAAATGATTAAGTAGTGGCAATGCATCTTATTAATGGGGTACAGTTAGGTTTCAAAGTTATTTAGCAAGCAGTGCTGTGTATTTTACTGTATATGAAAATATTGTAAATGTTGTAAAAATCTGTGTAAACATAGCTCAAGGCTAAATGTTTATATATCTTAAAAAAGAAAATTTAATTACATTCTTCTGCTAAATTGAAATCTAGAGCTTATATAAAAGGCAAATGTTTTCAATAATATGTGATTTCGTCCATGTAAGCTTGAAATTAATGGAGTAAGAAAGATGATGGGAGGACTTCCCTGGTGGCACAGTGGTTAAGAATCCACCTGCCAGCACAGGGGTCACGGGTTCAAGCCCTGGTCTGGGAAGATCCCACATGCCACGGAGCTACTAAGCCTGTGTGCCACAACTAGTAAGCTTGCGCTCTAGAGCCCGTGAGCCACAGCTACTGAAGCCCTTGTGCCACGACTACTGAAGCCTGCGCACTGCAACAACAGAAGCTACTGCAATAAGCCCAAGCACCACAAGGAAGAGTAGCCCCTACTAGCAGCAACTAGAGGTACTCCAAACACAGCAACAAAGACCCAACTCAGCCAAAAATAAATAGATAAATAAATAAATAAATAAATTTATTAAAAAAAGAAAGAAAGATGATGGGAAGGTAAAGCAAAGTGTAAAGTTTTGAATTAATGTGGATTTAACCAGATACAAGTTACTGAGCATTGATTAAAAACTTCTATGGTGATAGTTCCTAAATGCTACAAAACTTGCAACGGGCATGCATGGGCTTTTGTTTGGACGTGGTTTTGAATGAGCATATAGTAAAAGTTATCTGTTACGTTCCAAAGTACATAAATATACATTTATTTATGTCATTAGTAAAATATATATATACATAATATATATTATACTACTCATCTTTCAGTGAACTACAAGATGAAATATCTGAAGCAAATTCAAGTTTAAACTTTGCTCTTTGGAGCAGGAAATTGACAGTTTGGTGCACACTTCAAATACTAGCTGACTAGGCGCTATATTTGTTTTGAAAATGCATAGAGATCTCTGCCACTGACTGGCAGGGTGATCATGGACTTGTCTCCTAATATGTCTAAGACCTGTTTCCTTTTGTATTAAGTAAAGCAAATAATAGTTCTTACTTCTAAGAAGGTTGCGAGGATTGAAACAGATAATATGCAAAAAGTGCTTAGCACCGTGCTTGGAATAGAGAAAGCAAATATTTAATATCAATTGATAGTTGTGATTTCATTGTGAAAAAAAAGAGCACTATCCTGGGAATCTCAGGATTAAGTTTATAATTAGCAGTGGTAAACGGCAAACTGTTTTTTTAATTAATAAAGCAAGGCATATACGGGTTGTTGGTTGAAAGATTGTTCAAAAAGCTGTAAGTACAGTTTAAAAGACATCTACATACGATAAAGCTCTAAAATAACTTAAATTTGATTTTACTAAGGGAATTTCAAATTAATGTAGTATTTGGCAACTAATATTCTTAAACAATAGCATATTAGTGGTGACTTATTTTTGAATAGCCCACTGAGTATAAGCTAAAATTTAAGTTGCCATGGTATATTTGAAATGTGAGGGTCCAGTGGTACTCGGATATTATTAATGTAATATTCTCAAAGTTTATCTCCTCTTAAATGCTATGAGAATAAGTAAATATGATTTTAAGACAAACCAAGGAAATTTGGAATTTAAAAGTCGTATACCTTTCCATTCTATTCCTCTGACAAAATGATAATATATGTTTAGAATAATATTTCATTACAAATTCAGAAATGTACACCCTGGCTTATAAAGGGTGTAAAGCCAAGAGAATGAAAAGAAAGTATTCAGTGTCTGTATTTAAGTGTCATAAAATGAGCTTTCTAATGCTTATCTATTTGTGAGTAGGTGAGATTTAAGGGTGGGAAACAATAGCTTCTAGAATCAAAGTATCAGTTATTTAAGGCTAGGAGGTAGGGATGTTTTTCATGACATTATAATAGTGACATGTATCGTATAAATTAACTTTCTAACACACAGTAAGGAGTACCAAAAAACCTTCAGAACCAATTTAACCTTAGAGAAAACATTATTTTGTATTTAAATTAGATTTTTATCAAGATTTTCCTTACTTTGCATATTATATAATCTTCACACTCTTTGAGAAGTAGATTTCATTAGTCCATCATAAAATTATTTTGAAACAATAAATAATATAATAATATAATAAACTGATTTTAAAACATGAAGCTTAGTATAAGTACTGGGCAACCATTTATTTCAAAAACATAAATGAAATGCAAGAGATTCTTTTAACTCAAAGATAGTACCCTTCCTATCTTGCCCCTATAAAATGGGTAAAAGAATCTCCTGATAGAAACCTCTTTACAAATATCGGGAATTTGTAGTTTTTGAAATTCCCTTCAAAGACTGGATAACATTTCCCACTAAGATATTTCTTATTTCATGCCTGTTCCCTTGTATTAAATTTGGATTGTTAATTAACTATAGTTATAGTAAATTATCCAAAACATAATTCAAAATTCAAAACACAAACACCCACACCCACATCCACATTTTGGTGAAAGAGAAGTTCACAGTAGGTCTCTTTATATTTTACTTTGTGTCTTTGTACAGGAGGGGAAAATACCTTCTCTATGAAATGTTTTAATTGGCTGAGGGTGTTTAGTATACAATGCTCTATCGCCCTCTGCTGGCTAGAAAATGATAAAGCCTTCTCATCTGCTCTTTACCTAAATGGGGGCCTTAGAAAACTATGGAAAATAAAGACACAGTTCAAAATAATAAAATAACATATTATGGTGATAGGAAATTAAAAAAATAAATTTATGAAACATTCTTATCATGTTTCCAAGATCCCCTAAAATTTGTTTATTTTTAATTAGCTTTCATAATAGCTGAATAATTTGATTATTTTACATAACCCTAAACACTCTCATTAATTAAAAAAAACACACTCTATTTCATTATTTTAAAGTGATAATTGCAAGACATATTTGTGTAGGCATTTGGGGGATTTACCAACAAGATATGTAAAGTTTTTTTATAGTTAGCACATTTGTGGAATATTTTTACAGTGATATTTTGATATAGCTAGTGTATCTTTTTCTAAAGAAAAATTTTTTAATCTAGTTGAAAAACTATTTTCAATAATTTTAGTAAAATTTTAAAAAATAGCTTCATATTAGAGTTCTTTACTAATTAAACAAGTGACATCTTTCACATTTCATTCTCTTTTGGAGCATTATTTATATGCTGCTCACGTCTCATTGAGGAAAAACTAACACTGGTGTATAATGACACATAAATTTTATAATAAAAATAACAATGACAAGGCCCCAAGGAACATAAAATGCATAGACTGATGAATTTACCTGATTTCATTTTAGCAGTGCACGCTGCTTTAATGCTTGATTACATTTAGTTCAAAAACATTTCTAAAGTGTAACCTTACCATCCATCGCAGAATATGCAGATTTTATTATTATTTATTATTTTATTATTTTATTATTTATTATTTATTGCTGATTTTTCTAAAATATACTTAAGTTAAAAGTTTAAAACAAAGCTGTCACTGTTTTTTCAAAAATTTGGCTGGTATTTTGAATCTGGGATTTATTTTATATTTTCAAAAGTTTCTCTCAGCCACAATATAAGTAGAAATAATCTGGTTTTCATTTCTATGAGTGTATTTCTTTGGAACATTTATAAAACTTGGGTCATGGTTCTTTGAAATAGGCTTTATTCCATGAGCTCTGCCTTCCTATTTTATCCTCAGAACCAGTGTCTATTATGAATCAAGAGGATAATTTTCCCCATGGCTTCCCTGCCAAAACAACTGTCAATCCTTTTAACATTTTCTGGAGCAAATGGTGTTTTATAACTTTAACCACCTTGGTTCCAGGATATGTGTACATCTCAAAATTTCCAAGAACACATTTTCAGCCCAATCTATAAATCACTAGAAGTCTCTGGTTCTCCACAAACAGAGAAAAAAAGTTTCATCTTAGAAAATATAATTACAACAATAAGATGGAAAACAAGTTTTTTTACTTTCCAAATTATGAGAGATTTTATAAAAAAGAATGCACTTTGCAGTTTTTCACATTTAATCCTCATAAAAACAATATATATGCATAAATATATATATATATATTTTACAATTTACATTGTAAAACTCAGAAATATAGGAAAATGAGATTCAGAGGGTTAGAAGACTCATCCAAATTCACACAGGATGGCCTATAGATGAAAAGCCTGGTAGGTCTGCCTAACTCCAAGCCCATGAAATTTTTATGACACCTCACAACCTCTAAAGCAGGAAACAAACCTGGGAAGCCATTTGTATCAAGGTCTTAAAATGATCATGCCTTTTGACCCAATGATTCCAGCTCTGGGAAGCTAAAGAAACATTCCATATATAGTTAAAGATGTCCATAATAGCATTAATTAAAATAATACAGGAATAAGAAAAAAAGCTAGGAAAGGGCTATATTTTTAATAAAAAATAATGGAGAAGAAAGTAAACTATGTATGTCATCTAACAGAATATCACAGTTATTAAAAATAATAGATTTGAGTTACTTAAAAAGTTATGAGTTGCTTATGATAAAACTAGCAAACAAAAGTTTATATATTATGTAATTATATTAGAAAAGACAGGTTTATAGGTACTAACAGAGAGAGGTGTCTTATATTGTTGAGTGAAGGAAGTTAGTTATGAAACAATAATGTATATTCTATGATAACACATTTTGGAAAAAAATTACATATATATGTCCTAGCACATGTGAAAAAAAATTGTGTTAACACATGTCAACCTGTTGATGATCTAAGGGATAAAAAAAAGTAAAAAATTTTAAAGTATATACTTTTATACTATATAAACTTTATAACATGTATTACTTTCAGGATTATAAAAATAATAAAGATGTATATTTACAGTATGATTATAGCTATGTTAGAATATAACAAAATAACAATATTTTAGGGCGAGGAGTATATATTTATTCCTTTTTTAAAAAGTTTTAAATGTTTTTAATATGTTTATATTTGTTTTATTAAAAACTATAAAATAAACATTAAAAAATAATAGTTTCCAACTTTTAAGTCATGTTCCTTCTTTCTATTTCTCCATATTACAGGTTTTTGTGAGAATTATTGTTTTACTTTGCTATTCTTAAAGTAGTTAGCGGGTTCTCATGGAAATGACCTCACATAGGTGCATTACTCTTATAGAACTAACAGTTAATTTCTATGGAAATGTTAAAATTGAAAACCAACTTGACTGACTTATTGCTGTTGTCCACTAAGGAATAAGAAGAAAAATATTACTGTAGTATTCTATTAATTCAAAATTCATCAAACCCCAAAAATAGTAACCTGAAATTTAGCTTTTGTTAAACAACTTGAATAGTACAAACAAAACTGCCATGACCACTGATGCATTTAACTAATGGACCTCATAGTTTTCAAGCATCTCAAGTACTTGAAAGATATTTATTTACTTATAAATTAATAAATAATTTTTTCAAAAATATCTCATGTATTTTTAAAAACATCCTCTTTAAAATTGATGAGGCAATATCATCTTTCCCTGGTAATATCAGTATAATAGTTATAAATTGTGACTAATTTTGACTTGGGTTACCAAATAAATCTAAATTAATGGAAATTTCATATGAGAACTAGAACATGGTACTATCAAAGTTGACTCTTCATGTTACTGAGATAACTTCTAAATGTTTATGAAAAATAAAAAATAGTCTTTTTTCTTTCTTATGTTTTCTTTCTCTCTTTTCTTTTTTATTGTAAGCACATTGATAAACAATCATTTGTATAAGCAATATATTTTGGCTTTTATTTGGGTGTTACCCTGAATGAAAAACTGTGGATGTGAATTTATTCACCTTTATCTTTCTGTGTGATACGCACTCCTCTTGGTTCTCTATGGCAGAAAGAGCTAAACATAAACTTGCTTTAATTTCAACATCATGTCAGACAAGGTTGAATGTGTATTGCCTTTCAAGTATAAACACATTTTAAACCTCATACGCAAAGAAATATTTTGCTTTTGAAAGGAATCTTTATGCATACGAATAAAGTAAGTATATTTTCTTCAGTTCTCAACTCCTACAGTGGATGGTCTTGTACAAATTAAGGAAAAAAACCTTAAACACTTAAAAACATTTATGACTAAAAATATTAATCAGATAATGATGTCAGTATGTTATTAAAGAATACAAGTATAACAAAATGATCAGTTTCCTTTATTCCTCCATTCTGAAAAAGAGTGACATTGACTGAGAATTTAAAATGGCCCAAAGGAAAGAAGGCCTCTGTGTGCCTCAAATTTGGTATTTTAAGTTGAAGTCAGCTGTTAAGAATTACTGAATTATCCAGGGCAGAATCTCGGGTATGGCTCGCATTACAGTATGTTGGATATGAAAAGTTGAACACAAGAGGGGTGAAAACTTTTCAGTGATTAAAAAGGCCTGTGGGATTGAATTTTTAGATTCCAGAGGAGCACATCAAGAGGAATGTTGCAGATTCTCAAGTTCTTATAGCAAATTGTGTCTGTAAATCGATGAAGTGTCCCTGATGAAACATATCAAGATGGTTCTAAAGAGTATATAAAGTTTCTTTCAATTCTCTTGGGAATGAAAATTAAAACTGATGGCTGAAATCAAATACATAACAAAGCTAAGAAATTGAATGTATCTACATTCCAATCAGGCCAGAAAGTAGGATGGAATTTTTTAAACTTATTTTCTTCTTTAATATGTTTTGAAATGACATTTATTGATGCTTCCAGAGTTAATTTTAATTAATCTTTATTGTGTTTCAAATATTTTAGGCATTCTGCACGATACAGCGACAATAAGTTTCTCTGTATGAATATTGCATAATCTCTTCAGCTCTATTACTTAGATTTCAACAATTTCTCTTCCATCTCATATTGAATCTTCTTTCAACCATTTTTCCTCATAAATGTAGCTGACATCTAAACATGATCAGTTGGTGGATAACTGATGATATGTAGGTAAAGTTGATTTAAACACATAACCCCAACATCAGTATTATGAAGGGATTCCATTGTTTACTCAACCAAAATATTCTTCTTCTGTGCCAGAAGGAATACATTTTGATAAAATTTGTCACAAAATTGTATACATTGCAAAGGATTTTATATTTACCAAGCAAATTGTTTAAAATCTATGCTGCTAGATATAGGCTGTTTTTTAACGTGTGTAAATGTGCAAAGACGTGTATATGCGCACTTAACTCCAAGAAAAACAAATGCCCAGAGTAAAACATGTCTTGAGTTTTTGGTAAAGGTATCATAAAAGTTTGTGAAATTATTCAGAGTATATTGGAAATACATATTTTTACATTTTATGTTAGAATTTAACTTTGAGGAACTTGTGAATGGAAATTAAACATTTTTACCACTGTATTCTTTGTGAAATTAACTGTCTCTTCACTGTTTTATTTCTTATCAGATAAAGAGTAATACTTTTTAAAAAACAATTAATTAATTAATTAATTGGCTGCATTGCATCTTTGTTGCTGTGCACGGGCTTTCTCTAGTTGCGGCAAGCAGAGGCTACTCTTTGTTGCGGTGCACTGGCTTCTCACTGCAGTGGCTTCTGTTGTGAGCACAGACTGTAGGCGCGTGGACTTGAGTAGTTGTGGCACATGGGCTCAATAGTTGTGGCTCGCGGGCTCTAGAGCACAGGCTCAGTGGTTGTGGCACACGGGCTTAGTTGCTCCGCGTCATGTGGTATCTTTCCAGACCAGGGATCAAACCTGTGTCCTCTGCACTGGCAGCTGGATTCTTAACAACTGAGCCACCAGGGAAGTCCCATGTACTGTATGATAATGTTCAACAATTTTATAGCAATTTGTAGTAAAATAATAGAAGGTAAGAAAATTAAACACTGGACTCTAAGTCAAAGCATGAAGCATCTAAAACTGTTTCGTATGAACTCATCTCCATCATATGGTGATTTATGCAACATAATTGAAACAAGAACACATTTGGTATATGCTCCAGGAAGATTCACATTTACTGAATTACTCAGGAACCTTTAAACACATGTGTGGTTGTCTCTTACATAGTATACCCTTGTGATGGTGGTACCCTACCCACAGCTATTGCACAATTGTGAGCCTTTTCTTTCAATAATTTGGTCTAAATTTTGAATCCTGCAGACAGTTAACCCTCTGATCCTTGTACTCTCATCTTTATCACTTTTTGTTTGTTTTTGTTTTTGGCCACACTGTGTGGCTTGTGGGATCTTAGTTCCTCGACCAGGGACTGAACCTGGGCCCCATGCTATGGAAGCATAGAGTCCTAACCACTGGACTTCCAGGGAATTCCCTACTCTCATCTTTATGAACCACAGTCAGCATAAATTAGGAAGAGTAGCTATGAACATCAAGAAGACACATCCTTGCTTTACAGAAATAAACTTCTTAGATAATTTTTCAGTATATTTCCCTTTCAAAAAGTGAGGTCAACTTCTACTTGTACAATTGCTGATATTGTAATTTTCTTTTCTTGATCTCATTTCTTTACTGGAAACTGAATATCTAGGTGGATTTTAAGATTCAGCAAAAAGTCATCTGTAAAATATTAAAACTAGAAGCAAAGCTCACTTTTTAAAAAAGCCTCTACAAAGCTACAGTAATGAAGACAGCATGGTACTGGCACAAAAACAGACACATAGATCAATGGAACAGAGTAGAAAGAAGAGAGAATAGAGAGCCCAGAAATAAACCCACACATCTATGGTCAATTAATCTGTGACAAAGGAGGCCAGAATATACAATGGAAAAAGACAGCCTCTTCAATAAGTGGTGCTGAAAAAACTGGATGGCTACATGTAAAAGAACGAAATTAGAAAAATTTCTCACACCATATACAAAAATAAACTCAAAATGGATTAAGGACATAAATGTAATACCTGAAACCATAAAACTCCTCTAAGAGAACATAGGCAAAACACCCTTTGACATAAATTGTAGCAATATATTTTTTTGAATCGATATCCTAAGACAAAAATAAACAAATGGGACCTAATTAAACTTAAAAGTTTTTGCACAGCAAAGGAAACCATCCACAAAATGAAAAGACAACTATGAAACGGGAGAAAATATTTGCAAATGATATGACTGATAAGGGGTTAATATCCAAAATTATACATAAACAGCTCATACAATTCAATTAAAAAATGGGCAGAAGACCCGAATAGATACTTTTCCAAAGAGGAAATGCAGATGGCCAACAGGCACATGAAAAGATGCTCAACTTTGCTAATCATCAGAGAAATGCAAATCAAAACTGCAAAGAGATATCACCTCACAGCTGTCAGAATGGCCATCGTCAAAAAGTAGAGAAATAATAAATGCTATTGAGGACGTGGAGAAAAGGGAATCCTAGTATACTGTTGGTGGGAATGTAAATTGGTACAGTCATTGTGGAAAAGAGTATTGAGATTCCTTAAAAATCTAATAATAGAACTACCATATGATCCAGCAATTCCACTCCTGGGTATATATGAGACGAATACAAAAATGCTAGTTTGAAAAGATACATGCCTTTCAATGTTCATAAAGCATTACTTATAACAGCCAAGATATGGAAGCAATCTAAGTGTCCATCAACAAATAAATAGATAGACATATATATGCTACCAACTGTAAAATAGATAGCCAGTGGGAAGTTGCTGTATAACAAAGGGAGTTCAACTCAAGGATGGATGATGCCTTAGAGGACTGGGACGGGGAGGGTGGGGGGGAGTCGAGGGGGGGAGTCGAGGGAGAGAGGGAATACGGGGATATGTGTATAAACACAGATGATTGAACTTGGTGTACCTCAAAAACTTGTACAAGAGTGTAATGCAATTATATTCCAATAAAAAAAAAGAAGATGCAGATGGCCATCTACATATATAATATATACGATGAGATATTACACAGCCATAAAAAGAATGGAATTCTACCATTTGCCACAATGTGGATGGACCTAGAGGGTATTATGCTTAGTGAAATAAGTCAGGCAGAGAAAGACAAACACTCTATGGTATCAATTATATATGGAATCTGAAAATAAAACAAATGAGTAAACATAACAAAACAGAAACAGATTTATGGATATTGAGCGGTTACCAGTG
Source organism: Hippopotamus amphibius kiboko (assembly GCF_030028045.1). Taxonomy (NCBI): domain Eukaryota; kingdom Metazoa; phylum Chordata; class Mammalia; order Artiodactyla; family Hippopotamidae; genus Hippopotamus; species Hippopotamus amphibius. Next base: position 85,637,639 of record NC_080195.1, on the reverse strand, counting down.
AGAAGAGGGGAGTGCGGAGGAGCAAGATAGGGATATGGGATTAAGAGATACAAACTACTATGTATACAATAAATCACAAGGGTATACTGAACAGCACAGAGAAATATGGCCATTATTTTGTAATAACTTTAAACAAAGAATAATCTATAAAAATATTGAATCACTATGTTGTACACCTGAAACTAATATAATATTGTAAATAAACTGTACTTCAATAAAAAATAAAAGCCTCTCCCTGAAAAAGAATATCATCTTGCCTGGTATTAAAAATTTCATTTTAGTGACCTTTCCAATGTCACGTGGGATCATGGGTCAAATTCTACATTTCCTACTCTCAGATCCAGACTGTAGCACTCCTTGCGGCTGGGTAGAAAGGCTCACAAACATAAGCAGAAAGGGCTGTATTCTCTAAGCCTTGAATATAGACAGCAGCCTCCACACAGAGATTGCTCCTTTCCCTCCACACAGAATGAAAGCATCCCTCTGTAGCAGCTATGTCTATCGAATGTAGAAAGACAACCACAAAACCAGCAAGTTTACTGTGTGCGAAGGTACCACAGTGTAGAAGAAAGATGACTGAAGACTCTTTGGTTAGACAATGCCCCAGAACTGATGTACAGAAAGAGTTTTGACCCGATGTTCTCTGTATTTTGGTAACATTAAGGTGGAAAAATTTTTTAAGGAATTGGCTTCAATACCTATTTCAAAAAATAGAGATAATTGTTTTACTTAGAATAACAATGGAGGTATTGTCTTCCTTTCTTTTTTTTCTCTTTTTAGAATCCAATTCTCTACTGTTTTCTGGCAAATGTTTCTTTCCCTAAAAAAAAAAGCCCCTTTATTTTTCCTGTGAAATTCAGCCTTGGAGCTGATGTGTTACATAATTTTAGAATTTAATTGTCAACCAGTGTCATCCATGGGCCAGGAGAGTGGGGAATAGTGTACTAAATCCCAGCGAGGAGAAGCTGGGTGATAGAAAGCTGCTGTGGTTTTGAACTGAGATGGACATGGGTTTAAAATTCTAGCCATCTACTTAAACACTGTATGTGTGACTGCAAGTAGTTTTCTTAATGTCACTCTCAGTTTCCTCCCTCATCTATAGAATGAGGATAATAACAGCTTCCTTTCAGGATTGTTGTGAGGATGAAATGAGATACTTGATACATACAAAATGTCTGGTATATAGCAGATGCTCAATAATTAATCATCATCATTATTACATAGTTGATTTTATGACCTATGGAGAGTTTAAGTAGATTGATACTAATAACAAGTTGTACTCAACCACAGAAATATAAAATTTCTTTCTGTTCTAGGCTCATAAAGGACTTCCAGACTTCCTGAGTACTCCAGGAAATACTAATGATGGCAACCAAAACATGAGATGGGGTCAGGGTTCTCCTCAATCTTTCTCTTCAATCTTCAGCAAGTCTTGTGTTTCATGGTTATGTCTATAAATGGGAGATGTACTTTCCACCAATGGTGTGCAGATCAAATGACTTAATAGGTCAAAATGTGCTTTGTAACATTTAATATTAAAAAAAAGTTAGATCATCAAGGACTTTTCAGTTATTCATACTATTTCACAAATTTAATATCACTACATGCTAAATCAGCATTGACTTCTCAGTTATTGATACCATCTCAATAAATGAAAAATAAAATTTAAGAGCTAATAAATTTAAAAACTAAAAAGAATAATTTACTAGAAAAGATGAAATTGCATATTGTGAAATAGATAATACCAAAGGTCTAGTTATTTTTTCATCTCCAAACCAAAAGCACAACTCTAATTTAATCCAATATGAACACAACAATTCTTTGACTATTACTCACATCACAGTTTTTCCACTCTTCTCTCTCTTGACATTCTTGACATAATATATATTTAATATTTATTGGCTGTTGTTATTAGAGTGTTGCTCTACATTTCCTGATGTGGACACGGGGCACCCTAAATTATACTAGCTTTTAGTTTTCATTTTGCCATTTCTGTGGTTAACTACAACTCCTAGCTCCTCTGAGATCACTGATCCCATGAGTCAGTGTCATCTCTTTCTCAACATAAAGCATTCAATTATGTGATACTTCCCTTTAAACTTGGATATCTCTCTAACTGCTTACAAGAAACATTCCAGTTACTTTAGACTAGCCCAAAAGGCTCTTCAGAGTCCAGCTCACTCCTTAACCCTTTCCCTCTCTTGACTTTGTCATGTGTCTTGACAGAAACATCAGGCCCCCAAATCTTCTCAGACAACACCCCAACACAATACTGGGGACATGTCTTTTGTCATGGCTTTTCCCTCAATTTCCTGTTGAGCAGTGAACACCAGCTTAGATGCCACTTCTCCCATCATCATCCTCATGCCTCTGGGGACAATGGATCTGCTTGGGGAAGTCAGGATTTTATAGTCCTAGATCCCTTTATACACTGATCTACCTAACACTAGTCACACTTCCCTATTTCTTTACCTCTGTTTTTGGTTGTTACTTATGTGTCTGTTTCTCTCATTTACAAAGTGAAGCCTTGAATCACCCACACACTGTCTTATTCATCTTTGTGTCCCCAAGACTTGGGGATTTCTCTTCCACCTCTTCAACTGAATCTTTGAGACATAAACATTTGTCAGCCACTGACTCATATCTTAAAGTTGAAATCACAACCTCTAAAAGTAATTATTAATCCTAGTTTGTAGAAACATTCTTTTCTTCATACATCCCATAGGATGTTAATGGATATATTTTTGAATGCTTTTCTCTTCTATTTCTGATGCCCTGACAGTCAAAGAGTGAAAGATACAAGGAAAAAAAAAAAGGAATTAAGCTAGAATAAAAACAGGCAGAAATGACAATTTACATGAGAATGCCAATCAGAATGCTTTGTTTTCTAACAGCTTTTAAGCACTTCTTCTACCAGATGCCCATGTTAAAGTACAGCTTGGCTAAATTCTGCAAGGACAGATCTGCTCTTTCCAAAAGGAGGGGTTCATATGGCTCTCCCACACCATTTTACTCTTTGTGAGCAGGAGGTTAGAGTGCTGGAAATCACTCTGTGGTCTCTGAGCAAACGTTACACTTGCCACCACCCTCTAACTGGAATTAGGAATGTGAAGTCCCATCATGGCCCCAATTCTGGCCACATATTCATGGTCACTGTGGTGATGGAAGTGGAAGAGAGGCGTAGTGTGGCTTTCAGTTCTTTATTCATATCTGTGACAGAAGGAATAAACCACCCTAACAAGATGGGACTGCGGCACAGACATTTCCCCTTTTCTTTGGCTCTGTTTTGTAACCCTCTAGGCAGGCAATGTGCACAGCACTGAGATCTTGAAACACTTTGGACTCTTCTTTATGTTATTTCCCAGAATCATAAAAAAAGGATGATAGCAATCACTTATTAAGTACTTCTATTATCCAGGAACTAGATACACACAGACACAGAGGTCCCAACCAAATAAGTAAACACACACACACACACACACACACACACACACACTCATCCATTTGTTCATCCATTTGTTCAACAATATTTTAAGCAGCTAAAATATGCCAGGTAATATTCTATACACACATATTAATTTGATGTTTATAATATTCTAACATATCTTTATCTTTTTAAAGATGAAAAATTGAGACTTAGGAAAGTGAGATGCAGAAAGATAAGTATTTTTCATACAGCTAATTAAGAGCAGAGTCTGCTTTTAAACTCATATATGCCATGAAAACCCTCACTCTTTATACTTCCTGCTGTCACAAAAAGAAAATAATAATTTAACCTTGTAATTTCCTAAAGAACAACTCAAATATAATAGTAAGGCAAGGGCACTGATATTCTGAATTTAACAATGGATTACATCAGATTCCTGAAAAGTAATTCTGCACAGATTTCCAGGCACACATATTTTTTTACCCACTGAGTTACCAGATCAAAAATTTCTATATGTGAAAAGTGAGAAGTTTGTCATTGAATCCTAAGATAATAACTTATCTCTATTATGTGACTTAAATGATGGATGCTTCCCCAAAATGAACAAATCAGCCCATATTTCAGATGCACCAGGAGAGTACTACTGAAATAAATTTTATAATGAAATCTGAATTCACACTAATTGCTTCCTGAAGCTCCATTTTATTGCTAAATCTAGATTTTTCTCCCTACTGTTTTTTCCCCTCATCCTCTTAATGCCAAAATTCACACAATAAAGTTGTATTTTATCATAACTTTAATTTTTGCTCCATAATATAAAGGCCACCAAATGTAATTCTTGTACCCCTTCTATCTTTTCCTTCCTGTCTTTTCCTGAGACCATCATACAAAGAGATCAAAAAAATTATGCTAATGTAACACTTTCCACAAATAAACACAACTGCCTAATGCTCAAGAAGACTGTCAATAAGATGCACTAGATGCAACACATCAAATGTTTCCAGGAGACCTATAATTGGAGGTTTGTGCATATTCATCTTAATGGAGTACAAAAAATAAATCACATAAGATAGAAGAAAGATGTAATAAACCAATTTAACACAAAGTTCTATTTCCCCAATGGTTTAAAGCTTTATGATTTTTGAATTTTCTCTCTCAGGCACAGCAGTCATATGTGGATCTTAACAACTATTTTTAATTTAAAAAGTTCTCTTTGGAAAATGATCCATCTGTTTATTGAAACAGTCCTTTGCAAAACCAAAGAGGTCACTTCAGGTCAAAACCCATATCTAAGTTGGTTTAAGCTTAGGGTAACCTAAATAGTGTGTCAAATTGGGACTACTAGATATATAAAATGACATCATATAAATTTTTTCCAAACTCTTAGATTCTACATTCCATGTGAAGAACTGGTTTTAAGGGTAAGATCTGGGGAGGAAAAACCTATTGGAATGCAAAAGTGCATTTAACATTTGTTTATATTTCCACAACATTATACTAGACTTAAACTGTCAAACCAAGTTGATAACAAATGTTAAGTGTAGAAATGTATACAGCAACCAGCCTACTGCCAAGTCAGGCAAACAAAGAACTCTTGTCAGAGGGTTACAAATTCCAAAGTTAAACGCGAGGTAATATTTTCAGGGTAAGGTTTGCTTTTTATCTCTAATGGAATGATTTCTTTAAATGGCTGCACTTGCACAGCAGAGCAGGGTGGACACATTGTGCAGTGGAATTCTGCACAAGGATTCACCTACAAAAGTAGCTCCACAAATGTGATTATTGCTTGGCTGAGTTGCAAGTTACCTCGAGAAGTAATACATGGGATAAAGTACAGATATTTTAAGAATGAGTAATTTTTTACTGCTTAATGTGAAGAAAGTCATTTGTGTCTTTGTTCTCACTTTTTTTGTTAAACAAATGAATTCAAATGAACAATGCATGTGAAACTCTCTTATTTCCTGTTCATTAGTATTACATTTCTCTCATTTACTTTAATGACCAGTGAAAAACAGTGACATTTGTTAAATAATAGAGTACATGACCCATATTCTAGAGGGTACAAATATATATGACTGGTTTCTCCACACAAAACATTTATAATTTGGTTTCAGATATAATTCATCAATCAATAATGCAAAAAACCATGATAATAAATATGTGGCATGAAAGCATAGAAAGTTATTTGATGGAAGGGGCCTTATGTTATTGTCCTCTACTGTCCAATACCTATTGTGGCAGTTAGCATGGAATTTGGAGGAAGGAGAAAAAAAGTCTATAATAAAAGAGACTCAGCTTTTTAAATGCTAGAGCCGTTCTTTGCTCCCTGATCGAGGAAATAATTGTCTCAGTTTCCTTTTATGCAAATTGAGGATAACAATGCTTAATCAACACAATATATAAAGCAAATTATATGTATATACCACACCCTTCTGAAACACACCTAATTGTTACTTTTCACTACTTATACTCTTTCAGCATGTCACATTGGACCCTCAGTAAATAATAGTTCTTTGAGCAGTGCTATGGAAAAAAAAAATGGTTCTGAATCTTGGAAATGAAGGAAGATGCCAGGATGAAACAGAAAAAAAAATCCAGTAGTTTAAAAAAAATTTAGAAGTATTGTAAATCAACCCAGGAAAGATAAAAATGAAAATAATTTTTGGAATTATTTTCCTAATTGTCATTACTACAATGATGATAAAAGTGAAAGATATTAATGTTTAGCACAAACAGTAGAAGTTTATGACTGCATATTTAAGTTTTTCCAAAAAAAAAGAATGAAAGTGAAAATGGGGAGGGAGTGCTTGGTGATCTGTTGCCATTTAAGTTCAACCACTCACTTCCAAGACTAGAACCTGCCATTCCCAATAACCACAACACCCCATAACCTCAATTCAGATGTTTCCTTCTCTTACCATCTTTCTATCTTTCCAACATCCTTCCTCAATTACTTTAATATTTGTTGACCCTAGTTGGAATTCCAATCTATTACCCCTGCCCCCCAAATAGTCTTTACTATTCCTTTCTCAACTCGTGTCCTTCCACCCCTTTCTATTTACATATATATATTTATTTATAAATAATTGAATTATAGCAGATTTACAGTGTTGTGTTAGTTTCAGGTATATAGCATAGTGATTCAGTTATACATATATATATATATATATATATATATGTATACATTCTTTTTCAGATTCTTTTCCCTTATAGGTTATTATATAATATTGAGTATAGTTCCCTGTGCTATACAATAGGTCCTTGTTGGTTGTCTATTTTATATATAGTAATGTGCATATTTTAATTCCTCCCCTCTTTCCCCCTTGGTAACCATAAGCTGGTTTTCTGTGTCTGTCGATCTATTTCTGTTTTGTAAATAGCTTCATTTGTATCTCCTTTTTTTTGTAGATTCTGCATGTACAAGATATTGTATGATATTTATATTTGTCTTTCTCTTTCTGGCTTACTTCACTTAGTATGATAATCCCTAGGTCCATCCATGTTGCTGCAAATGGCATTATTTCATTCTTTTTTATGGCTGCATAATATTCCATTGTGTGTATGTATGTATGTATGTGTGTGTGTGTATATATACACACACACACACCACATCTTCTCTAAAACATTTTTTAAAAATAATTTTTACTACTCCACTCTTAACTCATGTCCTTCCTCCCTTTTCTATTTAATGTTCCTTCACTGTTGTAATTTCCTTGCATATTACCTTGCAAGGATCTTGAAACCCTTGTCTTCTTTTTCACTTTATTCCTCAGGTAAGAATCAGCCTCCAGTTAAATCTTACTCTCAGCCCAGTACTCACAATCAATTTTCCTGCTTCAGGGAGGTAACTGACTGATGGCTCCAGCTGTTGTAATTTATACATGTATCACTGAATTTGCAACAAGGACATGATTTCCACAAACTGCTCACAACCAAGGCTGAAAATAGTGGTAACACCAATGCAGGACTTGTCTGATGGATGAATTTTACCCTGGCCAAAACATTTTACAACTGTGCCGCAGTCTGAAAAACTTCTTATCCACCTTCCTTCTTTTCCTCACTCATTCACAGGGACAGAGCTGCACTGTGGTCTGAAGACTCCCACCACATCTTCTGGTACCTTCCTCTCTTTGTCTAACAGGTATTTCCCCTAACTATTTTCTTGAATATCCAATCTTATCTTGACACGTGACTCTCATGGAACTTCAGACTAATACAACTAACATCCATGCCGCTGAGCATGGCTGGAAAAGGATACACAACCATGCTGATTGCCCTTATTTTAAATCTGTGACCATTAACTTTAAGTGACTTATTCACTTAAAAAGTATTTGTGAAATATTATAATTCCATCATTCCTTATGTCCTTGAAAACCAATATACTCAGTATGGAAGAAAGGAGATACAGCTGTAATACAAAAGAGACAAAGCAAAAACCGTGGGTGTATCCTCACTCTGTCCACTGAAAAGACCTGGAAACAATGATTAATCAATGAGCATCCCTGTACCCAAGCTGTTATCTTGAAACACCCTTTTCTATTAAAGGAAGTCGGGGCTTTTGGGGAAAATGACTGATGTTAGGTCTAGGGCAGGGAATGTGCAAGATGAGTCTAGAACATCTTAGCATGAGAGATAGCAAGGATGTTATCAAAGATTACCAGTGTAGTGACAGAAGGTTTTGGGAGCCAATTTAGAAAGATTCTGTTGGCCAAAGATGAAACAATTTAATCTTGGGTAAGGACAAGATTTACAGTGGATTGACACCAAATATGTTTAAATTCACGAATTCATGTTTATATTTAAAGTCTAGCCGTCACCCTCTGAGGATGACTGCAAACCAGTTCATTTTCTTTAAAATGAGTTAAATAAAAGGAAAGGATCTAGCATTTGTCCTGGTTTTCCATATGAACTGTATCACTGGATAGCCAAATGATAGATGACGGTGGGTCTCTCTTTTCAAAATTATTTCAGACAGTTAAAAAAATATAGAATTAGAATATTACCATTTTGCATCTCTCAAGGCAATTAATAGTGAAAAACAGACACAATGTGCCTCTGTTTGCAAGACTTTAGACTTACCAAATAAGTATAATCTAAGTTTGATCAATCAGCTGGAACTAGCTGCCAATTTACAGAAAATACAGAGTTCAGAGAAACATATTGAACTACAACATGTGAAAGCCTACAGGTCAGTGTCTTGGGTTCTTCAACAGATAACCCGTAAGAAAAATAAAGGGACGGAAGAGAAACCTGTAGATTACTTGAGCCCTAAAAGACACATTATGTTTTTAAAAAAAGTAACACTAAGCTAAAGCATCTAAGGATGCTTACTTACATGATAAAATCACAAAGAAAAGCAGGGAAGTGATTATTATAAAAGCCAAAATAGTGTTTATTTGGGGCTTGGAATGAGGGATTTGCGACTTGCGTGGGGCACGCGTGGAGTCTCAAATGGTCGGCAATGTGCTGTTTCTTGACTGGGGTTACATGGGTGTTCTCCTTGAAATTATTCACTAAGCTATACATTTATTTGTTTGGTTTGCTATATCTACATTTTATTTTATAAGAAAAGATTAAAAATGCTATTCTGATACTTTTCATCAAATTATTGAAAAAAGTAAAGACTTTGTAATGAGAACACTCTCATTGCCATGATATTAAAAACACAAATGTAACTATAAATACAATTGCCAAAATATTCCTTTTCAACATTAAAATCATTTCTCAGAGTGAACTGCTATACCAAGTCTGCTTTTATCTGTGAAAAACGCAAGCAGGAGGTTCCCACTTACCATCCTTTTACTTTTTGTTCTTCTTTTTACCATAATAATGAGCTCGTGCAAGACACTTGAAACTCACAGATCACATTTGAAGAAATATCATTCAAGAAGATATAAAGCAGAGACAATATTTGAGAGGAAGCCCTAGCATGCCTAGAAAACCTATAATCATTCTCAGCAGATAACTGACTATTTGGCTGGAATATGTTTAAAGGAGGCGCTTTGCTCCAAAGTTGGATAAGTGAAGGTGGGATTCAAGCATGATAAAGAACAGTAAGTGGCAGAGGGCAGTTACAACTATAAAGCCTTTATGATTTCTTTAATACAGCCAGGAAGCGCATAAAAGGTTTCCAGAGCTGACTAGATACTATTAAAAAATAATTGTATCTTCCTTGCTGTGAATTACAAGTCTTTTATATGTGGAAAAATCTTTGGTGGACACACCAGGCAGGAAAATAAAATTAATTTTAATTTCAAACACAGTGGCACGACACAGTTTTTCCAGTTACAAAGATCTGTCTCATGACCGTAAGGAGTTAGCAAAGCATATAATACTTGTGTAAGAAAATGATGATTATTCTGTTGCAAATGGTTCCCTTAAAGAGTGTTAAATAAACTCTTTACAGAAATGGTATTAAGACAAATAAAACTCAGTCACGGAAGTAATATAAGGTTACTTTTTATTCGGTAAATTTCCCGCAGGGAAATTTGAAATCTTACAACTTAATGATGCTTTTAAAGTGGTATTCTTTAAGAAACCAGTTTCATCATTGTTACATGGAGTAGTGAAATTGTTCTGAACTGGAAGACAGAAGACCCAGGGTAAAATTCTGATTCTGTGAGTTACAAACTATGTGGCTTTGGACAACTCATCCACCTTGTCTGAATCTCAGATCACTTTCTACAAAATGAGAGAGCTGAACTACATAGATCTAAGCTCCTTTCCAGCAGTGTTCTCAAATGAATCAACACATTTAATTTCAATTTCAATTTGTTTTGGGGGCAAAATGAATTCTGTAAAGACTGCATGACAAAGTTATAATGCCTGTATTAGTTATCTATTGCTGTGTAGCAAATTACCCTAAAAACGTAACAGCTTCCTAAAACAAACATATCTTACACAATTTCTGGCGTGAAGAAACTGGAAGTGGTTTAGCAGACTGGTTCTGATTAAGGTCTCTCATGAGGTTGCCGTCAAGATGGTGGCTGGGGCTGCTGTCATCTGAGGGCTTGGCTGGTGCAGGACAATACACTTCTAAGTTCACTCGCATGTTTGTTGGCAGCCCTCAATTCCTAACTAGCTGTTGATCCACGTCTTTGGCTCCTTGCTTTGTAGGCCTCTCTCTCAGGCAACTCACAGCATGGAAGCCAACCTCCCCCAGAGTGAGTGATGCAAGGACAGAGAGAGTGTGTATGTGTCAGAAGGTACCCGAGATTGAAGGCACAGTCTTTCACAAGCAAATATATGAAGTGACATACCACCACTTCTGTCATATGCTATTGACCACATGGACCATCAGTGCTACAGTGTGGGAGGGTGTGAATACTGCAATGTGTTTATCTTTGGAGCCAATTTTGGAAGCTAGCTACCAAAGTGCCTACACTCAATATATAATTAAGGACCAGACGCTCTCCCCCAACCTTCCTTCTGCCCAGTTAGACAAATCTCTCACATAGTGAATGATGTGGGCACTGCTATGGACATTGTGAAACATAGGATTCTTATCTGTATTCCTATCAGTATAAGAAAATTGCTTTTTTAAAATTTATTTTTAAATGAATTTTTATTGGAGTATCGTTGATTTACAATGTTGTGTTAGTTTCTGCTATACAGCAAAGTGAATCAGTTATACATATACATATATCCACTCTTTTTTAGATTCTTTTCCCATATAGACCATTACAGACTATTGAGTAGATTTCCCTGTGCTATACAGTAGATTCTTATTAGTTATTTATTTTATACACAGTAGTGTGTATATCACAGTCCCAGTCTCCCTATTTATCCCTTCCCCTACCTTTCCCCCTTGGTAACCATAAGTTTGTTTTCCACATGTGTGACTCTGTTTCTGTTATGTAAATAAGTTCATTTGTACCATTTTTTTAGATTACACGTATAAGCAATATCATGCGATATTTGTCTCTTTCTGTCTGACTTACTTTACTCTTTATTTTTGAAAGTATCTTCTTTTTCAGCAAATACGTTTACCTGTAAATTTATGAAATGTGGCTGTACAATGTGAGTATCTTAAATTTCTCTCTTAGATAGCTTGTTATTTCATTATACCTTCATGTCCTCTCCTTATAAATTTCCCTCAGAAAGTCTATTTCTTGCACGGTTTAATTTCATCAGTGGTCCTAAATCTATTCCTTTCTCCCTAATTATGCCTCATCAATTAACTTTTATCTCACATTCTCCATTTGTTCTCTTTTCTTGGTTAAGTTATTTTCATGACTTTCAGTCTACCTTACTGCTCTCTAATTCACTTCTAAACTTCCCTTGGGAACAGCATACACTTTTCCCTCATTGCCTTAACAACTCGTTAAATTTTGGAATCTAACTTTCCCATTGTCCTGAAATGACCAATCTCCCCAGTTGCCTGATCTAACGGCTGTTCAAGTCTTCCCCAACTTCTGAAATATTTAAGTGCCAGCTTCACTTTTCTTCTCAAAATTTCCCTCCTTTCCTATTATTATCTATTCTTTCCTCTTATCCTAAATTTTTAATATCCCTAGGCTCTCTGCTTTTAGATTCCTTTATTTCCCCATATTTCATTTTACAGATATCACCTCAATATAAGACTAATGCTTACTTTGGAACATTTTTAATATTAACATTCTGTTTAACCTACTAAAGAATATCCCTATCTGAAATTACAACTAATATCCCAAATTCAACCAGATTCAAAATATACCCAGGTCTTTATTTAGCAGATGCACAGAGTGTCTTTTATTTCAGATAATATTTCCATTACTCCACTTACACAAAGTATTTACCTACCTATCATATCTATCATCTATCATCTATCTATCTATCATCTTTCTATGTCTATCATCTATCATCATCTATCATCTAGCTATCTATCATCTATATTCAATATATATATATTATCTATTTTCCCCCTGTAGCCTGCAATTTCCTCTGTGTAGCATTTAGCATTTTGATGTACTTGAATTAATGCCATCCTGTTCTTTCTCTGTATTTCTTTGTTTAAACTCAGCCTTTATCCCAAAAATAATAAATAAATAAATAAAATTTAAAAAAAGAAAAAAAAAAAAAAAGCTCAGCCTTCGAATTCTCTCCTGCCCTTTGGGACCTTTCCCCCATGGTCTTCAACATCTTTCTTTCCATCCTTTTTCGGAGTGTTTGCTATTTACAACTTTTGTATCTTCGATTAAGAGCAAAAATTTGACATATTAATGAAACCTTTCAAAATCTGGCTTATGCCACCACCTAAATTTCATCCCAAGCTACTCTTCGCTTTTCCCCTTGCTAACAGAGGCATTAAATAGTTACTTGATAAACTCTGACTCTAGACTGTACTTGGAGTCAATCCAGGTTTTGCATCTTAGCAGTGACTTTGAGCAAGTTTCTTAACCATTCTGTGCTTCAGTTTCCTGGTAGGCAAACAAAAATCCAATAACAATGGTAGCTACTTACTGAATTAATTAGTATATTAGCAGTTCCTGAGAAATAACGAGCTATAATGTTTATTACTCTTTGAACATATGCCTGCAATCTCATATTCGATTATCTAATTTTTTTCTTTCTTTTTTTCTCCCTCTCTTTTTTGATCTTTTGCTAAATTCATCAAGTTTCTTTCATTCCCCACCCCCAATTTTTTCTTCAAATGGTTTGGAAGTTATTGACACTGTTTCTCTTTATTAATTGGTTAACCTTATTTTCATTCATTTATGGACTACTTGTAAAGATGCATATTTGATTTAATAAAGTCCTAGGTCATTAACATTCTGAAAAAGAGAAGGATCTTTTAACTTTTTTTAAAAATAAATTTATTGATTTATTTATTGGCTGCATTGGGTCTTCATTGCTGCACACAGGCTTTCTCTAGTTTCTCTTCATTGTGGGGCCCGGGCTCCTCATTGCAGTGGCTTCTCTTGTTGCGGAGCATGGGCTCTAGGCGCGTGGGCTTCAGTAGTTGTGGCACACGTAACTTCTTAACTTTAATCACCACCTATTTTTCATATTACTGGTATGAAATGTGTTAGCACCAGTCTGGTTTTACAACCACAAATAATTTGTCATTGTTGCTATTAATATTATTATTAGAAAATTTTTTTGGCATATGTCAATATTTGTCCACTTAATTTCTTTAAACTAATTCCTCCTTGTAGTCTAGGTCTTCAGTTTTCTTCTAAGTAAAATTATCCTTTCTTTTTTGTAATTCTCTCTGCAAATGACTAAGTGATAAACTATGTCTTGCCTAAAACCGGTGTTTATTTTATTCTTACTCTTAAATAAATTTTTTCTGGGTAGGGAAGTTTTGGTTTATGAGGTTTTTTTTCAGTCAGCATGTTGAAGACATTATTTCACTGTTTTCTGATATGTATTGTTGCTAATGAGATATACATTGAAAGATTTAATTTTCAGTCCTTCGTGGATAATCTGCCCTTGGAGGGGGAAGTAGTTTATAAGTTTTTAAAAAAATTTTCTCTAAGACTCAGTGAGCATCTTTATCTGAAGAGCCATGTGTGTCTTTAAATTCAGAAATTTCTCAGCTACTGTCTTCTTAAAGTTGTCTTTCAGACATCTCTTTCAGCTACCATAGCCATATGTTTTATACTCTAATTGTCAATGTCTTCCGATTTATTTTTTTAATGTGTTTTTTGACTCCATAGTTTTCTGTGCAACAAACGAGGAAAATGATTTCAATTTACCTCTTTAGTTATCTCAAATCTGTTTAACATATTCATAAAGCTTTAATTTTAATTACCATATTTGTCATGGCTAAATGTTTGATTTGGTTATTTAAAAAACTACTTATATATATTTCATTCTCTTTTACTTATTGGTTTTATTTGGTTTTGTTCCTTACTTTTTATATTTCTGTATAGTATCTCTATGTCTTTCTGGTAATTTTTCTTCTTTTAATCTCTGTGATAATTTTAGATAAAGTTACAGTCACCAGATTGTTCCATTAACTCTAGTACTAGGGATGCTCTGGTTTTTTATGACTTCAGACTCTTTCTCATGGTGTTTCATTTAACTGTGTGATTTGTATTTTTTCTGTAGTGAAAAGGCCATATAAGACCCACTTTTCAATGAGTGTCCTATATGTCCTTAATTATGGAAGTTTCCCTGCTGAGTTTTTAAAATATATATATTTCAATGATTTAATGGTAATTTCTCAGCTTGTTATTCTGATCCTATGTAATGTAAATTTTGTAATCTCTGTATTATACACACACTTATACACACATGCACACACACACATCCTCTACTTCACTTCTGTATTCACAGCAGCACAGATTCTAATGCCTAGTAGAAATATTTTTGATAAACATCTGATTCATGAAAGGATGCATGGATGTTCTGTGATTCCTTAAAAAACATAATGTGCTGTAGCAATGTCTGAACTACTTTCTCTTCTAAAAAATATTCTATGTTTCATAATCTCATGTCTTACTTGAGTTGTTCATTCCCTCCATCGTGACCACCTAGAATCTCATCTTTTAAGAGTTCTCTCCAAACACATTTTCTTTGAAAGCTTTGTTAAATTTACAGAAGTTTTCATATAAATTAAACATTCTTATTAATATAAATTTCCTTCAGGAATATACTGATTTTTCATTTTGACACACTCAGTGCTACAGACTAAAGGTTTATGCCTGCTCCCCTTCCCCCCTCCCCCCCCCCCCCCACAATTTATATGTTGAAATCCTAAACTCCAGCATTATGGTATTAGGAGATTGGGGCCTTTGCTAGGTAATTAGGTCATGAGGTGGAGTCCTCATGAATGTGATTAACGGCTTTATAAAGGATATCTGAAGCACTCCCTAGTCTCTTAGAGCTCGAGGACACAGGGACAAGATGTCTGTCTGTACACCGGGAAGCTGGTCCTCATCAAACACTGAAACTGCCGGTGCTTTGATCTTCGACTTCCCAGACTCTAGAACTGTAAGAAATAAATCTCTATTGTTTATAAACCCCCAAGTCTATAGTATTCTATTATAGCAGCCTGAATGGACTAGGACAGTTAGAATTTAATTATTCCCTGATCTTTGCACTTTGCTAGAACTTTTAGAATATACGTAGTCAAAAAGCTCTTATTCTGACACTATGTCATGCTTGTCTTAGTTATGTCACAGAAACTCTCATGCAGAGGTTCAACTTGTTGACTGACGGAAGAACCCAGTCAACATATATGTTCATTTGAAGCTCACAGTTTAAAAAATAATAGTAATTTGTTGTCAACATTTAAAAATAAGTACTTTGGAAACAGTAATGTGTATTATTTTGTGTGTGTATGTGTTAAAAAAAATCAGATAAAATGGCTGTCACTGGCTTGCATTGCTTCCTTTTGATCACTGGTTAAAACTGAGTTTCAGCTGCACTCTTTAGGTGGTTTATGTTTATGAAAACATGCAGTTATTATCATAGAAATAAAATTTTACACATACATTCAAGTTAACTATAATGCAAGATTTGCCTAAATCTGCCTTGGATATTACTAATATTTGTTCACTTGATAAATATCTATGTAGTACAACCAAATATGATGCATTCTTTTTTTTTTTTTCTTTCTTTTTTTTCTTTTTGAGGCTGCACTGAGCAGCTTGTGGGATTTTAGTTCCCCAGCTAGGGACTGAACCCAAGCCCTCAGCAGTGAGAACGCAGATCCTAACCACTGCACTGCCAGGGAATTTCCATGATGCATTCTTAAGGAGAGATGGGAATTTTTATTGTAACCGAATAATGACAACTGATTAGATTACTGTACAATCTATTAAAAACTAACAAAATAATAAGCCTGAAATGTTGCTATAGTACTTACGAAAATAATGGCATTGGACAATTATACAGCAAGATGACATTCAGGTTCTAAGCAAGTAGTCTGATGACTAGTTTTATTTGTTTTAAGGAAAAAGAGCCCAATTAGTTTTAAGGTGAATTTACACTTATTAATGTTTATATTTACGGTGTCTATCATTTGATTAAAAGCATATTATAGAAATTAATGTATAAATTATTAGAAAACAATATGTACTATTTTTCATAGTAAGTTTTCCATTCCTTAGTTGCATGAGACTGCAGTGTTTATAGAGGCTGGATCATAGAAGAGTTGCTGAGTCTCAGATCTGTGGGAGAGCTCTAAATGGATATGTGAGGCATCAAGAATAATAACATGAAATCTTAAAACCCTAGTCTTAGGACCTCTGATAGTTATATGTCCCAATTATTTGGAGATGGCTTCCTTAGGACAGTGCCACAGGGAGCCCTTCATCTACCATGCAAACTTGGATAGAGGATAAGATTATAGACACTATTGAAAGAACGTAATCAATATTCAGGCAGAACATAGGTTAAAAAAATATATGATCTCAGTTCATGCTCCCACTCTCTGGAGAGCACTATAAAAAGGGGAACAAAGAGCGTAGTCCTGAGCATTCAAAAACATAGCTTGCTTTATGTGATCTAACCCCGTCTGAGAACATTCGTGCTTTTAAGGCTTTGCAAAAGTAGATCACCCAAACATGACAGGAAGACAGTGAATACAGCAATATGTTGCCCCCTGGTTAGACCATGATTATACTCAACAAGGTCTGCTGCAAGTGCCACTGTGCCACACAGCTCTTCCCTTCTATATCGGGATGCTTCTTAGATGCACAGAAGCAATAACACGAAGATAATGCTAATATTTCTCTTCCCTGAAATGGGTGCAAAAGAGTTGTGTGAAAATGATTCCACATCATAATCCACAGATACTGTTACTTACCAATTACCCTTCAAATATACTCCTATTGATCTTTAGTTCTTTGTGCTTATTTAAATATTTCAGAATACGAAAAACTCACAGAACTATATTTCTTGAGATCCTTATTAGGTTTGGAAATAATAAAAAAACTCTTACATTTTTCTTTTTCTTTTCCTCAAGCCTTGAACACCTTCCAAATCAAGCAAGTTGGAGTTAAGTGAGCTCTCTGTTGCTTGTGCTATCAACCATCTTTATACTATTTCAAAGTATCCTGGTTCTCAGCACTGACACTGATAAAGAAAAATTACACATAATTAGAGAAGGTGGTTCTATGTACATATATGCTTTTTGAATGGAGAGAGTTTAGAAAAATAAGTATGGTTTATCAAGTTCAAAACATATGCTGTTTTATTTTAAGCTGACACTGAAATAGGCGTACTTTGCTGTCTACTCATTTCCTACTAAATACTCAAAAGTTTACTAGTCTAACTAAAAATAATTTTCTTCTAATAGAAAAATACAAAAAATAGTTTAAAATACTTCCTTTCCTATTTTATTTAGTAATTGTGTTGAGTAAAAATGCATTTCATAAGATAGAACAAATTTAGTTGTGAATTTTATCGTTCAAGCACAAGGTAGAGGATGTTAACAAAGAAGAACCATTCACAGAAATCTCCATAACACTTAAAATGCTCCCTGATGACCAAGGAAAGAAGTTACTCTGGATTGACATGATTCCTTGCCATGAGTTTTTGGAAAGGTTTAAATAAAGTGCCCGGTCAACTTCACATTTGGTAACATCTCCATACTGAAAATCAACATCATGCCGTGTTAAATATTTACACAGCAAAAACTTACCGTGATGGAGAGGTGAACTGAAAAGGTGTCAGAGAGTCACTATTATGTGATAACATTCAGAGTACGACATCAGCATATAGCTTCATGTGTCAGTATGAATTTGAAAGAAGATAAACATTCCTAACTTTATAAATATGGGTCTTCATTTTTTTCTTCAAATCAATTTTACCATATTAAAGGGAGTGGTCAAGGCAAAGTATTTATATGTAAAGTAGTAATAAAATATATGCTTTTCTACTTATGTTAAATTATATACAATTACTCAAAGAGGAATAGCCTAGGCAGTTTTCTGGTGTCACAGCTAATCATGGTGTTTAGAGCACGTTATTAATTGTGGATTCACAGTTAACACAAATTCTGCAGCCGCACTAAGGAACAGAAATGCATTGGGTAGGAGTGGAGGGGATGTACCAGGAGATACAGGCTTTATGTCTAAAGGAAATTTTAGGTAAATCCCTGAAAAACAATTTCAGACTCCAAAAAGAGTTCAGGAGGAATTCTAAAGCTGTGTAAAAATATATTTTAAGAATCAGTAGCTTTACTTCCTTGTGTTTCACCATACCCTACAGTATTTGGAACAAGACAAAAGCTCTTATTTCAGTGAATATCCTATGGCATAATAACATAAATTCATAATAATAGAAATGGAAAGGGAGATTTGGACAATTAATGTTATTGGAAACATTTGCGGATTTATATTTAAGGAGAGGCAGCACAATACAAAGGTTAAGACTTTTGGCCAGTGGCCAAAACTGCCACTCGCTAGCTATGTGGACTTGGGTAAGTAATATTACTTCTTTGTGCTTTAGTTTCCCATCTATAAAAATTGAATAATAATAACACCCACCTGACTGGGTTGCTAAGAGGAATAAATGATTTTAGACATGTGAAGTACTTGGACTTGTACACAGACTGAATAAAGTGTTAAAATAAGTAAAACAAATAAGTAACGTGGTATCATATATATACAGATATATAATTTACATGTAAATTTATACCACTTATTTTTATTATTTGTTATTTTATTTATTCCCATTATTTTATACATAATTTAACAAGCTACCATTACATACAAACTAGTTTTTCTCATGTCAGAAAAAAAGAGGCTTTAAAATAATAAAAAACTAAATCTTTCCATATGAAGGTCAAACTTAGTAGTGCATTAGTTGCCTTCACTAATTAAATCAGAATGGGGAAAGTCAAATTTATAGAGAAAATACTAGTATAAATTGGTAAATTCCACATAAAAAAAGAGTAATAACATTCCTGGAACATCTGGAGTACAATGTGATACTCAGTTCCATATCTTTTCATGAATTTGGTCAGGGGGCTTATTAAAAGAGTGGAAGAAGAACTATACATATACCACCTAGCACAGTGAATTGCCAATACTATTAGTTGCCCTAAACAGAAAAATGAGAACCAATGGCCCTCATTTCTAGGAAGAATGAATTTATTTTATATATATATGTGTGTGTGTGTATTTATATATATATACATATATATACATATATATATATATGAAAGGGCAATAAAGTTAGTATGGGTCTTCTAACTAGAACAGGCTGCAATTAAGACATAGTGACTACCTTGTTCCAGCAGACATTCAAGGAGAGGTTGGAGGACTCTTATTAGATAATACTGTAGAGGGAAATTCAAGTTTAGTATAGAGTGCTGTAATACACAATTTGTAATGTTGTTCTGAAGCCAGGATTCCAAGAACTATATGAAGATGGAAAAAAATAAACATAAAAGTAAAAGGTGGAGGATTATCATATAATGCATAGGTTAAAACAGTCACAAGGACGGGACTAAAATGAAGTTAAAATAAACTTTCTGACTTTAGGTCATAGTCAGCTTGTATTATATACTTGTGATACACCAACATATTTGATCCAGACATATGAATTCTCAATGCATATAACCAGTTAGCATGTTAATTAATTTCTCAATTTAAAATATTAATTGAATGTTAATGGGAGTAAAAAATTGAAGGGCTACTGAACTATTAAAAGAACAATTCTTGGACATAAAGTAGGAGTATTTAAGTATATGTAGGTGATGTTCTCTAATGGTTGCAACTTACAACGTCTTTTAAATAGAATTAAAATATACAAGGGTTTTTGGTGAAGTCTTTAGCGTTTTCTATATATTCAAGGGTGAGTCAAAAATTATTCAAACTCTGGTTGTAGAATTTATATTAAATAACTTTTAGAAAAGACAAATGCATCATTTTTTGAAATAATCTCTTTGCTTTTCAGTACACTTTGTCCACCTGTCAACAAGCTTTCATATTCCCTCATTAAAAAATGTTTTAGGCTGAGGTGCAAACCACGAACGCACCACTATCTTCACTTCTTCATCAGAAGTGAATCTTCGTCTTCGTAGGGCTGCTTTCAGGGGAGCAAACAGGTGAAAGTCTGATGGAGCAAGATCAGGACTATAGGGAGGATGCTTTAATACTTCAAAATGAAGTTTTTGCAGTGTCGACAGTGTGGGCAGAAGTGTGCAGATGTGCATTGTCATGCAAGATCACAACGCCCTTGGACAGCAGTCCTCTGTGTTTAATCCGGAGTTTAGGCTTCTGCACAAACTTTTCAAAACCTAAGTCTGTCGTGGATTATTTCATAGGCAGAGCTATGGCTGATTTGTAAATAATATGTCACATATTTGACAGAATCATTTCATGTGTATGCTCGGTGTTGTCATCAGCCATGGACGTGGACGGGTGTTCGGCTCCTTCTTGATGGCTAACACTTGTGCAACCTTACTTGAACTTCTCTGTACATTCATATGCACTTCTTCGTGACAAAACACTTTCTCCATACTGCACACAAAGACTTCGATAAATAACGGCACCAGGTACACCCTCAGACCACAAAAAATGAATCACTGCAGCTGCTCTTCTTTCGTGCAGATCACAAGTGGGGCATCCATTTTTGCTCACATCACAGTTACAAATGAACTGATGTAACAAAATTCACACCTGCACAGCAGTGACTGGGGAGACAGTAGCCTTGAATGGGAAGTGCTGTTAAGACAGAGCAGCCAACAAAAATTTTAATGTAACCAGAGTGCAGGTGATTTTTGACTCACCCTCATACTATGGACATGTTTGGTCAACCTCTATATTCTGAGGACTTCAGCACTTGAGTTTGAAAACCTTAAGTTAGATGATTAAGAACAAAATCTCCAGAGTTGCATTTGAATTGTACACATCCCAATCAACAGAGGGTGATGGGATACATTACTGCCCTTAGAGTTCCAAGGCATAATAGTTTCTGTAGTCAATGATTAAACAATATATTAAGAAACAAGAAGCACTCCAAAGTAGGTGTGAAAATAACTGTGGTAAAATGTGATCTCAAAGAAAAAGAATAGTGTACGCTTGTGAAACTAGTATTAAATAGTTTATAAAGCATTTCCCATATATCACCACATTTGATCCTAAGAACATTTGATCCTATACCTGAGATGGTAGACAGCACTGAATTGTTATCTTACAGAAGGGAAATTAAGAATCAGTGAAGTTGTATTCAAGATCAACTATTTAATACATAACCTAAATAGACCAAAAATCTAGGTGTTTTGGTCTCGGTCACACTCTTTCCTGTTCTTTGTTTTATGGTCTTCCTTTTTACATGACTCTATTATACTGAATTTCCACATTCATCAAGTTGTAGACTCTTTGAGTTAGAAATAATCTTAGAATTCATGGGTTTGAAGATACATATATAACCTAAAAAATCTTGTGAACTCATAGCAATCCCACTCCTGGGCATATATACAGACAAAACTATAATTCAAAAAGATACATGCACCCTTAGGTTCACAGCAGCACTATTTACAATAGCTGAGACATGAAAACAATCTAAATGTTCATCAACAGATGAATGGATAAAGAAAATGTGATATATATATAAGTGGGTATCACTCAGCCATAAAAAAAGAATGAAATAATGCCATTTGCAGCAACATGGATGAACCTAGAGATGATCATACTAACTGAAGTAAGTCAGAAAGAGAAAGACAAACAGCATATGATATCACTTACATGTGGAATCTAAAATATGACACAAATGAACATATCTATGAAACAGAAACAGACTTACAGACGTAGAGAACTGATTGTAGTTGCTAAAGCGGAGGGGGGTGAGGGAGGGAAAGATTGGGAGTTTGGGATTAGCAGATGCAAACTGTTATATGTAGGATGGATAAACAACAAGGTACTATTGTATAGCACAGGGAACTATATTCAATACCTTGTAATAAAACATATCACCTCACACTGGTTAGAATGGGAATCATCAGAAAATCTACAAACAGCAAATGCTGGAGAGGGTGTGGAGAAAAGGGAACACTCTTGCACTGTTGGTGGGAATGTAAATTGATGCAGCCACTATGGAGAACAGTGTGGAGGTTCCTTGCAAAACTAAAAATAGAGTTACCACATGATCCAGCAATCCCATTACTGGGCATATACCCAGAGAACACTGTCATTCAAAAAGACACATGCATTCCAATGTTCATGGCAGCACTATTTACAATAGCCAGGACATGGAAGCAACCTAAATGTCCATCAACAGATGAATGGATAAAGAAGATGTGGTACATATATACAATGGAATATTACTCAGCTGTAAAAAGCAAGGAAACTGGGACATTCTTAGAGACATGGATGGACCTAGAGACTGTCAAACAGAGTGAAGTGAGTCAGAAAGAGAAAAACAAATACCGCATATTAACACATGTATGTGGACTATAGAAAAATGGTACAAATCAACCGGTTTGCAAGGTGGAAATAGAGACACAGATGTAGAGAACAAACATATGGACACCAAGTGGGGAAAGCGGGGAGGGTTGGGGGGGAATGAATTGGGAGATTGGGATACCAAATAGTACACTCTAAATATACGCAGTTTATTGTATGTTAACTGTATCTCAATAAAGTTTCCAAAAAAAAAAATCAAAAAAAAAAATGAATGTGTTACTCATGATAATACCCAAATATAAATTCTAGAACTTAAAAATATAAAAATAATATCTGAACATACAACACGAACATAAAAATTATTGAATTTTGCATAAGAATCACTCATTTCAAGGACTATTTTCTAAGGGAAAGATACTTGCAAATTCTAGTCTATTTCATAAGGCTATTTCAAAGCTTTTAATGAATACATTTAAAATAAGTTACACGTCAAAAGCAATGGGCCCAGAGACCACTCTATTATCAATTCAGAAAGTAATTAAGCAAGCACTGCTCTTGCTGTGTCCACAGTAGCACAAATGGAGAACAATGCTCATCAATAATTCCCTTTGGGAGGCGCATCGTTTTAATGAAATGTTCAATATCCACTGGATTGTTTTGTGATCTTTATAAGATTAAATATCACCAATAAAATAAAACCTAAATTTAGATGAAGTGACTAATGGCAGACAAAAATAAAGCCCACAGTCCCTAAATTAATCTCAATGCAATTTTGCAAACATTCTTACAATAAAGGTGATAGTCCATTTTTAAAGGCACGAGAGTTCTTATCCTGCTTAAAAGATGACCCAGACTGTAAGATAGAGTCTATTTCTTTAATTCAAAATGACCACAGGAAACATTTCACTGTCAAGATAAATACATTATGGCAAAAATTCCTCAGGATCAAAGCCTCAGATCATGATGATTTTTAAATGATGTATTTCTTAAGGATGCAGATGCAGAGAATGGACTGGAGGACATGGGGTTGGGGGGGCAGGGGGCGAAGGGGAAGCTGGGATGAAGTGTGAGAGTAGCATAGACATGTATACACTACCAACTGTAAAATAGATAGCTAGTGGGAAGTTGCTGTATAACAAAGGGAGATCAACTCGATGATGGGTGATGCCTTAGAGGGTTGGGACGAGGAGGGTAGGGGGGAGTCACGGGAGGGAGGGAATATGGGGATATGTGCATAAATACAGCTGATTGACTTCGGTGTACCTCGTAAGCTGGTACAAGAGTGTAAAGCAATTATATTCCAATAAAGAGCTTAAAAAAATGATGTATTTCTCTGTTTCCAAAGTTTATATATATTATAGAAAAATTAGAACATGAACATAAGCAAGATGGTAATGTCAGTGGTAGGCTTATAAAATTGTTATAGAGTTAAATGCATGTTTAAAATGGAAAATAAATTATTAAGTATTGATCCATTTCATACATATTATGTATGTATGTATCACGTAAATAATCATTCTTTAGGGAAAATTTATTTTTGAGCAGCATTTCACTGCTTAATATTAACTTTCAGTTAAGTTACTTTACCATCATATGGTATAATACTGAGAAATTGAGAGCTATCTCAAGTTTTCCAGGAAAATGTATGTTTCTAGTCGTTTGCATGATAAAGCATTTTGCTTCATGTTCATAATTTGTATGAATCGGGTATCTGAAGTTTAAGTAAACTAACATACACTCCATAAAACCTCAAAAGAGAGCATTACATTATATTTTGTCAGTTTAAAAAAAATTAGAATATTTCTCAACTTCAAATATGGTTTCTCAAAATTAAAAACTCTGCCTCATTTTATATGGGTTTAAACTAAAGTTTAAAGACTAAGCATAAAAATGTATAAAAATGGAAAAGAGGTATGAAAAACATTTGCATAAAGTATTATTGCTATTAATGCCAGTTAAAATATGTTTGATCCTTCAATGAAATGAGTAAGTAGTATGTAAACATTAGAAAAGGTCATGGCTATGCTAATTCATACAGCCTTCGTGTTTTCAAGGTGGTGTATTAAAAAGCTTTAGGTGAAACATTCTCTGACCCAAATAAGTACAATTTCTTCCCAGTTGGTTAGAGCAATTAAGGGTTTATGTTTACTTAAACATTCCACTTTTTCTTAACCTTTTCTAGGGTATTGACCATGAACTGGCAGTTTACCTTGGGATGTATTTTAGTACATCACTTCCAAAAGACAAGGCTTTCTGACACAGCAAATCAAATCAGGTGCCATAGTTTGGTGTATGTATCTTAGGTACAGAAAATCAACTTATAGAGTCCCAGAATTCCTTCACCAAAAACCCCATATGCCTTTTATAATTAGATAGGCACACATTACTCTGTAATTTGTCTGTTAAAATACACATTTTTCTTGATAAGGATTCTTTTTTATTTCCTTAATTTGTATTCTTGTGAAAAATGAGGCTGCTACATATATTGGTGGAAACTTCTCGGTCCACCCGCTCCAGGCTAAGATGCTGCCCTTGTATTTATATATTAGGTCAATCATTTGTGGGCATCATGTCTTTTAAAAAAATTCCCACACTCAGACGGCTGTCAGTGGCGGTGCCAGTGAACCGTTATGCAAAGCCCCCCAAACACTTTGTAAACTCGAATCCTTGAGCACAATAGTAAAGTTCAGTGCTGGAAAGAGATAGTGTACTGAATACACAATACCCAGCTTTGTTTGATGGGGGCTTCTGTGAAGGAGCAGGCTACTTAATCTCCCCATTTGCCCTGGGGATTCTAACTGTTTAAATGTGTCCTTTTTGAGAGTCTGTGAACTGTAGAATATATGCTGGTAACAACTTTCTTTGGGGCTTTCCTCAGAAAAGCCCAAAGCTGACAACACAGGAAAGCTGACACAGTGGTGCTAACAAACACAAAGGAGACCTTTAGCTGTTTGTGCAAACTGCCTGGCTAAAGTTTCATGTCATGCCTTGATGAAGGATCTAATTCTTTGGCTCATTTCATAGGAATCTAGCTCTTGTGACAGTGTGGAAGGGACAGCATCTTCATGGACTTGGGAAAGACTGGAGAAATTTGATGTAACATCAAGAAAATTTGTGATACTTATAAGATAAAGGACTAAATTATGACTATCAAATAACATTTAATATTATATTACCAATTACCTGTCTTGATCATTTACTCAATTTAAGACTATTTTTAAGGTCTATTAATATCACTTAACTTGAGAAATTATAGT
Organism: Hippopotamus amphibius kiboko; assembly: GCF_030028045.1. Classification (NCBI taxonomy): domain Eukaryota; kingdom Metazoa; phylum Chordata; class Mammalia; order Artiodactyla; family Hippopotamidae; genus Hippopotamus; species Hippopotamus amphibius. The sequence goes on along the minus strand of NC_080195.1, from coordinate 85,611,669 downwards.
GAAACGCCGATTTTATTTTTCTATCATTATTCAATATTGTATGTATTCAAATAAAACATGAAGAGGAAAGCTAACTTCAATGAGTACTTTTAAAATTCAAAGGTCGTCATTGTACAATACATAAATGTATCAGGTCAACAGGTTGTGTACCTTAACTTATACAATGTTATATGTCATTTATATCTCAAAAGAGCTGGGAAAAATTCAAAGGCCTTTAAGTAATTGTATTTAAAGTATTATTCTACTTTTTGGAGAATAGTTTATCTCATTCAAGAACATATCTAGGATGCTAAAAAGGAAATGTCACTGCTAGAAGCACTAATTGCTCTAACTATTCAACATGCATTCCTATTGAAGGTTGACTAAATTTACACAGGTCAATCCATCAATACTTTAGAATTTTGCCACCCAGAAAAGTCGAATATTGTTTATATGAGAACTTTTTCTACTTATGCATTTATAATACTCATTAAATTTATAAAAATCATGTGCATGCATGAGTGCAAAGTAGAAACCTTACTTAAGAGTAAAGAAATAAGTGAGGATGTATTTTTACAAGCATAGCACCTAATGAATTTTGTAGTGTTGGATGCATTTTCAGTTCACTCTATGATAATCACCAAATTAATGAAGATGAACATTCTTAAAATGAAAAGAATAAATGACTAACAAGAGTTTCGGATTAATGAAGTGAGATAGACAAAACTGCATTTGAAATGATCATAGTAAATAAAAGAAAAGGATTCTGAGCCCCACTGTGTGATTTGTAAATTGCAAATCCCAGTTCATACAGGGTAGATGATAGCTTTGTTAGCTGTCTTCTTACCTGGCCCACTCAATGCTACCCTCAGTTCCCTCCTCAACACTTTTGCACCTCCATCCAGAAATTCTTTGCCCTCTGCATCGAGGTGTATGGTCTGCAGAGAGGAATGTTGAACTTATTTTGGCTCTCAGGGAATGAAATCTCCCTTATCTCTGTAGCGTATTGTTCTACAGTCACACAGTTGACATCTAATGAGCTTTCAGGAATATTTTATATACAAACTGGGGAAATGCCTCTAGCTTGCTTTGAGTGATTAAAAAAAAAGGTATTCACTTAAGAATAGTGACTGGAAAAGAGTTGGAAATGGACATAGATAAAACATTTTTAAAAAAGGGTTTAAGATATTTGGCTCTTAGGAAATAGAAGTGTCATAAAGTTAATGATGTGTTTTCATATGTGGTGGTTTGTGAAGATTTTGCAAGTAATTTATTGTTGTACTATATCTATATCTAGTTATCAATTGATTGGTGATAGATTCTGTATTTATCTATCTAGAGCTTACCATTTTTTTCTACTCAGGAATTGCAAATAAACTGGCTAAATAGCATTTTATGTCTGAAGGGAAGACAATCTGAGGCAAAATAAAAATAAACATTTAACTATAATTTTTTTTAGCATCATGCTGGAAATAGCCAGTTTCATTCTTCCTGATCATGGTGTCTCCCCTGCCAGGTAAGTTTCCAATTTCATTCTTAACTGAATTTTTTTTTTTTTCATTGAGAAATGGTAGGAAAACTATAGCCCAATCCAACTTAGTCTCAATGGTCTAATTTATTCCACATGGGCCAATCTGTGACAAAGCAAACCACTCTAAAGGAAAAGAAGAGAGTTCAACTGGGCAACTAAAACAGCTTTTAATTCAGATAGTAAGTGCCTGATTCTATAGGGAAGCTATCTAGAGTGACATATCTTTGGAGCTAATTCGCTAAGTGAAGACTTTCATGAGGAAATTTCAATTTTAGCCCAAGCCAAACTCTGGGAATTCGTTTTATTCCTACGGAAGAGAGTTTTACTGCCATATTTTTTTCCTTGCCACATTGGGTTAGAAAATTCCAGTGTTTTTCACCTTGAAAGCCTGAGATCTAAAACACTCTTTATTTGATTGCACTGGCTGACTCCAGAAGCCAAACCTGATAACATTAACACTTCTGAGTTATTATGAGGTGGTCTAGTTTATTGTCTGAAAGCATAGACAGTTGCTGGATTTGAATTCTGTGATGATGGGCAAGTTGTTTAACCTTTCTTGGTTTCAGTTTCCTCATCTGTAAAACGAGGATAATAAAACTTATCAGGATTTTGTGAATATAAACATTAGCTAATATTTAGTGAGTGCTGTGTGCCAGAAATTTTTCTAACTGCTTTTTATATGTTCTTACAACAAATTTATAAAGTTGTTTCTATTATTATAGTTGTGCTATATTAAGTAATTTGCCCAAAGTCACATAATTATTAAATTGTGGAGCTGAGTTTTGAGCCCAGGAATTTGGATTCCAGAATCCATACTCTTAACAATTAAACCAGGCTCTCTGCATATAAGAAAATATGTGTCAAGTTCTGAGGACAGTGTCCAGTATACAACAGAACTCAGTAGAAATTAGTGATTGAGATTCTGACTAGAAAGAACTGAAAAATCTGCAATCCTACTGAGATGAGCGAGGACATAGACATTTATTATTTCTCATAAGAGAAACCGTCAATATTGAACACTGTAAAAATTGTGAATTAATTTAAATTTAATCCAAAATTATACCTTAATATAACAAATGTTTATATATAGCAAATAATGTCAGTTGCCAACATTTTAAATCTCTACTTAGAAATATTATTTGAAGCTATACTTTTTTGCATGGACACAGGAGACATGGCTTTAGAAATATGGCCTTCAAAAGTTTTTCAATAGTGATGAAATAAAAATTCACATTTGAAGGCAAGAAGGAAAAACTTACACATAATAATTTTCTCTGACCATTTGGGCCTCCGCTCTCCCCCTCTAATGTGCACTGTGCATTAACCAGACCTCCCCAACAGCAGAAATACCTGCTCAACCATCACGATCAATTTTTCTTTTTCTGGCGCCAGCCATGTAACTCCCTAGAAGATAACATTCCTTTTTCAGTCCTGTAAGGGGTCATGATGACCCACCAATCGCCTTGTATGTGCAGACATCCTTGGTGAACTTTATGTGCAATGCCAATATATCATTTCCCTTAAAGATTGTGATTGGTACAGAACAGACTGGTCAGAGGAACTCGGCCTCACCTAATGGAAGTTCTTAGTTTAAATACTTAACTTGTGACCTTATTAATGTTACTAGCTAAATTACTTGTATTCTGCCTATATGATAAAATTATTGTTTCTTGCATTACCAAATGTGTGACTAAGCCTCAGATAAAATTAATGATGATTAGGTGACCTGAGATGATTGACCAAAATATATAGTCCTGGGACTTCCCTGGTGACGCTAGTGGTTAAGAATCCACCTACCAATGCAGGGGACACAAGTTTGAGCCCGGGTCCGGGAAGATCCCACATGCCGTGGAGCAGCTAAGCCCGAGCACCACAACTCCTGAGCTTGTGTTCTACAGCCTATGAGCCACAACTACGGAAGCTCGTGTGCCTCGAGCCCATGCTTCACAACAAGAGAAGCCACCACAATGAGAAGCCTGCACACTGCAGTGAAGAGTAGCCCCCACTCTCTGCAACTAGAGAAAGCCCGCGTGCAGCAACAACACCCAACACAGCCAATAGATAAATAAATAAATAAATAAATAAATAATAACTTAATTCTAAAAAAAGAAAAAAAATCAACCTTCAAAATATACAGTTCTATAAGATCAATGATTGTAATCGTGTAACTTTAGACATAGGAATAAGGAACGGAGGGAACCATTTCCTGGACCATAACTATTAGTAAGACAGATGGCCCAGAGTCTTTTGGCTGCTATTAACAGGGTCTGCTCCAGTAATAGCACTTAGGGTGGCCTATCAATGAAATCCTCACCTGCCCTGGGAATGAGCATTCCTAGCACCATGGTACAAATCCATCACAAAATGTCTCCCAAACCTTGGTCAAAATTAAGACCAAGAAGGAAAGGATTGTAAAAGAGAAATGATGCCCACAATCCAGTTCTGTAAGAATCAGGTCATCAGGCACTGCAGTGGCTGACCTACAATACACCCTGAAAGGAATTCAGGGTGGAGACTAGGGTGAGGCACTTTGTGCTCTGGGAAAACTGGCAGAACAGGCCTTCAAATAGTTAGATATTTTCAGAAGTGTTTTATGAACCTGGATTCTTACATCTTCCCACACTTAGAAAAGCACTAAATCCATCAACTAAGATATCTGTTGCTTGTGGCTAGCAGCAACTTTTTACTGAGATGTGTGCTTGACTGCAGTACCCCCCTCACCAAAATCACTTATATATTGACCTTCTCCCCTACCTCTTCAGAACCGTCATCAGAGCTCTCTGAGAGACTGTCTCCTGGGTTATAATTCTCAATTTGGCTTGAATAAAATTTTGATTTCTTCTTAGATTGACTATTGATTAATTTCTTTCATCCACAATAGTATTAACAAAAGCATAAATAATAATAATTTAGTAAAACCTTCCAAATTCAACAACTTATTAGTTGTTTATTTAAACAAAGTGAGTATTTAAATCAATGATATGACATCATTCGAGTGTTTAGAATGAAACTCTATTTCTTTATTTCTCTAATTTCAGTGATTCTAAACACTTCTATTTAAGGTATTTACCCTGATATGATCTTTGCAAGGTATCTTAACCCACAAAAATTTAGAAGTACTATTATACATGATTGGAGCATGTTGAGTCATGCAGATCTAATTTATGCTGTCTGGGCACAGTTATGTTTTAGCCTCATGTGGCTTCATGAAGGAGATCTGATCCAAGATTCAGTTTAAAGGTCTGAAGGGCAAGGCTTGGAGAGTGGAAACAAAAAACATTTTCAGATAAGAGTTCACAAATTGAATCAAAGTGAAAGGATAAGGAAATAAGACAGTGATGAACTTTTGAGGGCTGTAAGAGAGACTAGAGGCTTTGTGTAAATGCACTAAAACATTGAATAGTACTTTTTCTGGATTCAAAGACTAAGAATTCTTCTTTTGTAATTAGGAAGTAGGAAAATATAATAATGTTTATCATACAGAGGAAGCCAAGAGAAACCATGCTTAGCCAAATGCCAAGAAAGTGTGTATAAAGATAAAATTAATATCTTATGTAGTTTAGTCTCAGAAAATAAAAAACTTCATTATTTTAAGTTTCAGCAAATCAGTTAATTAATAGTGAAGGTAGTATATCATCTCTATAACCAAGGGCATGTCTATAATTTTAACTAACCTGATGAAGAAGAAAACTTTCATAACTTCTATATTTATTAGCTAATGTATTCATTACAAAAACATCTGATAAGAGCATAGTATTGACCAGCTAACTTGGTAGACATTGGAAGTACAAAGATCAACAGAACACCTTTGTGGCCCTTCAGCATCTCACAATTAGGTAATGAACAAATGAATTTGCTCTTGTGTATGTTATTATGTGCAATTTTATCCAGGTCCAAAGGACACTGATTTTACACCCAAAGAAATTCTTCAAAAGCTTTCTAGTAACAAAGAATCAAAGGTAGTAATATTCTTGCGTGCAGCCAGATTGGGTGGTGACCACAAGGCATTTCTGCAGGATGAAATTTTTGTTCAACTCAAATGCCCCTTGGTATTTTCTTTCAGTACATGCCACTAAGAAAATTAAACTCCTCCAGAATGCAGCAGATTGCCTAAAAGAAAGTTAATTTGCCCTCTGGATCCTAATAGTGAAATTTAATGGCACTAATTGCTGAATTTTTCAAATACTCTGTGAAGTGATGTGGATGGTGAGATTCCTCAATAGGGCTCTTGTCTCTTCTCAATCCAACAGGTGTCCTATTGCAAGATATAAATAATTCTCAAAACATTGTGTATATGTGTGTGTGTGTGTGTATTTATAGCCAAAGAATAAATATTATTAAACTCATTTTACGATGAAAGGCAAAAATCCAAATAGATTGATAAAGGGCACTGAGTTAAAAAGTGGATCAGTGATTATGTTTTACTCTATCAACATAATGGATAAACTCGAAATGTGTTAAAGGAGACCTTTCAAGCAGGGGTTTGATAGATAATAGCTCTTTTCAGAGTTTCAACAATTTTAATAGTCTTTTTATAACTTATATGGAAAAACAGAAGTGAATATTAAATTCTAAATTATATTCAGAAACGCGTGTCTTTTTAAAAATTTTGCATCATGAATGTACAATTATATTAACATCAGCTGATTGTTACTAGAGTACATATTTTACATTTCTGATACAGTGCTAAAAAACAGGTTAAGCTGATTTTCCATGAAAGCTTGGCAAATTTGTACAGGGCATGTCACACTATTAACAAGAATGCCTTAGAAAAGATACACTGCTGAGGCAGCTGATGGAAATAACTGCTCCTTACACAGCTTCATGTGCAGACTGCAGGGTCTCCACTAGAGGGAGAACATCAGGAAATGCAGTGACATTTCCCTGTATACCAGGAAAAAACAGAGGTAGAAATCTCATTTCCATAGAATCAGGCTCTTTCCACTCCTTACTGATATAAGTTTGTAAGTGGAAAGAAGCAATCTTTTATTTTTCTACTCACATATCTCAAAACATATTTAAGAATGAATTCTTAGGTAACTCCTTCAAGTCTTCTTCTCTACTTTTCATAGGAACATTTTGGGAACTAGTGTTCAAACATATTTCCTATAAATATTTAAGAATTTAAAAAGGAATATGAATAATTCATTAAAATTATTGAACATTTTGATGTCTACCTTACTACCTATAGAGTAATCTCTCTATAGCTGCTAGTAACATTGTTAGAAATTGTAAAAATAATCATATTTTGTTACTGTGTATTAACATTCATTGAAAAGTACAGTTAATCATCTTAAAGACCAGAAGAATTTGAGGTACATCAAGGCATAGAAGGAATTCCAGGCATTTGTCTGTGTCAGAAACCAGTCAGAAACACAATTCTTTTTTAAAAAAATTGAAAAATGAATGGCTCATTTCAAAAGGGCAGTAGAAATATTTCTTTTAATTTTAAGGATATCTTTCATTTTAGAAATTGTTTCAATATAAAGCTAAAATGCATTGATTTAATAGTATTGTTTCTAGGTACTTCAAAATTGTTAACATTTTCTAATTATACAGAGGTGGGTTTCTAAACCTTTAATGATGTGTTATTAAAATATAAGCTGCACACACAGGGAGGTAAGCTCGTTCCTTTGTCACGACCTAGAGGGGTGGGATAGAGAGGGTGGGAGGGAGGCTCAAGAGGGAGGCAATATGGGGATATATGTATATATAGAGCTGATTCACTTTGCTGTAGAACAGAAACTAGCACAACACTCTAAAGCAATTATACTCCAATAAAGATGTATAAAAATATAATGACTCTAACCAATTCTTCTTTTTCTTAAATTGTGACGTGAATTACCTGAGCATGCTCCTTCTTTCCCTCCCTCCCTCCCTTCTTTTCTTTTTCTTCCTTCCTCCTGCCACCTTCCTTTCTTTTCTTTCCTTGTTTCATTTCTGTAATAATCAAGCAGAAATGGATGCTAAAGTAAAATGTTGATTTTTCAAATTTGAATGACTAATGACAAAAATGGGGGTAAATTAAGTGAAAATTTTATAGAAAATTACACCTTTTGTTAGAGGAAAAAAGTGTAATAAAGAGAGTTTGAGTAACTGGACTCATTTTAATCTACTCCAGACGTATAGATAACTATGGTTATCAATGGTTAAAACGCTGCAGAAATACGTCTTTCTAAAGACTTGTTAATTAAGTGGACATTTTTGTGATTTCCTGGTACCAAGGGTATCTCCATTTACATATGTTTAAAACTCATTTACTGTGATTGTTGGTGGGAGTTCAACGATTTTGGAAAGGAAAAAGGTTCTTTCTGTCGCCTTCTGTCATGGTGAACAATAGCATCACAATACTAAGCTCAACCAGTGTTCATGACTGTTGTGTTCAATTTCACACTAAATTTGGTCCCTTTCTCATGGGGCAAGCCTTTAATTCTGCTAGTTATTTGATATGGGAAAGTACTCTGTCACTATAATATCTGTTATGTGATCCATGTATAACAGAATGACTATTAAATTGATCTAGAATTAATCATTATAAACATCCACTATCTTGTTAACTTGGACAGGATTAATTTTTCCCATAAAAACCTTATTCAGAACTTAAACTACTGTCTTAAGGCCACATTAGACTATAATTTTGGTTAGAGAAAATATCAGAATGTAGAATGACTTAATGAAAGCTTATTTTATATAAGCCATGTAGAAGTTAAATTACTTCTTTAAGTTCACATTTTTTAATATATGCGAATTCTTAGAAATGTAAAAATAATACAACTTTAAATTGTGTATTCTGGATTACTAGATTTAATTATTTTTAAGTAAACAGTGAACACATAAAGAGGGTCACAGGAAAAGTAAAATGCATGCCTTTAACTCAAATTAACTTGATTGACTTAACAAAAAGATCTTTCTTTTGCCATTAGCAAAACACTCAATATTCTGAAAAAGGTTAATGATATTTTTAATGGTTGTAAATTTTATCTTCATTCCTTTGTGGAGGAAAATTATTTAGTTTATACTAAATAATAACCAATTGTTAATGAAAACTTCATATTGCCAGCTTCTTTTTTTTGAGGAATGCTTATAATAGAAAACTAATATTTTGATTCCCTTAGATTAATGATTGTGTGTACTTGCAATGATTTACTCACTAAACTTAAGCAGAACAAAATTGAGAAGTCAGTTTGGCAAGATTACCTGGGAAAAATCAGAGGTAAAGAATTTAACATATAATAGCATATAAACTATAGTATGACATTTATTTTTCCAAAATAAAACTCTAGGAAAATTTCCAAAATAAAATTCACATTTGGGGAAGTTGATTTTATTTTTTAATATATCTAGTTCCTTTTATAAAAGGCAAAACATATTAATTAACAGTTAGCAAAAGAGAACATATATCCTAATGAAATCTAAACCTCACCTAAATTCCCTTTTAAATTTTTCCAAAAAATGTTATTTAAATCATGCACTCAATGCTTATCCATATACAAAATTCAATCAATAGAAAACATTATAAAACATAAAGAAAGTTGTCTCTGAAAATTTCTAATCCCAGTGATCACCAGTGTTAGCCTTCGATGAAGAGCTACTTACTTTTATTCTCTTTAAAAAAAACTGACACTTTCCATGTCAATGAATAAAAATATATACCATTCTCTTCAAGAGCTGACTAATCTGTTTCACTGATATATCATTATGTATTTAACGGGGCCCTTACTAATGGAAATTTAGTTTGTCTCTATTTTGTAATTATTATAAACAGTCTTCCAAAGAACAATGTTGTACACATTTTTTGTGCTGAATTATAATCTTATTAAGATTAGACTCTAGAGGACTTCCTAGGTGGTGCAGTGGTAAAGAATCTGCCTGACAATGCAGGGGACATGGGTTCGAGCCTTGCCCTGGGAAGATTCCACATGCCATGGAGCAACTAAGCCCGTGCGCCACAACTATTGAGCCTGTGCTCTAGAGCCCGTGAGCCACAACTACTGAGCCCATGTGCTGCAACTATTGAAGCCCATGTGCCTAGGGCCTATGCTCCACAACAAGAGAAACCACTAAAATTGGGGAGCCTGCGCACCACAATGAAGAGTAGCCCCCACTCGCAGCAAGTAGAGAAAGCCTGTGTGCAGCAACAAAGACCCAATGCAGCCAATAAATAAATAAAATAAATTCAAAAAAAAAGATTAGACTCTAGAAATGAAATTTGCTGAATTAAAGGAAGCACACATTTAAAAACTTGGTAATTATTACCAGTCTATTCACTCAAAATATTTCTCTAATTCATATTCTCACTAACAATCACCACATTCTCAACAAGATTTATGCTTTAAACATCATGGTATTTGCCAATCTAGAAGATAAATGTATTGATTCTTGGGGTTTTTTTGGCCATGCCACATGGATTGGGGGATTTAGTTCTCCAACCAGCCCACCAGGGAATGAACCCAGGCCCTCAAAAGTGAAATCACCGAGTCATAACCACTGGACCACTAAAGAATCCCCTTATATTTCTTTTTTTCACCCCCTTGTGTTTCTTGATTGCAAATGAAGATGAGTGTATTTGTATTTTTAGATAATGTTATTTCTTCTTTTGTGAATTCTGTGTTCAAATCTTCTATTTTTCTACTGGCATTGTACCTCCTTTTAATAATCAATCTATAAAAGTCCTTTGCATATTTGGGGAAATAAAGGTTTGCTAGATACCTTGCAGTATGTTTTAACAAATTTTTTGAGGGGTATTTCAAGCCAGTGAATCTTTCTCTTGATTGTTTTTGGTTAACATACCATAATTAGAAAGGTTTTTAGATCCTAAATTTTAAAGGCTATTACCCTAAATATTCTTCCACTACTTTCATTGTTTTGGATATTAACTTTTTGGGGGGGCATGCATAAGAAGTGAGGAAGGTATTCCAATATAATTTTTATCCCCCAAATGACAGGAGAAGATAGAAGTTAGAAGTTAAAAGTACAGGCTTTGGATTCTGACATGTCTTCGTTCAAATCTTGTTTCTTCCACCCATTATGTCTGATTTTGAGATTAGCCTTTTTGTACCTCTACTTTCTTGACCGTAAAATGGGGCTGATGATTATCATACCTAGTTCACATGGCTGCTGAGATGGTTGAATGAAGCACAGTAATGGGTCCACTGTAACCACTCAATAAATGATGGTTTCAGTTATTATTAGTAGTGTTGACAGACAATGCCATTTATTTAACACAAATGCTTTTCCCCATTGATTCACAATGTTAGCTTTAACACATATAAAATGCTGATTTATAAGTCATTTTATTTCTGGGTTCTGATATATTTTGTCTCTGTCTTCGTCTGCTACAATAAGATTAATACATGGTTTTAATAACTATAATTTTATGCTGCTTACATTTCTGAAAGATAAGCCACCTCTTTCAGTCTTCTATTGAAGAAGTGGTCTGTAACTTATTCTCACATTATGTCCTAGATAAAATAATGCTGTCATCTCTTCACTACATTCATACACACCACCACTAAATGTATGTGTAGTGAATGCTTACTATGTACCACATGATAGTCAAGGTCTGGCAAGTAGGCAAGTAAACAAAACAGACAATAATTCCTTTACGAATCTCAAATTTTAGTAGGCGAGACAAAAATAAATAAATAAAGAATACATAGTATTTTACAGTGATAAGGAACATGGGAAAGAATAAAGTAGGGAAGTAGTTTAATTAGAACTCAGCCAAGACCCAGCAAACCTGAGGGAAAAAACTATGTGAGGTTGTGGGAAGAGCATTCTGGGCAAAGGGACTTGCAGTGCTGAGATTCTCAGGAGGGAGCATTTCTGGAGTGTTTTAAAGACATTAGGAATTTCAGTGTGACTCAACCTGCGTGAATGAGGGAAAGAATAATATTAGAAGAGGTCAGAAAGATAGAGTAGAATAGGTCAGATAAACATCCTGCCAGTCCCATAGGGTGAGTAAGCTGAGAAGTCATTGCAGAGCTTTGGGCAAAGAAGTGACCTAACCTGACTTAGCATGAAAGAAGTCAGCTTGTTTGCTGGGTTGAGAATACACTGTAGGGAAGCAAACATGGATAACGGGAAAACAGTTAAAAAGTAACTTCAATGACCTACATGAGAGATGATGGCTCAAATTAATGTGGCAGAGATGAGAAAAAGTATTGAAATTCTTCATATACAAATTTGAAGAATTTATTTTTAGACTGGATTTTGAGAGTAAGGATGAGATTGGAATCAAAGATAATTTCAGAGATTTTGTACTGAGCACCAGAAAGAAAGGGTTGCTATTTAGGGAGATGGTGGGACACTTAGAAGAGCAGGTTTGTTGCAGATTGGAAGTTCAAAGGTGTTTTTTGTTTTGTTGTTGTTGTTCTTTTGTTTTTGCTTTACTGGATATTTATTTATTTATTCATTTATTTATTTTTGACTGGAAAATACTGTTTTTTATTTGGGGGGAGAGGATATGAGAAGCAGGGGTGGGAGAGGTCCCTTACTTCCTTTTTGAAATTTAATCTTTATTTTATATTAGTAGATTCACAATGTTGTATTAGTTTCAAGTGTACAACAAAGTGACTCAGTTATACACATACACATATGTATACACGTATACGTATATTGGAAAATTAATGTTGAGAAGCCCTTTAAACATCCAGGTAGAGAGGTTGACTAAGCAGTGGGATACACTGGACTGGAGAGGCCTGGAGTAGAGATATAAAATTGGGTATTGCAGGACCTAGATGCTATGCAAGGAACTTTGGCATTGTTTATTATTCAAATAAATAAAATTTCATTTCTGAAGTACAATAGCATTTTGCAAATATCTTATACCATGAATTTTGGTACAATCCCATTTTAGCCATCTTCCTATTCTGAATGCCTTCTGTTTAAAAGCCCTTAATAATAATGGTATCCCACAATTACACAGCATTTGGTCTATGCCAGGGGTAGAGAAGTTGCAACAATTATGAAAATAAAAATTTAGGAAGTTATGACTGTTTGGATGTGGGAGGTAGTAATGGGGAAGCAGAAATCAATGATCGGTGCCTATTTAGCATAACTGAAACCCAGAGTGGATCATTTTTTAATACCATACTCCATAATTTGACAAAATTATGTTGCCATAATTCTGATAATCAGTAGCTACTATTATTGCCCTGATTTATTGTTTAGCTGTAAAACAAAAAAGGATTAAAATGGATTAATTTCAAAATTAAGAAGCTAATCAAATTCAATAAAGTATTGTATATATAAACTAAAATTTCATATGTAGAATAAAGTTCAAATAAGGTAAAAAAGATGGAAGAATGTCTGATGAATTTGTCAGTGAGAAGGTCAATGGTGCATTAGCAAGAGCAGTTTCAATAGAATAATGGGAGGATACGTCAGAAAGATTAATTATCCTGCAAATCATCAGTACTCCATGGACAGTCTTTGATATGCAAACAGAAAAGAACCTCCAGGTCTCATCTTGTTCATTGCACACGGCAGTTCAAATTAGTAGTGTACGAATTTAAATTATCAAGCTACATCTTCCAGAAAAAACTTAAAGATAATATCACCAAAAGCATTACTTTAAGTGCTCAAGCACCATCAGCTTTTATTTTTATCAACTTTATGAAAAATACTTAGCTTTACAGAATAATATCCTTTAAATAAGTTTTTACCTCAGAACTTGTTAAACTGTGTATCTGATTTTGGGGAGGGACCAGGTTGGGGATTCCAGAGTTAGCAAATATGAAGAAAGAAATGACTAGCTGAATTGGCAAAGGATTGCTGAGATGGCACAATTCACTGAAGTAATCTTATGGTTGACCCTTTCCTCTTGTTTATTCAATTTAATACTTACTACATTCTGATTTTTGGCATCTCCCTGGAATTATTCTTGGTGCTTCCTGTGTGAATAAACTTAACTGATCACAAGATCCGTGACAGATACTTTCTCTTAGAGAGTAGCCCAAGTCTTAAAAAGAATCAGACATTCTTGTTTTGCACCTGATACAATTTCAGATTCCAATCTGGCCCATAACTATGGTGCTAGGACTTAACAAATATCTTTAGCAGAAAAGACATTTTATCAAGGGCAGGGAGAACAGTATTCCAGTAATCAAAGAGAGACATAATGGCGGCTTAAATCAGGGAGCAGTGGAAGTAGTAAGTGGTAGGATTATGCATGTATTTTGAAGGTAAAACCACATTTGTTAATGCATTGGATGAGAAAGGGAGAGAGAGAGAGACATGCACACACATGCACAGAAACACACAGAGTCAAAAATAAATTCAAATTTTTTTTATGGTTTTCATTTTTGGTTTGTTTATTTTGCTTTGTATTTTGTTCTTCTGAGCAACTGGAAGACAGGCATTTCCATTTAATGAATTGAGAAAGATATTCTATAATCTGTTCACAATCTATGAATTCATCTGTATGTACATGCATGTGTTCCATTTTTTATACTAATTGTAGCATATGAAAACCATGCTTTTTTTCTCTTTAAGTGTATCTTGGAGTTTTCCCCTAATTATTTGATGTAGGTAAAGGTATTTCATTCTTTTTAATGGTTGTACAGCCTTAGGCATAAACTATAGATATAATTTATGTATTCACCACATTTTATCCAATAGTTTAAACTATTTCCCTTAATTTCACTTTTTGGATTTGTTTCCAGTTTTTTACTCATACAAAAAATGCTATCATGAACAATCCTGTACAAATATCTTCGCATACATGGAGAAAGCATCTGTGGTATGAATCCTTAGAATCAGGAATTCTATCTCCCTCAACAAAATACTAGCAAACAGAATTCAACAACACATTAAAAAGATCATACACCATGACCAAGTGGGATTTATCCCACGAATGCAAGGATTCTTCAATATATGCAAATCAATCAATGTGATACACCATATTAACAAATTGCAGAATAAAAACCGTACGATCATCTCAGTAGGTGCAGAAAAAGCTTTTGACAAAATTCAGTACCCATTTATGATAACAGCCCTCCAGAAAGTGGGCATAGAAGGAATCTACTTCAACATGATAAAGGCCATATACGACAAACCCACAACAAATATCATTCTCAACGGTGAAGAGTTGAAACGATTCCCTCTAAGATCAGGAACAAGACAAGGATGTCCAATCTTGCTACTACTATTCAACATAGTTTTGGAAGTCATAGTTTTAGAAGTCCTTGCCACAGCAATCAGAGAAAAAAAATAAAAGGAATCCAAATTGGAAAAGAAGTAGTAAAATTGTCACTGTTTGCCGATGACGTGATACTATACATAGAAAATCGTAAAGATGCCATAAGAAAACTACTTGAGCTAATCAATGAATTTGGTAAAGCTGCAGGATACAAAATTAACACACAGAAATCTCTGGCATTCCTATACACTAACAATGAAAGATCAGAAAGAGAAATTAAGGAAACAATCCTATTCACCACTGCAAAAAAAAAATTATAAAATATCTAGGAATAAACCTAACTAAGGAGGTAAAAGACCTGCATGCAGAAAACTATAAGACACTGATGAAAGAAATCAAAGATGATACAAACAGATGGAGAGATATACCATGCTCTTGGATTGGAAGAATTAACATTGTGAAAATGTCTATACTACCAAAGCAATCTACAGTTTCAATGCAATCCCTATCAAATTACCAATGGCATTTTTTTTTACAGAACTACAACAAAAAATTCCTAAAATTTGTTTGGAGACACAAAAGACCCTGAATAACTAAAGCAATCTTGAGGGAAAAAAAATGGAGCTGGAGGAATCAGACTCCCTGACTTCAGACAATATTACAAAGCTATAGTAATCAAGACAACATGGTACTGGCACAAAAACAGAAATATAGGTCAATGGAACATGATAGAAAGCCCAGAGATAAACTATGGTCAACTAATCTATGACAAAGGAGCCAAGGATATAAAATGGAGAAAAGACAGCCTCTTCAATAAGTGGTGCTGAGAAAACTGGACAGCTACATGTAAAAGAATGAAATTAGAACAGTCCCTAACACCATAAGCAAAAATAAACTCAAAATGGATTAAAGACCTAAATGTAAGGCCAGACACTATAAAACTCCTAGAGGAAAACATAGGAAGAACACTCTGACATAAATCACAGCAAGATCTTTTTTGACCCAGCCCCTAGAGTAATGGAAATAAAAACAAAAATAAATAAGTGGGACCTAATGAAACTTCAAACCTTCTGCACAGCAAAGGACACTACAAGCAAGATGATAAAAGACAACCCTCAGAATGGGAGAAAATACTTGCAAATGAATCAACAGACAAAGGATTAACATCCAAAATATATAAACAGTTCATGCAGCTCAATATCAAA
This sequence comes from Hippopotamus amphibius kiboko, assembly GCF_030028045.1. Classification (NCBI taxonomy): domain Eukaryota; kingdom Metazoa; phylum Chordata; class Mammalia; order Artiodactyla; family Hippopotamidae; genus Hippopotamus; species Hippopotamus amphibius. Next base: position 85,595,813 of record NC_080195.1, on the reverse strand, counting down.
AAAACAAACAACCAAATCAAAAAATGGGCAGAAGACCTAAATAGGCATTTCTCCAAAGAAGACATACAGATGGCCGAAAGGCACATGAAAAGCTGCTCAACATCACAAATTATTAGAGAAATGCAAATTAAAACTTTAATGAGGTATCACCTCACACCGGTTAGAATGGGCATCATCAGAAAATCTACAAACAATAAATGCTGGAAAGGGTGTGGAGAAAAGGGAACCCTCTTGCACTGCTGGTGGTGGGAATGTAAACTAATACAGCCACTATGGAGGCTCCTTGAAAAACTAAAAATGGAATTACCATATGACCCAGAAATCCCACTACTGGGTGTATACCCAGAGAAAACCATAATTCAAAAAGACACATGCATCCCAATGTTCACTGCAGCACTATTTACAATAGCCAGGACACGGAAGCAACCTAAATGCCCATTAACAGATGAATGGATAAAGAGAGGTGGTACATATATACAATGGAATATTAGACATAAAAAGGAATGAAATTGGGACATTTGCAGAGACATGGATGGACCTAGAAACAGTCATACAGAGTGAAGTAAGTCAGAAAGAGAAAAACAAATATTGTATATTAACACTTATATGTGAAATCTGGAAAAATGGTACAGATCAACCAGTTTGCAAGGCAGAAATAGAGACACAGATGTAGAGAACAAACATACAGACACCACGGGGGGAAAGTGGGGCATTTGGGTGGGATGACCTGGGAGATTGGGATTGCCATATATACATTACTAAGAAAAAAAAAATCAAATTGTGCACTTTAAATATATGCAGTTTATTGTATGTCAATTATATCTCAATTAAAGTCCTTATTTAAAAAATGAAATTGCAGGTCAAGGTTGTGTTCATTATTAATTTGGGTAAACACTGCACTTTGACTTTTTAAATTTACACTCCAAGAAGCATTGTGACAGATCCTGTTTTCTCACACCTTTATAAGATGCCATCACTTCCTTTTAAATATATACCATATGCCTGATTCTGATTTATGCAGACATATAATCTCAGATTGAGTAGATAATCTAAAAAAGATCTCTAGTTCATTTTTTTCTAATTTCTAAAGAAGAAATGACTGCAGAAAATATAAATTTTGTACAAAGTAAAAGAGATGACAAGTGAGAAATTGATATGCAGAATTGACAGCTATTGTGTACCGTCTGAAGAACATATGTGAATATGCATTTCAATTGTGTATCCCTTCATCATTTTTCTAAATATGTGATCAAACAGAATAATTCAGCGTGTAATCTTAGTCTTTTTTTTTAACTGTTTATTGTATATTGGAGTATAGTTGACTAACGATGTTGTGTTAGTTTCAGGTGTACAGCAAAGTGATTCAGTTATACATATACATGTATCTATTCTTTTTCAAATTCTTTTCCCATTTAGGTTGTTACATAACATTGAGCAGAGTTCCCTGTGCTGTACAGTAGGTCCTTGTTGGTTATTCACTTTAAACATAGTAATGTGTATACATCAGTCCCAAACTCCCTAACCTTAGTATTCTTACAAAATAATTACATCTTTCATTTCAGGCTTAGAGATAAATGCATAGTATTGAATATTTTCCTTCTAAAGTTTCCCAAAATTCCCTAACTTCAGAGTATGATGTACAGCTAAAATTTAACATACTTGAACTGAATTTAGAGACAATTGCATATTTCTACATATATGTGCTTTATACATTTTTGTCAATTGGAAGAATTCATTCAAAATACTGTTTATTCTGCTTTGATTCATTCTTTTTTTTTTTGTTTTTTTAAAATATTTATTTATTTATTTATTTACTTTGGCTGCACCGGGTCTTAGTTGCAGCATGGGGACTTTCAGTTGAGACTTGCATTTGGGATCTAGTTCTCCGACTAGGGATCGAACCTAGGCCCCCTGCATTGAGAGCGCAGTCTTACCCGCTGGACACCCTGATTCATTCTTATCCTACTATGGTGGCTTATTTCACTCCTTGGGATGAGAGACAGATATATTAGGGAGAAGGATTTTCTTGTAAATGTAAATCCGGTGCTTTATACTTTAAGGAGTGCAATGCAGTCTGAAACCAAAACCATATTAAAAATTCCCTTCTGTGTTATAGATCACATTTACTTTTAGAAATAAATGAATAAAACCTGTGTTAACTGTTACAAAACTATTCATGAAATGTCTTATAAGGCGATACAGAGAGGAAAAATGTTCTCACTTCCCTTTCACCTAATTTCAAGATGCCTTATTTATATCAGTTTACAGCTGAATTCTTGAAGTATTTTTAAAACATTTAAATCTATGATATATTTATTAAGTAGAAACTGTTAAAAGTATATGAAAATGGTAATTCTAAGAGCAATATAAAGTTTCTTTTTCTCCTTATGACTAACTACCTAGATCCAATAAAAATATATTTTCAACTTTAGATCATCATCAAAAGGAAAGCTGATGGTATTTAGACTAATTGTTCATATAGACATTTATTAATAATCTACAAGTTCTTACTATCATCCTAGATGCTCTATGTAAGTAGAACAGAGGAGTATATGAAATATTGCCTTTGGTCTCAAAGATTTTACATTTATTTAGGAGAACTAAAAATTAACATTAAGAACAGATGGAATTTATTGCTTTACTCTATAGTACAGTCTGATCAGTGGATTAGAATCCAAGACTCCTTTTCAAGAGCCTTACCGAGCAGGTCTCTGAGCTGCATGTCACTATCTTATTCCTGTCTCCACTGCCTTTCTCAGGTTTCCTACAGACTCTCCATGGAAAAGGAGAGATTACCTTTGAAGACACTGCACCATCCCCTGCTCCTATCTACAACTTCTTATCAGTGCTTACACTCCAGATAATTTTAAGGCTTTGGGGAAGGGGAACATGGACTTTCCTTAAAAGGAAATTGGACAATCTTGTCATAAATATGTTTGAGTCCAGACAACTTGGAAAACCCTGGGGGCCAGAATGGGAAAGAAACACCTTTAGCAGGAAAAAAGGATAAGGTTTGAGTTTGACAATGTGGAATGTAAAAGACTTGGGCAGAGCAATTGCAAACATAACAGAAGGCATGAGATTCAGATTCCTTTGTTCCATTATTTCTTTTCAAAATACATCTTAGATATAGACATATTCCATTTTGGTTCCAAAAATCAATGTCAATTTCCCAATAGTAGCCTCTGAAAACTGATCTCAATTTACCAAACCTTACTCTAAAGAGCTGAAATATGGATGTATTGAATAATAGACACTAATAACAAGATAGACATACACAATAAAAAAAAGCAGGCTGTAAGTAGAAATCTGTGGTCAGAGTCTACATAAAGGCATATTTATAAACATATATACAAAGTCTTTCATAAAAATTTTAAAAAGCAGATTTGCAAGTAGGTGATTTCTCAATTATTTATTTTTAGAGAAAAACATTTCATTTATAAAGTATGGGCATTACCTAAGTAGCAAATCTGAATTATTCATGGATTTGAAGTTTCAAAAACGATTCCTGCTTTGGAAAATGGGACTAGTGCTGGATTTTTCATTGAGAGGTGAAAGCAGGCTTTGTTTCAAGTAATACAATTCATGTGTTCATTAAAAACAAAACCAAACAAGAAAGTGCTGAACAAAAACCTTTGACATAATTGTGTGGCATGTGGGCTTTGTTTATGGAAAACTAACGCATTTCCATTTGGAGTTTTAGTATTGTATGATTAAATTAAGTGTTTGTCAAGTCAGTTTAAAACATCTTAGAGATAAAAGACTAGTGTGTTGACCCACTAAGCTATATATTATTTAAATACTAATCAAAATATCAGTGAATGTTTTCAGTGTTGTGCAAAAAAGCATTGCCTAAAATCTGTGAGAAAAAGCACTATCAACAAGAATGTATCTTTAAATCTATTCCTAATTCATTTTAGACATTTTCTTTCTCATATCCTGCTAAATCCTTACATTGTTACACGTCATTAGATAAACATCCGTTTTAGAGAAAAGGTGAACTCCTTGTATTAAGATTTTTTTTGAGCCTGATCAGTGTGTGGAATAAAGAATAGTTCTAATCTACTTGAGACTATTATAATAAAATAATTTTTTCTGCTTTCATATAGGAGTTCTTAATAAGGCCTGATAAATTAATTTGCACACTATCCCGAGAGCAGAGGCCAGTTGTCTTCCCCGTAATATACTTAGGAGAGTTACTCTTCTAAGTTACTAAAAAGAGGTGAAGATGATAAAGTTGGAAAAAAAAATGATTTGATGACTGAGAACTAAACAGAATGTCTGTTCATTCTCATATTCTTTTGTGACAACACAGATGAGATTTATAGGCTGAGGAATGACCCATATGTCAGCTTTCTTTCCAATCTTACAGGCTCCTACAATTGTGGACAGGTCAGTATGTAAATTCCTTACTTTTTGTTGTCCTTCTGTTGAACTGGGGCTCCTGATGTGGCTTTATTAGAGACAGTAATCTTTGTATAGAATTTTAATAGATAGAGAGTAGTATCAAATTCTAAGCGAAATTTTAGGAGCAATACTTTCAACACTGGGTTCTCATTGCCATTGTCTTGCTGTGACCACACTGATGACATGATATATTAGGCATGCTGAAAAAGAACCATGATATTGACATATGGGAGGAATATTCTCAGGGGCTGTCTGTCTCAGTATAGATTATTTACCCTTAAAGCAAAACACACATGGTCCTGGCCTATGCCTGTTAAGCATTTACTGAATCTAGATGACAAAGGTTACACCCAGTGGGAATAAATTTCTAAACTATGTAGCATGACTATATATAAGAAACAGATGAAATATTTCATGTGGCCTTAGAGCAGATTGCACAATGTTCCATAGAGTTGTTAATATATAGCAAAGCAGAAATAGAGTACATTTGAAAGAATAACTTTCTTTTTAGAAGGCCATAGAAGAGTCCTTTGGCTATCTTCTGAATTAACTAATAATTTTCACATTTATTTCCCCATGTTTCATACTTTTTTTCATGCTGTCACTGTCCAAAATGGCAACCACAGATGGACAAAACTACAATAAAAGGTCTGGTCTTATGATTTTTGCCTCCTTAAAATTTCCCTAAAAATCACTGTGAAATTTCTCCATAGTAATGAACAATCAATATATTACATTTCTCTTCATACATGATTATTCATCACAGGAAAATAATGAAAAAAATTCCTTATACTATGTGGCTAATTTTCCTGTTTATATGACAGAAGGAAAACATAAACACTTAACTCTTGCTTTCGCTTTCAAGAACTAATTTTTCTCTTAACTGAACTTTAAAAAAGATTACTTGACATTTTCATTAAAAATACTCTCGTGCTACCAGTACTAAGGAACCATACTTTTTCTCTCTCTAAATAGTTTTGTTCTTTTCAAGGTACACTTGCATTTTCTTTCTTTCTTTCTCTTTTTCTTTCTTTCTTTCTTTTCTTTCTTTCTTTCTTTCTTTCTTTCTTTCTTTCTTTCTTTCTTTCTTTCTTTCTTTCTTTCTTCCTTTTTTCTTTCTTTCTTCTTTCTTTCTCTCTTTCTCTTTTTCTTTCTTTCTTTCTTTCTTCCTCTCTTCTTTTGCTTTAGGTTCAATTTAATTGATGAAGCAGTCAGTACTAAACACTGCTTTATGTGTTGGACACACAAAATGGAATAAGACTGAGCTTTATTCCAGGGGTGCAACAATCTAGGAAATGGGAAGTAGACAGGTAAATTAACAATTATGTGATCTATATGATAAACAAGAAGTACCTAAGTACCAAGACAAGTAAAGATCTTTTGGAGCAAGTCAGGTAAAGTCTCAGATGAAGTGATGTTGAGATAGACTTGAAAGGAAAGGCCATTCTCAACAACAAGCCAGAAGGAGAAAAGGGACAGAAGTTTGAAAATATATTATTGAGTTTCTACCTTGATTTCTAGCATGAAAATAATTCACAATTATACATTTTATATAGTATCATATTACTATCAATCACTTTTGAAGAAGATGGACATAGTTATATCCCATTTAAAAATGGAAATTAATTTTTATCATCAGAGATTATGAACATATTTCATACAGTGAAATATGATTTATGGAGATGATATTAGGGTAAGACAGACTGAAAATAAACATTGTGTGTGTGTGTATTATATATATATCTATATATCTACATATATATCTATATATATATCTAGATCAATTGGCCATTCATAGTCCTGAAACTCAATTATTATGTGTGATATTATGATTTATAAGAAATATAAATAAATTTGATTATTCTGATGATAAATTTATACATATACTTTCATATATATTTGACCTTGGTCCACAGTTCCTTGCTCACAGCTCCCAAAACCCTTGAAATTTCCTAAGTGTGGAGAGTGGTAAAGGTGTCTTTTGTTATGTTAATGAGGTGACTTTTGGAAAGCACCTAAGGATGGGTGGTGGTTGCCAGGAGAACAAACCTTGTGATTGGAGGGCTAGAATTTTCAGTTCCATCCCTTAATTTCTGGCAAGGAGAGAAGGGTTTGAGGTTAAAGCAATCGCCATTGGACAATGATTCAGTCAATCATGACTACGTAATGAAGCCTCTATAGAAATGTAAAAGAACAGCTTTTTGGTCTTCTTCAGGCAACCAGAACACTTGGCAGCAAGCTCCACGAGGACAGAAGGTTCTTTGTTCATAACCTCGTCCTATGTACCTCTTCATCTGGCTGTTGATTCATATCCTTTAATATCCTTTTATAATTAATCAGTAATATAGTGAGTAAATAGGTTTTCCTGGGTTCTGTGAGCCATTCTAGCAAATTAATTAAACCCCAAGAGGGGGTCAGTCAGATGCACAGGTAACAACCTAGATTTGCAACTGACATCTGAAGTGCAGGGTGGTCTTGTGGGACTGAGACCTTTACCTGTGGAATCCATTTCCAGGTAGTGTCAGAATTGAGTTGAATTCTTGGACACCCTGCTGGCATCCTAGAATTGCTTGCTGGTGTGGAGAAGCCTACACACACACACACATATGCACACACACACATACACACTTCACACACTTTTGAATTGGGTCCAGGTACCCTTTGGACTATCCTAACTCCAAAAAGATATATTGAAGCTCTTTTTAAACTGGACATCATGTTCTGGGAGAGAGAAATAACTCAGTTGCATGTATTCTTTAATCTTTCCCTGCAGAGGATGGGAATGAATTAAAAAGAGATAAGTAAATTTGATGGCAGGTGTACTACACCCTAATATTTATTGACTGTTTATTAATTGTCAGGCACTGCATTGGATATTTTAAAATAATGTTGGTTAATGCTCACACTCTTTTTGAGATAGTTATCTTCCCCTTTCATAGAAAACTTAAGTGATTTTCCCAGTGTCACTCACTGACAGTACAATCAACTTAAATGGAAGTCTGTCTCACCCAAATCTTATTCTTTTCTCCCTAAACCATATTTATACTTTTTTCCACATAGCTTTCATCAGGACAGAAAGAAGAGTGAACAGCTTAGGAAGCTGAATTTAAGGACAATAATAGCTGGCTCAAAAGCATAAGAATCAACAAAAAAAAATTAAAAAAAAAAACTGTCAACAATGAATAAATCTCCTTCAGGGGAACCACAGTATGAATTCACATGATCCTATCTAAATTAAGCCTAACTTTTGCATAATAGCTGAAATAATTGATGTTAAGTGACAATGCGTGTTCACTAAGTCTTCAAATATCTATTTAAAATCATGTCATAGGGATTTGGGGCTTTTGTGGTCATCTGATCCTTATGTATTCTGAGAAGGTCTGTAATAAAGATATTTCCTAGATTTAAGCAGAAGGGCTGTTTGAAAGGAAGACTTGAAGATAAGACGATTGTTTGAACTCTTAATTAACAGATGGGACCCTTTGAAAAGAAGCTCCAGGCATCACTGTTTTGTTCTTGAACAGAAGAAAGATTTCTTCCGGGATAATCTATAATTTACAGGATTTTGAAAGCTGATTGGATAAACTGAAGGCTATTAACACCTATGGCAAAGAAGGGGGGTGGTCCTTTTTCTTTGTAATCAGGCACTATGCCAGTCTAGCAGATGGTCAGAGGTATATATAGAAGGTGCTTGTGTATTATGCCGATTGAGTGGCTTCCAGGGGCAATGGAAGAAACAGCCTCACTGTGATTGGAAATCAGAACTCATTTTTAAAATGCAGACATAGCTACTCTGGCACCTGAGAACGCTTTGGAGAACTGAGATCAATACAGCATATAAGAAAGAGCCCTAATGACATTCATGAGTTAAAAGACAAATTTGTTGGCTAAGCCATGTTTGGGAACAAATGTAGCAGCAAATGGGTTCTGCCAAATCCCAAGTGTAGACAGTGCAAACTCTGTTAGCAATTCATGATTCAGTATCCATGTCTTTCTGTGAGTCATTGTAAATAAAATTTTACATTTGTAAAAAATGATGCTCTGTTATGATAATTTGAGGAAGTTACTGCATGATTAGCTTTAACTGAATTAATAATGAATCTACCACCTGCCTAGAGGCTGCCTCTCCACCTGGAGTCTCTGAGTTCCTCTCTGTTTTTTGCCCCGAAGCTTCATGTTATTCCGCTTGCTTCTGCTTAAGACTCTGATCCTCACAGTTATTCTTTAGGGTTTTACTCTTGGCAAACTCTGCTAATCTGTGAATCACAAGAATCTGAGAGAAGAGAAATAGCTTCAGTATGTGTGTATTTTACAGTTGGATATGTATAAATAGTGTAAGATCAAGAATGGTAAATAGTCCCATAACGTTGTCTAAGCTGTACTGACACCAAAAATATCTAGGGAGTTCAATTTAGCAGGATTTCCGGGTTAACATTTATTTGCTTGAATCTAAACATTTAAGAGGAGTGCAGATAGTCATGTTAGGATTTAAGTTTTAAAGCATGATTGGATGAAATGTCAATAAATGCAAATGAGTTTTGTAAAACAAGTTTCATGTGAACCAATATATCGCTCAGCTCACAGAGTCTGCATTTAATTGAAGCTGATCTCATTATACTCTAGGGGATGTAGTCAGAGCTTTGACCTACTAACTTCAATATCATTATTGAATCTTTTTTCAGTACTAATGTTGATCCGTATGTGTGTGTGTGTGCATATGTATACATGTTTCTGTTGTAATTATGTATGAAAGAAGTACATATACAATAGGTAATACTTCAACATTTACTCCTCAGAAGTTAGTACTTTTTATATGATAGTGTATGATGTCAATTAAAAAAAAAATAGATACCATTTCAGATGCAAAGCATGGACAGTTTTATAACAGGTAATTTTCTTCTCTTTTAATTATATTCAAACCTACCAGTTTTCAGCTAAAAGAATGTATTTTACTTGAAAGTCTGCAGATGTAACATTGTGACTCTTATAACAGTGTTAAGCTTATGTGATGTAACCACAGCTCAAACCATCAGCAGGGAGCTCTGAAAGTCCAAGATTTTCAATCATAAGGGTAGAATCAAGCTGATTAAATATTATAAATTGCAGCCATCAAACACATGGACAAGGCAAAGATGTTATTTAGCCCTACTAGAAGTAATCACTAGATATCCCAAATATTCTGCTTGCCAATGTATGTGAATCACTTTTATCTGTACCTCTTATAAGAATAAACAATAAATTATTGAAAGTATGGCAGTTACAAATTTGTGACAATGGTGGGTTGACAAAAATAAAATTTAAACAAGGAGTTGGCTGGCCCTTAGCAAATACTTTTTTGCTTCACTTTAATAAAACTTTACTATCATTGGCACTTATTACTGAAAAAATGTCACTCATGCAGATGTGTATGTCCAAAGAGGCAAGCATAGAAAAGTTATTTGTGCTATTTTGCTCTTATAAATTATTAAAATTGTTTAATTATTTATAAGTATTATTTTCAGGTTTCTCAAGGAGTTTTTATGATTCTTCTAAATAGGAATGGTAACTATATCTGTGTATAAAATTAGTAGCTATAAATTTCTAGGGATCTTGGATGTATTTGATGATAAAACAAGAGAAAATGAGAAAGTAAGTTATCAAAGAGGTCATCCTAACATGATTTCAAAACCAGAGGATAGAAAGTGAAAGGTTCATTCAAATTATTTCATATGTAGTGAAAATGATGCATGTTTGAGTGAATTTAACTGAAAACAAACAAATCTAATTAAATCTAATTATATTTGTGCATGGTTTGCATATACTAGTAGCAGCTTATTAGACTTAACAATGTTCAGCTTTCATGTTTAAGTATACAACAAACAAAATTGAACATCAAAAAATAAAGGAAGACATAGCTAAAAAATGAATATGAAATAATGCCCCCAAATAGGAATGAATGATTAGTACATTCATATATAAAACTGAGACCCTAGTCTTAGATCCTTTTTTCACTATTGTCTGAGGCTTAGTGACTCCTAGGAGGTAGAGTTCCCACATACTTTGGAAATCAAGCACATTATCTTCAGTTGAAAGGCAGTAATTACTGTAATAAACAAAGACTGACCTTAGTTTAAACAAATGAATGCTTTTTGTTGAGTAAGCAGTTTACAAGTACAAATAGCCCTATGAATTTGCTAATGGTCTTCCATCTTTATACATTTCCCTTGACATTGAACAATAACAAATAGTGACCTCAGAAGAGACATTCATTATTTCTCCTAATAGTATGAAATATCCAGAATTATTAAACATAAATTCAACTACTTTATCTCATCTGAAGTCTCTTACCAAAATATGTCATCCAAGAAAGATTATACACATACACAAACATACACACATACATATGCAAATTATATAACTAAAAGTGACATTTATTAAATGTGAGGATCAAGCTTTCTCTGACATAATTGAAGCAAATTATTTGTTCATGTTAACTAAGGTATTCTGCCTTAATTAAGGACAATGAAGGATATGAATAAATCAAGTTGCACTTTAACAAATATTATACTTGGTTAGGAATTCACAATGGTTGCAAGCCTAAGACGTTGATTTGAGAAGGAGGGAGACTGCAGCCTCAAAACTCTATGAAAGCAGTGGCTCTCTAATTTGCTGGCACATTAGAATCATCTAGTGGAGATTTTAAAACAGGAATACTAGTGTTTGTGCTCTACCCCTAGGGATTCTGATTTCTTGGCCTGGAACAGGTTCTGGATATGGAAATCCAGGTCAAGAATTACTCCCTTGAAGAGTGAAACTAGGTATAGGTTTGTCTTCACAGTTTTGTGGAATTCTGGATTCTCTCATGAGGAATTCTGAACTCCTTCATCATCATATTATTTGAAAGATATAAAAGGCAAATAAAAATATGTATTTTAATCCAGTGCTAGTCAAGTTTAGCATGGAATTAGTAGAAAAATTTAATATAAATAATGACAGAAATAATACTAAATAATGACATTAGCGTGAAAGTTTATTTTTGCAGATTGTTCTCAAATAAATCCAATCTTTTAATTGGATATTATTAAAGTAAAATAAACATGTAATTGTAATATTGTGTAGATTATCTCTATTCCCTAAAAAGAGCAGAAACCTGATTTAGTACCTTTGAATTATTTTCTTTTTTATTATTAATTTTTAATGTTAACATTTATTGAATACTTATGATGCATAAGTCACTTGTTCAGTGACAGGCTTGCACAATCATCCTTTAATTCTCACCAATCATATGTATTAGTTACTATTACATCATCCTGATCCTTAGAGAGGTCACTTAGCTTAAGGTGCCATTACTAGATTATCTTAAGTAATATAGAAACAATCCATGGTCTTGGATGGGATGACTTACAGAGATAATTATGACCTTGCCCTAGCTTATATGAAGGACTACTGCAAAACCATATTAATGAAATCCATGTAGTAGCATAGTACAAGAACAGATGCATAGATTAATGTAACAGAACAAAGAGCTTAGGGGCAGGCCCATATATATATGGGGATTTGATCTATGAAAATTTGCTACCAGTAGAGAAAGAGTAGATGGCTTTGGTAGACAGTATGGAGAAAACTGACTTATTATATGAAGAAAAAAATACCATGTAAAAAGTGGCCTTAACATGCATTAAAAATAAAAATATGAGAGGCAAACCTTGTTAAGAGAAAAAATGTAGGAGACTGTCTTTGTGACTAATTCAAGAGCAAAACCATAAGAAAAAATCAAATGCAATGACATATGAAAATGCAGGATATCTGTTTAAGATACCATTGAGAAAAAAACCAGACAAATGGCAAAATGGAAAAGATATTTAAAATATATAAAATCAACAAAGAACTTCTGAAAATCAACAGGAAAAAAAAGCAATGAGTGTAAGAGAAAAAATGAGCAATGTTTATTGCAGGCAGTCTACAGAAGAGGAATCCACAAAGACTACTGCATAAAAAAGTGATACTACAGTTCATTAATGCAGCAAGAAATGAAAATTAATTCATGAAATATATTTATACACCTGATAGATTGGCAATCTCATGAACTACTGCTGGTGGAAGTGTGGAGTGGTATAGCCATTCGGGAGAGAATGTGGCAAGTTCAGCTTACTTTAGGTGAAAGAACAGTAAATATTCTTAGATCCAACTTGGATTTTGCATATTAATTTTATCTCATAAATGTCATGCCGACTGTGAGGGGTAGAGAAAGAAAGCACACTCTGTAAATTCATGTTAATATTGGTATTGTTAAAATATTTATATGTGTGCATTTTCTCCAACTTGGAAACAAGAATAGCAAAAGAAAGATAAAAGTGCATGGAAAAGCACAAGAGAGCAGACAGCAGTATCAAGCAGTATCAGCCGTATTTTGTCTTGTGGAACTGAAAACCACAGACACAGAAAGATAGAGAAAATGAAAAAGCAGAGGACTTTGTACCAGATGAAGAGACAGGATAAAACCCCAGAAAAACAACTAAATGAAGAGGAGATAGGCACTCTTCCAGAAAAAGAATTCAGAATAATGATAGTGAAGATGATCCAGGACTTTGAAAAAAGACTGGATGCAAAGATCAAAAAGTTTACCAAAGACCTACAAGAATTAAAGAGCAAACAAACAGAGATATGCAACACAATAACTGAAATGAACAATACACTAGAAGAAACTAGTAGCAGATTGAGGCAGAAGGGCGAATAAGTGACCTGGAAGACAGAATGGTGAAAATCACTGATGCAGAAAAGAATAAGGAAGAAAGAATGAAAAGAACTGAAGACAGCCTAAGAGACCTCTGGGACAATGTTAAACACACCAACATTTGCATTATAGGGGTCCCAGAAGGAGAAGAGAGACAGAAAGGACCCAAGAAAATATTGGAAGAGATTCTAGTTGAAAACTTCCCTAACATGGGAAAGGAAATAGCTACTCAAGTCCAGGAAGCACAGAGAGTCCCAGGCAGGATAACCCAAGGAGAAACATGCCAAGACATATAGTAGTCAAATTGACAAAAATTAAAGACACAGAAATGTTATTAAAAGCAACAAGGGAAAAATGACAAATAACATACAAGGGAACTCGCATAAGGGTAACAGCTGATTTCTCAGCAGAAACTCTGCAAGCCAGAAGGGAGTGGCAGCATATATTTCAAGTGATGAAAGGGAAGAACCTACAAGCAAGAATACTCTATACAACAAGGATCTCATTCAGATTCGACGGAGAAATCAAAAGCTTTACAGACAAGCAACAGCTAAGAGAATTCAGCACCAGCAGACCAGCCCTACAACAAACGCTAAAGGAACTTCTCTAAGCGGGAAACATAAGAGAAGAAAAGGACCTACAAAAACAAAACAATTCAGAAAATGGTAATAGGAACATATATATCAATAATTACCTTGAATGTAAATGGACGAAATGCACCAACCAAAAGACACAGACTGGCTGAATGGATACAAAAACAAGACCCATATATGTGCTGTCTACAAGAGACCCACTTCAGACCTAGGGACACATAGAGATGGATAGTGAGGGAATGGAAAAAGATATTCCATGCAAATGAAAATCAAAAGAAAGCTGGAGTAGTGATACTCATATCAGATAAAATAGACTTTGAAATAAAAAACGTTACAAGAGACAAGAAAGGACATTACATAAAGATCAAGGGATCCATTCAAGAAGAGGAGATAACAATTATAAATATACACACACCCAATATTGAGCACTTCAATACATAAGGCAAATGCTAACAACTACGAAAGAGGAAATGCAAGGCAGAAATAGAGACACAGATGTAGAGAACAAACGCATGGATGCCAAGTGGGGAAAGCAGGGAGGGTTGGGAGGGATGAACTGGGAGATTGGGATACCAAATTGTATACTCTAAATATACGCTGTTTATTGTCTGTTAACTGTATCTCAGTAAAAGTTCTTAAAAAGAAAAAAGTGCATAGAAAAAAGTCTCAGTTAACATGTATGTGGTAGAAAGAGCACACCCCGAAGTTACATCCAATTAGCCTGAAAGATGCCAACCAATCTCAGTAATGTTGGTTATGGCCATCAATTGGTATTTACGGAACTCCTGCTGTGTATGTGGCTCTGGAAAACATTTATTTTTGTAGAATGGATTGCCAGTTTCTGAGATCTCTAGAGGTTTCAGTTTGAATTCTAATTCCTACTTGTTTTGTTTCTGTTAAATTTGAAGGAAGGTAATGTATAATGGAAAGTTCTTGGTTATCCTGGAAAAATCTCATAAATGTAGCTCTGGTAACAGACTTGCCATTCACATGGCTAGATACCTTGCTTAAAATTAAAGCAACTTAATAAGCTGAAAAAAAGTACTGTTTTAACAATTATTTCTTTTTAAAAAAGCAAATATTCTACTTTAAAAATAAAAAGAACTTGCCATATGAAGGAAAAGATATTATCTTTGTTTTGCTAGTTAAGAGGTTTCTAAAAGCCTATAAATCAGGGATTTACCATACTTATGAGTTCCCTCTGGGAAACATAAAGCTGTATATTTTTTATTAGAATCTACTAGTGGAGCTCATTTTTATTATTGTGATGTCACATTCTTAGTGTTTCATTAAATTAGCAACATTTTTAATGAACCTTAATTGCTTCACATAGTTTTTGTTTCAGTACACTAACACTGGCTGAGCAAATAAGACAAATAATTGTATTCTGATCCTCTGGAACAGACTCTGAACTATAGAAAGAACTGGATTTTTATTACCATTTCACTCATGTATTGTATGAATTTGAATCCAGAAACAACTGTGTTTAGTGCATTCATTATCTTAAGAATGAATTATTTTTACTAAGACCTAAAGTCTTTAGCAAGTGCTAAATCCTAAACCCACATTCAAGTTTAATTAGACTACTTCTGAGTAAGAACTCATGTGGATGACATAATACATTATTAAAACTTTCATAATATTTAAGGTAGAAAAATTAGGTTACAAACAGCATGCATGGAGTTTTAAAAAGCACAGTACAAGTTAAAATAGAATATGTATACAGCAAAACACAAGAATGATAAATAGCAAGTACTAATTATCCTCAAGTTCATTATCTGAGTACCCAAAGTATTGAGGTTGCACAGGAAAGTGAATTTTACTATAACAGGAAATATTCATTAACAGTCATCAATTATAAATGTATTCCCCTCAGATATCCTTCCCCACTTGCATCTAGAAGCTATCCCCACTCTTTGAGTCAGTCTTTGTAAATCAGTGTCAGCTAATCCAATAATCCAAAGCAAACACAGCACATATCATTTGTAAGGTAAAACTGCAAATCTTACCATAGATACAGGATCCCACAAAAGAAGAGATTTCCATGAAAGCCCTGTTGGGGAACTTCTTATATTACACAGAAAAACATTGACAAATGAGATTTTTCAAAGTTAGACCAGTTGAAACTTGAGAACAAGAAAATCTGTTAAGTATGACAAAATGTGTTCTACACAAAGAATATGATAATTCTGGTAAAGTCACATGTGAAGTGATGGATTTTGGATCTTTCCATCACACAATATTTATCTGAGAAATTGTCTTAGATTCAATGCTTGAATCCTTATCCGAGTTAGGGCAGAGTTGCAAACATAGAACACATTTTATTGAGTATGATATAAATTATCTTTACTAAGTTGTGGTTTATTTTTTTAAAGTTCTAATTACTTTTTCAATTTTAATGAAATGTGCACTTGCCTTTTGTGTGCGTTCCTCTGTGTGTGTGTGTGTGCGTGTGTGTGTGTGTGAATTCCCTTTAAGTGAACTTTGTTCATGATTACAGATGGAGAATGAGAACTGCCTGTATATTAGGATTTTGGGTGTTGATGATGCTATTTTTAATTTGTACTTTTCTTTATTTTCTAAATTACCTGTGTTCAGAGCATATTATGTAATCATTAAAAACTTCAATATGATATCTTTAGAAATTGGGTGATACTCTTGGGTTGCTTAATTAAATGAAGCTTATTAATTGACATTTATGGCACTCCTAGTTTTAAACATTATCTCTTTTTAACATTATCATTTGGCTGACATGAAGTGCTAAAGCAATTTTAAATTCAAAGGATAAGATTTTCCTTTGAATTTGACAAAAACCAAAGTGTTTTAGTTACAGTAGAATACAGGTATCTATGTAAAAGGCACTATAATCTATTCCTGATAAAATAATCAAGTAATTTCTTCCTCTATGTCAGAATGCTAGTTTAATACCAAAAATACATCATATGCATTTTATTTCATGTTCTAAGTAATCCCTAAAACTTATATTTTAGTTGAATTGGTTGATTCTGATAGTTCCTTGCAAAGCAAATTTAAATGAACCTAGTATGAATGATAAAAACAACTATTTTTTATCAACTATCTTTTTTCTTTGATGCATAGAAAATAATCTAAGATACATCTGTATAAATGTCTAATTTACGTAAGACAGCAGAAGTAATGGGATAGTTACAGCTACTTGTGTAAAAAAATGCACTTCTGTAATTGAAAGTGGCTTTATTTTAAACTTTTTCTCAGCGTTTCACTTGTTCACCTACATAGTCACTTATAAACATCAATAACAAAATCCTAGTGTCCATTCAACTACTTTTACAAGTTAATACGGTCATTCTAATACTTCATTTTGAATTAAGCTCTAGAGAAATCTATTAGATTACAATAAAATCTTAACAGAGTTTGTTTCCAGAAGCTTCTTTTTATCTAATTTTTACTTTAAAAATGACAATCATCAATTATTGAGTACAATTCTGAATTTTTCTCCTTATACAACTTTTCTCCTTGTACAACTACTGTTGTTAATAGAAACAAGATAGAAATAGATAAGAGAAATGCTAAAACTAAAAGGAACTACAAAGGAATTAAAGGCTGTGGTGAGTAGAGGTGTCCTGTCTCTGGTTAGTTCCGAGTAATGTCTTGGTTAAATTATAGAGTAAATAGTCCAACTGATTCTCTTTAGAACATTTTCACTAATGAGGATTTCTGTGGCAAACCCTACTCTAGAAATGGTAATTTAGTTTTGAACAATTCTTTGTGAAATGGCTTTGTGTGACTCTACTGGTTCTTTTTAAATTGAAAACATCTAAATTGCATTTGAAAAAAGATAATGAACAAACATATTTACCCATAATAATTACATGTGGTATATATTTTAAAGCATAAATTAAAGGACATAATATTTTATGTAGCTCTTCATATCCTTGATGTTAAGGTACATTGCAGTGTCTTTTTCATTTTTTTAAGACAGAAAAATCCATTTCAGGCATTTGTTTCTGGATTAGATCTTTAAAAACTGAGGTCATGTCTGACCTGAATGAACATTAAAATCCCAACACATCAAAAGCATACTTTGTAAGATTTAAGTCTTGGGTAAAGTTCTTTTCTTCTTTCTTTTGGCTTTATTTTAAAAGAGCTGTGTCAATTTAGGGTACTTTTCCAAAGTTCTATTATATATCATTTTCCAAATGCAGATGCTAGCATAAAACATATGATAAACAAAGTATGCCATATTACATAATGGAATCTGATAGAACTGTGATAATTCTTAAAAATTAATGTCAATTCCTTAAAACTCTTTTAATCTGAAATTATGAAATATTTCACATGCAGAAAACTACGCAAATATAACAGATACTCATTTACAGTTCACATAAACACACATTAAATTTTTGCCACATTTGGATTACATTCTCTTTTTAAATAGAAACTACAATTTACAGATATTGCTATAGCTGTATTCCTATCCATTTCTACTCCTCACTCCCCCAGAGATAACCAACGTCTTGAAGCTAATGTAAATCTTTCCATGCAAGTTTTTATATTTTTACTAGACATATATGGTTCTCTTATTTCATCTGTAAAATTAAAGTGTTATACTTAATAAATTGGTATATCATTATTATTAGTTTTTAAAAATTTTATTAAAACCAACTGAATAGCACTCGAATTAAAATTGACTAGGCTTCTGCCAAGACCTCAATCTTTAAAATTGATTTGGGGGGAATAAAAAGCTCTTTATGTAACAGTTATTATGAAGTGTTCCATTTTTTTCCATGACCTTTGTTTCCCACTTGTATAATTATTTGTACTGAAATTCATTAGCCTGCTCCTGACGAGAAGCACTAAAGGCTATATAAGTAACCATGGGTTAATTGGATAACTGTGGTAATTTGAAAGCTTATACATGCTGACTTTGCAGTTATTAATAATACATGAAGCTTACTACAGATAACCCCTACCTTGATATGGGAAGCAAATGAGAATAGAGGCTAATTTCCTGAATTTGGTATTTGTGGCAAATCAGGAAAACTGCTGTAATCTGTCTCTGACTCAGTTTCTTCATCTATGAAATAAAGATAATAAAACTCACTCTGCCAAGCTGCCATGAGAATTATATGAGATAATGCCAAACTAACAATGCTAGGTGCCCACTAGATGTAAGTTATCACGGTGAATGTCAATTGGGTATACTTGACACTTTCAGAAATAAGTTGATTGAGAAATTTAGAAGACTAAAATGTAAAGAATTTTCATTTCTATGTTGCCTCTTGATATCTCATTTCTTGACACCTCATATTTTAAATGAGACATATCTTCTTTGGTACACTTCTTGAGCTGATTTATCCTATGGGTAAATTATTATTGGGTAAATATTTTCGAAGGTCCAGCTTCTCTTCTTCCAATGGTTTTGTAAGTACCTAGTTGCCTGTATTAAATCCCTTTCTTACTAAAATATCTAAAGGGACTTCCCTAGTGGTCCAGTGGTTAAGACTCTGTGCTTTCAATGCAGGGATGCAGGGGGCATGGGTTCGATCCCTGGTTGGGGAACTAAGATCCCACATACCTCATGGAGAGGCCAAAAATAAATAAAATACCTAGAGAAATTTCTGGTTCCTTCAACTGTACCAGCTCCTTCCAAAACCTTCATTAGTTTTTGAAAACAGAGACACATCATGCAGTCGCTAGCTGTTATGCCCAGGACCTCCAGAATGAGAACCTGGGATTTGTTAACTCACCTGCTTGTCTAGAAGTGAAGGAAATCTGAATGCAATTAGAAATGAGCCCCTAGTGTAGATTTTAAAAGTTCTCATCATAAGAAAAAAAATTATAACTACCCGTGGCGATGTTAACTAGACCTATCTTGGTAATCATTTTGCAATATATACAAAAACTGAATTATTTTGTTGTACACCTGAAACTAATATAATGTTATCCGTCAATTAGATCTCAATTAAAAATAGATTAAAATTAAAATTAGAATAAAAAACGAAAATGAGAACCTGACTGTTTGTAGTATAAAGTGACAAAACAATACTATGATGTATCACCTGTGGTCACCTGTAATGAAATGCCAATTGAGGCAAAGCTTTAATGGACTGTACGGTTCCTGCCGTAGGCTATTAAGATGTTAATAAAGAACACAAGGACTATGTGGGGAGGCCGCCTGCTTCTTGGTGCCCGGAATCATTTATGGAAGTGATATACCCTGCTTTTAAATTCTTGCCTCAAGGCACAATGACGGGGGGCGGGGCAGGGGGAGCACACAGAGAACTGTGACTTATCACCTCAGTGCTTATTGTGGCTGAAATTCTAAGTCAGCTTTCTGGATTGGGGCCTCCTATGTGAACATTTAGAGCATTGTCTGGGGAAAGTGCAGGAACCTGAAAACTGGAATAGAATTATGTGGATGGGTCCAGATAAACTTGAGCACTCCAACCCCTCAAATTCCACTGATCCTCTCTTGCCAGCGGGAAGAGCCTTTTCTTGCCATGGAGGAAGCTGGGGCTGCCTTACTTGGAGTCCTTGAGATAGTTATCACATTAAAGGATATCCATTCACCTCGCACCTTGCTCTCCTGCTCTTAATTACTCCCAGAACAAAGATCAGATTCAATTTCCAACATGTCACAGCTACAATACCTAATTCAGGAAAAGAAGGCTTACTAGATTTTGCTAATTTATTCCAACAGAATCCTGGAGAATATCTACGGGATATTATTCTAAATGTGCTAGACCAGGAAAGAAGGAAAATGATTTTAAGGTGGCTGCATTTATTAATCTGGTTTAACAAAAATTCTGGAATCAGAGGGCTAGTTTGAGCTGCTGGAAGTGGTTCTAGCTGTGTGCTTGGTATTGACTGAAACTTAGACTCAAATGATGTGTTTAGTAAATAAAGTTAAATGCTTGAAATTTTTTGGCATAATGGGGAGGGAGGAATTTGTGTGACTATTAGGCACTTGACATATGGCTAGTCCAAATCAAGATGTCCCTAAAGGGTAAAATAGTGCAAAAAATGTAAACTATCTCAATGATAATTTTTACATGGTTTACATATTGGAATAATAATATCTTGTTTATATTAGGTTAAACAAAATATAATTTAAAAATGATTTCAGTTATTGCTTTTTACTGTGTTTTAAAATATAGCTTTTAGAAAATTTGAAAGTACACATGTGGCTTGCATCTGTGGCGTGCATTTATATTTTTATTGGGCAGTGCTGACATAGAGGGATTCAAATGTTTGCGTGGCTTTATCATTTCTGACATAGTTACCCATCCTCCAGTTCTGTTTCCTGAAAGAGCCCATAAGACAACCCTGTCAACAAGGCATTTGGTACTACACTTGAGAGAGGAGCCCCTGTATCCTTGAAAAGCATTATAGTGTTTGTTCTCTGTAGGCTAGGGATGCAATTAGGGAACAGTCATTGTAATGAGCTCTGTGATTTCAATGTGGATGATAGGGTCATGGAGTGGCTAAGACCAAATGGTAGCAGTTAACTACCAGAGACAAAGTGATCATGGTTTTCACAATAGTCACCCAACCCCCAAGGATATTTTGTTGTGGTTTACAGATTATGACTCCCTAAATTAAAATAGTTGTGAAGTTACCAAAGAATAATTGTTTTTGTTTTTAGTTTTTATTTTTATAAATAAATAAATTAATTATTTTATTTTATTGCCTGTGCTGGGTCTTCGTTGCTGCACACGGGCTTTCTCTAGTTGCGGCTAGTGGGGGCTACTCTTCATTGTGGTGCACAGGCTCCTCATTGTGGTGGCCTCTCTTGCTGCGGAGCATGGGCTCTAGGCACGTGGGCTTCAGTAGTTGTGGCACAGGGGCTCAGTAGTTGTGACTCACGGGCTCTAGAGTGCAGGCTCAACAGTTGTGGCGCACAGGCTTAGTTGCTCTGTGGCATGTAGTATCTTCCTGGGGCAGGGATCGAACCCATGTCCCCTGCATTGTCAGGCAGATTCTTACCTACTGCACCACCTAGGAAGTCCTGTTTTAAATAAATAAAAAATATTCTAGGTTTGGTGAAAAAGACCTAACTTGAGCCATGTGTCCACCATCCAATTGTCAGAGCATGAGTGGTCACCCAGTGCATGGGTTGGGGGCTTCATAACTGAAAGAAAGGCCTGGTAATTGTGAAAAAGGCCCATGCAATACCATCAAATTTATGTAATATAACTTTATTTCTGGATTTCCCTAAAGGAAGCCCATTTATCAAGATGTCTGATTTGAAGAAAGGAACTTGCAGATGATTAGAGAATGCTAAAACCTAGAGATCTGGAACACTTAGCTTCATTAGTCAAATCATAGAGTTTTGTCCTAATACACCTGCCAATGTGCCTGAAAATCCATCTTGTGACAACTTTTCCAGTTATTGAATACACAATTGAATCAACAATTGACAGAATAGCAATTGTCTCTCTGACCCATTGAATGAGGACTTTTTATATGTTCATTTATTTTATTAACTTTTATTTTATTTTTGCCTATGCCATGCAACTTGCAGGATTTTAGTTCCCTGACCAGGGACTGAACCTGGACCATGGCAGTGAAAGCCCCAAGTCCTAACCACTGTACTGCCAGGGAATTCCCAAGGACTTTCTTTTAATAGTAAGAGGTCTTCAGAATTGCTGCTCTATATAAAATCAAAAAATCAAATAAAATGCCCTATTTCTGTGAAAACATGAGCCAATTACTGCCAATTTCAAGGACTTGAAATATACAGTGGGTGTGTGACCTTATGTTTTCCCCATTAAAATAAGTCTCTGTTCTGTGCAGAAACGAGATAGGGCTAGGAGAATGACAATGATTATTTTACACTTAATCAGGTGGAGATATAAATGTTAAAGACTCTTCCAGATATTTTCTCTTTACTAGAGAAAATTAACAGACACCCTGGCACATAAAATGCAGCTACTATTCTGGCAAATTCATTCTTCTCTCTCCAGTAAATAAACAATACCAGAAAATCTTGCTTTCCCTTGGTAGGTATGGTCCTACATATTCACTATCTTTTCTGCAGGCTACAACAACCTATCTTTATTCCTCTGAGATCTTGATCATCTCACTATCCCCAAGTCAACATCCTGGTCCACTAGATCATTGAAATCATGTGCATAAATCTTGGTGAGCAGCAAGCAGTAGTTACTCATTACTCTGTATGCCTTCGTAAGGTCTAAGCATTCCAAAGGTTGGAAGATAAAATCCCATAAAAAGTAGGGTTCTGCCTAATATTCCTTGGAATTTTGAGGTCCAGTTATGGATATTCTTGCCAAAGTGACCCACAATTTTCAGCAAGATGTCTGCTTCTTAGGGATCTTTGGATAACAGAGGAATCGTATGCCACATTTGGGTGAGTTTTCCTTCCTATTTATCAACTGCCTGTAATGCTATCCCTTTTGAGTGTGACCCAGAGCAAGAGAAGACTGTCCTACTGATCCAGCCTGGTGTGGAAAGCAGCCTTGTTATTTGGGCCATATGTCTGAGAAAATCAATTGTGCAGTGATGGGACATGGTATGGTACTTATGGCAAGTTCTGACAGTAGAATCACAGCACAGAGCACTTAGGGCTTTAGGGGAAAGCAATGACCTCTTCAAAAAGTCTCCTTTGGAAGTCCAGCTTCTGTCTTCCAACTTGGGTCTAAGGATGGTTGAATTTCTGATCAAGGAAACCTAAATTTCTCCCCAAATCATGCAAATGCCATGAACTGTGTAATGTTTGATCCTCTAAGTCATAAAGTTGGATATACACAGAACCATACTATCATCAAGTGGAATTATCATAGGCAAAGCAAGAATAGGCTCAAGCAGGTCCTAAAAGCACAGAAATGTTGAATGTACAGGTAGCTCCCATTCATAATGAATCTATTCTTGCTACACTGCCACCTCTCTTTCAATCCATACACATGGCCACCTGGGGTATTTCTCATAATCAGCCAACAGGGGAAAAAAGACTAAACCTGATAAATGTTCAATTCTGCATGATATGCTGGCATTGGTTGGAAGTGGACTGTTGCTGCATTATAGCCCTTACAAGAATGCCATGAAGGACAGTAGGAAAAGTAAATCCTTTTTGTGGGAAGAACTCTGAGTAGTACAACTGGTTGTCCAATTTACCTGAAAGTAGAGATGACAAGAGGTATGAACTTAGACTGATTCAGGGATAGTAGCTAAAGGGTTTGAGGGATGTTTGGGGTGTGAGAAGGGAAAAGTTTGAAGGATGTGTAACAAGAAAATCTGGGCAAGAGCTATGAGATGGACCCTTTGAAATGAGTACAGAATTGAGGATATCAGGGTCCTGGATAAAAGCTTACAAGGAACATGTGCTGCATAGGAGGCTTCCAGTAAATAGGTGGCAATGTCGACCTAAATGTTATTCAGCTTCTTCCTCTACAATCTCACTGCTCGCACCATTGGCTCATGAACAGTGTGTCAAGGGTAGCAGGGAGAGAGGTTATGCATGGGCTTAAAGACTTATTATTACCATCAGCAAAACTGAATGGCCACCAGTACTGCTGAAATCCAGTCTGCCCACAGCACAGAGTAATGCTGAACCATCAGTACAATGGAATAGCATACAGGGTCCACCCAGACAACTGCTTTTATCACAGGGGAGGGAGAGGTGATATGTCCTCACTGGAATAGATGTTCTCTGAATGAATTTTCTTTCTTTCTTTTTTTCCACACTATGTTCTGCCAGACCTACCAACCCTGCATTTACTTTATGCCTTGTTCTGTATCAGGTTATCATGCATAACATAGTTTCCAAACAGAAAAATTATTTTCCCACAATGAATTGAAGGGAAGGACTGACCATAGCTTAAATAACAGTGAAATGACTGATGAAATGTTCAGTGTATTCAGTTATGGACCATCTGGGTGCCTTATAAAGTTAGGTTTCTTTCATGGAGGAAGGAGTGTATGTTGTGAACCAATGGCGGATTTCTTGCATTGCTAGTCTAGTAGTGATTAGTATTGTTCACTAAGTATTTCTAATTCCTTCTCCTCCAAGTGCCTTGGTAGGACTGTACTTCCCTATTCTGTTGAAATTAGGTGTGTTCAAGTAAATTTATTTGGATAAACAGAAGAGCTGTTACTCCTGTGCTGAGGCTTTTAAAGCCAGTTTATGATTGTTCTTGCTGCTGAAATCATGGAAGCCTGTGTCAAGATGGCATCTCTGTTAGCCTCTGGAATCTGAATGACTATATTGAACAGAGTCCTTCTACCATGTAAAGCCTGACTAAGACATACATTTTGTTTCATTGCCTTAGAACACATCTCATATTGCTATGGAAATTTAGTTTTTGCTTGTGACCACAGCATAGCCTACTGTAGTACCCACCCACAGCTGCAGTACCAACCTTTAGCTGATTCAGTAGTTTCTCTGCAGCAATGTAAAATACTTTATTTTTATAGCAAATGCTTATGTACTGATTACATGGCCCTCCAACTATTAACTTTTTTGATAAACTGAAGTTGGACTGAAGTTCATGAATTGTGAAAAAAATTCTGTAGGAATGACTATAAGGAGAAAAAAAGATCATTGTGTAAAATTCTCTCTAAAAATTAGAGATTAGGAAAGATTAGCCAACTTTCTTTTGTTTCAAAAACTTCAGTGAATGTCAAATATTATTTCCTTTTTATGAGTTGAAAAAACTAAAACAAAAAAGGTGGGCGATGGTTTGCATAGGAGCGTACACAGGATTCTAAAGCAGTGCAGGGAGGAGATCTACCCATGACTGTGTGCTGACAGTTCCTGGCTGGAAGCTGTGCGTCATGCTGTTGGCATGCGCTGCTTGGAAGACTTTGAGCCTGAGATGTGTCTCACTAGGTTAGTAGGGAGTCATTTCCAAAGTTATGACTCCCTAGTCAAAGTAGAGAATAGTTAAGCTGAAATATTAATTATTTTGCATAAATTGCTGGGTAAGTGAAGATTCTTACTGAATTCTCGGGACAATTAGGGAGTTCATTTTACTGTTGTAGCTGCTACAACACAAGAATTATTTATTTCTTAAAAATTTGTTATACCTCTTTAAAAGCTCTTAATCTGGGGCTTCTTAGGTGGCACAGTGGTTAAGAATCTGCCTACCAATGCAGGGGACACGGGTTCAATCCCTACTCCAGGAAGATCCCACATGCTGTGGAGCAACTAAGCCCGTGCGCCACAACTATTGAGCCTGTGCTTTGGAGCCTGTGAGCCACAACTATTGAGCCCATGTGCTGCAACTACTGAAGCCCATGCACCTAGAGCCCATGCTCTGCAACAAGAGAAGCCACAGCAATGAGGAGCCCACGAGCCACAAGAAAGAGTAGCCCCCACTCACCACAACTAAAAGAAAGCCTGTGCACAGCAAAAAAGACCCAACACAGCCAATGAAATAAATTAATTAATTAATTAAAAAAAAAACAAAACTCTTAATCTGAATCCCTTCATATGTATAGGTGCTCGGTCTTAAGGATGTCATTCACACCTAAAGAGTGCCTGAATACTTTATGTTTCCTAGTGTGTCTACTTAATGTATACATTTCTAAAATTTGCCACTTTGGGATATATTTAAAAAATTGAAAGTACCCTTTCAAAAATTCAAATCAAAACTTTCATGAAAAGTATTTTCTCCACTGGGACTTCTAACTAAAGAAAATAAAATTAGATGAAATTTTCCTATTAAAATCAAGGTTTTGCCATTTTATAGAAGCTCAGACATTGTGCTTTTTCCTCCCCCACCACAGAAACTCAAAATGTTTAGCTGCAAAGCTTTCCAGATTGAAAATATTATAAAATACTAAGTAGAACAGTCAGTGCCTTAGTCAATGTCTTTTTGGAATGACTTAAGTCTCCAAAATGTTCATGAAAAACTCTGGAATTATGATTAGTGTTAATAATGTGAGGAAAAAACAAAATTCAATTTTTAATTTTTTAAAATATAATTGAAATAGACTGCTTGAAATTTTCTTTCATAGAATTCCATTGTTGTTAGAGTTCAACTTACTTTTCAATGCTCAAATCCACTTGAAACTTCTATGTTCCATGTCCCTTAAACTTCAGGAAGGTGGAGTTAGGCATGTCTACTCCCTATTGTCAATTATTATGAAAAATAAAACCATTTTTTTCTTTCTGTCAATTCAAAAAGAAAGAATTTTGGAGTGGTGTATATAAATGTAACCCATTATCCCAATCTTCTATCTCATTTGCTTCCTTTTCATATTTTCAGAGAATTGGCAGAATTGCCTAATAATTGAGGTCACTCAAAACAAACCACAAATTTTACAGCTTTATAAATCTGGAAAAAATGTCTCTTTCCTTTAACTTTCAAAGCCTAACCCCATTGGTTAAATTGATATGATGCTATGATTTTATTCCCAATATGGGTCAATAGAAAGTAGAGATGGTTTAATTTATCATTTTTGTAAATGTTTATTAATTCCCTATTATGCACAAATGTATGTTGCACAAGTTGCAAAGAGTAAGTTAATGAGGGGGACATCAGATGTGATGATCCAAAGAAGAGTCATGCATGGTATTGATTTTAATAGAATTTAAATCTTAAATACCCCATGTCTCTAGTACAATGCCCTCCCCAGGGAAGGCACTTCAATATGTGAATTTTGTTTAAGTAAATAAATAAATGATTACCCAAATATTTCATAAAGAATAAGATAGGTATTTTATATAAACTTGTAAATTAGTATGTTATTTTCTAGAGCCAAATATAAGGGATTTAAAAATACACATAACCAATAAAGTGTAGTGTTAATTTTTGTGTTCTGTAGCTTATTTTATTACACTTTCTCATTTCCAGTCAATTCTGTGATGTATTTTAAGTTAAAAAATGCACTAAACATCAGATTTGAGAGACATGGTTAAGTCTTCACTGTTAAATATCTATACTATTTTGGTTATAATAACTTTAAGGGTCTCAGTTTTCTCACCTATAAACTGATAAGTTGTGAACAGACTTCTAATACTTTAACCATATATTGGAAGACTCAGAGGTTTAGTATAAAAAGCAGTTGACTAGAGTCAGTAAAATTACCTTGAAATATTGACTTATGGAAGTGCTTTAGATACCGGAGAATAAGAAAGAGATCTCATAAATTTAGTGCATAATAAACAAATAAAAATTTTTGCTAGAAACATTGGTAGACAACAAATATCAAGGATGCTTCCCAGAAAATGGGAGAGAGAGCAATGAAGAATTAGAAATTAGGAAAGAAAGGACAGGAGACTTAATGAATCAATCTAAGAGGTCCACAGTCTGACTAACAGCAATTCCAGAACAGGGAAAATTGAGATGGGGATTATCAAAAAATAATTTAAGAAAATTTCCCATAACTAAAATAAATGATTCTCCAATTTGAAAGGACTCATCTAGTACCCAGCATAGTCAAGGTAAACAAATAAGCAATCGAACGTGGACAAGCCGCCACAAAGTATATTATGGAAAAATTTCTTTGTTCTTGATGTTTTAAGAGCTTTATTATGATATGCTTTGTAGAGACTAGGCTTCTGTTAAAAGAGGATAATACAGGAAAGTGGAAGAAGTAAGATGTAGGAAACAGGAGAACCAAATAAAAGAGTGCTAGGAACTTCCCTGGTGACGCAGTGGTTAAGAATCTGCCTGCAGGGGACATGGGGTTCAATCCCTGGTCTGGGAAGATCCCACATGCCGAGGAGCAACTGAGCCAGTGAGGCACAACTCCTGAAGCCCATGCACCTAAGACTCCGCACTCCACAACAACAGAAGCCACTGCAATGAGAAGCCCATGCACTGCAATTAAGAGTAGCCCCTGCTTGCCACAGCTAGAGAAAGCCTGCGTGCAGCAACGAAGACCCAATGCAGCTAATAAACAAACAAATAAATAAAATTAAAAAAAAATAGTGATAAAAGAAAGTCCCAGGTCTAGAGAGAAATCATTCAGTTTGGGACAAAAACATGGAGGGTTTTATGAGAGAGACATCTGAAAAAACCTCAGATCAATGGAATACTGGATATCATTAAGCATTTAGGAAGTTAAAATGCAATTATTAACTCCAGAAAATGAACATCTTGTACAAAGATGCCAATGCAATTTTAGTATTCTTCTTGGGTCTGCAGTAGACTCATGTAGAGACACCTTGCTTAGCCTTACCAATGTAAACTCTGACTATTAATTTAACAAAGACTGTGATAGCAAGAGAATAGGGGAAAACGGATTTACTAGATAATGTATAAAACTGACAAATCAAGAAGTATTTGTGGATGCAATTTATTTAAAAATATAAAGGAAATTATCAGAAGAAAAATCTAAAAGAGTAAGAAAATAGGTTGAAGGGAAGTGGGCTCAAGAATAAGGAGATAGAGTAGGGACCTACTTATTTTTGTTTAAAGCTTTTGTCTTATTTGATTTAAACAATATGTGCATTAGTTATTGTGATAATAGTGCATCTAGGATGAGAATCAGCAGAGACCTGGAATACTGGGTACCAGCACTGCTGCTGTTGTGTAGAAGGAACATGGCTAATCTATTCAATATCTAACTACATGCTCAAATGTAACTTATAGTCACAACAACCTCTCACAACCTCTGTGATGTTGAAAAATGTATAAATAATTTTGGACTATTTCTTTTCTGGAATATTGAAGCAGACAGTCTCTGTCGCTATTAATAAAAGCATCTTTCTGAGAGGTTTATTATGAGGATTAAATGAGTTACTGCATGGTAAGTGCTTAGAAAACTTCATTGCACGCATGAAGTGATAATAAATGCTAGTTATTAGTATCAATACATAAATTTTTAAAAAATGCACATGCCCCAATGAAGTTTCTGTTTGATTTTAATTAGGAAGCTATACCGTTAAGAATGTAGAGTAACAGAAGAAGTAGTGTTACCATCGACTGAAAGCTACCTGTCGAGATTCCAAAATGTGAGGCAAACAAGGTTTGGGGGAGGTTACTTGTGTGCATTTGGGAAAACATACTAATTTGTCTAAGTTTTTTTTTTGTAAGAGAGCATATATTTTGTTTCCTACTAAACAGAATTATAACCAACCATTATTTGGAGGTAGCACTGGTTTGTAGAAGACTCTGTTATTCCCATTTGAAATTACTCTGGAATTTCTACCATCCTGTGGCTAGATTTTTACTTAAATTGACCCTGACATAATTCTGACAACTGTTCAGTTTCAAGATTTTCAAATTTAAATTTAGCTTTTCTCCCAATATGCTACTGTAAATATTGGACACTAATGCTCAAAACAGACCTATGGGAATGGGGGGCATTATCTTATCCTTAGTATGTAGATACGGGGAAAAAGGATGCATTTTAGACATTACAAATCAAATTTACTGACTTCTTTGGTACTCAAAAACCATAAGAAATTAATTTCTTTTCTAATTAATAATCACTGTTTTCTGAAAAGATTAAGCATGCTTAAAAGATCAAGCATGTCATTAGCTCCCACTTATTCCCTGAATTTTTGTGTATTGATAAAGTTCTCTCTAAATTTTGTGTCATTGACTAAAACTGTGCATGGATTCTGTGTACATTTCAGACATTTAAATGTTCTTGGACATATTACTTAACTTTTTCATATTTGTAAAACACCATACACACTTCCAGAAGTCAACGAACAGTGCACTCTTTGTAGAAGCTCCTTTAAAAGAAATAATTGATCATTACATATTTGCCTTCTTTGGGATGTGTGTCTGACCCCACAGAGTGCTGATATGAAATCCCATCTCACTTGTTCCTGCAACAAAGGCTGTATACTTTGACTGTTAAATAATCCCCAATATTTATGACATGCTTAGTTAAATAGGAAATGGGCTGCTTCTCTGTAAATAATGTGCAAGTCTACTTTAACAACACATCAATGTGCTACCTTAGAAAGTGTTCTCTATTCATTGATTAGTTGGAGAGAGACTGAAATGTTTTCAAACCTAACATGACTTTATAGTATTGTATCTGAAGATGGTAAGGAGAAAAGGAATCAATTTATGTTTCTTCCCTAAACATATTACTATATTTTCCTGGGCCTCTCAATTAAATTCCTTATATAATTTAGATAAGTACAGTATATGGTTTAAGGAGTAAGTACTATTAATAAAAGATTATAACTTGTTGACTAGATCTTTAATAAAAAAGTTCATGTGTATGATATGAGGTCCATGGATTCTAGTTTGATGGGTCAATTTGATAGTGATGGTGCCAAATGGTTTGAACAACAGAACAGATGTTGTAATGACAAATTAGCTTGCAGTGGAAATTGTACTCTTTGTAGTGGTAGAAAAAAGGGAGAATTGGGGGTTGTGGATGTGAATTCTAGTGAACTGGCAATTCTTCTTCTTTGGGTCTGTTTCATGTTCCCCAAGATATGTATTCCAGAATTATATGGCTCCCTCTGAGAAGCTTTTCTTCTAAATTTATGAATTTTAGGAGGAGGAATAAGAGTCCCACATGTCAGCTCAACGACATGAAGCAACAT
The DNA here is from genome assembly GCF_030028045.1 of Hippopotamus amphibius kiboko. Lineage (NCBI taxonomy): Eukaryota > Metazoa > Chordata > Mammalia > Artiodactyla > Hippopotamidae > Hippopotamus > Hippopotamus amphibius. The sequence continues at coordinate 85,564,636 of NC_080195.1, read as the reverse complement.
GTACTGAAAAATAGACACCCAGTCTACCAGTATATACAATCTCCAGTCATTTTTGAGATATTGTAAAAAATATATATATACCACAAATAATACCTGAGATAATACAAAAAAAATATACCACAAATAATACATTTACTTGTAAACTTTTGTGGAAATTTCTCTTGCAACTAACTCATATCAATGATTTGACAACTGTTTTATATATTCTCTATGTTGCTTAATATTTATATGTTATTTCTGACAATGTTCTTACCGCCACATCCAGAGTTACTAAACTCTAGACATACTGAACTATAGCCAATTTATATTAAATATGTAAAAATGTTCCTGAACAGATAGGCCATCTCACTTGCCTCTGAACTGAATTACCTCTTATATACGATAAAGATTCTATCAACTGAATTATATGGTCATAGTAAAGGAAATTCACATACACACACACAATACAAGCCCACATACATACAAAAATAAATTTGTAGATAGTGTAACTTAATACTTTGTGTGATTACATCAGCTTCAGAGCCTATTGAAATCTTTATAGTTGTTATCAAGCAGACTATTTATTTTTTATCGCTTCCGATGTAGGTTTTAAAAAGCAAAGAAATGGTCAGTATGCAAATAAAAGAGACATAAACAGCATGTTTAATTCATACAGTAGAAAAGAGGGTCCTGAATAATTAAGAATTTACTGACATAAAATATACGGAATAAACTTCCTTTGGTACAAGAGTGTTACAAACAGTTACAGTCTCGGGAACAAGATTATTCAGAAGATTGTTTTTCCAGTCACTTTGCATTAAATGGTGCTCTTTAATTAGTTCACTTGTAGAACACAATTTTATAAGTTTACTACTTCCTTCTATTAATTCATCTAATGATATGTTTAACAGCAGAAATCTGACTACCAGCGGAGAAAATTAAGAATGAAAAATTCAAAAAATGTTACATTTAGTCTTAAAAGCATTGTTATTTAGGTTCTCTTAATTCAACACTCCAACATGATTTATGCATTGGTTATATATAATTTTCAGGAAATCCATGAAGACAAAGAGCAAACCCTATTAGTGCATCGAAACAATGCAGTTGTTTAGACTGGGTGAGCACAAGGGAATTGAACTAAGATGCACTGGCAAATGAGGCTCCCCTGAGAAAGAACACTATGTCAGATTCCTCCTTTATAAATATGAACCTCCTCAGTATTTATGGTTTAAGAAATGACGTTTACAACTCTTGTTCTAGCTAAGTTTCTGGAAAAGTATCACACCAACTCCCTCACCATCTTACCATCAATGGGCTTTGATTTGTTGGTCTTTTAATCTCAGTGCTTATGTTGAAAGATAGGGGGAAAACGAGAATGAGGTATCTATGACTAAAATAAATATAAGTATTAAAGGTGCTATTAATTTTCATACTTATTCCAAATGTTGAAAACCCTGAATTTTGTAGATGAGGGATAATACTGGAGAAAATTATTGCTAGTAAGATAATGAGGATGTTTCTAAAGTACCAGTTTATTATTTTATACCAAGGGGAAATGTATCTGTTGGCTTTTTCTCTTTTGAACACAACCATCTGTAAGATTGTAATGATACAGAACAGTTTTCCATTACCTCTAACCTCAGCAACTTCACCACACACACACACACACACACAACCTAGTTACAGCCCATCACCTGGCAAAATCTATGAGCTGCGCTAACAAGAACTAATGAAAAGAACATAATACATAACTGCTATTACAAGAAGACCACTGTCACATCATTATCTGATTCAATGGGTTAAAAGTGTTGTATTTCATCCTTTGTTCTTATCTGAAGTTTTAGTCAAATTGTCTCAGATGCATAACTTATGCAACTATTGATACATTCATAACTATGCTTACAAATTCTGCCTGAAACATTTACATATTTCCAGGGTAACCATTCTTAGACATTTTTCGTACGAATTATTTCCAACATATTCAATTAGTTAAATTGTTACTTTTATGCTGACATATACATGCATCTATTTAAGAAGTTGTTTGTCTATCAGGTAACAATAAATCATGCAAACACGATCCTGAGATATAAGTTGGTAATGATGATTTACAGCACTCTTGTTAAGAGTTTGCTTTCTCTTGTTTCTAAGACTACAGGCGTAACAACAAAAAACAAAAGTACAGATAATTTTGAAGCCCAATTACTTGAAGATAGTCTTTTATTTCTTTTGCTAGCAGTTTAGTTAGATATTAAATCTCTAAGAAAATATGATCCTTCTAAACATATTAACAATACCAATGTTTCAGGCTGATTAGCATCCTGTTATATTAAAAATAGACAACAAGAATGCATGCAGTTTTCATGTTAAATTTCTCTTCCCCCAAGTGTTTACTTTAGCAGTATGACCTCCCAGCTGAAGAATGAATAAAGTCTGAAAAATGAGGGCAAGAAGTTGTTAGGGTTGTTAGCTGGAAGCAGCGATGATTAGAAAGATAATTTTACACAGGTGGTTGATGATGGATGGAGGTGGAGGTATTTGAGGAGAAATGGACAGTTAGTATTTGGGAAAGAAAGACTCTACCTGTATAGCCCAGCGAATTGTCATCTTTATCAGAGGTGGGGATTGGCGTCCCGTTGTCCTTTCCCCTCTCTACGTCCTCAGGGTCTGTCGGAAACAACACCAGAGCTGCTGATGGGGTCACAGTAGTAACAGTAGTTGCCATTTCGATCACAGCATGTCCAGACACAAGTAAATCCACATGTGACAGAAAAACACACAGGGACAACACACAGCACACTTCCTCCTCGCCCCTCCTGCGGCACACGAAGCCGTGCGAAGGTCTCAGCATCATGGCTTACACTTTCTACTTCTTCTCCTTCATTTCCCTAATTCTCTGCTCTGCCTGCACCTTTGCTGCACTTCAAAGCTGGCGAAGGGCTCTGACTGCCCTCTGTGAGGCCGCCAGCACGGACTGAGGGAGCATATGGAGGAGGGAGAGGGCAGGGTGGCTGAATGCTAGCATTGCTAATTTTCTACCTTATTGTTAATCAAAGCTATTGACTGTGATCACTCCCCATCATCGCTTCATCTCCTGCCAATTACAGACTCCTGGGACTGTACCTCATATGGGTGGGGGGGAGGGTGTGGGGAAAAATAGGATCTTGTCAAAGAAGAGGCTGGATGATAAAAATGTCATACTTTTTTCTGAGCAACAGCAAAGAAAGCGCTGCAACATCCCATCTTTCAAAAGGTGACAATTTGTCATCTTAAAGGACTGAGATAAATTTACTAAAATGAATGCACGTGTAAAAGGAGACAAACTTTGCACATTTGGGTTTGAATATGTTAAGACCTTCCAAATTGTTTGTGATTCTATATTACAGTCATCTGGATAGGTATTTTCATTCATTCATTCTTACTTTTCTTGAATAAAAGAAATGCTTTTGTGTATTTTTCAAATTGCACATTAATTTTCCCATGTGGAATTTTAGAGATGAGGCTAAGCACGATGGCACTCAAGTTCCAAAATCCAGAAGCTGAGTTGCCTTATAAATATACATAGAAGCCCATGACACCACTAATTTCACTCATGCTCAGTCACTCTGTGCGTCATATCTCTGTGTGTTAGATAAATAGAGCAGAGTCTCTAGCTCCGTTGCTGATAAGCAGACCCAAGTGCGTACCTCCTAAATCGAATACCGTAGAGTCATAGGTCATTCAAGTTGTGTTGTTCTGCAGGCTTTTTATCACCTTAAACAGTAGCTACAAAGGATTTCTCAGTCTGAGCAGTGAAGAAGCACAGCTGTTTATTCGAGGAAGAAAGTCTGTCACTTATGAATGAGGCAGTGAGGACACGTAGGTAATGCCCCTCTAGAAACAACACAGGGGTCATTAATTTTGCATCCCTGCTAGTTTTTTAGCTAGGTTGACATATCTTGTCTAAGACACCACTGTTCAAGGATGATTCAGAAAATTTTGAAAGAGGAAAAAAAGTCCGACATGAGTCTGCTTTGTGGCTTTTTGCATGCAGTACATTTAACTACTCTTCCCTGTGTTTCCTCCTCTCCAGTTCATGTGTCATATAATTACCCTGGTGTGGCTAAAATGAAGGAAAAAGATTCAGATCTCTGCAGACTAAAGTGGAAAAAAAAAAAAAAGCTTGATTATCACTCTATGCATCCTTGCCTTCCCAGCAATGGCTGTTGTCATGTTTGTCCTTAAAGTTGACTCTGGGAGTGATAGGGCAGGGAACCAGTCCACCGGCTACCCCTCCAGCCTGTGAACTTATTTGTATGCACAAGCTGTTTAGATCAGAGATTTAAGTCACATCTGTAAAACAGAATGGGAATCAAGCATTTTTGTGTATTTTGAGGCAGTGTTAGCACAATGTTCTGCCCCAAACTAAGTAACCTTGTTCAGCCAGACTAACCAAATAAAAGAGGTGCTTGTTCAAATGTATTAAAAGGCTTTTAAGGGACCACCCTGCTTACAATCTTGTTGTAAAAGATACAATGTGTTTAGGGTCAACCTTAATTTTACAGACTACTAATTTTTGGTAACCCATGCCACTTTTTCAAGGGAAATATTCTTTTAATTTATGATGGGATAGTTTATTTAATGTGAATACACACATTTCTCATCACTCTGTTAAATAAACAGTAAAAATCCATCCAAATCCATGACAAACTAAATCAGTTTGTCTGTAACCGTATCATAAGACTTTGGGGATAAGGCCTGTGTACTGTTTGTTATTAAACCCTTCCTGAGAATAAGGACATGATTATGAAAACAACAGAGATGAAGAAAGCAAGTTCACTATCATTTGAAATAAGACACCTAAATCTGTTTAAAGTAGATTTTTCACCTATGTCTAGCTTACCCTAAGTGGTTTCTAAATTTGCTCTCCTGTTTCCACTCATCATCCTTCTGCCCCTTCCTAGGCTCAGGCAAGAACAGACTTTGCATCAAGGAATCTTACTTGGGCAGTATATTCTATCTACCTAGCACTACTGCCTTTAATTATTAACATGCTAGACCTGACGGAAACAAAAGATGCCATTTTTACTAACTTCACTCATTTTTTCTTCCTCTTCCTCTCTGTCAAAAGATAATTATAACAGGAAATAACCACCTGACTCACTGCATAAGAGCTGTAGGAGAGAGTCCAAAAGATATTTATTTAAAGTGTTTGTTGGGACTTCCCTGGTGGCACAGTGGTTAAGAATCCTCCTGCCAATGCAGGGGACATGGGTTCGATCCCTGGTCCAGGAAGATCCAACAAGCTGCGGAGCAACTAAGCCTGTGCACCACAGCTACTGAGTCTGTGCTTTAAAGCCCATGAGCCACAACTACTGAGCCCATGTGCCACAACTGCTGAAGCCCTCTCGACTACAGCATGTGCTCCGCAACAAGAGAAGCCACTCCACTGAGAAGGCCACGCACCGCAACAAAGAGTAGCTCCTGCTCTCCGCAACTAAAGAAAGCCCCCACTCAGCAATGAAGACCCGACACAGCCAAAAAAACAAAAAAAATAAAAAAAAATATAAAGTTTTTGTTAAATGGTATTTTTGATTATGAGAGCCATGGAATAGAACATAATGAGGCAAGAGATTATTTAGTGCTTACAACATCTGAAGGAGGTCTTCTTGTGCTCCACATGTGTATTTAGGGCCGTCCAGGCCTGAATTGAAGTAGGTGTGGCTGCAATTGATAAAAGCCACCAACACAGTGAGAAATGCACTGGCACTAGGGGTGCTGGGTTCTATGTATCTGTCACCCCATTAGACTGTGAATTCCCGAAGATCAGGTAACCTGTTTGCTTCACATTAGTATACCTGCAGCCTGACATTGGACCTGCAAAATTGTAGTCTTGAACAGTTTTTTCTTCCATTAAGATAATAAATTAATTAATGAATAGATGGTAATCAAGAATGTGAATGTCACTTAAGCGATAGACTCTCAGCTAGAAACAATTTGAAAATATAAAAATTGCATTTTCTGCATCAGTATCATAGTCAGAAAAAAAAGAACTTGGTATTAACTCAAATTAACTCAAATATTGTACTCTCTATAACCCTAGTATGTGTAAAAGCACATAAAGCATGTTTTCAATATAAAAGGAAGTCTTAAGTCATAAAATTAGAGACATTCAGGTTTATAAACATGTCAGATGAATCCCCACAACAGTCTTCCATCAGATTTGTAGATTCACCTGAATTTAGTGGCCATTAGGCCTTCCCGGATTTTGAAAGTAACAAATTCCAATTTTACAGTTAACTCTTCTCGATTATGTTAGGTTTTATTTGTTTGTTCGCTGTTTTCTGGACCTAAATTCGAATTCTAATCTGTGGGGCCATACGAACCCAATGCTTGTCTATGAAAGTCCACTTCCCTCCCAATGTCCTTTAACCACTGCATTTCACAGGACGCCAGACCTCCCCCTTTCCTTGTTCCACATGCTGTCTATAGCAGTCCTCACTGAGGTTCATGGCTTCAACTATTAGTTAGACAATGATGCGATTTTTTTCACTTCTTAGTTAGATGCTCTACCAATAACCACATCTTATCTCCATCGCTTATTCAGCTTCATGAGGTTTCCAAGAAACCTCACATCTTCTCTCACCAAACACTGAGCTCATCTTCTCCTTCAAACTGCTTTCCCCCTACACCCCCATCTGTGTTAAGAAAGTCATCATTGTGTTATATTTTTAATATCTTTCAATTCAGTGGAATGTTAATATTTGTGGTTAAAACTGAACGCTGTCTTATGGGCTTATTGTTTCTAGTAGATTTTGCTACACAGTTTTATTTCTATTTTTTTGGAGTAGGTTGTATGCCAAACTTAAACCTATAATATATAAACAAGGGTATCTATATATCTATATATCCATGTATCTATGTATATGTGCCCATAAAGTATATATGGCTATATGTGCACATACATACATAATTATATAATACATACTATATATATATATTTATATAAATATGAGTAGGCCTTCTTGTAACAGATATAATAAGAGCAACAACAATGATGAAAAGGAAAAAAGACCTTTAGTTTCCTTTACAATGGAAATTATGTCTTTCAGAGAACTTTTTTTCTTAAATATAGTAATTTATTAAAGGTGATACAACTTTCTTTAATGGTAAATTAAGCAGTAGATGTGAAAGGTGTTTTTCTGTGTAACAGTACCTTTACTAAGATTTCCCCAACACCTCTGTCAAAGTATGATGGAAACTTCGAAATAGAAAAATTATTATATAGCAACCTCTGACAAAGTAATTCACTCTGACATGCATCATCAATGGATACCAAATCCATTAGGGGAAAAGAGATAGGGGACAGCTTTGCGGGCCAGCGTATCACCCCGGAGATTCTTTGCTAACTACACAGTGGAAAATTTACTTTTATAATGGATAGTTCTGGCAGTCACTGCTTGAACTCAGTAATCAAACTTAGTATCACCAATAGTTGGTAACTAAACGTGGGAAGACAATCGTGTAATAAAACAGACAGAGGCACCTATTAAGCATTCCAGCTAACAATGCTTGTCCTGAATTCAATCAACACTTAAGACCTAATTTAAAATCTACAGAAAACAAAATATATCCTTAGGTTACACACGTGGAATAATTAAGGGGTGAATTATCTTTAACTTTGTTTCAAATCGTTCAAAAAAGTATATTAAGAGCATTAAAGCAAATAGGGTATAATGTTAACAATTACTCAATCTATTATGAAAAACATTCCAAAAAGTTAGAAGATCGGTGGATGAAGACTGAGTGGTCTAAAGTTTTCTCTATAATGTGCAGCAGAAGTTCATGCCATGAAGTTTCTCCTTCACTGGTGATGTGAGTAAAGTAGCTAAGATTTTTGTAGCACAAAGACTCGTGTTTGTACTATCATTTAACCCATAGTTTTCTAAACTGTTCGTTATACTATGGTAGCCAGTGTTATTCAGTGGAAATGTAGAGGCCTAAGAGAAAAGTCTGTTGTTTAAATTGTTTGATTTTTAAAAAATTTTTTTAATTGAGTGTGAAATTCATAGCTCAGAACTGTAGAGTTTTCATCTTTATCTTTCATTTCTGTCATATTCAGTTATGTAAACACATGTTAAAAATAATACCTTGTCCCTTTGGCCCTACTGTAAAGTGTCAAGCCGGTTTCTTTATAGATTTGCATTATCACTGTGCAGGTTTTTGGCATTAATTGACATTTTGAAGATGACCATTAATAAAAGATTAGGGAAAAGCAAATGAATATAAACTACTATCAATATGAGAATTGTGTTCTACAAATTGGATCAATTCTTATTGATTCTTTGCTACTAATCAAGAGGAATGCAGGGAATGGATACTTTAAATGGAGTACTGAGAACATTTAATTAGAAACCCAGGCAATGAATTAAAAAATTAAGTACAAAAACTATGTTTGTGAAGATTTAAATTTGTGTCACAATTCTTCAAGATCAATTTAAAGTTAAACCCAAATTTCTGCTTTAATCACATACGGTTAAAATAATTATGGAAGGTACATTATTATTTTCTCCATTCTTTTGAACTGGGAATAAGAGGAGAAATAAGAGTTATGTTTATAGAGATGGAAAGAAAAAAAAAAAATCAGTGGGTGCTTTTAGGAAGTATCTACTTAAAAAAATCAGACAATGAAGCAAATAAAAAAGAAATAATTCACAATGAGGACTGAATGACTTTTCCAGAAGTCTATACATTATAGAATATTGATGATAATATGTATCGAGTTCCAAAATTGTGCTATAAAATACTGAATGAAACCTAACTTCTTTTTAAACCAGCAATATGGTAACAGAAAGAAAACAATGTGTTATAACCATTTCCAATTTTGCTATTATAAGGAAAATCAACATTGCTTTTTAATATTTCTTTCAAAGATAAAAGAATCATGATTATAATGACCCATGTGGATAATGACTTAATGATTGTTAGATAATGTGTTGAGATAAAAGTCAAAATGTTAAAATTGGTGTAAAATATGTATCAAATAAAATTTTTAGTGAATGGATGGTTCTTCCTAAATTTGAATACTATTAGCCAACACCATTGAGAAGAAGAAAAAAAAATTCAGAGTGCTTTGGTATTTGACTGAACTAAAATAATCTCCACGATAAACTAGGTGATTGTAACCATGACTTAAGATGCTGGGACTGAAACAAATGAAAAAGATTTCATACAATGATCTCGAATTAAATTTTAGTGCTTGTCCTTATTTTCTGGTTTAGGTGATTAGATAACTGATTGAATCATATGTGAAGAAACAGTAAAAACTGTTCGGATTATAATCACAAATAATATTTATACAATGCTTTAGTTTATTTAATATGAACTATATCACTTTGTATGTGTGTGTATTTTCTCGTGTAATTTTTACAGCTCTGTCAAGGTCATAGTCACCATCATGATCACAGTCCATATCACCAGTGTTCCCATTTTAGAGATGCTGAGACTAAAGCTCAGAGAATTCCTTTGGCCTCTGTCATATAAATAGTAAATAGTGAATTTGGAATTTGATTCCCAATGATTTCTAATTCCAAAGTACAACCTCTTTTCGCTATACCTTATTTTACTATACTTTATTTACTTATCAATCTAATTCTAGGAACTGGAAGGAATTTCAATAATATATAGGCAATGGAACACCAAGTTAGTGGTTCTTTTCCAGTCGCTGAACAATAAAATTGGGTAGTTTCAAAAATCGATTTCTGAGCTCCATTAAGCATTTCACAGGGTTTCTTCACTGTCTTCTTTTACAGACAAGATAAAATGGTTTATAAGGTAGTTGGTCATATTTAAGCTAGAAATAAAATGCACAATAAAATATTATTGAAATAGGATCTACTATTAAAATAAGGCTTTGCCCACCTATATTTAAATATATAGATTTGGAAATTGGACTACTGACTGAATAAAACCAAGATAAATTCAGATTCCCTTTTTTGGACAATTACATTTTTTTGTTATTGTTACTCTTCAAACAAAGATTTATGTTTTGGTATAAGCTTAAGAGCACTTAAAACAGGGTCATGACTTACTCATCTTACTATGCCTAGCCTTAGCGCAGTGCTAAGATCAGAGCAGATAATCAATACATTTTTGTTGAATGATGCATGAAACACTGACGCATAGTTTTGCTAGAGTCAAGAGTTTAAGATACAGGTAACTTTTCTTGATGAATGAATATCAATTATTTCCTCATTTAGGACTTTGTTACATACTTATATAGCTAAAATTATAATCACTATAAATCTAATTCAAAACTGCATTATGGTCAATTACTATTGCTGATAGAATAATATCTTTCTCCCTTCCCCATTCCCCATGTAAATATGTACTCTAGGAAATATAATATTGTTTAACTTAAATCAGATGAGTGTTTTACTGGTAAAAGTTGCCCTTCTTGCATGTTAAAAAGGGGTGATTTACAAATATCCACCTATGACAAACTGGATATAAAGGAAAGTATAATAAATAATGATAATTCTCAAAACCAAAAGAGGTTGTAATATAAATAAACAAGAGTGGTATTTAAATATTACCAGGTAAGTGAACTGTATTTTTGCTTTTAGGAGCAGCCTCTGATTTGAGTAATTTCAGATATAGGTATATGGATATAAATACAGATATATCCTGATTTGAACAAATGGAATGCATTTTTCTGAGAGGCTGGTCTTAAAAATGAAGTAATATAATACAAATTTGGAATTAATATTTGGTTTGCCAATGCCGTATTCTGTTCTTGAATTTTGCAAAAATATTACGGGTCTTGAAAAAAATGGAAAAATAACTATGTGAAAAGTCTCAAGTACAATTTTGTTTGAGCTAATTTGGGGTATATCCTGTTATACCAGGCCAATGAAATCTAATTAAGTAATAGAGACAATCTATATATAAGCACAAACATAAAAAACAAAGATACATACCTCTTTATAAATCTCTATGTATCTATGTATCTATACAAATTCTATTAACGTAAAATATACTACTGAATGTTACGAAGGTAAATGCATTAATGGATAAGCCTGCAGCTCAGAAGAATACAAATGTCATCAGAAGATGCTTTTAACTCATTTAAATTCAACTTAATTTGACAAAACAAGATAAAGTGTCTTCTATATGGAAATCATTCTATTGATGGAGAAATGCTCATAATTTTAAAGCCATTTGTTTCCAGATCTTTTCTAGTGGAAACACTGACAGAGTAGAGCTCTTAAAGAAATTGGGAAAATTATGCTTTATCATGACATTTTTTTTTTCTTTGATGCCTGGATGTTTGGTCTAGGAAAGTCATGGAGGTTTTTCATGGAAATAATAAGTGATGACTATTCCTTTATATAATGAGAAACTAAGCCAACTGTCCAGCTGAATTCTGCATATATTCAGAATGCTCAAATCAAATCCTCAATTACCTCTGATGTGACAGATACCTTGGTGGGACGGAATTTAATCTGCAAAGATTTGCTCCCTTGAACTTTTCTGTGAGAGTTAATTTCCAGTCCATTTTACCAGTATTTCTGGCTCTCTCCGTCTGTTGACTTTTTTGTTATTCTCTCCACCCACTTTGCCCTGGTATTCAAGGGCTTTTCTTTTATTGTGCTTAGCATCTGCTACTGTTCCACTCCCTTCCAGTCAAAGCATACGGTAACTTCAACACAGGCTAATTAAATGGTGCTTGAAGTTAGTTAACAGGTGGTGGCCCCAGCTGCCCGGGTTGTATGAACAGACACAATCTCGCATTTTAAGGGCAGAGATGGCACAATAGTAATACCTGCATTAAAGGAGTACTCCTTCCATAGCTTTAAGATGATGTTGGGGACTACGTAGAAATAGGATCACTCCTCTTTTGTAGAGGGAGAAATCTGGTTTTGGGGTATGATGATCACATTTGAGATTCCGAATAAAAACTCAGACCTCTTTATCTTTTTAACCAATGCTCTTTTCTCATCACAGAATGGGTAAGTTTATTACATTTCCTTCAAGTGTGTTAATAAAGCATGTTTCCAGTCACTGCTGCTAGTGAACATGTTGAATGATATTCAAGTAAGATCCACATGATTTGTTAAATTCAGTCAAAATATCAAAATATAATTTACTTAGCATTTTGGAATCACTGCAACTAAGTATGTATGATTGTTTATTTAAATATCCAATACAGTGTAATATTTAGGAGCCACTAGCTAACTCTGTGACCTTGGACAAGTTATTTTATCTTTTTATTTTTTGGCCTCAGTTTCTTCATCTACAAAATGTGAAATAATAGTATCAATTTCACAGGAGTGTTGGGAGAACTAAGTAAGCAAATATTTGTAAAGATCTTACTGTAGTCCCAGACACGGAATAAGAAGTCAGTAAATGTTAGCTAGTATTATAGTTCATCTAAATTTGAAATCAGTGTTAAAAGGATCACTTAATAGTTCTTAACAGAAAAAAAAAATCCTACATACTTGCCTCTTGAAATGAGAAAAGACACGTTCTATTTCTGTTTTAATGGGCCAAGTTTGAGTTTATACAGAAGAAAAGGTGAATAAGGCATTGGTTAAAATTCAAGAGAAAAATGGATTCTGAAAATTTTATTTTTGTCTAGCCATGTTATATCATGTCTTCCCATTGCATTTCTTCAGCATCTGTTCACACAGAATTCCCCACGGAATCATACAGGAAGTATTTCTACATATACAGCACTTCACCCAAATGGCAAACCCCTTGAAATACACATTTTTTTTTTTTTTTTTAGTTTGCCTAATTGCATGGTTGCTTTGTGCTGCAAAGGATGAACTCACTCAATTTTATTTCTTGAGGAAAAAATAAATAACATGATATTGAAATTACCCTACAGATTTCCTCACTCCTAGGACAATTTTTTTTTTTCCTTGCCCACTCTTGTTTCAGCTCCTGCCCTTCTTTTGCCGTCTCCTGAAGAAGGATAGAAACTGCTGGTGCCTTGGAAGGAGGTGGAAAAAGACTGAAACATCTGCAAGGTGGGCCCGAGGTCATGTGATAACTACCAGTTCCTCCCCAGCCCGCCCTCCCCCAAGTGTCCTGCCAGGAGTGACTGCCACCCATCTGCAACCATTATGAGCATCTCTGAGGCAGTATTCACTCAGCTGCTAAAGGGACAAATTTCCTGCATAGTCTCTTCATTGTCTGATTTTTCTAACCACAGTCACGGTTTTGTGCTCTTCATTCTAATTGTGCTTTCGATGATTGGGGTCATTTTATGCCTTCAGCTTCCCCAAAGGTCACAGGGATTAGCGGTGTCCAATTGAGGACCAGAGAGAACCATGGCGGCTTACTACCATTCATCCCTTCCATTGATTTCCCTTCACTGTGAGAGCGGCAATGGTGGTTACTTTTTGTCTTTTTTTCACTCTTGCTTTTTTCCTTGCATCCCTCCCCCACTTCTCCTTGGAGAAGGCTGTTTGTAGCCATCACTGTGGCACAACAGGTTTCGCTGAAGCAAATCCACACTGAAAACAGGGAAGGTACATTGGGCATTGCGGATCAAATCACCTTGCACTTGATTCTTCCTTTACTGTTTCAGTTCACTTAGCTCACAGCCATTCAACATCTACATTTGATAAAGTCAAGCTGTGTTTTAAAACAGCCTTCTATTGCTTTGCTATGTGTCACTGAGTGTAATCAATTACACACGTATAATATTTATCTATTGATTATAAATACTATAATAACATATACACTGTGTGTGTTTTCCTCTGTTTCACTTTGTTGTTTCTGACTTACCTTTGTGTTTTTTATGCACCACGATTATAGTGTTCAGAGAATTCTGGTTTGCATTTGTATTTTTTAATGGGAAACTCTGCCAGCCTTTGTTCGCACAAGTACTTTTATTGTGAGATGATATGTTTCACTTACTAATGTTGTTCCAAAAGAGACATTCTTATTGTAAATTAATAGAAATTCTTGAAACTGAAGACAATAAAAGTAACTATTTTTAAGGAATGTGTATATGTGTATGCATGCAGAGGGAGTGAGGGTCCTGGACAATAACACCCCAATAACCCCAAATACTTTAAAAGACACCAAGACACTTATGTCATTATTCAAGTGATAATGGAGACTGTTTATTATGTAAAAATATTTTCTGGGCACCAATGCTCTTGGCTCATGAAGAAGTCCATTCATTAATGATGGTCAACCGTTTAAAACACGGTAGGAAGCAGTCCTCAGTAGATTTTCCTTCTTACTAGGAGTCAAATGACTAGTAACTTTCTAGTTAGTGAGATTATCTTCTTGGCTCAGAAGAAAGATGAAACTATGCTGCACATTCACATTCAAATTTGAAAATATTGCACCAATTAATTTCCATCTTATGCAGTCTCTGTTTTATAATTCATAATATATTTATTTGTACATGTGGAAATATGCTCATTTGTGGATTCAGTGGCCTCTGCAATATTGCCTCATTTAATGTTTTCAAGCTTCATTTTTAAAATTCTTTCCATAAATATTTAGAGCGGAGACAGCCTAAGTGAGTAGCAAATATAAGATTTCTGTTTCCAGCGATGCAGCTTCATGTGGATACTTTTTGCCAGCATGTGAATGGGAAATGGATGGAAAGCTTAATATACTAACTAATACTTTTTCCATTGGGCTTTTGTGACCATTTTTTAATAGAGGCAAGAATTTTTAAGTAAACACATTTCCCTGCAAAGGGAAAGGGAACTGAAGTGCATAGATATGGAATAAAAATGTTCTGAGTTTTACATTTTGCCAGAATTATGGTAACTATGCATGAATACTTTAGTGAAATATTGTAGATTTTATAAATATTTTAACTCTTTCTGGTGGAGAAAAGGAAAAATAACTAAAGGAAAATCTCTGTAATTGTTAATCTGCAACATTTGGCAGTTGAAAACATCCTAAGGCTTTAACATAAACCTTAAAACCATAACAGAGGGAGTCAGATGGCCCTAAGATTAGCAATTTACATTTAACAAATTAATGGCCAGCCTTGTATTAGTAGTAAATTAATGTAAATAAATCAAACATCTAAGAACATATACCTTTATTCTTAGATTTTTGGGGGGGGGATAAGACTAAACCACTTTTTAATATTGTTAAAATTTTATTTTTGGAATGTGTATTTCATGCTTAAATATGATTATAAAAATTACCTGACAGCATAACACCTGGTAACCAAACTTGCCAGTAAATATAAATCTTCCATTGGTTATAAGTTGCTTACTTATTTATAATTCTGTAGCTCCCAGGGGAAAACAATGTCTTTTAATTGTATATAATTCTGCCAATGACGAATAGGTATAAAGCACCATAGTGAAAAAGAAAACACACACGGTGGAAAATATGTCAAAGTAGTTACTCAATGTAGGTAACTGATCATTATAAAAATGATAGCAGCATATTATATGCCACAATTAGAGAATAAAGATATTAATGTCAGGACTTCCCTGTTGGCGCAGTGGTTAAGAATACATCTGTCAATGCAGAGAACACAGGGTTCAGGCCCTGGTCCGGGAAGATCCCACATGCCATGAAGCAACTAAGTCCTAAGTCCGTGCACCACAACTACTGAGCCTGCTCTCTAGTGCCAGCAAGTCACAATTACTGAGCCCACGTGCTGCAATTACTGAAGCCTGGGTGCCTAGAGTCCACGCTCTGCAACAAGAGAAACCAGCACACTGAAAAGCCCGCACACCACAACAGAGTCCCACGTGCAGCAATGAACACCCAACACAGCCAATAAATAAATAAATAAATAAATAAATAAATAAATAAATTTATAAAAAAGATATTAACATCAACCTTTTCATCAATCACATGTGTATTTAATTTACCAGGCCATTAACAGTTACGTTATATATTCTTCTTGAAAACATATTACATTCAGAAGGCTATTAAGTCATAATAAAAATCATCCTGAATGCCACTGCAAGAACTTAAAAAACCTCTACTGCCTTTGCTGGTAAAGTCTGAGAAGATTGGAAGTTCTAATTTTATGTTCAATAGATATTTTCTAAGTTCAGTCATTTATTTTGAGATAGCTGTTTGTTCACATTGTTTTAAGAAATAATGTAGGAAGATCTCCTACACTTTTACCTAGTTTCCCCTAGTGATAACATCTTGCAAATGCCACAAACAGGATGTTAACAATGATTTTAGCGAGACAAAAGGCAGTTCCATCACAGCAAGTGTCCTCCCTGGTGCCCTTTCACGGCCACACCTACTTTCTTCCCACCCACTTCCTCCTTATCCTCCTATCTGTAATTTTATCATTTTGATAATGTTCTATAAATGAAATCATACATTATGTAACTTTTCAAGAATGAAATTTTTTCAATCAGCACAATTCTCTAAAGTAGAGGTCCCCAACTTCCGGGCCATGGATTGTTACTGGATCCTGGCCTGTTGTTAACTGGGCTGCACAGCAGGAGGTGAGCAGCGGGTGAGTGTACTTACAGCCACTCCCCATCCCCACGTGCATTACTGCCTGAGCCCTGCCTCCTGTTAGATCAGCGGTGGCATCAGATTCTCTAGTTTGAACTGCATACCTTTATGAGAATTTAATGCCTGATGTCTGAGGCGGTGATGCCAGTGCTGGGGGGTGGCTGCAAATATAGATTATCATGAGCAGAGGGGTTTGACTGTAGAGAGACCATAATAAATCAATTGTTTGTAGACATCTCAAAACCCTATCAGTGAGTGGCAAGTGACAATTAAGCTGCATCTTACGGAGTAGGCTGGACATAAGCAACACACTTCGGATGTCACTGTCTCCCATCACCCACAGATGGGATCATCTAGTTGCAGAAAAACAAGCTCAGGGCTCCCACTGATTCTGCATTATGGTGTGTTTTATAATTATTTCATTATATATCACAATGTAATAAGTATAGAGATAAAGCACACAATAAATGTAATACGCTTGAATCATCCTGAAACCATCCCCCCCGACCCTGCCTGTGGAAAAACTCTTCCACAAAACCAGTCCCTGGTGCCAAAAAGGTTCAGGACTGCTGCTCTAAAGATTCAATCCAGGTTGATGCTTCTGTCAAGAGTTCATTCCTTTTAATTATCCTGTAGCATTGCACAGTATGGCTATATAATAGTTTGTTTAACCATTGACCAATGGAGATATATCTTGGTTGTTTCCAGTTTTTGACTATTATGAATGAAGCTGCTATCAACATTTGCATACAGGTTTTAATGTAAACATAAGTTTTCATTTCTCTGGGATAAATGCCCAGGAATGCAATAGCTGGGGCATATGATAATTGACATTCAGTTTTTTAAGAAATTGCCAAACTGCTTTCCAGAGTAGCTGTGCAATCAGCCAATCAGTTTTAAAAGGTATACATGTATTCACATGGAAGAAATGTCTCTGTGGCATTAGGATTAGGTTAAAGTTAAACCTTTGAGAACTCTTTCCTTTTCTTCCTCTCCCTTCCTGCCTTAGCCGTACCCTCCCTTTCACTTCTCTCTCCTCCTTTTCCCTTCCCTCCCTTCTAGTTTTTCCCTTCCTTCCTTCTTCCTTTCCTTCCTCCCTCCCTCCCTTCTTTCTCTCATTTCTTCCTTCTTATGTATGTATGGAATTGTGATAGAAGCAATGACTATATAAATCTAATCTGAGAACAAGAAAGATAGTATTATAGCTTCATAGGTTCTTTAAAGGCATTGAAACTTAGTTTTATTAATTTTACAGGATTTTTAACATTTAATATCATCTTATACTCATATTAAAATAAAAATACATAATTGATGTCAAGGATCTAGAAAATGCAGGTAATTTTTTCTAGTGATTGTGACAAGCTAAAAGCCAAAAATAATAGTCACTTGAGTATAAAAATATCACAAGACAGAAATTTATGTTGTCACTGTAAATAGCAGTCTACCCTCTAAGAGAAAAATTAATATCTTAGGTTATTATGCAAAGCATGTTTGGTATTATTAAATACAACCAAAAGATATGCATTCTAGGCTATTGTATAGCTGTAGAAAAAAGCCTGAACAAAACAACTATATAAAATTATGTTCTACAGATACAAAAATCTTGTAACTTTTGTATGTCCTAGACATTTTCACATACTATAAAAATGGTTACTATACCAACTTACTAAAAACGATCAAGTTGATTTAGTTTGTCTTTGTGAAACTGCAACAAACAGTTGTTGATATTTAAAAAAATTAATTGTCAAAAGATATAGGAAAAGTTACACTGACCAGGAGAGTAATAATAATCTCAGGCAATTCACTATAAAAGCAAATATAAGAGCAACAGATAACATAGACCAAGATAGATAAAAAATCATTTATAATCTCAAACTTTTACACTTGTAGAATCAGAGTTGAAGGAAGATTCCTGATTCCAGAAATATATTCCAGAAATACATTTATACACATATAAAATGTATATATTTGACCCCATAAAACTGTATTGTCTTAAATTTTCTTAATATGAAAACTAAGGAATATAGAATCCCTTATCATACTAAAGCTAGTCCTTTGAAATGAAGGTAGCTACCATACTTGAAAAATCTTGTTATAAGATTTTATAACAAAACCATGTCTATTAATAACTGGATTATCGAGCTACTACCACAAAAGATGATGTAAGAAAAAAAAACAAACATTGCCCAACTGACCTGATCAATTTCTGTGAAAGAGATTGGAAGAATATTGATGGGGGTCAGACAGTGGATTGTCCTGAATTTAAACCACAACCTTTCATTCGATAAACTCTGACAGCTTGGGAGAAAAAGTTTAGGTCACACTGGTATTCTTGTCTTAACAGCGGAATAGAGCACAGCAAAGTGAAATGAAATAAAATAAAATAGAAAATAAAATAAAATGATAACCCTTACGCTGTTCTGTGATTGAAATGGATGATGACTGAGATAAAGATATGTAAATAATTCTGTTATAGATGAAATTAAAGATCATTTAATTGGTAAGAAGTCTTACTTGGTGCATTTTGCTCAACTTAAACCTTTCAGAATGCTTCAAATGGACAAGTTCATCTTAAAGATAAGAGGAAAAAAGCTAGTTAAATAAATTGCCTCAGAAATTTTCATGAAATATTTCTATATATATAATAGTAAAAATTTATTACAAATACAATAATGTACAAAGGCAGTAACTTCACAGAGATTGGAAATGGCCCCACCCCTACTTCTAAGGCCCACCTGCTATCAGTCACCTTTTAAGAGTGGCCTGTGAAAGGATGTTTAGGGCATCAGCGTAGATCCCAGAGGAATAAAGATGGAGAAGAATAAGCCACTGAAAATTTAAGAAAAGGAAATGGTCCATTAAAAAAAAAACCCATTAATGCTATGAACCATATTTATTTCTTATTATTTTTGATATGAACTATATTGATTTCTTCTTATTAAATATAATTGAAGAAAAAGGTTTATTATTATATATTTGTAGAGCTAAACATAGCATGTCAGATATAAGAACACACTATATGCATTTATATCCTGAAGTATGCAGGTACCAGAGAAAATATGATTATAAGATTTTTTTAAATTTTTTTGCTTGCTATTCAGGGTTATACAAAATTAAATGTATGCTACTTTATAGCATTACAATAAAAATTGGAAACACAAGAAAAAATATGTAGAGTACTCAAAGAAATAAAGAAAGATTTTGGAATAAATAAGTAAAAATGCCCAGGATCAAGTACCTAAAAAAGTTAACTTAGAATTTAGTGCATTCTGACTATTTAAGGGGAGACAAAGGAAAGAGAAGACCTAGAATTCAGGAATAAGACAGCTTCAGGCAGAAGAAAATACGACACACACATTTTTTCAATAATTGCTTTAGTAACATATTGACAAGGTATAATAAATATTTCTAAAATGTAGGAGTTGATTTTAAAAAGAAATATAAATAAATGCTTACATATCCATGAAAAACAGCATAAGAGAATCCTTGATTACAACTAGATAGCTGCATACTAGAAATATTCTGAATTTACTTTTCAAATAGAAAGTAAAAATAACACTGAATATTTGGGGTTAAATTCTAATTTCTTCATTTTTAGTGACAGTATCTCTATACCATCCATCAGATACTAACATAAATTGAACACAGTTGACAGATAAAAGCTGGTTTTATTCTATCTTGAATTCCCAGTTATGCCTGCTTGAGAGATATACATTGCCAATCAAAATTCATGACACTTTCTATTTGGTAAAGCCAAGCTGTGTTGCCCGTGAAACTGTTTATTTCATTAAAAAGAAATGTAAACTGAGCAGGTGAGTTTTCTTTTCAGAAAATGAATCCTTTTCCAGAGATCAAAGCAGCTGAAGATAAAGTATCCAATCATACATTTAGGTACTGTTCATGAGGCAGCTATATTCTTACACAGCTGTTGTTTCAGGCTGAAATTAGTTGCTTAGAATTTGAGTTAAATAATCCCATACTTCAAATGACTTTAGGAAATTGGATGTTAGGGAGACCAGCCAGTACCATTCAATTAAGTGGTCCTTGAAAAGAAAAGTGCTTTCCTTTGAATGGGCGAAAAAAAGAATTTGATCACATTTAAGCTAATCTATCATTTATCATACCCAGTGGGTATGATAGTTAATGACTATATTGATTTTTTTTTTCTTTTGGTGCTTAGTTTTATGCACAACATTTAACCAAGGTGAAACTGAATATGGGATTTGTCTTCCATTTGTTAGTGATGCTCTTAAATTATCCTTATCTCTGTATGCATTGATTTCAAAAGTGAATTTCAAAAGAGCTTTAGGTAGCGTCATTTCTTAAGCTGTATTTTAATTTTCAGATTCTTTTTTTAAAATTTTTGATATTTTTCATATCTATAGTTATCTTAAGAGCTCCCTTTACCTTTACTGGGAAGAAAAAAAAAAGCTTTGAAACTTTGCCAACAATGTTGGTCACAGACCTTTCAGAAATAGCTTTTTTTCCTGGTTTTTCTGTCCCTTTCCTCATCTGTGTCTGTCATATCCCCACTGTTCATTTATGTCAGTCACTGTGATTCTTCTTTGATTCCTACATTTTCTTTGAGGATCATATGGGCCATTTCTAGAAAGCTTCCTTTACAAAAAGACAAAGAAAGGAATGGAAGCATAATAAATAGGCAGAAACTGCAAATGTGGTTAAACAGCATCACAAAAGTGGAGATTCACTCTTATACTAAATAGCTATTGAAAAATTAAAAGAAAAAAAGCAGCAACTAGATACAAGCAGGGCAATGTCTGAAATAGCATAACATGAGAAGAAGAAAACAAAACAAAATGACTTAGGCATTATATGAGAGGTAGGCAAAGCTGGTTCCTCCCTCTCATGGCTATATCACTGCTAGCATTCATTTCACTTATATATAAGCATATGTAAGCAATATATGTATATCTACAAATGAATACATAATCTAATACATTTTTGCTATTATCATTATGAATAGACCATTATCTATTAGGTCAATTAAGAATAAAAAAATAAAATCTTTATTTCATTTTTACTTATTCCTTCTCCAATGCTCTCACTTTCTTTATATAGATCAGAGTTTCTGACCTATATAATTTTCCTTCTCTCTGAAGAGCTTCTTTTAACATTTCTTGCAAGGCAGATCTACTAGCAACAAATGTCTTCAATTTTTGTTTGTCTTAAGAAAGTCTTTATTATTTCTCTTTCACTTTTGAAAAATAATTTTTAGGGTACAGAATTTTAGTGTTGTTGTTTTTTGCCCTCTCAACATTTTAAATATTTCACTCCACTGTCTTCTTGCCTGCATTGTTCCTAAGAGAAATCAGGTGTAATTCTTATCTTTGTTCTTCAATAGGTAAGGTACTTTTTTCTCCCTTTGTCTTCTTTCAAGATTTTTTCTTTTTCTTTGACTTTCTGTAGTTCGAATACATACGCCTAGTGTAGTGTTTTTTGGCATTTATTCTGCTTGGTGTTCTCTAAGCTTCCTGGATCTGTGGTTTGATGGCTAACATTAATTTGGAGAAACTCTTAGTCATTGTTTCAAATATTGTTTCTGTTGCTTTATCTCTTTCTTCTCCTTCTGGTAGTCCCATTATGTGTATGTTATACCTTTTGTAATTGCCCCATATTTCTTGGATATTTTGTTCTTTTTTTTAGTCATTTTTCTCTTTGTTTTTTCAGCTTTAGAAGTTTATATTGTCATACACTCAAACCTAGAGATTCTCTCCTCAGCCATATTCAGTCTATTGATGAGCCCATCAAAAGCATTCTTCATTCTGTTAACAGTGTTTTTGGTCTCTAGCTTTTCTTTCTGATTCTTAGAATTTGCATCTCTCTGCTTACATTATCCATCTGTTCTTGAAAGCTGTCTATTTTATCCATTAGAACACTAGCATATTAATCGTAGTTGTTTTAAATTCCCAGTCTGATAATTCCAACATCCCTATCATATCTAATTCTGGTTTTGATGCTCATTCAGTCCTTCAAATGATTTTTTTTTTGTCTTTTAGTATGCCTTATAACTTTTTGCTGAAACCAGATATGATGTACTGAGTGAAAGGAACTCAGGTAAATTAGGTGCTCAGTAATGTGGTGGTGAGGTGTGGGGGAGGGGAAGCATTCTGCAGTCCTATGTTTAGGTCTCAGTTTTTGGTGAGCCTGTCCCCTACTGTGAACTTCACCAGTGCTCCTCAGCTTTTTACCCTGCTCAGGTGGGAGAGGATGGCTGGAAAGGGCTGGGATTGGGTATTTCCCTTCTCCCAGGTCTGTTAGGCTCTGATTAAACTCTAGCAGGTTAGGCACTGGAGAAATAATTTACTTTGAGGGCAGGCCTTGTTAAAAAGAACAGAGTGCTCCAGCTTCTTTCAAAATGTTTCTCCCCCCCTCCCCTTGCTGGAAACTTGAGAGGACTTTTCTCCGATCCTTACTGTGGGAACCTGGTCAAGCTCCTGGAGGTAAATGTCACAATACTGTGGAGGACCCCCTATGACTGGGTCTCCCTATAGGTTTTAGCTCTCAGACTTGTACACATTGAACCTTCATCAGTTCATCAATTACAGTTCAGGTTTTCTACTCTGCCACTGGTTCTTGAAGAGGAACCAGTGGCTTCTGCTGGTGGGTTTCTGTTCTGTTAAGTTGTGATTATCTGTATCTGCCTATTTGTCTCCCCAGTTTGGGGGGCAGTGGTTTGCCTTGTGACCTCACTTTTCTGATAAATCTAAGAAGAGTTGTTGATGATTCAATGTGATACACACTGAATGTGAAGCAACACTTCATCTATACATGTAGTTTGAATTTTACAGGCAAGCTTATATATTGAATTGTTTGCAGCTACATGTAATAAATGCCAATACTAATATTCTAAAGGCAATATTATGGCAGCTAGGAAACACTTATAGGACTATTCTGATATTTAACATTCAAGAAATAGTGACTGTAAGTTATAAAATTAAGTATCAATATTTAGTTACAAAGGGTATTCTTAGAGAACTTAGAGAATTCAAAGATAAAAACACTTTAAATAAAAAATTTAAAAACGTCTAAGGAAAAAAGAACTCAAAGTAAAAAAGCAAACTAAAATATAAACACTTGCATTATAATTCAAAGACAACTACAGACTCACATATAATTATTTGCTATATGCACTTGGATACCTAATTGGTCTCTCAAGTTTACCATGTCCAAAAAAAAAAAAATCTTGATTTCCATGCCCATCACCAAAACATGTACATGGGAAATCTCTCTAAAAAATATCCTCTATCTCATTTTGCAAGCTCCAAGTTAGTCATTCTTGGGTCTCCAGTCCACCTCTTGATTTCTGCATTTCACACATCCATCTAGTTGTTAAGTATTATAGGTTAAATCAACAAAATGTATTTCTTCTTCTCTTCATGCCTACTGCCACTACCTTTTCCCAAGTACCCTGCATCTCTCACCTGGACCAGTGCAATAACCTCTTAACTAGTCTCCCTGCTTCTTGCTCATCTTCCTTTATAATCTGTTCTCCAGAGAGCAACCAGAGTGATTGGTTAAAAATAAAAACTAGACTTAGATTTCCACTTAGATCTTTGAATGACTTTCTATTATATTTAGAATAAAAGGAAAATCCTTTAACACAGCCTGTACCACTCTTTTTTTATAAATTTATTTATTTATTTATTTTATTGGCTGTGTTGGGTCTTTTTTGCTATGCGCGGGCTTTCTTTTTAGTTGCGGTGAGTGGGGGCTATTCTTCGTTGTGGTGCGCAGGCTCCTCACTGCTGTCGCTTCTCTTCTTGCAGAACACGGGCTCTAGGCGCGTGGGTGTCAGTAGTTGCAGCACCTGGGCTCAATAGTTGTGGCTCACGGGCTCTAAAGCGCAGGCTCAGTAGTTGTGGCGTGCGGGCTTAGTTGCTCCGCGGCATGTGGGATCTTCCTGGAGCAGGGCTTGAACCTGTGTCCCCTGCATTGGCAGGCGGATTCTCAGCCACTGCGCCACCTAGGAAGCCCAGCCTGTACCACTCTTCACATCATTGTCTTAAGTCACAATTTGCACCTGCATTCCCTTTGTTCACATTGCTCTTTCCCTTCAAACGGTAGGTCAAGCTCATTCTTGCTTCTGCATTTTCTATGTCTGGAGCTCACTATTCTGCTGAACTGACCCCAGATTATCTTAAGTCTCAGCTCAAATGTAGTCCCACCAAAATGTTCTTCCTTGATACCTTTATCTAGCCCTGCTTAACAAGAGCCTTGGCTAGCACCTAATGTAATTTTACTCACATCTTTCTGTTTTGTTTTTTCTTTTTTAAGCATTTTCATAATCTGAACTTGCCTTGTATATTTATTTGACTACATATTGAGTGTTGTTTCACTCCATTGGATCATAAGCTTTATGAGAACATGGTTTGTATATCTCATCTTTTCTTTTGCAATTCCCAGTATCCAGAACAGTGTTTACTGTACTGTTTGATAGATGCTCAATAAATGTGTTTACTAATACATAACTGTATTACTTGTGAAATGAAGAAAAAAGTGGCACAGACAAATCTTGAAATGGAAATAGTATAGATAATTATGTCCAAAGTGAATTTTCATGCAATAAAGTTTTCACCTTCCAGGGTCCGTGGGAATAAATTAATGGAAAGGACTCCAAAGAGAAGATATAAAGAAAAAATATTACTGGGACTAGCAGTGTACATATGTGCAATTCCCAAAACTTCTGGCATCTAAGAAAATAAATCTCACTCCAAGGACAAACTTGAAACTTATTTGAGAGTGATAGGGAAAATAAAGAAATAGATATCTGTTTTCTTCAATATGATTATCCTCAGGGTTCGAACCAACAATTTAGAATGTCCAAAATGATTACAGTTTTTAACTACCAATTCTTAAATCTATGAGTAAGTTTTCATTTTCCTTTAGACTCTTCAGTATAGTGAAATGGTTTAGAGTCATGCTTCTTTCTTCAAATCCTAATTCTGTCACTTAATAGCCATGCTATTTTAGGCAAATAACCTCTGAGCTTCAGTTTTCTCCTCTGTAAAAGGGAAATAATACTGACACCTAATTCATAGAAAGTTTATGCAGATTAAACTAGCAAGTACAAGTGCGGAGAAAACAGTAAAGGCCATATAGGTGTTTGTTTTCGTTTAGTTCAGTGTTTACATCTCTTTCTGTTTGGGTAGTAAGATTCTTGATATTCCCTGATGCCTATTCATAAAGAATCTTTATTAGATTTAGTGAGCAGGGAAGAAGAAGAAAAGAAAAACAACAATTCTGAGGATGCAGTAGAGGTGGCTGTGTTCCAAAGAACTTTCTGTGGAATCTAGAAGTCAATTTGCTGAGGCAAGCTGCAGATGGATAGATAAACTGTGATTTCCACATCTTTCTCGAAGTGGTAACTGTGGGCCTTGTAGCCAAGGGCTTCTTTTAATGAATAAAAGGGAGTGAAAAGGTCATCATTTGTTTTTACATGGTACTTGGAGCACTGTTTTCTGAAAATGTCAGGATTCTAAACATGTTGAAGAAACATCTAGGATGCCAGTCTTACTAATCAGGCGGTGATTTAAATGGAGCCTCTATCATCTTTCAGGACACTGGTCCCTGCTGCTTCCCCCGGCCCCCCCCTCCTTGACTAACCTCGGGCCTCAGGCAACAGAAGATAACATTGTCTGCTGGAGGTTGCACAGTACCTCTGGAGAGGACACTTTGCTCCAGGGTTAGCACAAAGATGTGCCTGTTTCTCTAAAGAATATATTTTAAAGAGGAAGAAAGTAGCTCAAATAGAAGAAATTCCAAATCTGTCTCTAAAATGCTCTATAGAAAGGCAAAGCGTCCTTTTATTCTCTCATAATTATCTAAAAAAAGGAATAGAGGGAAAAATATATATGCTGTTAGAGATCTGAAGTATGATTTGTGGGGCAAATCACACTAAATTTTTGTATTTCTACTTTTTTTCTGTATTATCCCCACTTCCCACTTCTTTTTACATGTCCCTTTCTGTCTACTATTAAAATAAGGAAATGATGGAACTGAAACAAGTTGGAAAATCACTTCTGGAGAAATTTTCTTAATCTGAAATCTCAGTCTTTTTAAAATTTTCACTCAGCATAATTTTTGGTCTAGCATATTTCTATTTTGATGTGAATATTTTGGCTGGCTTATTTCATTAATAGCCTTGATGCATTCTAATTGAAAAAAATTTTAAATTTGTAAGATGTTTTAGTCATTGTGCCAAGCAATATAGTAAATAAGACTTGAATAAAACAGGCTGCCAAATATTCAGGAACTCACCACCTCATAGCAGTCTTGAAAGTTTCAGATAATCTATCATGATACCGAAACGCAATATAAATAAAAATAAAGTCAGAGCTTCCAAAAATGAAGAATTCACACATAAGCTTTGTTTCCATCATAGCAGGACATACAGTGAATGAGAAAGAAAAATGAGAAAGACAAAAAGGACAGAAAAGAATGTGGAGGTATGGAACTTGGGGACAGAGAAAACGGCTGATGTGGGGTGGGAACGTGTATTGATCCTCCCCTGTATTTCTCTTTAAAACAAACAAAAAAGAGCACCATCATTTTAATTGAACTGTCAAGAAAAGGAAAATAACACTATTTTAAGTATCTATTTGCGAAGTGCAAGGAAAAGCATGTTTATAATATTCATATTGTGTAATAGCTATTCATTCACATAAAACATTTAGACAATCACGTAACAAGAGCTGCATTTATTGGAGGGGAGATGCAGCAAGGAAACAAAGGCTTTTCTGAATGATATTTAAGCCAAGATCCGAAGATTGGGAGACCTTTGTCTGACTGGTTCAACAGAAGACACAGCAAGTACAAAGGCCCTGAGTTGGTAAAGCCTTAGATGTTTTCAAGGATATAAAGATCAAAAACAAAAACAGTAGCATATTTTGGAAAGTCAATAAGGATCAAATCTGGCAAGGGCCATATGATGTAGCTCTATGTAGACCTTCGTAAAAGTTTTGATTGTCATTTAAGTGCAATGGAGGGCATTTGGAAGGACACAATCCAATTTATGTTTTAAAAATACTAGCCTATCTGTCATGTGGAGATGAATGTGAGTGCTTTGGGGGTGGGCGGGTGGGTGGTGGCAGTGTTGACATTTTGTTATCCACATCTTATGGATTTGGAAAGCAAAGTTCAGGAAAAAGGATAATTCAAGCTCAAGATTTCCTCATTGTAGAACCACGTGGCATCAAATAGTTAATGCTCCATCCCTTTTTCCTAACTTCATGGGGGAGCAGATGGTTGAATCTCCATCACTAAAATTTCAACAGTAGCAACAATAAGAATAACAATTTTATTTTGTGCTAACTCTGAATGTGCTAAGTTCTTAAAATATTGTAATTAAAGGAATCTTCCAACAATTGCTTCAGAGAAGTTAACACCCAAGGATGCACAGATAATAACTGGTCAGACTTTGATTTCAACCTCTGTTCTTTGAATCTAGAGCTCACATTCTTAACCAAGATTAGAGAAGGGAGACCACCATGTGATTTAATGTGTTGGTCCAAAGGGTTATTATAGAAAATGGCAAAGGGAATAACAATTTAACAAATAAAAAAAATTGAGTTCCTCCTCTAGAAAACTGCTTGTCTGCTTGATAGTACTAAGTTTTATTTCTATAGCTCTTTACATATTCATTTATTTGAATGAATATATATTACATAATATATTATTTATATGGGCTATAAATAATATATAAATATACTGAACTAAGTTTTAACTTATTTATATATCAAATTTTGTCCTTAAAAATATTCTATGTGGTATGCATGGCAATTGCTATTTTGTCCATTTTACTTTTTCCAAAGTAGTCCCATTGAGCTAAGTGACACATCCAAGGACATAATCAAACAGTTGCTCCTCAGTGAGGCTGGCTCTAAAAACCCACCCTAGGTCACATCCACTAGTCATTCTTTGCTTTAATGGCTGCACAACACTACCATCACTTAAAATTATCCTGACTTTAGTAGTTTCTTTTTCTGTTTCCTTCATTAAAACTTAAGACCAATGAGATGGGTGACTTTATCTTGCTCCTCAGCACCTCAAACTTGCTGGACATGGTGGGTTCAGAGTAAACATTTGTTGAATGAATAGTACTTCAAAACATGCAATACTGATCAAAAATGGCAGACTTGCACTGGAATGAAAATCTTTAGAATCTTTGATGCTCATTTTATCATTGCGCCATCATCGCAGGTCATGGTCATTTGAGATCATGTAAGGTCACTGATAAACGAAATGGTACTTTGCATTTCGAAAGTAATTTCAGATAGATATATTTTTATTTCAATTGACCACAGTTACCCATCTTGGCAACAAAGTTTGCTTTTTTTTTCTCCCTTTGTTTTTCTGGGATGCATTTCACATGAGAGAGATGAGATCAGTCAATACAGTCACTTGAGACTGATCAAAGCATAAAGTATTGCATAAAACAACTCACATTTAACCTTTGCAAATGAATAAGTAAAGGGAAATTCATGAATTCTTAAAATATTGTCCCTTGATGCTGATATCAGCCTCTTTCTGGTTTCAGCATTAATGGGCATCTTTTTCAAAGGCAGTTTTATTTTTTCTAAGCAACTGGTATTGCCATTGCATTTTGCAGGGAAAAAAAGACAAGTTTAAAATAATATACTTTTTATGAATCCTGTAACTAAGCTGAATAATATTTAGAAAATAAATTCCATTTTAGTTTTGCAAAAGCAAGCTTTTAGAAGTCAATTCCTTAAACATTTATGTTAAGGCTGAGAATTGTTTCAACTAAGACAATTTATGTTTGCAGTCAGTTTATTTAGCACAAAAGCATGGAAGGAGAATAAAATAGTAACCACCTCCCATTTTTTAAATTGTTCTCCATTTTCTGTGGTTGAATTCTGTGACAGCTGTTCCAAAGGCAAGGGTGAAAATAGACTGAAGTACATCTCTGCTTGAGTGTGCACATGAGTGCCTCTCAAAGGACACATTGACTCCCAGGGCCAATGATGCATGTGGTCCACAAACAAAGATAGAGAACTATAGCCACATCTTAAACACTGAGTGGCACTGGGTCGCTGTGCACAACGCACAAGGCAGACTTTTAAAGATCCTATTTTTTTTTGACTTGCTTTATCACTCACTGAGTCACATCCTATGAAGAGAAGAAAATAGGACATCCTTTGTAGAAAGAGGGGTAAGCAGTCTGTATAAAAGTTAATACAGGTATTTGGGAAGTAAGTAATTATTCCTGTATTAAGTTGCATTTACTTCTTTGAATGAAAACAAACCAAATACTAAAAGCTTCAAAGCCAAGTCTATCAACATCTGCAAAGGATAACTTTTTCCAAAGATAAAAGTTTTTTTCTTTCCTGAAAATCACTTAGTAAATCAAATATTTTCTTCAAATATGTCAAGAGTATACCTATCTGGAATGGAAATGTTGTCTTTCCCAATTAATAGCATAGCTAGGGAAGGTCAATCTCTCTTCTCCACTGTGGTTGAGGATGTAGCATCCTCAACAAGAGGGCGTAGAGCCCTGCGCCAGAAACTATACTTAGCATTTTCCATGCATTGTCTTACTTCTAGAAGGCAGGTCTAGATGTTACCCTCAGTTTATAAGTGAAGAAACAGAGGCTTCAGGAGATTAAAAAACTGTCAAGGTTGTATAGCTAGAGAGTAGCAGAGTCAGAACCTGAATGAGTCCCAGGTTGTAGCCAAACTGCCTTCCACCAATGACTATTGAGTCAGGCCTTCATCATTTCCAACCTTGATTCATGTCACTATCTACTATTCACCGTGCTTCCAGAATTAACAAGTGCACACAGGATAATTCAGTTCTCAATTTAAAACCCTCCACGTCCTCAGAATTATTTTTCAGTTTCGCAGCCAGGCGTGAAAGGCTCTGGACTGTCGGGCCATTGCCAACTTTTCTAGATGATCACTGACTCCTAAACACCTGTAGTACCAGCTATAGCTACTCACCATTCTTCTGTGAACCACAGATACCTTTATTCCTTTGTCACGCTGTTCGTACTCCAGGTAACATGCCTTTCAGCTTGGGTTTCTGATGCAATTCTGTTCATCCTGCCTAGCTCTGCTTTCCTACTTCCTTTCCTAACCCTAGGTAGAATGAATTGTTCTCTTCATTGCCAATTTGAAGCAGGCTATACCTACAGCTATTATAAAAATAACGAGCTGAATAACAAGCTCTAGCTAATGTAAATATCCATTGGCTATAAAGTAAACTCTTCATGTACAGAAACCGCTTTATTCTGATACCCCTTTCATTTTTCATATTGTTACCTACTAAGTGACCAATACATGTTTATCGAGTGTATGAAATAAAAATAGATTCTATTTGAATATATAATTATAATGAAAAACTATTCTTTTTTTGTACACTTTTACTTCAGGTTGTATAGTATAGCATTCTTCTTTATCTAGCAGTTATTCAATTTGGTTATAGGGTAAACAACTCATCTAACAAATCAGAAAACATTTTCTAATTGTCTCTTGAGCAATACTTATCTGAATGGTCTGGACAAGAGATATGACTGGAAAACATAGGGAAAGGATGAAAATAGATAAGATATGATGTTAAAAATTGTAGCTTAAAAATTACATAATTAACTTACATATTTATGCCATAAAATATGGTCGAATGCCCAATTTCATGTGATTTTCTTGATGAAACAAGGAAACTAAACAATTGAGGTTGCTGAACGCTATATTGATTAGGATAACTACAGATTCCTTTACTTTCTAAGCTTCTTATAATTATATAGTTCTATATCACCACAATCAACTGCTTAGAACCAGGAAGCATTATCTGGTTACAGAATTGTTCAAAGAGCATGCTTCAGACTACATTTTAGGCTGTTCTTCATTCTCCTGGAGAAATGCAGCAAACTGCATGCCCAATCCCAAACATGCATTTTCATCATCACCTTTTAAAACTGTGCTTATATTTGTATGTTCATATGGGGGCCTGCTGTTTTTCTCTCTCTTTATTTTGTTGCTGCTTTTAAGTTAGGGATAGTCCTCTGGGGAAATCTTTTTTTTTCCCAGCTTCGTCCCTGGATTTTCTCTGCTATGATGTGGTGAATGCATGTAATTTTTTATGGCCCACCACCATTGACAGGCTGGCCCCAAGGCACAGGGTTCTGTGCAGCACATCATGGTTTATTGATGAGCAGTGGGAACTGAAACAGAGTGGTGGAAGCTGGCACACCAGTTACAGATCCTTGTTTAGAAACCAACTGGGCATTCAGTAATGAGAACGTGTGGTCTTGTTTGCAGAACTCAGCTCAGGTCAGAGATACACTGAAGCATAAGTTAGAAGGGAAAAAAAAAATCAAACCACCATATAGTTCCAGCAGTTAGCCATCAGCAGTTTAAACCTAGCATGATTTCCTTATCCCAACTTTAAAATTATTTAAAGGAAAGTTTCAATAGGATGGAACAAAGAGTAAACTAACTGAGTTCTTGGAAGAGAATTACAAGTGCATGATAAAAGGAATATGAGTTTATTTGTGGCCAGGATTATTTATTTTAAAAAGTAGTTCTACTTATTTGAAAAAGCCATTCATGCATATGGTAAATTTTTTTTAAAATTTATGAATGAATAATCTGGGTAACCACAGATATAACAACTATTGCTACAATTCCTTTCATAAATACTCCATCATGTTCATTTACTTTTAAAGCCAATAAGCACACATAAATACATTTTCTAAATTTCACTTGTTTTCCTCTTGAATAATACATTTTGGATAATGTTTCATAACAGCCTACATAAATTTACTTAATTTATTTTCATAGTGGTCCATTATATGGGTACGCCAGGGGTTCATTTAACTGATCCTTATTTCCAATTAATAGAAAATGCTAGAACGAACATATTTGTACATAAGTAATTTTGCAATTATGTGGATATAGTTGTGATTTCATTTCAAAAAAAGTTAAAGCTAAGTCAAAGAGTATTTCTCTTTTACATTTCTACCAAGATTTATGAAACCATATTATCCCATACTCTTGACAAGACCACCAAAATTTTAGTTATGTTATGGTTGAAAAATGGAATCTCACTGATATTTTAATTCTGTCAATTATGAATAAAATTGAGCACTTTTTCATCTTCTCCTATGATCTGCCTATTCATGTAGTTTGCAAAATGTTCCATTGATTTTTTATTTGTATATTAATAAAAAATATATCATATATTGTTATGATATTTACATATAATAGTTTGTAACATATATGTTACTATTTTCTGTACTATATGCTACAACTATTTTTGTGATTTGTCTTCTGTATTTTCCTAATGCTATCTTTATGTAGATATGTTTATTTCTTATGTTGTTACACATTTTAGTAATTTACTCATACTTCTGGGTTTTCTGTCTTCCTCAGAAATAGTTATTTCCAGTTATTAACCATTCTCTTATATTTCTTCTAGACATTTCACTCTTTTCATTGCTATTGTTTAAGTTTTGGTCCACTTGAAAAGTGTTTTGTAGTAAAGAGTGAGGTAAGAGTCATTTTATTTTTTCAAGATATTAAACACCTTGCCCCAACACTATTTGATGTTTAATCTATCTTTTTCCTATGTTTCAAATATCATCTATTTTATTGCATTATTCTGTTTATTTACAAACCAACTCCACTCTATGTTTATGTTGTGTTTAACGTGTGATTCTGCTGCCTACATTTATTTACAAACATTCATTTCTTCTGGTATTCTACCATGTGAGGCTGCTGTTTCGGTTGTGAAGATTGTACCTGAAGTAGTCTCCACAAATGAAAATTTTTCATCAGGTTACTGTCAAATATCATTAAAAAAAATGTTTCTGGTCTGCTTCATGGGATTGTTGTCAGGACCATAGGTAGTAATGTGAATTTGATTTCCAAAGGCTAAATTACCACTGGAATAATTTCAATTGTTCTTAGAATCATCCTAAGTCATGTGATCTATCCAATGAATTTCAAAGCATCAGTAGGGGTTTTATATGAGAATTTTCATTCAACCATTATTACCCAGGTCTAACTGTGCTCTAGAAGAATTTAGGCATCAAAGGCTACTTTTACTTTTGCCAGTTGTCTAAAATAACATAGGTGTCCATTATGTAATTATAAATGTTTAAGTTCAGATCCAATATTTGAAAGTGGCTACCATTTAGTGACTGTAGCTGAAAGGGTACAGTTATGTAAATGATCAGTTTTACTAACTTTATAAAATTTACTGTTGCACGAATTGCCAACGTGCAAGTCAATATCCCTTATATTTAGTCCATGTCTAGCCCTTGAATAAAACATGAGAAAATTCCTCCTAACAGTTTGTACTATGCAAGCCTTTTATTTGCTATAATGCTTTTCATGTTCTTGAGTTCAGGGATGGGCACTTGATTGGGTCTGGCCATAAGCTTTACATTTCCTGACCACAGTGAGTGATTCACAGGTGGGTATACCACCAACCAAAGGCAATGAAGCATGATGAGGCTTTTCTAGATTTTCTGGAAAAGAAATTATTTCCTGTTGCACTTGAATCTGAGTGGATGTAAAGGCTAGATGTACTCTGGCAACTTTATAGTGTCTGAGAAAAAAGCACACAGAAGGATGTAGAGAGAGAGGGAGTAACTTACGCTTGAGGACATTTTTTAGTTCAGAATCTAGCTATATTTGATGCAAAATATTCCCTTTTTTAGCTTAAATCAGTTTGAGGCCATTCATATTTACAGAATCCTATGAAGAATTTAATGTTACTTAGCAATATTGTGCACTACACCAGGATAATTAGTTACTCAGGCATTCACTTTCATGATATTATTCCATGTATTCTGCTTTTGCAAATTAGAGACCATGTATATGTAGGTTGCAGCGTGAATATCAAATAAACATTAATTTTTTTCCAATAAGGTCCCTGAGTTGATACAATTTATCAATGTCAATTTTAATTAATTTATGCAAAAAATCCTCTTTTTAAATAAAAGGTTTCCATGTTTTCAAAGATTCTCATTGAAAGCCAATGACTATTAGCTCAGGATTTCTCATTAGTGTATGCCAGTGCCTTCATATACAGCAGTCAGAAGCTCAGTGTTAACTAAGGGCATATTGTAGATTCTATAAACAGTTCTCAATGTCAAAAGCAGCTTGTAAAGGGAACTGCTGACAGACTCTAATTGTGAATGTAGTGAGATAGAAACTTGTAAAATTCAAAGTTGACACCCTAGCATCTTCCTAATTTTCTCATGATTGTTGTATCATGCAGCTAGTTGTCCAGATAAACTATTGTGATTTTCAGAAACCTAATGTGATCACATAATGATCACAGTGTGGATCAACAGGATGATTGGTGAGAAATAAGAAAAGAATGATCACATAATACATACTTCAGACAAAAGGAAAATTAAGAGTATCTGATAATACCAAACTTTCTAAATAGCTTCATGCTTTTAATTAAAAGCTGTTTACCGACTTTAAGTACCTCTCTCTCACATATAATAGGTAATGTCTAATGTTACCGTAAGCCATTTTTACTGTTTACATCAGAGGAATTAAGTAAAAATATCCATTAAATATATTTCACTCATGAGATCATTTTTCAAGTTCAATAATTATGTATCACTCTGATAGATATGCTTTCCTTTTAACCTCCTCATTAGAATGACAAAAAGTCAAAGTCATTTTTGGTAATCAAAATGGGAAAGTGGCATGAAACCATAATAAGGGAAAGCCAGCTGAGGAGCCTGCTCCAAGACAATACCATGTATAATTGGTCCTTAATTATGCAAATTTAACAAATGGCAGAAGGATGGTTGTATTTCTTGACCAAGGCTGCCTGCCAAGTCAACAAGCTGGCATCAGTGTAAGGAGCCCACTCTATGATCCTGACTGCGACATCTCCTTCCACACTGCCAAAATATTTTTTGTGGAACAAAGAAATTTGTTGATTTGCTAAGACAAGTTAAATTTATGCTTTTGGTGTGAGTGAATATCCCCAATAGCATCATTAACAAAGTTTTCTTAAACACATCATTAATTTTTAAAAAAAAAAAATAAAGGTTTAAAGACCCCAGAAGAAACTCAAATAATAATTAGCATATACATTTGATGTAGGATAAGTTTGCTGCATAGTTCTTTGTGAAAATAATTTATACACGCAGATAAAGGTTTATGCAAGTAAAAAAAAAGTGTTTGAAAAAGTAGAGTTATCTATTAATATTTTAGTAAAACAAGATATATCGGAAATTATTACTATGTTTCATTTTTACACCATGATTTTGTACACACCTTAAAAGGTCTTAAATTTATTTATTACTTGTAAACAAATAAGTACTTTAAAATTCATTTATTCATATGCTTGCTTTGGGACCCTGTAAAACAGAATAGCCTCTAGAAACATTGGTCTCTTCTTGGCCTCTGATATACAGTGGCCTGAAGTTCCCCATTGCTCTCAGACCTTCTCCTCCTAACTTAGCACCCACAGGCATCTGCTGCTCTCCTGAGAAAATGGAAAATACGCCTGCAGAATCCAAGACTCCCACAACTTCAAAACGGCACATTTGGCCTTTGGTGAACCTCACTGAGACACTCTTTCCCATACATCTGTGATGGAGATAATTTTAATGAAGGAAAAATAAACTTATGTGAATAATTCCTTTCCTTTTCCCAAATGTATTTATTTTGTGACCGTTTTTTGTTTGTTTTTAATTGAAGTACAGTTAATTTATGATATTTGTTTCAGGTGTTCGGCATAGTAACTCAGTACTTTTACAGATTATACTCTATTAAAAGTTATCACAAAATAATGGCTGTAATTCCCTGTGCTGGTCAGTATATGCTTGCTGTGTATCTATTTTGTGCATGGTAGTTTCTCAGTCCTGTACTCCTAACTTGCCCCTCCGCCCTTCTCTTACCCCTCTGATAACTGCTAGTTAGTTTTCTATACCTAGAATTCTATATTATTACTGTTTTGAATGAGGAAAAGAAGTGGCACATTTTAGCATCTTGCCAGTGAAATTCACCTCTCAGTGTATTCTAGTCTGTCTAGGCTTCTTAAACAGCAAAATGTCACTGCCAGAGCTTGCCACTCCATACAGGGTCATGGTAAGAATGGATTTCAATAGGTCAGGGAGAATTCCTGAACAACTTGGAAGAAATACCATACACAACGTTGCCAAGAATTGAAGAATAGGAGGAAAGAAGATTAAGGACCAGAAACATGTGGTAGTAGTGATTTAGAATTTGAGGGAAAGGTAAATTAGGGTGGAACTAGGAGTAGGAAATATGTACAGAAGGATGTCCTTCACTGACATATTTGCCTTAATTTTGTATGTTCATAAAACACTCTCTACTTGAAATAGCATTATCACAGGTGAAATGAAACAAAAAGTATTATGCATCAAACATCAAT
This sequence comes from Hippopotamus amphibius kiboko, assembly GCF_030028045.1. Lineage (NCBI taxonomy): Eukaryota > Metazoa > Chordata > Mammalia > Artiodactyla > Hippopotamidae > Hippopotamus > Hippopotamus amphibius. The sequence goes on along the minus strand of NC_080195.1, from coordinate 85,527,789 downwards.
CATCTATCCTATTTATCAATCCTAAATCCTGGGGTTCACAGTAATAGCATCGGAATTTTATAAATTTCTGTAGTAAAATACTTGATTCATTCACAACGGGATTAGCCCAGGGAAGTTTTAGTATCTTGTGAAACACTTACTGAAAAGCCTATTCATATTTCATTTATTTAAATATGATCAGATATATATTCTTAGCAGCAAGCATGAGATTTCTGAAAAATAAAGTAAAATAAAGAGAAAGCTGGGGACTGCAGGCCATGTATATCATGAATCACTGATAAAAAACTGAATGTGACCTGAATTTCTGGAACAAATATATATACAATATGTTTAAATAGATGATCCCAAGCTCTTTTAAAGCATTTTTTAAAGCTCTTTATTGGAATATATTTGTTTTACACTGTCGTGCCAGTTTTTGAGGTACACCAAAGTGAATCAGCTGTATTTATACACATATCCCCATATCCCCCTCTCTCCCGCGATTCCTTTCCACCCTCCCTATCCCAGCCCTCTACGTCATCACCCATCATCAAGTTGATCTCCCTTTGTTATGCAGCAACTTTCCACTAGTTATCTATTTTACATTTGGTGGTGTATATATGTCAATGCTACTGTCTCACTTCATCCCAGCTTTCCCTTCACCCCCCACCCCATGTCCTCAAGTCTGTTCTCTACATCTGCATCTTTATTTTTGCCTTGTCACTGGGTTCATCACTACCATTTTTTTTTTAGATTCCATATATGTGAGTTAGCATATGGTATTTGTTTTTCTCTTTCTGGCTTACTTTGCTCTGTATGACAGACTCTAGGTCCATCCACCTCACTACAAATAACTCAATCTCATTCCTTTTTATGGCTGAGTAATATTCCATTGTATATATGTGCCACATCTTCTTTATCCATTCATCTGTTGATGGGCATTTAGGTTGCTTCCATGTCCTGGCTACTGTAAACAGTGCTGCAATGAACATTATGGTACATGTTTGTTTTTGGATTATGGTTTTCTCAGGATATATGCCCAGGAGTGGGATTGCTGGGTCCTATGGTAGTTCTATTTTTAGTTTTTTAAGGAACCTCCAAACTGTTTTCCATAGTGGCTGTGCCAATTTACATTCCCACCAACAGTGCAGGAGGGTTCCCTTTTCTCCGTAACCTCTCCAGCATGTATTGTTTCTAGATGTTTTGATGATGGCCATTCTGAGCGGTATGAGGTGATACCTCACTGTGGCTTTGACTTGCATTTCTCTAATGATTAGTGATGTTGAACATCTTAGTTATTTTCCTTCTTGGGACTCAAATTTTGAGGGGCTTTCACTCTGTCTTAAAACAAAGGAAAGAGAAGTTCAGCACTCACTTTTTCTGTAGTTCAGACAGATGAACAAATGCCATGATAAATTTTATCCTCCTGCATCCCCTGACTCTCAATCTTAAAGGAATAATGAATGCACAATTTTGAGAGTCACGTTTTACAAATGGCATGAGCCTGATAATGATATGGCTGATCACAGTGTAGAAATACATCACTCAGATCCAGCCTTGCAATTCAAAAATTTCTTAGAAAACCCTTTATGGTATTGTTTCATAAGAGGAGATCATGGTGAAATTCTTCAGTGTTACCATTTGATTATACCACATCTGGTATTTACAATGGTCCAAGAGTATGGAAAATAAAACATAGAACCAATGAGTCTTCAACACTACATAGTATAGATTGTTAAAGAAGCAGCTGCTAATATAAATGTGATCCAAATCCTTTAACAAATTTAGTAAAAGAGTCTCTGCATGATCTCTAATATCTGCAGAAAACATCAAGTAGCAAAAAATTGTAATACTGTGTGCTTTCAAAAGAACATAGCACAGTCTCTTTAGAAGGAACTCCATCAGGAGGATATATATTTGAAAGACATTTAGAGCAGATGTTCATGTCACCTGACATCAGGTGACCAATCTCACGATCACATGGTGACAACACAAAATCATATTGCCACCATCTTTATAATGTAACCAGAATACAAGTACTTCACTCCTCCTTCACCACCACCATCATCCTGGTCCAGCCCACCACTATCATTGGCCTGCATTACTGCATTAGCATCAACGGTTTTTCCCGTTTACATTCTTGGTCCTTTATAGTCCCTTTTCAAAACAACATCTTCAACGATTCTATTAAAATATGAGTTAGATAATGCTTCTGTTCTGCTCAGAACTATCCAACGGCTCCTCCTTTATTTCAGAATTAGAGTCATAGTTCTTATAGTGGCCTACAAGGGCATTCACAACCTGGCCCCCTCTCTGATCTCTGTCCCAACCCCTCTCCCCTTGCTCTTTCTGTGAATGCCTACCAGTCTTCTTACTGTTTTCAAACACCCTGCAAGTTCCCTCTGTTAGAACATTCTCCCCCAGAAAGCCACATAGCTTACTTTCTTGAATCCCTCAAGTTTTTGCTCAACTATTACTTTCACAAATCTTTTGCCTCATTTAAAGTTGTAACACACCCTGTTATACCCCATCTCTTTTATCCTGATCAAGTTTTATTTCCATGATACTTATCACATTCTATCTTGCTTTAAATATTAATTTATGTATGTATTGTTTATTTTATGTCACTCCCACTACATCACTAGATTGTAAGCTCCCTAAGGACAAGAATTTTCAAGAATTCTTGACTATTTTTTTTAACTAATATTCCTCCAGTGCTAGAACAGAGCCTGGCATATAAGAAGATGTTAAATAAGTATTTATCAATCACGTAACATCTTAATTCATATAACAATGAAGTTTAGTAACTTTATTATAGTTAGCATGTTTTGGCCAGAAGAACTTACTCTGCTGTAGTGTGTTGCTTTCTGTACATTTAGCTATTAATTGTGGGATTATCAACAATTAGTTGAGGCACCTCAACACTATTTTTGTACATGGAATTTTGCAAAGTTATTGACTTCTTTCTGAACTAGAACTATTCATCCATTTGAGGTTATAGAGAGTTTTATGAGTGAACTCTGAATATACTCCCAGAGAATTTTCCATTCCTTATCATAAGGAGATGGTCCACAGACCATTTGGAAAGGATCTGATTCAAACAACTAGGAATCAGTGTCAAAGCACCCTTACTATTTTCAAATTATAGGAAGCTATATGTTATTTAAGGATTCTCACAAATTCCAAAGCCTGAAAAAGTATCAATGACTTAGGATCAGTCAGTTACAAAAAATTCAGATATTACCCAAAGGCAATTGTCTGCTGAATCTAGGTATTTATAGTTGAACAATGTGTATCAAACCAGTTACATATATTATATCATGTGATAGTCCTTTTGATGTGTCATCTTGGCTAGGGTACCATCCCATTATTCAACCAAACACAAACCTAAGGGTTGCTGTGAAGGTATTTTGCAGATGTGATTAAAATCCATAATCAGTGGATTTTAATTAAGAGATCCTGAATGGATAACCTGAATGGGCTTGATTCAATCCTTTGAAAGACCTTGAAAACAGAGCTGGGTTCTCCCTGTGGACAGCAGCATAGCTCGAGGGGAGAAGCTCCATCCAGCTTTCCTGCTGGCCTGTCCTACAGATTTCAGACTTGCCACAGTCATGCAAATAAATTCCTTATGATAAATGCCTTAATGTGTATTTTCTACTGATTCTGCTTCTTTGATTGTACCCTGACTGATACAGCTACTAATGCCTCAGTGTAAGGTAAGACTTGGTCGAGCTGATAAGGGCATAGCAAGCTGCACACTTAATCCAGTGCCTATGGCCAATCCACTTCTGTTACAAATGAGCAAAAATTGGAGAATCTTTTCAAAATGCCCTTGAGTAAATTTTGGATTGTTGATTATTCATGACGCCATTGCAGAAACTGAATATTCATTATTCATCAAGTACCTTCATTAGGAATTTTTATTCTCTTAGAATTATCTCCTGCAGTTAGAAAACCCTCTTTCTTAAAATAATTTTAAGACTAGTAAATCATATATATATATTATATCTCAATCAGGAGATAAAAAACTTTCATGATATCTCCCACTAGGATGTAAGTTACATGATGGAAGGCAGGTTATTAATGTGTGTTTATATGTGTACACAAATTACTTGTTTTTTACTCTTCAGTCTTTTTCTCTAATTTTCTAAGCATCCATTGTACTTTTTTAACCTTTTCTGTCTTCCTGTTAGGACAAAACAAACTAGTATTTTACTAAGTGCCCTTTGAATATTCTCATTCTTTTGTATCATATGTCTAATTAATAATGAACTCAATTTCCAGCAGTAAAAAAAAAAACAAAAAAAAAACCTTACATTTGGAGCCTATCCTTTTTGTTTCTCTATCCATCTCAAGTCCTGTGTGTATGTGTGTGTGTGCAAGTGTATACAAGTGTGTGTATATACATGTGATAACGTTATGAAGAATAGAAATTACCTTAAAAACAACAACAGAAAATGGAGACCGGGGGTGGAGGGTCGGGGAGTAGTGAATCTTTGTTCACTAATGTGTCTTCAGTGCCTAAATCAGAAAGGTATCAATATTTGTTGAGTGGATGAGTAATTTACACTCATGGAAAAACATAAGACATCCAGGGACATCTCAGGCTCCTGAATTAATGCTACTGGCAGTCATGTTGCATGAGATGACAGACACATATTCTCAAGCCTCCAGCATTAAGAACAAAGACTATCAACATTCTGGCTCCTCAATTTCTAATCATCTTCTAATCACGTTTCTAACAGAGGCAATCTGTGCCAAACCATGTCATTTTCTGCTGGTCAAGGTATTGCTAATTATATTGATTATTACATTGAATAATGAAATCAATAGCACGATGACATTTCCTTATCCATCCAGAGCATCTAAGCTCATGCTGGTAATTTTTTGAAGTTAAACATTTTTGTTTTACTTTGTTTATTCTCAGCTACTTTTGGTTGCCCATGTCAATACAATTCCAGAAAGTGCAAGGCAGAAATTTATTCTTTAGCAGGAGCAACATATAGAATTTAGCCCACTGTCTACTCTATTAAACTGCTTTATGTACATCCACACACTGTGCCTTCCGCTCTTCTAAGTTCCTAAGATTTATATCTTCACAACATCTGTTATAACTATTATCATTTTAAGGAAAAGATTTTCATATCAATTAGGAAAGTATATAATAGCCTCTGATATGGCACTTTGCCTCTCATCTGTCCTGACTAGTTACTTCCCTTCTCACTATGGCTTTATTATTTTTTTTCTTAAAAACCAAAACCAAAACCAAAACCAAAAACTTTCATCAACTCACATCTTTGCTCTGGATCTTTCAGTGACCCTTAATTTTCTACTAATGTAACCTCAAAATTCTGCTATGACACTCAGAGACCTTTTAAAACACATGGTTTCCTAAATCAGAATGCCTGTGCGTGAATTTTGCTTTTGCTTTTTCTTAGTTGTATGGCTCACTCAAGCTACTTTAATAAATTGTTTCTTCATCTGTAAAATGAAGATAGTAACAGGGTACATTTCATGGGGTGGTTAAAACGATTTAATGAATTAATGCCTGGGAAAAATTTAGAATGGTGGCTGTCAAATGGTGACTGCTGAATGCATTTTAGCTCTCATCATCAGTAGTGTTACCATAATTATTTATAACTTGTACCACGTGTTGGTTAAGTAGCACCTACAATTTTGAGGACTGTGCACATTAATAGAGATAGAGGCAATTTACACAGCTACAACTTAGAGAAACCAGACATGGCCACGTTTCTCTTTAGCTTTGCTGGCACAACCATACAAGTCTGCGTGTTATTTGGTTAACAGAACGTCCAGAGAAGAGCCAACAGAGATAGTTTACTTCATCAGAGAAAGCATTCAGTATTAATCATCACCCTGCTAAAAGAAATACTTTGCTGCTGAGCCATGACCTTTAGTCTATTATGATATAATAAACATTGTTTTCTTCTAGGTTGCTTCTAGTCTCAAAAATCTTTAAGAGAGTTAAAGAGAGAGAGATGTGGAATACCGTGAGTCTAAAATTAAATTTGGCAGGAACTCTGTTGCTTTCTGAAAATAGATCTCATCTCAGAACAGTAAAGTGCACACCCATTTTATTTATCTTCCATTAATTCTCAAAACCACTGCTCTGGCCAGTTCATATTACTATCGCTCAAAATTCCTACGTTAATTTCTGCCACTACTATTTTATTTGTTGCTCCTCATTTGTAGAAATCTCTTTCTAGAGTTTGGAGGTCGAGTTCAAGTTCTAGTGTACAAAACTCTTCAATATCTCTAACCGCTCTCAAACTCTCTATTCATGACCATTTACTTATTTATTTATTTATCCAATATTGACTCAGTGGCCTCTATGTTTTAGCCATGCTGCTAGGAGCAGAGGATGTAGGAGTGGACAAGATAACAAGGGTTCCAGTCCTGAGGGGAGCTTACTTTAAGGAAAAATGTATTGTCATTATTTATACAAATAATTGATTATAGGTGTTATGAAAGTATGCTAGGAGAGCATTTAAGGAGACTATTGTTTAAGGAAGCCTTAATGGGGAAGTGATACTTAAAGCTGAGACTTGATGAATTAGTTAAACAAAGCCCTAGGGAGAAAGGGGAAAGAAGACATTGGCAGCACTGAAAACAATGGTTTAGGTAGAGGCAGTAAGTGTTGAAGATCCCAAATGAGAAAAATGGAGCTGTTGAAGAATTCAAATGAGACCTCTGTAGCTGCAGCCTAGATAACCAGTGGGACAACAATGTTATGAGTATTGAATAATTAATGATTTGGATCACCCAAAGAGTACTTATGGGTGCCAAGCATTTGGATTCAGGACCATGCTATATAATAGTGATTAATATTCATTTCATTATTTTATTATGATACATTTGTTTTATAGCTCCCCATACAGTCCATACAAAGATTCCATACAAGACATAAGATTAGAAACGTAGGGATCTTGTCATTTATTTCTTTTGTTTGCTTCATACACATACTGTAGACAATAAGTGCTTGTTAAGATTACCCCGTAGGATTCCATTTTAATCTTATTCAGTCTTACTTTTTTGTTTATAGAAATGGACGCACACACATATACATACACAGACACACAAAGGTTCTAAGTATTACATGAATAGAAAAGTTTTCAAAAGAAATCCAAATAGCAGTATAATTACTTGGACTACTTGATTTTAACCAATGCAAAGATTACCCTCTTCCAAGACTAAAGATTCTAAGTGATCGAAACCTGGAATAAAATCCTCCTATGTGGGCATTGTTTAATCACATCCCTTAGGGTAGGTAAGTTTTGTAAGTATGATAAAACCACACTAACAATGATTCAGATTTGGCTTTTCCATTTTAGGAGCAGATCGAATGTTAGGAAGGAGGGGTCAGAAATAAACAACCTAAGTGCATTTTATTACCTCAATTCAAATTTCACGAGTTTTAGAGGTCTTACTGTGAAAGGCATCATTAGCAAAGAGAGTGTTGTAGATTTACTGAGTATACAAAAATAAGGATAGGTTCAATAAAATGGAATTTAAATGTTAGGGAAAATTATATAAATATTTGAACATTGATACTTTTCATAATTTTAACTTATAAAAATGTAAATAAGAGGTTTAGAAACCCTAAAGTGTAAACGTTCAGTCAGAGAGAGAGGGAGAGCTTTACTAACAAAGAAAATAATACATGCGAGTGCTCAGTCTTAGCTATCTGCATATCCTCGAGTACAGCTCTTCCGTAAAATATTCTCACTAGATTAGAGTTCAGGGCCGTTATGCCAATCAAGAGTAAGGAGGCAAATGAAACCTTCAAGCTTTCATCCTAGGGCCTCATTTACCTACTAATTACTGATGAAATCATTACAGGCCTCCATCAGTTAACACACCACTCATTTCTGTTAACACATGAATGCTGTCAGAGGCCATGGTGTGCTCTTTAGGTTGCTATTTATCAGAAAATTCATATGTGTTTCCAGTTCAGCTAGCGATCAAAGGTCATTCTTCGTTTCTTAAAATAATCCAAGTAAACACATCAGTATTAATCCATAAACTCTAATATGGCCCATTACCTAGGTATCTAAGAAATGTATCTGTAAAAATTGTGCATTTTAACTAGGAAAAGACCTGAAATGTTCAGCTAGCTTTGTCCTTAAATTAAAAATTACTTCCTCTCTGTACAGCACCCTAAATTCAATTTCCTTTCCATGTCAAAACTAAAACAATGCAAAGTTTGGCCAATTTGCTACAAATCTATCTTAGAGGAAAAATATTGCCTCACATGTACTTTTGGACATAGATATCATCATTACCAATGAATTTATAACAAGTTATCTTTTCTCTCTCAGGAATTTAAATACACATTAAACAAGCCTTCCAGTAAATAGTCAAAGAAGGCTAAAGGATAAATAACTTAGAAAGTACATAGAGTTGACTTTTCATCAATTTGATTTTCATGCTGTACACTTGCATCTATCTGAAATTATTTTTTATACTTGTGATCATTACTTTTTAACAGAGTAATTTACTTTATATACAACTTTCCTTCATTTAGAGAGATTTTATGCGATCTATATCATGTAGTCGTGTGCTAGATTCAGATGTACTTTTTCACAGGAGCTGGTGGTTACATTTTTCAGGGATTTTATGAGCCAGTTAACAAAATCCATTATTTAACCACCTATTATTAAAATTAAATTATATAAATTGATAATTAAATATGTTAAAAACAAGGCAGATAAATACTAAAGACTCATCATTTCCTAGTTATTTCACTACAGTTTTACTATTCTCATACCCTTGATGTTATTTAAATGCATTTTATCTGACAAGAGAAACACTGTGTAACAGTGTGCTACCAACACGACTACTCAACTTTTCATTTGGTGATGTCACATTATTGGTATGAAGCTGGGCATGGTGCAAGTCCATTGCATGGAAATTGTAAAAAAACTATGCATCACTACATCTTAGGGCTTAACTTATTGTTATGTTGATTGACTAGACTTAAGAAAGTCATGAATAAAATGTTAATAATGCAGCCTGGACTTAAAAATGTGTCATATCAGGAGTCATTACATTGTGAATAACACACACACACGAAAGATAAAACATTCTTCCATTATTTAAAAATTATTAACCACTTCAGCAAAGAAGTCATTCATATTATTGACAAACAAGTGAAGGTCTCACATACATTTTACTGTAACATTGTTCTTATTTGTTAGCATAAATGAAAATATCAACCAACATTCACATTAAAACTAGAAATGCAAACATAGGTTGGCTATGGATACAAAATTTGGGAAAATCAATAACAATATTCTCTAAGAATCAATTGATTATATGAAATCTACAATAAGCGTGGCATATACATTATTACTTATAAATTATGTGCTATACATCCTTATATCAGTATTATACTAAACACACACACACACACACACACACACACACAACCCTTCCCTCTGTTAACAACCTTTCCCACTGTTAAAACATTTACAACCATATCACTGCTTATATGAATATATAAAATATAACAAGGTAATATATAAATTAAAAGTATGTGTTAAAGTAAAAGAAGAGGCATAAAAATGGAGCCAGAAGTGAGACTTGTAACAATAACAAGAACAATAACAGATTATCAAAGCCTGCTAAGGTTTGATTACCTACTAAGGTAGTTTAGGCTACCTTCTATGGGTAGCCTAAATCTGCTCTGAACTTCTTGGTAGATGCTGTGAAAAATAAAACCCAATGGATTACTAATTCATAATGTTTATTAGATGAAAGCATACTGATCACTTAGAAGAAACTATTTTTGATCCTACACTTATTTGTAGGAGTTTGGGCCAAATTCTGATCTTCAAGTTATAATGAATGACTACAAAGTCTCCATACGAATAAATGAACAAAAGCAATAATCACCTTCTATCTTCTAAGAGGCAAACATCTTTATTCTTTTAATTAAATCTTTTTATTCTACTAACTAAAACATCTTTATTCTATTAACTAAAATGGACCAGCATTCTATATTTAATGGTCTCCTTAGGAGACAGCACCCCTGGAAAAGCCTTCTTCCTGGACCTACCCTGTAAGGAATGGCCATGTTCAACAGGGCAGAGCTGATTTCTAAGTTCTCTGAAGGAGGGGTTATATCACAGACTGTCTTCATTTTTGTTAGTTTGGAGCAATCTCAGACTTGACATACAGTTGTATTAAAAGAGAGTACAAAACTGCATTGCTCCCTGTCATAAATGTGTATCCCATTCTTTTCATCTTTTTAATCCTGTGTCTTTCTAGCTGTTCCTCCCACTATATCAGCTCTGTGAATTGCGTGACTGATTATACTGAAATACTCACCATTTCTGGGATGTGCTATACACTTAAATGCATTTTCTTCTGCTTATAACATTTACCCTTTCAGTCGGAAATACCTTCCTACCCTTATCTGGATCAAAGAATTTTTGTTTACTGTTCAAGACTCAGGCATACATGCCACCTCTTGATCCTCCCAAGAAGAGTTAATAGGTTTTTCTTCTCTGTTCCTAAAATATATTTCTTGAGTATCTGTTTTTAAGGATTTTGTTAAGCTTAGTAATTCAGCTGTTTTCATGTTCACCTCTGTGAAACTGAGGTCTCTTTGAGGTGAGGTCTGTGTCTATGTAATGAACACTAAGAGTGAAAGTGTTTTGCGTGGATCAGGTATTCACAAATGGATGACAATTACATATTGATGTGCAATGATGGGTGAGGACAGTCACTACCTTTATAATCATTATTAGACTTATTTCAGAGCTTATCATTGTCAACCATAATGGCATAGACAAATAGCAACATGGGTTCATCTTCCTCAGAATGATAACAATTAGTGAATACACTTGCTAATAATCAGATTTTAAGAAAGCTTACTTCCCAATAGAACAAAACTGATTTTTCTATAGAATTTTTAAACTGCTCACTTTTTACAGGCTATAGAATAATATTATGTAAAAGCTAAATCTTAATAATCAGATGATTAAAACCAAGGAAGAAAGGGGCTAATTTTTACGCCCTATAAAAAAAAATGAATAAAAAGAAAACAAAAAAAAAGCACCATTGAAGTTTTTAATTTAACTTTATAGTGTTTATTATTAATTAGCAATATTAATTTTTTAAAGGGAAAAATGTATTTCAGGTAATATTAATTTACCATTAGCCAGATGCTTTATTTTAGGCCTCTCTCTCATCTCCAATAGAAACACCAATGGGTTTGGGAAGCCTTTTTTTTAAAATACAAAATAAAACCAGTATAGCATTTGTTAACACTTTTTATATCCACCTTTTTTTTTTACCTTAATAAATCTAACATCTAGTTCTAGTAATCCTAAATCAGTTATTGAATTATGTAAGTCATATGTATGTAATATGCTTGAAGGAAATTCCCAGTGTTACCTATGTGGTTGTTCTTCTTCCTTTCCAAATGATGGAAAACTTCTCTCACATTTATCTAGGCCACACAGCCCACAAACATAAACTAACACTGACTAAAATGCTTGATTATTATAATTCTTATTGGATTACTCAGAAAAAAAACCATCCTACAGAAAACACAATAGAAATTGTGCTTATGATTTTCTTCTAAGAGACTGTAGATATTCTTGAAGAACATATTCTTCATATCTAATTATGCGACAAGAATCATTTTCAGCTGCCAGGATTAATGAGGATAATCACTACGTATGTTATTGGCATATGACTCATATTCCTCTCCTATTTGTCCCTCAAAACCATATCTGAAATGTTACAATGCGAAATACATGTTTTATGAATTGTATCACTCCATTTAAAAGATGAAAATTATGATTTTATAAGATAATAAACAAAGAGTAGCCTGGTAATGTTCTGGTTATCTTCTTTTCCTTTCCTCCAGCTTCATACTCAACCTCTTGAAGGCTAGGCTAATCCACAGGCTACCCTGGGACTGGGGTCATTCTGGTTTATATCTAAAGAACAGTGAAAAAGTGAAATTGAGCCAGATCTCTAAGCCCAAGGGATCTCCCGCTGCCTAAAGTCTTGTAGGCTATGGGGTTGTCAAATAAGTTCCTGAAGTCTGAGGGTGTGCTCAAATGGCACACTTTTACAAAGCAAGCATATCTTTTGCCTGACTATTCCCCAGTGCATGTGTATATCAATCCTCGTGTCCAAAGATAAAGCTACGGAAGATGTCTGATCTCTGGTGAAGGTCATGACCGAAAAGAAAAGTTATCCATTTTGCTAAACTTTCTAAATAATATTAAGAAATAGCTAGTGTGTAATGTTTTGGCAAAAACCCCATCCACATTAGTGATTTCCTTCAATTATTTATTGAAAATAATTTGTAGACTTAAGCATATTTGAAGGCTATTACTTTAACCAATATTTTCTTCCTCATTATTCAGAAATTTTTTCAGGATTCGCCTAAAAATGATTTTTTAGTTTCCGTAAATATAATTTAAAATCTTATCATTAGTAAATGTAAGCCTCAAATTCTGCAAAATATTACTAGTTTACTAGTTTATAATGCAACTTATTACTTATCCATTTAGTTTATACATAATTGTCTCTGGGTTTCACAGATTTAGGGCAAAATAATCAACATTCAGGGAAAAACATAGGTCTTATTATAGGGGAGACTATTATAATAAGTATTTATCATAAATATAATAATACATTATTATTCATTTTATTATCTTATAGGGGGACTATGGAAAATTTTTAGTTAGATGTTTTATAAGGTTTTAATTAAAAAAAACTTAGTTCTACAAAATTTCAGTTTTTCTATAAAATTTTCCATTTCCCTGTTGCTGCCCTAGTCACTCGAACCATCTGTAAGTAGAGCACTGAACTGAAAGGGAAGCTTGGATTCCCTTTTCAAACCATCAGAAAAATAACCTAGGTTTCAATGACAACAAAAATACGAGGATGTGTCTACTGAATTTTATACTTTCCTAAGGTCAGATATACCTTTGACCCTTTCTGAAATTTTTAGGCCTACCACTGTTGATCTTTATTAGCTGCTCACATTTTGGAGCCAGAATTCTCAGTGCTTTGCTGAGAAACGTATTGCCTCAGATGGAACACTCTTCCAGCAGACTAGTCCCCTTTTAGTAACCTTCTCCTCCCTACAAGGTCAAGGAGCTAGGCTATATAGGATGGGCGGACCCTTCTACCCCAACCTTTCCCCTGCCACCCTCCAGTCCTGTCACTCAATGTGTCCATTCCACACCTCCCCCACTTTAGAAGGTTGCAAAGAATGATTTCCTCACACTGATTAGAGGACTAAAGGACACCATTACAGCGCTATCTTATCTTACATTCAAAAGAAATCTAAGGGATTTCAGGAAGTACAAATGGCTTTGATTACTGAAGCTATTTCCCCACATAAATTGAACATGGCTTCTAGAGATCACTCCCCATCTTAGCCAGGGACTTGGTCCTCACCCTTGCCCTTCTTGGTTTTCTGTAAAGAATTACTAGCTTCTGCTGCCTGAGGTTCTCCCTGAATTACTTTCAAAAAATCTTTACAGTGTGCTGCATATTCTTTAAGATTATAGTTAAACAAAACTATTTTATTTTAGTTCTGACCTCACTCATAATTTAAGAAATTATATCTCTGATTTTGTTTTTTCAGAAATAAGATTCTTTTTGAAAAACTGTAAGGAAAATAGATTGTCTTTCTGTATACAAAGTCATGTGGCTAATTAGAAGCCTCTTTCACCTGCAAGGGTAAGGGATATTTTAGAGTAGAAAAATAAATGACTATTAAAAATTGGAATAGAAGCATCAGTTTTTACCTCAGTTGTTGGCAGTCTGACTTTTGTTATCTACCCATCTATGCAATTATATATTTAAAAAACATTGGCTGGTAAAAGATGCTTACTCAATACAACTACACACATTCTTTTCAAGAATTCCAATTTATCTATTTAGAATATGAAAATCTAATGATTAAAAGTAATTTTTAAGAGAGTAGTATATTTTAGAGATTCTGGGACATGTTGGAAAGCAGCAATAAATGAAGAAATTATGGGTGATTTAAGAATTTATGCCGAAGAAGTACCGTCAAGAAATTGATAGTGTACGTTTCTACGAATTCCCCCAATGTGCATAAACATCTCCATAATAAAAAAGGAATTAGTACCCTGGGCTCTTTTTCCTCATTTGATTAACATGCCCATTTTAGAAAAAAACACTGGTAAAAGATATGGCTTTCGAATGAAAAAGAGGGGGAAAAAAACCCCATAGTGTCACAGATGGCTGTCAGAATAAAATGAAGCATGGGTCTGTTGAGGGAATCAAACATGAGTGTGAAATCCGAACAGAAAGGCACAGAGCAGAAGGCAACATTTCAAAAGGCATTTGGCACCAAGTGGCATTGTGAGGGTTAATTTATTGCCAGGAGCTGCTGGGCCTTTCTATTCTCCACAGACACACAATAGACAGATCCCTAAAGTGCCCATCATAATCACAGATGCTAGGGGATTAATGCTAAGACGAAAGCTTCATGAATATTAAAAATATCAAAACTGCTAATGATGGAGCGGAGTTTGAAATAACATTCAATCTCGAAATCTAAGAATATGGCACGCAGGCATAGTAAGACACTGTCTTTTAAAAACTGATTAAAACCTACTCAATTTGTAGCAGAAAGAGGCTTATGCATATTAGGACCTGAACTGACTGCCAAACTTTACAAATTGCACAGACTAATTACCATAATTAAGCCTTGGATTGAAGAAGAAAATTCCATTTGTCTCAGGCTGACTCAGTGGAACTTCAACAAAGAAAGTCCTGACATCAGATGGGCTTTTCCCTCAAATGATATTTCAAAGCCCACTAAAAATAAACAAACAAACAAAAGAGGTCCCATCCTCTTAGAAGCAGGAATAGTAACCATTCAGTGTAAAACAGAGTTGAAGGAAAGAATTGTTCGATATTATAAAAGCTAGTTTAGGTAAATTTAACGTTTACAATGTATGAGAAGCTCCATTAAAAAAAAAGTGGAATTCCTTAGCTTAAAAAAATCTGAATTATAAAATACTTATGTATAGAACTAATAACTTTTAAAATTTTAATTATTGAGGTATAATTGACATGGGACATTATATCAATTTCAGGGGTACAACATAATGATTCAATATATGTATTCTTTGGCAAAGGATCACCACAATAAATCTAGTTAACATCCATCACTAAATACAGCTACAATTTTTTTCTTGTGATAAAAAATTTTAAGATCTACTCTCTTTGCAACTTTAAAATATACAATAGAGTGTTATTAACTATAGTCACCATGCTGTACATTCCTACCCCAGGACTTATTTATTTTATGACTGCAAGTTTGCCCCTTTTGACCACCTTCATCCATAGAACTGATAAAAATTTGAGTGCCTTCTAACTTATTGCACTAGCTTAACAAATAGTTTTGTATGCTTTAGAATTTAGTTAGCTTGATTTATGATAAGGATGAAGATACCTTAACTTGCTATATCTTTCTCTCCACTAATGTGAACATCAGTATTAATAAAAGCAACTCAGCTTTGATCATATCAGAGTTTATTTATTCTTTAGCTTTCTTAATTTTAAAAAGCCATGTCAGCAGGTATAAAGGTTATTTCCATGTGTTTCTTAGCCTAAATTCAGTTAGTTTATCAGTGAGTGAGAAAATTTTTTCATAAAAAAAATGTAATCATCAAATTGACAACATCTTTATGGGTAGTAAAGTTGCTACATCTATGCCTATTTTTTGAAGCTCACTTTTGACACTGAATAAAGTATTCAAAACAGTTACATCTGATTATGGAAAACACTATGAACTAACAGCTTTTTAATCAGTTGAACATTTGGCGTATATTTTGGAATGGATTGAGCTTGAATCAGACTAAAGCATCTACCCTTTTAGTTTGTAGCCATTGCTTGTAAAGCTCATAAAACTGGCCATATTTTGATTTCATTGGTTAACATGTGGAAATGCTTTTTGGTGTGCTTTATCTTATATTTCTATAATTAAAAAAAATATTGGTAAGCAAAGTTTTAACTTGCCTCCTTTTTTTTTTTTTTTTAAATACAAGTAGTATCCCTTAATTTAAATTTTCCTATTGCCTCCAGACTTGCTCCCAATGACTTATTCTTCCCAGTGATTTAGGACACAAATATGATGATGTTGTTTAACTTTCCTCCCCCAATGACTGGCTTTCAGAATGAAACCCAAATTCCTTAGCACAGCATCCAAGGCCATTATAACTGCCCACATCTACTTCTGTATCTTCATTTCTTGTTAACTCTTTTTCTTTTTTTTTCTTTCTTCCTTTCTTTCCTTCTCTCTTACTTTTCCCTCCCTCCCTTCCTCCTCTCCTTACTCCCTCCTTTCTTTCTTTCTTTCTTTCTTTTTTCTTTCTTTTTTCTTTCTTTTTCTCTTTCTTTCTTCTTTCCTTCCTTCTTTCTTTCTCTTTCTTCCTTTCTTTCTTCCTTCCTTTCTTTCTTTCTTTCTTTCTTTCTTTCTTTCTTTCTTTCTTTCTTTCTTTCTTTCTTCCTTCCTTCCTTCCTTCCTTCCTTCCTTCCTTCCTTCCTTCCTTCTTCTTTCTCTTTCCTTCCTTTCTCATCCCTATAATTTTTTTTTAAATCCCTGTGTTTTAGGCAGTGAAATAGCCACTGAGAATAAATATCTAACAAAAGAAATATTACTCCCTGGCTCAATGAAGATTACAATTTAGTGGACAAGAACTAAGTTTTAAAAACTTGTTTTCACTCTGTTTCTCCCCTCAGACCACCACCATCCCACACATGGGCATATACATACATCGTTTCCCACTCTCCACCTGCAAGCGGAGAGGAGCTACAGTGTAATAGCTAAGAACATAGGTTCTGGATTTTTGTTCAATTTCCAGCTTCACCCCTTAGTGACAGTGTCAATTGGGCAAGTTACCCACTGCACCTATATACTATATATCAAAGGGTTGTTGTAAAGGTTAAATAAATACCATAATAACTGTAGTTATATTTACTAGTGCAGTCAGTACCACAGAGGATGGGAATCAAAGTTACGATGGCCTGTGACTGCGTGAGGGATCTAACTCAGTCTGAGGGGTGACAGAGTCTTCTCTGATGAAGTACGGAGCTGATTTCTGGAGGGTGCACCGTTGAAGGGGATGATGGTGAGCCCAAGTGTTTTCTGTTCAGAAAGAACCTTCCTGTGAAGACCCTGAGGGGTCCAGCAGCCCAAAGTGTCTTCTGGCCTGAGAGGAAGCTCGTGAGGCTGAAGCACAGAACGCTGTGAGATAAATGAGGCTGCCGCTCCAATTTATATTCGTGGAGGTGCTGTATTTTCTATTATTTATACATTTCCTAGATTTCAGTATCACCTGTTCCTTTGTCAGTCACACTCTTTTCTAAAATCTGTCTACTTGTTCTTCAGAACATATATATAGCATTTCCTTCTGGAAGGCTCCTCCTCCTAGATCCCATGCTCCCAGCACCACGCCTCCCTGTGCTGGATAAGGTGCTTCTACTCTGTGTAAACCCAATTCAGAGGTTTCTTTTCATGTGCTACTGCATGGGTACCTACCTGATCACAGGGCTTTTCCCTTATTTATCTTTGAATTGGCATTGTCCTGACACCAAGAAGGGTCTCACATACAGCATGTGCCAAGGTGTAAAAGTTTGTCGAGTGAGTAAATGAATTAAATATATACCCTCAGAGCATACCCTAACTGTTAAGGCTGCACAGTCTAAAGAGAAAATTGAGACTAAATACCCAGCAATGCAGGGAGATGCACTGAAAGTTACTTGTTCTGTGAAAGCAAGGATTTCCTGGTGGAAATTAACTCTCACTGTAAACACATACTAACTCTTTTATTTTTAAATGCAAGACATAGTTGACATTCCTAGTATGGATTTTTTTTTTTTAAATGAGGGGTAAGATACATTTAAGAAATCATCAGATTTTATCTCTGTAAGCACTCATCTACTCAGAAAAACAGTATAGATATAACTAGAAATTTAGGAGAACTTATTCATTTTTAAATATACCTTTATTGAAAACAAAAGTTAATTAGGTATTTTCTCCCGTATGGTAAGATATATTACATGTTTGTTTGTATTTATCTTTACTTTCTCCTTCCTTCTAGTCAAAATTACTAAGTCACAGTTGATATTCATTACTAATATCATATAATGCTAAAAGCAGATGCAGCAGTAAACTTAGTGACCTGAAATTGAAGGGTTACATGGCTTTTTTGCATCTACAGAACTGCCATTCCCTCCGCTTCCTTCCCATCCTTTCTTCTGTCCAGGGCCATATGCCTTTTGCATGGCCCCAGATCGCACAACTGATTGTCACGGACTGACTGCCAAACTCCAGAAACTGGAAACGCCCTTTCCCTTCATAGCTGTCTGTCTTGTGAGCCTAAGCGCAGAGGATGGTCGGAAAAAAATCTTGTCAGTTATTCTAGCCTATAAATACGAACAGAACCTTTACATTCCTCTAAACAGTGACACACAGTGTTGTGAAAAAGGTTGGTTTATGACACATCATTACACAGATCTGCCTTTACTGTGCTGGGACACAGTGGGGGGTGTGTGTGTGCGTGTGTGTGTGTGTGTGTGTGTACATGCATTGGTAAGGGAATGGGTAGGAGATAAGGCTGGAAACATAAATTAGGACCAGCAGCGTAAAGGGGGCAAATTTTAAATGTGATAAAGGAGAAGCAGCCATTCTCAACAGCGGTTAAGATAGAAATTTAAGTCCTAAAAAATTTGAAGTGACTATTATCTTCATTCTACCAAGCATGGGACATAACAAGGGCCAATTTAGATACAAAGGAGAAAAGTTAATTCATTACCTACAATAACTGCCTTCAAGCCTTAGGACTTAGAGAACTCTGGTTGACAAGGGCTGGCCAGTGATCAAAAGGAAACTGACACTTAGGGCCCCTCACTTGCTTAGGCCCCTGCTAAAGCCAGGGAAGGGGCCCTGGCAATACCAGCACGTGGTCATTCTTTGCCAAAGTGTGATTTTTAACTTTAATCCATTAAGGCACATTTTATTTTATTACTTTTTATTTCCTTTTCTTAAGTAAAGTTCTATATATTTCGTAAGCCTCATGTTCAACAAAAACTAGATCCATCCTAAAAGTAGAATAAAATAGAATATTTTAGACTTAGAGGGTCCAGCGCGTCCTTCGAAACATGTGAAGGAGGGCACCCTGGAAGTAGATGTATGAACATGGAGGTGGAGAAGCTGCCAGTTGAGGGCAAGGTCATCTGCAAAAAGCAAGACTGGCAGGAGGGGCTCAGCGGACCTAAGAAACTGTCCAGGTTTGGAATAGCATTTGGAGGAATGGCATATGTAGCTGCCTAGGAACATAGAGCTGAATGAATAAATTCTGGTAAGAGTTTGACTGGGAAGAGAAATCGGAAATAGGTGAGCCTTCTTATTGCTTTTTTTAAAAAAAAATGTGTTCATGAAACATTTTTATTTCCTAAGGATTGGGGACAGATGTGTGGCCACATCTTCCAGACTTGTTCCCTCAAATCTCCAGAGAGGTCTTCTCCCCTCTTTTTTTATTCTCGTTTGTCTTCTTCATATGCATGGCTTGAAGGAAAGAGCTTCAGGATGGTGGAGTCAAGTGACAGAGGATCCTAGGTCCCTAATCATGCCTAAGGACAGGTCCTAGTCATCGTTAAGAAGAGAGCTGTTGAGCCTCTTTGTTGAGAAACTTTCTCCAGCTATAGTGGGCAGAGGTAGAAGAGAAAAAGAGAAGAGCTGAACTGAAGTCTGGTTGTTGGGGACTGCTGGGTTCAGATGGCGGAGTGGGAAGGGATCTGCTTACAATAATGCAGCTGGTGAGTGGCAGAGCCAGAACTGGGTCCTATCTCACTCCCCGAGTAATCCAGCCACTGAAAAGAGACACTTAGCTAAACTGAAGATAAGGATTACCTGTGGGTATGATATTATTCCAGTTATTGAAGATGGAAAATTAGAAAATGCCCTGAATATTTGTTGCCTATGAGACGAAAACAACAAAAATCCCCCCTGAGGGATTAAGTCACAACTTAAGAACCACAAGGAAGGGTGAATTTGGCCTAAATTCACTCTCTGCTTTATCTCCCTTGTTTTAGGTTTCATCATTTCTAAACAGGGTGATAGTTCTATTCTTTTCACCCATGGCTAGTAAGAATGTTCTCTTTCCTAAAAAAAAAGAAAAAAAAAACCTGTATAATCTCCAGGAACCTGTGTTGAATAAATAATGGACATTAAGAAGAGTAACTGTCAATAAGAAGAGTAACTGTTAGTAAACTAAGCCCATGCCTTCACATTATATTGCAATTTATCTTATTATCCTTTCATTGATATAGAGGGTTGGCAGGTATCACATTAATTCAGTTCAGCAAAACTTTGTGTTTATTCCCATTGGTAAAGGGTCTTAGAGTTTCACTGATGCTTGGATGTTTGCTGAAAGCTTTTGAAAATTCCCATTAACTTTCAGGTGCTGATAACTTCAATGTTCAACCATATCCGTTAAAAATTTCAAGTGGTGTTTTTGTCTAGAAAAATATCACTGATCTTATTTTTTTAGTTGGCAAAGACATAAGTGATGTTTATTCTACTAGGATACCCCCCACTCCCACCACAAATGCATACAGGGACAGAAAGAGAGAGAGAGACCACAATATCTAATCATTTTTAAAAAATTTATTTATTTATTGGCTGCATTGGGTCTTCATTGTGGTGCGTGGGCTTCTATTTGCAGTGGCTTCTCTTGCTGTGGAGCACGGGCTCTAGGTGCGTAGGCTTCAGTAGTTGTAGCCTACAGGCTCAGTAATTGTGGCATATGGGCTTAGTTGTTTCATGGCATGTGGGATCTTCCTGGACCAGGGATCACACACATGTCCCCTGAATTGGCAGGCAGATTCTTAACCACTGGGCCACCAGGGAAGTCCCTCTAGTCATTCTGTATGTGTGTGGGTACAAAAAGGAAAATATGGAGAATTACCTTTTTTTAACAGAAGGAAGTAGAGGATCTAGTGTCATTTAATTTCTTTTTTAAGACTTTCCTGGAAAGCGTGCATTTACTTTCTATGCTCAAGTAAGTGTGAAAGGCTGATAGTTAGAGGAGAACAAGAGTCATGCCTTCAGTCATTTTATAACAACACTAGGGAGAAAAGCCAGGGACCAACTTCTGGTACTTTTGTACTACAAAGTCTACTCCACAAATACTTGAAAATATTTATAGCTGATATAAATGAACCAGAGAGAAGAACAGATAGCTCCATCAAAGAAGAGACTCCAACATACTGAAACTGTGTGTAACACTGGTGACGAGAGCAATCATGATTCTGTGCTGAGTTTATTGCTCATCTTTTTCAATGAGCTTAGACTTTGAAGCACAATGTAACATTTCATCTTCGCTAAAAGGATAGAGTGTGATTATAACAGAAAACCTTCAAGTGTTAAAAATACTTGTTTTGGGCTTCCCCGGTGGCACAGTAGTTAAGAATCCGCCTGCCAATGCAGGGGACACGGGTTTGAGCACTGAACTGGGAAGATCCCACACGCCTCGGACAAACCAAGCCCGTGTGCCAAAACTGCTGAGCCTGCGCTCTAGAGCCTGTGAGCCACAACTGCTGAAGCCCACGTGTCTAGAGCCCTTGCTGTGCAACAAGAGAAGCCATCACAGTGAGAAGTCCGCACACCACAACAAAGAGTAGCCCCTGCTTGTCGCAACTAAAGAAAGCCAGCATGCAGCAACGAAGACCCAACACAGCCAAAAATAAATAAATAAAATGAAAATAAAAATACTTGTATCTACAGAAAATAGCTAAGCCTACACTTACAGCAAGATAAATAACTGAGGGTGACTCTGGTTTGTTGCCCTAGAGCATGTGTTTTCTGTTCTGTTTATGGTACATGTGCTTTATTTGGGGAATTCTTTAAAAAGATTTTAAAAGGGTGAATATTTTTGCCACATACAACTGAAATTAATGGGAGCAAAGTCACAAACACAATCCTAGAAAATGGGTTTTATGGCTATTACATATATATATAATGTTTGTAGAGTAAACATTAGCAGGATTCCTTTTTTTCTTCGCTTTTGGCTTTTTGTGCATTGCATGGGAAAATATTTCTGAAAGATTGCTAGTCAGTTGTCATCCTGCTTTGTGCCTGACTAGGATATAATCAGATTGGTAGGAAAAACACATGAGAACCTAAGGCAGTTCCTATAGCAGTTGACTTGATGGGATATTAAAACATCTGTTGTCAATAATTGCAAGTATTTTTGGTACTCCAGCCAATACAAACTTGTTATTCAATTATTAACAATATGACAGTTAATGCTTTACTCTGCTTCGAGTTATATAAAATGCATTGTTTAAATTCTGTAACCCTTTTGTTTTCTTCTGGAGTTTGGCTCTTTGTCATTTGCTGCTTTTATCCAATCACCAGTCATGTTAAGAGGAAAAAATAAGTGTATTGGCAGGATGCAAGGAACAGAATAACATATGACTTTTAAACGCCCCCAAAGAGAAAGGATTAGGCTGCTCCTTTATTGAAATGATATTTTACAGATCGTTAATGCTCTGCTGTTTGCTCACACTAGTTCCCATAATCAGGCCTCTTTTCCAAAGACAATAATCCTATCAACAGAAACTTGAAATGTAGGTCTTTCTGAGCTTTGGAAAGAGAGCTCTGCTTTCACTTAAGACGATATATAGATTTCCACTGCAGCAGACATCAATGAGCTGCTATGTGAACTGTTACAGCACATTTTGAGAATTTTATAGAGAGTTGTCACACAACCTACAGTTGCTTACACTTTAGACAGGCAGGAAGGTATTGCTCAGAGAGAGAGAGGTTACATCTGGGTGAAGACTGTTCTATTTCTCTTGGCCAGCGTGGACAGTGGAGTGAGCTTCGGGCCAGGACTTCCAGTAGGTGAGTCAGCTTGGGTCTTTCCTCCCAGGCTGGAGCTGGGCTGAATTAATGGGAAAGAGGTTTTGCACTAAAGATGTTGTTTTCAGGAAAAGTTTCCTTCTGGTCTTGTAAAAGTTCCCAGTTAGACTGGGAGCACTGGAAAGGACTCCTGAAAGGTGAAGGGAATTGCTGGAGCTCTTAGCATCTAAGTTCCTTCTCAGCGTTTCCTTCTACAATCTCTTACAAAGTAAGGATTTGAGCTCTGCAAGCCAGATTGATTATCAATATAACCCACAGTATCTCCCAATTTACCTAGAGCAAAAGTCAGGGTTCCTTTCACTCTGTCTTGTCATTATGGACAGAGCACAGATTTGAGATTCAGCTAGTCTCGCACTTCCGCATATTCTGGCTGTGTACGCAACTTCAACAAAACTCAGTGTTTCTTTGTAGAACATGGTTAATGATGACTTCTACTTCAGAGTGTTTTGGAAATTGCAGTACCTGCCAGAGCAAGCACTCATAAAATAGTTCTAAGTAGTTCATTCAAGCTGTAAAAATAACCTAACTGTACATTTTGTTTTCACCTCTGGGGAACATTTTGTTTTCCCCTCTGTCTCTCCAGGTATCTTGGGGCTTTAGGCTCATGACAATAGATTTTTAGACCATTTACCTTTATAAGGAGGTGATTGTAGAGGCTATACATTAAGCCAAAGGAATTATTCTAATTATGGAATTTCAGGCAGTAGTCAGCAGAGAGACTTAGGACAAAATTTTTATTTTATTCTTTGACACACAAGTGAGTGCACTAATATGTAGAGATGACATTTCAATTGTCAGATGACTCTTGCCACATTGATCTTTAATAGCATTTCCTCATCGGAATCTTTACTTACCATTCTGAAATTTTCGTATGCATGTGTCCTAGATAATAACTGAATAAAACAGTTGAGGAGATTAGAAATAGTCATACGGAGATTTCTGTCATCAGAGTACTTGTTTAAATACCATGAGATCAATGGTGGCAGGAGTCAGTATGGGCCCATAAAACATGACTGGCAAATTTGAAATTAATTGTTTGCCATAGTGCAGTACTAGTTCCATTGAAAACCATCTGGCACTTTTGGTTGGTTATCTTGGAGACGCTGCACACTAAATATTTCATTTTGTGATCTGAGAAGAGCCAGCTCTCCTTTTCTCATATGTATCTTCTCAAAATGAATTTCAGATTTTAGAATTCATAATAAGACACATATATGCCTTATTATGACATATTTCATTATTAATATAACATCAGTTCAAGCATTATATATGTATATTGTATATATTTTATGTATATAAATGTTTTATATCTAACACATATAAAATACTTAAAATAATATATATAAAACATTTGAATTGTCACCAGATATTGTAAACACTTTACACTTGAGCCCAAAATTTCATTAAACATTACTTAGAGAAAAGAATAAACTTAAGATAGAGAATCCTGAAAGATGAGAGTTGGAAAAAAATACTAGAGTTTAACTGCCCCAAGCCATTTATTTTAATGATGAGGAACACAAGGGCTAAAGAGATTGAATGAACTGCATTCAAGGTGACCTAGATATTTAATGAGAATTTTTGTACCATTATTCTGCAGTTCAGGTCCTATATTGTCTTAATATAAATCCTGGGCTGGAGAATGCTACCCAAGGTAAGTTCATTGGCTCTTTCACGTGGATGGGCATATGTGTTTTTCACTACATATGTTTAATGATCAACTGTTCTCTCCTGGATGAACTTGGTTCCTCTTTCTCTGATTTATCCTGTGCCTCCTGTAGTATATATGTGTATCTCTCCAAGGCTCCACTTCACAGTCTTACTAATATGGTCTTCATTTCTGCTGTACAAACCTGCTGATTAGATCACAAGCCTCTTATCCTAGCCCCTACCACTATATCCTTATGCCCATCTTGCTCTTCACTTATTCTGCTGCCTGCCTTAGGACACATGGTAGGACTGGACTATCCTACCCTTCTTCAAGGTTGGGTGTGGACGACCGACTTGTATTCAATGAAATGTGAGTGGAGGATATAAGAGGTAATACGTGATTCATCATGTCCCTCCTCACTTTGCAACAGTCATAAACACATGCTGAGATAAGGTCTCCCTCCATGGGTTTCTGAGTGGCAACAATGAGCAGAGCCCCTTGCTAACTCCAAGTAGGACAAGTGTGAAATAAGCTATCCTATGTTGCCTCTTGTTAGGACATTATACTGCATGGTAGTAAAAGAGGAAAATAAAAGTTAATAAATGGAAAGATAGTTCTCTGCCAAATGTATGACAGAGAGAGTAAGAGAGAGCTATGGTTTCTCTGGAAAAGCTTCACTGTAGAAGTGGACTACAACCCAGGCTCTGGCATGTGTAAAATGGGGAAAATATGAATCATAAGGCCACCTGATGTGAGTGGGGAGGTGAGGATTGTCCTCAGATCCTTCAACCTTGAGAACAATGAATTCCCTTCAGCTTAGAAAAGCTCCAAAGGCGTCTAGTCATTCTTTAAATGTATGTATATTTTTTACCTCTATCAAACACCAGTGCTTATAAGAAAAGATATAATGCTGTGCTTCAGAAAGATTAGAAGAAGATGTGATATGTAGAAGAACTTTCTGATCAGTAGACCTGTCCCCAGATGGATCTGGCTCTTTTGTAAAAGGCCAGATCACCATCTGGAAGAGATACTGAGTAAGACTTTCTAGACAGTCTCTAAATTTCCTTCAAACACCAAGATTCTGACATCTTCTCTCTCTACCCTAATTTGTCTAGGTTTTCTCTGGAGCTGTGTAGATCATACTCACATGAGCATTTCTTAAATACTATTTGATAGTATCCCCTGCTAAAGCATGATCATCTCTAATTGAATACTTTTTCTCAATTACTGTAAAATTTTAAACCTGGTGCTGAAAATAATTTTTGTCCAACACTGAATAATTCAGTTGCCTGAAGAGAAGCCATTGAAATGCACAGTGTTGGCAGAACTCATTTCAACAAAAGTTCCAAAAGTGATCCCGAAAACAGATGGCGCTGGGATTAGCTCACTCTGCCAAGATTTGTGGGACACATTTTAAGCTGGGTAGTATATAATCTGATTTGTAAAATAAAAATTTGGTTTCAGGCCCAGGTATAGCTAAATTCCATAATAATAATTAAAACTCATTCTAGCATCTCTGCAGAAACAAACCTGCGTTTATTTTATTCCATTCTCGTATACAATATTCAACTGAATTTAGTTCCTGCTATTTAAGCAACGGAATAAAAAGAAGGCTAAGAAAAAAGGGATCCCAGTTTGTAATTCTGGTTCTACCTCTAATTCCTGTGTGACCTCAGGCCAGTCACCGATCCTCTCTGAGCTCAGTGGTCTTACAAATGTTAACATTCTATAAATGTGCTATTTCTTTCTATAAAAGGAAAAATGTACCTTCTTCCTATTTTAAAATTGAGTGCAGAATGCTTACAGATTGCAACAGAAACCAGTCAGGCCTAAATTGCTACTCCTCTGAACCAGGTGTGATGGAGGAAGAGGAATAAACTGTGAATATAAACAGATGTTTAGAAATTGTGTGTAGCCTTTTAGAGATACCTTTACTCTTTTTATGACTATATTTCCAATACTTTTGTATGTAAATATCTTTAAGTATATGTTTGAATGCTTAACGTAGACAGAAAAGGTTGTTGCTTCTTCAATTTACTGCGTGAACACCGAAATTAGCATCAAGTTAAATTTAATATTGGTGGTGGTGGGGGCACAGGATACCTTTTATTTTGTTACTACAATGGTAAGATACTATCATCAGAAAAGAATAAGATATGATGGAAAATAAAAGTACTTTATTGACATTTTGTATATATTAACCGTTAATCTTTAAGATATATACGTATACTGTGCATGTATGTGCACTTCCACCGTGTTGGGGCACATATTTTGTGTACACACAGACACACACCATTTTTCTGTTTGTAAAAATGGATTCTTTTCTTTCATTCATTTTTAAACTTGCCTTTTCTTTTAGTATGCTTTTTTATGGAACCAACAATAATCAGATGCTGAGCATAATTTTGCTAACTTTTTCAAATCATATACTCTATGAGAGCAGAGATCTTATCTATTTTTTCTCCACTGTATTCCTTAAACCCAGCAGAATCCGTAGTAATTTATTCACTATTTATTTAATAAATAAATGAAAGTAAGAAATTGAAAAATGCACTTTAAACTCAGACATTGTTAAAGTTAGGAATACAGGTGTACAAAGATGCTTTAAGGCCAATTAAATATCTCAACTGGTGTTTGGTTGATAAGACTCATATAAATGTATTAAATACATAAAATAATTAAGAATAGAGGTGCACACACATGCCAGTCCAGGATGACAACTTTCCTTCAATAAAAAAAAAAAAAAAAGTAGGGACTTCCTAGGTGGCGCAGTGGTAAAGAATCTGCCTGGCAATGCAGGGGACATGGGTTCGAGCCCTGCCCTGGGAAGATTCCACGTGCAACGGAGCAACTAAGCCTGTGAGCCACAACTATTGAGCCTGTGCTCTAGAGCCCGTGAACCACAACTACTGAGCCCATGTGCTGCAACTATTGAAGCCCACATGCCTAGGGCCGGTGCTCCACAACAAGAGAAGCCACTGCAATGAGGAGCCTGCACACCACAATGAAGAGGAGCCCCCGCTAGCAGCAGCTAGAGAAAGCCTGTGTGCAGCAATGAACACCCAACACAGCCAATAAAAAAAAAAAATGTAAATATGAAAAAGGAATGAATATAAGCAGGAGAGGAAGAATAAGAAAATTAGCACCAAGGCCATGTTATGTAAGCTTATGCTTCTGCTCCTAAGAAATGGTGATATTAATGTGTGTGTGTTTATGTATGTGTACGTACATGTCTGTTTCTACATAGCTATACACCCAAATATTAAAAGCAAAAACCTGATTCTTTAACTTATGGAATATTTATTCATGTATCCAAAAGGAAAGCAAGGATGTTAGGCCAATAAATCTGTATCTTCAGTGTGAAAATATTATAATATAAAATGTTGTCAAAATAGGGTGACAGTTTGTTGTATTAAGCAGTGGACCATATTGCTTTAGGAAAATAAGAAAAGTAATATAGTGCATAAATAATCTATTTGAGCTTGAAATCTGAGTTTTAAGCTCAATTTGAGATCTTAGTTTAAGATGAACAATTTTAAAGAAATATAAATACAGCACCATTTTTTTTTTCAGAAGAGCAAACCCATGATATAGAAGTTGGTGAAATAAACAGGTGTGTGACAATGTCAAGGGAAAATATGTTCAGGGAATACACAAAAGGATTTTAAAACAGACCTTCACAACTTAATGAGAATAAGCAATAATTAGAACTACATATTTCTCTACTGGATATCTCCAACACATAAATACACATCACAGAATTTTATGTATTCATGTATTGTTTTACTTGGAGTGCATTTTCCCTAAAGAAATGTTTTAAATAATAGCTCCCTTCCGAAAACAGTCAGAAAGACTTCTAATGTATCCTGAAACAATACTACTATTAATACTATATAATATTTCTACTAAAATTAATTCCTCATTCATACATTGCTCAGGAATGCATTCTGAATTCCACATGGAGTTCTAGAAATGTCTCTCTTCAGGTAACAGAAACGAGGATGCTCTAATACAAATGCTGTCCAGTAGAACTTTCTGTACTGATAGAAATAATCTAGAAGACCCACATGGTTCTGGATATTGAGTACTTGGAATGTGGCTAGTGTCAAGAGACTCTGAATTCCTTATTTTATATAATAGCCACATGTAGCCAATGGCTACACCTCTTTGGACAGCACATATCTAATTCATGTTTCTAAGGCTTTGTTATAGACTACATATGAGAGAGTAGCATAGAGGGGTAGATTACACTCATTTGTTCACCATGACTGTGGGATAAGTTGGTATGACTTTAAGCATCTTACAAACTCACTGTCTACAAACACATTGACACTGTCAGACCACTATCCCTTTCTGCACTGCATTCTCCTTTTCCCACTCCTGGAGAAGCCTTACTCTACCTTCAAGATTCAACTTGAATGTTTCATTTGTAATGTTCCACTTGACTCAATTACTATGTTCTTTGCATATACAGAAATTACAGCCTAGCTCATAAAATGTCTCACATCTGTAAGGTTCTAAAAAGGTTTTTTTCCAAACCAACTTAATCTTATGCAGATTCTACGAGCATTACCATTGTTTCAAGTGTAACTAGAAATTAATGACTATCTGAATGGATGAATAAATGAAAGAATAAATGAAAATACCAAATATAGCTCTTTCCCTCAATGAGTTTATAATAGAGACAGACATAGACATAATTTTCCCCTATCCTCTCTGTGGTCTGTCCACAAATATTTTTTAGGACACAGTCCAAAATTCATAAAGTTAGCTATAATATACAACCCTGTCAGAAGGAATGAGAAACTCCATATCTACTGAGGATGATTTAAAGTATGTACCATCCCTCTTGGCAGGTGATGTCAGCCAGCATCAGTAGCCCCCTAAACAGTTCCTCCTCTGCACCATCAGGCAGGCAGCTCCAGTGCCCTTCCAAAGTGGCTTCTACTCCAGGGGGCCAGCTTTGCCCACCAGCATACCCACCACAGCAGTTGCAACTGGGCCAACCCCACCTGGCAGCACACCCCCATCTATCATGGCCCAATCACAACAGGAGTGCTCATGTAATTCGTAGAGAGGATACCCTTCCACAAACAGGTGGAAGCTAAACTACATGTCACTAAACAGACAATGGGCCAACAAGGAAATTAAAAAGAAAATCAAAAAATATCTTGAGACAAATGAAATTGGAAAGAACATTCCAAAAATCTATGGGATGCAGCAAGAGCAGTTCTAAGAGGTAGTTTATAATGATACAGGTGAGCTTCCTCCACAAGAGGGCAGACAGCAGTATCAAGCCTTATCAGCAGTATTTCATCTTATGGAACTGAAAACTGCAGCCACAGAAAGAGAGAGAAAATGAAAAAGCAGAGGACTTTGTACCAGATGAAGGGACAGGACAAAACCCCAGAAAAACAACTAAATGAGGAGGAGATAGGCACCCTTCCAGAAAAAGAATTCAGAATAATGATGATGAAGATGATCCAGGACTTTGAAAAAAGACTGGATGCAAAGATCGAAAAGTTTACCAAAGACCTACAAGAATTAAAGAGCAAACAAACAGAGATATGCAACACAATAACTGAAATGAAAAATGCACTAGAAGGAACCAACAGCAGATTAACTGGGGCAGAAGGGCAAATAAGTGACCTGGAAGACAGAATGGTGAAAATCACTGATGCAGAAAAGAATAAGGAAAAAAGAATGGAAAGAACTGAAGACAGCCTAAGAGACCTCTGGGACAATGTTAAACACACCAACATTTGCATTATAGGGGTCCCAGAAGGAGAAGAGAGAGAGAAAGGACCCGAGAAAATATTGGAAGAGATTCTAGTTGAAAACTTCCCTAACATGGGAAAGGAAATAGCTACCCAAGTCCAGGAAGTGCAGAGAGTCCCAGGCAGGATAACCCAAGGAGAAACACACCAAGACACATAGGAGTCAAATTGACAAATATTAAAGACAGAGAAATGTTATTAAAAGCAACAAGGGAAAAATGACAAATAACATACAAGGGAACTCCCATAAGGGTAACAGCTGATTTCTCAGCAGAAACTCTGCAAGCCAGAAGGGAGTGGCAGCATATATTTAAAGTGATGAAAGGGAAGAACCTACAACCAAGAATACTCTACCCAGCAAGGATCTCATTCAGATTTGATGGAGAAATCAAAAGCTTTACAGACAAGCAACAGCTAAGAGAATTCAGCACCACCAAACCAGCCCTACAACAAATGCTAGAGGAACTTCTCTAAGCAGGAAACATAAGAGAAGGAAAGGACCTACAGAAACAAAAACAAAACAATTAAGAAAATGGTAATAGGAACATACATATTGATAATCACCTTGAATGTAAATGGACGAAATGCACCAACCAAAAGACACAGACTGGCTGAATGGATACAAAAACAAGACCCACATATATGCTGTCTACAAGAGACCCACTTCAGACCTAGGGACACATACAGACTGAAAGTGAGGGGATGGAAAAAGATATTCCATGCAAATGAAAATCAAAAGAAAGCTGGAGTAGCAATACTCATATCAGATAAAATAGACTTTAAAGTATAACGATACAGGTGTATATCAGGAAATAAGAAAAAACCCAAACTATATAACCCTACATCTAAAGGAAAAAGAGGAACAAAGCCCAAAGGTTGTAGAGGAGAGAAAATAATAAAGATTAGAGTGAAAATAAATAAAAGAGTAAAAAAATAATAGAAAACATCATTGAAAGTAAGAGCTGGTTCTTTGTAAAGATAAACAAAATTGATTAAACTTTAGCCAGACTCCTCAAGAAAAAAAGAGAAAGGGCCCAAATAATCAGAAATGAAAGAAGAGAAGTTACAATTGACATCACAGAAATAATCATCATAAAAAATTACTATGAACAATTAAATGCCAACAAATTGAGCAACCTAGAAGACATTAATAAATTCCTCGAAACATAAAATCTCCTGAAGTTGAATCAGGAAGATATAGAAAATTTGAATAGATCAATCACTATTAATGAAACTGACAAGTAGTAAAAAAAAAACTCCTAACAAACAAAAGTCTAGGACCAGACAGCTTTAAAGGAGAATTTCACCAAACACTTAAAGAATAGCTAATCCCTATCCTTTCAAACTACTCCAAACTTTGAAAAGGAACACTTCCAAGTTAATTCTATGAGACCAATATTACCCTGATACTAAGACCAGATAAAGACACTAAAACAAAAAAGAAAATTACAGGCCAATATCCCTGATGACCATAGATGAAACAATCCTCAACAAAATATTAAAAAACTGAACTCAGTATATATTATAAGGATCATACAACATCATCAAGTGGGATTTATCTCAGGGATGCAAGAATGGTTCAGTATCCACCAATCAATCAACTTGATACACCACATTAAGAAAATAAAGAATAAAAGTCACATGGTTATCTCAACTGACACAGAAAAGCATTTGAAAAAAATTCAACATCCATTTATGATAAAGACTCTCAACAAAGTGGTTACAGAGTTAACATACCTTAACATAACAAAGTCATACAGGATAGACCCACAGCCAACGTCATATTCAACGGTTGAAAAGCTGAAAGCATTTCTTCTAAGATGAGAAATGAGACAAAAATGTCCACTCTTGCCACTTTTATTGAACATAGTATTGGAAGTCATAACCACAGTAATCAGACAGATAAAAGACCTCCAAATTTGAAAGGAAGGAGTAAAACTGTCACTATTTGCAAACGACATGATACTATGTATAGTATATATGCAAAATACCGAAGACTTCACCAAAAATTATTAGAACTAGTAAGTAAATTTAGTTAAGTTGCAGGATACAAAATCAATATACAAGAATCTGTCACATTTTGATGCACTAACAACCAACTACCAGAAAAATAAATTAATAAAACAATCTCATTTGCAACTGCATCAAAAACTAGAAAATATCTAAAAATAAATTTAACCAAGGAGATAAAAGACCTGTACTTTGAAAACTATAAGACATTGATTAAAGGAATTGAAGACAACAAATCTAAACTGACAAATACAACTCTGCTCATGGATTGGAAGAATTAATATCATTAAAATGTCCACTCTACTCAAAATAATCTATATATTCAATGCAACCCTATCAAAACACCAATGACATTTTTCACAAATGAACAAATAATTGTAAAATTTCTTTGGAACAACAACAAGAAAAAGACCTTGAATAGCAAAAGCAATCTTAAGAAAGAAGAGCAAAGCTGGAGGTATCATGCTCCCTGATTTCAAACTGCGAAGTAATAGTAACCTAATCTGTATGGTACTGGCACAAAAACAGACATAGAGATCAATGAAATAGAATAGAGAGCTCCCAAATAAACCCTCACTTATATGGTCAATTAACTTATAACAAAAAGCCAAGAATATACAGTGGGGAAAAGTCAGTCTCTTTGATCAGTGGTGCTGGGAAAATTGGACAGCTACAAGCAGAAGAATCAAATTGGACCAATTTCTTATATCATATTAAAAAAATCAAAATAGATTAAAGACTTAGATGTAACACCTGAAACCATAAAACACTTAGAAGAAAACATGCAGTATGCTCTCTAACATCTGTCTTAGCAATATATTTTAGGTCTGTCTCCTTAGGTAAGGACAACAAAAGCAAAAATTGTGGACTACATCAAACTGAAAAGCTTTTGCAAAGCAAGGGAAGCCATCAACAAAATGAAAAGGTAACCTAACAAATGGCACAAGATATTTGCAAATGACATATCCAATAAGGGACTAATATCCAATATACACAAAGAACTCATAAAATTCAACACTGAAAAACCAAACAATTCAAGTAAGAAATATTTCCAAGGAATACACATGGATGGCCAGCCAACAGACACATGAAAAGATGCTCAACATCACTAATCATTAGGGAAATGCAAATCAAAACCACATGAGATATCTCCTCACACCTGTCAGAACAACTATTATCAAAAAGACAAGAAATAAAAAGTGTTGGAGAGGATGTGGAGAAAAAGGAACTCTCACGCCCTGTTGGTGGAAATGTAAGTTGGTGCAGCCACTACGGAAAACAGTATGAAGTTTTCTCAAAAAATTAAGAATAGAACTACTATCTGATCCAGCAATTCCATCTTGGGTATTTATCCAAACAAAATAAAACCATCAATTCAAAAAGATATGTGCACCCCTATGTTCACTGCAGCATTATTTACAACAGCCAAGACATGGAAGCAACCTCAGTGTCCATCAATAGATAATGGATAAAGAAGATGTGGCATATATACAATGAAATATTACTCAACCATAAAAGGATGAAATCCTGCCATTTTCAACATGGATGGACCTAGATGGTATTATGCTAAGTGAAATAAGTCAGACAGAGAAAGACAAATGCCATACCATATCGTTTCACGTAGGTATGGAATCTAAAAAACAAAAGAAATGATCAAAACAAAACTGAAACAGACTCATATATAGATAGACCAAACTGATGTTCATCAGAGGGGAGAAGGATTGGGGGTTGGGAGAAATAGGTAAAGAGGGTTAAGAGGTACAAGCTTCCAATTATAAAATAGTTGTCATGGAGATGCAATATACAGCATAAGGAATAGTGTCAATTATATTGCAATAACTTTGGACAATGATAGTTATCAGACTTGTGGTGATCAATTTGCAATGTTTATAAATGCCATACTATATGTTGTATACCTGTAATTAATAAAATATGTCAACTATGCATCAATAAAAAATTTAAAAATATGTAGAAAATATTAATTAAATGTTAGTTAATTCTTTATGTATACAATGGCTCTCTGAATAAATCATTTTGTTTTACCTAGCTGGTTAAAACTACTTTTCAAAAACTTGTCCATCTTGTCATATTTTCATTTTTTTCTACTTTTACATTAATTGTTCTGAAATGTAATACAATTTATTGGATTGATGCTTGTATAGGGCAAAGCATCAGACTGAGTAGATATTAATTATCTGGGGTAAGGAAGACGTGAGTACTTACTACGAGGGTGAGTCAAAAATTACCCACACTCTGGCTGTAGAATTTATTTTAATTAACCTTTAGAAAAGACAAATACACTTTTTGACATAATCTCCTTGCTTTTCAATACACTTTGTCCATCTGTCAACAAGCTTTTGTATTCTCTCATTAAAAATGTTTTAGGCTGAGCTGTGAGCCATGAATGCACCGCTATCTTCACTTCTTCATCAGAAATGAAGCTTTGCCTCATAGGGTTACTATCAGGGGACCAAACAGGTGAAAGTCTGATGGAGCAAGATCAGGACTATAGGGAGAATGCTTTAACAACTTAAAGCGAAGTTTCTGCAGAGTGTGGACAGTGTGGGCAGAAGTGTGCAGACGTGCACACCCTCAGATCACAAAAAATTCACTACACACTGCTCTTCTTTCCTGCAAATCACAAGTGGGGTATCCATTTTTGCTTGCACTGCAATTACAAATGAACTGATGTAACATGTTCACACCTGCACAGCAGTGACTGGGGAAACAGTAGCCTTGAACAGAAAGAGCTGATAAGACAGTGCAGCCAACAGAAGTTTTAATACAACCAGAGTGCAGATAATTTTTGACTCATCCTTGTACTTCAGTATCAGATGAACTATGACCTCAAGTTTAGAGTATACACAAGAATGGGTTCTTAAGGAGGAAATGTGATCACTCATTACAAGATAGTTTGTAAGCTTCTAATACTTTTTGTATTATTTAGATTTTATTTTACTTATGAGAACAGGTTTGTAGTAGATAATTAACTATGTGAAGCCCACATTAAGGATTCAGATAATAAAACATTAACGCAAAATATAAATTATTAATATACTACACATATTGTGTGAGTGAATTCTGAGCACAAGGACATGTATTTACTAATTTCCTTTGGAAATTAATGTGCAAAAGAACAACCCTGCTCTAACTTTGTTCCATATTCGCCTACCTCCTGGGAGGAATTTGATTAATGGGAGCAGTTATGAAAGGTATTATGTTTTGATTAATGTACTTTAATTTTTCTAAAAAAAAAATCAAAGGGGATCTTTTTTGCACATTCATCAATAAAATAATTATATTCTCTGAAATGTCTCATACTTTTCCTTTTTACATTTCTTGATGTAAAAATTTCTCTGAATATAACCCAGGAGAAGAATTCACATTTGACTAAAGTTTCACTAGTTGATAACTATTTTTAAAGAGGTCTCAATAATATATTTTTTTCTCAGACTCTTTTATTAAAGGAAATCAAAGGATAGTTTCAATATTTATAGCAGTAGGACATGTGATTGTTTAATATTTTCCCTCTTTCCCTATTTTATATTAACAGGTTGGTGTTGCACTCTTTCTGCAATTGATTTGACTCTTGAAAAATTATTTGTCCAAAAGTTAAACTTAGGAACATCTACTCACGGTTAGCCAATATCAATGATCTCATTTCTATCAGAACCTTTATCCTGCTATATGGCTTTGGATTGCATTTCTTATCCAAACATTTAAAAAGGTATTTCATCGATCACTAATTACGCTCGTTTTTAATAGATATTAACTGAGTCCGTACAATGTGCCAGAAACAACACTAAGTACTGGTGAATAGTGTGTTTCCTGCTGTCACTGATACTATATTCTAGAGGAAGTGACATAATAAATCAATATGCAGGTAATATAAAACTGATGATTGTAATAAACATCAGGAGGAAAAGAAAGGTGGGGCGACTTAGATTGATTAAGGGTTTATCAGAAAAGGCTGTTCTAAGAAAATGATATATGAGCTGACACATAAAGAATTAGTAAGAGCCATTCATCGGAA
This sequence comes from Hippopotamus amphibius kiboko, assembly GCF_030028045.1. NCBI lineage: Eukaryota > Metazoa > Chordata > Mammalia > Artiodactyla > Hippopotamidae > Hippopotamus > Hippopotamus amphibius. The sequence continues at coordinate 85,491,376 of NC_080195.1, read as the reverse complement.
GTATCACGGAGGGCAAGGGTGACATGAGGGCAAGGGTGCTAGGTAGTGGGTGTGAAAGTACAGCAGAGGGAATGGCAAGTCTAATAGCTCTACAGATAAAACGAATCTTCTCATGTTGCAGGAACTCTCAGAGGCCAGTGGCTGGAATATAATGAATGACAAGATGAGTTAAAGGAGGAACATCCAAGATCATGTTGGCCATGTTAAATCACTTTACCTTTGACTTAAGAGTGAGAGAATGCTGCCTAAGAGCTTTAAACCGAATTGTCCATATTTTTAAAAATGACCATTCTATTCAGTGGAGGATGGATTATAGCTAGGCAAGAATTCACCCAGAGTTCAGAATATTACCTTAGGACAGGGGAGAGAGGCAATATTGCTTAGACTAGTGTGGTGGCCAGAGAGATGGAAAAAATAGAATACACGTGGTTTTATGTGAGGGATGAGGAGAAAAAAGTTTTAAGAAAGATAACCAGTGTTCTGACTTGTCATGGTGGTGGCTGGATGTGACATTATAGAAATAGAAGAAGACTAGTGAGTTGCAGGTTTATGGAAGTCGTTTAAAGCTGAATAGATACAGCAAGGGTTTGCGACGTGCTAAGTTTGAGCTATTTATGAAACACAAAATAGATCCTTCCTGTAGACAGCTACATGTGAAGTGTAAAGTTCGGATGGGTGTCTGGGTTGGGTACAAAACCTTGTAAGTCTTCGAATATGGATGGCGATATGATGACGATGACACAGCAAATGCAAAGCACACTTTTTCCCAATTACTATTTGAAGTACTTCCTCTATATTACTTCATTTAATGCGCAAAATGACTTTATGAAGTACCTACTATTATCCCCATTTTAAAGGTGGAAAAACCAAGGCTGAAAAATCACCAGCCAGTAAGTGCAGAACCAGAATTAGAAGCATGGCACTCTGGATGCAGATTCCATGCTCCCATTTACTACCCTTTGCTGTTCTTAAAGAGAAAAAAAAAATCTAGATATATCCACCCTGCCCTTTATACCAACGATATAGCTTTGATGTTCTACCAGAGAAAGATTACATGTCCAGAAAATGATAAAAAATAGAAATTGTTCCCTATCCTCTTCTGGTTTTAGGATATGAATTTAATCACAACCCTCATGCTCATATGTAATCAATATGGAATTGATTCCATTAAAGTGCAGAGAGAGAAAAGAAGACACCCCAGAACTGATCCTTGGGGAATTCCAAACTACAGTTTGCTAGAGAGGAGAAGCTGGCCATGAGATTGAAAAGTTAGCCAGAGACATAAGAAGAAAACCAGGAGAATGTGAAATCATACAAGCCAAGCGCCAAGGGAAGAGAGAATTTCAGAAGAATGGAAGAAGTAAACCATGTCCACAGCTGCTAAGAGATCTAAGTAGGTTTATTATAAAATACAGTTTCCTGATAAATCAATAGTAATCTGATGGAAAGATTTTGGAACAGCTATGGACAGCTAAGATCTTATTCTAACCCTAGCCCCAACTTTACCTAGAAGAGTATCACTGGGCAAGTTCCCTAATCTCTCCTGATTTCAGATTCCTAATATATAAAATAAATATGGAAAGATAACTTTCACGGGTCCTTCCATCCCCCAAATGCTGTTTTATTATTTATGGTTTATCAATGTTTCATGATAATGATTTTTTTGTTGTTAAAATGCTCTTTCTGTGCAAACAATATATTGTTGCTCACATTCACAAAATGACTTGCAACGGACAGCACTTTCTCACTGTGGGAAGTCAGCTTACACACAGATGTCACGCAAAAAGTCTTTTTTTATTAGTGGTGGAATTTATGTGAAGATTAGATCATAATAGGATAGTTTCAAATTTCTGCACAGAACATTACTTTCTTTTTATCCTAATATATTGTCTCCACTATCAACACAAAATATGTTTGTACCCAAGGGATCTTAGAAGGTCCTCAAATGTCTGGCTTTCACCCTTCAAAAGTTGTTCAGTTTGGCAAGTTCCTCATGTACTTGTGTGCTGGACATTGGCATGTGTGTAGACACGTAAACGCTGCATTTGCTGAACAATGCACACTTATCTGTGATTCCAATTGGCACTCACATTTAATTGTATCCTTCTGTCTTCATGAATCTGCACTTAATCTTTTATTAATAGACTGTAATGATGAAAACAAAAGATCGTATTATTCTTTACAGGTATGTGGGGGGTTGGTTACCATCTGAGTAAATGTGGACAAATTATGTGACCCAATAAAATCTTCTTCTGGTGCAGACAATTGTTCTGCCTGAATAATGAGTTCAGTATCTTGAGTTATGAGTAATGAGTGAGTTTAATATACCTAGTTATGAAGATTCTGACTTAGAGGGCAATGTAGTACTATGCCAGAGGACTAGCTGGATACAATGATAAAGGTAGACATTAGGTTCTCTGCTAACACACCAGAACAGATTTGTTAATTTCACCAGTGGCTATAGAAGATCAGTGTAGGAATGATGAGTCAGATGGATTTAGGCTTAACTTCATGGATCTGCCAAATGTGATCTTTGGCAGGTTTTTTGACTTCTCGAATTATCAGTAATGTCATCATTAAAAGGGAAATCACATTAATACCCAATTCATAGGACTGTTGAGAGAACTGAACAGGGCACTGTGCATAAAATTCTAAATATAGTGCTGGGCACATAGTAAGTAGTTTGTTACTGATAGCTATTTTCATTATCATTGTACTATTACTATTGTTAGAGTTGTCCCAACATTGTAGAGTAATATTGTGAGGAATAAGCAACTAGAATATGGAAGTGACACTCATCAAATATACATTACAAATCAGAAATTGATAAAAACTGATGCCAAGAGCAGGGGATGACTGATCAACATCTTGTCACATTGTTCTTTCATTTTCATAAGATTTTTTACTTTTTGAAAGTTACCATATAAAAATATATTTAATGGATATATTACTGTATTATGAAAAATAAAGACTTGTAAAATAAAAACCATTTTCAATAAATGATATCATGAAATCAAGGATAATTTTGTAGAGTTTCCCTTATGCAAAGGAAGCAGAAATTCAGTTAATAAAGCTGCTTGTGGAGCAACTAAGTCTGTGTGCTACAACTACTGAGCCTGCACTCTAGAGCCCACGAGCCACAACTATTGAGCCCATGTGCTACAGCTACTGAAGCCCGCACACCGTAGTGCCCGTGCTCCGCAACAAGAGAAGCCATTGCAATGAGAAACCTGCACACGACAATGAAAGAGTAGCCCTCGCTCAGCACAACTAGAGAAAGCCCACGTACAGCAACAAAGATCCAAAGCAGCCCATAAACAAAAAAATAAATAAATTAAAAAAAAAACACTGCTTGTAGTTCTTATGGTCAACAAACACTTGTTGAGTGATTGATTCTATGGCATTTAGAATTTTTTCTTTTGTTTTTCAGAAACCTCAAAGCCTTATTTAGAAAAGCTATGCAGCAAATTAGATGCTGATGTTTCTTTTATCATAAATTTAGGTTATCTTCCATTATAGTTTATTTATTAACATAGGTCTTTCCTATTGTGAACTCCAAATATCAGAGAGAAGAATGCTAATAAATCTTGTTTAATGTCTAGAATGTTAAGCATGTTAACTAGTTAATTAATTAACTGGCACATTCATTTATTTATTCATTAAACAAAAGCTTATTGGACACCTACTTTTTGCCAGACTTTGAATAAAGCATAGTGGACTTAAGGACTGAAAGATGAAATTCTACCTACAAGAATTTCTGCATATATACGCAGTACATAGCTTTGTATATAATATGTATGTAGTACATTTGTACTACATATGCATACAAATCTATATATGTATGCAAACAACAACAGTATGCTCAGCCTGCAGTGAACACAAGCAGTGGCTAAGGATGCATTGTGGAAAAGGTGACTAAACATTTCCAACAGAACTGATGAAGCTTTCCCAGAAAACGTGGCATCCAGCTGGTGCCAGAAAGATGAGAAGGATTTTATCTAGTTAGAGAAAAGGGAAGAGAAGGATGCAGTGATAGGAAGGCTATTCCTAAAAGACAAACTCAACACACACACACACACACACACACACAGACACCCCATAAAATAAAGAGCACGGAGACAAAGGAGTGAGTGGGAATGAAGAATTTTGACTGCATGGAGGCCATACAGAGTTCTTTCCCAGACTTGCTAGTGATTTAACTGAAAGTGATAACAACAGTTATTCAATTTTTAGTTATACAGGTTATTAAAAGAAAATGGGATAGGAAGTCTTCTAAGACATACAACACAAATGAATAATGTTCAGCTTTATAGAAGAAGGGTTTGGGATTCACTACTCACAAACAACTTATTCTTTAATTTGTCTCTCTGTAGTTTTAAATCTAGTGCCTCTGGGACCATCCATTGGCAACATTCATGGCCATTTAATAGTTTCTCCAGGTTAACTCTTCTTGTTTTAAGAATACTGAATACACAAATATGTGACATCCAGATCTAGGAAATATTTCAGTCTCTTTTTCATCTTTCAGTGCTTCAGATAGGGCTTCTCTCTCTCGTAGTTTGAATTACTTAGATGTTGCCATTTTGATGTCTCGTTTTTCAGTGGTGTGACTGTATAGTCTACTTAAATTGTGCTGCTTTTCCACACTACATATGATAAACTAGTAAATAGATACTTATCTTTCTCTTAGAGATGTTATGATAATCAAGAAGAATGGCAGTGAATGAATGAAGTAGTCCTTGATTGGCTTGTAAGAAATCCGGGCACAAGTTCATGCTGTGGTCTATTAGTCTTGCTGATTAGATTGAAAGTTCTAGAACACTTAAACATCTCCAAATGTTGACAATTTGTGGTTTATTATTTTTAATCTTTCTGGACACTTCTAAGGATGGAAATAACTGAAGTAGCCACTTAAAACTAGTTATAATTTTTAACCAGTATGTCTGTGGTAATTTGTAGGGAAATTGACTACTATGTTGACCTGGCTGAAAGTGTATTTTACAAATTGTTTCTCATGTGGATAGATGTATCGCTTTACCTTCTTCAGTGTGTTCACCATGATTTATCTCAGTCTGAGTAGCTTAATCTTTGATGTGTATTTGGATCAAAAGTTGTATACTTTTAAAAGCTAATTACCATTTTTTAATTGTTATCTTTTCTTCCTGAATGCTCAACTAATGAAAAGAATATTTCCATGAGATACATATTTTTTGGATGTGACTTTAATCTAATGACACAGTTTTCTTTGTGGCTTGAGAATTCAATTGCAGTGCTTTATTGTCACTATCACTATAAAATTTTAGTCAAAACTACTTGTGTAATTTACCAAAACTTTTCATGGCAAATGAAAGAAGATCTTTTCCAGGAATGCATAAAGCGAGGGTGAATGATGTAACTTTTCTATATTTCTTTTAATGCTAAGAACTTTTAAAGTACATTTAAATGGTTATTTTGTTTGTACGGATAAGAGAGAATGGAAGTATAGAGTGAACACAAGTATCAAAGGACAGAGATTTTTCTTAAAAAGGAGGAGTGTCAATGCTGTAACTGTAGGAAGACAAAAAGCAGAGCCATTTGCATGAAGGGAAGCAGAGAAATAATCATGTAAAGGGTCAAGGCAGGTGAAGTAAAGGAGTGAAAAGTATTGTAATAAGTGGAAACAGAAAAGGATTAGTCATCATTTAATTCAAGGCAGTCTTACGGTTAGTGATTTCTTTTTTTTAAAGCTCTTTTTTGGAATGTAATTGTTTTACACTCTTGTACCAGTTTTTGAGGTACACCAAAGTGAATCTGCTGTATTTATACATATATCCCCATATCCCCTCCCTCCCGCGACTCCCTCCCACCCTCCCTGTCCTGGAAGGGGAAGCTGGGATGAAGTGAGAGAGTAGCATAGACATAGATACACTACCAAATGTAAAATAGACAGCTAGTGGGAAGTTGCTGTATAACAAAGGGAGATCAACTCGATGATGGGTGATGCTTTAGAGGTTAGTGATTTTTGTGTGTGTGTTGAGGGAGATGAAGAAGCATCCTTTAAACTCATATGACATAATTTGAAATAAAGGACTGTTCTTGACATATTTGATTATGTAAAAATGCATTTATGGAAAAGAGTGACTTATTTCCTTTTTGTTGTTGTTAACGAAAACAAACAGTGACATTAGAGAACTCCATTTAGGGATAAAAGGATACTTCTACATTTCTTGGTACCCTAATTTCCTACCTCTTACAACATAAGTCTAGATGCAGTAGACAATGAGGTAAACAACATAAAAGAAGAAAGACTAAGTGCTATGTTTTCAATAAGAACATATAGCCTGAACACTGTTACAAGGTCATGCCAATCAAGTTGAAACTTGGAGTAGGTAAGAGTGAGCAAAAATTTTCTAGAGTGTGAGTAAGAGCACAGAGCTGTAGATAAGCAGTGCTTGACTAGGGGATGGCAAGTAACCTAACGTAGCATGAAAAGCCTATTAACTAAACAGTTATTTCATCATATTCTTACAGATGTAAAATAAAGAGGGAAATACATTTGAAAGAGTGACTTCAAAGACAATTTCTAAAAAATCTTTGGTATTGAAAGGTAAACTCTCAGCTCTCATGAAACTGATGCTTTGTGTTTTATGAAGCACTTTTACATACTTGTTTTTAGTTATGTTATGCCTTTGCTACATAAAATGGTTCATCTGCTAAAGGTTTGAGATAACTGGAGGTTTGTGCTTTTTTTTTTTTGTAAATGAAAACAGAAGTCTCCGGATTTGTAGGAAATACTTTGCTTTGAATATTTATTCGATTCCCACATTATCGGTATGGCCACAGAGGATAGAACATGATAGGCCCGTTTAACATCAGGAAAGACACTTGGCAGAACTGCCTTGTCATCATATCTGTGCTGAATGTAGTCTCTGATAGCTGAAAGAATTTAAATGAAAGAAACTGAATGTCATCATTTTATTCGGGAGGGTACATTGCAAGTGCTTGTAGGGACATGTTAAAAAATTTAAAGGCTTGTTTATTAGAAGGAAATACAGCTTGACTTTAGAAAATCTTTAACATTTAAAAATTGCATTAGTAACATACATACAGTCATATATTATTGTAGCATTAATATTAATGTTAATGTGGTAATAATATTATACTAACATTAATAATGAAGTGATCTAATATTAAAGAAGGTGATTCTATTACATTATGTAAAAGGTTTGGCATTCCATGCAAATATGAAAATCAGTGAGAAAAGTCTATTTATAATATTACTCTTGAATGAATATTAAATATTAGAACAATAAATTAATAAAATGTATGTTTTCCCTTAGATTTTGAAATATTAATGAGAAAAATATTGCACTCTGCAAAGGGCACATTATCTATTATATTAATGTGATGATCAGAATGTACTATTAAAAAAGTTATTATAACTTGTCCTCTGTAACAACTATGAGGCAAAAATCTAGTCACATATATATTTGAGAAATTCTTTTGCATTCCTTCTTTTGTACTATCTTCACAAGTAAACACAAGTCCTATGTAACTCCCCATTGTTATTCTCTTAACCACTAAAACAACTGCTTAAGTGTTTGCTGTGTGTTGTGTATCTCCAGGAAGACGGGGCAGCGAAAATAAATGCCCTGATACAGGAATGAGCTTGGCAGATTAAGAAACAGGAGAAAGGAAAGACTTAATGTGGGAATGAATGGATGAATAACAGAATGGTCAAATTCTAGTGCATGGTGTATGTTTTGGAAACTCACGGAAAAAACAAAACAAATCAAGACATTTATTTCAAATTGAACATAAAAATCCTATAAAATTTGAGAACTCTGCCATCAAACGCTCTCACTTTTACATCTTAATCACATTCCCAATATTACCAATCACATACATGATGCTCAATCTAGCAGAGGTTTTCATTGTGATCTGATTTGTGTTCATGGAAATATGTGATGCTGCTGATCCCTCCCCCCTTCTTGGAGAATTCTCTGTCTGTGATTCTGTCAGGGGCTCCATGGATTTCTCCTTTCTTCTCTGGCCACTGCTTTGAAGTTCCTTTTCCTTATCTTGTTCCTTTTCCTTATCTTGTAAACGTTGATGGTCCTCCGGGTTCTCACCTCAGCTTTGCTGCCTCACAGCACACCGTCCTTGAACAATCTCCCACAATCCTAAGGATTGAATCACTCTCAATGTGTTGTGATTAAACTACAGATTAAACCTACAGATTAAACCCAGACCACTTTCTTGAAATCTAAATGGATTTACCCCGTTGTCTAATGAACACTCAAGATATGTAGAAGGCATTTCAAGCTAAACATACTCAAAATTGTACAAAAAACTATCTTCTCAATCAACTAGTTTTTCTCATGCATTTCAGATACCATCGTTTCCTTTCTTTGCAACGTTCCCCAAATCTAATCAATTATGAATTCCTGTCCCCTGCCTACAAAATCTATCCTTTGTTTAGTCTTTCTATCCCCATTCTTAATATCCTAGCTCAGGTGATTAGCATCATAGTTTTGTGTTACGAATTGAATGTTTGTGTCCACTTCAAAATTAATATGTTGCAGCCTTAACCCCAGTGTGATGTTATTAGGAAGTGTGGCATTTGGGAGGTAATTATGTAGTTAGGTTCAGATGAGGTCATAAGGTTGAAGCCCCGTGATGGGATTAGTGCCCTTGTAAAATGAGGAAGAGACACCAGAGCTTTTGATCTCTCTGCCATGTGAGGACACAGCAATAAACTGGGTATCATTTGTGAGCCAAGAAGTGGGTCCTCACTGGAACCCAACCATGCGGGCACCCTGATCTTAGATTTCCCAGCCTCCTGAACTTTGAGAAATAAATATCTGTAGTTTAAGATATCCAGTCTATGGTATTTTGTTATAGCAGCCTAAGCAGATGAAGAGATCTTGGATTCTTGTAAAAATTACCTAACTGCTTTACATCTGAGTACAAGATGATATTTAAAAGTGCTTAGCTGATTTTTAACTCTTCTGTTTAAAACCTCAATGGGTTTCTATTGTCCTTGTAAGAAAACTGCAATTCTTTCAATTGGCCCTGGCCTTTTCACTTGCCGTTATCACCTCTGCATTTTTTGTAGTCTGTCAGTAGAGACAGAAAAAGAAAACAATAGCAAACACTTTCATAGTGCTTATGTGTACCACATATTCTTTTAAGCACCTTCAGTGTATTAACTCATTTAATCCTCACAAGAATCCTATAGGCAGGTGCTATTACAAATACTATTTACTGATGAGAAAAATTGAGGAGACTGAGAAACTTGTCCAAGGTCATGTAGTGAAAAATTCACTCAGGCAGTACCTCCACATTTCTGCTCTGAACCACTTCTGAGCGTTGGAGTCAGCCAGACCAAGTTTAAATGCCAAATCATCCTCTTTACTGGGTGGGAACATTGGGATAATTATTAATAACTCTCGTCCCCATTTTCCTCAACTAAAAAATCAGAATAATAATCTTTTTCAAAGGGCTGTTGTGAGGAGAACCTGAAATAATACTTATTAAGTACAAACCACAGGACTTAGCACTTAATAAATATTCATAAATACTAAGTATTATTATTACTGTTATTATGATAGTAACTATCATTATCCCTTTCAATACCCTGGTTGAGTATGCTATATAACATCCATGGAATTTAAAACCACTGTTCCCCTTGCCCGTAATATTTTATCCTTCAATTTCCCTTCTTTGGCTTGGATAATTTCGTTAGGTCTCAGTGTAGATACCACTACTTCCATGAAACTGTCCATGATTCCTCAAGCCTGGAGCAGGAGCCCTCTTAAGTTAATACAATCCTGTATTATTCACATTTACTCTCTTTTACTATAACTATATATATGTACACATAAATACATATATATATATGTGTATATATACATATGGCATGAGTTCCCAATAACTAAAAAGTTTTTAATAGGTTTGCTTCCTGTTCATTGTTGATATCTCCAGTTTCTGAACACTGGTTGAAATATAGTAGGTCTGGTAAATACTTATTTGTGGTATAAATGGGGACTGTGGAATAAATGAATGACCTGGAATGATATACCTTAGAGACTACATTCATACACTCCTGCATTTTATATGAGGGCTACAAATAGTCTAATGGAATCTAACAGAATCTAACATAGATCTGAGAAATTGCAGAGAAAGTTAGCAATAAATTAAAAAATACACTCTTTGACTTTTATATCAATGTTTTCACAGGTGATCAGAGAGCACAGACAAGCTGACCATGAGTCATCAGGAAGATGCTATTCATCTACATGAAGAATCAGAAATGGAATGGAGGTCAGCTAAGACATCAAAAAGAAGAAAGAGATAATGGCATCAAAAAGTCACTCTATCTTATAAAAATAAAGAGACATACTTTCAAAGAAGTTATATTCCCCAAACACAGAGAATACCATGGCCCACATACTTGCAAGCTTTTAGTTCAATATCTTTGGTGTTTTCTTCTAGTCTCATGGATTAAAATCAGTAAATTGGAATGTGCAATAGAATATTTAAGAAGCACATTTGAAATGTCACAATTTATTTTTCAGTTCCTTAGGCCTTCATTAATTTTGGTGTCCAAAACCTTGTTCTTCGTTCACAAGCTATAAAATTTCCTTTAAGACTCATTTAATGGTGGTGTCAAATGAGTTCACCATTTAATGGGATTGGCTGGTCTCCTAAGCACAAAGGGCTTCCTTCTACCCTCTCATCCAGGTGCCTGGCCTTGTGCAGTTCTCATTTCCACTCTCTATTGCCTCAGTTCCTCATGGGAAAAAATATCTGCCTACCTCCTAGAGGTGTTGCAAGGACTAATAAATTGCAAAGCACACTGAAAAATTTGGGTAAAATACACTCTGACACACTGAAGTATTACCATGACCAAAAGTATCATTTCCAGATGCTGTAGATCCAAGGACAAAAGAGCAGGTCTGGAAATCTCATCCAAGCCTCCCACGTGGAGGGTTATTGCCAGGCCAAAGAGTTACATTTTGATATTTAAATATCAGTGGTTTTATATCAAAGCCATCTTGCTGAGAGAGATTTTGTCTGGACACGTAAAGTGCCTGAATTGGCACAACAAAAGGCAACAGCCCTGAATCATTAAGCCTTTAAAACCACAAGCAACACTATTCCCAGGAAAGAGTTTATCTCTATTAGAAATCAAAGACAACTTCCCTTTCCGTTTAAACAGATAACTCAAAATTATAAATGGCCAGCTTCAGTAGACTGCCTCTTTATGTAGTCAAGAGGGTCACAGATTCCTTGAAATTTGAGACGTCTCACTGAAAGGGATATTGGAGTTGGGTTAGTGCTCCCAAGTGAATCTTAGCAGGGTTTTTGTCTGGAAATCTTGATGTTAGATGTGAGCAGACTTATTGTTTCAAGGAGTTCGACTTAAGTCAAATACAGAAATGCGTAGGGTAAACGACTTAAATATCAGTGAAACTGGTGGATCCCCAAACTATGTAGTTCCCTTATATTTGTATCTCTGTGTATGTTACCAATTTAAATTTTTTTTATTGTTTTGGGAGTTTTTTAGGACCACAGGTGTAGAGAGTTGGGTCAATAAGACTTTATAGTTCCTGGAACCATATATCACTGGTAGTGTGAAGCCCATCTTTTGTTTGGCTTATTTGTTCCATTTCTTTCTTTCTGTTCCAGTCCTCATTCCTCACTGTCATGTCTCTCCCCTCACTTAGACAGTCATTCTAACGTGTTTGATGGCTATCCTTTCATTTTAATGTGTTCTTATAAAATATTGTGATTTGTGTACATGTATTTGAAAAAAAACTGAAATCACATTTGCTATACATGTTTTTTCTTATTCTCTTTTACGCAGCATTGTGTCTTAAGGATCTATTCCTATTGCTGTAGGAATATCTACTATTTTGCCTTTAACTCTTGTGTCGTACTTTGTAGTATACAGCTGGCATCCTTTCCTTACCCACTCCCCAGGGATAGGCACCTACGTTGCCTCCAACTCTTTGCTGATGCAGATAACACTGTCAAGAACTTTCCTATGTGTGTCCTGTCATAGCCTGTATGAGAATTTCTCCAGGCTATGTTTCGTGGTGGGTTTTGGGGATATAGTAGGTATGTGAACTTAATTGGATTAAAACTGCCTCAGATTGCTTTTCAGGATGGCTGCACAGGATGGCTGGCCCGTTCTACGTTCTGTGCAGGAGGTTTCCTATTTCCTGCTACTCCTTCCAACGCTTGGCATTATCTAGGTTTCTAAATTTTGCTAATCTCATGGGAGTAAAGGGATATGTTATTGTTGTTTTAATTAGTATGTCTCTAATTCCCAGTGGGTTTGAGTGTACTTCACATTTGTTAGCTTTTGGGTTTCCTACATTGCAAATTGTTTTTTTTATAACTTTGCCCATATTTTTCTTGTGGCTCCTGCCCTTTTTACTTTCGTTTTTCTTTTTTTTTTTTTGACTTGGAGAAATTACTTTTATATTCTAGCTATAAATCCCTTGTGGGTTTTTGACTTTCTAAGTATGTCTTCCCACAATCTTTCATCTGTCTCAACTTTTCCCATGGGCTCCTTCCTTGAACAGAATCTTTAGGCTACAGTAATTGCTTTCAAACAGCAAATAGAATCATTAGCTAAGAGAATACAAGGACTGATGTTTGCAGATAACTCTTCTCTGGAACATACATACAAGAGGGACTAAGAGATAAAGGAAGTATGACAGATTGACAACCAGCCTAAAGATGGCTGAGAGGATGACTTTGCCATTTTTGGTAACAAATAAACCAAAAGTTAGTGCCAAATTATACTGTTACTTACTGGCTAAAACATTTAATTAAATTACAAAATAACTTAGTCAAATACAAATATATTTGTCTTTATAGTATGCTTCTCATATTAGAGAATATGAAATAATTTCATTATTAATTAAAGATTTTCATTAATTGATTAATGAAAAACTAAAATATTTTCATAAATGTTTTCAATATGAATTCCCTTCTTTACATATTCAACATGAAGTAAAATGGTAAACACGCACATACACACCTACAATCAGTATGACAGTCAAAAGAGATGCCATTTTGAAATTTTACATTTAGAGAACTTGTGATAATTAATGTTTTACTTGCTCCCCCCCATCCAGCATAAACACATTATTTTTGTGCTTTCTTTTACCTAATCAAAAACCATTTAGAGAACAAAACTGTAGGAAAAAATTCCGATGAGAATGTAGAATAATATTTTCATGAGGAAAAATGTTATTCTGCTTTTCATACTCAATAGGCTTTGACATAACCTAAAAGTCAAGTTTTCCATAATAGATTCAGCAGGTGAATGTGCTGCTATTAATCTGTTGCCTGAAAGGAAGGCGGCTTTTGAGTTTACTTGCTGAAATAATTTTCAGTTAAAATTTTCATTTACTTAGGGAGTGGTTCAGTTAGTCTCTTCAAGTCATATGACTGTAGGTGAATATCATAGAAAAGGAGGCACTTTCCTCCACTTTTGGACTGTCACAGACCATGTGACCTCTTACCAGGAGCCAACATTTTGTGAAGCATTCATAAACCTGGCACTAAAAAAACAGCTTTCAATTCATATCCTCTTCATACTCTCCCTAAAAGTCCTGCTGGCTTAACTTATACATCACTGTGAGAACAATATACTCTAAGTCTTTAAAATTTTTCTGTTTTCTGTTTCCTCAAATCCAGCATAGTATAGAAAGGCTTTTTCTCCTCACTATTTTCCAGATCATTATATCACCATGGTCATAGAGTCTGTAACCTGTGTTAAAGTATATTGGTGAGGAACAGGTATTTTGGAAATAAGAGAACCAACGTCCTTGTTGGTAGCTGCAAGTCAGAGTCTTACCTCATTCCTTATTTTTAAAAAATGTGTAATCTGCCATTACCTCCTCCCACTTTTGTCTAGTTACTCCACCCACCAGAGAAACAACTTTCATCAACTGTTCACTTGCTCTGATCTCTATATTGTATGTGTTGTGGGTAAAGGTACGAATCTGATCTAAGCGACAGGAATCATTAGACTAACCAGTTCTGTTATGTTCACCAGCTGGATCACACATCCAACTGGTCTTATTCTGATTCTATATTTATCCTACAGCCTTCAAGTTATCAACCATCATTCTAGAAATATCACAGGGAAGAATGATACGTAAATCTCAATTGTGCCATTTTCTCAATATTCTGGCAGAGCTCTTGCTATAAATTAAAAGTTTTTTAGAAAAATGAATTTTAGTTATTTTCTCAAGATCACACTTGGGTCCAATGAAAACTGAAGACTCAATATTGAAATATGAAGACATCAATTTACTAACACCTATATGCTTGCACCAGTAGCTGATTGGCTTCCACAGATGATGTTTTTATCATGATAAGATATAAATGTCAGAACCTACTCATCATACTGACTTTAGGGGTGAGCAAATTGAAAACACACAGAACATCTGTATTTTACATAAGGTTTTTCACAATAACTAGCAGGAAGTTTTCTAATGCTTCTCTATTTGCCAAAGCTCTTTACACTTCTTTGTGTAAATGCTGATGGTACACATAGGAAAGCTTGACTAGCTTTCCCTGGGGGAGTCAGGAAAGACTGCATAGTAATGTACTATTCCTCATCTGTCCTTTGAAAGACCAGAAGGAGTTGGCCAAAAAGGAGAACTCAGGGAGAAGGAAAATTTAAAAATATGGAGAGTTTGGGAAACAACAAAAAGTTCAATGTGAGTGACGATTTAGAGAGAAGGGGAATGATATGGTTTTGAATTGCATGTTGTGTTCAGATGAAAGGATTTGGACATAAGCTAAGGAGTCTAAACTTAATCCAATAATCAACAGGAAGAAGCAGAAGGAAGAGAAGAATATCATCAAATTTGTTATTGTACAATGTCACACACCATGGGGAGGATGAGTTGGAGGAGAAAAGCTGGAGGCAGCACGATTAAGTAAAAACATGCTGCCAAGATTGGGGTCAAAAATGCTAAGTGCCTAGATTACAGTTTGGCAGTAAGGCTGAAAAGCAAGGTCAGAATTCAGTCATTTCTTTGGTAGGAGCAACTGTTAATTTATAATCACAGATTCATCAGATTTTCAAGATGGAAAGCGAGTTAGAGATCATCAGGACTAACCTTTTCTTTTTGGACATAAGTGATTTGATTAGGGAATTGTGGAGGTAGAACTGACCCAAAGCCTAGCAATTTCACTTATAAACTGTAAGATCATGGATTAGTTGCTCGATTTATCCATGTGGCCATCTCATCACCTGTATAACATGTAGATAATAATATCTACCTTCTGTCAATGTGTGGGAAATGCCTAATATTGGGCCTAAATAAGACAGGGCTAAATAGATATTAATTTTCATTGTTAAATGATTACACCATTAGTCAGTATTGTAGTAGACCATTCTTTTCTCTTTTTACAGCCCTAAATTTGCTTGAACAACTAGAACTCTTTCATTCTCTGGGAAGGTATTTGGCAGGGCACCATTTGCTCAAGAATAGAATTTATGGATTACATGCAAAAGAATTCAGTAATCTCCTGAGCATAGTGATTGATTCAAAGTTTAATACAAGACCCATTTTAGACCATGTGAAATCTATGAGACTCAATTCCGGGACACTGGTTGGTGCTATGAGGGAAGTGGATGTAAAAATAGGGTGTAGCTGCTATCTTCCCAAAATGAAATCATAGCTTTGGGTCCTTGTGACAAGTTTGAGTCCAGTGCAGACCCCAACCTGAAGCCAGACATAAGAATGATTTCCCAGGTATGTGAACTAATAAATACACTTTTTGGATTATGCTAATTTAGCTTTTGTTTTTTGTTACTAGCAACTGAAAGATGCCTAAGTTAAACAATATCAAAAGGAAAAAACTGGTAACATTTAACTTCCACAAAGAAATAGTTAAAATAACTTAGATTCTCTAGTAAAAAATAAATGACAATGGAGATATATTACCAGGATCTCTCTCAGAAAAATCAGTCTTTCCAGGAGGATTGAATAAATAAATTAGTTTTGAGGAAACAATTTATTTTAACTGTTATAAAACTATTTTAGAGATAATTCCATTAGCTACATAGTAAAGAATACTTGATTCATAAAATATGTTACAATCTGGAGCCATAAGAAACCAAGGAGTTATATTTCTCAAAATGACATCTATTCATGAGCTCAATTTACAAAAACATATAAAGGTTTCAAGTACATTTATGTAAACTGTGTTGGCATGGTGATATTCAGTAAGATTGAAACGGAGACACTTTTAACTTTATACTATTGCATTATATTTAAATCACATTTAAAGCAAATGAAACACAAGAAAACATTTTAATTTGTTGTAAGTATAGAATCTTGAGCCAGAGTGTGGGAAGTGGGGGAAACACTGAGTAAACAGCTAATTTAATTAGAAGAAATAAGCTGTCTTTCATACACCACTTGAAAAGGAAAAAAAAAACAACAAAAAAAAACCTTTTTTTCAAACATTAGTAAAAGAGCTTTACAGTCTCATATAACAGTGCTTCTTATTATTTGTCAGCCTCTTTTGAAGGAGGCCAATCATGGCCAGCTGATGTATAAATTTTTCCAGGATAATCTGTACCAGAAAGGAAGGCACTATATTTTTCAATATCACATCATCACCAATTCTCATCTACTTTCTGGCCATAATTGATTAAACTGACGCAAGGTGCATTGCCCAAACTGCATGATGGTTCAGATTCTTACATCCAAAAGTTTGGAATTTCAGTGAGAGGCCAATCTGGCAGAAAAGTAGTGCTTACTTTTCTAGCTGAATAGAGTCTAGTCTGGTGTCAGACACATGGAAAGCCAGTGCCTCCTCCTCCTCCTCCTCTCTCTCTCTTTTGATAAACTTTATTTAATTGAGCTAGTTGAATTGTTTTGTGTTCCATGCAACCAGGAAATCCATAACTAAGGCTTCCAAAGAATCCACATAACTTCTTTCACATCATGACTCTGATAAAGAGAATTGTTGACCTTTAATACTGAAAAAAAAGCCATTGACTTTCATTCATAACTAATTTTTAGCATATAAATCATTAGAAATCTGATATAATTTTGATGGGCTTATGGCATATTAAGACTTGAACATACCATGAGGCATCAAATAATTTAATTAGATACATCATCCACTATTCCCTTAATTATGCAAGAGGAAAGAAAATGACATTTTTTAGGAACCATCAGTAAGAGAAATTCTCCAACAAAAAATGTATTTGTAAAAAATTAAACTACCCTAATGTCTGACAATAATTGATGATAAGTGATCTAAACTCTCTAACTCCAATCAAGTAGTCATTCTAGAATTTGAACATGATTACCCATGATACTTAAAAGAGTTTTCCAAGCCTCTGAAAACTTCCTGTGCCATCTCTCAGCTTTCTTCTCTCTAGTGACTTCAATTTGTGGGCATAGTTTAAGACTAGGTTACCTGTCCTCTCCACGCTTAAGTTTTATTTTGATTTCTTGTTTTGTTTGAGCCTAACTGACAGCTAGATTCCATTTTGCCCTTTCCTCTTGCTTCCCTCAATTCCTTTTTTTTTTTGCAAAAATTAATTATTAAATGCTTAATGTGTCACAATGTATATATGGACACAATGGCAAACAAGCTGTAGGCACTGCCATCAAGAGGTTTTTTGGCAGAGTCAGATAAATAAAGAGGCATATTTCATTTCATTGGATAAGGCTTGAAGATATGAAAATTTGTGGCTTATTGGAAGGACACAACTCAGGAGGGAGTTGTATGAAGGTTTCCTGTAGATGGAGGTGAACACTCACTTGGACCTGAAGGAGGCAGGAGAGAGGGATAGCAGAGAGATGCAGCTGTATGAGGGCCTACACAAAGCAGGGCTTTGTAAGAAAGTTAGTGTGTGTGTGTGTATGTGTGTGTGTGTGTGGTTGTAGGAGGGGTTTGGTGTTGATCAGGGAGAGGGCTGAGAGATGTAAGAGATGAGGTTGGAGGATCAAGGCAGAGCCAACTCACAAATCACTTTGCAAACCTTGTTTAGAAGTTTCTGCTGTGCTGAGAAGGCAAGGGGACATCACTAAGGAGTTCTAACCAAGGGAGCCATAACAAAGTCAGTTCACTCTCTGGTTATGTGGGGAGAGATGGGCTTCACATTGCCATAATCTTGTATATATTGTTATTTTAAGGTACCCTAAACCTATAGGTCTTCATGTCTTCCTGGGTAGTGTAGTTGAAGAAACACATTTTTTCACAGACATAATCTCACTGGATCAATCATCTTTACATATGACAAAAGGAAGACTCAGTGGTTAAATGATATACAGCAGATAACCTGTATATTCAAGTTAGCAAGAAGGACAGGAATGAAAGTACTACCTTCTAATCCTAGATGTGAACTAATAAATTAAGATTTTTTTCTTAAGGCTTGTTGTCTGGAAAATAGGAATTACCTATCAACAATTTTTTTATTATCTCAAAATGCTATATTACATGACATGCAATATAATTGGAAAGGAATTATATTTGTGTATATACCCATTGGTTTGTAAATATAATATGTAAGAAGATAAAGACAGCAGGTCTAAATCAAACATATTAATTTTACTTTTTGGTCACTGTGATTGCACGTAAAAGATTTTTAAAAGCTATCTCTGAAATTAAAATGTACTTTCTTATCTATAAAATAAACATATGATATCTACACAGAACACAATATATCAAGCTCTATTTTACTAGGGAATCTTTATAAAAAAGAAAATTTGAATATCATGGGTAATTATAGAAAACCCATGAAATAGGCATTCTGTTAAGGGAGGCTGGAATAATACTAAAACTAATAATTAAAGACTTATTTTGTTGCATTACTTTGTGCAAAAGGAATTTGTTATTTCTGAAAAATATGAGAAAGTCAATCAAGGGATATGTGTCAATTGGTACAGGAGGCCATCTCGCTGTTGTGCATGTTTTTTTTTTTTTTTTAATTAATTAATTTTTTTTTTGGGGGGGGTGTGCATGGTTCTTATTACTCATCATTCTAGAATCAATTTTCAGACGAACACATGCGGTCTACTGTGTAGAATATAGTTATATTTTTATCTTTTAATGAAAATTTGTTTTATATTTAAAAGAAATATAATTTAAAACATATATTCCACATAGAGAAAGACTAATCAAAACTTGTTCTCTTTTTTTTCGCCTCAGAATTATGAGAGATGAGGTCTGGAGATGACTCATCTTTTATTCACAGTGTATAGAAAGGTGACTATAAGCTTGAATGGCAGAGTCAGGAACTTGAGACATTTTCTCTAAGATTCTATTAAGAAGAAAAACATTGTTTCCTTTGTAGACACAATCTGGGCATCAGCAGCTCTCTGAAGGAGGAATGCCTGTAGGGCAGAGGTACCAGGTGAGGAAATAAGATGGAAAGACACTTTTAAAGATAACTTTCCCAAGGCATTTTGAACTGTTTCAGAAAGCTCCAGAGCTATTCTGTTTGGTTCTAGATCAGTATCAGTTGCTTCCTTTTCTTGTTTGACTGATCAAAAGCACAAAATCCTTAATCTCTCTCCACTGCATCACATTCACATTTTTCACTTATGCGAAAGTATAGGTCTCTGTACGTAAACAGATATCAGACAATACAGGCTGGAGTTAAGGGGCAATTTTGAAAATGCTTTTCTGCAAATCCAAAATCAAACTGATTAACTTGTTTTGTGTGTGTATGAATACTACATATTTAAACTGTTGAGGATGAAAAATATCCTAAAATGTGGTAGAGAGAATGAGGGTGACTGCAGATGCAGAACGTATGCAGTAATAGTCTGTGTTTATCAGAATATGTAGAAACATAAAGACCCAATAATAATATCTATAAGATTAGTAATAGCAAATTGATAAAACCAAATATTATGTTAGTAAATATTATACACGGGATTAATTTTTTTCTAATTAAATTTGAATTACATACAAAAAGAATACTTAAAACATTCTACATTTTTTAAAGAGTCATTATTGAGGCGACATTGTCCACAGGTGTTCCAAAATCCTTTATGCGGGAATCGTGGTGCTGTTTATTCCTCATGGAGCTTAGGGAGAAATTTGTCTTTATCTGGTAAGGATGATCGTGAAACTTACTCACCAACTTTACTTTTACAACTGGTTACTCCTACATTAATGTCATGCTCAGAGCCATACCACCTTAGCCTACATTTCTGGTTCTCATAGCTGCAATTCTCCACATCCTCTTTCTTTATACACCCTAGCACTCTTTCAGAGATCCCATGTGTGTGTGTCTGTGTGTCTGTGTGTGTGTGTTTAATGCTCCTGTTACACCTGAGCCTTTTATTGTGATTCACTTCAAATTCACTTAGGAAGTAAGTGGGATAAAGAAAAACATTCTAAAGAAATTGAAGTTTCACAATACATTTCACAGTATTTCAAAAATCAGCCTCGTGATTCAGCACTTCTTTAAGTCTTTAAAAAATTGTACGTGTGTGTTATGAAACTTGGTGCTGAAAAAAAAGTAGTCTGGGAAAGTACTACTACCAACATGTTTTATGGAAGTAAAACTAAACTGAATAGGCCTAGTTTAAGCATGTTTATTAAATTTAACTTTCCCTAATAAATCTAAGCCTATTCTGAAATTGACAACCAGCTCATAATATGTGTGCCAAAGTTAAGACATAACAAATTTGAACTCAGTTTTATATTACGAAATAGTTTTAACTTGCAACACATGAAAACACAAATGTAGTCTGGCTAGTAGTTTCCTACTTGGAACCATGTAAAACGGAACCAGAGCTAATTAGATCACCTTATACCTGTCTTCTAAAATACATTATTTTTATTTATTTTGTTTTATATATATATAGGAAAAATATATAGAAATATATATGTATATACTATTATATTATGTTATTATATTATATTATGCTATATTTTATGTTATCTTAGGTTCAATAGCTTTCCTTCTGTGGTGTCTTAGGGACTTTTTTCCCTCAACTTTTCCAGCTAATTATAGTAAGAGCCACTATATACTCAGAACTTACTATATACTAGGAACTGTGCTAAAAATTCTACTCACTTTTTTACATGTTGTATTTGCAACAACACCAAACAACTGAGTTTGATATTCTCATTGAATTCACTTTGCAGGTGAATAAGCTGAAATTTGGAATGGTTTCATAACTTCCCTGAGATCACATAGCTACTCAACATGAGAATATGGATCCAAATCTAGGTTTTGCTGATGAGCCCATTCTGGGCCCAGCTCTCAGGACAGACTTTGGTACTTTTCTTACTTGAGGTCTGGCTACCAATATAATTTCCCCAGTCCTCTTAAATCCTGAAGAAAATGATTCTTTAAAGATGTATGTGAAAGCTAAAGTCAACATCAAACCAAGTTATATCATGACAGATCAGTGAACAAATTCATTAATTATTTTATTTGAACTTAAAATTGTATCTGAGTTGTAAAATATAAATATTTAGCACATCTATTTTTAGGCTAAACTTTCAACAGGTTTACTGTCAAATTCATGATTCAATTGTCAAATTATTTCCCCTCTTGTGACCCTTTTTGTTGTTTGTGTTTAATTTTGTATGCTGTCTCAATCATTTTGAAGGTAGAAATAATATAAGCCCTAAATAAGTCAAATTATATTAAATTAGGTCAATGAGTTGGCTGCAAAGATATGCCATTGGCGTCAAAGAAAGCTTTCCATTTTTCTGATATCTTGAGAAACTGCGGATTTGTTTCATTTCTCTGTTTGAAATCAGGCTCTCTCTCTCTTTCTCTCCAATTTTCTAGATGGCAGTTTCTATAGCAACCATCATCTTAATGTTTCTCCATCCCAGCTCCTCTCCTGATTGTGAAATATTTGTAAACTTTTTTGCCCATTAAAAGCTTAGTATGAAATAAAAAAAATAGCAACCCTCCACTTATCATTTGGTGACGGGGTCAATTTGAGTTGCTGGGTGGCAACCAAATGGTCATTACTGTGGTAGGAAATTCTTGGTTCAAATATTCTCAATTCACTCACATGTGTACAGCAACAGGGATAAAGGAAATTAATAAAGAAAAGGCAAGTGCAGGAATAAGAATTCCCAATTTGGGAAGATCTTCTTGTTTTTCACTAAAGAGCCAAATGTTGGACCACATAACATAGTGGTTAAAATGGGGACTGTATACTCATTTGTGTCTGGCTCTCTTCCTCGACTGTGTGACTTTGATCAAGTTACCAAACTTTCTTATGTTAATGGGGGCAAGGGGAAGAGTGAAATTACTGACCCTAAAATTGTAGGAAGAATTCATCATGCAAATACATATAAAGTATTTAGTACCATGTCTGACACGCAGGAAATGCTCAACAAATGTTAACTTTGAAAAAAAAAGTAGGAGGCGATTTACATATGCCAGGAGGCACTAGGGCCCAATCTAGTGCTTTTATTTTGGCTTCAGTTTCTGTTAGTAATTGCTATGTAATTATTTTTGCAGTTTTGTAGTACACTATTTACTTTGAGAATAATAGTCTCTTCCCTCACCTAACTGCTCTGGACCCTTGTCTCCACCATAAAAGTCATTTGGTTTAAGAATGTTGTATAAGTGTCCTGCCCCTCCAACATAACAATCTTTGAACTGCTATGCTTCAAATCCCGTATCTTAGAAAATGATGACAGTGTCTATAAGAAGCTTTGTCAAATACACATTCCCTGTCCTAAAATGCATGTGCTTATTCCTCATGCTGGCCTGGGCAGGTGATGATCTATACGTGGATCACTGGCTGCGAATGAATCAGAGCAAAACTGCAGTATCCATGAGCTATCCACGAGTCCTGTTTGGAACAAGGGCATATTAGTTCTGCAGGTCACATGCACTTAGGCCAAAATAGCAGTAAGTCTCCATATTAAATCAATTCTCTTTCATGACGTGGAGGAGTAGATCACGTGCTAACAGTTTCTTTTCTGCTGATGCTCCTTTCCCGCATGTGGGGGAATATATATCCTCCATCTGTAAAAATCCTTTTTCCCCCCATACCGCTTATTTGTTGAGCACACACCCCACATGAAAGCAGACATCGTAAAATAATCAGGGGAAGCAGTTTGTAATATATCTTTCCTCTCTGCTCCACCCCCCAGCAAACAATTTATATGTAAATACGCAGAGCTAAGGCAGACACTAACTTGCCCAAATTAAATGACAGTCAGTCCCTGAGGACCAGCAAACATTCTCCAGGACAGCAAGGATTATGGTCTTTTACCTCAATCGCCTGACAGGACAAAGGACTGTTTGCATAATAGACATACAGTCTCGGTCCACCCATTCACATACAGAGAAATTAAAGAGAGCACGTGTGCGTGATCACGGTATGTACAGAGGACTCTTTCTTTCTTCCTGTTTTGGCAACACTTATTAAAATATTTTCCCCCTTGGACAGCTTGATTTGCATTAACTCTGTAACTTAAATGTCAAAAATGGCAGACATTAATGATTCTTATATATTTATTTATGTCACATATCCACATACAAGAGCATTGCATTAAGGAAACGAAATCCTCATGCTTTTTAAGAAGAAAAGTGCTATTTTGGATGCTAAGGGAAAAATAAACTCCATACTAATATATCGTTAGAAATTCAGGGAAAATATTTAGTACCAGAACACATCTTGGAAAGTAAATAGTAACTTAAATTTTTGCTGATTTTTCTCTTTGCCTACACCTCATCAGGCAGAGATGATCATAAATCCTCTCTCAGGTGTTTGTTAATTCTATGATTTTTTATTAATGACATAAAGCATTGATTCTGAGAGACCATAATATGAGCTTTTTTTCTTTTAGATTTTCATCAAATAGATTTTTTAAAGCAACATGTATTTTAAAGCCTTATACAACTCATTCTAGAAAGCTAATTAGAAAGCTAATTACCAGAATGGAAATGATTCATATCTGTCTGGGGGCAACTTAGGTCACAGATATGCTTCAAGGCCAGGAAGAGGGACATTATCTTTAGAGTTTTTTAAAATTTCTGATTCTATACTTAAAATTCACTTATAGTAATATGAATTATGCATACATGATTTATTCCTGGATTTCCATAAAAATTTTAGGTGACTTTTTATAAGTTTTGTTTAAAGAAGTGATATCTAAGGTGAAATTAAACATATTACCTCCCTGCAGGGCAATTGATTCTAATGCTAGGGAATGTTACATAGAATTTTTCAAATCTGTTTGACTAGAATCTTGGTTCCTCCCTGTGGGCTATCTCCAAAGCATAGTATTTTATAGAGTCTGTTAATATGTCCACTCTATATGTTGGAATTTTTTATTTATTATATTGAGTGATAACACTGCTACTTTTTTTTTGAAGTCTCACTAAGTCTCCTTTCTCAAGAAGTAACTGTATTCAAAATAATTATTCACTACTTTAATATTAATAGAAGAAGGTAAGAATTGAAAAGCAACTCCCCATTATATTCAGTTGGAATAAGGTGAAAAATACAGGGACATTTTAAGCAACCCCATTTCCCTTTCTGAGAGAGGACCACTGATAGAAACTCATCTTGGAGATGAAAAAGCTACGGGAAAGATGATTTCAGCAGGAGCTGTATCTAACAGTTTCACCCTGCATATTTTGAGAAATCATTAAAATAAGTCAATGCTTACCACATTAACCAGTAATAATCACAAATTTTAGCTAATAAATTATTAATGTAATGTAGACTATTTGTCAGCAGAAAATACTTTATCCACTTTTCTCATTCTCTTCATTACCACTCTGAATAGTCTGATTAACTGTCAGTTACATACGTAATTCTTGTTACAGTTTGTTTATTGCTTTTCAGCAACCCAGTAATCCTAGTGGATGAAAATATTTTTCATTTGTCACAGTGACACGTGCTATGAAGTGAAAATATGAACAGCTGCAAGATCTCCTAAGCTGATATGAGATAACATATATTTTTTAAGATTCCATCTGATTATTTTAAACTTCCTATTTATCTAAAATTAACCACAGGATTAGACTTTGGTTTCATATATGGCTTTATTTTCAGAAAAAAATTTTCAGAAAAAAATTCAGCAAAGGCTTTGACCATCATACCTCAAACTTGACATTTTAAAAAATTCCTTCTAAGGAACTTATCCTCCAACACATTTTTAGATTAGACTTGCCTAACTCATGGCTCTTAAAGAGTTCTTAATTATTCTCTGTTTAGTCCAGCACAGGCACTATTTTCATCAACTTCCTCTGTGCTGGCATCTTGGGTGGTAGATTACATTGCTTTACCCTTATTCCTGCTTGAGCATTACTATAGAAGTAGCCACATGGATAAAATATAAGCGTATAAAGTACATTTAAAAAGGGGTGTTTTGGCGGGGGGTTGGAGGGCACGGCAGGGGATCTTGATTTTATTTGTGCTGAAAAATTTAGAGTTTAAAATAAATGTTTTTCCTATTTCAGGTTGTTTGTAGTTATGTATTTAAAGAAAAGTTATCTTACATAAATACCTTATTAAACAATCATGTTGGAAGGAATTCCAAATAAAATCAGCTCTAAATAATGGTAAATAATCTATGCTTCTACTGTTAGAAAGTCACGCTCTGGCACCAATAAAAGAATCACTTAAAATACAATCTAGAATAATTCTTCTTATACATGAGATAGTTACAAAAACTGGAAATGGGAAGTAGCAGGAAATCTCTTTATTTGTAAAGATTATGTAAAAAGGATAATAGTACAAGCAGAAAAGGTGCTCATGAGATACTGAAATCTTCTTATACAGACAATTTGTTTCATTCTGTAAACCTTTCTCAAGTGAATATAAACTGGGATTCTGCACGTTGCATATGGGCCCTATATATGTTTATTTGTTCTGCATGGTGAATAACATAACCCAATATTTACAAATTAGGAAATTTTTAATATAAATCTTCTTTACTGTTGTGCTTTGAGAAATCGGAAGTGCTGGCAACAAGAGCTGGAATTCTCATGTAAAAAGAGCTGGTTTAGGGATTAAATGCTCCATAAACCATCTCACCATTTCCTATTTTCTCATATCTAGGCCACTTCATGTCTGTACAGTACCTGTCTGGACCCTGTAGGCATTGGTCTTTGAAGCTCTTTGTACCAATTATAATAAATAAATTCTTTTGGATGGAGTCCAAATTGCATCTCTCTCATATTGAGTACTATTTTATTGCAAAGAGGAATGTGATAAATTTATAGTATGTGATTAAACATCCATGTTCTAACATGATTGCAAATAAATTATTCACAAGACTATTGCAGAATATCAGGATAAAACTAACTACACTATATTAGTATTTTAAGTGTTATAGTTAAAGGATTTTCTACATAATAACAAATCTTTTTTTTTCCCCCGAATATAACAAACAAGCTTACTCCCTTCACCTTGAGGTGTTACTGTCTTGATTTTGTTAAAATAAAATTATTATTGACCAGTACAAATTTACACAGATACTACTATTTATTTCTGTTGGTAATAAGGCCGAGATTCATTTCATCTGATTCTATAGCTATCAGGAACAAGATAAGAAAAGGAATATTAGTCACTTACGGACGAAAAAGTACCCAACTGAATAGGATATTTTAGATAATGTCTAAGTTTTCCAAATAAAGATTAGTCCAATCTATAATACATAAACTATATTTATTCAACAAATTTTCTGAGAATATTCTTTGACAGAAGCAGGCTTGGTTGTTTCTTCTCAGGCCAATTATTTTTTCCTAGTCTAATAATCCTGTAGTCCCCCTACATTTTTTCAGTTGGTTTACTGGTGGTTTTAATGATTGATTTTTGTGCTGTTGAACAGATAGGCTATGACTCAGATCAGAAATAATTATTAAGTAACTTGTAACAGGGCTGAACTGTGGTTCAATAGAAAATGCCTTAGAGGTTAAAAGACCTGCGGGTCATTCCACATGCTACCACTGAATAGCTGTTTAATCTTGTGCAAATTGCTTAACCTCTCTGGACCTCTGTTTTCTAACTTGAAAACAAAGATTGCTGGCGCAAATAATTTTCTACAGTTTTTTTTTTTAATCTTCAGCTTTCTGATCATTAACTAATTTCTAAAACTGAGTTTAGTTAAGACTAAGAATTTTCTACATTATATAGAAAATAATTAAAACAGGGAAGCTTATTTTGTGTGTGTGTATTTGTTTACCGTTGCTTTGAAAGCAGTTAATAAATAAAAATTATGCTCCAAAGTAATAAAGATAAAACACATATTAAACGATCAACAAAAAAGTCTTCATTTAAACTATTAAAGAGCTTCTGACTACTCTGGGCATTGCATTTCCCTTAAATTAGTTTTTAAAAACATTTTTAATGTTTACTTAATATACTATATGTAAAGATGCCTAGGAATTTCAGCATTAAGGGACAAATCCATATCTGTTCTTATTTTTCAATTGCTTTTTTTTGGCGGGAAGGTGCTAAGTTTATCTGCGCAACTGATAATTGGGTATATGGTTCCATAAAGATCAAATGAAGCTGATGGCATCATAAACATTCATAGAAAAATATACCAATAAAATCTAACATAATTATTCTATTATAGTGGCTTACCAAAAAAAGTAGATGAAGACAGGCAAGGCCTCTTTAATGGGCATGTTAACGTGTACCAAGTAAATGTGAATCTTTAGCTATCTCTTATCCCATTGTGTATGCTAACAGGATTAGCTAGTATTAGTCCCTCATCCACAAGAAGTGTGATATGCAGTGTGACCTGCAAATCTCTCCTGGGATTCAAAAGGGCTAAGTTGAACCATGCATGATTTCAAAGCAATTCTCAGCACAATTATCTGCTTGACCTGCAAGATGAACAAGCATATCATTTAATTAATTGCCAAGCTCTTGTGAACAGTGCTGTTCATTTTTCTAGTAATCGCATGATGATATGCCCTTGCTGATTCTTATGGGAATGACCAGAATTGCACATTAACTGGTCTGATGGCCACTTTCCACATTGCTATCAAACACTACTTTTAATCTTGACATGAATAATTCTTTTATAGGAGTCCCATAAATGCTTCCAACAGCAGCTATTTCCTTACTACAGTGATAAATATTTTTTGATCACCTAAAGTCATAATACAAAACATTTCCTTCCCCACTTATTTATGAGGTACAAGTTTAAGCCATATCTTTAAAACTGTAAAGGTATTTCGGAATTTAAAAGCTAGTCATGAAGACGAATGTGGAAAGAACAGAATTGATGAAACAGACATACTCATTTATTCTGCTAGAATACAGGTGAAAGATTTCAGTTTCATGTGGATGTGTGGTGAGAGGAGGGAAAAGGGCTGTATACTTTTCTGTTATGAGAGAAAATAGAACACAGATATTGCACCGAAACTATTCTGATGTAAAAATTCCAACTCATTATATATATTTATTCTGTGTGCTCAGTTAGGAATTTATTTTATGAACAAACAAATGGAGGAGCAACAGCCAGGCAGAGCAAGAAGAAAAAAATACTCCCAAAATATCTGGCCAGACTTTGCCTGTTAGGTCTAGATTTTCCTTTCTCCTCTCTCTTTCTTTCCCTGTCTCCTTATCTCTGGACCTCTTTGTCTCTCCCATTTTTTTAGTGCTTACGTGTCTGTTTCCCAGATTGAGTTCTGGTTGTGTTTTCAACGAGATCAGATTCTAGAGTATAATAAATAAACACACAAAAAAATCAATGAGTGAAGCGGTGGAAATACCCATTTCTATTTCCAATTCTTTGTGACTGTAAATTATTTATCATCTCAATTTCCTGACATATTAGCCTAAAGACAGGAAGTCAATGACACAGTGCGTGATGAGGGTCCAACTTTGTGTCACGGAGTAAGATTAGGCTATGATACACCTTTAGAGGAAAAACAGAATGAATCTTTTACTAAATAAATAATGACAAAAAGTAGATTTTCCTTTGCCTCATTGTGTGAACTTTTTTTCAGGTAAAAGTAGGTGACTGGAAAATGTTTCTAAGTGGTTTCCTCAATTTCTTTGCTATAGATCAAGATTTTGTTTTATTTAATTTATCTATTAAAATGTTTTGAGCTATAATGAATGTACAATAGTATATCAGTGCCAGGCATACAACATCATAATTTGATATGTTTACAAATGAAATAATCACCACAATAAGTCCAGTTACCATTTGTCATCATAAAAAGTTGTTGCAATATAATTGGCTACATTTCTTATGTGTACATTACATCCTCCTGACTTATTTATTTTATAACTGGGAGTCTGTACTTCTTAATTTCTTAATCTCAGCACTATTGACATTTTGCATTGGATCATTCTTTGTTGTAGGGGCATGGTCTGCAAATTGTAGGGGGTTTAGTGTTATTCCTGGCCTCTACCCGCTAGATGCCAGTAGCAACCTCCCAACCCCACTGTGACAACCAAAAAATGCCTCCAGACCTTGCCAAATGCTCCCCAGGGAGGTGGAAGTAAAATCACCACCACCCCCAAGTCAAGAACCACAGCTTCAGATTAACACTCTGAGAATATTTGGCCAGCTCCTCCCATTCCCAACACACAGTTGAACAGAACATTATGGAAAAGAAAGCATGTTTTCCCTTCCAGGGAGAACAAATAGTAATGTCCTCCAGACAAGGAGGAGATAGTCAGGTTAAAAAAAAAAAAATAATGTACAGCTCCAGGTACATTATTTACATCATCATTTTAAATCATTCCCAGAATGTGGGTACTCCTGGGATGAGAAAAAAGAGGGAACCTGGGTCAGTAATTGAAGAAAATAACTTTTATAGAATTATATGATATATTGACACTGATGAGAAGCAGACCCAGTTTTATTCTCAAGTTTTAACTCAGAATGAGTCCATCCTAAGGGGACATACTGTCACATTTAATGCATCTGTTTAACATACTCACAGAGCTTTCTTAGCTATTCTAAATTGGCCAATTATTTTTCTTAAATTCCCATAGTTTTCTGGATCTTAGTTCAAAGCTTAGTGTCTGGGCAAATTCATCTAATTTTTAAAAGGTATATAATTAAACTTAAAAATGGCTTTTTCAATTCCAAATAATAACAAATAATTTACCACCATATCATTTTACATATAATGCAAAAGTTTATATCTAACTCAAAGTGTGAGTGAAGAGAGGAAAAAATAAAATTTTTCTGCTTAATAATTTTTGAAGCAACATTTTCCAAGCTGGTGTGAAAACCTAGAGGGACTCATTAAAAATTCAAGTAAACATTAACAGATCTTACAAGTATTCTAAATAGGTTATTTAATTATCCATTTATGTGGAAATACGATGATATTTCTCTGAGATTCGGACACTGGCTAGAAAATGTTCTTAGGTTGGTAGATTAATAGTGTTCAAATATATAGAATTTTATAATTTTATAATTAATTTGATAATTTTATAATTAATTCCAGTTCTGTTATGTTAAAGGCATCTTGTTTATAAAGTGGTAGCTGACAAATATTCTGGGGCACACAATAGCATGGGAAGTAGTTCTTAAATGTAGAGTTGGAGTTTACACTGAACGTATTGTGCTTTGCCTTCGTATCTATTTCTCTTTGGATCTCTTTTTTTCCTGTAATAATCATCATCCTATTTTCCAGGTGTTATTGTCGCATTTCATCTCTGTTTTCCCAGGCCAAACCAGAGAAATACTGCATGTGTGATATAAACTCAGATAACACAGTTTCTATAATCAAATATGTGAACTTGGCCAATTTATTAGCTCCCTGAAGTCTCAGCTTTTTTTCATCTGTAAAATGATAAAGTGAAATTATCTCATATGATTAGTATAAGAGGAGTATAATAATTACTATTAATTCATGTATATAGTAACACATTTTTGGTCAGAGAGTAGACTCTCCATAAAGAGTAAATATTCTTCTTCTTCACTAGGTTGAAAATTCAAGATCATTTTCCCCCTTTGGGAAAAGGGCATTAAAGTACATATAAAATAAAATGCTGAGGAAATCTAATATAACATTAAATGCCTTTCATATAAACTTAGGGTCAGGTATAATTTACTATGGGTCTTAATTTGCTCCTTTCTATCACTTTTGCCTCTTAAATTGATTGCATCTGTGGATTGTAAAAGACCTTAAAAAAAAGAGAAAGACCATAAGGACCTTTTCCCATTTGTTTATTACCAACATAATTTCTAGATTTTCTAAAACTTTGTTGAGCACTAAGATTTATGTTTCTAAACACAATATGATTATATTCCATAGTTGAATGGAATTACTATAATATGTATATCAAAAATACTGCAAATGTCTGGTGAGTAATTTGAAATATTTAAGCTAAATCATTGATTTTGTTTAAAAAAATGAGAAGCGTTTTTAGATCACATAGGATTTGCTAAGCCTTGGAAGCTGGTGCTGTTAGCTTGATTTTCCTTCTGGTACCCAGTATGTCACAATTATTATCCATCAACAGATCATTATAGGAATTAGCGGCGAAACTACTCAGAGACATTTTATACAAATGGTGTAAGTTGAGCCTAAGTTTTCCTGTGGTTACTGAAAGAAAGAGGGACACAGAAATTTGGAAGCAAAATTATGTTTCATACATGTCTTCTAACCTTCCTGCTCAATTTTGTTCAAAAGCCAAGTTTCTTAAACTTTAAGTCCAATTCCCTTGGAGCGCACACACTTAGAAACCCAGAAGCAAGGGACACAAAAGGAATGGTGAAGACCAGAGGATCAGAGAACATTTACCAGAACCATGCAAAAATGTACTTCTGAAACATCTGAATTGTATCTGAAAAATCTAGGTTTCCCTCCTCTTTTTTAAAACTTTTCTTTAACCCTGTGGTCGCTGTTGATGAACAATAACTATCTTATTCCAGTAAAAGCCAGAAGGAAACTGTCCAGCTGTATTTGCAGTCTCTCCATATGCAAATACAAAGAATCTGATCTATCTCCTGATACTTGAGACCCAAAGGCAGCCACAGAATTATTCTGGGACCAATTCCCTCCCCTGAAATACTTCAGTGAGTCCGAATATACATTAACATCAGCAGGCCACATGACTGATGACACGCGACTCATCCATATTTATCTTCCCAGGATTAGACAGACATCCTATTGATTTGTAGGTCATTACACAACATGTTAACAATCCAGTAGCATCCAGTTCAAAAGGAAATTTGAAATTAGTGATGGGTCTTCTTGCAGGTCTGTGCCGAGGGCACAAGATGGGTAGTCAAGCATTACTCTGTCTTGACATTACCACACAGTCCCCTCATTTAACGTCAGTTGGTCTTACACAGAAGACTCTAAAAGATGGAAAATACAGAGCTTGTCTAGTTAAAGGAACAGTTTAAAGACTGTAAGTCTGTTCATATAGCTGATATATTCATGAGAGAAAAATCATTTCTGGGAAAACTGAAGAAGGAATATATAGATATAGATATAGATACAGATACAGATATAGATATAAGTATAGATATAGATGTAGATATAGATTATAGATATTCTTCACACACATGTGTACGTGTACACACATGCTCTAAAACACACAACCTGAAATAAGGTTAATACATTTACTACATAGAAGAGAGATGTTTGATTAAAACTGTTCCAAAAATGATCTTGTTTTATTCTAGAACAAATGTGTGTGTATTACATGTATATTTTATGTTCAAAAGGAGAGCTTTACTGTCATTTTAAAAAGAAAACAAACAAAACAAAAGAAAGATAAAAATAAAATGCAGATGAAACATCAAAAAAAAAAAATCCAGATTAGTTACTGTGATCATTGGTTTTGAAATTCTCATTCAATAGACAGAAAAAAAACTGTCATAACCATCTTTTTAACCAAAAGAAAGTTTGAGAAACACCAACATACGTCTTACATTCAGTCAAGTGGAATCTTAACTACTTTCTTAGAGCAATGCTGAGAAGTTTATAGGAGTGAAACAGAGACCTACTTTCTTCAGCCACTCTCATGCTTTCGAAGTTTGTGGAACTTGATTTTTGCAGTTGCAGAAACTGGCAGTTAATCTAAGTTCAGGCTTTGACATGCCTGGAGGCGCTCAGCTGCAAAGTCTGCCTCATGCAGGGTAACAGCACTATACTTTATTTGGTTTTGAAAATTAAGCCAAAAGGTGACTATTCTGTGGGCTATTTGATAGGGAATTAAGTTCTCAAATGACATTGAAATCATCCTGTAATCCGGAGGTGACTTTGAAATAAAGAGCCCACTTTAAAAACCTCATAGCAAAATTTATTCACCCACATGTGTGTTGTACCCGATAACCCTGGAGGGCCCCACATTTATTCCAACAGTGTATTCATTGATCCAAGTGTTTGTGTAACTTCTCTTTTGGAATTGTCCTCAGACCCCATTATATTTTTACGCCTATTATTAACTCATATATGTACTAACTCATTCATTCAGCAATGATTTCTTGATCCTCACGATATTTCAGGTACAGCTCTAGCTGCTGGTGACAGCGCAGTGAACAGAAGAGATGGATGAAAACCTGCCCTCCAGGACTTTGCATCTTAGTGTGAAGAGAGCGGCAAAAATAAGCGAGTAGAGCAAGGACCTGCTAGAGGACAGAAAGTGCTAAGGAGAAAATGAAGGTAGGAAGGAGCATACGAAGGGCTTAGATGCGAAGAAGAGCTTTCTGCAAAAGCTCCACTGCAAGGGTGTCATTTGAGCAAAGATCTAAAGATGGTGAGGAAGGGAGCCAGGTCTATATCTTAGGAAAGAACATTCCACCCAGAAAGAAGAGCACATGCAAAATTGTCTTTTATGGCATTTTTTTTGAAGTAAATTTGAATGTGGAAATAGGAACAAAGTTTAGAAATTTGGGGCTGGCAATTAAAAAAACTCTTGCAGTCAAATCATTATGCTGTACACCTTAAACATGCACAGTGCTATATGTCAATTATATCTCAATAAAACTGGAAAAAGTTTTCCCCAACCATACACCTATACCCACAGAGACACCTATAACATACAACAGAGTTTTTTTCTATTGGAAAATTTTATTTTTTTAATTAGAGTATAATTGCTTTACAATGTTGTGTTAGTTTCTGCTGTACAGCGAAGTGATTCAGCTGTATGTGTACATATACCCCCTCACTCCCCTCTCATCCCACCCATCCAGGACATCACAGAGTTTTGTTATAAGTAAAGCTGCCAATTGCCCAGCTTAAGTTTTTCTTTATTGCCTAGAAGCTCTTCCTCACACAGTCATATGATTCTCCCCACTTTCATGCTGTCTTATTGCATGTTCAGAATCAATACTCCTGAATTAGCAAATTCCAATTTATTGTCAACTTCTTGGGGTTTTCTCCCCACCTCCTCACCTTAACTGAAACTTGGCTCACCTCTGGAGACACCACTAAGCCAGCAGCATTCTCAAGTGCTTTCTGTTTATTTCCAAGTACTATAGATATGCCATGGACTGGTTCTTCCACACTCTCCTTTACCATCTTCCAAAACCATTACTTCCCTGCCCTCTTGTTAAAACTAGAACAAAACAAAACAAATCGACAACATTCCTCCTGCTTCTAATAGATCATGGTCTCCTCCTCTTACTGGCTGCCATCTCCAGCCTCTCTGTTGCCTCCCTTTATATAATTAAAATCTCAGGCAATGGCTTCCAGACCTCCTCGAATCACCGACAACCCTCACCATTCAGGCTGTTTTCGTCATCCATGTACCCTGATCTCTCAGGTCCTTGATCTCCCCATCGAGGGGTCATTTCTCCTGTCCTATCTCTCAGCCACAATCTCTCACTGTCACATGAAGGTACTTGGCATCATCTGAGATTGCTGCACATCTAAAATCACAAATTCAAGCACAACCTCTTCTTAGAGTTTGATTGTAAGACCACTGATACCTTAACCTCATCAAAACCTACAGAACACAGCCTGGTTTACCTCATTCAGACCACCATTCCTAATCTTCATTCACTTCTCTTAATATTTAGCATGATTCCCTGACCCTTCATTTCAATAACTATATCAGAACATTCAAAGTTTTTGCTTTCTTTATTAAACTTGCCTTGTAAAAACCCAATTTCACATAAACTACCTACTTTCTCCAGCCTGCTCAGGAATAGCCAACTCATGCTGAGAAATGGCCCACAACAGGGCAGACACTCAACGTAAGTGTAGGATCTCCAACCTCAATAGGCCCTGAACACTGGCCATTGGACAGAGAAATCCTCTTCCAATCTTCTGAATAACATGCAAGTCTTCTTTGAGTTCCTGGAAACGTCCACTTCCATTCGAGTCCTCCCTCTCTATAGATGACTCCAATTCCTACCTCCTAATGAAAAGTGAATTTTTCATAGGGACTCTTTGACTTTCTTCTTCCAAACAGCTCCTTCTACATTTGTGCCTCTCCTTGGCTTTTTTCCTACTGTTATAGCAAAGGGGCTGGTTTTCCATGTAAGGCCAATCCCACATCCTCTGCTCTGAATCATGATCCTTCCCCAGCTTCTCAAAGAACTTATCCTTTTAATTTTCACGCTTCTACACATTCAAACATACCTTCTCAATGTGATTCTTTCCAATGAGTTACACCTACTCCAATAGCTAACTTTTTCTTTTAAAGAAAATCAGCTCTCAAACCTCTCTCAACTTTACAAATCCCTCCAGCTACCACCCATCCTGTTTACTCACAGTCACTATTTACAACACTTGTCTGTTGATTCATTTTCCTCACTACCATTTCCCATGACCACTCAATCCATTCTGGCCTCTGCACTCATCACTCCACAGTAAATGTTCTGGATGAATTTACCAGAGCCGCAGCAATTCCAAATTCAAAGGTCATTTTTCAACACAACTTCTTTGCCTTCTCGGCAACTTTGACAATGGTGAATATGTCTTAATTCTTTCAAGTGCTCTTTTCTAGTCCCGTGACATCCTCTCTCTGGCTGCTGTTTTACTCCAGGCTCCTTGGCAGTCTAATTATTCTGCACCAGACCCCTTAATGTGGGAGTATTCAAGGCTATGCCATGGGCTTTCCTTCGTTTGCTCTCTCTAGGGTCTTCCTAGGCAATTTCTTCCATGTTCAACTTTTCTACCATCACTTATAGGCAGGTGACTCCCAGAATTGTTTTTCTACCTCAACCCTCCTTGCTGAGCTTCAGGTCTGTATATAATGCACATAACGCAGTATCTCTACCCAATTATCTAAGAAGAGACTATGTCCCAACTGCACTTTTGACCTTCTTTCCCATAGCCCGGTCCTCTACCTTCTTTGGCTGACTCAGTGAATGATATCATTAAGTCAGATACAAACCCGGACCTTAGGAGTCATTCTGATCCTGACCTCCAGGTCACCTCCCTAGTTTAATTCATCACCGAATCTTGCCAATTTAATTTCCCAAATTACACTCGAATTCATCCACTTCTCTCTATCTCCACTACCAGCAGTTTAGTCTAAGCTACCATTATCATGATTAAGTATTTGATCTTGCAGGATGAATTCTATATGCTCAATCACCACCAGCCTCTCAGTTAATCACTCGTTTGTACAAAAGATCTCAGTCTCACTATATTCCCCCAAAATATCAGTGCCATAAAAGGCAAAGACATTCAAAGAGACTAAAGAGACATGAAAACTAAATGCAGTTCCTGATCCAGGACTGGATCCTGCACTGTTGGTAGAAAATACTATAGAGGATATTACTGAGTCAGTTGAAAAAACTGAAATACAGATTCCATAAAAGTGGCTGTATTCATGTTAAATTTACTAAGGTTGAGAACTCTCCTGTGGTTACATAAGAGAATACTCCTATTCTTGGAAATACAAATCAAGAGGTTGTAAGAAAGGAAAATTAGGTAAAATGTTAATGGATGAATAAGGTTATGGGTGGTCTTTGTAATGTACTTATAGTTTGTACTATTTTAATACTATTCCATATTTTTAAAAACATTTAAAAACTCTTCAGTCCCATAGGTGATTAAACTGACTGTGTATCAGAGGAGAAACCAAAATCACAAACTACAACAAACAAACAAAAAAAACCGAAAACCCCAAACAAAAAGCCTCTGGCCCTACCCCTTTCTAATTTTATGACTTTACTGTGCTTCAGTTTCCTCAACTATAAAATGAACCCTTGTTCATGGAGTTGTTTTGCAGATTAAATGCACTGATGATGTAGTGTGTTTAGAATAGGTCTTGATACAGAACAAATATACACATATACTAAATGATAGTTGTTAGTGGTGTTATTAATTACTTTCATATTTTAAAGGAAATAAGAATAATAATGCATATCAAAATTCTTTGTTAATATGATAATTCCATCTATATGGGGTTCCTTTAATTTTATATTGCAGATTAATTTCAAAGAAAGTTGGCTACTGAAGGTGTTTTACATAAGGGTCTTTAATTGTTATGTAGACAAAAATCATGATTGATGGTGCAAGGCTGGTTTACAGACTTAAAAAAATTGAAATAGGTTTCTGTAGCATTTTATATTAAAGTTCACTTCTACTGAAATGATAGAGGGGGAAAAAATCAGTGTTGTTTACTCATAGACATTTCATACATTCCTATACGCTTATATGCGCAGAAAAGTTTGTTTGCAAGGAGTGGGGACAGGAAAAGAAGGAGGAAGGAGGGGAAGAGAAAAAGGAGGAAAAGAAAAAGTAGAGAAGAAGAAGAAAATGAAGAGAAGATATTGATGGTAGTGTACAAAGACAGAGAAATAGCTTAACTCAGCTGCAAAAACAGACAATATTTACATATAGTTATAGTTATTTCTATCTTGTGAAGGGTCAATCAAGGTTCTCCAAATGCAGAAAAAGATTAAGGGCCATTCAAAACTATGTGAAACATCAATGCCCTCTGACAGTTTTGTAATTAATGTGAACGCAAAGTATCCTGCACCTTGTGATAAGGACAATAAACAAGATGAGAAGCCATTTGAGGGTACATTTGGAACAATCAGACGATGAGATTCGACTTTGGTATACTTAAAATGTAGTGCAAGAGATCAGTATTATTTCTAGTTGTCATGGTGATTTCTTTTTTTTAAACCTGTTTATGTTGGAAAGGTCAATGCTTCCATTGACATGAATGGCTACAAACATTTCTCCAAATGTGGAGAGGGCTGAGGTTCATGTCTACAGATGGCTTATATTATATGATCATGAAATTTGTATGGTTTACTAATGCATAGAGCTCTGGCTAAATATGGAGAGATTCTTTAGTCTCCAATTACTTATGCCATACATCTTTTCAAAACTGAATTTTGGCAAACAGCAAATGATAAAACTTGTAAGGCACTGACACTTGTAACAGAAATTAGACTAATTATCAATGATAGTAATTTCACTTTCAGGAAAAAAATCTTTTAGCAAAAGTACCATTTTAGAGATTTATCACAATGAACCTTAAAAGCCAATGCAACCCTTTGGTTTCTTAAAGTATTTTAATATCAGTAAGGATAGTCTAATTAGCATAACTACATACATATATATTTTTCAATAACATTATTTAAAATGAAGATGCCCAAATACCCACAAGAAAAAATGTTTACCATTTACTATAATAAAATATATATTCACTGTGTAAAAGTGAAACATATTTAACATTCTTTCTAGAAACAGGCCTTGATTTATTGCATTGTAGTAAATTGAGTAAATGATTTAAATAATTCAAAATGCATTATTTTATTTTAATAATCTTTGGTAGACAACTCTAAATACTTTTTTTATTTTTTTGCTTCAGTGAACAATAAATCTTTGGCTAAAAATCCTAAGTAAATTGGATTAACTAGAAGAAGCATCAGTCATATTACAAGCATAAGAAAGGTTAAAATTGTGTCAATTGCAAAAAAGGATTACTTGGGTTTCACGAGTGCCTTCAAAAATTAGGATTCTGTTCTTTGTTTATAATAAGCTAACTGGCTTAGTGCTCATCTTTGAAAGATATCTTCCAATGTGCTAAAAATAAGATAAATATAAAAGTAAATTTTAGTCTCTTTTATTCCTGTATAAGTCTTAGTTCATATTTATTTGAAATATCTGATGTCCTTAACTCTCAAGTCATAATTTTCCTAATGAAATACCTCTCTAAAAATCATTAAGAATTTTTTTTTTTTTTTTTAAATTTCAAAAGTATATTTTTTGCCAGTAGGGACTTTTTCTTTCATTTTATCTACCATTAAAATGTCATCAACAATAGGGTTTTCCAATCAGACATTTGCGGCCTTCTGACAACTAACCTTAATTTGGATATCTACTATCATTTCTAGTCTTTCACAGAGGAAATCCTCAAAGTCAGTGAAATTAACATGTGACCCCCCCCACCTCCTTTGATCCCACACACCTTCAATCTGCCCATGAGTCACTTTTGGCCTGTCCAAACTCCTCCACTTTAGTAACCTGATAAAGCCCAACCCTTTTATCAAGCTTTTCTAGGAATTTAAAGCTCTATTTTTCTGTTGCTGAATTCTTATGGCATATACCCTATTGTAGCATTAAAAGTATGGTTTTTAATTTTATATATTTTTAGAGTGTTTCAAAATTGTCCTGTCTTCTGTTTCTGGTCTTATATTTTATCTCTGGTAGATTGCTGTAGTGAAAGTGGCTAAGAAGCAGAGGTCCAGAGTACAGCCTTTTGAAGGGGGAAAAAAAGGATAATTTTCAAGTACACGGGACAGAAAGAGAAAAGGATGGGTTGGAGAAAGTCAGGCAGCTATATTATTATTTTTACCATAGTTATTTTCTATACTTTATCCATACGTTTTATATAAAGGTTAAAACCATTAAGTTGAGCTTATAAGAGGATAAGTCAAAAATTATCCACATTCTACAGCCAGAGTGCAGATAATTTTTGACTCATCCTAGTAGTAGTAGTAGTAGTAGTAGTAGTAGTAGTAGTAGTAGTAGTAGTAGTAGTAGTAGTAGTAGTAGTAGTAGTATTGGTAAACAGTGTTTACAAGAGAGTCTGTTGGTGTGCAGTGATTACATCTCTTTGACTGTGGTTGCCTGAATAGTCTCCTAGAGCATTAAATCTTCCTAATTTCCAACATTTTGAAAAGTTGGCCCTTACAATCTACTGCCCTAGTCCAAACCCTTAACCTGGACTTCTTTTGATAGTTTCTTGGCCTTTCTTTCCAATGTATACTTTCTTACAGATATATGGGGGTGGAGAAGGAAGGTAATTACCTCTTTTTCCAAATTTAAATTATTTGTTTAAAAAAGTAGATATTTACTTAGATTATTGACTGCAATAACCCCAGGCAGTTCACTTCAATTTTATATTCATAATGGCTATTTCCAATATTACCTATTCACCTCTAACCTCTAATATAACACTGCCACTACTTCTGTTTATCTTACAGCTGAGGACAGAGCCTCCGATTCACAGAGAAAATAGGTGGTTCCTCATCAATTTCTGACTTCGAACCTGCAGGCATGGCCTGACTTTCTGCTTTTGTTCCCTTCACAAAGCTGTGCTCTGGACCACTACTTCTTAGCCTCTTTGGTCATTTGACTAGCTACACTCTTCTTCAATATGAGGTCCTTTCTA
The DNA here is from genome assembly GCF_030028045.1 of Hippopotamus amphibius kiboko. NCBI lineage: Eukaryota > Metazoa > Chordata > Mammalia > Artiodactyla > Hippopotamidae > Hippopotamus > Hippopotamus amphibius. The sequence goes on along the minus strand of NC_080195.1, from coordinate 85,450,862 downwards.
GTAGCATATGAACACACCCAAGACATTTCCATCGTTCAAAAATAAACAAAATAAACCAGATGAATTACCTCTGCTCGCCTTTTCTACTTACCCTCTCCACTTCCTTATCTCCCTTACAAATCACTGCATTCCAGCTTCAACCCCAACATCTTCCCAACACAATGTTTGCCAGTCACTAATGGCTTCCTGTTGCTAAATCCCAAATGGACAGGGCTCCTTTCTAGTTTTCATTTTCCTTCTGGATATACCCCCCAACTCCCACTGGCTTCAACCGACATATGAAATTAAAATCTTCCAAGAACAACCTTTTTCGGGCTGCCAACAAGTTAAAATCCATTTGGACTGGGAATGTTTAAATGAGTAAGCAATTTTACTATTGGTCTATATTAGATATTCTTTAATGAAATTAATCTTTAGAATCACAATTTGAATGCGAATTGTGCCCTTTGAACAATGAATCACCAGAGTTGTGGTATATGCAGAGACATACCTAAAAGAAAAAGAAAGCATAGGCTCTATGGCATACACAGACGCAATCTTTTAACTTTTTATTCAATAGTAACAAGGAGAGACTAGAACAATGTACATGTTAAACATATTTGAAATTAAAGGTACTGAAATATAAAGATAATAAACAACACAGATTCAATTTACTGGCATTGACTTACATTGCAACTTAAATGAAAGCAACTGAAGAAAGAATACTGAACAGGTATTAAAGTTTTACTAAAGAGCTTCCATGACTTACACTTGGTTCTTCAAATTAGGTGTTTGAGCACTCTCACAGAACAGCAGAAATGAAAAAAGAGGTTATAAATCATCTTAGATTACTATCCTGTAACTGTCCTCAACAGGAAGAAGCAAGAAGAGAACCAAGCAAGTAGGACAAATGAAATATAAGGATTTTTATCAGACTCAGTTATTTATCAGTAATAATGCTCTTGAAACGTGCTAAAGAGTCAGACATCCTTGAGGAAATAGAAGCCATTGAGAATAGAAATATCCAGGGGCAAAGAAAGTATTATGCTTGATGAGAATGACCTATGGTTTCAACTGCAGGAGTTGCTGAAAATTCTAAAGTAAATTTCTCCAGTAATCATTCTATCTGAATCACACACTTCAGTTTCACTGAATAGTCTGTGCCGAATGATGCAGAAAAACAACTGTTCTTGAGCAGTCTGTTGCTGATTTCAAGTACAGAAGAAATAAAAGCAAAAAATCTTACTGAAATAATTTAATCAACCAAAGTGTTTGGATCCAAATTCCAGTAATAGCAGTACCATGATCAAATTTACTTGATTATGACAAAAGCAGCCCACTCAGGAGCTGATATTGTAAAGACACCACCACATGCTGTAAAGCAGAGAACACTATCAAGAGTTTGTACCAAGAATGTGGTGTGGCCTCCTGCCAAGCGGGAGGGCCTGCAGGAATCATGCCATTCAGCACTGGCACAAAACAGTCTCTGATTCCTCTTACATTTTACCTTGCTCAGGCCTCCCTCTTATTTCAGGGAATAAAATTTCCTCTATATCTGAAAACAGTCACATCAAGCAAAGAAAAATAAAGCCATGTAAAAATAAATTTAATTAGTAAATCTTCAATTATCTTTGAGTGTTATCTAACTTTGATATGGAATATAACAAGCAATTTCTGAACTAAGCAAGTTATAAATAATGGATTTTAATCACTAGCTAAAACTGAGATTGTAGATGTCTAACAGAGGGTAATGAAAATATGACCTGTATTCTACCTTGCCTCCACATCACCTATACTCCACCCTGCCTCCAAGGTTCCAGATTTTTAAGTGAAAAATCCATATATTCAAAATTTCTGGAAATTTAATACCTTTCATATGACTGCCACAGTAGTATTTCTAAAATCCTGTTTTCACATCTCTCTAGCCTGGCTCTCCTATCTCTTCTAAGGCAAAGTGGGCAACTCTTTCCTAGGGGTTCAATGCTCTCTGACACTCTGGCTTTATGACCTAGGAAATTACTTAATGTCTTTAAATTCCATTTTCCTAATTTATAAAGATGGCAGAGTAGTAGTTTTTATTTGTGCGTTAAAGAAAGTAACGAATATGAAGGGTTCAGCCAACTGTTGGATATAGCCTAAGTGCTCAGTCCAGGTGAGCTATTATGATGCTCTAGTGATGGCAGAGGCAAAAACCTAGGGGTCATGCTTGACTCCTCCCTTTTGCAGGTCCTGATGGCTATATCTGGTATCCAAGCCTCACTGATTTTTAACTCCTTAATATCTTTCAAACCTGTTTCCTCATTCCCTATCCAATATCTCTGCTTTACTTCAGATTCTGTTGTCTGTTGCATACACTTGTCTCCTGGTCTCCAGTTTCAAGGCTTCTGCTCCAAATCTAATTTCCATATGGTAGTTTAATCCTATAGAATAATTTGGTCATACAGAAATCAGCTCATATCACTTCCCTTAAAGGTAAAGTGCAAAATCACTAACATAGCACAGGAGCCCTTTGGGATCAAGCTACTGCATGGTTTCCAGCTTCCTTCTTGCCACTCTCTTTTCAGTGCTATACAAACTGGTAGTATTGACTTATGATCAAATTTCAGTTAACAAAGAATATTTTAAACATTTAAACGTATATGGCCTTTCAGTTTATTCATGCTAAGCTTTTGCTTTTCTCTTGATCTTATTTTTAAACTGGGGGAGAGAACTATGAAATCAAACTCTACTGTATACACACATGCCAAAGAATATCTTTGCCTCTGAAAATATTTGTATTGCTACTATTTACATGGACATAAAAATTTTTTAACTTCAAAAATATATACACTTAGTCTTACCTTTAACACAAATATAGTAGAATTACACAGAAATAATCAATTTATCTGCCAAATGAGAGAAGCATTCTCATTAATGTATAAGGACACTTCATTTTTGACTGAAACTGGTTTCTGCTGGCTTAATCTTCCACCAGAATTTGCCTAAATGACCTCATTGTTTTCAAACATAAAGTGAAATCAAAATCATCCTCCAAGGACCATCTCTCTAATAATTACACATTTTTGAAAGATTATGCCACTAACTTTCTAGACAGCTTCATAAGTGGAAAGGCAACAATGTTTTGATCACTAGAAACGCCACTAGAGAAGACGGTTCCTTCCAAGGGAATCTAATCATTTGAATATTTATGTTCCCCCATGTGGGTTTTGGCTTGCCATTCATCCACTTATTTATTCACATATGCAGCACCTCAAACGTCAAGAAAATGCAAGTATTGAGTATTCTTAGCATTTATATTCAAAAGGGAAAATACATTTTTCCTCAAAAACATTTTTTTAATCTATAAAGCTGGGAAAATAATAGTAATCTACCTTAAAGAGATGTGGTGAAATTAAATGAGTTAATAGATTACTATGCTTAAAACAGTGCCTCGCAAATAACTAATTCTCATGAACTGTTAGCTATTTTAGGCTATAATTTCATAAATAACAATATAATTTTGATATATGTTTAGTCTTCAACATTGGATTTTTGAACTCACTTTGGATAATTATTAATAATCAGTACTTATGTAGAATATAAGATTTACGGCTCACATGTATTTTTCCTGAAAAATTAGCATGATGGTGCTTTGGGGTAATTTGAAGGGCAAAAATTAGAGTAATGATGCAAATTCCATGTAAAATCCCTCTTGACTTAAACTCTTGTATTAGGGACTGCTAGTTGTCTCCTAATATCCAATTTCTCCTTCATTCTTTCGGTAATACATGCTATAAGTTTTAGATTTTTTTTTTTCCTTTTCTCAATGAAAGATATATTTTCTAGGCTCCCTTGCAGCTAGGTGTGAAATGTAAATACATTTGGGCACTGGTGTATGAAATGAAACAGGATGCAAACTCTGTTTGGTAGTCTTGAAGGCAGGGCTCCCCCCCCCCTTCTTTTTCCCCTTTATGTGACTGGAAGGTGAACATGATGGCAGGAGTTGGAGCAGCTGTTTTAAAGTAAGATTTGAAAGTTCTGTGTTGAGAATGGTAGAGGACCAAGATAAAAGAAGCCTGTGTCTTTTGATCCTGTGCTCAGATTATAATATGAAAAACATAAATATCTCACTTATTTAAGACTACCATATGAGGTCTTTGCTACAGTAGCTATGTCTGTATTCTCTACTTAAAAACACCATATTTAAAGATTTGGCTTGCCTACCTATAAAATTTTCATTCTATCCATATAAACATGGTAGAACAAATAGTGTTTTTGTATTTTAAATTTAGCTTTAAAATGATATCCATTAATGTCTATTCAATTAATTTTTCATTTTATTTTAAAGACATAGCTTCAAGAGTATGTTTCTTTCTTGAGTGTGATATTAATTTAACTTCAATGAGAAAAAATATTCTTATGACTACTGACCTCAAATTTTAAGATGCAAATTAATGATAGATGTAATTTTAAAAACAGATTAAAATAATTAAAAAATTTAAAATCAGGTGTTTAGAAATGCAGATATTTTATGAATTAAGAATACTTTTATTGTTACCTTCCCTAAGTGGGAAGCACTGGGTGTATCTAAGTGACAGTTTCAAAGGGGCCTGAAATTTCATGAGTAGTAGAATGTGGGTTTGATGATTAAGAAACTCACAACATTTATTTTTAGAATGGTTCTCTTTAGAATAACAAATACAGATGTTATTAGGTACCTGCTATGAAGCAAACTGTGTTTACACAGAATGAATGGATAGTATGTTTTTTCCTTCCTCTGAAGAAACATGAGCTCAAGAAAGTTACCACCAGATGCAGGGATTTTCACACATAGGAAAGCAGATGCAAAGAAAGGCACACACAAGATGTGGTAATGGCAACATGAAGAGAGCAATGAATTACTTAAACCTCAGCAAAATCCATAAATTGCATTGCTTATCACATTCACCATATATACACTTCAGTTGTTTTACTAATTATCCAATGCTGCTTGACAAGTAAGAAGTCTTTTTTATCAGAAGGAAAAAAAAATTGTTCGCTCAGTCCAATGCTCTCATAATGTGGCTGATAATCACTACTCTGCATTGAGAGACTCTGATGTCCCAGGCACTTAACATTCACGATTTCTTTTGGTTCCACCAATAACCCTATGAGGCAGGTGTTACTATTATTGACATATTATGGATCAGTATCCAAGCAGGGATTTGAACCTATGTTTATCAGACTCCATTGTCCATGTTCTTTCCATTATGTAATCTTCACCCTTGATTCACTGCCTTATTACACCACTGGTCCTACTGCATAATAAGAATTCATGTAGGTTAACTGTTCCCTCTTCTCCCTCAGACTGTTAGCTCCTTAATGCTTGCAGCCACATATTACTCACATAGGCACTCGATGAATTTTATGTAATGAAAGACATGTGTCGAAGAAAATTTCATTCAGTTCTTGAAAGGAAAGGATGCCTCTTTAAGGCAAACACAATCCATCTTTAAGCTGTGTACTTAAACATAAATATAGCCTGGATGGTCTTTTAAATATTGTCTTTCCAAACCACAGTCAGCAAGTGGAAGGTCTCCTGCAAAATTCTCCATTTGTCCCTAAATTTTTATGCTTTGCTTTTGTGAAGAAGAGTTGCCAAATACATTCTTGATAAAACATATTCTGTGATGGGATCATGTAGCTACACCCATAGACTGTACACCTGTAGTCAAAACAGATAGGAGACTGACATATTTAGATCAGACAATAAAAAGAATTGAGTATCTATGCTCTGATTCTACATGTGAAACTAAGCAGTATCAAGCCTGAGCTTAAAAATGATTCCCTTACTGTATTTCTTTATTTGAATAAAATATTATGTCTCTCTCTATATAGAAGGTCTTCAAGATAGTGAGTTATATTCAGTTTTTTCTTTGTTTAATTATGCCTTGTTTCATCCTCCCCCCCACCATTATTCTTTTAAGACATAAGGGCATCCTGAAAATAGAATGTTAACAGCTGTAACAGTCTGGTTACAAGAAGTCAGAAGTAGCACAAGAGAATATCAAGAGATTTGCCCATCAAGTGAATTTTAAATTAACTACCATACATGATTAAAATGTCTGAATATTGGTTCACTGCTTAAATGTTTCAAATTCAAGAAAATTAATCTAGTCATACACATTTTTAAAACCACTGGATCTATTTAACATTGCTTCTAAAAGATCATATAATCTGTTATTTTTCAGTAAGAAAATTGGGTTTTAAATTCATTCATCTGGACAGAATAAGATTTTTCTTTTTATTAACTCCAGATACTCTTTAATATTGAATTTCAAACAAAATATTTTCACATGGGAAACTACTCGGAGACATCTACATATTCTTTTGAATTTATACTTCATATAGGACTTGTAATGGATCCTTTAAAATTACACCAGGGTTATGAGGATGTGGCCAGAAATTGCAATGTCAGATATTTGCATCCTTCCTAACATTCATTTACACATTCAGCCACCTGAGTATTGGAGACTTTCAGCTAACCTAGAATCTGATTTGATTTGGCAACAAGCTGGCTAGCTTTGAGGTCTTTCCAGATATGGAAGTGGGGGAGGTAGGGAGTATGAACCCAGAGAAGGATATTCCACAGAAAAATGGAGTAAAAAAATTAGGTCATGACTGCAGCAAAGAAAAAAGTGTAAAGAGAAAAAGGCAAAGGTACAGTGTGTAAGGTAAAATGGAACAAAGGAAGAGTAATTAGGAGAACTGCCAGTTCCTTTCACTGGAGACCTTGGGGGAAATGCTTTATCATGCCTAATGACAAGTAACCTGTACAGAGTCAAAACTACACGTGGCAGGTTTGTCCTAAATTGATGAAAACAATAATGAAAAAAACCCTACATTTTATCACTGAGCAATACATTTCCTAAAGAACACACACTGACTCACAGAACTTTAATTCCATTCACGATCACATCTCAAAAACGTTTTTCCCTTGAGGGGGGTCTGGCTCTGTTTCTGACTCAGTGAGTTTCTAGTTAAGTGCAGCCCAATGATGCGCTGGAAAGAAAATTTTAATTAAACTGTTTCTCTGATATCAGATACTTAATGTATGTACACTATGCTCTCTAAGAACTGATAATTAAAGCCATTGACACTAATTCATGTGTATAGATGGAGTATTTTATTGTGGAGGTCTTACAATTGTAAACTTGTAAAGAAAACCCTTAGGGGTAATAATATAGCTAAAACATAACTGCCGATATACCATGCTGTCTTCTGTGATTCTACGTATACGTCATTTAATCTTCACAACAGCCCTACGAGGTAGGCACTAATCTTATCCCCAGTTTACAGATGAGAAACGTGAGGCGAAGTAACATTCCATGGCTCGTGCATTGTCTAGCTGGTAACTGAACTCAAACAGTCTTGCTCTTGTGTCAGAAAAATAATACACACAAGTTTTGCTATTGCAAATACTTGTTTTTTTGGTGATGAATATTGAAGAGGATCTTACCACTTCTAATGTATTATTTGACTTGGAAAGGCTGCTGTAAAGTATTTCCACTGCTGACTTCTCCGCTGTCTTAATCGTACAACGGCTTGATTGCCAAGCCCTTTCCTCACTGCGGTCCGCACGGTACAGCTCTGGAGCCACCTGGCCTTGCCTCTTATTATCTGTGTGACTCTGTTGCTTATGTCCCTTCTGTCCCATTTCCTCATGTGTAAAACAAGAAGAATAACAGTATCCCACATAGAACCTGAACCAAGAGAGTTCAAGTGCAACTGAAACCAGCTAGTGCATATAAAGCACTTACTGCAGGGCTTGGCATGAACTAAGCACTCAATAAATGCCAATTTCCATTATTGTCACTGACGTGAGGCAGTCCTCTCCTCATCTCCTTCTCCTCTAATGCTCTGCAGACCTTACATTTCGTATTATTGCATAAAACTTTGGCGAAAAACAACAAGGCTCTGTTTAGTTTTTGTAAGAACCAGGATAGACACAATGGAGAAAAACTATAAATGCAGATAGCTCTTTTAAAATACTGCAATATAAATGTGGCATCTTTCTCTCTCTCTAAACAAACCATTACATAGTTCCAACGTGCACGTACCACAAAATATTCAACTTTAAACAACTTTCTCCTATCCTGATAACCAAACTCCATACCAGAATCATCAATAGCAGCCTATGAATGTCATCCTTTTCAGATGGCTTGAAAGGTTTAAACCAGGGAAGAAAGGAAAAAGTTTATTTGGAATAATGAAATTTAGGGTTTGGCGGCCATTACTCTTACAAAGGTATCTAAGGAGGTACATTTACTAAAAGAACTCTGTTTAAGCAACACAAAATAAACATTTTTAAAGGCAGTGAGAGAAGGAAAAGCAATAACAGAATCTCCCCAACTTTCTTTGCTATTTTGAGCTTTGCTGACAACAGAAGCTTTTCAGCTGCTGATCATAAAGAGATGAAAATCTTATTTTAAGCTTCAGTCCACAAGAAAAATTATTCAATATTCTCTGTGACAATGCTCACAGGCACCTTGGAACTTCTGTGCGCGCCAAGACCTACTCCTCAAGCAATATATGATGGCACGGAATCAATGAGAAAATAATTTGTACACCAAATACAAGTGGACACAATAATGAGGCAGGAGGACTTATTTAAACTGGAAAGCCCCAGACACAGTATAAATAAGCATCTTGGCAGTGGAGACTGGGACAGACATGAGTGCATGTGGATTTGGGAATGTGCTTCCCTGCCGGAAATCATTCAATTATCAAAATTCTTTCCCCCTGAGACTTACAAACAGAAACCTTGGCCGGTGCTCAAATATTAAACATTAATGATGTTCTCCTGATGTTTAAAGAAGAGAGGGAAAGCTGCGGTCTACGTTAGTCGTTAGAGAAGCAGTTGTGAGGGAACTCAGGATAGATTTTGGTAAAAAAAAATAAAAAAGAAAGATATTGCCAACAGCTTCCAGCTTTGTTTTTCTAGTAAGAAGGAAAGCAATTCTGGACGCTCTTACTTCTTTTCTACTTTGAGATAAGTGATCGTATATTTACTTTTATGATGGTTAGTAGATTTATTCATTTATTTAACACGTATTTATCAGATGCCCACTGTGTGCCAGACATTGCAGAAGACTCTGGGGCACAAGGGTGAAGATGACAGATTATGCCTAAGAGATATAAGATCCTGGGGGGTAAGTCAGACAAAAGGGAGTAAAATAGAAAGACAATTGCAATTTTTACTAAGCAACACAGAAAAATCAAACAAAAGGCTGACAGAAAGGATAACAAAATAATGCTGTAGAGAGAGCAAACCAACACATGGTGAGGAGTTTGGATTTCATTTGAGGTGTGAGAGGAAGTCATTGGAAGTTTTTAAAAAGCGAAATATTGTGATCCAACAAATAAAGATCACTTTTGCTACTGAGTGGAGATGTGTAGCAGGGTTTGGGAGCAGGGCTGGAAGAAGTGGGGGGGCCCAGTGAAACTTTTGTGGCAATGATCTAGGCAAAAAGAGGAGATGGCTTGTTCAAAGAGATGTCAGAATAGAGTGTGATAAAACCTCAAATTCCAGCAATATTTTGGAGAGTTAATAGGGCTTGCTGCTGAGGAATTGGGTGTGGGGATTGACTGAAAGGTAAGAGTCTTAGGCGACTCATAGACATCTAGCTTGTAATTAGATCTATAGTATTTTGTTTTGTTTCCAAGTGACAACCTCAGACCTTATGCATCTCATAACTGAAACATCTGTAGTATTTTTTTGTTGTTATTTACTAAAGATTTTAAGGGGGGGGTCAGGTTTGGGAGAAGGAGGAGGAGAAAGTGTTCCATTTTAAACATACTGCATCTGAAACTCTTAGGAGGAGTGCAGAAAATAAATATGCTTATATGTGTATCAAGTACTATTAGGAATCTACCTGTCACTCAGTTTATTTTCTTTCTATCAGAACTTATTTTGCTGTGGTTGCAATGATTTCAAATTTAAAAAAAGTACCCATCTTAAAATAACTACTACTGCTGCTCTTAAAGTGCATTTATTTATGTACATATTTATCCATGTATTAGTTTCTTAAAAAAAGAAATTCTGAAACATGGCTATTGAATTATGTAGGCCAGTAATTTTCGCAGTAACATTTTATGTTAAAAATTCACTTGAGCAAAGAATTCAGATGTTCTTGAGAAAAATCTCGAGGCAACTGTAAAGAAAAACTTTGTTGTTCTTTAACAAAAAAGTATTTTGTTAGGTGGCAACTGTATTGTATCTCAAGATGTATACTTGGATAAATAACGCTTATTAGGGTTTTGTAATTTATTGGTTAACCATTATTTCATTGTTATGGTCGCATCATGGAAATCATTGAACATTGAATAATTATACAACTTAGTATATGGACTGGGTTGAATACTATCCCCCCAGAACTGATGTCCACCTGGAACTTGTGTCTATGCTCTTATTTGGATACAGGGTCTTGCACATGAAATCCAGTTAAGATGAGGGCACACTGAATTATGGAAGATGTCCTTATGACAGGTGTTCTTATAACAAGGGTGACATTTGGACTCATACACAAAGGTACACAGGGGAGAAGTCCATGGGAAGATGAAGGCAGAGAAGGGACTTACACTGTCACAAACCAAGGGATGTCAAGTATGGCCAGCAACCCTCAGAAGCTAGAAAGGCAAGGAAGAATTCTTTGCCTGAGGCTTTGGAGGGAGCAGAGCCCTGCTGACACCTTGACTTTAAATTTTTTGCCTCCAGAACCGTGAGAGGAAAATTTTCTGTTGTTTTAAGCCACGCAGTTTGTGGTAATATTTTATGGCAGCCTTAAGAAACGAATACAGTATGCAACAATAATTTAAATAGCAGCCAGCATTTGTTCAATGATCATTATGTATTGGGCATTGTGTTAAGTGAAAATTTGGAAAAACATTTCTTATCAAGATTGCTTATAATTCTGTTTATATCATTAATATAGTAAAAAATTGCTGTCATGTAACATTTTTATCATCAGTTTATAAATCAGAAAATATACCCTGCAAAGAAGTACACAGTCAGACAAACACAAGCATCCCATTAATTTACAACTTTTCACATTTGCTCTCCAGGAAGATGTTTTACATTAAATTGTATTCCTGTTCTATCAAATTTACTGGACCATGAAACGGGCCTACAAGACTCAGCTAACCTTACATGTGTGACCTAACAAATGTCAGGACACTGGGACTTAAGCACATACTGTAAGCTTTCTAAACTAAAAAATGCATTCACATGTGTTTATACGCTGCAGAAATTTGTGTAACATTTGTTTCTGTCTATGAAGCACCAAAATAACCATTACATGCAATACAAATAGATGATTAGTGTGTAGACCAAAAAGAAACTGGTTAAGTAAATTCTCTAAATGTTTAAAATAATCTGCATTATTGTCAAAGTACACAGCCATACAGAGTCAGAGAGATGTTTGTATGGTAATAAGGTCACTAACAGACTCCAGATGTGTCATTAGAAGACCCTGAGGAAAGCTCGCAATAGCTTGGGCATTAAGAGGGACTCTGCTAAAGTAAACACCATTTGCAATGAAAGAGGCTATCCTTTGCACTCACAAGAACATACTTTAGTTCTTACAACACCAACAACACGTTCCAATTCATCATCAAACATCTGAAAAACAATGACATTGAATGAAGAAGTACAAAGGAGCTGTTTTAGACTTAGGTCACTTGATGGATTTTTGGCTACTTTTGGCTTGGTGACAAAAGTCATGATTGCCTGCTTACGTTCCTGCAGTTTAAGATGGCCTCCACGGCGCTCAGAAACGCCTCCACACCAATTAGAACAAGAACACACAAAGGCAGCATGAAAAGTTATAGCCACAGGGCAAACACAAGGCAAAACTGATCTGGCCTTGGGGCTGGGTCTTCATAAGATACGAAACTCTTGCAAGTGCTAAATCTTAATGACGAAGGAAAAAATGAAAGAGCGTAGACTGTGGGTATAACTTAGCTTCTAAAACTTAGCGCTCCCCCCACTTTTCCGTAATTATGAACACTCTGACTAAACTGGGGGACTCTCATGTGTAAGCCATATGGAATTTTTTCAAGTGATTAAAGCAGAGTGTGACTGTATAGTAATTCCAGTGCTGCCACTTTTCTCATTATGTCGTTTGGGTTGCAATGTGGTTTAACTTCCCTGCAATTCAATTTTCTGGTGTACCTTGTATGGAGTACTTATCCACCTGGCAAGAAAACTCTGGAGTGACTTCTTTTTGTTTTATTTATTAATTTTCTTGAAATGCTTCCCTTGACTCTAAAACAGCATCCGGCCATGGGAAATCATTCCAAAATATGCTCAGAACAGCTATACCTGCAATTAATGTGGAAGAGATTATTGCTGAAACATCTGACCATTTAACTGTACCTTCATTAAAGGGTATGAGGTCAATAACATTATTTTTGGTATGAGAAATATTGTTTTGTTTTTTTCATTTATACACTTAGTATCAACCCATGTTGGCTCGAACAACTGCTTTGCATAACAGGAACTTACTAGTCTGTCTCTCTTCACCACCTCTTTGTTTTATTTAAATTAGTTATTTAGACTTTTCAGTGTATTTTGTGCTCTGAATCTTTGATATTTCCTCTAATCCTTGAATAGCATCTTCATTCCCCCACAGAAAGGACACACACACACACACACACACACAAGCAGAATACTATTGCTGCTCCAGTACAAATTGATGACTGAAATAAGAGAGGAACTAACAGAAATAATATTTGTTCCAGTAAACTTGGGAAATCAGGAGAGCCAAGCATTTTTTTTTGACATGAACTATAAGGCCATGTTATGAAAATAGCAGAAAGAAGGCTTAATCTGAAATACCAGCTCTCCCATTAACTGTGTACCCTTAGGAAAGTCTCCTTCATTATCTGAACTCCTCTCATTGGATGAAAGCCTTTCCCATTAAGAGGTAAAGTCATATAGGCCAAGGCTGTAATACATTTTCTCTGTGATGTTCCCCAGTGTTCAGAGCCATACCTAGGATATTCTAGTAAATTTATAAATCTCTGTCAAATCAGAGAATGAATGAATGAACTTCAGCTTCTTCGTCTGCAAACAGACATTATAATGTTTATGTACAGGAATTGTTACAATAATCAAATGGCAAATGTAAAAGTATCTAAAACAATAACAGTCACATGGTAAATAAATAAGAATTTCAATATATTCTTTCTTAAATATAAAATTGAAAAAGAAAAAAAAAAAAAGAACTGCTGCATTTGCTGGGCAATGTTATCATCTATCTTATATAGCAAAATGAGAACAGATTAATTGAATTTGTGAGTCCATCACACACGTAAAGCCGGGATGGAAAAATGTTGCTCCTCTCTCACTACTTTCTTTCCCTATCCCCAAATGCAGTTTCATCTTAAGATAAAAGGGTATTGTTCTCCCAGTTGATTTTACTGCTGAGCTAAACAATTTTCTGAATCAACATATAATGGTTATACTGGGCAATCTATTTGGATTGTCCATAAAGCAGTATTTTTTTATAAGCAGAAATAATTCTGCATTTTAATCATCAGTGTCTCTGTGTTTTCTCACTTTTATAGTAAAAACAAATTACTGCTCTGTAAATATAGGTACACACACACCACACACACACACACAATCTTTTGTAGTGGTAGTATATGAAGGGAGATTTCAGTAGTCAGAATTTAGGCTGAGACACTGCAAAACGTCAAAAATTAATCATTCATCAGCCCCCTACCCCCACCTTCTACTGACAGCAGGAAGAAGTACATTAAGAGAATTACTTCCCCAGAAGTGAGGTAACATCTGCCTCAAAGCTGGGTGAGAATAGAGTCTGGACCATCTCCTCAGCAAGATGTGTTCATGTGGAATAATATAACAGAGGCATACAGTTTTGCCTGAGGGCTTTTTCAGGATTTGGAATGTATAATTTGGTAGAAACCGTAATAAAGCAAGCATCATTTGGCATACCAGTCATATGCATTGAGTAAAGACTTCTGAGTACAAAATTCATACACACAATTTTCATTCTGTTTTTTTTTTAACCCCATGAATCATAATGATAAAAAACAAAAAACACTTAAGAACAGACATTCTTCCATCCACACATTTAAATAATGACTTTCTGGATTTCCTTTTGGAACTTTGTGGGAAAGTAAAACAATACTTTCTGGTTAGGAAGAGTCACTCTTTCCTCATAGCCTGCAGACACATGGTACATAGGCTCATCACCAGCCTCACATTTTCAAGCATTTTCAGGAGACAGGGCTTGAGAGTGTAATTAATGGCAACATCATGGCCATGCTCATTTAGCTGATTAAAACAAATGGGAACTTGTCACAGGTTAGAAGGAACAAAGTTTGTGTGCTATGTGATTGAAAGGAGTAGGTCTTCGATAAATGAGGAATGAAGAAAAATAAGAACGTCGCTACCATTTTATTGATATTTGAGATAGAACTTTCATTAGTCAGAGATACATCAGTAAAAATGGAGAAAATCGTATTAGGACCTTGGACTCACGCTGAATTTGTGAACTCATCTAAATTTCTGTCATTGAGATATTTGATGAACTTGTAATAAGACTTTAACCTGTAAAATGTCTTACAAGTGAAAAAGTACTTTACACCTATTCACTTCTGTGACAATTTTTTCTTATGACAGCCCTCTGATGAAGATACTGCAGATGTCAGTATCTAAACTTTGAAAAGAGAAAACTAAAATGTCCCATTTTTATAAAGCATTCCAATCTATTCTCAAGCAGGAGCTCAAAACGCAACTTCTACTGTGTGGGGAGCTTCTAAGTGTAATTAGAATGTGTCTTAGTCACCTCCAAATCTCTCAGTTTTAACTGAAGCTCTGTACGTGGTATTCAGTAGTTTTGGTTAAATCAGTTAATGTATCTAAACACAGTGTTATTTTGTGGTCACAACTGATCTTTTTCATAAATATATTATATCCTTACAAAGTACATATTCTAAGGCCTATCACAAATACCAACGGTCACTTTCCAGAAAATAAGTTCGAGGTCATAAACCTTTTGTAATAATGTCCCTTAAACCTTGGGCAAAAATAATCCATTAATAAACAAATGCTAAAAGTGAGGTGAAATAAATTAGGATAATTCACGCATATTTTTAGACTGTCAGTTTGAGAATTCTGGCAACTGGCGAAGTAGGGTGTAAACTTGATTTTTGGACGCATGATTGATTTCTATTAAATCCAGCACATGACCAAGAAAGAGGAATTTATCATACTTTCAGGGAAAAAAAATCCTTAAAGCCCTTCTCACTTGCTAAAAATATCCAGTGGAACACAAAATTACAAATTGAATTTGACTCTCTGGGCAGGGATGGAGTAAATTAGCAGATCTTGAAATAATCATACAAACTGGAACTTCCACTCTTTAAGGCAGCCTGATAATTGGACTGCAATGAATCCCTGATTTGTACTACTCCATCAGGGAAGTCCCTCCACCTTCGGGCCCAATCTCCGTTAGTCTGGCATAGGATAATACCTTTCAGTTACTGCAGCTCACAGTTTACACAAGTTGTCCACATTCCATTTGCTCATTATATCCCACAATGATTATTTGAAGTAAGCTGAAAAGAGAACATGGCCTTCATTTTATAAACAAGGAAAAGAGGCTCAGAAAGATCAAGCTGACTTCCTCAAGGTCACCTGGCAAGGCAGTGGTTGAACTGATATCAGAACATTGGTTTTCTATACTATTGCTACACCATGACATACTCTGATTTTTTTTTTCCACCGAGGAATGATAACTAGAGTCATTCTCCTAAACCACAAATAATGACTGGAATTAGAAATTAGGGCAGGAAAGCAGCCACTATAGATTCAGACTTGTGCCTTATAAAACTGCTGACACAAATGAACAATTTGTTGATCAATAGAGACATCACTGAAACCCCAGCTAGATATTAAATAACTTTGGATCGTGTTTCACTACAACGAAGTTGTATCTTTTTCTCCCTTTAAATGTGTTGGCGGTATTTAAATATTTACAACAATTTCAACCAGAAACGAAAATAAATGAAGACATTTTGGAATTTGGTATTCCCCTCCCATTGCATATCTAATTTCAGACTTTTGCTATACTTCTGATACCTACAATCTGATTTCCTTTTGTTTTTGTCTTTGTTGTTATTTTAACCACTTAATGTTTTACCTATATGGCAACAATTAAATATTTTCTCCTCAAAGATTATAATGTACACATGTGAAATACGTTTTAATTCATCAACACACAAGAAATATATGTTTATATTTTGAAATTAAGTCACAGTATGGAAACATGATATTTATAGGTTTACTTTGTAGTTTCTCCATTTACAAAGTTGAAAATTAAATTGACTTCCTGTTCTGTTTTCTCCTTCATCCCATGTTAACATGCTTTAGGGATATTGTACATATCTCAGTTTGTTTTTGAATACCAAAGATCACACTAGTGGTTTTATTTACTGCTGTCTATGCCAATATTAATATTTTGAGTATTGTGTCACAGCAGCACCAAGGAAGAAAGAGCTTCAAAGTGAATTCAGAATGAATTCCTCTGGAAATACATCAGTACCTTGGCCTGAAGTACAGTTTGGGATTTAGTTATTCAACTCCCTTGGCTATTGTTTAATCTTTTAAATATTCTATTGCCATCGGGAGACACCAAACTCAGATGACCACAAAGTCTGCCATTTCAGAATGTCAGTGACCCCAAACTCAAACTCTTCTTCAAAGACTGTAAGTGTTAATGGTAATTATAACGTTGGACAATCACTGCAGGTAAAGGCTGCTGACAACATTAGACTATCACCTAAAAATCCATTTAAAAAAAGGGTATTTGCCATGGGCAAATCTGCTATAATATTTATGCCAGTATGTGCCATTTTAAAAATGGAATGTCGTGTAGAGGCGCTTTTCTTGAATAGCAGAGAAAAAAAAGGGTAGCTAAGAATTTATGAACTTTGTACCTTGGCCCTAAACTTTAATAACCAAAGCACAATTTGTTTTAAGGTTTCCCAGTCACTTTGTGTGCGGACCTTTACTTCTATTCATAAAGCATGATGATCTGTTCTACCCTGATAAAGTGTCTGAATAAGATAATCAAATAAGAGGAAAGTGTTCAAGAGGATTTTTTTCAAATGTAAAATGCATTCTGCAATTCTTATTTTATCAACAGGTATTTTTTCTGGCTTCCAAGGCCAGATACAAACTTCATTTCACTCTCTTTTCACCAGTTTATCAAGTTGGAAAGGAATGCTAAAAATATACAACAAGAAAGCATGAACAGAAACTTTAATATACAGTAATGCACTATACTCATCTTTAGATATCATTATATCTATCTATACCTATCTATATCTACATCTCTATCTGCCTATCTACCATCTATCATCCATCTCTCTCTCTCTCTATCTAAGTTCTTGCAATTTTATTGAAAAAGTCAGCTGATTTAGTTGAAACAATTTAAAGCTATCCTAGTTATACAACCAAAGAATTCTTGACAATTATACATAAAAATCACTCCAGTTTCTTTATCATAAATATGCAATTTCAAATGTATTTGGAAACATTCTGCTTGGTATTTTGTGATAGAGTTCAGAATCATTCTTCTCCCTATGTAAAAACCTAGTTTTTATTTTTAATATACATTAAGTATAAATGCATACACTATATGCCGTGTGTGCACATATGTATGAATACTGTCTGGGACCCAAGTATGCATGGAAAGTGAATTTTCTAATAACATGGAATGATGCAACCTTCAACTGTTATTTATAGAAGCATACAAACTGATTTATAAAAAATCCTCTTGTGACAAGTTTTAACTAAATTTGGCTTAAATCTTACATAAGGAAATTTAGTTATTGTAGTGTCATTTTTTTCTTGTCTTTATAAGGAGTTTTACAGAAAGTCTAACAATGTTGAATTAGAGAACAGAGATATTCCAATGAATGAGTTTCTTAGCTGAGCAACATTGAGGTCAGTGATTCCTTCTGCTCTACTGTGAACAGTTTAAAGAAAAGTTACAGAGAACTTTAAATTCTAATAGCAACAGTCACAATTTCACCAAAATGGCATCCTGAATTATCTGGGACCCCAAATCATCATATCCGATCTCAAAAACCATCAAAAAGTTTCAATATGACAATTTAACAAAAATATGTTCAAAATTGTTTATACAGTCTACTGAATTAAAAATGAACTCAGCAATCCTATATTTAATATCAATTTTCTCTCACAGAAAAGAGAAACAAAAGAAAGCAAGCTATTCACAATACTTGTAAATCTCTTCCCCAGAAATTACCTTTTTATTGCTTTTTACCATCACATGCAAGTGCTATTTAGAGAATAATTTTTCTCTATAGATAAGACCCTGTTAAATATTGAACCAATTTGTTTGCCTTACAGTTGATTTTAAGGATTATCTGCCTTTCAAGACACATAGTGTAATTTCTATTATAAAAAATTCATAGTATGTTACCTTGCTAATTTGGCTACATTTCAAACCAAAGGAAATAAAAATGTGAATCTCTCTTTGCAGATTCCCATTTTCACATCATGTAGAACAGCTGCAAAAACATTCATTCTATTTTGCTTTTATTTTCAGGACTAAACATCTAGTGGATATAAAAACTAAATAGTACCAGATACTGTAAAAATAGGTTGTATATATTCAGTATAATGATTTTTTAAACATATCGTGAGTAAAAGAAGAAAAAAATGTTTTTCTTCCATCATGCATTTTTATGGCCATCTTCTTGGGAGCTGGTATTAAATCTACTCTTTTGCAATAGTTTCCATCTCCACCCTCAACCCCACACCCACCCCACCCAATATATTTTCTGGCTGTCTGACCTAAGTTGCTTATATGATTGGTCAGGCTGTCCTGGCATTAAAAAAATTTAATTTACTTGCAAAAGATATTTATAAATCTCTTTTATAAAAGATACAAGGGATAATGTATCAGATCTGAAAAGGAATTCAACGTAAGTCAATCAGAGCACTATATAATGTCATCACTATGTAATTGAATGAAGAAGAAATGCTCTCCACCTAGTTTGAAAATAGTCGGGAATCAACTGCTATTTCCTAGAGCTGTTCCACATTTTAGTGGACCTAATGAGATTAGGGCTGTGGTTTACTCAAGATTAGAAAAGAGCTTTCGGAACATATGTGAAATTTGTACTTTATCTGAGGTACTCATGTGAGGCAATATTAAGGGTCTTCTTTGATTATGTGGGTCTGTGCAGATCTAAACAGAATCTTTTCTTGGTTGAAAGGCCAGGTCAGCTAGAATCTGGGAGAGAACAAAACAAAGCAAAACAAAACAAAAACATGTAAATGCCCCGATGGATAGAATTCCCTAGGTAACTCATTTGGCCTTTATCAAGCAATATGACCTCTGAAGTATTACCTCTAAGGGATAGCTCTTAACCACTCATGTCTTTTTGTTCCAGAAAATAATAAGGAAGGTGAAAACTCTTAACTTTAGCTCCACATTCTCATTGACTCTTTCCTAACCAAAGTAAGTAAAATTAGGAGAAAAAACTGCAAAGAAAGGTGTTTTGGTAGATAATTTAAATATTCCCAACATTGGTGCTGGAACCTCAATCAACTTGCATCCTTGAGAAATTGAACTGTACAATCACTTTTATGACTTGCATTTGATATCCAGTGTAAGAAAAAGATAAACTTTTTGTTGTTTTAAACTCATTGTTCTAAGATTTCTGAGGTTATTTGTTGCTGCATCAAAACTAAGGTATCTCACCGAAAAAGTAGTTTTCCAGACAAGAGATGAAAAAAGAGGGAGCTTGGATTGAATCAGTGGGAAATGAAAAAATAAGACAGAATAAGAAAACATGTTGTAAATAGAATTAACATGGCTTAAACCATTAAAAGTTGTTAACTTCAAAAACAAGAACAGTTTTTTAAAAGTATCTTACATGAGAACTTTTTTCCTCTTTATTATAAAAGGAAACAGTATACTATATACACTTTACATATAAATAATAAAATGAAGTATTGACAGAACATAATATAATAAGGTGTAAAGTTGTTTGCTACATTGGGATTTCCCTAGTGTGCTCTTACAAATTTCGTTTATTTTATTTCAAAGAGGCCAGACAGCGCCTGAGCCTCCCTAAGATGTTTCAGGTGTGAGAATCTCTAATAGTGGATGAAATTAACCATCCTTGATGTCCAAACTTGAACCAGAAATGTTCACTGGCAATAGAAAAGATAATAAGATTACACAGTTTTAGTGACTGTTTTGTTTTTCATTTGTTTTAATTAATTAATTAATTAATTATTTTATTTATTGGCTGCACTGAGTCTTTGTTGCTGTGCGCGGGCTCTCTGTAGTTGTGGTGAGCAGGGGCTACTCTTCATCGCAGTGCGTGGGCTTTTTGCGGTGGCTTCTCTTGTTGTGGATCACGGGCTCTAGGTGCACGGGCTTCAGTAGTTGCAGCAGGTGGGCTCAATAGCTGTGGTTCAGGGGCTCTAGAGCACAGGCTCAGTAGTTGTGGCACATGGGCCTAGTTGCTCCATGGCATGTGGGATCTTCCCGGCCCAGGGATCAAACCTGTGTCCCCTGCATTGGCGGTGATTCTCAACCACGGCGCCACCAGGGATGCCCAAGTGACTGGTTTTAATTAAGATCCAAGATTTCAAATAGGCACTCAACATTGAGAGCAGTCTTTATTTTTTTCCAAAAGAACTGCTTTCATACACTTTAATATCATCTATTTCATATTTTCTCTTTCTTCAGTTTTCCTACATCTACTTTTAAACCGCACTCTCAGTTTAAACCGTAGTTTTCAACTGTTTAAAGAAAATGGGAAGCTATCCATTATAGAACACCTTTATTTTCTTGCAACCAAATCCACTAAATTATATAATCCAATTTCATCACCTGTCTTCCTGTTACAACAAAACAAAATATCTCCTGATGGCAAAGACCAATCCCTCCATACACACGCTGGATTCCATTCTTCTTGTTTTCCCCAGGACTTTGCTTTTCTGGCATTTCACTCTGTCTCCTTCATCATCAGTTGTCCCATTCTGCATCTCCCTCCTTGATTGTCTTGTTTCTTCTTTTTCTTCCCTTCCTCTTCTCCCTCTCATGTAAATCATTACAAATAATGTACAAACATTATCTAGCTCTCATGGCAAATAATAGCTAATTGTATCACCATCCAGTCAGTTACTAAAGCCAACCTGTTGATCATCTTTAACTATTGCACTTTTCTGATTCCTTATATCCTATTCGGCATCATGTTATTGCATTTCTACCTCCAAAATCTATTTCAAACCTGTGTACTTCTTCCCATTCTCACACCATCTTTTGCCCAAAAAAACAACTGTAAGCACTTAACTGATCTCTAAGCTTCTACACATGCCCTATTGCAATAATTTTAGACTCAACAACAAAAAACATAAGAACAAGTTACTCCAAGGCTTGTACCATGGCCATATTTGAATATGCAGGACCCATTCACTTTGGTTATTCAGCGCACTAATGGAGATAGCTTAACATGCCAAATATTTCCTACCACAGTTCCTTTGAACATATGGTTCTTTCTAAATGAAACCGTATCTTCCTCTCCCTCAGTCTTTCTCATGGCTAGTCTTTCTCAACCTAAATATATAATTGCTCAAGAACCTCTTTTTCTAGTTTAAGTTGATCTCATTATCATGTATTATTTAATTTTTAAAATCACAATCTATCTCTGTTTCATCTCTTTCTTTCTCTTTATACCCATTCATCCATTATATTATCGACATATTAATATTTTATTATTTTTCCCTTCACTACATTAAAAGGTCCCCAAAAGACAGGAACTATCTTTTAATTTAGTATTTTATACCCATACTTACCATGAGGCCTGCCTGGCATATAGGTATTTATGAAAGGTGTTGAAATAATTACCCCTGAAAATGTGACCCTAACGCAGGGATAGATCACTGGATTTAAAGCAGAAAGCCTAGGTCAGCTACAGTTTTCTAAAAACATTTTGAGGCTTCAGATTAAAGGTACTGAGTAACATTATTAATTGCTGACATGTAGGGCTGGAACAAATAAGGACTGACATTTGTTACTGTATCAAAAATCAGTCTTTAGAGATATTCATCATTTACTAATAATTTCATTTGTATTATAAGATAATATGATCATGATTTATTTTATGCCTCTCCCAAGAACTTTGTTTTAACATTAGTTTGACTAAGTTTATTTGAAATTGTTTCTGCATTATATTAGCAGTAGAATGGGGAGGAAAATATCTCAGTATCAGAATACTTTGATTTGAATGCTAGTGCCTCTACTTTTTAACCATGAGGCCTAGGAAGGTTATTTCTTATTGCAAATAACATCCAAAATCTTATCAAGCCAAAATTACATCACAGAGTTTTTGAAATTATTGAACCACAAAATATAAATTATGTTCTAAACCACGTAAAGCCAATGTAACATCTAATTGTTTCTATTATCTTTCTCATTGGGATAGAGATGAGTACCTCTATCTTCTTGTGGAAAGATTATCAGGGTTTAATTTCCAAACTAGAAAAAGTAGATATTTACTGAGGTATCTACGTCAGAGCTTAGGAAATTGTAGTCCTTATTTACTTTAAAATTCCATCCTCATTCATGCATTTAACAAATTCTTTTTGGGAATTTATCATATGCCAAATACTGAGTGAAGCACAATTATACAATGTGAATAAAGCAAGCAAATTCCTTCCCTAATGGATATGGAGTTTTACATCTAGAAGTGAGAGAGATTAAATATGCAAGATCACAATTATTTATAAATGCTTTAAGTTATATAAAGGAAAATAATAAAGTATTATAAGTGATAAATAGGGAAAAACTTGTGGGTAAGAGAAGAGCTTTCAGAGTTAGTTGTTATTTTGTGGTAGTAATAATGAAAATATAATAACATTATTTTTCATTCACGTGTTCTGCTGAAATGGGGAAACCAATATATAATAGTTTTATTACATAGATATTATATAGAGCTCTTATATATTGATAACCATTTAATATACATATTTTTCATTTTGTCATACTAATTAAAATATTTTAGTCATTTGTTTTGTATAACTTTAATACATTTGCAAAAGTTTTATGACATAATGGTACTTAATATGTCAGATACATATTTTATGAATGAGAAAACAATTTGCAACAGCACTAACCTATGACAGAAGAGCAAAGCATCAGAAAGTTGTAAGTAATAAACACTGGTAATGAGTACATAAAATTTTATGTACTTTTCTTCCTAAAGTTTAGGATGGATTTGTGAAAGATAATGCCATTGTCAATCATTGCATTCAACTATGAGCTGTTGTATGCACGTGTATATAAATAAATCTTTTTTTTTTCCCCTTGGAAGCTTCCCACACACATCTGTATCTTTCTGCAGATATTCTTTAAGACAATAAATGTTTTAAGTTGCATGTCAATCAGAATAAAATCCAGTGAGAGGTCACATGTAATTTGTATCTGTATTATTTTGGTTAAGATATTTAAATGTCTAAAGACTAAAAGAGCAGCAAAGAGAAAAGAAGGTCTGATTAAAATCTATTCAGTAATGTGAAAATTATGAATAATCATACTTTTAAGCCTCCAAAAAGTGAGAAAAACCTGAAAGAGACAGAAAATATCCTTCTTAGCTACTGGACACTGACACGTGGATGCACTTTCTTCTCTGGGTGGTGATTGGTATAGCTGCTTTAAGAATCCCAAACATTTCGCTGTCTGTGAGAACATAAATGATGCATGTAAGCATGGACTTCACATCTTGGCTCAAAGATCGTTTTTCTTTCTTTTTTTTTTTCAAAGATCATTTTTCTATCAATGATATTGTTTTAACAGAAATTTTAAGCACATTGTTATCTGATATAACACAAATTGATGGCCAAACTCTAAGTAGACGGGTTTGGTTGGTGTCCAATGACAATGAATGGTTACAGCTGCATGAAGTTATAACCAACTGGTTTCATAGCCTTCTGTTTGAAAAGGTGCCCAATTCATTTTATACTAATCAAAGTGGATATAAACTTTGCACTTACTTGGCTCAACATTTCAACATTTAAAAATCCTTTCCAAACACTGACACAATGAATAACTATTCAGAAGTTTCCTCTCCCATATTGTATAGAAAAAAATTACTTTTAATGTATCTTGGAGTTTCTCTGATCATCCTCCCTTTCATTTATGCATTTTGTTTGCTTATTAGTTCTTCTTGGTGTTGTTAGAGAAAGATGTGAACTTTGTATAATCTAAGAGCACTGTCTGATATGGCAGTATGTGGCTATTTAAATTTATGAAAATAAAATAAAACTTAAAAATCAGTTTCTCAGTTGCACCAGCCATATTTCAAGTGCCTGAAAGCTACATTAAAATATTTCCATCATCATAAAAAGTTTTATAGGATTCTGCTGTTTTAAAGACTAAATATAAAATAGAGAAATATATAATAAAAATATATTCTCTCTTACTTATAGCCCTAAATCCAGTTTGAGTGACACTCCATTCTTGGAAGTGCTCTGAACTAATCTTGCCATTCCAGTCTCAGAGTTGAGCCTATTCTAGAACAGAACACTAGAAGTGGCTTCCAAAAATAAAGTGACTTCCATTTAGCCAAGATGACCCTCTAGGTTTTCAGAAGTTTTTAAACTGTCACAAACCTAGCAACACCTTACTGCCTTACTTGGTGCCTGCTGTGCTACAAAGGTTATGAAACCATAAGAACTGACTCAAGTGGTCTAGGCTAAAAGGGAAATGAGAGAATGATGATGGGAGTCTTATACTTTGAAGCAATCTTTCTTTTTGTTGTTCACCACTCCACTGGTAAACTGCTAAAAACTTTCCTCAAAAAGAGCCATCTCACTTATAAACATTGCAGGGAAATCAATCTATTTGAAGCTTTCATTTCTTACTTTTTATAGTCATGATGCAAAACATCAAGTATGACTTTAAAAGGTTTCTGTCATTAGTCTGCTTTGCGGTCACCTTAAGTCTTGTTCTTAAGTCATAGAAACTGAAAATAAAGAAAGGGAGCGCTTACGCATGCATGCATCACTCACAGCAGCTTATAGATCCCAGCAGGAATTTCCTTCTGACCCAGCAACAAGCTGCCCACTGCCTGCAGCCAATGAAGTATCACCACAGCCCTCCCCAATTTCCTCCTAACACTTCATAAAAAGTGACTTTCCCTTTGTCTCCTTGGACCTGCCAATGGTTCACCATGGTTTGCATGTCCTGAATTGCAGTACCTCTGCTGTTCCCAAATAAACTCTTTTTACTGGTAAAATAACTGGCTCTTTTGTTTTTTAAGGTCAGTGTTAAATGGTGACCACAAAGGGACCCAAAGGAGATAAACCCATACAGAACTAACAACCCTAAGGACCACGCAGGGTACCTACTTCAACCCCTTGTGCTACCGGTGAGTCGGTTTTCCTTTTTGTTCTGCAAGTGTCCTCTCAGACCCCAACTTGAGCTCTCTGACTTTATTCAGGGTCTGTTTTTTATTTTTATGAAGGCATCATCCTTCTTGGTGAATACTTTCCTACTTTCTGAACTTCTGGTTTTGAGTCATGGGCTCCCAATCTGCTAAATTCTCTTAGGATGGTCCTCCTTCTGGAAACTCCAGTGGTCTTACGTTTAAAAATTATGATCCCTTCTCATGTATAATTTTATCTAATTGGACAAAATTAAAAATAGTTTAGAATGCCAGTGACCATTGTGGAGAACTTTCAATCTCCCCAAACTTCTTAGAACCAAAAATAGAAGACCGTGGCTCCAAAATAAAACAAACTTAAAGGGATGCCTGTTTCAACTGATATCTTGTGGCTTCTAAGAATATTCAGGACTCTAAAAGTGTCTCTTTACAAAATACTGAGGCAAACAAACAACTGAAATAAGATGAAAACACTTCTGAGGCCTCTTTCTCCCCTCCTTCATGCTGTCTCTGTGCCTACCTCTTCCATTCTGGTTCCTCATTCTAATTCTCTCACTGAACTTCCCTTTTTCTTTGAGCCTCTCCCCAGACCCTCCTCCTCTAAACCCATTAGAACCCGCCCCTTTAAAACCAGACCCTCTGAGGATCCTAATGCCTCGCCCCTAATTTCTATCTCCCCTAGACTAAGGCTGAACTACAAGTCATAGTCATGGATTTTCCAAGAGTTGCTAAGGATGCTCAGATTTTCCAAGAAATTTAATATAGTCACCCAGACTTACCAAACAGGTTTCTCAGATTTATACCAGCTAGCTCACATGCTTATTGGCAAAGGTCAAGACCATCACTGGATGAAACTGAGCTAACTCAGATAATCTTGAAAAATCTCTAGAACTGCAAATGGGAGACCAATCCTCTGCCTTGTTATATGATCAGACTTAACCATCACTAAAGTACTTCACCTGGCAATCCTAGGGCTTTCCCAAACCTACTGATTGTAATGAGATTCAGGTTTGCACTCCAAAATCCAGTGAACCTGTGCACGACCATTACAATAGACTCCAAATTGTTTTTACATAAAATTCTGGTCTTCCTGTCCATGTTGATTCCACTTGGGTAGCATTCAGCACTGTTCATTAGTGGGCTAAACCAGAATCTTTTCTTTCTAGTAAAATGCACCAGGATGGAATGAGAAACCATGTCCACTCCAGATTTAGTTAATTTAGCAAATCAGCTCACCTACACCCTAGAGGATGCAACTAAAAGGAAGATTACTAAAATCCTTAATTTTCAATTCCAACAAAGGGAGGCTGTTAAACAAAACCAAACTCTCCTGGTCTCTGTCATGATTGCCAAAAGCCATGACATTGGAATAAAGCAGGTTTAGACAATATAAAGTTACCTGGAGGCTCTGTTTTACTACAAGAGATGACTTGCTTCTCTGCTCCTCTTCTCAGGCTTCTTCACAGGAAGACAGCACCCACCTGTTAAAACTTTTAGCCTTAAATGACACATTCTCAAAGGAAAAGCTGAAGTTTGCTTAAACTCACATTTGATATTTGGGGCATCTGATCTCAGAAAAATGACCACATTTAGATACAAATAACCATCATGCATCCTGAACTTTCCTAAGCCCAAAACCAAGTGTCAATTATGAGGTTTTCTGTAGCTAGATGACTGCTGCTGAAATTGTATTCCAAAACTCTAAATAATTTACTTAAAAAACAAGCCTGACCCTATTATTTGCAGATGAATTAGCCAGCAAAGCCCTAAAGGAAAGCTTGATAAATTCCCCATTCTTGGACATCTCAATTATCAATATCCCTTTTTTTTGTTTTGTATTTGAATAGGAAGGGAATGTCCTTGGGGTACTCACGCAAAAACATGGGTGCCACCATAGACCCACAGAGGATTATAGCCAAAGCTAGACCTTGTGCCACAAGGATATTCCCCTTACGTCAGAGCCATTCTTGCCACAGCCCTTTTAGTAAATCCCACCAAGAAGATAGTCATGGGATCACCTCTAACTATCTTTGTACTTCATGCAAAAGAAGTCCTCTTGAATTCTCATCATACATGACAATTTTTGGACGGTCATCTCACTTCCTGTGAAATCCTCTTGCTAACTTCTCATATAACTCTTACTGTAATAATCCTAGACTACCACTGTTCTTCCAGCCTCTATGGATGATACCTCTCATTACTGATTGACTCTGATAGAGAACCTCCTGACCCCTCATGATGTTCTACAGGAAATTCCTTTGGATAACCCTGTCTTTTCATGGTTTACTGATAGGCCTGATGATGTCAGCATCATGATGGTATGAGATGCTTCCTTTGTCTCTTCTCTCCCTTTCAATCTACACCTAGTAAAACAACCATAACTCAAAGGTACCTCTGCCCAACACACCAGGATGCTGGAGAGATCCACACATCTAGTACATCTGATGGTGGACTGGAACACATAGAAGAAGTGGAACCAGAGAAACAACAGAAGTGGTACCTGCATTCACAGACTCCCGGCCACAGTAGCAGAGGCCGTAGCCCCAAAGAACCTAGCAGCAGCAGGGGAAGTGATGCACACGATTCCAGCCACTTGGCTACAGTGGCACCCATAACCATAGGAATTGGGCAGCAGTGGTATGACCTCTGGCCCTGGTTCCTCCAGCTGCAGTATTGCCCAGGACTACAGCCTCCATAACTGTGACGCTGGCTCCTCCCCATCCTCCCTCTCCCCCTGCAACAGCAGTAGTGCCTGCAAAACAGGCAACCCTGAATGTGGCAGAGGCGCCTGCCATCCTGGTGCCCCCAGCAGTGATACCAGTGACTACAGTGAAACCAGCAACAACAAGGCACCAAAGACCCTGGAGCCATGAGCAGTGACAATGAGGACACGTGACATCTCTGGCAGAGGCAGTGGAGGGTGGAAAGCATGAATTCTCAAATACAGCCAGAGGCAGCTCAGGTAATGGAAACCAAAAATGTGTGCCGTAGCACCACCTACTGAGAAAAGAAAGGCTTATAATTCCCAACAATTCCTCTTGAACTGTTAGAACCAAAGTAAACAAAGCTTTACCTAAGTAAGAAAGGTGTTTGCTACTTCAAAAGTGCCAACAAAGGAACAAGTTATCAAGTGCCATGAAAAACCATGGTAACACAATATGACGAAAAGGAAATGACAATTCTTGAGAAACCAAAATTAAAGTCATGGAAGACTGTGATCTGAGAGAATTAAAAACAGCTATCATGAAGAAACTCAATGAACTTCTGAATCCTTAAAGTCTGTTCAATAAGCTCAGGAATAAAATTAATAAACAGAAGGAATACCTTAACAAACAGAAATTCTAGAGTTGAGGAACTCAATGAGATGAAGAATGCATTAAAAACTACCATACTGTCCAGCAATTTTACCCCTGGGTATTTATCTGAAGAACACAAAAACACTAATTTGAAAAGATACATGCACCACTATGTTCATCGCAGCATTATTTATAATAGCCAGGATATAAAAACAATCCAAGCACCCATGCACAGAGGGATGGATAAAGAAGACATGGTATATATATGCAATGGAATACTACTCATCCATAAAACAAAAGATTGAATCTTGCCATTTTTGACAATATGGAAGGACCCCAAAGGTATTACACTAAGTGAACTAACTCAGATGGAGAAAGACAAAAACTGTCTCATGTTACTCTTATGTGGGATATGAAAAACAAAATAAACAAGTAAAACAAAATAAAAACACACAGATACAGAGAACAGATTGGTGGTTACCAACGAGAAAGGGGTGGCTGTGGCAGGAGGGCAAAATGGGTAAAGGAGGTCAACTGTATGGTGATCAATGGAAACTAGAATTCTGGTGGTGAGACGGCTGCAGTGTATGCAGGAGTCAAATTTTACTGTTGTACACATGAAACTTGCATAATGATACAAAACAATATTATCTCAATTTTAAGAAGGCGAAAACAGCAAATATTATCTTTGGTATGTTGTTGTAACTCCTTTTGAAGGTATTGAGGCAGCACCTTTGCCCTCAGCTACATGGGCCCAATGGGCTCAACGCTCTTACTTGGGCCTGCATTTCAGCCAATGGCAAAACTGCAAGTATCTGTACTGACAGTAGGTAAACCTTTGGAGTAGCTCATGACTTTGGAATGCTATGGAAAGAGTGAGGCTTCCTCACTTCCAGCAGAAACCAAATTTAAAATGGCCCCTGTGTCCAGTGATTATTTGATGCCGTACCCTTGCAGGCTGCTTTGGCTATAATCAAGGGCCCTGGGCATTCAAACTCGAGTTCAAGGAGGCTAGAGGAAACCAAGTCACTGATGTTTCCACAAAAAAAAAAAAAAAAAAAAAAAAAAAACACTGGTCTCAAAGAAGCCAACAACTAACCTTTGTTATGTTCCAAAGGGATATTAAATCTAATAACTGTTAGTTCAGTAAAAAGAGTTCTGGCTTGGTCCCAAGTAATAATCCAGTCCTGCCAAAGACTTTAAAATTCCCATTAATGGTTGGTATGTTTTCTCACTGGACTGCATCCTTCCCTTGCAGACAGGCTACTGTTACTTCTATGACTAAAATTCTGCTAAAAATATCATATCCCTCCCCTACCCCGGCCCCATCTCTGGGGATTCATAGTCACTGGGGAACTCACTTCTCTGCTTAAGTGCTTTGACAGGTCTGTCCTGTATGGTCAGTTTTACAACACTTTTACTGTGCTGACCAGCCTTGATCTTCAGGGCCGTTCAAATGGACCAATAGAATCACTAAGACTCAACTCACAGTTTGTAGAGATCTTTCAAATGCCCAAAGCGTTAGTCCTTCTAAACCTCAGGTGTACCCCTTTTGGAACCCATGAACTCACCCTTTGAGATAACCACAGGATTCCCAATGCATTTGGCCCCTACTGCTTTCAACCCACAGCTGGTAAAGGGGATATTCTTCAATATTTCAAAAACCTTCTTGCTTCTGTTGAGAATGACCATACTTTATAGATCATTCTTTCTACAGTGCATTCCTGGGAGATGAAAACCTTAGGCATCACACCTTGCAGCACAGAGATTTTGTCTATTGGAAAAGACATCCCCAGAAAGACTCTCTTCAACCCCACTGGAAAGGCCCTATCAGATACTGTTAATCACACCTTGTGCTGCCAAACACCAGGGCAGAGACTTTTGGATCCATGTGCCACATTTACAGTAAGCACCAAACCCCGAAGGGACCCACACACAAACTGATAATCTAAAAATAAGGATTTCCAGGAAATGAAGCAGACAACAGTTGAAGAAGACAGTTTCCCAAGATCACTGGACCAGGCTTGTATACTTGTATACCTTTTCTCACCCTTATTTCCTCCCTCTCTCTCTTGGCCCAACCTATTGCAAAAAGGGGAAGCCTCTCTCACTGTTGGATCTGTCACCAGAAACGCCTATCTGTTCTTGATGTTGGAGACCCCTTGGTCTTATCCATCTCTTTGATCTCAAATTCCACTGTTGATTATACCCGCAAGACTATGGGTGTTACCTATTTGTTTAGGCTGTTATGGCCAGATGTTCCCATAGCTTATTTCAACCTTTCTCTGACCATGACCATGTCAGTTCCAATCCTATGACCTTTGTTCTCCTCCTTACTTAAATAGGACCTTTTCCCTTGAATCCAAGGGAAATAGTATATAAACGGGCTAACTCCTCTTTGCCAGGCTTTTAGAAAAGACCCTTTTAGGCTGGGATGATTGCTTGGAGCATGTCTGCTGCCCATCTAATTCTATATAATCATTTTAAGCTTTATAGCTGTTGCCTGTCAAATCTTTGTAGAAACAACATGCCCAATAGGGTGATGCAATCTCAGTGCTTTGAGATAATCTCCAAGGCTTATGACCTTGATAAGATACAGACTTCAGATGGGAAATGCCTGAGAATTCTTCCTCTTACCTTTCCTAGCTACTCAATGGTTTCCAGTCTGTGTAATTCCCCTCCAAGGTGACATGACATGCAGGAAAAGTCCTTCCTGGCATCAAGGGACAAAATATAATTCCACTAAAATTAGATTAACTGATTCTTTTTTTTTAACTTTAATTTTATTTATTTATTATTTTTTTGGTGGTACACCAAGTTCAATCATCTGTTTTTATACACATATCCCCATATTCCCTCCCTCCCTAGACTTCCCCCCCACCCTCCCTCAAGTCCCCGCCATCCTCCCCATCCCAGTCCTCTAAGGCATCTTCCAAATTCGAGTTGAACTCCCTTTGTTATACAACAACTTCCCACTGGCTATCTATTTTACAGTTGGTAGTATATATATGTCTGTGCTACTCTCTCGCTTCGTCTCATCTTCCCCTTCACCCCCTGCCCCCCTCAAGGGGGAGAAAGATCTTGATCAAAAGGGGGAAAAGTGAAAATAAAAGAAGTCTCATTTAAAATGGAGTCAGGAAGCCCAAAGGGAGAGCTCTCATTCACATATCATTCAACAAAGCTTACAAACCTCATCAGGAAGAAAGAGTTCCTTCTGATCCATCTACAACAAGCTGCTTCCCACCTGCAGCCAATGAAGAACCACCACAGCACTCTTCAATTTCCTCCTAAAATCTAATAAAAACTGACCTTCCTTTTGTTCCCTTGGACTTGCCTATGGCTTGCTATAGTTTGCATGTCCCAAATTCCAATTCCTTTATTATTCTCAAATAAACTCATTTTGCTGATAAAATAAACGGCTCTTTTTTTTAAAGTCAATACAACCCCTCCTGTAATTTAATCATCTTTCCATAACTGCTTATTATTTTGAATATAATTTTCAATTTGATCTAATTTTGATTGTTTCTTGTTTGGTACAATATAAGAACACTAAAATTAATGAAACAGAAATCTGATGAATATCAATCAATCACTTAGGGATTTAAGTATATCGTAAGAGTCATTATGCTTGGGGAGATCATATTTCAGGTTAAATTAGGAGAATGATGTATTTCTAATCATTCGCTATTCATGAACTGAAAAGAAACAATCAGAAAAATTCACTGCTAAGTTCACTTGCAAAAGATTCTATGCAAAGAACAATAATCACAGGTACACTATGGCAAGGCTCCTTTCTAGTGGTTTTGAGTTCTGGAAGAAATACCATCCTTCACTTAATTGGAGATAAGCTGTAAAACAAATCTTATCACGTCATCATGCTCCTATTCTTTTGATACTTTGGGATTCATACACACCAAAAATATGGACTTAAACCAAACAAAACCCTACTACAACACCAAACTTTTATTCCACAAGATCAAAGTTGCATTAAAAATGATATTTAAAGGTCCCTAAACTTTTTTATCTCAAAATTAAAAATCAAGGCATTTACTTGGGCTGATTTGCTGCAGTGTAACTTGGTTTGCGTTGGCCACTTGAGTTCACCTCCTTCAAATAATCACATAGCCTAACTATTCCCCAGATCCTTGGTCCCTAACACTGTATCACTCTGCTTGGCTGACACCACCTGCTTCAGTCTTATCCCAACCACCACTGCTGGCGGAAATCAACTGATCAACAAGGGTTCTGAGTACTAGTCAAACAGATACAATTCTGATTCCAAACTACCAAAATTAACTGTTCACACAAATGTTTGCTATATTATCTTTTGGATATTTTTAAGTATTTTGAATATTTCATAATAAAAAATGTAGTATAATATTAACGCTTATCTTTATAGATATGAAGTGCAATATCTTTTCTAGTCCTTGTTCTGGAACACTGACCACCTTCAAGAGAGTTGCATTTATTCAATAATATCCTAAACAGTGGGAATGAATTTTTCTTCCAACTAGAGAAAGCCGATATGTGTAAAAAGAGCCTCACATCTACAATTAACCTAAATACATGTGTATGTGACATATTTAAATTTTCTAGGCTTCATATTTGTTCAAAGGGGAATATGATATTAAAATATGAAGGGAAATAAGAAGTGACACTAGATTATATTTTTTTTCCTACAGAATAAGTTCAGTGTCACATTCATCTTAGTATTTCAAGTGTGTAGCATAGGGCCTGCCTCAGAATAAGCCTACTATCTTAATGAATAAATGAATGAGACTTATTTTGCTTATACCATACCACTTACTGCCACTTGCCTTTGTGTGATATGGTCACACAGAAGAATTAGTGTAGGTTTGTACTGTTTAGAGACAAAGGGAAGAAATATGTGTAGTGCTAGCAACGCAGTTTGGTTAGAATGATTTCACCTATGAGGATTAATGTCAATAACATAATGGCTTTGAGAATACCGGTTCCTCATATGTTTATTAGGGTCCATTCTTTGCACCTCTCCAGTTTATTAAAGGTGAGCTTCAAGACTTTGCCGAAAATTAAAAATGTGTCTGTAAAATCTCAAAGGAACACATGGGAGTTAAAAATGTAATTAGCACTGTTTTTTAACAAAATTTGAGACTATCCTTCCCTGAGATACTGTGGAATATGAGCTGCAGATGTGTTTACTCTGGCAAAAGACTCAAGATCAAAACAACTGCCATAAACAGAGAGCGAAAAAGCCATCCCCCCCCCCCCCCCCCCGGTCCCCGCTAAAACCCTAGATCCCATATCTCCTGTTACTTTTAGAATGAGTATTCCTGTGCATTTCTGCAGTGTTTACAGAATTGTTTTAAGTGATACAGATAAAAACGTATCCAAATCTTTTCCTAAAAGAGTAGTTATCTGCAAAGCTTTTGCAGTAAAGAAAGCCTATGAGGAAACAAATTTATCAGTGCACAGAGCGTCCAATGCTGCAAGGGTAACATCCCTGCTGCGTAGCTTCTATTTTGCCTCTGCACAGGTTCACAACCATCTAACTGGACGTGGAAAGAGACAAACGAGAGCCATTGATGTTTTGAGGGGAATCTGGATAGGCTAAAAACACAATGTGTTTACACACAAACACACCTGCACCTATGTACCCACAATTTCATGCAATTTAAAAGTTATAGAAGGTTTTTTTCCTTTTGTTTTAGTTCAGAAGAGTCTCTTAGCATATGAAATTGTGGCATAATCATATAGTTTTAATACGACTAACAATGAGACCTTTAAAAGTTATGACAGGGAAAAGAATATATTTTGCAACATTTATGACTTTAATATTAAAGAAACTGTCAGAATTTCTAAATTTCTAAATGAATAAATAAGTAAGTAAGCAAATGAGATAAGTTACTGCAGTGGCCCAGTAAGAACTAAGCAAAACTTCAGTGGTATCCACTACTAAAAGGCAGATGGGTGGTTTTTCGACTCAGCTTCACTTGAATTGCTGCCATGAAGGAATGAAGGCCAGCGCTGTCAGATCTTTCCTTATTGCAAGAGAATCCAGAAATCAGAATTTTAGCTTGAAAGTTTCTAATGGTTAAATTCCTGCCTTTTTTCCTCTGTTCATAAATGGTTCAGGCAAAAAAAAAAAAAAAAAAAATCTGCCAGCCATATTTAGCTATAGGGATGCCAATTTATGATTTCTGTGTAAGCCAGTCAGTTTGATCCATTTGCAATATATTGTGATTGGAAGTGTGTATATAAGTCTCCCTGGGCCACAAGTCAGCATGAAAATGCTTTCTGGCTGGACAAGTAGTTAAAGGATGCTTTCTGAACTCTAATATTATATAATCATATTTATCTTGTTTAAGTATTTATTTTTAACACAAAAGAAATAGTAATATTTCATAGCAAATAGCTTCTATCATTCAAAGCATTTACCACTACTACTGTAATATGACTCTTTACATTAATAGTTAAATGGCTATGGAAATAATGGAGTTTTAGATCAAGAAGAAATATTATCATGCCATAGCCAATTAACTGACCGATTTTATTATTTAGCAGAAGGTAGGAAAGTTATCTGTAAACGTGTGTTTTCAAAACAAATTACTCAGCTGTTATATGTCATGCATTCTTTACTTCACCTCCTCTCTGTTTGAAGAAAACTGAACATGTGTAAACAAACCATTACCAGAATTTATTATTAGGAAGCAAATAAGTGACCAGATCTGTCAAGGTTATTCTTATTTTTCAGGTCCCCTCAGTATCCTTTTGATCATAAGCACTGGTCCTCCTTCAAATAATTCAACACTGAGAATAGCCTCTTTTTCTTGTTGCTAACACTGCAGCTGACCCTGATACAGCATTGACCAAACAAACGAATCCAACCAGTGGTTGAAGCTCTTTGCCATAATAACGTGGCTTTTGAAAACACTAGAACAGTCAAAAGAGAACTGCGGGCGGCAGCTATGACTTCTTAAAGGTGTATCGCTCCATTTCCCTCTGCCTA
Source organism: Hippopotamus amphibius kiboko (assembly GCF_030028045.1). Lineage (NCBI taxonomy): Eukaryota > Metazoa > Chordata > Mammalia > Artiodactyla > Hippopotamidae > Hippopotamus > Hippopotamus amphibius. The sequence continues at coordinate 85,415,117 of NC_080195.1, read as the reverse complement.
CGGCGGCTTCCCCCTCTTTCCTGCTAGGCAAACTCCTAGCGATCCTTCAAGTTACTGATTGCCTCCCATGCAAAGCCGTTCTTAACTCCCACAGAGAACTAGTCCCTTCCTCCTCACTGAGGCCACAATGCTGTGTATGTATGTATGTTTCACTCTTCTCCCATTAGTTTCACTGGGGCCTGGATAGGTTTAAATATTACACAATTCCCAGCATTTATAACATCTGGCACATTGGAGTTACTAAATTAGTAATTGTTAAGTGAATGACTGAATAAATAACAACTACAACTTAAGCCCTTAATTATCAAACTTTTATAATTAATCATTTATTTCCCAATGTATTTTGAAATATGGATTCTGGAATAAACTATGAAGTAAAAATGATGATGTGAAACTCTACCTAACATGGAAACAAATATAAATGAGTGTGTGTAGCTATATAATCCTATAACTGCAATCAATATGTTAAGGAGTATAAAAGCAAATATAAGACTATATTTTTTAAGGGGCAAATATCTTAACATTAAAAAAATATTTACCGAGCACCTCTAATATGCCATGCATTTTAATGTGTACTGGGGAAAAGAAGAAAAAAGTATGAAATCATTAAAAAAGGAAGACTTCTAATAAAAAAAGAGTAAAGACAGACCCCCTGGGATATACAGAATCTTTGCATCCAAAAGTTATTAGCTAATGAGAAAGACATGGAGAGTTGTGAGTGTAATTCTGTATGTTACTTAGAGGTTATGCAGAATCTACATCCACATGTTAAAATCTAACATACTTAAGGCAGCACACACACAGGTAGGTAGAAAAGCCCTCACTGTCTACTTTCAAGGCCCACAGGACACATCTGAGAGAAAGCAGATGAAATACAGCTAATTACAGCTATTTGGGGAAAGGGATCATGGTTTAAACTAGGATTATTGTGGAAATGGAGAGAGTTAAGATTTTCTTATACCTTAACATCATATTCACTATCCTTTAATTTTACTTTGACTTTTGAATTGCTGTCTCAGACAATATTCCAATTAGTAAAAATGATAACCCAAACAATACATTTTTATCACCAAATCTCTAACATAGGGGTTCTTTCCTAAAATAGATGTTAAGACAATTGATGGATACTGAGTTTCTGAGTTTAAAAAGCTTAAATCAGTGGATATGTTGTTTTGGAGTAGAGAAGCTTTGATTAAAGTAAAATATAAGACATCTGTTTTGGGGCTAATACGAAAATTATAGTAAATTCATTAAAAGCAATATATGCATTTGAAAATCAAAAGTGTCTCTATTTTGTTGACATATTTATCTCCACTTCACATATTTTACAGCAGATGATGGGAATTTTTTTATCTCTTTAGAATTAAGATACATTTTAAAATGAGGTAAATGGGGTGACTGAAAAATAACGTATGCTTGGAAAAAAATAAGCATTTTATGTAACATATGGAAGTTTACACTGAGATGTCTGTGATCAATATATTACTTTTAATTTAATCTAAAATTAATTAGACTGAATTTTAATGTATTTAGTAACATCGGGTAGATTGCTAATGAATATCTTACACTGCTTTGCACTTTTAAATTGATAATAACTAAATTTGTTCAACTTCACAGAGCGGAGAGGAAAATTACTGCAATTATTTATATATATGTAACTTTGTGCATTTATCAGAGGAAGCAACCATCTTATTTTGCAGACAAGGAAATGAGCCTTGGAAATATCAAGGAAGATGCCCATTGTAATTTTTACGCCAATTAGGTTAAATATTTTTGATATATTTTTGCGTGTACAGTACTTTTCTAAGCAACAAACTGAATAATAGTGTTCTTTGGGTCCGTTCATCCATTTGTTAATTATTCACTCAAGAGACAGTGAGCACCTAAATTGTTTGGCCTGCACTAGTGCTAGAAATACCAAGGTGGATAAGGGAGCTTTCAAGGAGTTATTGGTCTAGAGGCAGAGACAGATACATGATGACACATATGTTTGATTGAAGGAGATTGTGTCGAAAGCAAATGTAATAATATGGCTATTGATTAATTTTCTAAATTTATGAATCTTCACTTATAATAGAAATGTGATAAAAAGTGAAACCAAGGATAAAAGGAATAAAATAAAACATCTAAATTAATTTAATTATTCAAAACATTTAGAACAAGTGAGAAAATAAGGCTTAAAAAAGAAGCCTTTATTCATGCATTTTACTATGTTTGTTTCATGTTATGCCCAATTTTTTAATATTTCCCATGCCTACTTGTATCCATAAAGCTAGCTTCACTAGTTGATTTGATTTTTAGATTATTATATTAGGTACTGTTGAATAACTGAACATACTGAAAATTATATTTTAACATTCCCAGAGATTTATAAATCAACATGTTATTCAAATGCATTTATTCAAAGGTCTGTGTATGGGTAACTGATTAAAGCTATTCAAAGGTAATATTTTAGCTATGAGAAAACCAATAAGGGGGAGAAAAGTTATTAAATCTCACACTCACTTGACTTAAAATCTATGGCTCCCTTGGAAGAATGTGAAATTGTGGAAAGCAAACCAACCTAGGCAGTGTTTTTCTTACCATATTGCCTGCACCTGTATATAATTGTGATTTCCCAAAGCATTACTAAATAGGTCAAAGGTTGTAGAGTTACTTCACACAGAATAGCCCTTTAAACCCAGAAAACTAGTGTCTCATTTTAACCATACACATAATCTGTACCTAAAATTAGAAATGCAAGGAATGTTATTTGGTCCCTTCATGGTCATGTCTTGTCTGGTACCCAGAGGCATGAAAGAAGGGTTGATCATGGGACCATTCAGGGAAGTTGTGCAATAAAACAAGAAGCAGGGCCAAGGAGACATATCAAAGCCTTGGATTTTTCCTTAGCTCTGCAGACATTTTGTGAAATTCCTCCTAAGGGAGAGGATACAGGAAATTGGGTAATATTTTGCAAAGACCATTACAGCCTTGTGTCTCTCAATAACCTAACACATATAAGGCCTAAAATTCCAAGAAGTCAGATAACATAAATGTAATATACTGGATCTTTGAGAGAAATCTGTAAATATGTTCAAACTTCATTACTCAAAATAGTTTACTATAAGACTAACATTTGGAAACATAACTTTATGAAATATAAAAAAATGAAACATAGACAAGGTAAAGGAAAAGAAGATAAAATGAAAAAAATATGACAAAAGGGAGGGAAAAATATGCCGATTTCATTTGCATTATATGGGGATGATTCTGGCAACTGATTTGAATGCCAGCTATATTTAAATTTGTAAGTAATTGATATTTTAGCATAAAAGTCACAGCTTCCCAAATATAAACAAGAGAATCAAATATGAAAGAGGTGAATCAACAAACATGCCCCGAAGTAAACATCCTTTACTTCCCAGTAACACCTTCTTTCAAATGTCTAGTAACTTTCTTTACTTTATTCACATTTTGAAGAAATATTTCATGGAGACAGTTATACACAATTCCACTAAAAGATGTCAGTTTTTCCCCTTGTATTAAATGTCACACAGAAGCAGAGGGAAATCAGTTTCAACAGCAAAGAACTGGAAACATTTATACTCGTAGTAAAAAACCCCTTGGACTTTTATGCACACCGACCTCAATTACATACTGGAAGTAAACTCTTGTGTGTTTGTTCTGGAGCTGTGGAGAAACAGGATAGAGGTATGAGAAATAAATGGGTTTTAAATGCCTGAAGGGCATTTGCAAAAGGCTGCCTGAGGAAGAAGTGTGTGATCACAAAATGTGTGTATATAAATACATATATATATAATATTTACAGTGTAATAATAATACCACAACCTATACCTGAACAGAAAGTATTAGAGTTGATCTTCATTTTATAAATTCCAGATAAACAGAAGAATTTCATTATACTGTATATAATTTTTCAAATCCACAAGACATAAAGATGGGTATAAACCATTTTACTCTGCTATATAAAATTTAATCACAATGAACACAAAACAATGTTATTTTTCCAAATCTTTCTCCATCATCTTCTGCATGCAAGCAGTGACATCACTGTCCGTATATGTCCTTTTGCCTGCCAGGTTTGGGAAGATTTCCAGAGCACAATGAATTGCTCCATCCTAGAAAATGTAGCATTATGACATCATGTAACAGTAACACTAAATTCTTCAGTTTGTTGAAGAGGATACATAATAGACTAGTCCAACATCTGAATTAAATTATTTACATAAAATTTCTAGATTTGGAAATATTTTGAACTCATGTCATTTTGCTCTTCATTGCAGATGTAGCCTCTGTCCTGTGTCTAGGATGCTGACATTCAATCTGATAGCATAACCAATCAATCTCTCTGCTTTGGCTATTGCCTGGGTAACAAGAATAGTCTGAGTCACAGATGGCACATGAGGCAAAGTCCCTAGTCATTTCTAGATATATGCAAACGATCATTCTCCTTTACTTCTATCACTGTATATTCCCATGTTGATGAAGATATTGAAAAATGCTAGCACAAACATATTGAAAGAACACACTAGTCATCTGCATTTCCATTGACAAGTGTGTTTTACAGGCTCTAGAGAAATGAGAAAACACAGTGACTAAATAGCTACCCCATCTTCCAGATGGTTCCTCTTCTTGAAATATTATGAGAGTGGTACCACCAAAATTTCATGTTAACATATCTTATTTCACTGTTTATGACCCATAATCTTGTTCATTTTTCTTCTTTGCCTGGTTCTGTCTTCTCCAACCCCTCCCTTCTAATTTTCATTCCTGCCCTCCTCACTTCATTGTACATAGTGAATTTCAAAGGAAAGGGAAAGTAAATGAAACATACTAATATTTGATTTTGGCCTACATGTTTCCATTTTGTTAACTTTCAGTATAACTCCCAGGGTAGTGACTTTTACATTTCTTTGCAGTCCTGTTTTTGGTCTTTTTTGTATGTAGCCATGTTTTATACATATTATTGATCTAAATTGAATTCAGATGGACATAAATGAGAACACCTTGGTCATTTAACATGAAACAAAGGAACACCCAACTGTCTATTTTTTGTGTGTGCATAAGTAAGATGATATAACTTAAATAGTAATTTTCTTAAAGACAGCTAACTTTACATGATATATTAATTTGATTCATTTTTAAGATATCTAAGTATTTTCCACTGGAAAAAAAAATCCTATATTCCTCAATTTTCAAATTTTGCACCTGTTAATAATAGGGGAAACCCCCCCCCCATTTCCTTTTTCCTAGTGAAAGGTTTAAAAGTCCTAAAAGTATGTTCCCCTGATACTTGTAATTTACTATTATTAAGCCACATCTGAAAGTAAGGAAATGCTTTTGAATGACCTCAGTTTTTATTCTTTTCTGAACGACCCACTTTGATGGGGTGTCATAATTCCTAACAGTAAGTTTAATGACAATACTTCTAACTTTAAAGCACAAGGCACAGAGTGACTAAATAAAAAAAAAAAGCATATCACAACTCAACATTTAGCATTCTTACTTCAGAATACTTCAGATTTATGACTTCTTTTGATGTGTGTGTGTTTTGCTGTGTGTTTGTGTTTTCCTAATTGCAAACTTGAGTACAGAGTTTGCCCAGTTGCAATCCTGAATAACAATCTGGAAATGTTTGAAATCAAGGAGGCCAGATGCAGAAACACAGTTGAACAATCAATCTTTCCTTACTTTCAAAACCTCTGTTATTGGACTAGCTTCCTTTAGTATTCTACAGCTGCCCAGTAAAATGACCTTCACCATTCTGTTCTAATATATATTACTATTATTAACAGTGAGTATTTTATTTCTCCTCACCTGTTATTGTCCTTTCACGTCCTCACATTTTTTTCCAATTTCCACTCATTTCAGATAGTACTTAAAGTGTGTAGACCCAAATAAAAAGAATTTGTGTTATTCTCATTGGTATAGTAGAACCATTTTACTACACCAAAAGGAAATGCTTTATTAGTCTTTTTACGCTTTAGGAAATGATATTAAATTTTGACAAGGATATTTGATGCTGTTGTACTTGAACAGCAAACAACATGTGACTTTCTATGAAATGCAAATTGGAACCCCCTGACCCTCAGTGGCTTTTGCTCCAATGCCTAAGAGATTACGAAGATTTCGGAACAAAAGAGTAGTTAGAAATATCTAAAATGCCTAATCTAAGTAAGTCCATGTGAAATTACTGTCCTAGATAATCAAAAACTGCCCTAGAATGTAAGGGTGTCCTATGGTAGAAGTTCAAAGAAACATTAAAAATGCCCTTTGTTAAAAACAATAATAAAAAATTAAAATGCCACACTTTTCGGTAATACTATCACTTGTCTCAATTTCCAGACTATATCCTTAAGCAGATAAACTCCATTTTTCATGCGTTGGTCTGAAATTTATTGAAGGCCATGATGATTAGCATTAAACCAGTAAAGCAGCACACCACTAGCCAGATTATTTTTTTATTTTTATTTTTATTTTTTTAATTTTTTTATTTTTTTATTTTGGGGGGGGTACATCGGGTTCAATCATCTGTTTTTATACACATATCGCCGCATTCCCTCCCCTCCCCGACTCCCTCCCCCTCGAGTCCCCCCCACCCTCCCCTCCCCAGTCCTCTAAGGCATCTTCCATCCTCGAGTTGGACTCCCTTTGTTATACAATAACTTCCCACTGACTATTTTACAGTTGGTAGTATATATATGTCTGTGCTACTCTCTCGCTTCGTCTCAGTTTCCCCTTCACCCCCTGCCCCCTCCCATACCTCGAGTTCTCCAGTCCATTCTCTGTATCTGCATTCTTGTTCTTGTCACTGAGTTCATCAGTACCATTTTTAGATTCCGTATATGTGAGTTAGCATACAATATTTGTCTTTCTCTTTCTGACTTACTTCACTCTGTATGACAGATTGTAGCCAGATTATGTGGGTGTGTATGTGTATGTACATGTGTATGTGTGTGTGCGAGAGAGCACATGAGAGAAAGAGAGAGAGAGAGAGACAGGGAGACAGAGGGAGAGAGGTTTGAAATTAGATTTGTTTTGAGGGTTTCTTTGGTAGAGGGTAACTTAAACCAATGCTGCCTCTTATCTTTCCCGTAGGTAAAATGTTTTACCACTTTCACTGTCTTCCTCTTGTCATTCAGACACAGTTGTAGCTCCTCCTACTCAGGAAGATATGAGCTTGTATTTGATCTGGGTCCTATGCTGGTACTGTCAATAACGCCACAGCTGAGCTGCCTGATTTATCCTTTAACTTTCTCTCAAGTCTCCTGGTAAAAATAATATAAATTTTATGTTGCAGTAACAACATGCAAAGAATAGTGATTGTGACTATGGGAAAAATTTTTTAAGAACCATAGCTTACAGTTCACTTATAATTACTAACATCAGCTTGAACTTTTGTTTTATGATGTTAACCAAATAACGTATTTTGTTAGGGTGAAAATGCTTACTATTGCCAAAGCATTGTGATAAGGAGTCTGTCATTTTCTCATAGGCTGAGATTTCATTTTTCTTCTATGTCCATCAACGGGGAGAGATGAAATTTGAATAGTTATATGGCCTCTCTGAGGGCACACGCAAGCAGCTGGACCAAATAATTTGTCACTAAAATTCGAATGGAATATTCAACCCTGCAATTCATTTCCTGTGTTCCTCTGCCCCACTTCTAACTATTTGCCTCCATTATACTCGAGGTCTTGTAGGGACACAGATGTTGCTTCAAATCTGATCTCTAATATATTCAGGTTCTTCTCTCTACCCTTAACATCAGATCTGCTCATGTCAATATTATTCTCTTATTATAGAGCTCAGTCTTTTATCCTTAACCCATTTATCTCAGGGCCGTACATACTTACATAGTCTTGAAGTCCTTCCGTTTTGTCCTCTGGACATCTCTCTACTATGAACTCACTAGCTTACACACATCCTCAGGTTTTCCCTAGAATGTTATCTTAATCTTATCTTTAACTAAACCCTGCTTCTTATCCAAAGAACACCCAATCTTACAACCTTCTTAAAGAAAAGTGCTTAATTTTCTACATTCCTTGGTTCTTGGTACTGGGAGGTGGGGACCATGCTCTTTTTGTTTTAGGCTACTACCTCTAGAGCAGTAGCTTTCCACATTTATGCAAAGATCTTTTTATTTTGTGAGGTACATCCCATCCAATTAAACCACTTTCCTTCTATGTTGTCGTCTGATCACTCCCCAGATTAACAAAAGATATTGAGCTCATCTATTTATTCCCTGCCATTATCCTGGGGTATTTATATGTGCATGTTGAAAAGAGATTTATGACCCAAAAAGTATAAGCCTAAACTAAATCTGAACTTTCTCATCAGACATAATTTCATCTTATCTAAATTCTGTGACCTCAATATTTTGATTTATTATTCCATATTCATTACATATTTTGTCCACAATGACAATCTAGCTCTTAACTACTCAAAATTCTCCCAATTGCTCAGTTTCAACATTCAACTGAACCAAAACACTGCTTAGTAAGCCTTTGAATTTTTCTCTGGTTGCCTCCCTTCGAGTTCTCCATGGTAGAAACTTGCACCTGTTTGCAGGTGCAAGTTTGCCCCTTATTGGTACCTAACCACAGTGTACTGGGATGTTCACAATATAACCCATACCATATTTTACCTCCTTCTCTACATCCCTCAGTGATGTTTTCCAGCTGCCATATTATTTCTTAAATATGCCAGATACTCTTCCTTGTCTTTGCCTGGTAACCGTCAAAGTCATTTTCCAAGATCCACTTTAAGCTTATTGTTTTACTTATGTTTTCTACGGCTCTCTCAAAGACTTGGTACTTCTTCAACAAAGTGTTACAACACAACAGATATGGTAATTCTTTAATTACATACTTTCCCTCACCTGCACTCCTCAGGATCCCCCAGTGGAGTAGAGGCCCCCAATGACAAGGGCTATTTTAATCACATTTTTCTCTTTAGTGTCTAGTGTAGTGACAGGCTTGATGTAGGTGGTAAAGATGTTATTGCTACCTAAATGCTTGTGCATTCTGGTCAGTTTTGGATAGACTATCATAAACTTTCAGAAAGACTGTTTAAAGGTTAAAATTAACTAGACTCTCCCCAATTATACATATTCTGGTGATAGCTGGCTGCAAGTGACACCAAGTTCCAACTGGAAACAAGAAATCTAGTCAGTATGTCAAACATTTGGAGAGAGGGCAAGATATGTATCCACCCTGCGAAGCTGCTTTTGGGTAATTAAGAATAGTTGATTCTGAGTTTTAATTTTCTTGGATTCAGGACTGTATAAACAACAAATTGTGACCTTTTAAACTGAAATTCAAAACAGTGATGCAAGAAATGAGTTCAGATAATTTGGGAGTGAACTTCCCTGTATATCCCGATACCTAGAAAAGTGCTTCTCAGACAAACAGTTCTTGAAAAAGACGGTTGAGTGAATGAATTGAATAGCCAGTACCATGCTTTAAAAGACATCATCCCCTTGAAGTTTGCATAGCTATTTTAATTGTCATGATCATATATTTATTATTTACAACCAATAAGATAGCAAATATGTGAACCTAATTCAGAAGAGAAAAGAAAAACAGCCACCTTGACTCTTTTAATGAGATGGAATCCTTTCTCTTCCTTTGCTTGGGAGCAAAACAATAATAAAAAGAAGAAAACACTCAAAATCTAAAGTGTGTGGATTTAGATAAAGGTGAACCTAAAATTGCATGTGTCTGAATAACAAGTTCCATGTTTTAAAATCACAATAGTTTTGGTAACATTTGCAATATAGATGAAAAATAGAAAAATGAGATTGACAAACAAGACACAAGCAAGTATGAAATCTATACCTGCAAACCCAGTAGCTATGACTGAACATCAAAACTTTTGGAAATCAAGGTGAAGAATGGAACCACAATATTTTCAAACTCATTCTATGGTGGTGAGTGCAATAAACTTTCCTCTAATCAAACTGTGTCAAAAATTTCTTATGAGAAGCCTTACATAAGGCACGTGAATGCTGGCACAGATACATTTATTTCTTTTCTCATTTAAAAGTTAAAATGTAAGTCTGTGACATATCAATAATCAATGTTCCTTAAACCAGAGAGTAGAATGTATGAAATGGACCATCTTTTACATATCTTCACATTTATAGCAGCACAGTTGGGCCAATTACCAGATATACAAGATTTAAATGATTAAAGGTAACATCTTACATGTAGATTTAACAATAGAATTGCAATTTGAAGATACCATTTATTTTCTAGAAGAAGATCATGGACTCATTGGAATCACCTGATGTCCATCAATTACCTGATGTCCATCAATTGCTGTAAGCAAGCTTTTCTGTTTGGATCTGGCTCACCCAGTCCTGGAAAGGTTCTGTGGGATGCTCAGAAAGCAGAAGTTACATAGATTTCCAATTGAGATGGATTTATCTTATTTAAAAAGAATTTAAAGAGATTAGTTTAGTTCCAGGTCAAATCTCTGCTTAGAGTTTAAATTATACCAAAAGAGACCATGGGCCATGGGGGTCAGAGCAGTCTCTTTTGAGAGAGGCCTTAAATTTTAAAGGGGGTTCAGAAACTAATGCTAAGTGCTTATGGAATCACTGACTTTGAATCAGAACCATATCTGCCATAGTCCTTGTGCTGGTTCTCATTCTCTAATTTTTGCAGCTACTCCTAAAGGTGTTTAAACTGCAAAACACACAGATTCTTTTCAGTATATCTAATCTTATGAAAACTAGCCTTTAAAGACATGTGTTTACAACAGAAGAATGGAAAATGTTATGTTGTCATAGTCCTTTAATATAACTTTAATTTTTAAAACACAAAATCTCAAAGTCTAATTCTCAATTCTCCTTTGGCTTTAACAAGTTTGCTTTTCATTTCTTTATTTTTAAATAAAAGATGTGGTTGGCATTCAGTTGAAACTCTCACATTTACTTCTCTTTCCTCTGGTAAACTAAGCAGATAGCCTAATTACACATTTTTTAGGAACTGCATAAAATATAAACATTCAGAATAAACGGTTGGAAATATTCACTTGAACTCAACTTCCTTTTAAGCAGTCTAGGTCAGCCTAGTACTCTTCAGTGGGTCATTCGTTAAGTCAACCCACTACAGAGTACATCAAAGGAGCCTGTCACTAATTGATTACATTTCTCTATCACCATGATTCACAGCGCTATAGGGACAATTACATAACCGTTTGACTTTTGCAAAACTGTGAGTTTAAGTAAACACAATTCTTTGTTATTATGATCGCTAATGGGCATAGGCACAGTAAGTATCATAGCATGTAACTAGATCTTACTACATTGTCTGACTCGTGACTCACAAAAGTCCCTCTTTTGTGGCAACTGGAGTTCTGGGGAACAGCTGCTGTTCTCACACTGAAATTAAAAACATTTGAGTTGTTTTGATTTATGTTAGCTCCCATGGGAAGAGAGAAGTGGAAAATGGATGCTTCGTGTAAACAAAATACCATTTCTCCAAGCTGTATAAAGAAATTGTTCTAAATATACTGATATATTTCTTTTATGGAAAGATGGTGAGACCCTGTTACCATATTGTTAGAGGAGAGGATGACTAATAATATTCTAATAAACTGCTAGGATTGTCTTTGAATCAACAGCATTCTGAAGGTGCAACTTTATCATCCTACTGTTAAAACCCAAGTCTGAAGATTGTAATGAAATGCAACCAGCAATGAAGATCATTAAGATGATACACTCTCAGGAAAGCCTAAGAAAATCAGTTTCTCTTTTCTCTAGGAGTTCTCCCCCCAAAAGTCCCGTGTCTTAGACTTTAGTGTTTTACTGCATGTGAAATCATTTGTAAGGGGATGGGTAAAATAGAGATATATTGTTCTCACACTTAAAACTGTTCAAATGAAATTCACTAAGTAGACTTCTGTGATGTGGATATAATTTTTAAAATGTCAGTTTACTTTTTATACCTCTTGGTGGGGAGGAGCAGGTCCTTTTATGATTAGAATTCTCTTAGGATCTTGTGAAAACAGATAATCAAGAGAACCGATAAGCACACCAGCTGGTGTGATCGATTGGCAACACATGAACAGAAAGCCTCTGGGTTTAAAGGGACATTCTCCTCCTCCCCCACCTAGCTCATTCTGTACTGCTTATTTGATGTTTTTCCTTTTTTTAAAAAAGTGGTCCCTGACCCTGGTGAGATTATGAAGGACTAAGCACATTATAAATGATAATATGCCTCCCCTCAGGAAGCAGGGTTTAAGTGTCAGAATGTTTCAGTAGTCCATTTTGTCTATTTCTCTATTTTATGGTCTCCTTGAAAAGGCTGAATCATTCTTTTTAGCAAACAGCAATGAAATATTACTTTAGCATGGGAATAGTTTCTTTCTTTTATTTTAGGATGTTCTGAAACAGAATGCCAGCTTATTCTTATGCTTTCTCTAAAATAGTTTTAAAATTTTCAGTCAAAAGTTGTTTTTTGTTTCTTTTAATGGGTTAAAATATGTAAACCAAGTTTCAAACAATTTAAAATTAACGAATATTCCAGGTACAAGTTCTTCATTAAAGCATATATTAAAAAATTTTAACAAGCAAGTAGATAATTTGTATTTTAATTATACTACTGAAGGAATTCCACTAATTATCTATAAAGGATTTTATTTGAAAATTTCCATTTTCAACTCTTTTGAAGAAGGAAGTTACAGGTTAAAGCCTTTTACTATCAAAATATCCGAGTGCTACAAATATTTCAAACATATTCAATATAATGACAATCTAATGGTTACATAGGGTATGAATAGTTCCTTTGAGTTCATTGTATTGAAAATACTTCCACATGTAAAGCAAACAGTTTTAATAAATACACACAAAGAAGCTGGATACTTTCTTCTGGCACAATTGAACCTTCCATTTCTGTGCATTATGACAACATAGTATGCCATTTGAAGTAAAGGAGCTGTATTCTTTTCATCACCAAATATATATTATCAGGTATGCTGAAGTTTAGATCACACTAGCAGAAATCAGTCTTCATGCTTCCAATTTTTTTTTTTTTAGATATAATGAAAGTTAGAGAAAAGAGCACGAGCTTTGGAATTACAGAGACCCAATTTGAACTCTGACTGCAACATTGACGAGCGTCTGTTGTTCAGTAAATTATTTAATTCTCTGGGTCCTGAATTCCTCCTTGGGAAAGGGGATTAATATGTGGCTTAGTGGGAATTACGAAGATATGTAAAGCACCTGGCTGAGTTACTGACACATGGTGAAGTTGCTGTCATTTTCATTTCTTATAGAAATAAGTCATGCATGCTATATGTTCTTCCGAAGGCACAAATAAAATTTCAGAATTAATACTGTTACCATTGCTAACCTGATGCAATTTGAAAATAAAGTAATTAAAAATATTACCTTTGGACTTCCCTGGTGGCACAGTGGTTGCGAGTCTGCCTGCCAAAGCAGGGGACATGGGTTAGATAACTGTTCTGGGAAGATCCCAAATGCCATGGAGCAACTAAGCCCATGCACCACAGCTACTGAGCTTGTGCTCTAGAGCCCACGCATGCCACAAATATAGAGCCAATGTGCCACAGCTACTGCAGCCCTCGTGCCTAGAGTCCATGGTCCACAACAAGAGAAGACACCGCAATGAGAAGCCCCTGCTCTCCTCAACTAGAGAAAGCCCACGGGCAGCAACAAAGACCCAACACAGCCAATAAATAAATAAATAAATAAAATGAGGAATCATTAAAAAAAAGTATTACTTTTACTTTATACAGTGTTTGCCAATAAATATAGTCATTTTTAGAGGGAATCTTACACCTAAAGTAAAATAATTTTTTTAATTGGAAGAAATTAAAATGAGAAAACAAGACAGTTTTTTTTTAAACATGTGTACATGAATTCTTGCCAATTCAATACAATTCATCCAAAGGTTTAAGAAGAGTTTAGAACTGTAGTTAAAATAGTGAGGTGCATTTGAGCAAGGACCAAAAATGAAAGATAGTTTTAAACGTCAACCACTATAGAAACATTAAAACAAACACTGAAAACACAACACTGGGATGAAAAGATGTTTTAAATTCTCAAAAAGATGTTTAAACCTGTACAATATTAATTATATAAGAAAAGAAACAGAGTAAAAATAATATTTATAAAAAATAAATGAGGATTTCATTTTAACATGAGATAAGTGTTTTACAAAGAATATATGGTATTGTGAAATGCGATTGTGTAGATTTTCAATTTATACACTGTGGTATAGACACTTACTTCCTACTGGAGGGCTTATGCTTAAACTTCTTCGAGTAAATCCTTTATGCTGAGAAACACCCTTTATTTAGAATTTAAAATTCTAAGCCAAAAACTAAATACCTATCTTCAGTTTTTCACCCACTGTAGGGTGAATTGATATACTGAGAATTCATATTTGCCCTCGGCATGCTTCAGTAGCTCACTTGAAACAATCACACGCATTCCAATGGATGGAAATGTCTAATAAATTTTCCAAATTAAAATAAAAAACAAAGGACTATCCCAAATATCTAATAAATGTTCCAAACAATACTAAAAACGAAGGGTTTTCCCCTTTTCCCTTCAAAAGCTGAGAGCCGTCCTTTAATCATATTGTACTAAATAAAGGAATACCTAAAGAAAATAAGAAATGGGCAATACTGACATATGGAGCTGACCCTGGAAACAAACTTTTGGGGGAAAATTTTCTAACTTCATAAAATGAATATAATAGAATCCTAGCATACAAGCTATATTTTAGAATGGGTGCATAAAACTCTGTGAGTTCTCCCCACTCACTCACCATCTACAATATTGTCTGTGTGTATGTTACATTCCACCATACTCCAATCAGGAGATAAGTAAAATGGCTAATGAGGACAGATATACCACACAGGGTTTATTTTTGGCCAAAGTAAAATAAGAGGGGCAGACAAAATTCCAGGAACTGACTGTTAGTACAGGAACTATATGCGCCACGCACGTCTGAGTAATCTAATCAGCCTCCCTCTCCTTTGCATACTCGACTCTGCTTCCTTCTGAGCATTTGCACATTCACTCTGCTTGCCACCTGATATGGTTCATTAAGCCAAAATAAAGTGATGAGAGTTGAGAATGATATTCTCTCCCATTTATTCTCTACTTCTGAGCACAACCCTGAGAGAAGTCAAGATGCTTTAAAATATTGGACTATAATATTTATTCCTATTTGGTTCACATTTCTTTTTAGAGCTAGATATATAATGCATTGTCTAGAAGTTTACTAAAGTGAAATATCTCCCTAGCTCTCTCATCTGGGCCTCTATTATTTTACACTTTCTGTGTAGGGCTAGCCCTTTTGACCAAATTGTAATCAGTTTCCCCAAAAAGTCAATTTGGTGGTCCTTCACCTCTGCATTGATTTTGTCTGAACTGATGGAATAAACCAAGTATGATATATTTAGACATTAAAAAGAAAACATTTTTTTTAAAACCAACACTGGCAAAAGAGAAATCAAAGAGGTTTCCTGTGTTCTTTTAATTTTTATATACAACACTTGCTCTGTGCAATCTTGTACAGAGCAAGTTAAAATAATTTATCACAGAAAGAGAAGAGAATATATCATTCATACTACCTATTACCACCTAAATTGGCATCACATGAAGAAATGACAAAGCAACTTGGGAAATGAGTAGGGGTAATTAAATGTGGTGTTGAATTTGATTTGAAATTCTCCTTTTATATTAACTATCAAGGAACTTTGAATCCAATTATGAGTATCCTTTCCTTCACCCATAATTAAGGAGAATACAATTTCCTTCAGCCAGTGAGAAAAACTACCCAAGAAAGTACATAGTTCAATTTAATTCTGAAAGTTGGGAGCAGGTCAGGTAAGGAAATATAAAGCATATGTTCTGATGAGGACCACACAATGCTTCTAAAAGGATGGTGGACAAACATTTCTTGATACCCCTCAGTTGTCATTTTTTTAAAGTCTCATTTGCTTTAAACAGTAGAATGAAACTTTAGGTATAAAAGCCCTTTGATAATGTAAAGTATTACACAGATAGAAGCAAGGGGTTATTAGCTCACTAAAACAAAAGAAGCGTGAATTATTAATCCAAGTTAATATTTATTCTGGGATGATTTTATTCTACCCTGAAAGTGGGTTAATATCAAATAAGCAACTTAGTGACTGCATTGATTATGGACTAGATTTGACCATTGAACAATGTGGTTTAAACTGTGAGGGTCCATGTATAAGCGGACTTTTGTCAATAAATACTACGGTGCTACATGATTCACGGTGGTGGAATCTGCTGTTGCAGAACTGCAGATACAGAAAGTCTACTGATGGAATTGAGCATCCTAGGAGTTTTGAAATCAAAGCACGTCCTGGAACCAATCCTCAAGGATGCCGAAGGATGACAGTATATTTAATTTAGAATGGGTGATAAAAGTATATGTGCATCACAGAAAATGACATCCATACAGCTTACCTACTTTTAATTTTCAAAAAACACAATAGGTTTATTGAGGGATAAGACATAGTATAAATTGTACACACAGTGTATAATTTGATTAGTTTGACATGTGTATACCCATAAGTCCTTACCATCATCAAGATAATGAACAGATAATGAACGTCAAGATATTGAAACCCCACGTTTCTTTGTGCCCCTTTGTCTTCTCTTTTTCCCACCTTTTTCCCCCTACCCACTCCATGCAACCACCAAACCACAAATTTACTTTCTCTTATTATGCATTAGTTTGCATTTCCTAGAATTTTATACAATTTGATTTATAAAAATATAATTGTTATTTTCCTAGCTTCTTTTACTTGGCATAATAATTTTGCTAGATTCATCTACAATTTAGTGTGTACTAAGAGATCATTCCTTTTAACTGCTGAATGGTATTCCGCTGTATGAATACACCACACTTAATCCATTGTTATGTTTATGTACATTTGAGTTGTTTCCAGATTTGGATTATTATAATTAAAGCTGCTATGAACATTCATTTTCATGTTTTATGTGGACATATGCTTAAATTTCTTTTGGGGAAATTCTCAGGAATGGAATGACTGAATCATATAATAGTAAATATTTCACATTTTTATGAAATTGCCAAACTTTCTGTTTACCCAAACGTTACAATCTCCCCAGAAGTATGAGAGTTCCATTTCTTCTACATCTTCTCCAATAGCTGGTATAATCAATGTTTTTAGGTGTACCCATTTTATTACATGTATACCGATCTAAACTGTTTTTCAAAATTCCAAAGTCTCAGTGGCAACATACACTCGCTAACAAATCCTAACTCATACTTTGAGGCAGGTTGAAATTTAACCCTTCCTTTCTGTTTAGGAATTGGAAAAAAGAGTCCTACTTTTGAAAAAAAAGACATTGTAGAAAACATTTTCATAAGTGTGACAACAAATACAAGTAGTTTGTATTATTGTTTTAAAATTCAGAGGCATGCAATGCACTTTAATTCTTTTTATATATACAGTTCAATAAGACAAAGATTTTTATTATGGGAAGATAATAAGGAAGCTGTGGCTGAGAAGGATTAAATTTTCCCAAAGTTTCAGTAGTAGTGATGCAAAAAAGTATAAACAAAATTGTCCTATTAATGTTGACATGAGAATAACAACATTCTCATGTCAACAGTAGGGAAAAAAAGGAAATTATGCACCACTAGCTTATAAGAAATAGAAAAAATTTCCTTATATGTTAATTTTTTTAAATGTACAGAGATGAAGGTTGGGAAAATGGAAAAACCTTAGGATACAGCTGAAAGAGAGTATTAAAATCAATTTTGCAGAGTATTCAGTCTCCAAAAGGCTACTGAAACAGATATGCAGGTGCTTAAAATTAGTAACAGGATATAAACCTTAGATAGTTTTTCTCAGAGGAATAAGCAAGCTGATACTTATTACATAAAGCTTCTTAATAGCAAAATACATAAAAATAATACAGGATGTATTTGTAAGGCCTTCTTTGAATTGATTTTACTAATCCCGCCTTTAAAATTTACAGATTTTAAATGAGACTTTTGTGACAGTTGTAAAAATTCTATTACACATTCTTGATAGAATATGGTGTCAGAAGGAGAATATGGGTAGTAAATAAAAAAATAAATAAAACTGACCTTAAAATTCAGAAGCTGAGATTTTAATTTGGTAAGCATCATTTTTTGAGCTGTTTCCTTCTCAAGTTATCAATATATAGTATTCTTTCATTCCCAGGACAATCACAGCATTCAACAACATATTTCATCTATGTGATAAAGTAGTTCAAAATTCTTGCAAAAGGTTCCCAGAAGGGAAGGAAAATTAGTTAAACAGTAAAGCAATTTTCATTTACTAGGGTCGATTAAAGGGTAAAATGGAAACTGTATTTCAATTACGTATAACACCCCATAAAAATGTAAAAAGAATATTTCCACATTTGCCTGCACTGTGGGGACAGATAGCTCAATATTTATTATGAAAAATTATCCAAAGTAAATTTGTCGAACAGTTCATTCAATTGCTCTTTTCTCAGATGTAGAAATGTATAGAAAATAAAAACGAGGTAGAAATTTTTAAAGCAGAAGAAAGAGACTCTTTATTTCCTTAGTTCTCAGTTCTTCAGGAAAAGGAGAGAGTGGGGTCAGGGAAGCTCAAAATTTGAAGAAAGGTTTGCAAAAATCATTCCCCTGCCTCCCCAAGACATTTCCTGCTGGAGAAAAGGGGAGCATCGATCACCCAGTGTTATCTGAGCCAATCTGTTTACCTCAGGCTGTAAATCACCTCAGTGGATCTTAGCCCTGGAACCCTCTGAGATGTCCTGTTCAACCTATAGACATTATCCATTTACAGCCTCTTTTTTTTTTAAGTGAAATAAAAACCCTATGCATTTCAGAAAAAAAATGTGTTTACACAACCAAATGATTTCACATCTGGTGAAATTCAAGCTGCCATTCTGTAAAAACAACTCTGCTCAGAAAATAGTGCAATACCTTTCAAAATATCACTGGACTATGAACTGAAATAAAGTGTACATTTCAGGATTTTAATGGATGGATGAACTACTTAACATTTCTTTTAACTCATTTCTCTGATAAATCCAAACTTGTTAAAATTATTTTTATTAGGTAAAATTATAGAATTACTGGAAAATAATGTATTAAATGTTATTAGAATTTTAAATAATTATTTCAATGTTGTATTCACAAAATGGGAATCTCTTGGTAACATGTTAAGTATATAGCTGAAAATCCACTAGAAATAAAATACATTTGTTTGTTGATTTGGATTCATTGCATTTGGAAAAAAGTCCATTTAGTGAATTGATCCACTATGGAAAAAATGTCTATATTGATATGAACAACATCATAGTAACAAAAAACAAAAACAAAAAAATTCTATCAGGATGTAGGTGCTCATCTATACTGGAAAGAATCTTACATTTGAAAGCAATAAGCATGACTTAAATTAACTTTCTTTTATCCTCTTCATAACAATGGGTGTCCTGTTTATAGGTAAAATATGTCTAGAATCTGTGGTTAATTTCATACCTATAAATTCCCACAAGCTACTGCTACATGGAAGAAACCATCTCTATATCAGGTTACCAGAGCAACAAATGTTTTGTCTCCTTAAACGTTACATTATTTTAAGTACTTGTAATAAGTTTTTGTTTTTTTCCCCCCACCTAAACATGTGTGTACTAATTAATTGGTAAAGTAGAAACTGTACATGTTTTGTTTGCAATGTAAAGAGTACAGGTGTAGGGAAAATAAAAATGTAAAGAGTAAATAAAAGCCAACAGATCAAATCACTCCACACTTTCAAGAACTTAAATTAAGGACTGCAACTGGGACAAAAATGAAAATATTCAGGCATGGGAAACCTGCACAATTTATTTGTGTTGAAATGTATAATTTTTAGTCTGTAAATCTAAAATTTAATTTTCAGGATAAGCCTCCAAAGGCAAGCATTGACTTTGTAATCTTTTCATTCACTCATTCATTCATTCATTCATTCAAATTCACCTGTGGACCTACTATGATGCCCAGTGCAGTGCCAGTCAGTGTGGAGATGGCAGTGAGCAAAACCAAGTTCCTTCGCTCGAGGAGGAAAACAGACATTAGGATGATAAACTATCAACATATATGTCATATGATGAAAAGTTCTTATAAGAAGGAAGAAAGCAGGGTCAAGCGAGGGACTAAAGTGGCATTTTATGTACTCTGGTTTGAGAGGTCTTTGCTTTTAACATGAGACTTGGAAGAGGACCTGAATGCAGTGAGAACCAAGCACTGCATTTGGCCCTGATTCTGTTACTTGGCATTTTGAATTGATCTTCTGTAAAATTAAATTGTGAGTTGATACGATGGCAAATCAACAAAGATGACATTTTAGCGATAGTTGATGTTACCTTGAATTTTTCACTAGAATTTTTACTGTATAACCATCAGATCTATTCCCAAACTTAACTGACATGAAATAATTGGAAAATATTCAATGTGAGTTGTTAGTACTGCATTTAGAGAACAAATTTTAAAATGAAGATCTATCTCCAGAAGATATTTCCCAATGAACATATATCTAAAACATGGCTGCAGAGACACTGCCCTCAATCTAAGCTAATGGCTATGCTAAAAAACAAAACAAAACAAAACAAAACAACCATAATGTTATTAAGCAGTAAACGATGTGATCTTAAGAATTACCCAAGGTTTGTGAAGAGAAAATTCCAGATCCTCTTAGGCTATTTAATGTTTATCTGTACATGCGGCAGGGAGGGTAAGGGGGCACTGCAGAGCTAAGTAACTATAATATACTTAAAATCTATCACACTATAACAATATTAAATAACTGTCAAAAATCAAACAACTGAATAAAGAAAAGGCCTACTGGTGAAATTTGTGACCATCTGTATTAGCTAAAGATAATTTTAAAATGTTGAATGAGATTGTGAAATATGAGTATCTTTTACATATTTATTAGAAGATAATTTGGATGGGCTTACCTCTTTCAAATCCTAAAAATCAGAAGCATTTAATGAAACATATTGTATCCAGCCAACTGCCCAAACATTTTTTTTGGCTGTATACAATAGTAGCCACAACATAATAGTAGATACGAAATAAAGACAAACCCTAAATTTAAAATTTAGAAACAACTTGGAATCCTATCCAAACAGATGTGAATTTAAATTGTGCTCCTTTTAACCATATTTAACTGTTGTTCTATTTGCTTACTTTTTTTACATAACTGTCTAACTGAGCATTCACAATCTAATAAGGTGCACACCAGGACCCAAACAGACCTCTTGTTAGGCCCTGAAGGGTAAAGGTTTTGTATCACTTCCAGATTTTCAATTAGACCCTAATTAGAACATGCTTCATTTAAAGCTACAGGAATCCCTACCCTGTCAACACTACTGGACCATAACATGTCTGTCTTAATTAGATCTGATTAGTTCTGGGCCCAGCTCACATTGTGTAGCCTGACTCCGTTAAAAGCTGCTCATCTGTTTGGCAGCTGCTGGTGTGGAAGAACCTTATTCATCATGCTTCAAGAGAGTGTGTTCCTTCACCTTTCTCTCCTGGGATGCTGGGCCTTTTGATATTCCATGGCACCATAGGATCAGCCAAATAGTGCGCCTCACTTGTCACTGGCACTACGGCCGGGCTGGGCATGGAAAACTTAGCTGCTCAGGGGCTACTACTGGAAGCACTGTGACCTTGTCCTACTCTCCCAATCAATAACATTCTATAGGACTATTGCAAATTTTAAGTTTTCCAGAGATTGACTTACTAATCCCATGCATTCTTTGTCTGTATTACAAGAAGACTAAACGAAATTATACTTGTACATTTTCTGATCCATTTCCAAATATAATCATTGTTATCAATTCCACTGATATAAAAAAAAAAAGAGTTGGTAACTCCTAAACAAAGTGTGTGGTAACATCCACTGGGGTTTTTTCTCTGTCATTTTCGATTTGCTTCTAGAAGCCACTGGATGAAAATATCTGTACTGATTTTTTTTATTTGATACACTGAGCTTATTTCATAACTAATGCTTCACAAGCAATCGGAACATCCTCATGTACTCTGTTTTGTATCTGGGCAGCATTTTGATAGTGGTTCAATTAATACTGAGCATTGACATCTTTATCTATAGTTAATGGAACGTCTCACTTAGTTGTGAGTAATAGCTGAGGGTTATTTGATTCACTGGTCTTCAGTAGTAATAATAGAAGCACATATTGTGGACTCAATCTATGGATTCCATTTACGTGTTTTTACATATACTAATTTAATCCAAATAGTAACTTAAAAGGGATATATCACTATTTAACACTATGGAGTACGTAATTCCAATTTTAAGATGAACAAATACATAGAATTTGGGATTAAATAAATTGCCCAAACATCGAGTTATGAAATTGCGGAGGGAGGATTTGAATTTCTTTCTACTATAATGGGCCTTATATAAGATTTATTTAGCCTGGAACTTAGGATTCTAGGCATAGAAAAATGGGATTTTCCTCACTTCTATTAGGATTAACTTGTTAAATAAAAAGTGTAACTATACCTTTGGTCTCATTTTAAACCCACCACCTCCTTGCTCAGTAAGCTCCAGCCTTCTCTTGCTTTCTCACACATATCAAGTTTACATCAACCTAAGAGCTGTTGCCCTAGCTGTTCCCTTTGCATAGAGAGCTGTAACCCTGAATATTTACAGGGTCCTCTTTCCTGTCACAACTTATCACTAATCTCAGCTCACATCTCACTTCTTCAGAAAAGCTTTCTCTGACCTTCTTGCGCAGAACAGAATTTCCCTAGCGATCCATTTTTCACCTTATTCTCTACATTTAAATTTTTACCACAGTGAATACTATCTCTAATTAGCCTTTACTCCTTCTATGGAGTCTGATAACTTCCATGAAAGCACAGGTATTGATCTTGCCATGGTTGTTTCCCTCAAACGTGGAAAGGTATCTGGCACAGGTAAGGTCAATAAATACTTCGAGTATGTACAGTCAGATAAACTATTAAAAGCTAACAATACTATTGAAAGAGGAAACTGAAGAATTAGAGTCAAGTACTCATTTATCTAACCTGAAAGAATACAGCCAGAGCCCACAGTCAGGAAGGTTGCGTGGTTCACTGAGCCCCACTGCCCTCACAATGAGAAGTAGACACCAGAGCCCTAACTCTTCTGCCTTGTTTTTGACGTCTTGTCTCCAGCTTGCAACCAATTGGGTATATGGTTTCCAGTCTCATTTCTCTGGGCATGAGAGCTAGTCTTGAAAATCTGCTTAGTACACTAAGCTATTTCGCACTAGTATACCTTCGTCCCATTTCCCAACTTCCCAATTCTATCCCCATTCCTCTACCAACCCCCTTAATAGGTACTGAAGTACCACTGCTGAGCATCAATACCAGATTAGGCCTGAGATATCTTACGCTATTCATTTTGATGATCACTTCTAATCAGACTGCCTAAATTTTGCATATTCCTTGCTCTTCTTCTAATATGTGAATATTGCTACACTCCAGGACTCCATACTTAACCTACTATTCTCTATATATACTATCTCATAGATTCTCACTCCTGATACAGATTTAAAAACCATCCATGAGAGAGAAGAAAGATGGCGGCAAAGTAGAAGGACATGCAATGTATCCCTCTCCAAAGATGCATCAGGAATACACCAAAAGATGCAATAATTCCCACAGAGAACCAGCTGAACACTGGCAAACGACCTCAGACACCAGAAAGGACTACAAATATCCCAACCTAACTGGGACAAGCAACCTCTGAAGTCTGGACTACTCCATCAGAAGTCAAGTAGGAGGCTCTGTGGAGAGAGCACTGAATCCAGGATGCTAGACTCCTAGGGAGTCCTCATCCACAGGGAAGATAAACTGCAGAGAACTCTCACAGAGCCCTGTATCAGAGTCTAAGACTCAGCTTTCTTCGACTGTCTGCAACTGTCAGTGCTGGATACCTCACACCAAACTACAAACAAGACAGGAACACAAACCCACCCATCAGCACACAGACTACCTAAAGCCATATTAACCTCACAGATACCCTAAAACACACCACCTGACACAGCCCTGCTCAACAGAGAGAAAAGACACAGAGCCACACACCGAAAGCAGACACCCCCACCAGGAAGCCTACTCAAGATACTGGACAAACCCCACCACAGGAGGCAGAGGGCGGAAACAAGAGGAATCACTACTAGGCAGCATAGGGAAAGGAGACAGCAAATCCTATAAATTAGACAAAATAAGAAAACAAAGAAACACCATGCAGGCAAAGGAGCAGGAAAAAAACCCACAAGACCAAATAAATGAAGAGGAAATAGGAAAATTGTCTGAAAAAGATTTCAGAATTATGATAGTAAGGATGATCCAAAATCTTGAAAACAAAATAGAGAAAATACAAGAAACAGTTAATAAGGACTTGGAAGAACTAAAGAGCAAACAGTAATGGACAACAAAATAACTGAAATTAAAAAGTTAGATGGTATAAATAGCAGAATAACTGAGGCAGAAGAACGAATAAGTGAGTTGGAAGATAGAATGGTGGAAATAACTGCCACAGAGCAGGAAAGAGAAAAAAGAATTAAAAGAATGGAAGACAGTCTCAGAGACCTCAGTGATAACATTAAGCATACCAACATTCGAATCATAGCATCCCAGGAGAAGAAGAAAAAAAGAAAGGGTCTGAGAAAATATCTGAAGAGGTTATAGTGGAGAACTTCCCCAACATGGGAAAGGACATAATTAATCAAGTCCAAGAAGCTCAGAGAGTCCCATACAGAATAGACCACAGGAGAAATACACTGAGGCACATATTAATCAAACTAACAAAAATTAAAAACAAAGAAAAAATATTAAAAGCAGCAAGAGAAAAGCAACAAATAATGTATAAGGGAAAACCCAAAAGGATAACAGCTGACCTTTCCACAGAAACTCTGCAGGCCAGAAGGGAATGGCAGGATATACTGAAAGTCCTTAAAGAGAAAAACCTACAGTTAGGAATACTCTACCCAGCAAGAATCTCATTCAGATTTGAGGGAGAAATCAAAAGCTTTACAGACAAGCAAAAGTTAAGAGAATTCAGCACCACCAAACCAGCCTTACAACAAGTGCTACAGGAACTTCTTTAAGTAGGAAACACAAGAAAAGGAAAACACCTACAAATACAAACCCAAAACAATTCATAAAATGGTAATTGGAACACACATGTCAATAATCACTTTAAATGTAAATGGATTAAATGCTCCAGTCAAAAGACACAGACTGGCTGAATGGATACAAAAACAAGACCCTTCTATATGCTGCCTACAAGAAACCCACTTCAGACCAAGGGATACATATAGACTGAAAGTAAAGGGATGGAAAAAGATATTCCATGCAAATGGAAGTCAGAAGAAAGCTGGAATAGCAAGACTCATATCAGACAAATTAGACTTTAAAGTAAAGACTATTACAAGAGACAAGGAAGGACATTACATAATGATGAAGGGATCAATCCAAGAAGAACATATAACAATTGTAAATATGTATGCCCCCAATATAGGAGCACCTCAATACATAAGGCAAATGCTAACAGCCATAAAAGGGGACGTCGACAGTAACACAATAATAGTAGGAGACTTTAACACCCCACTTACACCAATGGACAGATCCATCCAAACAGAAAATCAATAAAGACACACAAGCTTTAAATAACACATTAGATTACCTTGACTTAATTGATGTTTATAGGACAGTACATCCAAAAACTAAAGAATACACTTTCTTCTCAAGTGCACACAGAACATTCTCCAGGATAGATCACATCTTGGGTCACAAATCAAGCCTCATTAAATTCAAGAAAATTGAAATCATATCAAGCATCTTCTCTGACCATAACACCATGAGACTAGATATCAATTACAGGAAAAAAACTGTAAAAAATACAAACACATGGAGGCTAAACAATACACTATTAAACAACCAAGAAATCCCTAAAGAAATCAGAGAGGAAATCAAAAAATATCTAGAAACAAATGACAATGAAAACACAACAACCCAAATCCTATGGGATGCAGCAAAAGCAGTTCTAAGAGGGAAGTTTATAGCAATACAGTTGTACCTCAAGAAACAAGAAAAATATCAAATAAACAACCTAACCTTACATTTAAAACAATTAGAGAAAGAAGAACAAAGAAACCCCAAAGTGAGCAGAAGGAAAGAAATCATAAAGATCAGAGCAGAAATAAGTGACAAAGAAATGAAGGAAACAATAGAAAAGATCAATGAAACTAAAAGCTGGTTCTTTGAGAAGATAAACAAAATTGATAAACCATTAGCCCGACTCATCAGGAAAAAAAGGGAGATGATGCAAATCAAGAGAATTAGACATGAAAAAGGAGAAGTAACAACTGACACTGCAGAAATACAAAAGATCATGCAAAAGTACTACAAGCAACTATATGCCAATAAATTGGATAACATGGAAGAAATAAATTCCTAGAAAAGTACAATCTTCCAAGACTGAACCAGGAAGAAATAGAAAATATGAACAGACCAATCACAAGTATGGAAATTGAGACTGTGATTAAAAACCTCCCAACAAACAAAAGCCCAGGGCCAGATGGCTTCACAGGCAAATACTATCAAACATTTTGAGAAGAGCTAACATGTATCCTTCTCAAACTCTTCCAAAATATAGCAGAAGGCGGAACACTCCCAAACTTATTCTATGAGGCCACCATCACTCTGATACCAAAACCAGGCAAAGATGTCACACAAAAAAAGAAAATTACAGGCCAATATCACTGATGAATATAGATGCAAAAACCTCAACAAAATCCTAGCTAAGAGAATCCAACAGCACATTAAAAAGATCACACACCAAGATCAAGTGGGGTTTATCCCTGGGATGCAAGAATTCTTCAATATATGCAAATCAATCAACATGATACATCATATCAACAAATTGAAGGATAAAAACCATATGATCATCTCAATAGATGCAGAAAAAGCTTTTGACAAAGTTCAACATCTATTTATGATAAAAGCTCTCCAGAAAATGGGCATAGAAGGAAATTACCTCAACATAATAAAAGCCATATATGAAAAACCAAAAGCCAACATCATTCTAAATGGTGAAAAACTGAAAGAATTCCCTCTAAGAACAGGAACAAGACAAGGGTGCCCACTCTCACCATTATTATTCAACATAGTTTTGGAAGTGTTAGCCACAGCAATCAGAGAAGAAAATGAAATGAAAGGAATCCAAATTGGAAAAGAAGTAAAATTGTCACTCTTTGCAGATGACATGATATTATACATAGAAAACCTTAAAGAAACTCTGCCAGAAAACTGCTAGCATTAATTGATGAATTTAGCAAAGTAGCAGGATACAAAATTAATGCACAGAAATCTCTTGCATTCCTATCCACTAACAATGAAAAAGCAGAAAGAGAAATTAAGGAAACTCTTCCATTTACCATTGCAACAAAAAGAATAAAATACCTAGGAATAAACCTGCCTAAAGAGGCAAAAGACCTGTATGCAGAAAACTATAAGACACTGATGAAAGAAATCAAAGATGATATGAACAGATGCAGAGACATACCATGTCTTGGACTGGAAGAATCAACATTGTGAAAATGACTGTACTACACAAAGCAATTTACAGATTCAACGCAATCCCGATCAAATTACCAACGGCATTTTTCACAGAACTAGAACAAGAAATCTTACCATTTGTATGGAAACGCAAAAGACCCCGAATAGTCAAAATAATCTTGAGAAGGTAAAACAGAGTTGGTGGAATTAGGCTTCCTGACTTCAAACTATACTACAAGCCCACAGTGATCAAGACAGTGTGGTACTGGCACAAAAACAGAAAGGAAGATCAATGGAACAGAATAGAGAACCCAGAGGTAAACCCAAGCACATATGGGCACCTCATCTTTGACAAAGGTGGTGAGATGGAAAAAAGATAGCCTCTCCAATAAGTGGTGCTGGGAAAATTGAACAGCAACATGTAAAAGAATGAAATTAGAACACTTCCTAAGACCATACACAAAAATAAACTCAAAATGGATTAAAGATCTAAATAAAAAACTATAAAACTCCTCGAGGAAAACATAGACAGAACACTCTATGACATACATCAAAGCAAGATCCTTTTGGACCCACCTCCTAGAATCATGGAAATAAAATCAAGAATAAACAAATGGGACCTCATGAAACTTAAAAGCTTTTGCACAGTGAAAAAAAACCATAAATGAGACAAGAAGACAATCCTCAGAATGGGAGAAAATACTTGCCAATGAAGCAACGGACAAAGGATTACTCTCCAAAATATATAAGCAGCTCATGCACCTTAATATCAAAGAAGCAAATAACCCAAGCCACAAATGGATGGAAGACATAAATAGACATTTCTCCAAAGAAGACATACAGATGGCCAACAAACACATGAAAAGATGCTCAACATCACTAATCATCAGAGAAATGCAAGTCAAAGCCACAATGAGGTATCACCTCACACTGGTCAGAATGGCCATCATCAAAAAATCTAGAAACAGTAATTGTTGGAGAGGGTGTGGAGAAAAGGGAACTCTCCTGCACTGTGGGTGGGAATGTAAGTTGGTACAGCCACTATGGAAAACAATTTGGAGGTTCCTTAAAAAACTACAAATAGAACTACCATATGATCCAGTAATCCTACACCTGGGCATATACCCAGAGAAAACCATAATCCCAAAAGAAACATGTACCATAATGTTTATTGCAGCACTCTTTACAATAGCCAGGACATGGAAGCAACCTAAATGCCCATCAACAGATGAATGGATAAAGAAGATGTGGCATATATATACAATGGAATATTACTCAGCCATTAAAATGAATGAGATGGAGCTATATGTAATGAGGTGGATAGACCCAGAGTCTGTCATACAGAGTGAAGTAAGCCAGAAAGAGAAAAACAAATACTGTATGCTAACTCATATATGTGGAATCTAAAAACAAAACAAAACAAAAAAATTGGTACTGATGAACCCAGTAACAGGGCAAGAATAAGGATGCAGATGCAGAGAATGGACTGGAGGACATGGGGTAGGGGGTGCGGAGGGTGAAGAGGAATCTGGGATGAAGTGAGAGAGTAGCATAGACATATATACACTACCAACTGTAAAATAGATAGTTAGTGGGAAGTTGCTGTACAACAAAGGGAGATCAACTCGATGATGGGTGATGCCTTAGAGGGCCAGGACAGGGAGGGTGGGAGGGATTCGTGGGAGGGAGGGGATATGGGGATATATGTATAAATACAGCTGATTCACTTCGGTGTACCTCAAAAGCGGGTACAAGAGGGTAAAGCAATTATATTCCAATAAAGAGCTTAAAAAAAAAATCCATGAATGTTTCCCAATTCTTGTATCTGATCCAGACCTACCTGCTTAGCTTTAGATCCACTCAGGCAAACTCCCACTCATTTTCATGTAGAGAAATCAAATTTCAAATGTTATTTTATCTCTCTGGTTCTTTCTTTATCAACACATTCCCCCACAACTTTAGACCCTCAAAGCTTGATTTAGAAAATGTTATCAGCATGTCTTATAAACTATTCCCAATATATTTCTCAGATCCAAACATTTCTTTCTATTTCCATTGACACAACCAACTTTTGTACAATTATTGTTGCCCACTTTGACTAATGCACTATTCTTCCCAATATTCTGCTCTCAAATCACTTGTGGCCTCCAGAATGAGGTCTTTCCTGACCTTCATATTTAGATGTAGACCTCCACATCATGAACCATTTTCATTTTCATTTCCCTGCTTTATTTATTTCAATGAAACTATCCCTACCCCAGATTACATATTTTATTTATTAGTACACTTGTTTATTGTCTATATTCCCAATGGAATATGAGTTCATTGAGGTCAATTCCAGTGCCTAGAGCAGCTATTGACAGATTATAATTGTTCAAATATTATTTGTTGAATAAATACATGAATGAGAGATGTTATACTCAAAATTCCAACTCTTCTTCCAAGCTAAGATGCTATACTCAGACCAAGCTCCTTCATGTAAATTGCCCTCTTCCAATGAAATTTGGACCAAACCATCAATCTTTTAGGCAATCTTTCAGGGCTCTCTGAACTTGGAGTAGGAGTAATTTAGATTCATGTTGAGATACTGACAGTTCTATCTGTCCCCAGCTGCACCATACACGTTTGTAAAAGTGTGTCCATTCATTCATTACCTCATTCATTTATCATGTTTTTGTAATTGTAATAACTGGTTTAAAAAAAAAGAATCACGTAGAATACCTACCCTTAAGTGTTACAATCTTTTGAGTGCTGTAACTTCTAGTTAATTTTAGCACATTAGATATTAAAATACACACACATACACACACTCTTACATACATAACAGAGATGAAAGAAAAGTCATTCGATAAGACCAAAGTTGTCATTTATATCTCCTAAAATAATGTTTAATTTTTCAAAGTATGATAGATCATAAAAAAATCTGGTTTATTCCAAATGTAGTATATGAGAAAAAACTCATATAATTAAAGAGTTAATAACATTCCAAGGAAATTTTAAAATATTGGCAGTAAATAGACTGCAATACTATTTACGCCTTTCACTAGACAATTTGACAAGGGTACAGATTTAAAAGCACCATCCTATTTCACAAACTTTTATCCCTACTTTCAGTGTGCAACCTCTTGTGAGATTAAGACCAATGGATTGTCTGCAGAAAATGGATTTACTGTTTGAAGCCAAGAAAATTGTATTCTTTTTTCAGTGCTTTTGGGAGCTTTCTTCTAAAACTTTATAAATCCCTTTCTATGTAGTTCAAATAGAAAAGACTGCCAAGTTCTAGTATTTCTCAGTGTCTGAGCGCCCCATAAACAGAATGATTATATATGGCTAATCTTTCAGCGATTATGAGCTATATGCAGAGAGATAGAAAGAATCCTGTGGTCATTATGTAGATGAAACAAGCCTCGCTTTTAGCCCTATTTGGCTAAATTCTGACAACCCAATACATACATATGTGGGAAATAAGTCTCTGAGAAAACTCATTTCACATGTTGCTAAGTTACTAACCAGTTAAAGAAAACTAGATGAATAAGAAAGATTAAAATGCTTTTACAGTATATCATCTGCAATATGCATTTAAGAGTCATCTAGTAGCTATTTAAAGTTACTTCAGAAAACTAGACACTTAAGGATGAGAAATGAAGATAAATGAAAGAAGACAAGAGGCTACAGAGTTGTGTTAAAATTGGCAGGTTCAATTCATAGGCATTATTTGTAAAGGTCCAAGTCCTTTTGTTTGTCTTTACCTAAGATTAGAAAAAAATACAGCCTAACCTTTAGGTTCTAGGCTGATGCCATAGAAAGCTAAGAAGCTTTGGTGTTTCATATAAACTTTAAGAATGTGAATTGTCTTTCCATGACCTCCTGATTCTATCCAAGTCTCATAGTCTCCCATAAAAGCTTAAAATTGTAGTCATATTATCTATGCTTGGACTTTTCCCCTTCAGGCTTACATTTTTTTTTAATTTGAATTTATTTTATTGGCTGTGTTGGTTGCTGCACACAGGCTTTCTCTAGCTGCGGCAGAGTGGGGGCTACGCTTCACTTTGGTACACAGGATCCTCATTGTGGTGGCTTCTCTTGTGATGCATGGGCTCTAGGCGTGTGGGCTTCAGTAGTTGTGGCACGAGAGCTCAATAGTTGTGGCTCACGGGCTCTAGAGCGCAGGCTCAATAGTTGTGGCACATGGCTTAGTTGCTCCGTGGCATGTGGTAACTTCCTGGGGCAGGGATTGAACCCGTGTCCCCTGAATTGGCAGGCGGATTCCCAACCACTGCGCCACCTAGGAAGTCCCCAGGCTTACATTTTTTATTTTATTTTGAATTTGGATGAAGAGTTTCCAATATAAAAACCTGATATCAGTTTCTGAAAATCCTACCCATTTATACTTTCATTAAATGCCCATTGTGCAATATGAGCTGTCATAGGGTGTTGTGGTAGAGCAGTGGAAAACACAGAAAACATCTCTGACCTTACAGAGCTTACATTGTAGTGGAGGCAACAGCCACATCCAAGATAAACAGGAAAATGTATAGTATGTTAGATAGTGGAGAATGTGAATAGGAATGATTTTCAGAGAAGAAATTTGGTGATTTGTGGGAAGAATTGTCAGAGTATTTTCAGAGAGGAAATGAGATCTAGTGTAAAAGGTGGCTTTAGTGAGAAACATGGAACATTTATCTTTGGAACTCAGAAAGACTTTCAACTATGTTGGCAGACAGGTAGGTAGATATGCGAATGTGGTGGTGGTTTGTTGGAATTCTTTTCTGGTTGCTTTTATATTCTTAGAGGCTACGGATGGCATGAGTGATGTAATCTGAAGAGGTGAGAAATGATTAAGGAGTTGTCTGGAAGGTTGAGAGAATGAATAGATTAAGGAATTATAATATAAATGGTCAAGAGACTCAAGGGCCCGCCTGAAGTTATTAAAGCACTTTACTCCTTCACTTATTTCCTACTTTCCTTATTTTCATTATTTTTGGCAAGGCTATGCCATCCTGAAATTATATCAGATACTATAATGATTACCAAGAAACTATGCCACTGTCCTCTAGATCACAGCACATTGTTCATTACTCTAGAATACTAAAGAACAAACAAAAAAAGCTAGTGACACACTCTCATTACACACTGCTATGCTAAATGCATGCCAGTTTACAATTTTATCTTCATACACATAGATGATTAAGAACTTAAATTTCTAAAACTGTGTTTTCTCTCTACAATTGACTTGGAAATATTTATAGTCTATGGATTATCTCCTGTTTCTTTACAGAGAACTAAACAAATGAGCATCTCTATTTTCAAATAAGCAGAAGTTACTTCCTATACATGTATGTATGCATGTATGTTAAGGATGACACCAAATAGAAAAAATTAATCATCACAAGTACAGTAAAATCTTGGATTGTGAGAAACTTGTGAGTGTTCCACAAGACGAGCAAACATTTCTAATAAACTTTAACTTGATAAACAAGGAATGTCTTGCAATACAAGTAGTACATGACACCGAACATCACATGATCACAACTGAGCCAATAGTTCTTCTCTCTCTCTCTCTCTTTCTCAGGGATTTCTCCAATTCTGCTTGGAGAAAACTGTGGCCTGATTGCGTTCTTGGACATTACCTAGAGAGGCTTACTCAAGAACAGGAGCTGCCACTTGTCAATGAAATTGTGTCCTTGGGGAGGACCATGGGACTGGAGGTGAATCAGGATGACAGTCAAGAGCTGGTGGAGGAAAATGGCCAGGAGCTGACCATCAACGAACTGATGGATCTGCATTGCAAGCAACAGCAAGAAGTTACAGAGGAGAGCTTGTCTGCAGATGAGGAGGAGAAAAAGGCGGAGGAATCCCTCACTTCAAATGAGATTAGGGAGATGTGTAAAATGTGGGCAACAGTGCAAAATTTTGTCGAAAAGCACCACCTGAATAACGCTGTAGCAGTGAGAGCGATGAATCTGTTTAACGACAATGCAATGTCACATTTCCGTGAAATCCTCAAAAGAAGGCAAAAGCAGGTGTCATTGGATAGGTTCCTTGTTAAAGTTGCATGAAAAGAAAAAGATTCCATTGGGCCAATAGATAGCAGTGACTCTGTTAGTGGTAGTGAAAGTCGTCCTACACAATAACCCTCCTCTCTCTTGTCTCCCTCACACCAGCCACGAAGGTTTTAAAAGGTAAGTGCAGGTTCATTTGTTTATTTTTCTTTATATTTTGCATTTTCTTTATTATTTTGTATCTATTACTGTAATGTAATCATTTTTATATGAATATTTTGGGTTGTGGAACAAATCATCTGAGTTTCCATTATTTCTTTTGGGGAAATTCGCTTTGATATACAACTGCTTTGTATTACAAGCATGTTTCCAGAGCAAATTATGCTCGCAAACCAAGGTTTTACTGTACTATCCTACCCCTGATCACATACTATCTTCCCAGCTCACCATGGCAGAGGTGATAACTTTCTTCCTTGAATTTCTATGTACTTTTTAAGTATTCCCACCCTCTAGGTTTGTTGGGTAGGTTTCTGATGACTACATTTTGGCTACCCAATCAGACTTTCAGGTTCCTCAGAGAAGTAAAGCACTGAGATTAACATCATCATTTCTGAAACCAGACTATCTGGATTTGAAACCCTATTGTGGCACTCTCCTTTCTCTTGCAGGTTATAGCATATTACTTACTTTACTTCAGAATTACTACACACTTGCATGCAGACATACCTACCCACATATACACACAGACTAACCACATACTACCACTTCTTACTTGAGTAGTCTTGAGAAAATGATTTAATTCCATGAACTTACTCTTTTTGCAAAATGCTCATAATAGTAATTCTTAACTTACAGATTTATGAGTATTAAAATAAATAGTAAAATTGAAATACCATCTGGTAGACCTGGGGATTAAGATGGTCAAGTGAGAAAATCCTGAGTTTACTTCCTCCCATAGACACATCAAAACTGCAACTGTAAATAGAAAAACTATCTTTGAGAACAACCTGAAGATCAGCAGAGCATTTCTACATGTTCTACAACTTATTTAGAGGATATAAAGGAAAGGCAACATCAAGATAGGTAGGAAGGGCAGAGACTCAGTCTAGACAGAACCCATACCACCACTGTGGTGAGCCATAAGCAGGATGAATATCACAACAGCAAAGCTCCCCCCTGGAGGACCAAGGCGTTTGAGCCCCAGAATGGACTTCCCAGCCTGGGGGACCTGGACTGGGAAAATGAGCCCCAATAATGTCTGACTTTGAAAACCAACAGGGCTTACATCTGCAAGAGCTGGAAAGCTATGGGAAATCAAGATTTTGCTCTTGAAGGGCTTGCGTGCAAACTCACTGGCTCCAAGTTCCAGAGGAGAGGCAACAGCTTGGAAAGCACCTGGGTCATATAAAAAGGAGATTCATTGACTAATATTAGGGCAGATGCTGGAGGGGCAGGTATCTGCTGGAAATTTCTAGTGATGGAAGCACTGGTGGGCACCATTTTTAAAAAGCGCTCCTTCCATCTAGCTGGCCTGGTGCTAGAGAGTGATATTTCTGTCACTCTTAATCAACTTAGCTAAAGTCGTGCACCCCACCCTAGTGTTCCCCTGAGGACTTGCCTTGACCAACCAGCCCACCCTGTTCCAAAGCTGCTCCTGCCCCACTCCCTGGTAGGCAGCCCCAGCCAGAACTGGCATCCCTTCAAGGTGGCTTTTGCTCCATGGGGCCATACCTGTACCTCAGGATGCTCACAACAGTCATGGCCAAGCCTTGCAGCCAAGCAGGATGGGGGCTAGCCCTATGCAACACTACGCCTGAGGCAGTCATGGTCAGAGCTCATAGAAAGTCAGTCTAGACACCAGCCCCCACCCACTAGGGCATCCATAGCAGCTGTGGATGACCCATTCAGCCAGCTGAACCAGAGGCCATCATGCTCACTAGTGCACCTGCAGCAAATATGGCCTGATATCAACAATAGGTTGTATTCAGCCTGCACAAAGGATACACCTGCAGCATCTGGATCTGGTGACCAGAAGGGATTGTGCCACTTGGCCCACAGGATATCTTGTCCATAAGACTACTATTTCAAGACTGGGAATATAGTCCCTAATACATAGAAGCAAACACAGAGAGGCAAAATGAGGAGATAAAGGTACACTTTCCAAATGAAAAAACAAGAGAAATACCCAGAAAAAGAATGAAAGAAATGGAGAAAAGCAATTTACCAGATAAATAGTTCACAATATTAGTTATAAAAATGCTCACAGAACTTGGCAGAAGAATGGATGAACTCAGTGAGAAGTTGAACAAAGAGATAGAAAATATAATAAAAGAGCAAATCAGAATTAAGAATACAATAACTGAAATTAAAAAACAGGCTAGAGGGAATCAACAGAAGATTAAAAGATTCAGAAGAATGGATCAGCAATCTGGAAAACAGGATGGTGAAAATCACCCAATCAGAACAGAAAAAATGAAAAAGAATTTTTTAAAAAAGGAAGATAGTTTAAGGGAACTCTGGGACAACATTAAGCTTACTAATATTCATATCATAGGGGTCCCAGAAGGATGAGAGAGAGAGAAGGGAGCAGAAACACTATTTGAAGAAATAATGGCTGAAAATTTTCCTAACCTGGCAAACTAAACAGACATCCAAGTCTAGGAAGCACAGAAAGCCCTAAACAAGATGAACCCAAAGAGATTCACACCAAGACACATTATAATTAAAACATCAAGCTTAAAGATAAAGAGAGAATATTTAAAACAGCAAGGAAAAAAACACTAGTTACAAAGAGGGATCTCCCCATAACACGATCAGTTGATTTTACAGTAGAAACATTACAGGCCAGAAGAGGCTGACATGATGTATCCAAAAAGCTGAAAGAAAAAGAAAAAAAAAACTTACAACCAAAAATACTCTACCCAGTAAGGTTATTGTTCAGAATTAAAGAAGAAATAAAGAGTTTCCTAGACAAGCAAAAGCTAAAAGAGTTAATCACCACTAAACTGGCCTTATAAGAAATGTTAAAGAGACCTTTTTAAATGGAAAGGGAAAGACCATACTAGAAGCAAGGAAATTATGAAAGAAAAAGATCTCATGGGTAAATCAAACATATAGTGAAAGTAGTGGATCAGATACCTATAAAGCTAGTTTGAAGGTTAAAAAAACTAGTAAAATCATCTATCTTTAAAATAATTAGTTAATCAATGCACAAAATAAAAAGATGTAAAATATGATGTCAAAAGCATAAAATGTGGGATGAGGGAAGGAATAAAAATGTAGTGCTTTCAGAATATGCTCAAAGTTAAGCAATCATCAACTTAAAATACACTGTTATACATATAGGTTGTTATATATGAGCATCATATTAACCACAAACTAAAAACCTTAAAATACACTGCTATACATATAGGTTGTTATATATGAACATCATATTAACCACAAACTAAAAACCTATAACACAAAAAATAAAGAGAAAAGAATAAAACCATAACACTAAAGAAAGTCATCAAATCACAAGGGCAGAGAACAAGAGAAAAAGAAAGAAACAGAGGAACTACAAAACAACCAGAGAACAATTAACAAAATGACAATAAGTACATACATATCAATGATTACTTTAAATGTAAATTGACTAAATGCTCCAGTTGAAAGACATAGGGTGGCTAAATGGATTAAAAAAACAAGTCACGTGTGTATGCTGCCTATAAGAGACAACTCACTTCAGATCTAAAAAACACACACAGACTGAAATTGAAGGGATAAAAAAAGATATTTCATGCAAAGGGAAATAAAAAGAAAGCTGGGGTAGCAATACTTATATCAGACAAAATTAACTTTAAAGCAAAGACTGGAACAGGAGACAAACAAGAGCATTACCTAATCACAAAAGGATGACTCCTACAAGGAATGTAACACTTCTAAGCATCTATGCATCCCAAATAGAAGAACCTAATACATAAAGCAAATATTAATAGGCATAAAAAGAAATACTGATAGTAAGACCATCATAGTAGGGGAGTTTAACATCCCATTTATATCAATGGATATAGTCCGGAGAGAGAACAATTAGGAAACACTGGCCTTAAATGACATATTAGATCATATTAACCTAATAGTTACATATAGATCATTCCATCCCCAAACAGCAGAATACATTCTTTTCAAGTGTGCATGGAATATTCTTCAGGAGAGATCACATGTTAGGCCACAGGTTACATTAATTTAAGAAGATTGAAATCATATCAAGCATATTTTCCAACCAAAACAATATAAAACTAGAAATCAATTGTAATAGGAAAACTGGAAAAAACACAAATATATGGAGGCTAAACAACATGCTACTAAACAACCAATGGGTCAACAGCAACAAGAAAAAAATCAAAGAGGCAATTAAAAAATACCTTCAGACAAATGAATATGAAAAACAGAATTCTAAAATCTATGGGACAGAGCAAAAGCAATTCTAAGAGGGGAGTTTATAGCGATACAGGCCTCTCCCACCAAAGCAAGAAAATTCTCAAATAAAAAATAAAATCTTATGCCTAAAGGAACTAGAAGAAGAAGAGCAAACAAAGCCCAAAGTTAGTAGAATGAAGGAAATAATATCAGAGAGGAAATAAATGAAATAGACACTTCAAAAAATCATAGAAAATGTGAATGACATTAATATGTTGTTCTTTGAAAACAAATGAAATTGATAAAACCTTATCCATATTCATTAGGAACAATAACATCAGAAATAAAAGGAGATGGGACTTCCCAGGTGGCGCAGTGGTTAAGACTCCACCTGCCGATGCAGGGGACACAGACTCCAGGAAGATCCACATACCACGGAGCAACTAAGCCCATGTGCCACAACTACTGAGCCTGTGCTCTAGAGCCCACGAGCCACAACTACTGAACTTGTGTGTTGCAACTACTGAAGCCTGTGCACCTAGAGCCTGTGCTCTGCAACAAGAGAAGTCACTACAATGAGGAGCCCATGCACCACAATGAACAGTAGCCCCTGCTCTCCGCAACTAGAGAAAGCCCGTGTGCAGCAATAAAGACCCAAAGCAGCCAATTAATTAATTAATTAATTTTAAAAAATAAAAGGAGAGAAGTTACAACCAACACCACAGAAATACAAGACATCATAAGAGATGATATGCCAACAAATTGGACAAGAAATGGATAAATTCCTAGAAATATACACTCTTTCAAGACTGAATTGAAAGAAATAGAAAATCTGAATAGACTGATCACTAGTAATAAAATTGTAATCAAGCAGCTCCCAACAGACAAAGGTCCAGGATCAGATGGCTTCATAGGTGAATTCTATCAAACATTTAAAGAAGAATTGATATCTATTCTTGTCAAACTGCTCCAAAAATTTGAAGAGGAAAATCTCATTTTATTAGGCCAGCTCAAGAGTGATCAAGAGATGGGCACTGGAGGTGTAGACACGGAGGTAGCAAAGCAGACACTAGAAGCAATGGTGGAAGAGTACGCAGGCCCTAAGTACAAGGTTTTACCTCCTTGATCAAACTGTATATAAAATCTTCCCTTAATCTTTTCAGTTACCTGCATCTTGGTTAAGTGAGGACCAGATATGCATTTCCCAACCTCAATTAATGAAGAATGGTGGAGTGGGGTCTCTACTATTTCCATCTTATTCAGTTAATTCTTTGATGAGGTGACATACTTAATCAAGTTAGAAATCCCAAAATAAGTAGTCAACTCTGACAGAACAATGAGTTTTGAAATACAACTCTCACTTATAAATATATATATATTCATATACATATATTTTCTACCGTGCTAGTAATGTATTTCATTGTTTTATCTATAGTCATTACACACATATACATGCACATACACACAAACATATATTTATAAAGTTTAGTTTAAGATAATCTTTTTGACTGACTTTTGAAAAATTCTAAGCCAGGGAGCCACAAATGTGAATTACATAACTGTTTTAAAATTTTCTAGTAGCCACATTCAAAAGAGTAATAAACAGGTAAAATTAATTTTAATAATACACAAATGTAAAAAATATAATTTCAACATAAAGTCAATATAAAATTATTAATAAAATTTTTTATCTTTGAAAACCAGTGTGTACATCTATAGCCCAATAGACTCATTAGCTGAATGGGCCCAATAGACTCATTAGCTGGTGGCTATCACATTGGACAGCACAAATTTGAACTAATTTGTGGCTTAATTCTGCTCTGTCTAATAATATTGATCAACATATTTTCTTAATAGAAATAAAGGAAAAAGTTATCTAAAAATAGCTTTGGAATATGTCTTATTTGTGCAATCAGAAATACAGGTATAGCAGAATATCTGGGCTTGACAGCAGGTTTCACATCTATTAAGTGCTGGTAAGCCTCTCAGATACTGCTGAGAAATAATTGGACATGAGTAATTAATTAAATGGCTTAAGGGAAAAATAAATATTTCCTGAACGTTTATTTTCATTTAAAAATAAAGTGAAAACTGTGCCTAAGAAGTTAGTAATGAAAATCGTTGTAGAAATGAAGCTGCTTCTTCACGTGAAAATTTGAAAAACAACTTAAATGTATTAAATGCTAA
The DNA here is from genome assembly GCF_030028045.1 of Hippopotamus amphibius kiboko. Classification (NCBI taxonomy): domain Eukaryota; kingdom Metazoa; phylum Chordata; class Mammalia; order Artiodactyla; family Hippopotamidae; genus Hippopotamus; species Hippopotamus amphibius. Next base: position 85,374,904 of record NC_080195.1, on the reverse strand, counting down.
CACTATAATATTAAACTCTGAGATTTCCTGTTTCTGTTATTGTAATTATGGCTGACATGGAACTTGGAATAGAGTGAAAAGAAAAACAAATGCCTACCATAAAATTTGCTCTGTAAGTACTTAAATAAAGCATTAAGAAGAGTTGCACTTATCAAAGTTTGATAAAGTTCTCCTTACAGTATTTTTAAGCCTTCCAACAACCCTATTAGGTAGCTATTGTTATTGTTCTATTTATATATGACAAACTGAGTCTTAGAGATATTAAATAACTCATTCAAGGTCAAGAGCTGGTAAGATATATAACCAGGGTAGACCCTTCATATATTTCCTAACTTTAAAATAGTTAATCAGTTTCATGGAGAGACATAAGTAATGTTTTAAGCAATATATAGTTATGTTAACATATCTTTCATATAATTTATAATAATATATATCTAATATATTAATATATTAAACAGAAGGCTCTACTTTGGGTTACCTAATCTGAGAAGATTAAGCCATTGTTTGTTTCTTACTTCAGGGTGGCTGTAAAGAAATTTCAAATGAATTGGTATGGAGATTTCAAACGAATTTGAGATAAGAAAATTACATTTAATGTTAGATGCTTTTACACTTGTTTCTATTTAATCTTTAAAATAACAGAGTAAGAGTGATATTATTATTATTGTTTTACAGATGAGGAAACTGAGGCTTAGAAGGGTTCCTGCTCATAGTGGCAAATTGAGATTTTACTATGTCTGCCTGGCTACATTTCTATGTCTTTTTATGACACCATCACCCTAAGCTGAGGAAAGTTTTAAACATAGACATTTAAGGAAATGTGTGTCATGGGGTGAAAGGAGAGGCAACGTACTGTTTTTTTTGTTTTTATTTTTTTCTAAAAGAAGAATTATTTTTAATCTTATTCAAGATCATAATTGCATGCTTCTAAGTAAGGAATATAAATTTACATAAATGGCACAAGTTTTTCTGTGGTGTTTTAAATATTATAATATCTGAAAATATAAAGTATATTTATCATCCTCAAAAATTAAAAAAATTAAATATTTGCTTTCTGTCATAATGGGGATTCATAATTGAATTCTTTCATCTATTCAATTAATTATCATGATTAAATATTTTCAAAGTTTATTATGTGTCAGACACTTTTCTAGGTACTGGAGATATGATACTTATCACACAATAAATTATTGTCCTTGAGAAAACCTGTATTCTACAGATAAACAATATATAGAAGGATTTTGATAACTGTCAACTTTACGCAAAATTGGTCATCTGGTTATCCTCATAATGTGTAAGCTACATTGCTGAAGTTGCTTAAACTTGCTACTTCATAGATATTTGGAACTTTGAAGCTGAAAACTGAAATTCTCTATTTAAAACTATTGTAAGTATAAGAATAGATAAAGATGTTAATTAAGCTAAAGTATTCTTCTTTAATAAAATATGGGACTACTTTGCTAAATTCTAGCTTCTGAAGCAAGATCATTTAGAATCTTTCTCTTTGCCAACTGCAGATGTATAATAAATACTATTCATTTCTATCCCTCTGTCCCAGATCAACTTGTAAGGTTAAGTGCAATGCATACAGAATAAATGCAGCCCTCTGCCCTTTTTTTAAATTCAGAATTGACTAAAATTGTAAAGTATTGCTGATATACTTCGCTAGAGGTATATTTACATTTGGAAAGCTTTTATCCATACCTTTTCTCATGAGTTTAGATTATCTTTTAAATATCTAAATGATCTGTAATAATAGTAGCTAATATATTGAACACTAATTCTGTACCAGGCACTGTTCCAAGTATTTCATACATATTATCTTTTGTGCTCCCATTGGCTTTCTTTTATTTGTGATAGTATCAGTCTTTAATTTAGAGAATTACTTTGATTATGTGCAATATGATATTATAAAATGTATAGACTTCTGTCATTGAGAGGGCACCGAACATACACTGGTGTCTTTTCTCCTCACTCATTTATTCAAAGTTTCAGACTGCAATTCAGCAAGAACTGCAAGAGGATGAGGTCTGAGGTTTCCTCTCTTGAAAGCAAAATGCCATTATTACAGACTAGAATGGTATGAACCCATTGTAAGCAAGTTTGGAGACAAAGAAAAGTCCATTTCAGCTTAAATTGCACTTCTGTTTCCTCAGTACTGCTTCCTGTTTTATACGTGGATCAAAGCAGAGAAAGGAGAGAGGCCGGATATTTGTGATTTTCTCCTTAATAGGTATGAGTCCATATTCGTAAATAAATAAATGCGAACCAAATCCATAGTTTGGGTATAATATAGTCTATTGACTATATGCATTATTACTCATTCTTATTAGCTTACATTGGTGGTTTCAAACTTTAGTAGACATCAGAATCAGTTGACATTTCAGTCCAACTGCCAGTCTCTGATTCAGTATGATGGATTTGGGGTCCAAGTATCTGCATTTTTAAAAAGTTTCAAGATGCTACTAATGCTGCTGGTTCAGGAACAACAATCTGAGAACCACTGATTTAGATAATGTGCATAAAATTTGGATTAATAGCTGCTGGGGCAGTGGCTTACTGGAACAAAATACGCTATCAATCTGACTTAACCCGTGTACTCAGGCAGTCTCTGTATAGGCCATGTGAATACAAAGTATTGCATCAGAAACAAATGACATGACAGTCTTCCTTCTGAAAAAGCCCTCAGATTTAAGGAGGCCACAAATCCCTTTTTGAAGAATTAAATGGGGGAATATACACAAACCAAAAATGAAAACCAACAAGTATAAGTTGGTGTGTTAAATTCAATGAATATACTGAGGACTATGGAAGCATAAATGAGAGCAAACCAGCCCATTCTGGGAGGTCAAGGAAGATGTCAAGAATGACAGGATGCTTGAAATCAGTCTGGGAGATTGGAGGATAAGTATGTATCACATAGACTAGAGAAAAAGGTCATATACCTTAATACTATTCCTGACAAATGCCTGCACTTGCTGGCAAAGAAAACTAGGTCAGAAAGTGTAAATGGGATCGTTATAAAGCCATTCCCATCACTAGAAAATACAGCTCAAAGCATATTCCTTATTTATTGACAGTGCGCTATTAATAAGGACTATTTAATCTTATACTGGTCCATTTGCTATCAGGTATCTCTGAGCACTGTGTATCTTTTTTATTCACATACCTTCAGATGAGGGTTGCCATATAGATACTCAATAAATCTTTCATGAAAGAAGAAATGGAAGAAAGTATATAAAGAATTATACCATTTAAGATAATTATTGTTTTATAAAAATTCCTAAGGCAAAAAACAAAGCAAGCAAAAATAGTTATGCATGTATTTCAAATTCGCATTAATTTCTTTTTTTTAAATAACTTTATTTATTTATTTATTGGCTGTGTTGGGTCTTTGTTGCTGCGCATGGGCTTTCTCTAGTTGTGGTGAGCGGGGGCTACTCTTTGTTGCGGTGTGCAGGCTGCTTCTCATTGCAGTGGCTTCTCTTGTTGCAGAGCACGGGCTCTAGGCTCACAGGCTTCAGTAGTTGTGGCATGTGGACTCAAGAGTTGTGGCTCATGGGTTTAGTGGCTCCGCAGTACGTGGGATCTTTCCAGCTCAGGACTTGAACCTGCATCCCCTGCATTGGCAGGCGGATTCTTAACCACTGAGCCACCAGGGAAGCCCCTCTTTTTCTTTTAAATACATTAAAATTCTAGAAAATGAGATATGTAGGAAAATTTTCGATGACTCTGCTTTAGGATATCCTTCAGTTATAATTTCAGAAGTTTAAGGTGTAGATTTCAAGTCCTATTATTAAAAGACTATCTAGCATATCTAAAACACTAGAATGTTTTAAATTCTAGTGATTTGAAGGTAGTATAGCTTGTCATTTTTTTGAGGTGGTGTATCTGTTCTAATTTCCAATTAAAATGATAAATTAAACATATCTTTAGTTTATTAAGCATTCATTTCCACAGAAAACTATCTATGCATGCATCTGTCCATGTGTACATATACTAATTGTATCATCAATTTAAAAGTCAAAGCATAAATGAGACTGTAAAATACCATGAGCAAAGAGTGGCACAGTATCACATCATCTCAACAGTAGATTGTGCCAATGGTAATCAGCACTGATCTATATTTTGGGGGTTTTATAGATGGCTATATCTTTTGATATGATAAGAAATCCAAATTGCTTCTTTACAACTGTGTTTAGAATCAACTCGTAGAAAATTCAAGCTTTCGTCTATTAGGAAAGCCCAGGTGAAACGACATCAGCTGGCCAGTGTTGCGTAGCAGAGGTAGTTCAGGTTCCATATTATGTATTTTTCTTAACTGAGTAATACAAATGTGTGCCCCACAGTAGTGTTAATTTGTTTATTGCTTAGTAAGTCCTGAAGCATTTGCCCAACTACCATAATTCTTCTGTGAAGACAAAAAACTGCACACGTGTAACAAGTGCGGTGCTCTAAAATAAATTATTTTTTTTAACTGTGAAGTTCAAACAGATGCTGCCTAAATAATTGAACAAAGAACACAAAGGGTATTTGAGTGGAAAAACTTGACTGAAAACCAGGACACCTATGCCCTCCTCTCAGCATGGCCTCACACTGGCCATCAAGCTTCCGGTGAAGAACAATTTTGACATTTCCCCTCTCTGATAATGCCCCTTGTACAACCTCATGCAGATTACTGTGGAGACTTTTGCAATGGAAAAAATTCGGTAGTTCAGTTCAATGAATATTTACTCAGCACCTACTACCTTCTGGACACTGGAAAGTCCACATGAAATCAAAGAGATGGCACTTGGTCTAATGGAGATGGACAAACAACACTTACAGAGTGGATGAACACACAAAAATTTCCTTAGTATATAAAGAAAATGACTGCAGAAAGGGATTAACTCTGAAAAACCTAAAAATCACAGAACATGTGAGCCGGCAATGATGGGGGAAGGGAAGCAGCTACTGTAAATATTAGGAGGACAAAGGAATCTCTGAGGAATGACACTAAATTCGAAACTTGAATGATGAGATTTCGGAAGGAAAATTCCCATCAGGGAGATAATACATAAGCCTCCAGGTAGTTATGAGTGTTGGAAAGACAGCGAGATTGCCACAGATAGTAACCACAAGAGAGGAGAGCATCAGGTAAGGCTAGACTATCAGCAGGATCATGTACATGCAGCACCTTGTAGCCCAAGATAAAATGTGTGAATTTTGGAGTCGGGAGAGGGATAAATTGGAAGACTGGGATTGACATATACACACTACTATGTATAAAATAGAGAACTAATAAGGACCTACTGTATAGCACAGGGAACTCTGCTCAGTACTCTGTAATGGCCTATATGGGAAAAGAATCTAAAAAAGAGTGGATATATGTATACATACAACTGATTCACTTCGGCTGTACACCTGAAATGGACACAACGTTGTAAATCAACTATACTCCAACAAAAAATTTTTTTAAAATGTGTGAATTTCAACTTTTGCTCAAAGGGAAATTGCAGAGGGTTGGAAGCAAAGAGTTAGATGTTTTGATTTACGCCGTTGAAAAGATTATAGTTGGCTTCCATGCAGAAAACGACTCTCAGGGAGACAAAAGTACAAACAGGGAGATCAGAGAGGAAAAGACCACAGTCTTCACGGTGAGAGTTGACGGTGGCTTCAGTAAACGTGGCAAGAGTAAAGATACAAAGAACTCGACACACCCTGATTTGTACCAAATAGTTTGTACTTGAATGATATCACAGTATTTTAAACTTTCTCTACACCCAAAGGCCTCTACATTTAAATTCTTACAATGCTGCTTGAATAGCCTGGTTTGGTAAATCCAACAGAATGCCTCAAATAATCTCATCTATCTTTAAAATTTCATTTTATTTCATCTTCCATCCCTCAAAAGAAGACAAGTGTCAGCAGTACACTTTGGAGAAGATAAGATGAATCATGGCAATATGTAAAATCTTTTCTAAAAAGGTAAAACAATATTCTCTCAATGTCAAAGAGTATCTTCCTGCTTAAAATTACATAACTATTGACATAATGGAAGGGAATTTGAAGGATCTTCTAATGTTTGAAAATTTAAGCACAAAGAAAAATTAAAAAATAACTATGTGAGATAAACTAAGGAGGAAAATCAATCTGAATTGTCAGATACATCCAGGGCTCACTTGATAGGACGGTGGGCGATTTTTCTTCTTCATGGAGAACAAAGATTATTTGTTTGAAGTGTTTTTTTTTTTAGAACAAAGTAAATTTATTTGTACTTTTTTGGGATTATTATTAGGAAACTATATATGAACATATCTGTCAAGGACAAATACAACATAATGATCCTGATATGTGGGTAATATGGTTGAGGGGAGAAGGGTGTTGTCTCTGGGGCCAAACTTCTTGGGTTCAAATTCCAGCTCTGCAGCTTATCACCTGTGTGACTACCAGCAAGCCGCTTAACCTCTCTAAGCCTCCCTTTCTTCCTTAGTAAAGAGGGGCATTGTGATGCTCAAATGAGTTCATTGATGTGCAATACTTAATTAGCATTAAGAAACTAGATACTGTTATTATTTACATTATACATAATTGATAGACAAAGAAAAGTAAAACAAATTGGAATTTTTAAGAAAGATAATTTAGTCACCATGAAAAGTAGTTGAGAGCCAATTTGCAGTCCTTCCTTTAGAAATACTTATATTTCACGGCTCTACTTTCCTGAAAAATTATCATATATTTCAGTCTATGAGAAATACTAAAAATAAGCTCAAATAAAATTAAACTGCCTGACAATTATTAAATATAAAATGTATATAAATATAAAATGTATTATCTGAAAATGAAAATATATTTTGGCAACTGAATGTTGACTCCGTAAAATACACACTTGAATATGTTTCTTACAGTTAAAATAAATAATCTTAAGTATGGCATACATACTGGAGAAAGCATGTCAAGCATTTGTTACAAAGTGGCTAACGTATTTGAACTGTTTGATTTTATTTACACTTAGAGCCCCGGATTTCCTCAGTTTTGTTCTCAAACTCAAATCACACAAACACGTACCACAGCCATTAATCAGCATTCTATAACTGAAGATGGGTTTCTCAAAATAAATTTTAAAAATATGGCTAGAGAACAGGAAAATATGTAATGTTCTCTATCTTGCGGAAATAAATCACCATTTGCTGCTTTTTTCGTGTGTCAAGCAGTAAATTTCATAGTCAAAAGGTACAGAAGAAAGTAGAAGCCCTATGATCCATTCTCTAGTCCTCACCAACCCTGCACTAAGGGCTCATTCTCTGAGAATGATTCATATGACAAACCCCAAAAACAACAGACAGAATCTGCTTCTTTTCAATTCCCGCTGACGATGCAACAATGGAAATAACACAACTCTGCGTGAAACAGAGGATCATGGATCTGGCCACATTTTTGTTTGCTTTGGTGGCTAGAACAATTTAAATTTTCTATATAATAAATGTAGGCATAATGAGAAAAGCCAAGCTTTGTTGTTCTGTTAGCTCAGTTGCACAATTAAAAAGCTTTAATCAAATACACTTAAAATTTTGTAAAACACATAAAAAATGAGTTATTAGTTAAAATTGGTTACCTTATTTTGCAGCAAAAACTGGTGCATTAATTATCACCTTATCTCTTTTGTAAAGTGAAAGCTACATTATAAATTATTTTCGATCAAAGGAGTTAGACCTAGCACAGGTTTTACTTTAAGTGCAAATGTCTCATAAAAAGTAGCATCACCTGTATTAATACACATAAGCTCTCCCTGTGTGCTCTAATTTATATCATCATCTTTTGAAAATGACATTTGAAGAGGACAGTTGACAGCTCTCATAAGACAATGGACTTGAGGACACGGGGCTGGGGTGAGGGGCAAAGGGGAAGTTGGGACGAGGTGAGAGAGTAGCATAGACGTATTTACACTACAGCTGTAAAATAGATAGTGGGAAGTTGCTGTATAACAAAAGGAGATCAACTTCATGGGAGATGCCTTGGAGGGCCAGGATGGGGAGGGTGGGGGGGAGTCACAGGAGGGAGGGGATATGGGGATATGTGTGTAGATGCAGCTGATTCACTTTGGTGTACCTCAGAGATGGGTACAAGAGTGTAAAGTAAATATATTCCAATAAAGAGTTTTTAAAAAAAAAACCCACAATGAAGGGCTTCCTAGGTGGTGCAGTGGTTAAGAATCTGCCTGCCCAATGCAGGGGACAAGGGTTCAATCCCTGCTCCAGGAAGATCTCACATGCCTCGGAGCAACTAAGCCCATGTGCCACAACTATTGAACCTATGCTTTAGAGCCCATGAGCCACAACTATTGAGCCCATGTGCTGCAGCTACTGAAGCTCACGCACCTAGAACCTGTGCTCCGCAACAAGAGAAGCCATGGTAACGAGGAGCCTGCGCACCACAACAAAGAGTAGCCCCTGCTTGCCGCAACTAGAGAAAGCCCCAGTGCAGCAACGAAGACGCAACACAGCCAATGAATAAATAAATAAATTAATTAATTAAAAAACAAACCACAATGAGATACCACCTCACACTTTTCAGAATTGCTATCATCAAAAAGACAACAAATAATAAATGGTGAGGATATAGGAAAAAAAGAAATCTAGTGAACTGTTGGTGGCAACGTAAATTGGTATAGCCGCTATGGACAACAGCATGAAGGTTTCTCAAAAAACTAAAAATAGAACTACCATATGATCCAGCAATTCCACTCCTGGGTATATAGCCAAAGAAAACAAAAAACACTAATTCAGAAAGATACAATACATGTAACCCACCCCCCCGCCATGTTCACAGTAGCATTATTTACAATATCCAAGATATGAAAGCAATCTAAGTATCCATCAACAGATGAATGGATAAAGATGTGCTGTGTATACAATGGAATACTACTTGACCATAAAAAGAATGAAAATTTTCCATTTGCAACAACATGGGTGGGTCTGGATGGTATTATGCTTAGTGAAGTAAGTCAGATGGAGAAAGACAAATCCTGTATGTTTTCATTTATATATGAAATCTAAAAAATAAAACAAACAAATGAACATAACAAAATAGAAACAGACACAGATATAGAAAACAAAGGAGTGGTTACCAGTGGGAAGAGGGTAGGTGGGAGAGGCACGATGGGGAAGGGAATTAATAAGTACAAACCACTAGCTATAAAATAAGTAGGATGCAAACATGTAATGTACAGCACAGGGAGTATAACCAATATTTTATAATAAATTGGAATATAACCTACAAAAACATTGAATCACTATGTTGCACATCTGAAACTAATATAACATTTTAAATCAACTATACACCAATTTTTAAAAAGGAATGAAATCTTGCCATTTGCAACAACATGGATGGACCTTGAAGCCACCATGCTAAGTGAAATAAGTCAGTCAGAGAAAGATAAATACTGTAAGATCTCACCTATATGTGGAATCTAAAAAGCAAAACAGGGACCTCCCTGGTGGTCCAGTGGTTAAGAATCCACCTTCCAATGCAGGAGACGCGGGTTCAATCCCTGATTTGGGAACTAAGATCCCACATGCCACAGGGCAACTAAGCCCACACACTGCAACTACTGAGCACACGAGCCACAACTACAGAGCCCATGCACTCTTAGCCCGAGCACCACAACTAAGGAGCCAGCACACCACAACTATTGAGCCTGCATGCCACAACTAGAGAGAAGCCTGTGTGCAACAACAAAGAGTCCACGCACCACAGTGAAAGATCTCACATGCTGCAATGAAGATCCTGCATGCCACAGCTAAGACCCAACACAGCCAAAAAAATTAAATAAATAAATATTTAAATAAATAAATAAATAAATAAATAATGAAACAAAACTAAAAACCAAGCCCAAAGATGCAGAGAACAGATTGTGGTTGCCAGAGGCAGGGATGGGGTAGGGGTGGGTAAACAGGGTGAAGGAGGTCAAAAGGTACAAACTTCTGGTTATAAAATAAATGTCATGGGGATGTAATGTATAGCATGGTGATTATAGTTAATAATACTGTATTGCATATTTGAAAGTTGTTAACAGGGTAAATCTTAAAAGTTTCCATCATAAGAAAAAAATTGTAACTATGTTGGATGATGTACGTTAACTAGACACATTGTGGTGATCATTTCACAATATATACAAATACTGATTCATTATGTGTACACCTGAAACTAATATAATGTTATATGTCAATTACATCTCAATTAAAAAACATTTACTTTAAAAAAAAAAGAAACTCATAAGAAATCAACCTTAACTTTCCTACTCGTCAATTTTATAAATGGGAACAATTTAAACCTTTAAAATGAAAGACATTTTAAATCTGTTTACAATGATTTTTCAAAACTACTGGTAGGGTATTTGAGGTAAAGTAATACTAAGGAGTTGGATTGAGACAAAATTTTAAAAAGAAACATTTGAAAATCATAATAAAATTATATATATGAAATCAATATATAAATAATAAATTTTATAATCATAATCTTAAGAATATTTAGGATTATGGATTTTTAGGGATACAAAGGACCATAAAAGAAATCCAACTTTACTTCTTTTATGAGAATCCTCTCTTTAACAGGTGGTTTACAAGTTCTAGAAGGACTTACTCTCTTAAGGAAAGACTATGCCACGTAATGCTATTCCATTATTACCAATCCTTCCTTGTATGTTGTCAAAGGCTGATTGCTTATCGGTTCTAGTTCTCTCATCTGGGCAATAAGATAATGTCTATCCTCTCTTCCACATGACAAATCTTGAAAATTTTTTAGAGCCTTATTTTCTCTACAGTGACGTGTTTATCTAGGTCAAACATTCCCAGTTCCCTTAATCATTTCTCAAGTTACCAGGTAACAGAAAACTTTTCTGTTTGTACTCATCAAGGTTGTCAATAATTCCTCTAAATGTGTGGGGCCAGAACAATCTAAATGTTTAATTGCGGTTTATCACTTCCCTTAACAGCTGGAAGTGAGAAGACCTGGGTTCTGGAGTGACACTATCATTTGCAGCTGGGAATTAGTTTCTTCTTGTAGAATAGAAATAATTGTTTCTTACTCTTCAAAATATGTCAGCCCCGCTTAGTACACAGAATTGTGTTCTGTATCAAATTAAAAAAAATACAATTGATAGTGCTTTAACAATTGTAAAGCACTAAAATGTGTGGAGTAAATATATTGTTGTTATTTTTCAGCATTCTCGTAAAGATTAATTCAGTCTTCTTATCATAATTGGCTGAATATCTACTTTTTACTCATAAACTGTTATTACGTGTGATATAATATACTACTTATGATTTTGTGTATAATAAGTCCCAAGAAGCATACTGGTGCTTGACCTGTAATGTTTTATTTAATTGACATGACCTTGTGGAGGTAGTACAATAGCCTCATTTTCTATATTAAGGAATTCCCAACCTGTACTATGCAAGATTATATTTATATTCTTACTAAATTTCCTGTTTGTTTTAGATCACTGTTAACTTGGACCAACCGACTTCAAACATCTTTGCAACTCACTATTTGTTAAAAATTGAGCAAACTTTCAATAAATCTACATATTTTTGCTTATAAATTATATTTATATGTACTGATGTATTAATATACATTATACAGTAGTAAAATTAGAAATTTAAAAGGAAGATCTAAATTTAAATGAAAATTCTAAAATTTTCTCAATGGAATATCCTGTGTCTGTGGATTAAGGCAACAAGCTTTAAAACACCTCTATTATTCCTCTATATTGAGTTGGCAAACTAGTATTTTAGTTATTTTTTTAGCCTATTTTTGTACAGCCATGTACTCATAATGGCTTTTATATTGTTGCATTGTTGTCAAAGGGAGAATACTATTTTGTAGGACATAAAAATGATATGAAGTTCAAATTCCATTGTTTATAAAGTTCTACTGGAACACAGTCCCACTCTTTTTTTTTTTTTTTCTTTTGTGCTTTGTCTATGGCTACTTTCATGCTACAACTACAGAGATGAATGCTTGTGACAAAGATTGTATGGTTCACAAAGCTTAAAATATTTACTATCTGGCATTTGAAAGAAAAAGCTTGCAATCCCTGCTGTAAGCCACTGAAATCTTTCTTATATCAGAAGTATAGAGACAGTCACTGGAAATATGACCTTGTGTAGTTAGAGAAACTGGCCTCAGAGTTTGAGATTTAGGTTATACTCCTAGTTCTTGTTGGCCAAATGCCACTCAGAAATGATCTTCAGTTTCTGGTTCTTTGATTCTGCATTTGTGAAATGATGACATTGCATTGGATGAGCTCTCTGTGCTCCAAAGTTCTTCAGTTTAATGTTATGAAATGAGCCATGCATATACAAATATATCTAATGTGCATGCATTGCAATAAGAACCAGACATATATGGTTTAAAGAGTTTTTCTAGACTTGATGGGATAACTAACTACAGCAATAATAAAATAAATCTGAGCACTGATAATACAGTTGGCATCATTTAGTGTAGGGCTAAGAAATGCATTTTCAAATTGTTATGCTTGAAAGAACAGAACTGCAATTCAGGAAAACGAACACTACAGCATAAATAAATTATGACCTTTAAGATCATAAAAATGTAAATCCAAATTTAATGAGGATTTAAGTACCATTAAATCGACAATTTGATCTTGATACTATAAAGTTTATTTCACCTTTTATAGAGTCTTAGACAAATATTTCTGAAACCCTCTAGGTTACTATCTAGATTTATTTTACCCATTCAGTTCTGTTTTTACTTGAAAATAATTAAGACCAAAATAGTTCTATAAGCAAGTACAGCATGAAATATAATATTAAAAGCAAACTATAAGAGACTTCCAATTTTTTTAAAATAAATAGGAATAAGCTCCTTGTCCTTTTAAATATGCAGGTGTGCTAATCTCAACTTTCTGAATTACTTCTCTGGATTTATTAATGGTGGCAACAAATATTGTAGACCTTCTAGTAGAAGGCATGTAATGGTGATTAAGAAATGTTTCCACTTGGAGCAGTTACAGCTTGTAAAAGTATTACAGGAAGAGAATGCCAAATAACAGAGGTAGATTTTCCAGATGCCTAGGAAATCCCCTCTCTGTGTAAAAAACATTTGGAATCTAAATGAATTCTTTGAGGACAATGGGTTACCAGTTTCTCTCCTGTTTTAGAGCCATTGTCTGACTAAAGTTTCTTGGTGATAATGAAGGAACATAACATTCTCAGACATTGAGATTGTGACTCTATTCGTGTAGTGACCTAATCTAAGAAGAAGAAAAAAATCAGCACGCAGGTTCCAACAAGTACTGACAGATTTTAAAACACAAGGAGACAGATATTTAATGCCAGGTTTGTCCCAGAAAATCTAAGATATGCAATTGCAACATTCTATATGAAGTATCAAAAATGAATCTTGAAAATGAACATATCAATGCACAAAGTAGTTTATATCAAAAAGAAATATTCTACAGCGTGCTGTTGAACAACTTATTGCTTGCCATTATAATGAAGAAGAATAAACCTGACTTCATGTTGAATCTATTGCTTTAATTCTAACCTTTGTGCTCTGTTGCCTGTGCTTAGTCATGCTGGCTCTGCAGTTTTTGTAAAAGAATATTGCCTATAGCCTGAAATCTAGAGGATAGTTCATTCTCAAGTCTCTGATCTTTCAAGGTATAAAACTTTGTCATTTATATAGTGATAAAAAGTTGCAGAACAGAGAATAACACTTTCCGCTGTTGGAGGTTTATAGGAACATTGTGACCAGACCTGGTTGAAAGCTGCAAGAAGGAAGGATTCCAGCACCAAGAAGTTTGCAACAACCAGCCACAACCTCTCCTCTTTTAGTATTTAAGAAGCCTGAATTCTAACTCAAGTGACATGGTTCTTTAGGACACTAGTCCATCATCTTCTCAGTCTGTTGACTTTCCAAATAAAGTTGCTGTTCCTTGGCCCAACAACTCCTCTCTTGATTTATTAGCTTGTTGAGTAGTGAGCAGTAGGAGGTTGGACTCGGTAACACCATCAAACAACAAAACAGGGAATAAGGAGAAGAGGCAGCTGATCTCTGACTTCTAGAGTGAAAGCTCCTCCAATAGAATACTTATACACAACTTGTGGGTGCATCTTTCCTGTTTTTCTACTTCTACATCCTTAGCCTCTAGAATCATGACTGGCCTGAAACAGGCACTCAGTAAACAGTTATTGAATGAACATGGGGTGCAATGATGTTGCTACAACAGAACACTAGAAAATCTACACGATGTCAGTGTTTTGAAAATGGCCACATTTGCCTTGTTGCCTTAAGTGATCTTTCCTATTAACAATGATCCTGCATGAATTACTTAATTAATTCCTAAATGATTTTTGAATATCAATCATTTGTAAGGTGCTTTTCTAGACACTGGAGATAAAGCAATGAATCAAACATATTCTCTGATTTCATGGATCTTATACTCTAGTGGGAGAATTCAAGACATAAATAAAAAATAAAATACCTTAATGTAAACTATGGACTTTGGGTAATAACAGTGTGTCAATTAGGTTAGTCAACTGTAACCGAGGTACCACCTGGTGCTGGATATTGCTGGATAGTAATAGCAGGGGAGGCTGTGCTTATATGAAGCAGGAGGTACATGGGACCTCTTTGTACTTTGCATTAAACTTTGCTGTGAACCAAGAACTGCTTTAAAAAATAGTCTATTAAAAAATGTATTGTTAGGTTAGTGATCAGTGCACTGGAGAAAAAGAAAGAAGATAAGATGGATAGGGAGTACTAGGGGATATTTAAAAGATACATTCTGATCACAAAAATTACCTGAAAGTTTTTATATGTATTTCCTTTCTATTTAGTTATTATTATTTTCCTGCGTTTCCCCCCTTAATCTATAAAATGTCTTTGATTTGAAGCACACACACTAGATAAACTGATAGCACATATCCTTATTAATTATCAAGCCTAAAATGGCGGCCCATCACACAGTCCTTGTGAATCCACAAGGTCCCACAAGATCTGTATCCCACCAGCCTCCACTCCAGCCTCACCTACTTCCCCCAACTCCACCCCCCCACACCGTCTACTGGAGAGCTCCCCAACACACCAAACCCTCCTATACCTTAGGCACTTGCCCTTGCTGTTTGTTACGCCTGGGATGTTTTGGTTACATTTAAGCACCTAGAATCTGGAAGTAACTCCTTGGGTTGAATCCTAGCTCCATTACTATTAGCCTATGACCATGGCCAAGTTGCTATTCCTCTCCATGCCTCAGTTTCCTCATCTGTAAAATGGAGTTATTACCTCGTTGACAAGTGGACTGTGAGAAGTAAATGTGTTAATGGATGCAAAGCATTTAAACGGTGCCTAGCACATGGGAAAATTTATACAAGTGTTTCCAGAAAGGCACACAACTCTCCTTCTTTTGCCTTCTTCAGGTCTGCACACAGAGAGGCCTACTGTGATCTTCTCATTTAATATTACAGCCTCCTATGCCAGCCCCATCCCTATTTCCATTTCTTAATGTGTTGCACAGGACCTACCACCACCTAAAGTTATTACCTGTTTCTTCTTATTTAGTTTAATTGTCTTCTACAACTAAAATACTAGATCCAGGAAGGTAAGACTTTTTTTCTGGGTGACTGTTGTATCCCAACACAGGGCCTGTGTCAATAGTTGATGCTCAATAAATCCATGTTTAATGATGGGATGAATGTATGCATGAATGAGTCGCATCAGCAGAGAAGATATGAAAATGTTCACAGATATCTCTGATATATCTATCTTTGACACAAGGACATACTGGGAAACACTAATAAATTAGTAGTTTTGTGGCATCCAAATGATTGTTTCAACTTTGAAACAAGTCTTTAATTCACTTATTTTCTACTACATTAAAAAAAAGCAAAACTGTTTTCTCCTCTGTCTTACTAAAGTTTCTGGGTCTGCTTTTATAAATTAAAAGTGAAAAAAAGCATTTCGAAGGTATCAGAATTCAAAAGACATTTAGTTAGATATCTTTAGGACCAATTCTCGAAGTATATTATTTTTAGAATCCTCTTCTATGTTTGTATAGTATACCACAGAAACAAATATTTACTCAAGAAAATCAGACCAGGGAATGACAGTATCATATTGATTCAGAAATGATTTTGGAATGGCTTTCTCATAACCATAATCTACTTTATCAAAGTGTACACACAAATGTTTAAACAAATTAAATATAAGCTAAAGCATATGCTTACATGCCTTATGATATGCTAAAATATTTATTGTAACTTATCCTGAAATTATAAAATAATGAAGGGAAGTTATCACAGAGAAAATAAAATAAAACTTTATAATTATTTTAAAGGCTTTAACACAATCAAGCAACATTTCAAGTTTCTTTTCATCCTATTTAAAAAATTATTTGAACAACTAGCTTACAAGTTACAAGGAAATACTAAGCTATGATGTTAAATCAATAAAAACTATAATAAAAATTTCATTGTACAGTGCATTATAAAGGTCAAATCAATTGTAATAATTGCTTTCAATATTTTAAAATTTAAAATTCATTGAATTTCCAAAACAAAAACACTAATTTGAAAAAATATATGCACCCCAATATTCATAGCTGCACTATTTACAATAGCCAGGACAAGCAAGCAGCCTAAATGTCTATTGACAGATGAATGGATAAAGAAGATGTGGTATATATATACAATAGAATACCACTCAGCCCCAAAAGGAATGAAATTTTGCCATTTGCTGCAACATGGATGAACTTGGAAAGCATTATGCTAAGTGAAATAAGTCAGGCAGAGAAAGACAAATACAGTATGATATCACATATGTGGAACCTAAAAATTACAACAAGCTAATGAATATAACAAAAATAACAAAAAAGAAGTAGACTCTTTGATCTAGAGAACAAACTAGTGGTTACCAGTGGGGGGAGGGGCAATATAGGGGTAGGGATGTATGAGGTACAAACTATTAGGTGTAAAATAAGCTACAAAGGGACTTCACTGGTGGTGCATTGGTTAAGAATCCACCTGCCAATGCAAGGGACACGGGTTCGATCCCTGGTCCAAGAAGATTCCCACATGCTGTGGAGCAACTAAGCCCGTGTGCCACAACTACTGAAGCCCACGTGCCTAGAACCCGTGCTCCACAACTAGAGAAGCCACCACAATGAGAAAGTCTGTGCACTGCAACGAAGACTAGCAAGAGAAACCCCCACGTGCCACAACTAGAGAAAACCCGTGTGCATCAACAAAGATCCAATACAGCCAAATAAATTTATAAAATAAAATAAAATAAAATAAGCTACAGGATATATACAAATCGGGGAGTATAGCCAATATTTTATAATAACTATGAATGGAGTATAATCTTTAAAAACTGTGAATCACTATATTGTACACCTAAAACTTATATAATATTGTACACCAACTATATTTCAATTAAAACTAAAGTAAAATAAAATTCATTGAATTTCTAATCTTATCTAATTTAAAAATGCCAGTAAATGCTTGATGTTATTTATTATTTGTTGACTTTGAATTTTAATTAAGTAATCTAAAACCAACATAGCAGCAAACTTACTTAAGAAATTCAGGTGTGAATTATACAAGTGACTACCTTTTAAAGATTGCATTTAATTTTCTTTTGCCTCTGTTAAACAGACCAGTCATATTTTCCAAATTGATTTACTTTACTCTCAAGAACAGGTCTCAGGAAATTGCCAGCTTTCTTCTTGAAATGGCCTCTTTGCTTACTATCATATCACCTTACCTCACACAGTATGATCACTTGGCACAAAACATTTGCCCGTTTCTAACTTTTCTTGCCAGAAAATTGCTTCACCTACCAGATTTTGGAGCCAACTGTATAGTTCCAAGGTGTGCTTTAATTTTTAGTTTAATGTAATTCAGTAAACATGCTGAAGATCTTTGGTGGATGAAGTGTTAAGGCAAGTGTTGCGTCAATACTAAATTTGAAAACAGACTGTCTTTGTTCCAACGGAAACTGCTCTCCTACTCTGTTGTGTTAAATACCAACTTCACATGAAATGCTATTAACTAGAATCATCTGGATTAGTTTTCCCCTTGTAAGTGATGAGGATAACACCTATGTCAAACTACAAAGGACACAATTCACATAAAATTCTTGGCTCTTGGTATTAAATAAATAGCAGTCATTGTTAATGATCTTCCGAAGAAACTAAAAATATGCTAGTCAAGATTAAATGTTTCAGAAGTCTACAAAATAATGAGACAAAATTTAAATAAATATTTTATCTTAAGTTATTTATTTTGGGAGGCAGTAAATAATTTCAATAATGTTGTCATTTTGTACATAATTTGAACAATTACTCTTTTGGGATTATCTCCTTAGTCACAGTGTGTTACCAAAAAAAAAAAAAAAAATCAGTATCATCTCTATAAGCACATCTTAATTTTGCCCACAAGTGGTGTTATCCTGGTTGACTGTTCACCTTATCTGCAATCCACATCACTGAGGATCTCACGGATTTTGGCAAAACTTATGTTCACCATCAGGGAAAAAAAATACTAAGGTCACAAGTAATTTTCATGTCGCTAAATTCACTGTTAATTTTCAGTCCTTGGATCCTTCTCTCTCCTTGATTTCTTGTCTTCATTTGGATGCCAGGACATTTGTCTCTCCTGGTTTTCTCCCTCCATCTCTGTCTTTTTCCATTCTCATTTGCTGATAGCCTTCTCAGCTTCTAAACATCTCTTGGACCTCCTTTTTTCTATCTCAATGCTCACTAGCTTGATGATTTCCTTTGATCTCATGAATTTATATACCAAATAAATATTCTCTAATGTTCTGAAATTTATAGTATTTCTATTCAAATTTCTCACCTAAACGCCACACTCTGGTATGCAACTATCAACTTGACATATCAATTTGTACATCTAATAATCATCTCAGTTTCTGCATAGTCAGCCTTTCTCTTCTCAATAAAAGGCAACTCCATTCTTCATGTTGTTCAGGCCCCAAATTTTGAAGTTAACCTTGACTCATCTCGCATCCTATATACAACCCTCTGATCCAAAAGCAAATATTATTGATTATATCTTCAAAATGTGTCCAGCCTCTCAACATTTCTCGCCCTTTCTACTGCTATTACCAGATCTACGCCAACACCTCAAAGCTGGTTTATTGCAATAGCCTCCCGTTTTCTCAGCTTCCATTCTTGCTCACCTTCCATCCCTTCTCAATATAGCAGAGTGATCATGTTTCCATGTGAGTCAGCTCATAATTCTCTCCTGCACCAAGTGTGTTTCACAGTAAGTAAAAACCAAAATTCTTGGTGTGAACTACAAGGCGCATTGATCTTCCCATCCCTCTTGCACCTTTGACTTTATATGTGTCCTTTCCTCCCCCTCACTTACTACTCTCCAGCTACTCTAGCTTTTGCACTTGCTACTGAACACATGGCTCGCTCACTCTCCACCTGCACACAGTCGGCCAGTTGTCATCCCTAGTCGTCCTAAATGAATTACAACTTTATGCTATCCTCCCTGCGGGCACCTTCTATTTCTCTTTCCTGCTTTATTTTTCTCCGAGCACTTATCAATATCTGACATGCTATATATGTTACATTTTTACTTTTGTGTTGTATATATTCTCCCACTAAAATGTTAAGCTCTGTGAGAGCCAAGAAGTCTGTCTGTTCGTTGTCACATCCCCAATTGATACCAGGGCCAACCCCTAGAAGGCACCCAAAAATTTTGTTAAAGAAGTGGATTCATAAACCAAAGTTTACAACTCATGTGGTTTAAAGAAAGTAACTTGATTCCTCTTTTGTGTCTTTATCACTTCAGCTTCTATAGGTCTGGAATAATCCTTATTCTTGGCTGACCTTGAATTCTACTCCAGTGATTTGGATCTTATATTTTAAGGACAGGCCCATCTAATTCCAACACTATATATTCTTATTTCTAGATTCCCTGCATCTTGGTTGCTCACACTTGGCACTAGGATGGCCTCTTTGCTCTGCTGGCCTTGTCTGAAGGCACTGGATGTCCCACCACCCAGTGTCTCTCCCTTGAATTTCTCATTACCAATTTATGCCAGTCTGGCTGGACTTTTTCCCATCACCTTAATGGATCTGTCTCTCTTGCATCTAGATGCACCCCAAAAGAAAGCATCTGCCTCACCCCAAAAGACACGTCTGATGCCATTTCTCTCCCCTTTCCTGACTGCTTCATACTGTTGCAATATTCCCCAGCTATGTTGCAAGATCGAAGTATACAGAGCGCCTGATTCCTGCTTTGGGGGGTCTTTCACTTTTCCAGGTTCAAGCCATTTCAGGTGAACTCAGATCTTGGCCCGAGTGAGGGAAGAGAGAACTTCTGGAGCTCAAAAATTCACGTTATCAGGAAAAGGGAAATGTGAGACCTCTGGGTTGAAGTATGTGTGACTATGGGTTGTAGACCATTCTAACAGTCTGATAGATCTGTTAAGCCGGCACCTAATGATGGCTTGTCTTGGCGCTTCTCATCCTAGGAGAGAGAGAAAATAAATTCTCCCTCTTAGGGTGTTAAGAAGAAAACTTCACACGGGAATATATCTTCGTACCACTTTTATTACTTTGCACCTGCCATTTCTTAGAAGCTAGGAAAGCAGTATTTTTTTTTTCTTTTTAAAGACCAGGTCTTGTGAGAAAAATGTAGATATAAGTATATAATTTTCATAAAATCCATAAAGTGTTATGATTGAATTGAGTAGAGGAAGTATATTGGAGTTTGCAAGGGAAAGAAACAAACATAAACAAACCTAAGGAGGCTGGCTAAAATCTGGTATTCTGAGTGAATTCTAGAGTTCAGCATGGCTGATATAGAGTGACTATGGGCATGTGATTAGAGATAATACAAAGGAGTCAGGCAGATGTGATGAGGCACTTCACAGATAGAGAAGTCAGGATGGCTTCCAGTATTTTACAGAATGCATTAATTCCTTAGGGAAAATACAAGAAAAAAATCAGTATACAATATCATAATGCACTCATTCAATTAACATTTGAACATGGGTAAGTGCAAGTGCTGGTGGGGGCCTGGAAAACCAAGAACTCTCATGAATTTCTCATGCATAGAGATGTATGGAAATAAATCTGGCTATACTGAATGAATCAGGTATGCACATAACATGTCATTGGAATGAAATTGCTGGTGGAAGTGTTTTTGCTACATAGGTTCAGGAAACGACTTCTTTAAGAGGCCAAGAGTTGGTTGGATATGGGAGCTATGGCTATAAAATAATAAAATTCATGTCCATGCATCACCAAAACTGTTTCAGGGAACCATTCAGATTTATTCGGACAGGCAACTGAGGCTCTGGCTTCTTGTCTCATTTCCATCTGACACTGTACTTTGCCATCACATTCATTTCACGTCTTAGCAGTTCTTATCTTATTTTTTCCGTTCACTGATTACCTAATGACTCTCTATGTCTAATTGTCTCACTATAGTGTTTATTCCAACCATCACACTTATACTAAACTTTAAGCTCACTTATTTTTAATATTTTATTTCACATACTTATAAATTAAAATTCTGATTAACATTTTGTTATTTATTCTGATTAACATTTTATTTATTTATTTAATTCTTTGTTTTCATAAGTCAATGGGAAGAATAGCATACCATTCCTACTTTATAATATTAGGGTCTTCTTTTATTATTTCTACTCACCTGAATTATAGTTTAGTATATTAATTTTGATTCAATCAGCACAATGATTTGGTGAAAATTTTAATCAGGAAAATTTTCCTAAAGTAGGTGAGTTGGGAACAAATGCTTATTATATGTTGGGGGTGGGGATGAAAAAGGAGGACATTCCAATTGATGGGAGACTCAAAGGCATGTAAATAAGCAGCATGGAAGAATGGAAAGTTGGCTGGATTTAACTAGTGGGGAGAGTCAGTCTGTAGTGGAAAAAGATAAAATTAGAGAGGTACAAAAGTGCCAGTTGACAGCGGACCTTGAATTATAGGCCAAGAGTTTAGACTTGATATAGTAGGAGTAGCTGATTCTTGAACAGGAAGGTGATGTGATAAAAATGGCATTTGCAGAAGATTATTTTAGCAATTTACAAAGGAATAATTGTAGCAAAAGGAGACTGGAATTAGGATCACTAGCAAAGAAGTGATTGTAACCCGTGTGTGAATAGAATAGGCCTGAAGTCATAGAAAAAGGGAGGAAATAATGACTATGTCAGACACTATAAAGCAAGAAAATTTAAAGGTAGGTTCCTGAATCATCAATTTCAGAATCACCTGGGATATTTGTTAAAAATTCATATTCCTATACTACATGCCAAAACTCTTTAATGCACTTCTTCACGGTGAGGACTGGGATTGAGCATTTTAACAAATTTTCTCTGTAATTATTTTTCTACATGAAAGCTTGAGAACTTCTGCTCTAGAGGAAGAATTAAAAGAACATAGTGACTATACTTGAGAATGAAGAAAGGAAAAAAGAGTACAATGATTACATGACAGACAGTCTAGGGCTCAGGAAAAATGACAGAGCAATTAATAGAAAAAAATTTTAATAGATTTTAGTTTTTAAATGAGTTTTGGCTTCACAGCAAAATTGAGCAGAAGATACAGAAAGTTCCCATATACCTCCTGCCCCTACACATGCACAGCCTCCCCCGTTATCAACATCCCCCACCAGAGCAGTACATCTGTTGCAATGGAAGAACCTACATTGGCAAGTCCTTACCATCCAAAGTCCATAGTTTACATTAGGGTTCACTCTTGGGGTTGTATATTCTATGGGTTTGGAAACATTTATAATGACATGTATCCACCATTACAATATCACACAGAGTAGTTTCACTACCCTAAAAATCCTGTGCTCTGGCTGTTCATTCCTTCCTCCCCCTAAATTCCCAGCTACTGATCTCTGTAGTTTTCCCTTCCCCAGGACGTCATGTAGTTGGAATCACACAGTATGGAGGCTTTCAGATTGACTTCTTTCACTTAGCAATATGCATTTAAGGTTCATCCATGGAAAATACTGCCCTATTGATAACATCTGAAACCATTACATATGGATGCTGCATTATACAAAAATATAAGGTTCAAGACATACATGTCCCCAAGTCTAAGTGGTACAAAGAAAAAAATTCAGCAGAAGATGAAGAACAGCAAACAAACATGTAGAAAAATATCTATGGCTGTGCTTGAGCAAACCTAGGATGGAGAAATATTTAAAATAACTAAAACAAGCAGGAGGAATTTGTTAGGTATGAGCTTTCTAAGATCCTTAGATTTTATGTCACAGGACACAGTTTTCCTAAACTAGACTTGGATAGGAAGATAACTTGGTGTGCTTATAAAAAACTCAGATTCCCAGGTCCCAATCTAGAGTTGAATCAGACTGCCTAGGGGACAAGTGCAGAAACTGGTATTTGGCAAGTTTCTTAGGTGATTTTTATGATTGCCCAGAGGCTGACTGTTTCCTAAGGAGATTCATAATTCCTAAAACAGTCCACAGACAGATGGTGGTATATGTGGAGATAATACAGATGTAAAACTTAGACCTGTCTCCAGGCATAGCTAACTGACATTACATAAGGTGTGGACAGTGGTTCTTTTCTAGATTAAAACAGAGCAGTAGTTCTCAATCTGAGGTGATTTCGTCCCCCAGGGGACATGTGGTAACATCTGGAGACAATTTTGATGATTACAAACTAGGGTGGAGGAAATGTTAACTTGCATCTAGTGGGTGCAGAGCAGTGATGCTGCCAAACATGCTACAATGCAAAGGACAGCCCTCCCCCTCCCCACAGCAAAGAATTATTGGCCCAACATGTTGATGCTGCCAAGACTGAGAAACTCTAAAAGAAAGAGGAATAACCGTTAACTGTAATTTGTGAATCTAGTTTGAATTATAATTTAAAATTAAAAATAACAGCAGTGGCATCTATAAAAGACATTCTCAGGACACTTGTGGGAAATTTGTGCACAGTCTAGCCAGTGTATAATATAGAATTATTGTTCTCTTTCTAAGGAATGATGTTATTATGGTTACAAAAAGGAATGCTTTTATTTAAGACGCGCATGCTGAAGTATGCAACCTAGTTTCGAATGGTAGAGGGAGCAAAGAAAACTGTGTACACATATATCCACATATATTTCTAGAGAGAGAGAACAAATGAGATAAAATATCAACAATTTTAATATAGGAAGAGGTATATAAATGTTCATTTGTTATTCTATCACTTTTTGGTTTGTTTAAAATTTGTTCATTAGAAAGTTGTGGCAAGTGTGGGAAGAGAGGTTTAGGCAGTTGACATGTGACTCAGTGAAGAATCTGACAACTTTGGCCAATCTTCTCTGATTTCACTTCTCTTCCCTCTTCCTTTTATCTAGATGGCTCTTGCTCTCTGAGGGCAAAAGATTCCAGACGGCCTCACTAGAAGGAAGTCTTTCAGTTCCACCGCTGGGTCCAATTACCTGTGTGGTACCTGTGAACGGGAAACTGGGAAACTACCCAGTGGCTTTCAAAAACTGTCCCTTTAGGCACATAGAATAGGAAAAGAGATAAAGCCCCATACTGTTTGGTTTTCACTCAAACTATCTAAACCCTACCACAGCCACTTTCTAATCATGATATGATAACTTGAGTGACTAAATTCCTGCCGTGGTGAAGCTGTAATCTGTCCTGTGTTCTCCTTACCCTGCCACACATTCCAAGGCAATCAACAATTTTGCTGAAGCAGATCTTTCAGCTTTGAACAGTTTATAAACTGGTGCCACTTTTCTTAAAGACACTGCTGCTTTTTTACTCTTGCTAAACACTCAAAATATATATTTTTGGTGTTTCATAGTGCCTTGCATACTGGGGTACCCTACAGATACTTCATGATTTAATATGGTATTTTCTACAACTGGTTAACATATTCAGATATTACTGAGAGGTTAATATGGAGGGAATTCATATGGAATTAGACCAAGAATAATTTCTGAGAGGAGTATAATTAAAGTCAGTTTCATACACACCAAATCCTAGATAAACAGATGCAGTGATGTCAGTTCATTGAATTTACTTTCTTGCCTTTGATGTAAATGGCTATAAATTGGTTACTATTTATATTCATAGAGAAATACCGTCACCTGATTTTTGAGTTAAATTACAATAAAATACATTTCTACAGAACAGGATTTAAAGAAAGTGACTTCTGATGATGACAAAATTTTGGATCTGTTATACTTTTCAGACCAGAAATAAGGATGCTCTAGCTGTTGTTTTCTCATACTTTAAATTTTTTAGAGGTCTGAAACGCTGGTGGAATTAATAGAAGTATGTTGAGATTAATTGTTAATTCTGCAATTATGATGGTGTGGAAAATTATGTCTTAAATAGGCAGGTTGACCTGTGGCTTTATTTTTATATGACTTTCTATTAACTCTCTTAAAAAGTCATATTTTAAAAAATGTCTCCTACTATATATAACATAGACAACTAATAAAGACCTACTGTATAGCACGGGGAACTCTATTCAATATTCTGAACGGTTTATATGGGGAAAAAAAAGAATGGAAATATGTATATGGATAACTGATTCACTTTGCTGTACACCTGAAACTAACACAACATTGTAAATCAACTGAACTCCAATAAAAATTTTAAAAATAAACATAAAAATGTCTGCACACATATGCTTAGTATGGTAGTCTAAGTGAATACATAGCATCTAAGTGAATATTTCCAGGCTTCAATTTTTTCCTGTGTAGAGATCAAACCACTCCTCAGAAGTTTTACAAATTAGGATCAACTTTCCAACTGAAGCTTGACTCTTCTGATAAAACTTCCTAAATAAAAAAGTTCCAGTGTGAATCAGCATTTCTTTAGTAGAGCTTCATAAATATGTTTTTAGATCACTAAGGCATATCATTTTTTAAATTAATCATTTTGAAAAATGATACATATTTTATATTCTAATGCATGTGTATTGTACTGATGATTATTTTGAATAATTATTCAGAAGAAAGAGTTGGGTTATACTTTAGATTTAGAGTTGCAATAATTTTCTAATTGATATTTTATTTGATGCTATAATAATTATGACAATTTAAATTGTAGATAATCAAAATATTAAATTTAATTTAACCTTCTTTTGGAGTCTACAATATGGTGATATGTAAAAAATGTTGGCACAAAATAGTATGTATTTTTTTAAATAGTGAAAGTGTGTGTGTATATAGAGTTTTATACATTGATAGATACACAGACTGATGGACAAAGAGAACAAAGTCTGGAAAGGAATATATCCAAAATTTTAATGTTATTTATATCCAGGGATTGTTAATAGAGAGGGGATAAGGAGAGAATGTAATTTTTCCTTTCTGTTTAGTTTTATTTTCTAAATATTTCAGTAACATACATTAAATGTTAATATGTGTGTGTGCCTTTAAAAGCTACTGAGTACTTACGCTGCTTTATATTAGGATTCTAAACTTCTCTAAAATGTCAGCACATTTTGGATTGAAAATATTTCTGATGATGGTCAAAGTCAAGTATTAGCTTGCATGCAGCACAGCCAAAATTATCCTTTCAAGGAAGTGCACCTAATAATGACGATGTGATAAATAAATCCCTCTATGTCACTAAGTTAATTAAGGGATTTAACAGAAGTGACATCTGACGTCAAATAATTTTGATATATTCAACTACAGACAATAAATGGCAACACCATGTTATGCTCAAAAACATCTTCAAACCCTTATGGAGGAGATAGGATCAGAGAATAGATGGAAAAGAGGTGACCTAAGTGAACCACCACAAGCAGGGGGAGAACAACTGCTTTAAAGTCTTGCTAAAGTGTAACACCAAATGTAGCATATAACACTCAAATGTCAAGAAAGAAAAGTAGCTTGTCCACTCACCTGAGCACACAAATCAGAAATAAACAGGTTCACTTTGAACAAAGGTACCGAATGAACCATGGACCTTAAAACCAAACGTCTTTGATTATGGCCAAGTTGGCAAGATATTGTGTTACTATTAAAATACAAGCATTTATTTGCACCTCTAACATGTGAGATATTATTCTATGGTTATAAGCATAAATGAAGTAATGTTTCCCTTTCAAACATTCAGCCTTTTTTGGGGCGTGGGGGGAGGCATACGGGAAACACACCAGTGGAAAAATTTTCAGTGTAGAAAGTGATTTGGAGGCAGAGGACTGAGAAACTAATTCTAATTGGCATATGGAATAGGCATCCCATTGGATGTCATGTTTGTGCTGGACTTTGAGCTACAGTTTTCTCTCTCAACAACAACTTTCTCAGGCAGGCATTGAGCTGATGCTGTATGATACATTTCTCAGCGAAAGTTACAAGTGAATCATACATTTTATATTTTTGAGTGGAAAAAGAAACAAATACTTTAGAAACTTCATATGCATATCGCAGAAATAATGTTTATATGCTTTCTCCCATTTCCAAAGGGAAAAAACACAGGAAACTTATAATCAAAATTTCAAGTTTCTTCTCCAAAACAGGCCTGGTTATGACTGAATAACAATTCAATTTAAAATGCAAAATTTAATTACAAAAAAAATATCAGTAGAGTCTAAACATTAGCACGCTACTGCTTTAATAACAGCCAAACAATATACCACAGCACAACAGCTGGCTAACAATCTGGTCAAATCCTTATCTCTATTTTGTCTTGACTTCTTAGAGTGTCTAATTCTGACTATACTTGCAAAGATAAATCCAAAAAATCTCTGCAAAAGAAAGTAAAATGTCTGTGATATTTCAGCATAAGTATTCACGAATTATGGATTTATTTCATCCGTGACCTAGGTCTAATAAAAGTCATAGAACACAGAGGGGTAAGAAGCATATGAAGATAAACTGGAAGTAAATGCTTTCTCCTACTCATGAGGATATTAAGATCCAGGGAGAATGTAAATGACTTGCTCACCAGACAGCATTAACTAAATGTTCATTAGGTTCAGCACTTTAATAATAGTTAGAAGCCTAAATATCCCACTTTCAATAATGGATAGTGAACTAGTAAGAAAATCAAAAAGGAAACAGAAGACTTGAATGACACTATAAACCAAATGGATCTAATAGACCCCTATAAAACACTTCACTCAACAACAACAGAATATATATTCTTCTCAAATGTACACAGAATAGCCTCTAGGATAGACCAAATGCTAGGCCATAAAACCAACATCACTAAACTTAAAAGAATAGAAAAAATATATGGTATGTCCTCCAATCATAGTTCAGTGAAATTAAAAAACAATAACATAAAAAATTGGGGGAAACTCACAAATGTATGGAAATTATACAACACACTCTC
The DNA here is from genome assembly GCF_030028045.1 of Hippopotamus amphibius kiboko. Taxonomy (NCBI): domain Eukaryota; kingdom Metazoa; phylum Chordata; class Mammalia; order Artiodactyla; family Hippopotamidae; genus Hippopotamus; species Hippopotamus amphibius. The sequence goes on along the minus strand of NC_080195.1, from coordinate 85,346,567 downwards.
TAATAACCAACAGATCAAAGGAGAAATCACAAGAGAAATTAGGAAATACATTGAGAATAATAAAAGTGAAGACACAACATATAAAAAGTTATGAGGGAATTCCTAGGTGGTGCAGTGATTAAGAATCTGTCTGCCAACGCAGGAGACACGGGTTCGATCCCTGCTCCAGGAAGATCCCATGTGCCGTGGAGCAACTAAGCCCATGCACCACAACTACCGAGTCTGTGCTACACAACAAGAGAAGCCACCGCAATGAGGAGCCCACACACCACAATGAAGAGTAGCCTTTGCTCGCTGCAACTACAGAAATCCTGTGTGCAGCAACAAAGACCCAATTCAGCCAATAAATAAATAAATACATTTAAAAAACGTTATGAGATGCAGCTAAAGCAATGCTCAGAGGGAAATATATAGCTATAAAAGCTTATATAAAAAGAAGAAATCTCAAATTAATAACAATGTTTCATATAAGACACTGGGTAAAGAAGAGTAAAATAAAGCTAAAGCAAGCAGAAAGAAGGAAATAATAAATAGTAAAGTGGAAAGTATTGAAATAGAAAAGATAAAACAATAAAGAATATAAATGAAAACAAAGATGGTTCTTTGAAAAAATCAGCATAACAGACAGACCTTTAGCTAGATTGACCAGAGAGAGAGAGAGAGAGAGAGAGAGAGAGAGAGGAGAAGACTTCAATTACTAGAATCAAATATATGAGGTGACAGTGCTACCAAACTTACTAAAATAAAAACCATTACAAATGAATACTCTGAATAATTATACACCAATATATTAAATAATTTAGATAAAATGGACAAATTTCTAAAAAGACATGCTATTGAAATTGACTCAAGAAGAAATAGACAATTGTACAATCTATAACAAGCAAAGAGACTGAATTAGTAATTAAAATTTTTCCAACGAAAAGGCCAAGCCCAGATGGCTTCACTGGTAAATTCTACCATGCATTTAAAGAAAAATTAATACTAATTCTTCAAAAAGTCTTACTAAAAAACAGAAGATGAGGGAAATTCTCAACTCATTCTATGAGGCCAATAAAACCCTGATATCCAAAACCAGACTCAGATATCACAACAAAAGAAAACCACAGATGAACATCTGTTGTGAAAGTAGATGTAAAAATCTTCAACAAAATACTAGCAAACTAAGTCCAGCAACATATTAAAAAAATTTTGCTCCATGACCAAATAGGATTTATCCCAGTAATGCAAGGTTGGTTTAGCATCCAAAAACCAAATAATGTAATACAATATATCAATAAGACAAAAAACAAAAAACATATGATCACCTTTATAGACAAAGAAAAAACATTACAAAAAATTCAAAACCTTCCCTGATTTAAAAAAAAAAACTAAAATAAAAAGTATTTCCATATTTCCAACCACACTATGCTCTTCTGTTCCCCTTTCTTCCAGCCATTTTAAGTTTATTTTATCTTAACATACTTATAAGCAACACTATCGATCTGCTCAAACTCCTTGCTCTATTCACCAGATGATGCACCGCCTTGGTATTTAATATTAGGTTTTTGTCTTTATTTTAGTTCTTAGTACAACTGCCTAATTTCATTCTGAGAATCTCCATTCTCTCTGGTGGTACTCCAGCTCATTTCTATATTTGATCCTAGCTTACAAAATCTCCCTGGATTGATGTTTGTATGTGTAGGGTGTTATTTGTTGTTTGTTTGCTTTTGCTTTTGTCTCTGATTTGTTCTGTTTCAGTTGTCAATTTCTGCTGGGTTTCTCTCTGAATATCTGATAGCACACTGGGGTTCTGTCAGGTCTTTCTAGAGCCTTATGTCCTAACGGATTCAATAATTGTGTGTCTTATACATGTATGTGTTTCCTAGACTGAATATTCGTCTAATCCAATACTTGGACATTAGTCTGAGGCTTGGACAGTCTTCTATAAACACCTCTATCACCAGGACAAGCAACCCCAAAAGCTTGGACAACCATGAGGAAACAAAGAAACACCATGCAGGCAAAGGAGCAGGAAAAAAACCCACAAGACCAAATAAATGAGGAGGAAATAGGAAAAATGCCTGAAAAAGAATTTAGAGTAATGATAGTAAAAATGATACAAAATCTCAATAACAAATTAGAGAAAGTACAAGAAACAGTTCATAAGAACTCAGAAAAACAAACAGCAATGGATAACAAAATAACTGAAATTAAAAATACTCTAGATGCTCTAACCAGCAGAATGACTGAGGCAGAAGAACGAATAAGTGAGTTGGAAGATAGAATGGAAGAAATAAACGCCACAGAGCAGGAAAAAGATAAAAAAATAAAAAGACTAGAAGACAGCCTCAGAGACCTCAGTGATAACCTTAAACGTACCAACATTCGAATTATAGGCATCCCAGAAGAAGAAGAAAACAAGAAAGGGTCTGTGAAAATATTTGAAGAGGTTCTAGTGGAAAACTTCCCCAACATGGGAAAGGAAATAATTCACCAAGTCCAAGAAGCACAGAGAATCCCATACAGAATAAACCCAAGGAGAAATACACCAAGACACATATTAATCAAACTAACGACAATTCAACACAAAGAAAAAATATTAAAAGCAGCAAGAGAAAAGCAACAAACAACATATAAGGGAAAACCCATCAGGATAACAGCTGACCTTTCTACAGAAACTCTGCAGGCCAGAAGGGAATGGCAGGATATCCTGAAAGTCCTGAAAGAGAGAAACCTACAGCCAAGAATACTTTACCCAGCAAGAATCTCATTCAGATTTGAGGGAGAAATCAAAAGCTTTCCAGACAAGCAAAAGTTAAGAGAATTCAGCACCACCAAACCAGCCTTACAACAAGCGCTAAAGGAACTTCTCTAAGTAGGAAACACAAGAAAAGGAAAACACCTACAAATACAAACCCAAAACAATTAAGAAAATGGTAATTGGAACACACATGTCAATAATCACTTTAAATGTAAATGGATTAAATGCTCCAACCAAAAGACACAGACTGGCTGAATGGATACAAAAACAAGACCCTTCTATATGCTGCCTACAAGAAACCCACTTCAGACCAAGGGATACATATAGACTGAAAGTGAAGGGATGGAAAAAGATATTCCATGCCAATGGAAGTCAAAAGAAAGCTGGAGTAGCAATACTCATATCAGACAAATTAGACTTGAAAGTAAAGACTATTAAAAGAGACAAGGAAGGGCACTACATAATGATCAAGGGATCCATCCAAGAAGAACATATCACAATGGTAAATATCTATGCCCCCAATATAGGAGCACCTCAATACATAAGGCAAATGCTAACAGCTATAAAAGGGGACATCGACAGTAACACAATTATAGTGGGAGACTTGAACACCCCACTTACATCAATGGACAGATCATCCAAACAGAAAATCAATAAAGACACACAAGCTTTAAATGACACATTAGACCATCTCGACTTAATTGATATTTATAGGACATTCCATCCAAAAACGACAGACTACACTTTCTTTTCAAGTGCACATGGAACATTTTCCAGGATAGATCACATCTTGGGTCACAAATCAAACCTCAGCAAATTCAAGAAAATTGAAATCATATCAAGCATCTTCTCAGACCACAACGCCATGAGACTAGATATCAATTACAGGAAAAAAACTGCAAAAAATACAAACACATGGAGGCTAAACAATTCACTCTTAAACAACCAAGGAATCACTACAGAAATCAAAGAGGAAATCAAAAAGTATCTAGAAACAAATGACAATGAAAACACAACAACCCAAAACCTATGGGACGCAGCAAAAGCAGTTCTAAGAGGGAAGTTTATAGCAATACAGTCCTACCTTAAGAAACAAGAAAATGATCGAATAAACAACCTAACCTTACACCTCAAACAACTAGAGAAAGAAGAACAAAGAAACCCCAAAGTGAGCAGAAGGAAAGAAATCGTAAAGATCAGAGCAGAAATAAATGAAAAAGAAAGGAAAGAAACCATAAGAAAAATAAATAAAACTAAAAGCTGGTTCTTTGAGAAGATTAACAAAATTGATAAACCATTAGCCAGACTCATCAAGAAAAAAAGGGAGAAGATGCAAATCAACAGAATTAGAAATGAAAAAGGAGAAGTCACAACGGACACCTCAGAAATACAAAACATCATGAGAGACTACTACAAGCAACTATATGCCAATCAATTGGATAACCTGGAAGAAATGGATACATTCTTAGAAAAATACAATCTTCCAAGACTGAACCAGGAAGAAATAGAAACCATGAACAGACCAATCACAAGTACGGAAATTGAGGCAGTGATTAAAAATCTCCCAACACACAAAAGCCCAGGACCAGATGGGTTCACGGGCGAATTCTATCAAACATTTCGAGAAGAGTTAACACCTATCCTTCTCAAACGCTTCCAAAATATTGCAGAAGGTGGAACACTCCCAAACTCATTCTATGAGGCCACCATCACCCTGATACTAAAACCAGGCAAAGATGTCACAAAAAAAAGAAAACTACAGACCAATATCACTGATGAATGTAGATGCAAAAATCCTCAACAAAATACTAGCTAACAGACTGCAACAGCACATTAAAAAAATCATACACCATGATCAAGTGGGGTTTATCCCTGGGATGCAAGGATTCTTCAATATATGCAAATCAATCAACATGATACATCATATCAACAAATTGAAGGATAAAAACCATATGATCATCTCAATAGATGCAGAAAAAGCTTTTGACAAAGTTCAACATCCATTTATGATAAAAGCTCCCCAGAAAATGGGCATAGAAGGAAATTACCTCAACATAATCAAAGCCATATATGAAAAACCAAAAGCCAACATCGTTCTCAATGGGGAAAAACTGGAAGAATTCCCTCTAAGAACAGGAACAAGACAAGGGTGTCCACTCTCACCATTATTATTCAACATAGTTTTGGAAGTTTTAGCCACAGCAATCAGAGAAGAAAAAGAAATCAAAGGAATCCAAATTGGAAAAGAAGAAGTAAAATTGTCACTCTTTGCAGATGACATGATATTATATATAGAAAACCCTAAAGACTCTACCAGAAAACTGCTAGCACTCATTGATGAGTTTAGTAAAGTAGCAGGATACAAAATTAATGCACAGAAATCTCTTGCATTCCTATACACTAACAACGGAAGAGCAGAAAGAGAAATTAAGGAAACTCTCCCATTCACCATTGCAACCAAAAGAATCAAATACCTAGGAATAAACCTGCCTAAGGAGGCAAAAGACCTGTATGCAGAAAACTTTAAGACATTGATGAAAGAAATCAAAGACGACACAAACAGATGGAGGGACATACCATGTTCCTGGATTGGAAGAATCAACATCGTGAAAATGACTGTACTACCCAAAGCAATTTATAGATTCAATGCAATCCCGATCAAATTACCAATGGCATTTTTCACAGAACTAGAGCAAGAAATCTTACGATTTGTATGGAAACGCAAAAGACCCCGAGTAGCCAAAGCAATCTTGAGAAGGAAAAATGGAGTTGGTGGAATCAGGCTTCCTGACTTCAAACTATACTACAAGGCCATAGTGATCAAGACAGTATGGTACTGGCACAAAAACAGAAAGGACGATCAATGGAATAGAATAGAGAACTCAGAAGTAAGCTCAAACACATATGGGCACCTTATCTTTGACAAAGGAGGCACGAATATACAATGGGAAAAAGACAGCCTCTTCAATAAGTGGTGCTGGGAAAATTGGACAGCAACGTGTAACAGAATGAAATTAGAACACTTCCTAACACCATACACAAAAATAAACTCCAAATGGATTAAAGACCTACATGTAAGGCCAGACACTATAAAACTCCTAGAGGAAAACATAGGCAGAACACTCTATGACATCCATCAAAGCAAGATCCTTTTGGACCCACATCCTAGAATCATGGAAATCAAATCAAGAATAAACAAATGGGACCTCATGAAACTTAAAAGCTTTTGCACAGCAAAAGAAACCATAAACAAGACTAAAAGGCAACCCTCAGAATGGGAAAAAATAATTGCCTATGAAACAACGGACAAAGGATTAACCTCCAAAATATACAAGCAGCTCATGAAGCTTAATACCAAAAAAGCAAATAACCCAATCCACAAGTGGGCAGAAGACCTAAATAGACATTTCTCCAAAGAAGACATACAGATGGCCAACAAACACATGAAAAGATGCTCAACATCACTCATCATCAGAGAAATGCAAGTCAAAGCCACAATGAGGTATCACCTCACACCGATCAGAATGGCCATCAACACAAAATCTGGAAACCACAAATGTTGGAGAGGGTGTGGAGAAAAGGGAACTCTCCTGCACTGTTGGTGGGAATGTAAGTTGGTACAGCCATTATGGAAAACAATTTGGAGGTTCCTTAGAAAACTAAAAATAGAACTACCATATGATCCAGTAATCCCACTCCTGGGCATATACCCAAAGAAAACCATAATCTCAAAAGAAACATGTACCATAATGTTTATTGCAGCACTATTTACAATAGCCAGGACATGGAAGCAACCTAAATGCCCATCAACAAACGAATGGATAAAGAAGATGTGGCATATATATACAATGGAATATTACTCAGCTATAAAAAGGGATGAGATGGAGCTATATGTCATGAGGTGGATGGAGCTATATGTCATGAGGTGGATAGACCTAGAATCTGTCATACAGAGTGAAGTAAGTCAGAAAGGGAAAGACAAATATTGTATGCTAACTCACATATATGGAATCTAAAAATGGTACTGATGAACTCAGTGAGAAGAACAAGGACGCAGGTGCAGAGAATGAACTGGAGAACTCGAGGTTTGGGAGGGGGCGGGGAGGGTGAAGGGGAAGCTGATATGAAGCAAGAGAGTCGTACAGACATATATATACTACCAACTGTAAAGTAGATAGCCAGTGGGAAGTTGTTGTATAACAAAGGGAGTTCAACTCGAGGATGGAAGATGCCTTAGAGGACTGGGACGGGGAGGGTGGGGGGGACTCGAGGGAGTGTGGGGGGGGAGTCAAGGGAGGGAGGGAATATGGGGATATGTGTATAAAAACAGATGTTTGAACTTGGTGTACCCCCAAAAAATAAAAAAAAAACAAAACTAAAATAACAAGTATAGAAAGGTACTTCTTCAACCTGATGAAGGACATTTACAAAAAAATATACCCAGCATCATGATTAATGGTGAAAGGCTGGATTCATTCCCCCTAAGATCAGGAACAACAAAAGGATATCTGCTCTCTCCACTTCTATTCAACATTGTGCTGGAGACTCCTGTCAGGGCACTTAGGCAAGAAAACAAAAAGGGTATCCAGATGGAAAAGGAGGAAATAGAACTATCATATTCACAATTTGTATGATTTTGTACATATAAAATCCTAAGCAATCCACTAAAAAATGACTAAGTGAGTTCAGTAAGGCTGCAGGGTATAAAAACAATACACAAAAATCAATTCTATTTCTATACAACTGCAATGAACAACCAAAAATAAAATTTAGAAAATAGTTCTATTTATTTCAAAAAGAATAAAATATTTAGAAATATATTTATCAAAAGGAGTGCAAAACTTATACTCTGAAAACTACAGAACATTGTTAAATAGAAGAGGATTTAAATAAATGGAAAAACATCTCATGGATTGAATATCGTAATTTTAAGATGGTAATGCTCCCCAAATTGATCTATAGATTCAGTGAAATCTCTATTAGAATTTCAGCTGGCTTCAATGTAAAAATCAACAAACTAATTTTAAAATTTACATGGACTACAAGAAACTGAGAATAGCAAAATAAACTTGTAAAAGAACAAATTTGGAAGCTTCATGTTTCCCAATATTAAAATTTACTCCAAAGCAACAGTAATCAAGACAATATAGTGCTGACATAAGGTAGATTGATGAACAAAATTGAAACTTCAAAAATAAACTTGTGCATCTATGCCTAACTGATTTTCAATAAAGTACCAAGACCATGCAACAGGGAAAGAGTAGTCTTCAACAAATGGTGCTGAGAGAACTGTATATTCATGTGCAAAATAATTAAACTGTCCTCTTACTTCACACTTTATACAAAAGTTAACTCCAAATAAATCAAAGACCTAAATGTAAGAGCTAAAACTATACAACCTTCAGAAGAAACATAGGGGTGAATCTACATGACTTGGGATTTTTTCATGGATTCTTAGATATGACACCAAAATCATAAGCAACAAAGAAAAAAAATCAGGTAAATAGGACTTCATCAAAATTAAAACACTTTGTGTTTTAGAGGACACTAACAAGAAACTGAAAATGCAACCCAGAGAATGGGAGAAAATATTTGCAAGTCACATATGTAATCAGGGACTTGTGTTTAAAATATATGTCTTAGAACTCAGTAATGAGACAAATACATGGGCAAAGGATCTGAAGAAATAGTTTTCCAAAGAGGAATATACAAATGGTCAATAAGCACATGAAAAGATGCTCAACATCACTGTCATCAAAGCCTGCAGATTAAAACCAAATGTGACACCAATTCAAACCAACTAGGATGGCTATAATTATAAATAGAGACAATAATTAATATTTGTACAAGTATGGAAAAATTGGATCCCACATGAATTGCTAGTGGGAATGTGAATGGTGCAGTCACTTTGGAAAACACTCTGGAAGTTTCTCCATATATTAAACATAGAGTTTTATTTGACACAGCAATTTGACCCCCAAGAGAAATGAAACCGTATGTCCACACAAAACCTTACACACAAATGTTCATTGTAGCTTTATTCCCAATGGACAAAAGGTGGTATGTTTATCCATTGATGAATGGATAAACAAAATCTGGTATATTCAAACAATATAATGTTATTTGGCCACTGAAAGGAATAAAGTATGGATACAGGCTACAATATGGATGAACCTTGAAAATACTTGTGAAAGAGGCTAGTCACAAGATAGCCATATTTTATATGATTGCGTTTAGATGAAATATCCAGAGTAGGCTATTCTATAGAGACAGAAAGTAGATTAGCAATTGTTTAGGGCTGCTGAGATTGGAGGATAGGCAGGTAATAGCTAAAGAATATAGGATATTTTTTTGCAGTGGTGAAAATGTTCTAAAATTGACTGTGGTGAAAGCTATACATGAGTATTCTAAAAAACACTGAATTGTACACTTCAAATGGGGGAATTGCAAGGCATGTGAATTGTATCTTAAAAACAAAGCTCTTAAGGAAATGAGATGTCAAGGTCTCTACCAGACAAATGGAAATTGTGTTTAAATAAAATCATTTTGCTTCACAGTTTTATATGGCCCCATGCATTTAAAATATATTATCTCATTTGATCTCAGAGACAACAGTGAGAAAAAAATAAACTCCATAAAGTAGTTGAGGGAGCCATCAATGATCTCCTAACTTTGTGTGGAGGTTTTCTTTAAAAGTTCAATAATATAAATTGATATTCCATTAAATGTCAAATTTTCTTTCAAATTTAAATTGTCTAACGTACTTGATAGTAGTTAAACTGTTCACAGATTTCTATGTTCCTGAGTTTAGCAAAGTCTTTTTTTTTTTTGGTAATTTGTTTGTTTGACTTTGAATAACAGTAAAGAGAAAGCCCAAAAGATATTTTACTTTTACAAAATGAAGTTTTTGGTTCCTTTAAGTTACTAATGATTTTAGGATAACAGTGACCATAGTTCTTTCCCTATAAGATTTTTTGTGAGTATTTATTTCATCCCTGTTCAATTAAACTGTCTGAGTATGATGTCTATTTTTATTACATTTTACCTTTCAAAAAATGAAAGACAAAGCTATGTAAAAGCTAACACTATCCAGTGGTTATTTCTAACAAAAGGGATCTGATTTGAAAAAAAAAGTAACTGTGGGAAATTAAAAGGAGAGCACAATATGTCCTTTTCATGCATGTTTGCACTAGTTCCCATAGCTGGGAAGATGATTTAAAGTACAGTATGTGCAACCTGTTTTTCTGGTAATTACAGATTAAGACATATGTCTTTGCAACAGCAAGAAGCTAACTGCCATTTTTAAGTGTTCCTCTGGCCCTGCTGAGTTAATTCCATTACACAAAAATCCAACAAAGGTAATTTCTAACAGAGCATCCTGCTGCTAGATTTTCCTTTTGCTGAGTTTCTTCTTTTTGAACTGCAGAAATGCTAACTAGAAATGGAAGTATCCCATCAAACTGTTTACTTTCCTTTAGGAGTATAGGTCTCTATAATACTTTACTCATGCCAGAAAGTCATGGAGGAAAAAAAAAAAGAAATTTCTGCACAATGTCCGGACAAATTATATCTTGTTTTTTTGCTCTCTTGCCTTTACTGTTTGTAAACTTGAAAAATTAATTTCATGTATATACACAGGTTTTAAATTCACACACACATAATGTAACTATTACACATATTGCAAAGAACCAAAGCTATATTTAAATCAGTCAATCTATTAATATTATACTGACTAGAAAGAGTTAAGGATTATATTAACTTTTAAATATGTAACTGGATAATATTAAGTCTTTAGTAATAAATAGGCAGTTTGTTTATCAATAAACTATTTTCCTAAAAGTGTCTATCCATACTAAATGTTACAGGAAAGACTTGTCACACTTTCTTCCAAATTTTAAGAGTTTTATTTGGGTATGCAGTCAGACCAGGATTTTCAGAGTTGATGGAAAAGAGCCTTCTGGGAGAACTTATCTTGATAAATTGTTACACATGCAGAAAAACTGATCACATGGATTGTATCTGTCCACAACATGGAAAATAACTGGATTTTCAGGGGAAAAAAGTTTGATACCAGAGCAACTGTACAAGGAGACAATGCAGTCAATTGAATGTATAATTTTTTTATGATCAAACAGCAGCATTCTGTTCTCCAAATGTTTAGTTAGTTGATATTATATACAAAGTACTGTTCTGTGTCCCTGAGACAAATTGCTAAGAATTCAGTGGGAGAGAGAGACAAATTGCTAAGTTATGTGGGAAATGCTATAATAGATATACGATTAAAGTAGAAGTAAAGAGGAAGAAAAAAATAATTCTGACTAGTTGTATTTGAAAGATTTAATTTCCCAAAGAAGAATATACACATAAACACATGCACATACACACAAAAATAATTGTGCATAGGAAACTGAACTTAGTCATGTGACTCCTTACTGAAATGATGGGAAGTTCAGCATGGTTGTATCTGATGATCTTTTTACCTGCTTTATCCCTCAATCCAAGAGTGTGTACATGGAGGTGCTGGGGCTGAACTCAGAGGGTTCTTTTATACCCAGCTAAATAACTTTGATTCACTCAGTCAGTAAGAAATCAATAGCAAACTATAAAAGTTTTAAGCAGAGGGCTATGATGGCAGTGTGGAGAATGTACTGGAAGTGAGGTTCCAAAGAAATAAAAGTTACTGCCATAGTCTAAGAAATGCAGTACATTACTGCTGTTGCTGCCACTACTTCTATTACTACTACTACTACTACTACTACTACTACTACTACTACTACTACTAATGCTACTACCATTACCACCATCACCAGCACTACCACTACTGAATAGAATTTATTGAGTACTTACCTTGTGCCAGTAACTCCTGTAAATTTTTAACACATGTAATCAGACTAACTCCTCACCACAGTTCATTTGGCAAGGAGAATAAGGAACATGGGTTTCCCCATTCTTTTCTTCATTCTGTATCTGCCACTTGTGTTCATCTTACCTTCATCTTATCTCAATCATCTTCCTCCTGACCTTTTCCACTGCTCTGCATTCCAAAGGCCTGATTTGCCATCCATACTGCCCCTCACATCAGTATCCTTCACTACTTTGCATCCCTATCATTCCACTGGAGCTGCCCAGCAGAATTCCAGACTTAAATCAGTGCTATATCCCACATCTCTGCTCTGCAATTATGCAGCTGAGTACTCTGGATTATATCACTCAAATATGTTGACTGGCATAATAACAATTCAAGGTTTCTAATCATAGCAGGACTTTCAGCACCACTGACCAACCTTATAGATTTGCCATCAGCTCTTCCTCTCACTTCCTTGTCTGTCTATTTTGACACATTTATAGCAATTCATGAGTCATCTATTCAAACAGGTAATGGACACCACTGTAACAGAGTGAAATTACTAAACCTAATCATATTGCTCCTCTACTTACAGCTCTTTGAAAATAATAATAGTAATGATAATAATAATAATATATCAAGTTTAGAGTGGTAGATTTTGGAGTCAGCATGTAGATCTTAATGGAAACTGTATGAGTGAGCAGAATCACCATTTTCATAAATGGACTTTCTTTTCATAAATACTATCTGTAAATAGCATTTTCATAAACACTAAAAACAAAGTAGGATTTCACAGGTTCACTTCTACGCTTTAAATATAAGAGCTCAGAAATTCAGTTTCTCATCCATACACCATTCACAGTATTTAAATTTTTATTTAATGGAGTTAAGACATTATTTATCATTTCAGAAGAAGTGCTCAAAAAATTGATCTTTTGACCTTAGATTTACAGCACTGTTAGACGCAATACATTGTCAACATGAAAACCCAACACCTTTTCAAAATATATAAGATTCTCTGATGAAAGTACAAACATTGCTCCCTTACTACTTCCTTATTTTTAGTATAGGACTTTTCAACAGTAAATGCATTCTCCTTGGCATTTCATCCTTCTCAGGAACACAAGACTCAAGTTAATGAAATGTTGACATGATAGAACTTCATCCAAGATGAATACTATATCTGACACTATAGTTCTTTAAGAAGGCACATGATTCAATATCACCCAACTTTTTAAGCTCACATGTCACTGCTTTTACTTTTTTATTTATGTCCTTGCATATACCAATATCTGAATCTGTCTCTTCTTCTCTAATTCTGAAACTTGCTAGTAAATGTGCTAGTCTGCAGTTTTTTTCATTTGCAAAGGAAATCAATGACCAGAAGAGATTCTCAGGGCATTCAGGACAGGTTCATTCGACCAACCAAAAAACCAGAATTTTCCAAAGTTAATAGAAATTTTCAAAATTCCTCTAGTTGCACTCTGGCTTCAGGCCATTTATTTTTTTTTTGAATTAATGGAAAGGTTATTTGTTCCAGGGCACTTTCAATTTTGGCCAAAAGGTACTGATTTCTTTTGTTGTGTATTCATAGGAGCTGGCCAATCAGGAAGCCATCATATGGTAGGTCAGTCAAACTTCTAGATTCATTAATTTTTCTCTTTATTTCTGCTTCTAGAAGAGTCTGTCTTTACAATGATCAGTGTAGCATCAGAATGTGACATAGAAGGAATGAGGAATTTTTCTCTAGAAGTTTAAGAAAACTCTGTAACTGAAAACGTAACCTTCAAAAAATTGTAAAACATGTTCTACTATTTGTCTTCTTTGTCGTTTCTAACAGGTAGTGAAAGCACACATCCGCATGATGTCATTTTGGATTTATAAAGGGGTGACCTTAACTCTTCAGAACCTACTCTGTTAATAAGTCAAGCAGCTTCTATACATATTTAAGGAGGAAATGTCTGTTAGACATATACCTCATGAGCAACTGTAATATGTTTTTGTGTCAGAGAGTTAATGGAAATGCCTCGGGTATTAAGCTAAAAAATGAATCATGAAAATTAAAAACATTAATTGAGGTAATTATAAGGAGATTATAGGTTATATAGAATTTAGTTATAATTTATACAATTATCTTCAGTTATACAGAAAAAAAATAATGAAGCTGTTTATCTGAAATATTTACCAAACTGAAAATCACAACTACGGAGAGGCTACGTATACACACTCAAGATACCAGTTTGAGCTGGATCGGCCACAAGTCTAGTCGTGAGCTAACGAATTCTCGCAGGACAAAGTGGTTTGGAGAGAATACAAGACGTCTAAAAACACAACATATAGCCAAATCAGATTCCTTAATTTTGACTTTGTTTGAAATGAGTCTTATTTAAGTATAATTGCTAACCTCTAGCACTAACTTCCAGTTGTGAATCGGGAAGGTATTCCTGCACACATAAAATATGAAATCTGGTTCCTGATTCTCTTAAGCTGAATAAATGGAATCAAATTTCATCCACAGATCAATGCAAGCAAGGAATAAAACATGAAATTAAAGGGGGGAGATAGAATTCTACATACAAACTTTTCAGTTTCTTCTTTGCATTCCCAGAAGAAATGTAAGTAAGAGTAGAGTTTGTTTGCTGGTGTATGTATTTGTGTGTGTATGTGTGTGTGGTTTTGAATACTGGTTTTGAGCACAATCTCTGGAGCAGACATTCTTGGTTTGAATTCTGCCTCATTTGCTTACACAGCTGCATGACCTTGGTCATGCTGGCTATTCTCTTTACCTCGGCTTCTTTATCTACAAAATGAGATTGTAAAGATAATACTACCTACCCCATAGGGTTGTTACAAGGATTAAGTGTTCTAGTAGCTATAAAATGCTAAGAATAGTGTTTGGCATAAAATAAGCATTATATAAATGCCAGCTATTATTATTGGTACAGGGAAATGGAGTATGATTCAGGTGTATTAGTCATGGAGGTCCAAAGGAACAAGCAAAGGTCAGAGGAAAGTTTCTACTTGAGTATAATCTCTGTCTCCTCTTTGGATTTTGTTTAGAAAGACTGACTGATATTCCAAGGGGCCACGATTGGTTATCCTAGGAGCAGTTTGAAGCCAATACTGTTCTTAATTTGCTGATTCTCCAGATAATACTTTTGTTCTTGTTAATCCATCTTGGGATTTCAACTCATGTATTGGAATCCAAGGTGTGTCTGGGTGTGCATTAGTTATATTTTCTCATGATAGAAGTCTCACCGTGCATTTAATATTACTTGCATATTTGAGACCCGTTTTCCATTTTGAAAAAGGATACAAGTTCCAGAAATGTGATAATTTAAACTAAATATCTCCTTTCTTAAATCTCATCTATAATTTTAAGACTGGAATAGTAGACTCCTTCCTTCACATGGAAAGACACAAATGATTATATAAAATTATACCCATTCACAAATTTTGCCATTACAAATTGGTAATGTACTGCACTATTTAACACGTATTTTATTGTCTTCAACATATTTTTGGTCATGGAAATTAAGGAATACTGCAAGTTTGGACAACATGTCATAGTTTAACATCAAGTGAGAGACTTTTTTTCCCTCCTATAAGTATACACCTATAAATCGATGAATTGCTGTTTAAAATGTGTTTCTTCAGAGACCAGTCATATCACGTCCTCTGTGCTACTATAAGATTACCTCTTTATTTATCTGTGCTGCTGAGTTAATTATAAAAATGCTTGCAGTGAGCGAACATTTGCTTGCCTAGTCAGCATCTTAAACTAGATTAATCTTCTAGCAACACTTAATGGAAACTAAATCACACATCAACATGCTATAACAATATAATGATGAAACAGCAAATGAATCACTCAATTAACTCCTTGATAAGTATCGAAAACATATTTTGCTCCTGTAATTTAAAAGTCAAAATAAGACTTTCTGCTTTCTTCCTGTCTGCCTTTAAAAAAATGGCTAAATTCTGGAGAATGAATGTCATAAAGCTCATTTTGCATGCAAGGTAAAAAAAAAAAAACTGCTTAACTCAGTTATTGACTGAGCTTCCAAACAAAGGGGTACCGTATTTGATATCATTTCACATGTAATGTCTCCATTCATAGATAATATAGAGTTGATCTCTAAAACTATATAGCTATAAATACATATATACACAGAAATTACAGTTGGTTCATTTTCTGTTTGTATAGGAATTGTTTCAGCGTATTTACTGTTCTTACTGGATTGGTGGTTGATGCGGACCTTGCTTTATGGGTTCTAATTACCAAATTTCCATGATCCTGATGGGCCAAATTTTCTGTTTCATTCTATATACTGAGTTGCTCACTCCTAGCTCAACCTACTGAGTAAGTTATGAAAATAGTTATCTAAGCCTCGGTCATTTGGCATGCAATCTAGATTTTCCCAGTTTTATGAATATGAACATATCTAGGGTTATAAGAAGATCCTAAAGAGAAAAAAAAAATCAACATAATACATTTCTGATTAAAAGGCTCCGTCATGCTAGGACAAAAAATATCAAGCTCTTTGATCGTGGCTCTTTGATCTCTATAAGCTGATGATACAATTGGAGATGTGACAGCTATATAAACTTAGGCCTATAAAGTAGACTATCCCAAGAGGCCTAAAAACAGTGGGAATGGTGGACTTCAGAGGAAGTGGTTTGAAGGACAACTGGAAGGTTTACTGGTGTTGGTGATACTTGAGCTAAGTTTGAATAAGAGAACTTTAATCACAAGATAAAGACGGAAAGATAATTTCAGGCAAAGGTAATTGTGGAATACTCTCTGGACTCTATTTATGGCAGTAGCACCTAAGACAATAGAATAAGAGATTATGATGTATGTGCTCTGAAAAAAGCTTTGGAGGGAGTTCAAACAATCCCACCTTTAAGCTTCAGTAAGGTTTAATTACTAAATGCTTCTTTTAAGAAGAGTCTAGTTAGAGTCTTAATTTCATGAGATTAACCCAATGTCTAGATGATCATATGAGAATGTAAATCCCTTATACATAAAATACATTTAATTTTTTTACTTTTATAAATGGGAGTTTTGAATGAAACAGATGACAATGGAAAAAAAAGAAAAAGATCTGTAATCCTTCACTATTAATTTTTCTGTGTGGCCAATTTTCTGTGTTTCCAGAAGCTTATAAAATAATTTATGAAGACTTTATGTGTTTTCTTTTTAAACTGTTACCTCACTTTCCTCATTCTTCTCTTTAAAAAGTTTAATCCATGTGACTCTCACCCAATGTAGGACAAAAAGAGACATAAATATAGCAAAAATAAATTAGATAAAAATAAATATAGCAAAGTAATACAAATTTATACAAACTTACAGCTTATCAGTATACAGAGCAACTATATTTTTGCAACAGTAATAATAATTAAAATATAATAAGAGCTCTCACCAGCTGAGGACTACGTTTCAGCCACTTTACATGGATTATCCTAAGGACAGCTTCATATAAGGTGGACGTTTGTACTTTCACTATCAAATGAGTAAGAAACCTGAAGCACAGCAACACAGAGAGCTTGCTTTAGGTCACAGAACTAATAAGTGGCAATGCTGGGGGCACGCTGGCTTCAGATCCCAGAATGTTGAGCCACAGTGCAGGATGTTTATACAAGATGATGCTCTTGAATCAAACCTCCTCTTGGAGGACAGTGGTTTTCATCTCTGGCTGCCAACTAGAGCAGCACTGAAAGCCTTTAACCACTGCACATCCCATGCTTACATCAAGCAGTTCCCGATCCAGTAAATAGGTATTCAGTGGAGTCTGTGTTTTTGTACTTTTCAGAAGCACCACGGGTAATCTTGATGAACATTTCCGGGGCTGTGAACCTTGATGCAGATGCTTTGCTAGTCTGAAGCACTGTAGTATCTAATGGACATGCCCTATCCTAAACTAATTTACTGTATTGCATTTGCCACCCTTCATTTGTCCACACGAGGGCAAATTAAAGTTGAATAAACCAAGACAAATACTTCTAATATTTCTTTTGATATACTTTACAATGAATCTGAATTTGGGAAGAATAAAATGCCTGTTTAAAAAGAATAGAATTTTCTTATTATGCATCTGCATGCATTAACTTCCTGTCTAAAAAGTAGTCCCAATGGAACCAAAGAGTCAGGTAAATAGGACACAGGCAAACAATCATATTTTACCTTAGGATTTGTTATAGGCAGCTAAAAGAGAAAAAGCAAACAAGTTCCTTCTCTGAAAAGAAGTTGATAGACAAATTTGCATAACTGGGGCTTATTAAGTAGCTTTAAATTTTAACTCTGAGACCAGTAGCTACTTAAAACTGGAAAAAAGAATGAATACGGTTTTTTAGAAGACACTAACGAAGATTGGCAAGGATGAAAATTTTTAAATTCAATGCTGAACTCTATGTTTCCTGCATATACCATAAAGTTGGAGGGATGAAAATGTCAGTATAGAAAGAGCAGTGCTTATTTGTTGTTTAATCTTTTAAGTTTTTATGGTTGCTCTAACCAATATAAGATATTTGTTAATATTAAAAACTCATTGCAAACTTAAAAGTTTATTGGTTAAGAAAAGTGATATATTTCTCGATTAAAAAAATATTTTTTCTCTATTAAGCAAGGTAGCAGCTTCCAAAGGCAGATCAGTGCCATCTAGTGGCCAAATCAGTTAAAAGATGATCCTTTCTGATCAAGTTCAGTAGAGGGTGCTTATCATACAAATCTACATTGTACATACATACATAAGCATAAATTTTAAAGTGTATACTTACTTCCTAAAGATATTTAGTTCGATGTATAATAATGAAACAAATATACAATAATTACACTAAAATGAAAGTTTAATATTTAACAGTTTAATAAGATATGAGAAATCATGTGTCTAAGACATGTGAAAGACAAA
The DNA here is from genome assembly GCF_030028045.1 of Hippopotamus amphibius kiboko. Taxonomy (NCBI): domain Eukaryota; kingdom Metazoa; phylum Chordata; class Mammalia; order Artiodactyla; family Hippopotamidae; genus Hippopotamus; species Hippopotamus amphibius. The sequence goes on along the minus strand of NC_080195.1, from coordinate 85,328,065 downwards.
AGAAGGCAACTTTAAGGGGTAAACAAGACCTCATGTTGGAAAAGTATAATAAGATAGTTATAGTAGACTAAAAATGTTTCCAGTGTCAAGATTGTGCTTATGGATATTATAAATAGGATGGCTAACAATTCACAATGAAAAAAGAGTATTTGTTTTTATGTTGCCTTACAGGAGCGACTAGGCAAAAATCGTATACAATTTCAGAACATGATATTTAAGCTAGAGAAGAGGAGAGGTTACTGAGTAAAATACTTAATAATCATGAGACTTTATGAAAGGTGATATAATTCATCTTACTGTGGATCCCGAATAATAAGATAAAAAAGAATTCCTCTCCAAATGTTCATGAACTGTCTTATCTTGAGGGAAAAGGAATGGACTAGATGAAATTAAGTTTTCTTTCAGACTTTAATTGTATTAAAAACCAAGTATCCTCCCTCATAACTCATCTTTTTGGTTTTGAGATAATATGCCTATTTGAAGAACTAACAAAAGGCAGCTGAAGTTCTGCCTTTTGTTAGTTCTTTTCCTGAGACTCCAATTAACTTTACAGAATTTCTCTTCAGGGAAAAAACTCTAGGCAAAAGGATTAATTTAGCTAACAATGCTATAATATAAAAACCTCTGTAGGAGCTTTTTCTGACCTATTGCAGGGACTCTGCCAACTCAAATGCCGGAATGATAAAAGAGCTCTTCATTGCCCGGGAGATAAGGGAAAAACCCATCGCATCAGACCCAATTGCTCTTACAGGAATTCAAAAGAATCCAAAATACTCTTAATGTCTACAAATGCCACATTTCTATCTAGAGACTAGGATCCAAATGGGTACAGAAGGTTGACTTATCAGTGATGTAATTTTCTCATCCCGATGAGGATGGCTTTTATATGTTCCAAATGAGCTACCAGAACAGGGGCGAGCCATTCTTTTGCTCAGCCACTCAGAGGAAACAATATGGTTCCGTGAAAGAATAAGGCCAGCCATGCAGCTCCTCTTGCCCCCAGTCTTAACCATGACGGCTTTTCTTGGCCAGCCTCTGAAACACAGAAGCTGTGGGGATTTCTTTCCTTTTCTGTAGATGACTTAAAGCACACTCTGTTCAGTTCGGCATTTTGTTCCTTTCTCACCTTGTATTCAACATGACCATGAAATAAAAAGAAAGAAATGTCGGGAAGAGCGGTAATGCTGTCTTTTAAAATTATCTTCAATTTTCTCACTGATGATGCCAATGATTTTATAACTTTTAAGAAGCCATTTCTACATGGACTGCCCTCAGATTACACATCACAGTTCAAATATAAATGAGAATTACATGGTTATGGTCCCTCAACAAATTTCACTTGGAAGGCCGTATAATTAAAGTGTACATAATTAAATAAGGATTACTAGCTCTTTGCAAAGAGACCAGTGTCACTGAGTTCTCAGCCTACATGTAGAGGCACATGCAAATACACAAGTCATACACACATGCACATGTGTGCACATGTAAGCACACACATGTGCACAAACACATATTTACTTTTATATTCCTCTTATTATTCTGAATTACAAGTTCAAAGGCCCAATATCAAGTTTACAATAAAAACAATAATCATTTTAGTGACCATTTACCTAGAAGCAATTTTCATCACAGGAACCGTGTTACAAATTCTGAAGGATCAGAATATAATCAAGGTTAAAAACAGAGCTTAGGTTCACTTTAAATATGGTGAATTATTAAGTTCCAGGAAAGAGAAATTCTAAGTTATTGATAATTATGTATTTTGTCATAATTTTATTATATATTCTCTATGTTTCAGTGATGGTCTGACAATGGTTTTGGTTTTACTATTTGAACTTTATTATCATGCTTCAGAAATATCTTCATTTGGTTTAAAACCTAAGTATTCTCTGTGTGATTTTGACTTTGGGGGACCAGATGGTCCTCTGCCGGATTACACCGATAGGTGACCTCCTGCCTGACATTTCCTTCACCCTGAATGTCACTGCCCTGGCTAATGGGCTGCCCCGCATGTGTCAGGGGAATCGCACTCTTTTCTTGTGTGAAGAGATAACTCCTGTTGTGGACGCCTGGACCATGAACATCAGTGGGTCTCTGGTCACAGTGCTGATTAGGGGTCAGAGGTTAGGTACTGCGGCTGATGAACCAATGCTGTTTGTGAATGATTGCCTTCCTTGCACTGTGACTTTCTTTAATACAAGCCACGTGACGTGCTAGATAAGTGACTTGGCCCCGGGACCCCACTACCTATCAGTTTTTCAAACAAGATATGGGTATGCTTGTTTTGCTAATGTTTCCAGACGCTCACAGTTTGCCTCAGTGTTTCATTATTTCCCCAAGAATTTCAGCCTCCAGGGTGGAAGCCTCTTGACCTTGGAGGGCACAGCCCCGAGGGGACAGAACTCCATGTTAGTCTACATTGGCCACAGTGAGGCCTGTCCGACTGTGAACCTCAGCTCTGACTCATTCAGTGCGCTGTTCCAGCAGGCAACGGCTCTGTAGCCCTGAACGTAGAGGTAGATGGACTTTCCTACCAGATGGGTGCCATTGGTTATCGTGACACCTTCGCCCCCGAATTGCTCTCTGTTTCACAGACTGATGCCCTCTTAACCTTTTTGGTGGCCCACATTTTGGGAGCTGCGGACGTTGATATTTTTATCAGGATGTCCCCTTATGTGGGTGTTTCTGGCAAAGATACCTTCTCCTGTGTGTGGTCCCATCCCTTCCTGCAAGGAAAGTACCAAGTCAGAGGTTATGACCGTTCGAGAGGGTGGGCCTCATCTGTCCTGGTGTTCACTTCCAGAGTCACCATTACAGCAGTGACCGAGAACTTCAGTCAGTCAAGCAGATAAGGCAGAGAGCTTTATATAAGTGGATCGATAGCTCCTGTCACGACGAGGTAGGAAACCTACATCGGTCTGAAGGACAGAAGAAGAGAGAAGCTGGTTGGCCTCTTACAGTCCCAGCTTCCTCTAAAACTCTGTAATGCTCCATTTATGCAGCTTTGTTTTTTATGGGGGAGATAGTGCACATTCTCTAAGTGTGTGACTGTATTTTAATTTGGTGCATAAACCCACTCTAATTTGTGTTTGAAGTTAAATAATACCATTATGTAAGAGCTCATAATTTGATCATTTAAGTAGAGCATAAATGCCTTCATCTATTTTTAGATCTATTTGCCAATCTGAATTGTTTTAAACTTATTAAATATGATTAATTAAAAAAATAAAACCTAGGTATTCTTCCTTTATGCCTTCCACATACATTTACCATACTCAGATTTTGTTTCCTTTCTTCTAATTTCAGCTTTATTTACTTATTTTTGACTAATTGATCTTTTCTTCTCTAGATTCTACCTATTGAGAATCAGACATTACCAGGCCACTGTTTTTTTCTGTCTAGGTGGCAGTGTGGAACAGCTGTGATCCCAATCTGGGATTAATGATCCAATTTTTGTACACTTTTGATTCTTAACCATATTTTTCTTCATAATTTTATTATCAAAAAAAGGAATGGGCATCAAGAACTCATTCATAATATTTTCTCTAGCTATTCATGCTAATTGTGTCAGAAAACCTAACTTCAACATTTTTTTTTTTCTATAGTTTGTGGCACATGAGCTTAGTTGCTCTGCGGCATGTGGGATCTTCCTGGAGCAGAGATCAAACCCGTGTCCCCTGCATTGGCAGGCGGATTCTTAACCACTGTGCCACCAAGGAAGTCCCAACATTAACAACTTTAATAAACATGTAAAGCTCCTGAATGTATATTTCTTTTCTAAGGAATTCACTGAGGAAACACTGTGGTATCTGATACACTGTGTATCTGATACAACCCTGAAAGCCATGAGAGTCAATCTTCTTAGAAATAGTGCCTCTTGGAGGCTGTCTTCTGTCATCATTCCTGGGGGGCCACTTACATTCTGAGTTCTGAAATAATAGCTTCAATCATTCTTCACTCAAATGTTTCAGTTTTGCCACTCAATGTCCAAACATCCTTGAGTTTGGATTGCATCAGCATTTCCAGTCCTCAGAATTTTACATCTTCTTCTCTATTGGCTCCCTCTTTGCTTCACTTCGTTTCCTCTCCCAATGAAAGTCCAAGGCTCATCCACGCCCATAACCCCTCTTCACCAGATTTCTTGATATCCCTTCTCACTTGCTCGGCAAAGCCATACTGTGTATTAGTCCAGCCCTTGGCCTTCACACCTGCACATTCACACTACATTCACTGTCAACAACCTTAACCTGGCCCTGAATGAGGACAAAGAAATGCAATTCTGTGGTAGCTTCTGCTCCTGTTCCTCATGGTTAAACCTTTGCCTGCCACCTGCCACTCAGTCTGAGGTCTTGGTTCCTTCATCCCTTTGCTCTGTCATCACAGGACTTTTAACTTTATAAACAAATAGAAGCCTCCCAGGAAAGTGCCGCCAACCTTCTGCACTGAGTCTATCCACTTGCACCTTTACTTCTACTTAAATTGTACTTCTCATCAGGATTCAAATATACCTGTCCTACTGGGGATATGGGAAGACAGCAGTCTCCTTTGAACTCAACACCCCCTTTTCTGATTTCACTCTTCTATTTCACTATGAAACTTCTTAAAAGAATTGCTCTCTCCAATTCACCTCCCAGCCTACTCCCTCTGGCCTTGACATTCACCACTCCACTGTAGGTCCTCATAAAAGTCACCGACATCAGCAAGTCGACAGACTCGGCTCCCTGTTGAAAGAATCTTATCTTAGTTGCTCTCTTGGTAAGACTTAACCATATTGGACGCACCCTACTCACTCATCCCCTCTCTTTTCTTGGCTCTCTTGGACTCTGCTCCCTACAGAATGCCCAGCACTCAGCAGAGGCACAGAGCATAACATAATGGCCACTGATAAACATGCATTGCATGACTTAACAATTAATACATGAATGAGAGCTCCTGAGTCAAAGTCACCCTTGTTTTTGTGCAGTTTTCCAACGGTCACTACTCAAGAAACAGGTGGAAACCCGAATCCCTTCTAAGGCAGTTCATTTCAAATTAGATTCCTGGGAAGAGGCTAAAACCACACTAGTCCCTTGAGCATACTCTATATTTAGGATATCTTAGACACAGAGGGAAGTCCTTAAGTTTACATTATGTAGCTTTCAAAGCTGTTGCACTTGGTCAGAAATAGGAAACAGAAATGGTGAGACATTTCCATGAAGGCTCAAATTACACTATTTTGTAAAGTTTAAAATTTGCCTGTCCTTATCCATAAATTACAGCTATATGTTATAATTATTTAATCTACATTTCTTGTTAAACATTTAAGTTAGTCACTCCATCAATTTACAGGAATTATGTGATTAGGTGTAATTATCCTAAATAGCTGAACACAATTAAAAAATCTTACATGCAGGAAGTGTCGTATATAATGTATTAATTTTTTTTTCTCTTGTTTCACTGTCCTTGGTATCTATCAAAATAAGATAAAGGCTGGCTCACTTTGAATGGGATAAAGGAATTTCCAGCTTTAGGTGACTTCTGGCTCAGGGGCTGCCCACAGCAATTTTCTCTTTATGGTAAGCACATTTTCAGACAACTTGTACAGTTAGAGTTCCTGAATCTTATAACCAGTAGTATCAACTGTGATGACGCTTTGATATTATGTACTGCTTGACGGTCCTATGCAAGACTTAGAGTTGGAGGTTTCCCTTTAGATTTCCCTGCTTTTGTGACTTGCCAGACTGCTGTCTATTCCCCTTTCCTTGAGAGGCAGCAATGTGCATTGGGTAAGCTCAATAAAGCAGAGACCTGGTTCAACTTCATGGTTTACTAGAATGTGTGACCTTGGACAGGCTGACAACCTCTTGACAACTTTGCTTCTCCATCTATAGAATACAGATGATGATAATGAGCGATGAATGTGGATAATAACAGCACCTCTTACTGTAGATATGAGCACGTAGTAAGTGCACATTACTAATTCAAATCTCAGATTAAAGCCCGCTTCCTCAGAGGCCTTCCCTGATCAACACTTCCCACTCTTGTCACACTTTGCGATTAAGTACTATGTGTTTATTAGTCTAATAAGAGGCTATGCGTTTCATGAGAGTAGACAGGATTACGCTTGTTTTGTGCCCATGCCCTGTCTGTCGCATAGAGAACGCTGAATGGATGTGTGAATCGTATACTATTCCTTTCTTTTCTGCACTTTTCTCTTTACCTTTCCTTTTTCTTTTCCCACAACCAGACAGTCAGTGTGTATTTCACAGTTACCTGATAAACTCATTCATACTAAAGTCCCAGAGACTCTACCAGGATCATAAGAGAGACTTCAGGGAAAATAGCTTTCTAAAAATATTTGCAAACTATTATGCAAGTGATAGATGCTATTTCTACCATCTGCACATTAAGAGAGTCTATTGTGTCTGCAATCCATGGAAACAGAAACTCTGGTCTTAATGACCAGCCAAAGGGTTGGGGACAGAGTTTTCTGGGGGCTCAGAGCTCCCACAAACCAACCTCCTAAAACTCTGCCAGGTGTGAGACTATTACTCCTGAGAGGCAGGCTTGCTCTAACCACAGGAACTTGTTCTGTTGCTGCAAACATCCACTTCGTCCTCTCCCTCAGGCACCCTTTACAGCTTGTCTCACCCGGCTGTCCTCACTCCTCCCCCACATCCGACTCTGATTTCAGAGTGTGGTTTCAACTACCTGTTCTGATTAGGCTATTTCAATCCACTTCCACTATTTTTGCTCCTTTCTCATCCAGAAAGAAATTAAATACAGGCAGGTTCTGCTTTTAAGCACTTAGATACCCTATAAGAGACTAAAACATTGGTTGTTTCTCTTACAAAAGGCTTGTTTTTTCATGACGACTCACAGAAGCAATGCCTTAAGTAATACCTGCTCCTGTATGCTTTTTAATCTGATTTGATTAACAGATGTTTAATTTATGCAAAACTTTATAAGAATACACCAACTTTGCATAACTAATACCTTCAAACACCCTGTGAATTCATGACAGCCCGTGAGCTTTCACAACGCATAGGGGGGCAAACTACATAGTGGGAAACACATTAGAAAATCTTGTTGTGTGTGTGCATCATCGAAATTAACATGCCTTAAACCAATCACACAGGTGAATATAAACACACTAGAGATCCACAAAACTCAATTCGGGAAGATACTGTCTCTCTCTCTTTTTGTTTTTTTTCTTCTCTCTGCTTTAAAGTACAGCAAGCTGTAGAAAATCTGCAAATCCTTAGTCACACTGAAATCTAAATTCCCCACATAGAAAGAATACAGTATGGGAAAATCCAAATAAGTTCCATGTGTGAAGTCCCTTTGGCCCACTTACACAAACAACTTCCCTTACACATTTTGGGAAAAGTCAGCTCATAGTACAATACTTACTGAATACCAAGCTTCCAGTCTGCGTATAATTCTCAATATATTTTCATACCAAGAAAAGGCCTGGATCCAGACTACCAAAATCCACAGAGAAGAAAAGTAACTGGAAGTGGCTTCTTCCCTTTCCTGACTCTTCCTTCTCTGACCTCATAAAATTCTCACAAATGTACATTAGATAATCCTTTGCTTTGATTTTCCCAAGTACAATAAGAACACATCCCTGTTGCCTATTTGCTACTTTGCTGTGCTATCTGGGGGTCAGCAAGCAAACTTCTCAGAAAACTTTATTAAACTGTTAGATTTTGTTTAATCAACATGTGGCCGTTTTCATGGTCCCTTACTTCTTGCAAATTTTATAGAGGTTTTTTTGTTTTGTTTTGTATTTTAATGGGGGACAGAGTCTTAAATGTGCAGATTTCTAATCTACTTTTAATATTATGCTATTTAGCAAGGCCACCATAATACAAAAAAACTGTCACTTATAATTCTTAAATTTCTTTGAGTTAAACGGAAATCTTTACCAAAAACAACTGATTAAATTGATAGTTTTAAAATTTTACATATAGTTGCTAAATCTGAAAATTAGGTAGAGGTAAAATATAAGTTAAAAATAAAAGAGGAAATTTTCAAGACCTGATAGAAGTGGGAGAGAATCCTGCCATGCTTAATTTTTTGAACACACAGAAGTTGGTATTTTGTCATTTCCATGTTTATATTTCTTTTGAAGAAAAGGAAAAGAAATTATAAAACCTATTCTTATGCTTAAATGCTTCTTTGAATAGTAACACTTTAGTGTGACATTTTATATATATGTACGTGTATGTGTGTGTGTGTGTGTGTGTATAGTTTCATTTTATCCTTGCCACAACCCTAAGCATGAGTAGGAGAATTATCATATAACTTCTGTATTTGTCTGATATGGAAACAGAAACTAGTGGGCTCAATGATCAGCCCAAGGTCATACATCCACAAAGTGGCAATCTTGGGATTGATAACCAAGTATTTCCAATATACTATAATAATTACTTCTCATCTTCCCTATTTCTTCAACAGACTGTTATAATTTATACTCAATGGAAAGAAATATTTAATCAACCTGCAAGATATGTCTTCTGGAATCATATTTAAATATCTATTTCTAGAAGAACAGAATTTAAAATTTCAAATGAATACAAGCCAACGTATCCTATAGAACCTTTAGAGACATGGAAAAGAAATTAAAGTATCTATTGTATAGATATATTCCATTTATGTAGAAGATGGAAAATGATGCAAAAGAGAAAAGAAAGTAGATAAGAAAAGCCATTATTCATAGTAAATATTAATCTAGCTTGAGAAATTTTGATTTCATATTAAGGTACAGAACACCAAAATACAAATGCACACATACAAACAAAAAATGTTGGTTTTAGAAGGAATATGAAGTGTAAGGGGTAATACATAAACACTGAGGATTAAGAAAGTACAGGAGAACAAAAATAATATATTTACAGGCTTTTGATGATGTGCATGTTTGTGTCCTCTCCAAATCCATACATTGAACCATAACCTTTGGTGGCTGTATTTGTGAGGGGCCTCTAAGAAAGTAATTAAGGTTAAATGAGGTCATAGGTGTGGGGCCTAGATCCCATAGGATTCGTGTCCTTACAGGAAGAAACAGCAGAGAGCTTGCTCTCTCTCTGGCTCCTGCTTGTGCACAAAGAAGAGGTCATATGAGTGCACAGTAGAAAGGTACCCATCTGCAAGCCAGGAAGAGAGTTATCACCAGAAATCAATTTGCCAGCACCTTGATCTTGGGCCTTCCAGACTCCAGAACTATGAGAAAATATTTGTTGTTTAACCTGCCCAGTCTGCGGCATTTTATTATAGCAGCCTACATAGACTAAAACAGACGCTGAAGTTACATTTAATAGTAAACTTTAATTTTTTTAATACAAAAGTAAACCCTAACTCCTTCATCTTCATTAAAAAAAAAAATAATTGTTCAGTATTTGTAATTAGCAAGAAGCACAGCCAGCAATGTTTGTGTCAATTTGCTTCATGCTTAAAGTATTACGCTTCATTGTTAAATTATAAAATATGTTTTTGATCCTATATGTAAGCTAAGTGTCTCTTGACTAGGTCTCCTGTCTACTCCTTATATTTTTTGTTTTGCCTTACTTCTGTCCCAGGATATACACAGCAGGTGATCTAAGGATTATGATCTCTTTTACAACACTTGGAAAACTGCATTATTAACTCTGATCAGCTTAAAGAGAAGGGGAGTAACAAGCCACAAATGTTTCTCTGTTGTCATACTTGGCGAGCATAGCTAGTCAGGGGAGGGATATCATCCCGTAGTCGGCAGATATGCACAGAATGACGACAGTTCTACAGAGAACAATAATGCATTGTCAAATATTGAGCCACTGACATTCTGCCTTTTCCCTAAAATTATAGCTTTGTAGCTGATATTCAGTATTTATAATGGGGTAGCCTCCAGCTTATTTGAGGAAGATCTTCTGAAGTGAATTTATTGTGTGTAATTTATTACAGATCCTGACTGAATTAACTTACATTTGTGTCTTCCTTGGATATAGAGCCAAGAAATAGCATAGGCTTCTAAGGATCCTTTAGTTCAATAAAAGCTCCCAAAGGCAAAATTCAGCATTCTAGGCCACAATGTGTGGATTTAAAACATCCCCGTGGGAGCTTTAGATCTATAAACCAATCAACTAATTACCCTTATCCATTTATGCTATTTTCTCTCATGGATCACTTCCATCTGGGGTTTTAATTGGCTTTTTATCTCATATTGACTATATTTAATAGGACCAGCATTCTTATTTTCTATTTAGTGATTATATCATAAGTTTATATTAAAAGCCAGAGCAAGTCTCAGCTAGTTGTTGAAGAACTACATAAAAAAGTGGTGGAAATAGGAGCTTTTTAAAAAGTGGAACACAAGAAAAAGTATTTGTCATGAAGCCTCTTGGGGTGAAATTCAAAGCTTGTTCCTTCAGTGTATAAAGGCTGATATTTCAGCTGAATTTAATTTAATGCCCAATTCCAATGACAGTTACAAATAAGTTAGTCCCTTGTGGAATATGTAAATAAGTACCTAGTTAAGATTTTGAAAATTTCACAGACACCTGGATAAAAATATAATAAAATAAATATTCTTACAACTTATACATTGTTTCACATGGAAATGTTAAAAATAAAATAAGTACCTGTTTTAAAATGTAAGACTCTCTCTCTTTAAAAAGAGGAAACCTATTCCCAAGTATTTAATGACATTGACCAATGAAAATAATTAATTTTTCAAAAGAAGAAAAACATAGTATTTGAATTTCACCTTTTTTTGGAGGGACAGCCATTAAAATAAAAATTATTTTCATCTAATTGGATAATATGTTGAACCATAAGGAATTTTAAGTAGCCAAACATAAAGTGATTGTTAATATAAACTGTCATTAGATATACAAGTATATAGTTTTATGTAGCATCTCAAACTCATGATTTTTAATTTTTTTCCATTAAAATTTTGATATTTTAGAAGTTATTTAAAATCAACTCTTTATTGGAATAATGGTTGGGCATATATTCCACTTTTTCATATTCGTATTAATAAAAGGTATGCCTATCTTTTTTATATATATATTTATTTATTTAATTTATTTTTGGCTGCATTGGGTCTTTGTTGCTGCATGTAGGCTTTCTCCACTTGTGGCAAGCAGGGGCTACTCTGTTGCGGTGCGCAGGCTTCTCAGTGCGCTGGCTTCTCTTGTTGTGGAGCATAGGCACTAGGTGCACAGGCTTCAGTAGTTGTGGCACTCAGGCTCAGTAGTTGTGGCTCACGGGCTCTAGAGCACAGGCTCAGTAGTTGGGGTTAGTTGCTCTGCTGCATGTGGGAATCCTCCTGGACCAGGGATCGAACCCATGTTCCCTGCACTGGTAGGGGGATTCTTAACCACTGCACCACCAGGGAAGTCCCCTAATCTATTCTTTTTCAGGCCTTCCTTGATAGTCAAAAATGGTTTAAATTTAATCCCTGGAAACAATCTGTCATCCTCTCCAATATAAATTACACCAGAACGTTAGCTTTAGGTAGTGAACTTAAGCTTTATGCTTCCTTGTTCTTATAGAGGAGATATATATTTAAAGAGTATTCTTAATGTAATTTTTGCATTTGCCCATTCTTTGATTTATTTATTCATTATTTATTTATTCAGTACTGGCTATATTCAAAATGTCCTAAACATCACAGGAAGACAAAGTTTGTGTCTTCAAATCTACTATGGAAATTCAGATAGTCAACAAATACATTAACAAAAAGGGCAAATTAAGTGACATAAATTGGATATGAATCTAGGGTTTAGATATAGGAAAGGTAACTCATAGTTGGAGGATCAAGGGAAGCTTCACGGTATCCTGTGGGTTGGTAGGACTCACACAACTTGTTAACTCAGTAGTCTGATGAGAATGAAATAGATAGGTTTGGGGAGATTAGGAAAGGCAACAGTTTGGTGCCAGACAGACTGAGACTACTGTGGAACAGACTCCAAGCATCAGAATGATCAGTGATCCAAAAGGGTGAACTAAAATCAGTACTTCTCACTCTACAATGGGATTGTTACTATCTATTGGCTAGAAGAATACACATCCATGCTGGTTCTTGGACAATGGTAAAGGCCCAGTAATGGAAATATCTACGCTTCAATTCTAGGGCTCAGAGTTTACATAATCACCAACCAGTAACCCTGAAAAAAATGACATGGTCTATTCCTTTCAGAGAAATTCTATGCTTCTTAGGGGCCCCCAGGGCTAAAACTCAGATTGGAGCCACCAGAAAAGAAGTTCCCAAGAGGAACCTTAGTCAGGTGGACCAAGAATACCACTGGAAGAAGTGGAAAAGCTGATATCTGTAGAGGGTTAAATGGAATAGCATTGGTCTCCTTTAGTCCTTGCAGTCCTAACAGTATTAAAATTTTGCAGATTAGGAAACCAGAGCTGGGAGAAGCTAATTGCTCACTATTACAAAAACCAGGAAATGACAGAACTAGACCTTTAGCCCAAGACTTCTATTTCCCAAATACTGTTTCATTCCAAATCAAGTAGTATGTTGGAAACCAACTAACGTGAAATAAATTTGTTAGAAGATTAGAAGTTTAGATTAAGTTTAAAAAGGATCTATCTATATAAAGCTACCATCAGAATAGCTGGAAAGCTCTGGCTGGGCTTGAGCAGAGGGCCACAAACAGGCATGTGTATAGTAAATCAGCATTTTTCACCCTCATTGCAAGTGTGTCTGAGTATGAAGCAACCACTGGCCACTGAAAAACTCACAGATTTAATTAAGTGCCCAGAGCTGAAAACTGATGAAGATCTGAGATGTTTCTCTTCAGTTTGGTTAGATGATAAGAATATTATGGATTTATTTAGAAAGAAGGGGATTTCTACACTTACAAAAATGACTACAGAAAAATGTGAAACTTTGAGATTGTAGCTGATTTGTATTTGAGGTTTAAAACAAATATGAAAGAATTAAGCGCTTTCTCAGGATTGCATGATAAGTATACATTGTATTATAGGCCAGGTTTGAGCCTGAGCCTGATGAATTTCCACAGAAGTTAGAGGCCAGATGACATCAGAAGGTCTTTGCTTTGGTAGTCAGGATCTATACTGTACATCATTTCCAACCCATGTAATTTTACTATCTTAAGGTTAAATAACCAAAGGTGTACTTTTTAATACACTGCTGTAATCTTTAAAATATTCTAAAAAAAAATCTCTTAACTTTTGCTGAGTTTGAACATAATTCATTTTTGAGACATTTGACCCATTAAAAATCATGTAAAAATTACAGAGTCCTTCTTATTTCCCAAGTGAAAATATGTCTTTGCATTGTATGTACTATTACTCCATCTAGTTATTCATGAAGGGTCAACCAAAGGTCAGTACTACTATGACTAGGCACCTATAATGCTTGTTTTCAAAAGCTTTTGTCCCTTAAACTTTCCTTCATGTGTTTTATTTATGCCTCAAGTTCCATGATTTAAATCCATCTATTTGCTCCATGTTAAGATAAAAATATGTGCTGGGTAGTATTTTAAACTTAGTAAGAATGAGTTTAATATTTTCTTTTCAAATTTATCTTTAACTGAGGAGAACACTGGAATGGAAGAAGAGATTATCTCCAAGAACACTGAACAGGAGACCAAGATCTAAGATAATCTTTGCCAACCACTTCCATCTTAACTTACCTAGTGACAGAAACATACGTAAGCAACAACAGCACTGTTTGTAGGAAATACGCACTTAATAACAATAAACCTACTGTACAACTTAGAATTGAAGATACCTGGTGAGAAGAATTACATAAAGGTAGACATAGTGATAAAGGTACACTTAAGGAAAAGTCAGACTCATTTGGCTAAGATAAACTTGTCTAGCAAAGTATTTGGAACTTAAGTTTTGAAAGTTGTGGCATGACCATATTTTCAAAGGTTTCAAATGCAAGATGGTGTGTCCATCTTGTTATAACAGATGCTGCTAACTAATTAAACAATTTTCCTGTAAAATAATTTGGTAACATTGACTACAACTTGGGCTATGGGGAGGGACCTAATGTTTCTTAGGCGAGATGCTACTGAAAGTTAAGTTGAAGGGATGATTCTTAATAAAATTGGTACTTTCCTAACATTTTATCTTCAACACATAGCCACTGAACCAAGTTTTATCACAGTCCCACTTTATATCCTTAAGTTTTTTGATCAATAACTGGTCTTTCTTGATATACAATGTCTGTTTCCCCAAACCAATATATCTAATTTCTGTTCTTATCTCATTATATTCCCTCTGTTCTCAATTCCTTGTAATCAACTTTTAGTTGACAAGGTGCGTAGGTGATGAGACTAGTATTTGGATGCTGACATCTTCCAGTAGGCCTTGGTATTTCAGCTGTTTCCCCCTTACACAGAAACTATATCCCTGAGAAATAGATCAGGGAAGCAACGCTAAGGAGGACTTCTGTAACAGTAGACACCAAGGACAGTTGAAAGAGTTGATGCTAATAAACTATGGAAGATATAACTCACTTTTTAAAAGAGAAGTCCTCAATGGGCTGCTGGGGAGAAAGAGAATTACCTATTAGCAATTCAAAAAGAACTTTCTATTATACAAATCTTTATATGTAGGTTAATTGCCTGCCAAGATTTCCTTTTAAATCAAAGTTAAAGTATGCAAGATCAATGCCATACAATGAAATGTCATCATTTTTGACTACTTCAAATGCTGCATAGAGCTTTGGTACTGATTATATTTCATTGGATACCTATAAGTATTTTAAAATTTTTATTTTTTATTATTTTTACTATTACGTTTTTAACCCTGAATGGTTGATACTAGAGTGAGAAAAGAATCTCCGTAAGATTTTCCATGTTTAAAAATATGAAAATAAATTATCTAATCAACATTTTAAAATAATTGAAATACAGTAAGTGGCTTTGAACATTAATAACTCAGTAAAAAAAATGGACCTGGAGGCTCAGTTTTACTGTGAGTCTTTAAGGATGGTGTATTATAAACATAACCATGACAGTCTCATCTCTTTGTTCCTTTCAGTTCTGCTTTTCTTTAGGAGCTGGAATGAAGCCACATTTTCCCCCTCTCTCTTCCTTGGCCAAACATTCCCCAGAAAGGAACATTTTTTAGTCTATTAACCTGTAGCAAACCTCCATAAGAAAAGTAGGCAAGACAGTTTCCATGTCCTTTTCAAAATTCACATAATTAGTTAACCCATGTCTCATTTGGCTTTCATACCAATAATTTCCTCTTCCTTCATTTAAGTTTTATTAAATGAATTGCCAGTATAGACGACGGGGCAGGGCAGTTAACTGTCCTGATAACTGTGAATAGCTTTGGTTCTTTATGAATTCCAATGTAAATGCTTAGTTATTAGTCTTTTTTAAAGATTAGATAATATACCAAAGTAATAGTCTGTGCCAAATGCCTTACTTAGTTATTTGTTAATTGTGAGGACTACTGGTTTAGTTTAGAGAGAGTTTCACTTATTTTTCATAACAGATGGGCTGGATATATCACATATGCAGTGCATCAAAACATCTTAGACATTTAAAAACAAGCTATTGAGAGCAATCAACTGATGCCTAAAAGAAAATATTGGTGGGTTAATTTAAAATTTAACAATATTCCAGAGTTACAGAAAATATTTTATACTTTTATTATTTTTTTAAAGTTAATACTTTCTATAACTAATCACTAGTTTCAATGTGTTATTCTTCAGTTTCGTCACATTTTGTCTTCTAAGTTTAAAATCCTATTGTTTAAATTCAACACGAGTTAAAAACACAGTAATCAAAATTGTCTTCTGAAATTTTATGTCTTAAAATACATAGGATAAACAAATGTAAGATATATATAAAGCCAAACATAAGCAGCAATGAAAATAACGTATAAATAGCCATTCATCTGTTAAGTGTTTACATCATGGAGTAAAGGGCCACTATATAAGAACTGGAAAAAACTAAGAAATCAAGAGGAAGAAATACAAAAATCTGAGAAAATCCAATCAGGCACTGAACAGAGATTTTTTAAATTATTGTATTATGAGGTAAATGAGAGTTTATCACTAAACAATAAAGTTGAGTTTGATTTTGAATGCTTCCTTCTAATGCTTACATGCCTGATCTCATTTAGCAAATCAATATGATATTAAGTCCTAAATGTTGCATGAAGATCTATTTATATTTAGGTTATGGGAAGTTAAACACACACACAAACACACACATTTTTAATGTATAGACATAGTCATGATTACATCGAGGTAAATACCACAACTCTGTTGAATTAAGGATAAAATGATCTCATTATACTCTAAGAAGAGAAGGCACGCGGTTCAGTCATTACTCAGGAAACCTTGTCCGATACGGGGCAGTTTGGCATCTTCTCTTACTTTCTTACACAGGGAGGGTGAAACAGAAACTACTGTGTGAAGTTTCAGTGACAGAAATTTGATGATATTGAGAGAATTACAATAATGTTCTGAAAATTAAAGTTAGCTACTCTGAAATGAAGGGTGCCACAAAAAAGCCTGCTTGTATGTCCAAAAAGACCCATCCCTAATATGAGTGAGAATGCTTTTCATTCATTAGGACTTTGACTATTTGTGTTTCTTAAATTTTGGCCCTTGAAGTTGAGTTTGGATTAAAAAAAAAAAACAAAAAATGCATATCTTATCAATATTAGATGGTGTCAGTTATCTTGAAGCTTTCTGTATATATCTAATCCTGAATTCTACGTCGCCTTGTGTGCAAATGTTGTCACAAATGTTCGGAAATTCCTTTTTTTAGGATTGCAAATTCAAGAAGTTTAAGACCTTGGCGCCTGGAGCTGAAGAGTACAGGGACTGCTATGTTGGTGAAGATGAACTTTTGCTAAAGAGGATTTTTTTTTAATAAGTGAGTAGCATCATCGTATGTCATACTGCTGCATGAACTATGTCCATGGCTTCACGGGTTATCTTTCCACAAGACCAGCTAATCCTAAAGGCGACATAAAGCTTGCTGGATAAAAATGTGGAACCTGACACTCTCATGCAATAATCAGTTGTGAACTTGCAACTTCTTATGAAGCCTCCCCTGGGCTGGGCATTAAACTTCTCTAAATGAAAGGATCATGCTTGGTCCTCGGGAATCAGTTGCTATTGGTAGAACACAGAATAAATAAAGATGAGTTAGCTGGCAGAATCACTCTCAGGTGAAGGAAAAAAAAAAAGATATAAAAATGTATTGGTGAAGAAACAGAAAAACTCAATGGAGATAGTTTCAGAAATACAGATCTTCAAGGGGTGCAAGCTATAATAAGGAATTAGCTTCCATGATACAGATTTACAGAGAGCAATTCAAATGTTCTTTACAAATTAAACATTTTAATGAGTCCCTTTTTAAAACACTGAGTAGGGCATGATATTAAATCCAATGTAAAGTTCTTGCTTCAGACAGATCTTGAAAAATAATTCAGGATTTTGAAGTCATTTTTATGCTAGTCCTCAATTACTGGAAAAAATATCTCTGTATCAAAATGCCTGATACCGTAACATCACAGTGATAGATTTTATTCAAGGTTGTTTTTTACATGAGCTACCTAAGGATGCTTTAACTAGAAATAAACACAGCACACCAGAATGTGTAATTTATACTAAAAAATACATTGGAAAAGAAAAAGAAAAACACTACTATGAACGTCAGTTTATATGGAATTCCAGAGACTTTTATTCATCTACCAATTCATTTATCCAAATAATTCCTATTTTAAATAAACATTTAATATGTAATGGAGAATTTAAGATGCAGGAAAGAGAAGGGAAAATAAATTTTACAGATATACTAGTAATATTGAGGCTGCTTCGTTCATGAAGGGGAGAAGGAATAGTAGATGCCAGGGTAAAAATCACAGTGATTTGAAATTAGGGAGATCTTACTATCAATTAATATAGCAGGATCAAGAATGAGGTCTCGATTAGACCTGTACTCTTTGACAGTTATTGTGCTAGATGTGAGGCAATGAAAGATGACTAAAAGATGCTCGCTGCTCTCACATTACAGCTGACACAGCATTCAAGTAGAGGTATAACATGGATCAAAGCACACATGCAGAAGAGGGTGGCCTGCGCAGGAGATGGGGAGCAACACGTCCAAATAAGCACTGCCTGTATGAAGATGAATAGATCAGAGTCGTGTCACAAGAGAAGTTTGAAGCCAGATAAAGGATTTTGGACTTAATTCCCTGGCACAGTGGAGTATGCACACCTTACAGAGTATGAAAAGTGATGCTTTGGGATGAAAAGATAATAATAGACCTATTTTATCCTTATTTTGTATCAAAAAGATGAGAAAACTTAGGCTTTATTCTTATTTATGACACAGATTTACACTGACTTCTTCAGCCAGCCATATATCAGAATGGTCACTTGTCGTATATGAGAAGGCACAGCTCCCTGAAAAGAGCAGGTAGTAATTTTGCAATGTAGATGGAGTGTCGAGTGGAAACCTCCTTCATCTATTTGCTGTCAGCACTTTGTGAACGATTTGATGGTTTAGATGTACCTAGGGAAGGCTATTTTGGATTACCATATTTAGCTTTAACTACGTTAGACCTCATGAGATGAGCAAGTGCATGAGAAGATCCCTGCAAAGAAACTATGGATTAATAACAATGCAAATAATACAGGTATAAGTAAATCAGAAAATGGCAGTGGAAACAATAGGAGCAGCAATTATTAATACTGTTAGACTGAGGTCTTCATCAATCACATATTGCATATAGACAATGGCTATTTAACAATCAAAAGAAATTGTGTTCAGACTGCTATTTAAATTATGACTTCACCTGAGTGCATGTGTGTGTATATATGTATATTGCCTTCAGATATTAGCCAATGATAGTAAAATGCTACATGGTTAGCAAGATATTTTTATATGACTTATTTCATGTTGACCTCATTATTGCTTGTTCTCCATTATTTATTTTTGTACATTTCACGATGCCCATCAACACAGTGACGCATATATAAGCTTTATAAGTAAATTTCAAAATATGCAATGAGAAGTGCTCAAATCAAAAAAAAATTATAAAGGAGAGCAATAAAACGTTCATTCTAGACTCTATCTAGAGAATGGAAACCATTAAAGGTTTCAGAGTAAAAGAACCAAATGTTCAAAACTTTGCATTAGCAATATTATTCAGGTTGCACTGTGCAAGATAAATTAGAGTAGCATAATGGCTTTGAGAGATGATGCCAAAGCAGAGTCTTTGTGACCCGTCATGTGCATAGCCTATGAGTTTCTTGCAAGCAGATGCTGTGTTCTCCTAATATCTGTATGCTCAGCAGTATCCCATGTGATAGAGGCACATTGGAAGTGCCTGACACATATCTGTTAAATTGAATGGAATATTCACAAGCTCATCTCTCTGTTAAGCCTTTGAGAGACCATTGTTAGTGTCATGTTTTGATTAATCCTTCCTACTGGAATTACGATCTTCTCTCCCTTTCTCAGAATATTTGATATTTCTGCTACAGCCCTTGTACTGTTCTGCCTTATGCTATACCTATCCACGTAACACATGGATAAGTTTCAAGCAAATTTAGAATGTAAACTCTTTCAAAGGGGAATGTACAATATTGATCCAACTACCTAAATGAGAAATTTACATTTTCATATAATTAAACAGGGATAAAGAGAAGCGTCGAGAGAGACAGAGCCAGGGACCCTAGTGTGTGGGTATCTCTCTCCTGCCTCCCCTAGTCAGCTTCTCTGGGGAGAGGTGTGAGAGAGGCATGTGAAGAGGGGAATATGTCTGCTGGAACATCTTTACTCCAACAAGACAACTCCGTGACAGAGAAAAAAGAGATAACCTCCCAAGACTGTGAATTTGAAAAAAATCTTCCCAAAAGGACCATGAATAGATTAGAATATGGGCCACTCCTGGAAAAATCACCCTGGTCGGAAGAATACCTCAGTAATGAGCTCCACAAGGCAGGTGCTATTAAGTCCGTTTTAGACTCAGCTAAATGCTATCTATATGCACAGGTAATACAGGGAAAAACAGGGACCTAAGCCCAGATCTTTCAACTTATTATCTCCTTGTGCATACACGGAGAGAAACTCTATTATCTGGAATAACTAATATTCCCCTACATCTGGACTAACTCTAATATACTAACTATAATTGAAGACATCTGATACAGAGTAATAATGAGTAGCAAAACATCATAATGGTAATACATGCTGTGTCACAATTAAAACAATAGGTCAGAGAAATATTTCAGAATTAAAAAAAAATTCCACGTTTGTTGATGCTAACATAATTTTAAAGAGGAAAAGACCAAGAAACTTCCTACAAGTCCAATAATAGAATTGATAGTTTGTAAATAAAGTAATTAAATGAAAGGTTCATAATTGTATATCAAGTATGATTTCTAATCTATTAAAATTTGGATGGGAGCAAGATTTCTTTGAGTATAATTTTTGACTTTTTATTATGTAAATGTTTTTCATATTCAGAAACAGTATTCAATAAAAAAGAATGAAAAGCTAACTTTGAATTTGGATGCACATATCAACAAATGAACATAATTATATATCAAATACATAACATAATCATAGGGAAAAAACTTTCACTTAACTTATGAACACAAAATTTGACTTGATGCCTTTAGCAGTATAGATTGCTGGGTGCTTTGTGATGACCTAGAGGGGTGGGAGGCGGAGGGTGGCAGGGAGGCTTAAGAGGGAGGGGATATATGTATGCATATAGATGATTCACTTTGTTGTATAGCAATGAACTGAAATTTTCAGTATAATGTGCAGAGATACAAGAATGAGTCAAAAATTATCCACACTCTGGCTGCAAAATTTATTTTAATTAACTCTTAGAAAAGAAAAATACATCATACAGCAGAGGATAGAATGAAAACATCCTCAATTGCCGACCAAGAAAAAGTTCAAAAGTCAACCAGCAGCTGCAAAATTGATGCTTACATTTTTCTGGGACTCTCAAGGGCCAGTATTGGAACATTATCTGGAAAAATGTTCAACAATCAACAGTGTTCATTACAGTGAGATGCTAAACTTAGGGGAAAATGCAGAAGACTGCTATCCAAGGGCGTTGTGATCTTGCACGACAAGGCATGTCCTCACACTTCTGCCCACACTGTCAACACTGCAAAAACTTCATTTTGAGGTGTTATCCTCTGTATAGTCCTGATCTTGCTCCATGGGACTTTTGCCTGTTTGGTCCCCTGAAAGCAGCTCTACGTGGATGAAGACTCACTTCTGATGAAGAAGTGAAGACAGTGGTGCATTCATGGCTCACAGCTCAGCCTAAAGCATTTTTAATGAGGGAATATGAAAGCTTGTTGACAGATGGACAAAGTGTATTGAAAAGCAAGGAGATTATGCCAAAAAATGACGTATTTGTCTTCTCTTAAAGTTAATTAAAAGAAATTCTACAGCCAGAGTGCAGATAATTTTTGACTCACCCTCGTATTTATATATATGAAATATATGCAATACTCTTCCAAATTAATTTGAGATATACACTTTGGATAAATGGGTTTTATTGCTGATGTTATCACTAGGACATAAGAGGAACAGGGAGATATATCATATGGCCACACGATGCAAGTGAGAATCACTTAGTACTGTAATTTTTTTGAATCCTTAACTATCATATTTGCAAATAGAAGCTTCAGTTTGGGTTCAAACAAAATTGTTATGACAAGAACAATGATAAATCAATAGTAAAATAAAACGATAGTTTCTAAAAGGCAAACCCACCGGTATCATTTTTACCTTAATCCGTATGTAAATTTCTAAGACTCCCCAATTGGTGTGTCCATATATGAAGAGGTATTACCTCCTATTTGAAGGCCGAATCACTGTAAAGCAGACAAAAACACTAACCCTGAAACCCAGATTATTTTGTTCAGAATTCCCCTTTAAAGAGGAAAAACAAAGAGGAGCCAAAGGGAGTGGTCCATTTCTCATCTATCACTCAAGGAATTGATCCTCTGAGAAAGTGTCAGAGAGTCAATCACAGAATGGATGTCCTAACCATCTGCCACAGACCTGCCAACAATGGAAACAGGTAACTTTAACCTGCTCCCCGAAGATTTTGCCATATCGGTTGGAGAAACAGATCTTCTTGGTCAAAGAAAACATTTTGTGTATCAGAGTACTACCAAAAGAATGAAGCTTGAAGAACAAATTACTTTTTGTAAGAAATAATTACCAGTTTTAGGGAGAATGCTATAAGCCATATAATTACAAGGTCAGATGAATCTGTTGCTGTCATAAATTTCCCTCGACAGCACTTCAAGAGAAAGACATTAAAGTACGAATGATTGGTATGATATATAGGCTTAATGCATGAGATTATTAGCTTGGGTTTTAATTTCATGGAGAAAGATATTCCAAAAGTGGGTGGCACTATTTTACAACTGACAATGTATTAATGACATTTCTGGTTATTGAATATAAAAATACACTTCTACAGCATGACTAAATAAAACATCTCATGTGAAACCTCAAAGCTAGGACCCATTACACTACTCAATTAATATTTTCATGTGGTTTCCCCCTACGGCAATAAAACAACCATTGTTTTTTAACAGACACAGACAGTATATCATCAAACAAAATAATGAAAAGCCTAAGCAAATATTTAAAACTATTTAAAAATATTATAACTAGAAGAAACATTAGAGCTCACTTAACTCAAACTTCTCATTTTACAAACAAGGAAAGTGAGACTGAAAAATTAAATGACTTGCTCAAGGTCACAAATCATGAACAGCTGTCAGCACCAGGCCTAACCAAGTGAAATCTGAAAAAGTCTCTCCCTTTCCCTTTGAAACATAATCTGCTCCTCTCTTCCAAATGGACTGTTTCTCTTTCCTACCCTTTCAGTGTCTACCTATGACAAATTACACAAGACCTTCTGCTCTGTACAGAAGTCACTGCCATGTTGGGCCCGTCTTCCGTACTTGTTCCACGTATCATGCCTCCCCAACACAATTAAGCTTACCTGATAGAGTAAGTTACAAATTGAGGAATGCTGGTGCAGAACACTATAGTTTTTCTATTTTTAGTGGTTCATGGGAGATGGGGGGACATGAATTTTGATAACCATTTTTTTAAGGAGACCATCACTCTTTAATAACACAAAGGAGTAGTGGGAATTTTGAGCCCAGTCACTTAACTGCAATGTGTTGGTTACTCTTAATGGATGAGAAAACAGCCAACGCTCAGGGGGTAAAAGAATAGACTCTAAAATAGTCTGTGTAATTTGAATGTAGGTTCCACTTTTTACAAGCAGTTTTTTTTTTTTTTTTGGTGGGGGGAGTCACACAGCACAGCTTGCAGGATTAGTTTCTGGACCAGGGATTGAACGCAGGTCCTTGGCAGTGAAAGTGCAGAGTCCTAACCACTGGACCACCAGGAATTCCCTACAAGCAGTGATTTTAAACAATGACTTCATCAGGACAGTATGAAGGTTACCAGAGACTATTTATGTAAAGTGCTTACAATAAAAGCGAGCACATAGCAAAAGCTACATATTAGCTTATTATTGTAACTAGTGGGTATTATTCAACTTCTCCACCAGTTGTCATCCTATTATAACCTGACTTCTGTGTCAGTCCATTGAAGCTGCTCTTGCAAAGGTCACTTTTGACCAATTAAATGACAAATTCAGTGGCCCATTTTTAGCACCTGTTCTATATCAACATTCTCCAGCACTTGACACTATTTACCTTCTCCGAGTGTCTTCAGATTCTCTCCTCTTTTGACTTTTGTGAACTTCCACTCTCCCCGGCACTTTATATATTAGACCCTTCGTTTCTTCCCTCTCTCTCTTTTTTCCTGATGATGTCATTTACTTCAAAGCTTGCAAACATTCCCAGTATGCCAGGAACTCTGATGTCTCTTTCTAGTATTTATCTAACTACAGAGAACAGAACTCAATAAATGCTCTTTTAATGAATGGGACCAGAAAACAACTCATTAAATGTTCTTGCTACTAACTTCCCTTGAGTTCCCTGTCTGTAGAAATTTTATCTCCATCTACTTCATTGAAATTTTCAAAGGCTTCTTTGACTCTTCTTTCCAGTATGCCTTGAATGACAATTTACCCCTGTTTGTTTGGGGCGGTTTCAATTTATACCTGCTATTTCATCTCCGTTATTCATAGACATTTCTTTCACTCTTAAAGGTGTTGCGGTGTGGCTGATAAATTACACGATTATCCTAATCATGTTAGGCATCCAATCTACTTCACAATCATTATCAGATTCTGGATATTTCTTTCCATCCTCTATAGTATAGGCTTCCATAATTTTCTTTCTGGACACTATCCACCATCTCTTTAAGGATCAATGGTACCAAGATATTTCTCATTACTATAATTCTCTAATGGCGACTAAAATGAGCTTCCTAAACGCAAGCCTAGTATTGATTTTTCCCTTCATAATGATTTTCATTATTTCTCAGTTGCCTACAACGTCCAGCATCCTCTTCTATTTTCCATTTGCTCATCTGCCTTCCCTGCTGCCTTTAGATTCAAAGATAGGCCACAAAGTAGTATAGTAGTTTTAGATCAGAGAATATAAGTTAATAAAGAGTAGACATGTAGTAATTCCGTTCGACAATAACAGCTATGGAATAAATGCTAGCAGACTATAGCATTTCCTGACACTATATTTCTGTCTTTGAACAGGGATAACATGCATTCCTGCCTGTCTGATAGGGCTATTGTAAAACTCAAATGTGACAATGTGAGCATGTTTAAAATCACCATACAAGGTGCATGACTGTTGTTTTTGTTATTGTGATTTATCTCTCTCCTAGGCAAACCAAATGCATTTATGATTAATAGATGCTTTTGTTAAAAATAGAAATATTCATATGAGTGTTTCTGCTATTCAGAGGGGGGAAACGCACTCTCCAAAAACGTAAATTTTGTGAGAATTCTGTTATCAAAATTTTCTTTCTTCGATATAGAGCTACATATTAAGGACATACATTTCTCTCAATTTTAATAGCAACTGAAATCCTTATAGCTATAAAAGATATCATTTAACATAACCTTTTAAAGATATTACCTTTTACAAATTTATAGACAGTCAAATTACTTTCCTGATTTTTAAAACTACATTTGGGCAGGCTGACACTGTAACCGAAAGTGGGGTCTGGCTGCTTGCCTCTCAAAGGCCAACAGAGAGGGAAAGTTGGTGGAAAGGCAAGTTTACTTTATTTTGGATGCTGGCAACCCAGGGGGTAGTGGGGGAGGGCAGACTTCTGTCCAAAGGCCGACTCCCCCGCCACTGCAGTCAGAGGGCAAGAGCTTTTATAGATGGAGGGAGGGGGCGACATGCAGAAACAGCATAGTCCCCTCTGACAGTCATCTTGAAGTTGGTCATGTGGTGGTCTGACCAGTGTCATCTTGATTGCTTTAGGTAGAGTTAGTCTTTGGCTCCAGGGTCGGCTTGTTTCCATTCCTTTGAGGCAAATTCTCAGAATTGTGGCAGCTTCTGTCATGGCTACAGTCCGGTCATCATGTAGTTAATTTCTTCCACATGGTGGGGGTTTCAGTATCTACAAGACAGCTCACAGGATATGGCTCAGAATATTATCTACAGCCCTTGAGAAGGAACTAAATGTCCTTGACTTTGCTTACTGACTAAACTATTATTGCTTTGTCCTGTTTGACTGCTTTTCTTTGCTTCTGCATTTTCTCACTTCTCTCATTAAACTTATTCTTTGGCTAAAGTTTTGCCACAGACAAAAGGCAGGCGGAGGACGTGGCGGGGGAAGGACCATAGGGTCCTGCTCCGTTTTAATACCCCATCAGCAATAGATCCAAATTCCATCATCATAACCTTTAGAGAGCAATGAATTATGGTGTCTATTAAACACAATCCTCACCATCTAACATTGACAACCCAGGATTAGGGATGCACATAAACAGAAAATATGAAGATCAAAAAAATCCTAAAAATGCAGAATCAGTAAAGCATGTGTGTGTGTATATAAATTCCATGCTCAAAAAATAGATGTGAATATTGTTGTTCATTTATTTTTGTCCTTTTAGATATTTATATCTACACTTTATATGTGTGTGTTCATACGTATACTGTATAACATGTATATATCCCATAACTTTATTAAATACATATTCCATAAGTTAAGGGGATACACATGTTCATAAACTGACTTTTGGGGATTATTGACCATGCACATGCAAATGAATTAGCTTAGACTATGGGAAACTGAGTTTTAAAAGGGAAATTTAACAGCAATAATTTCCTACAGTTCGATTAATAGCCAACAGGAACTAGCTAAGAGCATGTAAATAATTCTGCTCATGCATATATATATATATATGGTCAATTGATTTAGGACAAAGAAGCCAAGAATGTATACTGGGGAAAGGACAGTCTCTTCAACAAATGGTGTTTGGAAAACTAAATAGCCACATGAAAAAAAAAAAAAAAAAAGAGTAGAAAAGAAACTAGATTACTATTTAATACCACACAGAAAAACTAATCCCAAATAGATTAAACACTTGACCATAAAACCTAAAACCATAAAACTTCTGGAAGAAGACATAGGCCATAAGTTCCTTGACATACGTCTTGATGATGTTTTTGCATTTGACACCGAAAGCAAAGGCAACAAAAGCAAAAATAAACAAGTGAAACAATATCAAACTAAAGTTTCTGCCCAACAAAGGAAATCATCAACAAAATAAAAAGGCAACCTACCAAATGGGAGAAAATATTTGCAAATCAGAAATCTGATAAAGTTAATATCCAAAAAATGTAAAGAATTCACAAAACACAATAGCAAAAAAAAAAATGCGATTAAAAATGGACGTTAGATCTCAAGAGGCATTTTTCCAAAAAAGACGCAGATGGCCAACAGATACATGAAAAGATACTCAGCAACACTAATCATCAGTGAAATGCAAATCAAAATAACAATGAGTTATCACCTCACACCTGTTAGAAAAACTGTTATCAAAAAGACAAGAAATATGTGTTGGCAAAGATGTGAAGAAAATGGAATCCTTGTGAGCTGTTGTTGGAAATGTAAATGGGTGTAGCTACTACAAAGACAGTAGGAGGTTCCTCCAAAAATTACAAACAGAACTAACATCTTTCCACTTCCAGGTATTTATCCGAAGGAAATGAAAACACTAACTTGAAAAGATACATGCACTTCCCTGATCATTGCAACTTTATTTACAATAGTCAAGACATGGAAGCAATCTCAGTGTTCATCAATGGATGAATGGATAAAGAAGATGTGGTATATACATACAAGGTGATACATATATCACATCTTCTTTATTCATCTGTGACAACATGAATGGATCTTGAGGGCATTATGGTAAGTAAAATAAGTCAGACAGAGAAGGAGGAATATGGTTTCACTTATACGTGGAATCTAAAAAAAATGAAAAAGGTGTTTGCCATAGGCAGAGGATGGGGGTGGGGAGCAAAATGACTGAAGAGGGTCAAAAGGTACAAACTTCCAGTTATAACATAAATAAGTGGGGATGTAATGTACAGCATGGTGACTGTAGTTATTAACACTGTAGTGTATATTGGAAAGTTGCTAACAGAATAGATCTTAACCGTTCTTATCGCAAGAAAAAAACTGGAACTATGTTTGGTGATGGATGTTAACTAGACTTATTGTAGTGATCAGTTCACAGTATGTAGAAATATCAAAACATTATGTTGCATACTTGAAACTAATATTATGTGTCAATTATATCACAATTTTATTTTATTTACAAATTAGAAAAAATCTGTAAAATGCAAATCTAAGAGAATTCCATTTTAAGAATTAAGAAGCTAATATAATATTTAACTGGGAATACATGATTGAAGAACAGAATATTATTTCTTTATAAGGATATTTAATGTAAATAATTTTGTAATTCTGTAATTTGAAATCTTGTTTAAACTTAAGTAATTTGAAACATTAAATTATATGGTTATGTTTCAGGAAAAAAAGCAGACCCATTTCAAAGACAACAAATTGAAAATTCCTTTCATGTTCATTGTTTTTTTTTTATTATCAAGTCATTATTTTATATCGAATGCCCTGAAGTTGCCATGCATTTTTTAATAACTTTCATTGAGATATAATTGACATACAATAAACTGCATATATTTAAAGTGTACAATTTGATTTTTTTTTAGTAATGTATATATGGCAATCCCAATCTCCCAATCATGTTCATTATTAATCAATTGTGTAGAATTTCTAGTTGCTAAAGTAATAAATGTATGAAAATGTTAGGTGGCTAGAAGAGATCTAAACAGTCAACAACTGATCTAAGCCCTTTTATTTTATACATGAAGAAATTGAAGTCAAATGACTTAAAATAGTAATTTGGTCATTTGGGGAATCTGAAGAAAAAGAAACAATAGAAGATAATTGATTTACATAACCAAAGATGTATGTGCATGGGATTCAACAGCACTTTTAGAATAGAATCTATTAAGGCACTGATTCTGTAAGGCATTTACTATGTAATGAACTAGACAGATCCAGAGAAATACTACAACTACAATGCCATGACCTTGACCTCAGTTTCTTTATGTAATGTGCAAAGTAAATCCCACTGATGCTCTGAGAAAACAGTTATAGCAACAATAACAGTTTGACAAATTAAAATTATTTTGAAAAATACTTTAATATAACCCACAGCTAATGTTCTAAGTGATTTATATATGACTATTAAAAGAAAAATGAACCAGGAATCTTGTCTTAGATAGCAGTTATAACTCTGCCTATGGCAAGCTTGAATAAAAATTAAGCAATTAATAAATATAAAAATAAAAGATTTTGGTCTTCAGTTCATTACACCAACACACACAATACCATTCTAAGGCAAAGAATTGTTGCACTAACCTTTTATCTAAAGAGAGAAATTTCCATTATAGGTCATATAATGGAATTAGTTGTTTTAGTTATCACAAAGAGTTGCATTTAAATAAACTTTATTTAAAATTTATTAGGATGTCAAATCTTCAAAAGAACTGAGTCATTCTCATTTTAAGATCTAAAAATCATTTTGTTTAACAATTCAGTGAGTTCCTAACACAGTTGGAAATTTTAGTCTATGAAGAATTTCTCAATCAGGATTTCTCAAATACTTCACTATCTAAAGTCATTTGAAATTTTATAGTAACACTGAAATGTTATAATGATCCATAAGAGCAGTTATGATTATAAGACAGGTACAAATTATGTCTTACCTTCCTCTCTCACTCTCACTCTCTCTCTCTTCCAATAAAAGACACACAGCAAAAAAATCTTATCATCGAGGAATATTATTTAAATTCACTTAAGGTTCTCTAGGGGACTTGATTGTCAAAGGATCAAATGAAAGCATCCAAGAATCATAGAGGATAGTTTTACCTGCCTGCAATGAACACAGTACAGGACTGGGTGATTGGACAGGTCAGTGTTGAGAGATGAGAGGAACAAGAAACGTTGAAGTGAACTGTTGGTAAACTTGGAAAATCTATGAAATCTGTGTCTGTATGTGATTAGAAAAGAATTAAAAGAACAGAAAATATTGTAGCTAAGGAAATAATGGACGATATGGCAATATTTGCAAGAAAAGGGGAACAAAAGGTAGATCAATAGAAAGGCATTTTAAAATCCACAGACCCTACAGAGAAAACAAAGGAACACTGCCTCTTTCTTCTGTAGAATATAATGCAGACACTATCCAATTAGCCTAAAGCCACTTGTCATGGACAAGAAATTTGGGGAGAATTGGAGAAAAAATGAAAAATTAGCGTATTTTGGTTCTAAAAAACCCGTTAGCTTGATATTAAATAGAGACGAGGACTAGAAAAAGAAATCTGGGACTTTTCAGAGGAGAGAATGTAGTTAAAATCTTGGGAAGGATTGAACTTCCAACAGCGTAGATCTAAACTAAGGAAAGTGGTATGTTGACCAGCTAAGACTTCCATCACAAACGGCAGAAACATGAGGAGAAGTGATAGGAAAGGAATGGACTAACATAAGGGGGCCATGCTGAAGGGCAGTCTTATTGTGAAGAGACTATCTTTTTAACAGGCAATTGATATGTCTGATAAAATGGTACATAATTACCAGGAAAGGGAAGGAAACCACCAAAGTCAGCTATGAAGGGGTGGATGATTAATTTTAGCTTAGTAGGAAGGTCAATAAAAACCTGAACATCTGGATAAAGTAGAGGAACTCTGAGGAAGCTGCCACATTATGGTAAAAACTTAAGTCAATAGGAAAAATAAAAAGTCCTGCAGCTTGGGCGAGACTGAATGCTTCAGGATTTTGCAGGGGAAAGAAATAACAGGGCAATGAATGATGGCCCTGCGAATTTAGATCTCTCTTAGTGCCACAGGAAGAGACTAGAGAATTGGGAATATTTCATGAGGCAAATCCAGAGAAGTTAGATGGCAATAAGATCTGTGTTCTGGTGAAGGACCTAGAATTTTATTTTTAATGGAAGATTTTGAAAGAGACCTTGCACATGAGAGAAATTTTCAGATCAGAGAAGAGTGAATAGTGTATGTCAGCAGGAGCTAAAGATGTGTATATATCCAATCAACAGACTCTCACCCTTTGATCTTATTCACATAAAAATGCAATAACATGAATAAACTTTAACAGAAAGCACAAGTAAATGAAGTAAACTTTAGCAATCACTTAAACACCCTCCATATATGTACTGGCTATTACAGGGCTCTTTTAAAGAGTCAAATGAATTAAATGAAATAATGTGAAGGAAAGTACTATATATACTTTCTATATTATATATAATGTATATTTTGATATAAATAATTCTTATAAATAAGGAAACTATATAGTAAGACAGATACATAAGTAAAGTGCCATGTTTCTGTTCATTATTCATTTTTAATACTCTTGACAGGAACACAATTCAGTAACCTGAATATCATTCATTCTCAGTAGAATGGAATACATGGAATTATTGCTGGACTTCCTATTCCCTATAGAAATGTCATCTGTGAAAGTTAAGCCTATCATCAACTTTAGGATATTAATAGGCAGGTGCTAGTGAGTGTTAAAACAAAATAGAATATTTTTAAATGGGAATCACAATCTTGATCAGTTATTTTATGTGGTCTTCTAATATATATGTGTTGATATATAAATTCTATGTTATTAGCACAATGCACGTTTTATGGTGATACAAAATGGAGTTTTACCTGTATTAATTATTTCTAGAAGAACTATGGGATCTGGATCAGTAGAGTATCAATTTTGTTTTTAATATTTAAAACAATAAGGAACAGTATTTCAGTGCCTTGTATTGGATTTTAGAAGCAGAACTGTTTGAATTTTTGGCATCATAGATCATATCCTTTTCAGAATCTCAACAGGATAATAATTCTCTCATCTTATGAGAGGGCAGAAAAAAGAAAAACATGTAGAAATATCTGAAAAGCATTTAATTTCTTTTTTCAAATAGAATATTTACTATAATCACTGTATAAAGTCTAAAGATATGAAGAATAAAAAATTCTTAACAGTTCCAACCACTGAACTAGATATATTCCCTTCCAATATTTGCATCTTAGGCGTACGTAGCTTACTACAATACTATGCATAGGCACATATTTCTACATTTATACAGTGGAGATTACACTAAATACAAACCCTTACATCCTGCTCTTTTGCACAGCATCATAATGTGAGCTTTTCTGACATTATTTTTAAAAAGAAGACCCTTCATAAACATTGTTTTGTTTGCTATAGGATTCTATTTTGGGATTATGTTCTAATTTATTTAACTAACCTTCTGCCATTGGGCAACAGTCCATCTGTCATTCATTAAAAATATTTGCTGATTACAAAAAGTGAAAAGAAAGAACCTCTGGGGAAAAAAGACTAAAAATCTATCTAATGAAGTAGTAAATTATTCAGATTTATTGTGTAAGAATATTTCTAGTTTATAAAACTTTAAAAGCACTTTGAAAGCTCTCTGTCTCTCTCCATAAATATATATATACACACACACACACATATATATATATCTGTTGTGTTTGCTCTAAGTATTAGTCAATAGACTCCAAAGACTACAGCTAAATATGCAGTTCAGAAGCTAGACACACTCATTAGCTGTCTTGCCTCAGTAATCTATCTTTTTTCTCAGTTGGTAAACACTTCACCATCTGTGATATTGGACAAATCTTTTCTGGGATTCTATAGTTTTGGAGAAATATCTGAAAAGGATCAGCACATTGGATAAGCAATATTAACCAAGAACAACTTTAATAAGTGATCACATCTATCCTATTAGACAAGATCTTTACTTATTCAAGAAACAAAAGTTAGCAACTTTGTCTTAAATTCAAAATAAGCAGCCAAACAAAAAAGATGTCAATCAGACAGGCAGACAATTAATCATGACTTATGCAACTGGTAAGCCTGAAATACTGTACTCCTGAATATTCAATAAAAAACAACCACCATTCAGAGACTAAGGAAGCCTACTGCCAGCCAAATTACAACAATTAAACTTTAACCAAGGGTTCTCTTTTACATCCCATCTCTACCACTTCTTAGCAATGTGTCTTTGGATTATGTGACCTAACCTCTCTCTGCCTCATATTCTTCATCTGTAAAATGGGAAGATCTTCTTGGGTTTACTGAGAATTTTAAATAAATGAAAATAAACTATTTACAATAGGGCCTGATCCAGAATGAGCATTTACTGAGTAAAGTGCATATATATATATATCTAAATAGTTAGGAACTAGCAGTTAGCAGTTAAAAGGAAGTCACTTTTACTCTTCCTTATAAAATTAGCTTTTAAATACTGTTACTTATTCACTGCCCAATTTCTATGTAATACTGCTGGAATACAATTTAAAAAATTATCTTCAAACACTTAATTTCTACAGTTTGAAAAATTTAGAGATGTCTTCCCTGTTCTCTGCTTCTTCCTTCTAGTTCGGCCCACCCTTTCTATTACATTCTCTTTCTTTTCCTGAGAATAAAATATGTAACAAGCTATCACTTAATTACATATATATATACACACACAGACACACACAAAACTCGAAAGCTGAGAGCAAAATGAATTATACTAAAATTATTTGTATTGCAATATATAACATTTGGGCATATACTGACATAAAGAGTCAGATGTTTGCATTTATATGTAGAATTACTGTGAATATGACAGCCAAGGATGTAGACTGTTACAGGTATCATTGATTCCAATACAAAATGTGACACCTTCATCTGTGATGTGATCTGAGCAAAATAAAATACAATCTTACCTCCTTTCACAAAGTAGCTGCATAGTAAGAATTGCTATGGAAAACAGAAATAGCTTCTAAGCTCAAATAATTAGACAGATTTGTTTGACTACATGAGTTCTCAATGGGATATTTGAAAGTTTTTCACTTGGGAGAACCACTCTAAGGATTGCAGGACATACAGCATCTCAGGTTTCTACCCACTAAATGCTGGTGGTAATGCTACTTCAGTAATTACAACAACCAAATGCCTCTACAGATTTCTGAAGTCTGCCAAAGAGAAGTGATTCTAATTTTTTCATTTGTTATTGCCAGCCCTAAGCAGCCTTTTATCGCAATAGCATTCCTCAATGAAATTATAATAGCACAGATACACCATGCTTTACACATATAAAAATACAATTTGTTTCACCCCACATTATCAAATTTTCTCCCTTTTGGGGGTGACACTTCCCCCATAGAGAATGTCTGTCCTAAGAGGACTAGACCATGCTCATTAAGAACCATAGTTCATGCTGAGAAAGAACAGTTCCTGGTGCCAGAGCTGTCAGGCCTGCCCACTGGGGTCCTCTGCTCAGTAACACATTCTCATGTCTGCGGCTGTGGGCACCTGCCGGTCCTCTGAGACAGCAGTAAATAGAGAAACATGAGATGCTGTCAATTTGTATGTGTGTATAACCAGAGTCATTCTATAAAAGTGTTACATCATTTCACTCTCTAGCTCAGACTCCTCCAGTGACTTCCCATTCCATTTGGATTCAAATCTCAAACACTTACATTGGTCTATAAGGGCCTGCATGATCTGTTCCCCCTCTTCAACCTCCTTCTGACCTCTGGGCACACTGACTTCTTGGCCTGCTCCCGAGAGCAAGCCAAGTACACTCTTAATAACCAAAGCTATGCATTTACTCTGCCTTCGCTTTGGAACACCCTTCCCTCTGATAGAAGCATAGCTCACTCACTTCTTTAAGGTCTGATAATTTGTTCAATGAGTGGCTATATATTGATTAAATATATATTTTGAAATCACAGGTGATTAAGTACATTCTGGCGTGTTTACTTATGAAGTCTGCCAGATACTTCAAATTACTTATAAACTGAAAATGACCACATATCTAGCACTCTATAAAACTTGCCTTAAAAACATCAAGACTGTTTTTAATAGGAAAAAAAATCTGATGCTTTCAGGTTGACAGGATAGCATGGCTCCTTGCATTGAGCCTAAATGAAAGGTGTTTCATTTTTTCCACCTGTAGACATTTTCATTTTCTCTTTACATAAAACTACATGAACATAACTATGAAATACACTGACACTGCCTTTTATTTTTAAAATTGTGACAGACTTTTTACAGATGTTTTCCAAACATAATCCAAACATGACATTGAAGACCTGAGCTGCTGATTCACTCACACAAGATTCTTGTGTAGCCAAGCAGAACTCATAACACTTAGGTTTATTAGGTGCACATTTGCCAATGGTTTTATACTTAATTACTTATTCAGAGAAGCTTGCTGTGTGTCAATCAGTTCTCCAAATTATGTCACCAAATGTAAATTTATCGCAAAGTATGGTAAATGTGCATTCTCAGCCAAACTATTAAATTAGAAAAATACTGCAATCAGTTATAGTAAACTCAACAGTTTGCATTATTTCCTAGACATAAAAGCCAAAATCTTAAAATATTTTTCCAAGTTTTTCTATCAGTTTCCTGAGTCACTCTATAAGAAATATACCCATAATACCCCCCTGCAACACACACACACACACACACACACACACACACACCCCTACATATTTAACAAATGATGATATCAGGGGAACACATGTCCTAATCACATTATTTTTGGCAGAAATCCAACACAATTTTGTATATGAATCCCCAAAACTACCCTCACATTTTAGGTATTTCCTATGTGAAAAGATTTTTTACTTCCCCTCCCCTCAACATATTAAGCATTTGTACTTCTCCTTTGAAGACTTCACTGTACAATTCTTAAGACAGTCTTTCATGATAAGAATAAAATTCAATTTTTTCCCATCTAAGTATTAACAACATAAGTATTTAAAGATGAGAACTTGATTTTATAGCATTTATATAAGGATGTCCTTATGTCATTTTATGTAGTGTGAGTTTTATACTGGGAAAAATGTGCATTCTAAATAAATGCTTTTTTTCAAATAAGTGTATTGCATTTGATGGAGACATAAAGGCACTTTAAAAAAATCAGTATCAGAATTTTGGCTAATTGGTGTTTAAGTGCGTTAGTGGATGGGTTTCTATTAAGTAAGTCATGAGTTGGTAAACATAATTCTAAGGTATCCTCTTAGTTTTCCCTAAGTTTTGTGGGCCTGTTCATCTTGTAATAAATAACTTAATTTTAGAATTGCAATTTGACAAAAGGAAAATAAGTCTTGCCATCAAAAATTACCACCTGCTCATGGACACCAAGTGGGGAAAGCGGGGAGGGTTGCGGGGGAATGAACTGGGAGATTAGGATACCAAATTGTACACTCTAAATATATGCTGTTTATTGTCTGTTAACTGTATCTCAATAAATGTTCTTAAAAAAAATTACCACCTGCTGAATATTTACTAACTCCCTAACAGAGTACAGATTAAAAGCAGAGGAAATATATATACAACCATATTTAAATTTGAGGTAACAAAGAAAATCCATGATGGGTAGTTTCCCCAAGCTTACTGTTCCATTGTAGAATGTTTGCCCTTTCTTTCCTTTCTTCCTTTCTCCCTTCCTTCCTTTCTTTCTTTCTTCCTTCCTTTCACCCTCCCTCCCTCCTTCCTTCCTTCCTTTCCTCCCTCCCTCCCGCTTTTCTTCTTTCCTTCCTCCCTTTCTCCCTTCCTTCCTTTCTCTCTCTCTCTCTCTTTCTTTCTTTCTTTTGGTTCAGTCTCTAAAATGTGTTGCTACATTGGATTTAATATGAAGACACTACAGTTAGCTAAAATTTAAAGGCTGAAAGGTGTAAGAATTGACGTTTAGGCTTCTACACTTCTGACTAAAGCACTCAACATTTTCTAAGAGCACATATTAAAAATGTGAATTGGGTCTGCGTCCTTCATCATAGGAAATGTTTAATAACAGAGGAGGAAAAATTAAGTCCTTGGATAAATAGTTAATATGGCATACATGGTTTTAGACAATGAAGAGGGATGTACAGGATCCCTTAAGTTTGAAGCATTATATTAAGTTCCTGAAAGAATTTAAACGACTTTGAATACTCACACACATCCAATGTGAATTTGTAAACTCAAGTGTAGGCTCATCATGAATCAATGATCAGTGAAGTCAGTATACCTCTTAATCAACAATGTCAGAAAAAGGGGGGGCATAAATGTGGGCACTCTGCAAATAAAACCAAGTGATCGTCAATAATTTCTAGCACATAAAATGAAAATATATTATACAGCAGTAAAAATAAAGTGAATTCTTGGCAAAGACAGAGTATTCAAATTTCTCTAATTTCCTTCAAGATTTAATTCTGGCATCATTTATGGACACCTTAAGTGCTCTTTCAAGTAACTTTTTAGAGCGAAATGATCATAGTTATACCTGGATGTTTTATATGTATATTATATCATATAGATTTATATACATATAAAATGTTCATATAAATGTGCCTGTGCATGGATAGGCACACATGTATAGGACATACTGTTTAACTGACTTCTAATTTATATTTGTTAAATACATTTGACTCTTTTCTTTTTACAATTATTTGATATGATATGTGACATATTGTTCACTGTGTCTTTAATTTTTGAGGGTACAAATCTCAAAATATAAGATAATTGTCTTTCTCAGCACTTATCACAATATCTCATAAATTCATAATAGAATCAAAGAAAATAAACATAAGTAAGATTAGATTTGTGGTTTGCCTTGAATTTTAATTTTTTCAGTCTGGAGATAAATTCTTATTCCATTAAAAATATATTCCTCAGTATTTCGTCTTTAAAGGTTGCCAACATATCTCTTAGTACTGCAGACCATGATGGACATATATCAGCATTCCTTCACTGCCACTGTTACATTTTCCACTGCAAACAGTGATCTGGGCTCTGTACCAACCAAGTAATATACTTGCAGGAAAGAGCTTTTTCCTCTTGGTGATATTACAGAGACGTATGTGCAATTAGTAGGGGAAAAAAGGCATTTTCGGGGGAAGAAAAATTTAATACTAATAATCACAACACCAATAATTAATAATCATTACAACCATAGGAATCAGAATCATCAGTGTTTGAACATCTGTGTACCAAAACTTTATGGTCAGTGTGGTAAATCTTCACCATTTGTGCGGAAAAAAATACTGTTATCTCCATTTAAACAGATAAAAACAGAGACCCAGAGAGATTATGTCAGTGCTCACAATATACATGTAGGTTAAAAAACTGGATTTGGATCTTGGTACGTGTGTCTCTAAGGTACCTGCTCTTATAGACTCCATACGATATAATGATTTTGAAACATACTGGAGATTTAAGTTTTTTCCCCAAATAGAAATCTGGGGTTGAAAGGACTCTAAATTATGCATTATTTTTCATGGGGAAATGATTTTGATGACTATTTTCATGACGGCTTCATTTATCAAAGAAGAAACTTCCTTGGCAGTGACTGATGAAATTTCTGGGGGAGCTCATGACCTTCTTGCCCATAAACTTTGTTCAGGTTACAATGCTACTCTATGATATTTAACCATTAAATGCTACAGGTTAGTAAGCTGCCAAAATGTCTTCAAATTCTCACTCATTCTCTCTCAATCCACTTCTCAACTATACAGTCTTACATCGCAAAGAAACCCCATTCCTTCCCTCTGTCTCTATTTCTCTATGATTAGAAAATGTAACAAGCCTAGAAATTTTAATGCTAATAGATTTGTGGATTATTTTCTTCATGGTAAAAATGAGCCAAGACTATACTACTTTTGAGCCTGCTCAGCACTTTCTTACATTACTTAAACACACCAAACTGACATGTAGTGTGAAAATCTTAATGGTGAGAATGTTAAACAGATTCATAGAAGAGAATGTGGCTACTTTGGCAGGGATTTTGGACAAGTTAGAGCAGTGATATAGTCATTACCATATTTCCTTGGGCACACTGTTCTACTTCATTATGCTGTCCAAAACTAACTGAGCTCTAGCACACACAAAAATTTTAACACTTCTGTAACCTAAGAACAATTTCAAATGGCAAATAATAGGTAGTTTCTAAGAAGGACTAGTGAATAGCGAAATTTTGAACTTGTCTCTTTTTCAAAATAGCAAGCACTCAAAGACATTATATTCTCAGGTGTAGTTTTACGATACCCTTGGACTAAATTTTTGTGAGTTTAAATCTCTAGTTTTAAAATGAAAGTCAATCAGAAAATAGTAGTCAACTGACAGAAATAAGCTACACAGCCAAATATGTTGCCTTACATCTGTACCATAAAATGAGAAAAATAAAATCTTATAGACATCCTTTCTTTCAGCATCCTTCAAATTTATGAATAAATTTGTTAGAACTAAAACATTTTATTTGAAATCATTATAGAAGAGAGAGTTCAAATCATTGTGATGGAATAATTTAGAGTCACGTCTCTGTGGCAAAAGCCAGGATGAATGCTGGATTTACCAAAACTGAGGTTACAGACATTGATCCTGTTCATCCTCTTGGATTACACACCCTTTTATAATAGCTGCACACATTTAATTTCTATCATCTTTATCAAAATGGAATCAAAGTTGTTGTTTCTTTAATTATTTTGAAATTCTGCTTCTGTAGAATTTTAACCTTTCAATATGGAATGGTTTGAGAAAGGATTACCTGGGAAATTGCTTTTCTATTCATGTGTGTGACAGCTGAGTTCAGCTGTTTTCTTAAGCATCTATGGAACAGCTGAGTGCTTTCTCCTGGTCCCCAGATTTGAGACCAAGGGAACTTGAGGCAAAAAAGTTACACTGGAATGTATATGATCAAGGAATTGACTTTCTCTTCATCTGCTACAGCTTTAAGTTATTGACCTTTGTGACACATATACAGGCAATGTCAAAGTCATCTTCTATAACTCTTGTCCACCCTACCTATGGGTATATATATTAGCACAATGATATTCACCGTAATTACAGGCTCCGTGCAATACAAAACTCAAAATAGGCAAGCTCCAAATTGATGGTTCAGTCTTATAAAACTTAAGTAACTGTAAAGTCCTTATCTGTTCCCTGGTATTTGTATTTATCCTCAGACAACAAGTCTAGCAATCTGGAGAAAAGGAATGAAACACAGTTGCTTTTATGTCCTAGCCCTAGAGTTTCTTGGGAGTAGATAAAATGATCTGGTGTCAGCCAATAAAGGCAGCTCATATTCTGCTAAGAGTTAAACTTGGTTTTCTGAACAATCAAGTATTGACCAAATGGGAAGGGACAGGAGAATAACGAGCCTATAATGTTGAATAATTGTTTAATTGTCTACAAAGCATATCCTTACCATAACCACTTAATAAAACTAGAATAAAATACAATTATTTGTCTTTTAAAAATACTGTTTTAATAAATGTTAAATGGCTTCAGCTCAAATGTATCTCACAGAAACAAAGTAAGAAAACAGATATACATGGTCAAACTAATTTTATTTCAGTTCTTCTCTTGCTATAACGATTAAAAATTCTCTCTGTGCCTTTCTTGTATTAAGAAATAATACTTTAGGACTTCCTAGGTGGCGCAGTGGTTAAGAATTCGCCTGCCAATGCAAGGGACACGGGTTCGAGCCCTGCTCTGGGAAGATCCCACATGCTGCAGAGCAACTAAGCCCGTGCACCACAACTATTCAGCCAGTGCACCACAACTACTGAAGCCCATGCGCCTAGAGCCTGTGCTCCACAACTAGAGAAGTCACCACAATGTGAAGCCCGTGCACCACAATGAAGAGTAGCTCCTGCCCGCCGCAACTAGAGAAAGACTGTGTGCAGCAATGAAGACCCAATGCAGCCAATAAACAAATAAAATCAATTAATTAAAAAAAGAGCAAGTGGCATAAAACAATCCTGTAAAAAAGGAAAGAAAAAAAAGAAATAATAGTTTAAATATTATAATTATTCAGCACTTTGAATTGAATGGAAAGTGCCTGAATTTTCCTACTAAAATTATGGTCATTTATTTCAGCTACAATTTACAAAGAATAAGTGATAGGGAACACATTAGTTCTTCCAAAAATATCACACCACAAATGACTGTAGACATGCGACACTATATTGTTCTCCATTAAAAGAAATGTGGTGCACTTTCCAGAGTTTCATTTTGACATATTGTATATCTTTAAAGTATCATGATGTAAAGATAATTCTCTTGGGTTCCATGTACTTTACTAATGTAATGTATGAGATTTCTACCTTCTGACTGCCTATGGTAACTCAGATGGTTGCAGAAAGGAAAATTTCCTCTGCAAGGGAATACTGTCAGCTATATGTTATGACATCCATTCTGTCTCCTTATCTTCAAGGAAGCACATTATGCTCTTTCTCTGATAGGGCCCAATCACCTCTGGGTTGCTTGCTGGCAAATTCTATCAGTTTCTCATGTTTCCAGATGTCTGTATTGTACTGTCAGCTTCAGGCTGTGCTTTAGCATATCTTTGATACAAATCTTTCCCTGAGGATAACTCATTACTTATACTTTAGCTCACCATAAGTCTATTGATTTTTGGTATCAAACTCATTATCTGATCAACATTGCAAGAATATCTTCTCACTGGCTACAAAAAAAAAAAAAAAAGAACAAGAAACATTCTTCAGTAACTATATTGTGGATTAAAGTTATATACTGTTTTAACTTACTGAACATGGTTATTTCTTTACAAGATGTATTTCTCAACAATTCATAAAACAAATGGTCTAGAAAGAGATAAAGAATAAACAGTGAAACTTTTTTTTAAGTGTATTTAAACATCCCATAACTTTGCAAATTAGTACTTTGAAAGAAGAGTTAAAAACTGTTTTGCAGTCATAAGCTCTTGGGGGATTGTGTAGCATTTTATGTGGTCAATAAATTGGTGTGGATGAAACATAAAATTGGAGAAAGAGCAGTAGTAGCTAAGTTTTTTTGTAGAGCTTTTTAAAATTTAATTTAAGTGATTTCAGGGCATCTCTGAAGGATTCTGTTCCTAATAATTCTAATATTTCAAAAATTTTCTACAAGAAACACTTGACCTGTGGCCAGTGATCAAAGTAAAGAAGCAAATGGTTAAAAATAACTGCAGTGTTCATTTAAACATGTTGTGATGGGAGGTTAAAAATAACATATCAAGATAAGAAATGCACTGTGGTATACTCATGGAGGGATTTTTCTTCCTGGAGGATAGAAGTTTTGGCAATCTTAAAGGAATTCTGTAAACTAGAGACTTATTTTTTCTTTATAAAAAATAGCTTCTAAATTAATCCAAAGCATCAGATCTACATACGGACGATGTCTATGATCCAGCCTTTTCCTTGGATGCCTTACAAAAATAAAAAAAAATAATAATAATTTTATTTTTTAAAAATCGAGAAAAGTCCCAAAAAGTATTTTTGTAAAAAATAGAGATCATATATAATCACAATACCTAATGAAAACTCTTAATTTGGAGCATTGCCTTTAATTTAATTTCTCTTCATACATTATTCAATCAATATATATTCATTGAAAAAATGTATTTCCTAGATCCTTTACTAAAGCCAAGGGAAGAAACAACAACAAGAGAGACAGAGTTCCTGCCTCCTTGGAGTTTATATTCTGTTGGTGGAGAAATAAATATACAAACATATTTATGAGTTAAAGTTAGATAACAATAAGTGCTATAAAAAACAGGACTAGATGATTGAGAGTCATCTGCCATGCAGTTCTTTTTTAATCTAAGAAGGCTTTCATGAGTTCTTTTTTTGAGTCATAATGTATATAAATCTGTACAGCCTTTTTCACCAAATGTTTCATTTTAAGCATTCCCTATGTTGCTATTTTTTAAAACTTCCATTTAATGTTTGAAAATGATTAATTTCACAGGATCTACTCTACTTATTTATCTTCCTTTCTATATTTACATTTGTATATATTTTTGCAACAACTAATATTCTGATGGACATCTTTGTACATCAATATTTTTGTCAAAGAATAAGGTCTATTCAAGAATTTTACATACTCCAAAGAACTTACTTAAATGATATACTAATTTATACTCTCAAATTTGATGGATATTTTTGAAGAGTCCATTTATTTAAGCAAACAATTACTGAGTTTGTACGTGTCAGGAATTCTACTAAATGCTGAAAACAATAGAGTCTCTTCCTTAAGTTCAAAATTTCAAGAAATAGGCAAAGTTATAAACAGATGTAAGAAGTTGGATAAATACTAAAATAAATTATCAAATTCTAGTTACTGAAAAAAATGTAAGCAAACATTTAAGGGCACTAAAATCTCTCAAAGAACATACGCAGTTAATTTTGAAGTAGAAAATTGTCTTTAACAATCTCTGAAGTCTTTTTATGCTTTTAGAAGTCCATGATAGAAAGTGACCAAAAATAAAAAAGATTAATAAAGTCTCTGATGTAGGCAACAAAGAATATAAATTTCCTTAGACATGAAGATTCATGCCAAAATCTGTGACTTTGACATTCTTTGAAAATTAGAAACTCTGAGACTTCTTACCTTGACTTTTAACACTACCAATTTAAGTGTAATATATAACTCTCAATCAATTAGGAAATTGAATACCCCTCTAAATATACTCATGAATTCCCCCAATGGATGCATATTAAGTTTAATACAAACTTTCTGTCACAATTTACTCATTGTTGGGAGTCAATTGATATGTAACCCAACAGGAATTCTCTTAGTAGAGAAATTCTTAGTGAATTTCCTCAGCTCTTCTCACCCAAACGCTTCAACCCAAGGGTATGCTTGCGTTGCTCAATTCTGTGTTTCCCAGGGGGTTATTTGAAAAGTCAAAGGTTGAAGCACAAGGATTTAAGATGTTGAATTGTCCCCCTTACCCTGTAGTTTTGGGCATTGAAGATCACCACAGTAATCACAACACAAGAATTTACAGTTCAGTCCCCTCTTGAGAGGTCAGATAACTTAAAAACAGAAAACTGTGTCTCTCCATTAGGACAATTAGTTTATCAACTCCACCCATTTTCCCCAACCCATCCCCACCCCCAATTTTTTCCAAGCATTATTTCCTTAAAATTGTATTATTGTCAAAGTTTGGAACGTACCTTGCTAATGTTCTTCTAAAGATACTTATTTACACCCAAACAGAACAAAGACTTCGGGAGTGCCTACATGAAGAAATAACATCTTGAATATTCTCAAATGGATTCATTTTGAGGCTGTTGTTTTAAAAATGGACTCAAAGATGACTCAGGAACTGGGATTTCCCACAGTCAGACTGTACTCTGAGGGAGCTTTATGTTATGTTAAGAACACTGAATTAGAAGTCTAAACACAGTTTAGAGAGCTGTGTCTGCAACTTAACCAGGTGAATGTTGTGGAGCAAGTCATGTAACTTTTTGGTATATCAGTTTCCTTTTCTTTAAATGGAAGTAGTCATATCTATCCTTGCTAATGATGAGATTATTGTAGATACATTTTCATATAATGGGCATGAAAATATTATAAACTTATAAGGCTAGATAAGCAAAAAATATAACAAATATTATGGGCTAGAGTGATTAGATTTAAGTCCAAAGTGTGGAGTGAAACTGATGATTCTAGGACTTTGGGGATGAATGAATTCCTCCTCATAGTCTCCAGTGTCGATGCAAAATTTAGATGTCATGGTTCCACCTTAGAACAGTGAGGGAGAACATCAAGATAATCTTCAGATCCAGTGAGGAAATGGTCAATAAAACCAATCACTTGTTATTTGTGGAAGGTGTAAATATCAGATGCATATGTATGCCTTTTCTGAATCATGAGAAAGAAAAAAAAGAGATTAAAGGGAAAAGAAAGAAGAAAGAGGAAGGAAGATAAAAGGCCAGTAGTAATCGATTACTTAGAAATTCAAATGGAAGCTGAGCAAATTAAATCTATAACTTTTCCAGCTTATCAGGGTTACAGTTACCGTTGATCTATCCA
This sequence comes from Hippopotamus amphibius kiboko, assembly GCF_030028045.1. Classification (NCBI taxonomy): domain Eukaryota; kingdom Metazoa; phylum Chordata; class Mammalia; order Artiodactyla; family Hippopotamidae; genus Hippopotamus; species Hippopotamus amphibius. The sequence goes on along the minus strand of NC_080195.1, from coordinate 85,283,702 downwards.
TCAGAGTACTCCGTGTCAGTAAAACAAAACAGTAAATGGGCCAAAGGCATGATTAAAGCAAAAGTCATCAGCTTAGCAATTAGCTCTAAGGTTACTTGAATCTTCTGAATTGTAGTTCCAGTAAAATAGGTTCATTGGTACGCCTCCTCTGAGCATTCAACAACATTCTGAAAGAAACGTTCCCCTTCTCCAAGCAGATTTTTTGGTCCATTTCTATATTCTTTTTTAAAGAGGAACATAGAGAAGAGGAATGCATCTACTTCTAACTTGGAGAAGAGGAATATAGCTACATATAAGCTTCCTACACACATGCGTGTGCACACACACACACACAAGTGGGACTTCCACCTATAGAGGCCTAAGGGAGGGTAAAAGGGAGAAAAGACAGCGGCTGGATCTGGCCAATTAGCTCAGAGGGAAACAAATATCAAATCCATTTCCTCCTCCTGTAATAATACCAGAAATGGATTCAGTTCTAAAACTAAAATAGTAGTTTAAATACTATATGCCTTAAATACATAAACACATTTAGTGGTGAAATTGGAGGCCTCACACTTCCATAGGGAGAGAATAAAGAAGTCAGCGAGTCTAAAGAGTAATATATTTATCAACCTGCAATTCCCAGTTGTTAAGCATAGACCCTTAAGTTATTCAAATCAGAATGCCTACTGCATTTGCTATTTCTAAGTTTTCTTTCTTGTTACCCTTAGAACAAAACGGTAACATTTTGTGAAAATGTTAACATTGTATAGATGTAAAAAATTGTATTACATAGCTAGTATTTGAATATCTACAAATGTGAGCAATATATTTGAACTTTATTTAGAAGAGCTAATGTTAACTTACATAAACAGCCTTTGGATTTATCTGCTCAAAGTGTTCACAGTCTCAGGAATTGTAAGAGTTAACTAGAGAAGCCAAGCAAAAGTCTTGCAGTGAAATACAGAACAATATTGCAGATGTGTGGAGCCTACAGAAGGTGGAGCCCATTTATTCTGCATGCATATTTAATGCGTAAAATTATTTTTAAGTCTTAAAACAACCGCTTGGAAATGCTGTGAATTGCAAAGCTAGGCGGACCCGATGCGTTTTTAAATAGAAAGAAGAAAGAAAGAAATGCACCAAGAGTAGAAATGCCTGGTTACTCACGATTCTTTTCCCCTCTCCACCTTGTTCCAGCTTTCATTCTGCCTGAGACACCCACAGGAGAAGTTATTTCTGCCATCGAGAGCAGCAGCATCAGGAACAGCACAGCCATGCCAGGTAAAAATAACCTCTGTGCAGAGTTCTGTCACAGATGAACCTGGAGGCTTTTACTGGGAGTAGAAAACCCTGGAGCCAATCCTGTCATTTTATTCAGCAGAAATGCAAAAAGGCTGTTTTTCCCATAAATTTTCAAAAAGCAGGTATGTTCTCATCAGGCTTTCCATTTGAATTATGCAGGGAATGTTAAAAAAAAATTAGAAGGGATGTAAAACCTTCCTCTATACATAAGCAAGATGTCAGGAGAGATGAGCTGACAATTTTCTCAGGTCTTTTCTGCAGCTACCAGTTCCTAACCTGCTCCTGCCAACTCTCACTTGTTCCAAATGTTTGTCAACATTTTTCATAACACGATAACAGGAAAAAGCTGAGATTTCAGCATTTTCCCACCTACCCATTCTGTACCACAGATTACAGTACCTGACGAATCTGAAAATTTAATTTTGGCACTGCAAACACACCTCATTTCAAACAGAGGTGGTTGTTAAGGGAAGGGAAAAAAAAAAACCTCCTTGTTCTCAAAGCTCTATCTAATGTCTTGCAGAAGGGATTGGATGTATAAATATCTGCTGCTAAGATATGATAAAAATACCTCTGAAAAGGGGGAGTGGTAAACACCCATCTTTCCTACTTAGCTTGTACTATGTAAATTATCTATTCAAAGACTAATGTAAAAAGACCATCTGCCAAAAATATCCCAGACCTGTGGAGCAGGCAAATGTAATATACATTCAAGGATCATCTGCATTGCATTGTCAACACTTGTTTCTTTATAAATACATGTTGGTATAGTCCACCTCTCCTGTTTCCTGCAGAATGATTTTTATCACCTCGTGAGTTGAGCAGATTTCTTAGCAAATTAGACTTCTCTGTTTTACAATTAAGTCTATTTCCCATAGGCAAATTGCAATACTGTCTTGACTCTTTTGGAACTACCCTGTACCAACATGAGATGCTCGCCTTCACTTTGTGACAAAATTTATTTTCTTTAATAATAAAAATAATGTTATGTTTCTAAGAGCATTAGAGAACAATAATATACATACATTTATTTTAACGAGCATATAAATCTATTTTAGGATACTGCTAAACACATAATATTCTACAACCTGACCTAATTCTACAGTGAAACAGGTCACACAGCTGCCAAAACATATTTCTAAAACACATAACTGAGAATGTGCTGTGTACTGTGAGTCCCCTATACTGCAGCAGAAGAGGGGGGAAAAGTCTACAGCAGCCAAGCAGGTAACATAAATACGGGAAACAGGCTGAGTGGGAGACAAGAGGGAGAGGTGGGGATTGCGGCTCTGTGCAGAGAAAGCCTTGTGAAATGTGGCTGCTGTCACTCAGCCCCAGCTGAATGTTGCCATGTGAACTGCAGATTCTGGGTTGCCAGATATTTTAAATTTTTAACAGAAGTTAGAAATTCAGATTATTATGAGGAATCTCCTAATTATTAAAGCAAAAGTGACACAACTCTAAAATTCTTAACTAGTCATATAAGGCAGAATATTCTAAATCTGGTTCTACTCAAGACATAGTCCTCAAATGCTTAGAATATAGCAGATATATTATTAATAGAAAATATCCATAAAATAAATTCATAGTTTAAAGAGACAGACATTTAAATAGATAATTTTTCATGTGATATGATAAATGAAGTGAAAATATACACTGAATTTCTGTGGAATCAGAGAGGAGAAAATGTCTGACTCTCTGGGGGCATTAAAGAAGGCTTTTTTCCCTCATTCCTACTATGAGCCTTAAAATTTTGCCATACTAGGAAACGTCCCGTTCTCCAAAAGAACATGAACTTTCCAGACTGTCAGGTCTTCTTACATATTATCTTTCTCCTTAAAATACCTTTTACCCATCTCAACTTTGTATAATCCTATTAATGCTTAAGACAACTTAAGAAGTTTATCTTCTCAGACTTTCTCAGCCATAATTATCCATTTTTCTCATGACTTATTCACCTGGAAGTAGAAATCTCAGCAATTATTTTAGAGTTTAAGTGTGTGTGTGTGTGTGTGTGTGTGTGTGTACCTGTGTGTTCAACAAGAGGTATATAGCACATTGTGGGCCTGACTGTATTATATTCTCTTTATATCCCTAAATTCAGTAATGATTGCTTTACATACAAGACAATCATCAAATGTTTGTTGAACTGATAGTACATGTTTCCCACGTTATGGTTATTAATTTGAGTTGGCCAATTTTTAACTTAAAATATGACTCAAGAGCCAGGATAACTTCTTTTATGCTCTGAATGTGTATTTATTTACAGGCTGTTATTTGTTTTCCTTGGTGATTAGTATTGTAAGACATTCCAAATAAATAGGAAATCCTACTTACATTTATTCCCTTTCAGTTAAAAGTCAATTACAACCATCAAATAAAAGCAGCACCTTATTGTCTTATAATCCACAGTACACTAGTGAAAGTGCAAAGCTCACATAGTCTCAACTTTCAGGTAACAAGAATTGGAATATCATCAAGAGGGAATAATTATAAATATGGGTGTGTATTGATTTATACACTCTCATTTGCTTTCCTCAGCCATTAATATTATGAGATGTTATAGATAAAAAGGAAATTCTAGTTACACTCTAAGACCAGCTTTCAAATCTGAAAATTTTCTAACGTAAAGACACTGAATATTACCAGCAGATGAGTTTAGTCTGCTCTAAAATTAAAAATTGGTACAAAGCCAGTTATTTGGCAGTCACATCCCAAATTCCACGTCTGTAACTATTTCAACTTAAAACATTAAATAGGCAAAGTGCATTTCTGCACCTCTCTTCCTTCCCTGCTCCAAGCTCTCCTTCCACTTGGCTATGCAAACTCACTCTAGTGGAAGTTCATGGAGGTGAGCAATCTCAGTCTTCCTAATGATCAGTACCATCATGTCAACTAACCTAATAAATAAATCTTGACTCGTGGAAATTACTGGGAGCAGTCAAAAGCCTCCTGCAATTCACTCATTCAACATATGTTTTATGAGCTCCCAACACATGTCAGGCAGGAGGCTAATTAGTGAGGAGTTGCAATTAATCAATAATGCGGTTTCTGCCCTCAAAGAGCTGATATTCTAGTGAGTGGAAATAGACACCTTATAACAAAATTCCACCATCAGATACATACTTTTTTTTTTGGCCACACTGAGCAGGATGAGGGATCTTAATTCCCTGATCAGGGATCAAACCTGTGTCCCCTGCAATGGAAGCACCGAGGCTTAACCACTGGACCCCCAGGGAAGTCCCCAGATACATACTTTTTAATTGCACCTGCAGTGAAGTGAAAGGGAAGGTTTCATAAAGAGCTTATAGCAAGGGGAGTTAAGGATTCTTTGAGGAAGTAATGTGTAAGCAGAGATAGATGAATAAGCACATACAAGGCAAAAGTGGAAAATGCAGAAAATAGGTTCAGCCGGACAGAAATCTTATGCAAAATTTTCTCAAGCATAAAAGAGCTTGGCTCATGTTAGGATGAAAGAATAGCTAGAGAGATAGGTGGGTACCTTTTTGGTTTGAGCCTTTTGGTTTGAAAACTTTGCTAAGGATTCTGAACTTTATTCTTGGGTTTAAGAAGAAACAGACCTTTGCATTAAAAGGCTATACTCCTTTTCAATAGAGAAAAAAAGATGGAGGGAGTCAAAATGGAACTGGGAATACCAGTTAGGAGACCATCTCATTATTAATGTGAAAAATTTATACTAGTAGTATAGAAATAAAGAAAAATAAATAGAAATAGATGTATTAGGAAAGTATTCTGGAGGCAGAATCAACAAGATTGGCTAATGAACTATGCGTAGAGGGTGAGGAAAAAGGGGTTCCAAGGTTGCTGCAAGGTTTCTGGGATGGACATTTTGGGGTAGAACTGTCTAAACAAATTGAGAATCAGGGTTGACCAGTAGTCTTTCGAATTAAACTCTTTTCTTTGTTAAATAACTTTCTAAAATGTCACTATCATTTCCAACCAGATAGGGAAGGAATACAGAAAAGTTGAATGAGAAGGAGAAAAGTAATACTAATATAAAAAATAAGACCTTAAATCCAGTGAGAATCAGCATATTGGTCCACAACATATAAAAGCTTCTCTCTCTCTCTTTTTTTTTTTTCTTTCAGCCATGCCACTCGACTTGCGGAATCTTAGTTCCCTGACCAGCGATTGAACCCAGACCACCAGCAGTGGAAGGGTGGAGTCCTAACCACTGGACCACCAGGGAATTCACCACAACATATAAAAGTCTTAATTCTCATATATGGAAGATTTAAATTAAATAAAGAATAATGGTTATACTGTGGTAAATGGATTTGGAAGGGTAAGAGTTTTAACTGGAAAACCACTTAAAGGCTATTACAGCAGTGCAGGCAAGAGATGACAATGGCCTAGGGTTCTGGCAGTAGAGATAGACAGATGGATAGACTTGGAGGAAATAAAATTGATAAGACTTGGTGTTTCTTTGGTTGAGAAATATGCATCCATAATTGTCAGTTATAGACAGTGTCATCCAAACGTGTAATACTGGTGGTTACTTCTTGAACTATAAACCAACACTAACATGTGTGATATCTCCATACTATATTTTACAGGAGGTCTAGAGGATAATATACTGACTACAACTGTAGATGCTGCTACAAGATACATTTTATTCCTATGACACTTTGCAAATTGCTTGTATAAACATTACCTCCCTTAATCCTTAAACCAGATTTGTGGAAGTAGGCTGATTGCTCACACTTTTTCAGTTAAAAAAACACTAAACAAACAAACAAACAAACAAACGCTTGAATTTTGAGAGGTTAAAATACTTTTCCAGAACCAAAGATCTAGACTAGAAAACAGCAGAGCTTCTGGGGTGGTTTTAAGATATTTCCAGAAATTCTTTAATATTCCTTCCTTCAAGGAGAGGACATGAATATCCAGTGCTGAGTATGGACAGAAAAGCTATGGAAAACAGAGTGAAAGTGATGGCGTGACTCTGGGACTAGGTTGGGAAAGACACTGGGATTTCCTTCTCCAGCTACTTCTCTCTCGTTTTGATTGTTCGCTCTGGGGAAGCCAGCTGTCATATTGTGAGGAAACTCAGGTAGCTTATGGAGAGGCTCATAGAGCAAGAAACTGAGCTTATTAATCAGCAAGCAACTGAGGTCTGCCAACACCCATGCCAGTGAGCTGACGGACCCTGTCGACTGTAGCCCTGGCTAACAGCTTGACTGCAACTTCATGAAGCCCTGTGCCAGAACCACCAGCTAAGCTGTTCCAGACTCCTGACTCTCAGAAACTATATGAGATAGTAGATGTTTGTTGTTTTAAGTTGCAGATCTTTGAGGGTAATTTTTACACATCAATGGATAACTACTGTAGCCTGGGTCAGAAAAATCTTTTCATTTCTTTTCATCACAACTACTTCCAAAACTGTAACTCTGATTCTAACGTCAGCTGGTTGGTAAAGGCCACGGATGCAATCATAACTCCAATTAATCACATACTACTTAATCTCCTTTACAGGAGCGGGGGGTCAGGTGAAAATATAATTCGAGGGACATCAAATCGCAGAACTCTATTTTAATCAATGCCACAAATTTCTTTTGTTTATTTTACTTGACTAGCAAAGTGTTTTTGAACATTGGCATTTGCATATGTTTAAGTCAGGCACATATTACTCAGTTCATACAGTTCCTAAGAGTCACTAAATTTTCACTTCAGTTAGATGGCCATGTACATTTAGATTACGTGCCTGTTTTCAGGACTTATTTTATAACCAGGTTATCATAAAAATGTCATCACTGTCTTCCATAAAATGCTCTATTTGTTTTTAAAAAAATTTCCTCAGCTTTACAGAGAAATAATTGACATATAACTATATTAATTTAATGTGTACATGCTGATTTGATACACTTATATATTGCAAAATGATTACTGTTGAATTAGCTAATACCTACAAGTCACATAATTATCATTTATTTATTTTTTGGTGAGAGCATGCAAAATTCATATTTTTAGCAACTTTCAAGTATGTATATAATATAGTAACTATAATCACTGTGTTGTACATTAGATCCCTAGAGCTTATTCATCTTATAAGTGGGCATTTGTACTCTGACCAATACCTCTCCTTTCCCCAACTCCCCCCACCTCTGGTAACCACCAGTCCAGTCTCTGTTTCTATGAGTTTGATAAAACGCCCTACTTCTAAGAAATACCTGCCCATGAGGCCCCAGGACAGCATCTAACGCATTGTAGACCCTCAATAAATATCTCACATAAGTAATTCATTAGTATGATATTCATTCAAGAAGAACATCAACTTGGTGGAACAAAACCTGTGACTGGTGGTATCCTGTTTCTTATCGTTTCACTTTCTCCAGGAAGCTGGAAATCCATCCCTGGTTCCTGCTTTTTAAAGAGACACCAGTAAATTTCTTTTTACGGCTTCTGAAAGAGAATTCCTCAATTCTTATAAGCATTCTGCCCATCATTTGTTTTTTGGTATCATGTTATAATAATCAACAGTATCATAGGACATTCAAGAGAGATGAGAACCTAAAGCTCAAACACAATTACATTTATATTGCCTGAATTGTACACAACATATTAGATGTATAAGGATATATGTGGACTGAAAATAACTTTGCAAAAATGATTTCATTGTCATGAAATAATGCCATGATCAATGGAATAATGATCAATGTCATAATGCCATGATCAATGAAAAAAATCTTCAGCCATGGTAGCATTTCACTCTTTCCACCAGTAACTAGAACAGCTATTTATACATAGTTGCAATGATTATCTAATTGGATGAATAAATTAACAAGCAAAGAAAGAGAACCATTTTATGCAAATAACATTAACACCAATTTTTAATTGAGCACATAGGTATACAAAATGGCCACTAGCAGGCCTGAAATTCTTTTAGTAACTATAGGAATGCAATTGATACATACATATATGGACAGGTGGATAGATAGTTGGATGGAGAGAGACACTGTGTTGGGTACCAAACAGGTAGTAGACATAACCATGTTCATAAACTCATAGTTGATCAGACACCAAGAAAACTTAGAAAAAGAAATAAAAACACAAACAAATCAGGTTCTAAAGAATTAACCATTTAATGCTAAAGATGTTTGGAAAATGGATTATGTATCAAGGAAATGTGTGGGAGAAGTTTTGACTTAAGCAGGACTAAAATTAAATGTTGATAAAGCGATGACAAGGGTTAGGGTATTCAACACAGGAGTGAAAAATGAGAGCAGAGACCTGGATATGCACTCGTTAGCTTGTATCAAGAGGGACTTCTGTGGCTAGGGCAGAGCAAACTTGTAGGAAAGCCATAGGAAAAGGCAGGTTAGTGTCACATAACCCACAAAGCTGATTTTAGAAGCAGGAAGTTCAGTCTGAGAGCAAGGAGGAAATCTTGTAAGTTCTGAGCAAGGCAGTGTGAGGAAGAGGCTCACCACTATCATGAAGAGAAAGCTATAGTCTCAGTAAATGGATAGATCCTTAACATTTAATTAGACAAACAAGATGATCTCTTTGTCATGTGTTTAATCAGCAACTCTTCCACACAGGAATCACCTGGCCAGAGTACCACAGGTTTTCCTCCACTGAGTCTCACAAGTTCCACCCTCTAAAGGGTGACAAGTCATTTTTTCAAGTGGACTGTAAGGTTGTGTCTACATAAGAGAAAAACTACAATTTGAACAGGATAGGAAAGTAAGAGTGTCAGCTGCTTAGCTCGTGGCTGGTGAGCTCCACTCCCATAACTCCTTGGTAGAATTTTATTTAAAGTGAAAAGGGCTTGGCCAGATCAAGATAGCAAAACAGAAGGAAGTGGAGCTTACCTCTTCCCCCATATACAACAAAAATACATTTACACGTGGAACGATTCTCACAGAATACCTGGTGAAAGTTGGCAGAGGATCCCATAGAAGCAAACTTGTGGGAAGGATTGCCAGGTGGCTGGGTGGGACAAATGAAAAAAGGGAAGGGATTTGGGATGGGACCTGACCCCAGGGAGGGAGCTGTGAAAGATGGGGGTTCCCTTACCTTGGCAGGCCCCTTCACCAGCAGGGAGATCAGCCTGGATGGAGGGGGCTTGGAGAAGAGTGCAGCAGCCATTTTGGGGTGGGCAGAACAGAGAGAGACCTGCACAGAGAGTACTGACAATCTCACTGCAGCCCCCAGCCCAAGATGCATATTTGCTGGTGTGGGCAGGGCTGGGTACGGAGGCTCGGGCTTGGGGAGGGAACTGAGGTTACCTGTGCAGAGACAACCTGAGGGGACTGGAGTTGTGGTTCGGGTTGCAACAGGGGGTGTGCACAGGAAGAGAAGCCCAGGTCCACAGAGGAACCACTGTTAACATGCATGCGCAGAGTGAGAGGCGGAGCCTGCCACAGCAGCCTCATTTCCATATGCTCCACCTCTGGGAGTTCTGGGAGGGTGCAAGCACCTGTGGGCTGCCCACATGCAGAGGTGGGGCTGGCATCCCAGCCGATCCTGAGGGGCCGCATGACTTGGGAAGCAGAGCCAAAATCTGATTGTCCCAGCAGTTGTGCAGATTTACACCCGCAGGCAGCTTTGCAAACTCCTGTAGGTGGAACTTCTGAGCAAATCACTCGTGCCCCCATGGGAGGGGTGGGTCTGGACTAGTGGCTGCAAGCTCTGTGGGTGCACATGCAGATGCTGGGCCAGGGTCTGTGCTGACTGAGTAGGTCCCATGGCGAGTGAAAGTGTGTGACTATATAAGTCCTGGAGCCTGACCTCACTGGTTCTGCACCAATGGATCTCACTAGTGGCTTTGTGAGCACAGCACCCGAGGGTTATCTGGGCCAACTGCCCGAACACCCATGATTGAAGCAGGGGCAAGGGCAGTGCCCCCAAAAGTGTACTTTGTTAGCTCACACAGTGGGTGACATGTGACACCACAGAGTACACTTGCCAGCAGACACCTCCTGTGGAGCAATACTCTGGCTCCTCTCCTAGTGGGAGTACTCCAGTCCCACTTACCTCACATTGCGGTTTGGAAATGGATCTGGGGGGTGTCTACTCCAATAACTAGGGAGCAGAGCCTGGCCCCAACAGGACTGTGACAGAGAGCAAAGAGGAGACCCCACTTAACATCCAGGGCAGGCTTTGGTCACCACCACAACAATCACACCCTTATCAAGGGGATAAGGGCCAACACACACTGAGGAAAGATGAGGCAGGCATCCATACTGAAAACAGCCTCACGCCAAACATATTAGACCTACAGAGGCTACACAGGGATACTGCCACATAGAAACAGCCCTCCAAAACCACAGTAGATAACTGTTTCTCTTTAACTCATAGGGTCAGAGAAATATACGTAAAGTGAAGAAGCAGAGGAACCACTCCCAATTAAAAGATCAAGAAAATTTCCCTGAAAGAATAAACAATGAAACAGACATCTCCAGGCAACCAGATTCCAAGTTCAAAAAGGAGGTAACGAAAATACTGAAGGAATTAAGGCTATTGATAGAAATGCAGATTATTGTAAAAAGGAACTAGAAACTATAAAGAGGAACCAATTAAAATTAGAAAACATTTTCTGGGACAAAAGCTGAGCTAAAGGCAATAAATAGCAAACTGGGTAATGCAGAAGAACGAATAAGTGATCTGGAAGCTAGAATAACGGAAATCATTCAAACAGAACAACAGACAGAAAGACAAATGAAAAAAAAATAAAAGCGATATACAAGACCTATGGGATGATATACCGTGTGCCAATCTATGCATAGTAGGGATCCCAGAAGGAGAAGAAAGAGAAAACGGGCTCAAAATCATGGCTGAAAACTTCCCAAACCTGAAGAAGGAAACAGATATCCAGGTACAGGAAGCACGGAGGATCCCAAAGAAGATGAACCCAAACAGACCTACACCAAGATATATTATGATTACAATGGCAAAAGTTAAAGAGAGGATTCTAAATGCAGCAAGAGAAAAACAAAGAGTTAATTATGAGGGAACCCCTATAGGCTATTAGCTGATTTCTCCACAGAAAAACTTGGCCACAAGGGACTCGCAAGTTGTATTCAAAGTCCTGAAAGGGAAAAACTGGTAACCTAGGATACTCTACCCAGCAAGATTCTCCTTTAGAATATAGGAGAGAGAAAGAATTACTGAGACAAGCAAAAACTAAAAGAATACAGCAATATTAAAACTATCATAAAAGAAACATTGAAAGGTCTTCTCTAAACAGAAAAGGAGCAATGATCTATAACAGGGGTCTCCCACCACTAGGCCATGGACTGATACTAGTCCGTGGCCTGTTAGGAACCAGGCTGCACAGCAGGAGGTGCGCAGCAGGTGAGTGAGCAAACAAAGCTCATCTGTATTTATAGCCACTCACATTACTGCCTGAGCTCCGCCTCCTGTCAGCATTATGGTGAGTTGTATAATTATTTCATTATATATTACAATGTAATAATAATAGAAATAAAGTGCACAATAAATTTAATGTGCTTGAATCATCCCGAAACTATCTCCCCCCTCTCCTGCCCCCCCCCCCCACTCCGTGGAAAAATTGTCTTCCATGAAACCAGTCCCTGGTGCCAAAAATGTTGGGGACTGCTGAACTACAGGAAAGAGAAAGTCACAATTGGAAAGTAAATCACTTTAATAGGATAAACATGAAGATGTGAAAAAGGACATCAAAATCATAAAATGTGAAGAAGAGTAAGAAAATGTAGATTTTTATTTAGAATATGTTTAAGTCTATATGACCCCCAGTTTAAAGCAAATAGTTATGGTAATGGGTTAACATACTTGAAAAAACAGGGAAACTACAAATCAAAATTTACAATAGATTCACAAAAATCAAAAAGAAGAGAAAACAAGCATAATAATACAACAGAAAACCATCAAACCACAAAAGGAAAAACAAAAAGAAAAAGAAAGAAACACAAAATCAACTGGAAAACAAGGTTTAAAATGGCGATAAATACATATCTCCCAAGAATTACCCTAAATGTCAATGGACTAAATGCTCCCATCAAAAGACAGAGAATAGCAGATTGAATAAAAAAACAAGGGCCTACAATATGCTTCCTACAAGAGACCCACTTTAAGGAGAAGGACACATAGATTGAAATTGAGGAGATGTAAAAAGTTATTTTACACACACCAAAATGACAAGAAAGCAGGGGTAGCAATATTCACATCAGACAAAATAGACTTTGAAATAAAGGCCATAAAGAAATATACAGAAGGGCATACATAATAGTAAAAGGATAAATACAAGAAGAGGATTTTACACTTATTATCATATATACACCCAATACAGGAACCCAAATACATAAAACAAACAGTAGCAGACATAAAAGGAGAAATTGACAGGAATACAATAATAGTAGGAGGCTTTAACACCCCACTCACATCACAGACAGATCTTCCAGATAGAAAACCAATAAAGCAACAGAGATCCTAAATGATACACTATAAAGGTTAGATTTATTTGATATTTTCAGGACATTACAACCAAAAAAAAGCAGAATTCACATTCTTTTCAAGTACACATGGAATACTCTCTAGGATTGACAAAACAAACCTCAACAAATTTTAGAGGAGATAAATTATTTTAAAATGGCTTAAAGACTTAAATATGACATGACATCATAAAAATCCTAGAAAAGAACATAGTCAAAACATTCTCTGACATAAATTGCACCGATGTTTCGGTACCAATGTACTAATGGTCAGTCTCCAAGCCAACAGAAATAAAAGCAAAAATAAACAAATGGGACCTAATCAAACTTGCAAGCTTTTACAGCAAAGGAAACCATAAAACAAAGACAATCTACCCACTGGGAGAAAATATTTGCAAATAATGCAACTGACAAGGGCTAAATTTCCAAAATATACGAAAAGGTCATACAACTCAATATCTAAAAAAAAAACCCAATCAAAAAATGGGCAGAAGACCTAAACAAACATTTTTCTCCAAAGGAGACAAACAGTTGGCCAATAGGCACATGAAAAGATGCTCAGCAACACTAATTATTAGAGAAATGCAAATCCAAACTACAGTGAGATACCACCTAACACCAGTCAGAATGGCCATCATTAAAAAGTCCACAAATAACAAATGCTGAAGAAGGTGTTGAGAAAAGGGAACCCTCCTGTACTGTTGGTGGAAATGTAAATTGGTGAAGCCACTATAGAAAACAGTATGGAGGTTCCTTAAAAAACTAAAGATGGAGCTGCCATATGATCCAGCAATTCCACTCCTGGGCATATATCTGGAGAAAACTGTAATTCAAAAAGATACGCGCACCCTAATGTTTGCAGCAGCACTGTTTACAACAGCCAAGACATGGAAAAAACCTAAATGCCCATCAATAGATGAATGGATAAAGAAGACGTGGTATATATACACATGAAATACTACTTAGCCATAAAAAAGAATGAAATAATGCCATATGTAGAAACATGGATGGACCTAGAGATTATCATACTAAGTGAAGTAAGTCAGATAAAGACAAATATAAATGCTATCACTTATATGTGGAATCTAAAATATAACACAAATGAACTTATTTATGAAACAGAAACAGACTCACAGACATAGGAAACAAATTTGGAGTTACCACAGGGGAAAGGGGGTGGGGGAAGGATAAAGTAGGAGTTTGGGATCAGCAGACACAAACTACTATATATAAAGTAGATAAACAACAAGGTCCTACTGTACAGCACAGGGAACTATGTTTAATATCCTATAGTAAACCATAATGGAAAATATATATTATATATAGAATATATATATATAACCGAATCACTTTCCCTACACTAGAAACAAACATAGCATTGTAAATCAACTACAAATAAATGAAAGGCCTATTTTGATTTCTAAGTCTCCAAAGTGTAAGGCTATGAGAGGGTTTGGGCCAGTTAATCAGGGAATTGATGATAGGGAACTTGTTACTCATCTGTCACTTTCCTGGAAAATGCATCTGAAAAGGAGACTGCTTGTTCCTGCTATATGGGAAGCTCATAAACCACAGGCATGCATGGTCAAAGCATACCTGGCATTTGGGTTTGAACATCACTGATTAAAAATTTTTTAAATAGAGTAATTTTCAGAAAGACTAACTTTTTGAAGAATAGCCTTAGGACTCTGGCCTTAATATTTTTCCGTAATGAAATAATATCGAGGGCCAAGACTATCCATAAGATATACAGTGTTTCCAGCACTCTAAGTTCTTATCCATGAAATGTACAGCTAGCCTTCTAAAAAACCATTAAAAACACGATAGCATTGACAGAAAAATGAAGTCTTCTACTAGAACTTAAATATTTACATGCTAAAAACAATGTGCTATTTTGTATGACATCAGATATTATTTATTCTATTCTAAAAGTACTATTTTCCTACCTGAGTAGGTATTTCAGAATTCATTAGATTCTACATTTTTAGAACAGTGACAATGACCTAATTTTATGATCAACAGAAGAATGTGAAAGGTTTATATATAAAGGAATATTGAGCAGTCAATATTCATGAAAAAAACACATTTTTCAATTTAACTTTCTGGTTAAATGAGAGAAAACCAGAGAACCCATGACTTATGCTATTAAAACTTCTCTATAATACGTCTTACCAATAAATATGTAGCCTAGCATACCATATTTAGTTTTCCATTATCAACTGAGGCTTTTGTGATATGTAAGCTCCATCAATGTTTTGCAAAGAACTGTGAATACAGTGGCCATTGATCAAGATAAAGGGTACTCCTGAAAGTGTTGTGGGAGTGTTTGCAAAGGTGATGCAATATTTCCTGCCATCCGAAACGCTCATTTACAAGTCTATTTTGGCAATCCTCCCATGGAGAGTGGGGAGTCTGTTTCAGTACCACTTGAATCTGGACTAGCTTGGTGACTTATTTTAACCCAATGGGATACAGTAAAATTGACATGTCTGACTCCTGAGGTTGAGCTTTACGAAGTCTTACAGCATCTGCTTTCGCTCTCTTTGCACTCTGACCAAAGACTGCCACATAAGGAATCTGGTCAATTCTACTGGAGGCTGAGAGGCAATGTGAAGATGCGTGAGGCCCTGCATCTGGCAGCTTCCACCAGCTGTCAGAAATGGAGCAAGACACTACAAACCTTCCACCGCAGCTATTAGCAGCAGTATGTGTTCTGCAATGCGAAGATTCGGGTTAAATCCATACATGCTCAATTGTGTCCTTATTTAACCTCTTTTCGGTGTCAGTTTCCTGCTCTGTAAAATGAGGAAAACAATACCATCTGACTTGTAAGGTGATTGAGAATATTAAATGAGCGAACGCAATTACATATCTTAAAATGTTACCTGGAATAGCACACACATAAATAAAATGTAAGTTACAATATTAGTATTGCTATATTGTTGCTGTTGATGCAATTTTTTAAGCTCTTTATTGGAATATAATTGCTTTACACTCTTGTACCAGCTTTTGAGGTACACCAAAGTGAATCAGCTGTATTTAGACATATATCCCCATATCCCCTCCCTCCCGTGACTCCCTCCCACCCTCCCTGTCCCGGCCCTCTAAGGCATCACCCATCATCGAGTTGATCTCCCTTTGTCATGCAGCAACTTCCCACTAGCTATCTATTTTACAGTTGGTAGTGTATCTATGTCTATGCTACTCTCTCACTTTGTCCCAGCTTCCCCTTCGCCCCCCCGCCCCCACCCCCACCAACACCGGGTCCTCCAGTCCATTCTCTACATCTGTTGATGCAATTTTTATTTGTCTTTTACAGAAAAGGAAACTGTGACTCAGGGGGATTAAATGTTTTTCCCAGCTGTGGAACCAGGATCCAAACTTTTTTGGTCCAGAGGCTAGCTAGCTATTAACCTCCACACCTTTCTGCATCCACTCGCTGACTTATTCAGAGATACTATGTGCTAGCCATCGTGGTCAATGAGTTCACATATATAATATCAACAATATTCTAACTAGCCTGGTGCAACTAAATTAAGCACTTTAATGTGACTTTATATAACATGCCAGGCCCTTCCTACCTGTCCAGCATTATCTTCAATGACTGCTTCCCTCCTGCTCCCCCTGGATTTCAGCCCATCCTTCCATGCACTCCTGTGCATACCATTCTCTCTGGTTATGATGCCCTTGCCCTGTTTCTTTAGAATCTTTTACAGTTACTTTTAAAACAGGACTCTGCCCCAACATCTCCTCCTCTGTGAAGATCTTACTTCCTTACTCTTAGAAAGTTCTCAGGTATTCTCTGCTCCCATAGTCATTGTCAACATGTTATTGCTAAAGTGTTATGTAGATGTTTTGAAAGTTTTGTTTATTTATGCCTCTCCCATTGGTTGTGAGCTATAGAAAGCGGGACTCAGTCTTTTTATATTCCTGGACTTCAATAAAGATCTTCTGGTTGAGTGCATTCATCAGGTACAACACATACCATTTGGGCTGCTGGACCTTTTCCTTGTGTTTTTGTTCTTATGCATGTCTTCACATTTTATGCTGAAAATTACTATTTGTGATTATAGAGCAGAATCATGGTTTAGTGTAAAAGGCTGGGTTTAGAGAGAGTCAAACCTGGGCTCAGATCTCAACTCTATCATTTGTTTAGCAATGCAACCTGAACAAGTGACATAAATTCTATGCTTCAGTTTTACTTCCAAACAACTGGGAAAATAACAGCTATGTTGTAGAATTCACATATTTATGTGTATCTAAAGAACCATGAAGATGAATTTCATCGTGATATGTAAGGTACATTGAGTATGTAGTGGCTCAATCTTCTTTAAAAATTATTATTATCATTAAAGAAGATTTTATGAATGAAGAGCTGCTTTGTTTTATCATTTTCACATATGTGAAAGAGGTGAAGATTTGTTCTGTTGTCCTGTGAACATTAGTTAAGTTTTAAAAACAGTGCATTCATTGGAGAGTCCAAGCATTTATAAGAATAATGAGATGTTAGAGGACTCATAAGATAGGAGAATTGAGCATCCAGATTTATTCACTCAATCTTTAAACAGATAAAACTTATTTTTTTATAACCAGGACTTAATTTTTGGTATGCATATTAGCACAAACACACCAAAGCAGAAAACTTCTCACCATGCAATTAGGAACAATGAAAATCTACTTAAAAAAGACACAAATCAACAAACACCACCAACAAAGTATTTTTAGATCTTGTTTCCCCACTATTTTATTATTATTATTGCTTTTCGTTCTTGGATGGGTCTGGTCTTTCCAAAACATGACATACAATCAAATTAAAAGTTAAAATACTATAAATAGAATTTAAAGTTTATGCATATACATATATATATATATGCATATACATTCAGGTATATATGTATATGTGGAGATGTATATGTTTATATGTATGTATATTTTGAACATATTATAAATTAAATTGCTAAATGATAATATTTATGCTTGAGAAAAATGAAGTCATTTGTATTAGTTTACTGAAATAGGAATACTATATCTATTACATCCCTTACCTTCATGATGACAACCTTTACTTTGCTGACACTTTATACATCATTAACTGCCCTTAAGAAAGCTTTCCCCACATGTCTATCAACTGTTCAGCTGTCTCAAATTTCAGTGCTCTTGTTCAATACAATTAAAGCCAATAGGATTTCTATCTAAAGGTTCAAGCCTCTTTGTATGCAGAAAAAACAGTACATCTCTTCATGTATCTTGTGCTTCAAGCTATATAAAAAGATCTATGCATCCTTCAAAACTTAAAAAAAAAAGCTTTATGGCTGAAATTGCAGAATATCGTAAGGCATGTTTTTCTCCAAACAGAAAAACACTTTGAAAATAAATCCAATAGATAAAAGTTTGACACTAGCTTTTGTAGCTTATTTTAAGAACCCAGTATAGAAAAGACAATATTGATTTTTGGAGTAGTAGTATATAGACTTTCACCTAAGTTGCCACATACACAAATACAGAAAATTGTAATGTTTTACCTTCATTGGCTTTAATTACTGCATTTGACATTTTACTGATAATTAAATGATTTCCTACACAAATGAAACTTTTTATTATAAATCTGAATTGAATTCATGTCTAAAATATGGTTCTATTAATTATCTAGTAAATTATTCTACATTGAGTTTGCCTCCATTACCCCTGTAATTTTTAGAAGGTGGAAAATAAAATAGTGCACTTGATTCACTAAAAACATTTTAACCAGCAACAGAAATTCTTCCTAAATCATAAGAATCAAAAAAAAAATGTAGCTAGGCTGTTTCTGGCTTTGAATTGATTAAGCACTGAAAAAATCTGGAAATGATGTTCATGACATAACATGTAACTCTTTGCAAAGGGAGCCTCACAAACATTTAAATACAGAGCCTTCGCTAAGTACTTCAGCTGGTGTACTAATTACTTTAGTTTAACAATCTTCAGGAGAGTTGCCAGACTGTACCACTGAAGCTTTTACTATAGAAAATAAAAAATAATCATTTATTACCACGTTAGTTAAAAATGCTTAACTTAGTGCCTTTGTGTGAAAAGAGTACAGAATAGTAAAAACAGACATTTCTCAATGAGTCTAGAAATAAGGAAGATGTGATGATAAATGAGGGCTCTGTTTAAATCCAAACTGGATGTTGGAATCACAGTTTGCTTTGGTTTTAGGAGATATACCTAAATCCTCAAGCTCTCTTTAAAATTATGTGTGTCATTCTTAAATATAACAAAACAAGTATGTGAGGATGTAACGTATAAGTACATTCAAGAGTTCTCCATGTTTGTTGACTGTGTGTGTGTGTGTGTGTGTGTGTGTGTGTGTGTGTTAAACCTCCTACTCACCCAGAATTCTTCCCTCTCCACCTATTTTTATTGCACTGTCCTGGCCTTAATTCATATAATCTTTGTGGTGCAAGTCAGTTTGTCAGTACAACTTTAGTATATTTCTACTATTGAAGAGCAGAAAATACCCTTAATAGTGACTTTAGAGAATTATTCATTTTGCTCAAGTGTCTGATACATGCTGAAACAAATTTATGGCTCATAATGGAAAGGAAAATTCAAAATCAGAGTCAATCTATACCAATGAAAAATATATAAAAGAAGATTAATTTTTTTAAAAATTCAGCATTCTGTTTTCATCATTTGCAGACTAAGAGGCACTCTGAAAATAAGTGAGATTAATCAGAGCTGAGTCAACCTCACTTTTAGAAAATAGGAAGATAACCCTCCCCAGAAATAAAATCTTTCAAGAGCTGTCAAAATATTTTATTTTTTACTACTAAGGAAACTTTGAGTTATATACTGCCAGTCTTCACTTTCACATTAAAGTGTAAATATTCATAGGAAGTAGTGATATGTAAAATTGTTATCACACTTTCATGAAGTGTGAAATCTCAAAAAACAGCTTTAGGGTGTTGTAAGGCCTACATTCAGATTCTGATGATACGGCTTAAAGATAAAAAGATCTGAGTAGGTCATTCCTCCTAAGTGAACCTCCATCTTCTCAACTGTGAAATGTACTTATTAGGACTACTTGGCTCATCAAATTTCTTGGCTCAATTGAGATGATACATGGGCATTTGATTTACGACTGTAAATAGGCATATTGGTACTATTTTACTAATTTTCCTAACAGAAGAGTATTGGATGATTTAGCATTAGCATTTCAATAAGAAACATGAAGACTAGCTCTCAGGAAATATCCAGTGCAGATCCATAAGGATATATGTATGGAAACCTCTGATTAGTAGAATTTTGGAGAAGAGTGAGAAGGACAGGGATGAAAATGGGTGAGATAGAAAAGCACTGAAAATGCTTCTTCCATAATTCTCCCAACTGTCCTTGTTAATACACAGTTCTGTCCATAAGATTTCCCTTCCTTCTTGGTTAGGATTTCACTTGGACATTCTATGTATAGAGATTTAGAAGAGTTTTATCTCTGTGCAATTATGGTGCCTTGGATACATCTTCAGTAAGATAATTCTTGAATTTGTTTCTCTTACAGATGCCTCTAAAGGAACATTTCTGGTGGTTAGGTGGCTGCATGTGGTTCAAGACACAGCACCTGCATTATGTGGGGACCAAGTCCATGCTCCTGCTCTTATTGTCTTATACTTTAAACAACAAAAATTAAACATTTTTTAATTACATAAGATATATTCAGTTATACATGATCTGGAAGATGGTGACAGAGGCACTCTGTTCTCTGGTCTGGGTAAGTCTGAGATTTCCTACCCTCTACTCATGCTCAGGTTTATTTACTGGCTCCATACCTAAGCAACCATTTGAGGCTGGTTCACACTGAACATGACCTGGACCAGGTTAGATCTCCTGGTTCCATACTGTTGTGAAATTATTGCACATTCTTTAAGCAAATCCAAATGATCCATTAGTCATTCATTTATTCATGCAGCTGCTAAATATTTGAGAGTCCAGAACGTGCCAACCACTGTACTTGGAAGAGGAGACAAAGCAAAGTGTTATAAAAATAGAAAGTCCTGGCTCTCATGAAGCTTACATTTGAATTTTGCTTTGTCTTTTCATGAAGATGTACCAAACATCTAAACACAGTACTTCCCAAGACCATAGCCCAGATGAAGGCATAGCCTCAGGAGCAATGTTTTATACTATGTATCTTCCTCTGAAGATCTGTTGGGAACTTGATCTAGGGGAAACCAATACCCAGTCTGGCCAATGATCTGTTCTGTGGAGGTGTATTGAGTTAGATTTTAATTTTTGACAATATGAATTAAAAGTACAATGTCTGCTAAAGATGCATATGACTCCTTTCTTCCATTTCCACTGTGCACCCCCTCACAGTTTATTCATTTGTTAAGATGTACATTTATGCTGGATCATAGGCAGAACAAAGTCCTTGAAAGAAACTGGTTACTAAATGAACAATGCTTCCTTGATAACACGGAAGCCATTTTTAATGATAACATTTCGATTGCTCTATTTAAGAGGCTAGCAAAACTGCTTGATGAATAAGTATCTTTCATATGATACTAAGAACAAAATGTTTAAACATCCCTGATCTATAGAAGTCAGGGGAAATATTGAAAGTGTCATGATAGTTCAATATTTAGCATTCTTTTCAACTTGTCCCACAATAGCACAATAGAGCAGAAATAGAGGTGGAGAAGACCAGAGGCTGGTTAGAGATTCCAGATTTTCCCTGGTTAGCACCAAATAGATACCATCAAATCCAAGACAGACATAAAGGTTTATGTAGATAAAGTCTACATAAAGAAAAAAACTTGAAATCTGCTGAAACAGTAAAGACCATGACTCAAAAAAGCATAGAATAAGAACACACACACACACGCATGTTCACATACACACTCAAGAGGTTCTAAAACTTGAGTGATGCAGACCAGACCAGAAGACTGAGAGATCATGTTCCTAGCCACAATATGGATAAAGAGAAAATTAGAAATAAAAATCTGGCTTCCACACTACGTCACTTGCTGGTACACTCCTTTGTGCTCTGATAACTGTATACATTTTGCTCTCATACCATGTGATAGCTTCAGCCATTCTCAAAGACATTTTTTTAATATTCACAAAGATTTGAAAATAACTTGAAGGATTTTTACATAAATCTGGGCAGGGTGGCCCCTCTTTGCCTACATTCATGAAGTACTCAGAATGAGCTGAACAGGTAAGTAGCTACCACATTTGATGTAATTTCAGTCTAGATATACTATGTGTAATACAAGCACATATTTGAACTCTCACTCTGAATGTTTCAAAAAAACAGTAAGGGTACAAATAGCACAACATCAACACCTGATAAAAACATTAAAGTAGGAGAGAAGATGCAATGCTTTTTTATATATTGTGACTTAACATAAACTATATACATAACAAGCCCAGATCCTTTAGACACCAACATGACTGTCATTTCTTTCCTCCTTTCTTCACCTATTTCTATCAGGCCTATCTCCCACCATGTGGTTACAACCATGTCTGTTAGAACCAATTTCATTGTCTTTCTCTTTACATTCAACTAAATGACAAGAAAACCATGAATGAAGCTTGAGGAAGATTTTTTAAAGTAAGTGGTTCTTTACACACTGTCAAAAATAGGTCTTAAATTTTTTCCAAAATAATTACTGAAAAGATAGCAACTAATAATTCTGAGCAACATAAAGGTGCCAAATTATTTAGTATCTGTCAATTTTCATGAGCAGTTTTATGTAATCTGCAAATAAAAATATAGTCTTTTTTAATTATTCAACTAAGTCCTTCTCTTTTTATATAATAAAAATATATCATGTTCTATTTCTTTCTCAGATTAAATAGATTTTTTTTGTGTGTATTGGAGTCTGACTCTTTCAACCTCTGTTCTTATTCTCAAAGATTACAGTTATTTTCCTTTCTGATTATAAATTTAGGCCCTTTACATTCAATCTAAACCTCTCATCTTAAGGAAAACAGCTTCTCTTTGCAAGGGATTGTGTATATGCAGAAAAATAGGGCAACTTGTATATATGAATTGCTATTGTATGCACATACTAATGACAGTTTTTCAAGATCTTGGATGCTAACTTTTTCAGTTTATATTCTGCAAGAGATGCCTTTCAACACCCTTCTTAAGAGTGTAATTTTTAGAATCCTTCTATTTTTCTTTAGGGTGGCCAACTCTGTATTATTCCTAATGTCTATTTAACCAGTACATGAAAAGACAGTAGAACATTGTGTTTAGGGGAGGCAATCTTATGGCCAGATTGTCTAGGTTAGTATATCAGCTCTACCACTTGTAAGCTGAGACAACTTGGGCAAGCTACATGACATTTTTTGGGTTTAAATTTCCTCATTTTTAAAATAAAGATACTTATAATAGCATTTACTTCATATATCCCTATGATGACGAAATGAATTAAAAATACATACAGTGCTTAACATAGTGCCTGTTACCTGGGAGATGCTGAATAGGCGCTCAGTGAGATTGTTATTGCTGCCATTGTTATTGCTGCTACCAATGTTATTCAGTAGTACACACTCTGATACATTGTTGGTGGAAATGCAAAACGTTAAAGCCAGTAAGTTTAAATAATGTGACCATTTCTTATGATGTTAAACATACTCTTATCATAAACCCAGCAATTTCACTCTTAGGTATTTGCCCAAGAGAAAAGAAAACATATGCCCCCTACAAAGACTGTATGTGAATATCAGCTTTATTCATAACCACCTCAATCATGAAACAAACCAATTGTCCATCAAGTGGTGACTAGACGAGGAAGTTGTGGCATATCCACACAATGGAATACAAATCAAAAATTAAAAAGAGAATGACTACTGATGCAACTAACATCATGGATGGATCTCAAAAGCATTGTGCTAAATGAAAGTATCCAGAAAAAGAAAGAGTTACTTATAAAATTTCATTTTGATGATGTTCTAGAAAGGCTAAACTATAGGGACAGAAGTCTGAACTAAGTTTGCTAACATGACGTTGTAAATCAACTATACATTAATTAAAAAAAAAGTAAGAGTTTTTGCTAAATGGAAAAAAAAGTGAAAACACTTTCCTAACATTTGCTACCATTTACTAATTTGTTCGATGTTTGCCCATAGTGACTATGATGGCTTTGAAAGATCCTTATCAAAAAATCTCTACCTAGAATTTCTTATAGCTATTTCAAGGATGTATAACTCATACTAAAATATATTTATAAAAGTAAGTTCATTTTTCATTAAAAAAGAAAATATTTAATTGTATAGTTTATACAATTTCAACATTAACATTTCTCTAATGTTTTATGTTTTATCCTAATAATATCAAGATTACATAATGTTATATATTTTACCTAACTGCATATAGATACTCCATATTCTCTCCACTTTATTCCTTATTGCTGTATAAATATTTTTATGTGTTCTATGTGAAATGGGTTGAAATGATTTGTTCCAGAGGGTAGGGAATAAACTTGAGAACATTTAATTGTTTGTAGGGACTTTGCACCTAAATGGAGATTAAACCATCTTTTTAAATTGATAACTTTCTACTCAGAAAAATAATATTTCATATTCTTAGTGCACAGTCCTAATCTTGATGCACTTAAAAATATGTTAGGAAATAAAATAGTTGACATGAGAAAACCCTGATAACTATTTTGAACTACTTAATTCTATTGCAGAGAATTTTCCAGTGCTTCCTAATAACTGTCAATCATAGCCTGAGTAGGAGAAACAAGGGCACACTTGTCTCAATGTCTGTCCCCCAAAATATATGTCCCTCCCAACAAAGTTCTGATTACTGTCACACTGCTTACTGAATCATGATTTTTTTTTAAATAAATGTTAAAATTATTTTTACCCAGATTTCATTAATGGCATCCTGGTTGATTAAATATTACCAACACATGTACAATTTAATCAGGCTCTATATTATTATACTGGCTTTGAAATACTAGAAAGCACTATCTTTGATATTAAATCTAAAGTTGTTTCCTAAGAGTTAATACATTCCAAAAGGAAAAGTTAGTAAAGTAAAATTAATTGTAGTAGCATTTTTTGTTTTTAAAAATGTTTTAAATCATACATATACTTTTTTCCTCTAAATATCTGGAATGCCTCCTATTAATTTTGAGGCTACCATAATGGCAGAGCAGACACATTCTTCTTCACATTTATTCTTCTCTTTTACTTAGCTACAAAGGGCAATTTTTATAGCACTTAAGGTTGAATCCATGTAGGAATGACAATATATACACAGAATTATAGTAACCAACAACACTACTGAGTTTCTAAAAAGAACAATCAAAATTTTAGCTCTACAAAGTATTAATCAAATTGAATGAAGAAATTTTGTTGAGAGCATCTTAGGACATTCTTTATAAAATTCTGGCTTTCTGACACTGGATATCCTCTTAAATGAAGCAAACTTCCTGTTAAACTTGTATCAGAGGGTCACCCCTCTTTTGAGAGCTCCAAAGTAGGCCAAGAGTAGAGTGAATGTGAGATAATTGAACCTTCCTTAAAATAACTTTTACTACTTTTCTGAGCTTATTTCTCTGAGGGGAGGAGATTCCTCCTTAAGATACTTCTTTTAAAAAGCTGATTAATCCTAAAGTCTGAAGCCTAAAGAAAGGAAGAAACTATTGTGGGAATCAGAAGAACTCATGGTAAAATCAAACTGCTGTAGAGATAAAACTTGATATGAAAGTTGAAAGATCTATATTTCAGGAAAACATATCAGATCCTTGTAAAGAAAGGACAGCAACTTCTCAGCTGAAAAAAAAAGGCTACTTTCAATCCTCTCCCATAGATGATGGCTTCATTTGAACTGTCTTAATAATATGTGCTAATGAATAAGTCTACCAATATGTATTGCATTTGATTTGTACTTTTTGATGAACGTTAAAATTCTATGTTAAAAATTATAATCCCCCTTTGCCAGGGACTTTTATTTTCTATCTAGTTTCAACACGGATCATTGCAGTGTCTTCAGTCTTCCATTTCAAAGTATTTATATTCAATGTTTATTCCTAAAGAAATAGAAGGCTTCAACTCGATGTTATTTATTTATTTTGCTTTCATCTGTAGGTTGTCATGTAAACTAAGCAGCACATTTCTTTCTCACTTACATATGGGCTTGCTGACTGACAGAACTCTCAGATTTCTTTGTGGCTAAGGAAAGTTATTTTTTGACACAGTGTGAGATATTTTAAAAGACTGTTTGAAGTGTTAAAGCAGTTATCTGGGCCAACAAAAATGAAGATCATGTTCTTAATTTTGATCATTCCAAAAACTTCAGGCTGAGCTTCCTGGTTTCAAAAGAAGCATTGTGAAAAGTAAGGGTAGTTATAAAGAGATGCTTATAGCATTTGGGGTCATAAAAATTAGCTATCAAAATTAAAACTTTGTCCCATGCCCTTAACATGATTTTTAGAGTGTTTCTTTTTTCTCCCAAATTATGCATATTGGTTTCACTTTTGTCTCGTACCCTGATTTCCTGATCAGGTAAATCTCTGAGTTTTCTTATTCTGGTGACTTGCTGTGTCTTAGTGTAAAGATTTTAATTTTGTGTATTTAAAGCATGCATTACATTTCATCATTAATCTTTAAATCATAATATTGGCACAGACTGCCACTCTCATGTTAGTCACTGATAATAAAAGTTAAAGTGAGATCAGACTGATCAGATTGAGAAAAGCTAAAATATATTTGCAAGAATGTTTATAGGAGCTACATTGGTAATAGGCCCAAACTAAAAAGTACACAAATGATTATCAACAGTAAAATGTATATGTTGGGATACATTCACACAATCAGATACTATACACAACAGCGTGGACAACTCTCACACACACGATGTTGAGTGAAATAAGCCAAAAGCAGAGGAATATATACTATATGATTCCATTCCTATGGAGTGCAAAAGCAGCAAAATGCATCTATAGTGTTAGAAATTAGGATAGTGGTTAGGTTTAGGGGAGTTAGTAACTAGGGTGGGGCATGAGAGGCACTTCTGGGGAGCTGACAATGTTCTATTTATTGAACACACAAGAAGTGTGTTTACTGTTCAAAAAGTCACTGAGTTCTACACTTGGGATTTGTATAATTTCATATATATATGTTATACTTCTATATATATATACTTTTATATATATATATATATATATAATGCTTCAATAAAAAGCACATGTCCTTATAGCAAATTTGGATAATATTAAAAGTAAAAAACAAACAAACAAAACCAAAGAAACAAAAAACAGAGCCTCATAAACATAACTACTATTTATGTTCTGGTCTTTCAATAAATAGTAGTTCCAGTCTTTGAAATAAAATAAATGCTAATGTAATGCAGAGACATAAATTGGAATATCTACCTATTTTCTGTCTATCTATCCTTCACTATTTCACTTAATGTTGTATAAGCTATTTATACATGTCTTTTGGTTATAATTTTTAATATTCCATTATATCAGTGAATCATAACTTAAATATCTGCCTCTTTATTCTTTCCTTTTTATTCTTGGAAGAATAATTTATGAGTCAAAGACATACCCAATTTTAAGAGTCTTGATCTTTTAAGGCTCTTGATATTGCCAACCAAAATACCTACTCCAATTTGTATTAACACTAACATCATAGTATATTATTTTTTTTAAAAATCATCACAAAAGTGTCTTTCTTCCCCAATGCACTTTTTAAAACTTAAATGTGTAATATTAAAGTATGGTGTTCTAAAAATCAAATATAGATGATAAAATAAAATTGGGGTATTTAAATTTTAAAATATTCTTATCTATATAGAATAAAATATTCTGACCTATGGCCATTGGTACTTAAAGTATAGATGTCAGATTGCTTGATGTGAACTCTTAACTACCCACATAGAAACCAGTGAAGGAAACTCAATAGTTCATTTCCCATTTTGTAGGAAGTTGTGATAGTACATTTCTCCACCCCTCCCAAATTATCACCATGCATTCACTTACACTATGTTAATCAGAATCCTTCATTTTCATTTAAATTAAAATAAAATATTTAGCTACATAAAAACATTTCAGCCAGTTGATCATTTTTATTTCTTTCTTTCCTTCCATAATGGTCTTGGCTTCTGTGGTTGCTACTTGAGTAAATAATCAGTAGCTGAAAGTAATTTGTTTATTGGGTGAATTCCAATGATGCCTGCCAGCTCTTTACTAATATTCGAAATGGCTATGCAATCCTTAACTTTAAGCATCAATTCATTTGCGTCATTAATTCACTGCAGACTCAGGGAACTTAGAACCCCAGAGGGTCTGGATAGCGAGGCCACCAACAAATTGAACTGAAAGACGGAGGGTTTTCCAGATACGGAAGAGTAAATGGAAAAATTTGTCCAATATTCTACATCGACACCATCAGGGTCTTAATGTTTAGATAGGTGAAGGAGAAATGTATTTGTGTTTTTGAAGTATTTTTGAGAAAAATAAATTGAATGTTGTTTGTGTTGGACATGCTTGTGAAATAATAATTCATAAATATTAAAAAAAAAACTAAAAATAGAATTACCATATGACCCAGCAATCCCATTCCTGGGCATATATCTGGACAAAACTATAATCCAAGCAGACAAATGCACCCCTATGTTCACAGCAGCACTTTTCACAATAGCCAGGACATGCCCATCAACAGATGAAAAGGTAAAGAAGATGTGATAACATATATACAATGGACTACTACTCAGCCAAAAAGAAAAGAAAAAAAGAAAAAGGAAGAAATAGTGCCATTTGCAGCAACATGGAAGAAACTAGAGATTATCATACTAAATAAAGGCAGAAAAAGAGAAAAACTGATATATGATATCACTTATATATGGAATCTAAAATACGATACAAATGAACCTATCTATGAAACAGAAACAAACTCACAGACTTAGAGAACAGACTTGTGGTTGCTATGGGGGAGGGGGTATGGGGGAGGAATGGACCAGGAGTTTGCGATTAGCAGATGCAAAGTACTATATATAGAATGAATAAACAACAAAGTCCTATAATATACAGGGAACTATATTCAATATCCTGAGATAAACTATAATAGAAAAGAATATTAAAAAGCATATATATATATATATATATGTATAACTCAATCACTTTCCTGTACAGAAGAAATTAATACAACACTGTAAATCAACTATACTTCAATAAAAAATAGTCATCTGTAGTAATTCATAAATATTAATCACTTCTAAGTATGGAACTAATACAACTTAGAAAAATATGTCTAAAATACTTATGTAAATTCATGATTCTCTTTTACAAACTGAAGGCAGGAAAATTTAGTGCTATAGAATATTACAATTGATAGTTAGCTTAAGTCAGTAAAGCCCTAGATACTCTTTTTTTCCCCCTTCAATTTTAGAGAAAAATGCTTCAGAGTAAGGCAGTCTTTGGGGGAGAGTCGATTTTGGGTATAAAATTCACGTTTCCCCCTAATCTCAAGAAAAAGTATTTAAGTACCTGACAGAAATTAATTTACAAGAAGGCATTATTATCTAAATCTATTTTTAGGCATGCCTATGTTCTTCACCATGTACTAAGTAAATTGAAAATACACTCGGTTTTCGCTTTGTTTGCTAAAATCAACAATTACCAGACATAAAAGGAAACTCTTTCCCCAACTGGTGTACACCAGATAAATAACAACAAAAACAAAATTAACAGTTACAACATAAGCCAGATTTAGAATTAATTTTACCTACATAGTTTCCAAAATACCTTCTCTCTTTTATATCCATAAATCATTTTCAGATTTTACTGTAAATCTGTCTTTTAAAAACTTAATGAAAAAATTTCAGTTCTGCAAATATTTATTGAGTGGCTATTCCCTTTTTAAGTTCATTTTTAGTTGGAGGGACAGCCCAAATATGTCAATTCTAATGCAAGAGCTAGAATGAAGATTAGAAAGAAAGTGAGAAGGAGAGAGGAAGAGAGAGAGACAATATTTTGATGGCAAAAGATCTAGGAAGACTTCATTGAGAGATAACATTTGAGCTAGACTTGAAAGGTACCTAGGACTCCAATTTACTGAACTGGAAGGCAGAAGGTATTCCAGACATGGAGAAGGGAATGGGAAAATCTGTCCAATACTCTGTATCTACAATACCAGGGTCTTAATTCTGAACCCCATCCAAGCCATCCTTTACCCTGTTGTGAGAGTGATCTTTCAAGGAGGCAAATTACATTAAGTTATGCTCCCCACTGGTTCAAAGTGCAATAAAATCCCTTCAGTATGGCATGGAAAGGTTTATCATCCCACTGGACTCAGTCTATTACTCCAGCCCTATCTCCTGCTACTTGCTCTTCCTCCCGCTGCTCCACTTACCCTAGATATACAAACTATTGTAGTTTCCCAGAGATACCACAATCTAACATAGGCTTCCTCTTCTGTTGGGAATGACTGTCTGCTCATTACTCATGTCCCTGATTTTTACTCATTTTTCAAAACCACCTTGAATAAAACTGCAAATACTAGGAAGCTCTTATTAAAGTAAGATTAAAATTGTGGATCGATTAGCCTTATGTAGCTGTCCCCTGTGAGGACTAGGACAGTTCTGTCTTCAGATAAATTCTCCTTGTTTATATGTCACCCTAGACACACTTCTTAGCTCTAATGACAATTGCAGTTGACTGCTTGTTTGTTTCTCCTCTGGACCCTGGCTACTGGGTGGCCTGGATTTTCTTCCTTTATAACCTAATAAAAAATAGGAGTTCAATTGTTTTGACTCTTGTTAAATTAGACTGAATTGAGCAAAGGCAAGGAAATGAGAGAATGCGGACAATCTTTTGGGATCAAGGATTGATCCTCTGTGGTGGGGTACAGAGGAGAAATAAAGAGGCTTTAGAATGCTGAAGAAAATGGTTGGTGGAAATAATGGCCTGATGTGAAGGGCTTCAAATGCCATCATAGGGAATTAGATCTCTATTCTATTTTCATAGGCATTCTGGCAAATGTTTTCAACAGATGAATGATCTAATTTATACTTTAAAGTCTTAAATAGGAAACATTCATATTAAATTTGAGTTTTGTGCACAGAACAATTCATATTGCATTTATTAACTAAAGTCATGCTTATATTTTTGTTGTCAATCATAAAACATATATGTTACATGAAAGTCTCTTTAACTGTGGTTGTTAGAGTCTCTCAATAAGAGATGCTGAGATTGAAATTCACAAAAGCGTAGAAACTGTTAGAGCATATTACATTTATTAGTAACAGATAATCTCAACCATTCTTTAAAAAGGCAATTGTTAACACAATACTTAATATAAAATGACATTCAATAAGCCTTTAAAATTTTAGCTACAAACAGAACTCTATATAATGAGTCAGTGAGCTGCAGTTCCTCGGATACTGAACATTAGGTCACATTTTGCCCTACTCTCTGATATTTGTGTATGTTTATTTATATCTATATGATTTCAACTATCTATGTGTCTCTCTACATTTTCCCTATTAGCATTTCTTACAATCATACCCAATCAGTTTTAAAGTAAAAAAATTACTATTACTTTTGTAGCCCCTTTGGTGGTGGGATAAGCTATGGAGCTGGAATAGATCTGTTTTAGAGATTTTCACAGCAAGAAAACAGAATATGAGCATGCGAAAAACTCATCATGCTTTTCCTCAGATAGCCATATCTTAAATTACTATTCTTAGAAAAAAGCAATTGGTCATCCTAGATATAATGATATGACTCTGGTACACCTACATGTATAGTATGTCAAAAGGAAGAAAAAAATGAATCTGATTTCCTAGAGTCTGCAGATTGCTAGTGTAAAGGAAGGTTAAAAGAAAACTAAAATGGTTTAGAAGTAGAAATAGGTAAGACACTCTAAAGGAATGAATCTGTGCTCCAGAGATTACTTCAAAATTGATTGAATTTATGACCACAACATAAAATGGTTTTGTATTTAACATAGCAATAGTTCTATAAATTTATCTGCTATAGGCATATCAGAATTTGATTTCACCAAGTAAACTATTCTGATCGCCGTGGCTTCAGAGGTTGACTTCTAGGAAAATGAAAAGCTCAATTTTTCCAAGAGGGAAAAAAATTGAACTATTTTCAATTATTCATTATTACACTTTTAATCAACAATAACACAGAATGATGGCAATCTTGGTCCTTACAAGAGAATATAATTCCTTAGCTACCTGAATCTTATTTTTGATTTTGCCCAGATGTAAAAATATAAATAAATAAATAACATGAATAGAGAATTTCCCGAATAGATGTAGTCCATTCTTATCTTTATATTCTAGATGCATCCATGGATCAACTAAACTATTAAGAGATATTCATGTACCATTCTCTAGTCTTCTCATAGATTTTCTTTCCCTGAATTGCATTCTGGTGGAATACTATCAACCTGTCTTGAGTAGAGATATAAGAAAATTCATTTATATTGTATCACTGTACTTACTGTGAAGGTAATATAGAAAACACAATCCCATATATTTCAGAGTATCCTTTTAATGATGATTTCTTCAGAAAATTTCTCAAGGTTTTCCTGCATATCTGGTTTCTATTTTTCTCATAGACAAAGAATCATGTAACTAATCACATTTTCCTTTGTATTTTAATATAAGATTGCTAAGAGGTCAGTATGATCTAGCAATTTTTGGACTTAAGAGTATATTTTGGTGGTTGGTCCTGTCTTTTTTGCAGCCAAAATCCCTTTTCCCTGAAGTTCATTCCTATTCCAGCAGCAGAGAGTTGTGGCTGCTCCCAGTAGGGGCAATACTACCTCCTCGAGAGACGCTCTCCTTGAAAATTTTGGGGAGCACTTTTTGGTTATTAAATAATAGGGAGACACTATCAGAATTTAGTGGAAGGAAACCAAGGAAGAGGGCTAACCTGTGATGCATGCCAAGCATGGCTTGAGAGCACCCCACCAGTCACTGACACAGGAAAATATACACTCTTTAAATAGGATAACCCACAACATAACTTCATTTCACTTACCAATACAAAAATTTTTGTACTGCTTAAACATAACTAAATTGTAATACCAAATAAGCAGGGAGGGCTTTATGATTTTCCATGTTTGAATTTTATCCTGAGCTATTAACCATTTTAGACAGACAGCCAAGGACCACAAAGTTTTTTTGCATTTGAATCATCAACATGAAATATCATTATCTTTCAATGTTTTAAGATGTCAAATATATGGCACTGGATCTTACTACTTAATTTAAGTTTTCTAATATATTTGCTTGAGGACTTACATATTAAAGTAAGTTCTTTTATTATTAGATAAAATTTTCCTTTATTTCTTTTTAATATAATTTTGATACTGAGTTAGATTTTTTAATATTACAATGCATTTTGGTTATATGAACTATGAATTTACTTGAAGTGTAATAAAAGGGATATTTTTTCTTCATAAGACAGGAAGACTGGATTAGACACATGTAAGGAATGCTGGTTTAGTAAATCAAAGTCACAACATTAATAATTTTGTGAAGCAGAAATATGTGCACTTAAAATGTTTTATGTACTAGTACCATTTTAGAAAAGGCTGAAAGGCAAAAGAGCCTATGAATAAAAATATAATAAATGAATATTTGGATAGAACAATAATAGTTTACCAATATTGTTGAATTTTAAGAAGTCAGTTTTTAAAAGTTATTTGCAGTACCAGTTAAAACAGTAATGAAAATCAATAGGGATCTAGATATAATTTTTAAAATGATATGCATGCCCTTTAAGGAAAGAAATGAAAATACATTAAAGAAATATTAAATTATCTCTAAATAAATGGAGAAATATACAGTACACTTATGTTAAAATATTGAATATTGCAATGATATGGAAGCTCAACAAATTAATCCACAATCCCATAAAATATTAATGAAAATCCTTTTAGCATTTTCCATTGAATTTGACAAATTTATTCTAAAATCTACATGGGCCAAGAATACAACAAGGTGGGGAATTTATCCCACTGAATAATAAAATCTTATTCCATCTTAGACCATGGTTTTGTTGCTGAAGTAGAAAAACTTACATATGAAATGGGATAGAGAACATAGGAAAAAAATTAGACTTATATGGAATCTTGATATATGATAGTGGGAACTGCAGTCTGTGAAGAAAAAGATGGACTTTCCAGTAAATAAAGGCAGCATAATTGACTGTCCACATGAAAATTCAAACTTAAAGTGAATCCCAAATTCACACCAATTACAAAAAATCTATTGTAGGTGGATTAAGCATTTAACTACAAATCTAAATGATAAAACTTGAGGAGACCATACAGAATGTCTTTACCACTATAAAATGAAATGCTTTTAAAAAGGATCACGTGACTGGGGAGAGGATAAAGATGGCGGAGTAGAAGGACATGCGCTCACTCCCTCTTGCAAAAGCACCAGAATTACAACTAACTGCTGAACAATCATTGACAGAAAGACACTGGAACTCACCAAAAAAGACACCCCACATCCACAGACAAAGGAGAAGCCACAATGAGATGGCAGGAGGGGCGCAATCATGTTAAAATCAAATCCCATAAATGCTGGGTGGGTGACTCACAAGCTGGAGAACAGTTATACTGCAGAAGTCCACCCACTAAAGTGAGGGTTCTGAGCCCCATGTCAGGCTTCCCAACCTGGGAGTGCAGCAATGGGAGGAGGAATCCCCAGAGAATCAGACTTTGAAAGCCAGCAGGATTTGATTGCAGGACCACCACAGGACTGGGGGAAACAGAGACTCCACTCTTGGAGGTCAAACAAAAACTGTGCCCACCAGGACCCAGGAGGAAGGAGCAGTGACCCCATAAGAGACTGAACCAGACCTACTTGCTGGTGTT
The DNA here is from genome assembly GCF_030028045.1 of Hippopotamus amphibius kiboko. Lineage (NCBI taxonomy): Eukaryota > Metazoa > Chordata > Mammalia > Artiodactyla > Hippopotamidae > Hippopotamus > Hippopotamus amphibius. The sequence continues at coordinate 85,249,131 of NC_080195.1, read as the reverse complement.
GGAGGGTTGCCTGCAGAGGTGGGGGGCAGCTATGGCTCACTGAGGAGGCAAGGGCACTGGCAGCAGGGGTTTTGGGAAGTGCTTATTGGTGTGAGCCTTCCCAGAGTTCACCATTAGCCCCACAAAAGAGCCTGTGGGCTCCAGCACAAGGTGGCCTCAGGCCAAACAACCAACAAGGTGTGAACACAGCCCCACCCATTAGCAGACAAGCAGATTAAAGTTTTACTGAGCTTTGCCCACCAAATCAGATTAAAGCTTTACTGAGCTCCACCCACCCAGCCCTACCCACCATCAGTCCCTCCCATCAGGAAGCACACAGGAGACTCCTAGATAGCTTCCTCCACAAGAGGGCAGACAGCAGTATCAAGCAGTATCAACAGTATTTCGTCTTGATGAACTGAAAACCACAGCCACAGAAAGATAGAGAAAATGAAAAAGCAGAGGACTTTGTACCAGATAAAGGGACAGGATAAAACCCCAGAAAAACAACTAAATGAAGAGGAGATAGGCACCATTCCAGAAAAAGAATTCAGAATAATGATGGTGAAGATGATCCAGGACTTTGAAAAAAGACTGCATGAAAAGATCAAAAAGTTTACAAAAGACCTAGAAGAATTAAAGAGCAAACAAACAGAGATATGCAACACAATAACTGAAATGAGAAATACACTAGAAGGAACCAATAACAGATTAACTGAGACAGAAAGGCGAATAAGTGACCTGGAAGACAGAATGGTGAAAATCACTGATGAGGAAAAGAATAAAGAAAAAAGAATGAAAAGAACTGAAGACAGCCTAAGAGACCTCTGGGACAATGTAAACACACCAACATTTGCATTATAGGGGTCCCAGAAGGAGAAGAGAGAGAGAAAGAACCCGAGAAAATATTGGAAGAGATTATAGTTGAAAACTTCCCTAACATGGGAAAGGAAATAGCTACCCAAGTCCAGGAAGCACAGAGTCCCAGGCAGGATAAACCCAAGGAGAAATACACCAAGACGTATAGTAGTCAAGTTGACAAAAATTAAAGACAGAGAAATATTATTAAAAGCAACAAAGGAAAAATGACAAATAACATACAAAGGAATTCTGATAAGGTTAACAGCTGATTTCTCAGCCAAAACTCTGCGAGTCAGAAGGGAGTGGCATTATATATGTAAAGTGATGAAATGGAAGAACCTACAACCAAGAATACTCTACCCAGCAAGGATCTCATTCAGATTCGATGGAGAAATCAGAAGTTTTACAGAGAAGCAACAGCTAAGAGAATTCAGCACCACCAAACCAGCCCTACAACAAATGATAAAGGAACTTCTCTAAGTGGAAAACATAAGAGAAGAAAGGGACCTACAAAAACAACAACAAAATAATTAAGAAAATGGTAATAGGAACATACATATTGATAATTACCTTGAATGTAAATGGACTAAATGCACCAACCAAAAGACACAGACTGGCTGAATGGATACAAAAAAAAGACCCATATATATATGCTGTCTACAAGAGACATACTTCAGACCTAGGGACACAGACAGACTGAAAGTGAGGAGATGGAAAAAGATATTTCATGCAAATGAAAATCAAAAGAAAGCTGGAGTAGTGATACTCATATCAGATAAAATAGACTTTAAAATAAAAAATGTTACAAGAGACAAGAAAGGACACTACATAAAGATTGAGGGATCCATCCAAGAAGAAGAGATAACCATATAAATATATATGCACCCAATATAGGAGCACCTCAATACATAAGGCAAATGCTAACAACTATGAAAGAGGAAATTGACAGGAACACAATAATAGTGGGGGACTTTAACACCCCACTTACACCAATGGACAGATCATCCACACAGAAAATTAATAAGGAAACACAAGCTTTAAATGACACAGTAAATCAGTTTGATTTAATAGATATCTATAGGACATTACATCCAAAAACAGCAGATTACATGTTCTTCTCAAGTGCATATGGAAAATTCTCCAGGATAGATCACATTATGGGTCATAAATCAAGCCTTGGTAAATTCAAGAAAATTGAAATCGTATCAAGTATCTTTTCTGACCACAACGCTATGAGATTAGAAATCAATTACAGGAAAAAAACTGTAAAAAACACACACACATGGAGGCTAAACAATACGCTACTAAATAACCAAGGGATCACTGAAGAAATCAAAGAGGAAATCAAAAAATACCTAGAGACAAATGAAAATGAAAACACAACAATCCAAAATCTATGGGATGCAGCAAAGGCAGTTCTAAGAGGGAAGTTATAGCAATACAATCCTATCTTAAGAAACAAGAAAAATCCCAAATAAACAATCTAACCTTACACCTAAAGAAACTAGAGAAAGAAGAGCAAACAAAACCCAAAAGTGAGTAGACGGAGAGAAATCATCAAGATCAATCAGAAATAAATAGAAACAAGAAAACAACAGCAAAAACCTATAAATCTAAAAGCTAGTTCTTTGAGAAGATAAATAAAATTGATAAACCTCTAGCAAGACTCATCAAGAAAAAGAGGGAGAGGACTCAAATCAATAAAATTAGAAAGGAAACAGGAGAAGTTACAACGGACACCACAGAAATAAAAAGCACCATAAGAGACTACTACAAGCAACTATATGTCAATGAAATGGACAACCTGGAGGAAATGGACAGATTCTTAGAAAGGTATAAACTTCCAAGACTGAATCAGAAAGAAATAGAGAATATGAACAGACCAATCACGAGCAATGAAATTGAAACTGTGATTAAAACTCTCCCAACAAACAAAAGTCCAGGACCAGATGGATTCACAGGTGAATTTTATCAAACATTTAGAGAAGAGCTAACACTCATCCTTCTCAAAGTCTTCCAAAACATTGCAGAGGAAGGAACACTCCCAAACTCACTTTATGAGGCCACCATCACCCTGATACCAAAACCAGACAAAGATACTACAAAAAAAGAAAACTACAGACCAATATCACTGATGAATTTAGATGCAAAAATTCCTCAACAAAATACTAGCCAACAGAATCCAACAACACATTAAAAGGATCATACACCATGATCAAGTGGGGTTTATCCCTGGAATGCAAGGATTCTTCAATATACTCAAATTAATCAATGTGATACATCATATTAACAAATTGAAGGATAAAAACCACTTGATCATCTCAATAGATGCAGAAAAAGCTTTTGACAAAATTCAACACCCATTTATGATAAAAACTCTCCAGAAGGTGGGCATAGAGGGAACCTACCTCAGCATAAGAAAGGCCATATATGACAAATCCACAGCAAACATCATTCTCAATGGTGAAAAACTGAAATCATTCCCTCTAAGATCAGGAACAAGACAAGGATGTCCACTCTCGCCACTACAATCCAACATAGTTTTGGAAATCCTTACCACAGCAATCAGAGAAGAAAAAGAAATAAAAGGAATCCAAATTGGAAAAGAAGTCAAACTGTCACTGTTCACAGATGACATGATACTATACATAGAAAATCCTAAAGATGCCACTAGAAAACTACTTGAGCTAACCAATGAATTTGGTAAAGTTGCAGGATACAAAATTAACACACAGAAATCTTTTGCATTTCTATACACTAACAATGAAAGATCAGAGAGAGAAATTAAGGAAACAATCCCATTCACCATTGCAACAAAAAGAATAAAATACCTAGGAATAAACCAAACCAAGGAAGTAAAAGACCTGTACTCAGAAAACTATAAGACACTAATGAAAGAATTCAAAGACGAAACAAACAGATGGAGGGACGTACCATGTTTTTGGATTGGAAGAATCAACATTGTGAAAATGACTATAATACCCAAAGCAATTTACAGATTCAATGCAATCATTATCAAACTACCAATGGCATTTTTCACAGAATCAGAACAACAAATTTTACGATTTGTATGGATAAGCAAAAGACCCTGAGTAGCCAAAGCAATCTTGAGAAGGAAAAATGGAGTTGGTAGAATCAGGCTTCCTGACTTCAGGCTATACTACAAGGCTACTGTGATCAAGACAGTATGGTACTGGCATAAAAACAGAAATATAGATCAATGGAAGAGGATAGAAAATCCAGAGATAAACTATGGTCAACTCATCTATGACAAAGGAGGCAAGGATATACAAGGGAGAAAAGGCAGCCTCTTCAATAAGTGGTGCTGGGAAAACTGGACACTACATGTAAAAGAATGAAATTAGAACACTCACTAACACCATACACAAAAATAAATTCAAAATGGATTAAAGACCTAAATGTAAGGCCAGACACTACAAAACTTCTAGAGGAAAACATAGGAAGAACACTCTTCAACGTAAATTGCAGCAAGATCTTTTTTGATCCACCCCCTAGAGTAATGGAAATAAAAACAAAAATAAATAAGTAGGACGTAATAAAACTTCAGAGCTTCTGCACAGCAAAGGAAACTATAAGCAAGATGAAAAGACAACCCTCAGAATGGGAGAAAATATTTGCAAATGAATCAATAGACAAAGGATTAATCTCCAAAATATATAAACAGTTCATCCAGCTGAATATCAAAAGAACAAACAACCCAATCAAAAAATGGGCAGAAGACCTAAACAGGCACTTCTCCAAAGAAGACATACGGATGGCCAAGAGACACATGAAAAGCTGTTCAACATCACTAATTATTGGAGAAATGCATATCAAAACTACAATAAGGTATCACCTTACACCTGTTAGAATGGGCATCATTAGAAAATCTACAAACAGTAAATGCTGGAGAGGGTGTGGAGAAAAGGGAACACTCTTGCTCTGTTGGTGGGAATGTAAATTGATACAGCCACTATGGAGAACAGTATGGCGGTTCCTTGCAAACCTAAAAATAGAGTTACCATATGGCCTAGCAATCCCACTGTTGGGCACATACCCAGAGAAAACCATAATTCAAAAAACACATGCACTCCAATGTTCACTGCAGCACTATTGACAATAGCCAGGACAGGGAAGCAACTTAAATGTCTATCAACAGATGAATGGATAAAAAAGATGTGGTACATATATACAATGGAATATTACTCAGCTGTAAAAAGCAATGAAACTGAGACATTTTTAGAGACATGGATGGACCTAGAGACTGTCATACAGAGTGAAGCGAGTCAGAAAGAGAAAAACAAATATCGTATATTTATAAACACATTTACGCGGACTATAGAAAAATGGTACAAATCAACTGGTTTGCAAGGCAGAAATAGAGACACAGATGTAGAGAACAAATATATGGATGCCAAGTAGGGAACGCGGGGAGGGTTGAGGGGAATGAATTGGGAGATTGGGATACCAAATAGTACACTCTAAATATATGCAGTTTATTGCCTGTTAAAGAAAAAAACAAAACAAAACAAAAGGATAGCATGATTAAAAGTTATGTAGAAACAGACTGTTAATTTCAACTATATTAATAACTTATTTTCATGAAAGGACATTATAAAATGAACAAAAAAAGAAATTGCAAACCAAGAGATGTTACAGACAAGAGTAATGCAAAGGTTATATAAAGAACTGCTAATGATCTGAAATAAAATGGCAAAAGAATTTTTAAAATTTTTAGATATTTAATTTTTAAAAAAGCCATCCTAATGGCCTATAAACCTATGAAGAGCAATTAAGAAAATGCACATTAAAAATATAATGGGCAATTACCCGATTGGCAAAAATGTAAAAGCCAGTCAATACTGAGTGTTTGCCAGGATACTGAGAAGCTGACATTCTCATCTACTGCTGGTAAAAGTGTAAATTTACACAAAAGTTTTGGAAAAATTTTGCATTACCTAAGATATGTGAACATTCACATGTCCTACAACAAAGCAATTCCATTCCTAGACTTATATTTCAAAGAAACTCTTGAACATGAGCCCTAGGAGATAAACATTAAAAAAATCATAAAGCTTTTTCTAAATTTTATTATTTTAAAATAATGACAAATAAAATGTCCATGAACGATAAGATGGATACATAAAATGCAGCGTTTTCTGTTGACTACTATACAGCAATGACAGAAAATAAATAATGCTGTATGCATCAATGTAAATAAATATCAATAATAATGTTGAAAGGAAGGAGTCATGGAAGAATACATAAAATATGATTCTATTTGTTAATTTTAACACCTGGCAAGGTAAATAACTTTAAACTTATAAAGAAAGGCAGGAGAAAGATTAACACACAGAAAAATGATGATTTTGATGGCGGGGAGGGGGCTGCGGGGTGGGGCGGGGAGGGTCAGTGAGGAAGATGTTATCCAAAAAGAGTGGAGCGGGGAGGATATTAAGTTACAGATGATGATTGTTTTTTTAATCTCTGGAGTTGATAACCTCAGTAATGTCTGTTTTATTATTATCAGTCCTATTGTATCCCCTTTGCCTTATCCAAGTTACTTACACACATATAAATGCCCATCTGTTATCTAGTTATTTCAACCTTGGAGTCCTCTTCATTATTTTTTAATTTATGTACAAAATGTTGGGAAAGGCAGTCTTGTGCATGCAGTCTCTTGGCTCCCACCTGGCCATGTAAGACTGGGTATTAGTGGGTTTGCAATACATCCTTACTAACAGATAAAGAGCCCACACAACCTGTGCCATGCTTATAACTTTGCATGGGATTCTCTTTCTCTGTTTCAGGTTCAATGAATGCTCTTTGTCTCTGCTTGAAGAGTGTGTGTCACATGACACTGGGCAACCCCACTGTTATAGCTGTCCTCCAAGAGGCATGGACTGTCTTCTTCCACTGCAGCACAAGACAAATTGCTGTGCGCAGGCAAATGCTGGGAATGACCCACTGGCCATGGTGGACTGACTCAAACTACTAAAACCAATCTTGCTCTGTCTCTTCTCTATGTGAGCAAAGCATTGTTCCATCTAGTTTTCCACTGTGTTGTTTTCCTTAGTGACTCCAGTACAAGATGCAATGTGCAAAAGTGTTTAGAGTCCTCCTCCAGGATTGGTAACTAGTGTAAGTACCCTACTTCCTTCAGACTGATAACTGGTGCACCACACTCTGCTCAACACAAAACATTATACATATTTATTTATATTCAAATTAATGTGAATATAATATTTATATAAGATATATTAATAAATTGTATGTAATATATAAATATATTGAACCTCATTATTTACCCCCAGCGAACTTCTGTTTTAAAGCTCTTTATTGGAATATAATTGCTTTACACTCTTGTGCCAGTTTTTGAGGTACACCAAAGTGAATCAGTTGTATTTAGACATATATCCCCATATCCCCTCCCTCCCGTGACTCCCTCCCACCCTCCCTATCCTGGCCCTTTAAGTCATCAGCCATCATCGACTTTATCTCCCTATATTATGCAGCAACTTCCTGCTAGCTATCTATTTTACATTTGGTAGTGTATATATGTCAGTGCTACTCTCTCACTTCATCCCAGCTTCCCCTTTGCCCCCCCCACCACCCTGTGTTCTCCAGTCCATTCTCTGTATCTGCATCCTTATTCTTGCCCTGTCACTGGGTTTACCAGTACCGTTTTTTAAGATTCCATATATATGAGTTAGCATACGGTATTTGTTTTTCTTTTTCAGGCTTACTTCACTCTGTATGACAGACTCTAGGTCTATCCACCTCATTAAAAATAATTCATTCTTTTTCATGGCTGAGTAATATTCCATTGTGTATATATGCCACATCTTCTTTATCCATTCATCTGTTGATGGGTATTTAGGTTGCTTCCATGTCCTAGCTATTGTAAATAGTGCTGCAATGAACATTATGGTACATGTTTCTTTTTGGATTATGGTTTTCTCAGGGTATATGCCCAGTAGTGGGATTGCTGTGTTATATGGTAGTTCCATTTTTAGTTTTTTAAGAAACCTCCATTCTGTTTTCCATAGTGGCTGTACCAACCTACATTCCCACTGACAGGGCAGGAGGGTTCCCTTTTCTCCCCACCCTCTCCAGCATTTATTGTTTCTAGATTTTTTGATGATGGCCATTCTGACCAGTGTGAGGTGATACCTCATTGTGGCTTTGAGTTGCATTTCTCCGGTAATTAGTGATGTTGAGTATCTTTTCATGTGTTTGTCAGGCATCTACATGTCTTTGGAGAAATGTCTACTTAGGTCTTCTGCCCATTTCTGGATTGGGTTATTTGCTTTCTTTGGTATTAAGCTGCATGAGCTGCTCAGAGCAAACTTCTTAAGTTTTTATTTCAAAAAGTTACATAGGTGACACCAAAAAACTCCTCCCATCAATGGTCTTGCTCATTCTTAGAAACTCAAAAGTATGTTTATGTTCATAGTAACTTTCATAGATCATATTCCATCTTTTATTTGGTTGTTTTCCCTAAACAATATAGGAATCGTTTTCTCTCATTATTTTTGTCTTTACTCTGGTTCTTATAAGAACATAAACATCACATCTTGCCTTTTTATTTCACCATTTGAGTCTCTTTATTCTAAACAAATCTTGAGTTAATGTAAGTGCTCAATTCAAAATTTTACTTCTGTTGGGTAACATCAAAAGCACATTTTCTAAATCCCTGCAATCCTCTAAAATTTCATTTCTTATAAATTGAGTCCATAATTGCAAATCATCTTTCATAAAATAAATGTCTGAAATTTTACTATGCAACATGAATGTATATATAATAATACTATTTCAGTACCTTATTGGAGAAGTCACCTGAATTTGGCACTGTATACATTATAGCCAGTTTTGAAATAAGATCATGATGCAATTAGTGTTACTTATAATAGGTATGTACAAAACTTAATTAAAATATAAATGGTAGATTTTCCCCTCCCAAGCTGTCACATTATTTTTGGAGAACAAACATCTGTTTATTTATAAATCAGGGTTATATCTTGTTCTTGATGTGCATGCTAATGATATTATAAAAACATGTTCCAGTGAACTTGTACAAAATCAATTATAGTTACTTAACTATACATTTGGGACCATATCAGTATGAGTTGACATTTCACTCTCTTAATCCAGTTTTCTTGGCTTAAAAATAAATACCTAACACTTTTTCACTTGTTCTATATTTTTTTAAAATAAAGAAAATATGTAAGCTTTAAATCAACAGGAAAATATGTTTACCTTAATAATATATTTTATAATTTCAAATCCTGTTACAATAACGCTAAGAAGATTTCATAGCAACAAACTGGTTAGAGGGAGGTATCAATTGGTAGGTACTCTGACCCACTCAGCAGGTCAACACAGAAGCATATGAGAGAAAAATTCAAATGGCAACTTGCAATGTGAAATCCTGAAAATGAGCCTGAAATATGAACTGTCCGAGTATAAAAGAGGATAAAACGCATGTTAACTGAGCCAAGGGAAAAAGACTTAGAAGTTATTGCTGACTATACATTTAATTTTAGTCAACAGTGTAATATAAATGTAAACATAAAGTTAAACAAACAAAAGAAAATTAAACTAATATGACCTTGGGTTTCATTAAGGGAAAGAAAAAGTATCTAGCACAAAGAGTTGATAGTGTACAGTTTAGAATGAATGCTGACAAACTGGACTGCTTTCCCAAAGAGACAAATGACAAGACACAATACATGATAATTATGAGGCCCATCAAAGAAATGAGACTGTACTGTCCAGACTACACAGAGACATGAGGGACGTGAGAGAGGATTTCCAATATTGTAAGGCCATTCCCATAATCAAGTGCTACACTTATTTACAGTGGCATTATAGGAAAAGTTCGACAGAAGCATCTCCTAACAAAAGAAACTTAAAAATGGAATGTATGGCACTCCCCTGGCGATCCAGTGGTTAGGGCTCTGGGCTTCCACTGCAGGGGGCACAGGTTTGATCCCCGCTTGGGGAACTGAGATCCCCCATGCCACACCTCAAGGCCAAAAAAAAAAGAAAAAAAAAAAAGGAATGTATAATGATATTATCCATAGATGTTCAGCCTTATCTGAACAAAATTATTGGCACTGGAAAAAGAGTTCAAGTCTTGGATAAGGATTCAACAAAAATAAACTCTTAGCTTCTCTTCAGACTTTAGATCTGTTGTTTTATACCACAGGTTCTTATAGAATTTATTTGCTTAAGGCTTAACCAAAATTAATAAGCTTCTGGAATTTAGACAATTCAAGTGTAGAAGGATTAAACTGATTTGACTACAACATGAATTAATATGAACCAAATGATATACTTAAGAATTATAAATATAAAGCTATAAAAACTAGTTTTTTGAAAAACTAACAAAAACCAGTTGTGAAGTATGCTAATATTATATACACATATATTGGGTCAAGTTGCTTATTATTTTATTCCTAAACACTAGGTAATGTTAATTATACTGTATGCATTGGAAAAAATACAGCTTGCCGAGCTTTTTCAAATTCTGTAAATGACAAAACAATGGGCTTGGGTGGTCTGGATAATCTGTACCACTGCACTACTGATGTTGCAGCTATTGCCACCACTGCTACTATTACTACGAAAACAAGGACTACTAAGACCATTCCTATTACTGCTACTGCTACTACAACTATGGTAATTGCTTCCACTAGTACTGTTAGTAATACTACTACTACTACATTACATTTATTGAGTTGTTATAATATGCTAGATAAACCCAGTGATTTATCCCTTAAGCAACCCTATGAAGAAGGAACTACTACTAGCTCCATTTTAAAGATAAATTTAAGGTAAGTAACTTGTCCAAGATCTTACAGGTTAAGAGTGGGATGACCCGCATTTGAAAGAAGGCAATGGGTTTAGATTTTATGTTCTTATAAACCTACATTGTAGTAAGAAAATTGAAATGAACTGAATATGCGTGTGATTTTTGGCATAAAAGTAATGTGTCTATAGCAGGAAATTTTCTCCAAATATAGCACATCATTCTAATCACATCTTTACACTGTTCTTAGAACCTGTAAATTCAATCTCTTTGGTAATTCTGTTCATTTATTTTTCTCATGCTTTGCAAGTGTCCTTCATATCATCTAATATTTTCATAGCATTAGTAGTTACCACTAAGTACCAGTTAATTGGAGGACCACTCTTCATATTTGTTCACCACTACTTTCCAGTATTCTTTGCCTATGATAGGGTACCCATGCCTCCCACCATAGAACCCAAATTTATGTTTCTGCAGAGAGAAGCTCTTCCTATGATAATATGAGCTTGGTGTCATTTTAATACCAAATTTACAGGGACTTTTCATTTTATTAATATCAAGAAGCAAAATTAATGATTTAAAAAATCCATCATTGTTGTCATATAATTAAGTAGTGAGAAACATAGTGGCTTCTGTGAGTAGCAGCATGTTATCGCCTGAGAAGTTATGCACTTTTTTTTTATAAATTTATTTATTATTTATTTATTTATTTATTGGCTGTGTTGGGTCTTCATTGCTGCACATGGGCTTTCTCTGGTTGCAGTGAGTGGGGGCTACTCTTTGTTGTGGCGCACGGGCTCCTCATTTCTGTGGCTTCTCTTGTTGTGGAGCACAGGCTCTTAGGCATGTGGGCTTCAGTAGTTGCGGCACTTGGGCTCAATAGTTGTGGCACATGGGCTTCATGGCTCCACAGCATGTGGGATCTTCCTGGAGCAGGGATCAAACCCGTGTCCCCTGCATTGGCAGGTGGATTTTTAACCACTGTGCCACCTAGGAAACCCAAGTTATGTACTTTTAAAGAAACTGATTGAGTGAATTAGCCACCAGATACCTGGTTCAATGATAACTTCCCTGTTGGTTCTTTTCCCTTATTTGTATCTTGGCCTTTGGAGGTTATGACAGTTTCTACCTACAAGTTTTAGTGATATATGTAGGGAGATCCCCAGACACAAATGAAGTACGGAAAATCTTGTGTTTCTTCAAACATTTTAGCAAACTGGGAAAAATCACCAAAATACTTTCTTTGATTTATTGGAAATTGGTAGAACATTCATTTTACTAGAGGAACAGAAAAGAACACTGACTAAATATTAATTCGGGAAAAAAATTTAATACAAAGAATCTATTAATAGATGTAATTAGAACATGAGGGAAAAATTTCTTGCCTACGTACTGGATATATGTCATAATAAAAGCAAAAATCAAATAAATGCATACATTGCTGATACAACAGAAATATGCATATAACCATCTTAGTCCCTTCAAGTAAGGTACGTCTGAGTGTTTTAATTAGTATTCATAAAACAGATATGAAATATATGTTAGTTCTTTCTAGGAGTGAGAAAACGAAAGTCATGCAACAATCTGAAGATAAATACAGAAACAGTTAACACATTTAGCCTAAAACCTATATTCTTAAAAAAAGGAAAATTTTTTTTAAACAAAAGTCTATGTTCCTACTGAATGTAAATCCCTCATTAGTGGTACACATACATGATGTTATGGAAATATGGCGAAAATATAACAAAATACATGGTGATGGTGACTCTGGAGCACCATGCCGCAGAAAGAAGCAATGGTCTAGACACACATGTAACAGCCTGTGTGTAACTGAAAACAGCTCTGAGTGAAAACCACAGGAGAAAACAATGAGATTTACAGCATAATATCAATTTTGTGAGTTGAACACACACAAGCACAATGATAAAAACTTCATTTGAGTGTACTGAAGTTTAAGAATTATTGAGAGAAAGACAGCTCGGGGAGTCACAAGGAAAGAGCCAGAAACTGCCAATATCAGTAGTTTCAAAGAGCTATTCAGAATTCAGATCCACCTCAAGAGTTGAGTGCTGCAAACTTGAAACAAAGAGAAGCAGCAAGTCTGGAATAAATCATAGCTGGAGATATGAGATTGTCAGAGGGCCAGACCAGAGGAAGAAACTTGGAGGAGATAACTATCCAAGAACAAGGCAAGCTGGCTGTTCCAAAGACTGCACTAAATTTCAGAAACCAGTTCATCTTAATGTGCGAGACAAAGTCATGGAAGAGGAAGGATCAGACAACAGCAATAAGGAGTGACAGATTCTCCAGTAACTATGGATTCCAACTGCTTAGCCTCTTTTAGAGTTTTCTGATGTATGGAAACTCCTCCCAGTACTTGATCAGTCTGAGCAAATAAATGGGAGTGTGTGACTGGAGTGAGATATGACTTCGTGAAAAAAAGTCTGATACTCAACTGGAGTCCAATTGGCTTTACAAAAACAAGGTATTTTGGTGAGGAATGCTCTAGTCTAATTATATTTAAGCTTATTTTGCTAAAATATTAAACACAGTTTGCCACAGAGAGTACACTATTTAGGACAAACCAGAAAAGTAATTGCAAATGATTTCATTACACAAGGAAGAAAAATTAAATATGGCAGTGTGCTGTTATTGAGAAATAAAGACAGGAAAATAAGCTATAAGTGTTTATTTTCTATTCATTTGGCAAGGTTTTTTTTTTTTTTTTACTTGACATACTATTTTTAGATGACTGTTCATTCAGTTATTCTACTTCATGTTAACAAGGGAAACCTGCTATACTTGACATGAGCTTTGATTTATAGCCATAAACTGAAGGAAAAAAGGAAAAATGCAAACATCAGACACACAGAAGCAATTTGGTCTCCCTGTCTATCATTGGACAGACAGCTGCAAATGCCTAGTAATATGTTCTAGTGTGAGATAAGGAGATGTCATTCAAAGGTAAAGGAAGAATAAACATTTCGGCAAAAAACAGTGGTCAAAAACTATAATCTCTCTGACCTAGTGCCCAAGAAAATTCCAAAGTGGATCTTGTTAGTCCTTGAACAATTATTTTCCCTCACGTATTTGACTATGTTTTAAACTTACATTATCTCACATGCATTCATCACATCTAGGTTTACATTTCTTTCATCAGTTTCAATTTAAAGATTGATTCTCTCAAAATCACTTGAAAGGTTTCAACTAAAACATGCTCTTTAGCAGCGGTCGAGCCCAGATTGTTCTGGTGGGGTATCAGAAGTGAAGTAAAACACAGAATCTGTTGATTAACATATAGGATATCAGAATGTCCCTTTTCTTTTCCTGCTTTGACTCTTCAGTCAACCCGGCAGACATCCCTGAGGAAAGTCATCAAAACTAATTTTCAGGGGTAGATAAGAGTTTCTCAGGGAACATTCTCAGTATCCTATTTTCAAGAGGGATTACAGTTCAATATGCTCACTCTGAATATCTTCTCTTATTACCGAATTGGTTGAAGTTATTAAAAACTTCTCAGCGAGTTGAGTTTCAATTCACACCTTGTAAAAAAGGTTAAAATATGCACACAGAAGACTTTTGCAACAGAACAAGCAGTGTTGCTCTTTAGAGTGACTCATTATAACACAAAAAGTAGGGCCTGAAGCTAGGCTATGAGATTTAACACTCACCTCTGTGCAATAGGTGAAGTGCAACATTTAACATCAATCTTTACTTTTCAGTTAATACAGCTCGTTATGGACCAGATGGCTTGACTGTTCTGCCATTTCCTGCATATTTTTTTTTTACAAGACTAGAAATGTACCTCTTTTTCAAAAATAGTGAGGTGAGTGGTTTCAAGGAAAGATGCTAAGAGTAATTTTGGATTCTTTTTAAAACAGGTTCTAAAATACAGGTAAAATATTTCAGTAGTGAAATGTTTTAAAGAGACATTTAAACACTCACCTGTAATTCCCTTACATCTATCATTGTAATTACTTCAACTGTAGGGTCATGAGTAATTTCCCTGCATCTCAATTGTAGATACTGGGAAGAGCTATTTGATTCAAGAGTTGTTCAAATCAAATTGCCAAAGTCTATAAATAGAGGTGCATTGGCTATTTCTCCATGTTCTTGACAGAACAGCTTGAAGGATTTAGTCCAAAATGAGCTTTTTCTGCTGTGATGCTTATGTGATAACAACTAATAATTTTCAACTATTTAAAAAAGTGCTCACCTTTGAGCGTTACATAAACATAGCTTTGCTGATGGTGGCCAAATATCAAATGTGACATTCTGTAAATATCCAAAGATTTCAGAGAACTAAGCTTCCATCTATATATCAGAAGTAACAACATCCAAACAGCACTACCCTTACCTTCCTGTCTCTTTTTTCTATCCCGCAGGCACCATCTGCTGAGCAGCTCTAGTTAGTTTCAAGCTTCTTGTACCTATTCTCCTTTCCGCATTCATGCTCCAGCATTACATAAGTACGTGTTGAAATCTGCTTGACCATAGTTTTACAGTTTGATTCTCTTGATGTGTTATCTTTAATTTCTACTCTAATAAGAGATATTAATTAGAAATTCAAACATATCCAGTGGAAAAGTAAGATGGCCTTGAAGATGAACAGTCAGACAAGCACTGGGTCCTTTATAACAGTTTAATCAAAAGCCCTTTGATGATGAAATTTGAAGCATTTTTCTGAGGCCTTTAGCTCAGTCTGTTGACTTAACAGCAAGCCAAACTTACTTTAAAACATCAAAACATTTACTGAGAAACAAGAAAGTCACTATTTTACCCAAATGCAGCATGTCAAACAAAAGTTCTGCAGGCAGCAATAGAGTAGTTTTGGAGGCACAGACACAGCATGGTAAGTGGTTGCGTAGTTTAAAGGGAAAAACAAAGATATGGCCGTTAGCTCTCTTCTGTTCTGTTATTTCTTATTTTTAACTATTTTTAGCTGATTGCTGCACAAAGTGTGTTTCTTCTACGAAAAGTACAATAAGAACCAACATGAAGTTTTCTCTACCTAAATCAGTTACAACTACCACTGGTATTCATTCAGAAGTACTTCTTAGTCCTTTTGCCCAAGTTAGAAAATTATGTCTAATCCCAAGTAAGCACTCAATAAATATTTATTAGATAGTTGCTTTAGTGATTTTTTTACATCAACATTACATGTCATTTTAATACATATAATATTCTCTCCACTGAATATTTATAACCCTCAAGCTTCTAAATCTTACTCTAAAATTACCACAAAACATTTTTCCAGGAAAGTTCCTGCCTCATGCTAAGATTTTCTTATTTTTTTTTCTTTCTGCTACCTATATATCTTTCCCTTCATGTAAATATGTTCCCCAGAGTTAATTTTTTTCTCATGCCCTACATATAATGGCTTAATATATTTCCACTCCAAAGACTCTAACTCCAGGTACTTAACACTGGGTGCCTAGATTCTTAAAGCATAAATTCACAAGTTCCAACACTACTGTTGAATTTTACTTTGGAAGAATCAGCAGGAAGCAATTAATTTTCTTCATGATGTTCTAGGCAGACAGTCACAGGCATATTAAAATTTGGAAGCACATAATAATCAGTATAAACAAACTAAAAATAACTGGTATTCATCAATTGAACTTTTTTTTGAAGAGTAATTCTTTGACCCAATTTAACATGGATCGTTAAATTACATAGTTTCTATTGTGCTATGTTATTAGTTCTAAATGTTGTTTTCACTTACAAATAATATTTTTATTATGCAATATGATTATTAAAATCATTGTGAGACAAGATGAAATCAAATAAAATTTGTGTGTGTGTGTGAGAGAGAGAGAGAGAGAGAATGTATCCCTGTGTCCTTTGCTTCCTTTGTCTTCCCAGGTCAGATCTTTGGCAGAGATGCTGTCAACACAATGCTAGAACACCCATCATCATCTCCCACATGAGAAAGGCAGGGAAAGGAGAGGTAGATTAAGGTCAGCTCTGAACTAGTTCACAAATTGGGCCTTGAAAGAAAACTGAATTATGGTTTTCTACCATCCAACTCTTCATGAAGGAAAGAGAGTAACTAGGAGATAATAGGATTTAAGAGGCTTCAGAGGGAGGAAAATAATGCACCTTCACGTCTTAGTTTAAACAAGAAAAAACCTTTTTGTTTGTTTACACATAGAAGAAGATGAAAGGGAATAAACACAAGATAGATATAGTTTCCTCATGATTAAATGAATTAGCACTGAAGTGAAGGAAATGCTAATGGGTAGAGAGAGTTGACCACACAACATGAACCTTGAGTGAGTGTGGTAGAAAGGTAGTGCAGAAATTTTTCTTAAGAAAATTCCTCCCTTCCAAGATACCAAAGTGACTGTTCTTCTTATGAAGCTCCTTGCTTTCTCCTCAGACTGCTGTGTTACAACAGTGAATGTGAAAGAGTTGGAAGAATGATCCACTCTGAAGGGTTGGTTGAAACATGAATTAGGGGATAGCTTTTAAGTTCTATATGTACCAAAGGTGAATAGGGCTATAACAGTATCATATGTCCACAGGATTACAAAGATGTAACTCTTCAAAAATAAGTACTGGGGACTAAAGATTTATCGTGTTAAAAAAGAAGAACAGAAAGGACAACAAAAAGGTATCTAAGAAAGAAAAAAATATAGACAGAGAGAGATAGAGGAGTACTCTCTAAGCATGATACAAAAGGTAGAAATATTAAAACAAAACACTGTAAGCATGTCCCATTAGGAAAAAAAGCAAAACATAGTTAGAAAGGAAGGGGAGGAACATTATCAGCATAACAAAGTGTTAACTTTTTTTTTTTTTGGCTGTGACACGTGGCTTGTGGGATCTTAGTTAGCCAACCAGGGATTGAACCTGGACCCTCAGCAGTGAGAGCTCAGAGTCCAAACCACTAGACTACTAGGGAATTCCCATTAATATTTTTTAACATGGTAAAAAAAAAAATCTAAGTATCAAACCAATAAAAATAAAAAGACCCCAATTTTTAAAAAAGGAGAAAAAAGAACGCATATCCAATTTGCCAGAGTATTACAGTTAAGATATTTAACATCTTTTTAGTCATCAAAAAATGCATATTAGAAATACTATTTTCACCCATGAAAATGGATTTTTTTTAAGTGGTAACAACCAGTTTTTGACTAAAGATTCTAGAGTATGTTTTGTTTCACATACTACACATTAGTATTGCTACAAATTTTTGGAAAAAATTTTAGGGTGAGTTTCAAAACATTTTAAAAAGTGCACTCCTGGAAATCTTAAGGAAAAAAATGCATATAAAGATCTAGTTATTCAAAGGGAGTCCAACTTGAGGATGGAAGATGCCTTAGAGGACTGGGGCGGGGAGGGTGGGGGGGACTTGAGGGCAGGAGTCAAGGAAGGGAGGGAATATGGGGATATGTGTATAAAAACAGATGATTGAACTTGGTGTACCCCCCAAAAAATAATAAATTAAAAAAAAAACTAAGCAAATAACCCAATCCACAAATGGGCAGAAGACCTAAATAGACATTTCTCCAAAGAAGACATACAGATGGCCAACAAACACATGAAAAGATGCTCAACATCACTCATCATCAGAGAAATGCAAGTCAAAGCCACAATGAGGTATCACCTCACACCAATCAGAATGGCCATCATCACAAAGTCTGGAAACAACAAATGTTGGAGAGGGTGTGGAGAAAAGGGAACTCTCCTGCACTGTTGGTGGGAATGCAAGTTGGTACAGCCACTATGGAAAACAATTTGGAGGTTCCTTAAAAAACTACAAATAGAACTACCATATGATCCAGTAATCCCACTCCTGGGCATATACCCAAAGAAAACCATAATCCCAAAAGAAACTTGTACCATCATGTTTATTGCAGCACTCTTTACAATAGCCAGGACATGGAAGCAACCTAAATGCCCAGCAACAAATGAATGGATACAGAAGATGTGGCATATATATACAATGGAATATTACTCAGCTATAAAAAGGGATGAGATGGAGCTATATGTCATGAGGTGGATAGAACTACAATCTGTCATACAGAGTGAAGTAAGTCAGAAAGAGAAAGACAAATATTGTATGCTAACTCACATATACGGAATCTAAAAATGGTACTGATGAACTCAGTGACAAGAACAGGGAAGCAGATACAGAGAATGGACTGGAGAACTCGAGGTATGGGAGGGGGCGGGGGGTGAAGGGGAAGCTGAGACGAAGCGAGAGAGTAGCACAGACATATATATACTACCAACTGTAAAATAGTCAGTGGGAAGTTGTTGTATAACAAAGGGAGTCCAACTCGAGGATGGAAGATGCCTTAGAGGACTGGGGCAGGGAGAGTGGGGGGGAATCGAGGGGGGGGGGCGTCAAGGAAGGGAGGGAATATGGGGATATGTGTATAAAAACAGTTGATTGAACCTAGTGTACCCCCAAAAAAATAAAATAAAATAATAAAAAACAAAAAACAAAAAACTAATATACTGTGAAAATTTAAAAAAAAACCTAGTTATTAAGTTGTATATCTTGTTATCATAAAAATTGGAAGTCATATGTTTAAATATGGATATAATTTTTTACAAATAAAATTCAGTTATTACCAGAGACCTATCTTAGTAATTCATGTTTACTGGATTATGTCAGCTCAACCACATACATCTAATATGTTTTGAAGATGCTATAACAGCTGAGTTATACTGAAAAGAATAGGGTTTCCCTGGTGGCTCAGTGGTTAAGAATCTGCCTGACAATGCAGGGGACATGGGTTCAAGCCCTGGCCCAGGAAGATCTCACATATCTCAGAGCAACTAAGCCCATGAACCACAACTACTGAGCCTGTGCTTTAGAGCCCATGAGCCACAACTACTGAGCCCATGCACTGCAACTACTGAAGCCCATGCACCTAGAGCCTGTGCTCTACAACAAGAGAAGCCATCGCAATAAGAAGCCCATGGACTGCAATGAAGAGTAGCCCCCTCTCACTGCAACTAGAGAATGCCCACACTCTGCAATGAAGACTCAATGCAGCCAATATATAAAGAATAAAATTAAATAATTAATTAATTTTTTAAAAAAAGCAAAAAAGAAAAGAAAATATAAGTATACCAAATAAAATAAATGAGATAATAAGTGGAAAATGTATGGAAATGTGCTCAGTATCTGCAGTGGATTGAATACTTTTTGCCCCCAAAATTTATACTTTGAAAATCTAACCCTCAAGGTGATGGTACTAGCAGGTGTGGCCTTTGGGAAGTGATTAGGTCATGAGGGCTCTGCTCCGGTGAGTGGGATCAGTGCCTTTATAAAAAAGACTCCAGAGAGCTCCCTCACCCCTTCCACCATGTGAGGTTACAGTGAGAAGACTGCTGTACATAAGGAAGTGGGTTCTAATTTGACACCAGATCTGCTGGTACCTTGCTCTTTACAAAACTTCCCAGCCTCCAGAACTACTAGAAATGAATTTCTGTCATTTCTAAGCTTCCCAACTTATGGTATTTTGTCACAGCAGTACAAAGGGACTAAGATAGTACCTAATAACAATAATAATAATATTTTAAATGCTATTATAGCCCCTCATCATTAATCTTATCAGACAAGAAGTAAAACTTAACAAGACTTTAAAAAAATTTCAAATTGAAACCCAGATAAAACATTCTTTTATATTATGTTGACTAGGAAAATAATAATATGTTTAAATGAAATATCATATATAAGAACTGAAAATTTGTACTCTTGTGGCCCTTATAAAACCATATACAACTTTATTTAACTTACTAAATGCGTTTTTAAGTGAGGAATTGAATTTTTCTTATGATTATGCTGTTCTTCTGTGAAGTAGAATGCTATCAATAGACATCCTATTTATATTTTAACAATCAGGAAAAATATATACATTATTTAAGATACTTCCCTATGCTCACTTTCCTTCTAAAAATGCCTTCCTCATTTTACTCATTTTGTAGTTGCTTAATTAACACAAGCACATTTATTCTGAAAACCTTATCAATCAATCAATAAGTATCATGCATGATTTCATGGCCACACAAGAAACATTAGAAATAGTTATTATCTACATAGATAAATGACAGCATATATTTTTTTAAATGCCAAATATGTTAAATGTGCGGCTCAGAAGTTTCTTTGTACCTGTATCTATTTTACTATATATGTTGACCACAGATTGAGTGAAATTAGTCCAGATAAAGGATTATATGAGGAAGACAAGGAAGGGACCACATATAATAAATAAGATTTTTATAGTGATTTACCAAATCATTACGCTTCACTTTCCCCCACTGCCTAATTAACCTATTTACATGTATTTCTTCTCTAAAAGTATTGTAGTATCACTTTAAAACAGTCTTTCAATCAATAAAAAGCTTGTTGAATTGAACTCTAAATACTCTAAGATGTCGTTTCAGACAATGGATAACTATACACATTTTAAAAGTAAATCCAGAATAAAATAATCATTGGGGGACCATTGCACGGACAACTCATTATTACATGCAACAAATTATTTTTAAAAGAAATAAGAAATTATAAAATTTGTTACATGTTATAGGAATAAAATAACAAAATAAGGTATTGTGATTCAGAACCTGACCACAGAGAAAACCAGCAAATATTAGTGATTTTATTGTTGTTATAATTCTACTTGTGAACAATAAAAAATATAAATACTTGAAATTGAATAAAGCTGCATTAGTAATAAACTTAGGTTTTCATATTTTTCATTAGAAATGATATAAGTAATGCATGGATATGACAAAAAATAAAATTAATCATTCATTTTTATCAGAAATCCAGGACTATTTGAAATACAGCTCCTATCATACATTCTAATTCTTACTCCTAGAAAATACAAGTACTCTGGCTAGTTATCTTTCACTTTAAAAAAGTGTCTGGTTAGAAAGAAACACAAATGTTGATAATTTAGATTTACATTGATAAATCTAATGTACGCTTCCCATTTGCTAAGAGTTTTGCCATTATCATATGGTAATTCTACCGTAACACTGATTGTAAATATCCAAATGTGTTTAAAATTTACCATGTAGCATGTGAACCAATTTAGAAAATCTATTACCCATCTAACACACTTTCTCCAAAGTGGAAGAAAAGCTTTTCATGAGTTAAATATATTTTAGGTAGTGTTCTGATGTGATTGCATAATAAATTTACAGCAATAAAGCAATTGCTTATAATTTCAAAATAGGACACATGTAGGACTAAACCAGATGCCTTTGTGTGGAAGTCTAATGATCCTTAAATCAAGAATATTTATAGATCTGAAAAAGAAACCAGAATACAGCAGCAGACAAAGCACTTAAAATTGCACTGATTTTTCTGAGTCAACCAGAAAATTAAACAGTTTGGAGGTGCCTTAAAAAAATAAAAATAGAACTACCATATGATCCAGTAATCCCACTACTGGGCACATACCCAGAGAAAATCATAATCCATAAAGAAACATGTACCATAATGTTCATTGCAGCACTATTTACAATAGCCAGGACATGGAAGGAACCTAAATGCCCATCAACAGATGAATGGATAAAGAAGATGTGGCACATATATACAATGGAATATTACTCAGCCATACAAAGGAATGAAATGGAGCTGTATGTAATGAGGCGGATAGACCTAGAGCCTGTCATAGAGAGCAAAGTAAGCCAGAAAGAGAAAAACAAATACTGTATGCTAACTCATATATACAGAATCTAAAAAAAAAAATGGTACCGATGAGCCCAGTGACAGGGCAAGAATAAGGATGCAGATGCAGAGAATGGACTGGAGGATACAGGGTTGGGGAGGTGGGGAGCGAAGGGGAAGCTGGGACGAAGTGAGGGAGTAGCATAGACGTATACACACTACCAACTGTAAAATAGATAGCTAGTGGGAACTTGCTGTATAACAAAGGGAGATCAACTCGATGATGGGTGATGCCTTAAAGGGCCAAGACAGGGAGAGCAGGAGGGAGTCATGGGAGAGAGGGGATATGGGCATATATGTATAAATATAGCTGATTCACTTTGGTGTACCTCAAAAGCTGGTACAAGAGTGTAAAGCAATTATATTCCAATAAAGAGCTTAAAAAAGATCTAATTGGGAACAACCTTTTAATGACTAACATACAACAATGTAAATAGCAATGTCATCTGCTTTAGTTGCCATAGCATATTTAAATTGGATAGTTAGAAAATTACTAACTGCACATTTGTTTGGCTTAGCTACAGTGAAATCAATACAGACTTAATAAAATCATATTGAATTTATCAGAGATAAAAGCAGTGTATCAAATCACTTCATTAAAATAAAAATATTTAAAAAGGTTTTTAGTCTGACTACAATTTTTGTTGAGCTAAATTTTAGCCCCAAATCCATTTTATTGACATATAAAATCATCATGTGGTAGACTAATAAGGTCACAAATTCTTTGACACTCTCTGGAGACTTGAGATGTATTTCCCCTCTCTTGCATCTGGGCTGGCCTGTGATACTTTGACCCACAGACTAGGACAGAAATGACACCATGACAGATTCAGGACTACCGTTGAGGTGAATGGAAATTCCCATTTTAGCCTGTTGGAGTTGCCATATAAGAAGTCTGACAACTCTACTGGGGAGACCACAAGAAGTGACCCTAAAAGTACGGGAACAGGGAGAGGAGTACAGCTGAACACAGTCTTGTAGCCATCTCTACCAAGTCACCAGAAAGGGAGTGAAGCTGTCTGGTGCCTCATCTACATCCTAGCTGCCCAGCTGCCACGCAAATGAATACCAAGTGACTCTATTTGACACCATATGAACTAGAAGAAGAATCACCAATCCAAGCCCTGCCTAAATCCCTCATCCACAAAATTATGAAATACAACGAAATGGCTGTTGTTTTTAGCCACTAAATTCTGAAGTAGTTTATTAAATAGCAATAACTAACCAGAAAACATAAGTTCTTAAAACTAAGATGCCATGCAAAGAGAGCAAGAGTTTTCTCATACAGGGACTTATCTATTCTCTTGACCTTGCATTAGTACATATATTTTGAAAAAAAGTGTGGCGAAATGTGATATATTTCTAAAGCGATAAAAATTCTCCTGTTTTGTCTCAAAAAAATTGAAGAACTTGATCTAAAGAAATGATTTAAAATAAGAAAAATATATGTGCAATGATCATATATAAATACACATAAAGTGTATTACATTATATATACATTATATATGAATATGTTATTGTGTATTGTATGTATATCTTATTAAGTGGAACCTGGCAACTATGATTAGTAAAATGAGGTTATAATGAAATACATTATGGTGTATCAATGAGGCCAGTATTAAGTAAAATAATAATTTTGAAGACTGAAGCCATTTGAAAATATTTTATGCATATGCTGTATAGTGGAAAAAGCAAACCATACACTTGCATCTATTCTATATGTGCAAGTTACATACACTACTCTAGAAGAGAGCATGAACAAATAAAAACAATATACTTATAAAAAATTTTGGAGAATTTTAAATTTTAATATTTTGTTATATTCCTTGGTGAGGAAAGTAGATTTTAAAAAGTAATAGCTTAAGGATATGGACTGATACAACAAATGCTGATATATGCATGACCTTTTAAACAGCTGGTAATTTCAAAGCATTTTGTAGAATGACCAGACAATGAAGCAACTTTGGACAGAAAATAAAGTTACCCATGAAATGATAAAATGAATACGTACTCACTACGTTATGTGAGTTCCCATCCATGTAGCTTTAGGAAATCTGATAGGTTGGCAACAGGATTTATACCATAAACATCTTGTATTTCTTGTATCTGACAAATCCTAATATGTTATTAGCACTCAGAGTTTTACGAATGAATGAGTGGATGAATAAATGAAAATCTGTGGCAAATCATGTTACCACTGGAATAGCTATCAATGTTAGAATTCACATACATGGCATATAGAGCATATAGATGCACAATTATCATACTTCAGAAATGATTTGTGATTCATCTAACATTTTTAAGACATAGAATGTTCTTTATTTCAACTTATTTATGTGTTATTTTCTGTTAGAATCATTTGAGTGTTTTTTACATGTTAGCTTTTGTAAAATTGTCTATTCTCTGTTAACATCTTTCAATGAACTTCAATAAAATAAATGATTACACAAGTGTTGTGACTCCCCACTGAAAAAAACTTAGTGAAAAGAAAGGAACAAAGTGACTTTTAAAATTTAATTCTTTCTCTGGTGAGTTATTTTCACATAGAAGTGCTTGAAGCCAACTTTAGATTATAACTTTATTACTCCTAGCACATGGAAGAATCTAAGGACCAAAGCAAAATAAGAGAAAACAAATGTACAAAAAAAAGAGTGAATAATTCTTAAGTCCATATTTAGTCACTGTTCTTATCAAAGGAATACTGAAGTAGCTGAACTGATGTTTGTCTGAAAATACTTGCTATAGCTTCTTTTTAAAAATGGTTTTATTGACATATAATTCACAAATCTTACAATTCACATATTTAAATTATACAACTCAAAGGCTTTTATAATACAGAATTGTGCACCTATCACCACAATCAATTTTCTATCATTTTCATATGACAGAAAGAAACACAAACACATTATTAGTCACTCATTTTTTCCAACCCCTCTTGACCTAGGCAACCACTAATCTACTTTCCATTTTTATAGATTTGCCTCTCTTGAACATTGCATATAAATGGAGTCATACAATGTAAGGGGTCTTTCTGTGTCTGGCTTCTTTCAGTTAATATAATGTTTTCAAGGTTCACCCATGTTGTAGCATATGTCAATTCTTCATTCCTTTTTATTGCTCCCCAAAATGTGATATGGTTATATATGCTATTTATTCAGTTGATGGACATTTGGGTTGTTTCCACATTTTAACTATTATGAATAATGCCGCTATAAACATTTATGCACAAGTTTATTGTATGAACATATGTTTTTATTTCTCTTGAATATATACCTAGGAGTGGAATTTCTGGGTCATATGGCAACTCTGTTTAATCTTTTGAGGAACTGCCAAAATGTTTTCCAATGTGACTGCATTACTTTATACTCCCACCAGCGGTGTATAAAGGCTTTCATTTCTCTACATCCTTATTAATACTTGTTATTATCTGAATTTTTTTATTATAGCCATCCTACTGAGTATGAAATAGTATCTCATTTTGGTTTTGATTCGCAATTCTCTAATAACTAATGATGTTACACATCTTTCACGTGCTTATTGGCCACTGAGTATATTCTTTAGAGACATGTCTATTCAGATCCTTTACTCATCCTTTAATTGAATTATCTTTTATTATTGAGTTATAAGTATTCGCTACATTTTCAGGATACAAGTTTCATATCAGTTATAGGATTTGCAAATATTTCCTCCCACTATGTGTGTTGCCTTTTCACTTCATTGATGATGTTCTTTGAAACACCAAAATATATAATTCTGATAAGCACCAATTAATCTATTTTATTTCTTTTCTCATGTGAGATGGCTTTCTGAGGAAAGGATTATTACGATCAATACTTTGGGTGAATGTTTTTACAGCTAGAGGCCATGAATTTTGTCCATAGAGCACAGGTGCCTTGCACATGACTCTAATCCTCCAGAAACTCTTCTGGCCTTAATCACATACCAGAGACATTAAGCAGCTGTAGACTCATGGCACCTCTAAGGGATTAGAAAGCAAAAAGGAGACAAAGGCCCTAATCCTGAAAGAATGTGACACGTTTCTTGTAGTCCAGAAAGCAGAATCCTCAGGGACCCCTGGTTAAACTTGAATTGCCTTTTAAACAATATATACAAGGAATCCAGGTTGCATATGTTAAATTGCTTAACCAACTAGTCTTCTTTCCAGTTGTATGGCATGACCCCTTTGAATAAATAATATTTTATTCACTTTCTATAAAAATACTGTAAGTTATTAACTGTTTACATATGTAAAAGTGATGATTATTATGAATCAAAGAATGATAGTTATTAATATTCTGTTTTAACAATGGGTCTTCTGGTATGCCAGATGGATATCTAAACTGTCTCCATTCAAAGTTAACACAAAATAAGATCCTTTCAAACACAGTCATTTATGTCTTCCAATTTCATTTCTTAATAGTGCTTTTCTTTATTTTGTTGGTTATGCATTTTTATCTATAATAGTAACCAAATTTTCAAAGGTTTCCATGTTGTTCTGCTTTAAGTGCTAAAGTTGGCAACTCTTTGAATTCCTAAATAATATACTATTTTAATAGCAAGTTAAATATTTACTGTCCTTTCTGGATACAGTATACATGTTCAGAGATTTGGAATTCATTGTAATCAATTCTTATGAAATATTTTCATTATTTATCATCAATGGTCAAATATGATAGTTTGCCAATTCCATTGTGACCCTGATTTTATACCGTTTCTAAAAATTTTAAATGATTTTGCTCAATGCAACCTGGAGGTTCTTTTGTTAAAAATATTTTTATGATCAAATTCTCTGAAGTCACAGGAAAATACTTCTTCATATATCTAAATCTTTTCACATGAAAAAAGAGTTAAAGTCTCAGACTGTTTCTTGGTGGAGCAGAAGACTCCCATTATCTATCACACACAAGTTAGTTTTTACTCCCTCATTAATTTTTCCTTAAGAAAATGACCAGCTTCCAAGAATTAACTACAACAATGATAGCTAGGTTTCTCTTTCATTTTTCATCTAGTCATTTTTAAACAATCAGTTCTAGGCAGCTTATACATGTGATAATGAATTGGTATTAGTATTGTCAATTTGCTTTGAAAGAAACCAGACTTGCCTCTTAATTTAAAAGATTGAGATCCACCCCAATCCTCTCTAAAATGGCCATTTATTTCTTTTCTCTGTGGCCAAAAGATTTTCTTTGCTGCTGAAGACTATGAATGTGTACTTCACAAAGTCTGTACTCTTAAAAAACACATATTATTATAGGAAAACATTTTAAAAGAATTCAGACTACAATTACTGACATTTAAAGCAACTTACATTTCCTTTAAAGAAATAAAGTTTCAATGTGATTATACAAATGGCCATATCCACCTTATTTCAGAAACGTGTATGTCACTTCTATTTGTAATTATTTTCACTTGTATTTCAGCTATTATTCTCTTTAGATTTCTTAAAAGACAAACAGCATTGACCATCCCTTTAAATTCTAATGACAAAGAGATCAATATAGCCCATTTCACAAATTAAATGGGCTAATTTTATTTAAGAGCAAAATGAAGCTCAATTATTATCATTAAAAAGGATTTCTACAAGATAACATATTAAATCTATACTCAGGGAGCCTGATGCTTCGACACAATTTCTAGATTCAAGTGGATCTTTATGTGTTTCTTTCGATAAGTTAGGCACTGGAGAAATGAAGCATCTCAGACACTAGGCACTTATGAGGGACCAATGGTGTGATGAATGACTATATGGTATACCCCTTAATGTCTGCCAGGAACATGTTAATTCACTTAAAAAGTGGTTTATTGACTAATGCAGAGGAATAAAGTATTACTATTTGTATTATTTTGGTGTCAATATCTATTATCAGAAATAGTATATTTTTTCAGGGGTCAGAGTATCTCAGGAACTGATTAGACCATATCCAGAAGGAGGTGGAAACTCTGATATGAGAAAAGGTTAAGGGATGGGAATCATTCTGCCTTAAAAAAAAAAAAAAAAAGAATGGCGAATAAAAACAGGCAAATATTTGAAGGCATGGCTCATGGAAAAGATATATGGCCCTAGTGGGAAAAATGCAATAATTACCTGAAGGCAAATGTTCGCTCTTTGTGAAGAAGTTACAGCTGCTCAGAAATGGGGGGACATCTCAGAAACAGCACAGCCCCTAGAAGTATGCAAGTGGATCCTGGGGAAGGGGTTTTACACTGGATATTGAGCTTGGAGAACCTCAAGTAAACCACGATTCTAAACTTTCATTTTTCACTTTGGCACCAGTACAAACAAGCAAAGGATTGACTGTATTCCTATTATATGCCTCCAACTGTGCTAAGCACATTTAGGAGCAAAATCTGGACGCTGTGCTCTTTCTAAAAGTTGAAAACATTGATAAAGACAGGCCTAGAAAACATAAAACAAATGTATACTCATACACTCCAGTAACATTTAAGTTGCAGATTTAAAATTCTATGAAAAAAGGACTCCATTGATTTTATTCAGTGTTGTAGACAGAGCACCTACAGTGCCTGATGCCAAGAACATTCTTTCTTTGTTTAACAAATATGTACACTGTGTCAGACACTATTCTGAGCCTACTAGAAATCACTACTCCTTACTTAATACTTTTAGCAATCCTAAGAAAAGTGTACTATAATGACCCATATTTTACATTTGAGGACACTGAGGCACAGAAAGATGAAGTTTTCCAAATCACATGACACAATGGGATTTGAACAGTGGCTCAGTGTCCATGCTTTTAGCAGTTACTTTGCTCCTTAATTCATAGAAATTAAATATGTTAATGATTAGAGGTAAGCCATAAGTAATTAAGAGAAACATTATTTAGCTGGCAAGCTTGAAAATGGAAATAAAACTTGAAAGTAGGGGGAAAGTAAACAGTCAAAATAGAAAGAGGGTGATGGAAAACAGCATTCATTCATTTATTTAGTGAGCACTGAAATAACCATATGCTATATGAAGCACGGAAAAAACATGAGAAAGACTAAGACCAGTTCTTGCCTCCAAGAAGGAGGTAAGATGCAGGAAGAACCTGGAATTGGATCTGGACAAACCTTGATTAAACTCATTTCAGTCTCTTAACTTACTATGCTTGGGGAAGCCCTTGAACTTCCCTGATATCATCTTGGCCATTTTGAGGTGTAAAGGAGATAATTTAACAAAGACCATTTAAAGTATAAGAAAAGAGTAAATGTTAATTACCTTGACCTTTCCCAATGCTTCAAAGGAGTGTTGTGGATGCTAAATGAGATTATACAAGTAAATTTCAAATAAAGGTACTTGAACTTAGCAAGTATTTGTAATTTATAAAACATACTTAAAAGACAAAATGGTGAGGCAAAAGTCCTTAGTGCCTGCAGATGGGCCAACTTGGAGATCAGTCTGGTTAACAATGGTGCATTCATGTTGGATAATAATGGGACATGTGTTTAGACAAGAGAGAAAGAATAGTTTACAAGGAATTTAGAAAGACTGTAGAGTGAGTATGTGAGTTTTCAAGGAAAGTTATTGGAAACTATACAACAGGAAAATTAAGTGGCAGGAAAAGTCAGACAGGTAGATTAATCTGACATCAGCACACAGAATAATTTGAATTTGATAAACTGGAATAATGACAAGTAACTAGGTTTTACTCCAGAAAACTAAGCGTGAATTAATTAGATAAGAGGCCAGGATGGTGGTGGGGCTATAAGAAACAAAAAACAACCAAGTGAAAGCAAAAAAAAAAAAAATCACACCAAAATTCAAGAAGAATGATCACTATGGGTTTTTCCTAATTATTGAATGATGTCAAACACTTGATTTGCAAAAACAGAGAAGAAAAATAGGTATAACAGTGCTTCATGAGTTTGAAGTGAAAAACAGCAACTAGATTTGAATCTCAACTCTGCTACAAAACTGTGCTTGCCTGGGCAGTGTTCTTGACTACTGTCAGTTTAGTTTTCTTACTTATGAAGTAGAAAATATAATTTTGCATAAGTGTTGTAAGAATATTTGAAAGCAATATACATGCAGCACTTCCCAAGTTAATTAGTTCTTTTCAAATGTTGGTAATTTGTATTACATTTTGGCTAATCTTTACTCTGAAATAGAAATGCTTTTAATATAAAGTCACAACAATTTCAACTAATAAGAACTTTTTTTGGTTGGCAATCAGCAAAAAGACCACAAATAAAAAATGCTGGCAAGGACATGGAGAAAAGGAAATGCTCCTATGCTGTTGGTAGGAAAGTAAAGTGATGCAGCTGCTATGGAAAACAGTATGGAGGTTTCTCCAAAAACTAAAAATAGAACTACCATATGACCTAACAACTCCACTCCTGGGTTTTACTGGAAAAAACAAAAACACTAATTTGAAAAGATACAAGCATCCCAATGATCACAGCAGCATTATTTATAATTGCCAAGATATGAAAACAAGCTAACTGCTCATCAACAGACAAATGGATAAAGAAAATATGATATATATAGCAGAATACTACTCAGTCATAAAAAAGAATGAAATTTTGTCATTTGCAATAACATGGATGTATCTGGAGGATATAATACTTAGTTCATGCTAAGTGAAATAAGTCAGATAGAGAAAGACAAATACTATATGATATTATTTATATATGGAATGCAAAAAATAAAACTAACTACTGAATATAACAAAAAGTAATAGACTCACAAATATAGAGAACAAACTAGTGGTCACCAGTGAAGAGAGTGAAGGGGGAAGGAAAAACTTAGGGGTAGGGAGTTAAGAGGTACAAACTACCATGTATAAAATAAATAAGATACAAGCATATAAAGTACAACACAGGGAATGTAGCCAATATTTTATAATAACTACAAATGGAATATAACTTTAAAACATTGTGAATCACTATGTTGTACACCTGAAACTTACATAATATTGTACATCAACTATACTTCAAAAAATTAATTTAAAAAAGAAAATTTTCTTCCTTTACACAATAAAACAAATATACTAGTACCTGTATACTCTATACACAGTTTTTTTTTTTTGGCATGAAATAAAGAAACACTGAGCAGAAGACTTGTTCCCAAATGAATATATGGGAATATTTTTTCTAAAGAGAAAAACTATTAATCATAAATGACCTGATTAATATGTAGTTTCCTCCCTCAAATTTTATGCACAGTTTCCCCAAATCCTGCCCAATGTCATACTTTGTGGTTTTTTAGGAGACAGAGATTCTGAGGGTCCCAAGAAATGGCCAATATTAGAGCAACCCAGGAGTCTGACATCTCAGCAGTCCTATTCAAGGATCTAGATATACTCCTCAATTTATCCAATGATAGATATAAATTTTGGTTTATGACTGAGTGTGAATTATTCTTCTAACAGAAAATCACCCACTGTGTACTGGTGATTTATATTTTATATATTTATACTTACTATAGACATATTAAAAATAGTAACTTAACTAGAACTAAAGCCTTTTTGTATTAATGAAAGAAGGGGTCTTGATTTTTAAGACACTTCAAACTGTAGGAGTTCGTGAGGTCCTTAAGCAAAGAAGAGGAAAACTAAAACATAACCTTATTATTCTAACTTCCAAACTCCAATTTTCAGTAAACTTGAAAAACAATTTTAGTTGAATTCTATTAAATTACCATTTACAGAGCCCCTACTTTGTGCCTGTATTTTCATTACCAGAAGGAATACAGATGCACGATGGTGCCCGCTCAGACACCATTCAACAAATAATTATAAAGATTAGGGTTTGATGGCCTAGAACGTGTGGTGAGTCACCTACTCTAGTCTAGGGATTAAAGAGGGCCTCCTTGGAAAGTTAACTTTTAAACAGAAATCTAAAGATATATTAGGAATTAGCAAGATTAGGGAAAGATATTGGGGAGTGGGAATAGAAATGGAGGTGGTTTTCAAGGCATAAGCTGACAAAAATATAAACCACAAGCTTACTTCTCTGTGTAGTGAATTGAATTGTCCCCCCAAAGATATGTCCACGTCCTAAGCCTGGTTACCTGTGAATGAAACCTTTTTTGGAAAGAGGGTCTTTGTAGATGTAATTAAATTAGAAGCATTCAATATTTGAGGGGAGCCCTAAATCCAATGATTGATGCCTTTATATGAAAAAGTAGGAGGAGATTTGAGATACACAGACACAGAGGAGTCACAGAGAGAAGTCCATGTGAAGACAGAGACAAGATTGAAGTTAGGCAGCCCTACATCAAGGAATGCCAAAACTGAAAATCTGTGAAAACTGGCTCTCTAGGCTGCAGTGATGTTTGCATTTTTATGTGTCTCTGATATTGGACAAGCCCCTTCACCTTGATATTCCTCAGTTCCCTCATTTCTAAAATGGAGGTAATAATAGTATCAATCTCAGATGGCTAGGTGGGATTGAATGAAAACACAAATGCAAATTTCTTGAAGAAGTACATGGTAAACGCTCAATGACTGTTAGGTAGTCTCATCTAGTAAAATATCTCCAAACCAAATGCCCTACTTTAAGAAACAGCACATGGAGCTATTCAAATATTTTGTTTTATGCTTGGCGCTAAGCTAGATTTACAGAATGTTTCCTGGAACACACAAAAAAATCTATGATTAAAATAAGTTTGGGAAACACCAACCCACCCCACCCTTGAAGATTTAGAATACATACTGATATTAAAAGATTCCTTAAATTTGTTTAACCTAGCATCTTCCAAATTTATCTGACCACAAAACACTTTTTCCATGAAAAAGGAACATCTTGAAAGAAAGCAAAAACACTAGTTTAGAAAATCAGAGAACTTGGTTCTTGTGAAGCTTGCTCCTTAATCACTAGATGATTTTGGACAAGTTTTCACTATTGGGAAAATTAGAGAAAATAAAACCTGCTGAAATTGTCTCAGTACAGTATATCTAACACTATAAGCAAATCATTGTTTCTACTTCCCTTTCTCTAGACAACAGACTTGCTTTCAGTAATAATCATGAAATGAATAAATACTCTAAGGGAATGACAGAGTTGAAGTAACTCAAGTTTTTTCTTATCTTGATCCCACTGAGCTGCAATTGTTTACATCAAATCAACTTTTAAATGCAGGAATGTTTAGGATCAGAGGGGTCAGAAACACGTACTGTTCCCAAAGTGAGCATGGACATTTCTGAACTATTATGTACTTTATCTTGAAATGAACACATGTAGCTTAGTCTATATGCAGCTAAGTTTGGGTGTGTTGAGGTTCTAACTCTGTAACCAGAAGTTCTTTATATTAATTTCCATGTTGAAGACAATGTCTATTAAAACATTAAAATGTGCTAATTTTTAGCTTTTACATACATTGTTAAAACCCAATGGAGTTCAAATAACTTGCGATGAAGAAAATTCCTTGGTTATTCGTCAAACCACAGCGTGACAACAACATAAACAACTATGATCACAGAAATTGATTAGAACTTAGAACAAAAAATATTTTTGGAGAATGTGTTTTGGAATATTTTATTCCTGTGTTATTTAAAATTGCCAAGGTATGGTGATAAGAGAAAGTAGGACTACTTTTAGTCACTTATATTTTTGTTTTTAAATTCTCTACAGAAAATGTTCTTCGTTACTGCATGCACCGGGTGTGGACTATTCGTGGGGCCCTTCCTACTAGACTCACCAAAAAAACTTAAGAAAAAAGACATGCAATGTACGTGAAAGTTCGCTGTAAACTTTCAAGTACAACAAAGAGGTAAGGTGTCATTGTTAAAGGTCTAAAATTCCCACAGTTAGAATTTACTAGAGGGTATGCTCCTTTAGTAGAAGTTTCTTACATGTCTTTTGAACCAATAATCCCTTTGGAAGATTAATGAAGCCTATGGTTCCCCTTTTCAGAATATTATTTTTAATGTGTAAAACAAAATAACATATAATTAAAGTGATACTGAAATTTGCAAATGAAAATAGGTTTAAAAATCAGTGATATGATAAAGTGCTCCTTTACTAAAACATTATATGATATGATCCAGTGGCTGAACAACATATTACCATAATTTTGAAGTACTGAGGAGTAAAACTGATATTTTAAAATGTCTACAGCAGCTATAATGTAATAAAAATACAGAGCTTGTATTGGTGACAAAGTCACTGGTAATACTAACACTTCTGTGGTTTATCATCACATTCACAATTGGAAAAATGCCATATTTCAAAAAAGATGTATCCTTTTTCCCATTCAAGTTCAGAAATTCTCTGTATTCAGGGGCTTTTAGAGGTCTGTGAATCTCAGATAATACATTCTGAGTAGCCTACATTGAGCTTAAAAGTTTCCAAAATTCTCTTTTCATCTCAACCACTGAATCTACATTTTTACTTAGGAAATTCTCACCAACAAGCTTGTGTATCTCTCATTTTTGACCTGAGGTGCAATGAGGATTTATGAGTGATAAGCAGTAAGTCCTGGAACATAATGTTTTCATCCTTATTAGATGTAGATAAGAGATGGCTTATGATATGCAAGAGCATGTTTTTAAAAAGCATTTTCCCTAAAGACCTAAAAAAAGAAAACCAAACAAGTGGGAAAGGACACAAGGCTGAAATGTTATAGTTTGGCTAAGTTTTAGTATGTACAAGAAGAAAAGCTGTTCTGAATAGATTTCAATATATAAGTTGGGTACAATTTTTCACTTTTGAGGTTTTATATGTAAATGAAATATGTAATATTTTGGTCTAAATAGTAAGGTAGACTTAAGTGTACATTTCTTGATGAAACAAGTTTAGGCACATTGTATCATTGCTAAGGAAGATTCATAACTGTGCATTTACCAGTTTAAGATCCTTGGAATCAGTTTCCTAACTTATTTAAGATTTTCTGGCATATTCTCACCCAAAGGCCTATGCACCATTTTAATATTAATTAATTAGTTAGAATACCAATCTACATTAATATATTAACCTACACATAAACCTATCTGGACCTAATTAAATATACACTGTGAAAACATTAATGAGTTTCTCCTCCTTCATTTTAGATATGTTATAACCTTACTCTCTATGCTATAGAGAATATATGTGATAACTGCAGTGTAATTCAATGTAGTGATCAGAATGTAAAAGCAAATGGAGGCACCAAATATGGCTGCAAGAGCCCTAAGATCCACAGTAGAAAACAATCAAGTAAAGACTTGAGACCAGATTTGATTAAAAGAGATATGATACTGAATAATCAATTTCATGTATTAGGGGAATGTTGACATTCTTATGAGCGCAAACCCTGATAAAGTTGCACCTGATTCTAGACTCATATTGAGTACTTACATGGAGAAAATACAGTGTCCTATAGACATATCAAAAGAGGATCTTAGTCATACCATACTGCAGCACTCAATCAATCATTATTGCATGAATCAAGAAATAAATGATGATAGAAAGTCAATCACATTCCATAAATATCTACAATACAGAGTAGGAATAATGCAAAGGAGAATGGACCAAAGTTGGTGTTTGGAAGTCACTCTTGTAGAACTCACATATCTGTCAAGTGCTAAGACAGCTACCTCAAGATGAAAGGTAATGAATATAGGAAATCTGCAGTATCAAAATAACCTTCAATTTTAATGGAATTCCAAATAACTCAAATTAGTTCCCATTAATTAAGTGGAATTACTGTCTCTTAAAAATTAATCAAATATATTTTTATGTCAATTGAACTGATGGTTAATCCTCTGTAATTATATTGTTCATTAAGCATCTTGTGTTATATTAGACCTTAAGCATTAGTAGTCTAAGACATTTCATAATGTTATCATGTTGTATTTAGTTCAATATACCTTTACCTACTTAGAATATCGAAACACTGAGGTTCATTTGCCTAGTTTTTTTATTAGAAAAAGAATAGGAAATTAGTATTTATATTAGGCATTTTGACTCTTTTGACACTGAAATCTAAGCAAATTCTAATGATGAAAGGAAAATGAATCTAAAAACATACAATACAAAGCATCCCAAAGGTTGTTTTTGGTGCACAAGTTCTAATTTGTTTCTATAGTCAGTAAAGCCTGGTTTTAGCTGCAATTGTTTTTTTTTTAAATCTTTGAAAGCTGATTTTATTTTTGGGAGGCCAAACACTTTTATTAAAAAACATCAAAATTATTTAGAAGACAGTCATCCTTTCCAAAGTATTTTGGCATTTTTGATGTTATTGGCACACTCTATACATACATTTTGATTCTTTGATGCAGTGAACTGGGTCTTATAGAATATGTTAGAATATATTATTCAAATGAATTCCAGTCCTTGCTTTGACCTTTATAGTACAATTACTCAACTGTATCTATAGGGGATTCTGTGAAATCAGTATGGGCCTAAAGATCTATTCCTGTCTAGATGGGCACAATTCATATGTAATTTTTTCCCCTGATTATAGTCAAGCTCTGCTGGGTAGTCTAGGTAAATTTTTTCAGCTCACTTAATGCATTTTATTGCACATACCAGGATTATCTTTGTTCAATATTGCTGATATGACATTTCACTGACTAAAGATTTCCAGGAAATATACAATACAGTTTTTGTGTATGTGTATGCATGTGCATTTATTAAGAAAATCTAAACATTAATATTCTCAATGTCATTTTCAAAAGTTAAAACTGCAAAAGCCAACTGTGGAAATTGATGCATGTTTTAAAAATTGGAATCTGGTTTAGTGTGGAAGGGGAGGGATGTTATCAGCTTTGTTTTAACAAAAGAACCATTTACCTTCATGGGACCATGGTTCTTTTGTTTGTAGATCATACTAAATCACCACATTACATCTGATTTTATTTTATTTCTAATAGGCTATACACATGCATTTCCAGAGCTATGCATAATATAGCAATTTCTCTCCAGCCCAGAGAAGACATGTGAGATCAATTTTTTTTCTTCCATACATTTCCTATTTTAACACACAGTAACTAATTTTACTTGCCAGGTTTTATGGCCTTTTATTGGTTATGCAGTTTTATTTATATTCTTGCTTGTGACTAATTATCACATTCTGCATAATTTACAATGTATTCTACTGATGGTGAAGTCTGAATAATGAAATCCATCTACAGAAAGAAATCGACTGCCTCCCAACAAAAATGCCAAGGAGAGTCTGAGCAGAAATTGTAAAAGACTCAGGAATTTATACTTGAAGTGAACTCATTTCCTTTGTTCCACAAAAGAAAAAGAAAGTCATTGGAGAACAGAGCCCCGCTGAATTTTGTCCAACACAATTTTACCTACTTTCTGTAAACTATGTGAGGCCTGTATTGATACTACTGAGTCTTTAATTCTTACACCCTGCAACCTAGAAAAGAATAATAAAAAATTTAAAATATGAAAACCAGGTATAAGTGAACATTTTATCACTGCGTTCATCTGTTGAGCTGATCCTGTGACTAGCCTAGTGCGCTTACATGATCATTAATCACATTATGGAAACACAGACATTTCAAAAAGGAAGAAATCACCTATGAATGCATTCCTTTTCATTATCTATTAACTTGTTCAAGCCACCAATACAAGAGGATATACGAGTATTATAAATAAATGTTTCCAAAAGCTAATGGTCAAGTCTTTCTTGAATTGGCTACTCTGTGCTACTGGAACTTCAGGATACTTTTAAAACTATTTTCTTTCTTACTTTGTTCTTTATTGATCTTCACTGGATATCTCCTGGTTACTCCTCCTTTTTACCAGGTTATCCTTTGTTTGCTTCAATTTTAGCTATTGTTGCACATAGTTCAAAGGAACTTTTGACTTTTTTTCTATCAAACAAAACAAAAGTCCTATAATGCCTTTTCTTAATGTCATAAAAATTCAAAAACTTTTATTTATGCTAAATGGTAAGGATTATCTGGTGCACAACCAGATAGTATAAAATAGAAAATAAATTGAGAATTATGACTTCATATAAATTGTACATAGAAAACATATATTCTACATTCTTTCTATGCTTCAAAAAATCAGATCTGTATAATTTAGGTTCATTTAAATCTCAATTTATGGATTTTTGGGTATTCATCTAATCATTCACACACTTATTCATTCAAATACATTTTATTCATTTCTTGTGTACATTATAAGAATACCGCCAAACATATTGACTCTGTCAGTATTATAAGTAAAACTAAGCCCTGGCGCACAATTCTGTCACTTATTCTGGATAATACTGACAGGCCTTGCCTATGCAAACAAGTATCAAACGTGCTCCCTGCTTCCCAAAACTTAAAATTTGTTTGGGCATGCATATAAGTAATAAAAGGCTCATTTATGAAGAGCTTTACAGAGGGTAAATAAGATAGTATCAAATAAATGGGATAATGAATGGGAAAGTAAATACTAGGAAACAGAGTTGCCACAGACCATGGAAACCAGAAAAGAAGATAGAATTGGCTTTGATCTTGAAACCTCAGAATAAAGGAGGAGAATCCCATTTATGGTCTATTTGGACAACAATGTGTGACTAGTAGGACAACAGCTAATTATATCCCCAAATCCATTTTCCCTTTCTTCCATAATCATTATTTCTGCCCTGCCATTAGCTGCTCAGCTGGAGATTTCCCAGCCTTCCTGGCAGCTGGGTGGGCCAGGTGACTGTTCTTACTAAAGGAATGTGATTGGAAGTTACCTGTGCAACCTCCCTAGCTCTTGCTTCAGTCTTCCATATCCCCTTCCCTGCCTCCCCATAAGCTAGAATGCAACATGACTGAGCTCCTATCAGTATCACTCAGTCAACAGCAATCCGGCGGGTGATGGAGCAGCTGAAGAAAACCACGTGGTTCCTAGAGCATTTCCCATTTCTGCTCTGTCCACTGAGCTTGGGCTGCTTCACGTGGAACATATAGGCTTCTCTTTTGTTTGAACCAGTGTAATTTTTCTTGTCTGCTTTTGTCACCGTAGTTTAGTTTTTGCCCCAATATATAACTCCTGACATGGATGATAAAGACGCCATCCAGGGCCTGCAACAAAGGGCAGATGGTTGAGGTGAACTGAAAAATGAAAGACTGATCAGTCACTCATAACAAAGAGCAAGGGAAAAGGGGGAGTGAACGAAAAGTGTTAGGGATTAATAACAGTCGTCCCACTAAGTGGGGGGAAAAGAAAGATTCAGAGGGGCTTCCTTTGGGAAACAAAGCTGGAGAGTTTGGTATTGCTATGTTGCCTCTGAGGCAATAATTCCATATTAAATGAAAATACATAGCAGGCAACCATGGATCTAGGGCTGGATGTCACAGGGAAAGGCAGGATAGGAATTCCAAACATGGAATCTGTTCACGTAGGAGAGATAGTGGTAAGCAGGAGAAGAAACACTTTTTTCAGCCAGACACACAGCTATCAAAAATGTATCTCAGAAAGAGAAACACGGGCTGGCTGAGGACTGAGCCATAAGGCACAAGGCATTTAAGAGCCAGGTGACCAAACTGCTTTCAAGGTTAGAGTCCACAATGAAAGATATGCATTTAACATCCTGTTCGTTAGCTGAGGTCACTCCCTGGAAGTAAGCAGCTCTCTGACCTGCATCATCTGACACGGGCAGGATGTTTGCTTTGCCTGAGAGAAGCATAGGCATCAACTGAGTCACAGGTCTTTCTGTGCTTCAAAGTCCTCCTTTATAAAGTGACGTGTTATGTGTTTAAAACGGGGATTAAATGCTGGGCTGCTCATCTTTCTCTTCTCTGACTGATAAATTT
This sequence comes from Hippopotamus amphibius kiboko, assembly GCF_030028045.1. NCBI lineage: Eukaryota > Metazoa > Chordata > Mammalia > Artiodactyla > Hippopotamidae > Hippopotamus > Hippopotamus amphibius. The sequence goes on along the minus strand of NC_080195.1, from coordinate 85,209,101 downwards.
CTAGTCACTGTTCAAGAAAACTTTTGGACATCAGCACCTCTGTGAAGCCTACACCCTGAGGAAAAATTCACAACTTTTGATTCTGGTATACTTATGACTTCGTGTATTTGGAGAGAAGATGTCATTTATTCCTGTGGATTAAAGTTGTTCTGCTGGTTATGTACTCACTGTAATAATGAAGTCTATGTATTCAATAGATGGCACAAATAAGAATTTCAGACATATATATGATGATGTAATACAATTATAATAGTTATAATAATAGGCTGGGCTTTAGAAAGAATGCATTAATTTAGAGGTAACAATTTGGTGTGCTGTCTACTGAAAGTTTGAAAAGCCTTAATATGCATGTATTGTTTTATCATGTGCTCTATTGTATTTGAAGAGCAACTGATGGAGAGGATTTAATCATATTTTGACAAACAACATGGTCTGTAAGCCTCTATTACTGCACTGAGTCCCCTTACTCTTACACTAGATTCTGAACTGTCTTAGGAGGGAGAACTTGTCTTATTAATCTCACTCATCACAGTGTTAAGCTAGGTGACTGCTATGTAGTAGACATTAAATAAGCTCTTGTTGAAAAAAATGATGTTTGAGTGAGTGCTTTGGATAAAATGAGACAACATATCTACTCTTCTGTTAGTAATTTAATTCAAAAGAACGGAATTACTTAAAAATTACTTAAAATAATGTAAATCTGATCCGGTTTCTCACTGATCCATCTAAGTTAGTCATATCTATTATAATCCTAAATTGATAGACATAATCATATATATTGAAAAATATTGGAACTAATGGCACCATTACAGAAGATTAAAAATGAAAACCATAGCTACTTCCCACACTAATAAAAGTTAGTAAAGTACTGTCAGTTCAAAGCATCCTTACAAAGTGCACCACTTAGCATTCACTTCTGGTCAGTTTCAAGGCTGTTTAAAACTTATATCTGTAATTTATTTATTTAACCAACACAGATAATACATAGCATTAATCAGATTCTATTTATAGCACTTTACTATTATTAGCGCATTTAATCCTCTTAACAGCCTCATCCCCACTTTACATATGCAAAAACCGAGATGTGGAGAGGTCTTATATTTTGTCCAGGGTCTAATTATCAATAACTGTAAACTGTAGACACGTTGGCAATGAATATGTCCCCAACTTACTGCATTTTCTTTTCTCTAACCCCTGACCCTGCTGCTCTTTATTCTGCCTCTGAAAACGTGCCACTTGCAATTCAGTCTTTGAAGAATTGAGCTTGGAAGTCATCCTCCAAGCCTCTTTTTCATACCCCACATACCACTGGTTGCCTTACTTCAATGGGTCTCTATTACCTCGAGAATAGAGAGTAAACTCCTAAGAAAAGTTCTTTCCCACCTTGGTTTCACCACCTCCACAACCTCATGTAGAGCATAGACGCTGGAACTACACAGCCTGGGTTTGAATTCCATCCAGTTTTGATGCTTGGTAGCCATGAATCCTGGAAAAATTGTTACTCCCTCAATATCTCAGTTTCCTTGTCCATAAAACATCTATAAAACAGTGCCAATGTGTTATGATAAGGATTCAGGGAAAACTCTCAGTAGAGTGACTAGCATTTAGTAAAGAGCTTATAATGTGTTAGTTCTTTTTATAAGTTTATTGTTACATTATTACAACTTCTTATGCATAACCCTCTCATATGCAAACAATTCTGAACTTCCTGTGGTTCATTAAAGAAAGGTATGTCTTCTTTAATGTATGAATATAAATATAAGGAAATACCTTTATACACAGTGCTTTCTTTGCTTGATAAACTCCTACTGTCCTTCCAAACCTTTCCTGGAACCCCAGAGGGTGTTGGGTATTTGTCCTCCACTTTCCCAGAACAAGTACCTCTATTACAGTATCTATCATCATCTATTGCAATTATTTCATTATTTTCTGTCTATGAACTCATTTCACCTCTCTATCCCCAGGAAAATGTCTAGTTTTCCAATACTGCTTGACTAGGCAAAAGGTTAAATGAGCAAATGACAGTGGAATATGTACTCTTTATAGAGCACTTTCACAAATAAGTGCTGATTTTTGGGTTACCCAGCAAAAATTTGAGGTAGGGTTTCAGGGGCACACCTATACTAACGATTGCACCCAAATATGTTTTTGCCAGTATGTACAAAATTTGAGGTTGAATAGATAATAAGGATGAAACCACAGTTTGACCTTCTGTTCTCTTTGTTCTGTTTTTTTTCCCCACCTATAAAGGGTATAGACCAACAACATAGCTAAGGTTGAGTTGACACCTTAATCTTCTTTATTTCCCTAATACTAGGTTTTGGATCTGTGTTATTAAGAGAGGTTTAGCTCTCAGCCTTCACCTCAGCCTTCTGGTATCACCTGGCTTACAGGCTTAATACCTTTCATAACCCCAAAGTACGTAGTTTAAGAAATTTACCATTACTCTGTTGGATTAACTTCCGAGGCCAGACAGAGAGCATCTCATTTTAACACATACAACTCATTTCTCAAGATTTAGCAGCTGAGGAATTTTATGAATGTGAAATGATTATTATATGTATGTTCCTTAGATTTAAAAATGGAAAATGAGAATAATTTACAATAAGTTCTCTCTTATTGTAAAGGCAGTACTATTTAAAATTGCAGAAAAATCATAAAAATATTAAAAAGTTAACCAATGAAAACAAAGACAACTGACGGGTTACAATGAACTATCTAATAGGTATTATTAATTTATAAGGAACAAAAAGATTTATATTTAGAATCTATTAACTCTTACTGAACAAAAAATAACTCATGCTTTCTTTTAAACTAAAAAAAGGAAAAATGTTAACAAAACATTACAGTTAGAGAAAAGAAAAAATAGAGAGTTATCTGAATCTAAATATACAAGACCAAAATGAATATCTGAATGGCAAAAAAACAATAATTTCAATTTTGTTAATAATCTTAATATAATTAGCATTAAAAAATAAGTTAACTTCCGTTCTCTGCTTCCTATGGCCTCACAAATAGAAAATTATTTTCTTTAAGATATCATATCACTATAATATTTATAGAGTACTTTAACAGGTTATAACAAATTGTGGTTGTTCATGCTACTTTTGGCCCAACCTGTATAAGAGAACGTGTACATATGAAGACAGAGACTCTGAGTGACATCACAAACACCTATATTCTTGTGGTGACTATTGCTAAATGCTGTATTTTATGCTGTTCATCCTAAAACAAGCATATCCTCCAAAATAAAAACAACAGAAATTATGACAACTAAACAAAAGCAACATTTTCTATGGTATTATTTTTTAAAATCTGAACTACTGTCTCAAAATTACACCACAACATATTTCGAACTTGTTATTGGGAAAATAAAAATCCTTTTGGCTGGGAAACATTGTGTTGGATTAATATACTTGGATTGTTTTACAAATGCCTAATTGACCACCAGTGACAATAAATACAATTCTCTGAATCCAATGGACATACCACAAATTAGGATAAAGCAAATACTAAATCTTAAAGCCATACACTTCAGACAAAATATATTTTGTTAGTATAGATCAAAATCTATATATACATGTAAAGTGAAAAGGAAATCTGATTTAATTTGTTGTAGGTTGACTTCTGTCCTTGAATGCTTTACGCATAACTTTTGGTGAAGTCAATACGATTTACTCTTGGGTCTCCAAGATCCAAATTGGAGAATTGGATCTCTCCTCTCCCATTTGCACAGCAAACAATAACAAAGAACACATGACTATAGCCCTAAACATTCAGGCTTAACATCCACTATAGGTAGAAAATTTTAAATACATTAATAACAGATATATTACACATATTCATTACATATATTAATAATGGATAAAAAATAAATCTGAAAATATACACATATGTAGATGTAAGTATTAACATACATTTATGTGGGTGAGAACATAGATATTTTTTAAAAGGACTACAGACTCTCAACTCAAGAGAAAAAAAATGGCAATTGTAATTGTGGCATTACTAAAATAGATTTAGTTATTTCTTAACATGAGTTTGACTATATAGCATAAACACTTAAAAACCAGAATGGCATTAATAAGAAGTTTAAATATATTTAAAATTATAACGTAATTTATCAGAAATAGTGTTGCTTAATGTTAAGAAAATAGATAATACTTTTCTAATTAAAAAGAAATTCTATTCTTACATATTCCAAAGACAGCAAGGCAAGATGAGATATATAAGGAGACTAAGGACTAGGAGAAGGAGGTAGGGGGGATCTGAGACTTCAGAGGGAAGTAAGGTAATTTCAGGAAGATAAAAATAGTTAATGATCGGTAAACAAATATTTGCTGGCCCATCCAAAGGCAGTGAGACACCAGGAGGACTTTTCGCAAACAGTCCTCACTAGGTTCCTCCCTGTCTACCACACCTAATTCATACTTTACTATAGTTGTTGATGGTGATACCTCTTTCCTGGGACAGGCCTCTATCTTAAATTCTTTCAGGCAGTAAGGGAGGGATTTCAAAGGTTCTTCCTTACTCTTTCGGGCCCTGCTTGTTTTCAGTTCAAAATAATCTACAGGCCAGAGTAGCACACCTTGGGGTGGCGTGCCCTGAGCCTCATCACCACAAACTGAAAGAACCCAAACCCACTATCAATAAGAGGATGAATACATAAATTGTAAACTATTTATACAATGGAATACCATACTGCAACAAAAAATAGCAAACTACAGCTACATGCAACAGCAGGGATAAATGTCACGTAAAAAGCCAAATGCAAAAAGTTATAAATGTGATTCCATTTATAGAAACATCCAAAATAGGTAAGACTAACCCATGGTGACAGAAGTCATAACAGTGATTATCTTTGAGGAGTAATGGTTTGAATGGACATTGCAGGTGTGGGGATGTTGAAAATGTTCTGTGTCTGGGTTGGGTGGTGGTTACTTGAGTGTGTTGCTGTGCTTCATGTCACAGAATACATTATTATCTGTGCACTTTTCTGTATATAATTTTATTCATCAATAAAATTTTTATTTAAAGAAAAAAATTATATTCTTACAAACCTAGAGCTTATCAAGACATTGATACTAAACAGACTTTGTAAAACCACCGGTTTCTTCTGGTTACACATGGGTTGTGTTCTCCGCGCCCCCTGCCAAGTTAGCAGCATGTTTTCTTCACCGACCATTTTCCCAAATCACCATTCCCAGGGTGGAGGTGCAATACAGTTCCATATACAGTTCATATACACACAGAAACATACAATTCATAAGCATATTTCCACATATGGGGATTTTATATAATGTATTTCAAAGTATTCACATGCTAACGAAGAACTCAGCAACTCTTCTAACACCTCATTTGTTGATCTTTGAAAATGTCTCCCTCAGGAACAAATCCAAATCAATTCTGCCTTGGTGCAAAGAAACTTTGAATACTACTTAAGCATTTAAATGCCTTATTATTTGCTTTATACTAATTAGTATTCTGCTCACTACCTTTGGCCTGGATATTTTATGAAAATATAAATGTGATCATATTATTGGCTATTACAACTTTTCAATAGTTTTCTATCTTTTACTAAAAGGAAAACAAAAACAAAAAACCCAGAACTAAATTTTTGTATGGTATATGTGGCACTTCAGATTTTGGCCTCTTTAAGATATCTCATGCCTGTCCTTGCCTTATACCCTGCACTCCAGTCAAACCTAAGTCATTGTAGTTCCTCTCCTTGGGTCAATGCCTTTGTACATGCTATTCCTGGGCTCTACTCCCTTCTTCCACCTTCCATGAGGTGGATCCCCCCTCATCTCTGCATAATAAAATTCATTTCGCCTTCTGACCATAAATCTCTGAACTACTCCAGTTGCTTTGACCACTGTCTCATTAGCAGCTCATCTGTTTAAAGAGAAAGAACCAACACCAGATGCATAAGAAGTGAGGAGAGAAGAATGGAAAGAGCTCGAGTAAAGGAGATTGGTTAAGAACCCTGGGTTTTTCAGGCCTGACCTGAGTTACAATTACTGGAAAGGCAATTACTGGAAAATCTTCACTGGCCTGCCTCACAGGGGAAAGGCACCCTCTCCACACCAGATGTAGTGCACAGCCAAGCACTGCGGTCTCTGAGTTGCCTTCAAGGAAGTAGCCCCCTCTGTCCAGCCTTGTGCTTGGGTGTATCTGCATGCCTAGCCCAGGCTCCTTCTTTCAGAGACCTCTTTAAGTGGGGGCTTTGGCTGAGGCTTCTTTACTGGGGAAGTGGAAAGCCTCAAAGACACTTTTCTTCACTCTCATGTAGTGCTAATTTTCCACTCCTATCCCTCCCTCCCCCTTAGCCTCCTCCCTCTTCCTTTCTTTGAATCTTAGGAATATAAAACAACAAAAGCCTTTTGTTCTGGGCTCCCTCAACAGTGAGATGACCCCCAAGTCCATGCTGATCCACCTTATCTTTGATCACCATGCCATTCGATGGGGAAAAATGGAAGGAGAGGTGGGGGAGAGTGGCACTTTCTCTGGTTTCAGCCTCTTGCTTATACTACTGTGGTAAGTGTTTAAAGATGAACTGTTAACTTTCACTTTTGGCTTGACCACTCTGACACCTGGCAGTTCAGCTCTCTACAGCTCAGCTGAGATCCTGACAGTGGGATGCCAAGATAATAATGAGTTCCAGGGAGCTTCTGTGCAACTCAAAGATGCTAATAAATAGAGGTGTAGAAATAGAACCATCTATGAAAACACTACCCTGGCTCTGACATGAATGACCATTGCCAGTAATAGATTGGTAAAATTTGTGGAATTGTAGTGTCTGCAGCATATACATAAAAACTAAAAAGCAAAGTTGACGAATGACAAAAAATGATGAAGCTGATAATTCTTTTATCTTCTGCAGCAAGAGAGGTACCCTACATTTACTTTGGCCATCATCCTTAAAAGCGTGAATCTATTTAGAGTTCTGATGGTAACTTTCTTCCACATGGGAAGTAGGGTGGTCAGATGGGAGACACATAATGTAATGGTTACGTTTTCTTGGGAAATGATTGAATCTGATATTTTATTATTTTAAAAGGCTAAAAAGGAAGTAACCAGATTTCTTGGGCAGAAGAGGGGAAGCGGTACAGTGATCTGACCTATGAGTGGACAGTTCGTCTGCACTGTCACAGTGTTTTGAGGATGGTTTGTAGTTGGAAATGGCTGTTTCATGGGAACGGGGGAATGGGCACTTGCTGTAAGGAATCTGCCAATACCTACAACAGCAGTCAGAATAGAGGACCATTAAATTCCAGCCTAAACACTCTAGGCCAGCTGTTATTTTTCCGCTGTCACTCACATTTCAGGTTTATTCAAGATATAGTGTATACTAGATTCCCTACATGTCAAAGGGACTAGGGATTGGAGAGCCCTGAAGTTGAATTAGGGTATGTTTTTACACCACAAAAGAGGCAGTAGGGTGCAATCTAAAGTTACACATTTAAACTTCTGTAAACCATTTATGAGTTATTTTTTCCATAAGCTGAGCAAAGATATTTATCTTAGTGTTGCATGAATTAGCATGAGACCTACCATTTATAAATGCTTTAATTCCACCTGGAATTACGGTATATATTTGTAAAACTGATATAATAGTTTTAAAATAATTTCTTACTGAAAGTCACATGATTACTCAACACTATTATTATTAAGGTTCCTGTTACACATCCAAAATAGTCATTTCAAATCAGAAACTGAGGGCACAAGTCAATATTGCTTTGAGTAAATGAATAAAATCCAATTTTAGATGTTAATATATGAAAGGAAGTTGGAATACTAATAACTGATAAGAAGCAAATTTAAAATATTTGGAGGAAAAGAAGTCAGGTATCATTTAAATCAAAGCTTTAGTAAAAAAAATCTCCAAAATAAATGCCTAAGATGGAAAAGAACTATTATAGATAAAAAATGTAAGATATCATATAAAATTTAAAAACATATTCTTCTTGGTTTTAATATCTATTTATACTCCCTCTTAATTACTGGTTAAATTTCAAAAATACATTTCCTACGAAAACATCAAACATTATATTGGATTTAGAACTTTACAGGCCCCAAATTAAAAAAAAAAAGTAATTATTTTTATATTTTAGAATTTATAAAATGTGCTGAAAACTCTATACTGAATGTATGAAGAAAATTGATAGATGTTAAAATAAAATTTTAAAATAATTGATTCACTTAGCCAAACCTTTAAAAGCATCTTTGCTGTCTTACAGCATGCTAGGGCCCGATGACATGTATTTCAAAAATGTAATTTCTGAAAGGATCAAATTGAAGTTAAAATTAAATGGTTCTTTCTGATTAAGTGTTCTTTTTTTTTTATTTTAAAAATATCCAAAAATTTCTTAGAAAAAAGTTTGCTTTTTCCCATTAATTTAGTAGATGATTCAAAAATCAGACTAGTTATAAATTCCATACCAAAGATAAGTTTGATAATCAGAGCAGAAATTATGAAATTCTGTCTTATGTACATATAACTTTTGAATTCATCACTCTAAAAGTCACATAAGATTAGGAGATTGGAATTGCCATATATACATTACTAATAAGGAAAAAAATGTCAAATCATACACTTTAAATATATGCAGTTTATTGTATGTCAAAAAAAAAAAAAACACCTACAATGAAAAAGAATCTGAAAAAGAAAAAAAAAAGTCACATGGGCACTAAACTTTTGATTTAAAAAATCCCGTGAAGAATATCTGCCAAATACTAAGAAAGGCAGAGTTTGGACTGCTCCAGAATATCCTTCCCCACATCTTCTTCCCTCCATGCCTTACACTTTTTTTCAGCAGACACTTTCAAAAGTGAGTTTTAAGCAGAAAAAAAATCAGCATGAGACCTACATAAATACCCAGAAAAAATAATAGAAGATGAAACAACAAAAACATTATCACCACATATCACCTAAAAATATCAAAAATAGGTCCTTTAGATAATTTTTTTAGCCTCAGTGAAATTTTATATATTTTAAAAAAAGATATAACAACAGCAAGAAACAAAGGGCCTTTAAGAAAAGATAGATTGAAAAAATAATAAAAAATATGAACTAGAGAAAGAAAGAAGGAAGGCAGCGAGGACAAATTTCAAGACAAAAATAAGAGGATAAAAAGTGAGCTGACACAGTTTGGAGGGAAAACTAAGAAAAAACAGCCACATTTCAAGGGGAAGAGGAGGCGGAGGGGAAGGAGGAGAGGAAGGAGGAGGGGATGGACAGGAAGGAAAAAGGAAAAGGAGAAGAAATACAACTTAACAAAGGTTCGGGGTACTCAGGCATGAGGATTCACACAAAAAATGAACAAAACAAAGATTACAGTTATACATAATGGAGAGAGATGATGCACTTTTGACATTCAGTTGATTGATTTTCATAAAGAAATGTACAAAAATATAAAGGAACAGAAAATAATTCAAAAATATAGCAAGCAAAATATAAACTTTGATTAAATGAGTGTTTGAAGCTACAAATTGAAAGGAAACGTATTCTAGGAAAAATTTATATGAAATGATCACTTTGTGGGTTTTTGCCCACAAATACCCTCATAGCTAATTTATTCACATGTCCCTTAACAGGGAGGCTGCGCTAATTACTCTGCATCAAAAGAACATCTCTTTATTCTTCCAATTATCTGTATTATAGATATTTGTCTATTGTCTCTCTCCCCAGTTAGAATGAATGCTCCAAGAAAGCAACCTTTTTTTAATACTATTTTATCTCCAGTGACTACACTGATACATGGAAAATATTTAATAAGTATTTACTGAGCAAATAAATGGAATTTAATACTTTTAATATGTAAAGAATCATTTAGTAATATGGGCAAAAAAGAGCAGATAATGTTCAAGAGGGAGAAACTTATTGATCTGAGTTCTCCAGAGTATCACACTTGCTTAAGAATAGAGGGACAAGGAAACACTTATTCAAAGTATATCCTGACAACTGACTTTTAAATGTAAAGATAATACACAGGAATTCACAAGAATGTTTGGGAAATACAGGATTCCTTCTTGAAAAAATAGTTTTGAAGATACAAGAAGGTCAAGAAATTAAACATTTCAACAATGAAATTTGGATAAAAAATGGGCGTGATCTATTTAAATTCAAACAAAAGGTTAAATAACCTTGAGAATTCTGGTCACAGAATGAAATAGGAATGCTATAAACTTTGAAACCATGTAAATATTAATAAAATTAATGATAATTAAGATATAGGGAAGGAATGGTTGTGTGCAAAGGTTCTAATTTCTATCACCCATTGCTAGGAACTGATACTATTTAAATTTGAAATATGAGGTTAAAATAATTCAATTTTTTTGAAGTTTTTTATAATCTTGTTTTCTTAATTTTAGAGGTATCACTGGGCACTGAATAATATTATATTTATTTGTTTATTTATGTATGTTAATGCATCTCATTATATACATCTCTATTCTTCCAATTATCTGTATTATTAACATAGATGCCTCCATTTTCCCATCTATGAAATGGGGATAAAAATAGTACTTATTGCATAGGGAAGTAGAAGGATTAAACAACTGTTACACATTTAAGAACTTAAAACCTGGTTCAGCTATCATCTATGTGTATAACATGCATGTTAAAGATGATAGTTTATCGGGGGATGATTTGATAATACTGAAAACAAATCTTTGCTGCTTAATTTTTTAATATAATGAGCACTTATTATTTCTATGAAGATAAAAATAGCCTTTAATATACAATGTTATTAACTAAACAAGAAATATGGGGGAAAATATCACTATTTTATTAAGATAGTTGGCAATTATGTCTATTCCTGTATAATACCTGTCAGAGAGTTTTAAAATATGCCATCCTGGGTGTATGTTTTTATATACTTTTTTGTTTCTAAATATGAATCTATTAAAACCCACATAATCATTTTCCAAAGCTGGTTATGTACCTCCTCCCCCTGCCTTTCAATGTTGCTTTGCTCTCTCCTAAGAAAATTTATTTGAAAATAAAGTATTATGCTCTTGCTAATATCAGTGTCTTGGCGACAACCACCTGTATTTAGAACACTTTTCTTTAGTAAATTTTAATGGGTAAGTGGAGAAACAGGGAAATGAAGAGGACAGGCTGTAAACAGCGGTGTTCGGGAAGACTTCTAAAACATGGCCATGCTGCCAGCTTTAAGCAGATTCCATTTCTCAACAAGGATTAAGAAAGCTGACATATACCATTCAACCGGTCTTCCTACTCATGGTTAAAATAATCCCTGAGCAAATGCTTTCCTTTCTTCAAAATTGAATTTCAAATTTACAACCGCTATCTCCTATGGGTTTTACTTTGTTTTACTTTAACCTAGAATTGTTTATATATATTTACAATTTAAAACACATATGGCATTAAATTCCTCATGACATGAACTCATTACACATAAAATAATGCCTTTTTTATTTGGTATTTATTCTAGTAATTATAATAACTGGGAAGTGTTGATTATAAATAATGAAAATCAGGTGGACTAACACCCATACTACTATCTTTTATAAATGAGATAGTATTCACTCAGACCACATGTGCCTCATAAAGATAACAATTTAATACTGAAGGATGCTAAATATTAAATCAATGACATTTATTCATGATAAAAAAATAAAACTAGATATTTTTCCCCCTTGAAATTACAAGTGGACAAAAATCTTGGTACATGTTGCCCTCTAGTGGAATTTTAAAAATAAGCAGTTAAATTATATTTTGGTGCCCTTGCAATAGCTGCAGAACTGTTTACTAACACAGATGCTTTTAAGGACAAATTGACTTATTTATTTTAAAATGCTAAGTACTATAAAAATAATTTTCCATTAATTGTTTGCAGTTGATAGGTTTTACTTTTAAAAATCAAGAACTATAAAACAAAAAGGCTCTTCTAAGGCATTAAAGACCAAGAAGATGTGATTCATGTAAAATGGAAAGTAGAAATAGAGAACTCAGGCATATAATTTTATTTTCTTAGGATCTTTGGAAAGAAATGCTATCAAAGTTGACTCTATAAAACTATCATCAAAAACTCATCTCTGCAACTAGGATGACTAAAATTGTATTTTAGTTCCTGGGTGGAAAACAATCATTTGAAAAGCCCATATTATCAGCAAAGAAGAAATAGTGTTCATTGAAATACAAAAAAACACAATTTTCGGAAGCATTCATGTTACCTTTTGATTTTCTTGCAAGAAAAATTTTATTGTGCTCCATTCCTGCTAAACTACTTTTTTTATTTTGTAACTTAAATACATGTTGCTAGATATATTTTTCTTATTTACATTCTAGAATGGAGAGGTAAATGTACCATGTATACAAAACATATTCTGTTTATAATAAACATTTAAAACTGTTATCCTTAATTCACCCTTGTATATCACTGCTAGATCCCTACTTTTACTTTACTGTTGCTTATCTTGTACAGTACAAAATTTAAGTTTAAATGTGTTTAGGACAAGAATCTGTACTTGTGCAGATTTTCTTTCCCTAAAAAATAGTTTTAAAATCTGGCACCACAATTAATTGTAGTGACACCAAGATCTGTGGTTCAACTTACTCCATGAAAAATTATGTAACAAATATTTAATCAATCATATTTCTTCTTTACTCATTGACAAATGTTCCCATTCCAAAACCAATATTTAAAAGTAATTTAAGCTAGTGAAAACAAAATTATATCAGGAAATTATAAAGTAATTAAAAATAGCCCCGGGTTATTTAAAGAATGATAAATATGTATGTATGGCTCAAATTAAAGTTAAAAATGAGCTATAATAATCCATAAGAAAATCTTTCCAATCTATAGGTCATTTTTTCTCTCTTAAATTATGTCATTTTCATTTCATATTTTATGTTATGATATACATAAATCATATGTATCATATGACATACATATGATTAAATATTCACAACCTGTCTCAATTCAATTTATGTTTAGAAACAGTGACCACAAGAAAAAAATTAAACAAAGATATGATTAGAATTCTTTAAAAACTAAAACATCAATAAAATAAATGAATAGTTTTATGATAATATGAGTTTTATCATGGGACATGTTGAATACTTTCACTAGGTATCAAAGATAGCTTTTGATGGAACTGGCAAGTTTTAATTTGTCCCCAGTGAGTAGCTGAACTTCATTTTGTCAATAATTTTCTCATTTTCCACTTAATTTGCTCCTGTGAAGGTCCTGTTTTTGCAAGCCCCTCACTTCCATGGGTGCCCTGACTCCACATCATCCTCTCCATTGAAATCTCACATGAGTCCCTGTCACTAATATGAATTACAGTTATATTATTCAAAGTGTGTTTCAGAAAACATTTATTTCATTAGTCAATTTTTAAAGTGGGAGGGCAGGAAGGGATGGTATCAGTGAGGTCTACATTCAGATAAGATTGAGAAACCCCAAGTGCTTAACCATAGTTTTCTACTCATCATACTTTTAGAAAGGCTGAATATTAAATGGGCTAGTATAGCATCGATTTCAAGGTCTTATGCATTTACTAGCAAGGAGGCCCTAGCAACTGAATGGGGCTGTAAAGTGAAATTTCAAGAGACCAGGTCAAACCAGCCATTAATACTGGTATATTCAGAATGTAATCTGAGTGTGTCTCATCTCCTCTCCTCTTCCCTGCCGCCTCCCCCCAACTTCCTTACCTCGCACCTTCCTCACCTCTCACCACCCATGCAGACACCCTAAATCATGACATGCATTGTACATTTGGCTGACTAATTTTGGGAGACACCATGCCTCCAAAGCAAGATTTGGCCAAGCATGGGTGGCACAGCCTTTCACCTGTTTTGGTAAATACATTTTTACTTGACCACTGCCACGCTCTTTTGTTTATGTATTGCCTGTGGCTGCACTCCTGTTACAATGGCAGAGTTGAGAGGTTGCGACAGAAACTATGGCTCACAAAGCCTAAAAGATTTACAGATAATATTTACCCAGCTCTGCTCTAAAATATTTTTGTTTTCTCAACCAATTCCATGAAGCTCTCTGTCGATGATGTTGTCACTGACCTGACAGTTCTAGAGATCCTGGCTTCCATCTTTCAGAACAGGAAGGGTGCAGAAAGTTAATTCTAGGCCTTGATGTCTTTGGGGATATAGTAGGAAGTGTATATCTGATACCAGGACTACTAAAGCTGATAATGCTGATGACCCTTAGAACTGAGTGTCTCTACGCCAATTCACCTATTCTGTCAGTGGACAGAGCAGCCTTGCAGATCAAATGAGGTGAGAGAGAAGCAGTCAGCTGTGTTCTCTCCCTTGCCATTGGAACTTTTAGAATAAACTAGGAAAAAACTTTCATGCATCAGTGAAGCTCAGTTAAAGGGTTACTTTTTTAGCCTAAACTCACTACAGTCTTCTTCATATTGTTTTCAGGTGACTCAAGCAAGAAGTATGTTTCATAATATCACTGCAGCTATCAAAAACATTTTTTGCAAACCCAATCTCTATTTTTCTTAAGTCTCTCAACATATATGTTTTTAAGACTTGCCTTTACTAATGATGGTCATTATCTGATTTGAGTATAGTCAACAGTGTCCCTTCTCCATTTCGTTGAGTTTAGGAAATATATAGAGCTGTTTTAGGTAACCGTGACACTATGTTGACCTAAAAAGGTAAGGCTAGACTTAGATATTTGAGTCAGAGAGTTCTAACCGTAACACACATCAGCTTAGAGAAAGCACAGTCCTTGGCTTCCCTTATATGGAATGAAGCTACTATTAAGACTCAGGGGAACAAAGCATGATGCTGTCCAGTGATAGAGCAGCTCTCAGAAAAATCTTAGGTCAACTGACACTGAGTACCTTCAGGTAACTTACTTCAGCATGTCTTCAATTATCCCCTCTCTATAAATAACAAAGTCATAAGCCCCCTACGGCGGAGGCTGTGTGTGTAGACAGCGTGACATGATATACTCAGAGAAAGAAATAAGTGAAAAAGCAGCAACGACCAAAGCATGCTTATAATTTCATAATTGACTCTGGGAAATCTGTTTTCAGTCTACTGTATAAAACCATGATAAAGGGAAGCATGTTTTTCCAACCACATTTTAAAACAATGGCCATTGTCTGAATTTGTCTATAAGAAGTCAGAAATTGTTGCAATTTATTCAACAAAGACTTCTCTCAATTGGGATAAACATTGACAGAATTGCTATATTATGGTTTGTGAAGAAGGTTTTATGTTCTTATTATTTAAATTTACCAGCCTTACTTTCACAAGGCACAGAAGGAATTTGATCATAATTGATAGAACTTCCAAGGTCTGGGCTCCCTTTGAGGTTCTGTAAAACTGTGTCTTTACTTAAACCAACATGTGATGGTGCACTAAAAGGTCTAAACTCAGGTCATATTCTTAATATCAAGGAATTAACAAAAATTATAACAATCACATTTGAAAATCTATAGGTTGAATTTATACATAACATTATAATGGTACTGAGCTGGTTATAGTAATTCTAACAAACATTTATATTAAAATAACTTTCTATATATATCTTTTCTATCTTTCCCTTGATTTTGTGAGGAAAATTCATTGTCCTCAGGGCATAAACTTTTGTGGAAATATTTTGTGCTTAATAAATATCTGTGGATAAGGTGAGAAAATATTAGCAAACTTTAGATTGTAATATCAACGTATAAATATGCATTCACTTTTTTGAAACACAATTTGTATTGTAAAATGCTATAAATAAAAGACCTATTTTCTGACTGTTTTTCCTTTAAAGAATGCATAGAACCTAAAGCCAAAGAAATTGTAGAAATAGAATTTAAAACTATCTTTTTTCTAAGCTTGAAAATTTGAAAGAAAACTACATGCAGAATGATTGCATTTTCTAAAGAAGCAGTTGAGTTAATTAACTTAAGGAATATTATGAGAGATTATACCATTTCAGTGTTGTTTAAGGTAAAAATTGAAGGACTCATAATTTGAACTAATGCTTATTGTCTTATATTGAAATGGGCACTACAAATTTCACATTTCATGTTGTCTTCCCCAATTTCTGCTTATATGTTTTTCTTATTTCCTTTTGCCAGACAGATATTCACAACTGCAACAATTTTACCAGTAACACAAAAATTTTAATAAGAAAAAGTAGCAGTAGTTGTTTGTATGTGTATTCATCTCTCTTCTGTGTGTGTGTACGTGTGTGCACGTTCATGTGTGTGCAAGAGATGCTTGGTAAAGCACTGAAGTTCTGGTATAACTTTCTCTATTCAGTACGGTAAACTGTCATATGATTGCAATTGGAGGCACATTCCATTTTATAATTCTTCAAACACTTTATGGGTGCTAAGAGCACCTCCCAATAATAACCTTTTAAATATTCAATTCCATGAAAAGTATGTTCTTACTTATATTGAAATGAACTCCTGTGTAATCCATCGTTGAGGTGGAATTAGTGTGAATTTGCTGCATAAAGAGTCACCATTAATTGAAAAATTCATCTCCAAAGACATTTTATTAAACTTAACCTATTAAACTTCTTTCTATACATGTTTCCTTTCTTTTAATTGACTGTCTTGTTCTGTTCAGATCCTTTTCAGTCTTCTAGCAAAGAAGGAAAAGGAGAGGGAAGAGGAGAGGAAGAAGAGGAGAAAGAGAAAAGAAGGAGGAGGATGAAGAGAAGAAAAGAAAAGAAGAAGAAAGCTAAGGGGTGGGGGCTTTACCTCAGCATGCAAAAATTGGTGGTTTGGAGAGAAGAATGAAGTGGCTGCCTAATATCAAGGAAAGCTACTCTAGTTCAAAGTAGCTTGCAATATCTTGTTCATCAACTTAATAGCCTATCTAGTAGAGAAAAGGCATTAGAGGGGCAATGAAGATGAAGGGGAGACATAGATTATGCCTTCCATAGACTTACTCTCTGGTAAAGTAGATCCAACAGGTGGACAAAGGACGATACACAAGAGAGACTGCTGTCAGTAATGCACACGGTGATGAGCTGAAGGAATGATGGGCTTACTTATTGTTGTGAATTTAAGATAGAGTGTCAGGGAAGAGTTAGCATTTGAGGTATGTCTCAAAGGATGGATATGGCAGTAGGTGTAAGTAAAAGAGGGCATTCCAGGCCACAGGAACAGTGTGGGCAAGTGCACAAAGGGATGATCCAGGCATCTGGGGAACAGTAACTGACTCACGTAGGACAAAATGAAGGTTTTCTCCGACATAGTGGGTTAGGGAGAGGACTCTCAAATTCTGGCTCATCATCTTAAATCGGTATACCAGTGCATTTCCAGTTACTGGTTGCATAACCATATTTAAGGTATAATTTAAGGAATTCTAGATGTATTTGGTCTCCAAGTATTACAAACACTATCCAGGCTACTAGACATAAAGGTGATGAGGAGTTTACTTGTTTATTTCTCCATTCAAATTGCTAAATAACAATTCTCCAAGGAAGGGTGAGAGCAAGAGGATATAAATCTGTAGGGAAGGTCTTTATAGCCTTTCAGCAATCTCTCCAAATGTATATTCCTTATATAGTGAAAATTAGAAATGTAGAGCAGTTTTGGGTAGTCCTATTAAACACTTGATCAATTTATCATATTGTTTGTCATAAAGAAAAAGGGGTCTCGACATTTTTAACTTTGCAAATCTGTGCACAGCCAAATCTTGGTTTCTTTGCAACAACGTGGTTGTGATTCCTTGGTATAAGCTGCTAGTGTCATGGATTTACCAATCTCAAATTTTTCTTTAAATGATATTGTTTAGCGACATTTATGAAAGTACTTTACCAAAATCCATGGTGTTTATGGGCTGAACTGTGTCCCCTCCAAATTCATGTATTGAAGCCCTTAACCACCATCCCTCCCTTCAATTCAGAATATGACTGTACTTGGAACTAAAGTCTTCAAAGAGGTGAATACATTAAAATGAGGTAATACAGGAAGGGCCCTAATCCATATGACTGGTGTCCTTATGAGAAGAGGAAATTACAACACAGACACACACAAAGGAGACAACCACATATAAATCAAGGAAGGAGACCTAGAGGTAATGAACCCTGCCAACACCTTGATCTTAGACTTCCAGCCTCCAGAATTGTAGAAAATGAATTTGTGTGTTGAAGCCACCCAATCTGTGGTACTTTGTATGGCAATCCTAGGAAACTAGTATACATGGCAACAAAGATATAGCCTTTGAACTGTCACTGTTCAACAGAATGCATGCAATATGATCAATGCTTTTATATTGTTTAAATAAAAGCAATTTCCATAAAAATATAGTTTTTCATTATCCCAAATGAGAATTCTTGGAAAGTATGTTCTAATTAAAACTTGTATTAGTATAACAAAACAAAATGCAGTATCTAGTACCAGTTTTCTAATTATCTCTAAGAAAAAAAATCAAAATTATAAATGAAGCAATTGGATTCTGCTCAACAAAATGAATGAGTTTGCATTTAGCATAGTTTTTATTGGAGGCTGGTCAAGAATTACATAGCATCCTCTTATTCTGTAAAAAGGCAGTAATTCACAATAAATATGCTTTATTGGCATATCATAGTTTGGTTTACTTTTATTAGAATCCAAAGATATCATTTAAGGAAGAAGCTAATAAAGCAAAGTGTAAATGTCCTACAGCATTGTTGAAAAGAATACACATTTGAAGAAAAGAGTAATTTTTTTCTCAGGATACTTTTAATGTCTTTAAGTATTTTGAATAATATATTTGGAATCCTTAGCAAATGTAACTTCTACATGTTGGGACACATAGCTAATTTATTACAAAAAGATAAAATGCTATTTGGGGGGTTATTTCTATCATGGCATGAGAATTATCTTAAAGCTGAAGCAATCACCTAGACTTGTCTTTGTCTTCTGAAAGAACTAATTTAACATACCCTGTGATTATGGCTGGTTCTATTTTACTTTTTTCCAGGAAGGCAGCCAAATTTCAGTAATTAACAATATTTATGGCTGGGTTAAATCTCACTTGCTGTAGTTTAAACACCTTTTTTTTTTAAAGTCCTTGTTTATGCTCATTTTAAATGTGGTCTCTTGTTTACTTCAAAGCTAGTCTACCGGCTGTGTCCTGCCTGAAGAAGCTTCTGGGATTTGAGGCTTTTAGGAAACTCTGAATTTCAATATTCTGAAAGTTCATTCTCTGCGTAGTCATATATAGTATAAGTCTAGGAACAGTCTTGATTTTCCATTATTTCATATTTTCCCTTTCATGGCATATGCAAATTTATAATTATATATTCATTTATGAGATTGTTTGATTAGAGTTTGTCTCCTTTGTATACCAGACTACACACATTTTTACTTAACCTTGTTCAGCACTTAGCTCAAGCTGGACACATAACAAGCTCTCAATACATCCTGGTTTCTAAACTAGGTTGTACAGTTTAATAAATAATGTTGAATAAACTTTTCTTTGGTCTTAACCTCCCTCCAGAAACCTCACTAATGTATTTCTGTGAAAAACAGGCTTGAATTGTGGATATTTTAGTAATCTGGCTCTTTGTTAATCATAAATCATCTGATTCCATTGTAGGAAGTAGACCTCAGGGCCATAATATTCTTCCCTCAATTGAATATTTACTATATATCAGGCATTGTGCAAAGCATGTATCATGACAGTAAGCATTCGAGGTATGAACTATTACAATCCCTAATAAAAGCAAACAAACAAAAAAGTATATTCATGTTTAGAAGGAATAGGTAACCTTTAAGACCATACATGTAGGAAATAAATACAACAAGATGGAAAATTGGGTCTGATAAACCTACATCCCTGGAATCAACAACCAGATATCCATGTCTGAGTACATGGTTGTTTTAAACATTCTTTCTTCTTTCCATCTTTTGGATGAGTGGGGTTGGAGAACATCTTAAGCATCTTTATGATCCCAGCCATCCACAGCCAACTGCACCGACTGGGGCATTCCATTCTGGGAAAAAATATCGCCATGATTTCCAAATCCCCCAAACAGAATCAAATGAGCTGGGAGAAAATAAAATCTGTGTAAGGTCTAAAATGTCTATGCAATAAGAAAAATCAGTCTGTTTATATCACACGAATGTATGGGCAGACTTTAATTTATGAAAAAGAAATGACTCCAGCTGATGCTGCTTTTATGTGAACATGGCTAACATGAGCCGAAAAGTCCCACCAAGATGTTATAAACTATGAAAAAAGGAGAGATTAAGCTTATTTAAAGTCAATTATGTTTTTCTGACATCTAAAATGTTTCTGTTTTGTGATTATGCCTTAATTTTTAAAATTAGAATAGCTTGCATATTTATTTTAGTTTGCCTTTTTCAAGGGGGTTTACCTATACTGATTAACTTGGTTCTCTCAAACCCATGAAGTAGCTCCATGCTCTGGTCTTATTTTCAAAGATAAGGAAAAGAAGTTCTGAGCATCTTGGTGATTCGCCTGAGGTCATTCATAATCAGGGGCAATTAAGGCTTCTGCTGCTAGACTTCTTTATACTACATCTCACTCCTTTGCTAAAATTTGAGTGTTATTGTTAACGAACCTTACAAAAGGGGATAAACCAAACAAATGCTAACAATAATATGCTTTTCCTAAACAGGAAATATTTTATCACATAGACTTTAATTACTATCATCACAATAGGATAATATATTCCAAAACAACAACAAAAAATTGGCATTACGCTGAAGAAAGAAAAACAAACAAAAGACTGAGAACTTACAGGGAAAACCTGGCGTTAGACATTCAGAAATAAACAATTCTAAACTATAAGCAGTACCATAAAAACAAAATATACAGTGCAGGATTTTAATCCAAGCCTTTCAAAGTTTTCCTTAGAAAATATGATATGCCTTTCTTCAATAATGCAAAAAGCAGATCTTCTAAGTTAAAATGTCCATTATGTATAAAAAGAAAAAAAAATGAGAAATCATGATTTAAAGGGACTGAAAGCTGCTATTTGTATCAAGTACTATGAATCAACCTTAACCTGACCTTCACTTGGAATATTTAATATCTAGCAGAGGACTTGGGCTTTGAACATCAAAATCTCATTTCAGATTACTGATCTGTGAAATTCTAGGAGACATTAGAAAATCCCATGGAAGATAACAAATAATCAAAAGGAAATATCAGCAAACAAACCAACAGTGTAATGGAGCATAAGAAGCCGTTTTGAAGTGTTCTGACTGATCTATGGAACTTTGTCTCATATTTTATAAGAGAATATTTGAAAACATAATAAAATATTACATATTCTACCACAGAAAACTAGCAGATGACTTAGAGTAACCAGAATATGTAAAAATATCTATGTATCTAGAAACAAATATAAGTATTTTAATGTATTTTCTTCCCAAGATATAATAATGCTCAACCATCTTTTAAATAAAACAATATTTAAGTTTCAAGGAACATCAGTAGAGAGAAAACACTGCACTAAAATGATTATCATGGAACTCAAACCATACCGTCAGTTACAGGAAAAGTAATTAAATTACTGTTCCGCAAGTCACCTCCCTCCACCTTCTAGTAAAATCACAAGACTTACTATATAACTGAGAAATAATTCAATTCAAAATGACACCTTTATAGAATGATTAAGTCACTTTTTGACCTACATAAGCCAAGGAGAATGCTGCCTTATCAGAGTCAGCATTTACAATGAAGAAAACTGAATAAGAGTAACCTGAATTAACCAGGGTAAGGAAGAGAAACCCACTCTCTGGGCCCAAGATGGCTAATGGTTGGATTCACTGGTTTGTCAACTTATGCATAGTAGTTATTTTTAAAGATAGTGTTGTTATTTAGTTTACATGAAACTTAACAGCAAATTTGAAAACCTCTCTGGCAAAATTATTTGGCTAAAAGAGCCCAAAGAGATTAGTTGTTTTTCTTTTTTTTCATTTTATTGTATTACATTTGATTTACAATGTTGTGTTAGTTTCAGGTGTATAGCAAAGTGATTCAGCTATACATACATATATACTCATTCTTTTTCCGATTCTTTTCTCATATAGGTTATCACAGAATACTGAGTAGAGTTCCCCGTGCTACACAGTAGGTCTTTGTTGGTTATCTATCTTATATGTATCTGTGTACATTAATTACAAGCTCCTGATTTATCCCTGTCCCCCTATTCACACACTCACACACACACACACACACATTTCCCCTTTGAGAGTTGAGTTTTTTAAATGGTGGTATTTCAGAAGCTTTAGGAGAAAATAACCCTGTACAGCACAAAAGTACATACAAGTCTCACCGACAGTTTCTTTCTACTCTTTTTCTTGATAAACACCACTGAGATCAAAGCTTGTGGTTTTCTAGGCCACGACCTTTATCCTGACTTCTCACCAGGATTCTATGCACTTGACCCTTGTTTTTTGGGACAGCAGGACCCACAGGGAAGTGGAACTGGAGGGTGGGGTGGGGGGGATGCAGAGAAAGGTGAGCTTTGTAGGATGGAAGCAGGGGGAGGCTGGAAGATGGAAGGAGGTAGGTCAAGGCTGGAGGCATCTGGCATTCGTAGAGAAGGCCTGCATACTTTTTTGGAGAGGAGAGGAAGGGAACAGAGTCTAACATTTATTTGTGGCTTCAATTCCAAAAGGCACATTTAACTTTGGGATCCATGAGGGAGGGGGTGTGGGTGGAGGAGTCAGAGGAGTTCCACTGATATTCTTACAGCACGGTTTACAGTCTGTTCCTTTCAAGGTGTTTCTTGAAGAATTCAGATAAAACAGAAGTATGTTCAATCTGTGATAGCAAACTGGTAGACATGATTGACCTGTTAAAAGTTCAATCTGGCCAATACCATGTTTTACCTTTTTTTTTTTTTTTTAATACTTTGGGCCTGGACCCATTCTTTAGTTTGTTGGGATCCACACACATTCTATTGTCTTATACTTAGTCCTCTTCAAAAGGGCATGAGAGAGTAGCATAGACATATATACACTACCAACTGTAAAATAGATAGCTCGTGGGAAGTTGCTGTATAAAAAAGGAGATCAACTCGATGATGGGTGATGCCTTAGAGGGCCAGGACAGGGAGGGTGGGAGGGAGTCGTGGGAGGGAGGGGTTATATGTCTAAATACAGCTGATTCACTTTGGTGTACCTCAAAAGCTTGTACAAGAGTGTAAAGCAATTATATTCCAATAAAGAGCTAAAAAACAAAGGGCACATAAAGGCATCTGAGTTTTCAAGCCCTTTTGCAGAGCACTGGACAAGGAGTCTAGTGTTAGAGGGTATTACAGCGAGAAACACTATTATCACTGGAAAACCTTTAACCTATTGAGGTGTGTTTGCATGTGTGTGTGTGTGTGTTTATGAACCTGTAGTAATTTCCATGTAATGTTGGCTGTTTTGTCCCTAGAAATATACAATACTCAGCAGTAAAGAATGAGAAATGACATTTTTGGCTTAATCCATATATTCAGCAAATTCATACACAGAGATTAAAATGTACAGATTTAAAACAGACACAATATTTTGAGACACTCATTGAATTTTTATAGGATGTAAAGAAACATGCTTTTGTTCTTAGGGTTCCTTCTCTATATATCACAATTGTTTCATTATTTAGCTAATTTTTAAAGCTATGTTATCATGGTTTCAACTGCATTTTCTCATTTTACTCTGTTAGAAAAGGTTTCTGTATGATTCATATAAATGCTAGGCCACTATCTTACTATTCCTTCCTGAGCATCTTTTATTGCAAAAAAGATTCACACTATTAAATGTAAATTTCTCCAAGCCTTGTTTTCTCACTTCCTCTTCCAAACAGATCCTGGGGATGAGACACTTGGTGGCTCATGTCAGTGTGCACGCAGTCAGCACAGAGGCCTGAAAAATAGCCTCGGTCCATCTCCCCTTCCCTTCCCCCCACCGCCCCGCCCGTGCCTCCTCATGTATTATTAAAGCCAGCAGAGCTTCCTGGACCGCTGAACAAAGCTGACCATCCTCCACCCGCGAATTCCATCCGCAGGCTTCTGAATGTTCACCAATGCTCTGTGTCGCCTGCACATGGCAGATATAATTGGCAAACTGAATGAAGAATTTCCTATTCTTACCAGGCAGTATTCCAGATAGAAGATAAGAATAGCCTGAATAGCTAAGCTGGCATGTGAAAGGGGCCCTGCTTTTCATGTAACACTTATTATGAAGATGCAAATTTCCTCTCAACCAGAAGCGATGTTTGTGGCTGCTCAGCAGACATTCCTTTAGCTGGTAGCAATTTGTGTCCCCAGTGTCTTATTTTTCAATATTTTCCAATTCCATTTTGAGATGATATAATATCTTCTCAGAATTCTCTATAGACCTATATTGACAAATATTTGTAAATCATATCAAATCATATCTTCAGTGTTGTCTTATTTGTATAATTCAAAATGTCAAAACCATGTTCACTTCACTGAAACCTAAGTTAGGAAAACTGAATAAATTCATTGTTCAGACCCACATTTTGATTAGGTAATATCCCACGAAAAGAGTCATTAAATATCTATGCATCTTTCTGGCCACTTGGTATGTAGCCATTTTTAAAAGGTATCTGGCTGATGTGTTTTCACTGTTCGCATAAGTTATTTTATAATTTTGTTCCCATCAGTATTTTTGTTCCCATCGGTATATTTCATTTACTAAGTCATGTATGCTGTGCGTATATGCTCTAAAATAATCATTAAAGTTTTACAAGGAAAAGAAAATAACCTTGGTCCCACATTTGACTCTCTACTCTCCAAATTTCTTCCATTGGTGTTTCCAGATACTTGGTTTTTCTTCTAGAAATGGTCAATGAATATAAAGAAAAAGAAAAGGTCACAGTTATAGGACCCTATATTAAGTTTCCACACCTTAATTTCTTTTTCTTAATATTTAAAAAAAATTTTTTAAGAACTTTTATTGAGATACAGTTGACATACAATCCACATCTTAATTTTTTCACCATAACCACCTTTGAAACCTGACAATTCATATCAAGTTGACAACTAGATTTACTATCAGTATAATTGCTAAATTTTAACTTGTTATTAGATTAAAAGCAAGCATATAAATATGAATACAGTGGACACAGAAACGCTATTCACTCATTCTTGAACTCACTGCACATTCAAGACCATATACATCGCGTGTCAACTATTGCAAAGCACTCCACTAACCCTGCAGATAATACCCAGTTCTACAGCTCACCCTCTGCCCTCCAGGACCTCACAGCCAGAGGAGCAATGCCTAGCTTGCTATTTAGCATGTCAAGCGTGTTTTTAGGTCATCTGATCTCTCACCTCCCCCCTCACTCCCTCTATATGTCTGTGTTACCTCTTTCTGTCTCCCTGAGCGTGTTCCTTTCATATCCTCAGTGTGGCTCTGTACCCACAGGTAGATGTTTCCTCTGTCCCTTCCCTGCCTCCCTCCCTCTCGTTCTCTCTGTGTGTGTGTGTCTCTCTCTCTTCCCCTTTACCTCTCTCTAGCTTCCTTTCTCTCATTCCCTCTTGCTCTCTGACCACCATTTTCTCCTTCTGTCCGCTTTTTATCCCTTCCTTCACCCTCGATCTTCAGAAATACACCATCTCCCTGCCTCTTCTCTCTATTCCTGCTGTCCGTACAGTTTCTGCTGTCCGTACAGTTTCTGCTGTCTGTCCAGTTTCCTATGTCTGTACTTCCCTTTCTCTGTCTGCCTCTCTCTTTTCTTTGTAAGTTAATAGCCACTTGCTGGTCACACTCCCCTGCCCCCACCGCCACGTGATCCACTGCTACTTACACATCAAGACTTAGCATAAATGCTACTTTAAGAAAGTAGCATTTATGCTAAGCATCTCCTTTAACCAGATTAAATACTTTTTTTAACCTATAATACTTTTAAGCTTAAATACTTTTTTTAAGCTATAATCCCATACTCTTTCATACTTTCTTCAAGGTCTCAACACATCTACAATTATGTTTTTAAATGTGTTTTTACAATTTTTGAGAAAAAAAACATAATTTTGAAAGAGAATATAAAGTAATGCAGTGGAAAGTCTCCCACCTACCCTTGTTCCCCTCCAGCCAAATTTCCACACAGTTCTCCACACCACCTGCCATAATCAGTGACCATTAGTTTTAGTTACATTTGAATATTTGAATAGTCCCTTTGTCTACATACAAACAAAAATGAATATATATTCTGATTCCTTTTTAATTATGCACAGTGTATCATCAGCTTATACATGCAGTTACACACTATATGTTTTATCATAATATATTCTGGAGATCTCTCTATACTAGTAAGTAGGCAGCTCAGTTATTGTTTCTTAAAGCTGAATTCTATTTTATTGTTTGTATGTATCATAAATTGATTAAATCACTGCCTATTGATGGATATGCCAGTTGTGTCTGATACAAAAAACAAATAATCTTGAGTATACATTGTTTCACATATGTGTGAGTTTAGGATAAATTTCTAAAAGTGGAGATGCTTGATAAAAGATGGTGTACGTTTTTAACAAGAAAAGTATCCCACTATTGCCTTAAATGGAGGCTATAAGAAATTTACATACTCATGGGCAATATATGAGAGATGCTTTCCCCCCACATTTTTGCCAAGGAAGTATACAAGTAAACTTAAAAAATTTGTCAGTCCAGTAAGTGAAAAACAGCATCGCAGTGTAGTATCCATTCTTTCTAACATACCATAAGACTTTCCCACTCTCTTGAATTCTTTCTCTTAGTCTAAAAACATGCCTAGTCTTTCCATACTTTAAACAAAGGAAAATATTTCCCTAACTTGATTATTTCTCACCCCAGTTATCACTCTCTTTCTCATTTTCTTTACTTCTTTACAACCAGTGATTCTTGAGCCCATTTTAATCTGACTAGTATTCTTATCACCCTACTGTTAATGCTCTTATAATAATTACCAATCATTTCCTAATTTCCAAATCCATGGAGGATTTTCTGTTTTTGTCTCACTTGATTTTTTTTTTTTAATTTATTTATTGGCTGTGTTGGGTCTTTGTTGCTGCACATGGGCTTTCTCTAGTGGCTGCGAGCGGGGGCTACTCTTCATTGTGCTGCGTGGGCTCCTCATTGTAGTGGTTTCTCTTGTTGTGGAGCACGGGCTTAGTTGCTCCGTGGCATGTGGAATCTTCCCAGAGCAGGGCTCAAACCTGTGTGCACTGGCAGGCAGATTCTTAACCACTGCGCCACCTAGGAAGTCCAGTCGCACTTGATTTTTGGGGGAAGATTTGAAACTGACCATCATGCTCTCCCTTCTAAAAATTCCTTACCATTGACTTCTGGGGAAAGACTCTTTTGATTGTCCTGTAATCTCTCTGGTTAATTCTTTGGTTGTTCTGCATCAGTCTCCTTGGTAGGGTGTTATTTAAAGCCCACTCATTTTTTAATATTAGTAGGATTTATTCTTCATTCTCTTTTTATTTTCGAATTACTCCTGGCCCATCTCCTTTACACTCACGGCTTCCAATGTACTAATCTGATAACATCAATGGCCTCAAACCTTTACCTCCAGCCCAGCTTTGCATCTGCTTACATCCTGCTCTGGGTATTTGTGTAAAAGAGAAGGGCACAAGGTGCAAAATATTAAGTTAACATCTCCAGTTATGGACTTGTTATGAAAAATGGGGTGTATAAATTATGAATAATAAGTAACACTTATGGGGTGCTTGGTATGCAGCAAGGACTAAAGTATGAGTTGTAGACATTTTATTATTACACTATAAGTTCCACAGAACAGCCTCATTTAAGCCTTCAAGTGTTGAGTAATGAATCAGGAAACAGTGATTGAATGAATATTTAGTATTCTATGGAGTGATCATTCAATCGCCTCCAGAAAACTGAAAACTTGATCTGGAAATGTTGGAAATACATACTGAAAAGATCTCTTGTAGGATTTATTGAACTGGTTGGCTTGGAGAGCCACCTGGTGGTAAGAGAATATGTGAGGAAAGGTAGCCCTTGCACTGAGTCTAAAATCACATCCCCTGAGGGATGTACTGCTTTACCGAGAATGATTAGGGCCAGAACTGTTAGGATCCGACTATATGTCACGTAGGATTCTACTCTTACAACTTTGTTGTACCAGTTTATTTGATTTTCCTTATACATTTCCAGAAAAACACATATGTATTTTCCTGTGGTTTTATTTAACTTACCAACCTGGCAGTAGATACTCAGAACTGGGAGAATAAATGCATGAGAGCGAGGTATGTAAAAAAACAAAACAAAACAAACAAAAAAAAAACCAAAATGACAGTCGAGCTTGTCAAGATGGGGCAATTAAAATACAAGTTGCTGCTAAGATCCTCCTCCCCTTCCTACTTCCCATCTTTCTACTGTCTGATGCAGTTTCAGAGTTAACTATTGCCTAAAAACATGCAGCTTCTCAGTGCATGCCAGAAATAGGTTCAGAATTGCCCATAAAAAAAAAAAAGTGAGTCAGGAGACCTAACAGGACTTCTTTTAAGTTTTAAGAATGAAGGGCTAATAAACAAACAAAGAAAGCTTTTCTACCTTATGCTAAGATAATAAAACAATCCCCAAATCTCAGTGGTTCTCAATAGCGTACATTTCTCATTCATCTGACATGTGGATGGTGGCTGGTTAGCTGTAGCTCTATTCTGTTCTAGAATGGAATGCTTCTCAATCCAGAATTCAGGCTGAAGGGACAGCTCTAATATGAGACCAGTTACTCCTGCAGCAGAAGGAAAAGATCAAGAGATCTGAAAGATACTCTCACTGGCTCTTAAAGCTTCTTTTCAGATCCAGCATTGGTCTCTTTCCCTCATATTTCATTGGATAAAACACATCACACAGCCAAGCCTGATACTGATGGAGAAGTAAATATACTCTCACTTAAGTAGTAGATATATACTAAGTGTAACATAATTTATTGTCCAACCCAGGACCATGTTGAGAGTGAAATGTTTTTCAATAATTAAGCCAGAACAATAGGCATAAATTGGGATTGTCCTCACAAATTGGATATATTGTCACCTTCTTATAACCCTCTTATGGGGAAAAGTGAGAGGTAATTGAGAATGAGTTGTCACAAGATTCAATTAAGAGACCTGGCAAATACATATGGATACCTACACTCATGCTGAGGGAGGCAAGGGAAAGCAGGCAGGAAGAAAGAGTAGATCAGGTGCATCAGGAACTCAGATATTAGCCTTGGGCTGTGAGATCTTTCCTGAAATAGAGGTCAAGACAAAGGATGAAGAAGCCAGAGTAGTTCAATTTAAATGTCCTACTTCTCAAAAGGTCAGCAGTGGTAAGAAAAGGAGAGTCTGGGTACCATTTATCTGACCAGCCCCAGGGCTGGAGTCACATGCTCTGGGGCTCAAGGGCTTCGTGGGAGTAGGGAAGACAAGAGGGTGTAGAGAGTCCAGGTTTGTTAGTTCAGCAATTCTAAGTGTTTAATATGCAAAACAAAAATGTTTATTCAATTATATTCCCAAATGAGGGAAACTGGAGTCATTTATAATGAGAGAGATTGAAGAATTAATAAATATAGAAAAAACACAAATCTTATGGGTTTGGGCTATTTTTTAAAAAGTAAGAATTCAAAATATAACAGATTAATTACCTGGATTGCAAACAAATTGATACAGAGTGGAATAGTAATAAGAGCACATGAGGGAAGATTGATTAGCCAACCAATGAATTAGAAGTTAACATATTCCTATTGCTAAAATTTGATTCTAATGAAATTAATGTTTCTTAGCTCAGAAATAATTTTAAAGCATGAACTTAAAAGCAATCTTGAGCCACTTGAAAACAAGTATGTATTTGTGACAAAAAAGAATTTTGAGTGAGAAGATTAAAATCAAATTTTTTTCTTTTAGGGTGTAATGCAAAAATACATGGTTTAATTGGGAGATTGGGATTGCCATATATACATTACTAATAAGAAAAAAATATCAAATTGTACACTTTAAATATATGCAGTTTATTGTATGTCAAAAAATATGTGGTTTAAAGAAGAGACAAGTAGTTAATAAATGAAATTCTCTAGACAACAATTTACAGTGTTACAGATATTCTCTAGACATTAGCTGTTGTCACTGAATGAAGTAAACTTTTATCTTAATGCTACTGCATCATTTTTTTTGACCCCATTTAAAGAGCAAACCTAAACAGGTGGTGGTCTTGGGAAAGCATCACCCTGTTTCAATTGCTTATTTACTAATTGCAAGTATTTAATTACATTAGTTTTCTATCCTTAAATGTGTCCCAAGAACATATGATTTGATTTGTAGTTTCTTTATGCACTCCAAAGAAAGCACTATATTGTTTTAAATATCTATATATTTATCCATAAAATATATTTAAAGACAGTGTTTTTAGTGATTTCTGTTTATGAAACACTGGAAATTTCCTGAGTTAAAAAATACTTATTTGGAAATTGTTGGTGTAATTAAGAGTTTGCTGTTTTAACCACAAGGTGGCAGAATAAGCTAGTTGCTCCATATATGCCTTTTCCAAATTGCTCAAAGTAACTTCAGACACCTAGTTTTATCAAATTCAGATGAAAGATGCTGAAATAAATGTACGATATGCCTTTGATGGCCTGGACACATGTGTGAGACAAGGGACTATATGAGTAACAGCTTCTGAAAGACGTTAAAGCAGTTAAAAAAAAGAAGTTAAAAACTGAATACTCTTTCATATCCTCAAGATAAACCCCATTCAAAAGGTATTTTAAAGTTGGTTTCTAGTAAACACCTGAGTTGGTTTCAAATAAACACCTTCTCTTAGCAGATTTATAAACACTGTGACAATATTTGGCCTCCTGCATTGTGAACTCAGGGACTTGTTCTCTCCACAGTCTGTTCCTGAGATCACACAGAAGATGTCCCAGGAGGTGCCACTAAAAGATGTCTTGAACATCTGTGCCAGTAGAGAGAGGCGATTACCTCCTTCCCGCCCCCTACTCAACACTATTGTTTATGCAAATATAAAACATACACTCACCTTTGGGAACTAATCCAAAGGAAGTAACATAGTTGTGCTAAAATAATAATAAACTATAATTTATCATAACCTCCAGTGTGGCCAAATACATGAAGTTAACAACAAAATAGTCAAGACATCGTCTACTAGCATATTTCAGTGCATCTGAGGCAATGTTACTCTGAAGAAATCATAAATGAGTAATTGTTTTGGTATAATAAATGCTGATTTCTATATTTTAATAACTTGCTGATAATTGTGTTGCTAGAAGGAAATCCAAACTTCTTCAAATGGCATTCAAGACCCTTTGTTATCTGTTATTCTTAGGCAACCATTCTCTATATCTATCCAAACAGACCATGGCTTTTTATACCACTGTCTTTGCCAAGACTCTTACTTCTTGGAATGCCCTCTCTTCCTCTCTACCTGCAACAGGCAATTTGCCATTTCGCCTTCAAGAAATGCCTCAAGAGATCATCTCTCTGAAATCTCTCTTGAATTCTGCTTTGAAAATGGAAATAATAATTTTCTCTTCTGCAATCTTAGAATCATTGTCTATATCTTCATCACTTTGATCATTTAATTCCACTTGTTTTTTGCACATTTATGTCTACCCATGGAGAGGAACCTGATCTCATCATCTTCCAATCTCATGCCTACTGCAGAGCTTTATGAAGGGGTACTTGATAAGCCCTTTGCTGAAGGATGGGAGGAGACAATAACACCTATAAATTTATGCAGCACGTAGCAGCTCAATGTATCTCTACGTTATCATTTCTATTTGTAGGTTACATTTATATTCAAAGAAGAGTATGCTTTTAGAGTTTATCTTTAGTTGATTTATTTTCATAATAAAATTAGAAAAAAATTTCAAATTTTGTTTAAATTGTAGAGCACAAATTTTTGTGCCATCATCCTTCAACCCTTCACATTCTCTGAAGTCATACATGCAAAAACTTTAGCATATTAAAATTGGAATTTGAATAACACATCTTGTGGAGTTTATTGCCCCTAAGTCCAAAACTTTAGTATTTCCTTAGTATTTTGAGTAAACAAACACTCCTTAAATCCATAAAACTGTAAAGGTGATGTGCCAGGTATACCATACATCAAATAAATAATATTTTATACTTATATTACAGATAGTAGACCTGACCCAAATGGTTTAAAAAACAAATTATCTGATGGTTATTTATGAACTTAAAACAAGCTGAGCTTAACAACAATGAAGGGTTTCATAAAAGGTAATTAAGCATTACATTTATCCAAATAAATTGGTAGACATTGATAGACTTCTCAATCCTTTAGTCAAAAAAATAATCACAATGGCATTCATTTTAAGATAACTGAAGATACAAACCTTGCATTTTTCATGCAAAAAGTGTCCAGGAGAAGAGACCTCGCCAAGGAAATGCTGGAACACTGACTACACACAGAAAATCATTTAGGATTACTTCAGAACTATGGCATAGACTCTATTGCCCAGGAAAACTATGATTCTCATAAACTTATTTCTGTATGTGGGGATATATGTGGTTTGATATTTAGATTTCTGAAGGGGATTTAACATTTTTGGCAAGGGAAACTACACCATCAATGGCATCAGATACCTGCCTGAAAAGACATTTTCATGACAAGAAGGAAGAGATACCTAAAGGCACCTAACAGAAAAGAAGTTTGGGATCAGTATCAGAACCTTTTTCAAGGTAGGATTGAATACTCCCACTTACACTCCTCCATTTGATGTCTGTGTATATATGTGTGAGTGTGTGAATATCAGCATTATTTAGACCTTTTTAATATAATAACTGAATATGTAAGAATTAAATGTGAATTATATATTTCTTAAACAGAATTTAAAAATTCCATTTAGAAGGCATACCTTATGCATAAAATTCCACACTCTACATATATACTCATCCAAAGCATCAAAAATTAGCTCTTCTTTAAATTCTAGTAAGCAACTGAGCTTGTATAGAAAAAAAGTAAAGAGCTGATAATTTCCACTTCAATCAGATGAAATACTATCATAAAAATGGGAAATCTGAAGAGTTGTGTATGGGTATGGCTACACTTTATTGAAGGTAAATTCTTTTGTATTTTACAATTGATAAACACTGTCCAAGTAACAATTCTAAGGGATTTCCAGGTTTTTTTTTCTCCCAGGTAAGAACAGCATATGTCTTAATAACTTCAAAATTACTTAAAAACTGGGAACAAAGCAAAGAAGAAACTGGACTCACCTTAAGTTAACTATATTTTGTTGAATTGATCTATGTATATCAGTTTGCAGCTCTCAAACCAGACTTGAATGGTCTTCAAAAATGGGGAACATGTCTTATTCATTTTGTAATTAATGGTTGGACATAAAGGTGTGTAACATATTTTTAACTGAATTAAAACAAAACCTGTTCCTCCAGTAACACCAAGGTACTAAGTTCTATTATCCCTCTGGTCATATATGACATTCTAGAAATTTCAGATTACTATCTATTAAATACTACTTGTACATCTGTCATAAAAATTCTCAAGCATTGAGCAGAAAATATATATTTTTTAACTTCTAGTCTTCATATTTTTGCCAATGCAATCCCAATTTCTTTAATGACAATGATTCACATTATTTATCATATTTATCATACATGTCAATATAATAAAAAATTGGAGAAAGCAATATTAAATGTAGAAATGTTTTATTAAAATGTCTATTAGGAGATAGTGTTTAAATTTTAAGCTGCAATACATAAGCTACAGTGAGTCATCCTTATTTTAAAAATTAAATAACTAAAAAACTTAATTTCAGTGATTATTCTTGAAGTTATTGTGAAAAATTAAGAAGAAGAATTTCCGGTTACTACCATGTCAGTACAATAATTATACCCTTTGTGATATATATTTTCTGACAATTTCACACAGATAATTGTATTTTACATACATATTTTACCAATAATCTTAACATTTATTTTTCATCAATTTTTTCCTAAGCATCAGAGACTATTTTTTTACTGCAAAAATAAGTTTCATATGTTTAGTTTCTTTAGAATCCCATGTTTATTTCAAGCCTTTTACTCTCTGTTAATTTTCTCTCTTAAAGTGTGCCACTAATAACAAAGTGCCTCCAGATTTTTTGCATTAGTCCCAATGAAATCTCAGACATAACTTAGAAAAGTATATTTATTAAAATTCAATTCCCCTAGATAATTTCAAATGCCAGAAACCTTAGTAGGGCAGCTGTTGTATCTTCTAACTGGAAAAACTTACATAAATGCCAAATGTTAAAGTATTTTGAATCTTGCTGTTTACTTAAATTTTAAAAATCTTGAAATATTTCAAATTAATGTTAGCACATATATTGCAGAAGGAACTGAACAAAAAGGGGAGTAAATATCCTTTAAGAGATTCTATGTTCTTGGGCAATAAGGCACAGAGAAAAGTTATACATGAGTTAGAAAGCTGGCTCTGCAGTATGGAAAACAGTTTGGAGGTTCCTTACAAAACTAAATAATAGAACTACCATATGATCCAGCAATCCCACTACTGGACATATACCCAGAGAAAACCATAATCCAAAAAGAAACATGTACCATAATGTTCATTGCAGCACTATTTACAATAGCCAGGACATGGAAGCAACCTAAATGCCCATCAACAGATGAGTGGATAAAGAAGATGTGGTACATATATACAATGGGATATTACTCAGTCATAAAAAGGAATGAAATTGAGTTATTTGTAATGAGGTGGATAGACCTAGAGACTGTCATAGAGAGCAAAGTAAGCCAGAAAGAGAAAAACAAATACCATATGCTAACTCATACGTATGGAATCTAAAAAAATGGTACTGATGAACCCAGTGACAGGGCAAGAATAAAGATGCAGATGTAGAGAATGGACTTGAGGGCACGGGGTTGGTGGGGGCAAGGGGAAGCTGGGATGAATTGAGAGATTAGCACTGACATATATACACTACCAAATGTAAAATAGACAGCTAGCGGGAAGCTGCTCTGTAACACAGGGAGATCAACTCAATGACTGGTGACGACTTAGAGGGCTGGGATAGGGAGGGTGGGAGGGAGTTGCAGGAGGGAGGGGATATGGGGATATACGTATAAATACAGCTGATTCACTTTGGTGTACCTCAAAAACTGGCACAAGAGTATAAAGCAATTATATTCTAATAAAGAGCTTTAAAATAATAATAATAATAATAAAAGCTGAAAAAAAAAAGCTGGCTCTGTACTAGCTTTGTAACCATATGGCAAGTGATTATATGCGGTAACTGAGATCAACTATGTCATGAATTAGGTGCAATAACACGGTACTTTGTAGAGAGGGTTGTTAAATTCAAAAAGAACACAAGTAAAGTTAATGGCACAGTGCTTACAAAGTAGCAGGTATTTTAAAAAGTGGCAACAAGTATTATATGCTCTCTGATAGCTGAATATATATGTCATTTGATTTCAACAATTCTATTAAGAAACAAAAGTTCAGAGATGATGGTTTACTTGCATTTAATAATAAGTGAACACAACTCTGTAACTGGGAGTTAACTATTTAAAGCCCATACTGCTAATGCCTTTACAATTCGTAAGAACTCTATTTTTGTCTGAGTATTCACTGATCTAGTGACTTAGGTAGATTTTCTACCTTTAAAGGTTTTAATTTGTAAAACAAGGAGATTCTATTCAGTCACCTCTTACAATTATGATTCTAAAGAATTAAGATAAATATAGAAGATAAAAACAAACTGAGTTGTTAAAAACGTGTGAACCAAAATTGCAGATTTTTACCCATGTTGCATTCTACCAGGTTGTCTAAATATGACAAAAATTTTACCTAGTCTAAGTATGAATTGGGGTTTACCACTCTTTCTACTCACTGAAATCAATTTTCTTCTGCACAACTTACATGAAAGCTAAGGGTAACTATTTGAAGAAATAAGTTTTATAGTTGCCTGGAAATATATTCCAAAACCAAACTGAATAGATATTGCATTATTTAATTTTACTCAAATAAATCCATTCAACAAGAAGCACATCTTTTCCACAGAGATAAACTGAGGTCTATAGTTCAATGTTCATTTCATCATTTGATTTTTTGTAATGTTAGACTAAACTTTCAAAAAAATTTTAGAAAGTATTTACCAATAATTAAAAGAACACCTTGCTTAAAGTATGGTAAAACATATTATTATAATTTGATTCAGATTTGTTACTAGGAGCACCCAAAATAATTCAGCTCCTAAATAGTTTGCTAACTTTACTTATAAATCAAATTCCTCCAAATTTCTTATGATTAAGAGTATTTGCGGCTCTTGATCCTAGATGTCTTGAGTCCCCCGGTCCCATCTTTCTCTTAAATGTGTGTCTGTGTTTTCTTTAAGCTTGCAGCACCCGTCACTCACCTCGAGTCGCTGAGCTGGCTTCGGCATTCTAAGAGGGGACGGAAAAAGATGGCGGCGAAGTAGAGAGACGTGGAGTGCATCCCTCTCCACAGATGCATTGGGAATGCACGGAAGGACACAGTCATTCCCACAGAGAACCAGCTGAACACCAGCAGACGGCCTCGGACACCGGAAAGGGCTGCGGTGAACCTTACATAGCCGACTGAATATTCGTCTAATCCAATACTTGGACATTAGTCTGAGGCTTGGACAGTCTCCTATAAACACCTCTATCACCAGGACAAGCAACCCCAAAAGCTTGGACAACCATGAGGAAACAAAGAAACACCATGCAGGCAAAGGAGCAGGAAAAAAACCCACAAGACCAAATAAATGAGGAGGAAATAGGAAAAATGCCTGAAAAAGAATTTAGAGTAATGATAGTAAAAATGATACAAAATCTCGATAACAAATTAGAGAAAGTACAAGAAACAGTTCATAAGAACTCAGAAAAACAAACAGCAATGGATAACAAAATAACTGAAATTAAAAATACTCTAGATGCTCTAACCAGCAGAATGACTGAGGCAGAAGAACGAATAAGTGAGTTGGAAGATAGAATGGAAGAAATAAACGCCACAGAGCAGGAAAAAGATAAAAAAATAAAAAGACTAGAAGACAGCCTCAGAGACCTCAGTGATAACCTTAAACGTACCAACATTCGAATTATAGGCATCCCAGAAGAAGAAGAAAACAAGAAAGGGTCTGTGAAAATATTTGAAGAGGTTCTAGTGGAAAACTTCCCCAACATGGGAAAGGAAATAATTCACCAAGTCCAAGAAGCACAGAGAGTCCCATACAGAATAAACCCAAGGAGAAATACACCAAGACACATATTAATCAAACTAACGACAATTCAACACAAAGAAAAAATATTAAAAGCAGCAAGAGAAAAGCAACAAACAACATATAAGGGAAAACCCATCAGGATAACAGCTGACCTTTCTACAGAAACTCTGCAGGCCAGAAGGGAATGGCAGGATATACTGAAAGTCCTGAAAGAGAGAAACCTACAGCCAAGAATACTTTACCCAGCAAGAATCTCATTCAGATTTGAGGGAGAAATCAAAAGCTTTCCAGACAAGCAAAAGTTAAGAGAATTCAGCACCACCAAACCAGCCTTACAACAAGTGCTAAAGGAACTTCTCTAAGTAGGAAATTCAAGAGAAGGAGAAGACCTACAAATACAAACCCAAAATCAATTAAGAAAATGGTAATTGGAACACACATGTCAATAATCACTTTAAATGTCAATGGATTAAATGCTCCAACCAAAAGACACAGACTGGCTGAATGGATACAAAAACAAGACCCTTCTATATGCTGCCTACAAGAAACCCACTTCAGACCAAGGGATACATATAGACTGAAAGTGAAGGGATGGAAAAAGATATTCCATGCAAATGGAAGTCAAAAGAAAGCTGGAGTAGCAATACTCATATCAGACAAATTAGACTTGAAAGTAAAGACTATTAAAAGAGACAAGGAAGGGCACTACATAATGATCAAGGGATCCATCCAAGAAGAACATATCACAATGGTAAATATCTATGCCCCCAATATAGGAGCACCTCAATACATAAGGCAAATGCTAACAGCTATAAAAGGGGACATTGACAGTAACACAATTATAGTGGGAGACTTGAACACCCCACTTACATCAATGGACAGATCATCCAAACAGAAAATAAATAAAGACACACAAGCTTTAAATGACACATTAGACCATCTCGACTTAATTGATATTTATAGGACATTCCATCCAAAAACGACAGACTACACTTTCTTCTCAAGTGCACACGGAACATTTTCCAGGATAGATCACATCTTGGGTCACAAATCAAACCTCAGCAAATTCAAGAAAATTGAAATCATATCAAGCATCTTCTCAGACCACAACGCCATGAGACTAGATATCAATTACAGGAAAAAAACTGCAAAAAAGACAAACACATGGAGGCTAAACAATTCACTATTAAACAACCAAGGAATCACTACAGAAATCAAAGAGGAAATCAAAAAGTATCTAGAAACAAATGACAACGAAAACACAACAACCCAAAACCTATGGGATGCAGCAAAAGCAGTTCTAAGAGGGAAGTTTATAGCAATACAGTCCTACCTTAAGAAACAAGAAAATGATCGAATAAACAACCTAACCTTACACCTCAAACAACTAGAGAAAGAAGAACAAAGAAACCCCAAAGTGAGCAGAAGGAAAGAAATCGTAAAGATCAGAGCAGAAATAAATGAAAAAGAAAGGAAAGAAACCATAAGAAAAATAAATAAAACTAAAAGCTGGTTCTTTGAGAAGATTAACAAAATTGATAAACCATTAGCCAGACTCATCAAGAAAAAAAGGGAGAAGATGCAAATCAACAGAATTAGAAATGAAAAAGGAGAAGTCACAACGGACACCTCAGAAATACAAAACATCATGAGAGACTACTACAAGCAACTATATGCCAATCAATTGGATAACCTGGAAGAAATGGATACATTCTTAGAAAAATACAATCTTCCAAGACTGAACCAGGAAGAGATAGAAACCATGAACAGACCAATCACAAGTACAGAAATTGAGGCAGTGATTAAAAATCTCCCAACACACAAAAGCCCAGGACCAGATGGATTCACAGGCGAATTCTATCAAACATTTCGAGAAGAGTTAACACCTATCCTTCTCAAACTCTTCCAAAACATTGCAGAAGGTGGAGCACTCCCAAACTCATTCTATGAGGCTACCATCACCCTGATACCAAAACCAGGCAAAGATGTCACAAAAAAAGAAAACTACAGACCAATATCACTGATGAATATAGATGCAAAAATCCTCAACAAAATACTAGCTAACAGACTGCAACAGCACATTAAAAAAATCATACACCACGATCAAGTGGGGTTTATCCCTGGGATGCAAGGATTCTTCAATATACGCAAATCAATCAACGTGATACATCATATCAACAAATTGAAGGATAAAAACCATATGATCATCTCAATAGATGCAGAAAAAGCTTTTGACAAAGTTCAACATCCATTTATGATAAAAGCTCTCCAGAAAATGGGCATAGAAGGAAATTACCTCAACATCATAAAAGCCATATATGACAAACCAAAAGCCAACATTGTTCTCAATGGGGAAAAACTGGAAGAATTCCCTCTAAGAACAGGAACAAGACAAGGGTGTCCACTCTCACCACTGTTATTCAACATAGTTTTGGAAGTGTTAGCCACAGCAATCAGAGAAGAAAAAGAAATTAAAGGAATCCAAATTGGAAAAGAAGAAGTAAAATTATCACTCTTTGCAGATGACATGATACTATATATAGAAAACCCTAAAGACTCTACCAGAAAACTGCTAGCACTCATTGATGAGTTTAGTCAAGTAGCAGGATACAAAATTAATGCACAGAAATCTCTTGCATTCCTATACACTAACAATGGAAGAGCAGAAAGAGAAATTAAGGAAACTCTCCCATTCACCATTGCAACCAAAAGAATCAAATACCTAGGAATAAACCTGCCTAAGGAGGCAAAAG
Organism: Hippopotamus amphibius kiboko; assembly: GCF_030028045.1. NCBI lineage: Eukaryota > Metazoa > Chordata > Mammalia > Artiodactyla > Hippopotamidae > Hippopotamus > Hippopotamus amphibius. Next base: position 85,169,186 of record NC_080195.1, on the reverse strand, counting down.
ATCTGTATGCAGAAAACTTTAAGACATTGATGAAAGAAATCAAAGATGACACAAACAGATGGAGGGACATACCATGTTCCTGGATTGGAAGAATCAACATCGTGAAAATGACTGTACTACCCAAAGCAATTTACAGATTTAATGCAATCCCGATCAGATTGCCAATGGCATTTTTCACAGAACTAGAGCAAGAAATCTTACGATTTGTATGGAAACGCAAAAGACCCCGAATAGCCAAAGCAATCTTGAGAAGGAAAAATGGAGTTGGTGGAATCAGGCTTCCTGACTTCAAACTATACTACAAGGCCATAGTGATCAAGACAGTATGGTACTGGCACAAAAATAGAAAGGAAGATCAATGGAACAGAATAGAGAACTCAGAAGTAAGCCCAAACACATATGGGCACCTTATCTTTGACAAAGGAGGCACGAGTATACAATGGAAAAAAGACAGCCTCTTCAATAAGTGGTGCTGGGAAAATTGGACAGCAACATGTAAAAGAATGAAATTAGAACACTTCCTAACACCATACACAAAAATAAACTCCAAATGGATTAAAGACCTACATATAAGGCCAGACACTATCAAACTCCTAGAGGAAAACATAGGCAGAACACTCTTTGACATACATCAAAGCAACATCCTTTTTGACCCACCTCCTAGAATCATGGAAATAAAATCAAGAATAAACGAATGGGACCTCATGAAACTTAAAAGCTTTTGCACAGCAAAGGAAACCATAAACAAGACTAAAAGGCAACCTTCAGAATGGGAAAAAATAATTGCCTATGAAACAACGGACAAAGGATTAACCTCCAAAATATACAAGCAGCTCATGCAGCTTCATACCAAAAAAGCAAATAACCCAATCCACAAATGGGCAGAAGACCTAAATAGACATTTCTCCAAAGAAGACATACAGATGGCCAACAAACACATGAAAAGATGCTCAACATCACTCATCATCAGAGAAATGCAAGTCAAAGCCACAATGAGGTATCACCTCACACCAATCAGAATGGCCATCATCACAAAGTCTGGAAACAACAAATGTTGGAGAGGGTGTGGAGAAAAGGGAACTCTCCTGCACTGTTGGTGGGACTGTAAGTTGGTACAGCCACTATGGAAAACAATTTGGAGGTTCCTTAAAAAACTACAAATAGAACTACCATATGATCCAGTCATCCCACTCCTGGGCATATACCCAAAGAAAACCATAATCCCAAAAGAAACTTGTACCATAATGTTTATTGCAGCACTCTTTACAATAGCCAGGACATGGAAGCAACCTAAATGCCCATCAACAAATGAATGGATACAGAAGATGTGGCATATATATACAATGGAATATTACTCAGCTATAAAAAGGGATGAGATGGAGCTATATGTAATGAGGTGGATAGAACTACAATCTGTCATACAGAGTGAAGTAAGTCAGAAAGAGAAAGACAAATATTGCATGCTAACTCACATATACGGAATCTAAAAATGGTACTGATGAACTCAGTGACAAGAACAGGGAAGCAGATACAGGGAATGGACTGGAGAACTCGAGGTATGGGAGGGGGCGGGGGGTGAAGGGGAAACTGAGAAGAAGCGGGAGAGTAGTACAGACATATATATACTACCAACTGTAAAATAGTCAGTGGGAAGTTGTTGTATAACAAAGGGAGTCCAACTCGAGGATGGAAGATGCCTTAGAGGACTGGGGCAGGGAGGGTGGGGGGGAATCGAGGTGGGGGCGTCAAGGAAGGGAGGGAATATGGGGATATGTGTATAAAAACAGTTGATTGAACCTGGTGTACCCCCCAAAAAAATAAAATAAAATAATAAAAAAAAAAAATAAAAAAAAAAAAATAAAATGATTAAATAATGATCAACAATTAGGAAGAAAAAAAAAAAAAAAAAAAAAGAGTATTTGCAAAACAATAAGATCTACAACACAACTTTAACATGTCTCTACACAGATAAAGAAAATTCTTCCATTCCTATACATTAAATTTATCTACATTTCAAGGAGACAGTGATTATTTCAATGACAAAAAAAGAGAATTACAGTTTCTTTGAGATTATCAAGGACCTTTCGGACAGCTAACCTCAGCAAAAAGAATAGTGACATTTATAGAACATTATCAACCCTCAAACTAAAGGCTTCAAAAAGAAAGACAATTGGATTTGCACATTTTAGTAAAGCACATACAAATTGCATTAAATAGCTAAATGTTCCTTTATATTCAGAGATGACTAATATGCAAGATTAAGTCATTTCTCCTGTTTTAAATTTGGCCTCTCATAAACTGCTGATTGAGCCCTTGGAAGAATATTACGCCAATTTAATTCAAATATCCTTTTTCACTGAATTGCTTGAATATAAGTCTGTGGTATGTTCTAGCTCACAAACACTATCACAAGATGCAGCAGTTGCAGAAGAAAAGAGTCTTGACTTTACCATACCCTGGAACTATCTATCCCCTGATCTACTAAAACATGCCAGGCTTACTATATATAACTCCATAATAAGGGGGCTCAGTATAGATGGACTTTGTGGATTCTACCCAAATATCCTTCCCCATGCCAAAAGAAAACAAAGAAATACTAACAAATAAAACAGGGGACTCATATCATGTGTAAGTAGGTTGATGTTGTTTGATTTCTCCCTTTCAGTTGTGTTTGCTGCAAATTCCTGTGCCCAAAACAGACCCATGAAATTTATCATCCTAGACTAGGAGAGGGTGGCTACTCCGCCTCTCAAAGGAAAATAACCTTGAAAATTATCTTTGATTTTTACTGAGAGAATTGGTTACATTTCTTTACTTTCTTCTTCAGGAGATCAGGAAATAAACCTGGAAAACATACTCCAGAATAGTCTGCCTAATTTAAAAAGAATATAATTATCCACTCTTAGCTGGAGTCAAGAGGAAAGAAAGTATCATGCAGGGAATGGAAATGAAAATCCAACCTCTTTTCTGTCCCTAGGATTTTTGTTTGTTTTGATAAGAGGGAGAATGGGGGGTAAAGTGAAGTCCCCCACATGCAAGAAAGTTTTTCTCATTCAGAGATGACACAGATCTATAAAATAATTGTAAGGAAATATGGTTGTTGGCTGTAAAGTTAGGGTACTTCTAAGTAAAACATTTTGGGGCAAAGGAGGGGGCCTTAAGTTGAACTTTCCTAAACTGTCCTCAATCTCTCATGACTTAAACACTGAGTGGAGAATTTATGGGCTGGCCCTCCATCCAGCTGAAGACCAGTGGTTGACAGGAAGCTAGGGCTGATATTCACACTCATGTGTGAATAAAATAACGGGGTTCCACTACACATGGTTAAAAAATAAGGTATATGTGAGAACTGACTCTCAAAAATCAAACCAAAAAAGGTATTTTACTGTCTAAAATATAAGAATAACTTTCTGAATATGAAAGCTCAGATTCCATTTCTCAAGGTTTTGGTTAAGACTAGATTAAATGAATCTATCACAATATATGAATATATATCCAATTATTTATATCTTACAGTAAGTTATTAAAACAAACATAAAACCATTTTTGTCATTTATATTAAAACAGAATGAATAGCAACACATTATGCAAGATCATAAACTTCTTTTGTATCCCATTTAGTAATCAGAGATCTTACTAACCTTATACCTGTTTTACTTTACATTTTGCTTTGCTTGTTTTCGTTGTTTCACTTTATGGAAAACGCTTTCTGGGCTATCATACAAACTTTAGTTTTTATAACATTGCCATGAGATTTAGATTATATAAATTCAGATGAAAATGTATTCATCCACGTCCCTGGCAACATAAAACACCATTGTACTTGCTTCATTTACATTTTTCACTGTTTGGGATACCTTAGGTAGATAGCAAAATAAATATACATACACAGATAGGTGTGATTTTATCAAAATATTGCACATTCAAATATTGAAACCACTTTGGTTATTACCACAAAGCAGCTAAATCCTTCGATCTCAGCGCTGAGAATTTTTCATGTTTTTAATGTGATTTTGAGACCCAAAGATGAGTATTTACTATCTATATGCAGTAATTGAATCTTTGCAACAGCTATTGTCTGCTGAAATAAACGAGGCTCCTGCTCCTAGATAGCTTCCTAGGCCAAATGACACGGCTTAAAATGATGCTCATTTATAACCATGTAATTTAAAAATCAGTTAAAAGAGAAAAGCCTCACATTTTTCCTGATAGAATTCAATGTCTTTTGGAAATATTGTCAGTGATACAGTCGAATGCCCCCAAAACAGAAATGTGGATAAATATCTTGATATTATAAAGAAGAAACAGCTACCTTTCTGGAATGCCCAATTAAAAAAAATGATTTATGATAAGCCTTCTTTACATATTATGTACCTAAGACACATAATACCTCCATCATGGATAATTAAGTGCATAAAATTATTTCTGCAACAGCTACTTTAACTCAGTGACAGTTATGCCATTTCATAACACATTTTGTTGGTTTTTAGGTAATGCCTTGTAAGACAATCTACAGTTTAATATTCTGTGGTCTCTATTTACATGTCATACACAGCAGCAAGTGTGTCTTTTAGTTTTAATAATGTCTTACCTAAAGCTATTTTTGAGAAAGGCACTTCTTATTATGGATATTATTTAAAAAGGAAGATTTCAAAGTTTGGGTAGGATTTAAGGGAAACTGAGCATTGGATCAAAATGTGTTAACTAAAGAACCATCAAAATTTCTGTAAGGGACTTCCTTGGTGGCACAGTGATTAAGACTCTGCACTCCCAATGCAGGGGGCCCAGGTTCAATCCCTGGTCAGGGAAATAGATCCCACATGCATGCTGCAAGTAAGAGTTGGCAAGCCACAACTAAGGAGCAGGTGAGTTGCAACTAAGGAGCCCTCGAGTTGCAACTAAAGAGCCCACCTGCTGTAACTAAGACCCAGTGCAAACAAATAAATAATAAATTAATTAATTTAAAAAAAATTCCTATAAAAATCAAGTCTGAGTAGTAAAAATGTATTGTTGATTGTAATGTAATAAGTTAATGTGTTAAAATCTTCCAATAATAATTTTTAATGAATAGATTCATGATGCACCTGTTTAATTGCATTCATAGAGAAAATGTAATTGTCAGTCATTTTAAGATAAAATAGTTAAGGACTTGGGGTGGATACGTAAAGAATTCTCCCTTCCTTACCAACCTAACCAAGGAGATATCTTTGTTTATATAAAGGTAAAACTCTCGTACTTTGTTTTAACATAATACTATAAAATAACATAACATAAAATTGCTATAAAATAACAATATTTCTGATTCATAATCTCATTTTTTTCTAATCTAAAACAAATATTTCAATATTACATTTTATTGCTGTCAAAGCACTCATAGCGCTGATATTTTTTCTTCTTATTTTATACTCTTCCCCCAGGTCCTATAGCAACAACAGATATCGAATGAAATTGTACCTACAAATGACAACCCTCAAATAGATATCATCAGCAAATAACTCTCTTCTGAATCCCAACGAGTTATTTTTCCCATTTGCCTGTTTCCCATTGCTAATTGGATTGACATTCTAAATTCAGCAATACCCGAAACCAAACTTATGATCAAAATGTACATTAAAAGAATGGCATCACCATCTATCCATAACACAGGTAGAATTCTTCAAGGCATCCTAACATTTGCTTCTTTATCACATCCATATCTAACCATAAGCAAGTCTGGTCAATTTTGCCTCCTAAACACCTTTCAAATGCATCTATTCTTGGTAAATCCCCCCACGACTACTCTGGTCAAAACTGGGTTATGGCTATAGTTTCCTAGATAACTTGGTCTCCACTCTGGCCCCTTACTGAGCAGTCAGGATGAACTTTTTGAATTGCAAATGTTTAACTCATCCACAGCCCCACCCTGCAACCACACAAACACAATCTTCCTTTCATGGATTTTCATTTTCCTTAGAATAAAGATAGAAGTCCTCTACATAACTTACCTGATCTTGTATGATATGCCCTCAATTACTCTCTAGCTCCTTTTGCACAAGATTCCTTCATTCTGCTCAGCCGCATCAGTCAACTTTCACTTCCTTATATGCATCACTCTTCCTCCTGCTAAATGGTATTTATGCATGTTGCTTCCTTTACCTGGAAACTCTTTCCCGAGCAGTCACCCAAACTTTTTTATTATTCATCAGATCAGAATTCATTTCTCTAGGAAATGCATCCTTGACCTCTCCATCTTTGTTAGTGTCTTTTGTTTTCTACTTGCATGTCAGGAGACATGCTCTGCAGTTAACTGAATGTTTGTGTCCCTCCAAAATTCATATGTTAAAATCCTAATCCACAATGTGATGTTATTAAGAGATGGGGCCCTTGGGAGGTTGATTAGGTCATGAGGGTGGAGCCCTCATGAATGGGATTAATTCCCTTATAAAAGAGACCCTAAAGAGCACTTTACCTCTTCTTTCCACATGTGAAGATGCAGTAAGAAGATGACCATCTGTAAACCAGGAAATGGGACCTCATTAGACACCAAATTTGCTGGCAACTTGATCTTGGACCTCTTAGCTGTTAGAACTATGAGAAAGATATGTTTGTTGTTTAAGCCACCTAGTCTATGAAATTTTTGTTCCAAAACAGGCCAAATGGACTAAGACATTCTTCTTCATATTACTTATCATACCTCCAGTTGACATCATTTTGTATGATCTGTTGATTCATTTTCCCATAAGTCCTAAACTTTGTAAGAACAGGAACCACTAGTAGTTATGGTAGGTGCTCAATAAATATACTGAATGAAATTAATGAAATATTATCCAGCAGCTATGTAATGCCTGACATAAAATTTTAACAATCAAATTGAAATAATGTGAAATTTTATGTGTCTTAATATTTAAATGTATACATACAACATGAATATTACAGCACAATATTGGAAACTCTGGGAAATATCACAAATTTATCTTTGACCTCTATTTTGTGTTTTCTATAGGAATTTACAACCCCAGTGCCTAGCTCAGTAGACTGGCATAATTTGACACTCGTTTATTCAATATGTAAACACTTTATATTAAACATGGTATTTGCCTAAAACATGGCATATTGAACTAGGAAAATCAAACCCTAAGCATGAAATATTAACCATACTATGAGTTTGAAAGTATAAATCAAAAGTTATCACTAGGGAAAGACTGAATTATCTGAATTATCATCAGATAAATTGTACAGACAATAGACACAGGAGGATGAGAGAGAATAAAAAGTATTAGAACTTGAGAAGGTGGTATGCTGGAGAGAGGATTCAAGATATGTTCTGAAACACCAAGGTGTTTGATTGGCATTGAACTTTTAGTTAAGGTGGATGGTGTGTGAATAGAGCATTTGACCAGAGCTAAGGAAAGGGATGTTGGTTAACTCTGAAAGGGAGTTTGAGTGATACAGTTTGACTCTGTTCTGAAGGCAATGGAGAGTTTTTTCAAGGATATTTGGTTAGGATAGTATTAGATGAGAGAGAGACTGACATTAGGCTATTTCAATAATTTAGTATAAAGTGAAGGTGGTTACAGTATAGCAGGACGAATGAAGAAGAGAGGATAACTGGAACATATCAGAACTAATAGGAAAAGGAGACTGATATTCACTTAACCCTTGACAAACAAGTTAACTAAAGTTTTATGCTTCCTATATTTTTCCAAATAAAGGTTAAAGAAAGATAAATTCCATCATAGATTTATTATAAAATGACAAAGCATACAAGTAGAACTATTTAGCAAGTAACTGAAAAAATGAATACAAAAATTGGTAAATAGGTCAGGAGTCACTATTATTAAACTCAATCTGAATTCAGAATTTTTCAAACTTTAGAACTGTTAAAGAGAGAAGACCATCAGGCAGTGCATATTTAAACCACTGGTATTTTCTAAGATATTGCAGAAACATATTCAAATACAAATACATATCTGTAATCTTCTCTGTATCCTGAACTATTGGATTCCAAGTTACTACTGTCAAAAACACTTAGAATTTTAAAAGAATCTACAGGTTCAGAGAAAGAGGAAACAAGGAAGCAAAAAAACAGGAACAGTTCAGAAAAGGGCTTGCTCTCAAACACAGCCTCAAAAATTATTTCTTTCACCCCAGAAGCCATTTCATGCCATTATCCTACATTGTTAGAAATTCTATCATTAGTGGTTTTACTTAGATTAATCATTTTACATGGAATTATGTTTAAGGGATTATCATTCAGTCATCATGGCAATAGTTAAATTAATTGGACTGCTTTTTAAAAAAAATATGTTTTAAGTATTCTGAAGAAGGATTAGGTTCCTTTAGATATAAGGGGGAAGATTTTCTTCTTGTATAGAATATTTCCTGGTGCCTGGGTAGGTGAAGGGGCGTAGGGAATGGGTGCTGTGATATTTATGTGGGGGTGGGGGAGAGACAGTGCACAAAAGCAAAGGGAAAGGAATAGAATACAGTTCCTTTGACTTTACAATTCCAATCTTTGGGGACTACAGTGATTATTTATCTTTGTGAATATTTAAAACATTTTCTACTCCAACCATTTGATCATTAATTATATAGTACCTAGTAATTTCTTTTCACTTGCTTTGTAAAATCATTTTAAAATATTTATCTTATTATTATTATTTCATTTTTCACATAATTTCTAATTCAATATGCTGACTTGATGGGATAAAATTAAATTTTCTTACTTAAAATTTTTTTCTTTTATAGTAAGTCAACAGTTGAAATGATACCAAATTACTAATAAATATTTAACCTATGGGAGTGATATTTTTGCTACTCTTTCTGTATTAGACGTCTATAGGTAACTGGAAACATACACTTTTGTAGCTGCTAGAAAGTAAGGATAACGATTGGGTCAACTGTGAACTTCCTTTCTTCCCCCTAAGTGTGTAACATGATTCTGAAGATATGATAGCCTTCAGTGTATAATAACAATGTATTTTGCCTCTAGCCCTAATTAATATATTTTAATCACTTTGTAAGCTCTTTTGAAATACAGAAATGTGTTTTAAGTATTAGGACTTTATTATATTTACAGTCTTCTATTCAAGTTTCAAAACAATGTATAATAGAGATTTACATTTTGGCAGTTTTTCCACTGTGATAGGCAGAAAGATGTCTACCTCCTAATTCCTAAAACCTATCACTATGTTATATCACATGAAAAATGGAAATTAAGGTAGTAGAAGGAATTAAGGTTGATATTCAGCTGACCTTAAAACAAGGAGATTATCCTGGGTTATGGCTAAGTCCAATATACCCACAAGGGTCCTTAAACGTGGAACAAAGCAGAAGAGTGAATGTCACGGTGATATGATGTGAGAAAAACTCAACAGCCATTGCTGGATTTGAAGATAAAATACTGGTGTGTGAGCAGACTCTAAAAGATGGAAAAGGCATGACAACTGATCCTTCAAAAAGGAGCACAGCCCTACTAGTAAAGCTGGTATCAGCCTAAGAAGAGCCACCAGGGACTTTGACTTGTATAACCATAAGTTAGTAAATTTGTGTTGTTTAAAGCCAGTAAGTTTTTGGTAATTTTTCACAGCAGGAATAGAAAACTAATACATCACCATCTCATGTAGAGCATAACGGAATTCTAGTATCTTCCATAGCTGGCACTGTGTAGCCTGCTCGCCACAGTAAGTTCCTAAATGTCCTTCCTGGTTTTCTCCCTGAAGAATTATTTTCATGATTCCAGTAGAAATTGCTCAATTTCTCTGCTCATATCAGCTAAGCCAAGTCCTAATGAGTATATTGTTACATTCTGTCCTTAGAGCCTGAAAATCTCTGTAACTCTGTTTTAAAGAAAGGAAGAATATATGTTAGTTGGTGCTGTCTCCAAAGTAGGAAACCTTAATCTTTCCTTTCATATCAGTGCTTTTCTTTTGGATGGTTTTCAAAAGAACTAAATGTGCAGTACACTCAAGGTTCAGTCCTCAGCCTTGGGGGCTGCTGGTCCCTCCTCAAACAGCTCATCCATCTATTGACAGATTTATTAGAGCTATTCTAAAAATTAAGCCTACTAGATTTCCTGTCTCCAAATAGAATTTGAATCTGATCCTGCAGGCACTTACCTGACCTCCCCTTGAACCCTGATCAGGGGCTTCTTATTCTCTCTGCATTTGACTCCCTTAGCATGCATACTAATTACCTCTGACAGACAGGTTTAGTCAGTTCTCTGCTTGATTTGTCTTTTGGTTCTTGCAATCCATTTCAATGCTTGTTTATGCTTTTTTTAGTTTAATGTTAAGATAAATCATCTTTTATACAATCTCTCCTGGAAGACATTTTGTAGGACTAACTCTCAAATCTCCTACCCCATGAAGTTCATTGCTATTTTCTAGAATTAAAAATGGGTTAGTGAAGATTTTACCAGAAGTGTTCAATTACCACTCAGAATATTTAGGGAAGTACCCACATTCAATAACCAAACTTTTAGGTATACAATGGGAATCCAATTGATATCCATTTTAGGGATCTATTAAAAATATTAGAGCGCATTTTTATGGGAAGCGAAGTAAAAAATTCTATTGTAAAGCTTGGTGTAAGATTTCTTACAATAAACTGCAGATATCCCTTCTTTGAAAGTAAGTATTTATTTATATATGTTGTTCCCCTGTTATTTAGGACACCATAATTCAGTGTGAGCTACTGAGTTCATACAGAAGAGAGGGGAAACTGCGGTATTCTTCCTCCCAACGTGTGTGACATAGTAACGAAATGTAGCAGACATTGCTGGTGGCCTACTTAATAATTATTCTTCACTGCTTTCTTGGTGCCAAAGCTTGCCCGTGTATGATGGAGACTGAAATTCCCAGTTACTTGCCTTCCTATCTCTTTTTGCAGCAAAGTCATAGGCGTGATACGAATCCTAATCACTGGGATTTTAGGAAAATTGTGTTGAGGACGTCTCAGATATATCTGTATATCTACGTATACATTATATATATATTTTTTTCTGTAATAAAAATATTTAGGAAATTTACTCCCTCTCATTCCTTACAAGTATGTTGACAGATAAGGACGTGATGACTGGAGCTGCTACGGTCATCTGTGTTCGTGAAGGAAAGTCAGGAGACCAGAGAAGCAGATTCTTGGCTTTGATTTCCTCTCACTCAATACCAGTTCTTTCACCAGTTTGTGGATGCTACAGATTGAGTTTTTGTCCCCGCCCCCAAAACCAAGTTCATATGTTGGAATCCTAATTCCCTAAAGTGATGGTGTTAGGATATGGGGCCTTTAGGAGATGATTAAAACATGAGGGTGGAGCCCCCCTGAATGGAATTAAAACCTTTATAAAAGAGACTCCAGAGAATGAGAGAGGGAAAAAGAGAAAAAAAACTTCCTGAATCATCAAATAGGCTCTCACTAGACACCAGATCAGCCAGAGTCTTGATCTTGAACTTCCCAGCCTGCAGATTTTTGAGAAGTAAATTTCAGTTGTTTATGAGCCACCCAGTCTATGGTATTCTGTTACAGCAGCTCAAATAATCTAAAATAGAGGGTGTTTTTTCGTATTTTTTGTCTGCATATATATATATATATGCATTTATTATACATGTACAAACACTTCACAATATAGTGAGATTAAATAATACCTATCAGTCCTTGGTTCTATGCCTTGCTTTTCCTATTTACAATATATCCTGGAGATCTGTCCATCAATATACACACACACACTTTTTAAGCTGCTACATAATATTTCAAAATAACTTTGTATGAATGTATGCAACAAAATATCCTTTTGTATAGGTGAGAGTTCTTTTTCAAACAGGATTGTTCTTAAATGCTCTTCACATTTTCACATTTCAGATATATATCCCAGAGCTTTCCAAATTCTTATGTCTGTATATACTAATACAAATACACACCCATGCATACATCCACACACATATATACGCAAATGCACCCAGATATTCATGTATATCATAAGCTAGTCTGTTCCAAGTCCTATTTGTCTATGTGTCTAGTCTGGTGTCAGGACAATGCACTGTAGCTTTATGAAGTGTTTCTAAGGGAGTAAGTTCCATGAAAACTACCACCAAAATCACCAGGAAAAGTCAGAGATTACACACATTACATAATTTTAGGCAACATTCTTACATCCGTGTCTAATAGCCTTTGGACTTTGGATACTTAATAGTTTCATGCCTGAAAGAGTTAACACAGAGAGTTAATGTGTCTGTCCAATTCATAAGAAGTAGCGCAATAACAGAGAATGTCTGGTTCATTTTCCCTGAATTTGACGATATTAAAGTCTAAGGCAATGAAAATATACTTCACTCTCACATTACACGATCTTAAAAGAATAATACCTCATTTGATAATGCTAAAATTACCCACAAATTTTGTCTATGTGAAAAAAGTAGAGCATATTATAATTGACACTACCACAAAAACTTATGACCCAAATCAAGTCGTGTCAACTGTGTTCAATTTAGGCAGTTACCTTCATGCTTATAAAATATTCACTGTTGGTCAATTGCAACCCAAAATGTACATTACTGACCTTGACACATCAGTGCATTAGTGATAGTAAGACTACACACTGCATTAACAATTCCTATCTGACAGTGTTCTAAGATCTCCCTTCAAACTGCTAATATTCCAAATGATTTTATCCCTCTTCCCTGCCACTTGGTGAAAGCCTTTCGTTGTTTTGGAAACTGCTGTCCCAGTGCTTTAAAAAAGTCTTTCATCTCTTAAATGCCTAAAACTTATTAACAATGTTTCATTTTAGAGTTGTATGTAAATGCCATGTTAGGTTTTATTTTTTGTAATCTCTTTAATCAGAAACAAGGGAATTAGCCAGCTGTTTAGAACTCATGTTAAGATGTAATTAAACATCTGATTGAATTTCTGTGCATATCGGAGAGGCTAGTGTTTGTACACAAGGCAGACCATGCTCATTAGAATAGAAAAAGGCCCTACCAGAGAGCAATGGTGGAGTGTTGGTGAGGGTTTTTCACCCATATTTTGTCTACGACAGTGTTCCTCAGGGAAAATCCCATAGTTTGGCAGAGTTTAACATATTATGTAAAGCATGGCAAAGAAATTCTTTATCAATTGAAACATATCTTTAAGCTGACTACCAATGTATTCTCTATTATGCAGTCTTTTCAAAGAAATGTTGCACCTTTTGCAAGGTTTACAACATAGAATTATCAGATATTTTGTTATGGAAACATTGTTTAACACCTCTTTCATTTGAGAATAAATAGAAAAATGCAAAAATTTTTTAAAAACAATTTTAAGTTAACATTAATATTAGTTGTTTTAGGGAAGATATATGGTGTGCTATCTTTCTAAGACTTATCATGTATAGGCTGTGTCCAGTATAATTACTGAATAATTTAATACATTTTTAGGTGTTCTGCTAAAGAACCAAGCTGTGATATTCCCTGCATTATAAGTATATGTTTTGATAGATGAATATGAAAAAATGAAAATAAAAATGAGTTTTAATACTGTCTTTGCTTAATTGATAACATGCTTGGACAAGCAAGGGCTGTTTATTTAAATCATTTGAAGTTTGGAAAAAAATTCAAATGTTACATCTTTGAGCTTTATATTAAGATTTGCATAGTACATCAGACTATTAATCTTTTCAGTGCAATATCACATACGGAACAATTTTTCATGCTTAAGAAGATAAAATCCTACATAACACATATGCCCAATTGTGCAGTGAAATTTTATTTCCTGGACTTCTTCAGAGTAAAAAGTGTCTATTCCTCATTATGTTTGATTTAACGATGTGGGCTGTTGCCCAGAGGAATTCTGCAAAGATCTGAAGATTAATATCACATGTGGCACCAACTTGGAGTTAAATCTAGGCTTTGAAACTTGTAATAATTCTCCCACTAATATGATTATTTTTCATAATTCCTTGGAGGTTACTGTAATTTTGCTACATGAGCCAACATTGTTTGATAAGTTGCAGTAATGACATATTTCAGGGCATTGAGATCTGGCACATTTTACCAAAGATTTTCAATGTCTACCCTTATAACAGTTGATAAAGTTATAACACAGCAGTTCAAGAAGTTGCTATCTTATGTTTGTATTTTAAAACATAATGAAAAGGAAAGTTTAAAAGTACTCAACAATATTTTCATAAAATATGATTTAGCTTATAAGCCCAGAATTTAGAGAGCTACATATTGACTCTAAATTGTTCATTGACTATAAATTCAAAAAGTTGTCTAAATAATGCAATACAGGTTCAGTTGATAAAATAGACATGGATTAAAATTATTTAATTTTTACAGGTAACATTTAAACCATCCTAAAGGTGAAGGTTTTCCAGGGTCTTTGGTATCCTCAAACCTCTCTGATTATGTAATTGTACCCAATTTTTTACTTACCAGCTCTAGGTCCAATACATAGTATAAGCATATGTTACCATGACTTTTAGAATGTCTATTTCTTCTAGTTCTTCAACAATAAGATCAAATAAGTTTCTGCACCAAACTAGATTGTCTTTAGTCTTGACCAGGTTGACCAGGCGAGGCTGAGATTCAACGAGAAATTCATTCCTGATCGATGGTACTCTAGTGAATACTGTGGTCATGTTGCATTTTAGATTCTGCCAATACTGATGAGCTGCGCCTGATGCACCAGCACACATCCTGCCTGTGTAAGTCTGGGCTTGGGAGTGGGGGATAGATGAGCTTTCTGGAGGTCTGGTATGACCCTTCTCATTCAGGAATATCATCTGCAACAATGTGCCGATGTGACTATTCCTTGAACGCACGTCTATCTTTTTTATCTGTAAATGTCTAATGGGAGATATTCTAGTCTGATGTGTCTGTCAGTCTGTGCCCACTACTTGACATGTGTCACTGTAGTAACTGAACACCAGCTAAACATGGACAACACCCAAATCCAGTTCCCTGTTGCCCCTGTGTGTGTGAGTGTGTATGTAGCCTGCGTTTTATACTAAAATTTCAAAAAGTTTAGAGGACTATGTAATAAGACCCCATGCATCCATCCCCCAATGTCAACAATCATCAACTCATAATCCCACCTAACACTCCACCCCCACCAAGAGACATTCATGCTCCAGTCACAATAATCCACTCTCTGTTTGATAAACACATGGATTTCAGCCATTTCTTACACTAATTTCTGTCTGAAGTGCTCTTACTATCTCAGTTCTTTATTTCCAGCTCAGCAGACTCCTTAACTGTCCAGTTTCACGTTTAACTTCTTTGAGAAGTGTGACCTGAAAACCAAAGTTTTTCTTAGTATGCCCCCCTCAGCATCTTGAAGTTATCCATCAACCTTTAAGTTATACATTTTGTGTGCACCTCTCTGCTCGTATTAGGTAGTGCTTACTTAACGCCACAGAGATTATCTTTTCAATGTTTTTACTCTCTGTGTATAATAGCTCTTAGGGTTCAAAAGTGTTTGAATGAATATTATCACAAATCTTTAATAATACAGTATTTATTATGTGTTGTACAATAACGTATATGAAATTTTCTACTACCTTTCTCTTTTAGATGTAATGGATGAAATACACTAATGAATGAAATATACTTCTATTTGAGTAAATTTCTCATAAGTAATTTGTCATCTTAATATCCTGGCTAAAATAAAATTATGAAACAGTGTCCACTTCATATTGGTTATAAAAATACATAGGTAATCATATGCATTGCTTCACTTTAAATCAACGTTTATGTTTGAAACTATACTAAGTCTAAAAACAGCATCAGCAATACCAGTTACAAAATCCAATGATCTTAATCCACCCATATTCACTCACATTTCACTACCTGGTTCATAGGGTTATTGAACCACTTGTTGTAATTTAAGTGAAGTGACAGGTCAATTCAAGCAACTGATTTGACCTTGTTTCTGCTGCTTGATTTTGATTGAAATTACCCACAACAATGTTTCAAACATACCTCCTCCCCTTCCCCAGTGGTGTTTCTGACAAAGAGCATGCCAGAAATTCAGAGAGTTTTTTGGGGATGTGTGTGTAAGAACAGGGGTATTGTAATTATTTCACAGTTTCAAGAGAGATACAGTACTCATTTCAGGAAAGTGAAATAGCTGCAGGCACATACATGCATATATACTATGTTTTCCTTCAAAATATATCTTATCAAACTTTTAAAGTTGAGATTAAAAACCCACAAAAAATTTTGGTAAAATCCATCCACTTTCTTTTGCCTCCCCAAAACTTAGCTATGCATTCTCTAGAGGAAATATATCTTTATATGCAACTTCTATAACTACCTATAATACATATATGATATATTAATTTAAATATTACCTCAAAATATATATGAATTTTTCTAATTAAAAATAATTTAAACAAAAGAATGATGATTTTTAGTGGTTGGTTTCCTAAATTACATTTTACTCTAATAGAATTACTAAGCACATTAATCAAACAGGTCAACTCTGATTTTATAGGGTTTGCTCTTCAGTTAAATTAGATCATCCACTGGTGAGGAATAATATTTTTCCACAGCCATTGGGCTAAACCTGAAAATACAATGATTTTTCAACTCTAAAGGACTGTCAGTAGCAATTAACGAGATTTATTATTAAAGTGTCTAAAATCACAGATTCTAATTTTCTGCTTCAGTGTATGAGCCTGTACTATTATATTTGCTCAGAAATTTACATAATTTAGAAGTTTAAGATATTCCCAAACTTAAAGTATTTATTCTCTATCATGGCAAGTGTACTGTCACATATTTCTCATTTGCTTTTCCAGGTTACAAAATTGTGCTAAGAAAAGTCTCACTGTAACTTTCTGAATAAAGCTATTCACCAGAAACACATTAAAAAAAACACTGACTTTTGTTTTGAAGCTAACTTTAGCTAATTAGCATTAACAGAAATTCTTTCAAGGCCTTCATCCACATTAATGCGTAATATATATTCAGAGGTTTGTAGTGGATCCACATTTTAGAAATAAATAAAATTACAAGTAATAATGCATGATTTTGATTGTAAAATTAAAATATCTGCTTCTTGATTAAATGGCATGTCTCACTTAATCCTCACAAAAACTCTATTATTTGCATTTAATGGATGAGGTAACTGAAATTTAAAGTGCCTGGATTCCCAACAACTCAGCTAGTAAGCTAATGAGTCAAGATTCAGCCATTGCTCTAATTTCACAGCTTACTTCTTCCCTACTGCTTTAGTTTTCAATAGTCAGCAAGGTGCAGGAGTGGCACTTCAGAGAGTTGCCACATCGTCAGCCTATAATTTTAAAAATACATCAATATGCATTAAGTAAATAAGATATATTTAAACACAATGGCCTTTCACAGGGATATGTCACCTTTTAGCGTATGACGATTCATAACTGATTGTACATGAAAATGATGTTAAAGTGGAATTTAAAAGTTTCTGAGATTTATTTGATTCAAATACCAACCTCTAAGTATTTATTTCATACAATGAACTGCGTAATACGTCTGACTTGCTTGGAAAGCATTTGTTCATCACACATGAGAAGGGAGAGAAGCTATCCATTAGTTATCATCTTCCCAAGTAATTATAAACTGGAGATCATGCTTGGAATCATTTTGGGAAATATTTTTTGAAGGGAAAATATATGTATACATAACAGCTGAGCAAGCCTAAAGGGTGATATTCTCCAGATTTATTTTTTTCAAGGCTTTAAGGAACTGTCTTAGGAACTGTCATTTCTCTTGTTCTGCACAAAACATGGCATTAAACCAGGCATACTGTTCCTTTCAAGTTGATTTGTGTTCCGTGACACAGGAACATCAAATTACTGTGGGGTACCCCCTGCCCTTGATTGCCTGGGAGAATAAAATTGGTAAAGAGATAGTGCATCACTGGAAAACCCAGTTGAAAGAAAGCGTGAAGCCAAATCATTGATTTGACCTGTTAAATGGATTATTCAAGCTGCATATAAAATTTTCTCATATTTTAAAGTTGTCACTAAATTGATTTATGATTAACGATGGGTGAATAGTTCAGAATAATAAATCTGGACTTAATCCATACAAAAGCATACGTATGTATTTTGTCCCCCAACAGAAGCAAGCCCTTTTTTATTAGCTGTGTTCAGCTCTGACTTGTGAAATCCTTCACTCTAAGCAACTCATGATTCAAAGAGCGAACTCATCTAGTTCTCATTCTATTCCTTGGTAGCCCCCATGAGGTTTTCTAAATTTATTTGCGGAAATAGACTCTAGGATTCAAGGTAGTCATGTATATGTAAATGTGTTGGTGAATTTTACAGTTTTATCACCTATTCCTTCCGTATATTTATTGTCTTTCCTTTTAAGCTTGATGGAAGAAGAAATAAGCAAAAATGTCTAGAATAAAAGAAAAAAATGATTCCAGAATGCATGGAAATTACACACTATAAAATGAGACTCTGTGGTACACACTGCATTAAAGAATAGTGAGTCGAGTTTTCATTAGACTTACCCAACTGAAGACTGAAGAATATAAGCAATATTAGTAATTCAAATGAATAAAAAAGTTCACATTTTAATATAAAAACTTTTTTTTCTTTAGCCTATTTAAAGGCTACTTTGAAGAAGCATAAAGAAAATTTTTATCATATTCTCTTTCAGAGCCCTTTATCTAGATATATAATGTAAGTTTTTTTCTAAGAGGAATATTTTATGTCTCATTTTGAGATTTTAATCCATAACTTATTTTTCCTTTTTATGTTTTGAGTCATTTACATTATTTCAGTCTTCATGAAATTTGAATATTTACATTAACAATTTGAACACTCAATCCATAGGTTATAGTTACTGAAATTTAAATCAGTTTTAACCCACCCACATAGATTAATTTGTCTTCAAAATTGATTTCAAATTAATCAATTAGATATAATGTTTAATATAAAGTATTCCACTTTTAAGCAGCATTGTCGATATTAATAAAAGTGCAGAGATGGGCATAGTCACAGAAACTTAGTATCTGTTGTGGGAAACTTTTGAAATGCTATACCATGCTCATGTTGGATAGAAATTATAGGCTGTATGCTTTCTATTTTTTTGAGTATATTTTGCCTGATAAGCAAACAATATAATTTCAAGTTACAGAAATATTAATTTAAAAACATACATATATTGAATATTGCAAATTGCATTTTCTTGGCCAAAAAACTTGCATTTAATAACCATTCTTGTTAGGGTATAGAATAAAGAGTAAGGTAGGAATTATGGGTTAATTGCTTAGCCTTGGACTTTGTATTGTTAATTACCATGAACTTCAAATTTCTTTTCATCTCTAAAATGACATAGTATCTGTCCAATTTGCCTAACAGGCTTTTTTTGAAATACAAAGGAAACAATGGAAATGGTATAATACACATTATACCATTTTCTAATCTCTAAAAAGCTATTTGGTGATGGTTTCTTAGAAATTAATATTTAATATTTTCCAAACTTACATAGATACCTGAATAGCATCTCTCTAGAAACTGATAGACAAGAAAGTGTTACTCAATGAGCAGCATGTGAGCAGAAACAAAATAAACCACAAAGTTCCATGAAAATTGCTAGTGGGCACAGAATGAACTCACTGGTACCTCAGAGAATGCAATGATAACTGAAAAAAGTGATGGATGAGGAGAAGCATGCATCACACAAAATCATCCAATCCTGAAAATTCATATACATATAGTCTTCCAATCTGTATATAATCTTCTCAATAACTAAAGCAGTCTGCATGGGAATGCTGTTTTCTATTTCCTCACAAACAGATGGGCTTCACAGATTAGACAGTAAGGAGCTGTCATCTACTCCTTCCTTTGTTACTATTTTTCTTCCAAGCCTTTATATTATGTAACTTTAACCTGGTTTCATGAATATACAATATTTGGGATACACGAAATGAATCATTTGTCTGGTTCTTCTTGAATACCCTAGTGATGCCCTAGTTTTGGGGGGATGGAAGGAGGAGAAAAAGAAGTGGAGGAAGATTCTGAATTATAGATTCTGAGAATGAGGTTCTTATGGGTAAATCATCTGAACATGTCTAGTTGGTAGTTAAAGATAAGGCTTTGGACTTGAAATAAGAGAAGTGACTAAGCTTAATTCATTATCTAGTATACAGTTCCACCTAACTATGAGAAATACATTCAATGATCTTTTTTTTTTCCCACAGCACATATGGACTTTAAAATAATTACATTTTCTTACTAGCAATCAAAACAACTCAGTGGCATCTACAAGTATATTTTATTTTATTGTCCTAATTAATAGAATAGTGGCTCTACTTTTTCACATTTTCATGGAATTGATTACTGGGGAACAGAACAATTCAATCTACATTGTGAATGGCATGTTTGATTTAGGAAGACTTATGGAATAATGCTAAATTTACAAAAAAGTTCATTTTTTATTCTTGCAATTTGTATATCTTTTGGAACATTTATTCATTTGCAATGTAAATTAAGAACTAAGTAATGTTTGATTGCATTTAACGAACATGGAATGACAATTTTTTAATGAAAAAGACTGAAACACTTTTCCAGCAAGTATTTGAGCACTAATCATAGTAATAATAACAACAATAAGTGCTATTGAACTTTTAATGAAAATCTAGAGATTCAATCATAGATTGGTTTGTGTCTCAGTCTACACTCCCCATTTGCTTAGAATTGTTACAGTGCATGAAAGTTATTAAACCGGAAACTTATCATGGAGAATCTATTCACTACCTTCTTTGCTACTTAAAATACAAATGGCTTTAATATGGTTTTGAAGGCCCTTGTCTTAGTTGCTCAGGCTACTTTAATAAAATACCATAGACTGGGTGGCTTAAACAACAGAAATGTATTTCTCACAGCTCTGGAGGCTGGAAATCTGAGATCAGGATGTGAGCATAGCTGGGCTCTGGTGAGAACACTCTTCCTGACTTGTGGATGTCAGCCTTCTCACTATGTCCTCACACAGACAAAGAGGGTGCTCTGCTGTCTATTTCCCATTTTATAAGGCCACTAATCCTGTCATGAGGGCCCCACCCTCATGACTTCATCTAAGCTTAATTTTGTCCCAAAGACATCATCTTTAAATATCATTCCATTGGCAGTTAGGATTTCAAGATATGAATTTTCAGGGACATAATTCTGTTTATAGCAATCCTATAGGATTTGGACCCCAAATACTTCACCATGCACTACTCTCAATTTTGCTTAGTAGATTTCCAGTCCCTTTGGGCTTTTTTTTGGTTCTAGGAACACAAGTTGCTCTTTCATGCCTTGTTACCTTTGTATGTGTGTTTCCTGTGCCTAAAGCTCTTCCCCAAGGCTTGTGCTTGCTTGGTCCCTCTTCTTCATTTGGTTCTCTACTAAAACAGCCTCCTCTACCAGCCTTGCTGACCCCTCAAGCTACTCCAGCCTCTCTCATACCATATTGTTCAGCTTTGGTTTCTTCACAGCACTTATGAATATCTAGAACTGGCTAGCTTATACACTGTCTTACTGACTTTTTGTCTATTTCCCTCAGAGATGTGAATTTCATGACAGCAACCTACTCCACTGCCTTGTCCTCTGTTTTTTCCCCAATGTTTGGTACATAGTAATCATTCCATAAATGTTTACTGAATTAATAAATGAATAATTTGCTTATGAATTAAAAAAATGACATCATTCTGGACCTTAATATTTGAAGTTGGCTCCAGACATAAAAGTGATTTCCCTTCCATGTCCTCTCAAAAAAGCAAGTAATGAAGCAGTGCTTCCTCTGTCTTTGGTCACAGCAAGCTTGGCATTTTAAAAAAAGGTATTAAAAGAGCAAACTTACATTCAGTATCATGTGAGAGCTTGTTTACTGTGCAAAAGGAAATGAATTCTCTTATTGGTAGATACTTTTAAACTAAGCATTTTCTTGTGAAAGTGGAAAAGAATGAGGAAAGTGACATATGACAAAGTGTAAAGAAAATGAAGCAGAACATGGAGAGGAACACCTCTCTTTTTGCTGGGGATGATTAGAGCAGATTGATGGGGGTACAGGTCCCTATACCTGAGAAGAAAAGAATGAGCAACAAAGAGAAGATGAAACCCTTAGCTTGGCAGAGAGGAAGCAGAGTCCCTGCACCTCAACATGGTCACTCTTGCTGCCCTTGGCAGAAGACACCACATGACACCAAGGAGAGATTATGGTCTCTTGCCGAACAGGACTGGTTTCCATCCCAGTTTAGCCACTTACTGTATCACTTCATCTTCCTGAACAAATGTCTTCCATCTGTGAAATGGAGATTTTATCTTGCGGGGGGGTGGGGGGGATGTTAACAAATATTAATCCCAGCACTTCATAGCATTAAAAAAGTGATTATTATCTTTAACAATATTTAGTCTATTATGAATAAGGAGCAGGAGGATAGGCATATTTTACAAGCTTGCAAAACTTAAGATGGTAGGGTTTTTACAGCAATAATACAGCTGCTTAGATATGAAAATGAAGTTCTTTATGAGTTTTATTTCTCTACTTTCAGAAAAGATCTGAATTCACTAAACCCAAGCAGAATGTGGTAATGAGGCTTGCATAGTGGTTTGCATAGATGGCCTGGCCAAGTTAAGAGTTAAACATATGATAGAATCATTCTTGAATTATATACAGTGAAAGAACCTAGTCCTCCTATAGGAAGAAAATGACAAGAATTGGAAAGTTAAAAAAAAAAAGAGCTTTCCATTTCTGATCAAAATGATTTTTAAGAGTAAAAAGTGGCTAAATATTTAGAAAGTTTGCATTGTTTCATGTCTAGATGTCCTGCTGCTGCACAGGGCACACTCCACTTTTCTCAGGAAGAGAAAAATGACTGAAATTCTTGCTGATAATGGGAAATTTTTGTTTTGAGAGCAAGTTCCAGGACAATCATTACAGACCATGCCCACTCAGCATTATGTCCACTGTATCGGCAGCGCATCTCTGTAACAGGTTATTTAATGACGGCCTCCAGGCACTGTGAACGGGTTATGATCAGCATGCTCTATTTAGCACAGTTATGTTTAGAAGTACTTATCAAAGGCAATTAAGATAGAAAAGTGCTGATTTTTGAAGTGAAATAACTGAACTAACTGTAATCTTGGCAAGACTTTATTATGCAGTGTAGAAAATACTAAATTGTTTGGGATTAAAACAAAGCCGTTTAGTTTAGAATTTAAGGTAAGAAACACAATCAGTTCATCATGGCAATTGCTAATGTAGATTTAAGACACAGTGAATGATCAGTGATGGTGGGTCTTGAACTGGTTTTGCAGGAGTTGGCAGAGTATTTTATATAAACATATGGAGGAAAATGAGAACTAAGTTTATTGACCATTGATCTAGGTCCTTCCACATGTTCCCACATTTCATTTCTTCTAATTTTGATGTAGTTAATTTTAATTCTACCTTGCAAATGATAAAAGTGAGGTTACAAAGTTTTAGGCATTTTCCAAGTATATATAATTTAGCATGACTGCAAAGAACTTGTTCTATACTGTGCTATTTTTAAGCACATAAGTAAAATAGTATGAGATTATGTTTAGGTGTGGGCATGCATGTAATATTTGTGCAGACAATAGTATACAATAGATGGTATATATTGGGGATATAGTATAATCCTCAATGATTTTGTAGGATTCTGGGAATTCTCCCTAAACATGTTTAGATTTCTAGAAAAAAATCCTTTCTCGGATGGTGGGGACCCAAGGAAATGGGAATTTTCCTTTTTGATCTTATTCCTGAATTAATGTTTTATAATGAAAATGGCATGTCCTATGGTGTCTTCCAAGAGATACACAATTATTTTAATAGAACTGAAGTGCAGTGAGGATGATTAACATCTAAATTTCAGGATGATAAATGTCTCATGGTGTGACATTTTCTTCCTATCTGCTTTCCCAGTGGGATGGAGACTTCCAGAGGCAAAAGCATGGCGATTTCATTGCTGTTGAGGACATATGAGTGATGCTTTCCCTATATCAGATTTTGGGTGAGTGTAGAAACAGTTTCAAACACTTGTTGTCATTCTTGATTGAATCACCAGCAAAATGCCCAATGGGTGGGCATTAAAATACGTGAGGAAAAAAAGCACTCATTAGGCAATAGTGGCAGACAACCTTCTCATTCAAGAGAAAGATTCCCTGCCTCCCCTCTACTAACCCTCGTTGCACAAGTCCACGAGCCTGTGGTGCTGAGAGTGAGACTCCGTCATCAGGTTCTCCATGGATCCATGTTTTTGTGGATCTGTTTTCCTTTTGTTAAATCTCTTAAACAAATGCAGGACTGAGTAGTTATAAGACAAAAGCAAGCCACTGTGCAATGGATTTCCCATGCCCCTTGAAGTGTGAATACTCAGCCTACAGCATGTATTACAGAGTTGCTTTGGGTACGAGAAATCTACCAACATGGTTCACATAAAAGTAGACAACTAAAGTGGAACCACGCTGTTAAGTGTGTTGTAAAGATGAGGCGCATAGCACTGTTCTGATAAGAACAAACACTTGCTTATTACAGGCTAACAGTAACAAAGAGAACAACAACATTGGTACTTTTTTCTCACAGATAACTTTCAATATATAAAGTAAGATAGCAACAATGTTAAGACAATGTTTATGGTGGCAATGTTCAAGATTCATTTGATATGGACAGGACTGGGTTGTGTACAGGTCCACCTGTAAAGCACTAGATTCTGTGAAAAGAAGGAGCACATTCTCCATTTCCAACGTGGCCATTCCGGAGTATGATTCTGTGCTACTCTCTGAGAGTAGTGCCCAGACGTGGATGCCAACACTCATTCTTGGCAACAGCAGGATTCTGAACCATTGCCTGCCTCTGCCATTGAGGGGCAAGCAATCAGCACGTTGAGAGTACCAGTTAGTGCACAAGTAGAGGAAAGCACCTGTGAAGAGGCTCTTGTGTTGCTCTCCTCCTCTGCTTGGTGGAGAATCTGGGCTCATGGCCAGTGGATGATGAGACAAGGTTTTTGTACTCACTGTTACTAACTGAATCGCTCTTTGAAGGGAAGGTTTGCTTTAGAAATGATTCTGGTCTCTTACTGGCCAGGAAATACTGTAAAAACAATCCAGTTGTACCAAAATAAATGTCTGAGGGGGAAAATCAAGATTTCAAGAAAGGAAATTTTGAGAAGATTGACTTTACTTGTTTTAAATTCATTATTTCATTGTAGTTTTATTAAGCACCATATACACTCAGACATTAAAAAATGGGGGTGAGGACAGAAAAAACATATAGACTTCAAGGAGCTTATATTACATATAATTTTTGATATTTGATATATGACATATGATACATGCACAGTTAAACATATAAGTGAGTAATATTCCATTTTATACACACACACACACACACACACACACACACACACATAGAGCACATCCTCTTTATCCATTCACCTATTCATCTATGGATGGACACTTAGCTGGCTTCCATGTAGTGGCTGTTGTACATAGTGCTGCAATGAACACAGTGGTATGGATATATTTTCCAATTAGTATTTTCATTTTCTTCAGATAAATAAATGTCATGGGATATAATGTACATATAGGGAACACAGCCAACCGTATTATATACCAACCTGTACAGTGACAGGTGGTAACGGATCCATTTCATAATGTATGAAAATATTTGATCCCTATTGATATACTTATTGATATATTGTACACCTGAAAGTAATATTGCATTGTACATTAATTTTAATTCAATAAGAATAGGGTATCAAAGTTAAGGATCTATATTCCTTCTCTCATATGTAAGAAGCACTACTCCTCAGTTAACACTAACACATTTCTAGTGGCAACCTAACTTCACTGAAAAGCCATTCCTCTCTGAATCAGCTGGGCTGATAAGCCAAAGTACATAAGGAGCGTGGCTTTTACAGAACTCTCTCACAGTATGAAAAGAATGGGAAGCACTTTAGAAAACGGCTCTATACAAGTCACATGGCGCCATTTGGAACATGAAATACCTTAACTTTTATTCAACAACCAAGTCTGAATTCTTTGCAATATGAGCAGATTTAATTGTTTTAGTAAACAAAAAACCACCCTCTTCCGATGGTTATGGCTTATGTTTCAATATATGCTTAGAAAATTTGAATACTTTATTGCACAATGGTGAAATATTGGGGAAAACTCATTCCTACTACAGTCAAGACCAAAATGAATAGTTCAGTCACTGTAAAACAATGACTCTTGAAATAAGAATTAGTGGAACACATAAGAAAATCCTTCTAAAGGGCTGACAGTATATAAATATTTTCTAACCAAGAACTGGAATTTAGAGATGCAGGTGGCAAAAAGTAGATCCACCTAGTAAGAAATATATTCACCTTGCAGTTAAAGAGTGAAAGCTATTCTAGATTTATACCATTGTAAGTTTTGTAAAATAAAAACGTGTTACTGAGTTTTCTTTATTCTCTACCTCTAGTCAAGAATGGAAATTATGCAGACCTTTTTGGCAGTCAAAACAAGCAAAGTATGGGTGGGGGAGGGAAAGAAAATATTAATCTAGACAAAAAAAAAACAACCCTCGACTATTCAAGATTTATGCCCCTATTTCTGTGGTATCCATGTATTGGTAGAAAAGCAAGTTCTTGGTGACTATGATATTCATGGGGTGGTACTTAAACATTTTGTCATTTATGTGACAAAATAAATGTAAAATGTTATGTGAACCAGGAGTAAAAAGATCTTTGAAAGGAAGTTTTATCAAACCTCTGTTCAGGCATGTAAGGTAGAATCGCCTCATTTTATAGATGAGTAAACGGAGGGCTCATAGGAATAAAAGTATTTTTCCTCTTTTTGCACTCACACATTCCTTTAAAATTAACAACATATGGATGATGGGGGACTTCATTTCATATCCTATGATCCCTCTATAGACTAAGAAGGAAAGAGTCTAAGACTGTTTTCCCATAGAGTACTACTGAAAGTGAGAAATAAAGAGCCTTCTTTCATCTTAAAGCTGTACTCTGACTTAAGAGGCTACCTACTGCAATGGAAAAGTTACTAGACACTGTCACCCAAAATGTCTTTTGCATAACAGTAATACCATACACACACACACACACACACACACACACACACACACACACACACACACACAACCTCTGGTCAGATGTGTTTTTCAACAAGAATACATACTGTCATGAATATTCACTGTTAATGTTAACATGTTTCAGATACAAAAAAGATGCACATATTTTCTTATGTGATTTAAGGTATTTTCAGTTTCACGTATGAGGTTCAATGCAGCATTCACACAAAGCAGCGATTTTTCCTTCCTATGGTTTGTGCAATAAAAGCATTCATCTCCTCACATTCAGATCAGTTCTTATAGATTTTACCTTTTTAAATTGAATATGGGCATAAAAAGGAGGCTGTCCTAATACAATGTTTTATAGAAGCAACTTCTATTCTCTTACGGAATGGTAAATTCACAAATTTAATGGATAGAAAAACAAGCATGCATTTTAAATATACGAAGTATAACCACGTGAAACACTCCAATGTTCATTCCCAACTGAATTCCCTGAACCAATAAAAATTATTTTCCAATTTAATAGTTCATGTTACCCAACCATTAGCTTGGCATTGGCAGGTAGTTGGCAGTTTATACAGGAAATAAGAAGTAGATCATTTCTGTTTGTTAGGCTTCAATTCCTGCCTGGATGTGTTAAATCTCAAGAAAATGCAGCAGTGTTCCATATATGCATTTTGTAAACTTTCACGCTGCAATTTCCTAGGGGCTCAGGTATTTATTATTGCTACAATTGGTACTTAGTTATGAGGATATAATAACAGATCGGGGTGTTATATATTGAACATTCGCTATTGCTAAAGCTATTATAGCTCACATAAACAAATGAAAATATAAACTTTTGCATTATTTTTCTAACCACCATAACTGAAGAAACAGACTGCTCTTCAGTAGGTGTGAAATTCCACTTTAGGTACAAGCTACTCCAATTTCACAGTTGAATCGTAGAGTTGTCACAGAGCCCCTTTGAGTAAATCTCACATTTGCATGCATTCAAGGTCATGCTGAATGTGATTGCAATGAAGTTCGACACCTCCATTTATTTGTTGTCAGGGAGTGGGTTTTAAATTTGAACAAACCTTAATTGTGCTTATTTCATAGCAAGCTGGGGTGATTTCTGTGCTGACTTGACTTGTCATAACAAAATTTCCACTTCTAAAACACTGTCTTTCAATACTTCTACTCTTTGATCAGATTTCCAATGAAGTATTCTGACAGATACTGAATTTATATCATGCCACATAAATACACAGGGTACAGGTTTATCATTTCATGTGATTTCTTTCTGAGAAGGTAAGAATATGAACATTTCTATCAGAGTATGCATAAAACGCTCATTCAAAAATGAATCTTAACATCAACCTCCAGGAATTTAAAACAGCAAATAAGAAAAATTTTCTCACTCTGTGGTCACAAAATGCTATATATCAGATATGCACCAAAAGTCATTTTTTTAAACGGTACAAAGTTGATGATGTAAATAGGGTCATCAGTAAGAAAGTAACTGTTATTCAAAATTTTATTAAACCATACATTATTACTAAATACCATAAAATTTAAAAGGGTAGCTTCCTTTTCAGTGTCAAAAATTTAAAAATTACACCTTCCTAATAATATCATCCAATCTAATTTTATATATTACAACATTAATTCCAATGAAGATCTCAAACAATGCAGAATGCACCTGTGACACAGGCATACTGATTATTATTCTTTTCTATGTGTTGAGGAGGGCCTGGGCTGTTGCTTTTTGACTATTTTAATATACCTTATCTTACTGCATTGCAGTTACAAAAAAAAACAACTGATTTCCCATTACTCATTATAAAATTTTATGTTGAGCTAATAAATAAGCAGTGAACTGATGAGTGAGAAATCAAACTCAATGTCTTTTAGCATTTTTGGTTGCATAGGTAAATAATAATAGTGGTTATAAGTTATTTTCTACCAATAAATTTTAAGAGTTGCTTCACTCTAATCTCTACTTTTAGTAATTAAATAATCTAGGATATCATTAGCTGAAAATGTCTCAATATGTACATTTAATGTCAGAGAACACATTTTCTATCCCATATGCACTTTTCTGTGCAATTCTGTGATACTGAGCTAGATGTCATAGGACCTAGAAAAGGGGACTAATACTAGAAAGGGGGAATTTAATACTTAAATTGCTTACAGTTTAGTGGGTGATAACATAACTATAAAACAATAATTCTTTCTGAAAAATATAGTATGAAGTCCCATAAGTGCTGCACATATAAAATGCTTTGGAACTGCACAAAAAGAAATATTACTAATTAGTGATGATAAAGCCAGAGGGATTAGAGAGAAAGTAAACATTTAAGCAGTGTATTAAAGGATGGTTCAAATGTATACTTAAGAGAAATGCACAGAAACTTATCACAGGCAGTGGAAGTGACCTTAGCAAAATCATGGAATAAAACTATGGCACGTAGTTGGGTAATTGTGTATGCTCAAACTTAAGATGCACAGTAAAAGACAGATTTGAAAAGATATGTCAGGCTAGACTCTAGAAAAACAGAAAGGCACTGTAGGAAGAATTAACTTATTCATAAGGCCAAATTGCTGGAAAAGGAAAGATCTGGGTAGGCTGTTTGATACAGTGGAAAGATCGTTGCCCTTGAAGCCAAAACATGTGTACCGCAGTCAACTCAGAGATGGGAAGAGGTCCCTTAAACTTTTTTTTTAATAAAACTTTTATAAATTAATTAATTAATTTGTTCCTTTATTGGCTGTGTTAGGTCTTCGTTGCTGCGCGCGGGTCTTCTCTAGTTGTGAAGAGTGGGGGCTACTCTTCGTTGTGGGGTGCGGGCTTCTCAATGCAGTGGCTTCTCTTGTTGTGGAGCATGGGCTCTAGGCACGCGGGCTTCAGTAGTTGTGGCACGCGGGATCAGCAGTTGTGGCTCACAGGCTCTAGACAGCAGGCTCAGTAGTTGTGGCACACGGGCTTAGTTGCTCCGCAGCATGTGGGATCCTCCTGGACCAGGGCTTGAACCCATGTCCCCTGCACTGGCAGGCGGATTCTTAACCACTGTGCCACCAGGGAAGTCCCTCCCTTAAACTTTTAAATGTCACAGTTCTGATCCATAGAATAGAGTAACTCAGGACTACTGTGAGAGGTAGGAGAGAGAATAAAGGTTGAAGATTCTATGAACGTGGCACAAAGAAGGTATACCTCAAAAGGTATGAGAGCTTATCCTTAAAGCAGTTAAACTGGCCTATAGTGTATGGAATGACTGAATTTGGGTTTAGGAAAATGCTGAGGTACATTGGTCCTAAGGCTTGGTGTGACGATGGGAAAAGAAAATAAAAATACTACCATTATTGTATGTCTAGAAAGCCTTTTAGTCACTATAGCTTCATGTTGTCTTAAGCGGTAATTTGTTATTAATTACATTTAATATATTGCCATTTGCAATGTTTTACATATTTTTTACAATATAAATTAGACTGTATGTGCGATTCCCCCTCATATTGCCTCAGGTTGTTTGATCCAGCTTCAGGATGCTTGCTGAGCTCAGAACCTGGGTTGGGAGAAATGCCAAGGTTGGTCACAATCTTGATGACCCTGGCTAAAGCTAGGAGTATATGAAGCAGGAGAAAACTGATTCCTAGGCAGTCAAACTACAGCATGAATAACAATTAATTAAGCTAGTAAAGCTATTCCTATTACTGTCCAGTGTGAAATACAGAGCTGACAGTGGGAGAAAAAAGCAGAAAGATAGAGAAAATAGATAAGACTAAGTTTGCTGATATACATTAATGGTGCAGTAACATAAAGATGAATGAAATTCTGGCAGAGAGGTAAACTGACTGCCAAAGTTGTGCTGAACCTACACAGATTTCCCAGTTTCTGAGCTGCATTTTTAGTAGGCCTTTTGACCAATAAGAATTGAGATTTCAGCCTTGTTACAGAGCCACGCTTTTCCTGGTTTTCTATCAGGCTTGGTTCCATGGTTAACATTCTGGTCTTCTTTATAGCCACTGCATCCTTTTCAATAAAACCTTAAAGGTTTCATATAACCTGATGAATTTCCTTAGCAAAAGAGCGTAACCAACAGCAAAATTATAACTCTCTCAACAAAATCCATTCTATTATCTACCTTGAGTGACAGAATTGTGATGTTAGAGCTAATATACCAGGAATTGCATATAACCTGTAATTTATCCAATCAAAGGCTAGATCCAGTGGAGCGGACCACGCATGCTAATACGATTTGTCATAGGTGTTGAAACAGATCAAAATATGTAGCTTCTATGTTATATAATTCTTTAAGAATTAATCTGGTTGTTCAGTGGATTCACGTAAGAGGATGTGTTCTACATTTACTTTCATAAATTTACATATCAAACTGTCTTTCAGTATTGTAATGCATATCTGTAAGTTTTTATCTTTAACCTCTTGAATGCATAGAATCAGATAACTTCAGCTCTTAAAGGGATTTTTAAATACCATATTTGATCAAATCAAAGTTGCCATCACGTGTAAGATACAGTAGGTATGTATGTCTCTCCCAAAGTCATGACTACCAAATATAGTTGTGAAAGTCATCTGATTTCAGAAATGTTAACATGTGAAAAAATGTACATCTTAGAATTGTTGGGAAAGTGTGTAAATAAATCAGCTAGTTACTCAACATGTTCCTTCTGATGATGATTAACAAAAACCATGACAAAGAATAGACTAGTTTTCTAGTTGCCGGCAATTAAGACTCAAATTTGAGTCTCCTCAAACTTGAGTCTCCTCATAGTTCAGCATAATTTGCACCCATCATATTGCATGAAATTCTATGTAATCTATAGTCACAAGAGAGGATAACTATTTTTATTAATTACTCCAATAAATTAAGTTATATTAATGTATGAGGGTGAGTCAAAAATTACCTGCACCCTGGTTATATTGAAATTTCTATTGGCCCCACTGTCTTATCAGTGCTTTCCGTTCAAGGCTGCTGTCTTCTCAGTCACTGCTGTGCAGGTGTGAACGTGTTACATCAGTTTATTTGTAACTGTGGTGCGAACAGAAATGGATGTCCCACTTGTGATTTGCACAGAAGAAGAGCAGCATGCAGGGATTCGTTTTTTGTGGTCTGAGGGTGTACCTGGTGCCGTTATTTATCGAAGACTTTGTGTGCAGTATGGAGAAAGTGTTTTGTCCTGAAGAAGTGTGTATGAATGGATAGAGAAGTTCAAGGAAGGTCGCACAAATGTTAGCCATCAAGAAGGAGCCGGACGCCTGTCCATGTGAAGACGTGAAGACAGTGGTGCATTCATGGCTCGCAGCTCAGCCTAGATCATTTTTTAATGAGGGAATATGAAAGCTTGCTGACAGATGGCCAAAGTGTATTGAAAAGCAAGGAGATTATGTCGAAAAATGATGTATTTGTCTTTTCTAAAAGTTAATTAAAATAAATGATACAGCCAGAGTGCGGATAATGTTTGACTCACCCTCATATTTATTCAATAGACTTTTACAAAATATTTTATATCATATATACACACATGTAAAATACATATACACTATACATACTAATATAAAAATTAGTAAAAACACTACCATTTCTATTACTAAAAAAAAGTCACTTCCCTCTTCTGTTGATAGTTTTTATATTGATTATTCATACTTTAATAAAATTTAGAACATATATTTTACTTTCCACTAAATTATAATCAACTCCTCATTTTGCTCTATATATATAAAATTTAGCCATATTCTCTTTCACAGCTCTACTCAATGAAATATTTTCATTTTTTTTAAAGAAGAACTTGTTTATCTCACTTTTGTGTTACTATGGGCTCTTAGCTATTTCTCATCTTGTATAGAAAATTAATCATTTTCATACAAAGATTCTGTCACTTAACCACTCCTATAACTCTTTAACCACTATCCATGACTTTTAACTCAAAGAGTTCCAATGATTTATTTCCCTTCCATTTTTAGAGAACCAGCAAAGTTCCTGTAGTTGAATTTAAGCTCTTTTATTCTACAAAAAAGAAAATTTAAAACTCTGTAGAGTTTTTCCCTCTCTTGACACCTGTTACATTATCTGTGTGATATCAAAATCTTTGGGCAAGAAATTTCAGCATTTTAACAATTAACAAAACCCCCAGTAACTTAAATAGTAGTTTTCCTATTCTGAAAAGAGAAAAAATATTTTTTATGCAAAAAAATTTGAAATCTGAAAAGAGAAAAAAATAGCCTGAAATGTCAGAGATGTTTAAATAAATAAATAAATAAATAAATAAATAAAGCAACTCAATTTTCAAGCAGTATCTTTGCACATACCTTAATCAAACTATTTGAGGATCTTTCTAACATTTAGTCTAGTATCTAAGCCAATTATCTGTGTATATACAGAGAAAATCATGTAGATTTAAAAAATGCATATCCAGTGTCATCTTCATTCACTTCAACTTTAAATTTCTCATTCACATATGAATTAGTGACTATAAAATCTTCAGATACACAATTTAAAAGAATAATTTTTGCTGCAACTGTGTCTATATTTCCCATTAGACTTGGAAAGACAGTATTTTTTTCTATGAAAAGCTGTTTTCTAGAGCCCTCAGCCAGTGACAGCTTGACAAATGAGGGAAAGATACACAGCTCTGCTAAATCTCATCCTTGATAAGCAGTCCATGGGACTCATGCTTTGAATCCATGAACTTTAACAGACCTCCAGTTCTTCATGCAAGCATCCAATCAGTGTTTGATACATTGTAACTTAGTTATTATGCAATAATGAGCCTGATTAGAAGAGCTTGTCAAACTTGTGAATTATTTTAGTGAATTTGCAGCTAATGTAATTTAGTATTAGCTCTAAATAAACTGGTACTTGGAGATAAATATCATTGAATTTTAATATCTGAACTATATTAAGTATGTTAAAATAAGAGTGTTTCAAATTATATAATCATGCTTTTCTGTTACAAATATGGTCATGGGTTAAAATTAAAACTCTATAATAGTTACTTTAATATAATTTTAAATACAATGTGATCACATTAGCATAACATATGCAGAAAAAAAGACCATACAGAATACCTAAGTTATGTATCTTTCAAACTATTACTTTGCCCCCTTGAGTGAAACATTTGTTTGGCACACAGCACAGGAAATTGATATCCAATCACAGACCATTAATACATCTGTTGGTCATATTATAAACATATACCTTAAATTTACACATTGTTAACATTACAAAATAAAAACTGATTTTGAGCAAATAAACAGATTTCAAAGTACTAAAGGCTAATACGTAATGATGTGGGCCTCCTTAAAGAAAGATAAGGCTTGGAGCAAGATTTCCTACAATAAGTGGTATCTGAGCTGAGTCTTGTGACAATGGGGGCATGGGTAAGGTTTTCTAGGCAGAGTATCAGCTTATGTGAAGCCCTAGAAGTAAGAAACATAAAGTTGGGACTGAGGGCTTTCACCAATGTACTGCTGCTGGAGTTTGGATTGAAGGCAAGAGTGAAAGGTGTGGATATAGATTTAAACATAAATGAGATTAGGACGTTGTATGCTATGCTGTGGATGGTAAATTTTATCCCTGAGGTTCCAAGAGGCCAGTAAGTGATTTTTGAATAGGAAAATAACTTGGTCAGATTTATAGTTTTAGAAGACTGTCTGTGACATTGTTTGGAAAATGAGTTCAAGTTAAACAAGACAGACGGCAGTTTGCTGTAAATCCAAGTAAGAAATGATGAAAGACAAAAGCAAACAAACAAGACTGTAGACAAAGAATTTGGGACCATTATGTTCAACAACAGCTAGATGAAGACGGCAGCAAGGCAGCGTAATACAAATTACTGGGTTTAGAAGAATTCCACTTGTCTATTAGACATAAAATGCCTGAGGTGAGAAGAAAGGGTTAGATGGAGAGAGCACACGGATGATTCCTATCATCTCTGGGTTATTTGTTGATCTCCTGAGGACAAACGTCATTTCTATGTGATTAGAATTAATAACCCCTAGGTGACAAGTGGCTTTACTTCTTAACTTCCCAATCTAAACCTTTATACATGTGGCCTTCATAGATAAACTCAGCCATTAATCTTTATCCTTTGACAAATGGCTGCTTCTTGTCAGAAGGTTCAATGACAAAGGTCAGAGGCCAAAATGCTCTCTCTGAATACAGTCTCTGAACTATGTCATGTACTATTGTCATAAGATGTCACTTAACCATAAGTAAAACTTACTTTTGCCACTTTATTTTTTCTAAAATCATTCCCATCTTTAATATGGCAAACATTCCACATACACACACACATATGCATTCACACAAAAGGAGTAAAAACAATAGCAGAAAGAAAAAGAAACAGCACAGCCGAAAACACACAGATTTAAGTATTAACTACTCTTTTTTGTATATATCATTTAAAGATCATCTGCCAAAGGGTATTATACCTTTCTCTATCGTGATGTTCAGGTGAGATTTAGGTTGAAATATGTGCAAGAGGACAAATTTAAGACTAGATGAATGCTCTTCTGAGCTGAGGGATGAATACGCTCAGTGAATATTCAGTTTAATTAAATAGTAATGAGATGCAACCAAAATAGTCACACAATCAAAACAACAACACAGTTTCAACAGATTACTGAATTGATTATTTTTAACTTGCCAAATTTATTTCCCATTGGTTTTCTCAATACAATTTGATAAGTAAACACCTCCACATTTATACTGAAGTTTTCATACTAGCGTAAGGTGATATTCATTTCAAAAAGCAGGCCAAACAAAAGACAAACCTCCAGTGGATTCTGCCCTTCCCATGTACCTCAAATAATTTATTTTTATACAAATATCTATAGCAGATTGGTGATAAGCGAAATACAGGGACTCTGACATATTTGAAGAAACTCAGTTTAAAAATAACAAAGTTATAAAAGTGTTTGAGACTGTCCACTTATTTCATCAGTATGTGGTCCAACTTATTTCATCAGTATGTGGTATGCAGCGGTTCAGACACTTTCCCCTGGGAACACAAACGTGGCTAGAGTGAATCACTACACTCAATGTCACAGCATGGTCATCCGTGAGCAAGACATGGTGCCTGGACATTTCGTAGCCTTTTCTTTTTGGTATTGCTTATTTTGTTCTATTGTAACTCCCTTCTACTTGTAGCACACAAACCTTTTCTTGAAACGTGTAAAACAAATTAAATAAAATTGACACCAGGAAGTTTCATAAAAATGATGGAGATGATTAGAATGAGTTCTAAAGAAAAGAGATGAATGCCAACTATAAATGGTATAATATAATCAGAAATACCTCAAAAAGCAAGTCCATCCATTTATGCCTACTGCCTCCCTTGCCTTAGCATTCATTGCTTATACCTCTGTTGATAGTAATTTATTGTTTTGGCACTGAAAGGTCATTTTAGTGATGTGTGCTTATGCCACATGGCTTTTTACTATCCTCATTCAAAAACAGCTAGACTTATCATAGGCTTTTTGTAAATATAATGCAAATTAATGGAGGAGGAAAATACTAAACATCAGTAAAATCTGTTCAAATATCCAATAAGAAAGAAACTACTGTTTGCAGTTTAGAGATTAATTATAAAACTTAAAAAATCCGTTATAGAAAATGAAATCACTTTTTGTTCATCTTATAAAATTACTTAAATTTCATATATTGCAGAGTATATCAGGAAGCCAAATTTGGGCAATTGTACATAAAAACATCTCATGTCAAAGTAACATAAATGAATTAAGCTTACATTTAAATTTTTGCAAAAAAGTATAACTTAAAATGATTTACTAACTTTTATTCTTCTTCTCTGCCTTAAACATTAGTTGAAATATTCAGATTTTTGTTATAAAATGCCTAACAAATGGAACTAGTTTTGTTTTGATATGACATTTTAAATATTAAGATTTACCTTATGGACATTTATTCCATATTATAGACCTTAGAAAATTAATACTGAATTTTGAAATAAAAATTATACAATGGAATGTCATTCTAGAGATAGATGTGAGATAGAAAAAATAATGAAGAATTTGCAAGGCCTCCAATTCCACAGTAAACACACTTAAGTGGAAAATTGTTCTTATATATAATTATAAAATTCAGGTTTCTGTGGTGAACTGGTTCTGCCAAATTTCCCTTTACTAAGAACAGTGTAGGCCATCCCTGGTGTTGCCCAGAGCATGTGGGTTTCCAGTATCCAGCATGGGTCACTGTCCTACATGATACTGTACCTCATTTAAGAAACAGGAATCATACTTCACTCTGTGATCTACTGCTATGTTCCGCTACTGGTTTCATAAATATAGTTGAGAGGTCATTTCCACCATAAATTTCTGTTTGTCAGAAATTTTCAGTCAAAAGAAAATACGTAATGGAGGATGGAAGGCCAAGTCAAACACAAATTTTCCACCAAGGTGATCTTTATATATTTAATGCTAATCAATTAATGCAAAGACTGTATCAAAAATTGTTATAATTTTGTAAATTTATAATATATGCTTTCAGAAATCATGTATTATGATGCCTTTGTAAGAAAGTTTTTAAAAAATCTTTTGTTGGATAAAAACATGTTGCTTTGTGTAAGAGTGTGAATTCACTTAAAATATATTGCTAGAGACTTGATAACATTGATATATTAGTAAACTATCTGAATATTTCATGCTTTTAAATTCCATAACTAAAGAAATTTATCAAGTGATATTAGTTTGTATATAGAAAAATAATGCCCTGATAATATATCTGATGGCAAGCAGAGCCAATGGGATACAATTCTTATCAATAGCTAGTATGTTTCCTTCAAGTTTAATAAATTTTTAGTAATGATGAAAAAGGAGTTGTTAAGTAAAATGCTAGCACATGAATTTCAAGTTGCTAAAAAGAAGCATTAGGTTCATACAAACTTATTTGTACTCCATAATAGTTTTATATGAATGGCAATCAAAACCAATTCCTACAGAAAACTGTAGAACTTTAATCACTGAGTTGGCATCAAATACCAAAAAATTAACTGCTAGAAGGGACTTAAAAGTTCTATCTTCAAGTCCTAGAGTCCAGCCTATCGAGATATTAGGTTAGAATCCTTGTTAATGGTAGAGAAGAGCATTGCATAGACATCTTGTTCTCCACCAAGAACGGGAAAATTGAGAGGTATCTAAGTACAGTGGGAAGAAGCACAGGCTCAGCTATCAGAGAAAACCGATTACACTTTAATACTCCACTTTTCTCCATGTGATCTAGGCAAGTGACATATCATTTGACTTCAGTTTCTTCACATGCAAAACTGAGAGACTAATACTACATAGAAGAATTTGGAAAATTAAACGTGAAAATGCATGTAAAATGCCAATTGGAACACACGGTAAGCAATTAAATAAGGGCTAATAATAGTTATTGATATGATGACCCTAAAATGAAAATTTTGAGATGGATGAAGTATAGGCTCACAAATTCACATAATCTGCTTCTTTTCTTTAGAGATAAGTCTAAGAGAATAAATCTGGAAAGTATTTTTTATCAAAGACCATACCATATAATGATTATTACAAAAAAGGAAAGACACCTCCAAGGTCAAATCAGACTCACAAGAGTGAAAGCTGATTCTCTGCTCTACTCAGTACATGCCACATCAGTTGAAGTAGTCTTGGAAGGCTGGGCAAGCTCCTGGAAAGTTTGTACTCTCCTACCAGCCAGCACAGAGCACTGCACTGTTAGGATACACTCATAATCAAACCACACCTCTTACAACTAATTTCCCATTACTAGTAGAAAACATCATGGGACCACTTTTTTTTTTAAAGAACTTTTATTGAGATACATTTAACATACAATAATCTGCATATATTTAGAGTATACAATTTGGTATCCTAATCTCCCAGTTCATTACCCCCAACCCTCCCTGCTTTCCCCACTTGGTGTCCTTGTGTTTGTTCTCTACATCTGTGTCTCTATTTCTGCCTTGCAAACCGGTTGATTTGTACCATTTTTCTATAGTCCGCATATATGTGTTAACATATGATATTTGTTTTTCTCTGACTCACTTCACTCTGTATGACAGTGTCTAGGTCCATCCATGTCTCTACAAATGTTCCAGTTTCATTACTTTTTACAGCTGAGTAATATTCCATTGTATATATGTGCCACATCATTTTTATCCATTCCTCTGTTGATGGACATTTAGGTTGCTTCCATGTCCTGGCTATTGAAAATAGTGCTGCAATGAACATTGGAGTGCATGTGTCTTTTTGAATTATGGTGTTCTCTGGGTACATGCCCGGCAGTGGGACTGCTGGGTCATAAGGTAACTCTATTTTTAGTTCTGCAAGGAATCACCATACTGTTCTCCATAGTGGCTGTATCAATTTACATTCCCACCAACAATGTAAGAGGGTTCCCTTTTCTCCACACCCTCTCCAGCATTTACTGTTTGTAGATTTTCTGATGATGATGGGACCACTTTAATATGGAAGTATCTTGGAATTCTTCCTGAAGTGGCACTATTTCCTCCAAATTCTGCTTAATTCTAGACTGAGTAAAGTGAGAAGGTGTAAGAAAAGACAGAAAAAAATTCTCACAACAAAGAACTCTCAGAACTATTTGACTTGAGCCCTTGTCTCCTGTTCCACTTAAGTAAACATGAATCCTTGGGTCTTCCTCTGAGTATTAAAAGTATGTGAAGTCTAGAGAGCACTCTTCAGCTCTGAATTTACTGTTGAACAACCAAGCAAACTGAACAACATTGAACAACACAGGAAAATATTTTCTCTTTTGCAGGCTGATCAGGAACAACTTAATCATGTTAGTTCATTCAACTTAGATTATAATGCTACCTACTCGAAAACCAGTTTAAGTTCAATCATGTAGTGTCATGTATCTCACAGTAGACCTCAACAGCTATACATTTGGGAAAAATATGTAAGCAGATAAATAGAAAAGCTGAAGAGACTATAATTTGCATTATTTTTTAAGTTCATCTGTTTTATTAATAAAACTAACAGGAAATATATTTGTCAGATCTGGATTTAATTGAATGTAACAAACCAGAGCTACTTGGTTTAAACAGATTGATGATAATCTGCAAGCTCCACAACACAAAGCATAATGAAAAAGGGAACTTTCCAACCTTGATGGAAATAATTATTGACATTAGATGCCACAGAACCCTGGAGAGGATACTGCAGTTATATTTGGGCACTGCTGTTTTATCATGGAGCATTTTTAAAGATGGTGGTATAAACTCACTCATTTAGGAGTGTTTTAAAAAGAAAATACAACAGTGATGTGCTTATCTTACTAGGGCACTCTAAAATTAAGATGGTATTCCATTTTATCTAGTGGAAGCTGAAATATTGTATTTTTGTTGTCTCTTCAAACATGGCCAATATCCATGTTTTCCTCCTGGTATTATGATTTTTTTTTAGAAATGAGAATAATAACATTTTTTAAATTGAAGTATAGTTAACTTACAATGCTCTGTTAGTTTCAGGTGTACAGCAAAGTGAATTTTATTCATATAGTCTTTTTCAGATTCTTTTCCACTATAGGTTATCACAAGATATTGAATATAGTTCCCTGTGCTATACAGTTGGTCCTTGTTGTTCATCTGTTTTATATACAGTAGTGAGTATCTGTTAATACAAAGCTCCTAATTTATACGCCCCTTTTCCCTTTGGTAACCGTAAATGTGTTTTCCATGTCTAGGAGTCTGTTTCTGTTCTGTAAATAAGTTCATTTGTGTCATTTTTTCAGATTTTACATGTGAAATCATATGATATTTGTCTTTCTCTGTCTGATAATCTCTAGGTCCACCTATGTTGATGCGAATTGTATTGTCATTCTAACATATTTCATTCTAATATATTAATTACTAACTTTGTTCGTTATCCAAAATAGTCCAGACAATATTGTCAACTTTTTACTCTCTTTTCTTATCACTAATTTGGAAGATCTGAATATTCAAAAAAAATTGTGCTCATATGATATTTTCTACAAACATAAGTATCATTGAATGATATGTACCTGGTATTCTTACCATTTCAAAATGTATTGACAAACTAAAATGGTTATTTTGGTCCTGCCTACAGCCTTTTCATTAAGTTCATGAATTATTATAACTTCTTGAGAAGCCCTAGCTTCTATAGCCCTATAATTTGATGAAATTCCCTCTAATGTGTTTCATTCAGAATTTTTTAAATTAAGAAATTGATCAAACATTTCTCCCCATAAAAGTGTGATTTTTATCCATGTTGGTCTACATAAATATATTTTAAACATTAAGTGGCCCAGGACTTCTTTCAGAGCTAATGAAAATGCTTTTGGTAAACGTAAGATTTGATACGGTGAACATAAGTCTGATTGTTTATATTGTGAAGTGTCAGCAATTCCAGCTCTCCACACAGATGTGCTTTGGAAAGTAGATCAACTCAGATGTTACTGTTACTATTTTAAAAAGGAAACCAGCAAATCTATAGTTAAACAGAAACAAAATCTGTAAATACTTCATGCACTAAAAATTAATGGAAAGATAAATCATTTCTTGTCAATCAGCAAAGTAGGGGCCAACCAGATAGTCAGTACACTTACAGAAGGGCAAAAGGGAAACTGATTTGAATGTCTTAATGGACCATAACCAAATCATCTCTCTCCATTTTCAAGTCTTCAAACAATTAGAAAGTGAAAAAGTTGGATTTGGTGATTGTTGATGCCTGAACTTCAATTTCAGCCTTGACTAATCCATAAAGTTTTTTCTCCTCTATTTTCTACATGAAAAAAAGCATATCGATTACATAACTTTTTTCTAATCTTCTTTTGCTTTCTCTCTGTCTCATCATTGAATAAATAGGAGGTCCATGAAGCAACTTTAGGGCAATCTCTCATCATCCAGAAATTATATGTAAAATTGTAAAAGTTCATGCCTGCATGCTCTTTATTCTGGGAGAAAAAAACCCCAGGTTCCAGAATTTAAGTAGAATTAACCCCTGCCCAAAAGGCTAAAAGTTGAAATGACTTGCCATGTCACAGTGCAAAAATAAACTTTAAATAATCTCAAATAGAGATTGCTTTTTAAAGTAAAATGGTTATGAATATAGTATGTTACATTAATATTGTTTTATACTTTGAGTTTTAAAAACAGAAAGTACAGCTACAATCTCAGAAAAGGGGTTTACAATCTACTTATAATTTTGTTATACTTTCATTTTATGTAATATATTTAACTCAGCTCTTTGGGCAATATAACACATTAAAGGAAGCTAGGTGGGCCACATACCTAACGATTACCTCTTTTAGAAGAATGTAGTAGCATTTTATTTTATTTTTTAAATTTTTATTGGAGTATAGTTGATTTACAATGTTGTCTTAGTGTCTGCTGTATAGCAAAGTGAACCAGTTATACATATACATATATCCATACTTTTTTTAGATTCTATTCCCATATAGGTCATTACAGAGTACTGAGTAGAGTCCTCTGTGCTATACAGTAGGTTCTTATTAGTTATCTATTTTATATAGTGTGTTTACATCAACCCCAATCTCAACAACAGTATAACATTTTAAATTTACCCTCAATAGCTTTGTGTTTGGTTATCCAAATTCTTCCTTATTAACCAGGTTTAACCCTCAACATTCTCTCTCTCTCTCTCTCCCCCCCATACACACTTAGTTATTGTGAAAGAAAAGAAATGCATGTTGGGTCAGTTAGGCACCCTTTTGATCAAACTATTAATCACACAGTTTACTTTGATTGGATTATTTATTCAATCCAGCCCCAAATAAATTTTAAACATGTTGATTTTTTTGCTAACAATTTATTAAATGTATAGTCTCTCAAACTAATAAAACTAATGCTGAATCAAAAGCATTCTTATTAAAACTAGGGACTAACATAAATTGAAAAAGGTTGAAGCTTAAGCCAGCAAATATAAAAGCACTAATAATAGCCTATTTTATCTATGCTGACAAGTAATTAAACCATTAAAATTCTCATAGAACAATAATTCAATTTATACTATAGTCTTCAGCCATTTTTTCTATTTAAAAATTAT
This sequence comes from Hippopotamus amphibius kiboko, assembly GCF_030028045.1. NCBI lineage: Eukaryota > Metazoa > Chordata > Mammalia > Artiodactyla > Hippopotamidae > Hippopotamus > Hippopotamus amphibius. The sequence continues at coordinate 85,126,112 of NC_080195.1, read as the reverse complement.
TATGTGCTCTCTATCCATGGTGAATTCAGAGTTACTGTATGAACTCAAGTCACTTAAATGCACGTTTCAATGTTTACATGTACAATATTTTGCCCAAAACACATTAGTAAGGTGATTTAATTAAGAGTGAAATATGTCAATGCAATCAATGAAAGAACTGGTAAATAAGATCAAACCAACTTACCTGAATGATCTCATGTGAACAGACACTAACCTGAAGCTTTGCTGTACTAGACTTCTGTGTGGTAAGTTGAAAGCTAAAGAAGCAGTCAAAAATGATGGCAAGCACCCACCTCTACCATATAACTGCATAACTAGATTCACTGTTTAAATAGATGAGCTATTCTCCACTACCTCTAGAAAACTGAACTACTGAGGGTGTGGGGGTGTGTGTGTGTGTGTCTTGTGTGCCTGTCAGAGTGAAACTGATTGAAAATTACAGATAATAGGATTAGGACTGTAATGACCAAAGACTATTTTCTGATTGCAGCTATTTTTACATCCATGCTTAGTCTCCCAAGAGAGAAAGTTTCCATTTTTTGATCGGAATCATGATGCTAACAAACTGTGAATTACTGGAAGCACTCCCATCATTAAATATTGATTGTCACAGCACATCAAAAAAAGCAAATGTTGACATTGATTAAGTGTAGCATGGACAAGAGAATATGACTAATAGAGATCAGAACATTTGTGTGTAAAATTAAAGAAAAATAAGGAAAGAAATCTCACAAAAGTAAATTAAAATTTTATAAAAAGGGTGAAAATAATTGTAAAAATATGATAGGAAAAAGACAAAATGTATATAATGTGCATCACACATTGTTTTTGATTAAGAAAATATGACTATATGATAATAAAAGAATTACAGTCAGAATCAACAGTGTTTTAGATTAGTTTATAATGTTCTTTGATACAAATTATTAGTACTAGTTTGTGCCTTATATTTATAATTACACTAGTGATTATCTTTAATTCACACTACTCTTTGAAAATATAAAGTGATTCATCTTTAGAATAATTTGATTATTACAGTGCAAACCCATAATGAGTTGCTTCTCTGGCCTTGACTAGAACTGAGTGAGAACTGTCAGTAGCATTCCTAGCTATAAATTAAAGAGGATTATACTAATGCTGAAATAAAATCATTCAAGCAGAATCTTGTTTCATAAACAGTACCACAAGCTGAGGACTAATATCACATGTATATTATTGTTATGTCTGCAGTGTTGGGTGAAAGCGATTTGGACTGTAATTCATGATGTGTTTTAGGTTGTAGAAGCAATAAAATATTGATCATCAGCATGTCCACCCATTATTCAGAAGATTAGATCAATTTATGAGAGGCAATAACGTGTAAATGAGTGACCTTCCAAAGGCCAAAAGTAATTCCAAGGTAAAATCATTGCATATCTAGGGCTCCAGATGAAACCTAAGTTACTAACAGTCAGATATCGGAATAAAATATAGCTTTGAGCTCAAATCATATAATAAGTTATTTGGGAATCATTACACTATAAATATAATATTAAATAGGTTGCCAATCTTTGACAGCATGTGTAGAAAAAGTTTATAGAATTTTTTTAAGATAAACACCTTTTTACACTCAAAGGGGAAAACAAAGCTGATAAACACATCATTTAGTGCAATTCAGATTCAAATGGCAATTTTATAAAAGGAAGCAGTTTTCCAAAAATATGAAAATAAATGGAAAAGTTGATTCAGAAAGTATACTACTATTACTTCATTTACAAAAATGGAAAAAAATAGCAGTTTCAGAAAATAAAGTGATATAAACGCTCACTACATGTTTTGATTTAGTAAAAATTTCAGTTTAAACTGGGTCATTACAGAGTAGCCTTTTAAATTGTAATTAATTCATGTTTATGTGATACGTACTCAATTATTAACCCTCAATGGAAGGACAGGCTATTTAACTTACTTCTAGCAACAAAACTATGATTACCTGCAGACAGACAATTCATTGAATATTCTGGAAAATCATAGGAAGTATTTTTGTAGGCTTTCCAAATTTAACATAATTTTCTGAGCCCTTGTATTGATACCAGAGATTAAATGGCTCAACACAAGTTTTCAGATTAAAGAAAATCAATAGGTGGAATTGAAGAAACATATTTTAGCATGAAAATAAAATTGTGAAATAAAACATGCCACTCTAATTTTAAAGTCATTCTTGACAGAAAAACAAAATGATTTACAAAAATATGTCAATAGCATATGTTGAACATTAAAAAGCTTTATTAGAAATAATGTGATATCTCAAAAAGACTAAACATGAAATATCAACAAAAAAATCTTACAATGTGTCAGTACATGTATTTATAATACACTTATAACACAACCCTTTTTTTATTAGAGGAAACAAATTAATTTGATCTATATAATCATAAATATTGAACTAAATATTTGTTACATAATTCCAGAAATGTTAAGTTATAGCTGTTTGAAAAATATACTAACATTGTTATGGTTGAATTTTTAAAAAAGACTAAGAAAATATATGATTAGGTAATGAAAATTGTATATAATGAAAATTCATTATCTATTTACAAAATTTTAGCTAAAACTATGCTGATTGTTTTTCTAAAGGTAAGTTATGACATGTTATCTAAGAGAAAAAGCATGGCATTCTAAAATGATATAATGCTATCCTAAATTGATCATATAGTATTATGGCATGTGTACATTATACTCTCAATTATAATACCCATTGTCCAACTAAAGAAGAAGTAGTAAAACAAAAGAGTAAAAGTTAGAAACACAAAAGTAGATCTTTAAGCAAGGAAAATAGTACTGATGAACCTAGCGACAGGGCAGGAATAAAGATGCAGACATAGAGAATGGACTTGAGGACACAGTGGGGGAAGGGAAGGCTGAGACATGGTGAGAGAGTACCATTGACATATACACACTACTAAATGTAAAATAGATAGCTAGTGGGAAGCTGCTACAGAGCACAGGGAGATCAGCTCCATGCTTTGTGAAGACCTAAAGGGATGAGATAGGGAGGGTGGGAGGGAGGCTCAAGAGGGTGGGGATATGTGGATATATGTATAAATATAGCTGATTCACTTTGTTGTACAACAGAAACTAACACAATATCATAAAGCAATTATACTCCAATAAAGATGAATATTAAAAAAAAAAAAAGAAAATACAGTTAAAAATCTGAAACATGACTTTCTTTTTTTTTCTTGGCAGGAAAGAGATAGATTTAGTCCAGGGTGTCTTTCACCTTTCAACTAGAATTGTGTAGACCATGTCCTGTCCTACCCATGGTTAGATACATCAAACAAGATTTGGAAGATCCTGTGCTACATATGGTGAGGTGGCAGAATGGACTGACATGGGATGGACAATATCATCGTGGATTTTTGAGTCAGACAATCCAAGATGGGTTCAAATCCGGGCTCAGCTAATTGTTAAAAAGTAATTAATCCTCTTTCACAAACATTTTTCAAAAATTAAATGAAGTAAGTGCAGAGAAGCACAAATAGTGAGTGCTCAATGAATGGTAGCCATTGATGATAAATGTATTATTTGTTATTCAGGAATTTAAGACACAGTAAACTAGACATATTACAGTCTAATTACATTTATTACTAATATATAAAGTTTGTTTATAAAATTAATCCTCAATTACCAATGACTAAACATTGTAACAATGAAGAGAGATTATTCATGCAAATATTTTTTTGGAAAAATGTCACAAAGTTGTCATTTAATTACTAATATGAAATTATTGATAGTTAAAGAAAAATGACAAATTACCAACACATTCAATCAAATTTAGCTTTTAGCTTTCATTTCAAGTAGTTACTATTTATTTCTTTAGACCACCCAAAATCTTAGTCACCTCATTAAAACTATTTTAAATCCCCACCAAATAATATTCAAAATATATTTTAATCAATCAAAAATCTAAGATATAAAAATTAAAAACCTATCTTACAGCAAATTCCACTACATAAAGACCAGAGGAAGAGCAACACATTGTCCAAATATGCTACGTAACTGACTTTATTTGGTTACCTTACAGTGGAGATATAAAAGTAATATAATTAATATATAATGTTATATATAATGTAATAATATAACATATAAAATATATGTTATATTATGCAGGAACACGAAGCATGAAATGAAGACTACCCAGAGAAAACTGAGACAAATAGTTGCTTGTTTCCACTGAGTCCAGAGATTTTTTAATACTAAAAGAAGTGTATAATAGGTAAGCCTTTTTCCTTTTTCTTTCTTCTTTTACTTTAGGGTCGTTATGTTTAATCAGTTCTCATAAATTTTTGTTGTCACATGACTGGACTTCTCAAGTAATATGATATATTAAGATAAAATAATGACATTTCTAGGGTCAATGTTTCATGATTTTAATATAGCATTTTCTATATTTTAAGTGAGTTGGTCAAACTGGTTCTTTTGATTCTAATTTTACAAATAATTTGTGCATTTAGATACATTCTGTTCTTCCATGTTACCATGCATTTTTCTATATTGTGCACTAAACACTTTTCTCAGCCTTTATTGAAATTTGACAACTCTAGTGATTTTAACTAACTGTTCTAATTTATAATCATACTTTTACCTTAAATTTCACTTTTCTTCCCTTTTTAGTGGTCATTCAATTAAAACATACTATTAATTTATTATCTAATTCTTATAACTAATAGAGTCATAAAAATTTAAGTCGGTGGCACTTCTACCAATCAAATAATTATTGTAGACTTTACTTTTACTTTTTATTATCTACTTTAATCAGACTGCATATATACATCAAGTACCATGTTTTGTTCCTTTCTATCAATAAAATTTTAGTTATTTTAATTAAGATTGGTGGTTCTGTGACCTTTACATCAATTAGACCACCCATGCTTACGATATAATAAATTTAACTAAAACGCACCATTCTTGATAAATTATACTTTATTTTCCATCCATTTAAATCCAAGTGTAAGCCAGCAGTATCAAGCAGTATCAACAGTATCTCGTCTTGTGGAACTGAAAACCACAGCCACAGAAAGAGAAAATGAAAAAGCAGAGGACTTTGTACCAGATGAAGGGACAGGATAAAACCCCAGAAAAACAACTAAATGAAGAGGAGATAGGCACCCTTACAGAAAAAGAATTCAGAATAATGATGGTCAAGATGATCCAGGACTTTGAAAAAAGACTGGATGCAAAGATCAAAAAGTTTACCAAAGACCTAGAAGAATTAAAGAGCAAACAAACAGATATGCAACACAATAACTGAAATGAAAAATACCCTAGAAGGAACCAATAGCAGATTTACTGAGGCAGAAGGACAAATAAGTGACCTGGAAGACAGAATGGTGAAAATCACTGATGCAGAAAAGAATAAGGAAAAAAGAATGAAAAGAACTGAAGACAGCCTAAGAGACCTCTGGGACAATGTTAAATGCACCAACATTCGCATTATAGGGGTCCCAGCAGGAGAAGAGAGAGAGAAACGACCTGAGAAAATATTGGAAGAGATTCTAGTTGAAAACTTCCCTAACATGGGAAAGGAAATAGCTACCCAAGTCCAGGAAGCACAGAGAGTCCCAGGCAGGAGAAACCCAAGGAGAAACATGCCAAGACACATAGGAGTCAAACTGACAAAAAGGAAAGACAGAGAAATGTTATTAAAAGCAACAAGGGAAAAACGACAAATAAAATACAAGGGAACTCCCATAAGGTTAACAGCTGATCTCTCAGCAGAAACTCTGCAAGCCAGAAGGGAGTGGCATGATATATTTAAAGTGATGAAAGGGAAGAACCTATAACCAAGAATACTCTACCCAGCAAGGATCTCATTCAGATTCGATGGAGAAATCAAAAGCTTTACAGAAAAGCAACAGCTAAGAGAATTCAGCACCACCAAAACAGCCCTACAACAAATGCTAGAGGAACTGCTCTAAGCGGGAAACATAAGAGAAGAAAAGGACCTACAAAACCAAAAACAAAACAATTAAGAAAATGGTAATAGGAACATACATATCGATAATTATCTTGATTGTAAATGGACTAAATGCACCAACCAGAAGACACAGACTGGCTGAATGGATACAAAACAAGACCCATACATATGCTGTCTCAAAGAGACCCACTTCCGACCTAGGCACACATACAGATGGAAAGTGAGGGGATGGAAAAAGATATTCCATGCAAATGGGAATCAAAAGACAGCTGGAGTAGCAATACTCATATCAGATAAAATAGACTTTAAGATAAAAAATGTTACAGGAGACAAGAAAGGATATTACATAAAGATCAAGGGATCCATCCAAGAAGAAGAGATAACAATTATAAATATCTATGCACCCAATATAGGAGTACCTCAATACATAAGGCAAATGCTAACAACTATGAAAGAGGAAGTGCAAGGCAGAAATAGACACAGATGTAGAGAAAACACACATGGATACCAAGTGGGGAAAGCAGGGAGGGTTGGAGGGGGATAAATTGGGAGATTGGGATACCAAATTGTACACTCTAAATATATGCTGTTTATTATTGGCTGTTAACTGTATCTCAATAAAATTTCTAAAAAAAAAAGAAAAAAGAAAAAAATCCAAGTGTATTATGATATACCACGAAAATGAATCAAATTTTATTTCAATAACTGAACTCCTCCAAAACTCACAATGGACTAAACACAAACATAAACATGTACACACTGATAAACAGACAAAATAAAACTAAAAACTTACTTCCTACCAGAGAGCAACTGACTAAACTTTTCCTTCACCAATTCTAGTCAACATTTCAGTGTTTCACTATATGCTTCTCTAGTTTCTTTAGACTAGTGATTTTCAAATATTGTCTGCAATTAGTATATATTCTATGTCTTTGTGTGTTTTTTAAAAGAGAAAATGCAAAGAAATACAAACACAAATGGTATATGTTTATAGTTTTCTTATAAAATACTTCACTAAAACAGTACAAAATTATGAAATTTCTTCTATCAGTAAGACACCTAAGAAAGTAAATGTTAACTTATTGGCACCCTTCTGTTTGTTTGATGCCATGCTTTCAAAAACTAGAATTTTGCATGATGGATTTATAACTTTAAAATACTCAGGACTTCCCTGGTGGTACAGTGGTTAAGAATCCACCTGCCAGGGCAGAGGACATGAATTCAGTCCCTGGTACAGAAAGATCCCATATGCCAAGGAGCAACTAAGCCCATGAGCCACAACTACTGAGCCCGCTCCGCAACAAGAGAAGCCACTGCAACGAGCATCATCTAGGCTCAAAACTACTTGATAATCTCTCATTCATCTACTTAACCCATTCCATTCATATTCACTAGCAATACATGCTTTTCAAATGACAGTAGCCACCATTTACTGAGGGCCTTCTATGGATGAGGTATTGTATTAGGTACTTTATGTAACCTTTGGTAAATATTGCATACTTAAAAAAAAAAACAAACAAGTAAATAAACCAAAAAACCATTCTGCAAGTTCCCCAAGTTCACACATTTCATACAGAATCCAAGTAAGTTTGACACTAAAGCCAACGCTTTTGTTTAATATCATCTAGCTTATTTACTATAATAAAGCAATCTGTTAAAATGACTGATTCCTGCATATACTTCATAAAAGCTTACAAAAATGAAATAGGCAAAAAAGGCAGCTCATCTTGAAAGAGGCAGCATGATACAGATAGTTAGAATGTGAATTGAGAGAAAGATTTTAAACATGGTTGAAACTTGAGTAAACCAACTACCTTGTAATGATTGAAAATCAATTTCCAGACCTTCCCAGAGTGTGTAGAACTGCTTCCTTCTGCATCCAGAGCACATTAAACACTTGACCCACATGAACTTGTTCCACCCAAATAACGCTTCAGATTCTGTCCTCATCTCCACTAAACTACTGGTTTTCTTAAACAAGTCTTTCCTTTTCACATAAGTTGTCTCTGGCCTTTCTTTTCAAACTTAATTTTGTTTGTCCTGTTTTCAGCTGCATTTACTATTTCAAAATGCTGAAAAATTATTTTGTGATTAGACAATCATTTCCAATTAACATGTAAATTATATTTTATGGTTATCTTGACAAAAATAACATTAATATTACCATTTTCATATATGATTCTGATTTCATGTGTCAGTGCTACAGAAGATATTTTCTCCAATATCATTTCTTTACACTGAAAACATTACAAGTGGACTACTATTCTATATATTTAAAAAACACTATCTTATGTAAAGTGGGGTAATGTCACATATTTAAAAGTTCTTACGAGAAAAGTTAAGTGACTTTCAATTTGGCAATTGGTTTTTAGATACAACATCAAAAGCATGATCCATAAAGGAAAAAAATGATAAGTTGCACTTCATTAAAATTAAAGATTTCTGCTCTGTAAAAGATACTGCTAGGAGAATAAATAGATAAGCCACGGACTGGGAGAAAATATTTGTAAAAGACATATCTGTTAAAAGACTGTTATCCAAAATATACAAAGGACTCTTAAAAGTCAACAATAAGAAAACAAACAACTTGATTCAAAATTGGACAAAAGATCTGAATAGACATCTCACTAAAGAAAAAAATACATATGGCAAATAGGCATATGAAAACATGGCCAACATCTTATGTCATTAGGGAACAGCAAATGAAGGCAACAATCAGACACCACCACACACCTGTTAGAATGGCTAAAATCCAGAACACAGACAACTCCAAATGCTGACAAGGAAATGGAGCAACATGGAACTCTCAATCATTGCTGGTGGGAAGGCAAAATGGTACATGGATAGTTTGACATTTTCTTACAAAGCTAAACTTAGATTTACCAAAAAAGTTCTTTGATGGTGATGCTAAAAATAGGATACAATGAAGTAACTTTTACTCCACTGGCAAATTGATTATGTGAATATAATCAAATATGAATTAATTACAGATTGACTAAGGAGTAACATTACCTTCTAATCAGTATTAGCCAATTTTATTTATTATATCCACTATTTAATTGGTGAATACTTAGCAACTACTCCTCTGGACATAATTAATTTTTAGTATACCTTTGAAAGTAAAGTATTATAAAGCTGTTCTTATTATTGAATTGACATTATTTAGGATCTCACAAACTTGTGGAAAAGAGCACAGTATCTACTAAAGCTATTTTTTCTACCTAGGAACTTCTGTGAAAAAAATTACACAGCTATGCTAATAAAGACATATTACATTAATTTTAGCACTGTGCATACTGCTTAAGAATTTCAACTCTCATGATGGTAGTAAGACCACAAGTGAATAGGCTTAGTTTTCTGATGAATAGATTTCTAAACATGAGAAAGACACTACATCTGGAAGGAAAAAAAATGAGCCTTTGAGTGGATAAATTTTAATCACTCTTGTATTCTTATCATACGATTTTTTTTCCCTTTGTGATCGCCAAGCTTGTGGCTTTAAAATAAGGATCTATTAAGAAGACCTAGTTGCAGGTGAATATTTGTACCTTTACATAAAATAGCTTTGAGGAACACGGGACTACATCAGACTCGATTTCCCTCCATAAATCATATTTCATTGAAGTCATTTTTTTTCATATTTTGGCTCTAAATTTTTACAGTTGATATCATCTTACAATAGCTATGAGCCAGACAGCAATTTTGATATGATTGTCATTGACTGTGATGTGAATCCTTGGTCATAACTGTTCACATTGTTGTCATTTCAGTTAAGTTATATGTATTATGGGGGATATACAAGTTGAGTTTAATTACAATTTAAAATGTCTTCCACAATTCCTCTGTAACGGAACACTGTCAGTAAATGTTATTGCTATCTGAGGCTTAGAAACAAAAATTCATGCATAGATTTGACATTTTTGAGGAAGTATTTATTGTTGGAGAATGGCCACAAAACTATGTTTTTTGTGAAACAAAAATTAAGCTACTTAATGAAGGAAGACATGCTTAGATAGCACAAAGTGTCTGCTTCCTGAGATATTTCAAAAGGATTGTTTGTCACCACCAAACTAGATGCAAGAGAAATTGTCTACTCCTTCAGAAGGGATGAAAGAAACTTCAAAGCACTGAGAGGTCTGATGAATGCATCACACAGAACTATCCTTAAGACACTGTGTCATGGCTTAATTGGTAGTTATATTTTTTCTTAGAGATACATAATAGAGATACCACTGTCACCTTATATTTGGTGAAATTCAGTTTATTTAAAGAACATTAAATCAGCTATAAATTGTTAAAGAGAAGTAACACTTCCTCTTGTGAAACTATCTAAAACCCACAATTTTATCACCTATTAGAAAATAAAAATGTAAGAAAAGAAAAAAAAAATGTGCGATGGAAGAGCTAAGAAGTGATTAGAGTCACAAGGTTATAAGAAAAATCTATGACCCAGAAGTAATGACATATCATGAACAAGAACAACAACATAGGATATGGCGTCCCTACCCCCCAGCTTATTGTAATAGTTATGCCATGCTTTGCCTCTGATTGAGATGCATGTCAAGCTATGAACCTATATCGGGTAAAACCTTAAAATAAACATCAAAAATCATTTAGATAGAAAAATGAGAAATTATGTATTTCTATAGAATTATTTTCATATACAAATAATTCAGTCATTGTATAGAAGCATCACTCCAATACTTTAGTAACTTAGAGAATGACTGTTAACATAGATGGCAAACATGTCATGTCATGATAAATTCTGTCTTACTTTTAAGAGGATAAAAAATTATTTTTTAACCTCCATAGCAGCCTGCATGTATTAACCAGACCTATATGAATAATTCAGAATAAACACAAATTTAGTTTTATATATGCACCTGTATTTAAATATATGTACTGAAATACAAGTATTATATATGTATATATACATACATACACATATATGTATATTGTGAGATTTATTTCCATGTAAATACATATGAAATAACTATATATGTATGTATAAATATATATGTATGCATATACATATATAATGTCATATCATAAAATGTCATGTGTCTCAAAAGTAGCACTGTGGATTATTTTTCAGGAAGAATGTCAGTGTTTATACTTTCAAGGCCCATATGCATTCAAATTTTTGTGTGTTGAATTATCTGTATGTTCTTTTGAGTAGTCTGAAATACCCATTTTATTTACTAATTATTGAATCAATGAAAGAAATCATTTTAAAATCAATTCTCCCATGCGAAAACATGGCAGAGGCTGGGTCTGTTTATACAACAAAGGACACAGGCATGTGGACAGAGGAAAACTGCAAGTAACAGAGAAAGAACAAATGAAAGCACACTAGGCAATCTACGGAAAACAGCTGAATGAAGTAATGACAGTGTCTCTGGCAAATAGAGAATTTTTTACGAAAGGCTTTCTCTACCCTCAGGCACAATTACAACAGCTGTACCATATAGCCTCTATCAGTCATAATCTAGAATAGCACCTCTTTCTATTAACCAAGCAATAGAGGAGCAAAAATTACTTAGACCAGTCCATATGAGGCACACTGTTTGCTGCAATGCATTCTGATGGCTTAATTAGGTCAAGCATGTGGCACATGTGGTTTTTCAAGCCAGGTTCATCACAAAGGCCGTATCATCAAAGCAGAATGGTCCGGGGCTCTACAGCTAGATTACAAAGATGAGTTTCTTCATTGAGTGTCCTGTAGCTAACGGGGTCTGTTAGTTTGCTTCCATCTACTTAAACAATTAGATGAAGCCTTACACTAGTAGACCAAGGCTAATGAAGAGACATGGAATTGAGTACAGCTGGCAATTTCTCTCTTAATTGAGATCGCATCTTCAACTGAATGATGTTCTTTCTAAAGTAAGGAAGGTACTTTATTTTTTCTTTAAGTATTTCTTCTCTTTAGAGACTCGACACTTCTACTGATAAGGTTTCCAATCCTATTTAACACCCACAAACACGCATATAAAAACAGAAAGTAAACAAAGGTCACATCGAGATGCCAAATGACATGTAACCAAAAAACAAAAAAAAGACATGTAATGTAAGAATTTTTAAAATGTGTTTGTATCAGTGAAGAAATATGAGGGAAAAGCCTGAGAAACATAATTACGCTGAGAGAATAAATCATGCATACTAGTTAATTTAAGGATTTACTCCATAGTTTGTCTGTGTTATTGATCTTATGAACGCTAACTTTAACTTGGTTAATTGTCCAGAAAAGTCTGAATGGCATTAATATCCATACAAGAGATAATAGCAAATAATGCATATATATGCATATATATGAATACACATATGAATGGTGACTTTAACATTATAAATTCATTCTGAATTTAAGCTCAGCAAAAAACATAAAACAAATATTGGTTCTAAAAACCAAATGGGAGTATACTATTAACTGAATATTTTTTCCTACCTGATCATATAAAACAATTATATATTGTAAATCATCAAACAATAAATATACATAAAACCACATCACAGTGTACCATGCTGTGTCTGCCTAATTTCGTTAATGATGTCACCATGGCCTATCCTCCAACAATGAATTTTGGGGTTATTCTTCATGCCTCTCTCTCATTTTCCCTTCACTTCCCATCATCACGCAGTTTTTCTGACTCTATATCCCACACATTTTTTCAAACCTATCCCTGTCCTATCTCTGTTGTCCCATGGATAGTGAGGCATCTGCCATATTTTTTAACAACCTCTTCCTCTTGTTAATTTATTCATTTATCAATAAACATTCCAGGAAAAGTTTCTATGTACTACTTACATTTTTAGGTATTGATAATACTTTTGCAAACCTCCAATATTGTTTTCCTCTCTTCTATCATAATAACTTATGATAATTTATAATTAGAAAATTAGGTGTGTAATTGATTTTTATTATTTTTCCTCCACAGAGAAAGGAAGAAGATACCAAGACTGTCTTCATTTACACCATCTCCTCCAACCTTACAACAGTACTGTGCAGTATCAGATGTCAAATAAATGTTTGTTGAATTAATAAATAAAAAATAAAAGAAACAACTTGGCGACAAAAAAAGAAACAATTTAATGTACCACATTTCTACTGAATTACAATTAAAAAAAAAAGTCTTATTAGGTTACTTTCCACCTTAAACTTAAATTTTCTGTCAGTTACATTAATTGGGGGTATTTGTAAAACTGCATGTTCCTGGGCTTCAAAACTAGGCCATGATCCTAACACGGGCCTTTGGAAACTTTGTTTTTAATAAACATGCAAAGTGTTTCTGAAAAAAAAATCTAAGGAAAACATGTTGAGAAACACTTCTCTAGTCATACAGAATATTTAAGTAGCATTTCTAATCAAATTACTTTTTTTAATAGTAAAAACTCTACCAATGCTTAATTGGAGGAGTTAAATAACATTTTAAAGTACTTTTAAACCTAAATATTATATTCTAATAGAAAACAAGTAACTCTGTAAATTTTTTAAATGAATTGATAAATTTCTGAAGTCAGTGCAATTAAAAAAAAAAAGACACCAAACTGCCTATATACAAGCAACACTATAGATTCCAAATAATATGCATTTCCTTATCATTGCCCATGCCCACTGTGCTATAGAAACTAATCACAACTATTGAAAAGAAAAACAAAGCCAAAAAACTCTGTGCCTAAAATCCTTTGTAGAATGCAAATATGCAATATTGTTAGTTAAATAAATTAGACACGTAATTAAAGAAATGTTTAAAGATTCTATCACATTTCAATTTCAGAAAGTTACTTTCAATTTTTTTTGTATAGCAGATTTTTAAAAATCTGAAATAATTCCTCAAATCTATTCAAAATCTGTTAGACATTAAAAAAAATCAAACAAATCACAAGAATTAGGAATATATGGGAATTGTATGCAGATACTTCCTATTATTTCTAGAATTTTACGTGAAGAATACTTTTGTTAAAATTTACAATTTATCTGTGGATGATTCAAACCCAGATAACACTTAGCTCCTTGCAATTACCTTCCTTTGGATAAGGCATCAAGGTACTGAAGTGGTAGTGGGTGGATGGGTGGGGAGGGTAAGTAGTAAATCATTTCAGACAATTTCACACTCAAGGCTTGTTGACATGAGGCAGGGCAAAGGAAATAACCCTGTCAGCACCTGCATCTTTAATGAAGGACAGCGCTGCTGCACATTTAGAGAAGAGAGAGGGAAAAATAAATCACGCTTAACTTTAAAGTGTGGGCTGTCGGATTTATTCAAATAGAAATGCAACCTTGTATGCTTCCCCATCCCCACATATTTCCATTTAAAATCTTACAACATACACCTAGAATTCAACTTTTTTCTTTTTTTACCATCGATGTTCTTCAAATTGCCAATTCAATTCCACTACATGTGAAATGTATACTTTTAAACTATATCATTTAACATTCGTCTTTTATTGTCTTTTTGACATCTGTTGCAATCAGAGGTAGATGTTTAAAATGGAAAGATAGGTAGGTGTCAGATTTCTTTATAGCAGGTAAATAAAGATGTGGCCTAGCCCAGATACAGCATGTCTCAAGAGATAACCACAGTTGGTTTAAGAGTATTTTATAGGTGAATAAGAGATGAGGAAAATTGCCAAGATGAGCATCTAACAGTGGTTTTATTACAGAGCTTTTAATGGGCTCTACATGCAATGAAGGCAACAATTCACATGGCTGGAGAGGCTCAATAATTCCTAGAATTGTCTTCTTAATTATTCCTTTTCTCTTAAAATGGATTTACTTTGCACCAAGAGTATTTCTTCATTTAAAATGTGCATGTAATTTCTAGTCATCTCCCTAACATACCTACCATTTCACATACAATATTGTAAAAGATAACAGCAGTTTTAAAAATGTATCATATAGGAGAACAAAATAGAAAATAAAAAAAACATGAGCTGGGTAATCCGTCAATTCAGCATTGTTTCAATATTTAATTATACCAAGTAACCACATCACAGTTTGACTGAAAACCTCTTTACTGTTGTGGTAATAAAATAATCTGCATTACAATGGTTATTTTCATTGTTCCTTATTTTGTACCCTGAGGCATCTTGTTCTGGTAGGTCCTCTACTAATAACTCACCAAGTTATGTTCTATAGACCATATATAGACCTTAGTTTTTTAGAAACATGGTAGATTTATTTTTTTAATTATCTGACTTTTGAAATAAATTTCTAATGAAAGAGGATATTCCTTCCTCAAGGGAAAGAGTGGAAGTAAATCAGCTGAATGAGAAACTATACTTTTGAAAAAGTCACTAATACTTGATCTTCCCATCTTTGATCTTCTAAGCTATGCTAACTAAACTCAGTCCAGGTCAAGGGCTTCTACTGAACATAATAAAGCTGGAACAGCAACAACAGAAAGCATCAGGATCTCACTTCATTTTGAGATTAATGTGAAGGAGGAGAGATTCTGAGGCTGATGACTCCTTTCAGTAGGTTTTCTGGTCTCCTTAGCCTGAAACCAATGCTCCTGGATGGAGGCAGTTATGAAAATGACTTCCACTCTGCAGGTGTTCCTTTTCAATAGCTAATAGCATATTTCTTTTGACAGGTAAATTGCTTTGAAATAATTCTTGAACTCTGGTCCTGAACAGGAAAGACATTTAGCTTTATAAATCCCATTTTTGGGTACCTTATTTCTTTTCAAACTGTTGCCTCAAAATGGGCCCTGAGTTACTAATCTATAGGACATATTTTTGCTAACTGCTAACCAATTGATCACCTATATACCTGATCTACATACTGTATTAAGCGATAAATTCATGTATTTTAAGCTCTCTTTAGTCTTAAAATGCTTGCATGTAAGATAGTAATTGCAGAGTTTTGACAGATTTTGGAACCAAATGTTCAAGTTGATAAGTCTTCTCTGAAATTATACCATATCTTCTTGAATGAAAAGGTAAATTTATATTCCATAAATAAACCTTACACCCCCTACCACATACTTTATGCATGCATTCCTTCTTCCATATATCTAGATAAGTAAAGACCATTCAAACCACACTTGACCATTGTGAGATTTGATTACCTGCTCAGGAACTAGACCATGGAATATATTTGTTGACCTGGAGCAGTTTATTAGCTGGCAAGACAGTTTAAGGACAATTACACCTAAACACCTAAAACTATATATCTAAAACTATAGTCACAGTTTACAAAACACTTTCATATAACCTCTTTATCCTGATGATTTGAAAGACAATGAACTACTTTGTACTTATATCTGCATTTTTCATATACTTAAAAACGCTTAACAATTTTTTCATATTGTCATTTTTTGATACTGGGTTCATTTGTTAATTTTAATAAATACTCAACAAAATAGTGGCAAGAGAACAGAATGTAGGAATGGGTTAAAATTAAAAACTTGTAGTAATTTCAGAGTGTTAACCTAATATAGTACAAAGCAGCTAAATGGATTTTGCCACAACAGATTTAAAATTTTCTATATATTTCCACCCTATGGAAATGTTTTTAACAGATCTAAATACACTTTTTGTTCCCTCCCTTATCTTCTAAATAAAAATGTCAATCTTAACCCAATAGAGGAAAAAATTCCAGTCCCAAGATTATTTGAAAATTCTGATTTGTGTGTGGATACACATGATAAGCTACAAACAGTTGCTGAATATTAAAATCAATAGAACAATAAAATAAACAAATAAAAATCAAGCTTCACATTTTGGTTTAACAAAACACAAAATATCATTCTTTTACAAATCACTTGGCTAAATTATGATGATACATTAAATATTTCAAAGTTAACTACCATTTTGCCATAGTTTTAACTAAAAGGAGAGTTAAAATTACATTGTGATTAGGGTATCAATATATTTTTCTATTTTCCTCTACTATAACACGAGATTTAGTCAATTTCCTATAAAAGAGTTTAAGTAAAGCTCTGTACAGCACCATTAATGAAATTATGACATCAAGGAACCAGATTTCTAACATCACTAAAAACAACAGTAACCACAGCAGCCACAGAGCAGCATGTTGCATTTTTATTCTGACATTGTTCAGCCTGTGAATTAGCGTGTCACTACTCCAAAGGAATTTCAGTTTTAAATATTTTGCTTTTTTTGATGGTTCTTTTCCATGATTCTAAGATGCATTGTGACTTTGCTATTCTTTTTGTGTTACCCATTTCCTCCCACTACAATTATTCTTCCACTTAATATAATAACTTCTTACATGTTTCAGTAACAGTGAATTTCTCTGAATTTTCTCGGTTTCTCTAGGGAATTAATCAAGTGCTCTGTATTCAAGAATAATATTTCATCCCTGAAATTTATCAGCACACATACTTAAGAAACCACTCACACACTCTTACAAGTCCCAAAGAAAATCAACAGATTCGATTTACACACACAATAAAAATTGAATTTAAAGCAAAGAAGGAATACTGATCAAGGTTTGATGAAACAAATGCATGGCACTTACCTGGAATAAGCTGTGCCAGGAACAGGTGGCTTTTTGACAAGCTGAGGAGTGATATTATGACCAAAAAAGGAGCATGTTTCCATTTCATCTTTGTCCCTTCCTTGCATTACACCCAGCCAGTGATACAGATATGTTTTATCTGGAAGAAAAAAAAAAAACACAGAATTTTTTTTAATGGTTAGCTATGTTGAGACAAAGACAATATGAAATATATTTCGTGAAAAATCACAGTACAAATGCATTTAAAATGTCATTTTTCAAAATGATAAAACAAATAGTTAAAATGAATACAACTTACACCAAATATATTTTAGGATACACATTTTGAACAAATGTATTTATTAATTTTGAAAATTTATTTCAATCAGATATAAATAGCGAGTGATTCCTTGGTTTTCTCTACCCTTTAGGGGATGACACATTAGTGTTTCTGATTTCCCACCAATTGAGTTAGAACGCTCTCATCAGGTCTAGAAAACTCGATGGTTATTCAATCACTAAATAAATATATACAGACTGCTCATAATGAGCCACTCAATATGCTACTTTGGGGACACAGCAGAAGGAGAAAAATATAATAAATTATTTCTTCATTCAGGTACATAAGCAATTTGAGGCCATTTTAATTACATCTCTTTATAAACAGATTGGAAAACAAACAAACAAACAAACCCAAACAACTTTTGTAGCTGTTCTCTCCTGAACAAGGCACTGTGTATCAATCACAAAGGGCCCAAGAAACACAAGATAGTGCCTTGCAGGCAACAGAACCTTCAGTCAACAGGGCCTTTGATGCTAACAAGTGGCAGAATAAAACTGCGGGTATTCAAGAGGAAGACTGATCAGTTTTGCATGGGAGAATTTGAGACAGGCTGGGACCTGGGACCCTTTGTTGCAGTCGTGCAATGCTTGCACCTGGACAAACAAAATACAAAGAAACTATATGGGACTAAAAATGACCATGTGCATGTGCAGTTGGAGCCAATTCTGGACAAAAGATACTGCCACTTTTGAAGAGCCCTGAGCAAAAATGGAAAAAAAGCAAGGTACTGCGCATGCCCCCTGTACACAACACTACCTAATGGGTGGGCAAACCACCTATGCCATCCCTCCAGCCCCACCACTGAACACACCCCTAACCTCAGCCCATATAAGGAACAAGCTTGCCCCCCTCAGGGAGCAAGCCAGCAAGGGAACCTGCAGTTTGTTCTCGTTCCCCCATGCTGCAGCAGGGACCCCAATAAAGCCTTGTGTGAATTTCTTGTCTGGCCTCTGATCAATTTCTATTGATTAAGAAGGCCAAGAACCCTGGCTGGTAACAATGTGACCAAACTTAAACTGAAGAAATGGTATTTGAGATATGAGATAATACAGGTAACCCCTGAACAAGGTGAAGGGGGTAGGCTAGGGGCACCAACCCCCCAGCACAGTCAAAAATCCTGGCATAACTTTACAATTGACCTTCCATATCTGTTGTTCCACATCCAAGAATTCAACCAATTTATACTGTTGTGGTGTGTGTTTAGTGAAAATAATGCAGAGATAAGTAGACCCATGCAGTTCAAACCCATGTCGTTCAAGGGTAAACTGTATTTGATAAGTGGAGAAGAAAATACTCTTCAGAATTAGAGAACATAATAACCAAGTATTAAATCATATATATAATATGTATATATAATATGTGTGTGTATGTTTTTTCCCTAATAGTATATTGATACATTCAGGAAAATTTAAGGAGAGCTGTTTGACTGGGTGATAGCCAGGATATTATATGATAGAAAACTGAGAAGACAAAGACAGGTAATGAGGAGTCAGTATAGAGTTTAATGACAGATGATATGATCTAAATTACAATTGTCCCTAGGTATCCACAGAGGATTGGTTCCAGGACATCCCACAGATACCAAAACCTGCAGATGCTCAAGTCCCTTACATAAAATGGCACAGTATTTGCACATAATCTACACATATCCTCTCCTATACTTTAAATCATCTCTAGATTACTTATAATGTCTGATATAGTATAAATGCTATGCAAAAAGTTTAACTACAATATAAATTCTATGCAAATAGCTGCTGGTGCACATCAAATCCAAGTTCTGCTTTTTGGAATATTCTGGACGTTTTTTTCAAATATTTTTGATCCTTAGTTGAATCCAAAGATGCAGAGCCCACGGACATGGAGGATCAACTCTATTCAGAAGATAACTCTGATAAGAACATGAAGGATAAAGTCATTACTGTTATGCAGGAAGTTAGCCATGAGCAATGAGAGGCAGCCCCACTGGCTGAACGTCCGAGAGGCGCCTATTCCCACCAAGCTATCTTTTGCCAGTTCCTCCGAACATGCCCCCATCAGTGCTCCAAAATGGTCAGGGGACTGGAAAAATCCACCACTGGCTGACTGCAGGGACTTTCCCCACTCTGGACCAGGCGCACACCTCACCCGATCACGTCCACAGATAACTTTTGGCGGCCACTAGGCTTATTAAGTGTTCATAAATATTCTATGAATACATACATCTGATCATAACAGAATGAATTATAGGAAGGACATGCGCAGTAGGGCCTCTTGTTATATAACCTGCAGCTGTCAATCAAGACTGTCAATCAACGACCTTGTCTTAAAACTTTACACCCCAGCTCTCTGGGGCCATTGCCTCCTTTGGCCTGGCCCACCTCTCTCTTGAGGTGTTCTCTGTGTTTTCTCTTTATCTTCAATAAACTCTTTCATAACGGGTAAGACCTCAGATTCTTCTTTGGGTCCTTATCAAGAACCAAGGCCCACGGGAGGAGGAGTCTTTGGACTATCCTCCACTAACAATTAGGAGGAAAATTAGCACAGAGGCCATAGTAATAGTGCAGAAACGTGTAAAGAACACTTACAAAGGACACTGGCAGAGGAAATGGAATAAATGGTCTGTGTTGGGGTAGGGAAGCAGACAGATGACACTACACAAATATACTTTGCAAAACTTGGCTATT
This sequence comes from Hippopotamus amphibius kiboko, assembly GCF_030028045.1. Lineage (NCBI taxonomy): Eukaryota > Metazoa > Chordata > Mammalia > Artiodactyla > Hippopotamidae > Hippopotamus > Hippopotamus amphibius. The sequence continues at coordinate 85,105,692 of NC_080195.1, read as the reverse complement.
GATTAGATTTGGGAGATAGGAAGTAGAAGGGCATTTATTCATTTATTCAAAAACACATACAGAAATCTAGCACAAAATTAAAATGTAATTTCTCCCCAAAGAAAAATAAAATTCTATCATTCATTTTTGTGGCACTCAGAGTTCCAACTTGAAAAAAGGATGACAGACTTCATTCTGCCGGCTTATCTGAACAAAGGTTTTGTCAATCTGTCTATTTGAGCTGAGCTGTCCTTACTTTATTACTCATCACTGCAGAGTTAATTGCCAAGTTTTCCTTTAGCAGAGCTGCCTAACTGTCCTGCCAGACAGCTACAATCATCTGACCTCACCGAAGATATCTGAGGATTATTTCTTCTCTCAAGAATTCTGCAAGCAACCCCTATTTAGGCTAGAAATTAGCTTCCAAAGAAATGTTCTTGGTTATTATAGGTTCATACTTGTTGTCTATCTTCCTTGTTTCGGGTTCATGTCCCTGTAACTTTTTAAAATCCATTTTTATTGCAGTATAGTTGATTTACTCTGCAATTTTCTTTATCCTGGTATATCACTCATAAATGGCATTGTATATTCACATTATCTTTCAAACATTATCTGTCTTAAGGGTCAAAGGAGAATAAAAAGTAGATTAGATTTCTACAGCAAAGTTCAAGCCTAGACGGACAGTTATACTCTTCAGTCCATACTACGGAATTGTTAGTTTGTCTAGAGGCTCTTTTTCAGGGTTTGCCATTGAATGTTTTGGTTTATAGAGTCACATTCTTCAGTGATGTGCCCATGATGAGTTCTTTCAGAGATAATGTGTAAATATACTACATTCTAGTAATTTCTGCGTGACTGGGTTTTGATATAATAGCTACCCTATCTTCTTGGATCCTGCTTGCCTAAGGATTTCTCATATTCCTCCTCAGTCTATTTGATTATTGTGTGCACTGGACACCATAGCCCCTGTTTTGAAATAAACCCTAGATCTCTGATTCCTTAAAGGTGCCTAAGGAGTTTTGCCTCAGCTTTTGATGTAAGTAAAATCATGTATGAACCTAGAGGCTGTTTATAAGTTGGTTATTATTTGAAGTTTCAGAATGATTTTATTAGTTAAATGACATTTTAAAGTCTACTTATTGAAACTGAGGTTTTCATATCTGGGGTTAATTATATTCTAACAATTACAGTAACAATTACATACAGTTTATTTGTAGCAGTCAGTCTTGATAAAATAAAGGCCTTAATCAAACATGTACATTCTTCTAAATCAATGCAAAAATCATAAGATCATAGGAAAGTAAAACTGAAAGTATAAACATTTATTATAGTGGGTTGAACTCCTACAAGTTATGTTAACAGGCAGATATTTATTTCAAACTTCTATAATGTTTTAACATGAATATTCTTCAAACAAATTTCTATTATCCAAGGACAATTTTGTGAATTTACATAGTCAGTGGCTAGTAATATAACATGATTATGAGTTAGGACCCACAAATCAAAAATGGCAACTGCAATATTTGCTATGAACGCACATCACAATACCTTGAAGTTCTGATCTTTGAGTCCTCTCTGAAAAGATAAGTAACCCAAGATAAAATATAAGCTTAATAGCAAATACAATGACCCTTATTTAAAATCACACCTTTTGACATATTAACAACAGGACAATTGATGTTAGTGAAGAATGTGATGCAACTGTGCTTGGGCTCTCTCTCTTACAAAATAGCGAGCTCAACAACCACAACCTCTTTTAAGAATGCTTTCCCTCATAGATGTGTATATATTCTGTCTACTGTCAAAGGATTAAGAATGTATATCCATATGGCTTTGAATTAAAAAAACTAATATGATATGAGAAAAGAGAAAAACAAGCTACAATATCCCTTTCTATTGTGAAATATTAAGCTAAATGTGAGATTACAGCATTATTTAGTGTAATATAAATGCTTTGAAATATAATTTACTTGGGAATGATAAGTATATACAAGTAATATAGTACAGTGTTTTAGAAGCATAGATTGTAGAACCAAACTATTTAGTTGTGAATCTCAGCTCCACAATTCGGATGTTGTTTGACTCTGAACAAAAAAAAAAACAATTTAATCTCACTTAGTTTCATTTTTCTGAAATATAAAATATGAAGTAATAGTAAGAGTCACAACATTGGATGAGCTAATGTGCATGGAGCATTATAAGACTGTCTGTTCCATAACTTCATATCTATAAACAGTAATATCATGACCCCCCAACTTCAAATAGCATCCAATGAGGTTCCCCAGTTATGATGGGCCCAATCTTACATTTGTATTTACATGTTTCTTTACATTTTAATAGTATCTGTTTTAGGTTTAACTTGCAAGACACGGGCAGTCTTGATTTATTTTAATGAACTTTATTGAGATAAAGTGAATTGACTTAAAATGTAAGGTTCAGATTTGTCAAACATAGAGATCCATATGACTTCCACTCCAATCAGTATGCAGATGCTTTCTACAGGAGCCTTGGTGTTGAAAGCTAATATGTTATATGCACCCACTGTGTATACGTACATGTTGTTAATGCAGATTTTCAAATAATAGTAAAAACAATAATAGGCTGGTGTATCCTCTGTTTTTAGGAGGATGATTGCTCAAAGAGAATTTTCAAAAATATATTTTGGGATAATCACATTCCACTGATTACTAATGGAATTTCTTGCAAAGTAAAAATATTCCATATGAAATTAATTTTGGTAAATGCATGGATCATCAAAGTAAAAACATTTGTTTAGGCACACATTCTGGATTAATTAAGAGAAAATAAACATTTCCTAAGCTTATCAGTGCATCATGATGACTATTTATCAGCTTCTTCTGAAACTCTTCATCATAGGTAGCTCCCTCCCCTCCCCCTCCCCCTCCACTTCCTCTTCTTCTTTCCTCCTCCCTTTACCCCTACCCCCTCCTCCTCTTCCTCCTCTTCCTTCTTCTTTTTTTCATATTTGGAAGGACAGAAACTGTATTTACTGAAGCTTTCCTCATTATTAACCAAAACTTAGTACCTAAGTTTCACTACTGTCCTGCTCTAGAGAACCAAAATATTTTTGGAGTCTTCTTAATATTTTCATTTTTTTCACCTTAATTTTTAACTGATTATCATCCAATGGGTGAATAGTTAGGAAAAAGTTGGAAATTTTCAATAATACAACAAAATCAACAACTTATTATTGTTGGTTGTTTCTATCCTACACTTAGATAAAAGCAACAACAGTGGCAAGTGAAGTCATAGCTGTGTCTAAAATCCATTTGTCTTTGTGAGATCAATGACCTGAAATGGCCAGCCTCATTTTGAATATTGCATATAACAGATGAATCAGTCAGCAATCTACATATGGAGTAAAGATATATTCTCCCTCTTCACCAACTGGATAAACTGAAGTTTGGTCTACCCTGTAGGACTATCCACTTGAAGCTCGTAAAGGAAAACCAAGCATCAAAAATTAAAGGGCTCTATTTAAATCAGTCTTTGGAAAATTCTGGAACTTAAAAAAAAATTAAAAACCCAAAATTAGGTTTTGCAAGAGAGTTCTAATTAAATAATCAATAAATACTCGAATAGTTAATATATGGAGACAGTGCAGATTCAAACAGGTATGAAGCAAATCTGCTTTCTTCATGGTAGAGCCATAAATAATTTATTATGCATGAGTGACAAAGATAAAACTGATGAAGTTGGCCACGGGGGAAGTAGTCTGAAGGTGGGCAGGGGATAGGGCTGGTCTAGCCTTTAAGGAGTTTGTTGAAGTTACACAACTGAAGAAACTGGTAAAAGGTATTCATTCAGTGAGAAGACACACTCGATATGTAGATAAGTGTGGCTACAGTGCAAGGTTTGTATAAAAAGGTAAAATTAAATAATACATAATATATATGCAGCACTTCAAGGTTTACTTTTTTACTAGCACATCTGATTTAATATTAGGGAAATAAGTCATAAATTATTACCCTCACATGAGAATATAAGTTCAGATCTTTACGAGACTTGTCTGCATGAATGCATGTAGTTAGAAAATAAGTGAACTGGAATCAACTCTACTATTTTTCTTACTACAAAATCAAAATGTCAAAGAATTGCAAAGTCTTGAATGCAAGACTAATTCAAAGCTTTTCCTTATCCACAGTGTGATGGCATAAGGGAAGATAAAGCTTGGTAACAAATATATAACTTGGAAAGTGAATCAAGACAAAAGAAACTATGTAGGAAATTATTAGTATGTTCTAGTATATATGATTTATAGGATCTTACATAAAAGTCTACTAAGTGGATGAAAATATGGGATAAATATTAAGACATTGCAAAGGAAAGACAATGGAATTTGAGGATGCAGAGAACACTGGAGGGTAAAAAAAAAAAAAAGATAAATGTATACTGCCATTCCCAAAATTTCAACCTAGAAAATAAGAAGCTTAATAAGAAATGTTTGTGTGTATTTGTGTAAGTGTTATCTTTGTAAATGACTGTCTAATCTATTCTTACTCTAGAGTTCTCTAGAATAATAGTATGTATATAAATCTATAATTAACTCTACTAAGAATTTATTATTGTTCTATTTAGTTACGATGCATTTAATTTGAAATAATAAGTTACAGGTGTATAATACCTTCTAAAAATGTAGGCTTAATGTTTCCAAATACACAAGGCAAACTGGAAAAATGACTACCAAATTCTTCTCAAGTTTTCACATCTCCTATAAAGAAAGAATTATTTGAAAATAGCATAGTACATATAAAAGCCAAGTATGTAAAGCACAGATTTAGGGCATATATGTGTATATTATAATTAATTTATAATACATTTGGCTTCTCATATACTTAGGGAACCCTTTCCTCATAGGAGGTGGCAAATACTATACATTTAGTCAAATGTTTAAATTATCTTAAACCTCAAATATTAATAGCCTAGACACTAACTTATTGTCACTATTAACTTTCTAATTTCATTTATATACGTAGATTTCTGTAGAGGAAAACAAGAGGAAAGAAAAGAAACTAAGAACAAAAGGCTCTGGAAAGTAAGTCTGAAATCAATACTGAGAATAAAATACATGAAAAAAGGTACAGAAGTGAAGACAAGATTAAGATAAACCTGGAAAATTGGATAGAGAGTTAATCAGGAGAAGCAGAAGTAAGAAAATTAGCAAGGTTCTCTCAGTGGTTTGTCACCTAATTTCTTGAGGCTCCTGGATACACATGCATAGAACATTACAGTTGTATCTGAATGGATCATAGACCCTATATCCAATTAAGACTTCATTCATTTTGCAAAAGATTAATTCATTCTTATCGGATTTCCAGGAAACAACATTTTAAACATACTGTGAGGAGACTCAGGGCATGGTGATAAACCTCCGGTTGTATATAAAAAATGAGACATTTATTCTGTGTCCAAAATGTACTAAAATAGCTTATCAAGTCAGGATTAAGACTCAAAGAAACTACTTTTTAAATTTACTTAGTTCACATAACAGTCCTATTAGTCCCAGGTAGATAGATATGTTACCACCAATTAATAGAGAGAAAATAAAGAAATTTATCTGAGACATACATCCTTTTAGGATTCTTACTCTTCAAACTATCAAATTCAGAGAAACTTCCATAGACTGTATCTGCTCAAAACTCTTATGTTGAAACCTAATCCCCAATATGATGGTATTAGGATGTGGGGCATTTGGGAGGTGATTAGGTCATGAGGGTGGAGTCTTCATCCATGAGATCAGCATCCTTATGAAAGAGAGCCCAGAATCACAGTAGAAGAAAAGATGGCCCTCTTTGAACCAGAAAGTGGGCCCTCACCATACACCAAATCTGCCTTGATCTTGAACTTCCCAGCCTCAAGGTCTGTAAGAAATAAATTTCTGTTGTTTGCAAACCACCTAGTCTAAGGCATTTTGTTATAGCACCCTGAACAGACTAATACAAGAAGCATTTGGCCAAATGGAACTAATGTAAGTGTAATGGATCTGCTGTAATTCTAAAGACTTCCAAAATTTTGAACTTGCTTGTTGTGTACATTTACTGATTAGAATGTTTAAAGACATAGCAATGGAATGGATTATTAATATTTCTTAAAGCGAAAACATTAAAAGAAATAATACCAACGAGCAATAAAAATGACCATCACCTTACCAAACTATTTTGAGTACTAAAGATGTTACTATGCTACAATTTTAGGAGAATCATCACAAAGAAAGGACAAATAATTGTTTTATTGCTATAAAATGAGAATCAGAAGCATCAGATGGTTCTTAAAACACTGCACATGGATTATTCAAAATATGATTGACGTTTTCAAAGAAAGTACTCTGAGCAGCCCAAAGACAGTCTAATTAATGGCCACTAAAAGTTCTACTTAATGTTTGGTCTCCTCTCAGCACGTTGAGGCTGACACTTCATCAGTGTAAGTCATGTTAGCACGACTTTTGGATTCGATATATTTTAATATAGTGCATTCCATGAATTCACATATGCATTTCAAGATTAAAATATAAAATCGATAATGACAGTAAGATGGTTGTCAACCACTGGCTAGACTATGTTATCAAAATGATGGAAATGCAGTTATGTATAAAAATAAACATTATGTGCTATCCACAGGGCATGATGGAGATAAACACCAGTTTCTCTACTGTAGCTGCCGTAATCATTAAAGAATCGATGGCAAATTAAACTGCACAAATCCTTGCGGGGGGAGAGGAAAAAAAGCACAGAGGTAAATTCAGAAAGGTTCAAATCAATTTTTCACCCTAAGCATAGTGAAGTTCATTAGTATTGCTAACATAAAGGCAAAGGTAAAGACAGCAAAATGGAGATTTTATCTTCTTTTCACCCTAATTGTAGGGTTACCGCAGGCAACCTAGTTTTCTAACTTGTTAAAAAAGATTGTATTCATATATTAATGGAATTGTATTATGAATAAAAAATTAAAAAGATGAGCTAATGTAAAGGAATTCTACATGTAAAGATGTAGAACGTAAAGATTTGATATAAAGAAGACTATCAGATTTTTTTTTCTTTTTCTTATTTTGCAGCTAAAACAAAAGCCACCTATGTCAGGCACTTTTCAAAATGAATGTTCAACTTCACAAAGATGGTTCCTTAAAAGTATACTCATGTACACAAAGACAAAAAGAAAGCAATTTTCAAACAAAAGCAATTTCCAAAATGCTGTGCTCACACTGATTCAGTCTGATGAATTCTATGCCCACTTGACCTTCAATCATATTTTTCATTTCATCATTCCGATGAAAATTAGTGGGACAGATGATGTTTGGTCATCCTAGCTGAAAGTGAATCCAGTTGCAGACATACATTTCTGCAAAATATTATCTTTCAAGTAATGTAACATAGAAATAAACATCAAAATAGCTTCACTATTCTAAAATAAGTGTTGCCTTAGATCAGTTAGATTTCTCTCAGCACTGAATAGAGGAAATTGTCTGGGCGTTGGTTTGGTCAAAGAAAAGTTGCACATTAAGCTGGTCTGGCTTGACAGCTATGTTGAGAGGGAGAAATGTAGAGTGGTAGAGAGGGCAGAGGATGAGAGCACACAAGAATGAGAGAAAATGAGAGACATGAACAGTTGATTTAGCAAACATGTTCTGCTGGCAATTCCTGGAATGTACAACAAATCAATTGCACGGCAAGTGAGGTAGTTATCTTCTGAACATCTTCAACTTATAGAAAGTGCCATCCTCATAATTCTTTTCTCTATTTAATCAAATTGAAAAGGAATGTCTGGTGACATTTTTCAGTTTAGAGACCAAGACTTTAATTAGAGCCAGCTACACTGCAGGTTCAAATATCTGATGAGGTTAAAAAAAAAGTATATTTAATGGAATACGATGTCACTATTAGATTACTTTCTCTAAAATCAATACAAAACAAGAATATAGCCAAAAGTATATGGAAATGACCATATACATGAGCCTAAAGTTCATTCTTTTAATACTACTTCTTCAAGAACCTAATATGCGGCACCTTAAGATGCAGAAATTAATAGGACACAGTCCCTGCTCAAGAAGAGCTTGTAATATGGCAGGGCGAAGTAGACCCAGATAAACTAAATACAACATGATGATTTCTAGAACAGAATTTAAGTACAGTGTTGTTCTATGAGATCCAAGAGAGAATAAAGCAACCAGGCTTCTGCTAAATTGGAAAATGTTCATTACAGGAGTAAATATTTCAGATGGATCTCAAAGGAATAATAGGTATTTATTAAGCCAAAAGAGTTTAGGACTGGAGAGGAATGGAATTCTAAACAAAAGTACCAACTGTGCAAAAGCGTGAAGGAAAGAGTCTGTCTAAAGAAGAATAAATGATTTTATTTGAATGGGACTTCAGATGACATATGTGTGAGGCTGTGATTGGACAGGAAGCTGAAAAAAGAGAATTAGGCTGAAATGTAAAGGGCTCTGTGTGCAAAAAACAAGATGTTTAATCAGAAGAATGAATTTAACAAATGTGGTTTTTAGGACAAAAACTCTGTGAGTCATGGACATGAAATGAGAAAGTCTAGAGACCTACCAGGAGGCTGCACAGGTCACTATCGCAGGATTCTTCAATCCAGCACCACGCCTGCCATGTACTAAACAGTAAATATTTGCTGAAATAATGATGGATGAATGAACACAATGATATGAACACAGTGATGTGCATCTCAACTAATGTACTTGCAGAGAAGAGAGAAGTACAAACATAAAAGCTATAATATTCATGAAATCTGTGTCTATGAAAATGGCCATTACATTAGGCAAGAAATAGTGGTGATTAAGACAGAAAATGCCAATATTACTCACCAATAGTAACCAGAGCAAAATGCCCTCAGTTTTCATTGTTACATGCCTTTATTTTCCAAATAAATTGATTTTAAACACACTGCCTTGAAAGTGAATGGATACTTAAAATTGGTTCAATTCTATTGGGAGATCAGTCACAGCATCATTTTTAAATGGATGTGACATTTAAATTAAAATCTACCACTTCGGGTTTGATTTTTTAGTGCCTAAATAATTATGTTTTTTACAGCTATTCATATTAAAGCTCAATATTAATTTCCAAGCTGTGAGTACATTGTACATTAATACTTGAATGAGCTGCAAATTTTTAGATTGCTTAAGAGCAAATCGCTCTAGCAATATCATTCTCCAAAATGCACTTATAGCCTAGTCAATCTTAGCAACTGCCTTCACTTGTGTTGGGTTAGTTTATGAAGATATAGCAGCAGAGAAAGGACCGAAGGAGCGAGTGTTAAATTTCAGACAGAATACCAGTAATGCTACCGTAGAAAAGACATTAATAAAGGAAGAGAAGAGCAGGCCAAAAGTAATTTTAATATGTCAACATGCACAAAGACACAACAAAAAGATTCACACACAAAAGGCTGTGCATAAAAGATGGAGGAAAAATTCTGTGGCTGGTGATTGTACTGCATGCATTCTAGAAGGTAAGGGTTTTTGAAAGGCATTTAGCTTTAAACTACTCAGTGTTCCTTTGAATGTCCTCAGCAGTACCAGAAATGGAGGATTCAATTTTCAAAGATAATTGTGTCTGATAACTGTCTCATGCCTTTTCAGCATGAATCTGATAAACACCTAATCACTAACCAAGTGATTTTAGAGCTACATTGTTGGGCTAATGTGAAGGCTGCCTACAAAGACCTGGTCATTCAATGTATCAGAAGGGAAATGCAGTTGGACTGTAAATTAATTTCTTTTATTTGGCTAATGAAATCTTATCAATTATCCTAAAGAAATAATTTACTACTTTAACAAAAGAGCAGAAATTTCATCATAAAATCAATTAGCACCACAAAAATAAATTCTCACCGCACCACATCTAAAACAACCAACTGAAAATAAAAATAGGTTCCGTTGGAGTTTCAGGCAGTTTATTTCTTTGGGCAAGTTTTATGCAACTATATAGATGGTATCCATTACTATGGAAAAAGAATAATTGTAATAATTTGGATGTTAGAATTTGGTTCAACTCGTTTAATAAAAGATATTAACCATAAATGCACGACTATTCATCTTCAAATGTATATGCAGGCACACTCAGCTGGACTCTTGACTATTTCTACGTGCATTTCCCTATCATACCCCTGGCCTTTACTTGCCATTTCATGTTATCATATATAGTGTAAGGTCTAAAATTAAGGCCAAATATTATGTGGTGCCTTGACATCTGGTGAAGCTGAGATGGCCTCAAGTGGCCTAACTGCAAGTTATCCTCTCCACTCTACTCCTGTGAATAAGGTCCTCCATCCAAACCCCTGCCTTAAAAGTCAGAGTTCCTGCCTATCTCTGAGGATCCAGTTTCATTACCCAGCCACCTATGGAATTATTCAAACAAGCCAATCACACCCTCCCAGGAAAACTAGTGCACATCACCCTCTTGATACTACTAAGCTTGCCTCCCACAGACTCTGGTCTTTTCCTCTGTTCCAGAGTGCACCCGCATGTGACCCTGCCTGGCACGTGGTATCCTCTTCCTCTAGGCTGTAAGTGTGAGTGATAAATTGCTGTTGGTCTCATCTGTCCGGTGTTGGATACCATGTGATCAACCATCCCTAAGACTCTTTGGTGAGAATCTCTCCCTCACCAAAGGGGAGAATATGAGGTGATTAAAACATCATAGGACAGCTCAGGTTGGTCTAAAGCACAGACTTTCCCTTTCTTTAAATAAACATGTCATTTGATTGGTATTTCCAGGGTAACTGCCAAATTCTGGAGATCTAGAGAGGCAAATAAAATGACTGGAGGGCTTAAGTAAACTGCTTTCCTATGTCAATGAATAACATCTACTGACATGTATTGAACATTTCTCCCGTTCCTTCAGATAGGTCCTATTGGCTTAGTAGCTACTTATGTAAAATGATAGAGGATAAAATCAAAAGAGGGACATATTAACAGAAAGCAAAAACAAGGCATTCCATTACCAAAGGATAATCAGAAAAAGGATTCAACCACTGAACAGTTAAAGCTTGCCACGTCTCAGCAAGTTACATTTACATAACAGGTTAAAGAACAGGTTTCATTCCTTATACATTTTCATCTTAAAGATAAGAAGATGACTCTTTGGCAGTGGTAATTTTGTTTTCTTTTCATTGCTTTTACATTCTGCCATACACTGTCTCTATTTGTCATTATTTCAAAATTTTTGGTCCTCAAGGTATCCCTATTTTAGGCCAGTTTGAGATCAGAGGGTAAAACCTGATTAGTGTAAAGGTGGAAAAAATCAAAACAAAAATAGCTACAGTAAGTACAAGAAAAATATATATGCTCTCCATTTAAAAGTAGGATATGATAATTATTTCAAGGTAATTATTACATCTCCACAGCTATACATAAAACTAAAGAACTTGAAAGATTTCTCAGTTTTTCAGATAGTGAAATATTACAAAGCAATCAAAAGTAAATAATGAATTTTAGCAATTGCAACATCATAGAAATAGCAGGTATTTGGTTAATTATTTTTCTATTTTGGTCACTTTTAAATCCAGGAAATGATTTGAGAGGCAAGGTATAAAGAGTATTTTTTTGTTGCAAAGTAAATACACAGTTAAATAGAATTTGCAAAATTAAATTTTGAGTCCCTGATCCTTTCCTGATAACTACATCAAAGATTAGAACTTATGCTGAGGGTGATCCCCCACTAGATAGAAGTCATTACTTTCCACATGCTTTGTCTTTCGCATAGTAAAATAACATCTGAAAAATCATTACTTAGCCTTCGTATTTTATGGTCCTTTTTTGCTAGAAAATGCTATCCCAATATAAATAGCTATTTTTCTTACTTGTTCAAGCCAATTTTATCGTCTCTGTCTTTCCTATCTTTTCCTCTTGAGTCAATTATTTCTATCAGCCTTCAAGTGTACTCTACTATCTCACGACTGCAAACACAATACAGAAGAAAAACAGGAGTCAAAAGTATTTGTCTTTCTCTATCTGGTTTATCTCACTTCACATAATGTCCTCAAAATCTATCCATGTTGTAGAAAATGGTAGGGTTTCTTTTTCTCATGGCTGAATAATATTTCAGTGTGTGTGTATGTGTGTGTGTGCGTGCGCGCATGTGTGTGTATATACACACATCTTCTTCATCCATTCATCCATTGATGAGCACTTAGGTCTCTTCCATTGTGAATAACATTGCAGTAAACATGAGGTACATATATCTCTTCAATATCCTGTTTTTACTTCTTTTGTGTATACACTCAGAAATGGAATTCCTGGATCATATGGTAGACCTACTTTTAATATTGTGAGGCATCTCCATATTGTTTTCCATAGTGGATGAACAAATTCCTACCATTAGTGTACAAGGTCCCCTTTTGTTTACATCCTCATCAACACTTACCTATTGTCTTCTTGATGACAGTCTTTCTAACAGGTGTAAAGTGATATCTCATTGTAGTTTTGATTAGCATTTCCCTGATTAGTGATGTTGAGCATCTTGTATGAATGTCTTCTTTGAAAAAATGTTCATTCAGTTCCTCTCCCCATTTTTAAATAAAATTTGTTGTTGTTACTGAGTTGTTGAATTCCTTATCTATTTTGGATATTAACCCCTTATCTGGTATATGGTTTGCAAAATATTTCTCCCGTTCTGCAGACTCTCTTCACTTTGTTGATTGTTTCTTTTGCTGTGCAGAAGTTTTTAAGTTTGATGTATTAACAGTATGATATCACTTATATGTGGAATCTAAAAAAGTCAAACTCATTTTTAAAAAAAAGCAAAATGGGGAATTCCTTGGTGCTCCAGGGGTTAGGACTCTGTGCTCTCACTGCTGAGGACCCAGGTTCAATCCCTAGTCAGGGAACTAACATCCCACAAGACTTGCTGTGCAGCAAAAAAAAAAAAAAAAAAAAGAGTAAAATGGTGGTTCAAGGAACAGAGGGATGGAGGAATAGGAGGGATGTTATGTTTAAAGGTACAAACTCGCAACTAGTAGACAAATACTACTAATTTAATTGGAGATCTAATGCACAGTATAGCAAATATAGAGAATATTGTATTATACTCATATAACTTGCCAAGAGACTAGATCTTAATTATCCCAACCCCCAAAAAGAAATGATAATTATGTATAGTGATAGAGGTGTTAACTATCACTATACTGGAAGTCAAATTACAATATATTGATATAAATATATCAAATCAACATGCTATATACCTTAAATTTATACAGTTATGTGCTACATTGTATAAATTTCATATACTTCAATTAAAAAAACAAATATTAAATCTCAATCTGTGTTCAAAAAGAAAACAAATAAAGTATTTGTTGCTTGACTTCCTTATTTCAATTATGGCCAAATCCAGTTATGGCTCCTCTACAGTTAAGTTCCTTTAGAAGAGTTGTCTGCTTTCACTCCCTGTGTTGCCCTAACTTCCCTTCACTTTTCCTACCACTCTTATCTGGCTTCTACTCCCATAATAGCGCTAAATTTTTCTTACTAATGTAGCCAATGACTTTCTTCATGCTAAAGAACTATTGGAAACATTTAACACATTTTACTGCCTGTTCTTTGGAAATCCTCTCTTCTTTTGGCCTCAGTTTCACTACTTACTTATGGTTTTCCTCCTATCACCTAGCTGGTACATGTTAGGGTACTCTTTTTGGATCCTTTTCCTCCTCTTTGTCTACCTTACTCTTAAATATTGAAGTCTCTAAAGAGACAGTGCCGAACTTTTCCCTCTTTCTGGAAAATTCCATCTATAAATACTTTCTATGTGCTAGTATTTCTGTGGTCTAGCCCTCTATCATGAGATTTAGGCGCATGTACCCAAATGACTATTTAGCATCTTTACTTGCTGTCTTAGAGACATCTCACATTTAACACATCCAAAATTGAATTCTTGATCAAATCTCTCCTCACCCCATCTCTCAACTAATACATTCTTCCCCAGTCTCTCCCAGCTCATCCATCCAGTTACTCATTCTACATACCTGAGAACTCTTTTACCCTTGCCCTACTTTCCATATCCCAACCATCATTATCTTCTATTGATTTCATCTAGGTATTCATAGAACCTTGAGTTCATTATCTCCCCTTCCTCCCTTTCATACCCAAACCATCACTAAGTTATATTGATTCTATCTCTAAATTATTTATCAAGTCTTCCAATTTTCCTCCATCTTCATTATATCCACTCTTGACAAAAATCACCATCTTCTCTTGCTTGGATGTGACAATTACCTCCTAACTGGCGCCTCTATTCCTATCCTAGCTTCCATTAATCCATGCTCAAATGCATGAACAAAAACAAAAAGTTTTTAAATATTTTTGACTAAAACATTTGTACTATAATACATATAAAGTATATACTGAAGTACTGATATTAAGTATACAGCTCAACAAACTTTTTCTCTGTATATATCCATTTAGTACTATCTTGATCAAGATATAAAATATTCCCCATAGTCAGAAGTCTCCCCCATGTTCTTTTCCAGTTATGTCCCCTATTTGAGGAAACTGCTATTTTGATGTCTCATAATCAGTTTTGTCTTTTCTTGAATTTCATATAAACTAAATCATATGTACTCATGTGATTTATGTCTCGCAATATAATGTCTGTTGGGTTTATTCAGGATGTTTTCAGTAGCAATAGTTTAGTGTATTTCATACTACTTAATATCAATTATATGACTATACCACAATTTATTTATCCCTTTTCCTACCGATGGACATTTGGATTGTTTCCTAGCCATGTGGATATTCTTACATATGACTTTTTTTTTTAAACATCTTTATTGGAGTATAATTGCTTTACAATGTTGTATTAGATTCTGCTGTACAACAAAGTGAATCAGCTATATGTATACATATATCCCTATATCCTCTCCCTCTTGAGCCTCCCTCCCACTCTCCCTATCCCACCCCTCTAGGTCATCACAAAGTGCCTGCGAGCTAATCTCCCTGTGCTACACAACAGCTTCCCACTAGCTATTTTATATTTGGTGCTGTATATATGTCAATGCTACTCTCTCACTTAGTTCCAGCCTCCCCTCCCCGCCTCCAACCCGTGTCCTCAAGACTGTTCTGTATGTCTGTGTCTCTATTCCTGCCCTGCCACTAGGTTTATCAGTACCATTTTTCTAGGTTCCATATATATACACATGACTTTTAGATGACCTTCTTTACAGCCCTATCTCCATCAAAATACATATGTCCCATAAATTCAGGAAAATCTTTATAGAAGCTTGATTTAATATGCCAGTTTCTCTCCACAAATTTTTTACAGTGTCCTTTAAATGTTCATCCCATTAGGTCTAAACATGGAGGCTCAGTCAAAGGCTTCCATAACTGACCTCTGTTGTATCTTTCCAGGTTTATCTGCCACCACTCTTCCAGACGGACCCTTTGCCCAACAAACCAGCTTGTACTTGTTTTTCCTCTTTAGTCTCCTCTTTTATTCTCTTGTTGTTTCCAAGCAATATCTTTTCTCTGAATGTTTCTTTCCTCAAGGATAAAAGTGTATCCTCTCTTTGCCTATTCAACTTATGCTATCCTTTCACTGTCTTTGGTATCTTACTCAAGCCACATTTGAGAAGTTTCTTCTGACTCAGCATGGGCAAAACCTCAATATAGTACTTGATGTTCTGCTTTCCCTTTTTTCTATTTTATAATTAATCAACTACTAAAGCTAGACGAGAACAAACCATCCACATACTTTTTGTTAGAGAATTCTCCCAATCAAATCTATCATTTCATAATACTTTGATAGGCATGTTAATTTTGAGACTACATGTCAGTACAGTTTCTAATAGTATTGAAGATTATATCAGATAACATGGTATCACTTTATGATTTGTATTTGATTTTTTTTAAAGTAGGAACAGAAAGCAAGACCTTGTGGTGTCAGTTCTAGATCTTATGCTGAGGGCCTGAAATAAAAGACCAAGCAATAAGCCATACCAGAGAATGTACTGGCAAGTCCACTGAGCATTATAACCAAAAGTGAGGACACTGTAGCTGCAGAATTTGACTAACCAGACACACTTAGACTCAGTCTATTACTGTGGTCACTTTTCCTTTCAACAGAATAGTAAAAACAAAACAGACGTGGGATCTTCACCTAGAATTTACGTGTGCCAGCTACCATCATCTTCCCAGAAGCATCACCACCTCAACTCAACACCAGTTTCATGGTTTACTCTTTAACTTGGAGATTTTATATACATGTGTGTGTGTGTGTGTGTGTGTGTGTGTATGTATACATTATATGTATTCTTACTGAAATATTGAGAATAGGTAACTATAATCAGATTATTTTCTAAAATCCTAAACAAACTTAAAATTTTGAGCCTCTTCAGAACAGCATTTATTACTGACCTAAGCCACAGTCTTTTGCTTCAGTTCCCTCATGTGTTCTCATTCGTGAAATGGTCTCTTTTGAACACTGCACCTCATGAATATAAGTCATTTTTTAATAGATCGATCATGAATACCCCTCTGCTTGTCTCACTGTGAAATCTACCTGGTCTGTATCAGAGGATTTCCTAACTTGTGATCTTATCATCCTGCTGCTGACTCTGTCAGCGCTGTGACCCGCCAGACAGCCTTCTTCAAGCTCCTGTCCACTGGGGACATGTTACTAGACCAATGGTCTCCTGTAATCTCATGCCTGTCTGATTTTGGATCACTTAAGGGTCCTGCCATTATTTCTATCAGTATTATTACATGTTTCAAGTTTTAAAGCAACTCAACAATTTCAAGGAGAACATATTCTTAAAGAAGGGTAAAAAGAAGCAATGTGTTCTTAAAATATACTGAATTTTTGAAATAAGATCTTGCTTTACTAACTGCACTTTATTTATTGGAGTACCATCAAAAAAAGATACATCAATAATTTCTATATAAAAAATCACCACTATTAGTACTCAAAATCCCATAATTGTCCTCACTGTGATTCCAGATAGCAATTTCTTTAATGTATAATTCAAAACATTGCATTACTTAATCTCATCATTACTTTTCTATTTTTTAACTGTTATTGAAAAAAAATAGTGGAACCTTAAAATAATCTTACCAAGAACACTGAAAACTGGAATGTTTTTACTATATGGAACATTTTCTTTTCACATTGTTAACGTTAGTACATTTTAATTTTCTCAATACAAATGTTTATCCTTATGAATAAATTATAGAACAATATCTGTTCATGATACTAATATTTAGTATTACAGTGACCTGAAAACTCCACATTTGGCAAATCTGTTGCTCTCACAGGTTTTAAATTACCCACTGAATATCAATGTTTTTTTCATTTGATAGGCTGTTAAATTTAAGCTAAAACATCAGAAGAATAAACTAAATTTAAGGATATAGTAGTACATTTTAAAATATATTGACATTAAAGGATTGCCTGCTCAGTAACGAAAAAAGTCAAAGATATTTATTTTTCACTCATTGTATTATAAAATTATCTTCAACTAAAAGCTCAATATTTTTGTTTTCCAAGATATTTTCTTTTTCTTGCTGTGCAGAGTTCAGCTGCATCCATTTCTCATTCCCCCCTAATGCTTCTTGAATTAATTGTTTATTGATGAAACTGAATGCAGATATACATGGCAATTTAAGAAGCTGTAAAACTGGAAACTATTTTAAATAGCTTTTAATTTCTAAAATAAATTCTTCTTTGCTCAGGCTATGTGTTTAAATGCATACTCACACACACTGCACTCCCAGGAGAGGAGCCACCTAATTGAACATGATATTTTACAGCCCTAAGACATGTTTGTCATACCCAGGATGTTGCATATTTACAGTCATTATAGAAGTGGCTGTGTAATAAAAGTCTCAGAGGATTTAAAACTAAACGGAATCTTGAAGCTAAATCACATTTACACTGTATGTATGCGGTACTGAATTGCTCCATTGGTCTAATTTCATCAAATAACTATGTGAATTGTATTCTTCACACAATATGAAAATAAATATTCATGTTGTTGAGTATGCATAGTCCTTGATAGACAACTAAACTGTGTTACATGAACATGCTTACAAGTTGGTCATTTGGAAATGGGTTATATTTTCTTGTGGAAATGATGAGTAAGTTTACTGTGTGGTCCACAAATACCTCTTTAACCAAAAATGTGTCTGTAATCATTTTGAGCCCTTTAGCCTTTCTTTCATATTATGTTTATTCAAATTTGTACGCTGTTTAAGGCAAGGGGCATTTTCCAGTCCAGAACCACTTTAATTTTGAGCCTTATCTCTTTCAAGATGTGATCATTTTGAGTTCTGTGCTATCACTCCGATATAGTAAAAAAGAGCTTGAAGTGAGGTGTGGAAATGTCAGCATAAGCATGAGAAACCACTTGTACTTTAGAAGTTAGTGACATGGGAAAGGAGGAGTTGGTTGGGTCAGAATGTGAATAAGCAATTCTTAAGATGCCACTTCCCTAAACAGACTTCCTTGGATTTTTTCCCCAATTAAGTTAACCAGCTTTTTTATTAAATAAAGCAAATTTACCTGTTGGTTTAGCATCACATACAGAGCCACAGTTTAATAAATGATTAAATTGAACATGGGAGCAATTTTCTTTCTAATTCCAAATCTCTACATGTTTAAAGCATTTTCTTTGTTCCCTAACATATTACTGTTGCCCTGTGGTATATTTTACCACTAGCAAAAGGGTCACCTTACCAAAATATCACCATCATCTTCCCCAAATAGAAGTGTTTTTCCTGCTAGTAACTTCTATGGTTAAAAAAAAAAAGTGAGAGAAGAAAAGGCACTACCACTTCACACCCATTAGGATGACTATTATCAAAAAAACAGAAAATGATGAGTCTTAGGGAGGATATAGAGAAACTGGAATTCTTGTGCCCTGCTGAAGGGAATGTAAAATGGTACAGCTGCTATGGAAAACACTATGGTGATTTCTAAAAAAATTAAGGATGGGCTTACCATATGATCTACCAATTTCACTTGTGGATATATACTGAAAAGAATTGAAAGCAAGGCCTTGAATAGATATTTGTGTACCCATATTCACAGCAGCATAACTTGCAACAGCCAAAAGATGGAAGCAACCCAAGTGTCCATGGACAGATGAATGGATAAACAAAATGTGGTACATACATATAATGGAATATCATGCAGCCTCAAAAAGAAAGGGAATTCTGACACATGCTATGACACAGCAAAAACCTTGAGGATGTTATGGTAAGTGAAATAAGCCAGTTACAAAAGGACAGATATTATATGATTCCACTTGCATGAGATACCTAGAGTAGTTAAATTCATAGAGACAAAAAGCAGAATGGTGGTTCCCAAGGATTGGGCAGAGAGGGAAATTGGAAGTTATTATTTAATGGATGTAGAGTTTTAGTTTTGTGAGATGAAAAAGTTCTGGAAATGGATGGCACAATAAAAATATACTTAATGGCTCTGAACTGATGGTTAAGTGGTAAATTTTATGTTATGTATGTTTTACCATAATTTAAAATATATTTCTTTATTAATTACTTAAAGAACTAGGTATTTATTAGGTATTTTTATTAAAGTATTAATTAGGCTATTTTAATAATGTGTTGCTGAGGTCATTATGAAACTCCACTTTATCAATATTTAAGGGAATTACAGATTTTTTCTTCTGATGATGGAGACATTTGGATTGACTCAAAGTTTATAAAATATTGGACCACACTGAATTGCCTAGAAAACAAATGCCACGTTCAAATACTGATAATAGTTTATCTTTGAGCTCCAAAGGGCTCTGTGAAGCAAGACAGTTTCCAGTTAACACAGAAGTTCAGATTCTGTGGGTAAGCCCTCAAATTCATACAGTTGAAAGAGAAGATCTACCCCTTTACTAGTTAGCTACACTTTTCACCTCAAGTGATAGAAACATAGCTCAGCTTACTTTAAATATTAAAGGAAATTAAAGAAAGAATAGTAGGCTAGCTCTTGGAATCCAAAGATGTGTTCAATGATCATGCTACAGGAAGGATGAAATTGAAACACAGGTTTCACTGAGAAGAGTAATTCAAAATGGTAGGATCTTATCAACTCTATGTGCTTCTCTGAGCACTGGCTTCATTCTCTCTCTCTCTCTCCTGAAGTTTTTCTCCACATGGTAAAAAATATACACACTAACAGGAGTTGCTTTATTATATCTTCGGCACTTGAGAAACTGGTCAACTCTTCTTAGATATTAGACAGCAAAGTCCCAGAGAAGAAATTCATGGCCCTTGCTTTGGTCAAGTAACTAGCCTTTAGATCAATCTATTATCACCAGAATGTGATATTTTTGGAGAACCTTACACTTCCCGCATGGATAGAATAGTGAAGGACACAATTTTTAGAAGAAAGGGATGGTGGATATAGAGAGCCTGAGCTGAGCAGACAAAAATGTATTTACTTTTATTTCTTGCATTTTATTCTTGTTATCTATGCTAATTATTTTTACTTGTTTATTTCTGATCTCAAGGAAGCTACAAATTGTTTTTCTACCTTGACTAACATATAGGCATCATTTAAAAGAAAAATTCCATGCTTCTTCGGTGTTAATGTAAATTATATTTATGACCATGTCATTTAAATATGTACAGAAATATATTAACTCATTATGCTTATAGCTCATAAAATATAAAACAAAAATTATACTTAAACACAAATATTAGAAAGCCAATAATATTAAAATTAAAGACATTTGATTTAAATTAACTAAGTGTAATAGATGATGTTATTTTTCTGTAATGAAATGCTTTTGCAATTTGAATATTTTTCTGATGATGGTGAAGCAATGTTTTATAGCTTTCATGGATATAATACCATGTAATTGTGATGGCAGTTCTCTTACGAATATTATCTTTTACAAACATAGCGGAACTCATTGCTACAAAGTGTTATATTGTTATTTCGCCTTCATTCACTCATAATTTCTGTATCAAATCTGCCTCTGGTACTTTCACATTGCTGTGTAAATTTTAAAGGGGTACTGTTAGTTACTGAGAGGATCAACAACTGAAACATGAAAGTTATGTTGTACTACACACTTCTAAAGTTGGTTTGCAGAATAAGGATATATAAGTTAGATAACAACTGACATAAATTCACACTATTAATTAGTTGCTGTATTATAACATAATACATAAAGTGTTACAGCATAAAATACATGTCCTTAACTTGAGAAACACAGAAGTAAAGCTATAGACAGAACAGAAAGAGTTTAGAAAGAATGAGAGACAATCAAGTATATGAGGAGAATGAACATACACTACTTGATTTGAAGGATAAACTCAGCTTTAAAACTTATATTTGCTAGTGTTAACATATGCATTGCCTACTGACTTCACCAACAGTCTATATTCTCATTCCTAATGCACAGGAATTGTTTCTGGATTAATATTAGATCCAATGTCTGAAAGGAGAAGAACCTCTCTTATCCTAGAATGTGGCTTATATGAAAGATAACTGAGAAAGTCATCCCAGGTTTCCCTTACATGTCACCACACCATTTTTTTATTTCATAAAGCACATGAAGAGTAATTTTAAAATTATAGTTTTGTAAATAAGTTCTTTTTTTAGATTCCATGCATAAGCGATATCCTATGATATTTCTCTTTCTCTGTCTGCCTTACTTTACTCAGTATGACAATCTCTAGGTCCATCGATGTTGCTGCAAATGACATTTCATTCTTTTTAGTGGCTGAGTAATATTCCATTATATATATGTATAGCTGAATCACTCTGCTGTACACCTGAAACTAACACAACATTGTTAATCAACTATACTCCAATATAAAATAAAAACTTTAAAAAATTACAGTGTCCAGGCATAGTGAAGTATCAAATATACTTTCTTCTTCTAGTACTTTAGCTTTATACTTGCTTCATACTCCTTGGCAAACTTTATCACTTTTATCATACATAATTAAAATATTATAATATGAAATCCTGATATATTGCTACAGAACGCCTACAGTTTTTTCCAGAAAGAACATATTTCTGGAATGGAATCCAATCAAAGTCCTGGGAAGAGGAATGTAAAGCGAACAGTAACAATAAATAGGAGACCAGAATGCAGCATTTGTTCAATCTGCAGTTTCCTACCAACTAATTAGCAATCAGTCCTCCTGATCTCAATTATTCTAGAACTTTCCCACACCTTCAATAAGAGATATAAAATCTGTATTTGGAATTATATTGTTCTAATATATGGAAATAGCATTTGATTGGGTGGGAAAAAAAGTGTGTGGCATCCAAATCTAATTTGTGATATCTAACCTTTCTAGTGTTTTCTTCTAAATATAAGAGCTCAACAAAAATGTTTTTCCTCTCCCAAGTATGGGATTTCATTACAAGCAAAAGTATAGGAACTTGGAAATAAAGATGGAAAAGTCCTTTGGAATCAATTATCAAGTGGATAGTAAAGTGATTACTCTCCCAGTATAGTTATTAATGTTCACTATCATATATATATATATATATATATGAAATGTAGTCATTAATGTTCACTATCATATATATATATATATATATATATATATATATATATATGAAATGTAGAGAAGACTGTCATACTAAAGGGCTGAATCTTAGCCTAACATAAGCATAAGTTTTATTAATGACAGGTATTGGATGTTCACTCATTTCTGTGATGATAGAAGAGTGACTTAAGGATATTTCACTAATGTGAAAAACTAAACAAGAATTTGAAATGGTAGGCATAATTAAGAGAAAGAAAATCAATAGATTCAAATGTATGGAAATTCATGAATTAGTAAACAAATTAATTTTAAATATTAGATTAAGTATGACTTTCTGTACAGAAGAGAAGGAAACCAGCTTGGAATACAAATGAATGGTTTCAAAGATGCAGTGAAAGTAAATATCTAAAATATATAAGGGCTTCCCTGGTGGCGCAGTGGTTGAGAATCCACCTACCAATGCAGGGGACACAGGTTCGATCCTTGGGCTGGGAAGATCCCACATGCCACGGAGCAACTAAGCCTGTGTGCCACAACTACTGAGCCTGTGCTCTAGAGCCCATGAGCCGCAACTATTGAGCCCACGTGCCACAAATACTGAAGCCCGCATGCCTAGATCCTGTGCTTCACAACGAGAAGCCCCCGCTCACTGCAACTAGAGAAAGCCCGTGCACAGCAACGAACACCAAACACAGCCAATAAATAAATAAATACATAAATATTAAAAAATAAATAAATTAATAAAATAAAATATATAAACTAAGTACAATGAAAATATATGTAAAAGGGTTTTTTCCCCACAATCTGCCATAGTTTCCAATAGTCTTTTAAGAATGGCTTCAGTTCTGAATTGTATAAAAAATTGGGAACATGGAAAATTTGGAGAGATTAAATAAGAAAAATCATAATTATTTTGATTTTGGAATTTGGATAAAAACAGAAAGCCCATAAATCCACTTATATTGCCATGGAAATAAAAAGTATTGGAAATTCTTTGTGTTCTGAATGCAGTTATTCTCTGATGCCCCTTGAGTACTATTCTGTTTTCACTAAAACCCGTACAAAGGGATCATGATAAGGGCATTTGAATAGTTTTCACTTGGGCTGTGCATGTACACCTTAGCAAACTGAAAAGAGTGTGCTGGATGAATTTATTCTAACAAGAGGTATACAGATTTGAGGCTGTATCATCTGTTTTTGCAAATTTGAAAATAACCCCCCAAACGAGTTCATAATTATTACTAGAAAACAAAGCAATATGAACTTATTCTTCACATTATTTCAAAATATGATTTTTACTGAAAAGAATAAATAACTATCCTATCACTTATTGTAGACATAATGTTACCAATAAAGTGATGTGAGAATCATTTATGACAAATAATTAACAAAACAATAGAGATGATTTACACTAATTCTTAAGAACATGATATTTGGGCTTAAGAAGTTTTTGATATCAATATCACACAGGTAAATAAGTATAATATTAAGTAAGACAACTAGCAAGATGGTAAATTTAAGTTAAAACATATAATTAAGTATAAATGTGTAAACATATCAATTAAAAGACAGACATGGTCAGACTGGATAAAAAAAAAGCAAGAACCAATTAGATGATATGTCTATAAGAAATACACAATACATAGAAAAATAGAAATGGAATAAAAGTAAAAATTTAGAGGAAGCCATGTCATGCAAACACTAAACCAATTAAATGTGGACTGGCTGTACTAATACCAGACACAGTCAAGTTCAGAACAAGCAGTATTATCAGACATAAAGATAAGGATAAATGGCTCAGTTCATTAAGAAGACAAAAATCGTAAATGCATACATGCAGAACAACAGAGTTTCAAAATGCATGAAAAAAAGAATGAAAATCAAACAATTTTTTTTCCTAAACAAAATGGAGTTTAAAGAGAAAACACTAACAGAAAGATGCATGGAAATTCCTAAATATTTGGAAATTAAATATTACTTTTATAAATAACCCATGGAATATAAAATATTGTGAGTTAAATGTAAAGGAAAATACAACATATGAAGTTCATGAAATGCACATAAGTAGTGCTTAGAGGAACAAGATACCAAGCCTAGCTATTAACAATTAAGGATGGGTTATTGCACCAGAATTACGCTGAACATGAGGTTTACTCTAGATGTCACTCTGGGTTTTCTACTATTTGGAGAGAAAAGCATTTATTATCTTAATGCTTTAAATTTTACTCCAAGCACTATCTCAGATACCTACCAGTCAATTCTCAAAGTTATTATTAACAGATCTCTAACTGAAGCAAAAAAATCTTTCTTGTTTGGTAAAAGCTCCAGCTTCAGCCGCTGAAGCCACGTCTATCTCTGTGGTTCAGACGTGTCTGGGCTTGGCTGACAAGGCCCACTGGACTCAGGAGCTTCCTTGTTGGGAACTCATTCAGGAAAAGAGAGTGCTGAGTGTGACAAACTTGACTCAGTACACGTCTAATCACTGGTAGGAAGACGCAAGTCTGAATTAAGATTTGGAATATTCACTGAGCTCTGTCTCAGACCTAAGATGCTTAGGGCGGTGGAGATAGAAAGCTGTTGCCAATAACTGTGAACACTCTGTAATTTACTCCAACAGACTGCTTTCTGCAAATTTCTGTCCCTCTCTGCCAAGAAACATTGCGCAGCCCTGACATGTCTAAGTTTGACATGCAAAGGTTCAGGGTATGCACACAAGAGGTGGCACGAAAAGTGGTAACAGTGCACAGAAAGGGCGTTTGTTTTGGTTCCCCATGGTCAGTTCCATCCAGAAGCTGAGGATGAAACAGGAGAATAAGACAAGTGCCAGACAGCTACCTGGGTTTGTGGACGAGTAGATGAGACATCCTCTGGACTCCCAGTATTTCTGGGACACTTTAGGGTTGATGTTCTGCATCAGAAGGTGGTAATGCAAGAAACAAAAATGGGTTGCACTTCATAATTCTGTCAACATTTGATACTCTTAATTCACTTCCCCAAGATATGAGATCTCATTACTTTAAGACTCTTTCTTTGAGAATCAAGTAAAATTTTCTATAAGTTGGAGAAGAAAGGGTTAGGAGAGAGTTAATAATCCTTTAACTCTGAGAATCCTTTTATTACTTTATCTTGTATTTATTTTTGCAAAATATTAAGTCCACTTAGATACATTTTCATTTTGGCCTAATATTAAAAATGTAAAGAGACACAGCATGAAATGTATTTAACCCATTAAAAGTCACCATCATAAATTAATTTAAAATTATAAACCACTTTGAAAAAAGGGCAGAAGTCACTTCATTTCCTGTGCATTATATTGTCTTTTGGACTGAAAAAAAAAGGGTTCGTTCTGTGCCTTCAACATTTGTATTGCAGTTATAAGTTAATTGTGTTTTCCCATCTGATAGGAGAATGGGAACATCAAGATGGGAACCATTTGCGTAGAGGCCTCTAGCCCAGGTCCAAGAGAAAGCAGCGGTTAATGCTGAGTGGCACTTAATATGTATCAGGTGCTCTTCCACACCATTCACTTCCATCCCTTCAATCCTCATAACAACGCTATGGTATAACAGATGGGTTCTTTGAGAAGAATTTAAAGCGTCAGACCTGGATGCTCTGTTTCAACGGTCTCAATTTTTAAATGCAGATGCTTGAGTGTGGACTTAAACAGAACTGGCCACATTTTCACATAACTATATTTAACTGATGTATCTTACAGTCCCTTTTTCATGAGTAACTCGTGGCTTGGCCTTTGGATTATACTCTTTTGCTACATGCATGATGTTTACATAAGCAATCCAAAAAATGAATTTAAACAGGCTGTTAATTCCACAAATTTGAAAAAAAAAGTTTTTTGATTTCTCATATGTTCTACAAAATGGCACAAATAGAACTGTAATTTTCCTGCTCTCAACAGCCAACAGGTATCCCACTTGCTAGTGAATATGGCTGATATCCCCTCCAGCTTACTAGAGAATAGTGAGTTACAGCCTGTATTCTTAGATGGTAAGTTCTTAAATCACATATGGAATGAGGATTATTGAATACCATCTGCTCAAGGTACTTAAAGCAAATATGTATTCTGAAAAGTGGAGAATATTCTTTGAATTTCATTTTTGTTTCAACTCTGTGGGAATTATTTTCCTTCATAATATGTTGCAGGATTATTATTACTTTGTTAATAAAATTTTTCATTGTTAATAAAAGAGGTTAAACTCAGATGTGTACACAGTCACACAAACTAGATGTTAAACCAGAAGGCAGAGATGTTCAGAGAAAAAGGAGTGAAAGAATGTGAAGGAGTATGGAGGGGAGAGACAGAGCTGGGATACTTGGGATTCTTCATTCCTGCACTTATTCTTTTAGTTAGACTCTTGTCTCATAACCGTGGTTTCCCATAACTACGGAAAATTAGCAGTAAATATATATCAATTGAAATATACACATATCTTACTTGATTATTTTTTCCATAGATTTTTCTTTCACTTACTTTTGCCACTTCTATTATGTTCAGTATGTTAGTTTCCCCTCCCTCCATCATTTTAAGTACTTATCTGTTTGAAATCTTAATTAATTTAAATATGGGATCCTTTAGAATATATTTTATAAAATAATATAATGCAGTTAGATTTTATGAAGAATTGAAGCAGAATTTCATCAGAGAAAAATTTCACATGTACTTTGGCTTCCTTTTAAATATAGAAATCTTGATATTAACATTTAAAGTGATGTTGGGGGCTGTCTAGTTCATCTTTTCATCAAATACAAAAGTTCCACCCCTGAATGTATTCATAAGTGTACATGCACTAGAGAAACAATAACCAAAAAATGGTACAAAATATCTTGAATTTATGTTGAATCTGGAAAAGACAAAAACCTTGTGTATCTATGAATTTTAACAAGACACTCATTAGGTATTCTGCTCAAAGTTCCTGAATACATTGACTTGCTATAGGTTTTCTTCTCCCCTATTCTTACACACTCCCCAAGGCAGTCACTCTGCTCATCAAAATATCCTGTCAGAAAGTGATTCTTCTGAAGCTTCCTATGACAGCCCCTTACTTTTTTCTTATTGCATTATTGGTGAGGTGTTCCTGGTTCAAGACATTGACAGAACAAGGCTCCCTTCACATGTACTTTTTATCTCTATCCTATAAAAGCCTATTTTTAGAAGAACTGAAAGCTCACTGGATAACACATGCAGCAACAAATGGTTTACTTCTGACATGAGTATTGCAGGCACTATCACTGGCTTCAAAGGAGGATTTGAGGTGACAGCAAGGATGTTCCTGAAATAACTTTTGCATGATTAGGATTTACAGGGATGACTGAAGCATGTCAGTTATATAATAAAAATGCAAACCATGAATGCAGAATATTTTAATTCTACATCTACACTACT
The DNA here is from genome assembly GCF_030028045.1 of Hippopotamus amphibius kiboko. Classification (NCBI taxonomy): domain Eukaryota; kingdom Metazoa; phylum Chordata; class Mammalia; order Artiodactyla; family Hippopotamidae; genus Hippopotamus; species Hippopotamus amphibius. The sequence goes on along the minus strand of NC_080195.1, from coordinate 85,077,823 downwards.
TCTTTACAGATATCAAACATTCTTATCTTAAAAAAATTATGAAATATTTTGATAGCTACGAAAAAGAGGGACTGCTTTGTTGAACACAATAAAGGCTAAACCCATGAAGAGTCATGAGTTTGTGATCATTAGAATTAAAAGTAAATAAAATTAGAAACTCAGTCACAGTAATTTCAAGAGCTCAGTAGCCTCATGTGGCTAGAGGCTGTGGTACTGGGCAACAGAGGGACTGTTTTCATCATGGAAAGTTCTATAGGACAGTCCTGACACAGAATAAGTAATTAATATGAAATGGAAGGTTCCAAATTTTGTGCAGCAATCTTGTAACTATAGGTACTCATTTATGATGTGATCTAAAAGATTACAGTTAATTAACATACAGAAATTTGTTGCACTTTAAACACTAAAAACTAAGTATCAGAAAGAGAAATTAAGGAAACAATGCCATTTGCCATTGCATCAAATAGAATAAAATACCCAGGAATAAACGTACCTAAGAAAGCAAAAGACCTGTACTCTGAAAACTGTAAGACACTGACAAAAAAAATTGAAGACAACACAAACAGATGAAAAGATATACCATGTCCTTAGATTAGAAGAATAATTAATTTTGTTAAAATGACCATACTACCCAAAGCAATAAATGTCAGGGCAATACTAAATCAGTGATATTTAGTAATTTATTTCTACAGATTAAAAAATGCTTTTTAAAATGTTGCATACTGATAAAATGTTAAGATTTGGGGGAAGAAGCACATGTAATTTTGAAACATTTATATCACAAACTTTTATGTTGTATTTACCACTTCTTAATATAGTATACCTTCATTTTACATATAGCAAAAAACAAATCTTAAAATGTGAGCTTCCTTCACAAACCCCAAGTCCCTGAGAATACTTTTCAAAAGAAAAACTTATGTTTGAGTTTTACACTAGAAAAAATGGTCTCTGATAATGCTTCCAACTTTTAATATGCAATATTATAAAAAGTCTAAAAATATATGATGAATAAAGCAAAAGTAAGCAATACTGTATGGTGGTTTAGTCTTATTTGCATTTGCAATTTCACAGCTAACGTACAATCTCATTTTCAGAGACCTTTAGCTATGTTTACTGTTTCATACTGTATGAGATTTATATAAAGGGGACTGGACTGCAGTCACACAATAGTTTAACATGTATTATGATGCTTTATTACTAGAGCATGACTTTCAAATGACTCCATTTCCTAAAGGTGTTAGGGCTGTCTTGAGTCATACTAGCAATTTCCAATGAGGCAATAAATAGCACCATCCAGCACTCTGTTTATTCCATAAATAGTATAGTAGCCCTCTAATCTTCTTTTTAAAAAATATTTTTGACTTGAGCATATTTTAATCTTTTTTCCTTGATAAACATATCAAGGCTAGGATAAAAAATTGTCGAGTTTTCTTCTGAATTATTTTATTGTGACAACAAAATGAAAAGGAGGGACATAACCATCAGTTAAACAGGATCAAATGCAAATAGATATGGTATTTTCTAATTTTAACCAAAAGCTTCAGAAAGCTGAATAGACTTGGGCTACTTTACTGGGAAAGCAAGATTAAAACACTGGAAGGGCAGCCATTGAAATCAGCATAGGCCGTATAACAGAGTATTAGTGATATTTAACAGCACTCAAATGAAAGACAGCCATATTTAGCACTGCAAAAGATCCAGTGTCAGAGAAGCCTCATCTGCCAAATTATATGCGCAAAGGCAAGAAAAAGTAGTCTGATTTCCCCTACAGTAATTCTAATTTATTTCGTGTGAATCTCTGTTCTTAACTTGCCAAAATACAATCATGCATATCTTCTTAATTATATCATGGTCTGATTTTTGAAGAACTTGGCAAGCAGACTAATTTCTGTATAAGGAGATACATTTCATTGTTTTTCCAAAAAAGATTAACAGAACAGGATTAAGGACTCCTTGAAAGAAGGAAAAGCTTTTTCAATTTAAGAGCTTGACAGATGCAGATGAAATACTCTTCCCTTCTTCACCAAGCTGGAAAACTCACTCACTAAGCACAGAAGTAAAAGGTGCTTCTTGGTTCCTTTCCAATCTTCCTTGCAATCTGGTCCCACACAACCCGATATTGGCACTGTGGAAAGAACCATGTGCCTAAGACCCTTGAGATTCAAGGGAAAAATTCCTTGCTTTCAGAATATTAAAAACAACCATGCTGAAATTTATTTTGTAAAATTTGTTTTTTTTTTAAAAATGGCAATATAAAATGGAAGATGATATAGTGTTTGAACAGTTATATATGTAATAGTTACAAATATAAGTTATATATGCATTATATATACCAAATCAATGGTCTCCAGAAGAGAGATTCTATACAAATTTGAATTTTATCTGAAAATTATAACCTCAGTTTCAGATTGCATTAATAATTCTATAGGTAGCATTTTAGGTTTTAATATCCTAGAATACATAATCAAATGATATTCTTGAGGTATGTGATAGTTTAGAGATAGCACAGCTAAATTAAAAGGTTTTATCCAGACAGTGCCCTTTATTTCCATATGAGGAGTGTGTTTTCTAAATGTATCTTGATGCATTCATTTTTGATACTTTCCTTAAAGTAAAAAAAAAGCAAACAACAACAACAAAAAACATTCTTTTCAGAACTCTGTAGTACGCATCTATTTTGAAGTGAATACAATATTCAAAGTATGCAATTAAGTAAACTGTGAGAAAAAAGAATATTTTTCAGAAAGGCATAACAAGTAGCATTTCACATTAAATAAAACTAGACTGGATAAAATCATATAAGCAAATGGAAAGCTCTACCCTTAATTCATACTACAGGCAAATGTTTGGTGTTTACCTGTATATGTTACTAGTTTTGCTGTTATCTTCTCTGCAAACTCAATTATCACTTAATGATCTTATCAACAAAGTAAAAGTAAATTTTTCAGGGAAGAAAAAGATATTCTGAGTATTAAAATGGGACTGATATCTAGTGTTCCTCTCATTACTATGGCATGGCTATTTGAGAGCATTCAAATTACCAAATTATTGAAGTAATACATTTTCATCAAATTGTTATTATTCATCCTTCCAGAGGTTTCAATGATTTGATTCCTTAATATTTAGTGAACATATGCATCAGTAGCTTTCAAGAGTTAAAATGAGTTTTCTTATTTTAAGTATGTGAATATTAAAGTTCTCTTTGCTCCATCACCCAAAGAGAAAGAGAAATAAGAAGTGAAAAAAAAGTGTATTGAGCCAGCAGTTTTAATATCATTGCCATTTCAAGAACAACACTATGAATTTAATCTACTAACTTTCTCTCTCTCTCTCTCAATCTCTCAAGTTATTTAGAAATCAGGAGACAGTAGTATCAAGCAGTATCAGCAGCATTTCATCTTGTGGAACTGAAAACCACAGCCACAGAAAGATAGAGAAAATGAAAAAGCAGAGGACTTTGTACCAGATGAAGGGACAAGACAAAACCCCAGAAAAACAACTAAATGAAGAGGAGGTAAGCACTCTTCCAGAAAAAGAAATCAGAATAATGATGGTCAAGATGATGCAGGACTTTGAAAAAATACTGAATACAAAGAACGAAAAGCTTACCAAAGACCTTGAAGAATTAAAGAGCAAACAAACAGAGATATGCAACACAATAACTGAAATGAACAATACACTAGAAGGAACCAATAGCAGATTAACTGAGGCAGAAGGGCGAATAAGTGACCTGGAAGACAGAATGGTGATAATCACTGATGCAGAAAAGAATAAGGAAAAAAGAATGAAAAGAACTGAAGACAGCCTAAGAGACCTCTGGGACAATGTGAAACACACCAACATTCACATTATAGGGGTCCCAGAAGGAGAAGAGAGAGAAAGTACCTGAGAAAATACTAGAAGAGATTCTAGTTGAAAACTTCCCTAACATGGGAAAGGAAATAGCTGCCCAAGTCCAGGAAGCACAGAGAGTCCCAGGCAGGAGAAACCCAAGGAGAAACACATCAAGACATATAGCAGTCAAATTGACAAAAAGACAGAGAAAAGTTATTAAAAGCAACAAGGGAAAAATGACAAATAACATACAAGGGAACTCCCATAAGGTTAACAGCTGATCTCTCAGCAGAAACTCTGCAGGCCAGAAGGGAGTGGCATGATATATTTCAAGTGATGAAAGGGAAGAACCTACAACCAAGAATACTCTATACAACAAGGATCTCATTCAGATTCGATGGAGAAATCAAAAGCTTTACAGACAAGCAACAGCTAAGAGAATTCAACACCACCAAACCAGGCCTACAACAAATGCTAAAGGAACTTCTTTAAGCGGGAAACATAAGAGAAGAAAAGGACCTACAAAAACAAAAACAAAACAATTAAGAAAATGGTAATAGGAACATATATCTCAATAATTACCTTGAATGTAAATGGACTAAATGCACCAACCAAAAGACGCAGACTGGCTGAATGGATGCAAAAACAAGACCCATATATATGCTGTCTACAAGAGACCCACTTCAGACCTAGGCACACATACAGACTGAAAGTGAGGGGGTGGAAAAAGATATTCCATGTAAATGGAAATCAAAAGAAAGCTGGAATAGCAATACTCATATTAGATAAAATAGACTTTAAAATAAAAAATGTTACAAGAGACAAGAAAGGAGACTACCTAAAGATCAAGGGATCCATCCAAGAAGAAGGGATAACAATTATAAATATATATGCACCCAATATAGGAGCGCCCCAGTACATAAGGCAAATGCTAACAACTATGAAAGAGAAAATGCAAGGCAGAAACAGACACAGATGTAGAGAACAAACATATGGACACCAAGTGGGGAAAGCTGGGAGGGTTGGGGGGGAATGAATTGGGAGACTGGGATACCAAATTGTACCTTCTAAACATGCTGTTTATTGTCTGCTAACTGTATCTCAAGAAAATTTCTTTAAAAAATAAATAAGTAAATTAAAAAAAAAAGAAAGAAATCAGAAGACAGGGTCAGGCACCTGTGAGGGAAACAAACAGGATAATTTACAGTATATTTGATATGAGAAGTATGTCTCCATTTTTAAATTTAATATTCATAGAATTAGCTTTAAAGTTATTAAAGACACATCTTCATCTGGTATTATTGATAAAATTGATTGTTTTCTCTAGAATTATCAGAAGTGATTGGTTTTACTTGAGGCATCTTCAATCTATATATAAAGGCAAAGTAGTAAAGTTGTATTTTAAAAAGTACAAGATTAACAGTAGAAACCTTCTTCTCCTTTGCTTATTGTTCAAATGTAAAGTGCCGGTTAACTTGAAAAAGCCCTGCACACACCAGAATTTTTATAGTTATAAACTGGTAAAATCAAGAATAGTTAACCATAGGCTTTAAAGCCTATGATGGGAAACATTTTCAAAGAAAGAGAAAATATAATCTCTCATTAATTTAGAATATTCTCAGATTCTTCATGGTTTCCTTTTATTTTTCTCTTCATTTATTCTCCAGTCTTTATTCTTCTCATTATCTTTCACAGGAGAATTGAAAAAAATGCAGACAAGGCACATGATAGATATATAAATATTCTGCCAAACTTTTCCTACTATGGAAACAGTGAACTCCTTTAAATGGTACTTAACCCTGCCCAAAGTTTATAAGACTAGATCACCAAAGTGCTTGCAACTTCTCAATAGAAAGATAATCATTACAAATTATGATGATAAGTGGATTCTGGCATTAGCATTTAGAATCTTTTCTCTCAAGGAAAACTGTTCATCATACAGAAGTGAATGAATGCTTTGAGTTGAATTTCCTAGGATTCTGAATCATTTGTCCTGGACCTTATCTCAAGTGAGATATTTTTTAAATGGAGATATTTGTCTGAAGCAATCTGATAAATTATTATGATGACTTTTAATACATACTGGTAATCAGTTTAAAAATACTTCCAGTTTCTAAATCACTTGGAATTACTTTGCTTTTAGAATCTATACCCTAAATTATTCCTTTTCTTATACTACTTTTATCTATTGATACCTCTGGTTCTTATTAAGTCCCTTTTCCATGATATTTGTTTTTGCCTGATTTCACTTATAACCCAATTCAGTTTTGATATCAATGATCAGTCCTTTCACATACTCATCACCATTCTAGGTCTACTCATATGCTTCAACTTCAAGGAGAGCTTCCTTTAATATTCTGCCTCTATTCAGCTCCCACGCTACTCTGCGGCACTATTCTACAATTGACCGTCTGCCATTTTGTTTTGTTTTTATTTCTATAAATATCAGTCTTCTACTGAACTGCCATGATAAACCCTACTGTGAAGTCCCCATCATTTATTCCACTGGGTTTTTTTCACCTCCTAGGAAGCATCAATATTGAAAGTCAAGAAAGCTTAACTCCTGGGCTCACTACAATTTCCCAAGTTATAACTGTAACTGAACTTCCAGAGAATATACCATTGGATTTTGCCTTCTTAGGTTTTGCATTCCTCAAGTTTTCTTTACCGATATGCCTGAGACTGTCCTCAATAACTAAAAGTAAGCCTGTCTATGCTCTTGCCCAGGTTGAATGGGTGTAGGGAATATCCTCCAACCCATATAGGATATTTAAGACTGGTCTGTGACACAAGAACAAAGTGGGTCGTGATGGTAGTGTGGTGGGTCTATTCATGGGATAACCTGAAACAATTTCCTCAAATTTTCTACTGCCCAAGAGCAATGAGGGAAGGCACCTGATTAGGCATTTTATTTTTCCATGAAATCTGCTGCTCAGAATGCCTTTTTCATCCTTCAATTTTATTAGACAAAACTTTATGCTTTGAGACAAAAAAACCTAACTACTATTACTTTAAAACACTGCTGTTCAACCTCACTTACCAATCACTTTCTCTTTAAATACCTTAAAATACCTAACTTAAATACATAGAATTTTTCACATTTTAAAATATTTTCTGTTTTTATTTTTAAATTATCTGATTCATAATTTCCATGACAGTGAAACAGAAGCCACTGTTTTTATATTTAAAACCATATAGGAAAACCATATAAGAAAAACTGAAAACATATAGTAGATGAATGAACATATTTCAGTGAATGAAGGTTCACAGACATATATTATGACATGTTAGTCATTTAGGGGCGATAAATCAACAACCAATATGTATTCCATTGATATCATCACTTTAACATTCATAAATTGTCAAATTATAATATCTGAGTCTGATTGGGTTTACTATACTCAAATTAGATAAGTGACAAGTGGTAATCAGTAAACAAGAAATAGAATAGTAGTAATGAACTAAAATATAGGAGAGCTAAGCTATTTATTTGGTTGTAGTCACCAAGATAGCCGGAGTTAGAGCCAAAATTTAGAATCAAGGTTATCTGACTCTCCAGCTGTGCCCCATCATAGGCAATAGCATTTGCTGTATTGGAAACAGATGAACACAGGTGTTCTGTCTAATCATGCTTATCTAAATTCTATATCAGAATTACTTACATGACCAATTAACCCATGGGCAAAATACATCTTGTCACATTACTTCAGATTAAAAATTCATTTAAAACTCCAGTTTTAATAATACAGAAAAATTAAATAACTGAAAAACCCCTTGCTATAAAAATTCCCTCTACAAATATTAGATAGAATATTATTAGACCTCCTATTAAATACATAACTGAGCTCACAAGAAAGTAAGGGAAATTTCTAGGAGTTGTAAATAAGAACCAGCTGAAAACCAGAACATTAAGTACATGAGCTAATTTAGTCATGAAGTTGCTCTAGAGGGTTTGCTGATCTCAATAATCCAGGACAGTGGTTCTTAAGAGGGGGAAACTTTCTCCTGAAGGGGACATTTGGAAATGGATGGCGAATTTTGGTTGTCACGACTAGGAAGAGGTGTATACTACTGGCATCTTGTGGGTAGAGAGTAGGATTGCTACTAAATTCTTCACAATGCACAGGATAAAGTCTCCCATTTTTGCCCATCACAACCACCACTAAACTATTACCTAACCCAAAATTCAGTCATCAGTGTTAATGTAGAGAAATCCTGCTCTATAGCCTAGAGATTGATTCCTAGTTGGAGACAGAAGAGAAAGTCTTGGGCTAATAAGATTTAGGGAGTTACAAGTGAGATACCTTATCTTACAAAGTCAAGCCCTTTTCAGGGCTAACTCTAAGTGAAATAGAGAACTAGAAACAAGTTTTCTTTTTCAGACAAAAGGAAATTTGTGTGTTTTGTCCTGGGACTGAAAATTTGTAGCCACGATATGCCTTCAGGCATGTCTGCATTTCAGGCATCCTCTGTTACTAAATCTTGGATAACTCCCAGCCATAAAATTTATTCTGATATAGTAAAACACGGGATTCCCACAGCAGCAGGTGTAAAGAGCAGCGGAGAAAAATATTTTCAACACAGCCATACATATATAAAGGTTCACTAAAGATAAACTCATAATCTAAACCATAAAATACACCTTGAGCAAGAGTTCATGGATAATACAACAGGATTCAATCTAAAGCACTTCAGATAATAGATTTTTTTTCAGACAGATATATTTATCAAACAGATATGTTCATAAAAGTTAAATATATAAACTAAGATTTAGAAATAAGTGAAAAGAGGAAAGCACTATTTTAAAAAATTAACCTGGACAAAAATGAGTTGGGTGGTATTCAAAGAATAAATGGCTGAATTTTATTCACTTCTGATAAAATACATGAATCCTTAGATTTAAATACTATTCTATTCCTGAGAAAATCCTGAAAAATACAAATATCACATATCAAGAGATATGATAGTGAAATTGCAGAAGACCAAAAGTAGATAGAAAATCTTGAAAGCAACTAGAGAAGTAAAGGCAAATGCCCAGCAAAGAACAATTATCCCAACTGCAAGTTTCTCAAATACAATACTAGAAAGTAGAAGACAACGCAGGATCTTCAAAGTGCAGCACGAAAGTGACTGTCAACCTGGAATTCTGTGTCTTGGAAACCTAACGATATGTTCAAATGAAATTTGAAAAACACTTTCTAAAATGTCCTTGCTGAAAGGACTACAAGAACTTGCTTTTCAAATCTTGCTGACCACTGACATCACTTTCGGGAACTTTAAAATTCTCAGTATCAAGTCACAAGTCAGACTGATTAAATTAGGATCCCTATGGGTGGGACTGAGTCACCAGGTGTGTGTTTGTTTTTGTTTTTAAGTTCTGTATATAATTCTAATATACAACTTGGTTGAGAACCACCAGTTAACATGTATTGTAGCAAGAAAGCAATCAAAACTAAAAAGAAGTAAGAAGTAAGCAAGAGATAGGCAAGTAATTGTTGAATATATAACAGTATCAATCCATAACAATGACTATGTTATTTGCATCTTTACATATGCATGTGTATATATACATGTATATATAATATATAACATGTATTTATGCCACAAATATAAAAGGATAACAAAGACTTGCCACTTATAGTCCATGTTTTCTGACTGTAATATAATAATTAAAAGTCTAAAAATTAGCCCAAAATACACATATTTGAGAATTTCAGAACCAAGTATCTGAAAATGGTCCCCCAAGTGATATTGATGGTCAGCCAGAGTTGAAAACCAAGCTTTTGTAGTCTTTTCAGCAAGGAAATTGGGAAAGTTTTTAAATTTTAAGATTTGTTATAACTTAAATATATATGTAATAGAAATATGGTATATCCAAACTAGAGATGGCTATTAACTCTTCAAGGTTAGGAAGAGATGGAAATTGCAGGGAGGGGTTTGTAGGAATCTTCAACTGTATCTCTCATAATTTATTGCTTCCAAAAATATTAGAAAGGATAAAATTATGGCAAAATATTAATTTTGAAGAGCTGGTTGAGAGTATAGAAATAGTCATTATCCTTTTCTGTGCAGTTTTACAGGCTTAAAATACTTCCCAATATTAAAAAAAAAAGAGTGCTGCTATTTAAAAAAAAGCATCTATGACCAAAATTATGTGTAAGCAAGTTAATTTTGGAGCAGCAACATCTATATAAATATTGTTTGTTCAAATTTATGTCACAACCGGCAGGTTGAAAACCCTCTTCCCAGCACTGAAGTCAACTTATTTATTTGCAGACCACAGCGGTGCATCATATAGTCAGCCACCTCTTAGCCCTAGTCTGCAACGTGAGTGCCCCAGGAGACCAGCCACGGCACCACTTCCCTCCACATTAGGTCTGGAGAGCCTGGAGCGTTCATGGGTGAAATGGACACATCTAGAGGCTCTCCTTGGCACTGTTTAATGTTTCATTTGGTACCAAAAAGTATTATATTTTCATTCCACTTACATTCTTCTTCTATTTGTGCATGACTGAAAAATCTATTAAATGTCAAAGAAGATCACTGAAAAGAAACTAATATTGCTCAAAATAAAATTTATTTTACCATAATTCACCGACATTTTTCCTCCTGCTGCATTATGATTGAAATCTAGGTCACAGTACAGTTCAACTTATACTTTGAAATGCCAAATTTTTATAGATAGCAAAATGCTCAACTTTCTCTCCATGGATTAATTTCACATGTAAAGCCATACTTGTCAGTGAAACAGAAGTCCTCGAGTGTCACATTCAGTATATTAATGATTTATTATTGTATTATTTTATTCTCAAGCTGATTTTTCTTGTGATTTTTTTTAAAAAATGTACCACACTAGTTCCTTAGAATAGACTGGGCATTCATCCTTATAAATCACCATTTAACAATTGGTGGGATTCTTCAGGGGAAATTTAAAGCATAATTATTTAAATCCTCTTTAAGGTGACTGAGCTCTTATGTGCTCACATGAATGACTAAAGTGTGTCATTTCATCTCTCTTGTACCTCTTCTCAAAAAACGATTTCCATTCTCATACCTTATCCACATTTGTTAGCATTCTACTATTTGTAAGAGGAAGTAACTACCAGTATAATCTTGGATATGTAACCTACCTGCAAAATTATTATGGGGTCTAGAATTGTTCAGATGACCTTGGACCCTGGGAATTTTGTTTTGGTTTTGCACAATCACAATTGCTTTATAGTATAGGATTGAATGGTAGAATCTACTACACAATACTTCTGGGAAGTGTCAGTAAAATAATCTATAAAGATTCCTTGGCTCAGGGTTTGGCACATGTTTTCTATGCAATAAATGCTGCCTTTAGAAAAAGCTTCAGTGGTGGTGGTATTCATAGTGATAGTAATAGTCGTGGTGGTGGTGGTAGAAGGTGTACTTGTTATTATTTTAATAGTAATACAATGCTAATAACAAATATGAAAAATTATAAAACAAATTGCCCCATAAAAATATATTTGTTGTGTTACTTTCTGAATTTGAAATTATTCTAAGAGTTCTCTTTCAAGTATTCTATTTCAGAATGGGTAGCCATACATAAAGAACTGATAGTCCTTATGAATGAAAACAATAAAGCTTAGCTCTGTCACTATAGCATTTTATTCATGCTGGATTCTTGCATATTACCCCAGTGAATATTAAATATGTCTATTTACATAACCAAAGAAACCATTAAAAATGTCCCCAAGTAATTAGGAATTTTTATTATTAAGTTTAAATACTGAAAAAAAATTAATTCTAATTCAGGTGATAATTTATTGGAAGATTATCATATATAAAATTATACATGTGCCTATATTTTACATATGTATCTATATTTAATGATCACTTGGCTATTATTTCAAGAAAAAAATAAGCGAAAAATAAATTAATTTAATAACAGACAATTATTTTTAACATAGAAAACTGTCCTGTCAAATATAACTCTTGACAATGAAGCCGATCTCTTAAGAAGCTAAAAACCCATGGACACATTTTGCTTCTCTTGTTCAAGTGCTTTTCCCAGGAAGCTAAAACCTCTCTCATATTTCACTGCCTTTAAACTGAAAAATAAAATGTTAATTTGTATTTTATGATTTTATGTCAAGTTTTTTTTTCCCCCTCCACAAAGGATTTGGCATTGATGTGAATAGTCATTGTAAAAGGTCCTTCAAAGAACCATAGAAAAGAAATACTTTTCAGGCATTTAACTAAGATCTCAAGTTGAAATTATTTGCACTCCCATTAGGGCATCTTTTCTAAAACGCATAGATCAGTGTCTCAGATTATTCAAAGGCCATCAGAAGATTTTCTTTTGTGTAGTGTGTCTGGAGAAGGCCCAGCAAAAGGCAGTTCCTAGGGTAAGAGGTTGTTCAATGTTATTAGATGAATCTCTTGAGTCTTGCACCCTGTCATATTATTTTCTGCTAATGTTGACACAAGCGGAATAAATCTTCAGTTTGTACTCATCTATATATTGTTATCAAAGGTGACAAATGATGGCTATATCAATATGGTAATTTAAGTTTGTAAACTGTAACTGGGAGTGCTGGTATACTTCCCTAAAGTTCTACAAAGTAAAGGTTAAGGAAATAATATTTTGCTTTGTAAAAAAAACACAAAGCTTATCTGTTGAAAATTGAAGCTATCAATTTGTGATTTGAAAAACAGCATTACATATTAAGGATTAAATTTCAATTTTACCTTATATGTCTGTTATTAAATACAGAGATGGGCCTAGAAATAAGTGATAAGCACAGTGGTAAAATACTTATTACAAATATATATATATTAGTCCATTTATTTATGAGATGATGCCTTGAGTTTAAGGATATAACTTGATATTTAAGGACAATTCACATTTGTATTTGATATACAGCATCATAAACTAAAAGTTTTCACAAATTTCAAAATAAAACACTTAAAATGACTATACTTATGAAAGATGGAAAGTTATTTCAGTCCAGTGGAAAATCATGTTTCATGGAATCATGCAAATTGGAAACCGGAAGCAGATAAGATGGGCATCTATTCCAATACTGTCATTTTACATAAAATAAAATTGAATGTCAAAGATAATAAGTGACTTCTTTCAATGTAAATAAAATAATTTTTAATTAGTTTTACCCAGAAAGCAACCACAATGAAAAGTAGAAATCGCATTCCATATATCTGGAGATATATGTTAAAAATTTGTATTAAAAAACAACTAATTTTTATATTTATTCAACTTCCTTTTAAAAGATGCATACAAAAACAAAAATTTTCACATTTACTCACTTGCAGACTATCTTTCTAATTTCATAAAATCACTAACATGAATCCCATTCTGTCTAGCTTCTCATTTCATTTCAATATTTTTTCTTTCCATTTGCTCACATGGGACACATTTTCTTTAGCCTCTCTATTATCATTTTGATTTAAGTCCTTTGCTTTCTTGGATTGACTGCTTCTGATAAACTATTCCTATTTCACCTCTTCTGTTTGGCTCTAATGATCCACAGTAATTTTGTAGCCTTTGCTACATCACCATCTCTTAGGTCTGTGTAATGAGGTATGCAGTGCTTTCATTTTCCCCCCTTTATGGTTCAATCCTAAAGTATAATCTGAGAAGTGAAATTGGTATTTTGTTAGTTAGGAAACTCACAGAAGTCACATTAATAGCACACTGCTTTATAAACTGTCAACTGTCACAGGACAATCTGACACTAATTGTCCTACATAATTATTCTCTCCCTTTCCTTTAATAACAAAGCAATTATTTAAAAATATGAATAAGTCTGCTGAGACATTTTAACACCAGACCATACAAAGTGAACTCCAGGACATTAGCAAATATTTGAGATCAAAAATATAATCGACATAAGTTTATCTGGTTTGCTATCATGTCATCTTGATGACAAATGCTATATATTAAAACTTGCTCAAGCCTATCCTCATTTTCACTGAGAATATCAACAGAGACTTTGTTGGTATAAATGGCAGACCACTATTAAACATAAATACTCTTCTAAATGAACATTTTTCTGACAGAAGGAAATACAGAAAATAGCAATCTCTCTTCAAAAAGGAAGATGAAAAACATTTACTGCTCTGACATGGAAGACTAGCAAAGTTTTTAGCCTGTGAAATGCATATTGGAGTATAAAAATCAATCAATCAATTTTTAGAGCTCTGATGAAATCTTCAATTAAGTTCTGGGCAACATTAAAGGCAGACATGTAGCTTAATACATCATTTATCTTAAGATTACTTACCTGACAACATCAACTATCGGGAACACAGTTGAGAACAAGGAAGGACGTAAATAATAGTTGAATGCTTAACACGTACCACAACTTTTATGTTAAACGTCACAAGAATCATTTAAGATATATACATATGTGTGTGTATATGTAGTGGTAGAAATTAAATTACAACAATTAAATAACCCATCATGAACATAAGAACAACAAATTATGTAGTTAAGACTCAAACTTAGATATTTTGACTCCAAAACCGGTACTTAATCTATATAACTAACCTATAACATATATTTAACCTCTATAATGTAAGGAAAAAAAAAAACCTTCAAACATACACACATAAAAGAAAGCAAATGCTGAGATAGCTGAATAAAAGTTATAAATTCCCTGTACTAAATGTTTGCCTTTTCCACACGGGGCGCTAATATTAATGTTATTGGCTCATTTCCTGCTACTGTGCCCATTTATAATATATACTTCTCAATACATCCAAGTTTAATTTACAGTTTCTTAAATGTAACATAAAACTGCTCCTAACTCTTGCAGATTATTTTTTTACCTTGGCCAAGACTTTTTAGGGTGAAAAATGTAATGCATTTAGTGATCTAAACATTTACATCAAAAACAATCCATGTAGAGTTGTATTTCTAAGAGGTGGGCAAGAAGAAATGAGTGCTGGTGGTGAAAATGTCTGAATCACCCAAGCTGGTTTTTCAAACCAGAGTCAACCCCTCTTTCTCTCTTGTTCCAAGCTGGGCTAATATAATACTATCTACCACTTGAAACAAACCTGTGTTAGAGATTCTTAGAGTCCCTACTAGAACTGAATGTTGGTCCATATATTTGCATTTGTCTCCTAACTGTTGGCATTACCTATACTTTCAAAATCCATATATTGAAGACCTAACTCCCAATGGGATGGTATTGGAAGTGAGGACTTTGGAAGGTGTTTAGGTTTAGAAAAGGCTATAAGGGTAGGGCCCCCATGAGGGGATTATATGCCAGCATAAAAAGGGGAAGAGATAGTATATCTGAACTCTTTCCCTCTCTGTGTGCATGCATACACCAAGGGGAGGGGACGTGAGGACATAACAAAAAGATGACCCTCTGAAAACCAGGAAAGGGCTCTCAGCAGACACTTTGATCTTCTACTTTCCACTCTCCAGAACAATGGGAAATGTTTGCTGTTAAACATGGGAACTGTTGTTGTTAAGGCACCTAGTCCATTGTATTTGTTATAGCAGCTCGAGCTGAGAAAAACAGTCTCCTACCATGTTCCCGTTCCCAAGTCTTAAATTTTTAAAAGTCAACAGAAATTGTTCTTTTGTAAAATATAACAGTTTTCAGCGGTTGTTTCCAGTTTCAGACAAATTCTAGATGTTCTCCAAATTAGCAGCTGGCTCACCCTCTCACCAAAACCACAGAATCCTCTTTGGCAAGCACCTCGTTTGCTATTATTTAGCCAACAGTGGGGTTCAGAATTGACATATGATTTTAACAAAAGTATCCAGAGCCATTTGATAAAATTTTAGCAGCCAAGAAAGATGGATCCATGCTATGGGTCATTCATTGATAACGTTGAGTAATCCTTGACTTCTCTTTCAAACCCTACATCAAATTCATAAGCAAATTTGGTAGATATCATCTTCAACATATTTCCACAATCTACTCATTTTCACCACCTCCACATTACCACTATTGTCCAAGGCACCATCAACTCTCACCTGGTTTTATGCAGTAGCTTCCTAGCTGCTCTCCCTGTCCTTTTTGGTACCCTGCCCCCAGTGTAGTTTATGTTTAAAACAGCCACAGCTGAGTGAGTGTTCTCTTTAATACATAAATCAGATCATCAGATCATGTCCTCTGCTCAAAGCTCTCCAATACTTCCTATTTTATTCAGACTAAAAGTTAACATCACTAAGCCTTTATATATACATGATGCCTATTACCTCTATGACTTCATCTTCTTCTCTTTCCATATTTGCTCTAGCCACTCTGTCCCCCCATGCTGTTTATAGAACTATGTTCTCTGCTCTGGGCCTTTAGACTTGCTCTTCCCTTTACGTGAAAAATATTTTACCAGATAGCTGTGTGGCTTTTGCACTTCAATAATATTATCTTCTCAGTGGAGCAATTCCTCACTGCCTTATTCAAAATTATGAATGACTTCCTTACACATTCATACACACATGCCTCCTTATGTTTCTACATCTGTCAGATGCTGGGATGAATTAGACTCACCCATTGATCACAATTTTATTTCTACCCCTGCATCTCTCTTCTAACTTCACTGACCTTACCCAATACCTTCCTCTATCATGCCTCTGTTTACCTAAATCCTTCCAGCCACATATCCTAACTAGGTATCACACATTTAGGGATGATGTCAAACAAATAAGTACCTGTACTTACATCATATTTACATCCATATTGCTGGGTTGCTGGCATCTGTTTTCCATATTCCTCAATTTAGTTTTCATATTCACCATGCTAATTTGCCTGATGTTTCCACACAATTAAAGGGAACAGAGCCAGCTCAGACCTGACTGTCAACTGCTTTTACACCAGTAACTTAAAACTAGACCCTGTCCCAGATAGGGTGGTGATGGCTGCAGAGTGAAGGGGAAGGTCTGGCTCACACCTAGCTCTCGCTCTAGCCCCTCCATCTCCAGCCCCACCTCCTACAAAGATGATAGCTGCCAGAACATCCTGAGAAAAGATGTGACTTGTGTTTGTGTCAAATTTAGCAAAATCCACGTCAAAGTTAGGCAAAATGAGAAGACAGAGGAATTGGTCTCAAATGAAAGAGAAAGAGAAAATCATGGAAAAAAACAAATAATGAAACAGAAATAAAGAATTTACCAGATAAAGGATTCAAAGCATTAGTAATAAGACTACTAACTGAATTAGGGAAAAGAATAGATGAACACAGTGAGAATTTTAACAAGGAACTAGAAAATTTTAAAGAGAACCAGTCAGAACTTAAGACTATAATAAGTGAAACGAAAAACACAATAGAAGGAATTAAGAACAGACTAGGTGATACGGAAGAATGTGTAAGTGATCTAGAAGACAGAATAACAGAAAACACAAAATTAGAGAAGAAAAAAGAAAAATTTTTAAAAATGAGAACATTTTAAGAGATCTTTAGGATAACAAGAAGCTCCAGAAGGAAAAGAAAGAGAAAAAGGAGTTGAAAATATATTGGCTGGAAAAAAAAAGATGGCGGTGAAGTAGAGGGATGTGGAATGCATCCCTCTCCACAGATGCATTGGGAATGCACCGAAGGATGCAATAATTCCCACAGAGAACCAGCTGAACACCAGCAGACGGCCTCGGACACCAGAAAGGACCGCAAGGAGCCTGACATAACCGGTAGGGAGGCATCTACAAGGGCTCAAAGAGGGTGCAGCGGCGGAGCTGTGGCAGACGGGAGGGAGTGAGAAACATACGGAGGGTCCGCAGTGCAGCTCAGTGTTCCCGGACTGAGACGTCGATCCACAGCTGAACAGAGGGTCCGGGAGCAGTAGCGTGGGAACTGGAGAGCTGGTTCAGGGTGAGAAACATTGTTGCCAGTAAGGTGACGGACCGAGAGGACAGGAGGGAAGAGGTCCGTGGTGAGGAGTGCCTGCCCCTGAGAGCTGCCTGGCCATGATGGCAGCTGGAGGCTGCAGGCTCACGGGCGGGGGGGAGGAGCCACGGGCATAGCCTCTCTCTCTCTTTTGGCGCCTCAGCAACAGGCAGTAGAGAGAAGCCCGCAGGCCACCTAAGGTGCTCAGGGAAAACAAGCACCCTCAAGCACTCGGGTGGGGCTAGATTAAAACCCCTTGGAACTCTGGCAGCAGGGAGGCTGCCGAGAAAAAACAACGACAACAACAACAACAACAACAAAAACCCTAGAGAGGCCCAACTCTAAGACTTTCTGTGTACGCCTGAGCCACCAGCGTCCCTCTGCAACAGGCACCTCCAAGCCTGACTGAAACAACAGTGCACCACTGCTCACTCACTCCCAGGAGAAGGAGCCACTATTGCACCCTCTCCCTCCCCACACACCGACGCTTACAGACGAACAATAAAGGAACCCCGATGGTCACAGAATAATGCAAAAAAACCCAAGGTGAGTAGAAGGACACTTACAGCTGAGACCCTAAGGAAACAGAAATATTAGTATCAATTCCTATTGAACCGGTCCAGTCTGAGATAAGTTCTGGATTTTTTTTTTTCTTTCTCTCTCTCTCTCTTTTTTTTTTTTTTTTTCTTTATTAAATACAATCTTAACCCTAAGGGATCTACAAGTTTTATAACATAATTTTTTAATGATATTTTTTATTCTTTTTTTTTTTTTTTTTTTTGCCTTTTTATATACTTCTATGTCTAGCTAAGTTTTTGGTAGTATGGACAATATATCTCTCATACTTTCCTTTCATCCCTATCTTTTATACATTTCCAGTCCTTTCTTTTTATTTGCATATTTCCAACCACACTAAGCTCTTCTGTTCCCCTTTCTTTCAGCCATTTTAAATGTATTTTATCTTAACATACTTATAAGCAACACTATCAATCTGCTCAGACTCCTTGCTCTATTCTCCATGTGACACACCGCCTTGGTATTTAATATTAGGTTTTTGTCTTTATCTTAGTTCTTAGTACAACTGTCTAATTTCATTCTGAGAATCTCCATTCTCTCTGGTGGTACTCTGGCTCTTTTCTATATTTGATCCTAGCTTACAAAATCTCCCTGGATTGATGTTTGTATGTGTAAGGTGTTATTTGTTTGTTTGTTTGCTTTTGCTTTCGCCTCTGATTTGTTCGGTTTCAGTTGTCAATTTCTGTTGGGTTTCTCTTTGAATAACTGATAGCACACTGGGGTTCTGTCAGGTCTTTCTAGAGCCTTATGTCCTAATGGATTCAGTAATCGTGTGTCTTATACATGTATGTGTTTCCTAGATTTAATATTTGTTTAATCCAATACTTGGACATTAGTCTGAGGCTTGGACAGTCTTCTATAAACACCTCTACTGCCAGGACAAGCAACCCCAAAAGTTTGGACAACCATGAGGAAACAAAGAAACACCATGCAGGCAAAGGAGCAGGAAAAAAACCCACAAGACCAAATAAATGAGGAGGAAATAGGAAAAATGCCTGAAAAAGAATTTAGAGTCATGATAGTAAAAATGATACAAAATCTTGATAACAAAATAGAGAAAGTACAAGAAACAGTTCATAAGAACTCAGAAAAACAAACAGCAATGGATAACAAAATAACCGAAATTAAAAATACTCTAGATGCTATAACTATCAGAATGACTGAGGCAGAAGAATGAATAAGTGAGTTGGAAGATAGAATGGGGGAAATAAATGCCACAGAGCAGGAAAAAGAAAAAAGAATAAAAAGATTAGAAGACAGTCTCAGAGACCTCAGTGATAACATTAAGCATACCAACATTCAAATTATAGGCATCCCAGAAGAAGAAGAAAACAAGAAAGGGTCTGAGAAAATATTTGAAGAGGTTCTAGTGGAAAACTTCCCCAACATGGGAAAGGAAATAATGAACCAAGTCCAAGAAGCACAGAGAGTCCCATACAGAATAAACCCAAGGAGAAATACACCGAGACACATATTAATCAAACTAACGACAATTAAACACAAAGAAAAAATATTAAAAGCAGCAAGAGAAAAGCAACAAACAACATATAAGGGAAAACCCATCAGGATAACA
Source organism: Hippopotamus amphibius kiboko (assembly GCF_030028045.1). NCBI lineage: Eukaryota > Metazoa > Chordata > Mammalia > Artiodactyla > Hippopotamidae > Hippopotamus > Hippopotamus amphibius. The sequence continues at coordinate 85,058,010 of NC_080195.1, read as the reverse complement.
GCTGACCTTTCTACAGAAACTCTGCAGGCCAGAAGGGAATGGCAGGATATACTGAAAGTCCTGAAAGAGAGAAACCTACAGCCAAGAATACTCTACCCAGCAAGAATCTCATTCAGATTTGAGGGAGAAATCAAAAGCTTTCCAGACAAGCAAAAGTTAAGAGAATTCAGCACCACCAAACCAGCCTTACAACAAGTGCTAAAGGAACTTCTCTAAGTAGGAAACACAAGAAAAGGAAAACACCTACAAATACAAACCCAAAACAATGAAGAAAATGGTAATTGGAACACACATGTCAATAATCACCTTAAATGTAAATGGATTCAATGCTCCAACCAAAAGACACAGACTGACTGAATGGATACAAAAACAAGACCCTTCTATATGCTGCCTACAAGAAACCCACTTCAGACCAAGGGATACATATAGACTGAAAGTGAAGGGATGGAAAAAGATATTCCATGCAAATGGAAGTCAAAAGAAAGCTGGAGTAGCAATACTCATATCAGACAAATTAGACTTGAAAGTAAAGACTATTACAAGAGACAAGGAAGGACAATACATAATGATCAAGGGATCCATTCAAGAAGAACATATCACAATGGTAAATATCTATGCCCCCAACATAGCAGCACCTCAATACATAAGGCAAATGCTCACAGCTATAAAAGGGGACATCGACAGTAACACAATAATAGTGGGAGACTTGAACACCCCACTTACATCAATGGATAGATCATCCAAACAGAAAATGAATAAAGACACACAAGCTTTAAATGACACATTAGACCATCTCGACTTAATTGATATTTATAGGACATTCCATCCAAAACAACAGACTACACTTTCTTCTCAAGTGCATATGGAACATTTTCCAGGATAGATCACATCTTGGGTCACAGATCAAACCTTGGCAAATTCAAGAAAGTTGAAATCATATCAAGCATCTTCTCAGACTACAACGCCATGAGACTAGATATCAATTACAGAAAAAGAACTGCAAAGAATACAAACACATGGAGGCTAAACAATTCACTCTTAAACAACCAAGAAATCACTAAAGAAATCAGAGAGGAAATCAAAAAATATCTAGAAACAAATGACAATGAAAACACAACAACCCAAAACCTATGGGATGCAGCAAAAGCAGTTCTAAGAGGGAAGTTTATAGCAATACAGTCCTACCTTAAGAAACAAGAAAATGATCGAATAAACAACCTAACCTTACACCTAAAACAACTAGACAAAGAAGAACAAAGAAACCCCAAAGTGAGCAGAAGGAAAGAAATCATAAAGATCAGAGCAGAAATAAATGAAAAAGAAAGGAAGGAAACCATAGCAAAAATAAATAAAACTAAAAGCTGGTTCTTTGAGAAGATTAACAAAATTGATAAACCATTAGCCAGACTCATCAAGAAAAAAAGGGAGATGCAAATCAACAGAATGAGAAATGAAAAAGGAGAAGTAACAACAGACAACTCAGAAATACAAAATGTCATGAGAGACTACTACAAGCAACTATATGCCAATAAACTGGATAAACTGGAAGAAATGGATACATTCTTAGAAAAATACAAATTCCAAGACTGAACCAGGAAGAAATAGAAACCATGAACAGACCAATCACAAGTACGGAAATTGAGACTGTGATTAAAAATCTCCCAACACACAAAAGCCCAGGACCACGGGCAAATTCTATCAAACATTTCGAGAAGAGCTAACAGCTACCCTTCTCAAACTCTTCCAAAATATTGCAGAAGGCGGAACACTCCCAAACTCATTCTACAAAGCTACCATCACCCTGATACCAAAACCAGGCAAAGATGTCACAAAAAAAGAAAACTACAGACCAATATCACTGATGAATATAGATGCAAAAATCCTCAACAAAATACTAGCTAACAGACTCCAACAGCACATTAAAAAAATCATACACCATGATCAAGTGGGGTTTATCCCTGGGATGCAAGGATTCTTCAATATATGCAAATCAATCAACATGATACATCATATCAACAAATTGAAGGATAAAAACCATATGATCATCACAATAGATGCAGAAAAAGCTTTTGACAAAGTTCAACATCCATTTATGATAAAAGCTCTCCAGAAAATGGGCGTAGAAGGAAATTACCTCAACATAATAAAAGCCATATATGAAAAACCAAAAGCCAACATCGTTCTCAATGGGGAAAAACTGGAAGAATTCCCTCTAAGAACAGGAACAAGACAAGGGTGTCCACTCTCACCATTATTATTCAACATAGTTTTGGAAGTTTTAGCCACAGCAATCAGAGGAGAAAAAGAAATAAAAGGAATCCAAACTGGAAAAGAAGAAGTAAAATTCACTCTTTGCAGATGACATGATATTATATATAGAAAACCTGAAAGACTCTACCAGAAAACTGCTAGCACTAATTAATGAGTTTAGTAAAGTAGCAGGATACAAAATTAATGCACAGAAACTTCTTGCATTCCTATACACTAGCAATGAAGGATCAGAAAGAGAGATTAAGGAAACTCTCCCATTCACCATTGCAACCAAAAGAATAAAATACCTAGGAATAAACCTGCCTAAGGAGGCAAAAGATCTGTATGCAGAAAACTTTAAGACACTGAGGAAAGAAATCAAAGATGACACAAGCAGATGGAGGGATATACCATGTTCCTGGATTGGAAGAATCAACAACATGAAAATGACTGTACTACCCAAAGCAATATACAGATTCAATGCAATCCTGATCAAATTACCAATGGCATTTTTCACAGAACTAGAGCAAGAAATCTTACGATTTGTATGGAAACGCAAAAGACCCCGAATAGCCAAAGCAATCTTGAGAAGGAAAAATGGAGTTGGTGGAATCAGGCTTCCTGACTTCAAACTATACTACAAGGCCATAGTGATCAAGACAGTATGGTACTGGCACAAAAATAGAAAGATCAATGGAACAGAACAGAGAACTCAGAAGTTAGCCCAAACACATATGGGCATCTTATCTTTGACAAAGGAGGCACGAATATACAATGGAAAAAAGACAGCCTCTTCAATAAGTGGTGCTGGGAAAATTGGACAGCTACATGTAAAAGAATGAACTTAGAACACTTCCTAACACCAGACACAAAAATAAACTCCAAATGGATTAAAGACCTACATGTAAGGCCAGACACTATAAAACTCCTAGAGGAAAACATAGGCAGAACATTCTATGACATCCATCAAAGCAAGATCCTTTTTGACCCACCTCCTAGAATCATGGAAATAAAATCAAGAATAAATGAATGGGACCTCATGAAACTTAAAAGCTTTTGCACAGCGAAAGAAACCATAAACAAGACTAAAAAGCAACCCTCAGAATGGGAAGAAATAATTGCCTATGAAACAACGGACAAAGGGTTAACCTCCAAAATATACAAGCAGGTCATGAAGCTTAATACCAAAAAAGCAAATAACTCAATCCACAAATGGGCAGAAGACCTAAATAGACATTTCTCCAAAGAAGACATACATATGGCCAACAAACACATGAAAAGATGCTCAACATCACTCATCATCAGAGAAATGCAAGTCAAAGCCACAATGAGGTATCACCTCACACCAGTCAGAATGGCCATCATCACAAAATCTGGAAACCACAAATGTTGGAGAGGGTGTGGAGAAAAGGGAACTCTCCTGCACTGTTGGTGGGAATGTAAGTTGGTACAGCCACTATGGAAAACAGTTTGGAGGTTCCTTTAAAAACTACAAATAGAACTACCATATGATCCAGTAATCCCACTCCTGGGCATATACCCAAAGAAAACCATAATCCCAAAAGAAACTTGTACCGTAATGTTTATTGCAGCAATATTTACAATGGCCAGGACATGGAAGCAACCGAAATGCCCATCAACAAATGAATGGATAAAGAAGATGTGGCATATATATTCAGTGGAATATTACTCAGCTATGAAAAGGGATGAGATGGAGCTATATGTCATGAGGTGGATAGACCTAGAGTCTGTCATACGGAGTGAAGTAAGTCAGAAAGAGAAAGACAAATATTGTATGCTAACTCACATATACGGAATCTAAAAATGGTACTGATGAACTCAGTGACTTGAACAAGGACGCAGATACAGAGAATGGACTGGAAAACTCGAGGTTTGGGAGGGGGCGAGGGGTGAAGGGGAAGCTGAGACGAAGCAAGAGAGTAGCACAGACATATATATACTACCAACTGTAAAATAGATAGTCAGTGGGAAGTTGTATAACAAAGGGAGTCCAACTCGAGGATGGAAGATGCCTTAGAGGACTGGGGCGGGGAGGGTGGGGGGGACTTGAGGCAGGGGGAGTCAAGGAAGGGAGGGAATATGGGGATATGTGTATAAAAACAGATGATTGAAAAAAAATATTGGCTGGGGGACTTCCCTGGTGGTGCAGTAGTTAAGAATCTGCCTGCCAATGCAGGGAACACAGGTTCAATCCCTGTTTCAGGAAGATTCCACATGCCATGGAGCAACTAAGCCCATGAACGAAAACTACTGAGCCTGCACTCTAGAGCCCACAAGCCACAACTACTGAGCCCACATGCTACAACTACTGAAGCCCGAGAGCCTAGAGCCCATACTCTGCAACAAGAGAAGTCACGACAATGAGAAGCCTGTGCATCACAATGAAGAGCAGCCCCTGCTTGCCACAACTAAAGAAAAGCCCGTGTGCAGCAAAGAAGACCCAACGCAGCCAATAAATAAATAAATAAATATTAAAAAAAGAAGAAGAAAAAGAAAAAGAAAGTATATTGGCTGGAAATTTGCAACACTTGAAAAAGAAAACAGATACCCACATACAGGAAACAAAGAGGGTCCCAAACAAGATGAAACCAAATATACCCACACCAGGATATATCATAATTAAAATGGTAAAAGTGAACAGTAAAGGGAGAATTCTAAAGGCAGCAAGGGAAAAACAAAGAGTCATATATAACAAAATGTCCATAAGACTATCACTTGATACAACATGAGGCAAGAATATACTATGGAGAAAAGACAGACTCTTCAATAAATGGTGTTGGGAAACATGGACAGCTACATTCAAAAGAATCAAACTGGACTACTCTCTCATACCATGCACAAAAATAAATTCTAAATGGATTAAAGACTTAAATGTAAGACCTGAAACTATAAAACTTCTAGAAGGAAACATAAGCAGTAAGTTTTTTGAAATCAGTCTCAGATATCTTTTTGGATATATCTCCCTAGGCAAGGGAAACAAAAGCAAAAATAAACAAATGGGACTACATCAAACTAAAAACCTTTTGCACAGCAAAGGAAACTATCAATAAAATGAAAAGGTAACCTATGGAATGAGAGAAGATACTTACAAAAGATATATTCAATATGGGGATAACATCCAAAATATACAAACACTCAACATCAAAAAACAACCCAGTTACAAAATTGGCAGATGATCTGAGTAGACAATTTTCCAAGGAAGACACCCAAATGGCCAGAAGTTACATGAAAAGATGCACAACATCACTAGTCATCAGGGAAATGCAAATCAAAACCACAAATGAAATACCACCTCATATCTGTCAGAATAACTATTATCAAATAACAAGTATTGGTGAAGCAGTGGAGAAAAGGGAACTCTAATGCACTTTGTTTGCATATGTAAATTGGTCCAGCCAACACAGAAAACATTTCGGAGATTCCTCAAAAAATTAAAAATAGAACTACCACATGATCCAGCAATTCTGTTCCTGGATATTTTTCTGAAGAAAATACAAGCACTAATAAGAAAATATATATGCACCCTTATGTTCATTGCATCATTATTTACAATAGCCAAGATATGGAAGCAGCCCAAGAGCTCATCAATAGATTAATGGGTAAAGAAAATGTGGTATATACATGTACAATGGAATATTACTCAGCCACAAAAAAAGAAAGAAATCTTGCCACTTGCAATAACATGGATGGACCTAGAGGTTACTACGCTAAGTGAAATAAGATAGACAGATAAAGCCAAATATTGTGTGATTTCACTTACATGTGGAATCTAAAAAACAAAACAAATGAACAAAACATAACAAAACAGATACAGAGTTATAGATGCAGAGAACAAACAGGTGGTTGCCAGAGGGGAGGGAGGTGCAGGGAGGAAAGAAATAGGTGATGGCGATTAAGAGGTACAAATTTCCAGTTTCAAAACAAATGAGTCACAGATATAAAATGTATAGTGTGGGGAATATGGTCAATAACTATGCAATATGTTTGTATGGTGACATATCATAACTAGACTTGTTGTGAGGACCATTTTGAAATACATAGAAATATCAAATGACTATGTTGTGTAACAGGAACTAACAGTGGTTTAGGTCAATTATATTACAAAAAAAGCAAATAAACAAACAAACTCATAGAAAAAGAGATTAGATTTGATTTACCAGAGGGTGTGGGAGAAGGGGGAACTGGATGAAGACAGCCAAAAGGTACAAATTATGAGACAAATAAGTACTAGGCATGTAATGTACAACACAAGTATAATTAACACTGCTCTATGTTATATATGAAATATCACAAGAAAGAATATTTTTTTATTTCTTTAATTTTGCATCTATATGAGATGATGCATGTTCACTAAAATTATTGTGATAATCATTTCATGATGTATGTAAGTTAAATCATTATGCTGTATACCTTAAATTTATACAGCATTGTAGGTCAATTATATCTCAATAAAACAAAGGAAAAAGAGAGAGACATAAAATCTTACACTTATATTTGGTAGAATTTTGGAGGCTTTAATACAGGCTATTATTAAATATTAAATATTAATATTTAGAGGCTTTAATGGGCATAAATAGGAATTTTAACTCACAAAATGAGGTAAAATACTTAAAATGAAATATTAATAGGCATAATTAGGAATTTTAACTCACAAAATGAGGTAAAATACTTAAAATGAAATCATAGTTTCCCTTTTCTGACATAGATTGGTAAGTAATATAAAATTTCAAAGTTCATCAAATAAATACAAAAGAACTGGTTACTAACACCCATTGCACAAGTCATACTGTGAAAATAAACAACCAATAGATATTCTTATACTTAATTTATGTGACGATCATAGAAAATAGACTTTCAATCTAGCATCTGTGGGATGGCACTACATATACCTATATAGCAGTTAACAAAATAGTCCTTCCATTGTTTGATAAATAGAAGGATGACTTTGCCCTAACTAATATTAAAAGAGGTACAACATCTCATTCTATATGATCCAAGCAATCTACACTTATTTCTGATAAATTCTATATCAAAGATATAGATAAGATGAATCCTCATATTGCTTATTTCATTACACCACTAACTCTAGTTTAATTTTTTTTTTTAATGTTTCTTAAAACTGGGAAAAGAGAGTAGAGGCAGAAGACTGGGCCCATGTGTAGGAGCTGACTTTTGTTAAGCAGTCAAGAGTCCTTTGACTCCTCTTCCTGAGCTCCCTTACAGTGCCATCTCCTGTTCTTTCAAGGTGTCATATACTTGAAACCAAGAGTATAATCAGCCCTCCATATCTGCAGGTTCTGCATCTCCAGATTCAATCAACATTAGACTGAAAATATTTGGGATATGAAAAATTCCAGAAAGTTCCAAAAAGCAAAATTTGAATTTGCCATGTGCTGGCATTTACATTGGTATTAAGTATTATAAGTAATCTAGAGATGATTTAAAGTACATGAGAAGATGTGCATAGGTTATATGCAAGCACTATGCCATTTTATAGAATGGAATTGAGCATCTATGGATTTTGCTGGGTGAGGGGATCCTGGAACCAATATCCTGCAGATACCAAGGGAAGACTATCATCTTCAATAGATTACTTAGCACTTGCATTTCATAGAGCAGAATATGCCAGGAGCCTAACCAGGATCATCAAAAGTATAACTGGCTGCTATAGAAAGATTCTATATATTTCTGTTTTTGAAATAAGGGTTTTTATTTCCAATAATTAAGGAATAAGAGAATGGCAAAGCTGGTTGGAAACCTAAAGATTTTTTAGGTAAAGACATATATTTTACAAAGCAGGAAGGTGAGTTAAGGGATGTATCTCAAACCAAGGAAGGTACTAACAAAACCATGTTTACCAGTGATATGTCCACTAGAGTATTCTCAAAACCTGATCCAGCCATTCCAGCAGCTGCCCTTTTAAACTGTTAGGGTTATTATTTGATGTTTCGAAAAAATAATAGTACACATAAGTGTAGGAATTTGGAGATTTTTTGGAAGAGGGTGAAGATCCCAAATGAATCACTGACTTCTGTATTCATTAATTAGTTAACATTTTGAAAGCTCTTTTAGATACAAGTCCTAGCATGATGACTGCTTAATAATAAGTACACAAAATATTTTTTCTATTATCCTCTCCGATGATTTTAAATCAGTTTTTAGCATGTGTAGTTAAATATTGGAAAGGAAAATTGACGCCGTTTTGGTTTTGATTTTGATTTCCCTAAATAATACAAATAAATATTAAGTCTGGTAAAAGATGATTTGTTTTTTGAAATAACAATGGTAAAAGTTCTACCCATTAAGATGTACAGAATGGGAAAGAAACTGTAGAATTTTAGGGTATCAGGAAATGCTTTACAAGTGTTTAAGAGAGTTAACTATTCTTTCTAATCTTCTATATGAATACAAAGGAAAACTGGAAAACCAATTCATAAAATAACAGTGTACTTTATTTTTATAATTTATTAATTTTAAAGAAATAAACTAGTTGATATTGAATGATGGGAAATGTTAGAATAAAACTGAACACAAAAAGCACAGAGAATGGCACCACTTATGAATGTTTATGACTGCTGATATAAGATTCCTACATAAAAAACTGCTGAGTTTAAAATTAACTTGATAATGTAACTCAGAGATATTCCTCCTTTTGCTTATTTTACTATCTGATTTATACTCTCAAAGATAAAGTGAATCATATCTAACTTTTGAATGAACCCAAACACTGGTAGAATTAATTTGGTCTTTTGTTGCTTAGAACCTGGTTTGAAGCTTATATACTGAAATATTGCTCCAGGCAGCTTATACTCCATTGATGGAATTAGTAAGTCAATCTACCCTCTATGACTTGAGGGAACCATAAAAAACATCTATCAATGACGGCAGGCAATGAAAGAAAAATCGTATGTAATGTCAGGTGGCTGAATACAAGAAAAAGATATATGGTAATGACAGTATAGGCAGACAATTGCAGGTAAGAAAAAGAATTACTTAAAATGCTAGTCAAAGTAAAAATATACACATTCAGCCACCACAATTTACTTTCTTTGATTGAAAAGAGAAAATCTTATGTCTTAAAGATAATGTTTAGATCAAATTTGACAGCTTGAACAATGAGCACTTCATACAATAATTCCAGGTGACTTGATGGAGTACCCATGTGTCAATGATGGAATGACCATTGTTTGAGAGAATAATTCTCTACATTACAGTATCCCTGATATTACAGAAGGATTGGTTAATTATTCCTTGATAGTAATAGTGGAATATTTCTAATGATGAGGTTGTTGTAAAAATGTAAGCATGTAACTTATTTTTCTAAGCTTCCAATAACTTTAAATATCTTTATTTTCTATCACATGCTTTTTTTTTTTTTTTTTTTTTTTTTTTTTTTTTTTACTAACTTCTACCTCCATGTTTTTGCTTTCCAACACAGCCAGCATACCATGGTATCATTCAGGCTTCACTTGCCATTAATGCATTCATTATGTTTTTAGTACTATCTTTTTTTAATACTATCATTTAAAATAGCACTAAGTGGTCATCTTCCTATGTGCATATCATAATATAATCAACAAACTTAAGAACTGAAATTTTGTAGAAATTTATATTAACCATCCAGATTACTCAAAGTACACTTACATTTTAAAAGATTAACATATATATGTAAAACAAAATGTTTGAAAATTATTATTGAAATTATTGAAATTTCAAGGGTATTGAAATTTTATAACACAGGCACTCTGAAAACCTTGTTTAAGTTGCACTGATTTAGACACGTAACTGTCAACCAAATTGGAGAAGAGTTTTAATAATAAAAATATAATACTATAAATAGACAGGTTTTTAGGATTTAGATTTAATGACAAAAAATTCAAACTAAGTGTAAACATGGTTAGAATTTACTTGTGCAGGAATTGGTTTCTTTTGGAAACACTTACCTAAAAAAATGGTCTGATGATTCAGTGTCCAAGCATATTTCCTTAAATTGGATAAAGCACAGTAGACCCATTTTTATATACAGCTAAACAAATTGATTCAAACAGCATTTGTCAAACAGCATTTGTCAAACAGCTGCAATGTACAATGGACTTAGGGTTCAGAAAAGAATAAAACTTTTAGGTTTTATGGACCTTACAGGAAAAAACTGAGCACTACTCTAACAGAATAAAGAAGAGTAATGGGAGCTTAGATTTTGTGCTACTTACAAAGTAGATAAATTAATATTACAGCAGATGAATAGACATATGGGAGTGCACATAAAGTGTGATGACCTCTGTTTCTCATGTTAATGTCTACCAGAGAGCATCCACCATGAGAGAGGCACCAAGCCATCAAATAGAATTGCTTGGCCAGTTGATACCCAGCCTCTATCATTGGTTACCCCAGTGCTGGCACAATCCACTCATGAGTAAGGGGATCATGGTATCACGGATGGAGGCTATGCATAAGCCCAGCAACAGAAACACATATATCAAAGCTGCTGCCAAAGGCCCAACCTTCCAGAAAAGGAGACCAATATTCAGTTCCCAATGAGACCACATGGTCACTTAGTGGGAATCTGATTATATTGGGCAAGAATATATTCTGGCTAGAGGAGATACTTCATCAGATGTGCATTTTCTCTTTTTGTCTAATGGGCCTCTGCTAGCATCACTGTTGTGGGGCTTAGGAAACGTTTTATCCATCAGCATGAAATCTTACATCACATTGCATCGGAGCAGGGGCCTTCTATAAAGCAAAGAAATGTGAGAGTAGGCCCCAAAACATAGGATCACATACCACACCATCCAGAAGCTGCAGGCCTGAGAGAGATTTAAAACAGCCTGCAAAAGGCACAATGGAAGTTCTAGATCAAAGACCATACTTTAGACTCTAAAGCAGTCCCCAACCTTTTTGGCACCAGGGACTGTTTTCGTAGAAGACAATTTTTCCAAAGACCAGGAATGGGGGTGGGGAGATGGTTTCAGGATGATTCAAGTGCATTACATTTATCATGCACTTTATTTCTATTATTATTACATCAGCTCCACCTCAGACCATCAGATCCCAGGGTTTGGGGACCCCTGTGTTTAGAGGATGAGATACCATTTTCCCAGAAGTAGTATACATTTGAAATCAGAGATATTGATAAGACACTATCTCTCTAAAAGGTAAAACACATGAATCAGAGAACCAAGGACTCGAACTAAGGAATAGAAGTACTGCATTCACTTGCATGACCTCCTTGGGAAGCTTTGCTTCCTCTTCCATTAAATCTGGGCTCTGGCAGTATAGATGACCTAATCCCTAAAGAGGGAGCAACGTCACCAGGGGAGACAGCAAGCATCATCTGAGAACTCTAGATTCCTTTTGCTAAGGGACTAGATGGGAAGAAAATGAACCTCTCTCTGGAGGGGATAATTGACTATATGATCATCAGAATATCAAAAGTCAGCTATAATGATTGGGGCAGGGAGAAATATGTTTAGCACGTACGTGATCACCTACGTTCCTCTTCGGTATTCCAATCCCATGTAGACAAGTATAGCAACCTCATCCCGAAAAAAGCACAATGACCTGAGATTCAGATCCTTTACCAAGAGGGGCCTTGTCATGCCACCAGTAATTACTAAGACCATCTGAGGTGCTGGCTAAGCATGGAGGAAATCTAGAATGAATGCTGAAGCAGAAAAAAAAAAAAAAAGATATATCAGTTGTGGACCCAAGATAAGCTTCAGCATTGAGGGCAATGGTTTATCACCCTACCCTTCCTCTTTTGATTTTCCCCAGGGAAGACAGCCCCCCAGATACCCTGAAGGATCTGCTGCAAGAATTCATGCAAAGAAGTAGAGAGAGCAGACCAAGGGATAAACTTTGGTAAACGTTATGATGTGCAAACTATCCACATATCCCTTCTTTGAAGGACTTTTTGTCCCACCTCCTGGGAGTGCTGTCAGAAGCCAGCTTTCAGCTGTCAACCCCTTCAGGAGTTACTTGACTTCACAGATTCACTCCACCCAAGGTCATGCACTTCCCTGGCATGGCCCAAATCAAATGACTGAAGGCTGCAGATGTTATAAAGTTATTTCTGGCTATTTGCTCCTCTTTTCCCCTGGCTTCCACAAGAGTTTATCTGAAAATTACACCATAATAAGCATCCTGCACACCATATTCTGACTCAGAGTCAGCTTCTCAGGGAAACCAGCTTGCAATACTGCATGATTACCATATTACAGGTCATTTTAGTCTTATTAAAGTGTTTTCTGAATTGCAGTGCAAGAGTTCTGCCCACTCAATGTATCCTTATCTCTTTTCGTTCTCTCCCCCCACCCCACCCCCCATCTTTTTCTTGTTTCTTTCCTTCTCAGCCTTCACAGTGTTTTTCTTTTCTCCTTCAACACCAGTATTCTCTCATTCTTTATTCCTCCCTCCCTTTCTCTCCTTTTCTTTTTCTTTTCATATTTTACATTTTTACAGAAACAAGAGTACATTTAGAGATTTAACAGTGCAGTAAAATTGCCATAGACACCGATTTTGCCTGCAAGAAAATTCCATGTTCTGAAGTAATGTGTCTTCTATATGACATTTTATATGTTGAAATTTCATGTCTTTGAAAATAACTTAGATGTCATCAGCTGGTTAACAGCAGGGAGTGTAGCAAACATCCCAGCACAGAGACAATGTGAGATGATTTCTACTGCATTTTTCATTGTACTTTGTTTATATTTTTTCTTTCTGTCGCTTTCAATGCCTAACCGTAATAATCCTCCTCTGTGAAAACTGTTAAAATCTAAGCAGTGCCTCTGAAGTTTAAAATGTGAAGAGCAGGCTTCTTTTTTTACAGGTTTTCTATGATAATACTTAGAATGAGTCACTCATCCTGAAAGTGGCCTTCTAAATTACTGTGAAATAACCATGAATGCTATTACACACACTTACAGATGTGATTTAAATTCTCTGGAACTCCTCTGCACTTTGAATGAGAATTAGCAGCTTTGAAAGATTTAACTTCACACTGAAAAATGATCAAAGCAAGCAGCAAAATGCACTCGAGATAATTCTTCAGGATTGAGATCTCCAATGCTTTTCTTTTCAAACTGCAACCTCCAAAATGTTTTCAGTCTTTTGCAAATTTTGCTCCAGTATAGGTAATTTGACTGTCGTTGTCAATACCTGTTAATGAAGTATTTTTCTTTCATATCATTAAACTTTCCTTCTTTGACTATCAAAATCCTGTTTGAAAACAAATCTCAAAAGGAGAGGAAGGAGATGCTTCAATCCTACGTTAACTAGTGCGCAATGGAATTTCTACCTTGTAAAGGAAGCTGCTTCTGCCAATACTCAGGAGGCTTCATTCAGGTATAAGAATTACAGGATCAAAAACCTGCCATTTGAAAGAGACTTCATAAACATCATCATTTGATATTTTTTCTTGCCCGGCCTTTCCCCTCAGTCTCTTAGATTCCCACTGGGCCCCAACACCATCATCATTTGCTCAGCTAGTAAGGTCGCTTGGAACAATGGCAAGGTATAGGAATAGAGGTACAAAGCTGTACCTTGGAGCTGCCACACAGCAGTGGAAGAAATGAGTGTATTTAAAAGATTGTCACTTAGAGTCCTGTGGGAGAATCTGAAAGGAAGTTGTGAGTCCAAGGAAATAACATGGCGTTTTGGCAGGACTGCAAGATGAACCAAAGGAATTACCATATAAAGTCATCATGGCATGTAAAGCGCTATTTATCGCCGACTACTAGAAACAAAAAAACAAAATGTGACGTTGGAACTTAGAAGCTATAATTCTAAGTAGAAACAAATAAATACAGAGATTTTCTTTATAAAAATAATTTCCACTAATGTGGACATAATTCTGTTTTGTAGTATGGGGCATCACTTCCTGAATTCCTGGTTTTCTACAATTTCGTTTACTGTATAACATACTCTGATAATTGTCACACCACTCATTGCACAGAGCCATGCCATTATGTCATTAATAAAATTATTACAGTAATATTTTCCATGAAAAATGCTGTGATATAATGGAAAAAAGTTATTTATTGGATTACATTCTTGTCAGAAGGCAATGCTTGCAAACCTTTACTGATGTGAACATATACCATGGTGTCTCAGATTTCCTATCTAAAAAATTTAAAAACATTCTATAACTGGTAATTCCTCTCATTTTTGTCCTAGTCTTGCTTCTATATTAATGTCATCCGGCCATTACCAGTTCTACTACACTCTTGCTGAGTTTTCTTAATCCACAACCTTTCCTCTTTCATGCCTTCCTGGCAGTTGCCTATGTTTCTAGAGCATGTGCTATAGTCTGCTTAGTTGTATCATTTGATAAATGATGACATTGTTGACTGTTCTGTCCTAGAAAATGTATATTCCTTGGTTCTCTTCCAACTTCTTTCTGTTCTGGCCCCTTCAATGTTTTTGTTTTCCAGAATCCTGCTCCTGTATTCTACTTTTCTCAATCGATGTCAATTGTCTTTTACCATTGGCTTTAAATATGCTAAGACAGGTCTGAAATCAGTACCTTCCCTACAAACTTGCTCCTTCCCTTTGTTCTAGTATCCACCAACAGCTCAAGCTAAACATTTGAGATATACTTTTAAATTACTTTTCTGTCTTTCTATGGAAAGTTGAAAGTTTTACTGATTCATACAACAAAATCATGTTGCAGATTTGCTCTATGTGCCTCTAGCATCCTAATGAGTTACAATTATTTTATTTGCATGTCTCTTTCCTCTATTAGTCTGGAAATCCCTAGGGGAAATAATAGCATCTTAGTAGGTTTTGTTTTTTCGTTTTTAATTCCAGTGACTTGTATCTTCTACATTAGATTGTAAGCAATGGAGGGCAGATATTTATCTTTACATCAATAAGCATGATGTCTTGCAGTTAGCAGATAATCAGTACTTGCTGGATAGTGTCAATCACATACATGCTATTATCACCATTTTAGCTCTGCATAATACTCACTGTATACATGCTACAGATCCCCCTGGTCTCCAAAGGTATCAGGTGAGTTTCTTTGTCAAGAGTTCTTACCCCTTCCATTCCTTCATGCATTTAATAGACAATTACATGTCTTATGTGTGCCAGTCACATTCCTAGATATTCAGGATTAATGATGTATAAGTACAGACACGCTCTCTCAGAGATGAAATTTAGCTGGTGGTTCAGAAAATGTTTTATACTGAGAACTGAAGAACATGGAGAAAAACTGACCTTTATATGACTTTTCAGAGCACTGATGATGGCCACACTGACCCTAGCCCTCTGAAGAAGACAGTCTTGTTGTCTCCTCCTACCTGTGTCTTTTGAGGAGCCCACTTTCTCCTTTGCTGGTTCCTTTAGGGAGCCTGCCTTGCCACATCTTCCCCTACTCACTTAATGACAGGCACATCCTTTAGTATCTCATTCCAGCTAATATATCTTCTAGGATTGGATTTAATTTTTTTTCCATAACAAGGCACAATTTCTTCTCCACCATTTGACGCTATTTTTTCTTAGCTCCCTCAGAGTACACACCTTGTGGTTTCAATACCTGAACAAACTTGTACCAGAGAAGGTAAGTTTCATGTATTCTTGGTATGTAAGGTTTATAGTCTAGCTCTGTGCTAGGATGGACCATTATGTTCCCTTTGCTCCTGGTATCTTTAACTCTCCACTAGAATTTTCTATGGGAACAAAAACTAACAATATACATTCAGTGTCTTCCAGGACTGTAGGCAGTATTTCTGAAGCTTAAAGGTGCTGTTATGATAAGCATGTTTGACCGATAGATTGTATATCTATCCCTGAATGGAGAATGTTAGATGCTTTCTGTGTTTTGTCATATAAGAAATAAACACAATGTATTTAATAAGTATGTCCATTATTTTTGCATACACAATCACATCGCTTTGATTTTTAAAATAACTTATTAAATTGAGCTACATGATGAGAAATGATGAATTTGAATGTTTTATTCTTAGTTATATTTCCATTCATTAAGATATGGTTTAAAGATAGTTGTGGAAAATACATTTTATATAGATTAAAGCATAATTATAATATCACATTATAGGACTTTATTCAGCATACATTTTTATAGAGTGCTAAAATACTACATAGATCTAGAATAGCTTTGTGTGTATTTATAAAATCAAGGATTTCTATATGTATGATTTCATATACTGTTATAGATTGCATTTAGTACTGTGTTTTGCTTTGGTATTTAAAATACCCTCCTCAAGACGTGCAGGAAGGAAATCAAGATAGTGGAGTAGCAGGATGTGAAGCTCATCTCCCCCAAGAACACACAGAAATACATCTCCATGTGGATCAATTCTCACTGAAAAAAACTGGAGACTTTCAGAAAGACTCTCATACAACCAAGGCTGCAAGAAAGATCCAGAATGAATAAAGTAGAGTGGGAAGAGAAGTGATCAGGTTAGGACCTGTGCTGCTGGGAGGGGACATGGAAGAGGAGAGGGATTACACAAACTCCTGGGGAGGAAGTGGTTCAAACCACATGTTAGGTGCCCCAGCCCTGGGGTCTGACACCAGGAGAACTAGGAAAAAGTCTGCCATAGCCAAGGAAAGTGCATGGCTGTGGGGGACAGAACTGACTGGACCAGACATGACATCCAAATGGGCAAGTACAGCCACTAACAGTGTTCACAGGGGCAACAGATCAGGAGTGGTTTGGAGTTCTGACTGGTGTCGAGAATGCCCCAGCACACACCCCAGCCCACACCAAGCAGTCGCTCAGGCCCCTTTTGCCCTGTGGTGTAGCTCTCCTCTAGGGCAAAGGCTGCTACTACCAAGGAGAGTGGACATTTGTGTTGGCTCAGATGTAGCAGAGCATCTGAAAAGGATGAGTGCAGCTGTTACTGGTGCTCAAGGAGGGGGCAGATCAGGAGCAGCTGTAACTCTGACTGATATGCCTGGACCACCACAGTGAGTGCCCTGGTCTACAACAGGTGCCTACTCCAGCCATTCTTACTCCAGCAAGGCTCTTCCCTGTAGTAAAGGTGAAAATGTTGGGAGGGGCTAGAGCACACACTTAGAGGGAACAGAGCCAGCTTGGATCTAACCCTCAGGGCTTCTGTTCCAGCAGCTTGGGATCCAAACCCACCCCATAGGGTCCTTTTGGCCACTTAGCAAAGGAGAAGCCCTGGCTCACACCAGGCTCTGGCTCTAGCTCCTCCATCTCCAGCCCCACCTCTCACCAAGGTAAGAGCTGTAGCACACCTTGGGGTGAGACATGATTAATGCTCACTTCATATCCAGATCTCCCACCAAAGCCACTGGGCACAGGTAGACTAAGCAGGAAAGCTCCCACATGAGGACACCTCAAGACCGGGACAGGAAACTAAACTAGGGAAAAGAACAGATGAACACAGTGAGAATTTTAACAAGAAACTAGAAAAAATGTTTAAAAACAATACAATAAGTGAAATGAAAAACACACTAGAAGGGATTAACAGCAGATTAGGTGATATAAAATAATCCAAAAGTGATTTGAAAGAAAGAATAATACAAATCACCCAACCACGCAGCAAAAAGAAAAACAAGTTGAAAAAATAAGAACAGTTTAAGGGACCTCTGAAAGAAGATCAAGCATACCAACATTTGTATTATACAGGTCCCAGAAGGAGAACATAGAGAGAAAGGGGTCAAGAATGTATTTTATGAAATTATGGCATAAAATTTTCTGAACCTGAAGAAGGAAACAAATAACCAAGTGCAGGAATCACAGAGGGTCCCAAATAAGATGAAATCAATGATACCCACACCAAAACATATCATAAATTAAAATGGCAAAAAATAAAGAGAATTCTAAAGGCAGCAGAAGAAAAACAAAGAGTCACATACAAAGGGACCCCCATAAGGCTATCAGCCTATTTTTCTGCACAAACACTGCAGACCAAAAGAAAGTGGCATGACATATTTAAAGTACTGGGAGGGGAAAACCTACAACCTAGGATACTCTACTCAACAGGATTATCATTCAAAATTGAAGGAGAGATAAAGAAGTTCTCAAACAAGCAAAAACTAAGAGTTCATCAATACAAAACTGACCTGGGACTTTCCTGCCAGTCCAGTGGTTAAAACTCCATGCTTCTAATGTAGGGGTAGTGGGTTTGATCCCTGGTCAGGGAACTAAGATCCCACACGCCACACAGAGTGGCCATAATATACATATGTGTGTGTATACACACGGACACACATACACACACACATGACACACACACTAAACTGACCTGAAAAGAAATGTTAAAGGGTCTTCTCTAAAGGGAAAAGTAAAGGCTCCAACAAAAAGTAATAATATATAGGAAAGGAAAAAACCCTACTAGTAAAGGCAAATAAAGAGAAAAGGCTGTGAATCAAGCAATTAAATAAACTAGTGTGCATATTAAAAGACAAAAATCAACTATAAGTACAATAAACAGTGAAAGGATAAACAAGTAAATGTAAAATATGACACAAAAGCACAAAATGTGGGGGAGGGAAGTAAAAAAAATGAAGATCTTTCAGAATGCTTTTGAACTTAAATGACTACCTGTTTTAAAAAAGTATATAAAGTATAGGGCAACATATATGGCCCCTGTGTTAACCACAAATCAAAAATCTACAATAGATACACAAAAACTAGAGAGAAAGGAGCACAAGCATAATGCTAAAGAAAGTCATCAAACCACAGAGAAGGAACTAAAAGAAGAAACGAAAAGAGAAAAACTACAAAAACAGCAAGAAAATAAGTAACAAAATGGCAATAAATACATACCTATTTTAATGTCAATGGACTAAATGTTCCAATTAAAAATAAGGTGGTTTATTGGATTAAAAAACAAAAAAAAAGCAAGACTCATCCATGGGCTGCTTACAGGAGCCTCACTTCAGAACTAAAAACACACATAGACTGAAAGTGAGGGGATGGAAAAAGGTATTTCATGCATACTGAGATGACAAGAAAGCAGGGGTAGTAATATGCACATAACACAAAATAGACTTTAAAACAAAACCTATAAGAAAAGATAAAGAAGGTTATTATATAGTGATAAAAGGAGCAATACAAGAAGAGAATATAACATTTGTTAACATATATGCACCTATATTAGGAACACCCAAATGTATAAAGCAAATATTAACAGTCGTAAAGGGAAAAAAATGACAATGACAGAAAAGTAACAGGGGGTTTTAACACCCCCTTTAGAATGGATAGATCATCCAGGCAGAAAAGCAGTAAGAAAATAGTATTCTAGGGGCTACCCTGGTGGCACAGTGGTTAAGAATCTGCCTGCCAATGCAGGGAACGTGGGTTCAAGCCCTGGTCTGGGAAGATCCCACATGCTGCGGAGCAACTAAGTCCATGCACCACAACTACTGAGCCTGTACTCTAGAGCCTGTGAGCTACAATTACTGCAGTCCACACACCTAGAGCCCATGTTCTGCAACAAGAGAAGCCACCGCAATAAGAAGCCCGCACACTGCAATGAAGAGTAGCCCCCACTCTCCACAACTACAGAAAGCCTGCACACAGCAACAAAGACCCAATGCAGCCAATAAATAATAAATTTATTTAAAAAATAGTATTCTAATTGACATATTAGACCAGTTGGACTTAACTGGACATACCCTCCCAAAATAGCAGAACACACATTCTTTTTAAGTATACATGGAACATTTTCCAGCATAGATCACATGGTAGGTCACAAAATATGTCTCAACAAATTTAAAAGGATAGAAATTATATCAAGCAGTTTTTTTTGACAAAAACAATAGAAAACTAGATATCAATCACAGGGAAAAAATAAGAGAAAAATACAAACACATGGAGAATAAACAACATGTTACTAAAAAAACAATGGGTCAATAAAATAATCGAAGAAGTAATCAGAAAATACTCAAGACAAATGTAAATGGAAGCAACTTTCCAGAATCTACGTATGCAGCAAAAGCAGTTCAATTAGGGAAGTTTAGAGTGGTATACGCCTACCTCAAGAAAAAAGACAATCTCAAATAAACAACTTAACCTATAATATAAAGGAATTAGAAAAAGAAGAACAAAGCCCCAAATCAGCAAAGATACAATAAAGATACAATAAAGATCAGAAATAAAATAGAGACCAAAACACAAAATATAGTAAAGATCAATGAATCCAAGAGCTGGATTTTTGAAAAGATAAACAAAATTCACAGCCTTTAGCCATTTTCATCAAGAAAAAAATAGAGACAGGACCCAAATAAACAAAGAGAAATATGAATGAGGAGAAATAACAACAGATATCACAGAGATGCAAAAGACCATGAGAACAGTATGAACAGATATATGCCAACAAATTGGACAAGCTAGAAGAAATGGATAAACTTCTAGTAATACACAATCTTCCAAGACTGAATCAGGAAGAAGTAGAAAATCTGAACAGACAAATAACTAGTAGAGAAATAATATTTGCAAAAAAATAAAAATAAAACAGAAAGAAAACATCCCAACAAACAAAAGTCCAGGACCAGTCAGCTTTACAGGGAAATTCTACCAAACGCATAAAGAAGAGCTAATACCTATCCTTTTCAAATTATTCCAAAAAACTGAAGAGGAGGGAACACTCCCTAATTTATTCTACAAGGCCATCATTACCCTAATACTGAAACCAGAGAAAGGCACTACAAAAAAAGAAAATTACAGGCCAATATCTGATTAATATAGATGCAAAAACTCTCAACAAAATATTAGCAACAGAATTCAACAATATAGAAACAGGGTCATACACCATAAGCAATTAAAATTTATTCCAGGGATGCAAGGAGAGTTCAATATCTGCAAATCAATCAATGTGATACACCATTAATAACAAAATGAAGGATAAAAATCACACAATCATCTCAATAGATGCAGAAAAAGCATTTGATAAAATTCAACATTCATTCACAATAAAAACGCTCATCAAAGTTGGTTTAGAGGGAACATATCTCAACATAATAAAGGCCATTTGTGTGACAAACTTGCATCTAACATCATCCCCAACAGTGAAAAGTTGAAGCTTTTTCTCTACAATAAGGAAGAAGACAAGGATGTCACTCTCGCCACTAATATAATATTGACTGTGAATCTTCTCTGAGAATGACTAGTTCAAGTGA
The DNA here is from genome assembly GCF_030028045.1 of Hippopotamus amphibius kiboko. Taxonomy (NCBI): domain Eukaryota; kingdom Metazoa; phylum Chordata; class Mammalia; order Artiodactyla; family Hippopotamidae; genus Hippopotamus; species Hippopotamus amphibius. Next base: position 85,036,620 of record NC_080195.1, on the reverse strand, counting down.
TTTATAAAATCTGGGTAGAAATTGAAATGCAAAAACTCATTTGGGATTCAGTGGTCAATCTAATAAATTTAGAGAAAGAACACTTTAACATTTGCCTAAATTCTATTGTACCCTATTTCTCTGTGGTATGACTTGAATTCTGCTCTCATTTCTGTATTTATTACCAGTTTATCAGCCATTCATTTTCCTTCTCTCATCTGGCTTTTATTTTACCTTGTTCTTGGTGACTTCATTGTCTTTGATTTTAGATACTAGGAATTTAAAAAAATTGTCAGTTACTCATATTAACTTGGTGACAAAGGCACCACTGAGTAAGGTAATAAATTAACTGCATTTATGTTCCCAAATATAATTTTGTGGAGACTGAATTCCTTTAAATGGCCACACTGACAATTATAATAATACTATTACTAAATGTTTAACCAAACTGTCCTAAAATGATATAAAAATCATAAAATATCCATGTTTATTACAAATCCTTTTTACTCTGCCAGTTAGCAAATTAAATATGTCAGGCTGGTAAATGACACATGTCACCTAGCTCTCTTGATTTTCCATTTCACATCAATATGCCACAGAATGAAAATCTATATGCTTTTAGAGAGTTTAAAATATTTTAATATAGTATCTCATTTCTTAAAAAGTCCATAAAATACCATATTCAAAAGACACTATACCATCTCTTTCCACATTACAGTGAATTCAGAATAATCTACTGAGAATCCAACAAACATTGCTTTTTTCTAATCTTGTTTGTTGTTGAAGTAATTGCTTCCTGAGATTAAAATGTTATTATATATTATTACTAAACAATGTTCTTCGAGAGTTTGGAATATTTGAGTAAAAAGTATTCACAAGAATTTGTATTGTAAAAGGGTTGACAAGGAACACTAATGCAGCTTGAAGCATTAACACTGAACATCACTTTTAAAAATCTTAAGACCATTTGAAAGATGTGAAAACTTTTTACTTTTGAACATTTTTAGTGAAACAAGATAAATATATATTTTTTTAATGTAGGCCCTATTTGTTCCAAAGGTAATTTGATATAATTAAGATAACCAGATACATAAAATTACCAAAGATTTTTATCCATGATGTCATAATAAAGCAATCACTGCCATATTATGTTTTGAAACTTCTTAAACTATTAGTTTAAATTGTATTTTCAGTCCTTATGTAAAATTAAATTTCAAGTAAAATTTTTCAGTTTCCTTAAAATCACTTATTTGTATGGTTAAAAATTATATTTCTTCATGAAAAAGTTCTTATCTGGCAACTGAAGAGAACTCATATTTGCCATGACATAAGGAGAAAAATGTTGCACATTAGAGATTATGGCATATTGCCTTTTAGCACTTGTTGGTCTTAGTTATGATCAAGAGTTATTGCTATAAAGCCTCCAGAATGAACACAGCTAGTTGTTTTGATTGATGCCAAATTGATTGATGCTATTATGATATAATGGATTGTGACCAAGTAGGTGACATTAATAAACCTTTCTTTTAAATACATAAGTTATGATAAAAATCTCAAGTACAGAATATTTGCAAAGCCTTATTTTCTACTTTACTATAAGTTTTGGTATGAAGGAATTCTGAATTGACTTTCTCTGCATAGGATATTGTTCAAAAACAAATGCTGAGGTCAAACGGGTTTCCATCATTTGGGAAGCACGACCCTGTCAATGAAAAAGGATAGCTGTCCATACTAAAAAACCCCATCCTTTTAAAGGATATTGGTTTCTTGTTTAACTCAATAGTTCTCGGAATTAAGATTGTTGACTAGATGAGAATGAAATCTCTGTGAAGTGAGAAATAGCCAGCGAAATAAAACTGTGAAAAGACTCAAAGCAATCTCTCAAATATATCTTTTCAAAAAGATAATAAGTTAGACTATACTAAGAGTTTATTTTTCTTTAATGAATCAATGGCATTCCTTACATCAGAGGACATTCACTCACCCAAGGGAAAGACCAACACCCCACCTCAATCCAAAAACAAACACACAAATAAGAAAATCAGAGAAATCAAAGTAGTAAATTCAGTTTTATATATTTACACATATAAATATATATACATATATTATACATATATAGACATAATTTATATATATGCATAACTTGGTAGCGTAGATGCTCTCTTTTTAGGATAAAAAAGAGACTCTAAGTTGTATAATTTGGGTGGCATGGATCAGCCTCGGGCACTTTAGCTTCAATGAGAGTGCTGTAGATGTTAACAAGCAAAGACCAGTGGTGAATACCCTGTGGACAAATTCCATGATGAGGGAATACACACCTTTTGTACAATTGTAGTGTTACACGTAAGAGACTCTAAGCCCTATCATACCTATTAGAAGAAAAAGAGAAGAGGAAAAAAAAAAAATCCTCATCAATCTAATAATACACCAAATTAGTGAGAAACCATCAACACTTTTGAATGAAACAATGACTTTTCCTGAATTTATCCAAAAGAAACTTTCAAGTTTTTTTTAAGTGTACAATTTGATATTTTTTTTGTTATCAGTAATGTATATATGGCAATCCCAATCTCCCAATTCATCCCCCCCAGCCCCACTTTCCCCACTTGGTGTCCATATGTTTGTTCTCTACATCTGTTTCTCTATTTCTGCCTTGCAAACTGGTTGATGTGTACCACTTTTCTATATTTCGCGTTCTTTCAAGTTTTAACCAAATAGTACTTGAGTTAGAGAAAATAAATGTTTGTTTTACAGTTTTGTCCACCTGAGTTTGTGTTTTCTACACTTTATCTCTTCCACTGTGTGAGACTGAGACTAGAAATTCTCTCAGGATATATATAAAGTGCTCAAAGAAAGTAAATTTTCATATACAGCTTTGTATTCCAGGCGGTACAACCAGGTTTTTTGTTTTCTGTTTTATCAGTAATACACTGAAGAAGGTAACCAAATTACGGGCAGGATTTTGAGTAAAAAGTTTTAGAAAATGTTGCTTCATCAGGCAGGATAACAAAATCCACATTCTTATCAATAGCGATGCTATAAGAAAAGATACAGGATAGATAGTTTCATAAAATACAGTTTACGTAGAGTCAGATAATTTAAAATAAATCATAATTCACACTCAGCTGGTTTAGGAAATTTTCACAAATGTTTGCCTTTTACACTTCACATAAGTACATAAAATACATTTAAATCTGCCAGAAATACAGTAAAATAAAGAGAAGTATGGTTAATGGTCCTTCATATGAGAATGGGCAGCAGCATCTTAAGCAAAAACTTCTATCCATACAACAAAGTAGTACTTCAAGTTGTAATAAAGACAAGTGTAACAGTTAACTCATGATTCATGGTCATATCCAAAGTCGTCTATCAACCCACAATCTAACCTTTACTTCTAATGCATTGATCACAGATAAGGTTATAGACTCCACTGTAGAACCTGTCACACAGCTAAGCTATCAAAGTGATCTGCTGGTCTCTATTTTTTTGACAAAAGCAAAAAACATGCTTGGCACACATTCACTTAATAAGTCGACCTTTTGGATGAACACTGACATTTTTCAATGAAGACGTAAGAAACACAGGGCATATACAGGCCTCACCATTCAAAGTGAAGTGGTTTGAATAGAATTAGGAGGACAGAAAGCCACATATGGTCACTTAGCCCAGCCAGATAAATATAAATAATAGATTAAAAAGCTATAGAAAATGTTAAAAAATTATTTAGGACTCAAATCCCTAAAGTGGATTTGGGCAGCAATTTATTGAAATATTACCAACTGTATTGATTCTGAAATTCACTAGGAACAAAACACTAGAACTAATATAACTGCTTCAATTAACTAGTTTGGTTTTTTCAAACAACTTACTCATCCACATTATTTAATTAGCTTTCTATGCTTCATTTTATATGGTGTGTACATATGCTGTGGTGGGAGGGTGTCTTCTAGTCAACAATGAGGCTGGCATATGGAATTAAAATAGTCAATGTATTGACAGGTATAGATATGAGATACTGTTACATGTATAGTGTTTAAGACTTAGCACTTGTAACTCATGCTAACCTGGTGATAGGTGATTCATTGCATAAAATTATTTTTTTTACAAAAAGGTTTAATACAATGTCTTTGAATTCATTATGAATGTAATGAAATATTACAAGGGAACCAAGGAAAATGTTGCAGAAATAAATACTCCTTTAAATAGAAATCTTCTACATAGACTAAAGGCACTCTAGCTGTGAGAGACTAAAAAATATCATAGAGACTTCCTGAAACAAGAATCTCAGATGAAATTTTTATGTCTTTTTTTTTTTTTTTCTAAATTCTGACTTTGAACATACAGAAATGGGATAATATATAAAAGCCTGAACTCATCCAGAGTTTGACAAACTGACACAGTTCATGCTTAGAAATAGTTGACATGTGTATTATTCATGTTGTATTGAGCTGGTCCATAAAACAATGGTATTTATTTCTAACAGAAATTTATGGTTAATATTAAAACAACCAAAATATATTTAGAATTAAAAAAGTTGAACTTAAATGGAAATATAATTTATACACGGTTAAGTTTCTTAAGTTGGTCATATCAAAAGTACAAAAAAGTATGCAATGCATTGAAATGTATTGTATTGGTAGTATTTAAAGGTTATCTGCGTGTTCCATATTTGTTCTTAATTTTCATATATAAATATATATAGTAAACAACAGATGCCAATTAGCATAATTGAGTGTTCAGAAAAATAAAATTAATGCCTTTATTACTCATAATGTATTCACCCAAAGGTTTCATTAGCTTCCTAATGTAATATTAATGAGGAGAATAACTAAATTATGCAGGTCCCCAAAACTGTGAACTGTAAGCTCATCATGAAATCCTTATTTCCCTTTCACTTAAGTTTCTTCTGCACAGGTTTTCTCTTAGATTCTCATTCATAGATCACAAAAGAACAATTTAGGTTACTTCAAGAATTAATTAGACGTTTGTGTGAAAGCCACTAGAACAACTGTTCCCCTTGCAAGTTCATAAAGCTGTTTAATTTGCTCTTGCCTTTTCAGAGAAGCTGGCAGCAGCACAATAAAGCACAGTGTGCACAGACAGTAAGCCAAATTTCCACCCGAATTGTTCACTTGCATTCACTACGCTTGTTGAAAAGGCACACACACGAACACCTTTTAACCTTACCAGTGACACAGCTGAGGCATTTTTCACTCCATGAAAAATGATTTAGGATAATGTTCTCCCAGCCTGTCTTTGAAGAATAGTTCAGTTAACGTTATAGTCTTTATTTGGAAAATTAGTTTAAGTATCTCTCTCTGCCTTTAGACAGAAGTCTAACATTGATTTACTCAATGTTTAATAACTCATCCAATGAGTTTACTTCTTAGATTTCATTTAAGTCAAGAAAGATGTGCATTCTAATAAGTCTTGGAATGAAAGTACATAGGATGCATTTCAGATTAGATGTAAACCCTTTCTATTTTATTTTTTTAAAACTGGAGGACTGACCTTGGGATAATTCCATTCTACTATTATACTTTAAATTTTAGGGGCATGAGAATACATCTTATTAGTAATCCTGTAGTCGCTGCTCATCATACCCTTCAACCAGTATGAAATCCTAAATAACGCTTACGATTATTCCTCACGAGGATGAAGTGACCTCAAAAATTGCAATTTGACACTCAAGGAAAGAAATCTAGTTCCTAACACTTGAATGTAATGACAATATTGTCTCTGTGTCATGTCAACACCTGGGCCCATCTGTGAGACGGGCACTGTGCCATGCAGAAGGTGCAATGTCAATTTCAACAACATGAAGATGCCAATATGTGGAAGTCAAAGTGATAGCCTGTGGAACTCATCAAATAGCTGATCTTTTGTAAGAAAATCCTCTCAACAGCAAGCAATGCCAAATGAGGGCCCAATGCTTCATTACTAGTCTCCATGGCTGCTGATGCTTGTGGGCATTCGTAACATCAAAAACTATTTCTTCCTCCGCTCCTGTTTCCAATCAGTCACTTTACATAAAGGAAGAAATGATGGGATTATTTTCAAATACCAAGACATTTTTTATTTGTTGTGTCATGTAAAAACTTCTTTAAATTTCTGAATATTTTTGCTAAATGGCAGATGTAACAATCAGCGATAACGTTGTTTTCATCATGCAGTAGTAATTTATATTAGTTCAAGAATTCCCTGGTGGATAATATATGAATATTTTATATGTGTGTGGGTGTGTGAGTGCATGTAAAAATTTTAGGTTGTAATTAACACATTAAAAATGTGAGCATCTGATGTCCTCGAACTGGCTTACATAAGTCAGGTATCATGGGTCAGTAACAAACATGGGTTAAATTCAACATGAATAGGAATGAACATGGCTAGTGTCAATATAAGTTCAATTTTTTTAGCCTAAAGATCCAGTCAAATTTCCTTTTAGCCTTGATTTCCTGTTTGGGAGGCAAAGTACTTGTGAGTTTAGAGAAAGAAATAAATGGGCTTTGTTTCTGGTAATTACATTAGGTAGAAAATTTGGTTCTTTATTTGTGAAGAGTAACAATCAATTTAAGGTTTTCTCAGTCTGAGGCATTTTTTGGGTTTTGTATTTCAACTATTTCTGAACTAAAGTCTCTTGTTAATAGCACTCTCATTTCCTGTATCTGAAGATGTTTACAGTTTTCCTCAGTAAGTAAAGTCCCCTTCAGGGGCTGAGGACACTGATTCTGTTGCATCCTATGGGCTACACACCAGTCACTGGATTACTGTAAACTCAACTGTAAAGAGAGAGAGACACAAAACCCTCTCCTTATTTTCAATTTTCCCTATAAGGGAAGCCTTTATAACCTTATATATATTTTATATAAATTTTACATTTATATAAATATAAATTTTAATAACAAATTAACATTTTCTTCACAAGGAATTAGTAGTTACAAATCAAAACCCCCAGAAAGTCCTTTCATCACTAATAAACAAAAATCACATGACAATAATTCACTTCTTTCCTGAAAATACAGTATTGATGTTTTATGATCTTTCATAAAATATGAAACAGTCAGCAAGTGGCTAAAGTTTCTACTAAGTATTCAGAGTAACTAAGAACATGCAATTAAGACTGACAGCTCTGGGAACACAGACAGGTTATTTAAGCTATTTTTAAGCCTCAGTTTTCTCATTTGAAAATGGAAATGACCCTAGAAGAGTTGTTGAAAGAATAGAAATTGTGTAATGTTTTAAAGTACTTAAGCCCACAATTTGAATGTTTTCAATACTGTAAGTAATTAATATTAAGCCAGCAATCCACTTTGACCTTCATATGGTCTTTTAAAAGAGTATTTTTTTGTTTTAGAAATTAATAGGTTTGTTGCAAGATTGTGTGAAAATAAATACAAAGAATGCAAAGTAAAATAACCCATAATTGTACTACACTGAGATGAAAACCATTATGGGAACCATATTTTTTCCTTGTGTTGCATAGTCTTTTGCTCCCCTTCCCTGACCCACCTCCAGAAAGGGTCAATCTCTTATCATTGTAAAAGTTTTCATTTTTGCACAGAGCAAAATGAAATTTGTATTCATTTTATCTATATGTAACTTTCATTTCCCAGACAATGATTTAAAGAATATTCTATATTCTTTGTATAAAGTAACACTTGTGCATTGCACTATGAAACTGGAGCAAAAATACAGCTTATCTATCTATATCTGCATATACATTTCTATGTATTTACACAAAAGAACAAACATCAGTCAATCCAAACAATGCTTTTAGTTGGGAAAAAAACCTGGTAATTCACAGGGATACAGCATTTATATAATTTTAATATGATAATATTCTTAATTCCTGCTGAAAATTATATAAGAAAAAATGAAACTGACATTTAAATTCTAATTGTTTGCATTTGGTTGAGCATGGTGCTTCTGTTGATATCATTACAGCTATTTAATGATCTCAAATTTGAGCCAAAATTGCAAATGGCTATGGGAAAACACATTAAAAGTGCATTTGGTCATTGGAATACTACAGTATGTGTGTATGAGCCTGTACTTCCCACAGGAATTGGGATGAAACAAGAGGAAGTGAGTATTTTATATATGTTTGCTTTGAAATTTTATATACATATATTAGCTTAGAATTAAATATTCAAGAAAGCAAAAATATCTCTAAGATACATTCAATTCCACTCTCATTTATTCAGTGTAATGGGGGGTGCAGGTCATTTGGATAATTGAAATTCACAGACGATAAAGATGTCAGACAATAGTTGTTCACTCTTCCCTCACAGCTGCATTTACAAGAGCTGCTATTAAGATCGGTTTGAGTTTCCCCTCCTCTCCATGAACTTGGACAGCTTCCAAAAGGGAAGACAAATGACAAAATGGCAGGTAGCTGGAGGCTAAGGAAAAATACCAAGGTGATCTAAACATTCTATATGTGAATAATCAGCACTGCCTAACAGAGAGGGACCTGATGGAGAATGTATGGGGATAACTTGTAATTAATATTTCAAAATTACTCCCCTTGACTGCTGAGAAAATGGGGATAAAAACATTGTATCTTACAGAACTGTAGTCACAGGTGACTGATACCAAGCAGAAAATGTTGACTAAATCTTCTGATATTTATTAAAAAAACTAAATAAATAAAAGCATGTGGAATATTGTCATGGGGAAGAAGGCAAATTGTGAAGACGGACTGAGAAGCTTCAAGTACTCAATTTGTCACAACTGCCTTAGTGACTTTGGGAAAGTTGCTTAATGATTTCTGTTACCTTTGTTATTGCAGCTACAAAAGAGGTATAACAATAGTTCTTACCTCAATGGATTGTGGTGAGAATTAATGAGCCTAGTACCTTCTTACGTACTGCTGTGTAACAAATTATCACAATTTTGTTGCTTAAGACAAACATTTTATTATCTCAGAATTCCCATGGGTCTGGAGTCCAGGCACAGCTTAGTTAGGTCCTCTTAGGGCCTCACAAGGCTGCAATCAAGGTGTCTCACAGGCTAATCTCGTGGCTCAGCTGAGGAATGATCAGCCTCAACTGAGGAAGTTCACGCAAGCTGTGGGTGAAGTTCATTTCCTTGAGGGCCCTGGCTTCATGCTACCTATTGTTTGAAGGCTGCCCTCAGCATCTTGTCACATAGGTCTCTCAACATGGCCTCCTCCCTCTTCAAACACAGCCAGGGAGAGAAAATCTCGAGGGCAAGTCTGCCAACCAGTTAACCTTTTATCACGTAATGCAATCTTGGTAATAACACCTCATCACCTTTGCCGGATTTTATTATTTAGGAGCAAGTTACAGGTTTTGCTTATACGCAAGAGGGGGCAGTTACACAAGGGTGCGAATACCAGGAGGCAGGGATGATGGGGAGTCACCTCAGCTTCTGACCACCACAGAGCAAGAGGAACCACACCTGAAGAACCTCATCCATGCCTTGACCTGACTTGGATGTTGCAGTTTTTGGACTTTGAGCCAATACAGTCATGAAGAGAGACTCTTGGAAACCTTGGGAAGGGGTGAGTATATTTTGCATGTGAGAGAGGTAGGAGTCATTCTGGTCCAGAGGGCAGCCTGGGATGGGTGACTCTAATGGCCCTCCTATGATTCCTAACTCCTGAAGATCACTCACCTGTGAATTCCCCTTCCCCTGGATGTGATGAGAACCTGTGACTTGATCCTAACCAATACAATATGGCAAAGGTAAAGGGATGTCACTTCCATGACATTACATTACATAAGATTGTCTTGCCAGCCAACTTGTTCTAGAGACTCCCCCCGCAGCTTTCATTAAGTAAACAGCCATATTAAGCAACCCATATAGTGTCTACTAAGCGTTAGTGCGGATGCCCTCTAGCAACTAGGACTGACCTGTAGGAGCTGAGAGCGGCTGACAGCCAACAAAAACTCAAGATCCTCAATCCTACAACCACAGAGAAATCAGCCCTGACAATGAACTGTGTCAACCTGAGAGTGGATTCACTCTCAGCTGAGCCTCTATATTAGAACACAGCCAGTCCAATACTTTGGCTGCTGCCTTGTGAGATCCTAGGCAGATGACCCAGCTAAGCTATGGCTGGAGTCCTGAGCCACAGAAACACTGACATATGGATATGTATTTTTTTTATTTTTTATTTTTAAAATTTTATTTATTTATTTATTTATTTATTTATTTATTTATTTATTTACTGGCCCTGTGGCTTGTGGGATCTTAGTTCCCTGACCAGGGATCAAACCCATACCCCCTGCAGGAGAAGCACGGAGTCTTAAGCACTGGACTCCTAGGGAAGTCCCAGATGTGTATTTTTTTAAACTGCTAAGTTTATGGTAATTTGCTACATAGAAAAAAATAAATATTGCACTTGAAAGTTCTTTACAAAGTGAGTTCTCATCGTAAGAATTCAATAAATATTAGCTCTTGATTTTTTTTTTCTCACAGAGGCAGTATAATATCAGGATTATCTATAATAACATAGATTCCAGAGTGAGACCCTGAGTTTAAAACTTGGCTGCATCATTTATTAGTCCCTCAGCACTAGATAGGTAAGTTCTCTGAGCATTGGTTTTCCATCTGCATAATGAAAATAAAAGCAGTGTGTACCACATGGAGTTGAAGATGAAGATCTAACAAGTTAATAATGTAAATCACTACAAAATTCTGTACACATACAAAGTCCCAACACCTTAAAACTACTATTATGTGGATAACGATTTATTATAGTAGCTCTCCATGTAATCTTTCTTAATCTGTCTTTTCTAACAGAGAAAGTATTGAATAAGATATTTCTTTGAAATAATTTGAAGGTACTTTAAGGAATACTAGCAGTATTTATTTTAAAAGTGTCAGGTAATTAAAAATCTCCAATTCCTGTTTCAGATAGGAATTCCTTGGGAATTTTATAACTCTTTAGGAATTCACAAATAAGAAAAGTTTACACTTTTAATATTTTAGTCATAGTTTCTTTGGTTTCTCTGAAGTACTAGAGAATGTTACAAAAGGCATTTGCTTTCCAGTGCACAGGGTGAAACTTGGTAGAAATGATACCACAATGTGATAGGTACAGATTGTAAATAATTATAGTTTCAGAAAGAGCGCAATGCTTCGTTCTAATATGAGGAATCTTACAGCCAATGTTGAATACCAGGCAACCAATTGCTTTGATGATCACATGTAATACAATCCAGTATACTTTGTTCCACACTGTTTTCTAAGACATTTAAGAAAGTGTTACAAAATGAACACTTAATGAATATTATGGGAAGAGGTAATTTTTAAATGTTATTTTTTCTATTTTTTAAATTACATAACTAGTGCATGAAAATATTAAAACAATACGGACAGATGGAATGAAGTAGAAGTCTCATTTTACTTGAATCCCACAAATTACAGTACTTCCTCTGATTAACAATTGGTAACTTTTTGATGAGATACTTGAACATTTTCTATGCAATATATGTACGTGTGTGTGTTGAATACCTTACATTGTGTAAAGGCAGAGAAACATCTAAATTGTGAAAAATTCATGCATTTTGAAACGACATATCCTTGAGTTGATTACATACCATTTTTTACTTTCCTCATTACTTTTTAATTCTAGAGAGTATTCCATATAACAGGTATCATGATACATTAATCTTGATTGATGAATATTTAGGTGATGTCAAGAATCTTATTTAAGTGGATATCTTTTTTCAAACATATTAGTGAACAATTGTGATATTTACTGTGAAATTCTGTAAGATGTATTAATGCTGTGCACAGTTTTAGGTAAGAAGGATATATGTATACCTTTACATAAGAACTAAAACTAAGGAAATACATAAATTTAATATTTTTCTCTTTTCCATGTTAATTTAACTCAATTGAACATGTAATGTACTTAATAGGGTAATTTTAAATTCATCCTCTGCATCTCTATTTGTTCTTTTCTGGGAGGAAGCTCTACAGCCCTGATGTATGCGATGGGAGTAGGGGTGGGGAAGTGGAGAATGGAACAGTTCTCCCCCAAAAGAAGGAGCATTTCTATCACTGATGTTCAGAATCACTGGCTTTGATCAGTCATTACTGTTTTTCAATTTTTGTTAGAAAATATACTGCCTTATTGTTGGAACTCAGGGTTGGCTGCTCCAAGTGCTCAGTTCACCCCACCCCCACCCCGACCCACACATAAACACACACCTTGCTACACCATTGATGTGTAGTTTGGCTGCGAGCAAGAAAAAAATGTTTGCTAATGGTTTTCTCTGCATGTTTTCACTGACCGTAAATACTTTTCCAGAATATGACTGTCTTACAATTAGAAGTGGAGGAATGGTGGAAAAGCATGGATAACTGCAAAGGGACCATACTATAGATCCTAACCAAAGTAAGTGCATTCATGGCCCAATAGAAGCAGTGAGCCCAGGCACATCTCTAACATTAGCATAACAGATGATAGCCACTGATTAAGAATGAACACATTGATCATCTGCTCCAGCATTAAATTTGCTACAGATTTTTCTGTAACATTGCCACCCTTATGATTATGTCAATCATCCAATGATGTTTTATTTCAGGGGCACAAGCATTCATGAAAAAGGTCTTTCTATTAAATAGTTCTTACCTGTACAACAGATTCATATCACAGCAAGTGTATGAAATTATTTAAATTAACAGGTTTTATCAAGTTGCTCATTATTTATCATGGCATCTGGCTGTTCCTCTCTCACAGAAATAACAGCGATGGTATTATAAAGACAAAACATACCACTATTAATTGTGGTCTTAAGGTTTAAGCCAGTGAACAAGGCTTTGGTCAGTATGATTTTCTCTTTTTATGGTAAATAAGTTTAGTTTAACAGTATTAAAACTTATTGTATATAGTTGTCTAAATTTTCCAGCATATGTTGTTTTTCTGATTTATTTCATATTATGATTCCTTATTAAATCACTACTTTTATTTTAATTTAATGGTCACTATTATTAAAATGTTAGTAATTTTTTTTCAAGCTCTTTATTGGAAAATAATTGCTTTACACTCTTGTACCAGCTTTTGAGGTACACCAAAGTGAATCAGCTGTATTTATACATATATCCCCATATCTCCTCCCTCCTGCGACTCCCTCCCGTGACTCCCTCCCCCTCTCCCTGTCCTGGCCCTCTAAATCATCCCCATCATCGAGTTGATCTCCCTTTGTTACACAGCAACTTCCCACTAGCTATCTATTTTACAGTTGGTAGTGTATATATCTCTATGCTACTCTCTCACTTCGTCCCAGCTTCCTCTTCACCCCCCACCCCCACAATCCCATATGCTCACTCATATATACGGAATCTAAAAAAAAAAAAACAAAAACTGATGAACCCAGTGACAGGGCAAGAATAGGGATGAAGATATAGAGAATGGACAGGAGGACATGGAAAATGTTAGTAATTTTATAGCTATAATAGCTGATAGCTATTATAATAGCTTTTTGAAATTTTCCTGAAAATGTTTTAAAAATTAGTTTTCCAAAGAAACTTTTCCTTAAATGAAAAGTAGCTTTATAGTATGTAAAGATATTTGTCTTTCATTATTTTGTATAATGTATAAAAGGTTCATTTAAAATACAAAAGTTAAATAATGAACTTGCAATATACTGTTAAAATCTAGAAATGTCTCTTAAAGGATTCAACATGTTAGGTATTCCCCAAAACCAGTTGCTGACATCCACAGCACTATTACTGTGTCAAAATCTACAATTTGGCAATGAGAAGAGCCAAAGAGAAGATTTATTAATCCCCATTCCTACCAGGGGTGAAAACTAATTAGCAAAATTAAATTATCACCTATTACAACTAATTAATCTGTCTTTTGATAATGACACACAATTATGGTTCCTGTCATCATGGTAAAAAACTATAAAACATACAGTATTTTATGTGGTGTTGCTAACAATCAAATTTCAGTATAAAATACAATCCTACATATATTAACATGGAGATCTTGCAGATATTTCTGACATTGTAAACTTTGTTAAAAGAAATCATTAGGCCTTAGAATAGTTAGTGAAAGCACCACATTTAAGGGGGAACATTTTCACTTTACCTTGATAAATAACATTTTTTGTAAGTAAAAGAGGGGTAATTACATATTTGGGATAGGGTGATGGGAAAGATGAGGGCGAAAGCAAAAGTTAAAGTATACCAAAACTTTGTCATGTTGAGAAACTTATTAGAGATATTGATTACTTGTATTTAAATTGGTATAATACACATGAACACACATATTTGTGAAACGTGTAAGTGCAACTTTATATAACAAGAAATAATGTTCAAGCTGAATAAAAACAAGAACTCTATTAAGAAAAACAGATAAATCTAGCAAAAATAAGAAAAAAGTGGATGATGAATAGGGACCACAATATATCAAATAGAAAATAGCATAAATAAACCCATATATAATCTATTAAATAACTATAAATAGGTTTAAATTTCTTATAAAATTAGGATTAAATCAGTATCATATAAAACAGAAATCTTTGATAATACTTTTTAAATAAAGAAATATAACAGATGACAACAAAACTTTCAAAATTAAAGGTGGAGGGTTTCCTAGGTGGTGCAGTGGTTAAGAACCTGCCTGCCAATGCAGGCGACATGGATTTGATCCCTGCCCCAGGAAGGTCCTACGTGCCTCGGAGCAACTAAGCCCATGTGCCACAACTATTGAAACTGTGCTTTAGAGCCTGTTAGCCACAACTATTGAGTGCATGTGCCACAACTACTGAAGTTCACACACCTAGAGCCTGTGCTCCGCAACAAGAGAAGCCACGGCAATGAGGAGCCCACACACCACAACGAAGAGTAGCCCCTGCTCGCCGCAACTAGAGAAAGCCCGTGTGCAGCAACAAAGACCCAACGCAGCCAATAAATAAATAAATAAATAAATTTGTTAAAAAAAAAAAGCTTAAAAGTGGAAAACACATACAAGATAAATGCTTACAAATAGAAATCATGAGTGGCAATATTCATAGTAAACAATCTAGAATCAGGATAAAAATGGAACCAAGAGATATTTTATATTGATAAATATATTAATAGTAATCTATAACAGATTTTTGCAGCATTCTACGTAGCATTGAAATATATTAATTATTACGTATTAAAATACAAAAAGAAAGTTATGAAACCACAATAATGATAGAAGATAAAACTAAATAAAAAGACATAAAACTGTGTCAATAAGGCAGGAGAAAGTGAGACCCTCAAAGATGCAAGGACACAGTGAATTTAGCTTTTGCCTTGAAAGTTTTTGCTAAAATTTTGAACTTGATATTGGTTTTCAATTTCATTCTACAGGTCAGAGGGAAGCTAGAGAAACTCAAGTGTCTGCCAAAGATGACATATTTGTGGGAATTAGAAATGTTCCTCCACTTTGCAAGAGATCTCAAGCAAAATATTCTTTCTCAAACGTATTGCTGAATGAAGAAATATATTTCATAAGATTTCATAATTGCAGTCTACAAGAGAATGTCCTGAGTGTGTTTAAACCAAATGAACACTACCAAGATAATCAGAAAAAATTCAAGCATATAAATAGGTTTAAAGTCTTTCTGAGCTGTTAATCTCCATGAACGTATGGTAGAAAAATATTAACACTTTCCTAAATAAACATCTTGATTTTTGGCTTCAAAGCATTTCCATAGAAAAATTTAAATCCAAGGAAACGGTTCTAAAATTAAACCACACACACACACACACACACACACACACACACACACACACACTGCACTATGACTGAAAAGGAAGAGAAACTCCAGATATTGAAATTACCAGATAAAATTTCAATATCTTTTCAGAAATAAAAAATAATGAAAATATGAGTGAGCAGAATAATACAGAATTTCCAAAATGTTTCTTTTAAAACCCACATAAAGTGTCTAGAAATTAAAAAACAAACAGCCATTTGAAAACAGAAAGCACAAGAAATAACCATTAAAGGATAATAAGCATTTTACATTATCCAAAGTGAAAACAAAATATAAAGATTTGGGAAACATAAACATATGTCAACAGACAGGACAGTCAGAGTAAGGAAGTTTACAGTAAATCTATTTGGAGTTCCAAACCAAGAGAAAATAGAAATTTGGATTGAGGTATTGTTTCAAAGTGGAATAGCTTGAAAATTTTCATAAATGATAAAAAATACCAAAAATATAACACGTTTTCAATTAATAAAAAAAGGAATCCAAACTTAGCCAGATCATGGTGATATTTCAGCACACTAAAGTCAAACAATTCTTCACAGGTGCCCGAGACAAAAGACAGATTATCTTCAAAGGTAATCATCTGAAGGTCAATGTCATAGCAGCAGGAAAGGAAGCTAGATGAAAGTGGAATCCTATTTTCAACATGCTAAGAGTATATCCCTATCAAGCCAGAATTCTATATCATTGGAGACAACTATTAAGAATGAGGAACAACAAAAAAGGGATTTTTATAACATAAACTGCAGGTTTTATGGAAATAATTCATTAGCAAGGAAAGGTAAAAATGATAATGCAGGCTATCAAGGGGAATATTGCTAATACTATTAAGTTCAATGGAATGGCATCTAAAACATGCAGTGTTTACAATTAGAAAAAATCATGGCTATCAATTTAGCACAGATTGTGTTTCAAACAACCCCCAAATTCTAGTGGCTTAAAATGAAAAGTTTATTTCTTGTCTGTGCTATATGTTAAACACCAGCTGGCTAGAGGATTTGTCTCCATCATGACTACAGTCACAGGGGAGCCATTACTTAGAACATTCATCTCTCCAAAGCACAAGGAAAGAGATCTCTGAGGGCCTCCGTTGCCATTAAGTGGTCTGGTCTAGAAAAGGAACACATTATTTTCATTCTCAGTTCATTGGCCAGAACTAACTCATGGACCCACCCATCCCTAAGGGATTATGCAATGTCACCATGAGCTCAGAGGGAGAAATAACCCGCAATCTTGCAAAACAGTGTTAATGACTACCACGTATGGGTAGGTAATGTATTTCACAGGAAGAATGTCAAAGAACGAAGAAACAGATGTTGATACATGTGTAGATGTGCTGGAGAGTTCTAGTGGAAATTCTCTCCTGATTGCTTCATATGAAACAAGATTAACATCTGAGATTGAAGAAGGGGTATGAAGCATTGGAAAAGAGAGGAAAAGACATGAAATAGGACAGAAAAATAGAGTAAATGAACTATTGACATAATTGTGATTTTCAGTCAGCATAAAATGCCTACATGATATTAAAAACCAAAAATTAAATGGGGCACTGGATTGTGTGTTTTTCCCAGTCACATTCAACTGGTACAAAGAAGGGCAAAGTTGTATTTAACAAGGCTACAGTTTTTCCAGGACAGCTTGCAAAGGAGAAAAAGGCAAATGAGTTCAGAGTGTATGCCTTTTTAAAAAACATATTTTATTGAAGTATAGCTGAGTTACAATGTTCCATTAGTTTCTGAGAGTGTATGCATTTTAATGATAAACCAGAGAAAATAACCTGCAAAAAGAGGGAAGAAATGCATGAGGATGAGGAGGGTGAAAATTTTTAAAAGAAAAATTATGAGGTCTGTGGGGGTCAAGGATGGAGTTGAGATGCCAGAGAAAGTGAGATGGAAATGGTAGAAATGGTGATCAGAGAGTGAGATGCTTGACGTTGAGGTTGTTGAATTAGTTATTGATAATGACTTGGAAGACAGTGGTTGGGTGCAATATAAGGAAGATCTTTGGGGGGAGATGAACTCAAGAAATTGAGAGGACAGTGTATGAGAAGAGTCCCTTAGTTACATCAATACCAAAATCACTAAGGTTAGAAATGGGACAGTATAAGAGGGGTTGATAGTCAGAATGTGCTAAAATCTTCAAGAAAAGAAGAGGATTAAGAGATAACTGATAAAGGAGTGAGTGGTAGCTAGTGTGAACACATGCAACTCAAAGATATGGGTAGCAATGGCTTTAAAAGTGACAAAGAATAGCAAAGATGACTCCTACAACCTCCTCCAAGCTCAGTGATAGGAGAGGTATAGGACTGAAAACAGGCACAGTCCATTTTAGCAATCTCAGGGAATAGCCAGATTTCAATTATAGCTAGTGATTATATAGGGAATATTGGTGACAATGGGAAATAAGTGCCAGAGGCCTCTGTGGAAAAAATCCAAAAGTTGGAAATGAGTGGGAGATAGAGATAGGATAGGAAAACATGAAGCATGTGACAATTTTTTAAGCTCTTTATAATTGCTTTATAAAGTATAATTGTGTTACACTGTTGTGCCAGTTTCTGCTGTACAACAAAGTGAATCAGCTGTATTTATACATATATACCCATATCCCCTCCCTCTCACAACTCCTTCCCATCCTCCTTGTCCCAACCCTCTAAGTCATCACCAATCATAAGTTGATCTCCCTATGTTATGCAGCAGCTTCCCACTAGCCATCTATTTTACATTTGGTGGTGTATATATGTCTATGCTACTCCGTCACTTCGTCCCAGCTTCCCCTTCACCCCCCACCCCCATGTCGTCAAGTCCATTCCCTACATCTGCATCTTTATTCTTGCCCTGTCACTGGGTTCATCAGTACCATTTTTTAGATTCCATATATATGTGCTAGCATATGGTATTTGTTTTTCTCTTTCTGGCTTACTTCACTCTGTATGACAGTCTCTAGGTCCATCCACCTCACTACAAATAACTCAAATTCATTCCTTTTTATGGCTGATTAATATTCCATTGTATATATGTACCACATCTTCTTTATCCATTCATCTGTTGATGGGCATTTAGGTTGCTTCCATGTCCTGACTATTGTAAACAGTGCTTTAATGAACATTGTGGTACATATTTCTTTTTGGATTATGGTTTTCTCAGGGTATTTGCCCAGCAGTAGTATTGCTGGGTCATATGTTAGTTCTATTTTTAGTTTTTTGAGGAACCTCCATATTGTTTTCCGTAGTAGCTGTGTCAATTTACATTCCCACACACAACATTTAAAGAATGAAAAAATAATGGGGGCATGGAATCTGGGGCTTAACTGGCATTAAGAAAGATAAAGGATATAAGCAGATTAGTTCTGCCGATCTGGTGGCAGATAGTAGTGGCAAGGTTGGGAAGTAAAGAAAAGCGCATGTTTAGAGCCCAAAACACTTTCAAAGGAGACATGGATGCCTGGAGATTATTCCATGGGGACTGGGCTTCCTCTTCACTCTTTCAAATACATATAAGAAACTCCTGGGGGGGATAATGTTTTTCACAAACAATGAAAGAGACTAAGGTTATTATTTAAAATTGTGAGAACAGATCTTCACTTTACCAAGAACAGTATGTTATATTATGAAGTATTTTTATTTAATTATATCTGTGTGCCTGCTGGAAGTGAAACATGAATAAGTTTTTCTTCTATTATATTGTTACAGCACATATAAATCAGTTTTACCCTAATAGTATTTTAAAATTCAAACTTAGGGGTTTTTATAATCTAAGCATTTAGCAAAACATGGACCAATCAAAGAAAATGTAATTTTCTTCCTTAAAAGTAAATCTCTGCTTCAGGTATTGAATATTCTGCTCAAGTTTCTATCCAATAAATAATAAACTAATACTATATCTTCAATTAAGCAGACGTACTCCTAAAGGGCATCTAGGATAGATAACGTTACTCTTCAGAAACTTATTTTCTATGGATGAAAAAAAAATCCAATGTACTAATTCTCATACCTGAATCATTACCATTTTTAAATCCAAAATTGATGCAATTAATATACTTTCTGGAATTTTGAAAAAAGTTAAAAAGCACAGCCTTTGAAAAATGGCAGTCACTGCCTAATATGAAAAATGAATAACAGCATATGACTTCCAATAAAGGCATAGGCTTTCTCCAATTTCTGCTCTCACTGATTTTAACCTGGCTGGCTAATTCACCAAGAAATGGCTTACAGGAGGTCAGCATTAACGGAGACAGATTATTCTACATCATAGGTTACTGGGATCACATATCAAATCCTCCCAGCAATAGTCAATATGGGAATAAATGGACTTTTTTTTCATCATTTTTACAGAAAACTCTATTATTCCTTCTAATGTTAACTGTCAATTTAAGAAGCGTATAAAACCCAAATATGGCCTTTTTCTTGTATACATACACACACACACCCCTCCCCCGAACTATACAGGAAGGTTATAGTAAATGGTTCTAAATATTAAGAGCAAAGATAGAACTAGCTTATGACTTTTTGCCCCCACACAGGCATAATTGCATCTCTTACATTTCTTTTATTTTTAATTTTTATATAGAATATAGAGATACTTCAAAAAGTTTATGAAGTTAGCCAGTGAAAGAGCTGGAAATAAAATCAAATCACATAATTCTTAAATTCAGAGTGGCTTCAGGTTGCTGCAAAGTGGTTGTCTTAAAGGAAATGAGTCAGGAAATTAAGAGTCAAAGTTATGATCTTATTCAAAAAGTATAAATGTAAAAAAGTACATAGGATACAGTAATAGTTTTAGAACTATTTTTTTTTTACCATATCAGCCATAGTTTCAAAAAATACCACACAGTCCCATTTAATTTATTTGTCTGCTCAAATAACATGAAGGCATAATTTAATAGTCTGATTCTTTCTATCCATACTAAACCAACAAACCCTCGCATTTCAAGTGGACAGCACATGATGGTTTGATGTCGCCAAATTCAATGTGCATTGTGTTATTCATGTAATAATTGAGAGAGATGGCAAGCTGCCCCTCTTCTAGTTCCTCTCCCTCTTCCTTCCCTGCCCCCATAAAATATAATGGATATATTTTAAATTTTGTTTGACAATCCCTTATTTCACAAAATGGAAAACAAAAATCTAACAAGATTTTAGTCTTATATTGATTAAATTTCATATTGTATATTATGTAATCAGAATATACAAAAACTGAGATCAAGTACATATGATATTAAGCTGATAATCAGAATATTATTTTTATTGAGACACCTAACATAATATGAATTCACCCTTTTAAAATTTAAAACACAGTCATTTTTAGTATAGTCACAAAGCTACAGAAGCATCGTCATGATCTAATCCCAAAACATCTTCATCATCACAAAAACAAACCTCATACCCATTAGGAGGCAATCCTCACTTCCCCCTAACCACAGCTAGTTTTTGGAAATCACTAATCTACTTTTCTGTCTCTATGGATGTGCCTATTCTGGACATTTCATATAAATGAAATCATGAAATAATGTGTTCTTGAGTGTTAGCCTTCCTTCACCTAGCAGGCTTTCAAGGTTCACCCATGTTCAATCATGTATCAGTACTTCATTCCTTTTTATGGCTGAATATTCCATTGTATGGCTACACTGTAATTTGTTTATCCATTCATAAAGTGATTAAATTCAGGTTGTTTCCATTTTTTGACAATCATGAATAATGCTGCTATGGTAATCCATGTAGGCATTTTTGTGAGGACATATGCTTTCAATTCTCTTAGGTATATACCTAGGAGTAGAATTGCTGGGTCATACAGTAACTCCATGATTAAACATATTAAGGAACAGTTGAATTGCTTTCAAAATTATCTGCACCAGTTTACATTCCCACCCGCAATGTAAAAGACTTTCAGTTACTCCACATCCTCAACAACACTAGTTATCATCCATCTTTTTGATTATAGTCCACTTTGTGCATGTGAAATTGTATCTCGTAGTTTGCTTTGCATTTCCTAATGACTACTGATGTTGAGCATCTTTTAATGTGCTTACTGAATACTGGTATATCTTCTTTGGAGAAATATCTATTCAAATTCTTTGCTCAATTTTAATTGAATTTTCTTCTTTTCAATGCTGAGTCACTGTGTTTCTATATATTCTGAATTCAAGTCCCTTATAAGATATTTAATTACAAAATATTTTCACTCATTCTGTGAATAGTCTTTTCAGTTTCTTGATGGTGTCCTTTAAATGTTTTCATTTTGGTGAAGTCCAATTTATCTATTTTATCTTTTGTTGCTTATACTTTTCTTGATTTATCTAAGAAACATTTGCCTATCCCAAGGTCATAAAAATTTATGCCTATATTTTAAGAGTTTTATAGTTTTAGCTATTACATTTAGGTGTTTGATACATTTTGAGTTAATTTGTGTATATGATGTGAGTCAGAGTTCAACTTAATTTTTTTTTTAATTTCAGCTTTATTGATCCAGTAATCCTACTTCTGGGTATACATTCACAGGAAATGAAAACAATATATTGATAAGATATCTACACTCCCATGTTCATTGCAGCATTATTCACAATACCTAAGATATGGAAACAATCTAAGTTTCCAATGATGGATGAATAGATAAAGAAGCTGTGATTATATATATATATATATATATATATACACACACACACACACATATACATGTATATATATGATTATATATATGCTATATGATTATATATATAATCACTCTTTTATTTCCTGGGCATGTGCACAGCTCTGAATATGAGTGTAGCCCTCTAAATTCACAGGAATATATTGGAGCTTTCCAAAGTTCCTTATGTATATCTTAATACCTAACATTTACTTTTATGTTATTTTGGTCAACTTCTTATCCCAACTGCTATCACTGCCTTGGTCAGATGTGATATTAAACAAACACTGGGATACAGCTGTTTGCAGTGAAGAGGTTCTGAGTTAGGTCAAATAAATATAATTTGTGTGAGGGATGGTTTCCTGGAAATTACCATTCAGGTTAGCTAATGACAGTAATGTGGGGAAGAATCTTTGGCAAGTTATAAACCTATTGGCTGAGAGGCTGCTGGTTTTCACAGTTGTGGTTATTTGTGTCAGTTGGTGTTCAAGGCTACTGTGAAGCTTGGTTGAGTGGGATGGAAATAGGGCTACTTAAACCACCACAAAGCTCATTCTTTCTGAAATTTAGTCATTTATCTTACATAAACCCTCTGGTTTTGGCAACCCTTGGATTAATATTCAGAGTTCTGAAAATGGAGAGTTTGATGATTTTTGCAGTGTTGTAATTACTTTTATTGGAAGAGTGGATTTTTGAACGTTCTTACTTCACCATTTCCACTGACAGTCCAGGATGCTACTTTTCAAAGAATATATTCATAAGCAATGTAATGTTGGTTACATTTTGATTATACATTTCACATGTAATTCTTGAGAGGTTACAAAAAGAAAAAAAAAGCCTCTATTTTACAATTTACAAGAAAAAGGTTTGTATTTGATTTAATTTAATTCAAAATCAGTTATGTGGTCAAATCTATCCTTTCTTTGTGACCCCAAAAAAATTTTATGACTAAAAATTCCCCCAGAATCCTAATATTGTATTTGATTTATGACTATTTTTTCACTAAATACCTACTACAATACTACATGATTTGCACTTGGTTGCGTCCATGGATGCAGAACCTCAGGTATGGAGGGCCGACTATAAAGTTATACATGGATTTTCACCTGCACGGAGCATTGGTGCCCCTAACTGCTGAGTTGTTCAAGGGTCAACTGTAAAACATCTATCGTTTATCAAATATCATTTCATTTATTCTTAATATCCCAATTACTTTGTGATGCTCTCTTTTTTAATAATTATTAGTCTCCTGAGGCATCATCCAACTATATCATGTCTATTTCCCCATTATGTCACTTTTGATTAACGAACATGTATCTTTTATATATGATCTTCCAAAGATTGGGTTAACTTGTATTAACTTAAAAAGCAGTGGATGGAACTTGCAAAAACTATTTAAATTTAATATAGGATATCAAAACTTTGATTTCAAGTATTTATATATGACCACTTAAAAATAATAAATGTTCCAAAAAATGATTCGGCATCGTAGACGGTATAAAGAAGTGTTGTGTTGTAAAATAATTAAATGCTGTGTTTTATTGGGAAAGCTTAAACTTTGTAACTTTACAAATAGGAACTTAAGGCCATCTATATCACACATCTTACAATATTGGGTGAATCTCTTTCCCCAAATGTTTCTTCATCACTTAAGGAGGAACAAGAAATTTGCTACATGAAACTGATATAAAAATTAGGTGAGGTATATAGTCCAATGTAGTTGCACAGTAAACATTAATCACCATTCTCTCTTCCCCATGAGACAAATAAGACTAATTAGGATGAGGGCCAACTGCAACCACAGCTGCTAACCAACCAAAGTGAAAAAAGACATGATACAGAAGAGAATACAATTAGTTCACTAGGTTCCAGGAAAGTATGTTGCCTTTTCTTCTCATATTTCTACTTCCAATCTATTATAAAACAATATGTAAACATTTCTTCTCCAGTGTATCCTTGCATTTATGAAACTACAAAGTGTGGATTCACATGTTCCTGATTTAAAACATAACTTGGGGGACTTCCCTGGTAGCACAGTGGTTAAGAATCTGTCTGCCAGTGCAGGGGACATGGGTTTGATCCCTGGGCTGGGAAGATCCCACATGCTGTGAAGCAACTAAGCCCGTGCACCACAACTACTGAGCCTGAGCTCTAGAGCCCATGAGCCACAACTACTGAAGCTCGAATGCTTTGAGCCAGTGCTCCACAACAAGAGAAGCCACCACAGTGAGAAGCCTGCTCACCGCAACGAAGAGTAGCCCCCACTCACCACACCTAGAGAAAGCCCACACAGCAACGAAGACCCAACGCAGCCAAAAAGTAAATAAATAAATTTATTTTTTGTAAAAAAAACATAACTTGGTGACAGAATGGCTAGATTGGAAAAATACATTTTGAGAAAGAAACATCTCAAAATGAATTTCCAAACTTAAAATCTCATTATTTCAGAATTGGTTAAAGGGACGGTCTGTGTAAACTGGAAATGATTCTGAATTATCAAATAATTGTTTCTTCAGTTGTAGAGAGAACAGTGATTATTTAATGAGGTTCCAGACAAACCAAATTGATTTAAATCATAAACATCACCTGCTGTGAATCAATATTTTTTTGGGTTCTGGAAGAACCGTAAAACTGCCTGTTTGTTCTGATCATCCCCAAGTACTTTTACAAAGCCCCTAGTGCCCTCCCCAAGGATGTGTGTATCCTAATGCATGGAACATGTAAATATGCTACCACATATGGAAGAAGGACTTTGCAGATATGATTAAGGTTAAGGACTTTGAGATGGGAAGATTCTCCTCAGATTACCCAGTTGGACCTAAATAATCACATAAATTCTTAAAAGCAGAGAACCTTTCTCAGCTGGGGTCAGACAGAGATGCGATGATAGAGGAGAAATGGCAGTGTGAAAAGGACTCAGCCTGCCATTGCTGGCTTTGAAGATGGAGGAATTGAGCCAGCAAAAGCAAGAAAAGGCAAGGAAATAGATTCTCCTCTTTGAGCCTCCAGATAAGAACATAATCCTGTCTATACCTTGATCTTAGCCCAGTGAGACTGTGTCAGATTTCTGACCTACAGAACTCTAAGATAATAAATTTGCCTTGCTTTAAGCCACTAAGTCTGTCATAATTTGTCACAGCATCAATAGAAAACAAGTACAAATATATCTTTTTCACTGGATATGTCTTAACATATAATCTTACAGTTATCTAGTACTGTTATACCGACTTCCAGCTGCATAATAGCACTTTGTAACCTCAAAGTCTCTATACTTTTCCACTTACTCATTTAATAAATCTTGGCTAAATGAGACAAGTCTCAGATGCTAGACTTCCAATGTACTTTTTTGTTTCTTCTATTATATCCAAAATATCCCAAGCACATACCTCATCAGTTATAAGATAAAGGAATGAAAAACAAGGCAATATTTGGTAATCACATTTTAAAAACAGCTACAGTTCACGGGATGTCTACTATGTTCTAGACACTTTGTAATTTCTTAGTTTCACAGTCAAATGCAAGATAAATATTATTATACACATTTTTGAGGTGTAAAAATTGTGGCTTTAACAGATGCAGTTTGCCTTGGTTCAGCAAGAGTATTTAAACTCAGGTCTGTGAAACCTAAACTTGTTTGGGAGCAAATCCTTACGTTGTACAATATTTTTGAATTAATCAGATGATCCCTAACCTGAATAAACTGCTACCTAGCTGTGGAATTTCTAAAGCCAGATATATCCACAGTCATAGAACAGAATTTCAAGGAAATCAGTACCATCACCTCTGCCCTTTACAAAGATACTACATGTCACCTCAATGTTCCAAATCATGAAGGAAAAAGGCAAAAAAACTAACTCTCCAAAATTTATTAAAGAAATAATGGCACATGATATTAGTGGACAAGGTGGGACACATTAGCCATGATATAATAGAATATATGGAATAGATGTACTTTTATAGAATATATAGTTTTCTATATACTAGATATAGATATAAAGATTTATCTATTATTGCAATTTATTTATTGCAATAGGCCATAATTTGAGCATGGAAGAAAATGTATCATTACTATCTTAAATAAAAATGTCCAGGTGGAAGAATTTGTTTCCTCAATACAAATAAAACCAAAAAATTGACAGACTTACATTGTATTACATAACAGACTTACATAACAGACCTACCGCGCAGCTAATGTGAATTTCAGTGTTTGGAAACTGTTTCTTCACTATGTTAACCAGTTTCTCACTAATTCCATCTACATGATAAGCTTAGCAAGCTTCCCTTTAATAACAGGTAAAAATTAATTTCTAGCCAAGAACTCCTAGCATTATCATAATTTCAATGGCAGCAGGTTGAAATTGTGATATTCTATGTCTAAAGTAATTTTTGATGGACCTGGTATTTCTTTTTCACACAATTCAACTTGTGAATCATATATTTGATAGCTCATTCTTAAGAAAGCAGTTTTGTGTCCAGTGTTTCATTAGCCACAGAATGTCAGAGAGAGAAAAATTGTTTCAGATTTTGCCTTCATGGAGAGTACTTTTCAGTGTGGGAAACAGACATAATTAAATTTTTAGAGAATTACAGGAGAGAAAACTTCCTGGTAGACAGAACCAAGTATAAGTCTGAAGAAACGCAGAAATTATCTAGAAGAAACAAGGTTGGAGAGGTAAAGTATTATTGGTGTAAAGAATACTAATAGCTCAAAACAGGAAACAAGAGATGTGGTAACATGTTTAGGAAAAATAACAGGAGCTGTAATTTGCCGCTTTATCCATGTTTGTATAATGTCATGACAAAGTTTAAGGGATTTTAAGCCAGAGTTATTAGTGACACAGTGATGTATTTTATCATAGGGTGAAAATGTGCTTTACCACCCACCTTGGCCTATCTCAAGATCAGCTTTTCTGTGCTCCCTTTGCATTCTCCTTCTGTCTAAAATAAAAGGCTTCAAACTCATAAAATAAATAGCTCACATTTTCTCTATCAACTTCAAATTAAAAGAGAAGTTGATGCTACTTTCAAATGTTATGTTTAAAGTAATGCTTGAAGGGATGTTAATACATAACTTTTTACTCATACATACTTGGGTGTATGTAAGTTCTGCAATCAGTCTTTGTGAAACTATTCATTCACTGTAAGTAATATGCTGTTAGCAGGGATATCTGTAAGAACACATAGTTCATATGAACTATTTCTTCACATTTGCACGTGTTTAGAAACATAATCATGAAAACACTTAGAGACTAAAAAATAAAGAATTAGAAGTAGAAGTTCTTTTTTTTTCTGAAAAGCAATTTGGTAATGAACATTAAAAGCTTAAACATTTTGACCATTAATTTTGCTTCTAGGAGTCTATCTTATGACAATAAACATAATAAAAATATAGATACAATATAGATACTTTTCTCTATTTTCCCACTTCTTGGAAGAAAATCAATTACTTTAAAAGCAAAGGAAGAAAAACACATTTTTAAATCTGTAGGACCTTGTCAGTATACTGATTTTCTCCAGGGGGAGAAAGGAGACAGAATCTGAGGCCTGCTAGCTGTTTGTTACATTTTGTTAAGAGATTTGAAGCAAGTGAGGTAAAATATGAACATCTGGTAAACAGTATATGTTGTCTTTCTTATTAAAAGTAAAAATATTTAAAATAAGACCAGCAAAAGACTTTAGCTCTGTATAGTGCATATCAAATCAATGCACCATTAAACAAATCCATTGAATATGTGAGACGTTCAATATACTAGCTTTGCTTTTCTCTATTTGATACAAAATTATAAAAACTTTACCTTGAATTCCAATTTAATTATACTAATCCAATGTGTACTACTGAAACCAATTTAATATACCCCTTTGAAACAGTGTTGGCTTTCTATTATCCTTTTATTTTATTAACAACAACAACAAAAAAACCTCTTAAAGTGCAGAAAATTCCAGCAGACTGAAAATAGCTACTAAATAACATTAAAGTGATTTGGAGGGCATTAAGAGTCTATTAACAAGAAAGTACATGTTGAAATATCTCATTACTAAATGTAGGATCTGGAGTGAAATATTCAGCATACAAAAAAATGTGTAAGACATTTTGTGCTGTCATTGTGTTCACAATCTAAAACAGTATTGGGAAAATAACTGTATTACGGAAAATTTAGTCTCAGTAAAATTTAAGTGTATGTGGTTGTGCCCCCCCCAAATTTAAAATAAAAAATAGCATCACTGAATCATTTGAGGAGATATTTAGGTTTTTTAAAATGCTAATATGTGAGTATATTTGTATATTTGTGGTATAGTAATAATTCGTATGGTTTCCTAAAATTTTCAGTTTGTATAGCCTTTAACTTTCCCCCCAGAAGAGCTGCAGCCTTAGGCCAATCCCTTTAGCCAGTTTCCAAGGCCCTGCATGTTTATTCCCTCCTTGTTCTGGATGCTATTGCTTTTCCTAATTGCTTCCTTGTACTAAGAAGAATCTGGCCTATTTTAATACTAACAGGAAAGCCTATTTTTGTTGCATATAATATATAAATAATAAATCATTATAATAACAGATTATATTTGGAAATTGAGCTATAACTCAGTTTAAGTGAGTGATTTATATAAACAGAGGATAAAAGGAAAAAAGATATCTATGGCAATAAATCACGTATAATAAACTAGAAACAGCATCTAGGCATTTTTACTATTTTCTCATCAGCTCTAATTAAAATGAGTAAAAGATAATATCATGATATCTGCAATGGTTTTAGTTAAACTGATCTCCCAAATTGGAGTAGAGGTGAAGAAGACAGCACCTAGGTAATATGCCTGCTCATTAAGTCTCGCTTTCCAAGTTGTACTTCCTTATATACATTGTCATCACTTCAAGGTGACAGTGAAAGAGAGGCATCTGTAGTGGTTTCAAAGAGACTCTTAGATTGAGATTACATAAAGGTATCACTGCCTTCTAGTGGGGTTTTTTTGTGGGTTTTTTTAGTTTGTTTTGTTTTACTTTTTACCTTCTAGTGTTTTGAGTGGGGAGTTGATAAATTTTGTTTTATCTTTTTCTGAAAATTATTCTGATCCCTTCTTAGGGAATGAAAAAAATCACAGATGTATATATTGCCTCAAAAAGGATACTGGGAGGACTTCCCTGGAGGCGCGGTGATTAAGAATCAGCCTGCCAATGCAGGGGATACGGGTTTGATCCCTGGTCCGGGAAGATCCCACATGCCTCGGAGCAACTAAGCCTGTGAGCCACAACTACCGAGCCCATGTGCTGCAGCTACTGAAGCTCGTGTGCCTAGAGCGCATGCTCCGCAACATGAGAAGCCCCTGAACTGAGAAAACCCCCCCACCACAACAAAGACTAGTCCCTACTTGCCACAACTAGAGAATGCCTGTGTGCAGCAACAAAGACCCAACACAGCCCCCCCCCCCCAAAAAAAGCATACTGGATTCATTTCATTAAGAAGAGAACCAAGAGATCTAATGTCAGACAAGTGCTAGAAGTAGAGGAAGGCAGAGGTAAATGTGCAGAAAAATAAAAGCTCTCTTGAGCTCTCAGCATGGTCCCTGTGGGTTTCCTTGATTCTGACTACCCAACAAGCTATAACTGGTGTTAGGCAGGTAGGTAAACTAGGGCTAATTTCAACTGATTGACTAAGAAAAATGACTCAACCTGATGTATATTTCTCACTGTATAATAAAGGAAAGTTTACAAGTAGGCATTCAAAAATACATATTATAAAAGAATGAATAGCTAAATGAGTGGATGAATGGATGGATGGGTAGACGGATTAATTCATCATCTGTTCTGAAGCTTAACAATACTAATTAAAGAACTACACAATTTTCAAAAAAAAAAAAGATGTAAATACCTACTTCACACATGTAGATGACAATTTCAAATGAACTAGATTTTATTTTGAAATGGTTAAGGTATTTTAAGGAGAATAAAATTATTCAATCATTTTGGATCATCTGGAAAGGGAGAATAAATGCCAGTGTATAAACTATAAATAATGGTAAAAAGGAATTAGATATATATTATTGCTTAAAACTAAAGGACTTTAATGTGGAAAAACAAAGAACAAAAAACATCACCAAAATATAGTGTGACAAATACTTGTAAAATTACACACCACAAACATATAAAGAGTTCATATATTAATAATAAAATTTTAAGTCTTATGGATGATGAAATGCAAAGTTCACAAAAAGGAAATATAACTAAGAAATAGAAAATTTTAATCAGAAACAAAAATATTTACTTAACAATATGCTAGTATTTTATTGATTATCTCTTAAAACTTGGAAATAATTATGTCTAATTTTGTGGAGGTAGGTCTTATTGCAAATATTGTCAACCTTTCATAGAAACCAAGTTGGTAATACAATAGAGGAGTTAATTATATACTCATTCCATTCAGTTGCAAAATTTCTATCACAACAAAATAATCCCAAATATTTTTTAAATGAAGATGTTCATTGCAATATTATTTTAAGTATCAAAACTTAGGGGCCACTTACATTTCCATCAATTAGCAAACATTTATACTATTTTCTCTCAAAGGAAGACTATGCAGCTAATTAAATATGGGGATTTTGAAAACTGATGTGGCATGAAAATATTTTTTGACACAGCCTAAATAGAAAATAGTATTCCAGAGTATATAGATTCTGACTACAACTATTTAAAACTTATTTAAAAGTATTAATAGTAATAAACAATGGAGAACATACATCAAAATTGCAATAGCAGGTGTGATTAGTTAATGAAGACGATTCATTTTGTCATCCATATTTTTTTCATGTGCTTATTCTGCTTTTATTATTAGTTAAATAAACAATCACAGGCAGATGGATAGGTAAAGGAGGTAAATTCACCTCTTTTAATTTGGTCTTCCTCTTTATAATACATATAGGTAAATACATATGACAGATAAAAGTTTAATTAGAAGTGAATTTTAGATTACTTTTAGTATAGTTTAGTTCACCCAAACTATGCTTCAGCTGAGAAAATCTAGAAAGTCAATTGTCAATTTTGCCTGCATTTCCCTCCTGAATTATTTTCCTTTTAGTTAACAAAGAGGTGGATTTGTAGCTAACTGCCATCAAGTTACTTAATTCAGTCTGAAAGTATTACTAAAGGGAACCACTACCAACAGAAAGAATTGCTGGCACAATCAGAATTTTTTGAGGAATTAAAGTGTTTAGCCAGGCAGTGAAGACATTAATAATTTATAAAGTAAGTCAGCACATAAAGTAGAAAGAGTTGACTTTCAACCACTATAGAATAAATCAAGATACCTGCTGAGGAGATGTTGAGAGTGCTGATAAGCTTCAAAGTAATAGGCTTTTTTGACCTTTCTAAACAGTTGCCATATTTGATCACAAAATGAAAGTTTAAGAAAGGTCTGTATATTTAGAATATATCTTTCTGTTCATAATATCAATTATGGACTATGTACAAAACAATCATATTCTTTTACAAAGAAAGAACATTAGATGGTACTTATTAATAAGATTTCTTCTTATTACTAAGATGATTACATATATGTTCATAGGTAGGGCAAGAAATGTAACAATCTAAAACAATGAGACAATAATTTTGAGTGAACAAATGCATTTCTAAAGAATATCAGTGGCTCAAATTTGAATAAATTTTTATAAAATTTAAAATTTTTAATAAAATTGATGACTTTTTTTGTCTGAAAATAACCTATGGTATGGAAATTCCCTCAATTCCATGGTAATTACTAAACAACACAGTACAAGCATAGGGACTCCCCTACTTAGCAACAGAGCATGACCTGTGTGCCCTCAAGATTTCTCTGACAACTTAAAGTCCTGAAATGCCATGAATACAATATCACTCTAAATCAAGCTGAGGCATGCATCCATCCTTACATATGAATATGAATTTTTCCAGAGGAAGCAAATGTATTAAGTTGTTGAGACATCTTGGATCCTATCACAGTCCTCCAGGGATAGAAATGTTGAAATTACCTAGCGTCCATGGGTGGGGTCTCAGAGAAAGCCTAAGATAGGGGCTGCTACTTCCTTTCTTTCATAATTAACGAACTCTCAGTTTTCAGCTGACTAACTTGTTGACTACAAAAAGACTCATTTTTTGGCACTAAGTGCTAGCCAGTGGGATATAAGTGGAAGTGATAGGTGTCAGCCTCTATGAACATTCTTTGAAAGATGGTTGCCATATATGCATTACTAATAAGAAAAAAAAATCAAATCATGCACTTTAAATATATGCACTTTATTATATGTCAATTATATCTCAATAAATGTTCTAATAAAAAAAAAAAAAGGAAAGATGGTTGCTATTTGCCTTTGGCCCATTCTCGCGTTTCCTTTCTCTATCCCGCTGCCTGGAACATAGATGCTGCTATTTTAGACAAGGATGCCAAGGGTCACACCATAGAGATGGAAGAACAGTGAGCTAGAAGGGGCCCGGGTTCCTGAGCCGTCTGTGGAGCCGAGCCCATTTATTGACACTTAGCCTCCATATTTCTAGCCATTTACAAAAGACGAAAATACATCTCTCTCCTTTCACTGGCCACTGTTATTATAGGTCAGTGAAACTTACTGTTAAATGTAATTTTAACTATTATTTTACAGGTGAGAACATAAGCCTGCACATATCCAGTGCCTTTAGAAGTGTACTGCTCAGTATGGTAACTGCCAGCCATATGTGCTACTGAGCACTTGAAACGTGTAGTTAAATTGAGATGTACTGTAAGTATAAAATATACAGGATATTTTGAAGACCTATAATATTAATATTTTGAATATATTATGTTAAATATACTACTAAAATTATATTCACCTAATATGTGGGGATTTTTAAAATATGATTCCTAGAAAAAACTTAAATTACTTGTATGGCTTTATATTTCTGTTGGCCGAGCTTTTCTAGAAGTTACAAAGCAGGCTAGATATCTGAACTCCTGCCTCTCAGTTATAACCTTTCTTTGTCAGACCAAACAACTTCCACCATGTGGTAAGGGGTACAGATGGGTTTTGTTGGTAGATGTCATCAGGACTGAAATTAGCAACATAAAAAGCATGCCTTCATCTAATTTTAAAAGGGCCCAAGTCAGAGGGATGTAAATAATTCTAAGAATGTGTATATTTATTTGCAGCACAACCTCACCTGGAATGGTCAGATAATAGAATCCAGGACGATAAGCTTTCCAAGCTGGTAAAATTTTAAGTAATGACAATGTCTTGGTGGAATGAATGGCATAGTTTGCCTAAATGGACAGGAGATGAAGATGCTAAGAGATGACATGGTCAAAGGATTTATGAAGTCCTGGATTAATCCATTTTTATGTAATTTAATTCTAATAATAATTTATGATTCATTTTTTATTTTCCATTCTTATTTTATTGTGTTAAGAACACAACATGAGATCTATCCTCTCAACAAAATTTTAAGTGTATAATACAGTATTGTTAACTATAGGTACAATGTTGTATAACAGATCTCTAGAGCTTATTTATCTTGTTAAACTGAAACTTTAGGCCTGTTGATTGGTAATTCCCCATTTCCTTCTGCCCCCAGCAACCACCAGTCCACTCTTTGATTCTATACATTTGACTCTTTAAGGTACCTAGTATATGTGCAATCATGCAGTATTAGTCTTTCTGTGACTGGTTTATTTCATTTAGCATAATGTCTCAAGGTTCGTCCATGTTGTTGCATATTGCAGAATTTCCTTCTTGTTCAGAGTTGAATAATATCCCACTGTCTGTGTATACTCCATTTTCTCTATTCATCCTCATTGCTTCCTTTTTTCCCCCCAAGCTTAATGCTTATGCTAGATATTTTCTGACCTATTGAAGCCCACTGCTTCTCTCAGTTGGCCCTGCAAACCCAGCTACTTTCCCTGGGATCCAAAACCAGTGCCCTCCACTTCCCTCCTCAATCCTTGCTATCAATTATCCAATTAGCCTTCACACAAACCTGAGAGAAAGGTATTATACCATCATTATTATCATTATCTCTATTTTAAAGATGCAGAAATCAAGCACAAAAATACTAAAAAAAATCACCCAAGTTCACACATCTAGGAAGTACCAGAGTTAGATTTCAATTCAGGTAAAGTGGATTTAACCTCCAGCACTTAATATTTTATGGTCTATTGTCTCTGGCATAGTACCCAATTATTAATTACTTTCCAGCACATTCTGTATTTTTTCTTTTTTACCAAAAGTTCAAATATATTTTGGAATCTGTGGATCTTGGACAAGTGGGTCTACTCTTGAGGAACCTACTCTTGGCTTCTGACCTCAGTGATTCTTCCAATATTAGGTGTGTGGTCAACAAGCGTGTCTCTCAGGACTTTTCCTGGGAGCAAGGTGACAAACTATTCTTTTGCTTATGAGTTAGGAAGCATGTAACCTTAACATCTAGCATCAAGAAAAATAGAGAAGACAGAAACAGAAAAAGGGCCAGAGGGTCCAAAATTCTAAAAATTCTAGACGGCCCAAAACCCAGGCAGTGTCCTAACTTAAAAGTTTGATTTATATCATACCTTATCTTTGTATCTTAGAATGAAATGCTTTGTTTTAAAATCTTATTTGTAATTAATTCCTTTAAAGCAGTTAAGAATAATTTCTCTCTCTTCTTAAATACAACTTTTAGTCCAATGTGTATCTGGTAAGCATTTTAAATAATTTTGAGTATCTTAATATGATGCCAAAATAATTACTTTATTAATGCCTCCTAACTCATAATCAAAAGAATAGGGTAGAAAAATTTATGAATTATCCAAACTTTGTACAAAAAGAGTGTTTCTGGAAAAATATATCACATTATCTAAGAAAAACTACTTTATCATTTTAATTTAAATAACTCATCACAATAAAGAGGGCCAAGCAGTATTTAGCATGTGTATTATTAATATGATTTCTCTCAATTTGTACTTGGAAAACTTTAATTTTTAAAAATCTATATGGTCTCATGTGAATTAACATGGCAATAAAATTTTTTTTGGATAAATGAGTTTCATGCCAATTTACAGAATTGGAATGGTAAAGTACCTCTTTGAATAATGAAACTATTTTAAGCCTTTCTTTATGATAAAACTAGATGACAAATTTACCTAATTCCTTAACTTTTAAAGATTATTTTAGAAGTTTCATTGGACAAGTTTGAGATTTCTTTCCTGTATATCACTATACCAGTATGAAAATAATGGAAGATTTAGTATAATATTTCATTCATTGCTATGGTAGAATGTTATTATGTACATTACAACTGGAAAGTAAATACCTTTCTTATGTTATTGAAATTCTTAGTCCAAGAGGGGCTTTGATAATAATGGATAAATGATGTTTTTCAGCAAATATTTTTATTTTGGACAGTTATTTTCCAGGTGACACCTGCAATCATATTTTTTTTACTCTTTTCCTGACCATAAGTAAGGTGGCTTTTATCAAGTTATTAGCCATATCTCCTTTTTGCCATGTTATACATATTTTTTAATTAATTAATTTATGTTATTTTTAATTTGTTGGCTGCATTGGGTCTTCGTTGCTGCACATGGGCTTTCTGTAGTTGCAGAAGGTGGGGGCTACTCCTCATTGCAGTGCGCGGGCTTCTTGTTGCAGAGCACGCACTCTAGGCAATCGGGCCTCAGTAGTTGTGGCTCGCAGGCTCAGTAGTTGTGAAACATGGGCTCAGTTGCTCTAAGGCATGTGGGATCTTCCTGGACCAGGGCTTGAACCCGTGTCCCCTGCATTGGCAGATGGATTCTTTAACTACTGCATCACCAGGGAAACCCTCATGCTATATTTTGAAAATACTTTTTTAAATGCTGGGTCAGTCAAAACATCAGTAATTTACATAAAGTATTCAAAGCTGTAAGGGGAAAGTTATGAACTTTCAAACTGAAGCTCACACGCAATATTTTTTAATGTAGAAGAGTAAGAGGTCCATACTCCAAAAAATAGATAAATTTTAACTTTATATATAATTAGATTAAACAATGTTCAGCAGAACAGTGTAAACCAAAAGTTAATGTAGGACAGATATGTGAGAACCACCGTCTCATGTCAATATACGTCCTACCTAATCTCCTTTTTATTTCCAGAGATATGAATTATTTCCCCAGACTGGTCTAGCCCATTATAACTAAAAAATGTTAACTTGTTGAAGACTAATTTTTTGTAGTTTGCATAAGTATAGTCTAATATATAAGCAATAATTTCCAAAAGTATATTGGAATTTAGAACAGAGAGAATCAGCAGCAAAAATTATTTGAGCAAGTGTGTGAACAAATAATCCTCATTTGGATATGAGAGATAATAAATGGAAGAAAATTATATAGGAAGATTTTTTATTAGACAAGTATTAATGTTTCAGAAGATTATCATTATATACTGATATCAAATGACATTAATATAATAAATATATCTTAAGAAATGTAAACTATTAGTGGAGTGGGCCAGACATCTATTTTTATTAGATACTTCAACTCCTTAATAACTAGATTCTGCATAAAACACTTTTGTTGGCCTTGCTTACCCACAGAATTAAGATAATTGTCTAATAAGCCTGGGAGATAAAAGGAAAAAGCCAAGACCTAAAAGTGGAGCTATCAATGAAAACAAGTGCGAAGAAACTGAAAGTGATAAGCTCACCTGAAGACAGGTGTCAATAGATTTTGCAAAAGGATACACATTTGTAAAAAATAGCAATACAATAATAGAGTTTTAGAAATAATAACAGATGCTTTAAATACCAAATCAAGCCGATCTCCCTCTGCTCTGCAGCAGCTTCCCACTTGCTACCTATTTTACATTTGGTAGTGTATATATGTCAATGTTACTCTTTCAGTACATCCCAGTTTCCCCTGAAATCAGAATTTATGAACCAAAGATGTAATTTCATTTACTTTTTATAAAAAATAATGTTTATATTTTATTACTGACTACTGAGGTGGCACAGTAGATCTTGCACTCAGTTTGACCTCTGTAGATCTGGATTTAGTTACAGTTCTGCTATGGACGTTGTTGAACTTCTGTGTCTCAGTTTCCTTATGCCTAATACAGGGTAACAAGCTGACCTATACTATTCATAAAGTTGTTATTATGAAAAAACGCAAATGAACTGATATATAAGAAAAAGTATAGGATGTTATAAAAACACTGAAGATATTAAGAAAAGTATCAGTTATTATACATGAATTATATATAGAGATTATTTTAAATGAGAAATTATTTCTTTTAATTGCATGTAAAAATCTTGTTTGCACAATGAGAAAAACTAATTATAGTACTTTTACTATAGAAATATTTTAAAATAAATAAGTATAAAAAAGGAAAAATTTTAATTCACCTGACATCCAAGCATTCATTGATAACCATTATAATACTGATAATATTGTGGTTAACTAAATTTCATCTGTTGGTACTAGTGCTGCTGCTAATGCTACTAAAACACAGACACATACACTTATACACACAGGGTTGGAACTAATTTATAATAATTGCATATTTATACTGTGTATCATGTACTATACTGTACTTTCTTTTTTACACACTATTCCATGTGGGAAATATGCCACAGTTTTAAAATTTCTCATCCTACATTATTTTTAGATAGCCAGACAACATTGCATTGCAATACAGTAACTATATTTACTGTTCTACTGGATATAGGTATTTTCGCAATTACTACTAATGAAAATAACATGAAAATAAACATTTTAGAATCTTTGTGTAAATCTACTATTTTTCCTTCGAGGTAAAACAAAATGAATTTTTTCCAAATGGTATTAACATAAAGCTCAAGATGCATTGAGCCAAATCCCCTCCAGAAAAGTTATTGAGGTAGCAGGCTATCAACAGTGTAGAAAAGTGTCAATAAAAATCGATTTTCTTAAGTGGCTTACTTCAAGTATCTGTAAACTTTAATCATAACTAAATTATTATATAGGATTTGTTATTAATGCTAAGATAAATATGGCCATACTGTATTATATTACATTATAGGAAATAAGCACATGGATCCTTTAATCTAGATACCCTAGACTATATATACAATATCAAGACAGTTTAGATTAATATATGAATTATAGGTACATTATGAAATAGTGTATAATATATTTAGGAATATTTTGGCCATGTGATGTGAATATAAATTCTGTAACTCTCAAATATATTTTTTGACAGTACAATAAAGCATTAGTATGTTATATTCTCATTTTTAATTGATGGTGCTTTGTAACTAAATATATTTTTCATTAATTTGTTGCATAAACAAAACAATACCATAAAAATTTTCTAAACTTCCTGGGGCCATCACTGAAGCCAGATTTGTATAATGTTCTTAGTTGTGGCATAGAAAATTAGAAAGAGTCAGTCTGTCAATGGCAAACATGAAGATGTAGCACATATGAATTCAGCTGACCTGATACCAACTATGTTGGTCGTCAGCCAATAATACCAGCTGCACAAGAGCTGGAAGACAGCAGGTGAAAATCCATACACCACAAATAATTTAATAGCACAGCTCACAAATATGAGTATTCAGGTCACAAATTAACTAGGTTATTAAGAGATGCCTGAAGTCTCACGGAAATTTAAAAGAGAGTCAATGATATTTTGTTGGTTAGGGTGGAAGAAGAATGAGGTGTGGAACAAAAATTCCAACTGCAAGTAATAAAATATTATATAAATACTACCAGCAAAATATATAGTGTAGAATTTTGGACAAAGATGTGTGGGTACCTAATCATAGAAATTTTGAGCTGGATTCTGCTTACAATTAATCAGTTCATCACACAGAGAACCATTTATGATACCAGTGACAACTAATATCAATCAAAAAGCCCGAAGGAAAGTAAGCTGTAGATTTCAATTCCTTCTTATCTTTCAAGGAATAGTGTTAGAGTTCTCCCAAATATGTTCCCCTAGAAAGCATATTTTTTTCTACTTTAAATGTTAGTTATTTTGTTGAAATCTTCTGAATAAAAGCTTTTATCTGCACAGCTTAGAGGTAAGAGTAGATGAAATAATTTACCTGTTTTGCTCTAAGAAAGCACGATTTTATGGACAGCATCTCTGAATTTACTTGGTAAGGCACTTAGAATAATCAAATGCCAAACAAATGCATTTTTAGTTGAAAATCTTTAAAACCATTTGTAGACCCTGAACAATCTTGATGAGCTAGGAAAACATATTGCAGGAAAAAAAAAACATTGACTGGACATGTATGTTTGACTATTTTACTTCAAACTTTGATTGCTTGACTTGAAAACATGCACAATGAAAAAAAAAGTATAAAATAACTTGAGAGAATATTATTTACTTCTCAAATATCTTATTCAACTTTTAAATACTTAAGTCAATTGCATCAGCTGCAAACAAATTATCTGTACGACAAAATTTTCTGTCAACGGCTTTTTTGTGCATGTTATGTAATGCACATATATTAGAAGTGCATGTTCTTTTTTGTAAATTTAGCAGTACTGTATTGCAAACCTTTAGAGAAAAATAGTCACAAATAATTACACTAGATGATGTGTTTGTGTGCGAGTGTATTCATGCGTCTTTGTGTGGTCAGTGTGTCTTTGTCTTGTGGGTTAAGTAGGAGGGAAATGAAAAGAACAGAGCTATTTCAATGCCTTTTGGCTTTTGCCGCAGGTCTACCAGTTCTTAAAGGAGCACTATCACTGAATGGATAAAGAATGTGATAAAGAGACAGAACAAGGAAAAGCATAAATTGGGGAATGGAAGTGGAAATGTCAAGAAGTACCAGGGAATGGGAGACAGGCAGACAAAAAGGGAGATGAAGAACTTACTTACAAAGGTCTTCTAACAGCATTGTTGTAATACTGATTTCACAGTATTGTATAAAAAGAAATTCTGATATTCAGAAAACTGCATCTTAAATACATACAATTTTCATTACCCATAATGACAAGGACCTATTTCAAGGCAATGATATAGTTACTATTAAGTATAGATATATTCCGAATTTCTACCAACACAATTTAAGCACTGAAATAGAGTATTTTCCAACACTGTAAATCCTTCCTAAAATATATACACCTTTATGATATTTTAAATAAGAGAATCATCAAAGAAACAGTGGAATTTTTCTGTCTGTGACCTGAGATAAACTAAATCTATCAGTAATAAATTTTCAAAGCAGCATGAAAAATAATTTGCTGCATTTAGCTTTCACATTGGGGGGTGTTAAATTTTGACAGGAAATAAATAACCATAAACTATGTACAGGAAAGAATATTCTAACAAGCTATAACAGGATGTGTACCCATTCTTTGATTTTTCTTGCCATTAGTTATACTACTGTAGTGTTATAATCATCTATTGGTCACAGTGTAATTATCTATCTCCTCCACACTGTGTCTAAAGGATAAAAGAGAAAATAACTTGAGCATGCCAAATAACCTGCCATCACCAATAAATGTAAGGTAGGCTTGGCAACAGAATATTTCTTATTAATTGAAAGAGGTAAAAAGTAAATTATAAAGATATTTTCATTAAAGAGTAGAAGGAAAATAACAGCATTTCTTTTAAATAAATAATAATGTTGCATTTTGCAAAGGAAACTAATAAAATATTATATTTATGGCTCAAAACCCCAAGCTACAGTTAACATTTCTATAAAGTTAATTTCAGCTAAAAGATTCTATAAGCTGGAAATCCATTAATTTGGTATTGGTGACTTGTTGAACTACAAGAAATGCTGAAGCAGAAGGTATCTGGAAGGGAAATAATATTGATAGTCACTGCAGCAAGCATAAATAAGAGTGTCTTGCTGAATGTGTGTGGAAAATAAAGACATTATTTACACTCAATGGCAGGTCCACAATGCTTTTTGGCAAGAAAAGTCAAAAAGAAATGATTTATGGGCTCCTGTAAGAATTTAACTAGAGTTATGAGAAACTAGTCTAAAACTGAATCAGTTGGGGTGAGATGATTAAACATAGGTAGAAAAATTCTAATTCCTTCTAACAAGAGTGACTGCACATGCACAATGATGCTTCAGCAGTCCACTATTTCAATAACATGAATTTAGGTCCATTTCCATACACTGTTTATTTGCTAAAAAAAAACTACTTTGAGCAAAGTAAAGTTAAATCACATTCCACTGAAGTAATAGACTATAAGGATTAAATCTTAAATCAGATAAATTTTTCAAAAATATTTAGCCACACACTAAATAGCCATACAAAACACTGACTATTTTTATTCATGCCATCTTTTAAAAAGAGAACTTTTGTGAAGGAACAAACTTTCTACAAAATACGTAAATCTCACCATCTTCCTATAATGCTAAAATATAAGCTTTAGTCAATGTTTCAGACCTACGTGCAGTCAAAGTAATAAAGGGAAAACGAAGTTTTGAGGTTATGTAGCCTTCATATCACATAACAAAAAGCCTGTGCACCCATGTGGAGAGACAAACAGTTTATTAGTTCTAATATTAAAAATTTATTGTGCAGTTCTTTCAAAACGAAAAATAACTCAGCATAACAATGTTTGCCAAATGCTTTGCACAAATTAAGTGCTCAAAAATTTAATAAAACATATTTTGTGGCTAATCAAAAATTCCTAAAATGAGTTTGACATGAGATTTTTCATTGTTTATTTCAAAAAAACAATGTCCTATTGTACTATTAAATGATATTTCTGTTAAACCAGGGCTTTTTAATATTTGGGGGGATAGCACAGATTCCAATAGAGTTTATGAATGTGTCATGCTACAAAATAACATTGCAAAGAAAACTACATCAAAATACAGTTTTCAAAATATTTTTGACTTGTACTACTATAATGGGTAGTAGCTATTCTTCAAAGACGGCCCTCACGCTTGTGAATCACACCTCAGAGTACTCATGCCATTGTATGGACTCCTCTCATGTTGGATCTGGGCTACTGGGATTAGTAAAGTTAGGTCATCAGCAAATTTGCCGCTTCTGCCTTGATCTTGCAGACCAAGGAAGGTTTTGGAACAGTCCCTCTCAGAACTTAGCCACTATAGGGCAGAGAGAAACCAGGTGTCGGTGCCCTGGTTGTCAGCTGCCGCTAATCTAGCAGCCAACTGCCAGCATCAACTGTCAGTCTTGCTGGTGAGTCATCTGGAACATCCAGCCCAGTTGAGCCTTCAGATAAGTGCAGTCCCAGCTGACATGTGACTGGGATCTCATGAGAGACCCCCAAGAAGCACTCAGTCCACTAAAAGCAATGAACTGCAAGAGAGAACAATTCAGTGCTTTAAGCTACTAAGTTCTTGGGTGTTTTATTAGACACCCATAAATAACTGGAGAGATGTGATTCTCTATTAATGCAGTTAGTCAAAAGATCAGGCAGTGTCTAATAACCATAATGATTTCAAATCAGTGATGAACATATTCAAGATTTTTGTTACATCTATAGTTTTCTTTGGAAATATCTGAGATTTCTATTGTGGCTAAAGTCACAGATACTGCCGTACGACACTCTGGTTTTTTGCTCACCTAAGTAATTAAAGACATGTTAAATTTAATTAGAACTTAGAAATAAAAATGAACCTTTTTTCCCCCTGTATCCAAGTTCATGGGTTCTCCTGAATTCTAAGCATGACTGCAGGCTCCAAATTAAGAACTCCCGAGCTAAACCATTGCTTGAAGATGTGACAGTTGTGGAGAGGATTACTCTTATTTATTATATAAGCCTTGCCTTTTAAATAGAAAAATTGCAGTAGGATATTTAACCCAAACTTTGAAGAAAACTATAAGACTACTGTTTACAACATCAAAACTGAAAAGTGTATCATGTACCAACATAATGATAAATCCCTCTTGAATATTTAATTAAATAGCAGTTCAAATATTGATTTTAGAAACAGGAAAATATCAAAAGTTCTAGGTTGACACTTTATAGTCACTAAACTTAATTCCATTCGGTTAGCATATGTCTATGCTTACTTTTTCTGGGGCCACTTTCAAATTTTACTGATATTATCTCTGCAAATATTAAATGATACAGTATCTTCATCCCTATCCCCCCATTTTGTATTCCCGCCCACATGTATTCTAGATGCATGATGACAAATACTGTTAATCTTCAGTGCTGACTCAACCTGGAATCTCTTGCTAATGACTTGAAGGCTAGATTAGAGTCCCAGGCAAGCACAACATGATGAACCATCAATATTTTCCATGTGTATTGGAAGGATAAGGGATAGAACCTTTCACAGAATTCCCATTGTTCAAAAGTAGGAAAATAAAGCCACGTGCCTCCAAAAGCTCAACAAGGTAAGGCTAACTTAAGACCGCACTGGAAATAAATTGTGCCAATACTCAAAACACCTAAAAATTCATCCATTGCCTGTTAGTCAAAGCACCTTCAAATTCATAATCCTTACACACTTTCTTTCCAATATCAGGTTAGATCACCAGGTAAGACAGGAAATTTATTTTTCACTGTTATTCATTAGAATAGCAGACTACAGAGAACACTTAAAAAAATAACAACACAAGCATTTCAAGGAACCAAGAGAATGTGACTTTGGAAAACTAATTTAAAATATTAAAAGTTATAGATGAGAGATCAGTTCATGTCAGTATGTATCAGAGGCTCAGGTATCTAAGGGAAAACTACAAAATAAATTGACCTTTTCAAAAAATCTAATTTTGTTGTCAAATAATTCAATTCATTCTCTCCTATCTTCCCCCAATTTTCCAAGTTTTCCATAGTTTTCTGACCTATCATTTAATAAATGTTTCATTTCCACTTGACCTCAATATAGAGCTAAAAGCAATGATGCCTTG
The DNA here is from genome assembly GCF_030028045.1 of Hippopotamus amphibius kiboko. NCBI lineage: Eukaryota > Metazoa > Chordata > Mammalia > Artiodactyla > Hippopotamidae > Hippopotamus > Hippopotamus amphibius. The sequence goes on along the minus strand of NC_080195.1, from coordinate 84,992,496 downwards.
TGTACAAAAAGAGTGGACTAAATAAATGTTACTAGTGATTTCCTCATGAGGTCCATAGACACTCATGGAGATATCATAATTCAATTGCCAACTGTTGCTTTTAGCCAACATTTTGTTTATCCTTGAGTGGCTTCTCATTCAAGTTAATTATCACCATCCTCAGAAAAAGCTCCTGTCTTGTAGTGAAAGCTCTATTTGGTCAGAGATAATCTCCTATAGCTTTCAGAAGCTGTATTAACAAACAAATCCAAGTCATTTAATAAGCAGCTGACTTTTTAAAATCATTAAATTTGCATAGTTTCCTTTGCTCTCTACCCATCACTTTATCTTTTCATTTCCACTGTCTTTGTCACGGCAGTGTTTTGATGGCTCACCTCGTAACAGCAGTGCTTGAAAAAAACAGCATCTAGATGTGAATAACAATAAGCAGCATACTCAGTGATCTGGATTACCATCAATGCCATGTCGAGAGGTCACCTATGCCCTGAGTCTAGAGAACAAGCACCAGCAGCTCTGTTTATAATCATCGCAGTTACAGCTGACAATACTGCATCTGACACGCAGATAATGTATTTTAAAAAGATACTGACCCTTTGCCCAGTCTACTTAATGGGCAATGTTTATACTTTTAACCACCAACCATAGTTATTTTGGATAAAATATCATTAGTATGAGAAGTTTTCCTTCTCATAAGAAAGCCCATTCTACACCAATAATACCACAACCCCCACCATTCCCCTGGCAATGCTTCCATGTACAGAGATTTAAACAGATGGAATGTGTTATGGGAATGCCCTTATTTATGACCTAAAGGCATCCTTCTTTCCCTTGGGATCAAAGGTGAAGTTATTTTCCATGCTAACTCTTTGTCCTGAGGCAGAGTCTATCAACTCTGCCACATTTCTGCTGAATTATATGATGGTTCTGAAATGTGAGTTGATGTTCCCTTGAGACTGTGCTTTAATCAGATTCATTTTGATAAAAAAAGAATCCTAGAATAACAACAAGTGACAATATTTTTAGGCAATAAGAGAGAACATCAGATGCTTTTAACAAATCCCTAAGATAAATTTACAGTGAATGCAATTAGTCCCATCCCCCCTAAAATAGGTCATTACAACTCTCTTAAGAGAATTAGACACACTGTACTTCATATGCTTCAATGCTTTATGGACTTCATGTTTAGATAATACGCGTATATTTTAGTCATACTGAGCTTCAGTGTTTTAGATATTTTGATACTTTGGCATCTCTGTTAAGGCAATAATACTGTATTAAAATCACAAGAATAACAATTATTTCATGTTACTCATACAGCCAGAAGCAACAGAAAACTTTTCTCAGTAATATGAAATTTAAAACTTAAAGAGTAATTTTAAGAATTTTTTCTATAACATTTATTTTCCATGATAAATATTTAGTTTAATCTTTTGTGTTATGAGCCATATTCAGTTAGGAATTAAACTATTATATGAGATATATGATTTAGGTTACTCCAACATTAAAGATACAGAAGAAAAGCATTTAACTATATTTTATAGATTAAAGCATAATACGTGTTTTTATACTATTTCTCTAATGACGTCTATATTATTCTAATGAATTGTACTAATAGAGGATCTTGGTTTAAAACATAATTGTCCTAGATCTATGTTCACCTCTTACAGTTCTCCATTTCTCACTTCTTTTTTAGTACGTCACTAACATTTGAAACTATTTCTAAAGCTTAATTTTGGACTTCTGTGCTTGCCATATTAGTATTTAAAATTCCTCTTTCATTTCATCTCCTTGACTCTAGTGAAGGCAAAGCACAAACATTTGAACTATTAAAAATCCCTTTAGACACTTTATTTTTTCATAGTTAATGGGTCAAATCATAGACAATCAAGAGACCTAAAACTCATTTTACCTTAAGAATATTTATTAGGTCATTGTATTTCTATGCTATTGTCTTTTCTACCTAGAGCAGGCAGCATCTAAAATGGCCCTCAGTGATCACTGCCTCCTGGTGTTCACGGCCTTGCGTAACTCCCTCCCTTCAAACATCTCACCTCCAATTAACTGATTATGGCTATGTTGAGCAGACGGCACATCCATGACTAGGTTACAAAATATTGGGATGTATGTCTCGTCAACAGACTCTCTCTATTCCTTCTCGGCATGTATGCTTGCTGAGGCAATGAGCCATGCTAGAGAGGCCCATGTGGCCAGGAACTTAGGGTAGCCTCTGGCAAAAAGCCAACAAGAGACTGAGGACCTCAGTCCAATATCTCTGTTAACTATGTGAGTTAGCTTAAAACTTGAGGTTTCAGGTGAGACCCCACTCCCAGCAGACACCTTGACTGCAGTCTCACGAGAGACCAAGAAATAAAGACCAACTGAGGCATGCCTGAATCTCTGACTCCCAGAGAGTCTGAGACAAATAAATGTTTAAGCCATTAAGCTGTGAGGGTAATTGGTTAATCAGCAATAGATAAATAATACACTTCCTTAGACTTCATTTACCTTGGGGTTTCCTGTCACTTTTCAAAAATCTAGAGTGTTCCTGTACTCCCACCCTGAAGTGGTAGACCCCTTTCACTATCAGTCCTTACCCTTCTTCTTTGCCAACCCAGACTGCAACATTTCTTTGGTTTTCATGACCTCATAAACTCTAGGAAGATGATTCCTTTTCCAATATTCTGGGGTTGCATCAGTATAACCCTAAAACAATCACTGTAGATTGTTTTTCCCTGCCACTGACAAGTTACTGGGGTATGGCTCTGTCCTCACCAATGAGATCTGAGTGTCAGTCGACTAGAGAACTCATAGGAATGGTCTGCCTATGCAAAGAAAAGGATGAGGGGGAAGAAACACCTCTCTTCTTACTCACATTTGCAGGTTACACCACCATCGTGCAACCACAGGAGAGCCATTGTCAGTTTAAGGGTGGCAGGAAAAGATGAACGTGATGCCTATGATACTATGTTATGATACCATTCATTAATCACCCTAGAATCACCCTGCCTCCCATCTTTTATCTTTTATTTTATGTGGCACAATTAAACTAATTTTATGTGGGTCTTCTGTAACCCGTAGTTAAGAGCATCCATACTGATACACTTGCTAGAATGTATGACTTTTAACTGATGCTAAATATATGCAGAGCTTTTTGTTCATGTACTAGGATAGGCTAAGAGTCATCTTTAAACAACATTAATCACATAATACAATCAAGCTCACATACAGTCAAGCTCACATACAGATACTTATTTGAAACCCCAAAATTATATCTGGCACTTATTTGATCTCCACCACAACTTGCAGCTCTGAAACTTTAAGAGATCTCATGCAAACAGATAAAAAACGGAAAACTAAACTCAACAAGAGTTTAGCAGCTTTTCTCAACTGGGCTCCTCATCTGAATTGCAGAGCACAACATGTGATGTGAATGACTATTTTATCAATTCTGCAGAGGACAGTACAAAAGTACTACGCTATTGCCATGCCAGTAGAGAATTCATTACAGACAACGGGTGCCTTCAGGCATTTGGACTTAAATCACTCCTGGGACACCAGTTGTGAAGAGATGTTCTGGTTGTTAATTCCATACTTCCTCAGTTACACTAGCTCCCCTCCACCCTTTATTTCATTTATCTATTTTTCCCCAACAAAACTTATAGCAGTGGAATATTCTTGATCCCTCTGTTCTCAGGATCAGACTTTATGTAAAATTCTTTCATCCAGTCATCTTTTTCAGAATTATCTTTTTGTAATGACATCATATAGGGATTCTAATCTATATTATAATGCCTGATACGTATTAGGATTTTAATGAATGCTCAATGTTGAAAGATCAAAAAGGGGCAGCTTGTACGTTAGCCCATTGTGATTATGGCATAGTGCAAATTCCAAACTTCTGCTAAATAAGGAATGATAAATTGATTTTGTTATACAATTATTCAGTATCTTATTGTTCACATGTATTTTGCTTTTAATTATTTTGTTGATGTTATGTCTGAAAAAAAAGGCCTTTCACAATATGCTATCCTATTTGCCAACATCAAGACTTTGATGGTGTTTTTAATTAAGCCAAATATGTTTGTGCTTACCTTTCTTGTACAGGGAAAATGTATTTTTCAATTGATATCTAATCCTATGAGAATAAGGTATATAAAAGGGAATCAGAGCCATACAGGGTACATCTGAAATTAAACTTCAGCACTTATGTTTATATGCAGGGTGGGAAAAGAAGGGTAATAAGGACATTTCAAATGCAAATTCAAATAGCGCTTTGTGACACAGTTTAAGCTCCATCTCATAGTCTCAGGGTTGACTAATTGAATTGCTATTGATAAGATGTCACTTAAAGAGACATCTCTGCAGTGAAACATGAGTTTGCTGTAAATGACCTGTCATTAAAGTCATGGGTAATGTCCGTGTCTAGACTGAATTAAAATGTACCTACTAGCAATGTGCTTGGGAGGAGTTAAACCAGCAAAGATGGAAGGAACTCAGTGTCCATGATCCACTAGAGAATTATGCCTCAGGTGCTATGTTAATTTACTTTCTGGCAAACATTAATTGAAGCCAATCAATAAACCAGGTAGAAAAGCTGGGAACTGCAGCTATATTAATTGCCAACTACACTCATATACATTTTTATTTAAAATATGTTGAATATTAATTTTGAATTTTTAATTACATCAATGTAGATAATATAAGTAGCTTTGTATAATTTTCATACAAAAGGTGATAACGTTGAAATCATAATTTGGAGACATGGTTTTTAAATCAGGTTTTCCCAAGCATCTTATATTTAGCCAGGAATCACTTAGACTACTAAAATTCAGTCAGTATATAAATATTGTTCATCAAAGCCCACATATGTATTAAATACCTACTTTGTAAAATGGATCCATAAGTGTTTCTATGTTTGTGCTAGATTTCAGCCATCTTGTTATTTTATAGAAGCATCATCTAATTTATACAGACAGGCACAAGGATTTTCTACAACCTGCCTCTGTAGCAAGATATAAAAACGTTTTGCATAAAAAATATATTTTATATATTTCAGTCCTTTATACTGGGAATGAATTAATCCTTTCCCCCCTTTTTCCACATCTCACTAGAGGTATAAACTATTGGCCCTGATTCTTCCTACTAACATGACTAATATGTAATAGGTCCTATTACAAAGTGAATAAATATAAACACATTTTTCAAGACAGATTTTAGAGATGACATATATTACCTCCCCAAATTTAGTAATATGTTTTTCTGTAGAGCAAAGCTCCATATATTGTAACCTGCTTTTAGATTTAAATATCATGTTTAATTGCTGTATCATCGCTAGGCTGGTGTTCCTCAAGACTTTTTAGTGGCTTCGAAATTAAAAAGAATCATCACATTTTAAGTGCTTATCACACTTATACACAGTTACATTTATGAGAATTCAGTACATCAGGAAGCAGACAACATGGCAATACTAGGTTGTCACTTTATAAGGAATACATAGACACCTAATATCACATCTTAGAAAACTATAAATTGTTTTCATCTCTATTCATATTGCATCTACATTTCTTTATTTCATTATAACACCTCTGACCGTAATGCTAACCTTTACTGTTAACTAAGGGGGATTAAAAAGGTAAAAAATTATAATTAAAAAGATGAAATATTTGTATACCAGCCATGACAAACTCACTTAAAAATAAATCAAATTTTAATATTGATAATTACCTCTAAAATATGACTGCATTTTTCCTATTTGGTGTAAAAAATGTGTACACAAACTTTCTATATATTTTATATAATTATTTCTCTTATCAAGTTTCAATAGCATATGCCTCAAAAAAACTTAATTTCAGTCACTTGAAATTGTTTCCGGTTAAAAATCAGGATTTTACTGATTTTTTCTCAAGTTCTAAATTAAGATATTTGATGAAAATCGTTAGATAGCAAGTTCTCTTCCAATAAATCACTATAATTTGGCATGATTTCCTTTATTTTTGACTGAAAAGTTTCATGGATGATTAAGTTGAAATTGTGTCTATCTGTTATTTTTAGGAAATCATACATAATTGGGTAAAATGCTAAAGTATATAAAAATACATCATCAAATGATAGTCATATGGAAAATAAAATAGGTTTATGTATTAGATATATTTCTAATTTCCATTGTAGTTCTTATGCAGTTCATTTTATTTGGGTATTGTTGAAATTCAATTCTTAATGAATAATCATGTATTGTTCTTAGTGTTGAATGCTTGTATTATGTTCATCTCATTTCTGAATTAATATTCTTTAAAAAAAAAAAAAGCAATTCTTCGGGACTTCCCTGGTGGTACAGCAGTAAAGAATCCCCCTGCCAATGCAGGAGACACAGGTTTGATCCCTGGTCCAGGAAGATCCCACATGCCACGGAGCAACTATGCCTGTGAACCACAACTACTGAGACCCTCGTGCCTAGAGCCTGTGCTCCGCAACAAGAGAAGCCACCACAATGAGAAGCCCACGCATCACAGTGAAGAGTAGCCCCCACTCACCACAACTGGAGAAAGCCCAAGTGCAGCAACAAAGACCCAATGCAGCCAAAAATAAATAAATTATTAATTTAAAAAATTCTTCAAGATACATCAATATTTTGCTTGTTACAACTAACTTCTGTCAGGAGTCAGACTGCCCTCACCATCCACTGTGTCACTCTAACAGCGTTGCTTGACCTAGTTGAGGAGATTGTCAACTTGTAGCTGAGGGGAAGTTAGAGGTTATGAGCAGAGACCTGCATCAAATCCTATACTCTGACATTTCCTGGCTGAAATGAGCTTCTGAATCAGAGTACATGAAAATTCCTATAAAGCTAATTAAAATTCCCATATGAGGCAAAAGGCCACAATCAAGACTTGTTAGTACACTTCTCCTTGAGAAAAACAATCTTGCTTAGAAAAAAATGCCTTATTAGTTTCATATTGATTGCTTCCAGTCCTTGGAAGAACAAAGTTTCAGTTAATTAGAACAAATTCAGAAGGCCATTTTATGTTTATATCCATATATAATTGCTGTATTTATTTTATTTTCAATTGCCCAAAGTTTTACTCATGATTTGCTTTTTATTGTGTGTTGCATCACTGTGGAAATTATGTCAATTTTTATTAAATAAAGGAGAGAGATTGTGAAGAAGAAACCGTCTGCCACTGGAAAAGAAAGGTTGGCATTTGGCTGTGTGCTAACTAATTAAATGTCACTGAATCCAGAGGCTAAATACGCATCAGTTGATGATTTGGTAGATTTTACTGCTGCATATGTAGATTTAATTATAGAGTGATTGAAATTAATAAAGTGGCAGTACCTCCCAGAAACATATTTTATGATCCTTGATTTCTCTATGAAAGAGCTTGCTAACCATTGCCCTTACATAATGTTATACTTTGCAAAATTCATTACAGAGACAATTACATAGTAAATTAACAAGCATTCACCTGTGTATTATCCACTGATGATTCTCTAGTTGATCCAAAATTAACATTTTTGTTCCTTCATCTAACAGGTGTCAAGGATCCTTCCCTAACTATCACGGTTCTGAGAAGGCTTTCTAATATATATTCTGTCTACCTACCTATCTATCTATACATTATCATATACACTATAATCCAGGAAATTTTATACTTCTTCATTTCGGTTGTATATATACATAGGTTTTTTTGTTTTATTTTTTACAATCATAGTACTTAAATGAGGGGAGGGAACATTTGATTTAGGGATTATCCCCTTCTCAATTATTTTTGCTGTTTTTATCTTGTATTAGAAATAATAATCAAGAATCAACAATAGAGGACATCCTCTGCCAAAATCACAGATATGTACTTCCTATGTAACTCTATAGTCACTCCACTGATCGGTCATTGCAATGCAAAAAAACACTCATGTATGCAATCATAATTAGTAATTACCCACAAACCATTCCTATTTTAACTTGGTATCCATTTTGTTCATTTTGAGATATCTACAAAGCAATTTTAATCCCCACCCTCCTCCACCCCAGTGGTGAACAATAGGGAAATTTAACTTGGAATGAACAGATTGGTACAGAAAGAGCTAACAGGTATTTGATCTGAGAATGCTTTCTTCAAAGCATATTTAATTTCCTTAGAGTGAATGTACATTATCAAATCTCTAACATCTGGCAGAAACATGTATCAAAATGTCTGTTCTTCCAAAGACTGGCAGTTGAAATTACAACTTGTAATCACTGTGAAAATGTCTGTTTCCTATATTCAAAGTTAGGTCATTTCCTCTTCCACATTTGACAACCAGAAAACATGCTGTTCTGGTGACTTTTAAAATAACAGTGATGTCCCTTTCATATAATTTTCCCCCTTTAATATGTCTTTATCCGTTGTGAGGTGAAATTGTGATATCAGATAATAATGAAAGAGTAATATTTTTAAAAGGGTGTATGGGAGGGAGAGTGAGCAATGCTCAAATGCCTTTATTGATTGATGTTTGCTATTCTATTTAGAATAGCAAAATACAAGGCAATTAAGTGGTATTTTTAGGGGATCTTCTTGTTTTGCAAAAAAGAAAACCTTCTTGTATGCATCATAATCATCTACAAAGCATCTGAAGTATGTCCCTAGACTCTTCCAACCTACTAACTCAAATTCTCCGAGGCTTAGATAAGGTCTGGGTATTTAAGTTTTTAAAATCCCGACTAGGTGATCTGGATACTGACACCTGATTAAAAGCCACTATATTAAAGTAAGGGAGAGATGAAGCAAATAAGACTACCCAACATTTTCCATCTTGAAACATCCCAGGCACTGTGAAGTCTGTAATCCATGTCACATTCAAAAAACAAAGCAAACAAAAACCAATAAAAAACACTACATATCCAGCAGGCATAAATATTAGCCATGCCTATACTACAGGTTAGACTGATACACAAATTTTCCCAATTGTTTTTTGTTTTGTTTTGTTTTTTTATATGAAAATATAATACACAGGGAGGACATAGCATACCCAAATGACACAGGAATTATAACCTCTGCCTAAAGGGTTTCGAACGTGCATGTTGTTAATAAAATTCAGCCTTGAGAATGTATATCTGTTCAGCTGTTTTGAAAGCAAATATGGGGTGAAATAAGATATTTTTAATCTTACGAAATTCCTAGGATGAGTGTAAAATCAAAATATCTAAAATTTGAGACTAGATCAGCTATTCAAATATAAATATTATATATTTTATTTTAAAATTACATTAAATTATATTAACCTAGAATAAAGATGTTAGTATTCCTTATTTCAAATTATTATTTTTAAATAAATGGTTATTTTATGACAAGGAAAGAGAACAAAATTTCCTCGGATATCCACCAAAAAAGGGGGCCAAAGGGGGCCTGCTTTTTTGTATCCTTGGGTAGATATAAAAAAGCAGGAATAAATATTCTGCCATGACTGTATATACCCTTCTAAACCTCAGCTCTCTCGCTCTCCCCATTCTCAGCTAAACATGTTGAAAATTTTTTCTACTTTTGTGCTCTACAAGTCACTAATTTGAATCCATCTCTCCTATACTCTCTTGTTATTCTGTGAAAATCTCTATCTATAATCAAGAACTTCCTTTATTTGAAATTCAGTAACCACTTTTGCCTGTTTTTCACATTTCTAAAAGGGTTGATAAACTTCTGTGAGACTGTTAAATCTATATTTTCCCTCTACTTTTCTCCACTCAATTTAAAATTCTAATCATCCCTTAAAAGTTGATAATCCTAAAGATCTTTTCCTAGGCCTTTTATTTTTCTCTACGTTTTTTTTTTTCTTCAGTTTATATGGTTTACTCACTCCTAGGTTAGTGCTTCCATTTTCATGGTTTAAAGTGCTGTATCAGGCTTCCTAGGTGGCACAGCGGTTAAGAATCTGCCTGCCAATGCAGGGGACACGGGTTCGAGCCCTGCTCCAGGAAGATCCCACATGCCAAGGAGCAAATATTGAGCCTGCGTTTTAGAGCCTGTGAGCCACAACTATTGAGCCCATGTGTTGCAACTACTGAAGCCCACGTGCTTAGAGCAGGTGCTCCGCACAAGAGAAGCCACGGCAATGAGGAGCCCGAGCACCACAAGGAAGAGTAGCCCCTGGCTCACCACAACTAGAGAAAGCCCTTGTGCAGCAACAAAGACCCAACACAGCCAATAAATAAATAAAGTTAAAAATAAAAAAATAAAGTGCTGTATCTATGCTGAAGACTCCCAGTAGGTTTGTTTCTCTTTCTCATATCTCCATGACGAGCTTCAGACCCATACATATTACTATTCACTGAACACCATTAATCCAAAAGACCATTTGTCATCTATACCAGCGGTCCCCAACCTTTTTGGCACCAGGGACCATTTTTGTGGAAGACAATTTTTCCAAGGACCGGTGGTGGGAGGGATGGTTTGGGGGTGATTCAAGGGCATTACATTTATTGTGCTCTTTACTTCTATTATTACATCAGCTCCACCTAAGATCATCAGGCATTAGATCCTGGGGATTAGGGGCTCCTGATCTATACCACCCTACCAGCCCCCCAAATAACCAGCCAACAAAAGATTTGTGTGTCCTATTCTATAAATGGCATCTTCCATGGAGTTGCCTGATCCAAACACCTGAGTGGCATTCTCAACTCTTCCCAATTCCCAATTCAATCAATCTGCAAGCACTACAGTCCTTACATCGTAAAATCTGGATTTATTTCACCATTTTTCCATTCTTCCATCACCACCTAGTTTAGGCTACCATTATCTTTTTCCAAATTACAGCAAGAGCCCAATTATCTTTTAATCCTCTTTATTTCCCATTAACCTTACAGTTAGAAAAACTTTCTCATATGCAAGTATAATTTTATTTCCGTTGATATTAAAATGTTTTAGTCAAGGGAGAAGCATGATAAAATATTCCCTCAGGAGAAAGAATTCTCCATAAACTCACCTCTTTTCAATTTAATCTTTCACCACACCCACCTCCTCTCCCTTTTCTGCCCCTCCCTTCCCTCACTTACCTATGAAATCACCCTGTGCTAAAGTTGGGCTGAACTGGATTCAAACCCTTAAAGGCACGTTATGCCTTCTCAACTCCAGGCCATTTCCTTTGTATTCCTCTAGCTGGATCCCCCGTTCCCATCATCCTCTTCACTTCAGGTGTAGGTTTAGAGGTTAGTTCTTCCAGACACCCTCCTTGACCAATCCCAATCATGGTAGAGGACTGCTTTCTCTGTACTATCCTACTCTGTTCTTAGCCTATTATATTACCTAACATACTGCTTTGTGATCGCCTGTTTTCCTGTACTTTCCATTATGGCGTAGTCCCCTTGAAAGCAGGCACCACGGCTTTGTTCGCACCTGTGCCCAGTTCTTAGTTTTCCCCTCCCCCTCCCAGCCCTCTTCTACCTAATCACCTTGTGATAAGATCCACTATCCTCACCATTATTTAATCCTTCCATTCCATTTTAACCACTTTCTTCTGATTCCTTCTTAGTTTATAAATAAACATACGTCTTATTAAAAACATACAAACAAAACAAAACAAAAAACACACAACCCAGTAGCCCCTCTGGACCACCAACCTGCTAAGCTTCATGAAAATTTTGATTTCACTGGCTATCTCTACTCGTTTTTTGTTTGTTTGTCTTACAATTGAACAACTGAATATTTCTCTGATTGTAATTTCACTCCCATCTTTACTCCAAAACTTAGTGTGCAAAAAGTCACCAATTACCACTGCCAAATGAAATGAGCATTTATATTTAGTATTTTGACTATCATCCCTAAAGCTCTTTCTGAGACAGCACTAAAAAGCTCCACTAAATTCCAGTATTCCTATTCATACCCAAGAAAAGAAAGCTTAGTGAAAAAAACAACCTCTTATTCTAAACCACTACTCCTCAAATTTAAAAGTAAACGAAACTCACCTGGGGTCTTCTTGAAATGCAGCCAGGACTTCAACAGGTCTGGGTTGGGGCCTGAGTCTTCACTTTTCCAACAAACTCCCATGCTAAAGCTGCTGGTCTGTGGACCATGCTTAGAGCAGCAAGTATCTGCAGTCACAGTGGAATAGCTCTGGACCTTTAAAAACAGCATTCCCGGGGCACCCTGGGAAACTGATTTAATTGGCCTGGGTGCAAGCTGGTTCCTGGGAGTTTTCAGTGCTCCCAGGTGATTCTAATATGCCGCAAAGCTCGAGAACCACTAAGTCATAACCACCTCTTCCTCCATGAAAGTCCTTTTTCTAATCATTGCAGAATAGAATATGTCAATTGTGAGTGTAAACTAATACCCATTCAGTTCTTGCTTCTCGGAGGTGGATAGAGCCATCATCTCCACCACCTGGGAGGATTTGGATTTTTATCAAGATGCTCGGGTGCTTTATGGGCACATTACATTTGAAAAGTGCTGGATTGAGGTACTTTATCATTTCAGATAGGTGGTTATTTATTTAGATACATTTTTAATGATGTATAATTGACATAACATTGTATTAGTTTTAGGTGTACAGCATAATGGTTTAGGATATGTACATACTGTGAAATGATTAAAACACTAAGTTTAGTTAACATCCATTTATCCCAGTTACAATTTTTTTTCTTGTTATAACTTTTACGATCTACTCTCTTAGCAACCTTCAACTATGCAATACAGTATTAACTACAGTCACCATGTAGTCACATTATATCACCAGCACTTACTTCTCTTATACCTGGAAGTGTTGGGATAGGCATTTAAAATATCAATAATTATTTAGAGGGCAATAACTTCAGAATCCCAATAAAGAATGCTTTTACTAATTTCATCTAGAGTGTGTCTAAATATATCTCCGCAAACTATCCCCTTGCCTTGTCACACCGCGTTCTGATTCCTACTCAAACAGACAGTCTGGAGGCAGCATGGTGGAGCAGGACGAGAAAAAATGTTCAAGTCAGATAGACCTGCATTCAAATTATTGTTCTGCTCTGCTATTCTGAGAAAGTCATCCAACTCCTGCACATTACTTCCCTTAATTTTAAAGTGAATTAATATCTTGGAGATACCATTGTTGTGAGTTTAAATGAAAATGTTTGTAAAAATGCTTGACACTTCAAATCAAAGGCGCATAGATCCATTCAGGTATTTCTTTATCCAACAATTATTTTTGAGCACTTAATATCATAATTAAATAGAGAAATTAAAAAGAAACAAAGATTTTGTTTTCTTGTAGAGCTCCCATGTGTGCGTGTGTGTGTGGGTGTGTGTGTGTGTAGAATAAAATACGAAAATGTGATAGAGAAGGCTTAGGAAAGTGTGAGTCTACTTTACAAAGGAAAATCAGTCAATTTTTCTTTGAGGCCTGAATGATAGGGAAATAAATCACCCCTGTGAAAGTCTGGGGAGAATAGTTCAGGCAGAGACCAGAGCAACCACAGACACTGAAGCATGAAAGGGCTTGGTGTGTCCCGGGGACAGAGAGCAGGTTTCTGAGGCTGACACCTAGCAAATGAAAGGAGAGCATGGTGAGAATGAGGCTGGAGGGTTAGGAAAGACCTGCATCATCTGAGGTCTGCAAGAAAAGGGCAAGGAGTTTGCATTTTATCCTAATTGCAAAGGGGAGACGTGGGAATTTTCAATTAAGATGTAATCTTGTTTTCATTATCAAGAAACTGTTCTGGCTGCTGTGAGGAGAACTGACTACAGTTCTCTGACTACAGGGTGGGGGGTTACAATAGAAACACTAGGGCCAGTTATGAGATTAGCAATACAAGTGAGAGATGATGGTAACTTAGACAAAAAAATAAATCCTAACTTTCAATGTCTGTCATTCATTCTGTGCTTGCTGCGCGCACCTCCTCAAAGTGGCCAGTGCCTCCCTAACAAGTCAGCGGGCAGTGTTAGTAACCTTCCATATCAGACTACTCTTAGGGTCATCCAAGTTCCTACCCCATGGTCTAGTTATGAGAAACGACAGTAAAGAAAGATTTCAATACTTTCATATACTAATAACTACCAGGTGATTTATAGCTGAGCTCCAAAGCTTTCCCTAAATATATAGTTCCATCTGCGTGACTCAGCAGGCATTTAGTTAATGGCAACGTCCCTGAATTATTAACTAACTTCATTCCCTAGTGATCTGGAGAGTTGTATAAGCAAACCATATTCAGTGTAATTGTTGACTGAATACATTTCAATTGTTTCTTGTCTCTGCTTCTAGTCTCTGAAACAAATTTTAGTTTTAAAAATGTTGTGTGTATCGTTCATTCATTCAAAACTCTGAATTTGTTTTTATATCCAGGTACCAAACTAAATACCAGGGAAAATTCAGCGACAAGATAGCATACATGGTTATTTTCACAGATACTATTGTTTACCAAGAGAATACACCCCAAATACAGACAATCCCAACAGAGTGCCATAAGGGATACTTCTCTCTGACATAAAGAAGTTTAGGAAAGCCTTCCTATAGAAACAAGGGTTCTAACTGTGAAGTAAATAATAATTAGGACAAAGAGAGTGGAAGAGAGAGAGAAAACAATATCCAGAATTGAAAAAGATTACGGCACCATCAATATTTTCTGTGTATATATAAAAACCCTCCACGAGTCAGATGGCTGATACCTAATCTAAGCCTACCTGTGTTGAATCAGGAGGAGAGACAAAGATTAATTAATTCACATGTTAATTAATCAACAAATATTATTGTGCGCCTACCACATACTGGACACTAGTAACTGGAAACACGGATGTGAGCAACAGAAAAATTCCCTACAGCTTAACTTTCCTAGGACTTGGGAGACAGGAAGCAGTCAACGGACAAACAAGCCTGCTTTCTCCCCCCAGTTCATTGTTTAAAGTCAGAGGTGTAAAAATATACCAGACGTTCTTTGTTCTAACAACAAATCCCACCTGTGGGACACCCTACACGTTTTTGAACAGGTTTGTCAGAAAGTAAGTGATTCATAAAATCACCTGACAGAGCAAAGCCCATGAAACACACATGACGAGGCTGTCAGGGCTTTCCAGCCCACCCAATGATGAATGCCATTGGAATGAGCCTGCTTTCATTATTTCTCCCTGGAGTCTTTCTACCATCCCAAGGATCTACTTTCTTCTTCTTTTTTTTCCCCTTTGTTTGACTTGAATTAGTTCTTCCCTTTGCCATCTATCCCCACATCTTATTCCCTTCAACTTCCACAGCCGCACTGGAAACCAGCCTCTTCGACGTCTGCTTGATCAACAATTGACCCAGCATCCCTTTGCGGACTGACAACGTTATTTCTTCAAGTGAGCCAGAGGGAACTGTTCATCCCAGAGAATGCTCGAAAGTTTCATGGGGCCAATTTCATGTTTTCTGCAGACTCTTTTGGATAACTGAGTAAGTTTCACACCAAATAAAATGATAGGATGGTTTTTCTTTTCAATTCAGTAGTGTGCTATTTCAGAATCCCAGCTTCTACAATAAATTATTTTCCCACTAAAAAAAGAAACATTTTACCGAGATTTAAAGATGAGGCAAGGTAAGAGACTCTGCAGAAAGGCATTAAAAATTAACTAGGGGTTTAAAATCCAGAATGGAAATGCCAAAATAAATCTGAATTTTCTCAAATATAATGTAGGTGATACAAATAAATCTCACGCATAAAACCTTAAACATCCCTACCACCTTAGCCTGCAGATCCAATTATCCTCCACCATTTTCAGCTCAACCACACTGAGCTTATTCACCAGCCCTCCAGTTAGAAAATCATAAAAGGTCTGCAGGTGTATTTACACTCAGAGGGAAAAGATATAGGTGTGAGAGCTGCAATTATTTTCTCCAGAGTTATAAAGAACAAACAGTTCATGACTAGCGGGATATCTATGCACAAGTTTGGCTAATTGCATTATGCTGTTCTGAGTAAAAATGGGGGGAAATATTCAAAGGAAATATGATGATATTTTGCCACAGAGTTTTGTAATAAAAATACTAGGGCTGTTGCATTGTGCATTCAATGTCATTTAGACTTTTCATTCTTATTCATTCAATTGTAAGCAATCTCAGGCACAATGCATCCTGAGGAATTAGTTCCCTGCCTGCAAGTTACTCATAGTCCACAGGGAGAGACAGAGTCCTCAAACAGATAAGGCCTGTACAATGCCATGCATGTTATAAAATATGTGCCGATTGCTGCTGGAAACCTGTGGAAAAAGCAATGTAATTGGGTACTGGTTTAGTTGTCTGTGCAAGTGCACAGGAAACCACATACATATGGTGGTTTTAATAGGAAGCAAACAAACTGTTTCTGATTTTCTCACAATCACTCAGAGTTTACAAAAAGAAATGCATGCAGACAGATTTATGTTCGTTAACAGGACATAGTGTATGAAGTTTTACGGAATTGAGGCTGGGGAATGTTACATTTTACACAAAGGATAAGAGCTGTTACATTGCCTGAAGTCTGAAATCATTCATCTTTATCTCTGGCACACCTGTGAGATGATCAAGAGACTTTCAAGTCAAGAGCTGCTAAAATAGTTAATTAGTAGTGAGCCCAAAGCTAGAGTGGCTAGTCAGAAGAATCTCTGCAAAAGCTTTAATGACTGATGGAGCACACAGAGAGAAGAAACAAAGTATACTTTTTAAATACTGGTTCTGGAGCTACTTCTGCAAATACTACTTTCATGTTAAGCTTTTTTACATAGGGTATGGGTTGATGTTTAAGTTTCTTTTTTTTTTTTAGAAATTTATTAACACTTTCTAAATTAAAAATCAGTGTTCTTTTAATAACCAATTGTTTTGTTTTCTTTTGTTTTTTGGCCGTGGTGCAACTTGTGGGATCTTAGTTCCCCAACTAGGGATTGAACCTGGGCCCCTGGCAGTGAAAGTGCCAAGTCCTAACCACTGGACTGCCTGGGAACTTCCAGGGTTTGAGTTCTTGAGAAGGAATGCAAGTTTGGGGAACACAAAGAAATTGTCATCAAGCCAAAAGAAACATGTGAATGATGTTAATATACTAAATTCCCACAGAACTCAAAATATTTCAATTGGTAAACTGTCATTCCATATTTATTTTTTTTAATATATTAAAAAGCAAGATTAAAAACAGAAAGACTTAAGGAATAAAAAAGTAAAAAAAAAACTGAGGAAAAGATAATTTTTGGAAGATGTTCAAGAAACTTTTCTGGAGAGGTACTAAGGACCAGTCATTCTTCAAGGCACTGGAGATACAGGGCCCCATGGTTCGTTATTTACACCAATAGGAGGATGAAGCAATGCTGAAGCAATGTACCATTAATTAAATCCAGAATATAATAAATACCCACTCAATTCTAATGATTTCAAGTTTCCAGGTTATTCCTTGAGGTTTAGGTTATCTTCATGTATTGGGGGAAAAAATGATCCTGTTCAGAATGGCAGTGTCGGCCACACTAAGATCATCACTATTTCATGCGGACAATCTCATATACTTTAAATTACTTCTCTGTTTTATGACAATGCATTTCTAAAATATATAAAAGTTCTAATCATTAACTTTGGTATAAAAATAGTAAGTTGTACCAATTCTAAAACTGAATGCACTTCAGCAGGTCCTACTCTACTCATTTAAGACACTGCTTTAGACCTGGTAATCTCCCTTTTACCACATCCTCTGTTATATAAGAAGCACCTATATTGAACTGTGTACCCTGATGAAGTTTCAAATTTTATATAATGCATATAAATAGTCTATAAATAATTAGTATTGCATATAGGAATCCCTGAAATAAATATCAGCGCATTTCATCTTTTTAAGTTTCTTAATTTTTAACTTTTACAGGAAAACATAGTGTTCAATATTTCAAAAGAACATTTATTTTTTATGCACAAAGGTTAAAATTAGTTCATTCTTCCGTCAATATTTTGTACACCACAGCAGGACTGACTATATTAACATCTATAAAAAATTATAAAAATAACTACTAGATAGATTTGAAAAAAACTATGTAGTAGATCATAAAAATGGTTGCAAATTACTCCCTTCCCTAAACCAAACCTTTGCAATAAGATAGTGCAGATTCTCCAGTCAAGGAGTGAAGTCTGTTTCCCCATATTCTGGGTTGCCATGTGACCTGGTTTGGCCAAAGAAACATTAGCAAACTGGATAGAAGCACCCCCAGAATGGATTGTGCTTCGGGACTTGCTCTCTTTGCAACCTCGAAACCACCACTTGATGCGCTCTGGGAATCTGCTGGAGGGTTAGAGATCCTTTGGCACACAGACAACCCGTCTCAACTTAGGCATGCCCCAGCCAACCAGTAGACATTTAGTAGTTCTGGTGGTAAATATCAGACCCACTTCATCATGGTACTGGTAAATCAGTAGGGCATTGCAGGGAATATGCGTTTCTCCTGGTACTTCTCTACCCAGACATTCTTCTATTTAATTCTAATTATTGTCTATTTAAATGTGTCTCTAATCAGAATTTTTTTAAGCTTCTGTCCCATACCAGATTGATTGCATCCCATTATCGGAGCTCAGCTTTTGTTCCCTCACTAATTAAAAAATTAGCCTGTAAACAAAAAGTTCTCTGACTTGCTGCAGAATTCAACAGCTATTTCTATGATTCCCTTGCTGTTTCCTTCTCTAATTATTATTGCAGAAAAAAACATCTATACATTGCAGGGTTTGAGGATGAGTGCTTCAGGGGACCAAGTGACTTTAATCAGGCAATATTTTTAAGGTCAAGTCTTCTTGGCTCCCCAGTACTAAAAATTTCTTGTGTTTACTGTCATTTCATGTTTTCAGCAAACATCCTGCCACAAGGTAACTTTCTCTTCCTGAGGTAGAATTCATTGCCACCATCCATCCACCCATGTATTTGTTTAAGAAAATAATACACAAAATACTCATTTAGTAGCAAGTACCTGTGTGAGGTGCTGCATATTCAAAGGCTGATAAGATAAAAAGAAATCCTGTCCTGAAGGAAAATTTACCTCATTTCCACAAAAAAAAAGAAACGTGCTACACATGGAGAAAAATAAATATTAGCAAGGGGCCCTTTACTAAAAATTTACACAGTTACTATATTTTAAAACTCCTAGTAGCTTTTGATATGATGAACAAGGAAAAAAACATCCTATTCACGTATATCACACATATATTATACACACACATGTACATACACATATGTATCCTCCTCCCAAGGCTGAATGTCTTAAATGGCCACATTTCTATAATCCAGGATATAAACTGGATCCAATTATTCCTATTTAAACCTTCTGTTTCAGTCAGAAGGGTGCTAGTTAAGTGTCCTTGTGATTTGGAGGATAAAAGTGGCCCCACAAGCGCTCAGAGTGTTTTTGCTTTAAGGACAGCTTACACCCATTATCCTACCCAGTCAGTCACAGAGAAGGTGCTTATTGCCACATTGTCATCGGTTGCCCCTGCTTTGTCCTGGAATATTCTAGCTGAGATCAAATTCTTAATCACAGCACTTGTAGCTATGAGGTATAATACCTACATAGAATACTGCTGATCGGGTGTTTTTTTAAAAAAGGAAAAGAATCTTAATTTGTTCATGTACGTTATTATCAGTTACCAACTCTGGAAAAAATAAAATCTGCTTCTTTCTTCCTTTTTTCTTAAAACAGGCCAAATAAATTAATGTAATTCTTCAGTTCTTGTAACAATTGTCACTGACTGCCAAATGTATCAGAGCAGTCTATAAGGAGACTACTTGATATTCAAAGGAAGCAATACAAAGGCAGTAAGACTTAGAGAAATTGGAGCCAGACAGAGGTAGGAGCGAAGCCTACCTGTGCTTCTTACATGTTGTATCTTTAAGCTTTTGTTTCTTTATATTTCAAAATGAGTGTAATAATATCAATTCTACAAGCTTAGGAAAAGATTAAGCAAGGTAACCATGTAAAAACCCTTGAAGAAAACAGGTAGCTGATTCAACAAATGCCATGTGCCTTCTCCTTTTCCTACATAATACTTAAGTATAGTTAATTAGAATTCTGTTACATTTTAAGGAAATTAAATAAGCCATTAAGGACCAATGGAACTATATTTGTATATAATTAGCTTAAGGTCAAACTAATTTATTCTTTTTTCTTCATTTATGGATTTGTTTTTCCTCCTTAATAAAGCTCCTGATTGTGAATCCATGTTTTTCTTCGTATAATTACATGTTCTTCTTCGCACAGCTATAATTCACACAAAGGCACAATACTGTAAATTGTTTCAGCTTTGCTTTTCTGCTGCTTTATGGATACAAACAGGCGACAGAATACAAAAACATGCTTTTTTTTAATAGTAGAAAGGAAAGTAAATATTTGAGTCAATCCACACAATTTCCCTCTATTTCTAAAGAAAGTGGGACATTTGGTTAGATTCATCCTTTTCAGAGTTCATCATAGATTAACTTTATGGAAAAAAAATATTCAAATCTACCTTTTCCATCCATCCAATCCACCCATTCAGAAATGAAATGATGCAATTTGTAAAACATAGATGTGATTAACACATTCTCTTTAATCCTTAAAAATACTGAAATTTTGGAGATAAGATTTTAAAATATACACTAGTTTTTAGTAAGAAAGAAATAAGCTGCTATTTAAGATGACTTACTGAAAGAGTCAAATAACTAACTTGTGATACAAGCATTCTATTCATCAATTTCTGCCTACTTTACTGCTTTAGTATACTTAAACCATAAATTATTACAATCCATCTTCTAATTTAGAATTCTTCCAACATCTTCTTCTAAAACATGTTTAAAGAAGGTATTTTCAAAACAAACATCATTTCAATCATCAATTTATAATATACATTTATGTTTAAATTAGCTCAATTTCTGCTTCAGTTTTCCTCCCTTGATGTCATTTTCCATTTCTGGGTCTCTAGTTTTTCAGATGTAAAGTAATAGGATCAGGATCTCTTCCACTTCTAATGTTCTAGAATTTTATATCTAGTACTTTTGCTTAATTTGCATGTTTTATATCACCAAAAACCTTCAAAGCCATCACTGAACCTACAATGGAGCAAAGCTTTAAAAAACAGAGATAGTCAAAAGTAATAATTTTATAAATACACATTTGTTAGTGATAGTTTATATTTGCATAAGACTTGGTGGATAGAGTCTTAGCATAAATTAATTTCTAATTTATGCATTACTTCAATATGATTTTCTTTATGCAAAGTAATATTTCAATCCATCATCATCATCTCCTAAATAAAAAGCTGAGCTTAAATTGTTATTTTATGTCTAAGTTATGTATTCAATGTTATTTTCTTTATACAATGGAGAATTTCAACCCATTAATCACATAGTCCTAGAGTAGGGAGCATAAACGCACTTTCATTTTACAAATTTGATTTTCATTTTTTTAAGACACAAGTAGATTGTGTTGTAGATATATCTGTTAATTTCAATGTTTGATTACAGAGAATGTGTGCTGGAAACACAATGTACTCACGGAATTTTAGGGCATTCAGTCCTTTATTTTAATTTATTTTGGAAATATGTTTATCTGGGCTTATATAGGATTTGGGACTCCTACAAGGAGTTTGGAAATGGAAATATGGGATTCTGTATGTGTGTATACATATTGTATATTGTAAAATTATTGATAATCTGGTTGGAAAAACTGTCCTCATATTTTCTTTTACTTCATTACTTGGATTACTGACTACTCATAAAAAATATATCTGTTTAATAGCCATGAATACTATACTATTGCAGATTTTATGAGATGCAAACATCTTGGTACTTTCCATTTTGAAAAAATTTTAATGTTTTATATATGTATTTACATATATAAATTATTTCAAATAACAACAAATGGGGTAAAATTTTTAATAGATTTTTGGATTACAGTAAAATGAATTCAGGAAACTGCTGCCTGATAGTGAGTTATATGCTTAGTGAAATGCTGTTTAGAGTATTTAGATTCAGAGTTATGAAGCAGTAGTGAACAAAAGGGAAATGTGATATATTGTTACAAATATTTAAAAAATAAATCTCAAAGATATCATAAAAAGCAGTTTTATTATCTTTAGAACAGATGGAGGAGATTATAAAGCATCTGTAGTCTTTACATGTGGAATTATAGTATTTGTATGGATATGCATGAATGTTTAAATTATGTTATTTAAGTACAATTGTTTATTCCAAAGATTTCATTTCAGATAACAGATATGTTACCAAATGGCAAAGGCCAACATTTCTTTTCAGGTCTTTTCTCTTTTTGTAAATTATCTGCATTTTTTAGATGGTAAGGCTACTGTAATATGCAGGTATTATGAAACAATTTGTGTATTGTATCAAAAATTATATGACTATAGCAATTCATTTTGCAATATACTTAGTTGTTCTAGAGTGCACCAGAGAGATGATTTTTTAAATGAGTTTTTCCGTGTAGAAATGTAGTCGAAGCATGTTGAGCAGTAGTTTGGGGATATATTATTCTTTTGGTTAGGAAACACTCGCTGACAGTGAGGGTAGAAAACACAAGAGGAAGACTACATAAAATATGCTTGAGCTAAAGTAGTGTGCTAGTTTTATAATTTTGTGCATCACGTGAAAAATTCTCTTGCTTTTAAAATAATACTTTAATATTTTCCCTGAGTTCATTCAGTATCCTATACTTCAGTACACACATGGAAACTGAGTTGGTCACTAATTCTCTGTAATTAAATACAAATTTTATAGAATGTTCATTATTTATGTTGCTTTGCATTCTCAAATAAATGTGAATTGTTATTACATTACTGTGTTATTACAATTCACTACCAAACACAAAGATGTCTGCATATTAAAAAACATAATTCTACAGCACTGTAATCTAAATGTAGGATTATTAATTTATTATCTACTTGAAATTTAAAATTTCATTTTTTCAATAAATCTCCATCAACGTGAAAGAAGGGTATCAGTAAAATCCAATAGTTAAAATCCCTTGTGTATGTTTGATAATTTAGCTAAGTCCTATTATGTAGATAAACTATAAATTATACATAGAAGAGCAAAAAGCTGTGCATATGGTCTATAGTAGGATGGCAAAACTGAAGATATTCAAGGGCACAAGTTAAAGGCCATTGAACCAAGTATACACCTACAGTACCCTGTGGTCTGTATATGGCCTAGTACATGCTATTAAAGGTGTAAAAGACTAAAGACCATTCCTCTCTCACTAGGGAAACCAAGGCCTTTTTTTTTTCTTTTTTCTTTTTTTTTTTAATATTTAAAGGTAAAAGCCATACTTCAGTTATCTTGTAATTTATGTCCACAATAATAAGGACAAGGGCTTACAAAGGATTGACAAGCTGATTATTCAGATTACAAATCCAACAACTTTCCTTACTCATAGGATCATTAATGAATGGTCACTGAGTATTAGATACTATCACATTTTTCTTTTTTCCCAGGAGAAAGGTGGGCAATCTTACCATTACATTTAGAATCTGGAATACTACTAGACAGAGTCTTTGAACCCACTCAATAATACATGAAATCCAACATCCATTCAACAAAGGTAATAATTTAAGTATCAACTATATTTCAGGCACTATCATACATTCAGAGGAAACAAATAGAAACGATATATGCCTCCAATTTTTCAGTATTCTTAGTTTAGAAGGGACACAAGCCTATGCATTGCTATTTGATATAACTCCTATTACAGTTATAGAAACAACGTATTGTGGAATTAAAAAGGAGAAAGCGACTAAATTATTTCTGTCTGCTGAACTCCAGAAGTATTTCATATATGTATATCACCTTAAAAGTATGAGTTTACCAGAGAGAGGGAGTGTATTTGGTCATTCTATTCAAGAGAGGAAAACATGTGAAATGACAGAGTTGTGGGAAGTTCCTGAACACATCCCTTACATATACATTCAACACATATCTTTTTTTAAATAACTCCTTTCTGAAAAGCACTCAGCTAGCAAAACACTAAAACTACAGATGCCATCCTTCCCTCTCAGTGCTGGCAATCTGGCGGAAAAGACAGACATTGGATAATTGTGATGTCTTTTTTTTTTTCTTTTTTTTTTTAAGGGAAAGTAGAGTATAGAAGAGGCTTCAGAATGTAGGGTATTTTCATCAAAGGAAAGGAACTTTAGTGAGGGAGAGAGGTGTGTCCAAATGGTAAAAGGTCTCAAGTATGTTGTCTGGACTGTATTCTGCAGTCAGTGGAGAGAAGTTTTTAATCAAAGAGTGACACAACTTATGGGATATTAGAAAGGTAACACTGACAGCATTAAACAGGAAAATAAATCAAGGAGAGACTAAAAATTATGAACA
Organism: Hippopotamus amphibius kiboko; assembly: GCF_030028045.1. Taxonomy (NCBI): domain Eukaryota; kingdom Metazoa; phylum Chordata; class Mammalia; order Artiodactyla; family Hippopotamidae; genus Hippopotamus; species Hippopotamus amphibius. The sequence goes on along the minus strand of NC_080195.1, from coordinate 84,968,240 downwards.
ACAGGGAGTCTACCACAAAATTCCACATGAGAGATGAGGACAGCCTGAATAAACTTACCTACAGAGGTTATGAAGAGGAGAGGAAGGGAAAATTGGAAAAATATTTATGAGATACAATAAAAAATTAGAGATTCCCAAATATAAGGAGTTAAGGAAGTGCCAATCTGAGAGACTGTTCCATAGATTTTACTTATAAGACCTAGGGCAATAAAGGGTGAGAAGAATTAAATAACATATAGACTCTAAAAGGCAACTATTTGGGTGGTGATGGATGAATTCACTGTGGAACGGAAGAAATCCCAAGGTGGGTGGGAGTATGGACAGACAAATGAAGAGATGCAGTAAGCCCTGGACAATATAAGTTTAAAGCTGGAGAGAGTTTTGTGCCAAAGAAAAAGACTTGAGTATCATCAAAATATTTATTATACAGCAGTGGTTCTCATATTTTCTGCCCATTAGAATCACCTAAGTCATTAAAAAAAAACTGATGCCTGTATCACAACCCCAGGGATTCTGATTTAAGTGATCTGGGGTACAGGCTGGAAACTGGGATTTAAAAAAACTCCCCAGGTGATTCTAATGTGCAGCCAAGTTGAGAACCTCTGCTGTGGAGGGACATAATTGCATGAGGTCTTTTAATGTTGAGACCCTGGATTCTGAAGTCAAACAGAACAGTATTTGAATTGAAGCTCTGCCAGTTATCCATGAAACTTTGCATATGAAAGCCAGAGATTCTTTATCTGCAAGACAGTGGTGATATTGTCTACTCAATGATTTGTAGGATAATGCACACAAATAATATAAAGGTGCTTCTCACAATGCTGAATGAGCATTTATAAATATCATGCACAAGCATCATCATCAATTATTATTATTAACCACATAATCGTATTCTCCATTTTATAAAAGTCAAAGTCTTGAGAGTGAAGGAGATCACAGAGGGAGAATATGCAGACTATGAAGGGAAAAGTTCTAGGGGCAGAATCTGGGGAAAACACAACACTTAAGAGACTAGTGGAGGAGAAGGATGCATCAGTAGAAGAGGCAGAAAGGTAAAATGCATGGAAGAGATCTATGAGAGATGGCATCTTGAAATTTATCAGATAAATTTGAAATGTCACATAGATTTGAATTAGGATGAAGTCTGAAGCTTGGCAAATGATTTGGCAAATTTTAAATCTATGGGGTCTAAATGTGATCAGATTAGGGCTGTACCAATTTACCACTGGTGGAGGGGTGAAGAATTAGAGACAACCAAGGAAGGCAAGGGAAGGATACTATTTCAAGAAGTTTAATTTTTAAGAGGATATAAGAGGATAATTTGAGAAAGAATGATTATGAAAACTTTGAAGGAATTTTTATTTTGCTAGAGTGGAAATAATTATAAAAGAAGTAAAGGAGCCAGAGAATGAAAGGGCTGAAAATACAAAAGGAGAAAAATGGATGAGTTCTGGCCCCAATGACAACCACTGTCTCAGAAGAGAAGAAACAGATACTTTTCTGAGACAACAGTGTGTGAGCAGGTGTTAACATAATTGGAGAAGAGGGGAGGAAAGCAGAGAGAGAGAACCCCACTGATGCTGTGGGGCTGAAGCTACTCTATGCTAGAACTTGGATTTACTGTGGGTGGAGAACACTTTCATTAACTACTATGTGGTTCAATGTCTAGGGACCTGCTCACAGAGACTGCTAGGTAGTACATGTTTGATGAGGTTTACTAAGACTTGTTCATGCTTATTCTGGGAGAGTAGGTAATGGTAGACAAGAATGTCAAAGTAAAACAAGGATCTAACAGGAAGATTCTGTGAATGCAGGAGCATCACAGTGGTGCATAGTTTACAGGCTTTTTATCATATCTCTTTTAAATTCTTTCAGGAAGAGTGGCAGAACTCAATGGAGAAAAAAATGAAATGATGTAACTTTATCAAATCAACATTTGCCACCTTAACTTGTACAATGTTATACACCAGCTGTATCTCAATTAAAAATCCATAAAGTGGACAAGAGGGCAGAGAGTAGTATCAAGCAGTATCAGCAGTATTTCGTTCTGTGGAACTGAAATCCACAGCCACAGAAAGATAGAGAAAATGAAAAGGCAGAGGACTTTGTACCAGATGAAGGGACAAGATAAAATGCCAGAAAAACAACTAAATGAAGAGGAGATAGGCACTCTTCCAGAAAAAGAATTCAGAATAATGATGGTGAAAATGATCCAGGATTTTGAAAAAAGACTGGATGCAAAGACTGAAAAGTTGCAAGAAAAGTTTACCAAAGACTTAGGAGAATTAAAGAGCAAACAAACAGAGATATGCAACACAATAACTGAAATGAAAAATACACTAGAAGGAAATGATAGCAGATTAACTGAGGCAGAAGAACGGATAAGTGACCTGGAAGACAGAATGGTGAAAATCACTGACATGGAAAAGAATAAAGAAAAAAGAATGAAAAGAATTGAAGACAGCCTAAGAGAACTCTGGGACAACATTAAACACACCAACATTCACACTATAGGGGTCCCAGAAGTAGAAGAGAGAGAGAAAGGACCCAAGAAAATATTGGAAGAGATTCTAGTTGAAAACTTCCCTAACATGGGATAGGAAATAGACACCCAAGTCCAGAAAGCACAGAGAGTCCCAGGCAGGAGAAACCCAAGGAGAAACATGCCAAGACACATAGTAGTCAAACTGACAAAAATTAAGACAGAGAAAAGTTATTCAAAGCAACAAGGGAAAAATGACAGATAACATACAAGGGAACTCCCATAAGGTTAACAGCTGATTTCTCAGTAGAAACTCTGCAAGCCAGAAGGGCGTGGCATGATATATTTAAAGTGATGAAAGGAAAGAACCTACAATCAAGAATACTCTACCCAGCAAGGATCTCATTCAGATTTGACAGAGAAATCAAAACCTTTACAGACAATCAACAGCTAAGAAAATTCAGCACTGCCAAACCAGCCCTACAACAAATGCTAAAGGAATTTCTCTAAGCAGGAAACATAAGAGAAGAAAAGGACCTACAAAAACATAAACAAAACAGCTAAGAAAATGGTAATAGGAACACACATATTGATAATCACCTTGAATGTAAATGGACTAAATGCACCAACCAAAAGACACAGACTGGCTGAATGGATACAAAAACAAGACCCATATATATGCTGTCTACCAGAGGCCTACTTCAGACCTAGGGACACAGACAGACTGAAAGTGAGGGGATAGAAAAAGATATTCCACGCAAATGGAAATCAAAATAAAGCTGGAGTAGTGATACTCATATCAGATAAAATAGACTTTAAAATAAAAAATGTTACAAGAGACAAGAAAGGACACTACATAAAGATCGAGGGATCAATCCAAGAAGAAGAGATAACAATTATAAATTTATATGCACCCAATATAGGAGCACCTCAATACGTAAGGCAAATGCTAACAACTATGAAAGAGGAAATCAACAGTAATACAATAATAGTGGGGGACTTTAACACCCCACTTACACCAATGGACAGATCATCCAGACAGAAAATTAATAAGGAAACACAAGCTTTAAATAACACAATAAATTAGCTTGATTTAATAGATATCTACAGGACATTACATTCAAAAACAGGAGATTACACGTTCTTCTCAAGTACACATAGAACATTTTCCAGGATAGATCACATTTTGGGTCACAAATCAAGCCTTGGTAAATTTAAGAAAATTGAAATCGTATCAAGCATCTTCTAGGACCAGAGCGCTATGAGATTAGAAATCATTAACAGGAAAAAAATGTAAAAAACACAAACACTTTATTAAAGTAGCAGGATACAAAATTAACGCACAGAAATCTCTTGCATTCCTACACACTGACAATGAAAGATCAGAAAAAGAAATTAAGGAAACTCTCCCATTTACCATTGCAACAAAAAGAATAAAATACCTAGGAATAAACCTAGCTCAGGAGGTAAAAGACCTGTACTCAGAAAACTATAAGACACTCATGAAAGAAATCAAAGACAACACAAACAGATGGAGAGATATACCATGTTCTTGGATTGGAAGAATCAACATTGTGAAAATGACTGTACTACCCAAAGCAATTTACAGATTCAATGCAATCCCTATCAAATTACCAATGGCATTTTTCATGGAACTAGAACAAGAAATCTTATGATTTGTATGGAAATGCAAAAGAACTCAAATAGCCAAAGCAATCTTGAGAAGGAAAAATGGAGTTGGTGGAATTAGGCTCCCTGACTTCAAACTATACTACAAGGCCATAGTGATCAAGACAGTATGGTACTGGCACAAAAATAGAAAGGAAGATCAATGGAACAGAATAGAGAAATCAGAGGTACGCCCAAACACATATGGGCACCTTCTCTGTGACAAAGGTGGCAAGAATATACAATGAAACAAAGACAGCCTCTTCAATAAACGGTGCTGGGAAAATTGGACAGCAACATGTAAAAGAATGAAATTAGAACACTTCCTAACACCATACACAAAAATAAACTCCAAATGGATTAAAGACCTACATGTAAGGCCAGACACTATCAAACTCCTGGAGGAAAACATAGGCAGAACACTCTATGACATCCATCAAAGCAAGATCCTTTTGGACCCACCTCCTAGAATCATGGAAATAAAATCAAGAATAAACAAATGGGACCTCATGAAACTTAAAAGCTTTTGCACAGCAAAAGAAACCATAAACAAGACAAGAAGGCAACCTTCAGAATGGGAAAAAATAGTTGCCAACGAAACAGCCGACAAAGGATTAATCTCTAAAACATATAAGCAGCACATGCAGCTTAATACCAAAAAAGCAAATAACCCAATTCACAAATGGGCGGAAGACCTAAATAGACACTTCTCCAAAGAAGACATACATATGGCCAACAAACACATGAAAAGATGCTCAACATCACTAATCATCAGGGAAATGCAAGTCAAAGCCACAATGAGGTATCACCTCACACCAATCAGAATGGCCATCATCATAAAATCTGGAAACAACAAATGTTGGAGAGGGTGTGGAGAAAAGGGAACTCTCCTGCACTGTTGGTGGGAATGTAAATTGGTACAGCCACTATGGAAAACATTTTGGAGTTTCCTTCAAAAACTACAACTAGAACTACCATATGATCCAGCAATCCCACTACTGGACATATACCCAGAGAAAACCATAATCCCAAAAGAAACATGTACCATAATGTTTACTGCAGCACTATTTACAATAGCCAGGACATGGAAGCAACCTAATGCCCATCAACAAATGAATGGATAACGAAGATGTGGCATATATATACAATGGAGTATTACTTAGCTATAAAAAGGAATGAGATGGCTCTATATGTAATGAGGTGGATAGACCTAGAGTCTGTCATACAGAGTGAAGTAGCCAGAAAGAGAAAAACAAATATTGTATGCTAACTCATATACACAGAATCTAAAAAGAAAAAAAAAAAAAGGTACTGATGAACCCAGTGACAAGACAAGAATAAGGATGCAGATGCAGCGAATGGACTGGAGGACATGAGGTTGGGGGGGGTGGGGGATGAAGAGGAAGCTGGGACGAAGTGAGAGAGTAGCATAGACATATATATACTACCAACTGTAAAATAGATAGCCAGTGGGAAGTTGCTGTATAATAAAGGGAGATCAACTCAATGATGGATGATGCCTTAGAGGGCTGGGACCGGGAGGGTGGGTGGTAGTCAAAGGAGGGAGGGAATACGGAGATATGTGTATAAATACAGCTGATTGACTTTGGTGTACCTCAAAAACTGGTACAAGAGTGTAAAGCAATTATATTCCAATAAAAAAAAAATGGAGGCTAAACATTACACTAGTAAATAACCAAGAGATCACTAAAGAAATCAAAGAGGAAATCAAAAAATATCTAGAGACAAATGACAATGAAAACACAATGATCCAAAATCTATGGGATGCAGCAAAAGCAGTTATAAGAAGGAAGTTTATAGCAATACAATCCTACCTCATAAAACAAGAAAAATCCCAAGTAAACAATCTAACCTTACACCTAAAGAAACTAGAGAAAGACGAGCAAACAAAACCCAAAATGAGTAGATGGAGAGAAATCATAAAGATCAGAGCAGAAATAAATGAAATAGAAAAAAAGAAAACAATAGCAAAAATCAATAAAACTAAATGCTGGTTCTTTGAGAAGATACATAAAATTGATAAACTGCTAGCAAGACTCATCAAGAAAAAGAGGAAGAGGACTCAAATCAATAAAATTAGAAGTGAAATAGGAGAAGTTACAACAGACACCGCGGAAATAAAAAGCACCATAAGAGACTACTACAAGCAACTATATGCCAATAAAATGGACAACCTGGAGGAAATGGACAGATTCTTAGAAAGGTATAACCTTCCAAGACTGAATCAGGAAGAAATAGAAAATGTGAACAGACCAATCACAAGTAATGAAATTGAAACTGTGATTAAAAATCTCCCAACAAACAAAAGTCCAGGGCCAGATGGCTTCACAGGTGAATTTTATCAAACATTTAGAGAAGAGCTAACACCCATCCTTCTCAAAGTCTTCCAAAACATTGCAGAGGAAGGAACACTCCCAAACTCATTTTATGAGGCCACCATCACCCTGATACCAAAACCAGACAAAGATACTACAAAAAAAAAGAAAATTACAGACCAATTTCACTGATGAATTTAGATGCAAAAAATCCTCAACAAAATACTAGGCAACAGAATCCAACAACATGTTAAAAGGATCATACACCATGATCAAGTGGGGTTTATCCCTGGAATGCAAGGATTCTTCAAAATATGCAAATCAATCAATGTGATACATCATATTAACAAATTGAAGGATAAAAATCACATGATCATCTCAATAGATGCAGAAAAAGCTTTTGACAAAATTCAACACCCATTTATGATAAAAACTCCCCAGAAGGTGGGCATAGAGGGAACCTACCTCAGCATAAGAAAGGCCATATATGACAAATCCACAGCAAACATCATTCTCAATGGTGAAAAAACGAAAGCATTCCCTCTAAGATCAGAAACAAGACAAGGATGTCCACTCTTGCCACTACTATTCAACATAGTTTTGGAAGTCCTTGCCACAACAATCAGAGAAGAAAAAGAAATAAAAGGAATCCAAATTGGAAAAGAAGTAAAACTGTCACTGTTCACAGATGACATGATACTATACATAGAAAATCCTAAAGATGCCACCAGAAAACTACTCGAGCTCATCAATGAATTTGGCAAAGTTGCAGGATACAAAATTAACACACAGAAATCTCTTGCATTTCTATACACTAACAATGAAAGATCAGAAAGAGAAATTAAGAAACAATCCCATTCACCATTGCAACAAAAAGAATAGAACACCTAGGAATAAACCTAACTCAGGAGGTAAAAGACCTGTACTCAGAAAACTATAAGACACTCATGAAAGAAATCAAAGATGACACAAACAGATGGAGAGATATACCATGTTCTTGGATTGGAAGAATCAACACTGTGAAAATGAGTATACTACCCCAAACAATTTACAGATTCAATGCAATCCCTATCAAATTAACAATGGCATTTTTCACAGAACTAGAACAAGAAATTTTACAATTTGTATGGAAACGAAAAAACCTCAAATAGCCAAAGCAATCTTGAGAAGGAAAGATGGAGTTGGTGGAATCAGGCTTCCTGACTTCAAACTAAAATACTACAAGGCTACAGTGATCAAGACAGTATGGTACTGGCACAAAAACAGAAATATTGGTCAATGGAACAGGATAGAAAGCTCAGAGATAAACTATGGTCAACTAATCTATGACAAAGGAGCCAAGGATACACAATGGAGAAAAGGCAGCCTCTTCAATAAGTTGTGCTGGGAAAATTGGGCAGCTACATGTAAAAGAATGAAATTAGAACACTCCCTAACATCATACACAAAAATAAACTCAAAATGGATTAAAAACCTAAATGTAAGGCCAGACACTATAAAACCCCTAGAGGAAAACATAGGAAGAACACTCTTCGATGTAAATCACAGCGAGATCTTTTTTGATCCACCCCCTACAGTACTGGAAATAAAAAGAAAAATAAATAAGTGGGACCTAATGAAACTTCAATGCTTCTGAACAGCAAAGGAAACTATAAGCAAGATGAAAAAACCCTCAGAATGGGAAAAAATATTTGCAAACGAATCAACAGACATAGGATTAATCTCCAAAATATATAAACAGTTCATGCAGCTCAATTTCAAGCAAACAAACAACCCAATCAAAAAATGGGCAGAAGACCTAAATAGGCCTTTCTCCAAAGAAGACATATGGATGGCCAAGAGGCACATGAAAAGCTGCTCAACATCGCTAATTATTAGAGAAATGCAAATCAAAATGACAATGAGGTATCACCTCACACCGGTTAGAATGGGCATCATCAGAAAATCTACAAACAGTAAATGCTGGAGAGGGTGTGGAGGAAAGGGAATGCTCTTGCACTGTTGGTGGGAATGTAAATTGATACAGCCACTATGGAGAACAGTATGGAGGTTCCTTGCAAAACTAAAAACAGAGTTACCATATGACCCAGCAATCCCACTTCTGGGCATATATCCAGAGAAAACCATAATTCAGAAAGACACATGCACTCCAATGTTCATTACAGCACTATTTACAATAGCGAGGACATGAAAGCAACCTAAATGTCCATCAACAGATGAATGGATAAAAAAGATGTGGTACATATATACAGTGGAATATTACTCAGCTGTAAAAATCAGTGAAATTGGGACATTTGTAGAGACATGGATGGACCTAGAGACTGTCATACAGAGTGAAGTCAGAAAGAGAAAAACAGATATCATATATTAACATATATATGCAGACTATAGAAAAATGGTACAAACCAACGGGTTTGCAAGGCAGAAATAGAGACACAGATATAGAGAACAAACATATGGACACCAAGTGGGGAAAGCAGGGAGGGTTGGGGGGGAATGAACTGGGAGATTGGAATTGCCATATATACATTACTAATAAGAAAAAAAAAAACAAATTGTACACTGTAAATATATGCAGTTTATTGTATGTTAACTGTACCTCAATAAAAGTTCTTAAAAAAAATGGAAAAGGAAAAAAAAATCCATAAAGTGCCTGGACTGTAGAAGGATAGGCAAAGCTGTGTGATTTTATGACAAAACATTTCTTTGCGGCTCTGGCAGTAGCAACTAAGGCAGAATAAAGAATATATTCACTTGTATATTAGTTATAACTACAGCTCTAGAAAAAAGGTACAAATAAGCAAATTATTTTCTGATAGTTTCCCTTACCTCTGCTCAAGCCCTCATTCCACGATACCAGTTTAAAAATAGTTTTGTATATACTCCCAAATTATCTCACAATACTCTGAATGAAAATAATTGATTAATTTGTCTAGTCAGAATATTATTCTAATAAACTAATAAAATTAGGCTGTTCTTTCTACGCTCTTGCACTTACTAATCTGAATTCAATTCAGTGGAAAAACATCTGCAATCAACAGCATCTGGCAAAGAGCATGACCGAGTCAACCCAATGTATTACCCTACTGGAAAAACAATTTACACAGCTCACGCCCCTTGTATGGTACATGAATAGTCTTATCTTTGCATAATGTACCAAGGGCAGTAAATCTCAGGATGCTTTTTCTTTTAATTTTTATTTTATATTGGAACATAGTTGACTCACAATGTTATGTTAGTTCAAGTGTACAGCAAAGTGATTCAGTTATACATATACATGTATCTATTCTTTTTCAAATTCTTTTCCCATCTAGGTTATTACAGAATATCATGCAGTGGTCCCTGTACTATACATAGGTCCTTGTTAGTTATATATTTTAAATATAGCAGTCTGTTCAGGATGCTTTTTAAGTCTGATAGATCATCATCCACAAAGAAGAAAGATCCATAAGATGACAAGTTGGACTTGCCTAGAAAATTTAATGGTATAAAATAGAAGGGTGAATTAAAGCAATATTATATCAGAAGGTGAATCATCACACTAAGGAAAGAAAACATAAAAGGGGAGGATAGGACTGTTGCTTTTTTCCAGCACTAAGAGCAATCAGTGTTCTCACCATCACTACAATAAGACCCTTCCCTGTACACACCCTGCCCCTCAAGGCATCAGCAAAAGAGCAGATGCTCCACAATCTGCAATTCACAATATCTGCATACATTTGTGTCACTGGAGTAATCCCATTTGATCATTTAGTCTTTGATCTAGCAGTTTGCATGTGCAGGTGGCTAAGGCATTGCCTTATTGGCCACTTTGTATCAGCCCCAACACAAAGTCCTCCTGGGGTTTCACATCTACTTCACCACATCCAGTTATGCAGTGATTTCATTCCAAAACCTCCATCATACCTCAGCAGCTGTCATATCCAGAAGCACAATTATTCCTCCCTGGATTAACTGTGCTTGTTTGGTACAGTACATCCCACAGACCAGATGCATTATATGTCTATTCATTTTACATAAAATTTCTTTTGCATATCACCTTTCTCTTAATAAATAGGCAGAGAGACTATTCCATGGGGCTGTGTTCAAAATTAACATTTTAAAGGGCATTGAGAGGCTGCATTGGAAGGATAAATATTTTTCTAAGGGATGAAGGTATCCAACCATAAATTACCTTAATAAATGTTATCAAATTAATTTTTAATGTGGCAACATACACATAACATAAAATTTACTGTTTTAACATTTTAAAGTATTCAACTCAGTGGTATTAAATACATTCACATTGTTGTGCATCCATCACTATTATCTGCTTCCAGAACTTTCTCATCATCCTAAACTGAAAGTCTATACTCATTAAACAATAACTCACATTCCTTCCTACCCCAGCCTCTGATAACCACTATTCTACTTACTGTCTCTATGAATTTGACTATTCTAGGTACCTCATGTAAGTGGAATCATACAGTATTTATTCTCTTTTTGTCTGACCTATGCCAATTAAGATAATGTTTTCAAGGTTCATCCACATTGCACCATGTATCAGAATTGCATTCCTTTTTAAAGCTGAATAATATTCACTTATAGGTATATATCCCATTTTGATTATCCCTTTATGTGTTGAAGGACACTTGGGTTGTTCTTATCTTTTGGGAATTGTGAATAATGTTAGTATGAACATGGGAGTAAAAATGTCTATTCCAGTCTCTGTTTCCAATCCTTCTGGGTATACACCTAGAAGTGGAGGAACTGCATCATATGGCAATTCTGTTCAGTTTTTTGAGGAACCACCATACTATTTTGCACAATGACTGCATCATTTTATATTGCATTGCATTGCATTCCATTCCATTCACAGCACTTCCAATGTTTCCACATCCTTGGCCAACACTTGATATTTTCTTTTTTTTCTTTCTTTCTTTTTTTTTTGATAATAGCCACCTAATAGATATTAATATAAAATTAAATTTGAAAAAGAGTGAGTGAATTTGCCTCCTCATATGAAGAAATCTAAATCTTAAGGGGTAGAATTGTTACCTCTGGCTCAAACTTATTTCTTATATGCCTTTGTCTTAAAGATGATGTTTGCTATACTGCCATCTCAGGCATGCAAGTTTTGGGTGAATATCTAAGGAACTCACCAAAAATAAACTTTAATACTCCCTTTGGTTTCTTTGGTACTTCATACTGTCATTATCTTCTTGGTCAAGATGAGATTGTCTGCCTCTCTCCATAAGGCTGCAAAATTATCCTCACAAACACGATCATAAGTAGAATCCAACACGATGGCAGCTGTCTATTGAAAAGCAAATGTTACTAGCGTTTCCTGTAGAATTCATTTATCCATTCATTCATTCATTGGTTCCAAATTTTCTGTGAGTTTATTCTTCCCAACATTGTACAACAGAAGTTTCTGTAATGATAGAAGTATTCTGTATCTGTTCTATCTAATAGGTTAGCCAGTAGCTATATGTGGTTATTGACTATGCAAAATGTGACTATTCCAACTGAAACTTAAAATAATTAAACTTTAATTGATATAATTAAATGGTCAGTTCCTCTGTCACACTAACTACATTTTAAGTCCTCAGTAGGCACAGCTAGTGGTTAGAGTGTTTTTTTTTCTTTAAGAACTTTTATTGACATACAATTGACATACAATAAACTACATATATCCAAAGTGTACAATTTGATATTTTTTTCTTATTAGTAATGTGTTTGTGGTAATCCCAATCTCCCAATTCATCCCACCCCAGCTCCTCCCCCCACTCCACCCCCACCCCCGCCACTTTCCCCACTTGGTGTCCATATGTTTGTTCTCCACATCTGTGTCTCTATTTCTGCCTTGCAAACTGGTTGGGTTAGAGTGTTAGTGCAGGTTTAGATGGATACAGTGAGAAATTGTTTATCATCTTTCTCCTAATTAGTCAAAATCTGGTCATTAAGACACATAAATATTGTTTGTAATAAAGGGTAGTACAGATAAGTGCTAAGACCTACTGAAACATATATGAAAGAGAGACAAGTTTCCTGGGGGGAAATTAGGAAATGCTTCAAAAAGAGAGGAAAAAATTAAGATATATCTTGAAGGATGATTATGACCTCACTAGATAGAGAAAGAAACAGATATTTTAAGTAGATAGAAAGGCAAAGGCAATTAGTTGGAAACAAAATGGTATGTTGAGGGATACTGAAGTGTGTGGTATATTAAAAGAGACACTATGCCTAGGGAGAAGTGAGAGTAATGCAAAAAAGTTAGAATAGTAATCCAGAATCTGAGTGTGAAGAACAATACACTGAGTAATTCAGACTTAAATCATATAAAGAGTCAACAAAAATAATGAATAAGTAAGGGTACATCATGAATTTGTTTATTTCCTAAAACAGTTCCTTTCCCTGATCGGAGTTATGATAAAGAGCAGTAGTTAAAAGGACTTGAAATTAGTGGCCTGGGTGTAATTTTTATTTGAGGTAGAAGCTTTAAAAAAGCCTGTTTTTCAGGGAAGCTTATACATAGAAGATTCTCCCACTGGCTAAAGCAGGCCATTCTTAAACACTTTTAAATTACTACCTAATACTTAAATAATCTAAGATTTGCTTAGCACAAACCATGTTTGTTTAGTATTCTCTTGTTCATTGCAGAATAAAAAGAAAATTACAGAAACTGCCTATGACAATATATAAGCTGGAGTAGTTGTTTTACAATCCTCCTAGTTCCTCATTCCAGAATAAAGTCTAATATAATATGTGCAGTGCACTGCAACAATTTCCTTTCTAAAATTATGTGATTGGGTTAATATTTCAGAGGGCTTATTCATGGGCTACACATGGATCAGAAACTCTTGGCTGTTGTGCTAAAATGTTGTTCTGCCTCTGGGTTATAATTCACCTGGCAAATGTCAAACATGCTTCACTCATAGAGTGAGTCATGATTCTTCCTTTGATCTCCTGAAGTACATTTCTAAGGTCTACCTTTGCTAAAGTCCTATAAATAAAGAAAGTGTGTCTTTGGGATATGCATTAATATCTCTATAAAGAACTAAAACTAAAGTAAATGATTATAGGCATAGCTAAGGGCTCATTACACATGAACAATTCCCATACTATTTAAAGAGATTATACAGTTTGTCATAAAGGCATTAGTCTTTCATTCTGGCTGAATATAAACCTAATTTGGTTGAAGTCTTAATCAATGATTTTCATTCTGGCTCATTAACATTGTGATAATTCAGTAAGATGATGGTCCACATATCAACCGGGCAGAAAAGACCAGGAAAACGTGTCTCAAATGAGGACAGATGCCAGGTAGATGTACAGGCAAAAAAGCAAATTCATCAGATTCATTTGCATATGACAGTCACATTTTTTAGCATATGAAAACTAAAATCAATTTCAGATAGGTCAAATACCTGAAGGCAAAAAGCAAAATTTAAAAACTTTTAGGAAAACTATGAGAATATTTTATGATTTCATGATAGAGAATGGTTTCTAAACAGGTGTACAAAGGAGAAGCCATAATGAAAAATTTGTATAATTTTTAATGAAACACTATATATATATACACACACACACTTAGTAAAAGACACCATTTACAAAAAAGAAAAAAAAGTAAGATACAACAAGCAGAGGGAAAAGTTCTTGCAATGCATAATACCAAAAATGAATTAGAATACAGCATAAAGGATTTCTAATAAATCTATAAGAAAAAGGTAAAGGCCTCAGTAGAAAACTGCATAAAATATATGTCTAAGCAATTCACAGTAGAAGAAACCTGAATTCTCAATGGAAAGATGCTTCTTGCACATGTAATCAGAAAAGACAAAACCATGAAGTTGATAAAATTAAGAAAGGTAACAATACTAAATGCTGACAACAATAGATAGAATGGTAGCTCTTATGAATGCACTTGCAAACTGCAAATCTGCAAGCACTGTACGGAATTTGGGCAATACCTAAAAAAAGGAAAGACATAAATTCCACATATTCAAGTAATTTCACTCATAAGCATATGGTTAAAAATATTGAATGTTTGCACAGTAATATATGCCTCCAAAAAATTAATTTCTATAGTGCTTACTACAGTGGGAAATTAGAAATGCCTATTAACAAGACAGGGAAAAGTAAATTGTAGTAGGTTTATAAAATGGAATACTATGCAGCAATGAAAATTAATGAAGTAGATCCACTGTACCAACTTGAATAAATCACATAAAACAATATTTCCAAGGATGCATACATTCTGTTACAATTTTTATAAATATTTTCGTTATTTAACACAATACTATATACAATTGAAGGGTATACATACACATAGTAAAATCCAGAGGAAATGCATGGGAATCATAATAGCAAATTCAAAACACTGGTTACCTTTGGAGGGAGATGCAATCTGAAAAAGTACATAGAGGGCTTCAATTTTATTTTAATACATACTTAATCTGGGTGGTAATTCACAGACATTTGTTTCACTATTTTCTCTGTCTCTGCCAAATGAACATGACATGATAATAAAAAGTCAGAGTGATTAAAAGCTCCAAGTACTCTGCACAGTAACACTTCAACTCTAAAGGCCATCTTAGATGTCTATCGAAATTCTGCTCTTAAGAAGTGTGCCTTTCTGATGCAGGCCTCTTTCATTTCAGTGAGAATGAATTACGTGATTTAACTGACTGCACTCTGTAATCAAATCTTTCTTTGAAGCACAGTGATCTAGGAAACCATGCTCACAGCTCTTAATAAGATGTAAGATGCTATGCTGATGATTCCTCCCCCAACTGCTAAATTAATGTCCATATTGACCTGGCTAGGCTGAGGAATAACCATTATGATAAATTCCAAGTGCCTGGTTACACCTGAAATGCTTGTTAAAATGTGGATTCCAGAATCCCTCCCCTATATGTTCTGAAGTAGTAAATCTAGCGGGGGAGGGGAGTCAAGGGAGTGGTATTTTAAGGTTTATTTTTGTTAACTTAGACGTTTCCATGGTTCAATGGACAAAGTTGGAGAAATACTGCTTCAAGGAACTCACAATCTTATGGTGAAAATGAAATAAACAAAAGCAATGAAATTTTGGAAATATTATTGAGAGGATAAGAAAGAGACATTTAAATCTATTTACTTAACATTAAAGTCTTCACAGAAGAGCAGACAACTGTTTTGTATTCTCAAAGATCACCCAAGGATCAAGACAGTGAGAACATTCTGGGCAGAAGTTCTAACATAAAGAAAAGTAGAAAATAATGACATATCCTGAGTATTTGAGAAAATGCAAGTTGATTTTCATAGTAAGTGATAAAGCTGAAGACTGAAGAGACGAATTCTGGGTCCAGATGACAGAGTGCCTTGAATAACATGATAAAGAGTTTGGACTTCATTGTTTATACTCTAGAAAGATGACTCTGCACATGAATTCAAGTGGGGCAAGAATGGAGGTGAGGTGATAGCTTAGAAGGCTGATCCTAGGAAGTGTGAGTAGGAATTGAGGGCAGGTCTGTCTGTGGGAAGAAGAGGTTAGGTTCAAGAAAAAGAAAATCATCAGTACATATTTGTTTTTTTCACTGCTTGAATGTAGTGGATAAGACAGAGGGGTATGTCAAAGATGAATCTGTCCAGACCCATGATGTGCCATTTATAACTTGGAAATCCAAGGAGAAGAACAAGTTGGGCAGGAAGGATAATGCATGTGGCTTCAAATGATTTCTTTTACTATATTTTCCTTTAAAATAGAGGTCAAATAGTCTCCTGGCCATATAAATGTGGCAATCAGAAGCAATACACGGACTAAACATACAAAATTTAGATTTCGTTATTGAAACTCTAGATCTGCATCACACCATCTGGGGTGACTGAAGAGAATGAGAAGACAATAAGGGCTAAATTTAGTTACATAGTTAGCAAATAGAAAATTACAGTTAACAGGTAATTTATATAAAATATATAAGTTAAAACCAAATTAGATGGCAGATGTTATAATTGATTGGGAATTTCAGAGGCGTGTAAAAACTATGAGGGTTGGAATACACAGAGAAATTCCATGGTGGAGAAGAAACATGAACCTCCTTAGACAACTGAACAGGGTTTGGGCAGGAGAAGGGGATCTTCCAGATCAGAGAGGCCATGTGTGCAGAAACTTGAAGGTGGAGGTGTACAATTTTCAGTCTGAAAATTACTTGATGGATTCTTCCTAGACTGCTTGGCTATATTTGTCCACATTTCAAAGCAAATGATGGAGGCCCCATTTACTCCTCTTCTCTGACCTCAAAAGATGATGATACAGCTGGGGTGGGGGTTAGAAGTGGAGCTTGCTTACTAAAGTTATGTCTATGACATCCTTGGAAAGTTACTGTTTATAAAAGATTGGTTTGGGGGAAATGCAAACAGTGGTTTGGACAAGAAAAAGATATTTAAGAGGTTCAGAAATTATGACTGCTGAAACAAAATTCAAAAAAATAGTTTTTATTTAAATATGAGGGAAAAAGTAGGTCCGTGGTATGCAGGAAAAGCATGTACTGTATCACAAGGAAGAGCTTGTTTCCAATAGTGAATCTGCCTCTTACTTGCTAAATGGTTATGTATATTTTGCTTAACTTCTCTGAGATTCAGTCTCTTCATAAGTTAAAGAAATCTAATAAAGTCTACTTCAAAAGGGTGATGTGAGAACTGAATGAAATATCTATTGCAACTAGGGTGTCTAACACCGTGTCTACAGTTTTCCCCAGTTACTCTTCTAGGACTTTTATTTCCTATAGATTAGGATAACTGGCTGGTCCCTTTAGCACTAATATATTTTAGGTATACACATGAATGCATCAATATTATTGCTCACTCAACTCAACAGCAAGTTTAGAGAGAGAAATGATAATGTGACCAGGCATCATTCTAGTCTACTATATGCTATTATGTTTTTGTTTCTAAACTCACAGATTTCAAAAAAAGAGAAAAATCAGTAGAGTTTTCTGGGTGACAAGGAGGAGCTCATCCTCTAGTGGACTGAATGGAACCTCACCTCTAGTTACATTTCAAATGGTGCATTGCACCTGCTCATTTATCAAGCTGCCAAGGTCTGGCTTTGCTGTCTTGCTTTCTTCTTTTAAGGTTCACATCTTTGCAATGTCTTGAGTTGCTCAGCCTCATAATGTAAGTAACATATCAAATCTTACTTAAATAAAAATAGCTCCTAATATATGAAGTGTAGATAATGCCAAAAGGTGTGATCTCACAGCTGAATATAACATTAGTTTCCAAATATTGCATGCAAGTGTATATCTTCCCTTTCATTTCTGATCAGTTATTTATATTTGAATTGAATCTTATAATTTAAAATAAAAGAACTATATAGACCAACATAATTCTTTTGGGGGAGATACTAGGATATTTTTCTTTACTTTGTACAGTATAAGGTAAGAGAAAGTCAGCTTTAAACCTATAAGACTCTTTGGGCAGCTGTGAGCCTCTCCCCCAATCCTACACTCAGCACAGGTGCTATATTACTGGAAATCACTTATTCTTTGCAGGATACAGCCTAGAAGATAACACTGGTTCAAGGACAGGGTAAGGGAAGGGAAGTAAAAGGAAGTAAATGGGAAAATATAGCAAACATGTGATTAACAGCTGTTTTCTGGAGCAGCCTCCATCCGGGATTTGCAGCTGTGTCATTGTGCTTCAATTCTGCAGATTATACAAGGCTAAACTGGAAAATGCATGGAGCAAAAAGATATGTGGAGAAAGGTTAAAAGAAGTCCAAAATCCATGGCAACAATATGCCCTCCCTCCTTATTTACTCCTCAGTTTTACCCTTTCCCTATTTTGTGGGAAGAAGCTAGATACCTAAGAAACAAGTAAAGTCCTCCTACTAACTGGATATTTGTTCTGGGTTGCTGCTGTTGATGATTTTGGTATTTCTTCTGTTTTTTGGAGAGAAAGGAAAGGGGTTGATGGAACACCAGTGGATCCTTTAATAAACCCCTTTAATAAAATCAACATGCTCTATGCCTTCCAGAATGCTTTCAAAACAGCTACGTGTACCCCCTCAAGATATAGAGGAGATACCGAAAAATGGGTGGAAAACTAAGCCTCTCAAAATACTCAGTCCTAGGAGCATTCAGTTTGGGTCTGAAACCCTAGCTGTCAGGCTTCTAGTTGGCTGCTTAATAAATGGGTGGATTCTCATAATATTTTGTTTATTATTACACCCTAGTTGTCAAACAACCACAATGACGGGCACAAATGTAATGCAATGATATTATTGTCTTACCCTACGTGCTCAGAGGAGTATATTTCCTCTGAAAGATCTCCTTCAAGCAACCAACATTCCCACGTGGACCATTCCATAGGTCCTGAATCTATACCCCTTCCTCTGAGTGCTCAGCAGGGTTTGGCAATCCACCTTAAATCAATCTCCCACCACTACTTAGAAATACACAAACCATTTCTTCACAGCCCTTCATAACACACAGCCTGGTAAAATCACTTAAAAAGAAACAGAACAGATGACCCAGAGGAATTTACAAGGTCAGGGCACTCCCTGGTGGGAGCGTGAAAGGGTGGGAGGTGCTGAGGTCAGGGTTAAATGACACTGCCAAATGAAGCCCCCCTGCCCTTCCACCTCTTTCCTTCATCTCTAGAAGGAGTCTCCAGTGAGCTCCCGCGTCTGGAAGCCTGCCCCTTCCGTGCCGCAGAGAGGTTAGGACGCGCATTTCAAAGCTGCATCTAAAGCAGCCCACTTAAAAGAGCCAAGGAAGGCCTGGCTGATGACCAGAATTGGCCCAGATCATTTGCTGCCTTTCTCTTCTTGCAGCCTCATTAGCGTTTCCCTTCTTTCCTCTTCGCGCTCTTTTCCCTTAGGGTACAGGTCCTCTCGGACGCTTAGGGTGCCCCTTAGGGATTTGAGGTTAGCGGGTGCAGCTCTGACCGGGGGCTGGAATTAGATGCTTTAGCATTCCCTGTGCCTATCCCACCTGTCTGCCTGCGGCACAGTGGTCCCTGGAAGGATAACCCGGGACCTCTGCGGCCAACTGTGCGCGTCCTGCGCCGGCGCCGCGGGGACCTCTGGACGCGTGGCTGCTGGGCGCAAGCGGCCTCCGCGGCGCCGTAACCCCGGCGGAGCGGCAGCCCGGGCTGCGGCAGCGGGCTTGCCACGCCGAGCTCCCCGCTTCGCCAGCCCGCAGGGCTCTGCCCGCCTCCCCATTGTGTCCGCAGCGCTCCGACGCAGAGCCGTGCGCCCGCCGCACCCGCGGCAACCCCGGAGCCCCAGGCGGGAGGAGCCCGGGAGAGACGAGGGGGCAGGGAGAAGGAGCGAGAAGGGACCCCAGAAGGGCACAGCGCTTCATCAATAATGCAGAGGCGCCTGGACCTCCCTGCAGTACGTTTTCCAGTTAAACGCCACTAACTGGAGCGCTTCCTGGCACGTCCCACGCGTGTGGTTTTTGTGTGTGAAAGAGGGGACGCACCTTGTTCATTCATCTATCTGCGCATCTTCCTCTGGTCTCAGAAAAAGTCCCCCTTCTCTTAGCTTTAAACCTCCACCTCCTCCACATCAGCACTCCATTTCCAGGCAAAAAATGCAGATTGAATACAGAGATTTTGAAAGACCCCACTACATATCACCAAGAGTTTACCAAAATTCACCTAGTAATGCTGATTTTCAAAGCCCCCATTCTCATCCTCCTTCTTGGAAAATGCTTTCAAAGTTTGGGAGCTCAAATGGCCTCGGACCTGGTGGTTTCTGCGCCCCAGTCCCCAATCATGAACCGCGGTGCGGTCAGAGACGCCGAGATTACGCGACAAAGTTGCCCAGCACCAACCTAGCAGGCCGCCGATGCTAGGAGCATCCTAAGAAGCAGTTCTCCTGTATGTCCCTAGGAAGCCCAAAGGCGAGACACAACCTCCCCAAACAAAGATTAACTTAACCACATACAACAGACACAAATCCTGGAAACTTCTTTGTGAAGCAGGCTCAGCCCATGCTGAAGGGACATTCAGCATAACTTGCAAGGGAATAAATAAACATCTCATCCCTGCAGGGAAACTTGTTGAATCCTGCCCGAGCGTAAGGCTGCAATTTCCGATTTAGCCTCAAGGTTTTGGATTCTACCCCCAAATACCCCGGTGCACCAGTCACAATTTCTGGACAAATTGCAGAGTCCTTTCCGCACCCATTCTGCACTCCAACCATCAACGCTATTAAACCGAGCGTGTCCCTCTAGACAATTCGAAAGCCGGCTGTCACATCCTTTGCCATCATTTGGGAGACTTACCCTTTGATAAGACTGTTTTCAGCAATCCAGCGGCTCGGTGGTGCAGGCGCAGCCCTCCAACTTTGCTGGGCACGGAGACCTTCCCGAGTTCAACCAAGCAAAAGCTGTCTGTGACTTACACATATAAGAGTGGGAAATAGGGAGAGAGTGAAGTCGGGTTTCTTCTCAGTATCAGCACCCTGGAAAAATCCAATCCTTCTTCAGTAAAGAATTCTTTCAACCCCGTTATCTGTATTACTATTAATGCGCAGAGCAGAGGGCATTGCATGCAAATAGGTGCAAGTGCGCGCTTCTATTGGTGGCTGCGGAGGCCCCTGGGTCCTACTGCTCTGGCTCTGAACTACACAGCGACACTCCGCACGCAGCTTTGGAGGCGCGGAGGGGAAAATGGATTTAATTGATTCGTTACCTCTGGTATTGTAATGCCTGCTGCGATCTTTAACGGAGGAAAAAAAAAACCCCTCACATTTCAACTCGTGTCATGTGATCTCTCATTTCATATTTGCTTTTAATTGCCTGTGTGGAGTGGCTTTGAACATACAAAGGCTTTTTAAAAGAACCTTTTCTGAGGAAAATTCACACAGATACATCTGGCAGGAACCCCCCCCCCTTTTTTCTGTTATGTATTATACGCATGTAAATCCAGGAAATATTTATATAGTCAGATACTTCTGCCTTTCACTTAAGTACGATAGCTTCTAATTTTATTCTTGAAAGTGCATGACTACTCAAAATAAACAGGTTTGAATGGCAGAAACTAAAATGTGAATGTTAAGATATTTAGGATATATTTTTTAAATGCTGCTGAAAAAAAATGCCATCCATGACAATGCCATGGGCATCTTTTTTATTTTGCAAAATAAGAAATTCAGAAATATTTTATTAGTGAGTATTGACACAAAAATATGAATCAACATAAAGATATTGATAATGTCACAATATGTCAAGCATTCACTATTAATTGCCACATTTTCTTTTTACAGGTTCTCTCTTTGCAAGCCCATTAGTGATGCAAATTGGCACAAGGAGATTTAAAGTGAGGCAGGCCTGTGGTGACTGGCAATTTGATATATTGTAAGGTTGTGTGAAAAACACTCCAGTACATCATCATTAAAGGTAGCTATCCTAAAAATTAGATATTAATAGCTGAATCTTAATATATATGAATTTAAAGCCCTTAGAAATGCTTTTCCCTGACCTTTAATTTTGTGGAAGGAAAGAAATCCTCATGTAAACTGAAATGACACAGACTCTCCATGAAGTTCCATCTAAGATATTTGCTGATATTACAACTTAAGAAATAACATAGTTTTATTCGATTTTAGAGGTAAATAGTCATGTAAATTTAATTACAAAATTATCATGTCTATAATTTACAGCTCAATGCCAAAGTAAGTGATACACTGAATAAGGTCAGTAGGAACCAACTCATAAATTCACCAGCCACATGTAAACCATATACATGAAAATACAAAATGCAAAAATACAACAGAATTGAGATCTTATTCCAAACATATGTATAGCATTTGAATTGATGTAGTGTGTGCTATGATCCTTCTTCATTTCCATAACTCCTTCCCCTTGTAGCCCCTTCCCTTCCCTTCCCCCATCAGTAACCCTTGACAACAGAAGTGTTACTTCAAGTCCAGGTTGCCTTCCCTGCTTTCCAGACCTAACTTACAGATTGTATCCTTGCAGGGAGCAGAATTAACTCTTACAGGACTGAGATATAAAAGGAGTGAGTTTCCTTCAGGGGCTGGAAAATCCAGCATTCTTAGCTGTTTTTCCAAAGTTTTCATCAAATATATATATTTGAAACATCCATGACCACTAACTCAGAGTGAAAAGACATGATCAATGGGCATTACTTCAGAGTCAATTTGCTGCATTTCCCCATTACTATTATGTCTCGAACAGTCTTTTGGGATGACTTTTTACACAGAGTTATTACAATCACTTTAGCCCA